>NC_141687.1:1577329220-1579832422 GCF_964263255.1 Lissotriton vulgaris | reverse complement strand
TGAAAGCTGATATGGGACAACAGTATGAGGCTCTTGCCTCCAAGATCGATACTGTGGCTGTCGATGTCACACTTATCAGAGCGGATCTGGCCAAGACTAATGAGAGGGTCAAGGCTTTGGACATAAAGACCTCCAGTCTCATCACTGATATGGCGGACGCACAGTCGGAAATTGGCAACCTACGATCGTCGCACGACTTGATGGCCCGACGACTGGACGAATATGAAAATAGGGCCCGGCGGAACAACATACGCTTGGTGGGAGTGCCGGAAAATCCAGAGGACACCACCGTCGACCTTCTTGTGGAGGATTTGATCCTCAACCATCTTGCTCCCGCCAGACTCAGCAAATTCTTCGCTGTTGAACGTGCTTATCGCTTCCCGGGTGGGAAGATTAAACCAGGGGCACCCCCGAGGCCTATCATTGCAAGGCTGTTCCATTTTTGGGATAGAGACGCTATCCTCCAAGCCTCCTGAGATCGTGGCCCATTGAAGTTCGATAATAGTACTGTCAACATCTACCCAGATTTTACTCCTCAGGTCCAGCGACAAAGGATGGGGTTCCAGGGAGTGAAGAGGCGATTGCGGGACTTGGGCCTCAAGTATGCGATGTTGTTTCCAGCTCGACTACGCATCGAATATGAGGAACAAACCTTTTTCTTTGATCGACCAGACTGCGCCAGTGACTGGCTCGACTCATTGCCTAAAAGAGACGATCTAAACGGACGCCCCGGAGGAGCAGAGAGGGGTGCATCGGCCCAGGAGTGACATTGTGGTTCTCGACGTCTGGTTTCTTGTTACTACTTATCAGCTGAGTTATGCCATTTGCTTCATTATTGTTAGGGTTGAGCCCGAGGGTGGTTCGGGTGTGGGTTGACTCTTATCCTCCTCCTGGGTTCTTTGTGTAGTGTAGTTATGAGAGGGCGACAGGCACACTGCAAATTGGGATGGCTCTTGAGTCATACGCAGGGGTGCAGGGTGGGGGGTGTTGTAACAGGGGGATGTTGGGGGGTGGGGGGTTTATTGTTTCTGTATTTGTCTTGTTCCCATAGCACTGTATGCTTTGCTCTTATCCTTCTGTAGTTGGGTTCCGGGGAGGGAGGGCTACGGTCCTTTTCCGGGTTGGGGGGGTGGTGAGTTGAAGTTGCTGTCCTGGAACGTTAATGGTATGGGGGATAAGATAAAACGTGGAGTTGTCTCTCAATTCCTTCAACGCCAGTCCCCTGACATTGCTTTGTTACAGGAAACCCATCTGATAGGGAATGCTTGTCGGGCTTTGGATAGATGTGGGAATAGGCTGGTTGCTCATGCTGGCTTCACCTCCGGTTCCAGAGGGGTGGGCATTCTGATTAGATCCTCTCTGGCCCTTGAAATAGACGAGATAATGCTTGATGATAGGGGTCGATATGCTGCTATTTCGGGGAGATGGGAGGGTAAGATGCTCTCTATAGTTAATATATATGTCTCCCCGGGTCTCCAGGCCACTACTTATGCTGACCTTGGTCGGCTTTTGTTGGGGCTTCCTGATGGTCTCCTTATTCTTGGGGGGACTTTAAATCTGTGGTCTCTGGTAACTCTGATCGCTACCCACCCAGAGACTTACCGAATTTTCAGATGTGGCTTTCTGAACTGCTGGAAACCTTTGGATTAGTGGATGCTTGGAGGATGCTACACCCCGCGCAACTGCAATATAGGTTCCATTCTGGGGCCCACGGTAGTCTTTCCAGAATTGATTAATTCTTACTGCCGTCGGCCCACTCTTCCTAAGTGCGAGAGGTCCATCACCTCCCCAGGGGCATCTCTGATCATTCTCCCCTGTGGCTAAGGTTGCGGTTGGGGTAGGTAGCGAGGGGAGAGTTGCTCCTATTAACCCTTGGTATTTGCGAAACCCCAAGACGCGCTCTGAGCTGGTCAAGGCCATTGATTGCTACTTTAATGAAAATGTGGGGTCTGTCTCCTCTTCTGTTTCACTATGGGAGGCTTTCAAAACTGTTATTCGGGGTTATTCACTGTCATTGATTGCTGCCGCTAAGAAGGCTAAACATGAAGAATTATCGCATCTTGAGGATGAGATAACAGTACTTGAGAGTGAACTGGGTGTGAATGATACCCCTGCAACTTTACACTCACTAGCTCTGAAGCAGGCTGACTACAGAGCCCTGGTGACAGACGCAGCCAAAGTCATGAATAGAGAACAGCAAGGTAGACTCTACGATGTGGGTGATAAGGCGGGTAAGCTTATTGCGTGGTTGGACAAGTCTGAGAGAGCGAATCGAGTTGTGCCGGTGATTGAAAAGTCGAATGGGGATCGTGTGTCTGACCCGATTGGGATTGTTGATTGCTTTGTGGATCATTTCCAGATGGTCCATGCCTCGGTGAGCGATAAAGATGAGTGTGACTTCCTTTTGCTGTTGCGCGATATCGCGTTACCCTGCCTCTCTGATGAGGATGGGGCCATGATGGATGCGCCTATAACAGTGGATGAGGTCGCTGGTGCCATTCGTGCCCTTCGATCTGGTAAGGCCATGGGGCCCAATGGCTTGCCTATTGAGCTCTACAAGTTACGGCCCGACAAAATGGCGCCGTATCTGAGAAATATGTTTCTCGAGGCCTTCGATACTGGTCTCCTTCCTATTGACCACCGCCTGGCCACAATCGTGGTCATTCACAAGGAAGGTAAGCCGCGTGATTGTTGCACTTCCTACAGGCCCATTTCACTGCTTAATGCAGAGCCCAAGATACTTGCTACATTACTGGCTAATCGACTGATTAAGGTGGTCAGCGACTTGATCCATCCGGATCAATCCAGTTTCCTCCTGCAACGAAATACCGCCCTTAACCTTAGGAGACTCCACAGAGTTCTCGCGAGAGCTGGAACTCTGACTGAGTCGGCCATTTTGGCTTCTCTCGATGCCACTATGGCTTTTGATACGATTGAATGGCCTTATCTCTGGGCAGCTCTCGCCAAGTTCGGTTTCGGTTCAAAATTTATCGCCTGGGTGAAGCTCCTTTATGAACGACCCCTAGCCCAGGTGGTGGTGAATGGCAGGGTGTCCGGTTCTTTTGCGCTTGGACGTGGTACCCGTCAGGGTTGTCCGCTGTCTCTGTTGCTTTTTGCCTTTGCTCTGGAACCGTTGGCTGAGTGGCTTCGCTGGGAGCCCTCGATCAAGGGTTTCCAGTGGACCCCTGACTTTGAAGATTGTGTCTCGCTATATGCGGATGACATTCTTCTTTATCTCACCTCCCCCCCGGAAGTCTCTTAATGTGCTTTTTGATGTTCTTACCTCCTTCGGGAAGAACTCGGGTCTTGTTATCAACTGGATCAAGTCCTGCGTCTACGTTCTGGCTGGGGATCTACCCCCGTTGCCCTGTAGATTTCTGATTCAGGTGGTCGAGACTGGTTTTAGGTACTTGGGGATTCATGTCTCTTTGAATTCCGCCGTCCGTTACGAGCGTAACTTTCACACTCCTCTCCAGTGGCTTAAACTTGACGTCTCACGGTGGCGACGCCTGCCCCTTTCCCCATTGGAGCGTGCGACTCTCTTTAAGATGATGTCGCACCCCAGGTTCCTGTATGCACTTCAGAACTTCTTTGATCCTATACCTCCTGGGTATTTCCATGAGGTTGAGAGCCTTCAGAGGCAACTGATTTGGGACGGGCGTGCTCGTATCTCCTTACCCAAACTCACTTTGCCGGGGTATGACGGTGGCATCGCCCTCCCTGACATCAGACGCTACTACTGGGCCTCGCAGCTATGCGCAGTTAATCATGTAACTTACGCCCCTGGTCATACTCCTGCCTTTGTGATGGATAAACATCTTCTGCCAGGTGGGAATTTTAACAGGGCACTGTATTCTAAGAAACCATTTAACGCCGTGACTGGCCCCACGAAAAGTGCTGTGCGAGTGTGGCGAGACGCGAATGCTGCTATGGGGTGGAGGGATAGGTTAACCCGAGTGACACCGTAGTATGATTCTGACCGTCTGGGCAATTTGTGGAGAACGAAAGGATTCGATAAACGGGACATGATTGGTATAAACAAGGTGGAGGAACTCTGGTCCAAAGGTAGTAGTAAGACTTTTGAGGCGCTCAAAATTGAATATGAGCTTGACGACAAGGAGCACTTCATGTACATTCAAGTGCGACATGCTTTGACCTCCGTTTTCCCCCGGGGACGGAGATTCCCCAATCCTCGCCGCTGGAGGACCGTATCCTTGACGGCCATGTGCCGGACAGTACCATATCCCTGATTTACAAAAAACTCATCAATAACAGGGCTGATTTGCTTGAGCACCTCAGGGCCTCGTGGATCGCGGACGGCCTTGAATTAGATGACGAGGATTGGCAAGCGGCCGTATCCTCCCCTAAGGAGGTGGGCATACCCGCCCGCCTCCGTTTCGTACAGTTGAAAATCCTCCATCGTGTATATGTAACTGGCACGCGTCTGGTGCGAATGGGTTACTCTCTTGATGAGCTATGTAAGAGCGGCTGCGGTATGAATGGTACCTTCCTGCATATCATTTGGGAGTGTCCTGAGGTGGCTGCCTTCTGGTCTAGAGTGCATGCGATTATGGATCGAGTCACCGGGGTATCTATATTGCCTGAGGCCAGACGATGCCTTCTTAATGTCTGGGAACCGACGGACAACAACACGGCCCAGAATTTTTTGGGGGACTCTTGGTAACATGGTTGCCAAGAGGGATATTGCACAACTCTGGGGTTCCCACAGACCACCCACGATAGCGGCTTGGAAGGAGAACATGGACTGGTGTATGTTCAGAGAAAAGAGGGTCTATGTGGCCCGAGGCCGACCTAAGAAATGGGGTAGAATTTGGTCCCAAGTGGAAATGTCTGCACTCCCACACAGGACTACACCATTGATATTTCCCTGTCCCCTTAGTTGGCGTTCCGGACTTATGTTTGTAATAGTGTGCATTCATCGATCTCCTCGCCGCCCCTCATCTCGAGACATATGCTCCATTATCGTTTGCTAGTCGGACCCTTCGCCCTCTCCCTTTGATTCCCTGTACTTGATTACTGCCATGTGTTTGTGTTTTATGTTGTTAGTTCAGTTCATCAAAATTTTAAAACTAAACCTATAATACTTGTCTTTTGATTCTAAGTTATGTACATGAATATATTGCGGGTCGCTTAACCCCCAATCAAGGTACTGGGGAGCCTCATGGTGAGACGTCATACTGTTCAAATGTCATAGCGGCCGTCCCGCTGGGTTGTAGGCTGACAGCTGTGTACTGTGCATAAATACAATAAAGGTTTACAAAAAAATAGACTATCCCACACCTCACCCACCCCTCTCCCTAACCCCAACCAATGTCCAAGTCCACCAATGTCCAAAAAATAAGAGAAACTCCAACACCCAATTCCCACCCACCAACAAAAGTAATAAAAAAGGGGCAAATCAACAGGATCCATCTATAATCGGTGGGCTTGAAGGTGTTTGTCCACCAGGATTTTGACATGCTCCTCTAATTGGTCCTCCAGCTGTGTAATCCGGAGGAGAAGTTGCTGGCGAAATGCACGGCACTTACATTTGCATCTATGTGGGGGGCAGCAGATGTTGACAAATGGCGGCGGTGGGCGACTGCCTGACCGCGGTGCCGTACTCCTGCAGGCAGGGCCTGGCTGGGGCCCGGGGCATTGGGAGAGGCAGCAGCTGCTGCCGCCGCCTCCTTCGACTCCTCCTCTGCCTGAGCCACCAGCCGGCGGCACTCATCAACGATGGTCTGCAGTTTCCGTTGCCGGGCCCTGGCTGCCAACTCCTTCCATTTTGGTTTTTGGGAAGGAGGATCTATAAAGAAAGAAACAGAATTGTAAGCAAAACTCTTAGCAAAACAGTAACACAAAATGAATTCAACACTTAGTGGCACAGTAGCACTAGCAACTGCAGTACATAACATTTGTGTTAAGTATCTATCCTCCTGCTTCCCTGGCCTCTAACATTTATTAGATTTTTTTCCCACCATTATACTTGCCCTAGTACTATGGATGGACTCCAGTACACAGAAGAACACAAGTCTTTTTCTTATCTCTAGTTTACATAAATTACATAACCTTGTTGTGGGCTGTAGCCGGCAAGCCAGCTCAGTCAGCTAAGCTTGCGTCCAACACCAACATATGAGTCAATACGCAGACGCCAGTTACTTTTATTTACTAAGGTGCCGGCGGGGAAGCTCGTATATTTTTTGAGTACAGGCGGAACTGGCCATACTCTCTCTGTTACATGAAAGGCAATTGCTCAATTTCACTTTCACTGTGCCCTGGCGACTACAAAAAGGCAGATTAATATTAATATAATATACTTCTGATCCAATGATCATTACTTATATGGAACAACATATCAGTCCAGTAGCGGTCAGAGGTAGGGGTGCTGGCGGGCGGTGACGTGGAGAGGGGAAGGGTGGGGGGAGCAAACTATGGATTGTGGAAAATTACTGGTAAGTAAACATATAAAGAAATAAAAAAAATGTTGTTGAGCTCACTGCATTCAGAATCCATAGTTTACCACCCCCCACCCTGCCCCTCCCACTCCCCTCATCACCACAGCTAATGCATAAGGTACTTTGTTCATTGATTGTGTAACCAACAGATAGGCCACCCTCTGCAGGCTGGCTGAGCTGACACAATCGAAAAAAAATTAACATAGGTAGGAAGTGGTCCTTTGATTCAGAGGAAGGCACTTGATAATATATATGATGTTCTTGCAAACTACTGAGTCATCAACGGTATTCTGAAATGAAATCCTACTTTTATAAAACATATGATGACCCTCTGCTTTGCTACTCTGGCGCAGATTATTTTACATTATCTCAAAGTAAGACTCGTCTGCATCCAGTGACAGTCTCCACCTATGATGAATACATCCAGGGGGCATCCATCCATTAAAAGTAAATGTCTATCATTCTTTTGTTATCGTGTATCGCTTAACAAACAGCTGGTTTCACTTTCAGGAACAACCACCCAGGCGTCTACTCCTTCCTTCCTTGCCTTGGCTTTGGGTTTGACACAAACTTCACTGATGATTCTTGCTAGCCACCCATATTGTGTCACCCACCCACTCAGGCAGGCATCTTCTTTAACCTTCCACCCATCCTTCAACAACCCATGCATCTGATTCCTATCAGCCACCTGCATGTTGCTTCCAAAGTATCCTTCTCTGCTAGTCGTATTACATCTCTTTCGTCCTTCCTCTTTCCACCCTAGTTCTTTCCCTTTTTGTTCAACACATCCATCAAGGTCATCTGATCTGACATTTAGTCTTCTCCATACCTTTCACAGCTGAGTTGGAGTCTTATAGAAGAGGCCTTTGTTTACTCAACTCACGCTGGTAATGCTATTGCTAATGCATTGGTAATGCTAAGTAAAGGGAGTTTTCTTCAACCGTTGTATATTCTTCAGTACAACTTCAAGTTCATACTTACTTAAGAAGTCTCACAGTACAGTGAGTGAAGTGAAATGAAATGAAATGAAAAGGGGTTTTGTAAAGCGCTGCAGTTGCCCTGGGGCGTCCAGGCGCTAAGAACCAGATTGGTACCTTCCAATGAGTTAGTCCGGAGGATATTCTAGGTTAATTAAAAAGGAAGGTTTTAAGCTGTTTACAAAAGCTCAACAAGTTAAAATTAGATCGTAGGTGGAGGGGAAGTGTGTTCCATAGCTTGGACGCATTGTAGGAGAAAGACCGGCCTCCTGCTCTAGATCTTCGGATCTGGGGGACTTTTGCCAGACAGGCATAGGATGAATGGAGTTGTTTATTGGGTTGGTAAGGAGTAATCAGAGAATGATTGATAGCTGGGCCAGAGGTGTTCCCCTTCCAGCTAGTAATGCCAATAAGTAATGAAAATAACTTACCACCGCCCACCGCAGCTGTTTCCTCCCCCACTGGTGCTCCTGCAGGTGCAGCATCTCCTGTCCCCTACTGAATGGCAGCATTGGCATTGCCGCTGGCCCCGCCGGCACTAGTGGTTGGTACTGGTAGTGCACCTATAAAAACAAGTACACCTTTTTAGATGCCTGTACAACTGCCCCTATTTTACTCGTTTTCACCAGGAAGGAAGATTGAAAAAACAGTTAAAGTACAACATAAATCATCACTAGTCCAAATTGCGTACTTCATTAGAGTCAGTAGACAGACATTAGTAGTATTATTAGATGGTCCCTGTGGTCATCTCATCTCTGCTCCTACTGCAGTCTTTGGAACGTTAGCCTGAGCCATGTAACCATTTTAAATTCATGTCTACTCTTTTGCACATGCTACCTTGCAGCTTGTTGCGCAGTAAGACGCCTTTGAGGCCACATGAGTGTTGCATACAAGTGAAGAAGTTGAAAAACAAGCCACTTTTTTATGGAGTTCGGTTAGTCCCTATTGCTTAGCCATAATGTTACACTTTTTGGCATGACTGCAAAAAGCTTGCATAATTGTATTATACTGTCTAGCGGGCCCCATTTTTCTCATAATAGGCAGAAGATTCCCTTCTACGAACCAGATATTTGCAGAGCTTACGAAAGATGCATGTAACCAGTATACGTTCAACGGTGAGGGGTCTCCCAGAATTCAAACAGATCTCTATCATGCACTAGTTATACAAATGTTTAGTTTTAATCTTCTTTATTTTGCATGTTGGAGCTGGATGTAATTTCATGGAACAACTTACAAAGCTTGTTATTATTTGAAAAAAATAAAGCTTTTGAACTTGCACATTGACTCTGTGGTATATTTGGTGTGGTGTTGTGGACTTACACGATTGAGTGAGCGAAAGGGTGTTATGTTCTGTGTTGTGTAATAAAATCATTGGATATCTTTGTGTGGGGGTTCGGGACATAATGACTAATGACTGAGACACTATAGCTAGTCGGTCAGTGAATTGTGGGTTCTGAGTTCTGACTGAGGTGTAAGTAAGGTCCAACCTCACATCACCGACATCCTATTTTCTTGTGCATAGTTCTGTATGTGGCTGTGCAGAAAACCCACAACAGTAGCAGTATGTACTACTACCCTAACAAAAAATACTAGACAAACATCTGGTTGCGCATTTTGTTGGTGAGAATTGTCAAATCCTAGAGATTAAAAAGAACAACGCAAAGGACAGGAGTGGACCCAGTGGCTACAGCTATTTTTCTATCACAGCTTTATTCAAAAGAAAACCTTATCTAAAAAGTGGCCAACAGGGCAGGCTTAGCTACAGACAGTCTAATAGTAGTAGTACAGAGAGTCATAGCAGAGGCAGTTTGAAGGAACTGAAAGCAGGGATAACCAAAATTTGGAAAACAGATAATGAAGATCAAAGAAGCTTTTGTTAAAAATTGAATTAGGTAGCGTAATTAATAAAACAAAACATATAGTGTCTGGATAACTTTTGCGCAACAACAACTAATTTAGTATTCTCCTAATAAGATGGCTCAAGGGAACAGGGGAAAGCGGCTACCTGCGTCCCCATAATGACTCCTCTGTAAACAGAGAATTCAATGACAGAAGATAGGTTGCCCCCGAGCACATATATGCAACTTCTTATATTGTCTCAAGAGAAAAGATAACCACAGTCAAGTCAATGTTCTTTCAAAATCCATTAAGTCAAATTCTTTTAATTTCCATTTCTTTCCTCTTCATACATCAGAATAGTCTTCATTTCATAGTCTTCATCAAGTTCATACAGAATGTAGCCAATAGATCAAAAGAGACCAATGCCAACACGTGTTTCGTCAAAGGGTACAATCACCCAAATGACTTCTTCAGGGCTACAACAGAATAAGAAAATACATAATATATACAATTCTCTTTAAATACAAAACCAGACCATCACCAGTGAGTATACACTCCACCTAAAACCAGAAGTTGAGATATAAAGGCGTAAGATGTGTATAGAGCAGAGAGAGTCACATGAGGACTAAATGTGTTACTTGCCATAATAAAGGCAAGATTCAAGAAACCAATGTATTAAGTTCATTACCAAATCAAGAAAAAGTATGCGAAGAATGAGACAAAGTCCAGATTAAATAGAACCAAAGTGTGATTGGTCACCCAAGCAAAAAAGCAAAACCCTATTGGCCAAAGCGTTGACACAAGTCAAAAAGGGTGTGAGGGCGAGTACAAATATTACCAAAACATATTTAAAGTGCAAAGTATCAGGCCTCAGGTACCCTGTCCAATTTTAAAGGACAACCTCTCCCTAAAGACATATGGGCAGATTTATGAGTTCTGGCGCATCTCTGCAAATCAGCAGGGATGCGCCAGAAGTGATGAGTCACGCAATTCCCTCCTTGCGGCACCACAGTTGCGCCGAATTTACAATGCGGCGCACCATGGTGCAAGGAAGGGCAGATGCGTGACGCATCTTGTGGTGTACGGGCGGCGCATTGCTGGAGTACTCCTGCAATGTACAGAGGCCACCCATACATAACGTGGTGCGTCACTCTTTACGCCTGCTTGAAGCAGGCGTAAGGATTTGACCCAGCAGCGTCGTAAAACTGACTCAGTGAAATCTTGTAGATTTCACTGCATCAGTTTTACGGGGCTTTCCTACGAGGGAACGCCCACCCTGCGACAGAACGCCCCATGAAACCTGACGCAGGTTTCATGTGGCGCAGGGCTTTACAACGTGACGCATCTGCCTAGATGAGTCACATTGTAAATAGGTCGCAGGGATGCGCCACGTTTCCGCGACGTTGCGTGATGCAACGGCGGCGTAAACATGGCGCAAATTCGACATAAATCTGCCCCATAATTTTAGTTAGAGTCAGACAATTTACTCACCAACATTTTTTTAATCTGTTACGAAATCATACGACAAAGTCCAAATTAAATAGAACGAAAGTGTGATTGGTCACCCAAGCAAAAAAGCAAAACCTTATTGCCCAAAGCATTGACACAAGTCAAAAAGGGTGTGAGGGCGAGTAAAAATATTACCAAAACTTATTTAAAGGGCAAAGAAAACGGGCTCAGGTAGCATGTCCAATTGTAAAAGACAACCTCTCCCTAAAGACGTAATTTTAGCTAGAGTCAGGAAATTGACTCACCTATTTTTTTTTTAAAATCCGTTACGAAATCATACGGGCCAATTCCAGAAGACAGTTATTCCTCAAATATTAATTAGAACTAAATCAAAAGGAAGATAACAATTAGAACCGATATTCTCCTAAAATATATAGATTTCAATTACTTTGGGCTGCCCCTTCTTTCCACCGGAAATAGTGGCCCGACTCATTATAAAATGACATGAACATAGGGTAGTCCAATTTAATAAAGTTCTCACTATAGTAACCGAGAGATGTTGGTGACCCATAATCCAATTTCAAGTAACATAGTATAACTTCTTGCGTCTTGAAAATGTATACTGGTTTGTATTTAATTACACATCTAAATCATATATTACCCTACAAGAAGAATTCTGAGATAGGAAAATGAATTGAGGTAACTCTCCCAACTTATCTATTAGGGATGGGCTTTTTAAATTAAACTTTCATTTAGCTTAAGATATGAAGTATTTGCACTACATGGTAATGATGAGCACTGTTGTTTTAGGTAGGAATAGTGTGCTGTGGTATAGCCCAAAGTAATTGAAATCTATATATTTCAGGAGAATATGGGTTCTAATTGTTATCTTCCTTTTGATTTAGTTCTAATAATTATTTGAGGAATAACTGTCTTCTGGAATTGGCCCGTATGATTTCGTAACGGATTTTAAAAAAAATTGGTGAGTAAATTGCCTGACTCTAGCTAAAATTGCGTCTTTAGGGAGAGGTTGTCCTTTACAATTGGACAGGCTACCTGAGCCCGTTTTCTTTGCCCTTTAAATAAGTTTTGGTAATATTTTTACTCACCCTCACACCCTTTTTGACTTGTGTCAATGCTTTGGGCAATAAGGTTTTGCTTTTTTGCTTGGGTGACCAATCACTCTTTGGTTCTATTTAATTTGGACTTTGTCTCATTCTTCGCACACTTTTTCTTGATTTGGTAATGAACTTAATAAATTGGTTTCTTGCATCTTGCCTTTATTATGGCAAGTAACAAAAGTAGTCCTCATGTGACTCTCTCTGCTCTGTACACATCTTATGCCTTTATATTTCAACTTTGGGTTTTAGGTGGAGTGTATACTCACTGGTGATGGTCTAGTTTTGTATTTAAAGAGAATTGTATATATTATGTATTTTCTTATTCTGTTGTAGCCCTGAAGAAGTCATTTGGGTGATTGTACCCTTTGACGAAACACGTGTTGGCATTGGTCTATTTTGATCTATTGGCTACATTCTGTATTAACTTGATGAAGACTATGAAATGAAGAATATTCTGATGTATGAAGTGGAAAGAAATGGAAATTAAAAGAATTTGACTTAATGGACTTTGAAAGAACATTGACTTGACTGTGGTTATCTTTTCTCTTGAGACAATATAAGAAGTTGCATATATGTGCTTGGGGACAACCTATCTTCAAGCGTAATTAATAGTTTGGAAAAATTAAGGTGCGTTAAAGGTTAGGGAAATATAATTGTTAATAATATAAGCACTGTAGGACTTACTAGGGCCAGCAGCAGGATCCTTGGTAGAGGAGCGCTCCTCTGGTGGTTGTCCCGCTGACTCGGACCCCGTCTTCTTGCCCATGGGGGCTGATCAGGTAAGAAATAATGATGAAAGAGAGAAACATTGAGTGCTGTGAAACAAATAAATCATTAAAAAACGCTCAATCATTTTAGGAAACAACAATTGCAATAAAATGTCCCTATCTAAACGACTATTGGCTTTCAGGATTCACGGACCGTCTACTTATATGAACACTAATCTAATGTTCCATAATCATTCTGATTGCAGAATACTAATGAAGGCAGTACCACCTGACCTACACCACCTATTCCAGATGGGCCAATTGCTCAGTAAGTCTGCATTTCCATTTTATTTTTGCCAGCAAAAATGCATAGATGAGATGGAGGACACATTCATACATTTGTCCATACACCAAATTGTTGGTTGGTTGCGTCGTATGTTGTTTTGCTACTGACTGACAATGCTATTGCTAAGCCTATCACTCTTTAAGCAAATGACAAAAAGGCTCTATTGAGGACTGGGGTAACAAGCATTCAGGGACAGAGGAGGCTTCACGCAAACCTTAAAAAAAACATGAACTAATACTAAGTTAACCTATTATCCATCCACTACTATTTCACTGAAGGAAAATGGAAGGACTAGACTCTAGCGATAGCATTAAGTAACTTCAGTTTTATAAAGTAAACTCTAGCATCAATAATCAGCCCAAGCTAGCGCAAAGTTACAAACAAGTAAGAGAAGTGCTGAGCAGCACCTGTGCCATACAATCACAGAAGATTTTGAAACGGAATTGATCTGCAATGTAACTAAGCACACCAGTAATTGTGTTATTCGTCCAAGGATTATACACAATACTTATACTACTATATATTACTAGCTACTCATCAAGCCCCACAACCTCAACACCTAGCAGGTCCAACAGGTCCTGCTCCCGGTCCAGGATCTCTGACCAACGGTGGGCGAGCTGCTGGAGGGTATGCCGGATCCCCAAGCAGCGAAACACTGCCCGGCGCACCTTCGCCCACTGGTGGTAGCGCTCCTGGGTAAGGTACCCGGAGCCTGGCCTGCCGCTTGCTGCCAAGGTCAAGGAGAGGTGGCGCTGGATGAAGAAAACAGGGCTGCCACCTCCGCCTCTCCGAAAAGTTGTCAGGCCAGCACCCCTGCAGGGTGCATTCTGCCGCAAGGCACAGGGCACAGGCGCCTTGCCCTTAGAGCTGGTACTGCTGCCCTTGGCCATGGTTCTGGGGTAGAGGCAGAAAAGAAAAGAAGGAAAAAATAAAGTTAGGGGGAAGAAGTAGGAGTTTGAATAAAGAAGCAAAATAAAACAGTAGAAAAGTAACAAAAACACAGTGAAAGTAGAAATAAATCACAAAATATAAACTTAGAGACAGAGAGACAGACATGATAAATAAAAAAAGTGAGAACAACAGTGAAAATAAGTAAAGATTGCAAAGATTAAACCTGGATAGAAAACTAGGCCCAGAACCATAGCATAGAGTAAAAAACAAGATGGCCGCACCCGTCGCGACCGTTTGGGTAAGTTTGCGCAATATTTCTCGCTAACAGGCCCTTGTCGTCGTGAAAAAGTAGATGGCGTTCTCGAACATGACATGCACAACGCCAACACGTTATACACGACCCAGAACAGGAAATAAGGCAAATCGAGCGGGCGGAACAATTGAAAAAACAAGATGGTTGCGCCCATAACCGACCGTATGGGTAAGTTCGCGAGCTACGATCCCCCGAGCATGCAGACAGCGCCCCGAACACACACAACGCGCTCCAGAACAAGAAAAACACCTTGTGAATGGGCCCGACATGCAACTACGCATGCTTGCGAAGCTCGCGTAGTGCAAGAATGTCTTTGCGTAGCTTCGAGTAGCGTGACTACACGTACTACCCCCAGGCCTAGTTTTTTCGACTTTTTATGGTGATTTTTCCCACCGGACGTTTGAGAATTGCAGGCATGTTGCTGGCTTTCGCTGATTTTTGTATTGCGATTGGCCTCATCGCAACTTTTTTGCCTTCGTATTTTGCATTTTTGCTGCGTCTTGTTGACTTTATCGCAGACATTTGACTCGTTATCGTGGGCCTATCACATGGTACCACCATGTTGTGAATACAACGTTAACACAGAGTTATTTTCCCATGATAGACTGCAATGTGAAGAGTTGCGTTAAGCTAATTTTGGGGTAATTATGATAAGTTCTTAAGAATATCACCCTAAATGTTTTCTTAACCAATGCAAATGTCATCCTAATGGGTTATGCACAAGAGCATGTGCAATGCCACGTTTTGGGTCTGAATCACTATGAGGAGCTTGTAGCCATGACTTCAGGGAGTCATCTGCATAAGATTAGTAAACTCAGGTCCTCTGTACCTTATCGCGCAACTCATATCCTGGGTCACAGAAAGTGGGCGCTGTGATAGTTCAGGCGCGCTTTATCATTTCATTAAGTTGATTAAACAGCTAGGTACATCAGGGTGCTCAAAGTACATATTAGTCACAGCCGAGTTGCATTATATCATAATACAAAGATTATTTTTTTTTTTAATCAAGCAGTGCAAAGTGTATTTTTATTAAGGGTTTATCAGTTATCAAAATAACCAACAATATTAACATAAGAAAAGAGTTATCTTTACACTGAAGATTCCTACAAGAAAAAGTTTTTACTTCGCGAAATGCCAATATAATGAGGTGATACATAATGAAACACTGTCTAATGCAACACAGCATAAAAAATATGCAGTTTAAGACAATTTAATATAACATAATAATCCATCCTAACATAAGACGAGAAAATAATGCAAGATATTGTAAAGAAAAATACATAACATACCAACTTTTAGGTATAACAAAAATTTTCACGATTTAAAGAATAATTTTCAGACACTTTGGGGCATATGTACAAGCCCCTATCGCCTTGGGAACGTCACTTTCTGTGACTTTCCCGTGGTGATAAGTGCCTTGCCTTATGTACAAGGTAGCATTAAGCCACTTAACGTGGCTTAACGCTGCCTTGTACAGAAGGCACCCTTCCACGCTATCTTTAGCTTGAAAGGGGCATGCAGTGGGTGTTGCAGTCGGTGTTCCACCGCAACACCCATTGAATTTGACGCTGCCCCCTATGTACAAGAGTGGAGTACAGGAAGAAGTGCCAAAATTCTGGTCTTAAGTTGGCGAAAATGCATTATTTCTCCTCGTTTTTGCTTTTTCCATGTGTGCTTCCTTGTGCAACACACATGGGAAAAGCAAAATGCCATGGTTTGTTTATGTACAGGAAGGGTTCCCTTCCTGTACATAAACAAACCTTTTTAAAAATGCCATTTTGTAACTTTCATGTGTGCTGTATGAAGCAGCACGCATGAAAGTTACAAGTTGGCATTTTAGGATTGTTTATGTGCAGGAAGGGATACCTTTCTACATATAACCAATCCTCCCCTGCACGCAGACACCCTTGCATTCTGGTGCAAGGGGGCCTTCGTTGGCGCTATGTTGTTAATCTTAGTGCCATTGCGGGGAAAATGTAAGGTTGCGCCACATTCGTGTAAATATGGTGCAGCCTTGTGTTTCCGAAGTGGCGGGCGTGTCGTTAAGCCCAGGAGGCTAACGACACGCTCCGCCACTTCTAATGTACATATCCCCCTTTATGATTAAATATGACGGTAAGCGTGGGTGGCTGTTACCATTCCAACCTTGCTCTGCTCGGACACAAATTCATGAAATGCTCGAGAAGTTTGTCAAGGAGTTTGATGGCGAGATTTTAAACTTACCATGAAACATTGCTGGTTTTGTAGTAATTCTTTCATTCCCTTTTGTAAAAAAAAGTTCCATTTCAGAAAAAGTGTTTTGGACAAAACAATCATAAAATAGATTGTATTTCATTTGACAAATAGCTTTGTAGATAAAATGTGACTTTGTACCTACAAAGTGTAGAATACATTTGAATGAAGTATGAATAACGGTTGACCAGAGCATAACAGTTGTATGAATCAGTGATATACCTAATAACTGTAGTTACGGGGACAGCTAGTAGTGGAATGCAGGTAGTTTTTAGTTCATCCTCCTCTGCAATTAAATTACCCTGACCAAAGGCTTATTGTTTCTGTGCAGTTTTGGATAATTGGAATGATCCGTTGGTAAATACTGTTTAAATGTAAAAAAAATAAAAACTTGTATAATCTGTTTCAAATACACGTGAGTAAGTGGGAGCGATTTGAGAACAGATGTATAAAGGAGGATATTCTTAAATTTATGATGCAGAATAAGTGAAAAGAGCTAACAGTTTTGGAAGATGCTCATATATTTGAAAAATAAGTTAGTGTATCACTACAAACGACCACAGTGTGAAAAAGCCCAATAGCAAAATCCTTATAAAAAAAAAAGAAAAAACTACAATATACTGGACATTCAATATTGCAAATACGCTGATAAATGTGCTCTAATCAGTTGTAGAAAGTGCAGTGCAGTGCAGTAACACGTACATGAGTCTACGCCAGAGTTATGATAGTATAACGTGTACCTTGTACTATCATTGTGAGTACTGTTAATATAGTTCTTGTACTGCTAAATGTGCCTTTGTATACATTACAGGAATATGCTAAGTCAACTGCAGGATACACTGACTTATAATTCCATAAGTATAGTTTAATGTGTGGTACACAAAATCCCATTTTTCCAGTAACTCCGCACAAAGTCAGGCGAACACCTTTATCTAATGGCATTGATATTTTGCTCAGGAATTCATAAGAATACATGCGCATGATGTTCTGGGCTTTTATACGAACTTTCAAGATTTCCAGGCCAATCAGCAGTTACTGGCGCCAGATGATGACAATAAGAGACTTTTCACGTCAGTGCCATGAAGCTTACCTTACTATTGGATCCACAACTGATCACTAGGTGCATTCCTTTCGCACTTCACCCTCAAAGTAGTTGGGCAAAAAGTGTTATAAGTACTTAAGGAGGTGGTGTGAGTCAGAGTCTTAGAACTCCCTTAAATAGGAAGCGATAATTAATAATTCATTGTCAAACCAGTTCACTTCTTTGGAAAGAAAAATTACTTCAATCGCTACATACAGCTAAGTACTACATAATGACACCCACATTATGCACAAGTATACAATATGCAGATTTGTGAAGCGTGTATCTTACAGATGAACATCTCATCTCCTGTACTGCAGCACCAAATTAAACAGATGCAGATGGAGGTGGCGAACTACCCATGGGAAGAGTGAGGAGGGCATTGGGGAGGGGTGGGGGAGTGGGGGGGCAAACACAGTAAAAAAAAAAGAAACAGCAATCGCTGGGGGCAAATCCCTAGTCAAGAGTGTGCAAGTATTTGCCCCGTGGTGAAATGACCATAATTAAATCCAATTGTTCCTGGAATAACTGTGTGGTGGAAGTCAACCAATGTTATCTTTAGGTTATCATAAATATCGTGATAATTCAGTTACTCTATAGTATGATCACTTGTAAATCAGAGAATCAGAGGGTTCAAGCTCCTGTCACGTCCCTATCTAGGAACTTAGCTAACATCAATATGACAGTTCCTAGATCGTATCATAGCTATCTCAATGACTATTACTGAATACAGTCCCAACATATTCACTCTCTTACTGTACCTTTAAGAATTTAAGCTAAGATTCAGTACCGCCTTCTGCCAACCAGAGGCGTGGGTGTGCTTCTCTCTCTCTGGTGTATATCTGTTCAAGAGCCATGGAGAGAGGCTGTACAGGTGCTGGCCCCACAGATCCGCTTAGTACAATCTCTAAGAAGATACATAATCTAACACTATCAGCACTATCCTCGGGAGAGATCAATCAAAAAGAATTCGATTATCTTAATAACCATCAACACAAAACTGCATGAATTTATGGCATGCCAAAGATTCACAAAGACCAAATAGACCCTCCCTATAGACCCATTGTGTCCACGATAGGAACCAATACAGAACCTCTGTCTAAATTTATTGATTCATACTTACGGCCTCATGTCCCTAAAATTACCTCTTATATCAGAGATACAGGCGCAATGATTTCAAAAATAGAAAATCTACCATTCGATCCCAACAATAATCTGTTGGTGATGATGGACATAGAGGCACTGTACAGCAACATCCCGCAGCAGCAAGCAATATCAGCAACCAGTTGGTTCATTGACACCCACAACATCGTGTGCCCCAAAGACTTCCTACTCGACTTGTTACAGATTGTCCTCTCAGAGAACATTGTAGAGTTTGGAAGCTCTTTATTTCGCCAAGTTAAAGGCGTCAGTATGGGGGCATCTGTAGCTCCCTCGATTGCCAATATTTATATGGCAGCTTTTGAAGCTAGATTCATTTACAACGAGGTTGCCCCTTTCTATGAATCTATTTCCCATTGGTCCAGATATATAGACCACAAACGAAGGAGTGCAAGGGGGGCTTGCACTGTTTCCAATGGCACTCCTATAGGAGGTGTAAATCCTAAATAATGGTTTCCAGAATGTATTGCATGTAATTTGAACAATCGTATTCAAAGTAATCTTTCTCAAGGAATTTATTTAGTGGGTCACATATTAAATCATCATAGTGACATCCTTATGGAACAGTACGTTAAAGGGAACGTTTAAACAGCATCAATGAATCTATGCATCATCCCTATGCATTTCGGGCGGAGCCCTTCGTCAGGGGATAGCAACAGATCTGTGAATAAATAAATCGCAATCAGGAAGGAGAGCACGCGGCCACAAGCTGAGTAAAATAAAACATGTCAGTAAAAAATAGAAAGCGTGCAGTTTATAATCGGTATCTTGAGAAAAGGAAAATAAGTGCAAAGTGACCCATGCCATTCTGTTAGGGATGGAAGAGAGAAGGAGAAAATAATAATGCACCTTATTGTATTCGACGTGGTGAATAGAAAAAGGAATCGCCGTGTTTAAAAAGACGAAGGAACCCGGACTGGTGACAAATGGAGCCAAGACCCCTAATGAGTGCGTGAAACTGAAAACCAAATAGACTCGTGAAACAACTGATAAAATATCCGAACAAGAGTGCCAGGTAACGGAAACTGGTCAGCGAGTGAAAGTGAGGAGAAAAGAAGCTTACCGGTAGGTGAAAGACGCGACGCGCCAAACGCCGTGGTGCCTCGGGTTTAGACGTGACTGACAGAATAGCGGAAGTAAATAAGGTGAGCGAAAGTGAAGACGGACTAACGAAGAATGGAAATAAACGTGTGTGAATTTCGCATGCCCCAAGGAGTTAAAAATATCAGATTATAAAAAAGGGAAAGTGAAGTGTCATGAAAATAACGAGTCAAATGTGCATGAACTCAAATATAGTGTATAGACTAACACAACATAAAGCTTCAGAAGTGGCGGCCATCTTAGAGTGGGTTCGGAACAAACACAGTGTATCCTAGTAAACATCACAGGAAAGAATCAATGAGACGAAGTGTGAATAAGTAAAGAACTAGAAGGAAAGGGAAGAAAACCAGCTATAGTGATAGAGATGAGGGTGAAAAAAATAGTGGTGAAAGGAAACTGTTGGATTTGGAGGAGAATTGAAAGAAAGTGATGACAACTAGTAAGAATAAGGTGGATAAGGTGAAATGAATTAAAAAGAAAATGGAAAAGAAGATAAGGGCAAGATTTTGCGGACTGATAATCAATTCAGAGGAAAAGTAGATAGTGAAGAAAAGAAACACGAGGAAGAACAAAGTAAAGACATATAAATGCAGATAGAAGACAATTACATAGGAGTGGGTTTGAGACAACAATTATCTATAAGAAGCAACTATATTCCAGTCTCTCATTAAGCCCCTTGGGCTGACAGGCATCTAGTCTTTTGATCCACACTGTCTCCCTTTGGAGTAGTAGTTTCTTGTTATCAACGCCTACTTTCAGTGGCACAACCTCCAAAACAAGGAACTTCAGTTGGCTCACGTTGTGCTGGTGTGTACTGAAGTGAGCAGCTAATGGTGCTTTAGTTGACTTGTTCCTGATAGTGCTTTTATGTTCGGTTAAACGAACTTTAATCTTTCGTTCGGTTTTGCCTACATAAGGCAGTCCACAGGGACATTTAAGTAGATACACCAAATTTGTAGAGTCACAGGTGGCGGTGGTTCTCAGTTTGATGGCTTTTCCTGACGATGGATGGTTGAAGGTGTTACCCGGAATTATATTGTGGCAATGGCTACAATTGTGGCATGGTATGGTACCACGGTATGTGGTAGAAGTTTCAATGGGTTTGGTCTCGAGGATGTTTTTTAGATTTTTAGCTCTCTGGTATGCAAAAAGTGGTCTGGTGTTAAAAATGCCCTGGAAGTCTGGTTCAAAACGAATCATGTCCCAATTTTTTAGAACGATATTTTTAATGGCCTTGCTTCTGGTAGAGTATTTAGAGACGAACACTGGTCTCTGTTCCTCAGTTAGTTTGATGTGGATCTTTAGAAGTTCTGCTCGAGTTTTAGTAGCCGCTCGGGTTTTGGCTGCTTGCAATGTAACTTCAGGATATTTCCTGTCTCTGTATTTTTGTAATATTCTTTCTTCAGAGTTTACATAGGCTTCGGGTTCTGAACAGATTCTTTTGGCCCTTAGGAGCTGAGAATATGGCAAGTGAGTTTTGAGTGGTGTCGGATGACAACTGGTAAACATCAAAGCGTTGTTCCTGTCTGTGGTTTTAACAAAGAGATTAGTTGTCAATTTGTTGTTGAGTAGTGTGACCTGGACATCCAGGAACGGCAAACTTTGAGAGCTGATGGTGTGAGTAAACTTGATGTGGTCATCCAAAGAATTGATGTGTGTCAGAAATTCCATGATTTCATCAGGTTGGCCAATCCAAATGAGGAAAATGTCATCAATGTACCTCCAAAGGGTAAGAATGTTATTACTCCATTTGTTGTGACTCAAGATGTGATCTAGTTCCATCCGGTGCATAAACAGGTTGGCATAGCTGGGAGCAGCACAATTTCCCATTGATGTACCAACGAGTTGAAGATAGTACTCGTTGTTGTATGAAAAGTAACTGTGATACAATGTATATTGCAGGAGTTCAAGTATCAGAACTTTCAAAGTGACATCGATGGGATGGTGTAGTAGGAAGGATTCTATGGCTTCCAAGCCTCTATTGTGTGGAATCGATGTATACAGAGCACATACATCTATGGTAACCAGGGTGTGTACTTTGTCAGGTTCGATGGTAACCTCTTGTAGGCGCTTCAAGAAATCAGTGGTGTCACGTAGGTAAGTGGACATGGAAGCGACAATGTCTTGTAAATATAGGTCAATGAACTTGCCGGTGGGTTCGTGGATGGAATTTTTAGTGGAAACGATGGGGCGGAAAGGAGGTTTGTGTAGATCCTTGTGAATTTTGGGAAGCATGTGAATGCTAGGACATTTGGGATGAGGTTGTATTAGATATTTGTGATCTTTTTCTGTGATCGTTCCCATGTTGAGTGCTTTATCCAAGATTGTTTTGAGAATGTTGGCAAAAACGTCGGTAGGATCGTTTGGTAGCTTCATGTAAAGGTTCTTGTCGTTGACATGTTCACTGACACTGGTGTGGTAGAAATTACTATCCATGACTACGAGTGCACCGCCTTTATCAGCTTTGCAGCACATGATTTCAGGGTTGTTGACAATTTGGTTGAGTGCTCTGGATTCCTTAAGGTTGAAGTTGTTAAATTTAGGGTGAGGTTTTTTGTAAATCTCTCTGATGGAATTCAAGGTAATTGTTTCAAAAGAGTCAAGTATTTTGTGGCTAACAGGAGCCACAAATGTACTTCTGCTTCTTAAGTCTTTACAAGCATGTTGGATCGGTGTACTGGTGGGAGGGCACACGTTGGAGAAAAAGTGTCGAAGTCTCAAAGTTCTCAAGAATTTATACAGGCTTATCTCCGTTTCCAATTCAGTTGAATTGTAGGTGGGAACAAAAGAAATGCCACGTTCCAAGGTAGATAATTGCAGTTGAGATAGGTTGGTTTTAGAGATATTGATCACGAGGGTTTTTTGCTCCTGGTGGCTTGAGCAATTGAGGTGGTTGTTTCTCTTGGAGTTTCTGCCCCGCCTGGTTCGACGTTGGCAGTTTGGCCTACATCTAAAAAAGAAACACCAGAAGTGGAGGCTGTGGTTGAAGGAATATTCACAGGTGTTTTCGATGGTACAATATTCCTAGGTGGTCGGCCATAATTGGTATTTCCTCTTTGGGAGGTAGAGCCATCTGTGGAACTACCTTCATCCGAGGACGGGTTGCTATATGGTCTTTGTTGTCTACGTTGGGCATAGACCTCTGCCCAACAATACACTTCGCCCAGTTTGTAGTCCATCGTGTCGCGTCTATACTTTCTGATTTTCCTATCGTTTATCTCTTTCGTGTACTTATCCAATTGTACGTTGATGTCAGCGAGAGCTTTATCAAGATCTTCTTTAGACATGTTGTTTTCTAGGTTGCGTGAAATCTGTGTTATTTCCTTGTCTAGATCATCGATGACTTTTGAAAGTTCTTCTACAATGAGAAGGATTAGATCCAGTGAACAACGGTTGAGGATGGCGTACCATCGTTCCGTGAATTTCGGGTTGTTCCGACATAGGGTAGGCTTCAGGGAAATTCGTAATCCTCTAGGGATACGTTGATCTTTGTGATATCTGATGAGAGTTCCAGCGTGTAAGCGTTGGTTAATGATTCTCTTAGAGGTATATAAAAGTTGTCTCAACATACTGGGGTTGGAGAAAGCGCTTGTGGATGAGGGGTCTGCTTCCTGAATCAAAGCATAGATGCGTGTAGTTTCATCTTGGGAAAACCCAAAGGTGTCAGCCCGATTGGCTGTGGTGCTTGCAATTTCTTCATAGGACATGATTAGACAGTAGGTGCTCGCCAAACGTGGCCAGAGGTACGTTGATTAGCAAAATGTAGGGAGATGGCGGCACACAAAGCGTGTAATGTTCATCAAAGTGATACAGTAAGCCAATGGTAAGTGTTTTAGGGTGCCAGGAAATGGTCCCTTCCGGCCGGTAGGGACAAAAATTTGACAACAAACGAAGGAGTGCAAGGGGGGCTTGCACTGTTTCCAATGGCACTCCTATAGGAGGTGTAAATCCTAAATAATGGTTTCCAGAATGTATTGCATGTAATTTGAACAATCGTATTCAAAGTAATCTTTCTCAAGGAATTTATTTAGTGGGTCACATATTAAATCATCATAGTGACATCCTTATGGAACAGTACGTTAAAGGGAACGTTTAAACAGCATCAATGAATCTATGCATCATCCCTATGCATTTCGGGCGGAGCCCTTCGTCAGGGGATAGCAACAGATCTGTGAATAAATAAATCGCAATCAGGAAGGAGAGCACGCGGCCACAAGCTGAGTAAAATAAAACATGTCAGTAAAAAATAGAAAGCGTGCAGTTTATAATCGGTATCTTGAGAAAAGGAAAATAAGTGCAAAGTGACCCATGCCATTCTGTTAGTGATGGAAGAGAGAAGGAGAAAATAATAATGCACCTTATTGTATTCGACGTGGTGAATAGAAAAAGGAATCGCCGTGTTTAAAAAGACGAAGGAACCCGGACTGGTGACAAATGGAGCCAAGACCCCTAATGAGTGCGTGAAACTGAAAACCAAATAGACTCGTGAAACAACTGATAAAATATCCGAACAAGAGTGCCAGGTAACGGAAACTGGTCAGCGAGTGAAAGTGAGGAGAAAAGAAGCTTACCGGTAGGTGAAAGACGCGACGCGCCAAACGCCGTGGTGCCTCGGGTTTAGACGTGACTGACAGAATAGCGGAAGTAAATAAGGTGAGCGAAAGTGAAGACGGACTAACGAAGAATGGAAATAAACGTGTGTGAATTTCGCATGCCCCAAGGAGTTAAAAATATCAGATTATAAAAAAGGGAAAGTGAAGTGTCATGAAAATAACGAGTCAAATGTGCATGAACTCAAATATAGTGTATAGACTAACACAACATAAAGCTTCAGAAGTGGCGGCCATCTTAGAGTGGGTTCGGAACAAACACAGTGTATCCTAGTAAACATCACAGGAAAGAATCAATGAGACGAAGTGTGAATAAGTAAAGAACTAGAAGGAAAGGGAAGAAAACCAGCTATAGTGATAGAGATGAGGGTGAAAAAAATAGTGGTGAAAGGAAACTGTTGGATTTGGAGGAGAATTGAAAGAAAGTGATGACAACTAGTAAGAATAAGGTGGATAAGGTGAAATGAATTAAAAAGAAAATGGAAAAGAAGATAAGGGCAAGATTTTGCGGACTGATAATCAATTCAGAGGAAAAGTAGATAGTGAAGAAAAGAAACACGAGGAAGAACAAAGTAAAGACATATAAATGCAGATAGAAGACAATTACATAGGAGTGGGTTTGAGACAACAATTATCTATAAGAAGCAACTATATTCCAGTCTCTCATTAAGCCCCTTGGGCTGACAGGCATCTAGTCTTTTGATCCACTTTGAATACGATTGTTCAAATTACATGCAATACATTCTGGAAACCATTATTTAGGATTTACACCTCCTATAGGAGTGCCATTGGAAACAGTGCAAGCCCCCCTTGCACTCCTTCGTTTGTTGTCAAATTTTTGTCCCTACCGGCCGGAAGGGACCATTTCCTGGCACCCTAAAACACTTACCATTGGCTTACTGTATCACTTTGATGAACATTACACGCTTTGTGTGCCGCCATCTCCCTACATTTTGCTAATCAACGTACCTCTGGCCACGTTTGGCGAGCACCTACTGTCTAATCATGTCCTATGAAGAAATGGCAAGCACCACAGCCAATCGGGCTGACACCTTTGGGTTTTCCCAAGATGAAACTACACGCATCTATGCTTTGATTCAGGAAGCAGACCCCTCATCCACAAGCGCTTTCTCCAACCCCAGTATGTTGAGACAACTTTTATATACCTCTAAGAGAATCATTAACCAACGCTTACACGCTGGAACTCTCATCAGATATCACAAAGATCAACGTATCTCTAGAGGATTACGAATTTCCCTGAAGCCTACCCTATGTCGGAACAACCCGAAATTCACGGAACGATGGTACGCCATCCTCAACCGTTGTTCACTGGATCTAATCCTTCTCATTGTAGAAGAACTTTCAAAAGTCATCGATGATCTAGACAAGGAAATAACACAGATTTCACGCAACCTAGAAAACAACATGTCTAAAGAAGATCTTGATAAAGCTCTCGCTGACATCAACGTACAATTGGATAAGTACACGAAAGAGATAAACGATAGGAAAATCAGAAAGTATAGACGCGACACGATGGACTACAAACTGGGCGAAGTGTATAGTTGGGCAGAGGTCTATGCCCAACGTAGACAACAAAGACCATATAGCAACCCGTCCTCGGATGAAGGTAGTTCCACAGATGGCTCTACCTCCCAAAGAGGAAATACCAATTATGGCCGACCACCTAGGAATATTGTACCATCGAAAACACCTGTGAATATTCCTTCAACCACAGCCTCCACTTCTGGTGTTTCTTTTTTAGATGTAGGCCAAACTGCCAACGTCGAACCAGGCGGGGCAGAAACTCCAAGAGAAACAACCACCTCAATTGCTCAAGCCACCAGGAGCAAAAAACCCTCGTGATCAATATCTCTAAAACCAACCTATCTCAACTGCAATTATCTACCTTGGAACGTGGCATTTCTTTTGTTCCCACCTACAATTCAACTGAATTGGAAACGGAGATAAGCCTGTATAAATTCTTGAGAACTTTGAGACTTCGACACTTTTTCTCCAACGTGTGCCCTCCCACCAGTACACCGATCCAACATGCTTGTAAAGACTTAAGAAGCAGAAGTACATTTGTGGCTCCTGTTAGCCACAAAATACTTGACTCTTTTGAAACAATTACCTTGAATTCCATCAGAGAGATTTACAAAAAACCTCACCCTAAATTTAACAACTTCAACCTTAAGGAATCCAGAGCACTCAACCAAATTGTCAACAACCCTGAAATCATGTGCTGCAAAGCTGATAAAGGCGGTGCACTCGTAGTCATGGATAGTAATTTCTACCACACCAGTGTCAGTGAACATGTCAACGACAAGAACCTTTACATGAAGCTACCAAACGATCCTACCGACGTTTTTGCCAACATTCTCAAAACAATCTTGGATAAAGCACTCAACATGGGAACGATCACAGAAAAAGATCACAAATATCTAATACAACCTCATCCCAAATGTCCTAGCATTCACATGCTTCCCAAAATTCACAAGGATCTACACAAACCTCCTTTCCGCCCCATCGTTTCCACTAAAAATTCCATCCACGAACCCACCGGCAAGTTCATTGACCTATATTTACAAGACATTGTCGCTTCCATGTCCACTTACCTACGTGACACCACTGATTTCTTGAAGCGCCTACAAGAGGTTACCATCGAACCTGACAAAGTACACACCCTGGTTACCATAGATGTATGTGCTCTGTATACATCGATTCCACACAATAGAGGCTTGGAAGCCATAGAATCCTTCCTACTACACCATCCCATCGATGTCACTTTGAAAGTTCTGATACTTGAACTCCTGCAATATACATTGTATCACAGTTACTTTTCATACAACAACGAGTACTATCTTCAACTCGTTGGTACATCAATGGGAAATTGTGCTGCTCCCAGCTATGCCAACCTGTTTATGCACCGGATGGAACTAGATCACATCTTGAGTCACAACAAATGGAGTAATAACATTCTTACCCTTTGGAGGTACATTGATGACATTTTCCTCATTTGGATTGGCCAACCTGATGAAATCATGGAATTTCTGACACACATCAATTCTTTGGATGACCACATCAAGTTTACTCACACCATCAGCTCTCAAAGTTTGCCGTTCCTGGATGTCCAGGTCACACTACTCAACAACAAATTGACAACTAATCTCTTTGTTAAAACCACAGACAGGAACAACGCTTTGATGTTTACCAGTTGTCATCCGACACCACTCAAAACTCACTTGCCATATTCTCAGCTCCTAAGGGCCAAAAGAATCTGTTCAGAACCCGAAGCCTATGTAAACTCTGAAGAAAGAATATTACAAAAATACAGAGACAGGAAATATCCTGAAGTTACATTGCAAGCAGCCAAAACCCGAGCGGCTACTAAAACTCGAGCAGAACTTCTAAAGATCCACATCAAACTAACTGAGGAACAGAGACCAGTGTTCGTCTCTAAATACTCTACCAGAAGCAAGGCCATTAAAAATATCGTTCTAAAAAATTGGGACATGATTCGTTTTGAACCAGACTTCCAGGGCATTTTTAACACCAGACCACTTTTTGCATACCAGAGAGCTAAAAATCTAAAAAACATCCTCGAGACCAAACCCATTGAAACTTCTACCACATACCGTGGTACCATACCATGCCACAATTGTAGCCATTGCCACAATATAATTCCGGGTAACACCTTCAACCATCCATCGTCAGGAAAAGCCATCAAACTGAGAACCACCGCCACCTGTGACTCTACAAATTTGGTGTATCTACTTAAATGTCCCTGTGGACTGCCTTATGTAGGCAAAACCGAACGAAAGATTAAAGTTCGTTTAACCGAACATAAAAGCACTATCAGGAACAAGTCAACTAAAGCACCATTAGCTGCTCACTTCAGTACACACCAGCACAACGTGAGCCAACTGAAGTTCCTTGTTTTGGAGGTTGTGCCACTGAAAGTAGGCGTTGATAACAAGAAACTACTACTCCAAAGGGAGACAGTGTGGATCAAAAGACTAGATGCCTGTCAGCCCAAGGGGCTTAATGAGAGACTGGAATATAGTTGCTTCTTATAGATAATTGTTGTCTCAAACCCACTCCTATGTAATTGTCTTCTATCTGCATTTATATGTCTTTACTTTGTTCTTCCTCGTGTTTCTTTTCTTCACTATCTACTTTTCCTCTGAATTGATTATCAGTCCGCAAAATCTTGCCCTTATCTTCTTTTCCATTTTCTTTTTAATTCATTTCACCTTATCCACCTTATTCTTACTAGTTGTCATCACTTTCTTTCAATTCTCCTCCAAATCCAACAGTTTCCTTTCACCACTATTTTTTTCACCCTCATCTCTATCACTATAGCTGGTTTTCTTCCCTTTCCTTCTAGTTCTTTACTTATTCACACTTCGTCTCATTGATTCTTTCCTGTGATGTTTACTAGGATACACTGTGTTTGTTCCGAACCCACTCTAAGATGGCCGCCACTTCTGAAGCTTTATGTTGTGTTAGTCTATACACTATATTTGAGTTCATGCACATTTGACTCGTTATTTTCATGACACTTCACTTTCCCTTTTTTATAATCTGATATTTTTAACTCCTTGGGGCATGCGAAATTCACACACGTTTATTTCCATTCTTCGTTAGTCCGTCTTCACTTTCGCTCACCTTATTTACTTCCGCTATTCTGTCAGTCACGTCTAAACCCGAGGCACCACGGCGTTTGGCGCGTCGCGTCTTTCACCTACCGGTAAGCTTCTTTTCTCCTCACTTTCACTCGCTGACCAGTTTCCGTTACCTGGCACTCTTGTTCGGATATTTTATCAGTTGTTTCACGAGTCTATTTGGTTTTCAGTTTCACGCACTCATTAGGGGTCTTGGCTCCATTTGTCACCAGTCCGGGTTCCTTCGTCTTTTTAAACACGGCGATTCCTTTTTCTATTCACCACGTCGAATACAATAAGGTGCATTATTATTTTCTCCTTCTCTCTTCCATCACTAACAGAATGGCATGGGTCACTTTGCACTTATTTTCCTTTTCTCAAGATACCGATTATAAACTGCACGCTTTCTATTTTTTACTGACATGTTTTATTTTACTCAGCTTGTGGCCGCGTGCTCTCCTTCCTGATTGCGATTTATTTATTCACAGATCTGTTGCTATCCCCTGACGAAGGGCTCCGCCCGAAATGCATAGGGATGATGCATAGATTCATTGATGCTGTTTAAACGTTCCCTTTAACGTACTGTTCCATAAGGATGTCACTATGATGATTTAATATGTGACCCACTAAATAAATTCCTTGAGAAAGATTACTTTGAATACGATTGTTCAAATTACATGCAATACATTCTGGAAACCATTATTTAGGATTTACACCTCCTATAGGAGTGCCATTGGAAACAGTGCAAGCCCCCCTTGCACTCCTTCGTTTGTTGTCAAATTTTTGTCCCTACCGGCCGGAAGGGACCATTTCCTGGCACCCTAAAACACTTACCATTGGCTTACTGTATCACTTTGATGAACATTACACGCTTTGTGTGCCGCCATCTCCCTACATTTTGCCAGATATATAGACGACATCTTTTTTATCTGGACCAATGGGATAGATTCGCTTCGCGAATTTCTTGAGTGGATCAATCTGACAGATGTGAATCTTAAGTTCACTGCCCAACATAGTGACACACAGGTCGAATTTCTAGATGTTATCATTAAAAATCAGAACAACAAATTGATTGTTGATTTGTTTATAAAATCGACAGCGAGAAACACCTTATTACATTACAAAAGTTTTCATCCGCGGTGCCAAAAGGAGAGTATCCCCTTCTCCCAATTTCTCCGAGTTAGGAGGAACTGCTCCAATCTATCGGATTTTGACACTCAAGCACAAAAAATGAGACAGAAATTTCTCAACAGGGGATATCCTCACAGATTGATACGAGACTCATATAAACGTGCGAGATTCTACGACCGTGACCACCTTCTAAAAACTAAGACACCCACAGCCAATGACCAACTGGTATGTATTACAAAACATTCCACTCTTGACAAGACAGTCAGACACATTGTCAATTCAAATTGGCATATCCTCAACTCCAATCCCACCAGTATTAAACTAGAGAAGCCTATCTTTGCCCATAGGAGAAACAAAAACCTTAAGGATCTCATAGTACATTCTCGCTTTACATCTACGAATACTCAATCAGAATTTCTACAGAGATCAATTAGTAATAATTTCCCAGTTAGAGGCACTGTCAAATGCTCATCCTGTAAATCCTGCAGTAACATCATTGAAGGTGAGTTTTTTGAACATAATGGTTGTCGGACTTCTGCTCAAGACATGTGGAACTGTAAGACTATGAACTGCATCTATTTTATTTTGTGCCCATGCCAACTTGGCTATGTGGGCGAAACCTCTAGGTCGGTCCAAACCAGACTCACTGAACACAGGTCGGCTATCCGCACAAACAAACAACTAGCCCCCTTAGTGAAACATTTCAATGAAAACCACCATGCTCCAGATGAGTTTAAATGGCGCATTTTAGAGAAAATTAGACTCCCAAATAACAAAGGTGGTGATCTAGTGAGAAAGAAAAGAGAGGTGTTCTGGATTTTCTCCCTGGGAACGTTTAAGAGGGGCCTTAATGCCGAGATCCCCTGGGAGAACGCCATCCTTTAGTATCTGTAAGTAACCTAGTTTAAGTCACCTCAAGAATTTCTATTATTAATGGGATGTTTTTAGAACTATTGCCATGTAAATACGATTTAATTACACTCATTGGGAAATCTATACCTCCATCGGTAATGGATTTCTTTATTACCTATATGTCCTGCACTCATCGATCATGTGCGATGACTTTTCGAACTGTGAACACTTTGAGGTTTGGTAATCTCAGAACATTAATGAGTATATAAGATCTAGCTCTTTATACTTTATATACCATCCATAGGTCAGAAGACATGCCCCTTCAACTATTAAATAGGTATATGATAAAACCTCTTTTTTTAAACGAGCCCGAGTCGAGAATTCTCCCTCACTAGGTCAAGTTAAGATCCATATATCTTAATATTATGTCTCCCATGTAGAATTCCCCCAATTTATATTAAGTAGGTACATGTTCCAATCACATGTATATGCATTTAGTATATTGCTATCTTCCTTAAAGATGAACAATTCTAAAAGATATAAAGAATATTCTTAATAACGTACTATAGTACTTTAAAATACCAGGGTTAATATTAATTTCTCATCGATTTAATAATGGACACATTACTACCTTGAATAAAGAACAGAAAATCTAAAATAACCATACAAACCCGAGAATGTTCGGGCGCCATTTTGGATTGGGACGTGTTAGGTATAACTAACTCTCAAAGTAGTCCTTCGTTTATACCTATGAAGGTCAACAATAACGCTCGAATTTTCGCGCCAAAATCTTTGTTTAAATGGGACCTTCATTATCCGGCAGCTATCTGCATTTTTCGTGGAGGCCGGGTCCCCGCAACACGAGCGTCGGAGCAGCACCATCCTGCTGTCCGCCCGTCGCCTACTTCTCTAAGGTAAGAAATCCGGCGAGCAGGGCACTTTACACAATCTCCGCCACTCAGCTGGAGTACGGACTAAGTAGTCAACGTTATTGACTTCCAACCGTTACTCTTTTTATAGAAACGGCTGACTTATTTTCCGTGTGGAGGCCGGATTCATAGAAAACGAGCGTTGGAACAGCACCAACCTGCTGCTCGCGTACTGTTTTTAAATTTAAGGTAAGAATCCTGGATACTCGCAACCATCACTATCCTAACTTCATTATGGACCAATATACAAACGAACTAAATAGTTAACGCTATTGACTTCCAACCGTTACTCTTTTCATAGAGACGGCTGATTCATTTTCTATGTGGAGGTTGGATCAATATAATACAAGCGTTGGAACAGCACCACCCTGCTGCTCGCGTAGTGTTTTTATATCTAAGGTAAGAATCCTGGGTACTCGCAGCTATCATTATCCTAGCTTAATCATAGACTAATATGCAAACTTTATTGATCCACAACTGTGTCTCTTGTTACAGAGACGGGTGATTAACTTTATATGGGGAAATCAGATCCATAAAACACGAGAATTGGAACAGCACCTTTCTGCTGTCCACACGTTGTTTAATCACCATAGGTAAGAATCTAGACATACCATGCGCTTGAAATATTCTTCTAACAAATGTACCTCAATACAGATTGTGATTTAAACTTAGACTGACGCACCTTTATGTGTCTATCCACAGAAACTACCTTTTTACTTTTCCCTCCCCGAGCCTCCTAGTAGCGAGCAAGACTCATCGGATCACTATTCCGGTACACTTTATAAATATCCAAGGTAATTTAAACGCGGGGTAAATGAGACGCTTAGGAGTCTGCGATGTCACGCAAAATCAATTAACAGAGAAAGTACTCAATATCTATGCAGGCTATAGGAATTATTAAGCTCTTATAGTAATGCCTACAACATAGGTTTTTCACACTGGTTTCTGCTCTTTGTCATTACGGGGACCATCGCCTGCTTTATAGATCGGATCTGCGCTACGTATATCGCCTATTCCATCAACTTAAGTATTGGTTACGATGCCACTATTGTGGGGATCATGTACCTGTATACCCTGAAAACTCTATAATGATAGTTAACAACCTATTATGTTAGCAATTAAAGGTTCTTGCATTTCAAATATTTCCTTTCACCTTGTCCCCGATATACCCCGCCCTTTATTATTATTATTATTATAGGACTATCCACATGTCTTGCGCAGTAATCTTAAGCCATTCAGTCACATCTCTGAACAACCTCTCCTCAGGTTCTTTTTTTATCTAAATTATGTTTTTCTCTTATATTATCAGAACCTTCGTCTCTCTGAAAATAATCCAAATTATAGGGGTTATCACCTTCCATCACTGTTATTGTATGGATAGAGCATCCAATGTTTGTAAGTAATTCTTTATGTACTATAAACATATTTTTATGTCTGCATTTTGTTAGTAATAATATAAGATGATTCAACCCACTTCACATTCACAACCTCTATCAAGGGGGCGGTATGATATAATGTAACATTTGAAATCTAGCCAATGTATAGCAGTAAATCACAAAAATAGGCTATCAGCTATGTGTTTTTCTGACAAAGGTTGAAACCAGTTATGAAGGATCAATATATGTATCGCTATAGTTAGTCAGGTACTGTACAATCGACAGAGATCTTTCTGCTATTCATTGCCACTGTTTGGACAAATCGAGAAGGAGGGTTAGTGTGATAGTAAGGAATGTCATGTTTTGATATGTTGATATACGGAATGTATTTTAATAGATATTTTTCTTTCATATATGTATTTTCAGGATTTATCCTATGTCTCCTGAAGAAGGCGGTTCACTGCCGAAACGCGCGTCGAGTACCTATGTTCTCTTTTTAATATTTGATGTATTACATGCATCTCCATATATGAATTTTATGTACTGTTTATGAATTTTATGTTGTTTTGATTAATTGAACTGTTTGTAATTGAATCATTTTTTACTTCTATTATATGGGTTGACCCCGTGGTCACACACTATATGTTGTTTTTAAACAAATACTTATTAAAGATACATATTTTGTATAGATATAGTTATATGTTTGAATTTTCCTGCTTGATTACTGACCTATCCCGATTGTTCACAGTGTACACTAGACGTCCTGGGATTTTTCTCACACTAGTTGTTACCCTGCCCTAGGAGTCTATATACTACCCAGGGGGTCCTTGTTGTCTTCACCTGTTTACCCACAGCTTGTCTGTGTAGGGCTGTGCTTTTTGTGTATCATTACACTTGCTATCAAAGATTGTCAGTACCGACTATATCAATAGCTTGTCTCTGAGCTGTTTATACATCGTAACCATGGCCCAACTACCCACCTTTGGGTTTTCTGACGATGTATTCGCTTCCCTGGTAGGAACCAGTTCCGCAGCTAATAACAGTGGTACTACCACCATTACCAATAATGAAGACAGTCGAAAACTTCTAGAACTTAAAAAGAAATTAACACGCATGGAAGCCCACGGGGAATTTATATTAGCATATCTTAAAAATGGCATCATCCCCATGGGTCTCAGAGTACGTAATATTCCAGGCCTTTTTGTCCATCATAGGCCATTTCTTGAAAAATGGAGCCTTATTGCGAATAGGTGCTCCCGAGATCTTATGATCCTCATTATTGAAACCGCCAAGGAATTAGCCGCAGAAATCAAAAAGGAAATTGATGATTTAGAGACCAAACTAAAAAATTCTGGCAGTGTAGATGAGGCAATGAAGAAAATTGAAGAGGCTAATAAAGAAATAGAGTCATTTAGTGCATACCTTAATAAACGCAAAAATGACAAATTAACAAAGGACAAACGTTTCAATACATTAGAGGGTACCTACCCATACCTGAGGCAGGACTTCTACAAACAAAATCATTACAATGATGAAACTAGACCTACTCCTCAGAGAGTCAATAATTTCACAGACTCCTCTGACTCAGAGAATGAGGGAAACAGCAATTATTATGAGGCAGAAAACTATAATCAACATAATGGACCACGTGCAAAACAGCCTTTTTTAGCCAATCGGGGCCCACGACGGGGCAGACCCAGAGTCCATTTCCAGAATCAATCCAGGGGCAATTTCCAGCAGGCCCATCATCACCAGCAGCAACACCAACAATACCAACATCAACCACAGGAACCCCAATTCATCCGCGAAACGCGCAATCGCCAATATTGGGGTCAGGGGATGTGATCCCCATCTTTAATCTGTCCTCTAAACATCTAGACATTCATACTGAGACGCTACTCTCGAAAGGTCTATCATATGTCCCTCATGCACAAGTAAACATATTTGAACTACAAAAAGACATTATTTCTTTTTTTCGAAAAATCAGATTGAAAACGTTTTTTGCAGCCTCCAGTCTTGATACTAATGATATAACCCAGACAACTAACCAGGTAGCATTACCTTCCACTTTCAGTCCTTCCCTAGATCAACTAGGACCAGAGGTTGCTAGTTTTGAACTGGTTGTTCTTCAACAACTAGAGAGATCTCTTAGATTTATACCGAAGCCCATATATAATCTAAGTAGAGAGGAATCAGAAGCTCTTCGAAACCTAAGAAAAGACAACAAGCTAGTAATCAAGAGCTGTGATAAAGGAGGCGGCATAGTCCTATTAGACAGTGTACAATATGAACAAAAAATGATGAATTTGCTGTCAGATACCGCCACTTATTCCAAAATAAGAACAAATCCGCTTAGTACAATCTCTAAGAAGATACATAATCTAACACTATCAGCACTATCCTCGGGAGAGATCAATCAAAAAGAATTTGATTATCTTAATAACCATCAACACAAAACTGCATGCATTTATGGCATGCCAAAGATTCACAAAGACCAAATAGACCCTCCCTATAGACCCATTGTGTCCACGATAGGAACCAATACAGAACCTCTGTCTAAATTTATTGATTCATACTTACAGCCTCATGTCCCTAAAATCACCTCTTATATCAGAGATACAGGCGCAATGATTTCAAAAATAGAAAATCTACCATTCGATCCCAACAATAATCTGTTGGTGACGATGGACATAGAGGCACTGTACAGCAACATCCCGCAGCAGCAAGCAATATCAGCAACCAGTTGGTTCATTGACACCCACAACATCGTGTGCCCCAAAGACTTCCTACTCGACTTGTTACAGATTGTCCTCTCAGAGAACATTGTAGAGTTTGGAAGCTCTTTATTTCGCCAAGTTAAAGGCGTCAGTATGGGGGCATCTGTAGCTCCCTCGATTGCCAATATTTATATGGCAGCTTTTGAAGCTAGATTCATTTACAACGAGGTTGCCCCTTTCTATGAATCTATTTCCCATTGGTCCAGATATATAGACGACATCTTTTTTATCTGGACCAATGGGATAGATTCGCTTCGCGAATTTCTTGAGTGGATCAATCTGACAGATGTGAATCTTAAGTTCACTGCCCAACATAGTGACACACAGGTCGAATTTCTAGATGTTATCATTAAAAATCAGAACAACAAATTGATTGTTGATTTGTTTATAAAATCGACAGCGAGAAACACCTTATTACATTACAAAAGTTTTCATCCGCGGTGCCAAAAGGAGAGTATCCCCTTCTCCCAATTTCTCCGAGTTAGGAGGAACTGCTCCAATCTATCGGATTTTGACACTCAAGCACAAAAAATGAGACAGAAATTTCTCAACAGGGGATATCCTCACAGATTGATACGAGACTCATATAAACGTGCGAGATTCTACGACCGTGACCACCTTCTAAAAACTAAGACACCCACAGCCAATGACCAACTGGTATGTATTACAAAACATTCCACTCTTGACAAGACAGTCAGACACATTGTCAATTCAAATTGGCATATCCTCAACTCCAATCCCACCAGTATTAAACTAGAGAAGCCTATCTTTGCCCATAGGAGAAACAAAAACCTTAAGGATCTCATAGTACATTCTCGCTTTACATCTACGAATACTCAATCAGAATTTCTACAGAGATCAATTAGTAATAATTTCCCAGTTAGAGGCACTGTCAAATGCTCATCCTGTAAATCCTGCAGTAACATCATTGAAGGTGAGTTTTTTGAACATAATGGTTGTCGGACTTCTGCTCAAGACATGTGGAACTGTAAGACTATGAACTGCATCTATTTTATTTTGTGCCCATGCCAACTTGGCTATGTGGGCGAAACCTCTAGGTCGGTCCAAACCAGACTCACTGAACACAGGTCGGCTATCCGCACAAACAAACAACTAGCCCCCTTAGTGAAACATTTCAATGAAAACCACCATGCTCCAGATGAGTTTAAATGGCGCATTTTAGAGAAAATTAGACTCCCAAATAACAAAGGTGGTGATCTAGTGAGAAAGAAAAGAGAGGTGTTCTGGATTTTCTCCCTGGGAACGTTTAAGAGGGGCCTTAATGCCGAGATCCCCTGGGAGAACGCCATCCTTTAGTATCTGTAAGTAACCTAGTTTAAGTCACCTCAAGAATTTCTATTATTAATGGGATGTTTTTAGAACTATTGCCATGTAAATACGATTTAATTACACTCATTGGGAAATCTATACCTCCATCGGTAATGGATTTCTTTATTACCTATATGTCCTGCACTCATCGATCATGTGCGATGACTTTTCGAACTGTGAACACTTTGAGGTTTGGTAATCTCAGAACATTAATGAGTATATAAGATCTAGCTCTTTATACTTTATATACCATCCATAGGTCAGAAGACATGCCCCTTCAACTATTAAATAGGTATATGATAAAACCTCTTTTTTTAAACGAGCCCGAGTCGAGAATTCTCCCTCACTAGGTCAAGTTAAGATCCATATATCTTAATATTATGTCTCCCATGTAGAATTCCCCCAATTTATATTAAGTAGGTACATGTTCCAATCACATGTATATGCATTTAGTATATTGCTATCTTCCTTAAAGATGAACAATTCTAAAAGATATAAAGAATATTCTTAATAACGTACTATAGTACTTTAAAATACCAGGGTTAATATTAATTTCTCATCGATTTAATAATGGACACATTACTACCTTGAATAAAGAACTGAAAATCTAAAATAACCATACAAACCCGAGAATGTTCGGGCGCCATTTTGGATTGGGACGTGTTAGGTATAACTAACTCTCAAAGTAGTCCTTCGTTTATACCTATGAAGGTCAACAATAACGCTCGAATTTTCGCGCCAAAATCTTTGTTTAAATGGGACCTTCATTATCCGGCAGCTATCTGCATTTTTCGTGGAGGCCGGGTCCCCGCAACACGAGCGTCGGAGCAGCACCATCCTGCTGTCCGCCCGTCGCCTACTTCTCTAAGGTAAGAAATCCGGCGAGCAGGGCACTTTACACAATCTCCGCCACTCAGCTGGAGTACGGACTAAGTAGTCAACGTTATTGACTTCCAACCGTTACTCTTTTTATAGAAACGGCTGACTTATTTTCCGTGTGGAGGCCGGATTCATAGAAAACGAGCGTTGGAACAGCACCAACCTGCTGCTCGCGTACTGTTTTTAAATTTAAGGTAAGAATCCTGGATACTCGCAACCATCACTATCCTAACTTCATTATGGACCAATATACAAACGAACTAAATAGTTAACGCTATTGACTTCCAACCGTTACTCTTTTCATAGAGACGGCTGATTCATTTTCTATGTGGAGGTCGGATCAATATAATACAAGCGTTGGAACAGCACCACCCTGCTGCTCGCGTAGTGTTTTTATATCTAAGGTAAGAATCCTGGGTACTCGCAGCTATCATTATCCTAGCTTAATCATAGACTAATATGCAAACTTTATTGATCCACAACTGTGTCTCTTGTTACAGAGACGGGTGATTAACTTTATATGGGGAAATCAGATCCATAAAACACGAGAATTGGAACAGCACCTTTCTGCTGTCCACACGTTGTTTAATCACCATAGGTAAGAATCTAGACATACCATGCGCTTGAAATATTCTTCTAACAAATGTACCTCAATACAGATTGTGATTTAAACTTAGACTGACGCACCTTTATGTGTCTATCCACAGAAACTACCTTTTTACTTTTCCCTCCCCGAGCCTCCTAGTAGCGAGCAAGACTCATCGGATCACTATTCCGGTACACTTTATAAATATCCAAGGTAATTTAAACGCGGGGTAAATGAGACGCTTAGGAGTCTGCGATGTCACGCAAAATCAATTAACAGAGAAAGTACTCAATATCTATGCAGGCTATAGGAATTATTAAGCTCTTATAGTAATGCCTACAACATAGGTTTTTCACACTGGTTTCTGCTCTTTGTCATTACGGGGACCATCGCCTGCTTTATAGATCGGATCTGCGCTACGTATATCGCCTATTCCATCAACTTAAGTATTGGTTACGATGCCACTATTGTGGGGATCATGTACCTGTATACCCTGAAAACTCTATAATGATAGTTAACAACCTATTATGTTAGCAATTAAAGGTTCTTGCATTTCAAATATTTCCTTTCACCTTGTCCCCGATATACCCCGCCCTTTATTATTATTATTATTATAGGACTATCCACATGTCTTGCGCAGTAATCTTAAGCCATTCAGTCACATCTCTGAACAACCTCTCCTCAGGTTCTTTTTTTATCTAAATTATGTTTTTCTCTTATATTATCAGAACCTTCGTCTCTCTGAAAATAATCCAAATTATAGGAGTTATCACCTTCCATCACTGTTATTGTATGGATAGAGCATCCAATGTTTGTAAGTAATTCTTTATGTACTATAAACATATTTTTATGTCTGCATTTTGTTAGTAATAATATAAGATGATTCAACCCACTTCACATTCACAACCTCTATCAAGGGGGCGGTATGATATAATGTAACATTTGAAATCTAGCCAATGTATAGCAGTAAATCACAAAAATAGGCTATCAGCTATGTGTTTTTCTGACAAAGGTTGAAACCAGTTATGAAGGATCAATATATGTATCGCTATAGTTAGTCAGGTACTGTACAATCGACAGAGATCTTTCTGCTATTCATTGCCACTGTTTGGACAAATCGAGAAGGAGGGTTAGTGTGATAGTAAGGAATGTCATGTTTTGATATGTTGATATACGGAATGTATTTTAATAGATATTTTTCTTTCATATATGTATTTTCAGGATTTATCCTATGTCTCCTGAAGAAGGCGGTTCACTGCCGAAACGCGCGTCGAGTACCTATGTTCTCTTTTTAATATTTGATGTATTACATGCATCTCCATATATGAATTTTATGTACTGTTTATGAATTTTATGTTGTTTTGATTAATTGAACTGTTTGTAATTGAATCATTTTTTACTTCTATTATATGGGTTGACCCCGTGGTCACACACTATATGTTGTTTTTAAACAAATACTTATTAAAGATACATATTTTGTATAGATATAGTTATATGTTTGATTTTTCCTGCTTGATTACTGACCTATCCCGATTGTTCACAGTGTACACTAGACGTCCTGGGATTTTTCTCACACTAGCTGGCCCCACAGACTCCATCGATGACTCCATTATCCGCTGCTATATGCAGATGTGCAGATGTGAGTTAGTGACTACGCCTCTTTACAGATACAGTTCCAGAGCATTCCCCATATGGTCAGTCTCTCCAGGCAACAGGACATCTCCCCCACCTCGAGGCCTCTGTCTCACCTCTGGGAGCAAGTTGACATCTCATTAAGGAACTATTCAGGCAGTCAAACTGTGATTTAAAAGTACAATTTTTTAAAAATATTTAGTGGAAATCCGACTTTCCAAATTAATTGGATTTGTAATAAATATTTTTAAAAGTCCAAGAATTAACCTTTTCGTTGGTTTCTCAATGGAGACCACATTATTATATTTTAATTTAAGTGCCCAAAGTGTTCTATGGAACAGCAAGTTGTGCTACAGTGAAAATAGTTTTTGGGCCTTGTTACTTTAAGAATATGTTTTACATTACAGTTTTACATGTCCTTTCATTAATTATCTTGCACACTTTCTCATTGGGCTATAAGGGTTACTTAGGGGATGACTTAATATCTCAAAGGAAGGATTGGGCCTGCCATAAGAGTACATCAACAATAAAAAGTGACAGAGAGGAGATCATTTCAATGATGAGGTGTTTAACAAAAGCATAAGCTATTAGCACAATCTTCATGATAATATACATACTCCCCAATGTATGCCTCCATCAATTAAAAGAAATAGTTTACCTCAGAAACAAAGTAAAAGAGGAAATCCATGGATTGGTCTTTATCTCTTGAAGCATCAAAACAAAACTATGGCCATTTGTAGTGGTGGGCAAAACATTCATGAGGAGTTTGAGGTGCTTTGCCAAGTTTGTGCTCTGTTCACCTCCGCATGTCAGAGTTTTTTCTAAAATATGGCTCTCCAATGTTAATTTGGCAAGGACCAGCAAGAATGTGCACCCCTAGCGTGATTTATGAGCACTATAACACCTCCCAACAAGAGTTCCTGAGCTGGCTGTTGTAGCAGGTCGCTACTGTTTACTCTGAGAAAGCTGAGGCTCGAGTAGAAATGAACTTGAGTAGCAGAAAGAAGCAGCACTCTCTGGCGCGCTGCACAGTGCCATTTGCACTGATTTTAAGTGACGTGCCGAACTCCACCCAATTGTGGGATTTAGCGGAATATTGCAGATTTTTAGGTATCACTGTGGAATTCCAATGAGTGAAAATCCATGATTTCCGCCCACCCCTAGCTATTTGTTAGAAATTAGGTTTATGACTGGCAGAGGTATGCACCCTGTCCGAGTATGAAACACAATCCTAGTCAGGTTAAGTCATAGTACACCCAAACTTTTCCTGTGCTAACCATCTAGTAGCTTGGCACAGAGCAGTCAGAATTAACTTAAGAGGCAATGTATAAAGTATTTGTGCAACACCATCAACACATCAAAGAGTAATACAGGGAAAAAAAAAACAAAAGACTCCATATGAATTTAGAAGAATAGACAGTCATTTTGCTAAAGAAAACAATGCCTAAACAACAAAAATCCAATCAGAAGAAGTCGACATGTGAATTTTTAAAGATTAAATGCAAAAATAGTGCTTAGAAGCAGCATGCGCCCAAAGAGATAATTGGTCGCACTAGACTGCGACAAAGTCAAGAATTCAGGCCAACCATGATGGAGTACGGGTAGGATAGAGGATCCACGCAGGGTCGGCTGAGCAAAAGGAACTTGGTTCTGGTTGCAACAACGAGATGCAGGATGCAGCCAAGCGATGTGTCGCTAATTCCCATGCAACTATGTTGATGTGTCAGTTCTGTGAGCGATACACCGGTTCTGAGGTACAGCACTTTCCAAATGCAATGCCCTGTAGAGATGATGCGTCGATATTCTCTACACAGTATTGGCAATGCATCTATTCTGAAGGGGCATTCAGGAGGGGGTTCCAAGTACGATGCATTAATCTGGTCCCCTCATCAGTGGCGCAACAGTATTGGCGCAACAGTATTGATGCGTGGGTTCTGTCAGAGGCAGTACTTTGTCCTCACTTCCAAAGGCCCAGGACTGGGTTGGCACCACTTGCCAGAGCAAGTCTTTCAGCAAGTAAAGTCCAGCTACTGTTTTTAGGTTGAAGGAAAATATTTGATATCCCTGAGACTTCAAAACAGGTGGCAAGCCACCAAACCCTTGGAGATACGGAGGCTCTGGGATGTAGAGATGCATGTCCTGTTTTTCCCACTCTCAAGCAAGAGGGAATCTAGCAGCACGCCAGCACAACAAAACAGTCCAACTGAGTGGCAATCTCTCCAGCAGCACAGTGGTCCATCTTCCTGGTCAAATGTACTCCGCTCCAGACGTGTTTTGAGTTGGTGAAGTCAGAGGTACAGTACTTATACCCAGTTGGGCCTTTGAAATGGGGAACACTTCAAAAAGATGCCTTTGAATTACAAAAGTTTCTGCCTTTCCAGCGCTGGCTCCAAACTCACTACAGAGGGGGATGAAGCCTTTTGTATTTGGAGAAGACACAGTACTTTGAGGTGTAAGTGTCAGCTCCTTCCTTCTATCATGCCCAGGATGGCCCATCAGGATGTGGATGGCCCATCAGTCACACAAGTTCCCTTTGTGTGTGGCTTTCTAGAGCGAATGTGCAAAGCAAGTTGTCACCCACCCCAAAGGTTTATATGAGACAACCATGCATGCCTAAATCACCCATGCCTAATTAATGCGGTATGAACAATGACCACGTCTTTACCATGCATGCCATCACTACGCATGTCTTTACTATAAATTTCATTGTAAAGGCATGATTGCTAAAAGTATATGCGTGGTAAAGTACACACCTCAACCCCCTGCACTGCGCCCTAACACCCAATATCCAAGCCCTGCAATCCACCAAGCCCAAGCCCTTTAAACTATCCAGACTACCATCCATGAGCTCTAAAAGCAGGCCCCTGCAGCAAAAAATACCCCAATCCCAGCCCGCCCACTCAAAGGCATAAAACTGCCCCTTCCCCACAGCCCTGAAACTTTCTTAAAGCGGCTTTTTCAGAATTGCAACTTAAAATCAAACGTTACCATAAATCATGTTTTTAAATTGTGATTCCAGAGGCTCCCATCTCTTATCAATTAAAAATGATACTTATAAAATGCAGTAAGGCAAACTCAATGTTATCTTTTAGGAGAGATAGGCCTTGCAGTAGTGAACAACGAATTTCAGAGTATTTCACTACCAGGACATGTAAAACGTAAAAGTATGTGTCCTGCTTTTTAAAAACACTGCACCCTGCCCATGTGCTGTCCAGGGCCTACCTTAGGGGTGACCTATGTGTATTAAAAAAGAAGGCTTGGGCCTGGCAAGTGGGTTAACCTGCCAGGTCGACATGTCAGTTGAAATCTGCGCACACAGGCTCTGCAGTGGCAGGCCTGAGACCTGTTCAAAGGGCTACTAAAGTGGTTGGCACAATCAGTGCTGCAAGCTCACTAGTAGAATTTAATTTAGAGGCCCTGGGCAGTTGTTTTGCACTCTACTAGGGACTTGTTAGTAAATTAAATATTGCAATTGTGGATAAGCTATTGTTAACATGTTTTAAATTCCGTGCACATGCACTTTAACACTGATTAGCAGTGGTAAAGTGCCCAGATTCCTAACACTAACAAAAATAGTGTTGAACATAGAAAATCTTCTCAGCGGGTCTCACTGATACTTGGTCCTTTTAAACCACCAAAGAAAAAATTGGCACAGAAGCTGTAATATAAAATACATTTTTATTAAACCTCAGATGAGGGAGACTACATCACACAGAAGCCTTAGCAACTGAATGAGGTAGTCTAAGGAGTACAGAAAACTGGGGCCTTACATAAGCTTAGGGTTACATAGTCGATACAAAATGGGATGATAGACGGAGCGTTTGAGCAAATCAAACACTCACCCCCAGTCAACTGATCTGGGTTTAATCCATCACCATTCTTTAGCTCACTCAGCCACCCCAGTTCAGACATGGCCATATGCAAATCAGTCTGACCCTGTGCCTCATGGTAACAGTCCAGCACGAACTGCCAAGCTATGTGTTCCCTGGACCGGAAACAAGCATCCTGGGACCGGTGTCGGATTCATAATCCTCATCAGCCAGGCTATCTTGAATCCAGTGGCCAAGTGAGCAAGGGACTCACATCTGAGCATACCCTGCCAACTTTGGGCGAACAAAGCGATACAAAAGAGGATGATGGACGGAGCGTTTGAGCAAATCAAAAACTCACCCCCAGTCACCCCCAGTCAACAGATATGAGTTTAATCCATCACCTACTACTGTACTTCATGACTGCCACACACCCATTTCAGAAACCACAATCTTGGATCTTGAGAACAGAGGCGTCAGGCAACAGCTAGGGTTGGTTGCGCAGGAGCACTATGAAATGGGAATGGCAGGTGGTGCGGATACAGGAGCCCGCCTTTGCTTTTGTGGACATGCATCCAAGACATGTGTGAGGGAGTTTGATAGGGCTGGCTGTGAGACTCCTCCGACTCTGGCAGCTGTTGGTTGGAAGGTACCAGAGGCCAACAAGTGCAGCACAGCCAGCAGCTTTGTCTGCGGAGTGATGTTGGTTGTCCACTGTGTTGGTACCGTCAGCCTGTGGGCAATGTGGGTTAGGATGCGGAGGATGGTTGTCCTTTTGAGCCTGTAGTGGGAAATGACATCCTTTGGCGTCGAGTCTCTGAGGCTGGTGCATTTTAGGAAGGTCTGCTGTCTTTTTCTGCGCTGCCTCTGTGGTAGTCCGGGGGGGTCCTGGGGGTGGGGCGGTCCTGGAAGTGGTGGTGGTGGGTCGTGTGGCCCTCTTGGGTCTCCGAGCTGCATGATCAGTGCCTCCATGACATGTGTTGGTCTTCAGATGTGGCTCTGGGCTTGGCTCCCTTTCACACTGCAGGTTGTCATCCTGCTTAACACCTGTAAAATGCAGGTGTTAAATCCCTACTGCTAACAAGCCTTATTGCCTGTTTTTGTATTGCATTGCAGATCTGGCTGGTCATTGAGAATATCGCGAAGTGGTGTTTTCATGTGTTTTTGCACAGGATCGCCTACTCTGCATATCATTAGTGTTATTTGTCGCTCTCATCTGTGGCAATGTTTTTTGCAGAAGCTATCACTGGAAAACTGGTGATTTCAGCAGTTTTCACCAGGTTGAGAATGGGGTGATAATTATTTTGCCACTTTTGCTGAGCTAAAGTGCCGATAACTCGGCAATAAAACCTTGAGAATATGCACCCAAGTGAGGGGTAAGGCTGGTCAAAGAGAGAGCATGAATCTGTAATTTTTATGTTCCGTGCGCAGCTCCGAAACAAAACTGCTTTTATGTCTAGGAGAAAGACATAATAGTGTTGGTCAGAAACAGTTAGCTGCACAGCTTGATCTCAGCTTACTCTTCAGGGTGGCAATCATGAAGACCTTAGTTTCAACAAACAAGCAAAAATGTCATGAGGCTATTCAGAAAGATAACTCATACCCTGTAACTTTACTCTTACAATTTTGAGTAACTTTACTACTTTGTCTTTTCACAAAATCCAAATGTAATGTTATTCAAAACTGTAGCGTTGAATGGTGTGCAGAATTTGCCCAGGGCTCTGGCCATGGTTCAGCATGCACCTGAAGGGCGGGCTCGCATGAATGGAGAAATGAAGGAGCGCAAGACCGCTCGGGGTCTTGACTCATACATGCGAAGTATTGTGTGTATCTGCATTGCCCCATATATATATATTACCTACTGGCAGTCACCAGTAGGTAGTTATAGTTAGAACCTAATTTCCATAGAAAAGCATTTTTTGATTTGGTAATAACATTGGCGTTGTTTACGAATCTTCGTGAAATTCTTCAAAACAAAAGTCTATCCAGGTCAGCTCCTATCCTGAAAGTTTGGGTGGGATTCGTCCAGCCGGGGCTGAGAAAAAAGGGGGTCCCAAAACTCATTTTTCTGGTGTTTATTTCCATAGGAAACTTTGAGACAGGCTACAACCCGAACTGCTGAATGGAATTACACCAAATTTGGTAGAAATGTAGCCCTTTTAAAAAAATAAAGTGTAAATCTGTTCAGTAGTTGCTGAGAAATTAAAAAAATAAAGGTTTCAATATCTACGGCCGCGGTGGGTTTGCAACCCCTCCCGACCAGGTGCTTCATTTTAATTGGATGCCAACACTCCGAAACCAGAATGTGTTGGCAGCCATTTTCTGACTCAATAACCCAGTCAGAAGTAATAAGATCAAATTAAAGATGAAAATGAAGAAAAGGGGGCAGGGTAGAAACATCCTACCGCCCTTGGCCTGTTTAGGGAGTCCCACAAGGCCCCTTGGGCAAAAAAAAGCACATTTAAAAAAAAGAAGAAACTGCTGAATTCGCGCTGGGGTCATGGATTCTGCCGAGAAATTAAAAAAAGAGACATTTCATTTAAAAAAGCCCCCTGGTGGGTCAGGTCCTGAGGGCAATCGAAAAATAATCTGCAGCGGCCCACGGGGCCCTTGCAGCCCCGGGGATGGCCACCTCTCTGGGGCACAAATTGAAATTAGTGAGAGGCCTTGCGGGACCCCCAAACCCCGGGAACCACCACCCCCGGGGCGATAAATAAAAATGGGTGTGGAGGGAAGCTCATATCCCCCACACTGCCCTGGGAACCACCACCTCCCAAGGCACTTAATATTTAAATTTGGGGGTCTGTTATGGACTCCCGTGCACCGGGGATCACCACCTCCCCGGGGCTTTAGATATTTTGGGAGGGGGCAGCACAGCCCCCCTTGTGGAGCTCTTGAGGGCCCTGGGGACCGCCACCACCCATTGTAGTGTCATGGGGTGTCCACCCCTGGAACCTTGCTGTTTTCTATGGTAGGGCGGGAGCACAGTTCCCACCCTACCATAACAAACTCTGCTTTGGATTTTGGAAGCGGGAGCAGGGAAACCTGCTCTCTCTTTCAAAATCCAAAGCAGAAATGCTTTTCCACCTGGGGAGCTGCATATAAGCAGCTCTCCGTGTGGAAAAGAAATGCCGGCTCCCGTAGGAGACGGGGAGCCGGCAAGACTGTGGGGGTATTGGGGCTTTCCCATGGTCCCCAACAAAAAGGACAGGCCCCGGGGGATGGGTCCCTGGGGCCAAAAGTGGCCTGAGAGGGAAGCCAAATGGCCCTCCTCCCATTTATTGTATTAAAAAATGTACATGTGGGCATGCTTTGGGGAATGTGGTCACCGAGGCAAATGTAAATTAGTGAAAGTGGACTTTTTTTATGGAGTCGTGACCCTAGCATTACCCCTGTGTGAACGCGATGGGTGCGTGGCTCTCAGCGTGGCCCCCGTATGAACGCAATGGGTGCGTGGCTCTCAGCGGCGGGCCCCCATATGAACGAGATGTGTACGCGGCTCTGGAAGTCGCGGTGGGTGCGCTACACCAAGCAAGAAAAAATATACATATTTTTTCAAAAACAAAATATTATGTTGGGTTATTAGGAGGCTCTGAAAAGAGCCCTTGTATTTATTGGGAAATTTTTGTAGCTACATGTAAATTCTGATACAGAGCCTTAGGTTGCTGATAAGGACCCTGTTTTCATCATTTGTGAAATGTTCACCATCACTCCTGTAGATGCCATCCATATCAAAATGCAGTCTGTGTTGTATATGGAGCCCATCCTCTGGTCTCTGAGATAAGCAGAAACAGCTTTATTGACATTTGTTCTAGATTTCTCAATCTGTGGACATAATTGATTGGACCACTGCCATTTCTGTCTTTTGGACCACTGCCATTTCTGTCTTTGGCATATGTTAGTGTATACAATGACAGCTTGCGACAAAAGCAACATCAATTATACAAAGGTGTCCTTCATTAACATTTGGAGCCATACCCCAGTCAATGCACCTAGGTCATTGCCTCCACAGTGGACAATCATGAGGTCAGGGGGGTGGAGATGTAAAAAGGTTTAACCCAAAGGCATCAATTGGTGCCACTTTAATCCTCTTTGTCCAATTCATTTAAAGTCCACATTTTGCAAAGCTAGATCTTTGTCAATACCTCTGTGTTCAGCATACCTTCTGCACCAGAAAGCATAGCTGTGTCCCACAATCCACACTCTAAGCCGCTTGAAGGGAAGTCTGGATGTACTGAAAAGATGTCTGTAGCTGAAGGAGGCAGTTGGTATAATGAGAGGTATCTAAAATGGTGGACAAGATGCAGTTTTTGAAAAAATAAGAGAAATGATTGGCTGTTTTAGAACATTATATAGTCAAAAATAGGGTTCATGTTTCTGTGTTTAAAAAGCATATTTCTTATTGGTTGGTAAAAAAATGTTTTAAAGGTACATTAGATAGGAGAAGCTCATATTTTGGAAAGTCAAACACACTTGCTGTTTGTATTTGTAACATTGTGTGCTGAACTTGTGACCTGTGAGTTCATTCGAGTGTTCCATGTACTGTTGTATGGAAACAGGCATTAAAGAGAATAGTAGTAGGTTTGAAAGTTAACTGTGGCATTTAAATGTGAATTTGTTATAAATATTAACGTAATATGTTATTGTAGTGAGGCTTCCCAAGTCAGTGCTATCTTTAGAAGTAGTGTATTATAAAAAAAAGTGGCAAAATTATTTGTATTACATTTCTGAACTCCTGTATGGATTTGCGGTGCCATTGCTTACGGTGAAAGCTGCGGGCACGACTCCAGAAAATGTCAGCACCATTTTGGGTTTAGTTAGAAGTCAGTTGGCAAGGGTTGATATGTGTAACCAATAAAAATGTTTTTTAGAATTTGAAATAATCTGGGAAGCAATGTGATTTGTCATTTACATCTATATGTGTGGAGAAAGAGAGGGAAACTTTGCCATTAATGGTTTCGATAAGAGCAGTGCAATATATTGATTGTGTGCATGAGGAAATCTGTTCTAAGTTTCTGATACTTCATAATCTACAAATCAATTTGAATGGTGAGTTATAAATTTGTGATGAGTACTATGTGGTGCCTATGTTTTTAAAGATAAAATACAAATCCTGAAATTTGAAGTTTGAGATGTTCGGAAGTGTAGAAATATTTATTGCAGTTTTTTGGAATGTATTTAAATGTTGTTTAATATAGATTCTGTATAGTATTATGTGCATTGGGATTGCTGATCATTGTAGTATATTTCTGTTTGTGGATATGTACATGTGTAGTGTACTGCATAATTTTAGCTATTGCTTTCAAATTGGAAGTGCATATGTTGAGATAAGATATTAGTGATGAGACTAGTTTTTATAAGTCTCTAGAGAGGTACAGTTGAAATGTGCAATATCATTTTTAGTGAATGGTTTAAAATTGAAGTTTGTTCTTTGAATTTATAAGGTGTAGATAGTGTTGTGGTAGAGAGATATCCATGTATGTTTTTCAGGAATATGGTGGGACTTATAGCAGAGAAATGTGAATGGTTCCTGCTTTGTTTTTGGCTAGGTGTAACATTAAATTCCTTATAAAATGGTAAAGTAGCAGCGGATATTCATGCACTACTTCAATCCCATAAGCACTATCCTTGCAGTGCAGCCATCGCCCTGTCAGTACACATACACTTGTCCACTCACCCATCCAGCACCATACACTCATCCAATCAGTCCGCCAATACTCAAACACTTATAAATTCACCATCCAGTCTCTTTGCAGCACTGTACAAAATCAAGTCACTACACATGTACTCATGGAATGATACAGGCACTAACATATTCACTGCTACAAATTCTCTCTGCACTATCCACGAAGATCTCTAACCACCTACATACTACTGATTCACTTCTCCAATTACCCAGGAAGTACCTATGCAGTCCAGTTATCTCCCTGTCACTGCCCATGCACTCTTACAATGAGCCATCCAGCACTATGTACTTATGTAATCAATCCGCCAATACCTAAGCACTTATAAATTCACAATGCACTCTCTTTGCAGAACTGCAATCATCCAGTTACTAGTCAAGTACTCATGCAATGGCCAAGTCACTAACACAAGCACTGCTACAATACTCTATGCAATAACCATGCAGTCCTCTCACCAGCTACATCCTATTGATTGACTCCTCTAATTACCCTGGTATTACCCATGCAGTCTAGAAAATCCCCTTGTCAGTCCCTATTCACTTCTACAATCACCCATCCAGCACCATCTGCTTATGCAATTACTCCGCCAATACCTAAGCACCTATAAATTCACCATGCACTCTCTTTACAGCACTGTAATCATTCCAGTTTCTAGTCATGTACTTATGCAATGGGCTCGGAACTAACACAAGCATAGCTACAATACTCTGTGTACTATCCATGCAGACCTCTAACCAGCTACATACTATTGTTTCACTCCACTAATTACCCAGCTGCTACCCAGCAGTAATCCCCAAGTCAGTCTCATGCATTTCTGGAATCACCCATCCAGCACTATCTACTTATCCAATCGGTCCGCCAATATTTAAGCACTTATAAATTCACCATGCACTCTGTTTGCAGAACTGTAAATATTCCAGTTACTGTTCACGTACTTATCCAATAGACTAGGTATTAACACAAGCACAGCTCCCATACTCTGTGCACTATCCATGTAGACCTCTAAAAAGCTATATACTACTGATTCACTTCTCTAATTACCTAGGTACTACCCATACAGTCTAGGAATATCCTGTCAGTCCCATGCACTTCTCCAATCACCCATCCAACACTATCTACTTATGCAATCACTCTGCCAATACCAAAGCACTTATAAATTCACTGTGTACTCTCTTTGCAGCACTGTAATAATTCCAGTTACTAGTCATGTACGTTTGCAATGGCCTTGGTACTGACACAAGCATTACTACAATACTCAGTGCACTATCCATGCAGACCTCTAACCAGCTATATACTACTGATTCACTCCTCTAATTACCCTGGTAGTACCTATGCAGATTACGAATCCCCCTGTCAGTCCCCAGGCACTTCTCCAATCACCCATTGAGCACTATCTACTTATCAAATCACTCTGCCAATACCGAAGCACTTATAAAATCACCATGCACTCTCTTTGCAGCACTGTAATCATCCAGTTACTAATCACGTACTCATGCAATGGCCCAGACACCAACACAAGCATTGCTACAATACTCCGTGCACTATCCATGCAGACCTCTAACCAGCTACATACTATTGATTCACTCATCTAATTACACAGGTAGTACCCATGCAGTCTAGGAATCCCCCTGTCAGTCCCCATGCACTTTTCCAATCACCAGCTACATACTATTGATTCACTCCTCTAATTACCAAGGTAGTACCAATGCAGTCTAGCAATCCCCCTGTCAGTCCCTATGCACTTCTTCAATCACCCATCCAGCACTATCTACCTATGCAATCAGTCCGTCAATACCTAGGCACTTATAAATTCACCATGAACTCTCTTTGCAACACTGTAATCATTCCAGTTACTAGTCATGTACTTATACAATAGCCTTAGTACTAACACACGCATAGCTGAAATACTCTGTGCACTATCCATGCAGAACTCTAACCAGTTAACTACTACTGATTTACTCCTCTAATTACCCAGGTAGTACCTATGCAGTCTCTGATTCCTCTGTCAGTCCCCATGCACTTCTCCAATCACCCATTGAGCACTATCTACTTATCCAATCACTCCATCAATACCGAAGTACTTATAAATTCAATATTTACTCTCTTTGCAGGACTGTAATAATTCCAGTTACTAGTCATCTACTTATGCAATGGCCTAGGTACTAACACAAGCAAAGCTACAATACTGTGTGCACTATCCATGCAGACCTCTAACCAACTACATACTGTTGATTCACTCCTCAAATTACTCAGATAGTACCCATGTACTGTAGGAATCCCTCTGTCAGTCCCATGCACTTCCCCAATCACTCATCCAGCACTATCTACTTATGCAATCAGTCCACCAATACCTAAGCAGTTATAAATTCACCATGAACTCTCTTTGCAGCACTGTAATCATTCCAGTTAATAGTCTTGTACTCATGCAATGGCCCAGCCACTATTACAAGCACTGCTTCAATACTCAGTGCACTATCCATGCAGACCTCTAACCAGCTACATACTATTTGAAAAACCGGATTAACCCACAGACTGGCTCTTGGCGGCGGGGGAACCGCTCAAGTCTTCCATACCCTTCATACGTAGTAAAAGGAGACATAGGAGCCTTTGTCTGCAGGAGGAACCCAGATTTATTCAAATAGCCCGGGCCATAGAACAGAGTCCCAAGCTCGTCAAAAACAAGACAGAGAAGGCTGCTGCTTTACTCCACAGCTTACGAGCCTTTTATACTTTTTTATCTCAGTCTTTTGGCTGTTAGTTCATTGTTCAATCAGGGCAGTTTTTGCAGTTGATAACCAGATCCAGATGACGTTTGTAGATAGTGACCTGGTCAAGGCTTGGTACACAAATCATTGTTCACTCGGCTTGATCAAGGCACAGTCTTTCAGGTCATTGTTTAATCACCTTGATCAAAGCCTGGTCTTTCAGGTCATTGTTTAATCACTCTGATAAAGGCCCAGCAGTCAGACCATTGTCCAGATAACCGAATCACGGTGTCAAGGATTTTTACCAGGCTGGGAGCAGTTGATGGAAAACAAATCATTTACACAAGGTGTTAGTGTCTCCTGGCTTTCTGTTGAACTACAAGAACAAGGGGGGGGGGTTGGGTGTGCAACAGTTCCTGGGCAGAAATGCAGGCTGCCAGATGGCTGTTGTCGTGTTAGTTAGATTTTCCTCAGACATCAGCAGAAACGACCAGGTGGGTCGTGTGGAAGTGTTTGACATGAGATGGCAATGAAAAAGCAATGGAGTCTCGGTAGAAATGATGCTGATCAGGAGAACACTTTTCCTCATATTGATTCTCTCCTCTAATTACAGAGGTAGTACCCATGCAGTCTAGGAACCCCCCTGTCAGTCCCCATGCAATTTTCCAATCACCCATCCAGCACTAGCTACTTATGCAATAAGTCTGCCAATACCTAAGCACTTTTAAATTCACCATGCACTCTCTTTGCAGCACTGTAATCATCCAGTTACTAGTCACACACTCATGCAATGGCCCAGACACTAACAGAAGCACTGCTACAATACTCTGCACACTATCCATGCAGACCTCTAACCAGCTACATACATTTGATTCACTCCTCTAATTACCCAGGTAGTACCCATCCACTCTAGTATTCCCCCAGGCAGTCCCCATGTACTTCTCCCATCACCCATCCAGCACAATCTTCGTGTGTTAAGAGTCCCGGAAAGATCTGAAGGAGAAGATATAAAGTATTTTGTGGCACGATTGATTAAACAAGGTGTACACGTAGAGTTTTCGGAAGAAGAGCTGATTAAAGATATTCAAAGAATCCACTGTGACCCCTTCAGGCCCAATGCAGAGAAGTCCAAGCCTAGGAGAACTCTAGATCAAAGTATAAAAGAACAGGTGAGGGAAGTTAGTCAAGTAGGACCTCACTTTGCAGTAAGTAAGTAAGTAAATTTATTATGCTTGATTAATTAAAACCTTGCATATAGCACATAACAATAAAATCAAGGTTACAATAAATAAGGAGTTTACAAGACTAAAATAAGTAGATTTAAAAAAAATCAATTGTGCAATTAATACTCAGTCACTGAAAAGTCAGTTTGATAAAATATATCACTTTGAATGATGAGAAGCATCTGCGCGGCATGAGACAGCTGTCTGATGGCCCTGCTTGCAATTTGCAGTACCAATTTAGGAAGCCATGAGATACCTTTACTAGGCAAGATCTTGAAGAGCCAGGGCCGTTGAGCGGATCTAGTCAATGACAACTGAGGATGCATTTTTCATCCTTTTTTCTGTTAGTTCGAAAATTTTTACAAGACAGCAGTTGAGCTGTACTAAAGTTGGATTAAAGCATAGCATCACCGCCTGTCTGCAAGACCTGACGCCGTGCCGATTAAAGAATGGTTTCAACAAGGAGATCCGTGTGTCCTTTAAGTTGCAAATACATATAATATGGATATGATTCTCCGTGCCGCAGGTGCACAGACGACAAGACTGTTCGCCTCCCTTTCTTTCTCAACGTGGTAGAAATGGGTAATCAGGCCAACTCCCAGCCGAAGTCTTAAGAACTTTTCCTTGGTGGCAGTCTATGTAGGTGCCATAAGGTTGGTTGGAGTTTGAGGACTTCATAGTTATTAAGCACAGCCCAACCGTGAGCACGTTTGGACAATGCTTTCTTGTCCTCTATTGATGATATTAACCTTGTTGTCTTTCTTACTATTTTTTTAAACTCCAAGTGGCTGATTGAGATGTTCCAGGCATCTATGAAGCCTAAAGTTTTAATAGATTCTCTGAGATACATGTAAGCTGGCAATTTTGCGGTTTGGTGCAACTCTACCCAGAGATGACTATTTAAGGACCCCAATTCTGCAGCTCTAATTTTGTGCCAGCTTTTTATAAAGGCTCCCATCCTGTCTACTGACTGTTTTTGAAGGCCAAATTCCAGCCTAATTTGAGCTGGTGAAGTGTAATTGGGAAGATGGAAAATTGCTCTATAGGAGGATGCCATTATGCTGTCAAGAGTTGCGGCGTCTCTACCGGTCATAGATTCACTTCCGTAGGTTTCAATTTGGCTCGGAGGACTTTTAGAAAGGGGTTGAGAGTTAAGTCCGAAAGCAGCTTCTTCAGAGGTTTCAGCGCTAGATAGGTCATGACTCCCTTCCTTCGCAAGGATTCCAGCTGCGGCTTAAATGAGTTGTTAGGGTCTAACAACAAACCCAGGTATTTGTAGATTGTTACTTGTCTCGATGATTACCAGCCAGATACCAACTAGGTTTTGCCTTCTTGTGATGGTTTACTGCCATGGTTTTGGTTCTTTGAAAGTTTACATTTAGGCCATTCTGTTGCGAAAACTTGTGAGTCGCATCTAGAAGGCGCTGTAGTCCAATGGGTGTCTGGCTGATCAAGACCAGATCATCGGTGTATAGCAGATTTATTAGTGTTATGCCACCTAATTTTGGAGCGTGGGAGGAGCAGCAGTTGAGCTTATCAGGTAGGTCCGCCAGGAAAAGACTGAATAACAGAGGGGCCAAAACGCATCCTTGCTTTAGGTCATTTGTTGTGGTTATTTTGGTAGAAAGGTGGGTCCCAGCTCCTAATTTAATTCTTACCCACGTATTAGTATGCAGTTTAATGAGCTGATCTAAAAGGGGTGCTGGTATGCCCCATCTATCCAGCTTGTGGCAGAGCTTCTTACGATCAACCTGGTCGAAGGCTGCACCAACTCCGTGCCTTCTATCAGTTCCACAGCTCTACGCGTTTCAGATATTAATCCTTGTTCACGAGCCAAAGCAGAAAGAAACATTGCTGATGTGCACAGACACTTTTATAAAAGATTTTATTCAGTCCGCCCCAATGTAGTGTTTTTGCCATGATTGATTGCCCCAGAGCCCTCGGGTTTTCGTAGAGCCTGCTAGTAATCTCTAAGTGGATTCAGCAGTATTTAAATGCAATCCATTAAACCCACCGTGGGTAGATAATACAATACGGGCTGGTGGTGTTGCCCATATAATTACTCACTGTTGAGCACCTCAGTCTTAACAGCGCCCAGCCTTTTGAGCGCCATAGTCCGCTTTACCAGTGGCAGGGCTTCCCTGGGACCTGGCAAGGCTGCTAATTATCCATCTAAAAAAAGAGTTTGGCTCCTATGGAGAAGCCCATACTGAGGATACATCTCTGCAGGTGAGTACTTGCAGTCAGCACCAACCCCGTGCCTTCTATCAGTTCCACAACTCTACTCGTTTCAGATATTAATCCTTGTTCACGATCCAAAGCAGAAAGAAACATTGCCGATGTGAACAGACACTTTTATAAAAGATTTTATTCCGTCCGCCCCAATGGGTGTGTTTTTGCACTGATTTGTTGTCCCAGAGCCCTCTGGGTTTCGTAGTGCCTGCTAGTATTCTACAAGTGGATTCGGTAGTGTTTAAATGCAGTCCATTAAACCCCCAGTGGGTAGATAAAACAATACGGGCTGGTGGTGTTGCCCATATAATTACTCACTGTTGAGCACCTCAGTCTTAACGGCGCCCAGCCTTCAGAGCACCATAGTCCGCTTTTTCAGTGGCAGGGCTTCCTCGCGACCGGGCAAGGCTGCTAATTATCCATCCAAAAAAGAGTTTGCCTCCTGTGGAGAAACCCATACCGAGGATACATCTCTGCAGGTGAGTACTTGCAGTCAGCACCAACTCCGTGCCATCTATCAGTTCCACAGCTCTATGCGTTTCAGATATTAATCCTTGTTCACGAGCCAAAGCAGAAAGAAACATTGCCGATGTGCACATACACTTTAATAAAAGATTTTATTCAGTCCGCCCCAATGGGCATGTTTTTGCACTGATTGATTGTCCCAGAGCCCTCTGGTTTTCGTAGTGCCTGCTAGTATTCTCCAAGTGGATTCGGCAGTGTTTAAATGCAGTCCATTGGGGCAACCATCAACTGCCTCTCTTGCCTAAACATGGCATGAATAGTAGCCTGGATTTTTTTCTTTTCTGGTGCCACTGATGCAGGTGACTTCTTGAGAGCAGAAGGTGGTAGGCTCAATGTGTGTCTTAGAGGGGCAGTCACTGTATGCTCTTGCTTAGGTGTTTCCACCTGAATTGTGTCGTTGCGATGTTGCTGATGTGGGCAATACTACTGCACTGCTGGGGACAGGGTGATTTGCATTGTGAACATGCCACCCTCTTCTTCACCTACCATCTTTATTATATCATATTCCCTGCTCTCCCCACCTTCAACAGCACTACGTGCGATTTTCTGGCTAAGGCTTGTCTCCCAAAGGATTTCGTGGTGCTTTTGCAAATGTGTTGGTGGGCTCCAGTACCATAGTTTGTACAAAGCTTACCCCGACTAACACTTGCTTTGCAAATGGAGCATATGGCAATGTTCAGCTCCTTATCGTTAGCAGCAAAGCAGTCCAAAACTGGGTAGGTCAACTTTCTGACACGTGCCACTGTCAATGTCACAAGAAATGGAAGTAGATGGGTGTTTGATGTTTGCTTCTCTGCAGTGCCTACTTCTACACATGTGGTTGGCGATGCAGGTTGCAGCCAGGGTCTTGCAAATATGAAAGATTGCGGTAGTGGTGGTGGTAACTGTGTGCATCTCAACCCAGATTGAGATGGGGTAACATTTGTCTCCACTGGGTTATAGCTGATGACCAGGTCGTCATCTTCCTCCTCCTCTTTATCTATAAATCCAAGTCTTTCTGAATTCTTCCTTTGCACTAGACTTTCCTGACTTATCTCAGACTTAGGCGGCCTCCAAGTGAAGTCTTGATCATCAGAAGGAGAGCTTGCAGAAGAAGATGGTGCAGTACCCTTCCTTTTTCTTGCTGGAGATCTGAAAGACAATGGATTTTCTGAAAAGGGTCTTCTTCTACTTCCTAAGCATAAAGCACCATATCCTGAAGTGCTCCTACTTTGGGAGGAACTACTATTGCTTGCTATGGCTGTTGTTGTCCACTTCACTGAGCTTCCGGCAATGATTGTTTGCTACTTTCCAAAAGATATAACTCCAATTGAACGTCACTGCTCGTCGGCCTTACCGTGATTAGATTGGCTGCCTCTGTGCCAGACATGGGCTTAGGCCTAGGTTGTGGTAGGGCCGTGATGCAGCTTCCAGCTTGCACCCCAGAGGCCAAAGAACAGGCACACGTTTTTGCCCAAAACACTATCTGGGAAGACATTCCAGTGGTGGTAAGCTGCTTATTATCACTGGTCACTTTCCTGTTAGCTGCTTTCTTTTTGGCCTTCTTGAAGATGTCATTTGGCATTGGCACTTAGCTTCACAAGAGATGTCCATCTTGTGTGGTTACAAATCCTGTTGTGGACAGACTACTGTCTGGCAGTACTGTGGGTAATGTCTGTTCTCTTGTGCACCTGAAAGCAAACACGCAAGAAGAACATCAGTGAAACGTGGCATTGTTGCAGGTGAATTAGTAGTATAAACATATCAGCAATATCATTTAGTGAGGTTACTTAAGTTATAAATACTTAACAACAATACAGTGTATCAATTCATAAAACCACATCCATATAAACTTTCATGCTCACTCAGCAAGGATAAGGAAGAGCAACAACAGACATATGAGACTGTTTCCTTTATGTGCATCATGTTGGGATGTGGTGCTGAGGGAGGTGCAGATGGCAATGGAATAATCCTTAGGTAATTAATGTTGTTGTGCCTATGCCAGACATAGGGTTCAGGGAGGTTAGGGAAACGTGAAAAATGATTTTTTTTATAAACACATATGAATACATTATTTGAAAGAAAAGAACAATTAAAAGAAATAAAAAACAGTTTGTGAAAAAATTATGAAAAATTAAAAGATATAATTGCTGATATGCTAAGGGACTTCCATGAGAAACCCTTTGGAATTTAGGAGGCAAGGAGTGGTACATAATGTTTCATTTCAACCTACACCACAGAAACAGTTGTTTCATGCACTCATGACTAATACGGGGACTCCTGATTGGAAGACTCATTGGTAGACTAGGCCACATAGTGAATTAAACGAATATTGCAAATTTATTAAAAAGATAGAGATAATATACTGAACTCTGTGACATTTTCCCTTCATAAATGAAGAGAAATTGCATATAAAAAAATAACTAGGCCCCTACTAAAATTGCAGGCCACCAATCATAGTATTATTTTAATCAAATAAATGTAAAATTTAAATCCTGGTACATGCCCTCTATCAAACAAACAACACCCTTATATTACAGATTTTGCACGTACTTTTGATATCACAAAAAACAAATGAGCCCATTATAATGCCGGATGGGAAAGGCATCCGTACGCCATGCCTGTGGTAAAAATCCACCCACATGACCCTCGTCATCTCCATGGGACAAATCATGATGCAATGCACGGAAAGTCCTACCACGGAGGACAGAACACACAAATGACCATCCGCCATGCTCGGAAAAGATACAAATCTGACCGTGCCGGACCGGTAAAGCAGTTCAAGGGACTAAAAAGGCTGCTCCTTCTCTGGAATGAATGCATGGACAATTATGATGAATCTGCGGAGCTGGAGGACTGAGCATTTAGTACTGATTTCCTTGCCCGCACATGGAGCCAAATAAATGACTGTAGTCACAAACTGAAAGCATTCCTCAAAGTGTGCCTACACTTGACTCTGCCCTCAATCATATCACACACGCCACAATGATACACCCCAAATGTCCATTGGCAATGTAAGCCATGCTCAGCATGGCAGAAACACCTGGAGGACATCACTCCTTTGGACACACCCATATACAACAGTATATAACCAACACCTTTCTGGACCAGCATCCTTTGCACACCAGATGCTGACACAGAAAGACAGGACACCATTTACGCAAACAGCACAACATCACATACACCCAACTCCACAAAATACCACTTCCCACCCACACACCTGACACACTTCACATAACTCCACCACCCCCTGCACTTGTCTTACCTTTGCACCATGGCCAAACAGAAAATGTGCATACGTTCAAAAAACATTTGTATAGGGGCCTGATCCAACACACCACACTTGGCACAAACCCAGATGTGGACAAGGATCTACAACAAAGCCAATGCTGTAGGGAACACCCTATGCACACTGTGTGACATCAAAAGGTGGTGGGTCGACCTCAAGGCCCAAGTCAAGCATCAGCACCGGAGGAACCACGAGGTGGCCCAAATAACTGGTGGCAGCCCTCCCATACCACCACTAACCTTCACCTAATGGGAGAAGAAGGTGCTTGCCATACTGCATCACAAGAGTCTCACAGGAGTTGACGGGGAAGTGGAGGCTGGTAAGTACATACAAAACGCTCACATCCCACTGTAATCTACGGTTGTTCACAACAAGTGAGCCACAATTGCCAGACAAAAACTTAAATTCATGTAGAATGCACACTGTGTACATGAATGTCTCATAAGGCTAGCATTTCCTCCCTCTGCTTCACCTAACAGGTAGGTAGCCATCTTACTGGTGAGGGGGTTGTCGAGACCTGACAGCAAGACCACAACCCAACAAGGCCCTCTGTCTCTCCTCCCAAAAAGCAGGGAGCCATCTGACCAGCACATCCTGCATATGTGTGCCAACTCTGTCAAGCTGCAAAAGTTGCACCCAGTGCACACACAGAAAATACCATTGAGAGTTTACATGAATCACAGTGTCATTGAAGAAGTCACATGTCACTGTAAAGCAAAACCTCCGGACTTCACCAGCTACCACGACTCCCACAACAGCTGCAACAACAACCCTGACCCCTGCAGGACGGACCTGTGTGGCAGCAACCTCCACCATCACTACCGCTACCTCTAACACTGTCCCTTTACCAGTTGCAGTCAGCACCACCAGGCAGCCTCGGGATGCTGGGGACAGTGTGTGGTGGCAGCGTCAGACACCACCACAGGTCCGTGGCAGCAGGGCAGGTGGCAGGACAACTGGGGGACAATCACAGGAGAACAATGAGACAGAGACCCAGGTCACTGTGCAAACTGTCCCTGGTGCATAACAGCAAAGCCTTGACAAATGGGCCAGGCCCTTGATGAACTGTGTGAACTCCGCCGGCTGCAGAGCTCCATGGACAATCACTTGGGACAACATGTGGAGTACATGGGCCAGCTTTTGGGTGTCCAGTGGGACATGCATGCCGCACAAACAGCTGGCCACCCTTGCATGACCAGCTGGATGACAGTCACAACACCTCAGCAGTGGCCACAGGGAGGGGTGAGTCACATCATGGCAAATCCTCAGACACCTCCCTTCATGCAGCAGGTTCCCCCCAGACCAAACGGTATAGGGGGCATCCAAAAAAGTCCCAGGGAGCATCACATGGCAAAGCACTGTGCTCTGCCAGTTCTCTGAGCCAACCCCAAAAATTGAGTTTGTTGTAAATTCGATCCCACATTGCCACAAGGATGGGAGTGTACTGTTGGACTATGGAATCCCACCATTGTGTGTTCTACCCAAACCATTCATGTACCATTACTTTCAACTTCAACGCTCACCTTTCACTCATTTACAAATAAACACAAATCCCACTGTATGCCTTTGTGACAAGAGGAATATTTACCATGGTAAGTACCATGTTAACTCATGTTGCAATGTATCATGAGAAGTGAACGTGACAATCCATTGTCGGAGTGGAGGAACCAGGAACGCCACAAGGAGAAGACAGTGATTTGAGATATGATGCAGCATAGGAAAAACACTGCACTAGAAAACACTCTACAGGATGCATAACAGTTAACACAGGCCAACATCATCAACATGGACAGAGGGTCGGATTGGTTTACCCTTGTACCACCTTAATTAATGTATAAATTTGACAACTTTGGTGACAGTCGCACATAAGAACTATGCAAAAGTTGCAATTTGGACACCTTGCAGTTTATTGTAAATATGCTTGTTAATGGCATTAATATGTTCTCTCAATATGGTCTAAGGGCATTTACTTCCACCACCCAAAACAGTTTCAGATATGTTCCCATTTCTGGAAGACTACGAGATTTGGACTACAAGTCTTTTTTCTACTTTTATCATTCTAGTAGTTTTTGACACGTTTTTACTTCCGGTACCAGAACGCGTATCCACAATCTGACACGCCGCAGCAGTCGCTCATGTTTACACCGCATGATTCTGCTACGCGCACACAACTTTTTTGGAACACAGGTAAGTTTGAATGGTAGCACTTTTTCTCATCATCCTGCATTACAGACCTTTATACGCCAGTAATTGTATGCATTTGACTATTCACAGTTTTAACACTTCACGCTGCTTTAAGAGCATAAGGCTTCACGTGTAAGCCTTATGTTTTTCAATTTTTTTAGTTCTTTGCCTCTTTTAATTGGATTACCCATCTGTGCACTACGGTTCTTCACCGTATTCGGTGAAAGTTTGGCAATCAATGACACATCTACTAAGTTTTCGACTTCATAACTAACGCTGCATTGATCCTACCAGTTCACTATTTAAATGAACGGTCTTCAACTCTTTTCCACAGTTTGCACCAGCAGAGATATAAAATCTGTATGACCAACACCATGTAGAACGTGTAATTTTGAGCACTCTTTCCACGATATTAACATCACCAAGTGCACCTTCGTTTACCTCTTTGAAAATAGAGTGCACGTTCAACACACCATTTACCACTTCAACAATGGTGATAGACATGCCCAGACAGAATACTTCTCAGTTCAGCCATGAATGAGAGACTACATACCTTTTATTGTCTTTGTACTGAATCCAATTTCCCACTTTTTTTAAGTTATATATCCCCTGAAGAAGGGCAGTCCGCCCGAAATGCATTGGGCATAGATAAACCTTTGTTCTTCACACACATTGTTATGAAGCAATAACAAATGTTAAGGATGGACGAAACAAAAATGAAAAAGAATTAATACAAATTTAAAATTGTAGAAATGAAGAGAAAAGAATTGACTTTGTTTACTTTGTGCATAAGGGAGTCGCAACTTCTGTGTACAGGGGGAGGCGCCATGGTATAATCTGCATTTTATCCGCATACTCAGGAGGATTCACCCTACTGCACCACCTACCTTTCTTACTACGTGGATACCATTGCTAACACAACAAAAGTGCTCTCCACTGTCAAACGTCCTAGCTATTCACACATACATCACAGTCATTGACACAGCCCACTCATCAACAAGCCAATTTACAGGAAATACCCAGTAGCGAAGAAATGCAGTGCAGCAATAACCTTCACTGTAGCAGACAAAGCAGCTGGATATATTATTTTGGGCTAAAATGGGTGGTATCCAAATGGGCACATAGGTTCTGTAGTGTGTGGTGATCGAAACTGAATTTCAGGATAATTTTGATGCCCTCCATCGTCGTCAGGTCGGGGACAGTGCGAAGGATGGGTGGTCTTCTCCTACGTATGTCAGGGTACAGAAGAATGGGTTGAGTTATAGATGAGATGTGGTGAACAGCTTACCCAGGGACTCACACAACCACAACATTGACAGGACTCATGGTCAAGTGAAATGCGTAAGTGACCTGCATTCAGATGTTCTTTTTCGTCACTCACTCGACATACTGACACTACAACATCCAAAGAAGTCGATCTGTATGGCATATAGTACTCTGCTACATCAAGGATGAGCTGCCCTTTGGTTAGATGGCACATCACTTGTGTTTCTCAGCATTAGTGCTGAGTTGCATGTAGCTGCTGTCACTGCACAAGAGCAAGCTTCAGTCCCACAATACGCAACAGCATTACAGGATGGAGCAGTGAGTGTCGTCTGGACAACGCAACATGGATATACAGTACGGTGGATAGAGACATGTGGACATAATAGGGTCCATCCTGCGTGAGTGTGTGAGAAATTTGGTGTAACAGACATTGCAATGTTCACCTGAATGAGGCACAAATGCACATGGATTGTGTATACATGCCCATATGGCTGCCACTGACCGGTGATGTCGGTCAGAGCTATATTTGTTTGTTCCACATGTGTACTACTGTGACGTGTGTATGAACATTTACAGGCAATGTAAGCTAGGCACACTGTACGTCACACCAGTAGGTGTGTTGTGCGTGCTAGGAATTACAAGTATGTCTGATTTGCAGACAATGGGCACCTCTGATTGTCTGCTTATGTCACTGGCCCTTCACGAGTCGACCCCTGACCAAGAGACGCCAGTCAGATATCTAGGTATATTCAAGCGATGTTTACAGGTTGGATGTTTCATTACACTACATTGGTACAGTGCGAGTGACCTTTGTCCGTTTTGACTCCTTCCCTTATTTCCGTCCATACTGGCCACGAGACATGACTATGTATGTAATTTGACTCTCCTTTTCTTGGACACACTATGCGTGTGAAGACTTGACTCAAAGGTCACACTCTCTCATACCTTCACAGTGTAACGACCAGCTGGGCACTGTTCTAGTTGTACTGATGTACCACCCACTCCGAGAGGGTTGGCTTACCCCCCACCCCACAGCCACCTAGCACAGGCATCAATGGACAAATGACCCTGCCAACAAACGGGTCCAGACGCATGTGCCCTGGGCCAGTTTTCCCATACTAGTATGGTGTCTGTTTGGTTACTTCATATGCATGGGTGACTCGTGCCACACAACAATACACATGGGGTGCAACAATCATTTAGGCAAATGAGTTGTGATGTGTGATGCAATTCGCAAGGTGACAATGCTAATGCAGAATGTGCTTGCATGCTAGTTAGCTGGCATCTTCAGCGATGACAGGCATTGTCCCCAATTGAATGTTGCATGATTGCAGTCATAGCTTCCAGGCCGCCGCGGTGTGGCACACACTATGCGAATGGACCATCAGCCAATGAGAGCCTTCGGAGGTGTACATTTTATGATATTGCGGTGTGAGGACTCTGCAACTTCTGGGCTCGGCATTGTCCCCATTTGTGTTCAGGGGCACCGTGGGTCACTCATGGGGATTGGGTGTACCCCACACTTTGCTTTTGGCAGGTTGTCATATTCATTGTGGTGCCACAACACTTGCTGGGAGTTGTAGTTGTTCAGAGGTTGCATTTGTGGAGATGATTGGTACCTACCTCTGCTGTTGAACCTGGTGTTGTCTTGAATGCTGGAGGTGCATCAGGTAGATCTGCAGGAAGGCCTGCAGGGCAGGATCCATGGCGGCTCAGGTGGTTTAGATGGGTACTGTATTGGCTATTCCTCTCTGTTGTTGTGTTTCCTCCATTCGCAACCTGGTGGTTTTTATGCGGCAATGGGAAGGGCTTTTTGCAGCATCGTAATCTGGTTGGCAGATGGAATGTGTTTGGCACGCCGAACTTGCTCCGTCAGCCAGCCTTGCGTACGCAAACAAGCATGCAGAGCCTGACAGACCGCAGCGGATAGAAAATGGCCTCTGTTAGACCATTGTAATTTGGTGGTCGCAATGGTCGCACCTGGAGCAGGAAAAGGAACGTTTTTCGCCAACTCCACCAGCGAGGATGGGCTTCCGTCCATCATCGTAATGGGCCCATAAGTCCTCAAATCCAGTGGTATATATCAAGTAGGCAAACAGATTGATCCTTCCAGCTCCAAATCCAAATAAGAAGTGACCAGGAGGTGGAAAAAGCACTGGGAGGAGCTTGCTGGACAAGAACAGAAAGTATGAGTCTCTGAGGCACTTTATTCTGTTGAATACCAACACAAGCGGCCCATTTCAAAAGTTTTTTAACTCCAACTTTTTTTTGGGAGATTTAGCTGCTTCTCGAGGAGAGAATCTTCTTCAGGTTGCAGCAGCGGTTTATCACGATCAATCGCATTTGCCTACAACACAGAAGAAGCACAAGAATTCATTGGCATAGCCTAAAGCAGGGCTGGTGACTGCAAAGTCTCACTGGAGCTTGTCGTGGCTAGAAGATCTCATGGGCCCTTGCGAGCACCTGGCAAGTCTCGTCACACCACCCGCATGTGCAAAATTACATTACGAGTGTACCAACAGAAAAAAAACTCAGTTCCTTTGCTGAGTGCGCAGTTTATCAGTAACCCTACATTCTCCACGGAGTTGTCTAATTCCGCAAACTACGTGAGCAGAGCGGAGTTTTAGGCCCAGGCCTTGTCACAATGTCTGGGACTCTGCTGGCTCCCCCGGAAAATCAATCCAATTCTTGAAGGCTGTACGGGACACCTTTGCAGATTGAAAAAACTGGTCCCACCACAGCTGTAACATATCCTGTGCCTCACCCATGGTGAGGAAATAACCATTCGGGTAGAGGCCAGGAGCCATGGTGCAGCACACCCTCGAACCACTGAGTCATAATCATCAGTGTTTGTATATATCAGAATGCTGTAGCAGTCCCAGGCCACAGTCACCTGCCGGATGATAAAAGGACAATCCCTCGGGGACCTTGCCCCTTGCATGAGATGATGTTGGAGGTCCACATCAGCTTCCCTCTCCCCCAGAAGCACTTTTTCCATTTTCTGGCCATATATTCACCACTGTGCTGCATAATGTAGCAATCCCGCAAAGTACTACAACTGCCAGACCAGAAGCCAAAGTCCCCCCAAATTTCTGTCCAACTTCAGTATGTCTAACTTCATCCTGCTCCTCTTATGAGCCCAAACTAGTGACAGCAACAAACTGTTCAACTGGCAAACATGGATCTCAGACTACTACACATGGCATTCTGTACGTTATATAGGCATAGTGGTATCAATACAATCCTACAGAAAGCCACCCTGCCCATTACTGCCTGGGGCAGGTGGATCCAGAAGTGAAGATATGCCTCTAGGCTCTTGAGTATCATACCCATATTGAGTTGATGGTGCAGAGACAAAATATCGATGTAAAAATTTCAATTTGCATAAATATCGAAGTAAAAATATTGTGGGTCAGAAATATCAACAGAAAAAATATCAAGGTCAAGAATATCGAATTTAGATAAGTAATATCGATTTTAAAAATATTGAAGTGTCAATTATCGTTTGTAAAAATATAGTTGTTAAAAATATCGATTTTGTATTAATGTTATGTATTTTAGTATATATTTTAAGTGTGTGATGTTTTTTTATAAGAATTGTTTGTATTTTTATTATATGTGTTAAAACTTTAGTAGTTAATAATTTTTGTATTGATGTGATATTAAAGTGTACATTGTGTAAATTAATTTATTTATAATAGCTTGATAATTAGTTGGTAATTAATTTAAATTACCTAATTAGTAATTAATTATGGTAATTGTGTAATTAATTTTAGATGTGTGTTGTGATGTTTAAATGTGTAAATGGTGAGAAGGGAGGAAAGTAATAATTTTTTTATTAAATAATTATTAATTATTTGGTAATTAATTTAAATTAATTAATTAGTAATTATTATTTGTAATTGTATAATACATTTTAGGTGTGTGATGTCGATAATATAGTTTTAAAGAATGTGGAATTAATAAATGTTTATTATCTTTTTTAATAAAATATTTTAAAGTTAATATTAATTATGTTAATAAAGGAAATAAATGTAATAAAAATTGTGATATCTTTTTTATTGGTGTGGTGTTTAATGGTAGGAAATAAAAGAAATACATATATGTTTTAAATATTTTGTTTGTGAATATTTGTTTTTCTCAAATAAATATTGTTTATGAATGTATTTATAATTTTTTAAAATATATTTTTAGGTTTTTATCATATGTAATTAACATTATATTATGTGCTATTTGTATTTGTTTAATATGTTTAAAGGTATATTTATTAAATATTTTTGATTTATTTTTAAGAATATAGATATATTTTTTATTATTGAAATGTTATTAGTAATTTTTGTTTTTCTGCTATTCAATACTTTCCCTACATTTGCATTCACTGGAGTGGGAATAGTAATTTTTAACCCTCCGCTATCCAGCACTTTCCCTACTGTTTCATTCACTGGAGTGGGAATAGTAATTTTTACTCCTCGGCTATCCAACACTTTCCGTACTGTTGCACTCACTGGAGTGGGAATAATAATTTTTACCCACGTGCTATTCAACACTTTCCCTACTGTTTCATTCACTGGAGGGGGAATAGTAAATTTTTACCCCTCCACTATCCAATACTTTCCCTTCTGTTCAACTCACTGGCTGGGAATACTCATTTTTACCCCTCCGCTATCCAACATTTTCCCTACTGTTGTATGCAAAATGCACCTTTTATTTTTGTTTTAATAGTTTAATGTTTTAATAATCAAGTTGCAAGTCTTTTAACAAGGATTTTAATGTTGACCCCCCCAGCATACAGAAGGGCCTATAGGAGCTATGGTTTAGGGAGCATAACAATCTGGGCCTCCCGAAAAGAGTGCAGCAGTACCTCATGGCTCCTTGCTTCCCGGAGAGTCTCCAATAAGAATGGAAGCAGTAACCCACAACATGCCTGATAATATTCCACCAACAGTCCTTCCAGTCTTGGTGCCTTGCTGCATGCCATCGCCCGAACTGCTTTCCCCAGCTTCTCCACAGTGATATCACCCTTTAGCCCCCACTCCTGCTTCTCCATAAGACACAGAAGCACCAATGCATTCAAGAAATGTCTGACCTCACCATGAGTAGTCGCTAGGTGATCCCATAAGACGAAATTAATGCTGACCCATGTCCCAGCAACAGTGCCATCCCAGTGTCTCAGCAAGAGGAGCATCAGGAGCGGGCACTCCCTTTTAAGGAGCCACACCAGGTGGCACCATGATTTGTTTCCTGCCCTATGCAACAGTTGGTAATTTTCTCACCGGAGCAAACAGTCCAGGTTTCCTCCACCTTTCTCTGGGCTGTCAGGAGTGCCTCCTGTTTCTTTCCTAAGACATGGGCATCCTGATGGAGACTCACCAGCTCACTCTCCTCCACAGTTAGTTCTTCTTCCACCCGGAGTCTAGTGCCAATGATTTAGGAAATGGATTCCCCACGTGTCAGTACTTTCAGAGTCTCCCACTCCACTCCTCTTTCTATTGTTGTCAACCAATTAGTGTCAAGGTAACCAGCTATCACTGCTCTAAGCTACTCACAGATCTGCGGGTGTCACAATGTCTATGGGCATAACCCCCACAAAGGCATTCTAGGTCTAACTCCAGCCAAATTCCATTTGAAGTGCAGATGTGCATGGTTTAAGAGGAATCTGCCCAGGAATTTGACATCCAATACCTCAGTGGGGCTGCCCTCTAACACCAGAAACCAATCAAGGCGACTATATGTTACACTTGCGACTGCATAATATGTGAATTCCCTGACCTCCCGGTGGGTAGCTTGAACCAAAATTCGGCTTTGTGTGGGGTCATAGGATAAGCCTGTCCCATCGCCCATCTAGTACACAATTAAAGTGCAAAGCCCACACAAGGGGGTCCCAAACAAATGGGAGCAGCTGTCACTCCACCTCAAGGTAGAATGTGCCATCATCCATGTCAGGGGTGTATGCGTTCAACAGGCACACCTCTCTTCCATCTAACTGGCCATTTAATAAGAGATACTTCCCTTCCACATCAGCTTTAAATTCCTGAGCATGAAAGTGGATCTGAGAGGTAACCCACATCATAACTCCTTGGGGACAATTAGAGAATGTGGCAGAGTACAATTGCCCCCCTCCATTTCCACTGCACCTTCTATACAACACTCTCCATGAGGTGTGCCTCCTGCTGCAGAGCCATCTGTAAGCCCTGCTGGCAATGTATGTCTGTCTCCAGTATCACTTAAGGTAGGAGATAAGCCCTCAAACATTTCATGTTACTAGTTTGAACCAGACAGCCCTGATTCTTCATACCAAGCACCCTGACCCTCCACTCCCACTCCCACCCTCTCACCCATCTATGTCCGCCCAACCACCCACTGTCACCCATCTGTTGCTGCTACAAAGCAAACTGTAATAAAACACTTTATCCCAGGCACTGGTTGTTCTATTGTGTTTACCACTGGTTAAACAAAATAGAACAACACATGCCTCTCCACACATCTCAGCCCCTCCACGCCCTCCCTGTTAATACATCCTCACATCACAATGTTACCACACAGACCCAAAATAAACCCTTCAACCAACGCTCAACCAAGAGTCTCAATAGGAATCTGGGGGGAAGCTGAGCCCAGCACCAACCACCACAGTTTCCACCCCAAGCACAGCAAAGCCCAAAGCCCAATCCCACACTCACATGAGTTGCACACCCACTTGACTTCAGACACTTTTAGATTTAGAGGTAGAGGAAGCAAACGTTTGGTGAATGTACCAAACTTTCTGTAAACCCAGAGTAATGTTATAGTCGACAGTTTGAGTAAAATGCCAGAAAACTATTGAGGAGTCTGCAGAGGAATGCTATCCTAAGAAACAACAACCAATTGCCAATACTGCAATTTACTCATATCATAAATGAACCATGAAGAACAGACTCAAACTGATTCTTCAAATAAATTATTCATTTGAATTAATCTGTTTATTTCAAATAAGGAATCACAACACAATATTTGGACAACAACTTTTTCTTCATTATCAAAAAATGGCATTAAGTCCACAGGAGAGAGAAAGGAAAAGAATCCTACCTAAAAACGTTTGCACTCGCTTATAACTAATATTCTGTCAAACATTAACTCATAAATCCTCATTCATACAAGAATGTACAATTCTTTCAGGCATCGTGAAAGGAGTTGGGAAGGAAAAAAGGGGGGAAAAAATCAAAAATTTACAGTAACTCTATTCAACATAACTAGTGTTAGTCAAATGGTACACTTGGAGCGTACTTTCAAAGAAACAGTCACAAATTTATACCATAGGCCATCTAAACATACACAAATATTCAAATGGTTTTTAAAGCAATTAACCGATTGCCCTAACACGGTGGTGGTCGACGCGTTTCGAGTTCCTTGGAAGAGGAACTCTCTTCAGAACCTCAGAATGGTTCTGGAAATCATAATAAAGACCTTGTCTTACTGTGTTGTAAGAACAAATTGGTATCTGCTCACACTCCAGAATGGGTGCATTGGCCCTCTTACCTCAAATTTCGCATGTTTTTCTGTTATCCTCAATAGTGGCATTCATTCGCTAGAAAATAATCATAAAAATAGGAACCATAAGAACCTATCTAGGCAAACACATTTGTGGTGTGTGCCAGTTTTGTGTGTCACAAAACAGCCTTAGTCCTTACTTTTGAATTGCGTATGCTGTTTCCCCGTGGGGGGCTTCAGTTGTTCAATTAGCTCAAAGCTTGATCCAGTGAGTACCTGCAATGCAAAACATATGCATTGTTTGTAGAGTCTACATCTATTGTTTGGTGCATAATGGGGCATCGAGCCGTCAATGGACTTACATACCTTGAATATCACTTTCTTGTAGTCACTTCTTTATTTGAGTGGTTGATTGTGATTTAGATCTAAAAAGTAAACAGGAGACATAGTCATGTTTCTGCATGGTTCGTTTTTATCAAGACAACAGCTCTCGCTAAATCTGCAGCCGGTCATGTCGGTATGTTATGCATATGTTGATGGACCCTCTACATTCAAGTAAATGGAAAGTACGCTCCAAGTGTACCATTTGACTAACACTAGTTATGTTGAATAGAGTTATTGTCAAATTTTTATTTTTTTCCCCCTTTTTTCCTTCCCAACTCCTTTCATGATGTCTGAAAGAATTGTACATATGAGTATGAATGAGGATTTATGAGTGAATGTTTGACAGAATGTTAGTTATAAGCGAGTGCAAACGTTTTTAGGTAGGATTCTTTTCCTTTCTCTCTCCTGTGGACTTAATGCCATTTTTTGATAATGAAGAAAAAGTTGTTGTCCAAATAATATGTTGTGATTCCTTATTTGAAATAAACTGATTAATTCAAATGAATAATTTATTTGAAGAATCAGTTTGAGTCTGTTCTTCATGGTTCATTTATGATATGAGTAAATTGCAGTATTGGCAATTGGTTGTTGTTTCTTAGTTTATAAGGCTTGGCCTTACTGCAGATTATCCAAACCTTTTGTTGGTTCACGCGAGAAATGCCATCCAGCAGTGCCAATTATGTGTCATACCCTAAGAAATACATAATTCTTCTATTTCGAAATTCCAGGGCAGCTTAGCCACCTATTCGCTACAAAAGCCAACGACAAGGTTACTGTAATTTGGTGTGGGGATGCTCTTCATCAGAAACTTCGATTGCAGCTGGCATCCCTATGGCACAATCTGGATATGGAGTTTTGTCTCAGGAATCGTGATTTACACAATTGACCTGGGAACACTGGATCCTTTTGTGTGAGGTTTTCCCCATTCTAGGGATACATCTATTGATATTTTCCGACTGCTCAGAGAAGATGGAAAGTATTAACAAGAGTGGTGTTGGGATCAGGGAGTGGGGGCTTTTTCTCTGGATGGCAGGGTAGCTTAAAATGTTCCTGTGGAAGCATTGTGTCCTCCCCCGATGATGTGTTCTTGGCAGCGGAAAGGAAGAGGGTTACTGTGGAAACTGACTATAAAAATGTCCAGAGCTATCCTTCCATTGTGGGGAATGACAGAGGAAGGATGAGGTTGGGTGGACCTGGGCCTGTCCAGGTTGATTTCTGTGTTTGTCCATTATGTTGTTCTCTGGAAAGGGGAAAGGGTATCTCCTAATAAGGTCCAACATAGGTGTTTCATAGATCTCTGTAATAGGAGTCACACAGGTTTCGCTATAGCCATGCTTAATAAATCAGTGGGTAAACTTCTGCATGAAATTCTAATCTCCATAGAGTAAGCTCTATAACTAGGGAGAGACTTTGGGTAGATTGTGGTAATGAAAGGAGCAATTTCAAATTACTTCTATGAAACAGTTATGAAAAACCTAGGGGCATATTACCAACAACTAGCGATAATTTTTGTCTCTAACTTGTTTAGAGACAAAAATTATCGCCGCACATCGGCGATTTTTATCGCAGATAAACCTTGCTATTAACAAGGTTTATCGCAAATGCGATAAAAAACGGCCGAAATGCATGAATATCGCTGAAAAGTCAGCGATATTCATGCATTATCGAGCAAATGCTCTTAGCCATGTTATCCACCTCCCATTGGATAACATGGCTAAGAACTGCTCAGGGCAGGTGTTAGCTTTTGGAGATATTCCCGCTTAGCGCGAATATCTCCAAAAGTTGGTAATAGGAGATAGCGATGTTAGCGACTGTTTTCAGTCTCTAACATCTTGGCACGCCCACTTTGCATCTCATTAGTGATAAATATCACTGACATGCAAAGTGGGGCCCAAGATGGTCGCTATCTCCTACTAGCTGTCGCTAACTGGTGTTAGCGACAGCTTGGTAATAGGGAGATAATTTTATCTCCGCTTTCTTGGCTTTTAAAGCCAAAAAAGCGGAGATAAACCCCCTTGATAATATGCCCCCTAGCCTCCAATAATCCCAAATCTCAACTCGTAAAGAGTGTGTCACGCTGGCTTAGCAGTATCAACATTCATTGTTATGTCAGTTCAATCACCAAATACATTTAATTGTTAGTGATTTGTGTCTTTCCAATTAAAAGTAGTTTGCTTTTAGAGATTTTTGTCATTTTTTTAAGCATGTTATACCATTTACAAAACTCTTTGAAAGTGGGCAGCACTTGTGAAAGACTATGGGGTACATGCATCAACATAAGGAATTGCGATTTCTAAATAGCGGTTTTTAAGGAATCGCTATTTAGGAAACACAATTTCCTATACATGTAGGAATCGCAAAATAAATTGCAATTCCTACACATTACCTACTAGGGATTCACAAATTGCTACTAGCTAATGTCACTCCATTCATTCCTATGGGCCTGTAGGATTTTGCAATTCTCTACCTGCATTCCCAAATTAGGTAATTGCAATAAATTGTGATTACCAATTTTGCAAGTGCATTCCCTTTGATGCATCGGAAAAGGCATTTAACCAGTAACAAATGGGCCAGAATTGGCCCGTTTGTGACCGGTAAATTGCTTGATGCGGGTGTCCTAATTTTCTGAGTGGGCACAGAGCACTGTACTGTCCTTATGAAGAAGCAAATGGAGTGGGGCACTACTTAGTAATCTTTGAGATTAGTTGTCGGAAAGGAATGCCTTGCCTGACTAATCTATTTTGTGGACCAATTCTCTTACATGCCCTGTAGACTTACATCCTTCTTTAACCACACTAGTCAACGTTCCTACCCCTGTTATGTGCATATGAGAGGTGCATACATGCCCATGGTATATTTAGGTTGTAAGTAAATGCAGCCTGAAAATGTCTTCTCTATAGCACGCAATTCACAAGTGCAACAATCAATCAATCAAAAGCATTTATAGAGCGTGCTACTCACCCGCTAGGGTCTCAAGGCGCTGGGGAGGGGGGTCACTACTGCTTGAAAAGCCAGGTCTTGAGGTGCTTCCTGAAGGAGAGATGGCCCTTGGTAAGTCGCAGGTGGGTGGGGAGGGTGTTCCAAGTCTTTGCCGCCAGGTAGGTGAAGGATCTTCCTCCGGTGGTGGTTCTGCGGATCCGTGGGACAGTGGCGAGGGCGAGGCTGGTGGAGCGGAGCTGGTGGGTTGGCGTGTGGAACATGAGGCGGTATTTGAGGTATTCGGGGCCTGAGTCATGGAGAGCCTTGTTTGCGTGGGTGAGGAGTCTGAACGTGATCCTCTTGCTGACTGGGAGCCAGTGCAGGTCCCTCAGGTGGGCGGAGATGTGGCTGTGTGGGGAATGTCCAGGACGAGGTGTGCTGATGCGTTCTGGATGTGCTGGAGTCTTTTCTGTAGTTTGGCAGTGGTCCCAGTGTAGTGGGCATTCCCGTAGTCCAGACGGCTGATGACAAGGGCCTGGGTGACCGTTTTCCTGGTTCCCGTGGGTATCCAGCGGAAGATCTTGCGGAGCATGCGGAGGGTGTTGAAGCAGGAGGAAGTAACAGCATTGACTTGTCTCGCCATCGTGAGGGAGGAGTCAAGGATGAAGCCCAGGTTGCGTGCTTGGTCCGTGGGCTTGGGTGGGAGGCCCAGGGCGGGGGGCCACGAGGAGTCATCCCAGGTGGAGATGGATGATCCGAGGATGAGGACTTCCGTCTTGTCTGAGTTCAGTTTTGGACGACTGAGCTTCATCCAGTCCGCGATGTTTTCATGACATCCTGGAAGCTGGCTCTGGCGGAGGCGGGGACGTTGGTGAGGGAGAGGATCAGTTGGGTAAATTCGGCATAGGAGATGATGTTGAGGTTGTGCTCGCGTGCGATGGCTGCGAGGGGGCTCATGTAGACATTGAAGATGGTGGGGCTGAGCGAGGAGCCATGAGGTACGCCGCAGATGATCTTGGTGGCTTCTGCGCGGAAGGGCGGGAGACGGACTCTTTGGGTTCTGTTGGAGGGGAAGGAGGTGATCCTTTCCAGGGCCTTTCCTTGGATCCCGGCGTGGTGGAGGCGGGTTGTCAGGGTGCGGTGGCAGACCGTGTCGAAAGCAGCCGAAAGGTCGAGGAGGATGAGGGCGGCGGTTTCTCCTTTGTCAAGCAGGGTCCTGATGTCATCGGTGGCTGCGATGAAGGCGGTCTCAGTGCTGTGGTTCACTCAGAATAAGGAATGTGATGGGTCGAGGGAGCCGTTCGTCTCGAGGATGGCTGTCAGCTGTTTGCTGACGGTTTTCTCGATGACTTTTGCAGGGAAGGGGAGGAGCGAGATGGGTCGGAAGTTCTTGAGGTCTGTAGGGTCTGCGTTGGGCTTCTTCAGGAGGGCGCTGATCTCTGCATGCTTCCAGCTCTCCGGGAAGGTGGTGGAAACAAAGGAGTTGTTGATGATGTCCCGGAGTTTGGGTGCGATTATTGAGTCGGCTTTCTTGAATATGTGGTGTGGGCAGGGGTCGGCTGGGGAGCCCGAGTGGATGGTGTTCATCGTGTGGGTCGTGTCTTCCGGGCTGACCTGGGTCCAGGTGCATAGGGTGGTGGTGGGGGGCATAGGTTCGGTGGCAGGGTATGAGTTATGGGCGCCAAAGCTGCCATGTATGTCGACGATCTTGCGGTGGAAAAAAGGGGCGAGAGAGTTGCAGAAGTATTGGGATGGCGTAATGTCATTGTTGCTGGCGTTGGGGTTGGAGAGCTCTCTCACGATGCTGAAGAGTTCCTTGCTGTTTTGGGTGTTGTTGTCCAGTCGTTCTCAGAATGCTGTCCTTTTGGTGATGCGGATCAACTGGTGGTGTTTGCGGGTGGCATTCTTGAGGGCAATCATGTTTTCCGATGACTGGTTGTGGTGCCAGGCTTTCTCGAGGACACAGCAGGATTTCTTGGAGTCTTTGAGATCATTGGTGAACCATGCGACTTTCTTGCTGTCGGGATTGTATGGAGGGTTCTTCAGTGGAGCAAGGGCGTCTGCGCAGTCGGTGATCCACTGTGTGAGGTAAATCGGTAAATCTCCCAAACATTGTTGGCCATGCCTGTATGTAGAATTAGGGGAAAAAGTAAAGGTATGCTACCGGTCAGTCTTTAAATTAGTATTTTTTTGTTGGCAAAGTCTTGTATATCTTTTAGGAGGTACTCATCGTAACTAATTATGAGACTGCACGTCTTAAAGATCCTAAGCCCAGCCACCAACATGCTCACATCTCCAATCTACCATGTATACCAGATGAAGAAATAAAAGTGTTCTTTCATTTTTAGAATGCAAGATGATCAGTCACAAACTGCTAACAGATTTAAAATCAGTTTATCCAACCCTGTGTCTTCATCACTGATCATAGGTAATGATCATTACCAATCTATACATTTTGCATTTAAAGTCCTTGGGAAAAGGGCCTGTGTGATCATTTGCAGCATACCTGCGCTATTGTGTAGTTCATATAAGAAATATACAGGATCCGAGCATTTAGACAACAGACACTGTAGTATTGGTGTCCGACAAACTCTGATCACCAATACCGGATATGCTGGCTCTTTTTGTACCAACTAGCTCAGAGTGCCACTAGAATCTCCTCTTACTAAGGAGAGAATAGTTCCTGGTAACCATTGAACATGACAACCCTGATCCATCAAGACCGTGGAAACAATGTACTACTTTTCGCTCAGTCACTCGTGCTTACTTAGTCTATCTCAGAGAAATACACAGAAAAAAAGCCTGGGTGTTTTCAATAAGAATTTATTGAACAGCTGTTATTCTGGTATAGAATAGATGCGCTGCAACAACCGTTAGGCAGTATAAGATATAAATGATTGATTAGCTGTACGATAAAGGTAAATGGATGGTATAGCTCTATCATCTTACTACAGTCATGAATACATATAAATATATAAAACACATGATAAAAAATGCATACTCCTACGATGCCTCCCTTTCTAGATGTACCTCAGTGTACTTACAATGTACCAAAGTCTTCACTTTCTGAATAAATGGGTTAGGATTGTTTTCCACAATTTGATCCACCTCTGCTACAATATTCACTCACAAATATACAGCTGCATCAACTATTCGTGTGTCAGATAGCTGCACCTGTCTGTTAACCACTACTTGTGTTTTATGCTGATTTAAAGAATAGCTGGAGACTTTCACAAATGTTAGGGCGCAATAGACTACTTCGAGGTAAGGAAGGTTTTATTTTACGGTAGGCTGTTCTCCGGCGGTCTGCCAGTTTGAACATAAAACGAGGATTAGAGACAAAGTGGGGAAACCAAAATAAAAGAAATAAAGCCGTCCTAATCTTGGTGAGCGTCGATTTTATTAACCCTCGGTCTTCTCCCGCCTCCCGACCCAGCCACTAAACCGCTCCCATACCGTTGTCAGCCACGCTCCTCCTGAAACGTGGCTTGGTGAAGCGGGTGGCCTCCTGGCTTCTCCTTCCACTCTCGGCGTTCCTCCTCTCCTCCCAGGATGGATGGCTTTTCCTGGCATCTTGGATCTTTCTCACGACCTCGGCTCATCGGGTCTCCGTCCTCTCTCCACTCGTCTCGATCTCCAGTGTCCATGCACACCCAGTTCTCACTTCCGTGTCTCCTTATTGGCCGCCATTCAACAATGCCATCAGAGTTGGGGTCTTCCGTTAGCTGGTTCCAGTTAAAAGCGCCCGTACCGATATCCACCAGTTTCCGTTGGGATCCCTGCAGCCAATCCTCCTGCCAAGAAGAAAAGGTATGCAATTTGATGTTACTGACGTCCTACCAGTCACCCATTTGCCCCGCGGTTTCCCCGCTGGCCCTGTGACATTCACTTAAGGTCAAGCTTGGATCAGGGGGTGCAAATACTAGGTCATCTCTGTAACCAAAAAATGTTGCATTCCATCCCTGAAAATACATAGACTTAATTGTATTATTGGCTTCCATTTTTTGAATCAGGGGATCAATATAACTGGCAAATAACAAAGGGGAGCTTTGTAACTCTTCCAATCTGCATCTGATCTGACTGCACCCCATCAACTGGAGCCTGGCTGTAGGAGTGCTGTAGACTGCCAGTAATTCCTCTATGAAGCCCTTACCAGCTCCAAACTATTTCATCTCTGTCCATAAATAAACTTAGGTTTCCCTAGCAAATGCTTTCTCTGCATCCAGCAGGACTACCTCCATAGGGTCTCCAGAGATAGCAACTGCGTCAAACAATGTTATAACTCTCCTGATATTATCTATGGTCTCCCTTCCCGGAATGAAGATGTGCTGCCTGGGAGAGATCTCCTTCCTTATAACCTGGTTCAAGGGAAGGCTAGAACTAGAACTCTAGAAAATATTTAGGTGTCGTTATTAATAAGCACAATTGGTCTATAAGACCCAAGGTCCATTAAGGACTTTCCTTTTTTAAGAAATACAATTATATTGGTAGTTGACCATCCCTCTGGTAGCTGTTGCCCCTTCTGCACTTGAAAGAGTGTGTCAATTAGATCTGACCCGAGGAGAGTAAACAACACTTTAATGAATTCTAACGGAATACTACTGGTTCACTCTGATTAACCTGAGAGAAGAGCCTTAGGGGCCTCATACATTTGTTCTACAGTTAAGAAAGCATGTAAAAAAAATATGATCTTTGGGGGAAATCTTATCTACCAGAATGGGATCAATTTAATTCCATAAAATCTCTTCATCTTGTTCCTCCTATAAAATACCCGAAACACCTCACAAACCCCAGCTGAATCAGTAACAAGATCACCTTTACAGTCTAATTTCCGAGATCTCTCCTCGGGCCATGTTCTGCCTTGTACGTACCACCAGTAAATGTCCCACCCTCTCACTGTACTCAAGAAATTCCCACCTCCATACAAGATATTTCTCTGTGGCTCTCATTGTTGAGATTTCACTGATACCTGATAGCTGCCCTTGCTAATTCAAGTTTATGTTGTATTTTTTCAATATCTAATCCAACCAAGACAGTAACAATAGGTTGCTCCTCAATATTCCCAGGTTTTCCATATAGCGCACTCAAGAGCTGATGTTGTCTTTTCTGTTGATTCAGGCTGAAGCTGAGCATTTCACCCCTTACACCAGACTTGAAGTCGTCCCTCACTGCTTGCACTGTGTGCCTATAGTTTTAGCAGAAGTCCTCAGTGGCGATTTAATATACATCTCTACTGCAGTCACTGGTATTTGGGAGGCGCTGGGGTAATGCCTTCTGTAGTGAACTCCCAAGAAATACTTTGGACCCTAGGTCTTAATTTTTTCACAAATTAGGCACTGTCTGGTGGAGTACCTTCAGGCTGACTTTCAAGGATCCAGGACTGGGATGGCACCACTTGAGAGGGCAGGACTCACAGCTGGCAGGGTCCAGGTGCTGAGTTCAAAGTTGTTGGAGCCTGTTCTGCCCCTTAGTCTCTGATCAGGAGGCCACCCAACTAGTCCTTGGAGTCAATCTGGTAGTCCTGGGCTCGAGTCAAGATCCAGGTCCAGTTATTTTCACTCGGGCAGGAGTGCAGCAGGGCAGCTCAGCAGTGCAGCAGGCTGCCAGTCCTTCTTGCAGTAAGGCAGTACAGCAGTCCTTCTTCTGAGTCTTTCACAGGTCTATGTGAAAAGCACAATCTGGAGGTTTTCATTCTGCTTCATCACACCCAAGAATTGGAACAAGCCCATGAAGCTGAAGACCTGGCTCTTTGTATAAGCACCTTTGGGACCACTCACCTACACACTGCCCCAAGCACTTTCATACCCTCTCAGCTGATTAGTGTGCTTTAAAATGAACATAACAAAGCATAACAGTGTGTCTGGGGACATACAAGTCTAGTGACAAACATGTTGTGAGTGATTTCAGACATACCTGTCTGATGTTTGTGTATGGTAGGTGACAGCTCAGCCCCCTCATTAAGACTGAGTTGCCCATCCTGCCAACACATATTCTCCCTTTGTTTCACTGTCAAGGAGCAATACTCAATGAACAACTGCCAGCCACCCATAGTTATCTGATGGTAGTTATCAAAAGGTTGGGACAAGAAAATAGCAACTTTCTAAAAGTGACATTTTCTGAATTGTGGCCTAAAATCTGAATTAACCATTAAAGAAGGATCTCAATTACAATTTTGTAGACCTGTCTACATACTCCAAATTGAAAGTTTTGACTTATTAAATGTAATAGGGAAATCAAATGTTAGCCAATGGAAGAGGAGGGCATTGCAGTACTGAAAAATGAATGTAAGAATTTTTCACAAACAGGACATGTAAAAGTAAAAGTACAAGTCTTGTTTTTTTAAATTCACTGCATCCTGCCCTCTGGGCTGTGTAGGGTTTACCCTATGGGTGACACATGTATTAAAAAGGAAGGTTTATTCCTAGCAAAAGGTTTATTTTACCGGGTCAACATATCAGTTTAAAACTGTGCACACATGCTGCAATGACGGTCCTAAGACATGGATTACTTAAGTGGGTGGCACAATTTGTGCAGCAGGCCCACTAGTAGCACTTAATTTATGGGGCCTGGGTACATGGGTACCACTTTACAAAGGACTTACAAGTACATTAAATATGCCAATTAGATATAAGCCAATTTTACCATATTTAGGAGAGAGAGCACAAGCACTTTACCACTGAACAAAACAAGATCAGCAAAAATAGGAGACGCAAAGGCAAAGATTTGAGGAAAGACCACTCTAAGACTGACAGGTCTGACAAGTGCATTACTTTTAGCCACTGGTGTTTTCTCTCAGCAGTAACACATGTTTTCCTCATAGTGACACAACAGGCAGGAACCAATCAAATGCAATTCGGAAAAGGAAAAGTCCAGCCCACACCGCTGGCCCTGCCCCATTCGTTTGAAACACATACATCTCTAGACTATTTTTGTGTCCCATCATTAGTGAGATGCAGCCTGTGTGGCATGAAGAGCTATTGCAACAAAGTACGGCCCTACTTATTGCAAATATGGTCCTACGTTGAGAAAAAAACATGATTTTTGTTAAACTTCAATTAATCTCCACTACAGATTAATATGCTTTGTTGCAATCTAGTCAATGTTTATTTTCCTCAGTTTAACATAACAGAACGTGATCCACATCATTGAAATACCTTTTGGTCCTGCTCCAATAGGAGCAGTGGTGTTGCACTATATGAGTCCTATGGACTCATGCTTGTACATAGTCAAAGCCATAAGGGTTTTGCATTGAGATAATGTTCTGACCGACTTTTTCGGCCCTCCTTTGAGGGAAGATGATTGGAAGTGACTCTAGTCTATTAACATTCTAGTGCAAGGATTAGAACTATAGACAGGGCCTATTCAAAAGGCACAATAATGCACTTTCGTACCCTTTTCCTTAGATCAGGGCTTATAAAACTTATATTAGGGGATATATTCATTAGTGTTAGTGATAATCCGTCCCTTTGCAAGAGTGTTAATATCCCTTCTACGGAGTTATGCTTATTTTGGGCCATGTAGGCCTCAAACGGGAGAGACTCCATCTTGCTTTCTGCCCCGGCAGCTTGAGAGGCTTCTAGGTCAAGTGTAATGTTTTAGTTTCGAAGTGTTGTTCGCTTGGAGAGAACCGGCTCAGGCTGGCCCTTATCGAAAGACTGTATTTTTCTCCACTCCGAAGACACAACATCAGGCCGGACGGCTGGGAACGTGTCCTTGGTACGGGGAGGTACAAGAACTTGGTGGGCGTCAGGTTACTGGCCATAACTTTCCATGAAAGGGCTGCTGTTCGTATTGCGAAATATAAGTATAGACACCGTCGCAGTCGTGTTTGTAAACGGAAAGTGCGTCTAGTTGTGGCGAAAGCTGGACTGGATTGGAACCTCGACGAGTGGGATGGTAATATCTGGGACTCAAATGATTCCGGTTCCTCGGCTGAGGAATCTGACAGGCGCGAGTCTTCTCGCTCCGGACGTGATTGTAAATCTGCTTCTTGTGATAAAAATGATGATTCTACCGGCCGTGGTCGCTCTTCCCATTCTGATGACGTGTCCCGTCCTGATTGTTCTTCTAAATCTATGGATCAGGTTTCTTCGGATGCTCGTCCGGAGGTTTCTGCACACCCGGTTTTTCGACGCAAATTACAACAAGCTCCTGGCAATCCTAATGGTATTGCTCTGGATAGTTTGGAAGACTTTACTCAACAGGAAGTTAGTGACATTTTGCAACGATTTTGACAACGGCCTGGTGAGGCCTTACTTACTTGGATGGTGCGCCTTTATGAACTGGGCGCTGCGGGTATCATGTTAGATGCTGGAGATGCCTTAAAATTTTGCTCTTTGAGTTCCGATTCTACTGTACAAGATCATTTTCGAAATTTCAATGGTGCTGGCCAGATTAGTCTGCTCCAGTTGGCGACTGATGGCTGTAACCATAAATACCCTACTGAATCTGACTGGCCTGTCAATGACAAGCCGTGGTACACTTTGCGCGATGCGGCGCAGCGATTGAAAGAGGAGGTGATGAAAACTGCGATTTTTCTCAGTACTGCTGACAGGTTTTTGGATGGTTTGTTGACATCTTCTGTGCGGAATCGCATTATCCGTTCTTCCCCTGTTCCTTACAAGCAGGTTATGATGACTTTGTTGATCAATCAAACTGGCAATGCTTTATCTATGGTGCTTGAATCTGTTCATCAGCTTGGTGAGTTGGGTGACTGGTTTAAACCTGAAAGACAGTCCAGACCGGAGGGTCGTACTGCTGGAGACTATAAATTCTCTAGACGTGATATGTTTCTTGCGCTGTTGAATGACGGTGTGAAAAAGGAGGACATTGATGGTGAGCCTAATAATCGCTTATGGGACATGTTTCGCAAGCGTGGATTGAATCGTAAGGAGGGTGCCCGTCGTGTGCATAAGAATGATTGTGATCGTGGTTGTTCTGATGACAGTGGTGACGACAAGCGTCGTGTTGATTCTGATCGTCGTGGTGAACGGCGATATGAGCGTGATGTGTCCCCTCGTCGTGAGAAGGAGAGGGGGCGAGAGGGGGAGAGAGAAAGGGGGAGAGATGATCGTGTCTATAACAGATACAAAGATGAAAGGGATCAGTCCCCTGAGTTGAGGAGAAGGGAGGATCGACACAGGCTTTCCGATCGTATTTCACAGTACTATGCAGATGACAAGAATCCATTTAGTAATGGAGATGGATATGAACAGGATGTTTTGATACCCAAGAAACATGAGAGCATTTACCCTGATTTGTCCTGGTTGACAGAACGCAGTAAAAATGACTAGGAAATAGGTCAAGCTCCAGTACGCAGGTGGGCTCACAAAGATAATAGACCCTATGTAGATATTGACATTTTTTGGAAACATCAAAATATCCAAAGGGCCCGAGCATTGGTAGATACAGGAGCGGAGGCCACTCTTATTCACGCTAAATCAAAGAAATTTAAAGGCCAATTTTTCACAATTACTGGTTTAGGTGGAAAGGAAACTCCCGCAGTGCAAACTACACTTGAAATGAGAATAGGTAGAATTCCCCGAAAAGAATATTCTGTACTAGTTGTACCGCTCTTGGAGTACATAATTGGAATTGATATTCTAAAAGGCATGACTTTACATTTAGATGACCGCTGTTATCAATTTGGAACTAAACATTATATTTCGTCCAGACCCGTACGGGTTGGTCGTTTACAAATGCCCCCCATAAAAATCCCTCAGGCTACGAAAGTTGTTTCTCAGAAGCAATATCGTATTCCAGGTGGCCATGAAGAAATTAGTGCCACTATCCAGGATTTGGTTGACGCAGGAGTTATAACTCCAGTTACGTCTGCTTGGAATAATCCCGTTTGGCCCGTGCGCAAAAGTGATAATTCTTGGCGCATGACTGTTGATTATCGCGAGTTGAACAAACATACACCCCCTTTGACTGTTGCAGTACCAGACATTATTACCTTAATTGAAAGAATCCAAAAGCATCCAGGTACTTGGTATGCGTCTATTGATATTGCTAATGCTTTCTTTTAAATTCCGGTTGCCCCCGAGTGTCAGGAACAATTTAGTTTTACATGGAATGGACGTCAAATGACGTTTAGAAGTCTTCCCCAAGGCTATGTACACAGTCCTACGATCTGTCACCGGCTGGTGGCGGAACATTTGTCTGAAGTGACTGTACACCCGCAAATTCAGGTATGTCATTATATTGATGATATTTTGATTCAAGGTGAATGACAAGATCAAGTTCAGACCCAATTAGATAAAATTCTTGAATGCTTGCGTGAAAAAGGTTGGGAAATAAATCCCGATAAGCTACAAGGTCCATCCCAAAATGTAAAGTTTTTAGGTATCAATTGGCATGAAGGTCACAGAGAGGTGATCCCGCAGGTTAAACAAAAAGTTTTGGATTTTGCAGTCCTGAGAAATCGGAAGGAAGCCCAGAGCTTCATTGGCTTGTTCGGCTTTTGGCGTCAGCATATTCCACATTTGAGTCAGATACTGGCTCCTTTATATCGAGTCACTCACAAAAAGAATGTGTTTGAATGGGGTGAACCACAGCAGAATGCGTTTAATTTGGCAAAAGAAGCAATTTAGTATGCTTTGGATCTGTGGCCTGTGTGCGAGGGTGATGTGGATTTAAATGTGTCCGTGCAAGGTCTTTATGCAAATTGGAGTCTGTGGCAGAAACAGGGCAGACAAAAAGTGCCATTAGGTTTTTGGACCAAAAAGTTACCTGAGGCTGGTGAGCGTTATACACCTTTTGAGAAACAGTTGCTTGCATGTTATTGGGCTCTGGTGGATACCGAGCAATTGACTTTGGCTCATGGTGTAATTTTGAGACCTGAAATTCCTATCATGCAGTGGGTTTTGAGTTCGCCGAAAACTCATCGAATTGGACATGCTCAAGAAGCGAGTGTGATTAAGTGGAAATGGTACATTCAAGACAGGGCACGTGTGGGTCCGAAAGGTGTGGCAGCATTACATGAGCAAGTGGCGCAGGTGCCATCGATTGAGACTGGAGGTGATTGCTCCGTACCTGTAGTACAGGAATCTCCTGTTAAATGGGGTAAGCCATTTGATGATTTGTCCGTGGAGGACAGAAAACATGTGTGGTTTACGGATGGTTCAGCGAAGTTCATTGGAAAGAAACGGCATTGGCAGGCAGTGTCCTATAACCCGATCACACAGAAATTGTTGAGTACAACCGGTGAGGGTAAAAGTAGTCAATTTGCTGAATTATATGCAGTTTACCAACTTTTGAAACAGGAATTGCCTGGCACATGTCATATTTTTACTGATTCCTGGTCCACTGATAATGGACTGGCGGTCTGGTTACCAACTTGGCACTCTCATAATTGGGAAGTGCATTCAAAAGAACTGTGGGGAAAAGAATTATGGCGAGAGATTTGGGAAATGCTCCCACAGAGTACTGTGACAATCTTTCATGTGGATGCTCATACACCAATAGACTCCCTTGACAAATTCTTTCATAACATTGCAGATGAAAAATCTAGAATTGCTGAGGCAGTGGTGGACATGCAGGATTCTGATTTGGCGGGATTGGCGAAATGGGCCCACCAGAAAGCAGGACATTTTGGAGAGAGAGCCACTAGCAGGTGGGCCGCCGATCGAGGAATTTATATTTCTTTAAATTACATTAAAGATACCATTTTGCATTGTCCCATCTGTCAACATTCTAGACAATGAAAAGTACCACAAATTGTTAAAGGCCATTTACATCGAGAAAAATTGCCCGCTCAAATTTGGCAGATTGATTATATTGGTCCACTCCCTATGAGCAAAAATTGCCAATATGTTTGTACAATTGTCGACACCTACAGTGGCCTGTTAGTGGCCTTTCCTTGTAAACAAGCTACTCAAGTGAATACCATTAAAACATTGGAATTAATCATATTATATTATGGCGTTCCATTTCAAATTCAATCTGACAATGCATCTCACTTTCGTGGAAGATTGGTACAGGAATTCTGTGCGGAAAACAATATTGAATGGGTGTTTCATATTCCATATTATCCACAGGCGTTAGGCCTTATTGAAAGAATGAATGGTTTACTTAAAGAACAATTGCGAAAATTGACTGACAACAAATATAAGAATTGGAGAGATTATTTGTTTCAAGCATTATTAATTCTGAACAATCGTCCCTTTCTGAATGCTGAATCTCCTTTAATGTGTTTTTTTCCCCCAAATGTTGATGCGAAACCCAACACCATTGGCAATACTGTTATGTACTGGGAAATTTCCCCCGGAGCCCTGGCTCCATGCAGAGCAACCCCAGGTTCCGCAGACTTGGACCTGCATGCCATGAATGACACTGTGATTAAGAGTAAAGATCGAATCATTATCGAAACAGGTGTTGGTGTCTGTATACCAACTGGAAATTTTGTACTGATTGCCCCTAGATCGGGCCTGGCCTTAAAAGGCGTTCAAGTACTTGGAGGAGTGATTGACAGTGATTATCAGGGAGAGATTAAGGTTCTCCTGCTGAACAGCAGTGAGGTTGATTTATCAATTCAAAAGACTGACCGAGTTGCCCAATTGCTAATCATGCCTGTTTTCAGTGGTGAGATTCAGAAAGGCACTGCCCCAACGTTGCTAACTGTGCGAGGCCAGAAAGGCTTTGGTTCTTCAGATAACCCTGGAGCGAGAATATGGGTGCAATCGCCTAAAAATCCCCCTGAACAAGCTGAAATCATTGCAACCGGTCATGATAACACCATTCTAGTTATGAGACCAGGGAAAGATAGCTGGGAAGCTGTCCCGGCTGACAAATGTTATTTACGAGAATGAATAATGCCTGTGTTTGATTTTCTTTCAGATCATTCTCTCGACTGCTGCTGCAGGATGTGCCGGCGTTGGACTCCTTTTGGTCTGCTACGTTGAGAGAGGAGGGAATCCACAGACTCTGGTTGATTCGAGAACCCGAGTACCGCGTTCCTTCGCTGCGTGGGATTCATCATCAAACTTTTGGACAACTTTGGCTAAACGAGTTACCAATTCTCCGCATTTTTGCTTGACACCTATGCGTTCAGTAACTGATATTCTAGCGACCTGTTTGGTTGCTGTCCCTGCCTCGATGGAGACTCTGAAGCATATTTTTAATATATCAAATGCCCGACCCAATGTAATTCTTGGCGATTTTGCAGCTCATGAGTACTGTCCCTTATGTACTATTCTTTCAGATTCCATACCCCCAATTCATTCCCAGATCACTACTTATAATATCACGCAGGGTGACCTGTGTTTTTTTCTTGACTTGTGATCCTAATGCAATTACCTGAATGTGTAAAACTGAAGCTCAAAGCAGCTACCTCTTTTTCGACTCATGAACGAACGTTGTGCTCACGAAGACCCCCAAAATCATGTGCTTCTGTTAAAAATAATATGACTTGTAAAAGTATAGTAGTTGCCCCTAGCCATTACCGTACAATGTTGTTACCTTCTGGTTGGTTATTTTCTTTTGGCAACACCTCTTGGCCCTATATTCCGGCTAATATTTCTGGAGGCCCATGATACTATAGATTCGGCACGAGGAATAGATCAGTTAGTTTTGTTTCCTATTATTCTTCCACAGATGTCAGTTCCGTATAACGAATGATTAATAGACTAAAGTCAAAGGTGAAGTGTTCTTACCGACTTTTTCGGCCCTCCTTTGAGGGAAGATGATTGGAAGTGACTCTAGTCTATTAACATTCTAGTGCAAGGATTAGAACTATAGATAGGGCCTATTCATAAGGCACAATAATGTACTTTCGTACCCTTTTCCTTAGATCAGGGCTTATAAAACTTATATTAGGGGATAGATTCATTAGTGTTAGTGATAATCCGTCCCTTTGCAAGAGTGTTAGTATACCTTCTATGGAGTTATGCTTATTTTGGGCCTTGTAGGCCTCAAACGGGAGAGACTCCATCTTGCTTTCTGCCCCGGCAGCTTGAGAGGCTTCTAGGTCAAGTGTAATGTTTTAGTTTCGAAGTGTTGTTCGCTTGGAGAGAACCGGCTCAGGCTGGCCCTTATCGAAAGACTGTATTTTTCTCCACTCCGAAGACACAACATCAGGCCGGCCGGCTGGGAACGTGTCCTTGGTACGGGGAGGTACAAGAATTTGGTGGACGGCAGGTTACTGGCCGTAACTTTCCATGAAAGGACAAGCTTCCATATTAGCGAAAGCATGAGTCAGTGAGTCAGTCAGTCTGTAGGCGGCAGCTAGCCGTTAGTATCAATGCCAATAATTATTTCCAGGCAGACAGTCGCCATTTTGAAGTCCGAGAAAGATCACAAAGCTGATACTCTCTTAGAAAGATTGGAAAGGAGAGAGGAGTAGTGCAGAACGGCCAGAGAGAGAGAGAGACAGCAGCTAATAAAAGGAAGGTTCCAGTGACTTGGAGGGAAGCAGAGAAGACAGAGCATAGCGGTGCAGACGTGTACTCGTGACTGCTGAGGTGTGATTCTAAGACGAGCCAAGGCACAGACGAGAAGGGAACCTAGATGACTTCGCGTCCATAAGGTGACGTCTGCCCATATTCTATAGTGTGCACATTCTAACCTTTCACTTTTCTTTGCTGGATATATGTTATAGTGTGGTATTGTGTTTTTATGATCATTGTAATAAAATACCCCAGTTCTTAGTGAACCAACATGTGCCTCGTATTCTTGTTCAATCAGAGTAACCTGTTCTTCTAGTCAGGCAATGTTTTCATGAACGGATGTAATTCCCGGTCAGGTAAGAGGTGACTGAGCAATGAGGGAGAGAGGGACCCCTCGATGTGAAGAATAGATTGCACATTCCCTAATTTGGTAAGTTGTGGTAATTTCTAATATTGTAGTATCATATCCCGAGTAGCCAATGAGAGATTCCTTCCAAAGGTACTCATAGGAAAGTGATCGTCGTTGGTAAGCGGCGTTAATGAGAACACCAGGTGGGAAACTGGTGCATAGGTCCGCCGGATTGCAGATCGGGCTGTGAGTGAGAGAACACTAGGGAGGACACTAGTGAATAGGTCCGCCGGATTGTGGACCGGGCTGTGAGGGAGAGAACACTAGGGGGGAACACTAGTGTGTAGGCACGCAGGATTGCGATTTGCCGAGCGAGCACTGACTGTGGTCAGTGTGTAATGGTAACTAATCAGAACTGCCCTAGTGTAGATTAGTCTGGGCCTAAGTTGCCGCGAGACTAACTGGTATGAGTGGGATATTGTAGAAAACCTATGCATGTATATTGCTAATTCCCCATCCTTAGGTACAAGACATATATATATATATATATATATATATATATATATATATATATATATATATATATATCCATTATAAATACGTTCTAAGGAGGGAGGGGATTACGTTCCGGCTGGGTTGGAGGTGCTCTGAGGAGCTGATCCTCTCTGGTCCGAGAATCCGGCCGTTTCAGATAAAAAGATGTTTTGAGGATTGCTTGTAGCCAACTAAGCAATTAATATTTACCTTGGGCCACACTGCTGTCCATCACTTTATGTTTGCTTTGCCTGAACAGATAGATAATGCCAATAGTTTAGTATCGGCACATGGTTAGTCCATTTTTAGAATATTGTACTCAGATAAAATGTTCCACTTTAATAGTTTGATTAGTTTCAATACATAAAAACAGTATTATTAAATAGAGCAGACTTTCTTTGTTTATAAAATATACTTGTAACACATTCATTTGCAATGCTATAGCAATAGAGCCAGAACCAACTTGTTATATTTTTTCTAATGCCACAAATTTCAATTAAAGCTGACGAGGAGGCCTTCACAGTTTGAGATTAAAACTCATGTGATTGGGGGTTGGCTGGGTCTTTTTGAAGAGCTCTCCAGTTATGCACTCAGAGTGGGACAATTCTACATGTAATCAAACTAAAGAGCAAATGTGCATGACGGAAGGAAAAGAATAAATGAAGAAGATAATTATACTGATTGTACAATGGATATAAAAAGAGAAAGAGCTGGATGATTCACAGTTCTCATCTACAATGACACAATAAATATTTCAAAGAACCAGGTGTATAATCATCCAGGTGCATTTCCAGCAAGTACCTGGCAAGTAACCTCACCAACATAGTACTATCATAGCCTATGAACAGGACGGCAAAAAGCACAATAGCTCCAGATCTAAGTGCAATTTTAACATTTCAACTAGGAATGTCAAACTGGTTGCAAAGATATATAAATGACAATATAAAACCATGCAGATGGTAGGATACCCTTCACTAACCCAAAACATTGGTATTCACAAACTAAAGAGTTGCGTAACCCTTGCCTCACACTATGGGGTGCAAGAGTCAAACAGGGCTTAAATTAAACTTATCAAGCCACACAAGGCCACCTTGCGTGACTTCATAAATCTAGAGCAACACAACATAGCACAAATCACTGTGTTGCGTTACTCCGCCCTAGGGAGGCGTTCCATGGGTGGAGCGTGGGTGTTCCAATAAATCACTCATGGATTTTGGAGCTTTCCCAGATTTACCATTCGTGGTAGACCAGGGAATGCATCAACATGTACACATCCCCAAGAGAGGTATAACGAGGGGAAATATCTGTATTTCTCCTCGGTTTTTCCTCTTTCTATGTGTGCTGCATTCTGCATCACATAGAAAGAAGAAAGTGCCTCAGGGGATTGTATTTATGCAGGAGGGTCTCCCTTCTTGCAGAAAATCAATCCTGTTTTCAACGCAGGCACCCTTGCACCATGGTTAAAGGGTGCCTTCATGGGCTTTAGCCAGTGCATTGTGCGCCATTGCTGCAAAATGACAATAATGCGTCCTATAATGTTAAGTACTGCCAGTTCCTGATGCTTCCCTATCATGCAGCACGGCCAGGTGGCTTGCTGCTCTGCATGATTCTTTCATAAATATACCCCTGAATCCATTTTAGTCACCGCTGTAAAAGAACTAAGCTAGAGGAAACGAGGTAGAAACACTTGGCTTTTTGAAAAATAAAAGTAACAATTTGAATTCTCATAAGCTCCAGTACAGATATCCACACAAAACCCAACTTAGAAATAAACTTTGCTAAACACGGGAAGATATATGACACTTACAGCCAGATTCATCAATGTCCAATTCTGCGATTTTTAAATTGCGAGAAAATGCGAATCGCTATTTAGAAATCGCAGAATGGCATTTATGAAGTTTCGCGATTAAAAAATGTGATTCGCTAGCGGCCGCAATCGCCGATTGCGAGAAGGCAGAAATCGGTAAAAAAACGCAGAATCCGCCGGTACCCCTGTAGAAATTGCGATTTTGCAATTACCGATATCGCAAAAACGGGAAGTCGCATCCTGAGCACAGTGATGACATCAAAACCAGGAAGTAGGCAGGTCCCACCCTCATTCAGCAGTGAGAGGCTGAAGTACAGGCAGCAGTTGCAGAGCATTCCCACAGGACTACAGCAGGAGACACCACAGTGGCAGGCATGGCACAGGATGCAGCAGGAGCTTCCACCAGTAGGAGGAAGCGCAAAATAAAGTTTTCGGAGCAGGAGCTCGAACACCTAATTGAAGGAGTGTCCAGGGATCACAACCGCCTATTTGGCAAAGACTCCCGAAGGGTGTCAGAGGCGGACAAAAGACGCATATGGCTGCGCATCCGCGCCAAAGTGAACGTCGTGGGGGTGACCCAGCGCTTGGTGGACGAGCTGAAAAAGCGCTGGTATGACTTGAGAGGGCGGGCAAAAGAAAAGATTGCAGAGAGGCTGGGGGAGCAATTGGCGACAGGTGGAGGGGATCCCACCGTCCCACCGAACACCCCACTAGAGGACCAGGTGGAGGAGAGCATCAACCCACAAGCCTGCGTGGGTGTGACCCGGCTTGACTCCTCCCGACCCACCCAAGACACACCAGGTAAGTGCCATGCGACTGCAACCCCCTGTCCCCTTATATTGTCCACGACTCCAGTGCATCCCATCACAAACCCCAATCATGCAGCCAAGGTACAGCTCCATAGCGCAATTACATTGTGGGACATGTAGTCTGCCCACAATTACCATCCTGTACCATAGAGCCTCACATGTCCAGTGACAGTCAATCCTGCAGCGAGACAGGGAATGGTAGACTGCATGCATGTAGCAAGTTAACTGTGAACGGAACATGCCACTAATCAACGTCCACTTTACATCACAGGTGGCGCTGATGTCCTCAGCACTGACAGCGAGGCCCTGGTGATTGAGGATAACACGGAGGACACGGAGGGGAATACACACCATACTCCACAGCCCGGACCATCAGGGCAGCACAACAGCGGTCATCCCACCACCCACCCCAGTGGCCCGTGCCACCCCCGTGACAACAGGCGCTGCTGTAGCACCACGCAGCACACAGCCACCAGTGGGGCCTGCAACACCAGCAGCAGGTCGCCAACAAACCCGCCGCCCTGCGGCTGTGAGGAGCCATTCGAGCGGTCTGGTCAGGGAGCCGCGCACCAACACATCCCGCACTGGCAGGGGCAGAATTGTTTGAGCAGGTGGGCTCTATATTGAGCGCAGGATGCTGAGTGTGCACCAGACCCAGGCCCGACACCTAGCCGCCATCCACCTCCAACTGGACAAGACAGCACGTAACGCGGCACAAATGACAGCAGCTGTGGAGGCCAACACTCAGGCAATGTCTAGGCAGCGGGATGTCAATCGCCGCAGACACCGACAACTGTTGACCCGCCTGCCAGCGTACACGATGTCTAATCACATTATTGGTAACGCCACCTCCCAGCTCTCGCGACGATCCCTGGCCTTGCAGGTCAAATGGTGCAGTGCTGCCAGGACGTCGCTACAGCCCTGGAGAACATATCAATAGCCATGCAGGGCATGCAGGCCAGTGGCCATGGCCAGGCAGGGGGGCAGACGACAACAGTGAGGCAACATCAAGCCACAGCAGCCAGTCCCTACCACCAGTCGTGGCACCCCGCCGCAGCAGCAGGCCCTCAACCGCCGCACGGCAAAATCAGGAGGAGGAGGTAGAGAGGAGGTCTGGGGCAACTACCCGGAGACGCCACTGAACTTTGATGCATTACAATGAGGCCACATGCTGACGCAACAAGCATGCCATACAGACTTACCTGGACATATGACGCAATATGTCAATCTTTTCACACTTTTCAGAATGCCATGTTTATTGTGCAGTAACAGTAACTAAAATTCTGAATAACGTAAAGTGCCTCAAGAAAGAATATAAAGATTTAAAAAATGCTGATTGTCTTTTTAAAGTTTGTCTTTTCAAACAAAATTCCAATCTAACATTAGTGTGCCCGATATTCCTTGGAACCCTGAACACAGATTTAATAAAGACTTTTATTTCGGAGGTTATATAGAATTCTCGAGTCTTTGCCTTGAAAAATCACTGAACTGTAGGCCAGGGAGAGGATCAGCTTTCTTTCATTACCTTGAGTAAATACTTGTGGTTCAGACATGCCAACGTGTCTCTCAATTTTCTAAAAGTGAATGACAAAGCTGCAGCTTTCCTTTTTAAGTTAAGAAAATGCTGTTTAAAAGACAATCTGTCATCAAATGTAATACCCAAATATTGATAACATTTTACCATTGTAATATTTAGCCTATTAATATTCCATACTGTTGTCTCTGATTTTGTGCAACTGATCGTCATTCTTTTTTTTTTGGGTGTTCATCAATAAACCATTAGCTGATATATGAGTCTATTAGTCTTCGTAGTCCTATAGCAGTGTTACTTAGCAGTATGGTATCAACTACATACATTTTATATTTTGTCCTGCAAAGCTAGGCAAATTATAAGAATGTGACGGTAAATCGGCCATGACAAGATCTCAAAAGACATGGTGCCAAAACACAACCTTCTTTAAGACCACTATGAGTCTCAAATCGATGAGTTATATGACTACCGTCCCCGACTTCAACCTGGACTCACATTTGGGTATATAGCAATATCATCATGTCAGGCAGTTGGCTTGGGATATCCAATGCATATAACTTTGCACAAAGTAAATTAGGAGGGATGGAATTAGAAGCAGCCCTAACCCCTCCCATGTTTGTGACGGAACCTCTCCGTCACAAGCCACGGGTGAGCTATGCTTGTGACGGAACGGTTCCATCACGGCCCGCTCGCCGCGCCTGCGCTGCGCTGATTTTGCACCTGCGCTGACGCTTTAATGGGCGGGCGGGTTCGTGACGGAACCGTTCCGTCACAAGCACAGCTCGCCCGCGAGCCGTGATGGAGCCGCCGCACGGGTGCCCCATCCCCTTAGCGCTGCGGCGGAATAGCCGCCGCAGCGAAGGGGTTAAAATCGACAAAACAAATATCTAACTTTTGCTTTTTCTACCTTGCTCTTTTGACCAATAAAGTCATTAAGGTCAAGTTCGTAGACGTTGACTCGCCCCTTCGAAAACCAGTTTGAAATATTGGTATAAATTTTTCTTCGGCCGCCCATTCTTCAAAGTCATTAAGCAGACAGCTTGGGAAGATTTTTGCCTCCACATCTGTTAGGGCAATCAGCCTATATTTAGCCGAATTGTCTTGAGGCTACTTTTATAGATTGGCTGGATAATATTTCCCTGCCATGATTCAGGAAACTTTTTAGATTTTCTAACGTCATTACACAACAGCGTCAGGATTTTTGACCAAAGACCTATCTGTGCCTTGATAATGGTATTCAGGATCCTTTTGGGGCCGGGCGCACCATTTGATCTAATCCTGCTTAGAGCCATTTTAACTCGATCTCCTTGCCATGTCTCCATAACTAGTGATTTGGCCTCAATATGATGTTGATCATTTCTATTCATTCAGCTATTTCTACCGATCAACGGACTGGACATGTGATGGTAGATGTTATTTCTCAATGCTGTGTCTGAAGAGTCCCCACATAAGTTGAAGATAAAGGATGCCCAGCATGGTTCAGGAATATTAGCACTGTTCCCTCTTTTACTACCATCTTCAAGATTATTTATTAGACCCCAGAATAATTTCAGATTTTTCGTTTTGCAGGCATAGTGCAACTTAGTCCATATTCCTTTATAATTTGTATGCTTGGCTTTCCATATTTCATTTTTGTATGTTCTTCTCAGCCATTTTAAATTGCACAATTCTGAAGATTTTAGGGCACAATTCGATTTTCTGATGATGCCCTTGTTGCTTTATTAAGTTCCCTTGTTTGCTGGGGTAGTCTAGTTGTATACAATCCTGAACTTTTAGGCTTCGTAGTGGACCCTCTTGATGTCGTTGAAGAAGGAAAGTGATCCAAAAAGGAAGCACAAAAACAGGGCCAGATTTCTACAATTGACTATCCTTTCTCGGTTAGCACTGTAGCAATTGCAGGTTCTATAAATGCCCATATTTCCCTCTCATTTCTCGAGTCCCACACTAATCTTTTCAGGTTGTAAGCCATTGACCCGGTTACCATAGATCTTGACTCAGGCAAATGATAAACCGATGATACCATTGACATTTTTTGTGGATTATGGTCACTTTCTATACTGAGGATCACTTTATAATCGAGGAGAGAGGATAAAAGATCCTTTGAAATGATGGTATAGTCAATAATAGAAAGTTGCCTTGACTTTTTGAATGTTGGAATGCTCCTACCGAAATTTGGTACGTCTTCCTGTATTAAGGTTAGATTATATTTATTTAGCTGGGAACGGGACATCTGAATTAACGCTGTGCTTGGTTTGTCAGCGCAGTTTTTGGAGGGCGAGTGCTTTTTAAGGTGTCCTAAAATGATTAACATTAAGCATGGGCTGAAAATTTGTTCAGCTCGAGGAATTTGCGAATTTTTGGCACTTTTGCGGTCCGCGAATCGTGCGAAATTGCCAAACAATTCGACATTTGCGAGTTGGCGTTTTTTTTTTTGCTTGGTCGTGCTTCAAAAATACAATCTTGTGCGCGCGGTGTTCACTAAACGTGATTCTGAGTTTGCCGAGTTGTTTTCTCCCGGTTTGCGTGACTGCGCCATTTTGCATCTGGCTGCGTGATCACACAAGACTTTTCGACCGGGAGTATGTGATAGAGTCCCGCCATCTTGCACTGCGAGACTTTGAGAATACGAATACGTCATAAGGGCCCGTGATCACGCATCGCTAGAGTAAACAATAGCGAAGACGTAGATGCGACGTGCAGCTGATATCCGGCGGGAGATTTGAACAGCTCGCTTTCCTGAAGTCGCAAAAAAATTGCAATTCTGCACAAGAAATCTATCGCTGGCAGCATAAACCTTCAGAAAATGATGATTTGGATCAGAATAACTCCTCAGGTTGACATTTGGCTGAACTTTTTTGCGCAAGGAGTCCATTTTTGGGGGGGTGGGAGGAGGGAAGTGCCCCAGAGTCTCCAACTTCCTGTTCCTGTCCCGCAGGCTCCTCCCAGTGCTTTGTCCATGTCCTGGTCACTTTTCATTTGGATCTGGAGCTGGAAGGATTACTCTTTGTGGGTGCTGCTGGATATTTGTATTTGAGGACTTTTTGTTTGGATCACTTTTGGATTTGAGATTTTACAAGTAAGTTGGTGTTGTTTGTTTGGGGCATTGCAGTTGCTGCAACTACAATTCATAAACTTTTTCACAACTTTAAAAAAAATATATTGTGGGTAGCCACAGTATCCAGTAGGCCCAGGGTTAGTCATGGATGCACGATACAACTGTTTCTGTGAGTTTTGTTGAATGTAAACATCATTTAGGGCATGGATGGCATTGGATTGGTGTGATTTTTGTGTGTATTTTGATTTTTTTGGGTGTTGTTGGGGCCTGGTCCAGGGCCTGGCCATGTGCGTTGCGGCCATTTTGATGCCTGGTCCAGAGCCTGGCCATGTAGGTAGGGGTCTAGGGGCCATTTTGAAGCCAGGCAGTGTGCTTTGTGCCATAGGCCTGCACCCAGTCTGCCTTGCTTTGATCAATTATGCCCAGGGGTACTCAGTGGTGCATGGACCAAGTCTTTCTTTGGGGTCTCTTGAATTTAAACATCATTTAGGGCATGGATGGCATTGGATTGGGGTGATTTTTGTGTGTATTTCGATCTGTTTGGGTGTTGTTGGGGTCTGGTCCAGGGACTGGCCAAGTGGATGGGGGCCATGTTGATGCCTGGTCCAGAGTCTGGCCATGTAGGTGGGGGTCTAGGGGCCATTTTGAAACCAGGCAGTGTGCTTTGTGCCATAGGCCTGCACCCAGTCTGCCTTGCTTTGATCAATTATGCCCAGGGGTACTCAGTGGTGCATGGACCAAGTCTTTCTTTGGGGTCTCTTGAATTTAAACATCATTCAGGGCATGGATGGCATTGGATTGGGGTGATTTTTGTGTGTATTCCGATTTTTTGGGTGTTGTTGGGGCCTGGTCCAGGGCCTGGCCATGTGGGTGGGGGCCATTTTGATGCCTGGTCCAGGGCCTGGCCATGTGGGTGGGGGGTGGGGCATATTGAGGCCAGGCAGTTTTTGCCATAGGCCGGCAAGCTTGCGGGCCAGTAGGCCTAGGGTTATGAATGGAAGTATGAAACAACTATCTGTGTGGTCTCTCTTGTAGTAATTTAAACATCTATTTTTGATTAGATTTGCAATTTTTATTTTGGGTCTTTCCGTTTTTGGGTGTGTTGTGTTAATGATAATAAATACCTGGTTGCAATAGTATTAATTGAAGCACGACATATGCAACATTTATTTAACTGATGTTCCTCTGGCTTCTTTGCTTTTAGGTACACAAAGACTGAGAACCAGGAATCATCCTCATCCTCATCACTTGTTGCAGTGCCAGGAAGAAGTCCTGCTGCAGTGTGTGCACAACGTCACATGACGTCAGATGTGGCCACAGACAACTCTGCAACTCGTGCAACTGCGTCCTGCTGTTCTGACATCTAAAGAAGATGGGCCCAAAGAAAGGTGGCCGTAAGTCCGCTACCAAGAAAGTTGCAAGTGCCACTGCAAGTAAGAAGGAGCAGAAGAAGCAAGTGGCGCCACTTACCAAGGAGACTGGTATGTCGACCGACACTTTTTTGGGGTAAAAAAACTACGCCTGCAGCAGTGCTGTCCGCCGGGGACCAAGCTGGGACCGGCACCTCTGATTCATTGGTCTCGGTGCCACCACGCCAAGTTAGGCCCCAGCCCATGAGTGCCGCAGAGGCAGCCACTTTAATTGCTCTTTCACCATCGACCAGTGATGTTGGCGTTGACTCAACGCAAAGTAGCATCCAATCAACGCAGGGTGTAACTCATCTGACAGGTGTTCAACCACAGCCGCAATGGCAACCACAGGTGAAACCGGGAGAGGCGTAGGAAGAGGCGCAAGGAGAGGCACAAGGAGAGGCGCAAGGAGAGGCACAAGGGGAGGCACAAGGAGAGGCACAACTGCCCACAATACTTGTTCCTCCAGAAGTAGTGGCACATCAGGAAATCGAGATTCATGCGGAGGTATCAGCCGAGCAAGCCACTCCTGATGATCCATTGTCTTCCAGATCCCCAGAAAGGAAAAAGAGGGCTAGGACAACTTCTTCTTCAATCAATCAATCAATCAGGAGTTTGTTAATGCGTGACTACTCACCCGTAAGGGTCTCAAGGCGCTAGGGGTGGGGGGGAGGGGGAGTGCAGGTTCCATTCCATCAAGGAGGGGGTCTGTCGAAGATCCAGGTTTTGAGGTTACTTGCGAAGATGGGGAGCGATGTTGTCTTTCTGAGGTGGAGCGGAAGGGCGTTCCATGCTTTGGCCGCGAGGAAGGAGAAGGAGCGGCCTCCCGATCTGGTCTTTCTGGTGCGAGGGACCACGGCTTAGGAAAGAAGGGCTCATCGTAGGGTCCTTTGGGGTGCGTGGAATTTGAGTCGGCTGTTCAGGTATGCTGGTCCGATGCCGTGGAGGGCCTTGTGTGCGTGGGTGAGCATCTTAAAGGTGATTCTCGCCTCAACGGGGAGCCAGTGGAGTGTGCGCATGTGCTGGGAGATGTGGCAGTGTTTTGGCAGGTTGAGGACCAGTCTTGCAGCAGCGTTCTGGATGTTCTGTAGCTTGCGGATGAGGTTTTTGTTTATTCCGGCGTAGAGTGCGTTTCCGTAGTCGAGTCTGCTGGTGACCAGGGCGTGAATGCTGTCTTTTGGTGTTCGAGGGGGATCAATTTGAAAGTCTTACGAAGGAGGCGGAGGGTGTGGAAGCAGGAAGATGAGACAGAGTTGATCTGGCAGTCCATTTTGAGCTCGGAGTCCAGGATGATTCCCAGGTTGCGTGTGTGGTCTGTGGGGGTTGGCGGGTTTCCGAGGGCGGTGGGCCACCAGGTGTCGCTCCAGGCGTCGGGGTTTGGGCCCATGATTAGTACTTCTGTTTTGTTGGTGTTTAGTTGTAGGCAGCTGTTTTTCATCCATTTGGCGACAGCTTCCATGCCTTCTCGAAAGTTGCGTCTGGCGGTGTTGGGCTCGTTGGATAGGGAGAGGATGAGCTTGGTGTTTTCTGCGTATGACACGATGTTGAGTCCGTAGGTTCTGACGATGGGGGCAAGTGGAGCCATGTAGACGTTAAAGAGCGTTGGGCTGAGGGAGGAGCCCTGGGGGACTCCGCAGGTGGTAGGTGTGGGGTCCGAGAGGAAAGAGGGGAGTCTGACCCGCTGCGTCCTGCTGGAGAGGAAGGAGCAGATCCAGTTGAGGGCCTTTTCCTGGATTCCTGCATCGTAGAGTCTGTGTATTAGGGTGCGGTGGGAGACTGTGTCGAACGCCGCTGATAGGTCGAGGAGGATGAGGGCTACTGTTTCTCCTTTGTCCTGTAAGGTGCGGATGTCGTCTGTTGCGGCGAGGAGGGCGGTTTCCGTACTGTGTTTTTTTCTGAAACCGGATTGGGAGGAGTCAAGGATGTTGTGTTCTTCAATGAATGTGGCGAGTTGGCTGGTGATGGCTTTCTCAATGACTTTCGCTGGGAACGGGAGCAGGGAGATGGGTCTGTAGTTTTTGAGGTCGGAGGGGTCCGCTGAGGGTTTCTTCAGGAGGGGGTTGACCTCGGCGTGTTTCCAGTCGTCGGGGAACGAGGCGGTCGCCAGGGAGCGGTTGATGGTGTGGCAGAGCATGGGTGCGATGGTGTTGGCGGCTCTGTTGAAGATGTGGTGGGGGCAGGGGTCCGTGGGGGCCCCTGAGTGGATTGACTTCATTGTCTTCAGTGTGTCTTCGGTGGTGAGGGCTGTCCAGTCATCAATCGCTGGTTTCCGGGTGTCGGGGGTGGTTGGTGAGGGTTCAGTGTGTTGGTTGTCTTCGTCGAATTTGTCGTAGATGCTCTTGATTTTGTGGTGGAAAAAGATGCTGAGTTTGTCGCTGAGGTCTTGTGAGGGAGGGATGTTGGTAGACTCGCTGGTGGGTTGGGCGAACTCCTTGATGATGCTGAAGAGTTCCTTGCTGTTGTGTGCGTGGGTGGAGATTCTGTCTTCAATCGCTTTTTTCCTAGTTTCTCTGATGAGTTGATGGTGGGTGTTGGTGGTGGCTCTGAAGTTGTTGTGGGCTTCTGTGGATTTGGTGTTTCTCCAGGTCTTTTTGAGGCGGCAGCATGTGCGCCTGGACTCTCGAAGTTCGGTGGTAAACCATCTGGCTTTCTTGGCACGGGTATTGTTGTTTTTCTTGAGGGGGGCTATTGTGTTGGTGCTGTCCGAGATCCATCTATGCAGGGTTCGGGCTGCGGTTTTGGGGTCGTCGTTTTCTGCGATGGTTGGGGTGGAGTTGTTGAGTTAGGTGGTGAGCTGGTCATCAGTGATTTTGGTCCAGTTTCTTTGTGGAAGCAGGTGCTGGTGTCTGTGGATGGTGGGTGTTCTGAAAGTGAAGTGGACGCAACAATGGTCAGTCCATGGGAGTTCGGTGGTGTGGCTGAAGGTGATGGAGTCTCCTGTAGTGAAGAGAGGGTCGAGGGTGTGTCCTGCTGAGTGCGTGGGCTCGATCACGATCTGGCGGAGTCCAATGTTGTGGAGGTTGTCCAGGAGGCATGTGGTGTTGGGGTCCAGTTGATTGTCGAGGTGGAATTTGAGGTCTCCCAGCAGGGTGTAGTTGGTGGATGCAATGGCCTGCGGGGAGATAATGTCCGTGATGGAGTTGGCGAAGGGTCCGCGTGGTCCAGGGGGTCGGTAGATGAGGGTTCCTCGGAGGGTGGCGGTGGGGCTGGCCAGTATCTTGAAGTGAAGGTGTTCCATCAGTTTTGTGGACTCGTCAGGGAGTGTGCTCAGGCGGAGGCTGGATTTGTGGACGATGGCAATTCCTCCTCCTGGGTGGATGGGGCGGTCCTTCCTGGAGATCTTGTATCCTTGGGGGATGGCGATGGCGATGTCCGGTCCTGAGGTGGTGTTGGTCCAGGTTTCGGTGAAGAATGCTACATCTGGGGTGGTGCTGTCGAGGAGGTCCCAGATTTCTGTGGCGTGTTTGTGGAGGGATCGGACGTTGAGGAGGATGCATTGCAGGGTCTTCGGTTCGGTTGTGTTCTTGTGGACGGGTTGTGCTGGATCCGTGTTCTTGGCGGTGCTGCAGGTGTGCCGGCAGCGGTGACAGCTGAAGGGTCCATGGGTGTCGGCTGGTGATGCTAGCTTGCAGTTGTTGCAGCCTGGGTTGAGTGCGTGGAGTGCTGCTGGGTCGTAGCGTTGGCGGGCGGAGGTCCAGGGTTCCTGGTGCTGGTCGCGGACGGGTCGCAGACGGGCGCAGACGTGCTTGCCTTTGACGCGCCTTCGGTGCACCAGCGGCGCGCCCACAGCCTGCGGCCGCTGCGTGGCCGTGCAGTGGCCGCCATTAAGTAGGGGTCGGGGAGGCCTGGACAGCTGGGAGGCAGCAGCGGGGAGTGGAGCTAGATTGGGCCGGTCGCGCTGGGGGGGGGGAGGGGCCGCGGGGGCAGCAGCAGCGGGGAAAGGTAAAGGGAGGAAAGAAGGGATAAAGAAAAAAGGGAAAATAAGCAGAAATAAAGCAGAAAAGAGCAGAGATGCAGAAAAGAGCAGAAAGGTGAAAGATAGAAAGGGTAGAAAAACAAGTGAAAATGAGTGAAGCAGCAGAGGGAGAGAAAGGGAAAATGGGCAGAAATAAGGCACAAAAGAGCAGAGGTGCAGAAAGGTGAAAGATAGAAAGGGGAGAAAAACGAGTGAAAACGAGTGAAGGAGCAGAGGGAGAGAAAGGGAAAATGGGCAGAAATAAGGCGCAAAAGAGCAGAGGTGCAGAAAGGTGAAAGATAGAAAGGGGAGAAAAATGAGTCAAGGAGCAGAAAGAAAGAAAGGAGACAGAGGTCCACTGGACCACCAGGGATGAGGCGCAGGGAAACCTGCGGGTGGAGGAGGGCCTCGATCACCAATACTCAAGAGTGCAGGGGCAGGGGCACCTCACTTAATGGTGAAGCTGCGAGGGTGGGAGAGCAATTTCCCTGACAATGAGTCAGTGGTCTTGCCCCCCTCCTTCTGATGATCTACATCTTGATTGGCACCCACCAATTCAGTCTGAGAGGGAGGCATGCCATGAGCCGACAAAGCTAGGTAAAAGGAAGGTTCCCGCAAGGCTTTCAGTTATGGGTGATGATGAGTCTGACGAAGAAGTAGAAGTGGTGTATTCTGCTGCTGATGAAGAGTCTGACGATGACGACCCATTCATCACAGTGGTCACTCCAGTCCCAGCGGGTATGCAGCTCACAGACATTTTTACCCTATCCTGAAATGCTGCGCGGGATGTGGGCGGTGTGGCACAGGTACCACCACCAACACAGGTAACTACTACACCAACACAACCTACAGTTTCCATATTTTCTCTTCAGAAGGGCTGGCAGGGACCTCCATCTAGCTCGACCTCCATTACCTCAAGTAGTGGTGCTGTAAGTGCACATCAGAGTCACATTCTCCACTTCATCTGGCATTGAAAGTGGCACCTCCACCACCACCAGAAATCTCAACTCCCAAGTTTGGGACTTCTTTAGTATTAGCAAAAAGGCAAAAACACAAGTTATTTGTTCGATTTGTATACAAGTAGTTAGTCGGGTTAAGCTTGGTACCAACTATGGTACCGGAGGCCAGAGAGGTCATCTCCAAAAACACCACAGCATCCAGTGGGAGGCGCACCTAAGTAACATCTGGAAAGCCAAAAGTACAAATCCAAAAGTAGCCATCGATATTGCATCTGATGACGAGGAGCTGATCGTGCAGGGGGGAGGTGAAGAAGTGAGAGACATTTTTTCTGGTACACACAGTACCCCTAGCAGCGGCACTGCAGTGGTAGCACCCACACCCTCTAACCCAGCAACATCTAGGAGGCACAGTAAGAGTTTGGTAGAGACACCAATGCAAATAAGTACATCAATGAGCCTAACTGGGTTGAAGAAGTCTGGATCATCATCACATATGAAAACGGTCCTGACCACCATTAAAAGCATGTTTTGGTCCGAGGCGCCATTTGAACGCAACCACCCAATGGCACGTCTGTATAATGCAATGCTAGCTAAAATGTTAGAGTTGTACCTTCTCCCTTTTTCTTTCATTGAAGGGGTGGGTATTCTCGAATTTGTGGCAACAGTCTGCCCTAAATGGAAGGTTCCTAGCCGGTCCTATTTTGCCAGAGTTGCTGTTCCAGCACTACATCAAGATGAGTGTGATTGGGGCAGCTTTGCAGAAGACTGCTGTTCACACTATCTACCTGACAACAGACATGTGGACCAGTTGCCAAGCCGTTGATTACATGTGCATCACTGCACACTGGGTATCTTTTGCTGGGGTTAGAGAGAAGATAACTGCAGGTGTTGACAGAGTCATAATTTTTCAAGCTACTCGGAAATATGCAACAGTAGCCATGTTTGCCATGGAGAAATCTCATACTGCAGTAAACATTCTGGAGGAGTTTAACAGTAAGGTCTTTCAATGGCTGCAGCCAAGAAGGCGCATTATTGGTTATGTTTCCATAAATATTGGCAGTAACATAGTTAAGGCCATGGCTGATGGTGGCTATTTCAGAGTGCCTTGTTTGGCGCACAGCATTAACATTATTGTTCAAAATTTCTTGATAAAAGAAAACATAGTCAGCAAGTTACTGACCCCCTGTCAAAGAATCTGCACACATTTCAGCCATTCTTTTAAGGCCGGGAAGCAGCTGAGGATCACTCAACCTGACGGTAGAGTGCCAGTCAGAGGACTCATCCAGGAAGTGGCAACACGTTGGAACTCAACCTTCTACTTGCTTGAGCGTCTGTTTGAGCAGTACTTGGTAATCAATGAGTATGTCTTTCACACACGGAGTGCTTCTATGAAGGACATGAGGCTAGAGGAGGAAGAATGGGACCTAGTTAAAAGCCTCACAGACATGCTTCGTCCTTTTGAGGTCTTTATGCGTGAAGTCAGCAGGGAGGACTGTACTTTGGGCAAAGCTATCCCATTGTGGCGCATGCTAGAGGTACAACTGAAGGCGGTGTCTTCAACGTTTCGAGTTGATGCTGAAAAACAAGATGCATATCGGTTGGCGGAGAGTTTATTAAGCCGCCAAGTTGACAATGCAAGGCTTAAAGCAATACATTCAGAATAACATTACATTTGTGCCACTATTCTGGATCCACGGTACAAAAAGGCACACTGGCCAGCAATGCATTCATTCCTTTTTCTGAAGCAAATGTTTGGCTAGCTCTATCAGCCACTCGGTTAGAAAAAGAGCAGCAGGAAATTGAAGGAACCTCCACAAGTACTACTGAAGCAGCAGGCCATCTGGGGTCAAGGTACACTTCTGTGGCCAAAGGCAGTCACTTTTCCTCAGAGCCGTTACTGACACCAGCAACCGTATCATCATCACCTGCACCAGGCCCAGCCAGAATATTGTCGGAAGTGGATTGGATAACTCATCAAGCGTTTGCTCATTCCAGTGTTGATGCAAAGGCAACAGATGGTACACAAAGTGGAGCACCCCTGGAGGACCTTGAGTGGATGGTGCAGGCCTATCTGGATGACCCAACAGAGGTCTTCTTTGATCAGAACCCATTGGTGTATTGGTATGGGGAAAGGTCTCAATGGCCACTGATCACCAAGCTGGCTATAAATAATTTGGCTTGCCCTCTCGCAAGCGTGTCTTCTGAACGTGGTTTCAGTGCTGCTGGTGCCATTGTAACTTCAAAAAGGACCCGCCTCTCGCCCAGAAATGTGGAGAGGTTAACAATGATCAAGATGAATCAGCACTTCATACCACCAGATTACAAAATATGTGAATCCACGCAGGAAGAAGAGGACACTGACTTAGCTGACAGAAGTTCTTCTCTGTTAGCTGACCTACTCCTATTTCAATTCACAGAGTTTGAGGATGAGCTCTACTTCCCTGACACCTAGGCTTGAAATACTTATTTATTTATTTTTCGTCCTTATTCACTTTTATTTCTGTGTGTCTTTCTTTGTTTTGCAACTTTTAGAACAACAAAACTCTAATCACAACAAATCCATCAGCAGCACTGTATTTGTCTTATTTCCATATTGAAGGTGCCGCTGTCTGCATGCCTGAAGTTCACAAGTTCACAACTCAGTCATGCTCCTCTATCCTCCTCCTCCAGACTCCCCCTATCCATTTCCCTCAAGGCAGATGGCCGGATTACACAGAATCAAGAAACTGTTGTTTTGTAGACGAGTCCCCTCAAAAGAAGTGGGACTGGAATGACTGACTATGCTGACTGTTACTTCTGAAAGTGACACAAGAGGCTGCCCTGTGGCCCTTCACTTAAGAATAAGATGCTGACAAAAAGTGGAACAAGTAATGAATGAGATGGCATGCAGTGGACAGCACTGGCTGTCTGGCTCTGATAAAAGCAAATGCTGTTTGTTTGTTGTGCATGAAATGAATCCTATGTGTTCTATTATTATTTAATCTTTTACACACTAAATGTAACTCGAGTTTACTTTGTTTAATGCAAATTGTACTTCTACTCCAGGGGCCACTACGTTGCATGATTTTTTAATATGGAAAATGTCCTTGGCCTCACTGTGTGTAGACTGTGACTGCATGAACAACATTGAGTTTGCCAACACCATGATGATTGATGATGAGTCATGATGACCAAAGTTACATATTATCTTTACAGTCACTCACTGGGATAGATGGATCATCATCGTCGATTTACGGAAGAACTATGGCCATTTCGTGAGTAGCAAACAGATAAACAAGTCAACAACAACCACAGCAGAACTACATGTCTGTCTAGTCATGGTATGGAGTGGTCGAGCCAGTGTAGTGTTATGCCAGAGTCCAGACGGCGGTTCATGTAAAATTGCGTTATGTTGCTTGCTGTATAAAATTAGATCCTCTTTGTCTGTCTGTGTCAAAGAGGTATGCTACATGGAGGTTGGTTCACTCAGTGGTGCCTGCCTTGACCGTCTGCATGGCCCTGGCCTGCTGTGTGCTTATTATTATCCTGGAAACAGAGACTCAGAGTAGGGACTTTAGAAATGATGCATGAATGTAATACTGTCCCCTCTGAAAGTCAAAGTGTTATTTTTGCACTACACACCGTACCTTATATTTTTCCTCTGGGGTGTTTTAATATCCCTTTCTGCTTTTCCATCGACGAATACAGGCCGGCACCTACCCTGTGCGATAGGAAAAACATTAACTCAGGATTACCATAGCAATCCGCAATTCCGCATCCGCAGTGGACAGTGTTGTCACCAAGATTGATCGACGGAGCGCCCGATGGAATGGAGGAGTACCGCGAATAAGAGGAATGGCTGGATGCATGCAACTTCCTAATTTGACAAGGACAACTACAACATACAGTTACAGTATCCACTTCACTTGTCCTTACCTTTTAAATAATGTTATTGTTGTGAACTTCTATGAGTGTGACTCTGTGCCTTTGCTCTTTACTTCAAATTCATCTCTACAGCTATTTGATAAGTTTGTTTGCTATTTTTAAATCTAATGTAATGTACTACTAAGTGTTTATTCTCTCTGAGGGCAGATAGGCAAGTAAAATTGCGTAATTACTGCATCCCTATACTGTCTAATTGTTTAGTACTCGTTAGTAAGTTGTAGTAAGTATTACTTTTCAGTGTCCTAACCATCCGTTTAGCAAACAACTTCATGCATGCAGTGCTTTATGTCCCTAAAAGATTTATGGATATCTTCGTATCCAAAGATTTGTTTTTCTTCATTTGTTGTTTATGCATGCTGTGTTTTTTTTCTCTCTCCAAAAAACATTCCCAAAAACCCCCATTCCCATCTTTTTTTCAAACCCTAACCCTGTTCCCTCCGGGCTGTGTGGTTTTCATTGAGGTGTGACTAAATGACACCAATAATTCCACACGCTTGCTGGGGAGGATAAGGTCAAAAGCAACAGACAACAATTTCAAGGCAGGTCAAGGAATCTGAGGATATATTCTTATTCTGCTTGACACACACACCCATGAGTATTTGTAAATCAATTCAGAATGTCATGTCCGCCATTGAGTGGATTCAACAACATCCTCTTACACGTGACGAAAGCTTACACTGCTGTGTCCTTCAGTACTAGTTCTTGTAGTAGCCATAATCCACGAAACTAGTAGTTAACATTTGATTAAATACTTTAGCATTGCTTAGGCTACAATTTATAGCACTGTTCTTGTGTACTGTACTATCGTACTGTTCTAATGCTCCTCTCAGGCTACTCAATGTCTCATTTCCTTTTTTTTCATATGCTGCTACTGCCAGTGTGTACCACTATTACTACCACCACAACAATGCCATTTCATCCGTCCAGGATTCCATAGCCAACCTTAATCGCCATTTGCCATGCAGCCAGCCCTGTGCCTAGCCCTATTCTCAAACACGAATCACAGGTAAGATAAGCATTTTGGGGAGGAAGAATAATGGAGTAGGAGGAGAAGAGAAACTGACTGTAGTACTAGTAAAGTAGAAGGACAATTGAATTCACTAAATCAACCTGCCAGTTAAGTTTCAGTAAAACAAACGTACAGTTAACCCCCACTGCCTCCCACAGAAAACAGTAAAATCGCGTATGCTATGTTTAAGTGGAAAATAAATATTTATTTCGACCCTAACAAAAATAAACTATCCCACAAGACCGACCCACCCCCTCCCTAACCCCAACCAATGTCCATGAAATGTCCCGAAAAGTTCCAAAACCCCAGTGCCCAATTACCACCCCCCAAAAGTCTTTAAAAAAGGGGAAAGGGACAGTCTCTACTTTGGCCGGCGTTGTCCTGTGGCCAGGTGGTCACGCAGCTCTCTCCAGAGGGCCTTGAGCAGGACTTTCTGCCTCTCCACCTCCTGCTCAAGGTTGGCCACTAGCAGGGTAAGGCGGTGCACACGCGCCTTGCAGGTACTTTAGGGGGCAGCTGTTGGTTTCGCTGGTCGTGGCTGCTGGACCACGGCGCCGTACTGCTGGAGGATTCCGCTGGCTGTATGACCCAGGGGCAGTGGAGGAGGATGAAGCTGTTGTTGTTGACTGAGAGTCATCCTCCACTTCCTGAGCCACCAGCTGCCGATATTCGGCGACAATTGCCTCCAGCTTCCGTCGCCTGGCCCGAAATTAATGATCTGTACCAATTTAGGAAGGCCATCAAAACTTTTTTGTTTCCTTAAAAATTCCGATTTTCTGTGTCTGTTGTGTTTTGTTTAGGATCAGCGCCGGGACGCCCCTTTGCTGGAGCAGCTGCGCGCTCTATAAAACCCATAACATAACATAACATAGCCAACTCCATACTTGATAGTTTAGAAGGAGTATCTATATGAAGAAAGAAAAAAATACTGTAACCAATACATTTTTAGGATTAACACAAAATAATTCAACAGAAAGCTGTGTCACAGTAGCACTAGCAACTTGCAAGCAAAGTACATAACATTTGTGGCATGTATCTATCTAACCTCCCACTTTGTCGGCCTCTGCTCTAACATTAGTGGGAATTTCAGGAATTCTACTAGCACTTTGGACTCACTACATTTGACCCAGACAGTACACCAGTCTTCTTCTTCTCTCTTGTTTAGTAAAATTAGTACGTAAACTTGTGGAAGCCGGCATAATGCCAGCACAGTCAGCTTGGACCCAAGAAAAACAGACTCAAGCCATGATGACGCAGACTCGCGTTACTGTTACCAGTACAGGCAGGTGGGGAAGATCTTACTTCTCTATTACGGGTGGCACTGGCCATACTCTGTTACAAGGCTACTGATCATTTAATTTAACTTTCACCCTGCCCTGCCCCTGACTACTACAAAAGGAAAATGAAGAAGATAATATGATCATCTATCCCTTCACATGATATTTGCTTATATAAGGGATGACTTTAGCTGCTTTGTTTTTCTTGATTGAGCGAACACCGATAGGCCACACATGAGTGATAGAGTTGAAAAAAATATATTAATATAGGTCCCGTAATCGCCGGAGGAAGGCACTTGTGACTTTTATTTTTTTAAACTTGTTTTTATTAGCATTTTGATATTGCACAATACAGACCATATCATGAGACATATAAACAGCAATTTGTACAAACAGCATTGGAAGTCTAGAATAGGGGAACAGTGACAAATGGGTCGGGTCTGTATGGTCCGTGTATCAGCAGTAGCAAGAAACGTGTGGGGTATAAACTAGGGAAAGAAGCATGTAGGTGCAGAGTGCCCGTATGAAAGGGGCGGTACGGGTCTGGTGAGAATGGACGTGGCTAGTTGTATCGTGGTGCTGTTAGAGAGGGGGCATAAGGACTAGGATCATGACTGCACCTGGGGGATAGGGGTGGCGGAATTGGGTGGGGGAGTTTCCGGGGCTTTCTCCTGTGTCAGATGTTTAAAGCTATGCAGCAGCATGGCCCATTCCATGAAGATGGGATGTTTCCGGACCCCCTTAACCTCTTCTTCGCGCAAAGCATCTTCCTCCGCTGCCGCCCACTTACATACTGCTCCCACCCATGCCGCTAAGGGGGGCCAGCGGGAGATCGCTAGTGCATGGCTATGCCCCTCTTTGCCAGTAATAGCGCTAGGGAGATGAAACTAAGCATGGGCTGAAAATTCGTTCCGCTTGCGGAATTTGCAGTTTTTCCGCAATTTCGCGATCCGCGAATCTCGCGAAATCGCGGTAAAATCTGCGAATCAGGGGGGAAGAATTTTCAGCCAAGCACTTACAGGGTTACAGCAGCAGGTGCAAAAGTTGAAGCTAATTTTTTGTAACCTTTTACAAAAGGGTTACAAAGAAATTAACTTCAACTTGGGCACCTGCTGCTGTAAGCCTGTAAGTGCTTCCTGGCGCCTCGTTGCCTACTTGCAACTATCTCTGACCCTGCTCTGACCCTTGAAGCAGGGTCAGAGAATAGTTACAAGTAGGCAATGAGGCACCTGTCACGAAAATTAAACCTCAACAGGAAGCACTGACAGATATAAAAACAAGTATTTGCAATGCAATAGGTCTAGCATTAGGAAAGTTTGACAATTTTTTTTATTTATGTCTTGGTTTTGAAAATAGCTAAATTAATAGCTTTGTCATTTACAATGCCAATATTTATAACTTTCGCAAATGAGACACCTATAGCATTTGCAATGCAACATGTTTTGTATTTACGTGACTTAGATGTATTGATATTACAAATTACAATGGCTTTTAATTTTTTTAAATAATTAAAACTTAATAAAAGTGATTTTAATTTATGATGGCAATAGCTTAAACTATTGTAAATAACTTTTGTGAAGATTATGTTCAGTGTATTTTATTGTGACGAAAATCCAGGAACAGAAGTGAAATATTAACATCTTTTTGTGACATTTGTAATAAAGCTTGAAACATTGAGAGAACATATTTGAACCAGTTGTTGTTGAATGGTTGCGCAGATTGATGCTGGGGTGGTGCTGAGTGGTGCTGTGGTGGTGCTGAGTGGTGCTGTGGTGATGCTGAGTGGTGCTGTGGTGGTGCTGAGTGATACTGAGATGGTGCTGAGTGATGCTGGGGTGGTGCTGAGTGATGCTGGGTAGCGTTAAGTGATGATGTGGTGATGCAGAGGGCAGAAAGGCACAAAAAGCAGTCTAACAGAGGACAGAACAGCAGAAAAACAAGGGAAAAATGAGTCTAACAGAGGGCAGAAGGGCATAAAAAACGAGCCTAACAGGGGCAGAAAGGCACAAAAACGAGTCTGACAGAGGGCAGAAGGGCACAAAAAACGGGTCTAACAGAGGGCAGAAGGGCAGAAAAACAAGGGAATAACAGAGGGCAGAAGGGCACAAAAAACGAATCTAACAGAGGGCTGACGGGTAGAAAAATAAAGGAAAAAAGAGTCTAACAGAGGGCAGTAGGGCACAAAAAACGAGTCTAACAGGGGGCAGAAGGGCAGAAAAACAAGGGAAAAACTAGTCTAACAGAGGGCAGAATGGAAAAAAAACAAGGGAAAAACGAGTCTAACAGAGGGCAGAAGGGCCCAAAAAACGAGTCTAACAGGGGGTAGAATTAATCCCACCCTGCCTGTTTGTCCATGAAGATGCCACCGTTTTGTACAATACCTCTAATCAACTGGAGTACTTTCTACTGTCTAATCAGTAAGTGCTCCCTCGTTGGCTAAATGTATAGGGACAGATTTACAATAACTGGTGCATCCCCAGGGATGCGCCAGTTATTGTGCACCGCAGGTCCGCCACCCATGGTCCGCCGCATTTACTATGCGGCGCACCATTTGGAAAAAACGGCACAGATGCATCCTGCATCTGTGCCGTAAAAGCAGCGCATTGCTGGAGCTGCGACGCAAGCGCGACGCAGCTCCAGCAATGCTCTGGGGGGCCCTATCTCTCCAATGCTGCGTCAAGCCTTGCGCCTGCTTCAAGCAGGAGCAGGGTTTTGACGCAGCATTGACCTAAAAGTGACTGAGTGAAATATTGTAGATTTCACTCAACCACTTTTAGGAGGCGTTCCTGCGCAGGAACGCCCTCCCCTGCACCGGAACACCTCCTGATGGCGCAGGGCTTTACAACGTGACGCATCTCTCAGCATTGCTGGACGCAGCTCCAGCAATGCTCTGAGGGGCCCTATCTCCCCAGTGCTGCTTCAAGCCTTGCGCCTGCTTCAAGCAGGCACAGGGTTTTGACGCAACATTGGCCTAATAGTGACAGAGTGAAATCTTGTAGATTTCACTCAGCCACTTTTAGGAGGCGTTCCTGCGCAGGAACTCCCTCCCCTGTGTCGGAACGCCTCCTGATGGCACAGGGCTTTACAACGTAACACATCTCTCAGATGTGTCACGTTGTTAATACCTAGCACCATGGCGCATCTTTTGTGATGCAACTGCGGCGCAAAAGAGGCGCAACCGGCTTGTAAATCTGCCTCATAGTGCTTTTACTACACTGTAGCTGCATAAAGGGCCAGAAGATGTGTCTCCAGTGACCATGTGTGCCTGTGCCTGTGTTACAGGCACACATGGTCACTGGAGACACATCTTCTGGCCCTTTACGCAGTTGCAGTGTAGTAAAAGCACTATACATTTACCCAATATGGGAGCACTTACTGGATTAGCCAGTAGTAAGTACTCAAGGGCAAATCGCAAAAAAAATCTGCGATTTCACTGTAAAATTAGCAAATTCGCGGATTTTTTGGGCGATTTCGCGGGGAAATCCGCGAATTCGTGGAACGCGAATTCGTAAATTTTGCCCATGCTTAGATGAAACGCTTGTGTGCCTTGAGATGCTTTTGGGTCCTGAATATGACCAGCGCGCTGGCTTCCCATGTGGCGAGGGTTGTAAGTCCAGTGAGTTCTGTCAGAGTGGTATGGACCGTCTGCCATAGAGTGTGGAGGGTAGGGCAGCTCCAGAAAATGTGGTGGAAGTCTGCGTCCTGGGACTGACATCTGGGTCAAAGGAATTGGGAGTCGGGGTAGAATTTTTGTAGGCGTGCTGGCGTTAAATATGCCCTATGAAGAATGTTGTACTGTATATTTTTGAAACAGGCATTTCTAGATGTCTTTTTGGGGGTTTCGAGGGCCTTGACCCATTCAGAGACGTCTAGTGGACGTCCAATTTCGTCCTCCCATGTGGCACGAAAAGCTGTCAGGGGTGTGTGTGCAATGTCTCGTAGCGCCTTGTATAGCCAGGTAACTAGGTGTCGGCCCATCCCCATGCGTAGGACTGCGTATATAACCGGATGCGTACTGGAGGTTGTGATGGGGCGGAAGCTTTCCAGGAGCTGCCGATATAGTAGGAACTGACCTGAGGGGAGGTCGTACTCGTTCACAAGCTGTCGGAAAGATTTGAGTTGCCCCTCTTCAAAGAGGGATTCCATTTCCGTGATCCCACATGTCGTCCATGCAGTGAGCATGTTGGTCGGGAAGTATGTTTCGAGCCTAGGCCAACCGATCAACGGAAGCAGTGGGGAATATGGGGGTGTACCGGGTGATATACGATGTACCCTGAGCATGCATCGGCGAGCCACCGTCACCTGTAGGGGATATGTACGCCGTGGTTTTGTTCCCGGAAGAAGGAGACGGGTGAGTTCCGGTATGGGGATCTCGCCCATCGGGATATGTGTTTCGCTCATGTATCGCCCCTCCGTCCAGTAAGATAACCACTGGAGTTGGGCCACCAGGAAATAAGACTTGAAGGCTGGGGCTCCTAGGCCTCCCTGAGTGGTAGTCAGTTGCAGTGTCCTTAGCGCTATTCTGTGCCTGCCCGATCCCCATATGAGTGTACTCAGGAGAGAATCAAGGTCGCGGAAAAAGGTTCTGGGTTGGATGACTGGTAGGTTCACGAAGTGGTACAGGAGTCGGGGGAGCATGATCATTTTAGCTAAGGCTACACGACCAATCGGGGCGACTGGGAGCTTGGACCAAAAGCCAACCGCCGATCGGATGCTGGCTAGCGCCCTGCAATGGTTCCCCACAAATAGATCGGTCGAGGAGTGGTAGAGACGGATCCCGAGGTATCGAGGGGCCTCCGCTGTTCAGGACACTTTCTGTGTCCCTATCCATATGTCGCAAGGGGCAAGTCCGGATGAAATGGGTATACTGTGGACTTGTCCCAGTTGACTCGGAGCCCGGAAGCGCTTGCGAAGTCTGTGAGTGCCAACCATATGGGAGTAAGGTCGTCCGAGATGTCTCTTACATAAATCAAGAGGTCATCGGCGTACATGGATACGCTGTGAGTGACACCTGCGAGTGGAATGCCCCAGTGGACACCCTCCTGACGCAATCTAATGGCTAGGGGTTCGACCGCGAGGGCGAATAGGAGAGGAGAGAGCGGACAGCCTTGCCTCGTACCCTTTTGCACCACGAAGGTCGCAGAGATGTGTTGCCCTATTCGAACTCGTGAGGTAAGATCTGTGTACAGAAGCTGCGTGTACGCCGTGAGGAGAGGGCCGATGTTAAGCGGCGCAGGACGGAGAACAGGTGAGGGTGTCAAACGCCTTCTCAAGGTCTAGGATGAGGCAGGCAGAGTGTGGGAACAGATTTTTCACTTGATCCTGTACGTGAAAAATACAACAAATGTTTTGGGATGTGTTCCTGCCGGGGACGAACCCACATTGATCCGGGTGTACCAGGGGCATATAATTTGAATATATCTATCGGCCAATATTTTCCCTAGGATTTTACAGTCGGCGACAGAAGTGTGATGGGACGATACGATTATATAAGTTGTGGATCCCGAAGTGGTTTTAGAAAGGTCATTATGACAGAATGGGGTAGCTTCCCTTGTTCGAGGGCTGTCGCAAACATCAAAGTTAGTTGCGGTACTAGTAGTGGGGAGAATGTTGTATAGTATTCTAGCGGGAGCCCGTCTAGGCCTGGGGCCTTAGTACGGGATAGGGCGCGTATCGCGTGGGTGACATCCGTAGATGTTATCGCGGAGTCCAGCGTCTGTTTGGTAGCATCTGCGATCGTAGGCAATGTCAATGGGTCAAGAAAATGGTCCGCCGAGGAATGTGAGATTATGTGTGGGGCATTATATACCGCCGCATAATAATGTTGGAACGCTAGGAGGATTTTGTGGTTGGGAGCATACCAGGGTACCATCAGGAGCGATGATGTCGGTGATCGGTCGGATCTCGGTGTCTTGGCGCGCCAACCAGGTGAGCATTGTGCCGGTTTTATCCTCATCTTTATGTGCTCAGGCAGCATATGCCCTAAAATTGTATTTGCGGAGGTCAGCGCAAGCTTGGTGACCATGGCGAGATGTTGTTCCGTTTTGGTGAGCGCCTGCTCTAGTGTCTGCCGAACCCCGGTGATTTGCTTGAAGAATTTCCCGCGAGCCACCACCTTGAATGCATCCCACTCTACCAACAGGGACGAAGCTGAGCCTGCATTGTGGGTAAAAAAGTCTTGTATGGTCTGCGTGTGTGCGTGTTTAAAGACCTGGTCAGTCAAACACTCCCGGGGTAGCCACCAGGTGGGAACTGAAGGGTGTGGGGGGTGCCAGTTGAGTCGCAGGATGTGGGCGTCATGATCCGAAACGATCCTACCCATGTAATCCGTTGAGATGACTTTGGGGAGTAACATGTCTAGGCGTACCTGTAAGTTATGGTGGACAGAGTGGAAGGTGTACTAGTGAGTGTGCGGGTGAAGGTGTTGCCATGCATCTGTGAGAGCCCAATGCAGGACCCAAGCGCAGAACTTCTCCGTTTGCTTATGAGCTGGGGAGCGCTGGGGTGAGGGGTGTGTGCGGTCTAGGGTGATGTTGAGTTTGCAGTTGTAATCCCCTCCCAGAAGCCAAGGGGTAGAGGTGAACTGGGATAAGATTCCTGTGAGGTGGTCCCAGAATTTATCCTGCTCTACGCTAGGGGCGTAAATGCTTCCCAGAAAGACTGCTTGGCCATCGAGGAGCCCCTCAAGTAGAGAGTATCTGCCTTCCCTATCGATCACCCGGCGAAGTTCTCGGAAGGTGGTCCCTGGTTTGACCCAGATCAGGGCACCCCATGCAAATGCGGAGTAAGTTGTAGTGCAAATTGTACCGAGCCATTTTGCCTGTAATCTGCCCACTTTGGTGCTGGTAAGGTGGGTTTCCTGTAGGAGTGCTATCCCGGCAGCCTGACGTTTAATGTAAGAGTACACGGAGTAGCGTTTCCGTTGTGTGTGCAGGCCCCTGACATTGAGTGTGAGGACGTTAATGTCCGATTGTGATGCCGCCATCACCTAACATGTGGACTATAGGGGGAAAGCACCCATGTGACCGGTCAGGACTAATGTCAGGGTAGTGAGTGTACGCTGACACGCACCATGCTTTAAAAGGGGTGGGATCATAGTAAACCGGGAATGAAACTGGGGGTGGGAAACGGTCCCAATACATAGGACATGTCACCGGTGGCGACATATCTAAATGAATACCCTGCTAGGGGGCGGGTATAACAAGAATCTGCGGGGGTGGCAGCATGTGTACTTGCGAGGCTGTGTGCGGATCAGGCCTTTGAAGGAGTGGTGAATGTCGCGTGTGAGCCAACATTGTACATTGGTAGCAGGAGAGCTATGTTAAGGGTAAATCACAGCTGTGTGAGCCAGATGTCCACAAGGGTGGTAATGAAATACAATCACTTCAAAGATGCACCCGATTGTCCATCTAGGATAGCGTCCGCTGTTTGTGGGGTGACCAGGGGAGGGGTGGTGGAACCACTGCCGGACACTGTGCCATCACTATCGTTGTCTCCTTCCGATGAGAAGATGTGCGGGGGCCGATCAATGTCCTACATGATGGGCGATGCCTGTAAATCGATCACAGCCTGTAGGGCTTCTCGGCGTTCCCGTATGATCTGTGTCAAGTCCGGGGATTCCGAGGGGGAGGACCCAGTCCCGCTGGCAGTTCCCTGGCGTGATCGTCTCGAGCCTCGTCTTCCAGATTTTGCTGGTTTGGGACTGGGGTTGCGTTGGATCTCGGCCCTGGATTGTGAGGGACAATGTTGGTCCGTCCAATCTTGCGCTTCTTCAGTGGTGGCAAAGAAGATGGCAGTGCCTTTGTGTAAGATCTTGAGGCGCGCCGGGTATAGCAGGGAGTATTGAATGTTGTTCGTCCGGAGGCGCCTCTTGACGTCGAGGAAGGAGGATCGCTGTTGTTGGATAGCTCGTGCGTAATCCTGAAAGATCATGATTTGGCTGTTTTCCACTTGCAAGGGACCTGCCGTCCGAGCCACCTGGAGCATCGCAGAACTGTAGGAATTTTGCAAGCATTGGTCCCGGTTTCGGTCTCCGCTCTCACCGTTAGTAGACAATCCGGACTTTACCCCGGGAAAGGAGAAAGGGGCTTTTACGCATTGGAGGCAGGCGGGGTGTAGAGCTCTGTGTCATATGTATGGCCCGGAGGGGGTCGTCCCATTTACGCAGTTCCGTCAGGAATTCTCTCTTCCCGAGACCGAGAGACACCGCTATATGCATGCTCGAAATTGGGCTCTTCAGCCATAAGTGAGAGAAACGGCGGATAGACTCCTCTCACCGTATGAGAGGTGGCTGTTGTCCTGTATGTCAGATTCGAAATTAATCACGGATCTGTATTGGTTTTTGCAACTACCTTCAACACATTTCTACAACCCGGGGAGGGAGAGATGGGAGCGGGAGCTAGGGAGAACATTGAGCCCCAAGGAGTGGGAACACATTTCCTATAGGGCGCATCACTCAGCATATCACATGGGCCTTACTGACACACTGACCAAGGTCTCCATCTATTGGTACTACACACCTAGGCGGATCCACAAATTCGACCACAGTAAGGAGGACACATGTTGGCGGGGATGCAGACACAGCGCACACTTACGCATATTTTATGGGATTGCCCTCTTTTGGACACCTATTGGAAGGAGGTGCTGGACAAAATAGATTCTCATTTTGGTATTGAGCTCCCGCGCTTCCCTGCATATACCCTGTTGGGACTCCCAAATGACCTAATGTATCCCCTCAAGTCCAGTAGAGGTAGGCAAATAGCCATCTCCCTAGGTTCCGCGGTCCAGAACATCTTGATACACTGGCGCACTGTCACACCGCCTACCATCACAGGCTGGCTCCATAGATTGTAGCATGTGCTGGGTATGGAAAAATTGTCCCTCATGGTGGCTGGGGACATAGCACAATTTAATGAACTCTGGCAACCGTTCCACTCTTTATTGCTCACGGAGTTCAGAGAACTTACTTGTCCCAGATATCTCCGCCTCCTGCGGCTTACGAGCCCGGCAGCACCTGACCGGTGAATTGGTACGAGACTCTCTTTCCCCGTGAGCCGTGGCCTCGATGTACGCAATGGATGAAGACAGTGCACTGGATGACGGGAGGGGAGGGTGGGGGAGTTGGGCTGGGGAAGTTGGAAGTTGGGGTTTGGGGGGTGTTTGTACTGAAATGTCGTGTCACACTGGGTCAATGCACTCTTTCCATTGCCATGCTGGACTACCATATGTGGACTATGCCTAATAGCTCTTTGCAAAGGTTGGGGTTCTCTGGCTGAAACAGGTTGCTCCGTGACAGTGTGTATTTGTCTTGGTGTGTCATGCTGAATAAAATACTTTAAACACAAAAAGGCCACCAGCCACATGGCCAGGCCCACCCAACTACAAGAAACAGAAGACAGACAATGCAGGCCTATTGTATAAAGCACACTGCCTGCCTTCAAAATGGCCACCAGCCTCATGGCCAGGCCCGCAACAAGAAGCCTAGGCCACAAAGGAATACCATGCAGGCCTATGTGGCAAAAGCAGCACACTAATAACTCCCACCAGAAAAGGACAACAGCCACATGGACACTCACATATCACAAGCAACAAGCTGGAGGCCTGGGAAACAATGAAGTGGCAAATGGCCTGTACAGGCCAGGCAAAGGATGCATGCTAAACCACACTGCTTTGATTTTTAATACAATACAATGCAAAAACAAAAATCCACAGGGTAAAACCAGGTCTGTAGGGTGCACACCAACACACCAGACACACACAACAGAGCCATTTCTTTAACACACACCCTAAAACAGAAATACCCCCAAAACACATTTTCCAACTCAATCCAATGCCACCCATGCCCTAAATGATGTTTAAAATCAACAGACCACACATAAACACTTGTTTAATGCACCTGTGGCTACCTGCTCTGAGCCTACTGGATAAAAGCAGGCCTGTTGGCAGACAAGGCCGCACAAGCTTGCAGGCCTAGGCTTAAGAATGGCCACTAGCCACATGACCAGGCCCACCCAACTACAAGAAACAGAAGACAGACAATGCAGGCCTATTGCATAAAGCACACTGCCTGCCTTCAAAATGGCCACCAGCCTCATGGCTAGACCCACAAAAGAAGCCAAGGCCATAAAGGAATACCATGCAGGCCTATATGGCAAAAGCAGCACAATAATAATCCCCACCAGAGAAGGCCAACAGCCACATGGACACTCTCATATCACAAGCAACAAGCAGGAGTCTTTGGAAACAATGAACTGACAAAAGGGCTATAAAGGGAAGGAAAAGGATGCATGCTAAACCATACTGCTTTGCCTTTTTAATACAATAAAATGCAAAAACGAAAGTCCACAAGGCAAAACAAGGTCTGTAGGGTGCACACCAACACACTAGACACACACAACAAAGACATTTCTTTAACATACACTCAAAAACATAAATACCCCCCAAAAATATATTTTCCAACTCAATCCAATGCCATCCATGCCCTAAATGATGTTTGAAATAGATGCAACATCCACCAAAAGAACAGTTGCTTCATCATGCACCTACCCGTGACTAGCTCTGGGCCTACTGGCTACCCACGAAATAAAAAAAAGAGAATGATAAGCACCAAAATTGTAGTTGCAGCAACTGCAATGCCCCCAAACAAACAGACACAACACAAACTTACGTGTAAAATATCTAATTCAAATGTCCTCAAATCCAATAATAATGATGCATCAGACACAAAGAGTGATCCTTAAGGCACAAAATCTAAAGGCAGAATGAAAAGGAGATGGTCAAAGCACTGGGAGGAGCCTGCTGGACAGGAGCAGGAAGTTTGAGACTGTTGCACTTCCTCCCTCTTCCCCCAAAAGATTTTTTTGTAAAAAGGAATCCTTTCACAGAAAAAAAGAACAGCCAAATGTCAATCTGAGTAGTTTTTTTCATCCAAATCATCATTTACAGAAGGTTTTATGCTGCTAGAGATAATATTCTTCTCCAGATTCAAAATTTTGCGTGTTCGAGATCGTGAGCTACACCACACTTCCCCCGGATGTCGATGGCACGCCCAAAATGACGTGTTCGCGATCTCACGCTCTCTGTCGTGGTGGAGATTGACGTGTTCGTGACCTCATGCTCTGTCTTGCATTGGAGAATGACATGTTTGTGATCTCAGACTCTCGCGGTGTCGGATGGCAAGGCGAATGATGTGATCGTGAATTCTCGCGAGATAGCACAACCGGCTACCAACATCTTGTGAAGCACAAGAACGGATCGGAAAACTCGTCGCCGAACGTGGGGATCCAGGTAAGACGATCGCGCGCGCGAGAATGTATTTCCAAAGCGTGAACATGAAAAAAATCTCGGCTACTTTGCGAATCGCAGAAATGTTGGCATTTTCGTGCTCTCTGCGGAATGCGAAAATGTCAAACTATCGCAATTTCTGATAGAACGGAACTTGATGCCACCCCTAGTCTCCACCCCTTGTGCAGAGATTTATCTCTGAACTCAAGGTGGAGGTCCTGAACTCAGTTTGGAGGTACCCTGCTTGGGCAAAGATCCTTTGCGTGGGCTGAGGTCCCACACTCGGGCGGATACTCCACGATCAGGCTGGAAGCAAATGAAAATACATAGGAAGTGACATACAGGAAATTAAATACAGTAAGTTGAAGGCAGACATTTTTTGTTCAATCTGTACACTTGTAGGGAAAGTACATGTGACTTGGGGGATGGACATTTTTTTTAGACTCTTCTGTTAGGACAATGCATTGACTGTGGGCTTCATTTTGTTTAACTCTTGTATACAGACTGGTTCCCCTGACATGTTTTTATTATGATGCCCATCCCTCTCCAAGTTCCCTTGCCCATTCTGGTTGAAGATTGTATTTCCTTTCTCCCTTTTCATGGGACAGTATTTATTATAATTTACTATTTACATAATCATTTTCCAACAAAGATTTTTAACCCAATATAAAAAGAATTCCAAACCATCATTCTGTTTTGGGTTTTTTAGTATATATATTGGATAGGCACTGGTGGAGAACTCCGCTCCGCCAGCAGAGATTTCCCGACTACGCGCTCCGCTTAGAACGCGGAGTAGAGGAAAAACAGGGGAGCGGAATTAGCCAGCCAACCCACTAAATTGGCCCCCAGAGTTCTGGTTTGTGTAAACCTACATGTGACAGTTCACACTGTAGCATTGAGGTTCAATGAAGATGTCAAATGCAAAATCACACACACGAGCTCTGGCCACAGATCTGTGTGGTTTTGAGTTCCCCTGTGATGTCAACTGTGGAACCTAGCTTCTTGATTGTGTGGCAGAAGGCATGATTCTTGATTCAGCAGCTTCAGAAGATAATGACCACTTGATGAATGTTTAGAATGAATGATAAGTGAGCACGCAATATACACACTGATATCACTGATGATGTGGGAAACATATCACACACCAACTTTAGATGCTTTGTCAAAGTGACTATATCTGCAAATTTATGTTCACAATGAATTGTTTATTGTGAACTATTTGGGAAATAACAGTTTACAACACCATATGGTGCACTTACCTAATGAACAGCTGCTAGTGGGGCTGCTGTTGCAGCCAGACGTTCGCTCAAATCTCTGAAAGAGGTACTTTGATTGACAGAGGTACTCACGACAGCAGCTGTGATGAAGCAAAGATATCCATATTTCAATACAAGTATTATTTTATATGCATTTATCTTTAGAATACACTTTTAACAGTTAGTTCTACTACTCCTTAAATGAGACAACATAAGCAATTAAGTGCATACAATACTTCCAATAGCCAACATGTTTTGAAGTAGTATACACTTCTGAACCTGATCATTTGAAGATGGGTGACAACATCAAAAGAGAAGTAGGCCTAACTACTAGGGCAGTCGACCTCAAATCTGGGGAACCGGGTTCGAGTCTCAGCAATGACTCTGAACATCCTGTGATTCTGGACAAATCACTTAATCTCCCCATGGCTAATAAAAATGAATGTGTCCTCATGTAACAAAACTGGTGCTATGTAAAGCGTTCTGATACCCAATACCAGGTCAAGTTTGTGCTATATATACTCTGTGAAAAAAAAAATTGACACACACCGCATATTGCTAACTTGTCATCCAACATATTAGACTTTGAGCTTTATATAACGTTATATGTAGTTGAGCTTACCAGGGTCTACAATCTTTCCTGTGAATGATGCCTGACCATTCAGCTATTCATTAAGCAAAGGTCACTGTACTATGGGTTGACTTCATGATTCTAGTTGACACATTTAAAATTAAAATATACTAGTGGAGATCACATGTGTGAAACAAATGATGGAGTTTAAGAAAAATATCTATTGGTTGTCTGATAATAATGTAGTAAGTGGTTCCCACGTCTGGAAATATTTACATACTAGTTTGTGATAGAACCTTCCTGCAAGTGTGGGTAGCACTGCTCCAGTGGGTGGATCTACTCTCGCTGTGTGAAGAAATTAAATGAAGAAGTCAACAGACAAATACAGCAAACAATAACTACGCACAGCATTAAACATAGTTACTTAAATGCATTAAAAAGGCAACTATGATGTTTACTCATTCATAACAGTTATAAAACGTAATTGAAATCACCAGCAGAGATGGAAAACTCTTTGTAAAGAAGTTAAAATTCGAAGTACTTAGGATTCTGTGACTCGTAGTGTGATAGACAAAATGAAACACATATGATTCATCACGAATATTTGCACTAACTTGATGTGACTTCCATAGTCACAGTCGCAATTTATATAAGAAATTTTTATAACAAACTCATTGTTTAACCATCATATATTACCTGGCACCACACTAAGGTTGTCAGTCACAGGCAGTCCGTGCAGCAGCTGGTGATGCATATTGGAGAGGAAATCCTTCTCAAGTGGTGTGAAATGGAAATAGGTTCCAGTTTGTCCACCAGAGAGTGCTCTGGTCACCATTATCCTGGTAAACTTCTCCTTCACCCTTCTCCTCTCACTGTGCCACTTCATTTTGATGGCGGAAGTGGTTTAAACATAATCCCCCAGCACACTGACTGCATTAGTCAACTATTGCCATAGGGCTCCCTTCTGAGTTGCACCGCTGCAATATAGAGAAAAACATGCAGCTTTTGTAGTTTTCCACTACAAATTTGACTAAAATCTGGGTCTTATCCTCTGTGAAGTTTTTCTTCTTCTTGATGTTCAACATGCCGAAGGCAAGGTGCAGAGCATCCAGGAGTAGTATGTGTTTGGAGAAAACAGAGCCTTGGGTGTGTGCTGCTTTTATGAAGTTTGCGGTGCAGGGGTTGCAGGTGGCATTAAATGTGTGGAAGTGTATGTAAATACACTTTCCCTGCTCAAAGTGAGGACCTTCCACCCCCACTGTGAAGCTTCTACCCAAGTGCGGACATTTCACCCCGAGTACGGAACCTATGCCCGAGTGTGGAATATCCACAGGCCTTACAATACTTATTGTAAGTCTGTTTGAGAATACGAGAAGTAATAAAATTAGACTTTTGGTCTTAGTTGCACGTTTGGTCTAACATTACCTTTGTGAATCAGGCCTTATATGTGTGCTAGATTTTAAGAAGGACGTTTTGTAACCAGATGTGTCCCAGATATGAAAATGTATATACAATGTGATTATATAGAGTATATTGAGTACATTACTTTTGGGATTTCAGATCTATAGTCCCATATTGTTTTTCGTTTGTTGCAGATAGTTTCCATGCCAAGTTAGTTTTTTGTTATATCTGATGGAGCATGGATATGAGAACTCTGAATAAGGCCAACCCTGATTTATAACTGTAGTTATGACCTCACATATTACAACACGTGTTCAATCACATCATTAATGACATTACTAATGACATCTCAAATTACATGAATGATGACATGACTGATGAATTTAGGGATTACATCACCCAGATGCAGGTTTCATCTAGACCTAATTGTATATAGACTCATTACAGCTAATGAGTGTAAGCTTTAGTAACATGCTTGGCCATCTAATGGGTCTTAAATATGTAACAAGAATGAGCTCTAAATAACGGTTGTGCATAGGGAAAAAATGTGTACAGCAAAGGCTTGCCAACTCGTTTCTCATTGATTGCCCTCAAGAGGGTGGCTATCTTCAGAAGCTTTGCTACAGGACAAATATTGTATCTAGTAGATGCTTTGTCTTCTAAGGTAGCTTGAGTGTCTAGACGAAGTGGATCTACATATGGACTTGTGCATAAGCTTGAAGACTGTATGTAGAAGGTACTAGCTCACCCATGTGTGATTGACTACCCACATGAGGTTGGCTGTCTGCAAAGCTTTTGGTATAGGGTACTGACTATGCAAAATAGGACTTTCAGCACCTAGGACATCTAGCTGTCCATCAGAAGTAGCTCTCCATGGTGGGGTCCTGCAGAGGACACCGACTGTTTGTAGCAGATGCTTTCTTACACATGTCTGGTTCATTGCCCATAAGAGGTTGGCTATCTGCAGAGGGTTTGGTATTGGACTGGGGCTATGTGCAATAGGTGCTTGACCATCTAATGGGGCTTAGGAGTCTGCGGGCAGTGGGCTTTCCATAAAGAGTTGATCACACAGTGAGTTCTGTGTGTAGGAGAGGCTTTTCCACTCCTACCTGTTTGACTGATCACATGAGGTCAGCTATCCACAAAATGTTTAGTAGCGGGTGAAGGCTGTGTGTAAGAAGATCTTGATTCACCTAAGGCAGTATGTTTTAAGATTAATTTATGCTTTACTTGGTTCTGCACCATTTAGTACTTACTTTCATACGTGAAGTGCTGTAGTGTTTCATTTAGTACAGTAGGAGGAGGATGTCATCAATAATGTCTCCACTTATGTAATTTGAGATGTAATCAGTGATGTTATCAAGGATGTCATTTAAAATGTCATAAATGATGTAATATGTGAGGCAATAAGCATTGCATTATGGAGGCACAAGTTATAGTTAGGATAGTTAAGTATAAGTGGTGAAAATCACTGGGCTTTTTATGGAATTTATATTTTACTTTAATCTTCCATTTTTTCAGTGAGCTTTTAGGTCCTTTAACCATAAGCTAAAAGCTTTAACTTCACTTTACCCTGTGATGTTTCCAGTGAACGTCTGAGGTGTTTTCTAACATCAAGTAAAATCGTATTACCTTACCTAACCAGACTTTCACTTTAACCATTGTATATTTCAGTGCAATTCTGAGTTTTTTTCAAAGTAAAATAAAATCTTATTACCATGCCTAACTGTGAGAAATGTGGTTGTTTTCTGAATGGGAGGGTGACCCCTGTTCAAGCAACAGCTACAATTCCTGTACGAGTGAACAACAAAAGTCACTAAAGTAACCTGCGCTTATCCCTTAGTAGCTTGACACCGAACACAGTCACAATTTGTAAAGTATTTATGCAGCACACAAAAAGAAATAAAGTAAAAACTCAACATTAGAAACATAACTTACCAATTTAGCAATATGGAGTATACTTTAAGAAATTAATTGACAACAAATGACAAGAATCCAATCTATAGAACTTGAGTTACCAATTCTTAACATATTTAGTAAAATCTAGCACCTAAAAGATGAAAGGACAAACCTGTGATATTTAGTCCTTCAAGGCCAGGTCACAGTTGACAAATATGGGCAACTGCTATATAAGCAGTGGATTGGGACTGGTCAGCACTTACCTTCAGAATTGTACGATATTTTGAAGAAAATGTTCTGACACAGAAAAGTTCAGTGGTGCAAACCTGCAGGTGATGACCAAGGAGGAGGCGTGGTTGTTGGGTAGCCTCTAGATGAAGTCATGATGAAGATTTCACATTCAGACTTAGTCTCTTTTTTCAAAGTATAGAATCTTCAGCAGGACAAGGCAGGAAGTTATAGCCAAAAAAGAGTTCCAGGAGGTAGGATACACCTTTGGTGAAGGACCACTGAACATGATTTGTTGCTACGGAGAGAACATAGTGCAGCTTCTACTAAGTCAGGCCAACCAGCGATGCACCTTGGGCGAGCAGGTTGGTCAAGGTCTTCCCTCAGTTCTCAGAGCAGTTTGTAGTCAAAAGGTTTGGATTTTGGCTATCTAGGCACTTTTAAAACCACACTCATATGTCCATGACTGGACAGGACCCACTTGGGGGTTTAGTCTCACTCAAGCTGAGTTCAGGTGCTAGTTACAAATGGTGGGGGCCTTTTATGTACATGAGCTCAATTCAATGAAAACAAGAGTGACCCAAATGTGCATGTGAACATGAGTATCAAATAGTTTAGGTTACAGTTCACATGGAACTCATTTGTAAAATAAATTAGTGGCAGAGAGTTTTCTGTGGTGATTTGATCTCTTACTCTGTAACAGTTATTTTCTTGATTCAATCAATACAGACATTATTTTCAAAAAAAGAGGAAGAGCCAGGAGCTTGTAGTGTACTTCAGTTCAACCAAACAAAGACTTATTTACTTAAAGCACAGCTTTGCAACCAAAGCATTTATCAAACAAACGCGTGATAAGGGATTTTATGTGAGGAGAAAGAAAAAAGAACTATGAAAATCAAGAATATATATAGAGAATGTCAAGTCCCAAGTGAAAGAAAACCAAAACCTAACTAGAAAAAGACACAGAGTAAGGTTATATGAACCTTTACAGTGTATTACTTACTACATTTTCAAGACAGCCAATTCTATTTCATACAGTACGGAACACAGAGAATATATCAGTGTGTCAACCATAGGGCAGCTATCCAGTGTAGTTAGAGACCGCTCTCCTGATCAGAGATCTGTAGTGCAGGAAAGTGCCAACATTCTAAAAGTGAAATATACGCAGCTGGGTTGCACTCAAGATTCTAGTTTAAACTAAAGTACTCAATTCAACTAAATTTCCAACTAAAACTGTTTGTCTGATTGTATGTGCTCAAGGTAAGGGGCTCTGCGGAGTACCTGATTCAAACTAAGAAAGAAATTACCCAGATCTCTATCTGGGCAAGCCCAGTGCACTACGAAGGTGTCACTAAATAGTGTACTCAATGTTTTCCTACAATATTTGAAAATATGTAATGACTACTAATATTATTAACAACAGTTCTCAGTCCAATTTTCAATTAGTCCATATTGTAATTGACCAATCTCCAAATAGTGAAGTCGCTGTAAATCTGCTTTTATTCTTGATCGTTGCATATGTGATTCATGAAGTAACAATTGAAATTGCTTTTCTTCAGCATAAACAATGGTTTAAAAATCCCAATGGATTTCGGGCTATAAAGAGGAGCCCTTCATCAGTGGAATCTGCAAGTTAATACACTAGAGTAAGTCACTGCAGTACAATGAAGTAAACTATGAATTAATGGCTTATACATGAGCAGGACAAAACGACATTCAGTGTCATCATGCCAGTATACAATGCTGAATGAAACAGTGTGGAGTTTAGTGAAATGTGAACGCGTGACTGAAACAAAACTTAAAGAAATCGCGTGATCCTCAGAGGTGTTGTTAGTGAACTTTTACGCAGCCATGTGACTATCACCACATAGTGATTATTAGTCTAAAATCAATGCACCTCTAGCATAACAGAGGGTCGCCTCTATATGAGTAGCCCAGCCAGCAAAGTAGAGAGTATCTGAAAATAATGTGAGAGGGGGCAGGGCAGGGCTAGGTGTGGCGCTACCATACTGAGGACGGCTCCCGGCTGACATGCGTCACAATAGGCATGTGCTCATGACGGCCCGAAGCCGTCAGAACTCTGCCCACTTATTAATTCTCCCGCACAGGGGGTGCATTAACCGCGCGTGGGCGGAGCAGCAACGTTCGGATGGCTCCCGGCTGTCATGAGCACATGACTACCGTGACTCATGAAGGCCGGGAGCAGTCATGAGCACAAAAGGTGTTAAAGATCAAAGGTTAGCACCTATTAAATGTTATAAGGAAACCCAATATTATCCTATGGGGCAGGCAGTGCTCACAGTAGTGAAAAACTAATGTAGTAGTTTTTCACTACCACTACATGTAAAAGTTAAAAGCACATGTCCAACCATTTATTAACAGTGCACCCTGCCCTGTTGGCTACCTTGTGCCTACCTTAGGGTTTTGTGGAATACAAGGGGGGTTTAAGCAGGCCTGTCAAGAAAGTTATATTGCCAAGGCGAATTGGCAGTTTAAAACTGTTTGCAAGCTGAGGACATGCTTTAAGGGGTTACTTAAGCGGGCTGCACATTAATTGCACAGAGTCCAAAGGCCATCAAAAATGAATTCAGCAAACATAGGAGAGATAAAGACAAAAAGTTTAAGGGTGACTTACATGGAAGGCCAAGTCGAACAATAATTATATTGTCACTTTAACTGTTGTTTTTATCTGTGAATTTCTGTTTTTTTTAAATGATATAAACCAGGCTTCCTCACCAAGGATAGATTTAGCCACGTCGCCAAATCCCCACGGGCACTCAATCCCACCATGCATGGCCTTTGGCCATGGGCATCCTGGGATATCCCCAGAGGCTAGACTGCGGCCAAGTCTTGCAACCAACCCCTGCGGCGCATGCTGTTCAGCCATGCGTGGCATAGAAGTGGCAATAGGAATTGGCCTGATTTAAGGTCCTGCAGCCAACCCCCTGAAGGCACAAACCCCCACCCCACTGTGCATAGTCTTCCACTGTGCATTATGTGGGGTTGACCATAGGGCTTAGCCGGTGGCCAAGCCCAGAACCCATAAGAGCGTGATTCCAGTGGGTCACTGGGACCATCCCTTTGGGAACACTCTTTCTCCTCTTATGACCTCAGAGGATTCCACACAATTTTGTTCATGATTTAACTTGATTTATTTGTGAATTTTTTCAAAAAAGGAGATTCATTTGAACATTTCGAATTCATTTATATAGTTTCATTGTTCATCAATAAGGCATCATCATTGTAAATTGAATCTAATGCATTTCGGGCTAGCTTCGAGCCCTTCATCAGGGAATAACACTTGCAGAGCGGCCGAGCGCGAACACTATTAGCCCCGCAGCACTCTTTTCTTCTCCTCTCGCGCCGTTCACTGTCGCTTTGTTGTCGGCGCCGACAAAAAAGCGACAGTGAACGGCGTGAGACCCCGGGAGCGGAAGAAGAGAAGCGACTGCAGCGCGAGTCTCACTGAGACGTCCGTAATCGGAGGAGAAAAGAGTGCTGCGGGGCTAAGAGTGTTCGCGCTCGGCCGCTCTGCACGTGTTATTCCATGATGAAGGGCTCGAAGCTAGCCCGAAATGCATTGGATTCAATTTACAATGAGGATGCCTTATTGATGAACAATGAAACTATATAAATGAATTTGAAATGTTCAAATGAATCTCCTTTTTTGAAAAAATTCACAAATAAATCAAGTTAAATCATGAACAAAATTGTGTGGAATCCTCTGAGGTCATAAGAGGAGAAATAGTGTTCCCAAAGGGATGGTCCCAGTGACCCACTGGAATCACGTTCTTTACACCGGGATCCCATCTTGAACGGTCGCTCCCCCCACGCTCTCCTGCTACATTCACTGATTGACTACACCTGCATCGCAGCTGAAGCCCTTGCACCCGAGCATTCCTGACCGCGCCTGGTATCGTTGACATAGATAGATTAATCGCGCTTTTAAGCTCTTGCTCGCGCTGCGCTGTGTGAACGTTATTTCACTTAATTGTTTTGTACTTGTTGCACTCTGAATTGCCTGCTTCACGCTTTGTACCTCACTGTCAGCGAAGCTAACCGCGTTTATCACAGCTTCTGCATTAGCGCTTTGAAGCTGATTATCGCTTGGCGCTTTCTGAAACCTGATTTTAAAATTTTGATTGGCGCTCTGTGTATTTATTAGTTGCACTTCATTGCTGTAGTGTGAAACGTTAGTACTTTTGTTAGTGGCGCTTTGGTAGAGGTATTCTGCAGGAGTTGAGAGCCTTGGGCTGCCTGTTGACGAGCATTGTGCTGTGCCCTGCTTTTACTTTCATTTTTGCCCTCCATTTTGTGTTTTCCTCTCCCCTGACCCGCCTCTCTGATCCCGCCTCCCAGCTGACCCTCCCACGCTCCGCCCCCTCCACCATCCATTTAAGTCAGATGGTCCCACGCGCAGCGTCCACGCGCTACGTCCTCGCCGAAGGTGCGCCAAAGGTAAGCCCGTCTACGCCCGTCCGCGCCTGGACCGCGCCCAGCGCCAGAGCCCCTGGTTCTCGTATTGTCCACCCCTCCCGCATTACCTACGATGCCTCCACCCTCCTAGCCCTTAACCCCGGCCGTTCCCCCAACTGCGTCCAAGCCGCCCCCGGACACACCCATGGACCCTTTTCCTGCTACTCCTGCAAGTTCGACGGCACCAAGAACAACTCCTCATCCACTAACACCAACCAGATATCTGACACCAACCACCTACATTGCATCCTTCTCAACACCCGATCGGTCCACAGGCACGCCATTGACCTCTGGAATCTACTAGACACCATCTCTCCGGACGTCGCCTTCCTAACAGAAACATGGATGAACGCCTCTTCTGCCCCAGACATCACCATTGCCATCCCAGAAGACTACAAGATCATACGCAAGGACCGTACCGGCCACACAGGAGGAGGTATCACTATCGTCCATAAGAAATCCATCCGCATCTCAACCAGCTCAGACGTCAATCTTGCCAACTCTGAACACCTTCACTTCCAGATCCACATCGACCCCAAGACCACACTCAGAGGCACCCTCCTCTACAGACCTCCAGGACCCCGCACACAATTTAGTGAGGACATCACGAACTTCATCATTCCACACGCGCTCCCCTCCAAAGATTACATCCTTCTGGGAGACCTCAACTTTCACCTTGAAAAGAACAACGACCGCAACTCCACCACCCTTTTGGACAACCTCGCCAACCTCGGACTTAAACAACTGGTCACTTCTCCCACCCACATCGCAGGTCACACACTCGACCCTATCTTCACCTCCAGCAATCATGTCTCCTTCAGCCACACCACGGCTCTCCTTTGGACTGACCATAGCTGCGTTCACTTCACCTACAACAAGCCCAAACCCAACAACCACCCCCAATCAACTCTGCAAAGAAACTGGAACAAAATCACCATCGACCAGATCTCCTCATCGCTTCTTCTAAACCCCCCAGCCCACTCCTCAAATCCCGACCAAGCCGCCACCAACCTCACCCTATGGCTATCCAACAGCGCCAACATCCTAGCACCACTGAAAAAACGACAAAACAAACTCGGCAGCAAGAAGGCCTCCTGGTTCAACGATGATCTTAAGAAATCCAAGAAACTCTGCCGCTCCCTTGAGAAGGCCTGGAAAAAAGATCCAACCACCAGCACCAAGGAAGCCTTCAAGAACGCCACCCGCTTACACCACCAACTGATCCGAAAAGCCAAGAAAGCCGCTTTCAAGGACCGACTACATAACAACGCCCACAACAGCAAAGAACTATTCAATATCGTCAAGGAATTCACCAATCCCACGGCCAACTCCAACGACATCACCCCCTCCCAAGCCCTCTGCGACTCCCTAGCCTCATTCTTCCACAACAAAATCGCAGACATCCACAACAGCTTCGACAACCAACCCGAAGACCAACCCACCCAACCCCTAGCAGGACCCCCACCTCCCTTGAACACCCTCAACGACTGGAACCCTATCTCCACTGAGGACACCATCCGCCTGATGAACTCCATCCACTCAGGATCCCCAACTGACCCATACCCTCACCACATCTTCAACAAAGCTGACTCCATCATAGCACCACACCTCCGAGATGTCATCAACTGCTCCTTCAACTCCGCCACCTTCCCGGAAAGCTGGAAACATGCCGAACTCAGCGCCCTCCTGAAGAAACCCACAGCTGACCCCACCGAACTCAAAAACTACCGCCCCATCTCGCTCCTTCCATTCTCGGCCAAAGTCATCAAGAAAGCGGTCAACAACCAGCTCGCCGCCTTCCTTGAAACTAACAAATCCCTCGACTCCTCACAATCCGGCTTCCGAGCCAAACACAGCACTGAAACCGCCCTCATCGCAGCAACAGACGACATCCGTACTCTCCTGGACAATGGAGACACAGTCGCCCTCATCCTCCTTGACCTCTCCGCAGCCTTCGACACAGTCTGCCATAGCACCCTTCTACAGCGCCTCAAAAACATCGGAATACAAGGAAAAGTATTGGAATGGATCACCTCATTCCTCACCGGAAGAACCCAGAGAGTCCGCCTCCCACCATTCATCTCAGAGGCCACTGAAGTCATCTGCGGCGTACCCCAAGGATCCTCACTCAGTCCCACCCTCTTCAACGTATACATGAGCCCCCTCGCGGCCATCGCTCGCCAACACAACCTCAACATCATCTCCTACGCGGATGACACTCAACTGATCCTCTCACTCACCAATGACCCTAGAACCGCCAAAACTAACCTACACGAAGGAATGACAGAAGTAGCCGAATGGATGAAACACAGCCGTCTGAAACTGAACTCAGATAAAACAGAAGTCCTTATCTTAGGCACCTCCCCCTCTGCCTGGGACGACTCTTGGTGGCCAGAAGCCCTTGGAAAAGCACCCATCCCGAAGGACCACGCACGGAACCTGGGCGTCATCCTGGATTCCTCACTTTCAATGAATAGACAAGTCAACGCCGTCTCTTCATCCTGCTTCAACATTCTTCGCATGCTCAAAAAAACATTCCGTTGGATCCCCACCGAAACTAGGAAAACGATCACCCACGCTCTGGTCACGAGCCGACTGGACTACGGAAACACCCTCTACGCCAGTACTACCGCTAAACTCCAGAAAAAACTCCAACGAATCCAGAACGCTTCAGCCAGGCTCATATTAGACATCCCGCGCAAAGAACACATCTCTGGTCACCTGAAAAACCTCCACTGGCTCCCCGTCAATAAGAGGATCACTTTCCGGCTCCTAACCCACGCACACAAAGCACTCTACGAAATCGGACCAGAATGCATCAACACACGACTGTCCTTCTACACCCCCTCACGCCAGCTACGATCATCCAACCAAGCCCTGGCCACTGTACCTCGCATCAACAAAACCACCATGGGAGGTAGATCCTTTTCCTACCTGGCAGCTAAAACCTGGAACTCACTTCCCACTCACCTACGCCTTACTCAGAACCACCTAGCATTCAGAAAGGAACTTAAAACGTGGATATTTGACCAGTAATTCCCCACCCCTCTTCAAGCGCCTTGAGACCCTCTGGGTATGTAGCGCGCTATATACATTTTCTGACTTGACTTGACTTGACTACAGTTACTAAAAGGCGTTTTTAGGGGTAATAACGCCACCTGCGGAGAACCTAAGAAAAGATAAACCCATAAACTCAAACAGCTGTGCATCCACCCAAAGCACTTTGTTCGCAAGCCCAGAACCCAACACCAGGTAGCAGCCAACCACCTCTCAGGACTCTAACCCAATTTTTTTCTAGTTTTCCTATTTTTTTAATGTACTGCAATACCGTAGCTAAAGCACCATTAATGGTACTGTGAGATGCAAAACGCAGCATAATTTTAAAATATTCTTACAACAGAGGGATCCATCTAGGACCCCCTCAAAAGTGCACCCAGTGTATTTTACAAGTCTCCAAGTCCTGACACGGCAGCCACAACATATCTGTACAAGTTGTGGCCAATCAATCAGATTGCTCGGTCCCACATGGTCAATATTAATTAATATAGTTTACAGATGTCATTGAATACTTGTTCTCACTGTAGAATTTCAAATAATTAGATATTCAGTTGTGCATGAAACTGTACTAAATATTTACAGGGCGCTCCTGTCTTGTCGGGACTTTTAGTGATCGTCAAGAATATAGAACAACCAAACACAGGCACAAATGTACTTGATAAATGAAGCTAATAGATCACTTTAATTAACAATGCTATCAATAAAATACAATCTTGTTGACTAGACTAGAGTGAATCTTGCAAATCTAAATGCAATGCAAGGCATAATAATTTGAAATTGTTTATCGAAACACAGCACAGCAACAGTGCAGAGGCACAGAACTTCAAACTAGTGTTAAACTAAATCCTTAGCAGCAATTAGTGAAACAATGCCATATGTTATACAACATTGACAAAGGAAAGACATATGCTACAGAAATAATGAAAACCCAAAGCAGAGAAATACATGAGAAGTTAACACCTTGTTTTAATTTAAGGCTACGTTTTTCACAACAATGGAATTAGAATCCGTGGTACTAGTTTTGAATTATTTAAAGTTCAGGATAAATCTTGAATAGAAATAATGCACTTCATTATTTTTCTTTCATTAAAGAACGGGTAAATATGAAAAATTCACAAAGCACAGCACTGTGCTGTATTGCGAGCAAAAGAGAGAGCACCGTATATACTAAAATATGTCACTGCTTTCCTCTCTTCCTGTGTTGGCTGCCAGCATCAACACACACACACTCCATTCTGCCATAGTGCAAAGGTGTGTGCGTTCTATACGGAATCGTTTTGTACTAGAAGGAAACTGATTAAAAGAACTGTTCTTCAACACTGTTCCTGCTTTCTGTGTGTGCTGCACAATGCAACACACAAGTAAAGTAGAGACAATTAGGAAAAAATACAACTTTTCTCCTTATTATGCCTGCCTCATGGAGGGATAAGAATTTGAAACAAGTTTGTAGATAGGAATTTGTGTGCTGCATGGGGATGCCCAAGTACCACTGAGAGAGCACAGAACAGAGTTAAAAATTGTAGGGGTGCATCATATTCACGAGTAGTCAGCACCCACATATATAGAGGACTTAATAATTGTGTTCAAATATAATGTAGGGTTGAGAACTAATGTAGTTGGTATTAGAGTTACACTAAGAGCTAATGTAATGTGCTTTAAAAATCAATAATGCTGCTTTAACATAGAGATGTTGTTTGCTGTGGAGTATTTCACTAATAAGAGATGTGTTTAATAAATCACCATTGTGCCTTTAGATTCGCCTTATTAAACTCACAGTTGTAACTTTAAAATGTGATTGAGTGGCTTAGGTAGAGAATTGTACTTTGCATTAAAGATTGATGTTAAAGAACGTAAATGTATTGCTTATGTCAGGATGTTGGTGCACATAAACGTGCAAGAGGCCCATTTCATGGAAATCGTGTAGGCCTGATTTGAAATGCCTTGATTAGCATTAAATCGTAGAAATGTTTTTGGAGAAAACTGCTTCAGCTAAAGTCAATTGCAACATTTAGAATTTGTGAGCCGATTCACATGCGTTCCTTTGCAGGTGCAGGACAAAGTAGATAGTGGAGTAGAAGGGCCCATTGTGTATGAGAGTTAGGCTCAGACATGAAGGAGTAGTCGAAGAATTCAAGGAAGCAACTTGAATCGAAGAAGAGCCTGGGACCCAAGGACGTTTTAACGGACAAGGATGGAGAGGTGCTATAATGGAAAAATCTGAAAACCAACACATTCTAGAGGGGCGTACCTGAAGGCGTGTCGTCCGCATTGTGGGATTTTGTATTAGGGACAGCACCCCGAAGGTGGAGGTAGAGCAGATGGGCTGAGCAGTCAGAGAGAGAGGTTGGTCAGGCAGAGAGCTTAGCTAGGACTGAGTAGCCTGAAGATTGAGATTGAAGGAAAGTGAGTGAACTCTTTTAAGAGTCACCACTGCTGACACCTTTATCAGGAATGGGATATTGTTGAGTAGGGATGTCATTTAGGATAGTGTAGGGACAGCCTAACCTGGATTTATTCCTTTTATAAATGATTACTAAAACTCAGGTTATAGCAATTCTTGTTAGCCTGATGATTCTTGAATTGATTCTGGTATTATTTCTGAGTCGTCTCAGATTTTTCCGTAGGATTATGTTTGTATTAGTGCTTGTTTATCTTTTGAATCTTTTGCTGAGATGTTTGTACATCCAGTTGTTTTTGGCTTTGTAATAAATTTTTGAACTTAGTTCCTAGTCAGTGGTTCTTTGGGGGAAGAAGGGGAATTGGTTGAAATTGTCTAATTATTGTTTAAATAGATTTCCTACTTCACTCTATGACAGATAAAAAGGTCTAGTCGACCAGTGTCCGGGATTCTGGAGAAAGGTAAGCAGAATCTAGAAGTAAAATCCCGCCCTTTCACCACCTATGGAATTGCAGTGATGTAAAGTAACATAAAGCAGCACATAGCGTTCCTTTGCATCACTTTGGGAAATCCTCCAATGCATATCCTGATTTGTGTTGTATAGTAAATTCCAGCTTAACATTTTGTGCTGGATTTGCATTACAAAAGTAACTCAAATCCGGAGGAAAGCATTAGCAAATGTCAGCCGTATTTTTCAGAGAAGTGAAAGTGCTTACATAGAAAAAGGTTTTTAAGTTCCCTTATAGGGGCTTTCATAGTTTCATGTTCTCAGTCTGAAGCTGCTCACCAACGGAAAGGTGAACTGGAAAATGTCAACACCTATCTCATAGCTATAAGCAAAACGTAAGGTGTTTTCATGTAATTCAGTGCGTGCAAAGCTTCATGAATTTAATTTAAAAAAATCCAGGGGTGCTTTTACACAAAAATATTTTTTTCTTTAACATATAGCGACCAAAAGCTTGCAAATCTAAGCTATGAACTCCAAAAGCACAGTCTGGAGTCATAGGTTCAGATTTACAAGCCTCTTGAGCCACTTTTTCGTCATTTTTACCATGGGAAAAATGACGCAAAAGTGGCGCAGGGGCTTGTAAATCTGCCCCATAGTTTTTGCACTAGCGTAACGAAACTTGAGGGGGGGGGCTGCAAGCTACATGGAGAGGAGCCCCTCCGACTCCGTCAGGTGCTCTCAGGCTAGGGCACTGTGCTGCGGGAGCCCCCTGGAGTGTGGGGGCCTTTGTCACCATGGGGGCTGCGGGGGCCACTAGTTTATTGTCTGTACGTTGAAAAAGTGGGAAAATAATGCATGTAGCATGTAATATATCTGCTGAAAAAATAGCCAAAAATCTATTTTCTTCTTGCCTATAGATTAGGGAGATCTGACCCAGCACCTTTTTGGACAAATGTTATTTTTGGGCAACCCCTATGTGCGCACCAAGTTTATGTAGGTCGAGTCACTTAATACATGAATATTAAGTATGCATGGATGTTGTCAGCCTTCAAGTGGTCTTGCCTACAAAAATGGAGGTTCCCCTTCGAAGTTGTTTTTACAAAGGGAGACTTTCTTAATCTTGCAATGCTGAAGTAACCTCCTAATATAAATGGGCACATTGCAGTGTTTTAGAAGAATAGTAGTGCTTAGCACGTGTACATTCCAACAGTTTTGATGTTTACTTTCAAAACCAAATTAATCTGAATTATCTCGAAATGCCAGAAATGGAGTTGTCCAAAATTTCTAGTCCATCCCTATCAGGAATCTCAGAGCCAATTCGATAAAGAGAAGACAAATTAAAAATTGAGATTTCGTAATCTTAAATTACCGACCACCATTTCTCCTCTTGAGGACTCTGGGAATCACTGCCTAATGAGAGGTTGAGGATCTCAAAGATCTTATTGGGCGATAAGGTTCTACAAAATGGCACAACAGACAAGGACCTCTTTTGTTAAAGGCTTTAAAATTGATCGTTTTGTTTAACGGGTGGACAATAAGGTCTAAACAAAGATGTATAGACAGACTAATATTTAGGCAACCTCAATAGGAGGCGCTGCAGCATTTTAAACAATCTGCAATCTGTCCAGTACGGATTGAGAAATGCCCAAATATAGTATGTTTCTGTAATCAAGGAAGGATGCTACTTAGGCCCGGATACCAGTCCTCTAGGTAGATTTTGTTAATATTTCCAGAACTTTCATTATTATAGTTCTCCAAGTGCTAAAGTAGTCTGCAGCTCATTTTTTCACCTGCTTCTCAAATGACAACTTGTTAACCAACCAAGTTCCTAAACTTTTAGCAAAGGTTTTGGGTTGGGACTGAGGTCCTGTGGTTTCTGGAAATCAATTTGGATCAATTTACATTATTTCGACAACCATTTTTATGGCCATTGAGTTTTAAATACCATTTAGTCGTCCACTTAAGTAAAGCTGTAAGACATACTTTTGAATGCTGTTCTGGGGCCCAAAGAGATGACCAACTGTGGGTCATATGCATGAAATGTCAAGTGTAGACCAAAAGATTGAACAATATATGCTAGTGGATGAACATAAACATCTAACAATGTGGCATTCAAAGAGGATTCTTGAACTACTCCACACATAGGAGATAAGTAGTCTGAATGCAAGCTATTTCCAGGCCAGCTGAGGCACCCCTGAATTATGTAGTCTTTCAAGCAAGATTTCGTGAGATACTGTACTGAAAGCGGCACTGAGATCTAACAGGATCACAGCTGCGGTACCACCTTGCTACAATGTAATTTTGAGATCCTTGACCACTGCCAAAAGAGCTGACTCATTCGTCTCCAGAAATTCCAACAATTGGTGTTAACATGCTTAACTAAAATCTTCCCCAAGTCTGGAGCATTATCCCTTTCTGCCATAGCACACTGATGAACATAAAGAATGATGAAATTTATGAAGAAAAATCATCAACCCAACTTTCACTCCCATCAATATTAATACCTGCCACAGTTTAGATCTGTCACCAAAGTCGAACACAGTTGATTGGTCAATAAATTCTAGAAGAATACCCCCTTTTTAGGTTGAGCTTAGTGTTGCAGCATATGCGCTGCTCGCTTTGCAAGGCATGCAGTATTCAGTATAGCGTGGAAGCTTTGTGGAAGCTCCACCCACTCTCCTTTTTGATTGGCTTAGGTCCCAAATGCTGCCTTCAGATTGGTTTTAGGCTTGTAAGTCCCTTGTTATGGCGACCATTTCGTCATTTGAATCCTTCCATGGCTACTGGCCCCTTTACTTTCAACACGATTTTCTTCCTGTGTCTCCCCCCTCCTTTCCTGCAGACTGTGAGTACTTGGCCCCCCACTCCCCCCACACACTCCTGTTTGTGTCTTTTTGCCCGCCAGCCGTCCTGTTTCCAATGCAATAGGTCTTGCGTAAATGCGTGTCCTATTGCATTGCAAATGATAGATGGAGTAGTTATCAGTGGTGGAAATGCAGCAGGTGCAGTAGCACCGTACTGAGGGTTGCGAGGGACCCTAACACTCAAATTATGGCTTTTGCTACCAAACAAGGGGCGCCCGGAGCACTGCCCTTGATGCCTTCAGGGCCATGGTGCCCCGACTGCACCACTGCACTAATGCATCATGTCTTATTCGTTTAACAAATTACAACGGTAGGGTACTTTGCGTCCCTGTGCAGTGCTGTCATCTTCACCTCTGAAACCTGTGCATCGTGGGCACTGTGGGCTCCTCGGGGAGCTGCGTTTTCCTTTAGTGGTGAAGGCCTCAAGCCACTAGAGTTTGGTTTCTGTCACAGTAACAAGATGGGAGAGGGACGGGCAGGGAAGGACACAACAGAGACTCGAAAGGATCGGTGGCAGAAGCCAAACAGACTGGTTGGGACACATTCAATAATGCAATGTGTGTTTCTATCGAACACCAGTCTTGGGGAGGACAGGGGAGTACCAAACCAAAGCTCTAGAAAGTTATCAATCAATTATCAAACGTACACAGCTTCAACAGGTTAAAAATCTGCACATTACCTACCAGGACGCTGGGATTAGCTTCTTTGGGGTCTTGCAAATGCTGCAGGGTCCCTCAGTTGCTATAGACCAAGTCTGCCTTAACAGTAGTGCCTACACCAACTTACCTCCCCCGTGTGCCTCACCTGGTCACAGACCAATGAGAGGATGGGCGAGCATCTCACCGAAAACCGTAACAAGGACAAGGGGGCGTGGCTTTTCCAGACTCACGCTGGAGTAAAAACAGGTGGTACCAGTTACACACGCTCTGCCGCTGGCCTAGCACCTGTGACATCAGCACTCCCACCCTAGGGAAGAATGTTTGGGTCAGGAATGAGGATTCAGCGACAGGGATGTGTGCCACTGGATATCAAATACATGCCCAGGTACTGGTAAAGATAGATCCCCAGTACTGGTCCCACTGGTACTGGTACTGACCCGTCACAAGTGCTGGTGACTAGGAAGCAATGGCCTCATCAGATGACACTTGGAGATAGAATCAAGAAACCAGCAGGTACCGGGAATCTCCACTGGGAGATTCTAGTATGATAGGTACAGGTTATGCTGAACAGGTCTCCAGTACTAGCTCCTTAAATGTGCTGGTGATGAGACAGGTCTCTGCTATATGACACAGAGAATTACTGGTAAAGTTGGAATGGTCACTAGTAAATATATGTAGACATTGGTAGTGTGGGACACATCTCCGGTGTTGGATACTAATAGGTACAGAACAGGCGTACAGCGCCTATTGGGCTCAAAGATTTTCAGCCCCGTCGTGTGGGGCAGCCCGGGCTGAGACAGTTTACTGGGCATACACACAGCCGTACCGGAGTACTTCACAGGTCTTTAAAATACCATTTTCTTGTTAATGAGGCTTTGTTGTTTTTTCACCCCTGCTAAAGCCCCTGAATCTCCACTCTGCCTATTGCTGGAAGAATTAGCCCCTCCTCGAACTTTTTCTTAGCCTCCCCCTGAAATTTGTCTCTTGTTGCGCATCTGGTACAAAACAGTGTGGCGTCCGCTCCTAAACAATGCCAGTGCTCGCCCATTAAATGTATTGAAGCAGCGCCGATGAGTGTAGGTACTTCACTTCAAATTAAATTGCAGGTATTTAGTACCGGAGAGTACCTTCCCATTTACTGCTATTTTGAATAATTACAATGCTTTGTACATTACCAAAAAGCAGTTTATGCTTAAGGGCAGGGCCAGGCCTAAATCAGATTGACCAGGACAGAGACCTGGGCTGAAAGAACATTTGGTGTTTGTTGTGGGGGCGGTGAGACTGCAGGCGATGAGAGGAAGATGGAACAGTTTCGCTGAAGTACATTATTGGAGAAGCAACCACTGGGGGATCATTGGAAGTGGAATGGAATCACAGTAGCACAGTGATTTTTAAACTCGTGGAATTGGTTAGGTCTCTTGATAAAAGAGCAAAGTTACCGAAGCGTGGACGTCAGCTGGTGAAACAAGTAAACAAGAGTAAAGCGTTTGTGTAATAACGAGTTGAACCCCTTGAATCTGAGACTTTTTCGTGGCACTAGATTGAAGCTTCGTCACCTTAGGTCCTCTGTGCATAAACAAGGATGGACATAACTATTGTGCATGCGGGCAAGTTTCACGGGCATCCAAGCTGTGCACGATAGGGCTGGGCACACTCACATGTGGGGATATGGCACAAGGGGATAAAGCCGACAAAGAGTCAGCTGAGTTCAGCTCCACCTGCCCTGTCTCATGTACAGAGAGTGAAACAAAGTCAAACCAGTCCTCGGAAGTCCTGCTAAATTTACCCCATCTGCTTACAAATGCCAACAAGACAATACACGCATAAACAGAAGCCACAGACAGTTTACCAACAGATAAACCAGTTGCACATACCGATCTTCTCTTTCCAAAACACACCTGTAACAACTGACATGGCAGCACTCAGCGCGGGGTAAGCTTTGTTTAATACTGCATTCCTGAGCCTGCAAGGGCACAATTGGAAAAACTGTTTCGGAACGGAACATCAGGAGAGACCCGTGTGCCCGTCGAGGGGAGCCAGCTCAGGTAAAGCCCTTCTGGCTGCTCTGCCCAACGCTGGGTTCACTTGCACTTTCTCACCCCTGCCACATCAGCGGGATACCAAAATAAAAATAAACACCTTTCACCGCAGCGCCAGGCCAGGGAAGTGGAAGAGAGTTACTGGTGCCACTCACAGTGGTGGCCCATCTGCACTGTCTCACCCCTACCACACCAGCTAAAGCGGTTTCTAGTGCATCAGATGCATGGCACTGGATCCACCCACACACACCTCTCACCACAACGTAAGGCCGGGGAAGTTTAAAGAGAGCTCACGTTGCCGCGCTGGGCTCTGCCAATATTCTGCTGCCTTTGGGATTTCCAGCGCTTGCCGAAAGTATTCAACATAACGTCCCCTGCCATGAGACACAGTCTTTGGGACCCCACACTGGCTGGGGGGATGCATTGGGGGACACACGGGGCACCTTCTGGACGGGGGTGGATCCATTCCCGCCCCGCCTGACCCCAAAATGGCGGCGATGGGGCCCAAAGTGGCATCCCTTTGAAAGGATAACGTGTTACATAGGTCTGACACTAACAAAAGAACCAGTGGGGCATCTGGAGATCACATTGTGAAGAACAGACAGTGAAAGCAACCCACACCACTAAATAACAGGATCAATAACAGTTTGCCTGACGCTATGATGGCCGTCTTTTTAGCTCACTCCTCATAAAAAGCCTCCCATACTACCTAGATGAGGGGCTGAGACTCCAACCCTATATCACGTAGATGTTACTGGGGTATTGAGTAGGGGTGGGCGGCAAATTACATTCCGCTCCAAGAACTTGCGAAATTTCGGCATTTCCGCATTCCGTGCGGAACGTGGAAATGTCGAAACCTCCGTAATCCGCGGCAGAACGGAATTCGGGGGCACCAGGAAGCACTTACAGAGGAATCCGGCAGGTGACGTGGATAGATTCTGGGACTGGGGCGAAGATAGGAGGCTCCCAGCCAGGGAACAGTCGACGGTTAGGGCAGTGCACCAGGGGCACGATCACAGAGGAAGTGGACCCGCTCACGCATGGTCTGAGCGGTGCCGGTGGCAGGAACTCTTCTGGCTATTCTGGAAGTGTCCATTGAAACGGGAGCACAACTTCTGATGACCACTGTACTAATAAACTTGTTCCTCCAGGGGGTGAGCGAGGCTCCTCAGAGCTTGTGTCGCCCTTCGGTAGATCTAACAGTTGTGTGACGTCTCCTTTGTGTCCTAAAGGCCTGCATTGTGATATATGACAAGTATCACATCGTAAACACAACGATTCAGCAGTGGGCATGGAAAGCTGGACTCAGAGCGTCATTGAAAGATACGCTTGGCAAATGTCGAGCGCACAACTTTTGTCTGTTCCTTTACTCCTAAAATGTGCCTGTAGCTCCCGAAGGTTATCTGTATTCAGCCTACACCATCTCTGAGGAACAAGGTGGCCTTTGTGTTAAACATTATATTTAGCTTGCGCTTTCACAGTACTTTCCAGAAATTTCATGAACACAGTAAACAACCAATAAAGAAGAATGTGCAGCTAGTGTGCAAATCTGTCCTTTTTAATGTCTGTATTTTAGAGTTTTCGAAATGTGAAAGTTTAATGCATGCATCTCAAGAAACATGCTTTTATAACTAAGCACGAAGGAACAAAACACACAGAAATTTTAATTTGGTTGACTAGTATTGTGTAAGCTAGTAGTGTACCAAAATGCCTGAGACACTGTTCTCGGTCACACACGTAATGTCAGTCAATTGCATTAACCTGTTTGTTCATTTCCTTTCAACAAGCAACATCCTCAACAGTGTGTTTGTTTTCTCATGGATGTGTGTGTCCATGTGAGCATGCATCTGTGTGTCTTGTTGAGAGTGAGACACTGCATAACGGGCGCAACAAGAAATCTCTGCGAGCACGCAAAATTCCGTCTGCTCGTGGAGATTTCTTGCCATTTCGCGGAATTTTGCATAGAGCAACTCAGCAAATTCCGCCCACCCATAGTATTGAGGGAGTTTTGCAATACTGTGACTGGCGATCTGGCCAAATGGAACAATTAGAGGCAGAATTTCTCTTGCCTGACCCCAAGATGGCATACATGACATACTTGTCCTCTACAGTGAACCTTGCAGTCCACAAGTTGGCCTTCATTGGGTTTATGATCTTCTCCCTCAGCCTCATGATTCTGAATCTATCTTCCCTGGATGATGACTGGGTTAAACACTGTTAGTTCTGAGCGTTATCCTCTGCACCCAAGAGCTTAATATGAAAGCATCTGGATTGCTGATGTGCAGCGTACTATAAACTTCTGTGAATTGTAAAAAAATAATTAAAATTACTAACGATGTGCTTCTTATACTGGATGGCAAAGCCTCTGGAATGGCCTGTGCTAGGCTTTTAGAGATGGGGCAAGTTCACGGCCACAGAGAGAAAACAGTCTGATGCTGTTTGTTCCCATTTAGTACTCTTTCTTTCATTGTCTACTTATTTTGCTCCTATCCCCTCTCCCCTGAATTTCTCCTATTGCATGCTACACCGCCTAACTCCCTGTCCCTTTATGCCCTTTGACTGAGCACTCCTTCTCCCCTTTTTAGGGAAAGATCCAATATTTATACTCTGGAGCCTCAGCGAATCCGCGGAGAGAGTCTACAGCACCAAGGGAGCCATTCACAGATACGGTATGGTATGGCACCCCTTGCCAAAGCACTCCCTCTCCTCTATTTGGGGAAGGATCCAGTATGCATGCCTTGGAGTCTCAGAGGACCCTTTGAGAGAGTCCACTGCGTATAGGGAGCCTCTCGCAACAGAGATGGGGAAATTGTACCACTTTCCCTGGGATCACAGCTTACTGGACTTTGGACGCAGCTTTGACTCCTCTACAGGTTTGTGTCCCCGTTACCCTCCCCTTTCTCTTTCCATGCTGTGTCTTTCACCATCCCCTCCTCTTTCCCTCCTTCATGCTCTGTCTACTTCCCCTGCTCCTACCCCCTCTCCTGAATCTCTCCCCTTGTCTCCTTTTTCCCTTACGTATATGTCCTTTTTGTTTGTCTCGACCTTACATGTAACTATGTCCCCATGCTCTAATAACTGTGTAACCTTTGTAACGATGTAACCTGCAAATATGGTCTGATACTCATGTAAAGCGCTTTGATACCTCCGGGTCTAGCCAGCTCTATATAAATCCTTTCAAATAAATAAATAAGATAAAATAAATAAATAAATATCATATTACATAAGGCATGAGTTTATGATTAGGCAAGAATTAAGGGACCCCCTCTACAAATATTCTAGGTCAGGGAAAAGAGGGGATTGAAATGAATACAATGATATGTATTTCCCTCACAGACCATTATACTTTCTCGTTGGACATTGTTCATATACGTTTCAATAAACATCAAGGATACAACGGTGATAAGCTCAAATCATCTCATTCCTTTTTTATTTTATCAAAGCATTTCTTTTATTTTTTTATCTCATTACTTTATTTTATCAAAAGGCTTATTTTTTACAAATTATTATTTTTCTTATATTTTTCTGGAAAAAATATCATTCTTGACTTGTAAAATTACAAATACATTTATTTTTGAGCAGTGATTATTAAAAATCAAACATGATATAGAACCAATTTTAAGAAAAATACATACAACCAAACTCTCCTGGATAAAATTTGATACATACAATCATACTTCAATCATACCAACTCATCCAATCTCACACCAGCTACACTCATACAATATCTGTACACCGTTGAGTTATCTATGACAAGAGAGAGCCGCTGCCAACACCGGAATCTCAATGCAGAGCACGAGACTCAGCACTAGGTCGACGCGTGTTTCGTGGTTAAGAGATGTAAGGATCACCTTCCTCAGGACCTTTCCAGATATTTAGCTTCCTTGATTTTTATTGAAACGTATATGAACATTGTCTAATGAGAAAGTATAATGGTCTTTGAGGGAAATATATATCATTAAGTTTATGATTAAACATCACTTCACAGGGAGCCCCAATCACTTCATATAATCTGGGACAGGTTTCCAGTACTGGGCTTTCATCTGACAAACTGGTGCATTCTGGATGGTGTAGTTATTATTGGCTTGGTTCCATTAAACTAAGACATAAACACCTGATAGGAATGACTTGCAGGTTCATACCCCAGGAGTGGACAGAGTTTCCTTGGTACATGAGGTGAAGTAGCCAGGCTAACATCACAGGAAACTAGACAACTGCTGTAGAACACAAGTCACTGGAGAAATTAAAAGTCCATAAAGGGTACGAGGAGTAGCTCCAAGGAGCAACACTCCCTTAATTGTAGCAATTGTACATCATCATCTATCTATATGTAATCAAAGATACATTACAGGGTCTAGCTGTGGCTTCTCAATAGAAATGCTCACATGGTTTGTTGAGTTCCTTTTTTATCAAATTATTTGGAAACAAAAGGTAACACACAGGACACTATATATGTGGGCAACGTTATGCAAGATCCAAGCACCAATTCTACCAATGTCTCTGCGACTTTTGATATCAAAGTTCCATACACCAACGTTCAAAAGAGGGAGGACCGACTTGTGTTGAGTCACTTTTTAACAAACATCCTAGGTCCCTTCGGTTATCAACCAACATCCCCAGAAATTTAGCCAGACTTATTTACAAAATGATGTTTTCGATATCAAAACTGCTTTATTTATAACTGGGGAAAGGATGCCTCCATGGGGACATCTTGTGTCCCCAACTTGGCTAATCTCTTGACGGTAGCATTAGTGAGCGTTGCTATCTTTACCTTCAAGAATGTGGGATTTAACAAGCTCATTTTGGACAACCAACATATTTTAAGCACAGAATATAAAGCAATGAGCGAATCAATGTTTGTGTAGAAATACCAGAACATTAAAAATGTTCTTATTGGTGCATTCAGATCCAAAGGAGTGGTAGTTATACAAAGCGTTTGTAATGGTTCACCCACCAATCAAATGCTGTTTCAGATGTGGTAATTGCACTATACATCAATACACAATCAACAGCGAGGATTTTATTCATAGATACGCTGTGAAACAAAGGGGCATATTACCAACAACTAGCGATAATTTTTGTCTCTAACTTGTTTAGAGACAAAAATTATCGCCGCACATCGGCGATTTTTATCGCAGATAAACCTTGCTATTAGCAAGGTTTATCGCAAATGCGATAAAAAACGGCCGCAATGCATGAATATCGCTGAAAAGTCAGCGATATTCATGCATTATCGAGCAAATGCTCTTAGCCATGTTATCCACCTCCCATTGGATAACATGGCTAAGAACTGCTCAGGGCAGGTGTTAGCTTTTGGAGATATTCGCTCTTAGCGCAAATATCTCCAAAAGTTGGTAATAGGAGATAGCGATGTTAGCGACTGTTTCCAGTCGCTAACATCTTGGCACGCCCACTTTGCATGTCATTAGTGATAAATATCACTGACATGCAAAGCGGGGCCCAAGATGGTCGCTATCTCCTATTAGCTGTCGCTAACTGGTGTTAGCGACAGCTTGGTAATAGGGAGATAATTTTATCTCCGCTTTCTTGGCTTTTAAAGCCAAAAAAGCGGAGATAAACCCCCTTGATAATATGCCCCAAAGTTCGTTTGCCAAAGTGTAGTGCATAATACCTCATCTATGCACTTTCTTACCCATGTAACCTAAAGTATGTGGGGAAAAAATAGGATATGCATGGGGGCAGCATAAAGTGAGACAAAGAAGTCTGGTTCTTGATGACAGCTGAGCATTGTTACAATGCACTTATAATTTCCTTGCCCAAACTTCTGGACTCAATTCCAGAAGTAAATTTTAGATTGAATTCACTCTATTCTTTCCCATTCCATACCTTACAGGGATGCACTCTGGTTCTTACGGCTTGCTTTGTACTCATAGGTCAGTTCCAAATTGGACTCCAAATCATTCACTGATGCATCCAACAATGAGCTTAACATTATTCCTCTATCGCGTTCCCTGAAAGTCAACTTTCTTTGTGAAACCCCTTTTAGACATACTCTCAATATCGTGACTTTTACGAATCTTGAACTGGCCATCCGATTTTTTTCATATGCCATTTCAACGCATCAGCATATGTAATTTAGAAGATTGTTTTTTGTTTTGCTAATAACTGTGGCACAGTTTCACAAACGTTCAATAAACTTTCCAAAAAGGAGTTCATCAACTACAGCTCCGTCCTCGAAAGTTTCTGGTGATCAGTCACGCAAAGGCTGAGAAAAAGGGCTGGGGTCCCAAAACAAGTTTTCCCCATGTTGTTTCCTATAGCAGTTTTAGGAAGCCTCCTATCAATGCCATAGATCTCGCATTTATGACAATTTGAGCTATTGACATTGCAAATGATAATGCCTTTTATTTTTGTTTTCATTTTTAAAACATAAATAAAATACATTGTCAGTTACAATGCCAAAAGCTTAAACTCACGTAAATGTGAGACCTATTCCATTGCAAATTCTTATTTTGGGTAAAGGTGCGTAGCGGGAGGTCGCCATGCCTTAACTGGACATAAAGTTTTTCAGAGAGTAAGGGCTGAATATCATCCAGCACTGGTTCAAGTTTATACCTATTTTTTATAGCCACGAATTCCACTGTTAGACAGCCAGTGGTAGTTCTACGTTCAAGTTCGTTGAGCTTGTCCGCTCTGTAGCTCTCCATCAGGGTCTTTCTAGCTAATGATAGAGATATAGAGAGATGTAGCCTCTGCATTGTTCTATAGGTCGCCCCTCCCCAGGTTCCCAAAGATACTCCTAATGTTGGTCAACCAGGTTATCCTCCCTGAGCCTCGCATGCCCATGACATCAATTAGTTCATCCCTATATACATCTAGCTCAGGGGTACTCCAGAGGTGACGCCAATAGAGGAGGGGCCTTAGGGCCACCTCTTCCGATATCGGCCTAACGCCAAGATCTAGATGGAGGGGTGTTAATGGAGTACTGATGGGGAGGCTCAAAAGCTGTCTGATGAAAGTGTTCTCTATTCGGGTTAGCGGATTCACTGCACAGTGGCCCCAGAGTTCTGCTCCATAGAGGGCGGCAGACCTGGCCTGGACCTTCTAAATTTCTAGAACTGGGCTAAGTGGTTATTTTTAGCAGTCCCTTTATAGTTTTAGAATACTCCCGTTGTGTGGGTAAATTTCAGCCCTGCTTTATTGATTGGGCACCCCATTCCATTTTCTCGGTCAAAGTCAGACCTACATAATTAAAAAAACTCTCTCAAGGGGTCTGCCGTCCAGGCAGGGGTTGAGGGCGGGTAGATATGCCTACGTTAAAGGCCATATACTTTGTTTTTTGCAGGTTAATTTCCAGGCCCCGATTCTTGCAGAAATCGCTAAAGTTGTCAAGAGTCCTCTGTATTCCCGTCAGGGATTTTGCGAGGAGATGCGTGTCGTCCGCAAAAATCAGGGGCGGCATCTTTCACTGCACTAACCTGGGGGCATCGATAATCTTCCCTTTGCTCAGGTAATCTATTGATGTAAAGGGAAAAAAAGAGTGTCAAACCCCTCTTTCCATGGGCAAATGGGCTGAGAGTTCTCCATTCTTTCCATATCTAATACAGGCATATTTGCCCTCATGGAGAAATTCTATCTGATAGCACAGGTATTCTGGTACCCCCATGTCTCTTAAGATTGCCTAAAGTTTATCCCTCGGGACGAGGATGAAGGCAGATTTTAAATCTACAAAAATAAGGCCATGTCTGAACTGGGGTGGCAGAGTGGGCTAAAGAACGGTGATGGATTAAACCCTGATCTTTTGACTGTACCGCTTTTGGCTGCCATAAGTGTGGCAGGGTATACTCAGACGTGAATCCCTTGCTCACTTTGGCTTGGCAGTTCGGGCTGGACTGTTCCCATGAGGCACAGGGTCAGACTGATTGCATATAGCCATGTCTGAACTGGGGTGGCAGAGTGGGCTAAAGAACGGTGATGGATTAAACCCTGATCTTTTGACTGGGTGTGAGTGTTTGATTGATTCAAATGCTCCGTCCATCACCACCCCCTTTTGTACCGCTTTTTTGCCGCCATAAGTGTGGCAGGGTATACTCAGACGTGAGTCCCTTGCTCACTTTTCCACTGGATTCAAGCAAGCCGGGCTGAAGACGGCTGGAATGCCAGAAACCTGTCCTCGGAAGATTGTTTCCGGTCCATGGAAGACATGGCTTGGCAGTTCGGCCTGGACTGTTCCCATGAGGCACAGGGTCAGACTGATTTGCATATAGCCATGTCTGAACTGGGGTGGCAGAGTGGGCTATAGAACGGTGATGGATTAAACCCTGATCTTTTGACTGGGTGTGAGTGTTTGATTGATTCTAATGCTCCGTCCATCACCACCCCCTTTTGTACCGCTAAAGTTTATCCCTCGGCACGAGGTCGAAGGCAGATTTTATATCTACAAAAATAAGGCTGCCTCTCTCGATGGTAACTGTTTTCCAGTGTATTAACTGCAGCCTAAATAGTTGATCTAACGTAGATGATCCTGGATATACATATTTTTCTTTTCCCCACAATAAGTATGTCAGGATCGATTATAAAATGGCATCTACAGAAAATGCTGCAAATTCGATGATGGCTAGTCCCCTAAAACACTATCAGACCACAATGCGCTTACCCTTACTCTTGATATCACCAAGTATAAGAGACCTTACTATCAGTGGTCATTCGATCGAAAGCTTCTGGTGAACAGGGAGAATATAACTCACATAACACTTTGGGCACAGGAATTTTTTGATTATAATCAGTACAGCACCTCTAGATTTGTGGTCTGGGACTGCTAAGAGGAGAGACTATCGCCTACGTGGCTAAACGTAAAACGAACCAGGACAGCATAAATCTACAACTTAATTTGGAATTAGCAAGCTTAAAGGCGCAGCACGCCACTCAGATACATCGTGGGGAAGAAAGTCAGAGTACTTTGCAAAAAATTTTAGTCCTCAAGACAGAGATCAATAATGGCCGAACACAAAAAGCAGCCAAAACTTTCCAGGCAAATCAAAGAAACATCTATGAGAATGGGGAAAATGTGGGAAAACAACTTGCCCTTCTGAACACGCCACAAACAATCTCATAATGCTATACAAACTATTGACTTTGAGGAGCAGAAATATACTTCATCTGTTGACATTGCAGGGGCCTTCCAAAGTTACTACCAAACACTCTATCAAAATGAAGATTAACAGATGGTAGCAGATATAAAAAACTTTCGAAGTAACTGGCTTTTACACTCGGAGTTAACTAGGACGATTGATGATTTAACTAGGGAAGATCTTGAAAAGGAAATCTCAATTACCGAGCTTGAAATGGCACTTTTAGAGCTAGCTAATGGAAAAGCCGCAGGTCCAGATAAAATCCCGTTGGACCTCTATAAAATACTTGGGAAGCCGATTATGCCCTATTTATTAGATTTGTTTCTTGGAGTGCAATACGGTGGCATTCCACCTGAATCCTGGAAATGCACAAGTATAGCCATGTTTCCAAAAAAGGAAAGTCTCCTGAGCTGCCAACTTCATACCGTCCTATATCGCTTATAAACTCTGATTCGAAACTTTATGCCAAGATTCTCGCTAACCGGCTCAGCAGGGTTATTGAGCATCTGGTCTCCACGTGGCAGCATGGCTTCATTCCCGGCAATGGTACAACAGATCATACCCGGAGAGCCATTTCCCTTTTTGACATCATGGGAGCAACGGGGGGCCGGATGTCAATGATCCTGCTCGACGCCGAGAAGGACTTTGACCGAGTGTCTTGGCAGTTCCTGTGGGGAGTTTTGGAACTAAACAACTTCGGAGAGGGTCTTAATAAATCTATCAAAGCCTTTTATGCAGAGCCTAAGGCCAAACTCACCATCGGCGGTATCGAGTCAGAGTTTATTAATATCCAAAGGGGCACGAGACAGGGGTGCCCGTGCTCCCCAATCTTATTCTCCCTTTACATTAACCCACTAATATCAAAACTACTTACCTCCACCTTAATAGAACCGGTGAAAGTTGGTATATTTAACACTAAAATTCTAGCCTACGCCGATGACGTGGTGGTATTAACACCTAACCCCACTGAGGCAATTCAGGAGATAGAGCAAATCCCCCAGACCTTTGGCTCTTACTCAGGGTATTCCCTGAATAGGGATAAAACAATGGTGCTATGCACAGGAAATACCTCATTTGAGAGCTCTTATAGAGTCAACCAGGCTACATATCTAGGGGTGTCTATATCTCCTAATGTTAAGGAAATCAACCAACTTAATTATGATCCGCTGGTTAAGAAAATTAAAAAGGACCTCATTAGAGTAAATAACCTTCATTTGTCAATATTAGGTAAGGGGAATTATCTCAAAATGAATGTTTTTCCAAAAATACTATATTTATTTAGAGCGATTCCGCTAATGATTGAGGACAATAATATTAAAGTTTTAGACTTTTGTATGTCTAAATTCATATGGAATTATGGGACAATCAGGAGACCGTTGCCATTTCTGACATTACCACATGACAGGGGAGGGCTAGCCATACCAAATTTGACTCTACATTTATGGGCAACTCTTCTTCAGCAAATGGCCCCCTTGTTTAATACCAAACCTAATATTGTTCCCGTAGCAGATCAGTATATACCCTCGATCTATGAATTGATATTAGGGTACAAAGCCAGAGGTTTGCTATTAAGGCAGGTAGAACTGTCGTATTAAAAAAAAACAAATTTAAAGTCATTATTGATGCATGGAAGATCTGGAAACATACATCAAAATACCTAGCAATACCAAAATACACTAAATACACTCCTCTCTGGCATAGTTCGATTTTACCAGCATATCTCAATGATAGCACCTCTAGAAAATGGGAGAACTCAGGGATTGTCATTCTGAGTAATTTCTTTGGCCATGGACTTACAGCGACATTTGAGGGCTTACAGCAAAAATTCTCGATCCCCCTACTGATTACCTAAAATATATCCAAGTTTATACTAGTATTCGGCACTGCTCACCAAGAATTAAATTAGAAAGTATTCCTTTCTTTGAAATTGATAGGCGGACCACTAGGATAGGGACTATATATGAAATACTGATGAAAAACCTTAGTGACTATCTGGAGCATGTTGAGAGAGGATGGGCAACAAAATTAGATAACCCAAATATAGATGTTGACACCTCATTGATATTGTCCTCCAAACTGTTTTTAGCGTCTAACCTCAAAGCTCAGTATTATAGAATGATATACGATCTCTATTATACACCTTCAAAATTATTCACATGGGGCTTACTGCCTGATGATGATTGTCCAAGATGTGCTCGTCCCCCAGCGAATCTTACACATATGTTTGCTGAGTGCCCTAAATTAGACCTAATTAAAAAGATGATCTCTGAATATTGGACGGAAATTTTTGGGCACGAATTAAGAACTTCATTGACTGTGTATGTTCTAGGTCATGATGAATCTCTGGGGTACAGCAGGGAGGAAGTAATGTCTGTGTTTATCGGCAGTGCTCCGAATCATACTGGCTGCCCTCTGGAAAGAGCCTGACGCACCTACCGTAGATGTCCTGGTCCGATACCCAACTTGGAGAGGGGTTAGAATATTATGATCCTCCATCCAGCTTTGTAGTGGCCCCAATAGGACTCGGGCAAAGATTTTCTGCCCAACGCCAATAAGGCTGATCGGGCAGTAATTAACGGGTAAGAGCAGGGAGCCCTTTTTAAAAAATTGGTATTATTTTGACTCCCGCCCAGCTGGTGGGAATTTCCATGCCTTGTAGTACAGTGTTTAACAGTATAGTCAGGCACGGTGCCCAGATGGTGGGTTCTGATTGGTAGAGATCACGGGGGAACCATTCCAGACCTGCTGCTTTTGCAGGTAGGATCTTCCCTAGTGCATCAGAGGTTTCTCTTATCGAAATTGTAGGGGCGGGTTCCTGATTTGAGCCTGGATACCTCGGGAGCCTAGCCTTTCTTTCTTCCCCTCCCTTGTCTCTTCTATAGAGAGTTTCAAAGTGTGCCCTCTAAACAGTTTCATCGATGTTTGGTTCAATAGCCGCTTTGCCACCCTTGTGATCATTATTTAAAATGTTCCAGAAGGACCTCAGATCATGAGTGCTTAATGCAGCTCTGAGGTCTTCCCATTTTTGGGCTTCCCAGTGTTGTTTAACTTTAGTTGTAACACTTTTATATGCGGCTCTAGCTTTCTTGATTTTAGCATTATCGCTACTTTTAATGGCAGTTATTAGTTGTGTTTTAGCAGCTCGACAGTTGGCGTTCAACAATTTGTGTTTGGGCATTTTAGGCGCTCTCTTGGTTTTATTTTGGTAAAAAAAGTGGCCAAAATGCCAACCAGATCATGGTGATTTTGTGAGACCTTGAGTAGAGAGTTTAGAGTTCCGTGTTCCTCTATCATTTGGGAAGTGATTAAAAGATAAGGGACTACTTGATGGTAGAGTTTGGCCATTTTACCTTGTGATTGGGAAAACTCGGCCCAACAAACTCTTCTCCCACTATTGGTCTGTGTCAGGCTTTGCACTGGTAAGTGGTGATCAACCTGGATCGTAATAGTGCATGGTGATACTATTTCTAAAATAAGAGATTTATGATCACTGTCGTGACGCGGGGTGATTTTAAAGTCTAGCACCTTTTGCCAGGATGGGGGTTGAGATCACACTGCCTCACAGTCCCAGCACAGTTTGCCCCTTTGCATCCTGGTTAATGCAGTACACAGTTCAAACTTACTTCAAAGTTAGCTGGAATTTGTCACCAAAGTTGGTGCAGAAATTGCTGTACATCTCTAGACACGTGTTTCTGGGTTGAGACCTTCATCAGTAGAGAGCTGCAGTTTTAGAGGGCAAAGAAAAATCATCTGGGTTTGCTGGAAATGCTGCCAAGTTCCTCTCAGGTCACAGTACCACTCACAGGCACACAGGTGCATCTCCAAAGATTGTCAGCTTGCTGGCTCAAGGGAGCTCCCTTGAGCCTCTGAGCTGACGAGCTCTTGGAGATGCACCTGTGCGCCAGCGAGAGGTACAGAGACCTGAGAGGAATGTGGCAGCTTTCTCAGCAAACCCCAGATGAATTTCGTTTTATCTCTACTGATGAAGGATAAAATCCAGAAACACCTGTGCCTAGAGATTAACGGCACTAACCTGCAACAACTTTGGTGAAACACTCTGCACAACTTCAAGTAAGCATGTACATTGCACTGCATTTACCAGGATGCAAAGGGGTGAACTGTGCTGGGAGGTGAAGCAGTGTGCTCCCATCCCCCATCTGTTAAAAAAGGCTCCCTGGAGCCTCTGAGCTGACGAGCTCTTGGAGATACACCTGTGCGCCAGGGAGAGGTAGAGAGACCTGAGAGGAATGTGGCAGCTTTCTCAGCAAACCCCAGATGAATTTCGTTTTATCTCTACTGAGGAAGGATAAAATCCAGAAACACATGTGTTTAGAGATTAACAGCACTAACCTGCACCAACTTTCGTGAAACACTCTGCAAAACTTCAAGTAAGCATGTACATTGAACTGCATTTACCAGGATGCAAAGGGGAGAACTGTGCTGGGAGGTGAAGCAGTGTGCTCCCATCCCCCTGCTGTTTAAAAAGGCCCCCTTGAGCCTCTGAGCTGACGAGCTCTTGGAGATGCACCTGTGAGCCAGGGAGAGGTACGGAGACCTGAGAGGAATGTGGCAGCTTTCTCAGCAAACCCCAGATGAATTTCATTTTATCTCTACTGATAAAGGATGAAATCCAGAAACATGTGTCTAGAGATTAACAGCACTAACCTGCACCAACTTCGGTGAAACACTCTGCAAAACTTCAAGTAAGCATGTAAATTGAACTGCATTTACCAGGATGCAAAGGGGCGAACTGTGCTGGGAGGTGAAGCAGTGTGCTCCCATCCCCCACTTTATGCCAGGACTGCATGTCTAGCATCATATAATCGATTATTGAGGTACGACCTGGTCTATTATATATGTGGTTTCTCTGGCTTTCTGATCGAGTGTGTCCATTACATGCTCTTAAAGAAAAGTTCAGGGTTAGAGCTTGGATCTGAAGTACTAATGAGGTCCAGGCCCTTACTGGCGGGATATTAGGTTTCAGGAACTGACCAATATTGGTCCTCCTCCTCAAATTGAGCCCCAGACAGACTGACAAGCGGCTCAAATTGGCTATTAAAGTCACCACCAATAATTTTACACCAGTACAGTGGAAGGGTTGGAAGGAAGGTATTGAGTTGTTCCATGGTAGTGGACTCCTGGCCCTGGGAGGTCGGTGAGAGTAAAGATTTATGAGCATGTTGCTTTGATTTGACTGAGTTGTTATAAGTACACGAGGGATATCACGAGAGGAGCTCTCTATGTGTTTGGCCTTACAACCTAAATGGACAGCAACCCATGTTGTCAGTCCACCTGAGGGCCTGCCTCTCCCCGCATGTGTCGCTGGAATGTTAAAAGCGGCAAACGCCTGCCTTTTCAAGTCATTTCTGGACCATGTTTCCTGGAACATGCAGATTTCATGCTGTTTGATGAAGAGTCCCCATTCTGGGTTCTTCAATTTAGATTTTATACCTGCTATGTTCCAGGAAAGTATTTTCAAACTTGAGGTATGCCCTGTAGCTGCCTCTATAGCGGATGGGAGGTTATTCTGTCTAAGACAAGTTCTTCTTGCGGTAGAGGATTTGGGTTAGGGTTTGGTTTAAGTATGTTTCTATTTGCAAAAGAGGATTTACCATCACTTAAAACTATTTTATTTAGGTCTGTGCCTACAAGGGAATTATCTTTATTCAGTGTGCCTTCATCAACCTGGTTCAGTTTATCCTTGGGTGGGTTGCTTTTCCCAGTCTCTATAGGTTGCATTATGGCCTTGCGGGGTGTCAAAAGGTAACTCCTATGGACAATCCAATTTGTCTTAATAGTACACATACAGGGTTGAGCTTTGTCTTGTATGGGGGCTGCCACTATCATTAGTCAGTCAACTGCCTCGAGGGGGCTGTACCTATTGTTCACTGGGATGCCAAAGAATAATGGATTTGTTTGTGCCTGCAGGGGTGTAGGGGGTTGAGTGTTCTGATTCATTGCCCACTTTGGGTGGCAAGCTCCTCTAATACTTATGTTGGTGTTGGTACCAGGGGTAGAAATAGCCTACAGGCAATAAGTTGAAAGAACTCCCAGGTATAGCAAAGTGATGGACTAAGAGATAATTAACAATCCCCCTATTCCAAAAATTGATGATGACGCAGTCACCAGAAATATCTTTGGGTCTCCAGCCTACCCATCCCACCCTGCGGGTCATGATAATTTCCTTTATGTCTCTATTCGAGAACTGCTTGTTGGTGATTAGTTAATGAAAACATTTATTTTTCAGCTCGAAAGAGGTTTCCCTAGTGCCTTTCTTTAATTCTGGGACTCCAGCTAAAATAACAATGTAAGGGATTGAGCCTGGGGGTAGATTGATACATGGGAGGGCTGTCCCTACCTGGTGGGGTCCCCCCTCTTGCCTACTTATAGGTCTGCCCCTTGTACCAGTAGAGGGATTTTCTGAGGGCGATACCACCCCTCCAGCAGTGGTCTTTTCTTTCAGTGCTCCTTTTCTAGGTTCTTCTCCCTGAATGGCATTGCCTTTCTTTGCCTCTTTGGGGCTACAATGTTGCCTTCCCTCCTTCTCCTGATTAGATTGCATTGTTTTATTGGGAAGGACGGTATTGGCTTCTGCGCTTGGGGGTCGGAACTTGAGTGTGTTAATGTGATGGCTAGTAGCTTTTCTTTCAAAATCACCTCAACCCTGTCAACGCAGTGTTCAAATAGTTTTGCGAGATTATAAACCAGGTCCCAAAGGTTTTTCAGTTCATCCCTGAAAATGGTACTTACTTGAACCTGCAAATCTACAACCATGTCCATGACCCATTCTGGCTGTTCTAGACCTCCATTCATTATGGGACTATTGCCATTAGCCCTTGTGAGAGACGGGAGCTGGAGCTTTTTTTGGGGGGGGGGCCCTCTTGATCTAATAGCTTTTGCTTTCCCTGTTTTTGGGCGGGCCTCTCCTGGATGTATAACGTCCATCCTGCTTTCTGCAGAAGGTCCTGCGTCACTTGAGGCAAGTTCCTTGTCCATAGAGAGGGGGGAATCTGTTACATCAAGGGGGCTTAAAGGTGCAGCAAGACTAGGTGTAAGTGATAGCCGCCTTTCCGTTAACTCAGTCTCATTTGTGACTACGCCAATGGCTCTCTGTAGCATACTGACGTCTGTTGTATGGAAGAGGCTGGCTGCACAGGGCCAACATTCGGCTTTCCCACCCCAACTCGCCTACCCATGATTGCTTATAGCTCAATTAGATCTCCAGGTGGAAATAGGCATTAGGCATTAAGTCACTGAGCTTGTTAAAAATGTACAGGTTAAGTCCTGGTCTCCTTCAGGGATTTAGGGGGTGGCCCACCCCGGCCTTCTCTGGCCTCTGACGGGCACAGATGGGCCCACCCTTGGCCCGGGCTTTGCCTGGGCGTGTCCCGTGCTGCGGGAGGTCCGCTCCAAACTTAACCGTGTCTCCTGGTTCCCTGTGATGACACCCACTGCAGGCATCCGGAAAAACCTGCTAGGGCTTGATGTTCCTGCTTGGCTGCTTGGCTGTTCCGCTCTCGAGCAGAGCAGGTGGATCTCGGGCCGTTTCCCTCACGGCTTGTGGGAATGAAGGCAGGTTGGAAAAGCCGTTCCCCTCACGGCATGGCTGGTGCAAGAGAGTGCATCCATTACATGTTCCAGCTTCTCCTCAGCTGCTTTACTTCAGAAAAGCCTACCATCTCAGTCCAAACACATATTGAATGGCTTGTCTTATGCTTTCGTCCTTGCTTGATTTTTTCCCGCTTAAATAGCCTGCCTAGAACTGATTGTCATGTTGTCTTGATGGCTTCTACTCCATTGCCATTGAAGAGTTTTTAACAGCAACCAATAATTCCATTCTATTGTTCCATAATTTACATTTGAACCAGGCATCCAACTTATTTTACAGAGGTGTTTCTTATCTAGGCATAAATAGACTAACAATCTCATTATGGGCTGGTTCAAACATATGTATAACACAAAAAACAGCGGGGTCTACCAGCTTAGTTATGTGGCTGCGCTGTCAATCCGAGTTAACAGAATCTCGGGGTGGATAAGTCACATCAAGACAGCTTATTTAGAAACAAGGTGAACACTATATGTATAGGAAAGACCAACACGGTACAGATCATTCATACATGGTTGACAAATCCAAAACAATTAGCAAAGGGTTACCATCAAATTGACTCAATGATCAGTCCTATCATATGGCCAAACCCCGGTGCAAATCAGGCTAGTCCCCTAATCATTGGGACTTCAAGCGCCGCACCATTAGTTGCTGGTCAAGGATTTGGTCCACCCATACAAACAGACCAACAATGATGGCTGATCTTTGATGGTAAAGTGAGAAACCGTGCAACAGAAAAAATAGTTACTTTAAAATAGGATGGAGTATCCTCCTATTTCTAACTTTATTCTACGGACGAACCACACCTCCTAATTAAAAACATAGAACAGTTCAAAAAAAGGACAGTCAACAAATATCTGTCTAATAACAGGCCCATATTAGACAGAGCTGGTAGACCCCCCTCTTTTTGTGTTATACATATGTAAGTAGCTGGGGATAATAATCTGGTAGGGGTCTTTAAATTAAATATCCCTTGGACCCTCTCTAAAATGTTTGGTTGTTGATTCTGGTTCAAACATGGCCAAGCACAGCCTCCTCTCATTATTTCTAGATTCATCCATACTAAGTCATTTTAATATCAAAGGTGAACAAAAGACTAATGCTACAGATACATAGCCCCTTTCATGTCACTCAATCACTTCACAGGCCTCTACAGTCTCTCGAAGGTCCCCTGGTACCATCATATAATCAATATTGCAAGGGGTGAATTTCCCTTTATAAGTATGTCGTACCATGCAGCCACTCACAAGATACTAAACATACCATAAGTGCTTACTAAATCCAGCAAACAACTACCCTGAGCATCTGTTATTTTCTAAAGTACTCAATTAGGGACAATTTATCCTGGAAAAAGATTCAGTGCTAAATTGACCGATACAATAAGAAAGTGCCCAGTGTGGTCTTAAAATCATCCATGATCATAAAACTTGTAAATAGGGTATAAACCGACCATCTTGTTTAGAAGGTTTCATCTAGAATGTCAGGCACCCCACTGAGTGCGAACATGTACCTAAAATGGTTGCTATTAACACTCATCAGTTGCAGATTAAACTATGATCTCAGTTCAATCGCCATAAATTATCTAAAATTGTATTCAATGGAAAAAACAAATAAGGGAGATTAAGGTCATTAGGCTACCTGAAGGACCTGAAAGACTCTGTCGGCACATAGCATAACCCGGAACAGCGAAGGACTGATACCCATCAATGTGACAGGGGTCACATAACCCAGAGTCTTGTCTGCAGATCACCTTCAAAGTTGTAATAAAGTTATCCATTTCCAGTTTATCCTATCGCAGATTTAAATATTTGTTTGTTTTGGTACAATTAAGCAGAAAGACAAATTCGTATGTCAACTTGTCTCAAATTTCTGGCACTGAGTGCAGAAGAGTGGAATTCCCAGGTGGAATTTAATTGTGCCAGGTCCAGTTTTCTACACCTGGCACAGGGCCAGACTTTACTAGCCAGAAATTCTGGCAACTTTCTCCTCTTTCCTTGCCTACCATCCTAACTCCCCTCCTCAGGCCCGCACCAGCTTCCTCACAATTTATCACTACCTGGGAGAATGTGGTAATTGGCTGTTTAAAACTCCATGGATCTCTTAATTGCACGTAGAATTCTGTATGTGATATCCTGGTCCAAATAGTGATAACTCCATCCAGGGGTTTAACTCGTCCTACATGGATATATGTGCGAAGGTACTGGAAAATAACAGAAATTCTGGCAACCTAGATTCTTCACACATATACTGACTTGGTCAAACTGTATTCTTTCCAAATTAGACCGAAATAAATACAGCAGTTAGTGAAATCCGGAAAAAACAGTTAATAATGCTGGAGTTTTGTCGGAGGCCAAATTCACTATGTATTAGGAGAATTTTTTGTTGTTGCTCATTTTAACATGTCCCGCGATTCTGCATACCTTGAATTTAGATGACCGCCCCTCAGAAATCAGCTTTGGACTGATGGTTTGAAGAAAGGGCAGGCCACCATAGAGCAGTGCAACTGTTTGGTGATTTTCTATTTGCCCTTCTGTAGGAGATCAGGCAACAACAGGGCAGGAAAGGGAACATCACATTCCCTTGATGGTGTTTTATTAAATAGTCTCCGAAGGTAGCCCCTTTTGCTTTGTTGAAATAAGGAAAAGTTGATGAATCCAAAGAAAGTCACCTTTTCTCTTTAAATTTGTTTGCCTTATGTGGATCTGACCCCACTCATAAAAAAGTTCACACTCGTCCACAGAGGCCTGCCTTTTCCCACAAAACCTGGAATACAGTGTGTGTGTCTATGCATCCCTACAGCTCTCACCTTCAAGGGGGTTTGAAACAATGCGTATATGTCAATGGCTTGCCCCAACCAACATCGCTGGAGCCCCTGAAAATCTTGGGTGATATAGGCTTAATTTCACCGAAATTTAGACAATTTGAGTTTTCCTGAACTAATTTGCATAGGCCTCATGCAGAGTATCAGTTTGGTTTACCATCTGAAATTACCGCACTATAAAGTCTGCAGCTTATTGTTCAACTGTACATATATCAAATTAAAGGTGCTGAGTAACATAATAGTTCTTTGCTGTTAACCTTCAATTCAAATCTTAATCAGATGCAGAAGCTTAGGGTGCGATTTATCATTTGACAGATGATACTCCATCAATGAGGCTGGTTGAGGACATTACTTCAGTCATCCTGATAGCCTACCACCCATCACATTTACAGATGGCCCGGCAGTCATCTCTAAACATTGAAAGGAACCACATTCACAGTAGTTCCTTTCAATATACAAAAAGTTCAGTTGACAGCTACTGCCAGTTTTGACAGCTGTGCATACGCCAAACATTTTAAACGATTTTGTTTTTCTGAAACAAACTCCCAATGTAGAAGTTTGTTTCAGAAAAGCAAAAAGCTAATGACCTCCACACCCTGAGATTTTTATGTAGTGACAGACAGGAAAAACAATTATTACACCAGCCACCTAAATTGGACGGGCAGTGTGGTGGCCTTCCTCCAACAGCCCCTAGCACATCAGAAGATGTTTTCAATCACAGGAACAAACGGGGGCAGGCCCGCCCTTTTCTAAATGAGGTGGTCGACCAAGAGTTTGGCTGACAAGATACTCTGTTGCTTTTGCAATAGAGTACCTTGTCCACCTAACTCTAAATGAGATCCATAGGGACATTCCATCTGCCTTATTAAAGTACATTTTCCCATTGGCACTTGTGATATGTAATGTTTGTGACAGAGTATCCCATCCGTCAAAATCTAAGTCACACCCATAATCCTTGCAATCTCTTTCTAATAGTTCTCTGACACATGTATAGCAATTCACTTTATGCAATTCGTTTAAAATCACTGGTGGATGAAAAGTGTTTCAGTTTGTAGGCCACACGCTGTAACGTTCAGGGTGAAATGTGATCAACACCCACTCATTTATTACAAACTTTAGCATTTCTTGATACCTTTTCCATGAAGACCTTGTCACAATTTGTCGGATATAATAAAATAAAAATGTAGTTGTAAACGTTATGGACTGTTAAGATAGCTAAACTCGTTGGGCAGGTGCTTACGTGGTTTAATTAACTTGTGTAACTAAAACATATTTTTATTTAAATGAGCAGAAGATTTATGGGCTACCAAAGAGACTGGAATGTTTTCGTTCGCTAATATGTGCACCCTAGTAAGTTTAGCAATAATTCAGTCTCCTGTACAGTTTTCAAATCAGAGCTGCATTCAGTGCATTGGACCCTCCAAGTGAGGGGAGCAAGGGAGCCTGACTTCTCCAGAGGGTCGCGGGTAAATCTCCTAACTCATTAGTAAAAATTAGATTAACTAAACACAGCTATTGCAATATAATTCTTCAAATGCATGGGTTAAGTGCATTCAAGGCTGGATCCAGGCATTCCACCCTGTTATAGAATCAGCAAGGAAAAACAAAATACCCCTAAGGCCAGTAGGTCAATATCTGTCTGCACAGATCCTATCTGCTACAAGTTAAGCATAAAGAATACATCTTGAAATACAACATGTGAAATTATTAATGTACATAATACATTTAATATTTATCTAATGGGTGTGCTTAGTGACATGCACAATTAAATGCAAATTTTGAATGCATATGGCAGCTGCTGGGGTGAATGTGTGAAAACCAATCCACAAGAAACTAAACCTTCAACAAATATGTGCGTTTAGACACAGACATCATTAAATCTGACTTTTAATTGTATAAGACAGCTGCTGTGATAAATGTGTCAAAGCTAATAAAGAGTTCGGCATTTTAATACAACTTTTTATTTCAATTAAGACTACTCTAAGGCATGAACATTGAACTGGGCTAATGCAGTTAGGTGATCCATACATATTATGATTGTCTGGTAGGTCAGTATGTCATTTCCCGTCAGATGAATTGATGACTGTTGCTGACTGACGAGAGCGAAGGGGGAAAAGAGACGCTGACTCAAACCTAGTACACAAGTGCCAATAATACTTACGCTATTAAACAAGGAAGGTCAAATACTGCCAAACTATTTAATCAACATGGTCTTGAGATAGACTTGTTATTTTAGGCTAACAGTGGGTCCTAGCAGTTTCACCAGAAAAAATCTGATTTTTACCTTTTTAAAGCCATGCCGTAGACAGTAGTGACTGTAAGAAAATGGGCTATTAGTTGAGATGTGGAAGTCCCACTAAAAATAATGAACACTACCCTTTTCAGGGTGAACCACAAAAGTTACTATATAAACCGGCTCTTACCCTCTGATAGGTTGGCATGAAGCAGGTCAGCTTAATTTAGAGGCAACTTGTATAGTATTTAAGCAGCACTCAAACAATAATAAAGTTAAAACACAACAAACAAAAAAAAAGCATTGAAAACATTGAATATATTTTAATAATCAAAATGACAAAAATCCAATCAGTATAACTGGAATTATGAATTTTTAAAGTTTTAGGTAAAAATAGCACCTAGAGGTTCAAAGCGCAGCTCACAGTTATCTGGTTGCGCTGGACTGGGTCAAAGTCACAAGTTCAGGCCAACCATGCTAGAGCGCAGGTCAGATACAGGGTATTGGTGCGGACAAGATGAGGCCGATGTCAGTGAAGGGAGCAGTTGTTGTTGGCATTGTCTGTTCACATCGATTGTCTCTGTCCGGCACAAAAAGCAGGTCGCCGTCGGAAGTTCACATTGACGAGCGAGATGGTCACTGTGCTGTTGGGAGAGGCACACTTGCAATCGTGAAGAACCCCAAACTTCTGGGTTTTCACTTTTTTTTTGGTTTTGAGGCAGGAAGAGTACGAATTCTGATGACACCTTAGTCCCAGGACCTGGGGAGCATCACTTGGGAATCAGAACTCACTCCAATTCAGAGGCGAACAGCAGGTCTCAGGTAGGTCCATTTGGTGCTGCTCAGGTGGGCAATTGTAGAGAAGGCCTCTGGAAGTTTACTGTGCCCCTGCTGCTATAAGGGGTCAGCCAACTGACCCCTGGAGTCATATCTGGGGATCCTAGGTTCAAGACAAGCAAGTCCAGTCACCCTTCTTCAGACATCAGACAGTCCTTCTTCTAAATCATCCACAGGTACAGGAGTGTTCTGATGAGAAGTTCTGAAGGTTAGGTGCCACATTTATACCTATTGCTAGCCTTTGTGAGGGGGGAAAAACCAAACGGGCTTTTGGTAGTTCATGACCTTCTCCTGAGTTTGGCTCCAAACTGTCAAGGGTGACAAAGGCAAGGTCAGTCCTGGTGTCAGGTTCCTTTGTCTGTGCTGAAGGCATTGTCCTTTGAAGTGTAAAATGGGCATGGCACTACCCCTCCTCAGCAATTCTGCCAGGAAGACCATCTCCCTTCACATCTAGGCATGTTTTGTCCCCCTGTCTGGAAGAAATACACAATAAACCACAGGAAAGCCATTCATAATCATGTGCCTTGGATGCTGGCAGAAAGGCACATTTGGTTTAGGCAGAAAAATGCAAACTTTCTAAATGTGTAATTTTCGGAAAAGCATCGTAAAATGCAACTTTAACATAAAAGAGGATTTTAAATTATAATTCAAATGAGTGGAACAAGTATTTCTCCATCTGTTCCCAAACTAAAGCTATAATTTATTAAGTGTAATAAGGTAACCCAGTATTAGTCCATAGGTGAGATGAAAATGTCTTTAGGAGTTTTTCGCAGTCAGGATAAATAACAAAAATTTCCAATATAATACATATCATGCACCCCTGCCCTCTAGGCCTTTAAGGCCTACTTTATGAACGACTTGCAAGTATTAAAAAGAAAGATTTAGGCCTGGCACAAGGTTTATTTTGCAGATCGAAATGACAGTTTAAAGCAGCACTACATGTTGCAGTGGCAGGCCTGAGGAATGTTTTACAAATCTACCTTAGTCAGTGGCACAATGAATGTTGCAGCCTACTAATAGCTGGGAATGTACAGGCCCGGGGAAAATGTAGTACCTTTTCGAGGGATGTTTAAGAAAATGAAATAAACAAATCAGGTGTATATCAATTTTAGCATATTTTCAAGGGAGAGCTCAAGCACTTTACCACTGTTTCGCAACAGTAAAGTGCAAAGTCCTACAAGCTAACAAAAATGGTTGCAGAAAAGGTAGGCAAAAATCTGGTGTGACTCTGCAGAAAGGACCTTGTCCAACAGTGACCAATGTAAGTCTGGGAAGGCAGTGTTCATATCACATTTTCATGAAACTATTATCTGTGTATATTACCTGAATTTATAGTCACTGTTTGTAAATGTATTGTGTTTTGAAACACTGACAAAGTGGAAAAGAGCTACATACATAGGACAACACTGATCTAGGCTTCCTCATTGTGTGGTTATTTACCCTTGATAAGGATATTTGTTCTGTGACCAGCGGGGCACTTTTACCTCATTCATGTACCTGTGGAACTGTCTTGCCTGCTTCATTCTGAAACCTTTGAATCCTTAAATATTGTGCTTGGCTTCTCCATCTCCACAGTGTACAAATAAATGCAATGCCGGGTCCGGACAAGAGGTGTCAGATTGAAATCAGCAAAAAAGCTCAAAAAATCCAGAGCAGTTGCTCCACGATGGTTTACTGCATCGGGTTGCTGAATGATGGCACCAGTTACACTGGCACTTGGAAAGTACTGTGGTCCCTATTTATGAGGCCCCTTGCACACTTTTGCGTCACCGGAACATCACTTTTTTGATGTTCCTTGGCACAATGTGCCACCGCAGGTTTAGAAGGTCAAGTAAAGCCACTTTACATGGGTTTTTATGGCCTTGTAAATATGTGCCCCTTTCACGCATAACACTGCTTAAATGGGGCATTCCATTGGTGTTGCTGTGGGTATTCCCATGCAAATGCCATGGAATCTGAAGAAGTCCCCGATTTGCAAGAAATCTTAGACTTGGGACTGCCTCAGAATTTATAGCCACCCAATGGGTGGCATTAGGGAAGAGCAATTGCCTGAACTGATTGATTTTGTGCACAAAATCAATCAGCCCCATAATGCAGGCACCCTTGCACTATGGTGCAAGGGTGCCTGCATTGGCGCATGGCAGCCCATTGTGTGCTAGCGCAGGGTAAAAGGGCGGGAATGCACTTTATCTTACAGATATGGAGCTTTGCAGCCCTTTTATTTATACATAATGCAGCGCAGTAAGATTCCTTGCAGTCGTGCTCTGTGAAAAAAACCTTGTAAATGAGGCTATCTTTTTCAGTGACAATGATGTCAAAAAAACAAGATGAAAATGAAAATGCTTGAATGCTTAAAGAAATAGCCTATAGTATTTTTGTAACCTTCAATTTTGTCTTGCCTGAGCAACGATCAGTGAAGTCAGAGAAGATATACATTTCATCACACTGGAATGTAAGTGTCTTCACTTTTGAATAGCTACCTGCTTCGTAAAACATTGCTCCAGAAGTTAATCTCTGAAAGAAATGCCAGTGGAAACCATTATCATGATCCAAGACATACCTTCTGTAATCATTTCAATCCAACACTCATTCAGTGATCACAAAAGAACTGACAGTATATATTGTGTAGATCTAAGAATCTCACCTCTCTTTTGCTTTTGCATCTTGACTTGCTGAAGGGTGAAGAATGTTCTTTACTTTCAATTTTATTTTATTTTAGCAGTGAGCTTTCTAGTCCTATACCATAGAACATTCTTCAGACATGGCCAACAACTAGCTTCCACTTGACGGAAACATCACTCCAGTAATTTATCTCTGCAAGAGATACTGTGGGTACCAATCAGGTTGATCCAAGGGTAGTTCTGCTGCTCCTGCTTGAGTGAATGTCTTCTCTCAAGTAGAACTTTCTCGTCACAATAGGATTAGTAAACTGTATTACAGTTTATGGTGAAGCTAAATTGCATAACCTCCTCAGACATTGTCTTTGACACTAAGGGTTGAATTAACGTATCCCTTGTCTTCTAAAAATGTCAAATTCCCACTGTGCACCAACCAACACAATGTGATGTTATTAAGAACAATATATTGATCATTGACTCCATCTTGTGTAACTGACTCAGCTTTCTGTGCCGACTCCATCTTAAGTAACTGACTCTATCTCCTGTGCTCTCATGCAGTTGCAGGGTGGGGAGGATGTGTTTTCGCTCTTCACTTGTTTTTGCCCGTCACCGTGCAGAGTAAGCTGGAACGTGTTGTGTGGAATGCACACTTTGTACCTTTCAGGGCAGAGATTGTTGTTGCCAGGGAAATGTACACAATGTACAATTCTGTCTCAGAGTCAAAATATAGGGACCAGGCCAGCTTCTGTCTTGATCCCGACACAGACTAGTACGGTCAGCTCGGTTTTTATAACAGAAGAAAGTGGGCGAGATTTCTAGAAACTTCAACTCAGGTTTCATAAAAGGTATTAAAAGGCGGAAAAAGTTTGCGTTCAGACATGAGCTCGCTGTGGGAAAGACGTGTTGCCGCAGAAAATTTTGAGGGTCCCGATCGATACTTCTGCCTGGCTGTCAAGGGCTTCTTCAGAAGAGTTGGCAAGATTGTTGAGTGAATGATCAGTGATTTATTCTTTTGACTTACTTCATGTATGTAAGCTATATGCTTCTCTGCTCCATGTATATATACCATATGTTATTTTGTTTTTGTGCCGATGTTTGCATTAACTGATATATGTTGCCTTCCTTCTAAAAGTGTTGAGTTAATAAATGCACACTTTTAATTTTAAATGCACCTGAATCTGTTTTCTTGCCTCATCTTGGGGCATATCAGCAACAGCCGGTGATAATTATCGCCAAGCGCGTTTAGCGCAAGGATAATTATCGCCGGGTACCGCTGTTTTTAATCGTCGGGATAGCGTGCTATCAGCAACCCTTATCTCAGATGCGATATATTAACCAGCAATAGTTACAAAAAGGTACGTTTATCGCTGGAAATTCAGCGATAAATGCACAGTGACAGGCGATACCTTGTTGATAGGGCTGGCTCTATAATCCACCACACATGGACTAACATGTTTAGTCAAAAGAAAAGCAGGCATATAGAAACCTGCGATGACCGCGGTTAGCGCTCCTTTTATCATCGCTGCACATGTTAGTGTGCAGATTGATAATAGGAGTAATGTCGCTCAGTGATATTTTCCTAGTAATTTCTGTGTGTTACACCCACTTTGCATCTCATTAGCGATGCAAAGCTGGGCGTTGATGTAACTGGCATAAAATCAGCATAACACGCAATAGCATGTCTTTTCTGATAAGGTGATAAAATTATCGCCGCTTTTCACCCAAAAACAGACGCTAAAGCTGCAATAATTTTATTGCCTCTCCTTGATGATATGCTCCTTTGAAAGTGCTGAGTCCTTTTTGTACGTGTGCAATTTAAAGGTGCAGTGGTAGATTTGCCTCCTTTTGGGAGTGCTTAGTTTAGGTATGTCCTACTGCTTCAAATCAAAAGCACTGCACACCATCTAGTCTTCAGCCCAGCTCCACTAAGAAATACTCATAGAGATCCTGTCAAAACGTTTGTTTTTTAGTATGAATAAACACATTGGCCACTAAATGATATCTTATTATAGAATGACACTACGTTTCATAATGCTTTGATACTTACTGGTAATCTCATTGCTCCAATTCTTACTCCCCATCTCAGCACTTACATCACTAGATGTGTCTACTACTAAAAGACAGGCACCCAACTGACTACCTAAAAGAAAAATGTTTAAACTCCTCACCATCCAGTAGTGATTATAAATGCCCACCTCTATCCAGAATCCAGAGGGAGGGCAAGATGGTCTTAAAGACTGGTATGAAAAAAGACCATCATTTACATAGTGTACTCCAAATCTTTTTGCTTTGACCTTTTTGCTGGCTGTAAAAACCTGTGTTTTTTACCCATGTTAACCAGTGGTAAAGTGTCTGTCCTCGCCTTCTCAGCATGATGAAATTGGCATAGTCCTAAATGGCACATTTAACTTACCCACACACCTGTCGTATATGGTGCAGAAGTGTACACAGAAGCCATAAGTTAAATATCACAAGTGGACTGCAGCACGCTTTGTGTCATCTCCAACAGCAACAGTGTAAACATGATTGCAGGCCTATCATTTGTGGTCTGACTGTGCAGTTTTAAAACTCCAAATTAAACTGTCAAAATAACCCCTTTTAAAAGGCCTAAATCTTACTTTTAATTAATAACAAATCAACTTTAAGGATGACTTATTGCCCATGAGGCAGGGTGCATGATATTTAAGTGTAGGACATGTAAAACTTTAAAGTTAAACATGTCCTCACAGTAAAAGGCCTCCAAAGCTATGTTGACTCTAGCAGGGTTCTTATTCCATAGGAAAGCATTGGGAAACAAGATCACATTTAATAATGTTATTTCAGGCTAGGAATAAGATAAAAATATTATTCATGGACTTTTTGAAATATGCATTGCAAGCCTCATTCAGTTGTGAAGTCAGATTTCAGTTAAATATTTTGGAAAAGGTACTTTTAGAAAGCTACCTCTTTCCTGCCTAAAGCACCTAGAGGTCCATTTTTTGTATGAGCAACAACTGTCACCTGGCAGCTGAGTTGTCCCCTTGATGTGGTATCAACATGCTCCCAGATCAGGGACAAAGGGCCTGGGATGTGGGGTGTTGGGAGGTGATGCTTTTCCCTTGACAGGGTAGCTAGTGGTACGCTATGCCCAGGACTTGATTAACTTCAAAGGGTCATACCATATTTCAGGCAAATGTTATCTGACACCTGGACAGGCCTTTCCTATGTTCCCCCAGTGAGACACGAAGTGACCCCAATGAGAGAGAAGCTTCACCCAACATTAGCTTAGAGTGACCACTGAGAAGGCATTGCTGATTTCCACAACAATTTCTGTCTCGGGGGTGGGGAGGGGACACATAGAAGAGCTGCTCTGTGGAAGAAAGGTTCTACCAAGTTGGTTTTAGGCTGAGAGGGGTACTGTGTGTTTGTTTGTTGTAGGGCACACAGGCAATGCTGAAAAAGTGTGTAGGGTTATCCATGGGAACTTTTACCCCATAGGTTAGAGAGTGGCTAACAATTTCCCCCACCCACAGGCTGGTGCCAGGCAGGAATGTGAAATCCCTAGTACCCTCTTCAGAACACTTTCGGACCTGTGCAAAGCAAACGAAGACTGGACCTGCTGTCTATGATTCCAGAAGTGCCTAGAAGACAGGATATGCCCTCCTTCTATAACCAGGCTAAAGACGTGGACTCCAAGGGTCATAAGGCTGACCACCAGTTCAAGCTACGGTGATACGACAAGCTGTCAGAGGCTTTTTCTGTAACTTCTAAGCAGGCCAGTTCCAACTGGACCTGACCTGGACCCTTCTGCTGACCTCTGTGGAGTGACCCTTGAGCATCAAGTGCTGTCCACACGGTCCTGAAAAATTGGCTGGTGTTAAAGTGTACTGCTCCTACCATATCCTGAAACATGAGGCTTAGAAACGTTTTGGCTCCAAAGACCTCAACTGGACCAGGACCAACCAGCTGATCCAATGAAGGGGCTCCGTCACTGGGCTAAAGGTTCAGTTTGTTCCCTCTCAAAGCTTTTTCAAAGCAGCAAATTTGATTCTGCAAGGCCTCACAGACCAAGTATCAGGCCTTGTAGAGCCCTCCTCAGCTACAGCCGGCAGCCTTGCCCATCTGGATAATTCTGAGCTCCAAAAAAGTGACTAGGGAACTGGTTTAGAGTTTGGCAGACTGGGTTACTCCCTCACAAACCCAATGGATATCTTGGTTGCTGAATTATGAGTCCATTATATGCTATGGCACTTGTGATACAGCGGACAGGATTTTTGTCAATGTTGTGATGGAGAAATCCAGAGAAATTCTTCCACCAAACTCTAAATCATGCCCTCTGTCTGAAGGTAGAAATCTTCACTAGGTGAAGTATCCAGCCAGCAAGTGACCTTCCTTGGGCATAACATTTACAATTCTCCATCCCAGATCTTTCCTTTCAAAGGACAGCAGCTTCACCAAGACATTGTCTAGTGGCTATCTTATATCGTGGAACCCTCTTTGGCCACAGCCAACTACTTTGTACCATTGAAGGTTTTTCTACTTCCATTTCAGAGACTGAGTCAGAAGGTACAAGCTCACACTGGGCCCAATCTGGTTTCTACAATTGGCCTTGCAATCAGCTTTAACTTGCATCTTGGTAACAGTCAGGCACGAATTGACAAATGTGGTTGGACCGTAAAAAATTTTAGTGAGAATTTATATTTAAACTTAAATATCTTTGGATTTCCTTATTGGATTTTTGCTATTTGAGTGTTATTTTATTCATTAAAATATTCTCTATTTTCCTAAATGGGTTTAGTATTTTTCTTGTGCTGTTTTTGTTCTTTAGTACATAATAGTTTAAACACTGCCATTAAGTTAAGCCAATCTGCTCTGTGCCATAGCTATCGTGACATTGAGCTCATGTATAATTAGTAACTTCACTGGTTCATATGCCCCATTAATACCTAAATTCCTTTCAACAGGAATGATATGTTTTTAATCTAATAGATTACATGGAAGTAATGAAAGACTGTCCTTATCATTACTATCTCCAGAACACATGCAACTGGCAGTGATCACCTATCGTGGAATATATTGTGAAAGGTCCCAGGCCAGACCCAAAGTATAAAGTACCTTCATCAAAAGGCAAACAAAGCTACAAGTGCCAAATCCCACTCACAAGTATTTAAATACCAAAGGAACAAAAGCAGTGCACCCAGATGAGCAGGGGTCCTAAGCAGAAGCCTATCCACACAAGGTAATAGGAGGGCTTAGGAAATAAACCCATCATGCACTGTTAGAGGCAAGACAAAGAAAGACAGAAAGCATCATAAAGAAATGGCAGAAAGATCAACACTGACCTTCTTTACCCCTACTTTGCGGTGTAGGCCAGATTTTTGAATGACAAAATACGTCTAGGCCAAACTCAAAGCAGAGAACATGAGCATGCCAACATGAGGTAAGTATAAAAAGCATACCAAATGTGAAACCAGAACAAGTGTTGAGACTCAAATACACAGAGATCCAGCTCCTTAAAAGAAATCAAGTAGAACTATTGGAAAAAAAACTCTCCAAGAGCAGGAAAAAGAGAGTAAGTCATGGAAGTAGACAAGACCAGATGAGGACAGCCACATATGTTACACACCAAAACACTCCTACCCACATCAGTTCAGAGCTAAGGGTAGCCATGTGCTGGGTCCCCAGAAAACATTGCAAGTCAGCAGAGAATCACAAGGGAACAAAGAGTGATGGAACAAAAAATCCATTCAAAAATACCTTGCTTTTGCCAAACCAAAGCCCAGGGAAGAACACTGGATCAGACCCCATATTAAAGAAAGGTAAGGAGAGAAAGAGTACAAAGCTACAACAAGAAGGTATGCAACAGAGCAAAAAGTATGCATAGGTCAGGCAGCACTGTGACCATAGAGAGAAACAAATGGAGGGCCACAACCTAAATCCACATAATACCCACAAATAAAAGGTGTATCAACCAAAGGAGCCATAATCTACAACTCATACTTCAAGGTTCCATAAGCACCCAGGACCAAAGAACTCAACAAGGGCCGCCACTGCCCAAAATGTAGGGTCAGATGAACAATTGGGTGGACCAACAGATGAAGTCACAGCCTACAGCAACAATAAGCTGAGTCAGAAAGTCAGTGCCACTTAAGAAGGACACAGGACATAACTCCCAGTTCAAGGTTGGCACAATAACCTGCCTGGAATAGGTACAATGCTTCAATCAAGGGAAACCATAGCCATTCTGTTGCACCATCTCTTAAAGTTGAAAGCCACCCTAAATTGACCCAAAACACCCCTAAACAAACAGAAATGAGAGAGAAGGCACAAGGAAACATCTATTAAGGAAGGACATGGGGCCAAAAGACTAGAGTTGCCAATGTAGGCGCCTGAGAACCAGATTCAAATCCCAGCCATGGCTAAACCTCCAGTGATTCTGGGCAATTCAATTGATATCCCATACCTAAAAATGTGAATGTCTTTTTCACTTGCTAAGCACTTTGATGACCTCAGGCCACGGTAGCCCTATTTAAAATGCAAAAAAAACAAAAAACCATTCAGGTCAGCGACGGAATAAAAGTGCAATTTCAGTAAGGCAAAAGACTGGCAAGAACCAACATACAATAGATACAATTGCCCAATCGAAGGATGAGAGACACTCATTCATAGGTTTATAGGGAGCAATGCAGGCCATGAACCACACAACTCAGACACAGAAAGTGTCCGAGGCCCATATTATACATAGGGCACACTGTCCATGTTTGTGCCATTCTGCAACTTTCAAAAGGAGTGCCTGGTGCAGACCGGAATAGTGCACTCTGTTATAATGACTGCACTGCCCCAAGAATAGTTGTAAATTCATGCTGCTGTGGGGGTAGCACATATAGATAAATAACAGAGTGGCTGCTTTCAAGCAACTTCGCGTTTCTCTGTGCAGAAGGGAACTTGCCTACAATATAAAGAGTGCACTTACCTGCAAGGGGTACTACAGGGGGTCCATGTGACCCCACTATCTCCCCTCAAGAAGGATGCCCTAATGTGGTGAACTAACAATGTACCTCCTTTTTGTGGCACACTGTCAACGCACCTACTACAGACATGTTTGCCTCTTTGCTCTGCTTCATAATATGGCCTCTGCTTAGAGGCAAAATGATTTCTTCAATTGCATCTGGCCACACCACCATGCAAATGAGGGACATCTTATAAGATAGCGCTGGTGCTACATATACATTAGCACTATCAGTATTACAGAATGAGCCGCACAAGCTTCTACGCCCCTTCTGTAATTCCAAACTGCCCAGTGGAAATACAAACTGGGCTCACACTCCTGTTGTGCCACTTTGGAATTTTGCATAATGCGGCACCAGATGTGCAAGTATATTACCCAAGACAACCGCAACAGGGAGTATATGGGGAACACAAATAGTCACAAAATAATGCAAAAAGAACAGTACATCACCAGTCTTCATTTTAAAATGGCCTGTTAACACGTGTTCATTAAAAGCTGCAAACCAACTGGAAGAGAAGGAACACTACCCAGATATAAATGCAAAGCTTGGGCAAGGGATCAGAATGAGGGAACAAGGAACACAGGGCCAGCAACTTCAAATCCCAAGTCCAACTTTGACTGAGGGGAGCACAACCACTTGAGACCAGGTAGGAGCAAAGAAAACCACATAAAAAGCTAGACCCACTTGGTACCTGAAGCAAATCTCAACTTTCATCAAAGAAGCAGCAAAATGAATGAGGGACCAGGGCAACCTAAGAAAAATCAAGGCCAAATAAGGGATTGTGTGTGTCTGAAACCCAAGGAAGAAAGCAGAACATCTTCCCATAGCAGTGAAGCTGGGAGCCACCCAAAATGGGATGCTTCAAAGGGAAAACAGGGAATCAACTGATACACCACAAGCCCAATAGTGATCAACTACAACTACCAATAGAAGCCAAGCCCACATAGAGCTTCCCAGCAAGACACGTGCATCTCACCACTGCCCCAGACATATCCATACCAGAAAACTCAAAGAATAGTGAACACCATACTCCATTGCCAGAAAAAGAAGAGCAAATGTACCAATCCTAAAAAATACCAAACGAAACAGATAGCCAGTCAGGTTTTACTTTTTTCTCATTTGATCCCACCCAGCCTGTAAGTACTGAGCAATCAATGCTTTATTTATGTTTTTTTATCTTCTTGTACTTTTTTGTTTCTTTTTTTGTATGTCATCAAAAGAACGGTTATCAAACAATAAAGAATGCATTCAGAAAACAATGTGTGCAATATATACAAGTAATCAATATGTACACCATCAATACTGAATTTCAAAAACACCAAAAATACATTACAACAAATAAATGAATTCAATGCCTAAAAACAATTTTAGAAATAGGCACCAGTCCTTCAGATTATATAACAGAAGACAGGCGGACAACAAAGTTCATAGATACTGCCTGCCTGCCTTGCTGAGCCAGTGATTAGATATTTTTATGGTTGCACTTCTAGGGACAGGAAGCGTGGTATTGTTTATATCCCTAGTTGCACCCTTCTTCTTTATCCCTGGCTCGGAGTCAAAGCGTTTTGAACCACAAAGAGATTGGGGGTTCTCCTCAGGACACGGACTGGATAGAGCTGTAACTGTAAACAATCATAATGGAGTTTGGTGTAAGTATTGAAAGCAATCACATTATTATGGACTCGGAGACTCTAAAACCGGTATGTATAAATACCTGGATGTAGCATTCATGGTCAATTTTGATGGGGATAGCAGCCTCACTGAGGACACATTTTCTGCAGAGAAACAGGTATGTCAATGAGTGTGAGCCTGTGAATACAATGAGCACTATGACATTACAAGCGAACAGGGCTGGATGAACAGCCGTCCTAACTGACTGGATAGAACACTCATAGTTTGTTGGGATGGGTGCGGGAGCCTCACAAGAGAAGAAATGTCTGCAGAGAAACAGATGTAAATGAGTGAGGGTCTGTCTCTGCAGCGAGTGCTGTACTGTTAGAACAGAACGGTACTGATCCGTAAACATCCTACCTGATCTTCAGGCGGAGCGTTTTGAAGATTGGGCCGTTCGGTCCGGGTATTCTTACGATCTAATTCGTTCGATTGCGGCTGTTTAAAGAATGCAAGGGGGAGCATTAGGATTCAGAATCTAGCGCGAGCAAGCGCGAACAGGCCATAAGGGTCGCGCACTCTGGGGCGTGTGTACTTACTCGTTATGGCCTGTAGAGACAGACCCTCACTCATTTACATCCGTTTCTCTGCAGAAATTTCTTCTCTTGTGAGGCTCCCGCTCCCATCCAGTCAGGTAGGACGGCTGTTCATCCAGCCATGTACGCTTGTAATGCCATAGTGCTCATTGTAGTCACAGGCTCACACTCATTGGCATACCTGTTTCTCTGCAGAAAATGTGTCCTCAGTGAGGCTGCTGCCCCCATCTAAATTGACCATGAATGCTACATCCAGGTATTTATACATACCGGTTTTAGAGTCTCTGAGTCCATCATAATGTGATTGCTACCAATACTTACACCAAACTCCATTATGATTGTTTACAGTTACGGCTCTATCCAGTCCGTGTCCTCTTTGTGGTTCGAAACGCGTTGACCCCGAGCCAGGGATAAAGAAGAAGGATGCAACTAGGGATATAAACAATACCACGCTTCCTGCCCCTAGAAGTGCAACCATAAAAATATCTAATCACTGGCTCAGCAAGGCAGGCAGGCAGTATCTATGAACTTTGTTGTCTGCCTGTCTTCTGTTATATAATTTGAAGGACTGGTGCCTATTTATAAAATTGTTTTTAGGCATTGTATTAATTTATTTGTTGTAATGTATTTTTGGTGTTTTTGAAATTCAGTATTGATGGTGTACATATTGAACACTTGTATATATTGCGCACATTGTTTTCTGAATGCATTCTTTATTGTTTGATAACCGTTCTTTTGACGACATACAAAAAAAGAAACAAAAAAGTACAAGAAGATAAAAAAAAAAAACATTGATCTCTCAGTACTTACAGGCTGGGTGGGATCAAATGAGAAAAAAGTAAAACCTGACTGGCTATCTGTTTCGTTTGGTTTATTTGAGTGGTCCAAGCCGGTCAGAAACAGGACCCTAACCTTCCTTGTTGCCCTCCAATCCTAAAAAAGGCAGACCCTCTGCAAGTTTCAACAATTTTCATGTGGAGGATTGTAATGCTCTGCTACATGGCCTCCCGTATTCTACACTGGTACCCCTTAAGGGAATCCAACATGCTGCAGCACATCTCATGCAGGGCTTGAAGAAATCTGAATAGATCACCTCAATCCTGATGGAACTCTGTGCTAGACAACAGTCACAATCCCTAGTAAGGTGAACCACAAAAAGTCAATAAATTGACCTGTGCTTTACCTTGAGGAGCTTGCTAAAAAAAAAGTAGTAAAGCTTAACTTAGACTTTATGTGTCAAGTATCTATACAGCACTCAAACATTAATAAAAAATGAAAACTCAAGGGGCCGTATTACAGAGAGTGCCCTGTGGCACAATCGGCATTTCTTTTGGCCTTACAGACGGGGCTGCAGAGGCTCGTATGTCCCCTTCGATAATACCAATAGCACTGGCGCACATAAAGCCTCAGCGCTATCTGCAGGGGCCGGTCTCTCATTCGCATGGGGGAGTGCCCCCTGTTAGCAGTCGTCTGCAGGGTGTAAAAGGGGTCCTATGGACCCCCAGACATTTCCCTTTAATATGCAAGTGGGCTGCCGCCTGCATTGTGAAATCACAGAGCTGCTTTAAAGCAGCAGATCACTTTTTTGCCTGAATGCGCTGTCCCCAGGGAACCACAAGTTTGTGGCTGCCACAAACTTGTATATAGGATACATTTTCATTGATGTCACGGGCGCACCTTTTGATGAAAATGCGCTTTTACTGCAATTACAGCAACTGTTGGACTTTTACAATCATGTGAACTATCTGTGTTGCATTGTATCACTACAATGTAGAGGTAATTAAAATATGTTTTCCTAATTTTGCTATAGAAGTTAAGATGAGAAGGAAGTTGCCCACATTTTCCTTTGTCAGAAAGAATGTAATCTCTCTGCAGGATAATAAAAGTGGATAGGTAGTTCCAAAAACGTGTTTTATGCTAATATTCTCTCATTTACTTTTCAGCTTCTTTCAGCCATAGGCTGTGTATTTCACTGCTTTGCCTCACATCATATCTACGAGGCCATGAAAAGACATGCAGGGCAGCTTTACGTGGCCTGGTACACATAGGTACGTCCAGTGCACCGCTGGAACATCATAAAAAACCTTCCGACAGCGCACTGTGCTTGTAAATAAGCCCCATAGTGTTGCAAGTGGACTTGGTGTTTCCGTCATTTATACTGTGCAGCCCTCATTCGCTCACTACTAAAAGCACTAGTTATATGGATAACAACCAGATCCCCATCATCAATTTAACTGTACATAAAAAGGAATACCAGGAAATATGAACTAGGCATCCACTTTGGAGGTTCCTAACAGCCCTTATCTTTACATTTTAGGAAGGAATATCATCAATTGAATATAAGCAGATGTGCCATGTTATCACAACAAATCAAATGAATGGTTTTATAAGGGATCTCAACTTGTCACAAGACAGGTGTTAGTAGGTTATTCAGATGAGTTGTCTGCTTTCATTTTGTTTTTTTGTATTTTAAGATTTTCCCCTAATAGATGCAGGACAGCAGCCATCCGAATGCCCCTCAATACCTTGAAAATCAGGTTCAGATCTACTAAAATGTGGGCAGCGCTTTGTGAAAGTAAGCAGTGTCCTGTTGTGCGATGTTTAAACAATTGTGCATCTGACATATAAACAAAGAATGGTGAGGCAGTGACCAGTGCCACTGGAGCATCCAAGTTATCGTTGCGTGATGCTAAGTGCAGTTTCACAGAGCATGGGCAAGTCTATCACCACAATGCCGTGGTAAATATGGTTTCAATTGTTGCTATACAAGTTAAGATGAAAAGGAAGTTGCACACATTTTCCTTTGTCAGAAAGTATCTGATCTCTCTGAGCTGCAGGATAACAAGGCGGAGAGGCGGTTACAAAAAAACGGTTTATGCTAATGTTCTCTAATTTCCTTTTCAACTCTGTCTTTTAGCCATAAGCTGTGATTCAAAATTGGAGGCCATTTTAAATGAATGGATGGTTTTTATTAAATGTTAATCTCACAGTAAATTAATTGCATTGTATTCACCATATGTTTTATCTCTTTGATCTCAGTTCTGAACTTTTGAATTCCCAAAATTAAAAGAGACAGAATAAAGTAATTTATATTATTAGTGCCTGGAAATGCGTGCTTCAAGGCATTTCTAGAAAAGTTTAATGATAAAAAGCCACCGGTAAATGGCATTGCTAATTTTCATCTTTTAATGAAGGACACTTTACAGTTTTTATTTGAAATACATCTGTGCTGAGACCAAAATGAAACTACATGCTTTCACAAAAAACAACGGATCTAAAGGTTTATAGAGCACAGTAAATGTCCAATTTGCCGTGAACATGTGACGTGAATATTACGTTAAAAGTCCTCTCTAAAATATTTAATTGTAGCATCTTTCTTCATTTTAAAATTTTCAGTTAAGCATAAACTCTGGTGATCAACATATCACATAATAGATAATATATTTTTTAGTGTTTTAGCAGGTTTTTTAAATTAGTAAAGGTTGAAAAGAGATGCTTGGTTCAGAAGCAGTTTATCGACTGATAATTAGCGGGCGGCTATGCTCTTTGGTTCTATCTACTCCTGCATTTTGGCATGTTAGGTGTGAAGGTCAAATGTCCCAAGCAGTGCACTATGTATTTTTTTAAAATGCTCAACAAATTCAACCTTATCGCATGTTAAAGCCAGGTTGACCCAGTTTCTTTTGCACCATAGCAGGGAAGAAAGACTACTGCTCCCAGCCAGCGCCTGGTCACAGGAGGGCCGCAGCATCATCATTTCCATAGCAGGAGTGCCTTAGAGCAGCAGCGGATATTCACTGTGCCTGGACGCAGCCCAGGCCAAGGGTGGGCCCATCCTGCGCCTGTCAGAGCCCGGAGGAGGCTGGGCACCCCCTCTTGGCTTTGTGCTGTGAGAGACCAATGACCCTCCTTAACACACCCTTGATCAGCCATCCAACTGAGAAGTGAGATTTTAGTTATTTAAGGACAGTACTTGATATTTCTATCTACCTTGGGCTCTGTGCACCTGTGGAATCTAACCACTTAACTAGTTTGTGTGTACATGATGAACCTATTCACTCTTGTTACACTTTGTGTGGGGTGAAGTCCGGTCATTGTGTCATCTTGCTACAAGGACTCTATTTGTAGCATAGAGCCACACTGTTTCCACTAAAGGGCTCCCTGTACACAGCTTGACCCCAAGCAGAAATGTGAGACAGCAGCAGTGCGGCACAGGCAATTATGACCATGGACTGGTTTCTGCTGAGAGCTGTGGGGGTCCTCGATAAGGAGATTGAGCTGGTGACCAATAGACTGTCGCGATCCCCCGCTAATCGTTTGGATATTTGTATTTCTGACCTGGAAACTGGACAGGCCTCCATACCGTGTACCCCTGAATTGGTGGAGCTAACATATCCCTATGTACCCCCTTCTATACTCCCCTCCAGTCTGGACCTGGAGCATAATAGGTGCAACAAACCTAAGAGTATTGGGGTGTATGTACGGCTCCTTCTGCACTAGCGATCACACCAGCTCATGGTACACCTGTCATTAATTCGTCTGTACCCCTTCAGGTTGTTAAAGATGGGGTGCCCAGTAGGGGGCCATGACCTGGGACTAAGCGCAAGTGCACCTTGATGGGGGCCAAGGCTAAACGGTCTAGAGTGTATATTTTTTATTTCTACCAGCTTAGGAGCAGCACCACCTACGAAAGACAAAATGGCAACTGAGCTGGATGCTTGTGTAGGTTCTATTCTTGAAGAGCTAGACTTCAAATTGGATCCAATTAAGCAATGCCTGACTGAAATTGAAAGGGATTTCTCCTACTGGCTCCAACACAACAAGAGGACCAGCAACGTAGCCTCCATTAATACCCTTGAGAACAAGGCGGAGATCAAGGTGGATTTCCCCCAGGTGGGACAGCGAGGTCTCCCCCTTCTGCTGTATGCAGACAGCGCCGTTTTAATGGCCAGGACTGAACAAGGCCTGCAAACTCTTTTAAACTCTTTTGTCCAATTTATGGGGGAGCAGGATTTAAAGTTCGATAACCCCAAATCCTACATCATGCAATTGGGCCAATGGGAGGCACAAGGGCCTAGATCAATTTGTTCTTGTACCTGTGCTAGGTGGGGTACACACGACCCACCCTCAACCACTGAAGAGCATTATCCCTCTTGCCCTCCCCCTGCTTTGGTCTATCCCATCTCTGCCATTAAATGAAGGATCTCATGCAGGGCGCTCTCTATTGAGACTGTTAGGATTGAGGGCCATCAAAGTAGCATCTTGCCCTCTAGGAGAGATCATGGAGTAGGTGGAGTTACCTCAGCCTTAATCAGGAACTGAGGCTTGCAGTCCCAGGGCTCAAATATTATTCACCTACCACCAAAAGCAACACTCTATGTTGTGGTCCTGGGTAACGCACAGGTGCTAAAGCCTGGTTCCACTGAAAACTTTTACCAGTTAAAAAAATAAAACCTTGCATTGGTTGGACAAAAACACATGTGGAGAACCACATCATTGTAGCCCGGTGGGTGGCCTGGATAGGAGGGTCAAAAAAGAGCAGCAGTGGAGACTGTGTAATAATCAACCTGAACGAGCCGCACTTGGCAGAGAAAATTCTTGATTCGGCGAGTGATTGTTCCACAATGGGCTCTGTTTCCTCCATCATGACCCTTCCCCAGGGCTTTATTTTATAGATCCTCTGGCTTTAACTCCAAATCCATGGCTCTCCATGAAATCATCACGTACAGCTCCACAGGAGTGGCTCCATGCTCCAGCACTGGTCCAAGTTTTCACCTTCCTTGCACCCCTTGGGCATCTTGATAACTGTGATTGACTTGACGGACCTGTAACCATGACCTCTACAGCGAAGCCAAGCGGGACCTCACCGTTTAGGTTTCACTAAAGTTAAAAGGTGACATTGTTGAACTGAACACAGATATCTCCTGCCTGTAGGCCTTGTTAATTTCTTTTGGGCCTAGTAGCTTATTGCTTTTGAACTCTTATATTGCTACCTCATCTCTGCCTGAAGTGTGTAATATAATGCATATGGGCACCTTTCGGACACATTTTAATAGCTCTACTCGCCACACCTCAAACATCGTTTTGTTGGGAGATTTTAATATTCATCTGTGCCGCGACCCTAGATCGCAAGGTATGGGGGGCTCTTATTGTTCTTGTTATTCTTCAGCACACTTTGAACATAGTGGTCAGGGAGAACTTTAAATACCTTAGTAATCTGCGGCCAATCTCTCTTCTCCCTTTCTGTGCTAAGATCATAGAAAAGGTGGCCAATCTCCAACTCATGGAGTTTCTGGAGAAAGAATCACTCCTCCACCCTTCCCAATCAGGGTTTAGATCAGGCCACTCTACGGAATCAGCCGTTCTGTATTCCACCGAACAGATACGGAAAATGGTGGATGAGGGAGAGACAGCAGCACTGGTCCTATTGGACCTAAGTGCAGCATTTGATACCGTGCTGCACTCTACGCTGCTGTCTCGACTCTCAGACATGGGAGTAAAAGACTCTGCTCTCACCTGGTTTCAGTCATACCTCACTGACAGAACTTTCCAACTTCATTGCCCACCCTTTAAGTCATCTCCTCGCAGTGTTAGCCATGGGGTTCCACAGGGCTCTAGTTTGAGCCCTACTTTATTCAACATCTACATGGAACCCCTGGCACACATTGTGGAGGAATTTGGGGTGGGCATTGTCAGCTATGCTGACGACACCCAGTTGGTGTTCAAAATAACGCCAGACAGTAGAGACCTAGCCTCCAACATCTCCAACTGTATGCTAAGCATAGCGACGTGGATGAATGCCAACTGCCTCCGTTTAAACGGAGATAAAACAGAGGTTCTGATAGTGGGGAAGGATACTTCTGTCTGGTCACATGCATGGTGGCCTAGTGAGTTGGGTGAACTACCTGTGCCTGTAGAGAAGGTGAAGAACCTCGGAGTCATGCTTGACGCCGATCTCTCAGGTAGAGCCCAGGTAAACAAAGTGACAAGCAAATGCTATAGCACCCTAAAAATACTGCGTAAAGTTTTAGACCTTCTTCCGACAGAAGCAAGAAAGACCATAGTCCATGCCCTAATATCTCCCCACCTGGACTATGGTAATGCTCTCCTACTTAGCCTTAATCAAAAGAGTCTGCATCAGTTACAATGCATGCAGAACTCTGCAGCACGACTGGTGCTCGGTCTCCCTCGGAGAGCATCCACGAAAAATGCGCTTGCCAAGCTTCACTGGCTCCCTGTAAAAGAGAGAATTATATTTAAAACTCTCTGCTACGCACATCGCATTGCCCAAAATAAAGGCCCTAGCTATCTGAGAGGCCTCATCACCATCCATAGGCCGATTAAAGATCTTAGATCAGCAGGCACGATGCTATTTAAAATCCCCCGCATCACTAAAGCTAAAATGGGAGGAAAATCCTTCCGCTATTTGGCCACCAAGCTCTGGAATGCCTTGCCAATCCAGTTGCGGATGGAGCCATCTGAAACAAGGTTCAGAGCTAGACTTAAAACTCATTTATTTCCCAAAACTTAATTCCGTTCGCCTGACCCTTGGTCTTCTTGATGGTTAGCATTTGCAGTCAGCGCGGGGACACACAGTTTTGTGCAGCCAGGCGCTTAATAAATGCTTATTATTATTATTGATTTTGACCTCCTATCAGCAATGGGTAAATTGGACTATGAACAGAGGGTCATTGCTCCGACCTTTAAAGGGCAAGTTGGAGATTCCGTTATTAACTATATCCTTGTCTCCACCCCTCTGTTTTATCTGAAAGCTGACTTTAATTTCAACACAAGTATTTTTAGCGACCACAACCCACTATTTCTTAAAGCCAGTTGGCCTCTATTGAGCCTCAAGAAGGGGAGTGTTTTGGTGGTGCTGCACTTCAGACAACAGATAGGGAAAGAAGGCTTAAATAGGCACAAACCACTCCAGGCTCTTTTCATGCATCCTTCCGAGTCAAATGTCAGAATGAGATCCAGATCTGCCTAGCTGTACAGTCACAGCCGGATGAGATAATTGCTAAATCTTTTGAAACTATCTCCTGCACCATTGCTGACCAATTGTTGGCCCCATCGACCAAAAGCCAACATGTCAGAGCATCTAGGTGGTCTGACTCAGGATGTTCATTAGCAGCCAGGATGCTTAAAGGTGCACTACATGCCATTAGTAGAAATAATGCCTTAATTAGAATATACAGAAAACAGTATAAAGTGGCCATTCAAAATCGTAAGTAAGCCCTGATGGAGGATGTTTGGAGTAAGCTCATGGAAGCCAGTACTATCAAGAGCAGCACCACATTTTGTAGTATTGTTTATAGTCCTCTTCTGGGGGGATTTAGCTAATTCTTTGAACACCCACATTACAGAGAATGACTGGGTCAGCCATTTTGAGGGTATGTTTGGGGGTCCCACTGTTCAATGAACACTGTCTGGGGTAAGTAATGGAAACTCAGCCCAGACAGTCTCAGAGGGTGAAGTGAGGCAGGGAAATACTTGGTAAAACCCCGCAATAAGCCTCCTGGCCCGGATGGAATCCCTCCTGATCTCTACAAGTCCCATATAGACTTCTGGGTATCAGTGCTTATCCCAGTTATAAATGCAGCCATTAGGTCCAGCCCCAAGGCCTCATGGGTCACCTCAATTATTGTTCCAGTGTTCAAAAATGGGAATAGAGATAGTATACATTGTTGCAGGCCAATTTCCCTATTGGATTCGGTGGTTAAAGGTGTTGGACAAATCCTGTTAAACAGGCTGCCCACATGGGCAGCAGAGAATACCATTTTGTCAGATGCACAATATGGCTTGCGCTCCGGTCATTCAACGTTAGACCAATGCCTGAACCCCATTATGATAATGAACAAATATACAGTTGTGCGCTCTGGTACCATCTTCGTGGCCTTTATGGACCTCTCTTCCACATTCGATTGCATGAATAGATGCAAGCTGTGGCAGATTCTGGTCTCTCTGGGGGTGGATAGAGAAATAATTCTCTTTTCACAAGAAACACACAGGGACCTTAATGTGGCTGTGCAATATTCAGGTGATCTGAAGGTCTAACATACTTTCCCCATACGGAGTGGGGTTCGCCAGGGCTGCATTCTGGCCCCTTTTTTATTTAACATTTACATTCATACCCTGGAGAACAAGGTGGGGATCAAGGTGGATTTCCCCCAGGTGGAACAGGGAGATCTCCCCCTTCTGCTGTACGCAGACAACGCCATTTTAATGGCCAGGACTGAACAAGGCCTGCAAACTCTTTTAAACTCTTTTGTCCAATTTAAGGGGGAGCAGGATTTGAAGGTCAATAACCCCAAATCCTACATCATGCAAGTGGGGGCGCATACCATCATATCTTACACCTTTTAAGGTAGGTTTGACCCTGATCCCAAAGTCCAGTGTTTTTTCCTTCTTGGGGGTTTGATAGATGCCAAAATGAAATGGTAGCGCCAACTTACTCGCGAGAAAATTGACCAGGCCCGGGATTCACCATCCATATTCAATTTTGCCTCTAGATTGGGGAAAAGACTGGTAGGGGTTCTACTAAAGCCAAGTGCATTTTCAAAGCACATAATGGCAGTGAAATCTGGGGGTATATTAATCCAGATGATCTCCCAATTGCAGAAAACAAATTCTTGAGACGACTTCTATCCGTCCATCAGGGTACCCCCTCCTTCATAATCCACAAGGAGTTTGGTATGCCCTATATCATTGACCTGATAGCATTTCGTCTGGTGGCCATATGGTTAAAAATTTGGGCTGGCAAGGGGACCATGTTAAACATAGGGAACCGAAAACATTGCTTGGCACTAGACCATGCCTCTCATGTACCATGGCTTAAATACATTGAAGGGAGCTTAACAAGTATAAGGAGAGAAGATCTTTTTACTAACTCAGACCCGGTGATTAAGACAGACCTAAATACCATAAAGGCAGCCTTCTTCGGGCAGCAGATTGCAGCCAGGAAAGAGAAGGATCTTTTGAAGCCCAGTGTTCATCGTTTTATTATGTTAAGAACAACTCAGATGGAGGAGCCGTAATTACGGGATTTCATATATTCATAAGCCAGATTTTTATTGACCAGGTTCAGGTTTGACCTTTTTCATCTCCTTCTTGCTCACCCCAGGGGACAGAGTAAGGGTCATATACTACAGTCCTGTGGCTGTGATGCAAAATTCCCACATGACATGGTTCATTCTATGATGTTCTGTCGTGTTTACGATACCCAGAGGAAGTGCTTTTTAATTACTGTTCTGAAAAAGGTCTATTTTAGGCAAGTGTGACCCGTATTTATCTTTCTACAAATGCTCACGGGTAGCACTATTTTTTATGTCCTTAATTTTCTAAAATCATCTGCCATTAGGCTTAGGTTTATTTGCGATGAATTAGGTGCGTTACATACACTTTTCATGGAATAATGCACTTTGTACTTTCTGGCTCTCAAGTTAGAGTACTTGGAACTCTTAGAGTGGTGATAAACTGTGCTATCCAAATAACTTTTTATTTTTACGGTACGCCCAGTAAACTATTTGTGGTTATGCACTTTTGTCCTTGTAACTTGGTATGCTGTTGAAAGGACCGTTGTTATTGTATTTTTATTTGTGCTTTAATGGTGTTAAGAGTCACACACTGGAGGAAGCCAGCATGAGGGACAGAGAGGGATGTAGTTGTAAATTAGTCAGCCCACTTGCTCTTCAATACAAGCATTTCAGTGGAGGTACAAGGATACACTCAAGCAATCTACGCAAATAGGCAAGAGATGAACACCCCACTGGGCTGAGTCAAGACACGATTGGCGCAGATTTAAAGCTGATGGCTAACTTAGACTGACCAAAAGAAGGCAGGCTTCATAGGGGTGGGACAAAACCCGCTTCATTTGCTTTTTAGCAATAAATCATTTGACAGCTGTTGTCTTAAAGTCCAGACCTAAAAATGGAGTTCCAGATGTATGAGATAACAGTAATTTCAGGTGGCCAAAGATAAAAGGGTTTATAATTGGTCCATTATAATCCCCATAAAAATCTGTGATCACAGTAATTGATACTTAAGGGTCCCAGTCAACTGGTGTTCCTCGTTTCTCTCAGAGCTTTACTCAGGAATTGTATCCAGGTGATGTGGTCCCGACTGAATAACACCAGGACTGCAGAGTTACTCAAGACCTTATAACACCAATGCATCTAGTAAATCTCATAGTTGCTCAGATAATTGTAAAAAGAACTGTTTACTCCGCATGATTCCTACCTTGTGGTCAGTCCTTCATTTTTAAAAAACATAAGTGCATGTGCCCTCCTCAGGATAACACTGCAGTTTACACCACACATTGCCACTCTACTTACACAACTGCTAAAAATCATACTGCTACAAGTGTGACGATTCAGACTGCTGGAGGTCGACAATGCATTAACAATGGCTTGGGTGGCATGTCTTAGTTGTTTTTAATATATATTGAATTAACAAACAACTGTTTTTCTACTCATTTTTTAATTAAACAAACAGCCACACCAGTTGCAGCTGTCATAAGTGCAGGGTCTGGCAATTAAATGCTAGTGCGTGCAGTTAAGTGCCTGTGCCAGGCACCGGAGGCCACCAGCTCAAATTAAGTACTGCTTATGGTGCAGTACACTCTAACTATTGCACAATTTTTAAAGAATGATAACACAGAGGGTAGTCTTGGGGCCCAAATCTGGGCTGGTGTGGTTCCCACAAGCCCCCGCTCCCTGAAGCTGATCTTGGGAAGCCTGCCAGTTCCTTCCATGTACGTGTCCAATGGGACCCTCTATTTACTTCTCTTACTCTGAGCGGTTTGTGCCGTTATCAAACATATAAGACTGACAAGACAGGTACCCGGCAAAAAGATAGGCCCTCATTCACAATCTTTTGGTGTTGCGCAACGCTGCTAGCCTTCTTGCGGCACTGTGTTATGTCAAAAGAAAAGGTAAGGAAAGCAATGTATGTATAAAATACGGTACAATTCTGTCTTCTTTCATAGCGCTGTTGCACAAATGGCTGCCACGAGCCTACACAAGCACCCTTGCATCATGTTGCACAGGTGCTGTGCTAAACTCAGGTTGTTTTTGTGTGTAAATGGACACCTTTCCACACAAAAACAACCCATTTCACAGCGCTTGGGCAAGTGAGCAGTGTCTTGCATAAAATGTGTACTTTAAGTGCAAGTAACTGCCCATGGGCAAATTGCGTAACACGTCCATTGAAATTACACATATGATGCAACTTATGATTCTCCATTTAGCCCAATATTATTATCTGTTTTCATTTTGTGTTAGTGTTTTTACACCAAGCCAGGTCTGGCTCCTTATGTTAATCCGGCTTGGTGTGTTTGTGCTGTTCCCATTCTACCAGTCTCTGTGTATACATGAACATGGTTTATAGACATGCTGTAATGCAATGTTTAATGATACTATAAATGCAGAGAATGTGGATGATGTGAATTGTGTCTCGGTCTTTCGAGACAGCACGGGCTATAATACTCAGCCAGCAACAATGCCCAGATCCTCACAAGACCCATATACCTTGATTCGGGGTAAGTCAAAGTTGTTTGCGCAGAGGGGTGAGAGCACATAGGTAAAGGTCTTTTTCTGTGGCTTCACATACCACAGAGTAATAGGTCTCCAAAATATAAAGTTATTTGCATTGCCAAAATCGTCATTTTGGGTGGTTACTGAAATTAGTGTCATGCACCCGCATTATTCCATTGAAATAAAAGCAGGCCGTCACATTAGTATATCTCCTGGTGACTAATAAAAATAGCTGTTTTAGATTTTCTTCTGACTGAATAGTTTTAAGAGATCTATATATCAAGTTTGAAGCTATAAGTTGAGCTTCAACGTAGATAAGCCAATGTTGTGTTAGCTTGTGAGAAATTGTTTTGTGGATGCTTCACGGTGTCTGCCCACAAATGAGCTCATCATGTTAAGGTATGCCTAAAAGGACTGGGTAATGTAGATATGGGGCTTGGAGTGTATTTCTTCGCTCAGGGCTGTTTTCATGTCAAGGCAGCATTTTGTTGACTTTTGACCACAACTTTTAATGAAGGGGACAAGTGAAGCACTGTTTGCAAAAAATCCATTAAAGGTGCAATTCTTGTTAAAGTTCTGCTAATTGATGAATATGTTTTTGGAAAATGAGTATAATCATATGAACCATAAAGGGACCGCAGGCCAAGGTGCAAGAGCTAGAGAAGTGGTAAAACCAGAAGCAATGTGAGAAGAAAGTGAAGAGACAATGCCTCGGTTACTTACCGGTAAGCTTCATTACTCTGAGTATAGTCCTCCTCGCCACATGATTATCGAAGTGAGCTTCAGCTCCACACCAGAACCCTCCAAAGCAAAAGTTAGCCTCCCATCCCTTCCCAACATGGCCGACCCCTATCACCCCTGACCTCTATAAGAGGAGACCCGGCCCAACCATCAGCCTCAGTACTACCAAGCAGAAACATGAAGCGGACAGCAACATAGGGAGGGAGGGAAGGGAACGCAGAGTGCTAGGAGTAATAGAGATTCCCGGTAAGTAACCGGGGCATTACCTCCTCATAAGTCTTCCTCGCCACATGATTAATGAAGTGAGCACATACCAAAGCCAAGCGGCTTCATGGAAAACTCACAAGAAACCAATGGACCAGAAGGTGATGCCAAAGAAGCTTGGCAAACCCAACAACCACAGAAGAGGGGAAGAACCCACCCAAGAGAAAGGCAACCACGAGCAGGAAGAACCAGCCCGGGACAGAGAGACCCCCTCAGGGCCAAAAACCTGGACCCCTGAGACCGATAGGGCCACAAGTAACGTATCCGAACCAACGACCTAGGAAGGATAGAGAAGGCACGGAACCAAACCGGAGAGAGCCAAATGCAACAAACAAACTGACACCACACCAGGAAGAGGCAGGCTGGCCCAAACACACCAAGAGTGCTCGACGGACAGCCAAAAGTGAGAGGGAAGCGGAAGCCCCAGACTCCGGAACTGAAGGAAAAGAGGGTAACACCACCACAGAGACAACAAGATGCCACAGCAGCCAAAAGATGCAGTCCGACCCAAACACAGCAACACTGCAAGTCAGACCACCAACACTGAGAGAACAAAAACCACCCCAAATCCAATGACCGGAGAGATAGAAGGAAACAAACCCCACCAGGCCCGGCGGACAACCGAGGGAACTGAGGGCAGAAGCAGAGAAACCAGACACAACCAAAGTGTACTGGCAGGAGCCGCAAGAATGGAGCAGAGCAAAGAAAGGAACCCAGGACCCCATCCAACCTGCAGAAATGAAGGCCAACAAAACACCACCAACACTGTGAAAAACAGGAGGGCCACGGACCCCAGGGGGCCAAAGGTCCCCCGGAAGGGAGCAAAATATTCCAGGAAGGCACAAGAAACCAGCCCCCAGAAGCCACAGGAAGAACACCCGAAGCAACCCAGCAACCAATGGAACCAAAGCGGCAAACAGCGGAAAGCCCGCAAGGCCGCCCAAGGAGCCCAAAAATCAGAAGCGACCAGGCCCAAGGCCAAGCCACCAGAAAGGAAAGCAAAGGCCCAACACCAGGCTACCATGCACAAGGAAGCAGAGAGCACCCAGCAGCAAGGAGAACTCTGCATGAAAGAGCGCAACATCCCCACGCACCCGGCCAAGCAAACTGTCCCTATACAATCCACCAGTAGTACACAAGCCACCCGAGAGAGCACCCAAGAGGCCACCCAGCCAGCCGCTAACCAGGCCCGACCCCGCAAAACAACTGAGAGCCGACAAGGAAAGGAGCGTACATTGAGGAAAGGCCACAGGCAGAAACACACCAATGGTGAGAAGAACAGAAGAGCCCGGGCAAAACAAGCCCAAAGCCATGCCAACACCTCCGGGGAGCAAACCCGAGCCAGCAGGCACCAGTACTCCAGAGCCAGGGATAAAGAAGAAGAGGACGCAAAATCCTCACAGGAAGCGAAGGGCCCCCCCAAAGGGGAAGGAAGAAACGGAAAAAAAACAGCACCCCTAGACAACCAACACCCACATTCATGGAAACCAAGGGAGAGGAATCCAGGGGAGCACCACCAACAGGCCAAACGCCCCGCCCTGGCCAAACAAGCCCAGGAACTGCCTAAGCAAAGGGAACATACGAAAGTGCCAAGTCAGAAGCCCGACGAGGAAGCACAAGAGCCACCACCAGGGACCCAACCCGATCCCATAACAAAGGAGCCCGGCTGCCCATAGGAAGACTGAAGCCACAGGAGGAAAAAACCAGCACCAGAGAAACAACAGGCAGAATACTCTTGGAAGAGAAACTGTCCTGAGTGACAACCCCTGGACCCCAGCCACGGACAGAACAAACAAGCCAAAAAACTAAAGGGAACAAACCTAGCAACCCCCCAGGCTAAATGAGGCAGGCGAAAAACTGCCCAGACCAGAAACCAGAACCCCAGACAAGCCAAAGGAATGGGCAACAGACGCCAGATGAGAAAACCGCCAGCAGGGGGGGCCTACCGACCCAGCACCGACCGGGAACCCAAGCACGCGCTCCAGCCCCACAGGCCCGAAAGGAACGCAATCACCCGGGAAGGGGACACCAGAAAAAGAAGACCACAGGCCGCACCTGCAGACAGGGCGGAAAGGGCCACCGCATGCCCGACCCGTCACTAAGAGGAAGGGGAAGAGAATGGACAACATCAACCCAGACTGGAACCCGTGGAGCACAACCACCGGCATAACGGAACTGAGGGCGGGATAAGAGAAAGTACACTCACGGGAACATGTGAAGATGAGTATTAACCAGAATCTAGGATGGCCCACTAGCACTCGAGACCCACCGGAAGGGACGAGCCCCCGAAAGGAGGACAATGCAAAGCACCACCCACCAACAAGGCACAAGAACAATCGACACACAACCCGTGGAGGACCCCAACCGAAAACCAGGAGGGCAGAGGAAAAACTAAGGAGGACCACCAGGAACCAGAAGAGCCCCTAGACCCCACCCAAACAGGCCCTTCCCAAGAAGAACCTGGGAGACTGCCAAGACCGCCAACGGGGCAGTGCGGCACTAGACAAGACTCACAGAACCACTACATAGGCCACCCAGGATGTAAGGAGAGACAACAGACAGCCCCTAACAGATCCCCAAAGGCCAGGAGGCGAGGAGAAGCATGACCCATACAAGAGGTGCAGCAGCCACCAGCAGAGGCAAGAAGCAGGATGAGAAAGGGGCACCACGGCAGCAGCCCAGGACAGGATAGGGAAAGCCCTCCAGGAGCAGCAGAAACAGAAGCAAAAGCCCACTTGGAGACCACAGAAGTGGAAGCAAGATGGTGGCCGCTTAGGAGGCCAACAGCAGCACTAGCGAGTCATGGCGGCTTTGAGTAGATAAACCCCTTAAGAAAAATAGAATATAGAAAACCACTTGCTCACCCGATTGAAGTCCCCCCTATGTGGAGACCACGGCGTTCCTGCGATAGAGTCTGGGGGGCCTGAATCAAAGTCGGCCTACGGATCCTAAGGTGTGCCGCAGTGAAGTACCTGCATCAGCAGGGGTACCGTTGGCCGGGGAACGACACTGAAATGGCTCTGAAAGTAGCCACAAATCCCGCTGCCTCTAAATTGATGGGGGGGGCGCAAGATGCGAGGAGAAAACCAAGCGGAGCTCAACTCGCCGGAGCAAATACCGGAATGCCTGCAGCAGTCCCAGAAGCATGATCCACCAGCAGTGAAGAGAGGAAGAGGCAGATTAACAGGAAAGAACCGCCGACTGGCCCATCAGTGGCTGGGCTCCAGCAGCGGCCGTAGGAGACACAGGCAGGAGCAGTCACCGGGGAGAAGGGCAAGCAGAAACCAAGTCAGGGAGTGAGTCGGGAGGAGACTAGGGACACTCCAAAGGAGAAATGAATAAAGAGCCAAGTGACTTTTTTTCAGTCTCAGAAGGGGCAGAGTGGTCAGAGGACGGGTTAAGCACATCATCGGGGGCAAGTAAATTGGACACAGATCCTGAGGATAGTGACTTAGAACTTCCTATAACAGCAAAGAAAACTAACCATCGCCCTAGTGCACAAAGGCGGAAAAGAAAGGATTTGAAGTGGGATTATTCATCCGCAACTCAGCTGTCTGGTTCTTTATCTGCTACAAACCCGACAGAGGCTAGCACGGCTTCCCCTCCCCGGAAGTAATACATCAGGCTATATTATCCCACAGGGTAGAAACATGCCAAGACAGCCGGAAAGCGCAGACCGCTATGAGGAAAATGCAAGGCGTTGTCAGAAAGCTTTCCAAAGCTTGTGTTAACATAGGAGAAAGGGTGACTAATCTTGATGCGAGAATTGTCTCGACAAAATCAGAGGGAGCAAGTGCATCAACCCAGGTGGAAGCCCAAGGCTCTCAAATGAAAGATATCCAATGGAAGCTCGAAGGTTTGAGAATAGACAAAGGAGGAATAACCTCACAGTGCTGGGGATTCCGGAGGGGCTGGAAAGGTCCAACACCAGGGCATAAATAATCGAGCTATTTAAGTCCTCTTTTCCCGAGCTGTCAGTCTGGAATTGGGCAGCAAAAGAGCACATCGTACCCTCTTTAAGCCATGGATACAAGCAGGAGAAGGTTACAAGCGTGCGATACTTGTGTTCTTTGGCAATTTTCTCCTCCGCCAGGCAATATCTGACAAGGCAAAACCTGAATCTAAGAGATCAAGTGGGGGGATTTCGTTCTTCGTGCGCCCAGATTTCTGCCATTCTACGGTAGAAAGGCAGCTTATAAAACCATTTCAGGAGAAAAAATCCAGATTTATTTGATAAATCCAGTGCAGCTCAAAGTGATCCATGAGGGGCAGACCCGCTATTTCTCATCAAAAATAAAAGCAAAGGAGTATTTGGATGCTATGGACAAATAAAGAAAAAGAATATTGTCATGAACGAGTGGAACTAGACCTATGAAATGATAGGATTAGTGGGGTAACTTAAGTTAATTATGGATTAAGAGTAGCCATGTCGCTAAGGCTGTGAACATCCAATGCACAGACCAAGGTCTGAGCGCTTCAGAGGGGTGGCGTGAGAGCATGTTGGAAAGGAGGGAGGAGCAGGGGGGAGGGAGGGGCTCAGGGGGCAAGGATGGGGTGTTGGGGAAGGTCATGGGCTAGTAAAAAAAATACTCGGCATTATTTTGTAAATTGGTCGAAATTCTTGAACATAAAACAGTTGAAATATGTGAGTAATAAGGGATGGCACAGTTCTGTAAATGAAAATAGGGAAGTTTAAGGTAGAATCTGGAACTCCTTGCCATCCAAGATCAGATCAAATCCTTCTACTACTTCCTTTAAAAAACTGGTCAAAAGACCCCTATTTAACGAACTTCAATCGCACTGATCATTTTTGGGTGTTTTTGTTAATAACCAAATTCTTGACGTTCTCTCACTGATGTTCTACATGTATTTCATTTAACTGCATCTTTTGTTGATTTTTGCTTGATCCCCTTTTGTTAATATTCCTCGATCGCACATCAAGGTTCCTTCTATTGCATGATGTTTTACTCTGAGTGATACATGGCGTGTCTGATACACCCTACTCGTTACTCTTGAATGTTCTCCCACAGTTTGTACTCTAACTTACCTCCTTTTTTTGTCTTGTATAATGGCTGAAGACTACTCTGGACAGCACTCTGATACCCATTTGGGTCTTGTTCGCGCTCTATAAAACGTTTTTTAAAAAATGGGCAGTTAATGTGGGGATTTAAAAAACTGGAGGAAGAGGCAACGGCTGGGGGAATTTGTAAGGTCAAATAATATAGATGTGGTTGGCTTGCAGGAGACCCATATACCCTGGGCAAAAAAGGAATTTATTGAATATCAGAGGATATGATCTACTGGCTTGTTCCTCCTAAACATCTACCATCAGGGGTGTATCAATATTAGGTAAGGGTGCCCTTGGTGGGGTAAAACGCAAAATAATAGATACCCTTGAGAGGTGGGTTGTGGGGGGACTCGGAATAGTAATCACTCTGTGCACAATATATGGGTCTAACCAAGACGACTCTGAGATCTCTGATCAACTTGAAGTAGAGTTGACGACCTGGACGAGGCCGATAATATTATGCCATGACTTTAACATTTCTGTTGATCTTGTTAATAATAATAAGGTTTATGTGGAGCGTAAACCCAGGGTATATCGTGCCTTGAGCTCTTTGATCACCTCTCATGGGCTGGTGGATGTTTGGAGGAACAAAGAACCCAACAAGACAGGATTTAAGTATTTTTCCTGCCCACATAAAAAAGCTGGACTATTTTTTAATATCAGCAACAGAAATAAAAAAAAGCAAGGATCAAGATATTGCTAAAAGCAATATCTTATCATAATCCATTATTTTTACAGCTTGAAACTGACTCCCTAAATAATAGCTACTCAAAATGGACCTTTGACAGGAAAATATTGGTTAACTTGAAATATGTAGAATATATGAAGAAGTGGGCCCAAGACTATTTTGATATGAATCGGTATAGCGCGTTCCATAATACAGTCTGGGACTCATTCAAAGCCTCCCTTAGAGGGGAAACAATTTGTTTTACTGCTTGGTTAAGGAAAGAGGCACGGATCAAAAATGATAGATTGTTGAGAGAGCTATTGATTGCTGAAGAACAGCATACTGAAGATATAGGTCAGGGAAAAGAGGCCTCTTAGATTCAGCATAGGATCCTTACCATTAAATCCGAGTTGCATAAATGGTTAGCTTAGAAAGCTGCAGATGAGTACCAATCACACAGGGGTAAGGTATACGAGACAGGAGAACAGGCGGGTGAACTCTTAGCACTCCGTATTAGGCAGGAAAGTACTAGGAATATAATAACAGATATTCGGGAAGGGGATCAGGTGTACTGATGATATACTCAAAGTCTTTAAGGACTTTTATCAAAAATAATATGAAGAAGAGACTAGTACGGAAGCCTATAATATGAAAGATGCGGGAGGGGGTCGCCAGGTGGACAGTCAGTCAAAGGAAGAGCTAGAGAAGGACTTTTCGATCGAGGAAATCACGGAAGCCCTACAAGAAATGTTATCAGGAAAGGCAGCTGGCCCTGACAGTATTCCTCTAGAGGTTTATAAATGAGAGATTGCTCCCATATTGTTGGACTTATTCAATGGCATATTGTACACTGGTGAAATTCCAGAATCCTGGAAGGAGACCAATATTGTAGTGTTCCACAAAAAATAACCCAGCGTCTTATCGTCCAATATCCCTCATCAATGCAAATACCGAAGTCTATTCAAAGGTGCTGGCGAAGAGGTTGGGAGGAGTCATTGGCGGTTTGGTTTCCCTGTGGCAGCATGGGTTTATTCCAGCGCGTGGAACAATGGATTATATAAGGCGGACCATCACACTTTTTGACATACAGGCGGCCACTGGGGGACAGATGGCCATGATTTTTCTTGAAGCCTTTGATCGTGTGTGGAGTGGGGGTTAGGGCGGGCCGGAAAAACAGGCACGGAGGCTGGATGAAGTGCGCTATAATCAGCGAGAATTTATTGAGTGTATGGAAACAAGGTCTTTGGAGTACATGTGCCAGGTGTTGAGTCCAGGTAGGAGATGCAGGCTGGGGTTGTTGTGGTGTGAGTCCGGAGAGGGGGTCGTCTGTAGGATGTCCGCTGCTGGGCTGAGGTTGTCTTGTCGAGGTAGAGGTAACGGTGTGTCCCTCGGAGGTATACGAGGAAGAGAAAAAGTACAGGGCGATTAGTCCTGAGCAAAACGGACTTAGGAGTACTTCCACCTGCACCGGGGAGTGAGGGGGTTAAAGCGAGCGTGAGGGAGGGACGGTAGGGTAGGTGAAGAGGGGAAGTAAAGACGGGTAACGGCGAGAGGGTGTTGCTTGTGGGGAAGTGGTGTCCGGTACTATACAGTGCCAGGGGTGCGTCTATTTTACAGTGGGTGCTGATCGTGCCTCTATATACAGTATTTACTCTAACTACAAGGGGAAACACGGAGAAAGGTGACAAGGTACTCACGTGCCCCGCCCTAACTCTCTTCCGAGTTACGGCCGCTCTCCAGCCACCTCCTGAGGTCGCCACCAATCCTCGCACCAAAAGTCCTCCTCCTCTTCCTTGTCTCGGGTCTTCCTTTCTCCTCCGCTCTCCGCTGCTGGTTCTTCGCTTGCTGGTAGCTCTTGCCACGAGTCCGCTGCTGGGAACCCCTCGTCTTCCTGCTTGTCGGTTTTTCTATCCTCCGGACGGGAACCTGGGGGATGACTCCTGGGGTCGGGTGCGATCACTTCCGGTCTTTCCTGAATCGCCACACTTCCGGGGTCACGAGAGGTCGCTTCTGGTCCGCTGCGTACCGCTGTTGCTGCCGGTGCCTGTAGGGAGAAAGAGAGAGGAGTAGCCCGGGTTGGCTGAGTTGCGGCATGCATGGTTCCGGAGGCCAGGGAGTCCACACTGGGTCCCCGCCCCGGGGAGGTAAGGGTCACTTCTTCACATCGTGTCACGTGGAGTTATTTGTGGGGATATTGGAATTAAGGGGGTTTGGCCACAGAATAACTAAGGCCATTAGGGCAATGTATTTGGAGCCAAAGGCTAGAATCCAACTAATGGGGGGCAGCTTGGATAAGATATTCATTTCTAGAGGGACATGACAGGGTTGTCCCTGTTCACCAATACTTTTCGCCCTATATATTGATCCGTTGATAGAAAAAATATTAAGCTGTTATGACATCAAGCCAATAGTTCCCAATGGAATTGAGACCAAGCTGTTTGCCTATGCGGATGACCTGGCCATAGTGACTCCGGATCGAGTTAGGGCCATGAGAGCAATCACTCAGATTGCAAGCGAATTTGTGCAGAGGTCTGGCTATCTGCTGAATGAAAGTAAGACACAGATAGTTTACACTAATTATATGTAAATGAATGATTTAAGATGCACAGAAAGCGCAATCTATCTTGGGGTCAGAATAAGGCCTGCAACGGATACAATAATGAGGGTAATTTTGATCCGCTGATGAAGTCAATCGCAACAGACCTAAAAAAAATATAGAGGCCTTGCACCTGTCTATAATAGGGAGGGGCAATGTATTAAAAATGACTATGCTCCCCAAAATATTTTATCTGTTCCGATCTATCCCATTCATGATCAATGAAGTAACAAAGAAGTCAATAGAGTCAATATATATGAATTGCATATGGCAGTATGAGAAAGTCAGATGCGCTATGAAATACTTGTCTCTGAAATACTTGGCTGGCGATCCCGAAAGTCAGATTTTATCACTGGGCCTGCCTGCTGAGTCAGATGGCAATATTACTTGACTCTGCAAGAAGCCGAAAGGTTAGGATACTAAGTAGCTATACTCTTCCAACTATATACAAATTGATGCTGGGCAGAGAAGCAATAGGGCTTTTGCTCCATAAAACAGATAGGTGGTACATAAAAAAAATGCGGTATAAGGTAGTGCCTGGGAGGTTTGGAAGGTTATTCAGAGAACGTTGGCAATCCCCAAAATAAACTACTATAAACCTCTATGGAAGTCAACCATATTTCCGCAAGTGGTTTATGATAGGATGGGTAGAATATTGGAGCAACAAGAATTTGGAAAATAGGCGATATTTTTGAAGGGGATCAAATGTTGGGATTCAGTACCATACAGCAGAAATTTGGTAATCAGGCAAATCAAGGCTTTACATTTTTACAAATCTATAATATTCTTTCGGGCATCAGGCATAGAATCCTCCATATATATAAGGAGAGGTAGGAAGATGAGGGAGCTGGGACTGAGTATCTGGGCCCCCATCAAGGGATGGAGGGATAGTTCCCAGCATGGGAGTGGGGTAAGAGGCCAGCTGGAATCGACAGGCTCAGCCTCTAGGGTAATAGTGATTTGCTGAGTCTCATAATGTACTGAATGTAAAAGTTTACGTATGTTACTTTCTGAAGTAAGCTTCCCTATCTCGACAGGCTGTTATTATCATTACTGGATTTGCTAGATCAATGATTTGGGCAAATGGTCAAATAATATGTTTCCACCATGACGTACAATAATGGCAAAACATATGGCACTATATTAAAAGCGTATTACTACCCAATGTAACCCTTCTCTACCCTAGAATAGCGAATGATATAGAAAACACCTGAAAGGGCCCAACGCCGAGACAAGCAGTGCACGTGACTGGGAACGTATGGCACCTCAATGTTGCAGCAAAAACAATCCCTAATCCGCACCACAAAATTAGACAGAAATGACCAGCAAGTAATAAATACAAAGAAACGCTGCAAGAAACGTGGAACGCTGAGGACCAACTCACATAAAGCACAAATTCATAATATGACAGCGAGTTGTCCAGAATCACAGGATGTCGAGTGTTATGCCGAGACTCGACTACCCCAGCATTTGGGTTGACCGCTCTAGCCTTAAGGCTAAATTCCCTCTCCTTCCTAGTTATTCACTGCAATTTGAAGCAGGTCGGTGAACACTAGGTATAAGGGGGAAACCAATGAACACAGAGAAGAAAAAGGTACCACAAATCTCCAACGAAAGAAGCAAGTCAAACACAGACATACTGCTGTAACTGGTGTCTGAAACCCCTCCAGGAGGTCATAAAATATATACACATACAGATACACAACACTCACCCAGAGAACAACGCACCCGCATTACAGCACTGGGTCACCATGACCCAAAAACAACAATTCGGTAGAGTCTGAAACATGGCAGCAGCAGAACAGCTGAGCAGATTTGAGAGCTCCCAACACCACTTGTCCATTACCACTGGGTCACAGTTACGCCTTCGGGAGGACAATGAGGTGCACTCACATGTGTGTCAGACACCTTCAACAAATGGGATACAACGAAAGCTATGTGCCTGAAGGAGACACTACAACAACACACAATGTACTGAAAAGATTCAGAAAGAAACCCACCAGGGACTGGCACCACACAAAGGACACATACAATGCACCTGCAGCACGCCGGCGGCCAGAGGAACAGGTGAGCTGTTCATGAACCAGCCACACCGGTGAGACTTCAGCTGCACAGGAAGCCAGGCGAGTCCGTCCCGCCCCTCTTTTAGGTGAGAAACACGGCATCCAGTGCCCCGTGCTCCATAGAAGACCTGTGTTAAATTCCCACAGGGGAGGCCAATGCATCCAGAGCCTTTCCTAGGCCAGACTGCCCAGGAAATGATCGAGAGGACCAAGCATGTGCCGGGAACTGCACCCGCCCCGGTGTCAAGCAGGTAAGCCCCTTGAGCTCCTTGGCACTCGGACAAAACAAACAAGAAGAGAAGCCTGCTGCTGAGCACCAAACGCCAGCCCCTTGGGACAGAAAGCGTCAGCAGTAGTGAGGCCCCTGCGGGCTACGACATGCAAGTCTGGGGCTAAAAACTGGCAATTAAACAAATGGGGGTGCGGACGCGGATTGTAGAACGGTCCGCTGGCCTCCATGCCCAATGTGCATGCCAAAAGCCCATCTGCCGCAGGGGGTCAACCTGCCCCCCCCCCCCCCCACTAAAGGAACTGGAGACTAAGGGAAAGCCGCCTGCTCCTATCTCCTAATGATTAGAAACACATCTCAGAACCATGGAGGACCGACAGGAAGCCCAGGCACAGAATGTGTCCTAAATACATTGCCTACACGGACGGGGTCAGAAGGGGGTGTAAGGCAGAGCACCAGACCACCCCGGCCGCCCCCCCTGTAAACCCTTGGCTCGCTAAGGCAGAGCCTAACCGGCCCTGAAGGGAAACCGGAGGAAGGAATGGGGTCCTAGACCCCCAGGGACCGCTAGAGCAGGACCACCAAGCATGGACCCATGTTCCTGCTACAGCAGGAACACCTCACCTGATGGCGCATCTGGAAAGTAATCATGCCGAACCAAAAAAACAAGCTGAGGTTTGGGCCGGCCCTCCTCTTTAGAGGTCAGGGATGATAGTGGTCGGCCATGTGGGAAGGGATGGGTGGCAAGGGAGGCTATCTTTTGCTTTGGAGGATTCTGGTGTGGAGCTGAAGCTCACTTCGTTAATCATGTGGTGAGGAAGGAGGTAATGACATATCTCAAAGAGAGTGACAGAGATACCAACTGCACACAGTAAATGTAAAACATCGAATAAATAATTGTGGTGTGCAAATGCTCAACTACATGTACCTTTTGGTAAGTTCAGGAGACCAGTAGGCAGGGCTTTTTTCTTAGATGTATGGTAGCTGACATATTATTGACAAAAGGCGAGAGTTGCAAGGAAGAGATAACAAAGACAGCATTGTAAGAAAAGGAGGAACAGACTACATTAAAGGAAGGCAAAAAACCATAATCAGGCATTGTCACACTTCTGTCTGTTCTCCCCAGAGAAGTTACCTTCAGGCCCTCACTTCTCGGGAGGTTAATCATGCACTTCGTCCCTCCAAACCTCTCCAATGTTGCCTAACTTCAAGAGGCACTCTTCATCCCCTACAGGGTTCAGGTTATCGAAGAATGGTTGCAGTCTACTTGTGAGATGAAATATTCCCCTGTTATCAACCAACAACTTCAAAGAGTGCCCCAATAATTTAAGAAGGCTCTTCACTTGTAGTTCATGCTTAACTCTCAATAAGGTTTTCTTCCTCACTAGTGTACAAGAGTGAAGATGCAGAAAAAAGCAGTCTCTGGGTCTCAAAAGTCAGTGTTTTGCATTTGACAGCTTTTCATACTATCAACCTCTCCACTGTTTCAGTTCTTCAAGGTCTTTTTACATGTTTATTTTTATTGCATATACCAGTAGGTTTTCCACACCACTGCTGGAACCTGTTCAGGAAAACTGTCACGCAAGCCTGCCAACATATTACTCAGGTTATTCTGTGATTCATCATTAGGTATCTCAGCAGGGACACCCAGAACTCTTATATGGGTACATCTTAGTGGGTTATTTAATGTTTTCATCTTTGCCTCTTGTGTCGTGGCTGTCATTGCATTATTCCTGAATGACCACACTGCCGGAGCCTATGTCTCCGTCTTCTCTTTATATTCCTTCACTCCTTTGACTCTGTCTTCTGTTGATTTGAGTTTGCACTCCTCCCTTGCATCCTGCCCATCTGAGATTTCAATTTGTTTCCTTTATATTGCACAGATGAAAGCCCACTCTAGCTGTTTTATCAAACAAGTCTTTATGCAGGGCCTGTGTTGAATGGAGAAAGGCTAGCTCACCTTCAGACAACTGGATTTCTCGTGGCGTATCTGCCTTAGGCATCCTTCCTAGATGTACTTGATGATAACACTTTCAGATCGAACAAAATCTTCTCCTCCTTTATTCTTGCAGCCATAATGGTGTATCCAATTGTCATGGTTTTCTAGGTCAACCTGCAAGATCCTGGGATGTATATTAGGAGCATTGCAGGCAGGAGAGTGTCCCTCAACAGGACAGAGAAAACTGGGCCACCCAATCCTCAATGATCAGAATGCAGGCTCACATTTATCCTGATCGAAAATATCTCACTGCCTATCCAATTTCCACCTGCTTCCCTCAGTACTGCTGCTCCCCACAACTTCCACAATGCTTTCCCAGCCTACTTCCAGTCCTCACTCACAGTGGAGGCTCCAAGAGGCTGCGCCAAACAGGATTATCAGGGGAAAAATATAGCATGAATCTGAACTGCACCCATGTCAAAGTTCTGGCAGCCTCCGTCCATTATCGGCACCAGTTTGCCTCACTGGGAGGACCCCATGCAGCCTCTGATCTTTGAGGACCACTCTAATAAGGGTGAGGTGGCCTCCTAGCACCTCAGTATCTGCAAGCCAGTCATTCAACATCAGGTCCAACTCAGAGCTCCGTAAAGTCATGGCCATCTTGGGACCCAGCGGACCTCACACCCAGGGAGATTGTTTAGGACCATATGCTGCTCTGACTCTTCTAAGCATCTTTATTAACAGTGACCTGCTGAAACTTTTCTGAATCTGCCCTAGTTGTTGTTTAAATTGAGGGACCTCATGAACAGTGTACATTTCCTTGTTCATCAAACTGAGGTGGTCCAGCGAATGTTTCATGTATTGTAGGATGCAAATATAGCAAAGGATCAAACCATTTAATATCCTAGGGCTTTCTGATGCAGTTTGGAAAGCTTCCTGAACAAATGAGTTTGGGAATGGTTTCCAACAGAATCGGATCAGGAGGGTCCAACCGACCGTGTACAATGCATCCGGATGCTTCCACATCCAAATTGGTTGGACTCCCATTGACTTCAATGGGAGCCTATGTTCTTATCTGCATCATTATCGGGCCCTAGGTGGGAATACTTTCCTAACCGCATTGTAATCGGGCCCTCGGTTGGAAAGACATGTTCCCGATCTGATTTGGATGGAGCAAATGGCGTTAGGATGCCTTCTTAACCACATCCGATTCAGGCCCTTAGTCGAAGCTCTGGAAAACTGAGCTTACCCCAATGATCCTACAGCTCATGGACATAATTATGCATCTTAGAAGTCAAATTTCATTTTTAAACTTTAAAATGGGGAAATCAGAGTTACCCAAAATTAGAGAGCATTGAGTAAATGTTGAAAATTTCCATACTATTTCAGACTGTAACCTGTATGTTTGTTGTGTCACAAATTACCTTCAGTAATATTTCATTGATGTATTTTGGGGCAATGAATTTAAGTAGAAAGCTATTAATATTTACAGTTTCAGTTTCAGAATTAATAACACCTGGCAAGAATCAGAACTGTGAATTGAGCATCTATCAGGTGCTAATAGGAATTGAACTTACTATAGGCATGCTACCCAATATTTTGCTTTCAGAATCTGAGTGAATTAAGTCTGCTTCTGCAGCCCTATGGATGAATTGACTCCAAAAATAATTAGACTTTTATTTTTTCAGATAAATGAACGAATTAGTGGCCCTAAATTTGAAAGAAAAACAGTAGCATGAATATTCAAATGCTAAAACAAATAAAGTAAGCAAAGCCATCATCTTAATTGTCCACTTGCGACCACAAAAATGGGCAAATTAGTATTATGTTCAGAAAGAGCTTTTATTTCTGACCATTTGTTTACAGAATGTAGAGCAAATAATATCACTAGATTATCAGGGACATTGAATCTTACATGCTTGACCGCTACAGGTATAAAAAATGGAATTTCTGACTGTAAGCACCATGTCATGTCCTACACTTTTAAAATGTCTATTTCGTATTTTCACATGATCCATATAAGATCACAGTCTCCATATTTGCAAAGCCAAAGAGGATCCGAAAGAATCAACTAATCAGAGGCATATCAATTTGTTCTTTGTCGACAGCTACCCAACTGACCCACAAAGAAGACATTACTGGGATCATTTACATAGGAAATAGCATGAGGTTAACATGCAACCATTGTCCAGTTCCTTTTGTAACATGTATGAGGTAATTCTAGTTGACTTTGACTATAAAATTATATATTGGATGGGATGGAGTAGAAATGTAATTTCATTTGTAGGGGTACATTATAATCATGTGTAGAGCGCGCCCTGCATATCATGATTTACTGTAATAACGTGAAGTGGTAGAATTGTGAATTGTATTAACAACAATAAGTGATGTATTTAGGCTATTGACAAGTAGCATGAAGAAGTAACATAGAAAACGAATGCAACGAGCAGAAACGTTAACATAAAGAATTTGTTTAGTGCAACTGACAATGGCTCATGTATTAAATGTGCTTATTAATTATGTCATTTTATGCATAGGTAAATGTATTAGTTGAAAATGCTTGAAAGTTATTAGAATTCGTAAGCTTCTATAATGGATTTTTATGTTAGCTGAAATTTGTGGGCCACAAATGCAAGTCCCTTCAAATCCTCGCTTTAGAATTAACAGTTTGAATTTCATGTGTGCTTTGGAATCTATTCTTTCTCATGTGTTGTGCCTTTGTGAGAGGGAGAGCTGAAGAAACCCTGGTCCTGCTGCAAGGAGATTAACGCTGGTGCATTTTACCGGGAAAAACTTTGGTGCTTTTAAACCCACTTCTTGCGGCCCCCGCTACTCGGGAGCCGCTCGCCACCATCATCACTGTGGGGGAGAGCTGAGAACTGCAGATCCTACTGTCCAGCGGAGCACTTTGCTCTTTCAACACCGACGCCCAGGCACAGAGCGGGACTGCGAGGACCAGCAGGAAGTGCGGCTTGATCTGCCGCAGCTGGTCCTCTTCTCGCCTCCACCTTCGCTGTTTCCTATTTAACCCTCCTCTTGCACGTGCACGCGGGACGCGCGCGGGACGGAGCCCGAGCAAAGAGCAGGCCGTTTGAGGCCGTTCGAGAATGGTCGAGACCGGGACTGGGCCTTCCCCCCTGGTCTGCTTTCTCCTCAGATCCTTCTCTTGTAAACATCGAAATCAACTGTGCTCGACGATGACCACGAGGAAAACAAGGAGCAAAAGAACGCTGGCAGCAACGGGAGCTGCCAAAGGTACATTGGATAATTACTTTGTCAAAGCAGGGTCACTACTGATTGATGAAATCACGGTCTTGGACAGGCGTATCTCACAAGAAATAGACTGGGTGAGGAGATCTTCAATGGGCCCCTTGGCACAGGCTAAGACCCCAGACAACAGACCCGAGCATACTGAGCATATTGAGTCTAACAATGGGGTAACTGGTGTTAGCGAGTCTTCTGTGAATCCAGATTTAACAAACTCCACCTCTCACATTAGTGCGAAAGACCTCAGCGATTTTGTCGACCTGAGTTTGCTAAATTTGCCACCGGTCCAACCCCACCCTATCCCACTCCCCACTCCTGACCATGCTCCCGATGTTGATAACACCAATGGCAGAGATAGTAACCCATTGCAGGGGGTAAGGGAAGGAGCTATCCCCAAAAGGAAAAGAGGGGTTCAAATCAAAGGGGGAAGGAAGGCAAAAACTCCAAAGCTCAACCCTACTCCGGAGGTTAATAGCCCTGGATTGAGCACAACGGGGAACTTGCCTACTGATAGAGCCGAGGCTATACCTATCGAGATCCCGTTTGCAGAGACAACATGACACACTAATACGAACCCCTTTGAGACCTCCGGCGAGGATATTACTCTTGCCGATATAGGCGCTCTTCTGAGGTCCTTATTAAGTCCCCTAGAAGCTCAGCTAATCAAGATGGAAGCCAGGCTAGTGACCATAGAGAAATCGATGGTGCAACTAGCCAATAGCTTCAAAGCAGATAGCAAGGGCGGTAGAGGGGGAGCAGAGATAAAGAATAAGAGGGGTGTCCCAGCTATCACCAAGACGGACAATAGTGCAGCACCCTTAGCCCGACAGGCCAAACCAACACCCTCCCAAAGTACGACCATGCAGTCCAAGGTTAATGCTGCTATTCCCAATCAACCCACAGTGCGACATGCACAACCATCCCCTTCCCAAACCATGTCTAATCAGCCTAAGGATAATACTTCCGTTCCTAACCAGCCTCAGAAAGTAGCAGTACCAACAGATGAGGCATTAGGCAATACTAACAAGTTCAGAGCAGTGAACTTGCCGCCGGAGGCGAGTCCCTATACAGTAATTTTAGCGGGGGTTCCAGAGTTAAAAACCACTTTTAAAGAATCTACCGCCTCTTTAAAGAATAAGGTGGTAAGCTGGTTATCTATATACAGACCTCTCCCGCAAGGCATAACGAGCGATGTCCTTATGGTAAGAAGGGTCCCATGGGTGGGTAGTTCAAGAAAATCCATCAACGGACACTGTCCTGACCAGTTTTAGAGATCCCAGGACCGTCTCCCACATTTGTTGATGGTTCTCCGATGACCAGGGGAGTAATATTCAGTCCCTACCCCTTTCTTTCTTTTACCCCCCGCTGACTTATGCATGTGAGGAGGAGAGATGGGGCAGCCTCCCGGAGAGGGTGGGTGGGTGGGATGCCAGAGGGAGAGGAGATTTCCACTATCCTAGAAGTCAACACCAAGCGTACTTAACAACAAATACTGAGGAGGAGGGTTGGGAAATTTGCACGGGAGGGGAGGTGTTTGGAGGGAAAGAGAGAGAGGAGACTACCGCCGCCCCAGAGTCCACCAGCCTATATATTTTCCAACATTTAATAGGTATAGCCACTTAGACATGGTGGATTGACAGTTTATGCATAATGGTAGCGAGCATTACTGTTGTCCCAGGGAGGGCATGGAGGCAAACATCATACCCCCTAGATTTACAACTGATCTAATGGTAGAGACTGGGCAGCCTGATGTTCCATCATATAGCAAGGAGGTCAACCAAACCACTGTTGAACCGCCTCGCAGTATCAGGGAACTAAGGGAAGCACTAGGAGATTTGGCCCCAAAAATAAGGCCCCTGGGTAGTCCAAATGATAACGTCCCCTCCCTCACCCCAGCTTCGAACCTAAGGCCACCATCTCTGAAGATAATATCATGGAACGTGGCTAGCCTGGGTAACAAGCTGGAACAACAGGAATGGACTTCTTTTATCGACTCCAAAGATATATGCCTGTTTCAAGAAACCTGGGCACGGGATGAGTACTCTCGCCAAGGCTTCGCAGCATTCTCCATTCCTGCGAAATGGGGGGGCAGGGGCCGCCCTTCTGGAGGCCTCTCAACCTGGGTGACAACCCACCTGGGATGTCAGGCTGCACGTCTCCCCTTGGCTTCAGAGGACATATTAGTTGTGTTGCTGGAATTGTCAAACTCCCGTAGACTTGCCGTGATAAATGTATACTCAAGACCGGTAAACATATCACGGGAATCACCTACCCTTGAGGAACTGTCAGCTTTCCTCAGCGAAATTCCCAAGGGGATCTCATTTGTGGTGGGTGGGGACCTGAATTCACATTTCCAGCCCCTTGCAGGCCTCTTGGATGGGTCCTCCTTAGAAGAGGACGCAAGGTGGTCAGTACCCTCCACGGTGGCTCCTCCGCCCAGAGCTTGGACCCCACTTGCACTACTGATTACTGCCCTAACCCTCAAACACGGTGTCAGGGCTTGCAATGGGCGCACCAAATCCGATATTCCCAGTAAACACACCTTTAATAGAGTGGGCAGGGAGTCAAGACTCGATTATGTTCTAGTCCAACTGTCCTCGTGGTCGCATATCATCGATTTTAGGGTGATAGATAGAGTAGATAGCGACCACAACGCCCTAGAATTGGACTATGCTCTCCCTGGCCAGGAGGGTAGGGACCATGTCACGGCGGTGGCAAATCCAGGGCTTCTCCTTGAAAATAACAGAAGGAGAGTACGGTGGGAAAAACTAGTCACTAGTAGAGAGAAGCTCCCCAGTCTTTATACTAGACTCATTCCAATATTGGAAAAAGTGGGTATCCTAAGTGAGGAATCCAGCACCCAGGAAACTCACAAACCACTGTGCCTGGTACATGAGGAACTCATTAGGACCTTGGCGGCAGACCTTTTTTTCTAAGGGGCACAGCAGAGGTGGCGGGTCTTACCGCAACACATGGTATAATGCCGCATGTCGCAAGGCGAAGGGAGATCTCTTGTCCTGCATCAAGGAGGGCAAAAGCAGACTGGAGATACAGGCCAGAAGACGGGAATATAAGAAATTGGTCACCCACGCCAAGATTGAATGGGATCAAGACAAATGGGAGGAACTCTCTAGTTCTCTAGCTACCAGGGATTCCCGTAAGTTCTGGCGAATTGTCAACACGGGATCCAAGGATTTAGCATCGGCAAAAGAACCGAACACCGCACCAAGGGTATGGCAAGAGCACTTTCAGTCCCTCTACACAGTGGAAGTTGGGGCCACATGCTACTCACCCCCAACCACATCCAGCCATCTAGAGGGGGACCCCTTTACAGAAAAGGAGGTGCGAGCTGCTATTGCGGCCCTGTCATCAGGCAAAGCGCCTGGGCTGGATGGCCTCCTAGGTGACTTTTTTAAACAAGAGCCTGATGTATGGGCTCCCTATTTATTGACAATATTTAATGCTGTCCTGAAGGGCATGGAGGTGCCCTGTACTTGGCTGGGCGCAGAGGTTGTTCCTACATTTAGGAAGGGTTCGCCTCTGCTCCCAGCGAATTACAGGCCCATCAGCCTTATAAATGTGTCCCAGAAGCTTTTTGGTAGGCTTATATTAGATCGCCTCCAGAACTGGCTCGAGGAAACTGCCACTCTGAGCCCATATCAGGCGGGATTTAGAAGGGGGGTGTCTACAACCGACCAGATATTCCGCCTAAACCTCATTTATTGGAGGACCGCACTAATCGAGGGGGGCAGCTTGTACACGGCGTTCGCTGACTGCGAGCCACCTTCAATTTGGTGCCAAGATCCAAATTATGGAGTGTGCTTGCTGACTTAGGCGTCCCGGTAGACATTCTTTCCATTCTGATGAAAATACATCAGAATAATTTTGCGCGTGTCAGGTGTGGCAGAAATGGGAACCTAACGGAAAGATTCCCCGTTGACAGAGGGGTGAGACAGGGCTGTGTGCTCGCACCGACCCTGTTCTGCCTCTTTGTCAATGGGGTAATCGCCCACCTGACTAGGATTGGCGACATTGATGCTCCCAAATTGAATGGCAGCAGGGTGCCCGCTATCATGTTTGCGGATGACACCCTGCTGTTGTCGACATCCCCCATGGGAATACAACGGGTACTGGATGGGTTTTTAAAATTTTGTACGGAGAGGGGCCTTGAGATCAATGCCTCTAAAACAAAATACATGACCCTAAACCCCACTCCCTCAACACACCCTAATCCCTTGCTTTGCTCAGTGCGACTAGAGAGGGTCTCTACATTTGAGTATTTAGGGGTAACCCTAAATGAGAATATGTCATGGGGGACACACCAGACTAAGGCTAATATGAAACTGGTGCAGATAGCGGGTGGAATCTCCAGGATGGTGAACAAATCAACATATCGTCCACTTGGCCCTGTCATTCAAATTTATAAATCTCAGGCACGGGGGGCAGTCACCTATGGGGGCGAATTGTGGGGCCACACTTCTGCCCAAAACCTGATGATTACGGAAAACAAATTCATCAGGCAGCTGGTAGCTCTTCCACCAAGCACGCCATTACTCCCTCTGAGATTGGACTTGGGTATTAGGCCAATTGCAGAAGAATTGGGACTCAAACAATGAACTTTCTGGCGACGATTATGGAACAGCCAAGAACTCATTAATTATAGGACCGAGCTCCAGGAGTTTTTAACCTTACCAAATGCCACCCACATTCCATGGTTAATCTACATAAAAAGGTCATGCGAGAGCCTAGGCCTATCAGAACTTTGGACTGATCCGGCAAACGCAAGTAGCAGGATTCCACGCAAAGCACTGTCAAAAGCTTACTACGACCTAAAACTTACTATTGCTTTGGATAGCAATGCAATGCAAAGACTTTTACTCCCTGGAATGTGTTCTGGATGGCATGAACCCTGTGCTAACCAGAAAGTTATTTCTGCAGTGGAGATATGGCACACTACCCCTCAGGTCATTCACCAGTTCTTGGTCTTTGCCTCCGACCACAGAGCACTGCCCGGCATGTGCGCATTTCCAAGAAAATGACTTACATGTGGTACTCTTCTGTAAAGCCTACCAAAAATCAGGAAACACTGGCTTGTCCCCCTTCTTAAAAATCTGGGCTTCAGACAGTTCCTCCCTGCGTACAGAACCCTAAAGACTGATGTGTCACCCCCAATTGTGTTTGCAGTGGCAAAGTATTTAACAGCAATGTGGCTCGCTCGCACCCGCCTTTTGAAGGCGGAGGTGGATTTTTAATAATTTCAGCCTACTAATGATTTTAAGCTTTCTAGAGGATGAATTGACTCATATGTTGTAGTCCAACTTTTATAACTAATGTTTTATTGGTCTGTTTAAATTATAATGACTTTGATTGTCTGTATATCTTTTATGATCTATTAGATCGAAATAAAGATTGAATTGGAATAAGTGATGTATTTAGGCCATTGACAAGTAGCATGAAGAAGTAACATAGAAAATGAATGCAACAAGCAGAAACGTTTAAATGAAGAATTTGTTTAGTGCAACTGACAATTGCTCATGTATTAAATGTGCTTATTAATTATGTCATTTTATGCATAGGTAAATGTATTAGTTGAAAATGCTTGAAAGTTATTAGAATTCGTAAGCTTCTATGAATGAATTTAATGTTAGCTGAAATTTGTGGGCCACAAATGCAAGTCCCTGAAAATCCTCGCATTAAAGAATTAACAGTTTGAATTTCATGTCTGCTTTGGAATTTATTCTTTCTCATGTGTTGTGTTGCAGGTGCAGAAGCACTCATTTTGACAGAATAATGTCTTTGTTTTACTAGTTAGGCAAGAAGAGAAGAAGTTACAATCGTGTGGCTGGAATCGATAAAGGAAGGTTGTTGCATTTCACACAGAAGGCCTGAGAACCAAGGACAAATTGTACAGTGTCAACATAGTGGAAAAATACCTTCAGGACTATACACAGGGTGGACGGTGTGATTCGAAATGCACAATGGGAGTGCTACCTGTGGATAACTGACAGTTGGAAGTAGGGATAGCGTCCACTCCTTTCTTGCCTTCAGAGAGAAAGCATCTTAGAATAAGCTCTATCTTGGTACCTTTATGCTACCTTACCCATTGATCGTGGAGAGACTTCATAGGGAGATTTTATTGGCTGGCACCTTTTATTCTTTCCGAAATGCTTAAATAGGGATGTCACTTAGTGCTTTTTGCTCACTAACCGACAATGCAGGTAAACATGGACTCATGCTTCTTGATTTTCTGTATCTTACTTCTTGAACTAATTGTGTTGTTTATGCTGCACCAACTAAATTGGATGCACAGATTTGGCTTCATGCTAATGCCTTTGTATTTCTATACCCTCGTATTGAGTTGTCTCTATGTTCACTCATGTTTGGCTTTGCAATAAACAAACTAACCATAAGTCATTGTCTGTGAGTTATTATGCATCCAAGAACAGTATTGGCTAATAGATTGCTTTCTAACAACCTTTCTACCCTTCACACTTTCATGCTCAGAAAAAGAACCACCAGTGGGTGACTTTTGACAAGGTCCAGAACTTATCGGCCCGGCTCTTTCATTTGGTAGCAAAGGTTGGTTTGCACATAAATTGAGGGTAAAATTTCGAAGCAGTCTAAAATAGATGGAACCCATATCTCTGAAGCCCCAAACTAGAGCTAATTGATCAAGAATGAAAGGTGATGTAATCTGGTTCACAGACGGAGTTCGATGGTGCGGCAAAATCAGTGGTGGAAGGAGGAGTGAGTATCAAGAGGGTGTAGGCAGCATGTTAGATTGTGGGAATTATTTAATTATGTAATGTCTTATAGAGTTGGGAGTGAGAGTCGAGTGAATGTGGTTTCAAGCCAGACATGGTCCAAGGATTGAGAGTTGCAGGTCCTGAAGTGGCCTAAGATCCCTGGATATTCAAAGGTGTAAAGGACACCAAGATTGTGATTGTCTGACCGAGGAACTGAGGATTTGTTGTGGGACACCATCAGCAGTTTTACCTAATACAGGTAACTTTGTGTGAATGGGATGTATGGGAATCATCTAGTGGACCTTGTGCACAGGGGTTAACTGTACTGATTTGGGTGATCCACATTGGTTGAGGGTCATCACATGTGAATGTTCTTGAGTGTTTGAGTTCTATCAATCCTTTTAGATGGCAGACAATTATGGATTTAAGATGACTGTGCGAGTGAATGCACAAAAAGAAACTGTGAAGGGGAGTGAACCTTTGCAAGGAGTGAGAGTGACGTCAGACTGTGTCACGCTGTGATAGGTCGGATGGTGTAACGCCACACTGGGATTGGTTAGTGGTCATCAAGAAGTTTGTGGCTGAAAAAGATTGCTTTGTTGCATTTTGGGGGAAAGTAAATTGTAATTTAGAATCATGCAATGTTTTAGGGTGTTGTAGGAGATTTTCAGTTTCAAGTCAGAGAGCCTCTGTAAATCAGCATGTCCTAGATGTTGCAGACTTAGAGTCCTGGTTGAGGGACCACATTAACAGTAACGAGAGTCCGGGTAGCACGTCGAGTGAGGGTACGATCAGAGCTGCAATGAAGGCCAAGCTAGTGGATGTGGTGAGGATGAAGGCTGAGGTAGACAAAATTATCAATGGGAATTTACCTTTAATGTAATCAAGAAGAACTGGCGCACAGGTCGAAGCCTCAAGGTTATGTTTGTGAGAAACCAGTAGGTTTCTTAAGAAAACCCTCACCCACCAACCTAGTTGGTGTCATGCTTCATTTTCGGGTCCCACCCAAGGTGCTGAGTGCACCTATGGTGTGCTGTGACGCCTGAACTACAGCGGAGGTTTTTTTTTGTGCAATTGGGTGCAGTGAATGTGATGTTAAAACTATCTGTAGGGTCCCTTTTATTAATTAATTTTAATAACCGGCCCTATGACACGGTTAAATAAGGAGATTCAGGTATACTGCTTTGTCCAGGATTTTAGAAAGGTTAATAACATAGTTATTCCATATTGTCCTGAGGTACAGAATCCATCTGTGATTCTGTTTCATATTCCTTGTGAAGCTGCATAGTTTGCAGTGATTGACCTCTGCCAAACATTGTTCTCCTTCCCATTGCATGAGGAGACACAACTTTTATTTGTGTTCTGTCTGGAGAATTGTATCTTAACGTGGTGTTGTATCCCTCAAGGGTATACTGAAAGTCCATCCATATTCAATCAGGTCTTGAAAAAAAACCTTGAGAGCTAAATTCTGCCCAGAAGCTCAGTGTTAGTCCAGTACATTGATGACCTCCTCAATGCATTTGAAACACAGGAGACATGTAGGGACGATACGATTGCCTTACTGAACCATATGGCTAATAATGGAGAGAAAGTGGCTCTGAGTAAGCTTCAGTACTGTCTAAATGAAGTACAGTATTTGGGTAATCAAAACGAAAAGGCAATTTGAAGGTGTCACCAGGAAGAGCCAATCAAGAAAATGAATCCGCCAAGTGACCAGATGGAAGTCAGGATGTTTTTGGGAATGGCTGGCTACTGTGGACAGTGGATTCCTAACTTCTCCTTGATGGTGAAGCCACAACAGATACTGACCCACAAAGATGTTTGTGATCCGGTAACTTGGCATAATGACTGTCTGCTTGCCTTCCTGGAGTTAAAAGAGGGACTGTGTCACGTTCCAGCTTTAGGAATGCCTGATTACAACAAGACATTCTTATTATTCTGCCATGAACTAAAAGGTTGAGCTCTGTCTGTGCTCACCAAGACACATGGAGGTGCCCGGTAGACCAGCAGCCTATTTCTCAGCTACCTTAGATCATGTAGTTTCATTGTTACCCGGATGTCTCAAATCCGTTGCTGTAACAGGTGTCAGTATTGAATGATGTGAGAGCATTATGATGGCTGATCCTCTTACAGTATATGTACCACATTCAGTTGAGCTACTGATGATGAGAACCAGAACACAGCATTTGACAAATAATGGGCTGACAAGGTATGAGCAAGTGTTACTCACTGCAGAGAATGTCAACCTGAAGCGGTGTTCTGTCTTAAATCCTGCTACTTTCTTGCCTGGCCCAAATGCAGATAGGGAAGAATGTGAAGACAATGACTGTTTGGATATCAGCAACGTTTGCACAAAATCAAGACCTGACATTGCTGACGAGCCTGATGAAGTTCTTCTTCTTGATGGCTCTTTTTCTAGAGACAATGAAGGGAATTTGAGAGCAGAATTTGCTGTCTGTACCATTTCCGGGGTGGTGGAAGCTGCTTGCTTAAAGAGAGTATACTCCACAGAAGTGGCTGAAATCATTGCCTTGACCCATGCATGTCGAGTTTCTGAATAGATCCGAGTCACCATCTATATTGATAGCCAATACAGTTTTGGTGTGGTTTATGACTTTGGAGAGCTGTGGGCACAGAGAGGGTTCACAACGTCATTAGGTTCTCCAGTCAGGAATTTGGTGGACATGTGCAGCTTCTGGAAGCTTCATAATTGCTAAGAGAAGTGGCTGTCGTTAAGTGCGCAGCCCATGGGAGGGTAGATGATTTTGTTACCATCAGATATAGGTAAACAGATTAGGTTGCACGTTTCTGTGCTATTCATGCATGTGTTTTCCAAGCCCAGGCGGAATTCGCGTAGCAGTACTACGCTGAACTCCGTGAAGCGGCAAAAAATCTCTGCCGCGCTACGTGGAGTTTCGCTGTCAGGCAGAGTAGTCACTTCAGGCTTAATTGACGCAAAAAAAACAAAGAAAAATGTAACAGATATACCTGCCTTTGCAATCATTTGTCAATAGGTGGAGATCGTGCCCACAAAATACATCCAATGCTACAATGTGAAAAACAAATATACAAGTGAAAAACGAAAACACCAGCGTGTTTGAGTGGATATTCTGCTTTGTGGTGCCAGTTTATTTATCCTGAATTGTACTTTTCATTTGAATGAGTCCCCTCCCTCTCCTGTCCTGACCCTTAGATCTGTCATCAGTGTCAGAAATGAACCCCCCACTCGTCGGCCATATACAGCTTACCTGTGGCAGCGAGGTAGTGAATCTATCACCCACCACACAAGTCTCAGTAGCTGACCACCGTGGATTTATCACAATAATTTACAGCTATGTCCGTAGTCCCAGTTAGTGCCATTTTGCCGTAATTTAAAAAGACTTCCAGGTCGCACCGAAGTGACCAATCCCACTGTGTGTATTCTTCTGGGGAAAGTCAGTGCAATGTGTAAGGTGATCAAGGATTAGAGAGTTAGGGCACCCCAGTCAATCCCACTCTGCCACACAGAATTCTGACGGGTGTGTAAACCAATAGCACCAGCAAAATTAGGCCAATACTTGGTGCTTCTGGTTAATTAATTCCGCTCCACTGGCGTAGTTAAGTTTGGGCTTAACTTTGCACTCCAAAGCGCCCACCCTTAGTATTTTCAAAGGGGAATATACTTGCGAGAGTACAGAGAAGAACAAACTTAGCATGATGCTAGCTGTTGTTGACACATGGAATGAAGTGAGAGGTTTGCAAATGGAAGCCACAGACAAGGAACAAGCAAGTTGGATCAAAGCAGGTTGTGAGAAAAGGGAAAATTACATTTGGGTGTCAGTTGATGGCAGGACGATACTATCAGATTGTTTGTTGCATCCAATGGCAAGGAAAATTCATAGAGCAGCTCACATAGGAAGGGATGCAATGGTGGGATTGTTCAGGCAGACTTGGTTCAATCCAAGGTTTCGAGTGATTGAGTAGCTGTGTGTCATTGGTGTGTGACATGCAAACCAATGAATGCTGGGAAGAAGACTGCTATTCCTTTGAGTCTCATTGGCAGATCAGGATGTCTCTTTAATCAGATCCAAATCGATTTTGTTGAGATGCCTGTGCATAATGGGTTCAGATACATCCTGGTTTTTGTGTGCATCTTGCCTCGATGGGTTGAAGCTTATCCAGCTAGAAGGTGTGATAGACTCGCAGTAGCAAAGTGGTTGTTGAGGGAACTTATTCTTAGATTTGGATTTCTAGCTATATTGGAATCAGATGGAGGTACACTCTTCCATAATGAAGTCATGTAGTTGCTGTGCATTGCATTGAGTGTGGATTGGAGACTGCATTGTAGTTACAGGCCGGAAGCATCAGGAATGGTGGAGCAGGTCAACGGTATTTTGAAAGTGTGGTTGGCGAAATCATGTGCCGCGACATCTCTGAAGTTAGCTGATGCATTCCATTTAGTGGTATTGAGTTTGTGCAGCATTCCTCACAGGAGAAGTAGGTTGTCGCCTTAAGAGTAACAGATGAGAAGAGCAATGTATTTGGATACTGTGCCTGCGATTGCATTAGTGAACATTACAGATTTGGTCCTTGACTAGTATAAAGAATTGGCTGATGTGGTTCGTTCTGTGTCTCATCAGGCTGAAGCAGCAACTGCACGGTCTTGAAAAGACCTCTGCCACAACATGAGCTCAGGAGATTGGATTCTCATCAGAAAACATGTAAGGAAAAACTGTCTTAAATCTTGGTGGCATGGACCATATGAAGTGATACTGGTGACTAACACTGCTATGAATTGTGGAGGAGTTCCAAACTGGGTCCATGTTTCTTAGGCCCGATGAATCACAGGTCCCTCTGATGAAACAGTTTCTCTCCCAGAGGTATTTCCAACCATGATTGAGGGATTACCAGAGGGGGCAAGACAAGCTGCGGAGGTATCTGAAGAGGCTATATACACACCAGATCGATCTTAGAAGGGTCAAGCTACACAAGGCCCTGGTATAGACTCTGAGGAGGTGGTAACGCTGCAAGTGGTATAGAGTCTGCCTCAGCGGAGGAGACTGGTGTGACAAATGGTTGTGCACAGTTAAAGAAGAGGGATGCTGCAGGTGAAACGTAGACTGTGAGGTAGAGGAGAAGGAATTTGAGACTAAAATCTCAAAGAGAACTTGCAACAATAGATGCATCTTCAGAGTTGGAACTTGCTAAAACTGAGCTAATCACAGAAGGTGCAAGAATGTCCAGGAGAGTTCAGTGCTGTGTCTGAGATGTTCCTCTCCAGAGTGGACTTATCTGGTTACAAATGCAGGTGAGAGCGAGGTCTGAGATTTCAAAACAGGTTGTCGAAATTTTGCTGAGAGTTCCTGCAATTCAAGCTAATGCACTTCTGTCATTGGCTGTACCTTTCCCAATAAGCAGGAGCAGCTTGTATTTGCTAAAAGAGGCAGGGTGGGGGAGGGATCAGAGGATGGATGGGGACAACAGAGATTCAAAAAATATTTACAAAGGGAGGAGGGGGGAACTGGGGAGAACAATTAAAATAAATTCAAAATTAAACTTACCTGCTGCCAAATTGTGTCATGCTCTTCAACTCCTCTCAGCTGCTGCAGGCAGGCACAGGCTCCCAGCCTTCCCTGCAGCCAATCCTGAATCTTATCTCACATGAGAGCACCTTCAGTATTGGCCTATGTGCCGATAATGTGTGCTCCAGAACAGACTGGGAGTCTTAGGCTGCTCTCTCCAGCCCCAGCAATACAACTGGGGTTGGAGAGGGGTCACTGCGCATGTGGTTTTCAGCCAGCCTGAGACCACCGGCCATAAAACAAATATGCAGTGTAGGTAGAGCCCACCACTCCCTCTCCAGCCTATCATAACCCTGTGCAAAAGAAACAATTTATGGAGGGAATGCTGGACAATGCACACATTCACCCCCAGTCACAAGGATCTTGGTTTAATCCATCATTCTTTTGCTCACATCACCACCCCGGTTTGGACCCAGCCATATGCAAACCAGTCTTGACCCTGTTCCTTGTGGGAACAGTCCAGCCCAAACTACCAAACCAGGTCCTCCCTGAGCAGGAGACAAGCACCCTGGGACCGCTTTCTGGGCATCACCCTTCATCAGCCAGGCTAGCTTGAATCCAGTAGTGTAGTGAGCACAGGACCCACGTCTGGACACACCCTTCCCACTTAGGGCGACATATGCAAAAAAAACAATTGATGGACGGAATGCTGGACAATGCAAACATTCACCTCCAGTCACAAGGATCTGGGTTTAATCCATCATTTTTTTGCTCACCACACCACCCCAGTTTTGACCCAGCCCTATCCTGGCTGATGATGGCTGAAAGCCCAAAACCGGTCCTAGGATGCTTGTTTCCATTCCAGGGAGAACCTGGCCTGGCAGTTTGGGCTGGACTGTTCCCATTGGGTGCAGGGTTAGGACTGATTTGCATTTGGCTGGGTCCAAACTGGAATGGCATGGTGAGCAAAAAAACAATGGATTTAGGCCTAGATCTCTGTACTGGGGTGAATGTATGACATTGTTCTGCATTCAGTCCATCAATTGTTCCTTTTGTATTTGTCACCCCAAGTGGTACGGGTATGCTCAGATGTGGGTCCTGTGCTCTCCATGCCGCTGGAGACAAGCTATCCTGGCTGATGAGGGCTGAAAGCCCGAAACCGGTCCTAGGATGCTTGTTTCCAGTTCAGGGTGGACCTGGCCAGGCAGTTTGGGCTGGACTGTTCCCATTGGGCGCACGGTTATGACTGATTTACATATGGCTGTGTCCAAACTGGAATGGCATGGTGAGCAAAAAAACAATGGATTTATGCCTAGATCTCTGTACTGGGGTGAATGTATGACATTGTTATGCATTCTGTCCATCAATTGTTCTTTTTGCATTTGTCACTCCAAGTGGGACGGGTATGCTTAGACGTGGGTCCCGTGCTCTACATGCCGCTGGAGTCAAGCTATCCTGGCTGATGTGGGTTGAATGCCCGAAACCGGTCCTAGGATGCTTGTTTCCAGGCTAGGGAGGACCTGGCCTGGCAGTTTGGGCTGGACTGTTCCCATTGGATGCAGGGTTAAGACTGATTTGCATATGGCTGGGTCCAAACTGGAATGACATGGTGAGCAAAAGAACAATGGATTTAGGCCTTGATCTCTGTACTGGGGTGAATGTATGACATTGTTCTGCATTCAGTCCATCAATTGTTCCTTTTGCATTTATCACCCCAAGTGGGACGGGTATGCTCAGATGTGGGTCCTGTGCTCTCCATGCCGCTGGAGTCAAGCTATCCTGGCTGATGAGGGCTGAAAGCCCGAAACCGGTCCTAGGATGCTTGGTTCCAGTCCAGGGAGGACCTGGCCCGGCAGTTTGGGCAGGACTGTTCCCATTGGGCGCACGGTTAAGACTGATTTGCACATGGCTGTGTCCAAACTGGAATGGCATGGTGAGCAAAAAACAATGGATTTAGGCCTAGATCTCTGTACTGGGGTGAATGTATGACATTGTTATGCATTCTGTCCATCAATTGCTCTTTTTGCATTTATCACTCCAACTGGGACGGGTATGCTCAGATGTGGGTCCAGTACTCTCCATGCCACTAGAGTCAAGCTATCCTGGCTGATGATGGCTGAACGTCCAAAACCGGTCCTAGGATGCTTGTTTCCAGTCCAGGGAGGACCTGGCCTGGCAGTTCGGGCTGGACTGTTCCCTTTGGATGCAGGGTTAAGACTGATTTGCATAAGGCTTAGGTCCAAACTGGAATGGCATGGTGAGCAAAAAAATTATGGATTTAAGCCAGATATCTGTACTGGGGTAAATGGTAGACATTCTTCTGCATTCTGTCCATCAATTGTGCTTTTTGCATTTATCATAACCCTGGCCTTGCCCCAAGCTCTTGCACAAGCAAAATAAAACAATAAATTTGTTTTATTATCGTTTGATTTTCATTTAAACTTCTGGCAGGGGGTTGATGCTCCTCCACCACAGACCGTCATTGCCACCAAGGTTGAGTGGCTTACAGATATTGAAAAATAGAGAATTCCCCAGCTTCGGAGCTTCACAGTTTCCTACAGAGATTGAAGCAATGAGAGCTGAATTGTTACAACAAGTCATTGAGTAGTTTGGCTCTGATCTCATAAAGGATGTAAACTGAAGTTTGAACTAAGTTGCTTGAAAGAAGATAACCTAGGCCTGAGAGGAAGTATATTACAATTTAGGATTTTCATCTAGAAGAAGAAAGAAGGCTAGGGAAGCCTTCCCAGCTGAGTAAATACTGTGCAAAATTTCAAAGAGAAGTTGCTCAAGGACTTTGTTACATGTGAATAAAAGGCAGAGAAAAGAGACTGTGGGCCCGATGTATCAAGAATTGCTTTTGCGATTCTATAATAGCGAATTTTAATGATTTGCTGTTACAGAATTGCAAAATGCAATGTAGGTAGGTTTTGCTGAAAAATTTGCGGTTCCTAAATATTTCTTATTTGCGACTCGCAAATTGCGACTTGCGAATAAGGAATGGCTTCCCATTCATTCCTAGGGGCCTGGATGCACATAGGAATGAATGGGAATTGCATGTGCAATTTGCGAGTACCCAATAGGTACTAACTAATTTCGCATACAGTTTCAAGGGTGCAAGGATGCCAAATGGACACCCTGTTGCACCCTTGAAATATGAATGTGTGCACATGTGGCGCACATACATGCCCTAAGTGCAGATATGTACGCTACATAGCACCTTGAAAAATGCAAAAAAGTGCATTTGTAATGGAATTCGCATATTGCCACCAACTTGAAGTTGGTGGTTATCTGAGATTCCTTAAAGCCAGGTTGCAAATATTTTTTGCTTCGTGCAATTCATTTAAGGAATTGCAAATTGCGATTCCTTAAATGCATTTGCAAAATATGGAATCGCAAATTTTGTGATTTCTTATTTTGCGGAGGCCTTTTGGGATGATACATCCCAAAAGGATTTTTCCCGTTCGCAAACGGGCTGATTCACAGAATCCTTGATACATTTGGCCCGGTCTGTTGATCTTCTTACAAGCTGTAACCTGAACTGGTAAAATATGGAGTCTGGAAATTTGAATCATGGGCACAAATGTATTATAGCTACACTAATTGTAGGAGTAATTATAGTAATAGATGTAGTCATTACAGAGTGCACACAAGGGTGAGGAACATTGAGCGGGGGTACATGGGCCATCCACACCTACCACTGATGCCTGAAAAGACGGTACATAAGGATCTGAAAAAGGCTTACTTAAGCAAACTAGTTGCTTTCTCCATGTAGATTTGTCCAAGGGGGATTACACACCGAATGCTTATGATAAACTGTTGTATGAGCTTGTTGACATTATGGAAGTGAGAGATTGTTATGTGTGCATGCAATTACCTGCTTCAGTTGAGAAGTAAATTATCTATCACCACCTACCCTTGTCATATGGTATTAGTTGTAGTTTAATCCTTAGTATGTTCTATGGAAAAGGCCACTGAGAGTACTACTTCTCGAATTATGATGTGGTACTCTTAGAAATATCAGTTTATAAACAGCTGAACAATATGATTATATCATAAGTAGGGCTCCCAGTTTTATGGAATTAATTTTTGTAGACATTTCCATCTGTATTTAGTAGCCATGGGTGTAGTTTGCGAAGTAGCGCTACGCGTGGCTACGCGAAGTGCACTTCGCACTACGCGAGCTGCGCATAGCTACGCGAACTGCGTAGTGCACTGTGCAAAATGCTGCTCACACTGATTGCACAGTGCCGCATGCTTGTCCGCACTGTGCAATCAGTGCAAACTGCATGCTGCACAGTGAAAGCGGTCATTTTCTACCACTCGAGTAGATTTCTACTCGAGCGGCAGCTTTCTTAACGTGGACTGGTAGTTTCTCATCCTGCGGGGTCACAAGCATACATGACCACTCGCAATGAGAAACCTGACCTCCCTGCAATGAGAATCTCGCTGGGAGGTTTATTTTCCATGCTCGCGATAGGCAACTTGATGTTGCTGATCGCCGGGATATCATTTTGCTTGCTCGCGGTCACCAACTTGACGTTGAGAACCGCAAGCAAGCAAAAAATTACCGCTACGCTATGCTGGTTTGCACTGTGCTACGTGCAATTTGCGTAGTGCGAAGTAGCGCAAACTTCGCAAACTACGCGACCGTAGCGTAGTGCTTTGCCCATGGTTAGTATTTAGCCATATTTATTTTTTGTTACTTTTAACTGTATTCATCCATATTTATTTTGGGTTTTGTGAAAAAATAAAGCTACATTTAGTATATTTTCACATTTATTTAACTGATAAATATGCACTCATGCTTGAACACCTGCCAGATTTCAATGACATGAACACGCGCAGAAGTTAAATCAAGACCCTTATATGAACATTTGCAGATTTCACAATCAACCTTGTACATATCTACTGCTGTTTAAACCTTTCTGCTAAAATGCTTTTCTTTTTTTTTTCTTTTTTTAGGCCCCTTACCTATCAATGCACACAGCTATTTGCCTGGCAGTCATGGCAGATAATATTAAGAATCACTCAAAAATATCAACCAGATTGTTATCCATATTTAAAAATAAATACGGGCAAGAAACAAGTATTTTTCTGTCTGTATTTATCTGTAAAAACGAAAAACAGGGAGCCTTAATTATAAGCAAATAGAGAGAATGGAAAAACATTTCGCACATCGACGTAGCTTAACTTGCATATTAACAGACATAGAAAATAAATTCACAGTTCAAGTAAAGGATAGACATAGGGGATTGGTTGTTAAGACCAATAACAAGGACAAGAATTCTGAGTGGACCAAGGAGGAGTTAGCTCACAAGGCTAAGGGTAGTTCTGGTCTGATAGGTTTAGATTGGGAGCAATGAGGCAAGCTTTGCATATGTCAAGTTCAGAGCTGTTATGATACTGTATTTGTGGGACAGAGCGTTTGTGATAATATCTTCCAAGTCAATGGTCCTTGGAAAACGTTTCTGCAAGAGTCAGTTTTAATGGTCCCAGGAGTATATTTTGTGTGTGGAAAGAATCCATATGTTCGGCTTCCTTGCAAATGGTCTGGTACTTGTTATGTGGCAGTCGTGTTTACAAAGATATACGATGTGGAAGAATTTGGAGGGTTTGAAAAGCAAATCAAACAGCAGGGAAAAATATGGACTGAGTGCTGGTGAAGTTGTAGGAAACATATTTGGATCAATCAAATCTAGTTTGGGAGTGGTATTGAATGACATCAAGATCAGAAGGTTGTCTACCATAGTGGATGTTTTCAGTTAATATGGCCAAGTCTTTGCTATCCATAGATAAGGGGATGGTCTCGTTAAGGGCGATGGTAATGTTGTCCTCTATTCTGATGGATGGAGTTCAATCTGTCAAATGCTAACTCAAGCCCCACATTTACTATTATGTTTAAATCATTTAATATTTCTTCAAGGAGATGAGAAGAAGAGAAAAAGAAAAAGTATGACCAGTGTCAATCCAGGCCAAAATTTCTGCACTGTGTTTACGTACCTGTAACCAGACCCAATTTCATTAATCTTCTAGACAATCTTTTAAGCAGTATCATCTCACGAGGGACACTCTCAAGGTAGTTTTTGATCAGGCAGCAGTCAGCAGGGGATTCTCCAAGCGGAAGAACAGGAGAGCGGGAGTGCTGTCTCGCTTGAAGGATATTGTTATCACAAATCAGACCCTTAAAATTTTGTAGTGTACTACACAACAATATTTGCTAGGTTTTGTGTCTTTCTTAGTAATCTAATATAGGTGGTTAGTTATTTGAAGCATAACTGCTGCATTGTTTATGGTGTTTTTAAAATTTAAATGCATAGAAGTTAATGTCCTTTTGGTGGACAGAAAAGGAAAATTTGTATCATAGGGGTGATAACACATTTCTGTCATTGTTTAAATTATTAGTTGGTGCTGCCTACTGTGGTGGTTTATGTATGTATGCATATAGTATTTCTGTAATGCAAACTTCACCAAAAGACTGTTGAACTCTGGTGAGGTGATTCCATCATGTGTGTTGGACTTGGCCCTTTTTACAGGGTCAACCCTGAACTTTTTGCCTTCCTCCTGTATTTTTTCTGAACTGTTTTTGTTGGTGTTATGACTCTGGGCACTTTACCACTGCTGATCAGTGCTAAAGTGCATATGCTCTCCCTATGTTAAATTGATGTATTGATTAGTGACTCCATTATTGTGTTATTTGATTTACCTGTCAATCCCTAGTAGAGTGCACCATGTGTGCCCAGGGCTTGTAAATCAAATGCTGTTGGTGGGCTTGCAGCACTGGTTGTGCCACCCACAGAAGCAGCTTGTAAATTGTGTCTCAGGGCTGCCATTGCAGAGCCTTTGGGCAGTCCAGTACTGCCATGTCGACTTGGCCAGTGCACCCACTTGCCAGTCCCTAAACCTTCCCTTTTCTTCATATCAGACACCCCTGCGGTAGGCACAAGGGCAGGGTGCATTGTAAGTATAAGGTAGGACATGCCCTGGTGTGTGTGGCATGTCCTAATAGTGAATTACAGCCATTTTCGTTTTTCACTATTGTAAGGCTACCTGTTCGCCATAGGCCAGAATGGGCAGTTTGATTATTACAGCTGACTCAGGAAACATGGTAGGAAATCGAGTTTAGTATGCCTGAACTCAGAATGATAAAATACATCTTTTAGTGAAGTTGGTTTTAACCACTTTTAGGAAGTTGGTATTTTCTCGCCTAAATATCCAAGCCTGTCTCTGCTAGGTTGTGTATTGTGTGTCTGGTTCTGTGAGTGACAGGGCCTGGGGGATTCCAGGAGACAGGGTAAGTCAGCCCAGTGGTGAATAGAGAGATCTGCATCTTGATGGGAGGGATGAGTTGCACCTGGGACCTGAATAGGGCTGTACCTTCCCTGCACAAAGCTGGCTCCACATCCTGCTGTGCAACTGATTTCTCTGCCCTGCACTGTGAAAGGAAAGAAGGAGTCATGTAAACAGAGTGCTCTTGGACTGACCAGAACAAGTTTGGACACGGCAAAGGTCCCTCTTCTGCCTTCAGAAAACAAAGAGAAAAGTAGTATAAATATGGGGACCCAGACCCCAAAACTTTAGATCACTTCTGGGAACAAGACGAACCCTTTGCCAAGGAGAAGAACCAAGGAAGCTGCAGGAGTTTGAACTGCCCCCCTGCCAGTGTGCTGTGTTGCTGGGTTGGCCTGCAGTGGTTTCTTTATTGCCAAGGAAAGGAGAAGGAACATTCAAAGAACTTTAATCATCTTGCAGAATATTTCTCCAAGGGCTTGAACTTGTGCTTGCCTCCTGCTGAAGTCTCAGGGACAAAAGACTTCACCTCCAGCTCCCCACTGAATTTCCTTGCTGGGAATTCTATCTGCAGAAGCCTGCATGTCACTGGGAGCTGTAAGTGCGACGCAATGAGAAGAAACGTGTCGCCACCGCAGCTGTAATCGTCGCATTGCCGGAGAAGCATGCCACCCCCGCATCTCCCCAGAAGCGTGTCTTCGTCACAGCTATCTTCCGTCGCATCACCAGAGAAGCGTGTCGCAGGGCCTGTTGTGGCTCCAAAGTACAGAGTCATCGCAAGGCTGCCAGGGCATGTACACATCATCTTTGCATCGTCGCATCAAGGGCGCCATCTTATCGCATCGCACCGGGATTGTCGCATTGCATCGAGGCGCCATCTTGCGCATCACAACCGGGCAGCAGGCCGAGAATGTAGGCATCACCTCCGCTCCGGTAAGGATCAAGAGGCATCCTCTACTCTGCGCAAGCATTGAGGCGTGACGCATCATCTCCACCGAAGCAAGGAACCAACACATCTCCCACTCTGCGAGCCTTTTGTTTGTTTTGCGTTAAGCATCCAGGCACTTTTGTGAGAACTGTGTCGCATTTATCACCAACTTGAACTAAGTAACTTCTACCATCTTTAAGTCAATTTTGAGTACAGTATTGTGGATTTTTGTCATTTGTGGTCTATATAAAGAATACTTATTTTATAAAATCTGTCTGTGTCCATCTGTAGTGTTTTCACTGTATTGCTGTGTGTATTCACAAATGCTTAACACACTGCCTCTGAGATAAGCCTGTTTGCTCGTGCCAAGCTACCAAGGGGGTGAGCAGGGGTTATCTGGGAGTGTAATCCCCTTATCCTGACGTATAAGCAAGAGTCCCTATTTGGACAAAGGTGTATACATTTGCCAACTAGAGACCTCCATTTCTAACAATGTGAAAAATATTAATCCAAAGGTGGGATTTGATCAGGCATCTTTGAAACGAATCATGAGTTTTTTTTATTGTTTCCTTGTGAAACGTATGATTAGTGTTCTAAAAAGTTCAAATGAGGACACATTTTCAGTAAATGTGCAAGTTCCTTCTTCATCTATGTGAGAAAAAATACACTTTTAGCTACAGTTTTTCAGTTGATGACCAGGCTTCTACTGTAGGTTCGGCAATAGTTTTTACTGAACTGCTAATGTGCTAACAGACTATATTCATAGAAAAGTGAGGCATACTTAAATGCCATACTGCCTGGAAAGGAGTAGTTTAACTGAAAGCATTTTCTGTGGAGAAAGCTGTCATTAATGAACAAAGTGATGCACAGGCGGTGCAAGAGACTTGCAAATGAGCCCAAAAAATGTTTTGCCTCATTGTTTATTTTGAATGCTGAAATTAAAATATTTCTTTAAAAAATGTGAGGGTGTAAATTATTTTGTACTCTTATGTGACGATTTATATTTTTACAAAGGTTAAATAGTTATAGGGTGAGATCCCCAAAAATTTACATTCCACATATATTTCCTCGCTCAATCCATGTAATTTCGGACTCCTTCACTTTAAAATAAATATATGTACAACAAAGGGTTTTTGTCCAGAAGTTTTAAGGGGCAGAAAGTTATATTAAAGTGTGCTTATTTAAAAAAAAGTGTATTGTCAGTAGAATAGTACAATGGAAGGAAACAATAGAAACATCAACAATGCTAGTTTTTTGAAACACTACTTATTCCCTTACGTAAGTATCTCAGTAATGAATAAACTTTTTCAAAACACAATAAAAATTGTACTGCATGAATCACACATTTAAAGCTAGTTTTTACAGACTAGGACTACACCAATGAAAAGATAAAGAATATTTCAAGGGTTCATTTCTAGAACTTCAAGGAGCACAAATAAAAACATTTTTATGTGCTTATTATACTTCATGCACATGAAATAAACATTGCTAAAGCTGCCTTGTCCAGAACCCTATGTCCCATCCCAGGCACATTTTCTGAGATCTATTAGCACTCTAGTGCTTTATTTGATCCATGTGCTCTTCAAAAATGGCATTACAGCAACAAGGCCTAATGATATGTGGGTTGTGACAGTCACACAGCATATCTATGAACCCATTAAAAATGCTTTTTTGTCAGTGCACAGTTGTCTGATTTACAATACGAGTTAATATATTGATGTAAATAAATAATTTACTCTTAATTTCTATGCAGGTAAGTACTTAATCAATAATAACTCAATCGGAAATGAAAGAAAACAGAGTCCGTGGTGTTAGAGTTCTTAGGGGTTTTATTCCTTAAAAAGGAATGGTCAAGACCAAATTATCATGTTCCGAACACCACACAGGGTGTCAGAAGGGATAGAGCGCGCTACATTTTATTAACAGTACATAGCTTATGTACTTATTTTGCATCATTGGAAACAGTATAGAAGGCGTAACAGCAGAGAGAAGACAAGATAACAGTATACACGTGGTACATGTGCGTAATCAAGAGGCGTGAACTAGAGGTGTGTTCTAGAAACGTCACAGGTAGTTGTCACCATAGGGGTGGCACTAACAGAAAATGTTGCAATGTCAGCAGAAATCGGAAACTTGGATGCGCGCGCAGCTGCATGACGTGTGCATGACATGGAGTCGGAGGGTGCTGGGGACTTGACATTTGCACTGACGGAAAGAGACAGAAGTCTGGCATGTCAGATCAACTTGTGCTTCTATCATATCTGATATCTGATGTTTAGGAACTAAGCTATCTGGGCGGAAAGGTCTCTGGGGCAGAAGCTATTCTATACTGACTGTGAGTGCATGTATAAGCGCCTGAATGTCTGTATGAGAAGCGTGGGGCACGGGGCCTTCCAGGGGAGCATGGCAACAGAAGCTATGAATTACTTGAATTAGTTGCATAGAGACAGGTCGGCCCTTTGGCCCTGCAGCTGAGGAAGGATGTTTACTGGAGCTAGCAGGCAGGAATGTATTTTCGGGGAGGGAAACAGATAACTCGAAGGTTATAGTCAATCTTGGCAGGCAGCAGGCTGAGCCGAGCGCGAGGGGCCGCGCTGAAAGTAAGTCAGAGTTCACGAGTACAGGGGCTGCCTGGGCAGAGATTCTCGGAGTCAGAAGCCAGAAAAGAGGTTCGGTGGCAGAGATTCAGGGCCTACTTCAGCCAGAGCTGAAAAACGTAGGAGTACACTACAAAAAGACGTTGGCATAGCATACTTAGGAACGGACCACTCAACCCATTCATGGTGGGTCTGAAAGAGGACATGTTAACGTTGGACGCAAATGTATTTGCGTCTTCATAGCTGACACAGGAGGGAAGTTACATGCACTTTAACTCGTACATGGAGACGGTGGGGTACTCGCTAGGGAACACAACTTGACCATAAAATTTATATTTCCTCATTCCCTCCTTGTTCCCTACGGACCCTTCATGATATATCGATCCTCATGAATCGATCAGTTTGTTCTTGTAACATTATATGTTCATCTTTTTTTCTTTGATGATTTGAGAGACAACTGGAATGTTCAATGCAGGAAGTGGCACACAGTCCACATATTGCCGGTCCACATTGTAGACACAGGCAGAAACTGAATACTATGACTAGGCCAATGCCTAGGAAGGATAGGATCTTCCATCCCCAAGCTGTTAACGTTGTCCAGAACCAACCAGACCAAGTCCAGGTGCCTGGATTCTGATGTATTTGATTTGCAATTTTATGCAGACGGGTAATAGCTTGATAGACAGATGGTGCATTTTGTGGGATGAAAACGCAGCAACTTGACCCGATGACCTTACAGGCTCCACCTCTATCTGCCAAGATGACGTCAATAACAAGACGATTTTGAAGGACAACAACCCGCATAGCAGATTGCTCCTCTGTTAAGTTACCTAAGGCGGAGGCAGTTTCATGTACTACTGCTTCAAGTGTTCTAGTTAATCTACGTATTAATTTACTGTTTTGGACAGGTCCTAGAAAGAAAAAGAATCCTTTATTGAAATCAGTGTACTGTTCCCATGCCGTTTCTGTGTAGTCGACAAGTGGGATATCTCTTCTGGATCTATTCTTGTCTAGATTCGTATTTCTATGGTAATCAGGGGGAGCTAGAAAAACAGGTGGCAAAAGGAATGCAATATAACAGGTACCATCCCAGTCTGGGGGCAAACGTATGTATGCGGTATGACCACAAACAAAATAAGAGTGACTGATAGCTTTGAAAGACGATTTACCCTGATCATTGAATTCGACCACAGTAGTGCATTTACTATGACCTACGTGTACTGAACCTTTCTTTCGGACACACAATTCACCTGTGACTGGTAATACTAACATATGGGGCAGAACTGGAGCGGCTTCGGATTCAACAGTAAGGATCATGAGACTAATTGTGTAGTTACCTAATCCATATACTTCATTTTCTAGATCAGTTCCTATTCGAGTAGGGAGTCCCTCCTTGTCAGGGTAACAGACATCTAACAGAACTGAGTTCAAGTTTCCCCAAACCCAGCCTCCATCGAAAACAGCAATATCAGGATCTAAGGAATTAATTATTTTAAACCATGCACCACAGGAGCCATTGTGAGTGAACGGGTACGGAAAGAGGGGCAGAGCTCCCTTGTAATTCTGGTAGGGAGGGAGTCGGCCACATATCCAGCAGTCTGTAGCATTATTTGTCTGATGGGAGTGGTGTAACATACTAATGAATGTGTTATTGCGCAGCGCAAGTCTGTAAGAGAGTTCATGTGCAGGTAATTCACTAAAAGTGTGTTCAGCAGAGACATTGTAAGCAGATTGTTCACGCCTGAAAATAGGCCAATACATGGGTAGCAGAATGCTGGCAATAATAATTAGAACACTTAAGAAAAACATTATTAACAACGTCACTATACAGTGACTACGCAGTGATTTGCAGTATGTACGTTTCTTTGCTTCTCTCTCTCTCTCTCTATCTCGATCTAGGGGATACATGTCAGAAACTATTTAACCGATTCACCTAGGGGAGGACTTAAACAATTAAACTGTCTGACTTGCTAGATCGGAGTTTCATACGATATTGTTCTTGGGGAGTCTTTTCTCGTTCGGTAACGGTAAAGTCACTTTGCTTTATACAGTCTTTAGTGGGGGTGGACGAGTCAGAGTCCTGTTTTAGTTTGTTTTTTAGTTCATTGCAAAGCTTGATGTGACTCGTGTGGACCCACCCCTTTCTCCCCTCTATCTTCACGGCGGTCCTCGTGGTGAGAAGAACGGTCTTCGGGGACTTCCAGCGGGGCTCCAGCTGACTTTTCCGGTCGAAATTCCGGACGAGTACCAGATCCCCAGGACGGACCTTGTGCGGCTTTACATCAGTGTTGTCAGGGAAAGCTGCGGCAACCTGTGAACGACATGATTGGAGTGCAGACATCAAGGAGGCAAGGTAATCTGTCAACATATTGCAATCAACATCAGTGATTTTCTTCGGAATGGGCGTCCCCCACATATTCGGTGGTCTGCCAAAGACCACTTCGTACGGGGATAGCCCTGATCTCAAGTGGGCGACCATTCTCATGTAGAATAGTGCCACGGGCAGGGCGACTATCCAGTCGACCCCTTTCTCCTGACAAATCTTTGCAAGACGTAATTTTAGTGTCTGATTATGCCTTTCTACAAGGCCTGCTGCTTCGGGATGTCGGACACAATGGAACTTCCACTGGTATCCTAGCAGTAGGGAAACTTCTTTCATTAATGCAGATGAGAATGGCTGACCGTTATCTGAGTATACGACACGAGGCAAGCCGTATCGTGGGAAGAATTCACGAACCAGCTGCTTGGCAGTGGTCGGAGCAGTGTAATCTGATACTGGGTATGCTTCGGTCCAGCGGGACAGAGCACAGACAACTACGAGAACATATTTTAAAACCTCGACAGCGGTCCATCTGGATATAATCCATCTGGAGGACTTCAAAAGGGTGATCGGGAGGATGAAATCCACCTTGCTCTACAGGGACGCTTTTACCTGGATTGAACTGACAACAGATCATGCAAGTACGCACTTTCTGTTTTGCTGCTGCTCGTAAGTGTTTGTTGTACCAGAGATTCTGTAGACTGTCTAACATCGCTTTCTCTCCTAGATGTGCCGGGCTATGTGCTGTATTAATCATGACTTGAACCATTGAGTCAGGGAGAAACCATATAGATTTTTCCTTCGTTATCCAACCTTGATCTGTCTGAATCCCTCCTAGTTCAGTCCATTTCTTTATTTCATCTGGAGTAGCATGTGTCTGGATATCAATTACGTCTAGGGCGGGATCTCTAACTGTCATACACTTTGTCGGTACTATTGTCTTTGTCACATCAGTAATCTGGGTGTGAGTCAGTGCTGTATGTTTTGCTGTCTGGTCTGCCAGGTCGTTACCCTGGGACACAGAATCTGTAACTTTAGTATGTGCTTTACACTTCATGACTGATATGCCCGAAGGCAAATGTATTGCTTCTAACAGTGCTTGAATGAGGGGACCGTGTTGAATCTTGGCCCCATGAGAGGTCAGAAAACCTCGTTCTTGCCAGAGGACTCCGAAGTCGTGTACAACTCCGAATGCATAACGTGAATCTGTGTATATGTTAACATTTCTGTTTTTGGCTAGAATACAAGCTCGGGTCAGAGCGATGAGCTCTGCTGCTTGAGCAGACAGTGTGTCAATACGATGTGTTTCTTTAACTTCAGTTTCAGTGGTCACGGCATACGCGGCCACTAATTCTCCTGTACTTGTTCTCATGCATGAACCGTCCACATAAAGTGTCAGGTCTGGATTTGTCAATGGAACATCTGTTAAATCTCGTCTAGGCTTTGTTACTGCATTAATGATTTCTATACAATCATGTGGGGCTGGATCCGTCATAACTGTTGGTAACAGTGTTGCGGGGTTCAGGATGCTGCAGCGTCTGATTTCTATGTGTGGCTGGAATAGTGTTAATTCATAACCTGTTAGTCGTGCTATAGTCAAGTGTTGAGTCTGGGTTCTGTTTAACAAAACCTCTACAGAATGTGGTACTTGGACTGTTAACTGATGACCTAAAACAATTGAATCACTCTGTCGGATTGCTAACGCTGTTGCTGCTACAGACTTTAAGCACGCAGGGAATGCCTGGGCTACTGAATCCAATGTACTTGAAAAATAAGCGCAAGGCTTATGTGAACCTGCTTGATCTTGGGTGAGGACAGACAACGCTGTACCATCACGTTCTGTAACGAAAAGTGTAAACGGTTTGCTGTAACATGGTGTCGCTAAAACTGGTGCTTGACATAAGGCTTTCTTTAATTCTTCAAAAGCTTGTGTGTGTTCCTGAGTCCAAGGGAGGGCAGTCGAAGTTGCTGCCTCCTGTGTCGTTAACTGAATGAGTGGTTTAGCTAGAAATGCATACTGGGGAATCCATTGTCTGCAGTACGAGGTGAGGCCTATGAAGGCCCGCACTTCCTTTTGTGTCTGGGGTTGCGGCATATTTACAATTAACTGAATGCGATCGGGAGTGAGCTGTCTCCCCACTTTGGACAGCAAGTGACCCAAGTACACAACTTGCTGAACACAGAATTGTAGCTTCGAAGGAGACACCTTGTGCCCCTTGTCGGCCAGGAAATGTAAAACTGTCAATGATGCTTCTTCACATTCGGGCTCACTTCGTGCGGTGATCAGCAGATCATCGACGTATTGCAGTAAAGCGGTGTTAACTGGCATTTGAATGCAATCTAGTTGTCTTTTCAGTGCTTGACTATAGATGCTGGGGCTTTCTGTGAATCCTTGAGGTGCGCGCGAAAATTTGAAACTGCGTCCATTTAAACTGAATCCGAAGAGATATTGGCTCTCTGGATCAATAGGCACACTGAAGAAGGCGTTCTTGAGATCAATTACAGTAAAGAACGTTGCTTCTGAATCAATGGCAGTCAATAGGGATGAGATATCGGGGACCACAGGATACTGTGGAATAATGCATTTATTTAATTCTCGAAGATCAATCACCAGCCGATATACTGGCGGTGCATTGGGATCTGTACGTTTAAGAATCGGAATGATGGGTGAATTACAGATATTGGAGTCGGTCTCGACGACCACTCCTTGGGCAATGAGCTCGTCAATGATTTTCAGTAAAGCCACTACAGCATCGGGTGGTAACTTGTATTGTCTGATTCGGGGTAATACAACACCTGTTTTGAGTGTAACACGGTATGGTGTGATATGCATGCAGCCTACATCAGTTGGGCCTTTTGCCCACAAGTAATTTGGTACATTGTTCAATCTGACATCGAATTCTCGCAAAACATAATGACCCTTGAAATCCCGCAGAAAGAGTCTAACCCCCTCCGGGGAACAGCATATTATAGCTCCTAGAGCCTTCAATGTTTTAATTCCTAACAGATTTTCCGGACATGATTTCGTCAGTAACAGGTCTGTAACACGTGATAATGGACCCACAGCCAGGGGAACTGGTTCTGATACCTCATTTACAATAGGCTGTCCTGAAAAACCCAGGGAAACATTCTGTGAGCCTGAGAGGGGTGCCCCTGGAACTTCATCATGACTGATTGTAGTGCGACTTGCCCCTGTGTCAATTAAAAACTTTCTGTCTTTTCCCAATACTTGACTGTGTACATAAGGACCTTCTTGATCTACAGGAATCTCAATAAGAGGCAAGCCACCTTCCCTCTCTAGGCTGTTTCATGTATATCGTGAATATTCGGGGTAAGCGGACTGGGCATACTGGTACATCTGCTGTGAAACTTGCTGAGTTGCAGCAATGGGCTGTGGCTGTGGTACTGCTACGGTCTGTGCTGGAGTCGAGGAAGCATGCATAGGCTGTGTACTCTGTGTATTCTGTGAAGACTGATGCTGGTTATGGTCTTGTCTAGGCGGATGCGGTCTTTCCTTAGTTTTACCTGTCGCTATGTTATGTTTCAGGACTGGGCATTCGTGTACGTAGTGACCTGGCTGCTTGCAATAATTGCATGTCCCTTTAACGGGAGCTGCAGTGTGACTGGTCTGGGTCGTACCCTTTCTGTGACCGTCGGATGGGACCGTCTGGGCTACTAACATTTTCATCTTTGTGTCTTTCATGCGTTTTTGTTCCTGATCTTGTTCTTCTCTGATTCTGTTCTGATGATATTGTAACATTTGTAACATCTGTGATGGCGTATTTGCTTGCCATGTACTCTCAACCTTGTATACACGGTTTTTAACTAACGGTAGGGAATTCTCGACTAACTTTGATACAAAAAGATGCGGGTACGACTCGCTACTTGGCTGGAGGCCACTATTAATAATGAAACATTTCTCAAATCTTGAATAGAAGTCACTAGTATCTTCATCATGTTTCTGTTTACAGGACGAGATGGCATCCCAATCCTCCTTTCTAGTTGTCAATAATCTGGGCAGGACCTGTACTATCAAACCTGGTAACGCTTTAGTTTTGTCCCCGAGGCCTAACCCTGGGACCCGTTTCTTTTCTTCGTCCTCTATTTCTGCCCAGGCAATCTTTGTGTCTCCCACCTCCCATTCCTTTTCCTTTAATTTCTCGAAAATACCCGTGGGTAATAGTACCTTTAACATCTTCATGATATCATCATACGTGTAATCCCCCATTAGTAACATGTCTTTAAGCTCTCTATGAAAACCTGCAGGGTCTTTATCATGACATGGTACTAGTTTCTTCATTTCTAACAGTTCTAATTTAGTCAGAGGCGTGTGTACATACACGCGTTTCAAGGTTTTATCCTCACCCATAACAGGGTGTACTTCTCGTAAGGGGTTCTGACTTTCAATACTACCCCCGCATTGCATGTGGTACATTTTCCTTTCTAGAGGTGGGACAGGAACATATTCAGAACTTACAAAGGTATCATATCTATGTCGTTGTTCTAGAATTATTTGAATTAATTTGGTACTTAAGCCTCTCCATCTATCCATCAGTAGTGCTTCTAGTGTTTCATGTAAGGGACCGGGATCAGAGTAATGTTTTCTGTATTTGATAAGAAGGTGCTGAATCATGTATACACCTGCTAATTTCTGTTCGTCGGGGGAGAGGTTCAGAAATGTCTGTGCCACTGTGTCATCATTATATATGTCTGCATTTTCGGCCCATGATACAGCTGATCGGGCTAGTTCTTGTTCATCCATAGAATTGAGTACATGGTACCCAACTCGATCTCGAAGCCTTTTATCAGTTTCCTGAAACTGATGCTCAGCAGAATTCGGATTTGTCAAGGCAGAGAAGAAAACTCTCTTGCTCTCTGGACGGATACTCTTCCTAAGGTAAGTTCCCTTACCTACATATGCTATGGTGCCTACATTTCTTTCGGATTCTTCCTGTTCTTCTTCCTCCTCGGAGGAAGCCTCTTCTTTCTCTTTCTCGTGTACTGCTATCACTGCTTTCCTAATCTTCCTGTACATAGAGGCTATGCAAGTCCCCTTGTCGTGTTTTCCTTCAGCTATATTTTGACCCCACTTGTTCAATGCATCTAATTCACTCTGATCTGTTCCGGGCCTGTCTCGTTCTCTTATCAGACAATTTATGAAAAATCGTAGTATCAGTGCTTGCATGTCAACTTTCTGTTTCTCCATGGCATCCTTAATACTGTCGGGGTCTTTCCCTGTCTGAACAAACTCATATATTCTATGTAGACGCTCCTTCATTCCTACATAGCATAGCAAGTTATCAGTAGCAGATCTTAACCGTAATGATGCCAATATCATTAAATCGTCTTTTCCGGGTACTGGATCATATCTGCAAACTGACATGTTTTCTTTTAATGCGTCAAGGCGGGATGAATTAGAGGAGTGGGGAGACCTGTACGTAAGAGGACTCTGCATACCTCTGAGATTGAATCTGTGAGTTGGTGGCGGGGTCTGAGGACCCGCGGTCGCACCTCCTGAAGCGGAAGCTTGTGCATTACCTCCCTGTGGAGTCTGTATCTGAACTTGAACTTGTCGTTTAGGTGGATCAGGCAAACGTGGTTTCGGTAGGTCAGTTTTGAGTACGGGAAGCGGCGGGGCTGGCGGGACAGGAGAAGTCTGTTGTGGTACTGGCGAGGCATGATCTGGGGGCGGGGTGCCGCCCCCGTTCCTGTCGGTAGGCAGGGCACGAACAGGCAGATTGGTGTAAGCTGGAGCTACATCTTCTAGGTAGGAATTTAGGAATATGTCTTTAGTAGTCTTATGCATTACTTTAGTTGGAACTAATGGCGACGGCAAATTTTTCGGTATTTCTGAAATGGCGTCAGGTGTACCCTCGGCCATAAGATACATGCCGTTTACTTGGCTATTTCGGATGCGATCTATTTGTTCTGATTTTACTCGGATTCCTTCAATAACTAGTTCGTTTTCTCGAGCTTTTTCTGATTCTCTAAGTCTGTCTTCTCTACGAAGTGCTCTTTCAGCACGTTTATGTGATTCCTTACGCCAAAATTCTATGGCATCTTTCTGAGACTGTCTGGCTTTCTTTTTCCGTAATGCCTCTTCTACCTTCATGATGCACTCGGCATCCCATGTTCCATTAACTGGCCATCTGTGTCTCTCGTCTAGGTGTTTTGTATAATCGGTCCATAATTCTAGATACAATATGGCATCTATGCCATGCTTATTATACATAAAATTGCCTGGAGTGTCCCTAGGAGGGATAGGAATTTCTTCCTCTAGCATCCCTTTCCTAGTTCCTATCTGCTTTAACTTGTTGAAAAACGGCATTCTGCTTACTTGATACTGAAATGCGCAATCCTTGATACTTAATTCTGAATGTAACTAGTTATACAAGAAAACACAATAATGCACAAGAAAAAAACAATCACATTCATACCACGACATTAATCACAAAAAAAAAACATTTAAGACATAGATGACTACCCCACTATACTGGATGTACTGCTCAACAGTACAGATACACTGGTATAACAGTGCAAAAATTCAGAGATTCGGAATACTAGATATACTGCTAAACAGTACAGATACACTGCCTAAAAACAGTGCAGACCGGACTTGTGTACCCAAACCCTTCTAGATACGACCCAGCAACGGTACTCACCGGGAAGCACGGAAACAGAAGGCCTCGGAAAACTCGACTGGACTCGACTCGATACTTCGGAAAACTTCGGAAAACTTCGGAAAACTTCGGAAACCTGGTGGGCCTCTTGACACCTCGGACCTTGCTTCTTTCGGCTAGGCTCTGGTCGGGATCCTCCGCACTCCTCACCGCCTCGTCTGGGTACTGATCGCAGTCTTCGTCACCTCCGTGGGTCAGAGGGAGATGCAGGAAATCCTGCCGATACGCGTATGTTCCGGCTAACTGACGGCAGGGGACATAGGTTGCAACGCACCAACCGGCGCGTGAGGTGGGGGAGGGGTCCCTATTCGGGCGCCAAAATGATGTAAATAAATAATTTACTCTTAATTTCTATGCAGGTAAGTACTTAATCAATAATAACTCAATCGGAAATGAAAGAAAACAGAGTCCGTGGTGTTAGAGTTCTTAGGGGTTTTATTCCTTAAAAAGGAATGGTCAAGACCAAATTATCATGTTCCGAACACCACACAGGGTGTCAGAAGGGATAGAGCGCGCTACATTTTATTAACAGTACATAGCTTATATACTTATTTTGCATCATTGGAAACAGTATAGAAGGCGTAACAGCAGAGAGAAGACAAGATAACAGTATACACGTGGTACATGTGCGTAATCAAGAGGCGTGAACTAGAGGTGTGTTCTAGAAACGTCACAGGTAGTTGTCACCATAGGGGTGGCACTAACAGAAAATGTTGCAATGTCAGCAGAAATCGGAAACTTGGATGCGCGCGCAGCTGCATGACGTGTGCATGACATGGAGTCGGAGGGTGCTGGGGACTTGACATTTGCACTGACGGAAAGAGACAGAAGTCTGGCATGTCAGATCAACTTGTGCTTCTATCATATCTGATATCTGATGTTTAGGAACTAAGCTATCTGGGCGGAAAGGTCTCTGGGGCAGAAGCTATTCTATACTGACTGTGAGTGCATGTATAAGCGCCTGAATGTCTGTATGAGAAGCGTGGGGCACGGGGCCTTCCAGGGGAGCATGGCAACAGAAGCTATGAATTACTTGAATTAGTTGCATAGAGACAGGTCGGCCCTTTGGCCCTGCAGCTGAGGAAGGATGTTTACTGGAGCTAGCAGGCAGGAATGTATTTTCGGGGAGGGAAACAGATAACTCGAAGGTTATAGTCAATCTTGGCAGGCAGCAGGCTGAGCCGAGCGCGAGGGGCCGCGCTGAAAGTAAGTCAGAGTTCACGAGTACAGGGGCTGCCTGGGCAGAGATTCTCGGAGTCAGAAGCCAGAAAAGAGGTTCGGTGGCAGAGATTCAGGGCCTACTTCAGCCAGAGCTGAAAAACGTAGGAGTACACTACAAAAAGACGTTGGCATAGCATACTTAGGAACGGACCACTCAACCCATTCATGGTGGGTCTGAAAGAGGACATGTTAACGTTGGACGCAAATGTATTTGCGTCTTCATAGCTGACACAGGAGGGAAGTTACATGCACTTTAACTCGTACATGGAGACGGTGGGGTACTCGCTAGGGAACACAACTTGACCATAAAATTTATATTTCCTCACGGACACCCTGCTAAATTTACTGTCAGTATTAAAGAGAAATACTGGGCTGTAGTCAAAAGTAGAGGATTGTCCTTGCACTATATTATATGGCCGAACAATAGATGCTTCTTGTCAAGATTTAGGAGAAGATCAGGCACAAAAACATCAGGTGCTGCTAATGGGGAAAATATTTGCTGTGGCATAATTTTGGAGAGTTTAGCTTCGAGATCATCTACTACTCGTGCTTTACAGGTATTTACGTTTTTAGACGCTCAATTGGTTCTGCAATATCATTAGATAATATTATATGACGTTGCTCAAATATGGCAATGCACTGTAGATTAAGGCCCAGAATGAATCGTAACCTATCTGACACTTTCATTCAAACCGATTCTGTCTAATGATTAAAGAAGAACTACATAAATAGTTTGTGTACAGTTGTTTAGGACCAGAAGGTTTCTTTTTGATGTTCTGAATACATTTGTGACTAGCTATATTTTCACTACTACTACTACTACTTCAACATCAGGTAAATGTTTCAAAATAACCCTCCCCTCAAAGCCTTGCAAGTGCAGAAAAGGATATATTTAACTTTATTGCTGAAAGCGTTGAGCTGCAGTGGCACCTATATATGTTTCAAATGCTTCATACCCTTGTTTCCAGGCTACTGGTGGATCACCTGGTGTTTCTCGAAAATGAGGAGAAGAACATACAGTTTGCATTTGACTAAACACTAGAATTGAAGCTGAGTTAAATACTAACAGCAAACTTAATACATAAATAGCAATGCGCTTACATGATACTAGGTTGACCCCAAGCCCTTTTCTCAGAGATACGTTGCACTATGTAAGGTAGGTAAGCAAATTTGTGCTGGTCGGCCATACATATTGACACAGTGGTGTAGTGCTGACACAAACCAAAATATGCACTGGCTAATGAAACAGGAAGTAAAATCTGGATGCTCCGAGTGGTAGTCCCAAAAATGTAATTTGGGGGGATGAATTGTACATCAGTGTCTGGGCAACCTGAACACAACAGGAAAAGTGTTCCAATGCGTTGAGAAAGAAAGTAACACGTCTAGGTATTGTTAATTCAAGACTAAATGGCCCACCATCCCCTGTGATAACACTCTGTAACAGTGTAGTGAATTGTGATGAGCGTGTCAGCGAAGAAATGCTTCCTGAAAATATGCAGAGAAAAGCAAAAAAAACTGTGCCTGAAAGGACAGAGATAGGCAATGGGTGTCAGCGAGACTGTACCACTTTTTAACAATAGCTCTTACATACCATTACATAGACCACTATAGTGCATACTGGGTTGTGACCGAAAAAAGTCTACATATAATCCCAAATCCTAACCAGTGAAAGTGTCCCATTGTTTAACATGATGCATCTTGACTTTTTTAATTTGTAACAGTGTTTTACCCTTTATGCCAGACAACAGTCTGTAAACCCATCTTTGTTCTTTTTCAAAAAGGGCGTAAGTTGTGCATCTGCATCCACAGCTCCTCCTGAGCTTACGTGATTGAGCTAAGTAGAGCGCCCAAACTTCTTTGTATTTAATTCTTTGGAATATGTTGCTTTCTTCCCTTAGGGTGTGCCAATTACGCTACCACCCCCCTCCTGAGATCCATGGTGTGCAATTGACTCACCATTCAAGTGAGACATTTTATCCCTGACTTCTATGTGTTTTTTACAGGTGGGGTCACTAGCCATTGAGGTCTATTGATCCTATATTTTACACATGCTGGCATCCAAGCAGGGGCTACTATAATTCTCAGAACCACCTGTAGTCCACGGAACCCCTAAGTATAGTGCATACTGGGACATAGTATGGTGTTAACAATACAGTTATATCGCCATCCACTATCCTCTCACTACAACTGGAGCAGTGTTGCAATACCTATGAGCATAGCAAATTGTAACTGTTTGTTCTGTCTCCTATGTGTATGTCTCTTTCCTCTTTTTTCCTTACAGGTGCATATACACCAACTGTGAGGTCTCCTAATTGGGAAGACCCTAGGAGGAGTTCCCTCCTTCTTCATGCAATTTTTACATGCGATTTTCACTTTCACGTCCCTAGATTAGGGTGGGCCTTAGAGTGCTCATACCGCCAGGGTTTAGTTCACTTTTGTCCTGATGAATGCCTGGTAAATTCACACTGTTTCAAGGCAGAAACATGTTGACTGATTATTAAAATACTGGAAATAACCAAACAATTTATTTGGACCATTTTCCTACACCATTTTAACCTGTCCAAGTGATCAAGTAATAAAAGATATTTTTTGAGACACTGAAGACATTTTTTAACCATCACTATCACCTCCTTAAATCAATCACGTCACGTCTATTTCACAAAACCTGCTCCGCAGTAGATCTGGCGTCGAAGCACACTGGGGAGGCACTCGGCCTCTCCAGTGGGGCACTATGATGAAGCATGTCTACAGCCAGGGTGGTGAGTGAGGGCTTTCTATAGTGATCCAAGAGGGGTCATATACTCATGTTTTTCCTGCTCCTATTGTACCTTAGCTGTGTTTTTTCGGACACTCTTTTCTTGTTTAAACAAGAGCTGCTTTATGCCAGAAGTCTGCTACTCCCAAGTCCTATGCACGGACTAAGATGGCTTTCATAATTTAGATTAAGGAATTGCCCAACATGATCAACTGTCACAGGGACCCCAAAAAGTCGCCTACCACAATCACTTGGCCTCCATTGCCTCCATTGGACCTGGATTTATTAGGTAAATAGTGTTTCATCCCTGGTGGGGTCATATATATTGGCTACCAGAAGAAGTTGACACTCTTCTAATTTTAATAGATCATCTGCATAGGAATCTATCTCAGATCTTTAATACAATGTTCGCATCCAGGACATTCCCTTCAGCGTGGAAACAAGCTTCCATCCTTTCTCCCTTAAAAAAGTCCAACCTAAAAGTAGACGACATGGCTAACTATCGTCCCATCGCTCGATTACATCTCCCTGCTAAAAGTTGTGACAAAATAATGAATCTGTAACTGTCTAAATACATCTTCGACAATCAGCTCCTGGAATCCTCCCAGTACGGCTTCCGACCAGGGCACAGCACAGCACAGAAACCGCCCTGGTCAAGGCAACGGAGGAAGTAAGAAAGGCAGTCGATAGTGGAGGCTCAGCAGTGATGATTTTACCTGATTTATTGGCTGCCTTCAATACTGTTGATCATACCACTCTCACTGATTGCCCAAAGGAAAAGGGAGTCAAGGAGGTCGCCCTGGAGTTTCATTCCTCCTTTCTCAGTGACATATCTCAAGCAGTAGCATTAGGGAATGTTAACTCCCTACCCAACAAATTGCCTTGTGGAGTTCCACAGGGGTCGTCCCTTAGTCCCACGCTTCTTAATAATTACATAGCAAAATTGGCACCACTTATAAGAAGCTTTAATTTGGAGGTAACCTCTTATGCAGACAATACCCAGCTAATAATTGCTGCTGCTCACAATAACTCATCAGGCCCTTTAAAATGCTATAACTGCATCAAGGCAATCAGTGGCTGGATGAGGCACTACCTTAAGCTTAATGCAGGGAAAACAGAGATTATAGTGTTTCGCAATCCCTCCCCAGCCTGGTCCACCAATTGGTGGCCTGATAATTTGCCACAACCACCTCGCCCTGTGACTAAAGTTAAGAATTTGGAAATCATCATTGATGACAAACTGAAAATAAGCGCAAATATCATCAGTCACTTTTGCAGCTTATTATATCATTAAAATGATAAAAAAAATCTTCCTTTTATTCTGACAGACACAGAAAAACTTTAATAACCCTGCTTGTACTTCCTAGGCTGGACTATTGTAATATTCTTTATCTAACTGATTTAGAAAAACATATGAGTCCATTACAACTAGTCCGAAATGCTGCAGCAAGAATTCCATTAGTACCATTCTCTGTACCTTGGACTACCTGGCTATCTACTTGCTCGATTGCAGGTGATCTAGAATATGGCTGCAAGGGCCATTTTTCTGGTAGGTCCCAGGACTCATATGTCTCCTCTCCTGTCTTCTTTGCACTGACTTCTGGTCCAGAAGAGAATCCATTTTAAAGCTATGATTTTGGTGTTTAAAGCTTTTCATCAGATTGGAGCTCCTTATCTTGGACAAAGATTTCCCCACTACATTCCCCAACATACTTTAAGATCCTAGGCTCTGCTTCTGTTTCCTGTTCCTAAATGTTCACTCTCCCAGGTTGGAGGCAGATCTTTTCAAGTGCTGGCCTATCACCTGTGGAATTGCCTTCCCCTGTCTCTTAGACAGATCCAAGACCTTTTCACCTTTGGGAAAAATTTGAAAACATGGCTCTTTCAACTATAATTCGGTTTTCATTGTCTCTGCCTTGGGAGACTTTTTGTTTCTGTTATGTGGTATTTATTGCTAAGCGCCGGGACACTCCTGGGAGTAGCTGCACGTTTTATAAATACCAAATTAACATAGCATAACATAGTAAGGGACTTTGCAAGCTGCACTGCCTTACCATGAGCAGCCGGGCTAAGTTTAAGGCCCTATGCCTGGCCCACAAAGGACTGCATAACTCAGGACATGATTTCCTCAGGTCGGCTTTCAAGAGATATAAGCCTAACCGATAACTCAGGTCAACCAAAGCCAACCTTCTAGCGCCCATAAATCAAATGCTACAGGTGGGCCTGCAGTAATAATTGTGCCACCCAGGTGTAGCCCAACAAATGCGTCCTAGGCCTGCCACTGCAGTGCTTGTAAGTGCAGTTTTTAAACTAGGGAAGGTAAGCCTAAGGTAGCCCGATGGGTAAGGTGCAGTGTATGTGAAAGGTAGGATGTGTACAAGTGTGTTTTAAAAGTCCTGATATTGAAATGCAGCACATTTCCATTTCACTTTTGCAAGGACTGTCTACCATAGTTTATAATTGGAGCTGCCTTGTAACCCTTTACAAGTGTATTTTCAATTGGAAAGATCTAGAGATGTGGAGTTTGGCTTCCCTGAACTCAGAATATAAAAATGCATATTTTTGTGAAGTTAGTTTTCAAATTGGTTGTTTCAAGTTGCCAGTTTGAAGTGGGCATTTTCCTGCTTTGCCCATTCTGTGGGCCTACCTCTGAGATAAGCCTGACTGCTCGTGCCAAGCTACCAAGGGGATGAGCAGCGGTTATTTCAGCGGTATAATCCCCTTATCCTGACTAAGAGGAAGGGTTCCTACTTGGGCCGGGTGCAAGCCACGGCCAACTAGAGACCCCATTTCTAAGATTGTGGTCAGTGGTAAGGATGGAACTTGCATTTATGCCTGACATACAGTGATTGATGTACACTACTACCATATTGCAGACCACTATGTGACCCAATACTGTTTTTCTTTTAGTCTTCTACCTTTTTGTGTTTTTTCTGTAACTCTTTGAACTTTCCACATAATCATGCCTAGGTCTGGAGCATCTTCAATTGTTTTCTTGGAGGTGGTTTTTGAGGAAGATATGTTGATAACCTACAGTGTGCAGCAATTGAAAATCATCTACAGAATTGTAAAATCTCAATGAAAGGCCTAACCAGGAAAGAAGAGCTGCAAAAGGCACTGAGGGTATGCGAAGCAGATAGGAATTCCAGTGGGCATTCAGAGGATCGGATGGTAGAGGCTGTGGAGCCAAATCTACAGCAGGATGTATTGTTGGCTTTGGACTTGCCTAGAGGGGAGGTGCCCTGGAGGGCAGGCGGCAGAATCTTTTCAAAGGGTTTGTCTCCAGGGGAGCTGTAAGACTGACAAAGGGCTGAGAGCATGTGCTGGAGCTTTAGAAGCTCAGATTGGAAAATGAAAGCAGGATTTTGGATCATGAGCTAAATTTGAAGGAACTGGACATCAAGGCCAAGCATATAGATTCCAGCTCAAATGGTCACAATGCATATCCTGTGCAGTCTGAGGATATGGAGCACATTACCAAAGATTTCTTGAAGGATTACAGAAGGGAGGATGATATACACAGGTGGTTTCTGGGGCATGAGTTAGTTCCCCACATGGACCAGGTCCCTGACATACACTGGAGAGTGGGTCTTTGAAAGCACTGTATGGTAGAGGGGAGTGATACTTAGACAGCCTCAGGGCCAGTCCAGAGTCTCGCCTTCTCTACCATGATGGATGCACTGTTCACTAGATATGGTGTCACCCCACAGCAGTACAAGGTAAAGTTTAGGACATAAAAGAAGTCTGATTACCAAACTTGGCGTGAATGTGTAATTCTTTTTGCGGAGCACTGGATAGTTGGGTGCATGCAGTAAGGTAACAGAATATGCAGGCTCTACAATTTAATTGCATGAGAGAACTTGTATAGTCTTTGTTTTCCACAGCTGCACCAGGACCTGAGTGATAGCTAGCTGCCTGACCTTAGGAAACTTGCTCAGGAAGTAGATTGCTGAATGAGCACTGGGGTACACAAGAAGTATGAGGGAAACTCTGCCAATGGTGGACAGGGTCCCCAGCAGAAGAGTAGGGTTGCAAGGGTAAACAAAGGGAGTTCTCTAAAGGGCCCCAATGTAGTTCCCAGGGTAAGGATTCTGGCCCCCCAGGTGATAAGAAACCATGGATCTCTAAATGGAAGATGGCAGAGAGGGGACCCCGAAGGTGTTATACGTGTGATCCTGGTGGGTCACATGAAAGGGGATCCCAAGTGCCTCAAGTGGACCAAGCCACCCTCCGGTGAGCAGTCAAGGGTGTTAGCCAATGTAGCACTTGGGAAGGAGTTGGTTCCATGAGAAGGGTAGGAGCCAGCTGAGATGACCCATGTCTCACTAGGGGACAGTGAGATGGTCTAAACAATTGTTGTGCCTGAGAACACTAAGAGGTACAACCAGTGGGAGACCATCAATGCACAGAGGGTATAGGCTCTGAGAGACACAAGAGCCAGCGAGACTACTATCAGGTGTCACCTGGTGTCTGGAGAGCAGGTGGTCCCTAATGTGTTTCACCAAGTAGTTGCAGTGGACAACAATGGGTGGGTCCCAGGTTCCTTGGGGGTAGCTGTGAGTACATCCCTGACTGTGATTGTCTGGTAGGTAATGACCTGGAGAATTCCCCTTGGATGAGGTGGAACATAGGTCACACTTGGAGATAGTGGGACTGCCTGAGTGGGCATACATGACCACTCGAACCATGGCAACCGGACAAGGGTGATCAGAAGAACCTGGATACTGAAAGAGAGGCCCAGGTGCCTGCCACCAAGAGGGGGTTAGGGAGCACAGGAAACCCGCCCAGACGTTTCCACAGCACAGGAGACGGCTGATCTTTAAGTGGACCCCCCGGAACCTACAGGGGAGCATCAGGCAGAACTGAGAGACTTGCCTGAGCTGACTCATTGGCAGCAAGAAGTGGGTCCTTCCAGTGACGAGATCTGTGTGGAGCAAAAAACATGCTCTACACTTGAGGGTTTGCAGCTGCAGGCTGCTGGCAAGGAGTGTGGATCACATTGGACTACTGGGAGAATGGTCTCTTGTATAGTGAGCCTAAAGTTACTGAGCCTGGCGCAGCCCTTGTGCTGGTTGCACCCCAGTGCATCTAAGTCTTCATTCTGGGTATGTCTCATGATGTGACTTTTGAAGGACATTAGGGGCAGGACAAGCCCTTTGAAAGGGTTACCAACCTCTTATTTTGGTCCCAAATGTGAATACACTCTGATGCGCATTATACGTCTTGCCAAACTTGCCAGGCAAGTTGCAAGAGTGGAGGGAGATGTAAGACTCCCTCCATTCTTTCCCTGTCTTGAGCACCCCTTTGAGCATGTGGGCATCAACATTGTGGGGCCTCTGGCCCCCAAGTCAGCCATGGACAACAGGTACATCCTGGTCCTGGTAGCCCATACCACCCTGTACCCGGAAGCTTTCCTTCTGAGGAAAAGGACAGCGCCTGTTGTGGGCTGGGCATTGTTGGGGATGTTAACCTGAGTTGGTTTTCCAAAGGAGGTGGTATCTGACCGGAGGATGAACTTCCTGTCCACATACATGAAGACCACGTGGGAGGATTGTGGGGTGAACTTCAAATTCACCACTCCTTGCCACCATCAAGGTAATGGGTTGGTTAAAAGGTTCCACCTTATTCTGAAGGGCATGATTGGGGGTCTGTCAGACTCCATGAGGCGTAAGTGGGATGTCCTTTGTCCATGCCTTTTCTTTGCTTACAGGGAGGTACCGTAAAAGGGGTTTGGCTTTAGCCCCTTTGAGTTGCTGCACAGGCACCATGTGAATGGTACTCTTAGTCTGGTGAAGGAAGGCTGGGAGAAGGCTGCAAGGAAGTCCCCAAAAGACATGTTAAGCCACATGCTGGCCTTCAGAAAACAGACCACATGCTCTTGGCTACAGATGATAAGATGGAAGAAGAGAGAAAAACTCTTCCTGACCTCTTGTTTGCCAGGGAGCAGGATGGGTCAATCAATCAATCAGGAGTTTGTTAAAGCGCGACTACTCACCCGTAAGGGTCTCAAGGCGCTAGGGGTAGGGGGGCGGGAGGATGGGGGGGTGCAGGTTCCATTCCATCAAGGAGGGGTCTGTCGAAGAGCCAGGTTTTGAGGTTTCTTGCAAATATGGGGAGCGATGTTGTCTGTCTGAGGTGGAGCGGAAGGGCATTCCATGCTTTGGCCTCGAGGAAGGAGAAGGAGCGGCCTCCCGATCTGGTCTTTCTGGTGCGGGGGACCACGGCGTAGGAAAGCTGGGCTGATCGTAGGGTCCTTTGGGGTGCGTGGAATTTGAGTCGGCTGTTCAGGTATGCTGGTCCGGTGCCGTGGAGGGCCTTGTGTGCGTGGGTGAGCATCTTAAAGGTGATTCTCGCCTCGACGGGGAGCCAGTGGAGTGTGCGCAGGTGCTGGGAGATGTGGCAGTGTTTTGGCAGGTTGAGGACCAGTCTTGCAGCGGCGTTCTGGATGTTCTGTAGCTTGCGGATGAGGTTTTTGTTTATTCCGGCGTAGAGTGCATTGCCGTAGTCGAGTCTGCTGGTGACCAGGGCGTGAGTGACTGTCTTTCGGTGTTCGAAGGTGGATCCATTTGAAGGTCTTACGAAGGAGGCGGAGGGTATGGAAGCAGGAATATGAGACAGAGTTGATCTGGCGGTCCATTTTGAGCTCGGAGTCCAGGATGATTCCCAGGTTGCATGCGTGGTCTGTGGGGGTTGGCGGGTTTCCGAGGGCGGTGAGCCACCAGGTGTCGCTCCAGGCGTCGGGGTTTGGGCCCATATTGAGTACTTCTGTTTTGTTGGTGTTTAGTTGAAGGCAGCTGTTTTTCATCCATTTGGCGACGGCTTCCATGCCTTCTCGAAAGTTGCGTCTGGCGGTGTTGGGCTCGTTGGATAGGGAGAGGATGAGCTGGGTGTCGTCTGCATATGACACGATGTTGAGTCCGTAGGTTCTGACGATGGGGGCAAGTGGAACCATGTAGACGTTGAAGAGCGTCGGGCTGAGGGAGGAGCCCTGGGGGACTCCGCAGGTGATCGGTGTGGGGTCCGAGAGGAAAGGGGGGAGTCTGACCCGCTGCGTCCTGCCGGAGAGGAAGGAGCAGATCCAGTCGAGGGCCTTGTCCTGGATTCCTGCATCGTAGAGTCTGCGTATTAGGGTGCGGTGGGAGACTGTGTCGAACGCCGCTGATAGGTCGAGGAGGATGAGGGCTACTGTTTCTCCTTTGTCCAGTAAGGTGCGGATGACGTCTGTTGCGGCGAGGAGGGCGGTTTCTGTACTGTGGGTCTATAGTGGGCATGAATCTCTCCCCTACACTGATCCTTGCACAACAGAATGGCTGTCGCCAGGTGCTGGGACAGGTTGCCTCTCTGTTTTCCTTGAGCCAGGAGTCACCCATTGGAGTACCGACAATGTGGATGGTGGGGATATTCTACCTGTCAAACACAAAATCTACTGGTAAACTGACAAGATCACAGCCAACATCAATGAAGAGGTTTCAAAGATCCTAGCATCAGGGGTGGCAGAGCTCTTCAGCAGTCCTTGGGCCAGCCTAGGGGTCTTAGTGCTAAAGGCTGCTGCGCCCGGTGCCACTCCTGAATCATGGCTCTGTGTGGACTACTGTGGGCACAATCCCGTCACCAAGACTTATGTGCACCCCATCTAGAGGGCTTATCAGCTCATAGATCGGCTGGGAGTTGCCAAGTTCCTCAGTACATTGGACTTAACGTCTGGTTACTGGCAGGGGCCAAAGAGAGGTCAGGGTTCTCAATGCTGGGAGGGCACTTCCAGCTCTGAGTTATGCCTTTCAGGTTGAAGGACACCCCTTCCACTTTTCAGAGCTTGGACTACCAGGTCTTGGCTGAACAGGAGGATTTCAGTGTTGTCTATCTGGATGACACTGCAGTATTCATATCCAGCTAGGAGGATCACTTGCATCACTTCTCGAAAGGTTTGAAGGCCCTGCAGAAGGCAGTCCTCACTATCAAGGCCACTAAGGGCCAGATAGGGGCAAGGCTCTGTGGTGTACTTGGAGCACCTTGTAGGAAGCGGCCAGGTGGGGCCCCTGCAACCCAGGCAAGTTGCAAGTGTGGAGGGAAATGTAAGGCTCCTAAGATCGACACCATTCTGCCTTGGGGTCCCCAATACTCAGACAGAGTTGAGAGCCTTTTTAGGTCTCACAAGTACTACAGGACATTTGTCAAGGGCTATGGCATCATTTGTCCCCCTTGACCAAGCTGACATCCAGGAAACCAGGAAAGTGATCTGGACTGATGCTTGCTAGACCACGTTTAATGCCCTGAAGACAGCTCTGAGCACTGCTACCATACTCAAGGAAGCAGACTACTCTAAGGAATTAGTCATGCAGACAGATGCTTCAGAGCATAGTGCAGGGGTGGTACTCTTGAAGCTAAATGAGGAGGGCCTGGACGAACCTGTAGCCTTCATTAGCACGAGGCTACTTTCCCAGGAACAGAGGTGAAGTGCAATTGAAAGGGAAGGTTTTTCTGTGGTCTGGGCACTGAAGAAGCGAAAACCTTACTTGCTTGGGAATCAGTTCCAGGTTCAGACAGACAGCAGGATCCTCAGATCGCTGATACGAGGAGGGGTGAGAACCCAAAACTGTTGAGGTGGTCCATCTTCCTACATGGTATTGACTTTATAGCGGATCACCGCCCTGGTACCGAACACGTTAATGCTGATGGCATGTCTAGGTTTTCTACCTTTATGATGAGTACTCCCAGGAGGTTGAGTAATTCTCCTTACTTTTAGCTGTAGGGAGCACATGTTAGACACTGGCATCCTTGGCATTGTTTCCCCGGTCTTTTTTCTTCTCCCTCCTGTACTTTTGACGAAATAAATGCTGGACTTCATTTTCGCTGTTTTTTAAAATCTCTGGGCACTTCATCACTGCTGATCAGTGCTAAAGTGCAAGTGCTCCCTGTATAAATTGTGATTATGATTGATTATCCATGATTGGCATATTTGCTTTACAGGTAAGGCCCTAGTAAAGTGCACTGTGTATGCCAGCGCCCGTAAATAAAATGCTACTAATGGGCCTACAGGACTGATTGTCAGACCCACATGGGTAGCCCTGAAACTATGTCTTTAGCCTGCCTCTTCAGTGTCTGTAAGAGCAGTTTTTAAACTGCCATGTCAACCTGACAAGTGTATTGATTTGACAGGCCCAAACCTCGACTGGGAGTTCTGACCTGTCAGATCGTGTCAATTCCAGTTCTGGGCCCTTGAGGTGCCTTCTGCTGCAAGAAAGAAAGAAAATCCATGCACTGGTCTTCTGTGCCTGTTTTTGCCGTTGCTAGCTTGCTGTTTGGTTGTAAAACAATGCATTGCCACCGTGCAGCAGAAGAATCTGCACAGCTCCTTCCCTAGACTCCAAGACCGCAGCAGCCCAAGTCCCGAGCACAATGTCTCCAACATCGTAGACACCCGCTCCAACTCCTATGCAGACCCTCATCTACTCTATCCACTGCCTGATTTGCCGCAGCCGCATCGACCCCAGTGTGCCTGGAGTCTTCATGCAATTCACCTGTGCGCCAAGTGTACATTGATGCTGAGCTTCAGTAAGGAACTGAGGCCATGTGTCTGGAGAAACAACGCATCACCTCGCCATGCAGTAAGAAAGTGACGCATCACCTCCTCTCGCAGTAAAAACAACAACAAATCGCCTCCTCTCACAGTTTGGAACCAATGCATCACCTCCCCTGCCTAGCAGTAAGGAAACAACGCATCACCTTCCCCGGAGCAAGGAACCTATGCATCACCTTCCCTGTGAGTAAGGAACCGATGCATTGCTTTGCTTTTCCGGCACCTCACCTCACCTCCCCTGTGCCTGTTTTCGTCTTTGATTTTTATGCATCCCAGGCACTTTGTGCCAAAAGTAATGCATCCATAGTTTTCAAACTATCTTGAACCTTATAAAAGGGATATCTTTTCTATGTAGGTTGGGTTTTTATTATTTTGGTCTTGTTTTATATAGATAAAGATTGGTTGTTTTCCAAAACTGGTGTGGCGTCTATTTGTAGTATTTTCACTGCGTTACTGTGTGTTTATGCAAAAATGCTTTACACAATGCCTCTGAGATAAGCCTGACTGCTCACGCCAAGCTTCCAAGCGGATGAACAATGGTTATTTTAGCTGTGTAATCCCTTACCCTGACTATAAGGAAAGAAGTGTCTCTACTTGGGCAGGGTGCATACCACTGCCAACTAGAGACCCCCAATTTCTAACAGTGTGATAAATACTGCAGCACATGTAATTGCAATTTAACGGGCCACTTTTATCGAGGCCAAAGTCAAAGGTGTACCTGTTTGGAATGGGGTCTTAGAGGTTAATTACTTATATTGGGTTGAAAATAACTCAAAACATTTTATTGCAGTGTGTGACATGGTCTGGTAACTTCGCAAAACTTCAATGAAGTATCCGATGAATGCAGGCACTTTTTCCAAGTAGTATGCTAAGCATTTTCTTCTGTGTTGTTGAGAATTGAGAATGCTAAACTTGAGGAGCCACTTAGTTTATTTACATAGTGCTATATTATTTAATGTGCTTCTATTTTTGTATCCTTAACTGGCGCCTAGTGCCATGTGATATGCAATGAGATAATGCTACAATAAATTTGGTAAATCTGTTTCTTCAGTGTCAGAGCTCATTTAGGTTACACGTCTCAGCTGATGTCTTATTTAGTCGGCACTGTGCATCTTCCCCTGTTAGTTCCCAAATCAAATTAACATCCTGTAAGCTAAAAAAGCACATTCTTAATTGTAATCAGTGATGAATTGGCGTTATTGATTGAAATGGGCTTATGGCTGCTGTGAATTTGTCACATAAGTTTAAGTCAGCTGCTTAAGTGCTGACGAAGAAACTACCACGACAGCTTCGCAGCAGCATACTGCCAGATGTCGAACTCTTCCAGCAGCTGTTTTGAAATAGTACTATTTTTGGTCAAAAAGGGAAACGAATTGCCATTGTCAGAAAGTAGCTTATAAATCACAATCTCGTCTTCAAGATGCTCCTCTTTCAACATGCTGCTTTTCCTGCCAAATTCAAGAAGATGCTGAGTTCAAAATGTATGCAGAGCCACCAAAAATGAAGAGACATCTGTCACAACATTGGCAATGGGAGGAATTTGATGAGACATATACAAGCATTCCGCCCATCACCTCTTGTTGCTTTAATTAAACATTAGAAACAGTCCAGCCACCATCAGACGTAAACACATTCAGATTGCTCTTCCCAACATTCCTCATAGTTTTCATTTTTTTCTGGTTAAACCTTAAAATGAATGATAATAAACATTTTCTTTCCATCATTCATATTTAACAGTTTTGAAGGCATTTGAGATTCTAACAGATGTACTATGCTCTGCTGCATATTTGAGCAAAAGTCCTTGCCTCCTACTCTGAGACCTTCAACCTTAGAGAAAATGTGTGCTTTCTTAAGCATAACAGCACAAGCTAGGGTACAGCTAAGAATTAAAGAAAGTGAAGATCATTTTACAAAACAGAAAATTCAATGCAGAGTCTCAATGCTTTAAAATCTATAGGAAACAAAAGTATTTGACCAAAATAAGTAGGTAATAAAAATGGATAGCAATAAAGCGGAAGCAAAACAACATTTTGTCCAAAATACAAAATACAGAAGAGCATTTTATGTAAGTACTTATCAGGTGGTTAGCAGCAAAATACTGCGATGCTTCAATAGACCTGAATTGCGAGAACCCAGTGAGTACCCTGGACGTAATGCACACTGCTCATGGGATGGGGCTATTTTTAGAAAGCTCCAAAATATTAAGGGCCTAATTCATGAAAAGTGAGGCATCGCTGCATGAAAACAGCGATGCATCACTTTTCAATGCGCCCTCCTTGCTACACCAATGATGCTTCATATTCACAGTATGACGCATCATGGCGCAAGGAGTTGCAGATACGTCAGTATTTTTGATGTAACTGTATGGCGCAAAAGTGACGCATTGCTGGAGTATGTCAGAAAAGTGACACAACTCAAGCAATGTGTCCTTTTACATGGGACAAGCCCCATGTGAATGGGCTTGCATCAGTCTTACGCCTGCTGCGAGGCAGGGGTAACACATTTACCCATTTGTGTCCTAGAAGTGGCGCAGTGAAATTTTATACATTTCACTGCATCACTTCTATGACCCTTTCTTGCGTAAGAACGCCCCCCTGCATAAATTTATACCTGGCGTAGGTATAATGTAGCGCAGGGGTTTACAAAGTGACGCATCTACCTAGATGCGTCACTTTGTAAATATGGTGCAACAAGGCACATTTTTTACGCTGCTGGTGCGTCACATAAAGTGACGCATCGGTGGCGTAAAAGTGACTCACGGCCTCATAAATGAGGCCCTAAGAATGTGCTCACACTCTTCAGGCACCTTAGCGGGAAATCCACAGCAGTCAGCACTCTTGGCATAGTTATTGAAGCTCAAAAGAGCAACAGAGGGCTGCTCTGTTCTTTCCAGCAACGCATGTTTTCCCATGCAGCGAGATTACCTTTATGTTCACAGGACCCTTTAGATTCAAACATTCACATCTGGAGGATCGGAAGTTCGGGGGGCTTATTTATTAGAGACTTGCGCCGCCAGAGCGTCACCTTTTCTGACGCACCAGCAGCGCAGACCCCTCACCCATATCTATGAGGCCTCACAAAGCCACTTTGCAAGGAATTGCAGGTCGCTGCCTTGCCTTACTCTGTGCCAGAGAAGTATTCCATGGGCATGGTGGTGGGGTTTGCCATACAACATCCATTGGTTTTGAGGCTACCCCAGTTTTACTCAATCACGTAAACCTGGGAAAGAGCCAAAACCGTAAGCCTCCCAGGGGAGGTGTAACATGGAGAAATGGCCCCTAGTTCCAGAAACCTTTTTGCTTCTCAGCACCAAAATCTTTCAAAAAGACTCCTTACACACACTTTTTTTAGTTTGATTTGATTGTATAGCAAAAATGAAAATGAGAGACAACCCCCAAAAAACTGAGAGCATTACACCATGATAGCACCTCTGACAGTGATCAGTATGAAATCCAGAAGCCCTGTACATCAGCAAACACAACTACATTTATGATTTTTCTACTTTGTATTGTTGCATATACAGACATCCGCATCAGCCCACCATGACCGAGACCCACTTGGATCTGAAGTAATCTCCTTAAATTGTTTCCAATGCTTCCAAGGTTTATTATGGTTTTGTGGGCACCCTTTAGCTAAGTAAATAGGTTTCTTAAGGCTCATGTATTTGTTAAGTCATTTTTTCCATCTTTCTGTGTAGGAGCTTTTGCCTTCCTCCACAGCTGATCGATGTCTCCTTTCGCACTGAGAAGACATAGGAAGTCCATCTTGTATCTATTTGAGTCCAAGTGTACTTTCATATATAAAATGGTCATTTTGGGGTCAACAGGCAGTTTCCAGCTTATCACCGTGCTTAAAGAGAAAGGTATCTCCTCCCAGAAAGTAATTACTTTGTAACTCCATAATGTGTGCATGAGGTCTCCAGTATGTGAACTGCCTCTCACATCAGTAAGGTTTTCATGCCAGACTTCTACAACCTGTACCATGACAGCTAAGTTATTATGTAGGTATTTTATTTGGATTAACTGATGCTGTGATGGAGTGGTAGGTTGTTGTGGGGTTGCCTGCTCCTCACTCTAGACTCTAGTTCCCAGGCCTGACATAGTCGATCAAAGGAGCCTGGGTTTTTACTAGCTAGGGACCAATAGATAATTGTTATTTTATGATACTTCAGCTCATATATGAATAGTTTAGCCCCAGTGGCCTGAAGTCAGGGATTTCTTCCAGCCCATTGTGGAGCTGAGGGTAGCAGACAAATTGACTCCATTAGGGATAAGATTCTTCTTGTAGGTTACCAAATTGTTTCCTTACTGAACCCTACCTCACATTCCTCTCACAGGAGATTCCTATAGAAGCACACTGTTTGAATACCCTCAGTTCTGCAACATAGCTCAGTTTTCTGACTAGCTATGATGTTTCTGTCGTTAACCTCTGTGCCCAGCCCTTCTCTCTGCTTATGTACCTCTGGATATTGAATAACCATTGGTTGGCCTCGGGAAGGGAAGGATTAATCGCCCGCCAAAGAATGAATGTAATATGTGCACACCCTGCATTACCTACTTTTCATATACAAGGGCCTGGCCATCCTGTGTATCATATTACCATTCATTGAGAACCCTTAAATGGATGGCTTCATAAAAAGACCTGATTTCAGCAGCTGCCACCCCACCCTCAGAGGTGAATTTATATACAGGTGGTTGTAACGCACATATTTACGTGTAGTTTAATCATGTTGGATTCCCTAGGAATTTTGTGAGGGTATGAGAATTATGTGAGATGAGTAATTCTGATTTTAGTGCTATTTATTAGCGCAAATATGCCCTCTCACATCCAAAATGAGATGAAGGTTGCATCTTAAGAAATAGAGTAAAATGCATCAGAACACATATAGCCTTGTGCTCACTAAATGTTCTCTTTGAGTAAGATTTTCGCCCAAATTGCTCCCTGAATTTAACACTATTTTCTTACCGCTAAATGTACCCATGCATCGGAAATGGATGAGAGGATACATTTTGTGCTAAGAAATATCGCTAAATGCAGCAGACCATGACTAATGGTTAGCTGCTCGCTAAATAGGGTCTCACAAGGTTCTGACTTGGAAGCCCATCATGGTGGCTGCTTCTTAGCTCGGCTCCAGTCTGAACCCCTCTAATCCATGGGATATCCACAATCTTAACCACCATCAAGCAATGCAAGGTGACTCCCTGACTTGTGTAATGGGATGGGAACATACCTGTCCACAAGAGTCCCCTGAAAGTCAACCTGGTGCCTGCCGGGGAAACAGGGCCTGTTACAACGGCTGTTGATGGAAGGCCACAGCTTTACTCCTTATGTATCTGGGCAACAGCCTAACCACTGGTTTCATGGCCGCTGACCTACCCAGACCCGGTGTTGCTGCTCAGGCCCGGTTGTGGTCACCTGCTGTTGTGTCCCGAACTTGTCCCATAGAGGACACTGCTTGTGGGCATCCTGCCGGTCCTGCGGCCTACAATCAAGGATGATCAGTGGGGAGTGGTTGGCCCATAGTTCTTGAGGACTCACCTGCCTAAATCTACAGCACTACATAGCGCCCTCCAGGCACCGCTTGCAGGGCTATCCTCTTGTCTGGTGGTGATTGGGGGCTTTGGCCATCTGCTGTTTCTGAATCCCTGTTGCTCCCACCCTCTGACGGTGGCGCCTTGCACCCAGACAGGGGTTGAACCACCTCACCCTGATTGTCTGCTTCAATCGCTTGCCTCCACTGATGCTGAGTGTGGGCAAATTGGGGGAACATGGCTCCGCTGCACCTGACTGAGCTTCACCATTTAACTGGCCCCCCGACCCTGCCATTGCTGTGTCTTTCCTGAGGGCTGCTCTCCTGTCCCCAGCCCTGATGGGAGAAGTGACCGGGGATGACGCAAAGACTGGGACCTGCACAGTTATGTATTCCTAGCTCCTGAGGATCTCTGGACCTTGAGTGGCTTATCTCACACCTGGCTGCACTGCTTAGTAAGGGTTTTTACTCCATAATCCTGCTATGTGCGATGTACTGAGTTCTTACCTCACAAGGTGTGGGTATCTTGGTTCTCCCTTCTCAGCCATTTCTGCAACCACCATAGTACCCTACCGACCTGACTAGGTCCACTTACCTCTGCCCTGATTGTTACCTTATCCTGCAGCTTGTCCCCATCCCTAGGTGACTTTTGAGGTCCACGCTCCTGTGATCTGCCTTGCACTGTAGGCTCCTGGCACTTATGTAGCATGCCCTTCAGCAATAGCTTGCTACTAACCTACTCTCTGTCTACACCCCTTATCTACCAAGAAGAACAAATGCCACCTCTCATGAGCCGGTTGCTCCTGCTCCTATAATCTTGTGGCAAGCAGCCCGACAGTTGTGGGGGCTGGATGACCTGAGATGAGTAAAGGTAGGCCCACCTGCTCCGCCACATCACAAACCCTCATAGATCAATGAACTACTAGACCCGCCAGCGGGCTGCCTGGTCCCCCCGAGGGAGACAAGTCCATCTCCCCATCCAGCAAACTCACCACTATTCTTTAAGCTATCCAGACATCCCAGGCTGCTGCTTTTAATCCATTCACCAGACAAAAGGGCATAATAAAGTGCCCAATATGTTTTGTGGCATGCTGTAGCATAAATCCAGATTAATCCAGTCAGAATAGGGAGTAGATCACTTTGGATAAATGATTGGCCAGGGCTTTTACTACCATTTTAAATTCAATATTGAGAATGGATTTTAGGCAATAAGATGAGCAATAGTCAGGGAGGAGGCCTGCTTTATGAATAAAAATTGTCTCAGCTGATAGCTAGTCAGTTGGTAGCCTGCCATAGCATAGAATTCCATCACCACTTCTGGGAATGGGTCTACAGTTTTGATGCATGATGTGTTTAAAGAATTCTACTTTGGGCTAACTGCAGTCTGGAGTTTGATGGATTGTAGTTGGCACAAGACTTCTGTCAGCTCCTCTTTCAGCGATCTTCCCATTATGGAACTCTTACTCTGTATCAGGCTCCTCATTGGGAAATCCACAATGAAACCGGCTTGTGAATCCACGGTCAGCTCTGCTGTCAGAAAAGTACGACACCAACGTCTGCGCTATATCTCAGTCTCCCCTAGTCACCGAACCACTGTTGTCAGCCAATTGTACAATAGGATCTCGTCTAGAAACATTTGGTCACAAGAGGTGTAATGACTTATTTGCTTTGTTTCCCCATATATTTCAGACACAGCCCAAAACATGGCTTTTTCCATTCTCGGTGTAGATGCAGTTAAATAAATGCAGTTGATTTTCCCTGGTTAAAGTCAATAGCGCTAGAAAGCTCTCCAGCTTATAGAGTGCTCTATAGAATACAAATAAATAAATAAAAACTAAATAAATTGATAGATTTGTCTCTGAGTTGCAAGCCACATCAACTTCAGCTCATCCATCAGTGTCTGTTGATGCCCATTCTTAGTGTGTAGAGACCCACCACATGTGGCCGGTACCAGATAGTTTTTTTTGTTGGGATTCAAAATCATGATACTGAGCTTCCATATTAATAATCTTTCTTTACCTTCTGCGTGCTCTCAAAGCCTGAAACTTACAACAGGTTTTAATGTTGAGAACCCAGTTTTCGATTGTGTTGACAGTGGTTTCAGTCCAAGAAGACCATATGAAAGATATGGATTAACAAGTTAATGATGCAGATCTGCAACCACTTTCACTTTTCTTAGGAAAGACTATTAGCAAGTGTTGCACAGAAGAGCCACTCGAGTGTCTGCTGTGCTCACACTTAACAAGCATATCGTCTTACTCTTCCTTGAAGCATAATGCACAAGAAACAATCTGTGTTAGACTTGTCAGCCTTAGGGTGGACATTTTGCCTTTTCTCCTCCTGTTTTTCTGACTTATTTTTGTTGTTGACCTGATGACTCTGTGTTAACCAGTGCTAAAGTGCTTGTGCTCAGTCCCTCCAACATGCTATTTAAAAAAAAATGTACTCCAGATTGGCATATCAATTTACTTATAAATCCAGATTAAAGTGGTAAATTGTATATCCAGGGCTGGTAAATGAAATGCTGCTAATGGTCTTGCAGCCTTATTGTGCTACCCACTTAAGTAACCCTTTTGTTGCAGTTGTAAAATGCCAATTCGACCTTGTAAAAACAACCCTTGCCAGGACTAAAAATTACCATAATTGCTTATAAACCACCTCTAATTTAGGCTATGAAGAGCCGTTAGGGCAGGGTGAATTGTATTTCAAAAGATCGACATGTACTATTAAGTTTTACATGTCCTGGTAGTGAAAAGCTCGCAAATTAATTCTTCACTACTTTGAGGCATACTTCTCTCACAGGATAACATTGGGCTTCCTTATTATGGATAGAAATGTCCAGTTTAGTGTCTAAGGGATTGTAATTTAAAATCCTGGGTTTCCTGGGTCACATGACTAGGTGTAGTTGGCTGTTTGCCTTTTTCTATTCCTCTGTAGTATACTCTATAATTTATTTTATATCTGGTAAGTGTATTTTATTTTAATGCTATGTATTCCTTTAATGCCTTGTAACCTTTTGAATATGTTGTGATTTTATATTCTATTTGGTTGTTGTAATGGAATGTAGTGTCTCTGCAGTTGGTCAATTTTCCTGCTGACAGCTGATCTATCTACACCTGCATTTAAAAGGAATAAACTATTTTCTTTAACCTGAATATGATTCTTTATTCAAGATTGGGATTTTTTTTTACTCATTTTTCAAAAAAAATGTGGGTTGTTTCTTCACTACGGGAATTTGTTTTCGTCATCGTTCAGGAGTTTGAACTAATTTGAAGTGCCACTTTCTTCAAGTTCATCCTGGCAATTGACATCAACATTAAGCGGAAGGTGTTGGGATTGAGTGGTTAACCTATACCCGACTCTCTTTTCACTACCGCTTATCTGAGAGTAACAGAGCTGACAAAATACTGCATATGTGAGCATTACAGAGATTACAAAATACCGCTATCTGAGCGTTACAGACCTGGCAAAATTTGTACAGGACTCAACGTTGAAATTTACATCGGAATCGTATGAGTAAGATCATTTTTATTATCTGTTTTTACTCACTGTCGATGTTTGTTTTTTAACTCTCTCCCGTTGCTGACTGCAGTTTCCTCGAGTACTGCACGCGCAATACTCTTTTGTACATAGCAACGCATCCTTAGTTACAGACGTTGCCATTATTGCAAGCGGAACATTTCTGGCGCATAGCATCGTTTCCCTAGTAACAGATGTGTTCAGACATGTCTTACACGTTCGTGCAGATTTCTACTTGACGATCGTGATCTCTTACGTCATGCAACGTAACCTTACGCGGAAAACGTGCCGCCATCTTGGATTTTTTCTCTTCATCTGCCACTCTTTATTGTTCAATTACCGAGCACATATAGATTTTAGTAACAGTTTGTTTTATTCTTCTACTACAGCAACAATTGCAATTACATTTCAAGTAAGTTCATATTTATTTTACACAGTATTTCTTATCAATAGTTTGAAGTTTACCATGAATACTAATACTTCTACAACCAACACCTCCACTACTGATACTTCAGCCTCTACTTCTTCAAACATGTCAAATGCATCGTCCTGTATTAATTGTAATTTTAGTACTCCCAAAGAGTATTTGACTGTGCCTGGTGGACCAATCATCAAATGGGCTGAGAGGAAAGAATATTTTTTAAATTATATTGCTACTTTAGAAGACAATGTTGGTATTTTATCTCCTGAAAAAAAAGGATGCTACTACACAGTCTTGGCCCTGAAGGTTGAAGAGTATATAATCAAATGCAAAAACCTGAGAGGTCAGGTGATTTTGACATTTTTAAAGCAGCTATTTTAGACTTAACTGAACATTATTCACCTACAGTATGTATAGGAGTTACAAGACGTGCCTTTTTTAAAGGGAAGCAACCTCAACATGAATCTGTGGAGAAATATGTTTCACAATTGAAATTACTTGCAGTTCATTGCAAGTTTGGAGCTTTACATGATGAACTTATTAAGGGCCAAGTTGTTGTTTGTACAAAAAATAAAACTATTCAGGATAGACTTAAAGTCTGCAAAAAGAAGTCTTCCGCGTCCACAATTGTATATTACTGATACAGATTCATCGGACTACGACTCTGACTCGCACAATTCTAATTCTGACCGTAAAGAAACTAAGCAATGCAATATTGTTTTAAATATTGATGAAAATGAAAAGAGTAAACCTTTGTGTATTGTAAAGTTTGGTGGGATTCCTTTACAGGTTGCAGCAGATTTGGGCTCTCCTTCCACTATTATAACTAAAAGTGTATGGGAAAAAGAATTGATTACTGATTTGGGACCACACTTAGAGCCTACTGATGTACTCCCAGAAAGTTTTACAGGTGACAAAATTGATATGTTAGGTTATTGCTCATTAGTGTTTGAATTCAAAAACCCCACTGCTGTATGCAAATTGTATGTTGCTTCAGATGGTCCCTCTGTATTGGGGTGGGAAGATCAAAGATCTTTGCATATTATCTTGGATACCAATAGTCCGGAACAAGTTCCTGTTGCTTGTGAAGGTGAGGACACAAAAAATTGGGCCCTTAAAGAATTTCCAGGTGTATTCTAGGGTAAGATTGGTAATTTGAAAGGTTCCTCTTGTCGTATTTGATTAAAAAGTAATGCTATTCCGAAAATACATAAGGTGCACAACAAACCAGTCATTGTTAAAAATGAAGTTAAGTGTGAATTGTTAAAATTACAAGAAAATGGCTTCATTGAACCAATTTGAGCTGCTAAGTAGATTTCTCCATTGGTTGTAGCTAGGCGAACCAATGGAAAAAATGTGCTTGTGTGTTGATTTAAGAAGCCTCAATGACAATATAATTGTTGATCAATATCCCCTACCAAGAATCAACTAAATGTTGTCATTAACTCGGGATGCCAAGTATTTTTCAACACTGGATTTATCTTCAGCGTATCACCAGATCTCCTTACATTATTCTAGTTGTGATCTGATGGCTTTTTGCACTCCTTTTGGTTGTTTTTGTTTTCGCCGCATGCCATTTGGATTGGCATCTGCAGCTGCAGTATTACAACGTCTTATGTCACAAGTTTTTGGAGATATGCAAGGAATAATTTTCTTCCAAGATGATATTCTTATTTATTTATTTATTTATTTATTTATTTATTTATTTATTTATTTATAGTGTTTTGTATAGCGCGGACAAGACCCGTGGGTATCAGAGCGCTTAACAAGGAAAGAATTACATATAAAGATAATAAAAGCAATACTTATTATGGGAAAAATTTTGCATCAACATGATTCTAGATTAAGGAAAGTTTTAAGTATCCTAAATGACAAATGTCTTACTGCTGAAAAGACCCAAGACTAAATTAGTAAGAGCTATCTTAGATGCTCCTGCTCCCAAATCCAAAGATGACTTAAGAACATTTTGGGGTTTAGCTGAATTATATTCAAAATTCGTACATCATTTTTCAGAAAAGACTCATTCCATGAGGAATCTTTTGAAAAATAAAGTTCCTTTCATTTGGGCAGAAGAGTGTCAGCAAGATTTTCTCATGATTAAAAAGGCTATTTGTCATGCACCTAATCTCCATGGTTTTGATCCGTGTGCTCAAACATTGGTTACTACTGATGCAAGTTCCAAGGGTCTTGGAGCTGTTTTATCTCAAATTTCAGACAATAATCACTTAGCTGTAGTTTGGGGATTGGAGCATTTTAGAAAGTTCATCTGGGGTAAAACTTTTTGTGTAAGAACTGATCACAAACTGCTTATTTATTAATGTTATTAATTTATTTGACTTCTAAAGCGCACTATCACCTAGCAGGCATCCTGGCGCTGTCAGACTCATGGCAGAGGGTGGATCAAGACTGATAACAATCTACGACTTTTGGAATAGCCAGGTTTTTAATGTCCTCCTAAACGATAAGAGGTCAGTGGTTTGTCTGAACTCGAGCGGGAGAGCATTCCACAGTTTCGCCGCAGCCACCCTAAATGATCTGCCACCTGCAGTGGCTTTCTTAAACCTTGGTATCCTCACCAGTCTGGCCGAGGAGGAACAAAGGTTACGAGCCGGCACATGCCACGCAAACTTCCTTTGCAAAAGAGCAGGTCCCAACCCTTGGAGGGCTTTGAACACCAGACAGAGAGACTTAAACTGGACCCTCTGTCTCAAAGGGAGCCAGTGCAGCTGAGCCAAAGCCTTAGAGGAGGAAGACCTTCTAGGCCAACCCAGGGCTAAGTTGGCCGTGGTCAACTGGATTCTTTGAAGTCTGTCCATAAGATAATTTGGGGACTCCAGCAACAAAGAATTGCAATAGTCCAGCCTTCTGAGCACGGTGCAAAGCACCATTTCAGCCCGAACTACCGAAGGCAGCAGAGGAAGAATTTTCCTGAGCAATCTAATAAGGGCCAGGCAACCTGCCACTATTTTCGAAACCTGCGCTTCCAAGGTGAGATTGCTGTTAAACATGATGCCCAGGTTCCGAACCGCCTTTACTAGCTGAACCGATGGAAAGAAGTCAGAAGGCCAGAAGTTGCTGGGTAGGCCAGATTAAACCCTGACCCTTGCTCAGTATAGCACCTCCGTTTTACCTGCATTAAATTGCAGGGAATTAGCCTTCAACCAGCATGCCGTATCTCGTAGGCAGTTGTGAAATGCTTCCAGAGAAGTTGATTAATCTCCCTCCAAAGAGAGAATCAGCTGCGTGTCATCAGCATAATTAACGACCTCAATGTTACATTCTTTGATGACCGTAATCAGGGGCGTCATGTAGATGTTAAATAAAATCGGACTAATTGCCGAGCCCTGAGGAACCCCGTGAGAGATGATAGAAAAAGGCGGATTGGTAAGGAGGGAGGGACACAGCTTGCTGCCTGCCCTGAAAAAAGGACTGAAACCACCTAAAGGCACTATCTGTAACTCCCACCTCTCTCAGCCTACTCAGCAGGGTCCCATGGTTCACCGTGTCGAAGACGGCAGACAGGTCAAGCAGGATCAACACACCTGCCTGACCCCTGTCTGCCCGCCAACGAAGCTCATCCAACACAGTCACCAAGGCCGTTTCGGTTCCGTGGGCTGGCCGGAAGCCAAACTGAACTTCCTCCAGGAGTTTATGCTGTTCTAAATGCCTGGAGAGTGTGCCAGCAACCAACCGCTAAACGATTTTGGCTGAATAGGGCAGAAGAGCTAAAATTCTTCAAGCACTCAGGGTCGAGAGAGGGCTTTTTTAACAGTGGAGTCACCACAGCTTGTTTCCACTGATGTGGAACCACTCATGTAGAAACTGGCTCTTTGCAAACCAGACGGAGTGTGGGAAAAAGCTCTTCCTCAAACTCTTTCCAAATTTTTAAGGAAAACGGGTCAAGCGGAGACCTGTTCAAGATACCAAGGGCCATAGTACTGAACTCCTCGCTTACTAAATTACTCACTACAGACGGTCCTAATAAAGCTACTACCAGGAACCCAAGACTATCCATGCGCTTGTAAGATTTCTTCTTTGAAATCCGTTATGTTCCAGGAGCTAAAAATGTGATCGCATATTTTTTTGAGTAGGTTTTCCTTACCTATTATAGAATTTGATCGAAGTTCTTGGAATGATTTTTCCGTTGCGAATGTTATTTCTAATGACACATTTATTAATAGTATTTCTCAGGAACAATGGTTAAAAGCTGATTTTAAGGACAATGTTTTGTGTGATGTAAAGTCTAAAGTGATAAATGGCTGTAGTAATATTTGTAAAAAAACACCTTAATGATGAATTGAGAGGTTTTTGGGAGGTCAGAGATGAACCAATTTCTGATCATTTTCTCATTAGAGGAGACAAAATATTTCCTTCTGTGACCTTGAGAAATCAAATTATACATTTATCCCATGAAGGTCATCCTGGCATTTCTCGCTCCAAATCTAGAGTTAGGGATCAATATAGATGGCCAGGAATGAATAATAACATTGAAAAAGTTGCCAGATCTTGAATAAATTGTGAGCTATCTGACAAATCAAAAAAAAAACTTTCAATCCACCGTTAGGTGAAGTTATTTCTCCGAATCTTACCTGGGAAGACTTAGCTATTGACATGGGTTCTGTTAACTGGTTTGACAATATTTTAAAGTAGATCATTGTCCTTGTTGATTTATTTTCTAAATGGTTTGAATTGAAAATTGTTAACAAAGTAAACACCACTAATGTAATAGATTTTTTGGACACAATTTTATACAAGGAGGGTGTCCATCATCCATTTTAACAGACAATGGTGTACAGTTTGAGTCTAAAGAAATGCAAACCTTTCTTACTTCTAATGGTATCAAACATAAGTTGACGCCACTTTATCATCCTTCATGCAATGGTACTATGGAAAGGCTTAATAGAGCATCAAAAATATTTTACTATTATGTGTCAAATCTAAACTTTCTTGGGAAAGTGAATTCAAAAAAATGTTGTGGGCTTATAGATAAGCATGAGCGAATTTTGCGGATCTCGCGTTCGCGAATTTTGCGGATTTGCGGATTCGCAATCCGCAAAATCCGCGAATTCCCGCGAATTTGCGGATTTTTTTTTTTGTGTTCGCCCGTGTTTCTGCCAGTTCGCGAGGGTTTTGTACACTTTCGCAAATTGCGAACTTACCTGTCGGGTCGCAAGTTTCGCGAACTTGTTGTTTCTACGTGTCCAGCCTGTTTGGGACACTCTTCTTCATCACTGCCACTCTCTGTCACCACTGCCACTCTCTGACTACTCATGCCACCCTCTGGCCCACCCATGCCACCCTCTGTTTCATCACCACACCCTCTGGTTGTCCAGTGTACATTATTTTCGGCAAAGCAAAGCACACCTTCCCTGCCTCAAGTGACCTGAATTAATTTGGGGCTGATTAATGTGTCACAGAATATTTTTTTAGCTGGCACCTGCTTCCTTAGTGCGCCCTGATTAGTGATCTTTTGCACTTGCTAAGTGCTTTCATTGTTGCAAAATTAGTTACAACACCTGCCCTGCCCCAACTGACAATAATGAATTAGGGGCTGATTAATGGATTTTAACTTCCAGCCTGGCTCCTGCTTGTCTCCCTTAGCTGTAATTCAGGTACTTTGTGGCATATGTGTAACTATTCTGAGGTTCAGAGCAGGGTCACATAATAGTTTCAACTGGCAACTGAACTCTGGAGGGGCCCCTTAGGAAGCACTACAGGAAATGGCTACAAATGATGAGCCTGAACTTTTGAACCTGGTAAGTAGTTACTTTCAGTTTTGCTAAGATCGTATATCTGCAATTTTGCACTTATTCGCGGGGCGCGAACTCACGCGAACTCACGCGAACAGTGCGAGCAGTGCGAGCAAAATCCCCTGCTCGCGGATTTGCGGATTTTGCGGGAGATTCGCAAATCTCGCGGATTGCGGATTTCCCGAAAATCCGCAAAATCCGCGAGCGGAACGGATTTTCCGCCCATGCCTACTTATAGAGTAACGCTTCATCCTTTTTTAGGAATAGGCCCATTTTCTCTTATGAGATTTAGAATTCCATTATCTAAGACTAATTCTAGTTGGATGAAAAGAAATACAATGTCCTTTTGTGATATGAGTGAAATTAGATCAAATCTTACTTCTTCACAAATCAAGAATAAAGTCTATCATGATATCAAACATGGTTTGAAACCTGTTAGTTTGAAGTTTGCTCAATGGGTTTGTATTAAAAGTGCTAAGAAAATTCCAAAGGGTCATAGCAAATTTAGCGCTCCAAAAAGAATTGCAAAAATTCATCATAATTCTGTAACATTATATAATGGGGGAAAATAGCACATGAGTCATTTAGCGTCAGCACATCCAAGCGATATGCATATGTTCAATGATTTTGATTTTGTTCCAGTTTCAAAATCTCGTAGTCATTTTGGGTAGTTTGACAATGAAGGAAGTGATAAATCTCTTCATGATTTACCTTCAAATGCTACTGATAATGACTGTGTTATTGATAGTGACATTGTCAACAATGATACTGAAATTTTGGATAACAATGTTTTTCCTCCTGGTAAAAAATCTTCTTTTGGTAGGTCAGTTAAGAGCCCTGTAAAGTTTTATGATTTTATATTTTATTAGTTTTTATTAGTCAATTTAGTTGTTTTTCCTCTTGTTAAAGGGGAAGATGTGTAGTATGCTCTATAATTTATTTTACTTCTGGTAAGTGTGTTTTCTTGTAATGCTATGTATTCCTTTAATGCCTTGTAACCTTTTGAATATGTTGTGATTGTATATTCTATTTGGCTGTTGTAATGGAATGTAGTGTCTCTGCAGTTGGTCAGTTTTCCTGCTTACAGCTGATCTATGTAGACATGCATTTAAACAGAATAAACTATTTTCTTCAACTTGTATATGATTCTTCATTCAAAAATTCTACATCCTCCCATACAACCACACAAAAGATGGACTAGGTTTGGGCACGATCTTGCCCTGATGTGAAGGGCAGAGCTGTGCACAGCCCCCTTTGCACATCAAAGACGCTGCCTCAACTTATACACAAAGAACTTAGCACTGGCCTATTGTGATGTCAGGCATCCATGGACAAGGTCAGGGAGGCTGGAAATTCCAGACATTTCAAGGGAGTGGAGGAGGATGAGGAAACTACAGGAGATTCTTCCACTTCAAAGGTGGCCCAGATATAAAATTAGGACCATCATACCCACTCTTTAGTACCCTCTCGACAGGATCTTCATGCTACAACGTCAACAGTCCTCGACCACCAGCCTGTTTATTATGCCACAGCAACAACCGTCTGTGATGCTCTTCCTGCTTCTGCTGCCTCCTGCACCTCAAACTGGTCTCCTCTCATTGGACTTTGAGAAGATAGCTTTTTCAGGGGACTAACCTGGTCCCTGTAACTACCCCATGGTCCAAATGCCTGAATTTGTAACTTCCTCCAGTCTAGCACAATCAGATAACCAATGTGGTGCTTTTAAACACTATACTTACCTAATAACATTTAATATAGCATATCTCCAATTCTACTGATTTAATGTTTATTGTTTATTGAAATTTACAACATTTTTCTAATTTAGTGTGGGATTGTGAGAAATAGGGTTACAGTTTGACTGGCATGAAACTCTACTGAAGCAGCAACCGCAATCCTTGTGAGAGTGAGGCACAAGCTAACCCTAAATTAACCTGTGATCAACCCTCAGATAGCTTGGCGTGGAGCAGTCGGCCTAACTTAGAGGCAAGGTGTACAGAATTTGTGCATCATTTCTACATAGCAATAAAGTGAAAAACACCATACAAAAAGAATCCCAGGTTAGACAAATTGTGCAGTTATTTTTAAATGAAACAAGACCAAAATGACAAAAATCGAATCAGTAGAACCAGAGATATGCAATTTAAAGTTTTCCATAACAATAGTGCCTAAATGTGCAAATCACCAACTGTGGATATCTGATTGTGCTGGACCGCATCAAATTATCAAGTTCTGGCTTACCACGATGGAGTGTGGGCCAACTACAAGGACCAGGTAGGCTGGTAGGCCTGCTGAACAAGTGTACCTTAAATCCTGGTTTGCAGAAGATTGCGAGGGTCAGTGTCAAAGATGTGTTGTGCAGTTGAAGTTGCAATGCGAGGTCATGTGTTGTTATCGAGGATCCTGTCAATAATGGATTGCTATGTCAAGCTGGCATCGAGGGGGGAGGGGCCCGGGAGCTCCTGTCATGCTGAGTTACTGAAGGTGGCCGGGGCTGAGGAGCTGGCGGCATCATTTGGTTTGGAGAGGAAGTGGAGTCTGGGTGTCGTAACCCCAAGCAATTTTGGGCATTCAGGGGTCAGGATGCCTGCAGCGGGACACCCGTATAGTCATAAAGATGAGACTTGAGCGTCCATCGCATTTTCTCTCCTGATGGTAATTTTCCCCTGCAGTGGAAAGTCAACACTGGGTGTTGGAGGCTGAAGCTGTGGAGAGTATGCTCGGGAGGAGATACATGAAGGGCTCATATTATAAGCTAAAGGAGCCTTTACTGGAGACTCATTTTATACGTTGGCAGCGGACTCATGATAGCTACAATGCTTTCCGCTGGGATGATCATAAAGGGAGAACAGGATGCAGCTCTTGGTCCCTTTTCCTATTGAAGCTGCAGCCAAGAGGTGAGACAAGGAGCAATCTGCGCAGGGTGACAAGGGCTCCAAGTGAGACTATTGAAACGTGAACTGAATTACAGAATCACAGAATAGGTCATGGGCCCATACGTTATTTTTAATTTGCTGTATTTTCTGAAAAACTATGATATATTCATATTAAGGCTTCAATAACATTCATATGGGGCTGATATGGACTGAGAATGAAAGGAGCATTAAGACTCCCCATCAGAGACAGATATTTTTGGCAAGGGATAGGGTGCAAAAGTGGCCTAACTGGGTTGGGTGTGGCTCGTGCGTTGCTTATAAACTTTTCTATACCTGGCTCGGTCACAAGGAAACAGACATAAGATTAAAGGAATAATTAATCTCTTGAGATCCTACTGTAAAACCTCGTCTGATGGCAAACTCTGTAAAGGTCACGAGAACATATCGTAAGAGTAATAGCCCACCTCTTCCACCTCTGAAGACTGGCTGTTCAGCAGAAGCTCTAGAAAAGACTCATCCAATAAGCCTGTAGGTCTGTTAAGCCTAGAAGGTATGGGTACTCAACAGAAGCTCGATATTCAGCAAAGTATTAATGTACTTCAGGGGTACAGAAGATCAATTCGCAATGTGGCCCCCATTAACAACACAGCCATAAGAAGATCTCAATAATACTGATAAGACTCTCCTTAGCCCAGCAAATCCAGTTTCTCTATAATGCCAAGATACACCCTCACTGGTAACACCTGTGTTATCAACAGAGGGACTCTTAGTGGACAAACAGCATATACCCTGCCAGCTTTCTTTGGGTTCAAATGCAAAGGCACAGACTATTCTAAAAAAGCTTTATTTTATCTAAACCCATTAAAACCCTCGCTATACAGCATGTGGGTAGTGCCCGATTCCCGCTATACAGCATGTGGGTAGTGCCCGATTCTTGGACTCTTCCTTTTTTACCTCGGTACAAAAGGGGGTGGTGACGGACGGAGCATCTGAACCAATCAAACACTCATACCCAGGCAACAGATCTGGGTTTGATCCATCACCATTCTTTAGCCCACTCTGCCACCCCAGTTCAGACATGGCCATATGCAAATCAGTCTGACCTTGTGCCTCATGGGAACAGTCCAGCCCGAACTGCCAAGCCATGCCTTCCCTGGACCAGATTCAAGCTTCCTAGGACCAGTTTCTGGCATTACAGCCGTCTTCTGCCAGGCTTGCTTGAATCCAGTGGCAAAGTGAGCAAGGGACTCACGTCTGAGCATACCCTGCCAAACTTATGGCGAATAAAGTGGTACAAAAGAGGGTGGTGACGGACGGAGCATCTGAACCAATCAAACACTCACACTCGTCCATCATCCCCTTTTGTTTCGCTTTGTTCGCCCTAAGTTGGCAGGGTATGCTCAGACGTGAGTCCCTTGCTCACTTGGTCACTGGATTCAAGATAGCCTGGCTGATGAGGATTATGAATCCGAAAGCGGTCCCAGGATGCTTGTTTCCGGTCCAGGGAAAACATGGCTTGGCAGTTCGGGCTGGACTGTTCCCATGAGGCACAGGGTCAGACTGATTTGCATATGGCCATGTCTGAACTGGGGTGGCTGAGTGAGCTAAAGAATGGTGACGGATTAAACCCAGATCAGTTGACTGGGGGTGAGTGTTTGATTTCCTCAAACACTCTGTCCATCATCCCCTTTTGTTTCGCTTCCTTATTGACCTCAGCAATAGAAGCTGTAACCGTAACTCCAGACAAGACTTTGTCTCAGGATCCAGTCACTCAGCAATCAGCCTCAACGCCACTAAATTCAAGGAACTTAACTACAACAGAAGATTCTACACAAACTCTTCTTTACCGGTTTTTAACAGAGTTAAAAAATATGAAACTCTCCCAAGAAGAAGCTCAAAAAAGGACGGAATGGCAACTGAACTCAATACAATCTCATGTTCAGCAGCTTACATCTCGAGTCTCGGAACTTAAACAATGCATATATGATCTGGAAGATAGCGCCACCCGACAAGCGGATCAAGTAATTAAATTACAAACTGAGGTAGCAAGTCTTCAATTTAAGGTAGATAATGCAGAAAATTGAGCCCGAAGATGTAACTTACGAATTGCAGTGATTCTGGAAGGCTACGAGAAGGGGCAATCAATGGAGTAAGTTATCACAGATCTGGTTACCAAGTATGTTTGCCCGTAAGGTACTGCCCAGGGGACTAATTGTACGTTCATACATGCGCATTGCGTCCCAGAAGTACAATAGCCAAACATTAAATATCTGAGAGCGATCATTGTTAACTTTGGGGATTTTAGAATAAAGGAAAATATTCTAGCATGCGCAATACGTGATCAAGGGTATCAAACAAGTGACAATTTCTAGTTTAAAATATTTTCAGACATGTCTAAATTGAAGGTCTTTCATAAGGGGAGAGTTCACATATTCCAATCAGCTGAAGAGGCACAGGGTTATGTTCTCCCCTCTTCTCCCGTTTTGCTCTCTCTTCTTTCTTTTTTCCCCTCTTTTCTTAGATCGCCAGCCATCAGATCACCACATTGGGTTCCATATCACAGCACCCCAATGTAGGAAGGAGGGTGGGGTCACTTGGGGCAGGAGGGAGGGCATCAGGGTCACCTGGGCGGAGGGAGGGGCCACTCGGGGGGCCCTATACAGGGGTGGCTCCAAAATTGAGGGGATCCATGGGTGTAGAGAGGAAGGGTTCAAGGAGGGTAGGTGAACACTAGGTTTTTTGAAGTTTGGGGTGCTATCAAGACATTTTTTCATGGGGAAGCAATTACTTATAATACCAATAATCTCCCAGAGGTTAAACAAAATGCATACAACCTTTAAGCAGGAAACTCTATACGCAAGAAGGGTGGACTCTGTAATTAGATTGAATAGAATATGGAAAGATTAGAAAAAATCTTTTTTAGAGGTAGGTGAGGACACTGATAAGGCACATTTAGATACAAGATCTGTCATTAATGTAATATTTGTGAGCACATTTTAAGGATTTATCATGCCTATATTTTGATGTATGGTTTGTATTTCGATCTCTATATGCCTTTTATGTAAATTTCTAAAGAAGTAATATAAAATGTTTTTTAAGCTACATTGAAAATGAAAAAATTAAATTAAAATTAAATTAAAAAAAGCTGGCGTCAAGGTTGCTATTGGCAGTTGCTGTAATATGTATTTTCTGAGGAGCTGTGAGGCTGCAAAACAGACTACAGCATTATTGTCAGTTATGGGAGGCCAGTGCTGAGGATTTGTCATTCAGTGGTGGCTCTGATGAGGCGGTGGAATGCGATGTGATAAGATGTGTTTTTTTGCAATAGTAGACACCCACATGGCAGCAGCGAGGTGTCAGTTCTGCTTGGGGTTGTGCCGCGCAGCCGAGGTCTTGCGTCAGTTTCACTGTATTCACAGAGGCTAATTAACAGAGGCTCACTTCCAAGGGTCTAGGTCTGCGTTGACACCACTTGGCAGGGTAGACTCACTGATGGCAGAGTCCAGGTGTAGGGGTGGAGGCTGTTGCAACTTTCTGTCCCTGAGCCTCAACTCAGGAAGCCAGCCAACAACCATTGAAGTTACTCTGTGGTTCTGGGTTCAACAGATACAGTTCCAGTGTGTGTCAGCCAGGCAAGAGGGCAGCAGGCCGCAAGCAGCACAGCAGAGTAGCAGTCCTTCAGAGCAATGATTCAGCAGAGTGGCAGTCCTTTCAGCGGGCAAAGCAGTCCTTCTTCCTGACAGAGGATCCATAGATCTAGAAGTGCAATGAAAAGCTGAGGTCTGGCATTCAATATTTATACCTGGAGCCCTTCCTCTGTGAGTCAGGGAATTAGAGCCTGGGCATGTTCTCCGGAAGGAGGGAGAAGCTTCTACTAATTCACGTTTAAGTCTTCTGGCATCAGGCCTTCCCTCTCCTAGCTTGTGACTAATTACAGAGGAAATGCAGGACATATCCCATTTAAGAGTAAGTAGGGCTGTGCTCAGCTCCGCCCACCCCGATTCTGCCAGTGATGGCCATTCCAGGCACCACAAACTCTCTATTATAAAGAGAATAAAATTAGGGAACGGAGGAAGAATAACCAGAAAAATACCCACCCATGTTGGCCTCAAGCAAGGTTGTGTACTGGCACCAAAGCTGTTTAACATCTTCACAGCGGACCTGGACACGAGCATCGCAGAGACAGAAAGCGACCCACCAAAGCTAGCCCAGCATAAAATCAGGAGCATACAGTATGCAGATGACATCGTACTGTGTAGTCAGACCCCGATGGGCCTCCAACGCTCCATCACAAAGCTACACGATTACATCTGCGTACAGGGCCTCGTCTGTTTTGCCCTGCGATCAGGGAAGAAACGCTTCAAATGGCACCTTGCGGGCAACACCATAGAGTAATCTGCCTCGTACAAATATCTGGGCATAGTGGTCGACTCCAGATGGACTCTGCATGACCACCAATTGTACAGAAAGGCTCAGGCAAACAAATTACGTTTTGCACTAAACCTACTGAAAACACAATTGAATTGCCCCTCCAACTCGCACTTGTTGAAGGTAATAGCCGCCAAGTTTCTACCATCTCTAACTTACGGGTCGGAATTGTACAGGTGCAAGGATGCAAACCTCTTGAACACGCAACAGTCAGAGCTGTTCAAACATATTTTTCACATCCCGAGGTTCGTATCTCAATCGCAGATCCGCCTGGAATTCGGCCTAACAAATCAACACCAAGTCAGACAAGCGGCTATTTTAAAAATATGTTGGAAACTAAGAGCAGCGCAAGAAGACACGCTCATGGGTTTGTGTTGGACGGAGATGAAGCACCAGAGAAATTCAAAAAATGACTGGAACACAGTATGCGCGAACGCCCTGTCAGAACTCAATCTGGAAAAGGCATGGAATACAAACCAAACCTTCGCGGCTTTTAAAAAAGTGACCAACGGAGCCGCTAAGCAAAGATCATGGCTATTAGATAAAGCAGCAATAGCGAACAAAAATCACGGGTGGATGGTGCTGGCCACGTATGGGAAAATGGAGCCTAAACCTTATTTAGTCAACCATATATCCATGGCCGCCCAAAAGACTCTTCTAAATCTACGGCTGGGCACCTCCACCTTAAAAGAACATACACCAGTATGGAAGCAAACATGGTCGACCACTGACTGCAGACTATGTGGACAAAAGGAAGAATCATTGTTGCACAAACTTTGCCAATTCCAAAGACACCAATCATGAACTTGTAACCTGCTCCCATTTGGAAATTACAGCTTATTAAATATAATAAGGGAACTTCAATATTATCCTATAGGAGAGGTAGGCTCTGCAGTGTTTCACTACCAGGACATGTAAAACCTAAAAGGATATGTTCAGCTTTTTAACTCCACTGTACCCTGCCTCCTGACCAGTCCAGGGCCTACCCTAGGGGTGACTTGTATGTATTGAAAAGGAAAGTTTGGGCCTGTCAAAAAGATTTATTTTGCCAGTTCCACATGAGCAAATTTAAAAACTGTCCACGCAGGCTGCAATGATAGGTCTGAAAAATGTTTAAAGGGTAACTTAAACAGGTGGTACAATCAGTGCTGTAGGCCCACTAGTAATATTTAATTTCCAGGCCCTGGGCACGGGTAGAGCCGCCTTATTAGGGAATTTCAAGTAAATCAAATATGCCAATTGGATTTAAACCCAATTCTACCATGATTTTAGGAGAGATCAAACGCACATTAGCTCTGGTTAGCAGTGGTAAAGTGAGCAAAGTACTACAAACCAGCAAAATTGATTCAGAAAAGATAAGGGTTAAGCCAAAATGTTTGGGGATGATCTTGCAGAAAGGCCGAAGTCCAACAGGGATTTTTCTCGGTTTTGTGTTCTCACTTTATTACTGTTTAAGTACTAAATAAATCGTTTTACAGGTTGTCTCTAAAATAAACCTAACTGCTTTTGTGCCAAGATACTAGAGGATAAAGCACAAGTTACTTTAGTGACTTTTTGTGGTTCACCCTAACAAGGATCTTGCTATTGCCTGAGCTGCGTTTCACCCCCACCCCCTAAATCAACAGCCTAATTTCTCACAATCTGCACAAATGCTGCGACATTATCTGAAAACAGTAAATCACAAAGCAAGATAAAAAGAAAATATAAGGCATTCGATATTAGTGTAACAGCATACTTGCTGGACATGCCTTTCCAGTCTTCTCCCAACTATTGCAATGAAATCTAAAGAATTATTTTGACTGTAGATATTGCGCTGTCAAAAATTCTGTAATCTCTTTTTTAGTTTATTGAAAGTGTGATGTTTCTGTATATTAAACCGTTTTTAGGGATTCAAGCCACACAGTGATCTGCTTCCTTAAAGGAGGATAAAAATGAAATCTTGCACAATGCAAACTATGGATATCCTACATAAAAAGCTTTCTTAGATTCTGCTTTGAGATTCAGGACACATTTAAATTAACCTGACATTCTCCCATAGGGAATGGAACAGTCAGAATGCTGAATAGGATCTCCTGCAGGGATGAAAAGAAAACTCCTGACATTCTGTTTTAAAAACGTTGTTATTCTGTCCAAAAACATCATTAATAAATGCATACCAAGCAACTTTTTTTACTCAAGCTGCAAGCGAAGTTCGATATAGATCCAAAGCTTGACATAAGCCAACTACTCAAGGGAGAACAGACTATACTGTGTCTAGTTAATACTTATTGTTTGTCTTGCATAGGAAAAAGGTGGCAATAGCACAATATCTTTATTGCATCTACATGACATTGACTTTAAATATGGTTTGAAACATGTTTGGACATTGTACAAAGACACAAACATAAACGCAAATTTGCTTAACTGCTGATTTGAACTTTCATGACATAATGCTCCAGGCTACACAAGAGAAATTAGAAGAGGAACCTCATGAGCACCAAAAAAAAGTAGCAAGTAAATTCAAGCAGTCTTTCTACTCTAACCATGCTGGCTCCTAATTTCGTAAAAGTGACACTTAGCCAAACAGGAAAATAAACAATATAACATTTTCTTGTAAGATATTGTCACAGTATAGTCAGGCTTATACAGAGTGACATTATCCATTTTATAGAATTTTATATAGGCAAACTTGACCGATGGTATCTGAGGACTTTACACAAGCATCAGTTGAGTTACCTAAGGTCACATTCATTTTTGTTAGGAACGGGGAGATTAAGTGATTTGCCCAGAATCACAAGATGATGCGTGTCCTTGCACAGACTCAAACCCAGCTCTCCAGATTTGAGTTTGAAAGCCCTAGCCGTGGGGCCAACTCCTCTCCCCATAACTGTATTACAACATCTGTTTCCTTTATATTACTATAGTGGAGAGGTTTTCAATGCAATTTGCCAGGAACTGTGAATATGCTAATGTCTTTTTCAGAAGAGCAGTATAGCTGGAGAAGTGTGGCTCAATGGTTAGAACAGGCAGACCTCGATGCAGAGCTCTGGCCCAGGACCAGGGTTCAATTCCTGCCTCGGTGGGTCTCGGGCTCATTAATTCCCCTGACCGGATATTCTCTCCTCAGTGCCTATTCTGATCATGGGTCCCAGTGCCTATTCTGATCATGGGTCCCACGCTGCAACTCTGGGCAATAGCTTGTTTAGTCTCCACAACATGAGGGATGCCTGGTCTGCACCATGGGGGTCCCCAGGAGTGGACACTTCACTGGGAAAGCCAGGAAGGGTTCCCTTGTGGTATTTGTACAAGCACCAGGAAACCCACTGCAGGTAGCTGTGCGCTATACAAGTACAAAAACATTTACATTTAGCTGACTCAAGATCTAAGGGAGGCATTAAATGTATCTTTTATATCCGCAGTGAGTGAGTGATGGAGCTAAGGTGAGTAGCTGCATCTGAATCCATACATTTTCTTTGGTGGCCAATGTTACCTTGTGTGTATAGCAGAGTGGTGAAAGCAAATTGCAACAACGATGGGAGATTTGTGAGACTTTGAAATTGGTAGAGATGTCCATGACATTGAAGAATTTTGTTATTTTGGAATAAAAAAGCTTTAGTTGGTATCTGCACTATATATTTTTAAGTATATTTCAAAGGCCTTCTTCATTTGATTGCCAATCTCCCTTGTTTGTTTTCTGAAATTAATGTCTTTAGGTTACTTGAATACTGTTAGAAAGTGGTTCATTAGTAGTGATTAGTAAGGACCTGCTACTAGTAATAAGGCTGCAAACACAATAAAACGTTCAGTTACGGTCTCACTAAATTATTCCCTTGCTCAACACTTGGTAGCTGGCAATCAGCAGGCAGGCTTAACTTAGGAGACAGACATGTAAATGATTTAACAACACCAATATATCAAATAAGTAAGACACAATATGAATCAAATGCCATTATTATAAAAATAGGAAATATTTTTATGATTAAAATGACACCAAAATAAACAAAATACCATGTAGGGAACTGGAGATATGAATTTCTAAAGAATACACACTTTCTAGTGTTTAAAAACCTAATGCGCCAAATTGGGACATCTAGTCGTGCTTGACTGGGACAACATCAAAGTTTGAGGCTGACTGCGAGGCCGACGGCAATGGAGCTGTCCACGGATACACTAAGCGGAAGACCCCAGCCAAATTTATGCCTTTGCTCATTTTTCTGGATCTTTTTCTCTTGATGTCGAGCGAGGCTCCTCTTCAGGGAGGAGTCACGTTGACGTAGTGGGCTTTAAATCTTGGAAGTCCAGGCTGGAATGCGGTTGAAGGTAGCTGGCTTGGCTCCCTGCATTTAGTTGGTCACCTTACGGAGCTTTTTTCAATAAGTTCACCAAACTTCTCGAAACTTCTGGATCTTCTTCCAGAAGGTCTCCTTGAGGGTTCAAAGTATCCACAACAGCAATCCAGGGGCTTAGAATCTCTGAGATGATCTTAGGGATGTTGAGACTACCATTCCCACAGTACACCTTGCAAAATCCTTAAAAGTCTACTGTCTTGGTGGAGATGATACAGTTGGGCTCAGTTAACCTGTAGCTCACAGAGAGTCCACTCCTTGATCCTACTTGAAGCAAGGCAATGTCCTTAGTGCTGTAGTTCCAATTGTACAGCAGGTGCAGTCCTTTGGTGTGCAGGCCAGGGTTCCAGCAGGGCAGTCCTTCTTCTCCTTGTTGTTTCAGGCAGGAGATTTGAGTTACAATTCATCTCTGCCATATTTATTTACAATTTTGGGTGTCATGGAGGGGGCCACCCCTGACCAATGGGTTGAAGGGTGCCATCCAGATGTATGCGGACTTCCTCCAAAGCGTGGCATGTTCTTGTCCCTGAAAGCACTATTCTCTCGAAATCCAACATGGAGAAAGCCTCTCCTTTGTGGCTAGATCTGGTTAAGGGAATTATTGCTGTGGCTTAAATGCACTAACATACCCCTTCCAACCCCCTGACTAATCAAACTACTGAGGCCCCTGTGTGGCTGGGGGTGCAGGATGTTGGGGTCAGCCTGTGCTGGTCCCAAACTGTCATTTGTTGACCAGTTTGATCCCCCACCCTCTTCCTGCCTCCTGCTTCTGCAGCTAAAGTTCTCTACCCAAAGGAAATCCATTGTCTACTCTGACAGAACACTTTACACCTCATTAAGCAGCTCTGTCTCAGCCTGAGAAAGACTGGCTAATCAGGGAAAGGCAGCTGGGAAGCTGGATTTTGGTTCGCAGAAAATAATGTTTAATAACTTATTTTCTGCAATAGTTACTACAAATCTAACAGGGGCAACTTGTTGGATGTATCTTAACTGTTAATTAGATACCTTGATGTATATTTTTGGTGGCTCCTGTCAATATGTATTCTTAAATAAAATATCTCAATGTTAGCCTATAGAGCTGTATACTACAATGGGTAAAACAGAATTAACAGTTAGCCTCACGACAGCTAATAAAACATATGTTATAATGTCCCTACTAACATCGTTACAGGGCACGATACCCCAAGGGCACCTAGGGGAGTCCTTAGGGGTGATATATATGTAAAAAAAGATAATTTGAGACAATGTAACCACCTTTAATTCCAAAGTCAAATTTGCTAATAATTACAATTTAAAAGGAGCCTGCAATGCAGGGCTGGCTTTTAAAATGACAGCAGGCAAATCAGCAGTGCACACTCTAGTGCAGGAAATCTACTGGGCCTCTAAATCTCCCTCCCCTATTCTATACTAGGGACTTATAGGTAGATTGAATCCCGCCCGCCTTATATATACTGGTGACTTAAAGAGGCCTGCCATTGGCAATTGTAAATATACCTAACCATGTACTTTTAAACAGAGCACAGGCCCTGGGTCTGCTTAGCGTAGCTCAGGGCACAATCAGAGTTAGATAACCAGTAAACAGTAGTCAAAATTGGGGACAAAACGTGGGTGGGACTCTGCTACCAGCTCCTGATTTCTCACAATGTCCAGATAAGTAGGGATGAGCATAAATCAAAGGAACATACATCTGCCAAAATCAGACATGCAGGATATCACTTTCAATGAACCAACCCGGGTAAATAACCCGCCGGCCACTGCAGTACAAGGGCATGTAGCTACACACATACTACCTAGTGTAGATAGCTTAACTCTGATCCTGATGAAGTGTCCTGATCTTTAATGACGACGATGACACGGAACATGTTGATCACCAGAGAGTAGAACCCCTACCATTAGACACCTAACGACTAGGTTAGGGTCCTCTCTTTGTTATTATTTTAACTAGGCAGTTTACCTTCATAATAAAAGTTCAGTGAGGACTAACTGCCCTATTTAAATTTTCACTACCTCTCCTTCTACTACACACACTTGGCCTCTCACCTCCAATGCACCGACCGGCAGGAACAAAAGATCCCCGAAAAGAGCCCGGTTCCGGGTGCCCGTCAGGTATTGCAGCGCCGACCTGACGAGAGGCAGGCTCAAATGATGAAGCATCACACCTAGCTTGCTGGGTGTGTGAGAGCCCTAGTTGCAAAAAGGAGAACTCCTTCTCCTTATTTCACACCCTGTGGACCCTTCAGCATCACACCATTGTTTGCATTAATCTCACTCTACTAGAGAACTTCGTAACCTTGTCTTGTGAAACTGCCTCTTGGGCCTATACGCTGGACCTCTCAAAACTGGCCCCTTGTCCCTCTCTTTGTGTAAAATATCACTTTCAATACACAGAAGGATGTGCATGACAGATTTGCGACCACAAAAGAACACATGCATGGTGAGTATGGTGAAGTTAAAAGTCTCCAAGTCGTCATCAAACTTATGCAAATGTGGTTCTACCAGAGGTGCATACTAATGCAAAACCTCAGAAGGAAACATGTGCAGATGACAAGCTGATTTAAGGCAAGGGCAACTCTTTTAAATTAGAAAAATGAACAGAGATCAGTGTTCAACAAGGAAGTCATTCAACATATTTTGCAGGTGGCCTGACCTCAGGACACCCCCACACCGCACTGCCCTCCTGCTGTAGGCGATCTGTGCCCCCTCGTTGCTGCTCGTGACTCCGTTTTTGCCCTCCTGTGCCTCTGATTGTGTGCTTTGGTTTTGGACTGTATCTCCGTTTTTTTCCTTCCTGTGCCTCTGATTGTGTGCTTTGCTTTTAGACTGTATCTCTGATTCTCTTGCACGTTGCTCCCCTGGTGTGACCCCCCCTGCACTCCCCGCTTTCCGCCACCGTGACATCGCGGCCCGCCCCCTTTTCTTTCTGTGTCCTTCCCGCTCTCGTCTCCCAGCTGCTCCTCCCTCCCACTTGGCCTTAAATGGAGACCGCGGGGCGCAGGTGAGTGTGACCTGACCTCAGGACACCCCCACGCCGCACGGCCCTCCTGCTGTAGGCGATCTGTGCCCCCTCGTTGCTGCTCGTGACTCAGTTTTTGCCCTCCTGTGCCTCTGATTGTGTGCTTTGGTTTTGGTCTGTATCTCCATTTTTTTCCCTCCTGTGCCTCTGATTGTGTGCTTTGTTTTCTTTCTGTGTCCTCCCCGCTCCCGCCTCCCAGCTTCTCCTCCCTCCCACTTCGCCTTAAATGGAGACTGCGGTAATGCGCAGTGGTCACGCGCAGCGGGTGCGCCGATTGTGTGCCGAAGGCGCGACAAAGGCAAGCCCATCTGCGCCCGTTTGCGCCTGGACCGCGCCCAGCGCCAGAACCCCTGGTCCTTGCTGATGCCAGCGCACCCGTCAAACCTACGACGCCGCAACCCTCCACGCTCTCTATGCCGGACGGAACCCTGCCTGCTACCGAGCCACCCCGAAACACACACACGGACCCTTCACCTGCCAAGCCTGCAAGTTCACCTGCCTCCGGACTTGCACCGCACCCGCCAAGCCAAGCACCAGCAGCAACTACCTCAAGTGCATCCTGCTCAACACCCGCTCCGTCCACAGACACGGCATCGAGCTCTGGAACCTGCTCGACACAACATCACCAAACGTCGCCTTCCTCACTGAAATCTGGATGAACGCCTCCTCAGCGCCCGACATCGCCGTCGTCATCCCAGACGGATACAAGATCACCCAGAGGGACTGCGTCAACCAGACGGGAGGAGGCATCGCCATCATACAGAAGAACACCATCTGCATCACGACCAGCTCAGACGACACTTTCACCGCCACCGAACACCTCCACTTCCAGATACACACCGACCCCAAGACCACCCTCAGAGGCACCCTCATCTACAGACCCCCGGGACCACGCACACAATTCAGCGAAGACATCACAGACTTCGTCAGCCCGCAGGCCCTCCCCTCCGTTGACTACATCCTCCTAGGGGACCTTAACTTCCACCTGGAGAACAACAAGGACAACAACACCACCACCCTGCTGGACAACCTTGCCACCCTCGGACTCAAGTAACTGGTGAACAACCCCACCCACTACACCAGCCACACGCTTGACCTAGTCTTCTCCTCCAGCAAGTACATCTCCTTCAGCCATTCCACTGGACTTCATTGAACTGACCACAGCTGCGTCCACTTCAGCTTCAGAAGAACCACGGCCCACCACCACCCGCAACAGATTCCTCACAGGAACTGTAACAAGATCACCGCCGACCAGCTCACCACCTCCCTCAGCCAGAACCCGCCCGCCAGCACAACAGACCCCAAAGAAGCAGCCAACAACCTCACACAGTGGATCACCAACTGCGCAGACGACTTCGCACCACTGAAGACCCCTCCCAGCGGACACTGCAGCAATAAAGCCTCTTGGTTCACCGACAAACTTAAGGACTCCAAGAAGAACTGCTGCACCCTCGAGAAAGCCTGGCACAGCGGCCAGACCACAGACAACATGACTGCCCTGAAGCACACCACCTGCAAACACCACCAGCTGATCCGCACCACCAAGAAGACAGCATTCAAAGAATGACTGGACAACAACGTCCACAACAGCAAGGAACTCTTCAGCATCGTCAAAGAGCTCTCCAACCCCAGCGCCGGAAACAACGACATCGCTCCCTCGCAAGACCTCTGCGACTCACTCGCCTCGTTCTTCCACCGCAAGATCGCCAAAATACACAACAGCTTCGGCGCACCAACCACGCACTCAACCACCGAACCAACGCCCCCCACCACCACCTTCTGCACCTGGACTCCGGTCAGCACCGAAGACACCACCTGCACGATGAACACCACCCACTCCGGATCCCCAGCCGACTCCTGCCCCTACCACGTCTTCAACAAGGCCGACTCCATCATCGCACCCCAACTCCGGGATGTCATCAACGCCTCCTTCAACACCGCCACCTTCCCGGAAAGCTGGAAGCACGCCGAGCTCAGCGCCCTCCTGAAAAAACCAACAGCGGACCCCACCGACCTAAAGAACTTCCGGCCCATCTCGCTCCTCCCTTTTCCGGCCAAAGTCATCGAGAAGACCGTCAACAGACATCTGGACTCCTTCCTCGAGACAAATGGATCCCTCGACCACTCACAGTCCGGCCTCTGAGCCAACCACAGCACCGAGACCGCCCTCATCGCAGCCACTGACGACATCAGGTCCCTGCTCGACAACGGGGAAACAGCGGCCCTCATCCTGCTGGACCTCTCCGCAGCGTTCGACACTGTCTGCCACCGCACCCTAGTGCAACGCCTCAGCAACATCGGAATCTAAGGGAAGGCACTGGAGAGGATCATCTCGTTCCTCGCCGGAAGACCCCAGAGAGTCTGCCTCCCCCCGTTCATATCTGAGGCCACAGAAGTCATCTGCGGCGTACCACAGGGATCATCACTCAGCCCCACCCTCTTCAATGTCTACATGAGCCCCCCGCAGCCATCGCACGCCAACACAACCTCAACATCATGTCCTACGCCGATGACACCCAGCTGATCCTCTCCCTCACCAACGACCCAGCCACCGCCAGAACCAGCCTTCACAAAGGTATGAGAGACGTCGCCGAGTGGATGACGAACAGCCGCCTGAAACTGAACTCAGACAAGACGGAAGTCTTCATCCTGGGGTCATCGCCCTCCGCCTGGGACAACTCCTGGTGGCTTCCGGCCCTGGGCACCCCACCCAAGCCAACGGCCCATGCACATAACCTGGGCTTCATCCTGGACTCCTCCCTCTCGATGACCAGACAAGTCAACGCCGTCTCATCATCGTGCTTCAACACCCTGCGCACGCTCCAAAATAACTTCCGATGGATCCCCACCGAAACCAGGAAGACGGTCACCCAGGCACTCTTCACCAGCCGACTGGACTATGGAAACTCCCTCTACGCCGGAACCACAGCCAAACTCCAGAAAAGACTCCAACGCATCCAGAACGCCTCAGCACGACTCATCCTGGACATCCCCTGACACAGCCACATCTCCGGCCACCTGAGAGACCTGCACTGGCTCTCCGTCAGCAAGAGGATCCCGTTCAGACTCCTCACCCACGCACACAAGGCTCTCCACGACCAAGGCCCCAAGTACCTCAACAACCGCCTGACCTTCTACACGCCCACCCGCAGCTAAGGTCGACCAGCCTTTGCACTCGCCGCCGTTCCTCGCATCCGCAGAGCTACCGTCGGAGGAAGATCCTTCTCTTACCTGGCAGCCAAGACATGGAACTCCCTCCCCATCCACCTTCGGCTAACCCAGGACCATCTCACCTTCAGGAAGCTACTCAAGACCTGGCTTTTCGAGCAGCAGCGGACCCCTCTCCCCCAGCGCCTTGAGACCCTTCCGGGTGAGTAGTGCGCTTTATAAATGTGATGATTGATTGATTGATTGATTCTCATAACACCCACATGACACAGACAAAGAATGTGCCTCATGCTTTGACCACAGAGGCAAATTTACCGTGTGTTCTCCAAAATTACACACACATAGCCATCAAGGATCTCCACAAGTTTGTTCACTTACTTTGACTCCAAAGATTGCGCCAGCCTCAAAATACAGTTAATATGTCTACTTAATAAGTGTCACTCGAAAGGAGTACCGTTTTTTTAGCCAACATCTGTTTCTATGATGTCTTTTACAAATCCACATTGAATCTGTAAACTATAAATCCCATAATGCAAAGTAGTGATTTAAAAAAGTTAGGAGTGGTTTGTCTATTTCATGTGAATGTGTGTAACTTTCAATCTATGGAAAGTTAGGCCCATTCATATTGAGGCAGTCGTATGTGCAATTTACTGCTATTTTTAAGTTTACTTTTGTGATTAAGACTGCTGTCACGTTTGCTCAAGGGTGTGTCTTGCAAGCTTATACTTTTCTTTTTAAACTGTGCTATGGTTTTCCACACCAAGCACAGCTGCCCAATGGCAAGAGACCCTGTGTAAAGCAAAATCTAACTATCCGCGTACACACCCGACTTGTTAGCAAAGTCAAATATCAAATTCTTTCAAAGTGCCTTGGGCCAACCATTCAGGCCTTTTACATTTAGCATATATATAACGGAAGGCACCACTTAGCAGGCAGCTAACATCATATGTAGAGGACAGCTCAATTCAAATTCCTAATGACATCATTAAAATACCAGCTTAGACTACTTTGAATCCATTATGCTACTATTCCCTCGAATGATATGAGAAATCTACATATTTCCCTTTTTAAAGAAAGTATTCTTTTAATTATGTCACAGAAATAAAGCAAATATAAAAAAATAAAACCCAAGGCCCTCATAACAAGTGGTGGGGTATAATTATCTGGGGATACCTGCCTGCCGTAGTCAGAGTCGTCCTGTGCTACCAGACCCGAAATGATCAGACTCGAAAACACCAGACCCAGTTTTGTGAGATGCTGATGCCCACCCTGTAAAACTTTGGCCGTTGTGGGACAGGGGCTGCGGGGAGAAGTACAGATCAGCACCAATCAACTGTTTCCAGCACCACCGAGGGAAACACACATCACTCTCGGCCAGATGTTTTTAAAAGGCTTTCAACGCCATGACAGGAAGGGAGCGGGAGAGCGCCATATCTACAGAGAGTTATGGCTCTCTCCTCCCTTTTCCCTGGTGCTGATTTCAGCATCCGTGCGCCAGACACACACACAGCGCTAAGGTGCGTGCCTGAGTACAGGAAGAGTATATTTTCTGAGCAAGATATTATGTCTAGACAACTTCAAATACTTTCCCCACTTTCTAAGTGTGCTGTACAGTGCAGCACACATGCAAAGTAGGAAAAGAAAGGAGAAATGAAAATATTTCTCCTCTTAATACCTCCTTTCAGATGGTGTTAACTTTTGGCACTAAACCGTTTCTTCAATTGTTTGGAGATAGTTTTTTTGTCAAAAGGAATGGGAAGTTGCATGGGAACACCCATGCATCGCCCTCTTGGTGCTAAGTAATGCAAAGCAATGCTTTGCACTGCTTTGCGTTACTTATAGGGTACCTTTCAATGCAAAATAAATTTTACACTGGAAAGTAAATTGATTAAAAAACTGTTTGTGCTGGTTGTGACGCTCATCCAGTGCAAAATGTTTGAGAATCTACCCCTGTGTCCTAGCCAGGGCCGGCTTGGGAACCAGAACCGGCCTTGGCAAAGTGCTCGGCCGGCCCCCCTCCCCCCCTTTGGGGGAAGAGGGGAGGGGGGAGAGGTGCGACCGCGCTCTGTGCCAGGGCCGGTTTTTGGCCGTTTTTGTTACAGGGCCGTTTTTGCAGCATAACGGCCCTGTAACAAAAACGGCCCCAGGGGCCCAAAACCGGCCCCCAACCATGCGGCCCACCGGGGGATTGCCCGGTGCCCTCAACGGCCAGTCCGGGCCTGGTCCTAGCACTTCCATTGCTCACTTTGGGGGGGATTTTAAAACTTTTGTGCTGGTTTAGCGCCACGAAAGTGATGCTAACCAGCGCAAATGTTGTTTTTGCTATTTGCTTTCTTTGCGCTGGAAAGCAACCTTTAGGTAGCGCAAAGCAGAGTGAATCACTGCTTTGAGTTAATTTGCGCCCAGGGGGCTTTACTTGGATGGTACATGGAGGTTCCCAAGCAACCACCAATGCCTTTTGACGCAAAACCATATTTAAAAATATTTGCAAACATGGGTTTGCTCCAAAAGTTAAAGCCACTTTAAAGGACGCGCTAACAGAAGAAATGCCATAGTTTCTCCATGCTTGTCCGGCTTTCCATGCGTGCTTAACTGTTCAGCATGTATGCAAAGTGAGAAAAGCTTTGCATCATGCCTTGCATAGTATTTTGTACAGGAAGGGTACCCTTCCTGTACAAAACCTATGCTACACTTATGCACACACCCTAGTGCTAAGGTGTGCATAGCGCATGGTAGCTGAAATCAGCACCGGGTACATCCCGCATTTGTAACATTGCGGCGTGTGGTGCTGAAAGCACTCCCCGCCGCAATGCCACAAATCCAAGTTGTGCCTTTCAATGCACAACGTGACAGGCACCACATGGTGTCTGCCACATTGTACATTGAAATGCAAGGGTGTACCATAGGTACCCCCATGTGCACCCCCTACCCCCAGAATCCCTGAGGGCCTGCTCTGGGCCCCCAATGTCAAAGACCTCTTGCCCTTCCGTGGCGGCGTTGCCACCACGGAAAGGCATGTCCCCCCATGCATACTAATATGTATGGTGGTGTCTACCAGACACCCCACCATATTAACAGCTATTCCGCCTGGTAGGCAATCGGGCGGATTGCCTACTGGGGGTAAATCGGCAGATGGTCTTTCCGTCCGCTGGGCTTACCACGCCATAGTATTATGGCGGGGGGAATTGGCATGCGGGCAGGCACAAATGTCGTGCGGATCAAGATCTGCCCGACATGCTAATGGGCCCCTTACTCTTCAATTTCCAAGGACAAGTCTGTTTAAATAGCGTGCTTACAAGTGCCTTCCTCCTCGTTTAGTATATTCAAGCAACTGCTATGAGGATTTTTCGTAGTAATGCTTTAAAAGTTGAATGCACAAATGCTCATAATTTTTTTTTAAATTAATTTCTTACAAACATGGGTTATCCTTAAGGATGTGCGCAAAATCCGTTCCGCTCGCGGATTTCGCAGATTTTCGGTAAATCCGCGATCCGCGAACTCCCGCGAATTTACTGAAAATCCGCGAAATCCGCGAGCGGCGGATTTAGGGGGCAGAAGTTCAAGCCTGTTGAACTTGTAACTATTTTAGGATGGCGCCGGCAAGCTGCCAGCACCATCCTAAAATAGTTACTAAGTTAGCTTCAACAGGAAGCACTAATAGATAAAATAAAGCAGGTGCTCGAGCACCTGCTTTATTTTATCTATTTGTGCTTCCTGATGAAGCTATTTTAGGATGGTGCTGGCAGCTTGCCGGCGCCATCCTAAAGTAGTTACAGGACAAAAATGTGAGTTTTGTCGAGGTTGGGCAGGTGTGCGTTCTCCCCATGTCTATCGTCGAAAATTAGCTATGATGCTTGATGGAGGCCTTTGCATTATTGACTTTCACGAGCTCAATCCCTGTGCAGTTCCTGTGACCACGAGCTTCTCTGATCCGAGCCTGTCCTTTTATGCACACAAGAGGCATGTTAACTCGCATATAAGGCTCAGCCGTTTGGACCTGCCCCTCACACTAGCGATGTGCACCGTTTTCCAGCCTTTACCCACTATGAAGTACAGCTCACTCGAGGGACCCCGGTGCTCTTCGATGTGATGGCAAAGTTAATCAGCCCCCCCAAAAATGTGAGTTTTTCAAGGCTGGGCAGGTGTGCGTTCTCCCCATATCTATCGTCGAAAAATAGCTATGATGCCTGATGGAGGCCTTTGCATTATTGACTTTCACGAGCTCAATCCCTGTGCAGTTCCTGTGACCACGAGCTTCTCTGATCCGTGCCTGTCCTTTTATACATACAAGAGGCATATGAACTCGCATATAAGCCTCGCCCGTTTGACCCTGCCCCTCACACTAGCAATGTGCACCGTTTTCCCACCCCGCCTTTACCCACACAATCCGCAAAATCCGCGAATCCAAAAATCCGCTGATTTTGCGGATCGGGAATTCGCAAATTCGCAAATTACAAATTCGCAAAATTCGCCCATGCTTAGTTATCCTTGATATATTGTTATTGTTCAGAAACCATTTTTATTAGGTGTATTTATAATGTACTATTTCAGTACTTTGCCTCAATTTCCTGTCAACAGAACTGATTTCATTGCAGTGTTTTTAAATCTCACAAGAGAGTGTAGTCCCTTTAATAGTAATTTCTAGGTGCAATTTAAGTCTTCTGTTGAGACATTATATGTGTCTAGATTAATTCATTACTGACTTTAGGCTAATTTACAATCCCTGTACACCACCGGAACGTCACTTTTTGTGAAGTTCTGGTGGCGCCCAGGGCATAGCCATACTTGCAAGTCCACGGAAAGCCTCCCTGCATACCTTTCCTTGCTTTGTATTCATGAAATGAGGCAATTCTGCAAGTCACTGAGTAGGCTCAAACTGTGTTGGGAGGGTATGCCCTTCACATTTCAGTGGGTGTTTGTAATGAATGTGCCATTTATGTGGATGGATGGCCTGATAATGACTGTCGCCCATCACCATCTCAGTCTTATTTAGCATATTTTAGCATAATGTAGTGATGTGTAGGCCTGCCTAGTAAGAACGAGCTATGAAGTAGGGTTTGATTATGTCCCTTTCTGTTTCTGACTTTATCTTGCTTAACAACAGCGCTTGCAATTGGCTTTGGCATGATCGTATGCTACCTTGCATACTGTAGTATTCTCAGTTAGAATACTCTATCAGAATTGTTATGTTTCCTATGTCTATTAACATTCTGTATGTGGGAGTTGGGCAGTGGTAGCGATGCATCATTGCACTGTAGATGTATAAGCTGTTTCTTGGAAATAAACTACTTCTTCATATTAATTCTGGCTACCGGATTACTTCACAATTTGGCGACGAGGATGGGATTCCCGAAGAAGAACCTCATAAGAAGATTGTTTTTTTTTCCAGACAGCGTTCTCCTCTCTCTAAGGTATTTTATTGGATATTGTGTGTTGATTTCACCTGCTGCAGTTTAATGAGCCTGTGCTTTGATTGCACCAGTGGGTGATTATTTACAACCATATGTTTTATCTTCGAATTTATTGGATTTTGCCTGGTTGTCACGGTCATGTGCTTAGTTTTGATTAAAGCGATAACAAGTGTTTGGTTCTGACTGAAGCGCTATTAAATTGGACTACGGTATTACTGGATAAAATACTGTATGCGGCTTTAATTTTTTATTTTTTTACCATTATCTGCCGCAGTTAAAGGATTTAACATCGACTGGCCAATATCAAGTTATAATTCTGTATCTTCGTTACATGCATTTTTTGAAGCTGGTACCTGTATTCCAGAGCGTGCTTGGAATGCATTTCTTCTTCATCTTTCTCTGCTGATGACGTCTTAATCATCGAAGGAGCACATTGCACCACGACGTCGCATTACGAGTGACGTAAAATGTCCAGCGGTCATTTGATTTTTCTGTTTACTTTCTTTTGTATGATAACAGTACATCAGCCTAAGCACGTCGGAAGCTTTCTCCTTTATTCACATTTGTTTTTTTTTTTTTCTTCTCAACTTTAACATCAGGTGAGAGGATTATATAGCCATCATTTTGGAGTTGTTTCAAGTATTATCTGCCGACTCGAACTGTGACTCGAACTGTGCATCAACATTTCGGATAGTAACCCTGACTTCAACATCGTGGACATCGGTGACTACATTTTTTATTTTAAATTGTTATTTTAACATCTTACTTTGTATTATTTAGATGTATCACATTAGATTTAAGTCTAGACTATTTAATAGTGCATCACTAATGTTTAGCAATTTATTTATTTAAGGTCACTTTCTATTTGTATCATTCAATATGTCCAATATTATTACTCCTCCACATTTTCAGTAGCAGGTGAACCAAAAATGGAATGGGACCTATGGTACCCAATGTTCTTAGCGTATGTGGATGTGTTAGAGGAAGATGGTTGTTCTCCTAAGAGAAAGCTTGCGCTTTTGAGAAATTGTCTGGGAGGAGCAGGGTTGAAGGAATTAGCAAATCTACCTCCTATAAAGAGTTCTGGTGACATTAATGTTTTTGAGGTTACTGTTAAACAAATGAGCATTAGATTTGGCAGGAAGATCAATACTGTCATGGAGAGGTTTACATTTTATTCCTGGGCTCAGAGAGAGGATGAATCTATCGAAGAATATGTAGCTGCATTACGCACTTTAGCTGGATTGTGTGCTTTTGAAACGCTTAATTTTGAACAAGTGTTGAGAGATCAGATTATGATGAAGACTAAAAGTAAGAAAATTCAAGAGCGTTTTTGGATGGGCATGGAATCTTCTCTAAGGGCTGTACTACATCTCCCTAAAGGAATTGAACAATCAGAAATATTGGTCAGTGAAATCATGGGACAAGTAGTTAAAAGTAAGGAAATAATTCCTGAAGTAGCAATAGTAAGAGACCATTCTATTCCTAGAAAATCTCCCTTTGTTCCTACTAAGAAAGAGAATTTTGGAAAAGACAACAAGTTTTGGGGAAAAATGCTCAAGTGGTTTGTTACAGGTGTAGTGGTACTGACCATGTAGGAAGCTACAAAGGATGTCCCGCATGGAATAAAATATGTACTAAATGTAAGAAACCTGGTCATTTTAGCAAAATGTGCAGATATTCACAAAAAGTAAATATAGTGTCATTTGAAGAAAGTGAGGATTCAGAAAAAGTTTCAGAAATTAACAGTCTATTATGTGTTGGTGATACTAAGTGAAAAAGTTTTCCCAGTGATAACATTTTGATAAATGGGAAAGAAATTTCTATGCTAATTGATTTGTGCGCTTGGCACAGTATTATAGGCAGAAATGTTTTTAACAAATTCGGGAGTACTACAAAATTACTACAACCTGATGTCCTGCCGGGTGGCTATTCTGGTCATAAAATTGACCTCGATGCTTTGATGTGGGCTGACATTAAGTTCAAAAACGGTAACCAACAGAGATCTTCACAGGACCCAGCAGGAAAGAAGAGGAAAACACTGCAGCTACGTTTCTGGTTAGCAGCGCTGGAGCTGAGGAGAGGGAGGGTATTGCGGAGCCTGGGGCAGCCTTTCCGCGTTGGTTCCTCGGATATAAATTTGCGCGGCACCCCAGGGGATGCAAGCCCTCAGGTAAGGCAAGATCACTCCAACTTATTAACATCGGAGGCGGATATAGTGGAGGGGTAATCTCCAGGAAAGAGAGGTAAGGCGGTTCTGGATACATTAGACCCTCTCTCTGTTATACTGTCAGGGCAAGTAGGGGTATCAGAGACGGTAGTTGCCCCTGACACATCTGGAAAGGGGCCAACCACCCTTAGTAAGGGGTACGGCAAGAGAGGACGGAAGAAAAAAAATCCTCTTCCTATTTAAATACAGAGGTTAAATGCAGAGGCACTAAACACATTTCAAAAATTAAGTCAAAATCAAAAACATCCATTACTGCATCAGCGAAAGGTTCTAAAATTACTCCCTCCTTACGCTCGTATTTCAAAGTTGTTCCCAGGATACTACATCTTACAGAGGATCAAGATATGGCATCTGTGGAGGCCTCCCCCCCAGCAGAGGCATTAGACATAGTCTCTTCTCTATCTGGGCATGGTGTTGTTGGGCAAGAAGGAGCAGAAGTAAAGGTTATAGAGCATGAGGCCTGTATGTTAGCTCTCGGAGGTTGGGGGGGGATGCCCAGCCTACACAAGAGAGTCTGCCGAGCCAGGAAAAGCATCTGGGATCATTGTCTTCTTCGGCTCGGGTGGAGTTAGAGCTGGGAACGATACCAGCCACCCCTTCAGGAGATCTAGTGGTAATGGATTTGACTGTCACGGCAGCTAGTGGCACTATAGGAGGAGAATCTACTGATGGACGGGGTCTTGCGGGCCAAGTCGAGGGGCCCACTGAAAGTCCCACGGATCAGACCGAATCCGAGGCCAAGGATGACATAACTCCAGCTTCTATAATGGCCATGTTTTCTGCTCTGACAGTGGAAATAAGAAGGGGTTTTGCAGAGTCTTAAGCAAATCAAGCCGAAATAAGAGCATACTGTGAGTCCCTCGATAATAAAATCGAGGGGCTTACCATTAGAACTGGGGTCCTCGAAAAGACAACAGCATCACTATCTATTTATTTGGACCAGGCGAAAGTTGACATCCAGAAGCTCTCTAGAGAGGATCAAGCATTGAGTGAAAGAATGGAAACATTAGAAAACAATGCAAGGAGGGGGAATCTGCGCATTTTGAACAGACCAGAAGGTTCAGAGGGCTCTGACATAAAGCAATTTATTACAGTCTTGTTGAAGGAGTCCTTGAGGCTTGAGCTGTCATTGGAAGATCTAGCATTGGATATCCAAAGAGTACATAGGGATCCCTTTAAACGCAGCCCCCAGAGATCAAAGCCTCTCAAAATACTAGTTAACTTTCACACATATGTTTTGAAAGAGCAAATTCTCAATATGGCGCTTAAGCAGAAATCTCTTGCTGGGAAGGGGTTTACTTTCTTAATAAGGTCGGACCTCTCCAGAATAACCTTAGAGAAACAATGGGAATTTGGGAGGCCTCTGGAGGCCTTCAGGGCGTTGGGGGCTACAGCCCAACTAACGTTCCCAGCTGCCATGAAAATTATGTTTAACAACAAGATGACTAACATCAGGTCAGTACAGGCAGCAGATGAACTCTTGTTGCAGATGGGCAGTAAAAATAAAAATAAAAAAAATATGAAGTCTAGCTTAAACAGCTGATTAGAGAGTTACTTAACTCTTTCAAATACTAAGGTGTAGCGATAGTTGCCCTAAAATGTCGTGGCCTTCTCTCTTTCTCTGGTGATATTTGTAGCTAGAGTACTGTTATTGCAAAACGTTTAGGAAGGGAAATATAATGATTCAATATTACTATTTGATTTAATCTTTTTTCACGTTTAATGGTGGGCATATTTCTCCGGGAGTTCACGGAGGGGCGCTATCAACTGGACATCGTTCCGGTTAGATATCGCAAGGGTTTTCCAGGGGCTGGGTGGAGGGTTTGGGGGGGTCACTTAGGTAGGACAGGCGGTGGGGGGTGGGAAAAAAGGAAAAAAGTCCTCAGTAAACCAAGATATGTTAGAAAGAAAGGGAATTTGAAGTTTTTTGGAAAGAAATTTGGGCAACAATTGATTGGATTAGCCTTATTTGTTTGTTCCTCTCCTCAGTGGGTTTTCAATGATAAAGATGGGTGATATAAAATACTTCTCCTAGAATGTTAATGGCCTGCGCACAAAACCTAGGGTAAATAAAATTATGCAATATTTGCGAGACACGGAGGCGCAGGTCATTATACTCCAGGAGACTCACTTAACGCAAATAGAAATGCTTGACTTGATTAAAAGAAATAGATGGATAGACTTCGCAGTTTCTACTACCCAGACCACTAACACCAGAGGTGTCTCTATAATCTTCTAAAAAGGGGCTAAAGCCAGGCTGAAATCTCAAGTGGTGGACCCAGGTAGCAGATGGTCCATCGCATCTGTGGTAATAGCAGGTTCTCAAATTACAATCTTGGGCTACTACGGCCCTAATCAGGATGATCCGGCTACATTGGAGGCTATGTTTTCTCATCTGCTTTCCTTTCCAGAGCCAACCATCATTGCTGGCGACTTTAACATCGTGTTGGACCCTGGGTTGGACAAATCTCCTAATAGTCGATCTTTAGTTTCATCTAAATCTAGGTCCGTGCTACATTCTCCAATGAAAACATACGGCTACCTGGATATATGGAGAGAAAGGTCGGGTCGTCAGCAAGGGGTGTCTTTCCGGAACTATAAATATAAGCACCAATCAAGGATTGACTTTATTTTAATTAGTCTGAGGCTGGTTGAGCATGTTAGATCTATTGAATATCTACCATTTTATGTTTTCCGATCATTCAGCAGTAGTAATGGAACTTGCTCAAGGTACGAAGAGATTGCTCGCTAGATGGTCCTTTGACCGATCAATTCTCTCTTCTCCAGATGATACGGCTTACCTCAATTTATAGACACATAACTTTTTCCTAATTAACAACGATTCAGTGACCACGCGGATCATCTGGGACTTGTTTAAAGCATTTCTGAGAGGTCTTATAACAGGGAAAGTATCCTATAAATGGAAGCAGTATAAGGAGCAAATCTCTACCATTGAAAAAGGGATTATCAATCTCCAAAGTCTCATCGATTCTAGTACTGGGGTGGATAAGTCCATCATAGACAGTCAACGAAAGGAAATGGCGACTTTGAAAGCCAGTTTAGGTTCAGTACTGAATCTCAGATTACAGCAGAGATGGGAGGCAAGCAAGTTGGCTCATTTTGAGTATAGCGAGGGTGCAGGCAAACTACTTGCCTGGAAAACCAAAGTTGGTCAGGTCCGGAACAACATAGACCTTATCACTGTGGGTAATAACTCCTCATCAGATGTTGAAATCAGGAAGGCCTTCAGGCAGTTTTTTGAATCCATCTATAAGGAGGACATTGGCACTCGGCCAGAGGAGGTCGAGGAGTGGTTAAGGCAAGTGGATCTACCCTGTCTTGCGTATGAACAGTCCCGATTCTTGGATAGTACCATCACTGAAGAAGAGGTTAGGGCTGCTCTAAAAAAATGCAAGAAGGGGAAGGCTGCAGGGCCCGATGGGCTACCTGCAGAAATCTATAGAAGCTTAGAGGCTGAGATAGTCCCCTTTCTCACCAAGCTTTTTAATCAGATTCTCTTGGAAGGATATACCCCTCCTTCATCATCGGATAGTGCATCAATAACGCTCATTCTGAAACCTGGGAAACCTAAGATTGCCTGTGAATCCTATAGGCCAATATCAATTCTAAATGTGGACTATAAGATCTTTTCCACAGTATTGGCCTCTAGGTTGGCTCTGGTAGCTCCATCGGTCCTTCATGCAGATCAAAAAGGGTTTGTAAAGGGGCGACAGTTATACAAATTGACGTATGACTTAATAGGCACAATTGATATAGCAGTGGCACAAAACTTGCCCTTGACTGCTCTCACGTTAGACGCAACTAAGGCCTTCGACAGGGTCAATTGGGTATACCTGTCGGGGGCCTTGGCCAAGTTTGGTGTGGGTGAGGAATTTTGCCGGGCGGTTCGGCTGCTGTATGGTAGCCCAGTGGCGAGCCTGTTGATAAATGGGGAGCTATCAGACCCCTTTTCAATAACTAGAGGGACCCGGCAGGGGTGCCCGCTCTCCCCCCTGTTGTTTGACTTTTATATCGAACCTCTTGCGCAACAACTGAGGAGATAAATTTCCATCAGACCTTTTTGTCACAGAGGGTGGGAGAGGAAGGTGGCCCTTTATGCCGATGACCTCCTCATCCTCACATCAGACGTAACTACTGCTCTCCCTGTAATATTCGAAGTGGCCCGGGGGTTTGGTCGGATATCAGGTTACCAGATTAACACATCAAAGACAGAGATGTTGGTCTGGAACGATGATGTGAGTGCATTGAAAGTACAGGCGGGTGAATCAATGCGCTATCTGGGCCTGAATATAATAAAGGATCTTAATAAACTTGCTACAGTAAACTTCACAGCAGTCGCTAAAGAATGTAGGAGATTAATGCAGTCATGGTTCCACCTTCAATTGTCTTTGATAGGGAGAGTAAACTTGATTAAAATGTTGATCTTGCCTAAAATTTCATTTCTTTTTAACACTATTCCCCTTTATTTTGACCAGACACATATATCCAAATTACAGTCAGAAATCACTTCCTTTATTTGGAACAAACAATTACCTAGAATAGCTTGGAAGAAGCTGAGGAGGTGTTTGGAGAAGGGGGGCTTAGCTGCCCCAGTCTTAAAAATATATGCCTGGGCGTTTCAGCTGTCTCATACTCGAATGCTAATAAAAAGGCCTACAGACTATGGGGTAGGCGTAATGTTTTCAGCCATGTTGGAGGGGGAAGGTCTCGGCCAGTCGGGTTATCTATTTACATTTGGCAACCCGAAATTTAAAAAAAAAGTTAAACTGAAGGTCCTCTATGGACTAGCTAAAATGTGGTGTGAGGTAACAAACTCAATCAAGCAGGGGTACTTTTGCGATAAAACACCGCTTTGGGGGTTACCTGAAAGCCCAGCCTGGCTAGAAGATATCCTAGCCATGCCTTTAAAAGAGGCAGGCCTTGAAGTATGGGGAGATCTCTTTTATGAAGGGGACCTGTTTTCATGGGAGCACCTCCAGAATAGGATAGGTCCAACTATTTCAAGGTTTAAATACCTACAAATAAGTAGCTGGACGCAGACCTATAAAAGTACACCATCCAAAAGAAATAGGTTCCCCCTTGGAGGGTATAGTCAATTAATTACCAATTTAGTGAACATCGGCCCGACTAAAAGCGAGATCTCACAATGGTATAAACTTTTAGTTGAGGAATCGGATGGGGAGTTCAAGTTACCTGCTCAGTTGTGGGGTGCATTAATAACTGACCAGGATGTGCAACAGCTTTGGTCCACCTCATGTGAGCTCGCAAAAAGTATAGTATAGCCTTCATAGCTTCGAAGGAACCATCTCTATACCCTCCATAGGGCGTATTACTCTCCCCAGAGACTATCTAAATTTGTTACAGGTAATTCAGTGGCATGTGCACGGTGTGGGCTGCAGGCAGCATCAGACATTCATATGTTTTTTGAATGTCCTCGGGTTGCTAAATTTTGGGAAGCCATAGGTAATACTCTTACAGTGTCATTGGGCTACCCTGTCACTTTTGATGTATCGTTAGTGATTTTTGGGATCTTGATAGGATTGCAGAATGCAGCCAGAAGGTTAGTGTTTTATACGGTCCTTTTAGCAAGGAGGGAGATATGTAGGAGGTGGAAGGACCCCTTACCCCTTCCCATGGAGACTGGCTGGCCTCTTGTCTGCAGACGGCACAAATTGACCTTGCTAGACCGGGAAATCTAAGTAAAAGAGCTTTTTGGCACATGCTTGTTTGGGCACAATAAAAATTCATTTTTTTTTCCCCCGGGTCCAATGATTACACTACTATGGTGCCTAATCTTTTTTGCACAGATATCCGGTCATAACCCGGCCCGGGCCTCGCTGTAGACCCCCCCAATGGTAGCCAAGATTGCGACCAACCAGAGACAGCTGAGGGATGCTTGGTCCGCCTTTCACGTTAGATCCCTTCCAGTTATAATACTGAGACAGCTGACTCATGGTTTGTTATATATGGCTTTCTTATACCATGGTGGAAATGAGGACAAAAAAAAAAAGTTCAAAACAGAACAACCAGAGGGAAGGTTTACGTTGCAACCAAAGGAGTATCCATTCTTGATTGGCCTCATCAGCAAGAAATGGGTATTAAGCTTGATCCTAATGCATCTCCACCTGTCTATGTTGTACCTCCTGAGGAAAATAAGAAATATGTTTCCTTCAATATTTACGGATAATTTAGGAGAGTTTGTTAACTTTTAAAAAAAAAATTATTCTCAAGGAGGGTGCAATTCCTATCCGACATAAAGTTAGAAATGTACCATTGGCAAATCGTGAGAAATTGAAATAGATTTTGTCTGATTTAGTATCTAAGAAAATTATTGAACGCATAGAATCTTCTCCCTGGGTTTCGCCAGTGTTTTTAACGCTCAAAAGTAATGGTGAGCTTCGTCTGTGTGTGGACCTTTGCAGTTTGAATGAGGAAATGTGGATTGACAGGCACCCTTTACCCCATATTCAGGAGCTAATTTCCACACTTTCTGGTGCTTGTGTTTTCTCCGCTATAGATCTAGCTAGTGCCTATCACCAAGTGGTCCTACATGAGGAATCAACATTTTTAACAACCTTTATCACACCTGAAGGTATGTTTCAGTATTGCCGCATGCCATTTGGCTTAGCCAGCGCGGCGTCTGTCTTCCAAAGATTTATGAAGGAAGTCCTGGACGGGTATGTTGGTGCAATTGCTTTCCAGGATGACATTCTAATTTTTGGAAAGGACTATGAAGACCATGATAAGAATTTGGGGGCATATTACCAAGAAATAGCGATAATTATCGCTAAGCAGGGTTAGCGGCAATAATTTTATCGACGCGCTCTGACGATTTTTATCGCTGAGATACCTTGCTATTATAAAGGTTTATCTCAAAAGCGATAAAAATCATGCGAAATGCATGAATATCGCTGAAAAATCAGCGATATTCATTCATTAGCGGCCAAATGCTCTTAGCCATGTTATCCACCTCCCATTGGATAACATGGCTAAGAACTGGTCAGAGCAGGTGTTAGATTTTGGCGATAGCGGGAATATTTCCATTGCTACGCCTGTGTTGGTAATAGGAGATAGCGAGGTTACAGGTTGGGAACGCCCACTTTGCATGTCATTAGCGATAAATATTGCTGACATGCAAAGCGGGCCCCAAACCGCTTGCTATCGCCTATAACTGTCGCTAACATCAGTTAGCGACAGCTTGCTAATAAAGCGATAGAATTATCGCCGCTAAGCGAGCGATAATTCATTATCAACACCCTTTGTAATATGCCCCTTGGAGTGTTACAATGTGTACAGGGAAAATCATTGACCTTGCAAAGTGGAATATCTTGGTCATGAAATTTCTTCTCAAAGTATCTCTAATGCTCCTGCTGCATCAACAAAGGAACAACTTGTTTCATTTTTAGGACTTACAGAATTTTATAGTAAATTTGTACAAGATTATTCCTCCAAAGTTCATCCATTTAGATCTTTGCTAAAGAACAATTTAAAATTTGTATTGAACAAAGAACAACAGTGTGCTTTTGAATTCCTCAAGAAAGAAATTGTGAATGTTCCTTTCCTAAGACCTTTTGAAATTGGTAAAGATTGTATTGTGTCTGTGGATGCTAGCAATGTTGGTCTAGGCTCTGTATTAATGCAAAGGAACATGGGTGAAGAATATGTGGTTTCATATGCATCGAGAACTCTTCGGGGTGCTGAATATAATTATTCTATCATTGAAAATGAATTGTTAGCGTTTACTTTGGCTGTGCAACACTTTCGACAATTTTTGTGGGGTACCAAATTTCGTTTGCGAACTGATCACAAGCCATTAATTAATATGCTGGCAGTTGGTGGTGGTAGAATCTTGACTGCTCGTTTGGCACGTTTGCCTGCAAACTTACAAGAATATCAGTGTGTGGTTGAATATGTCCATGGTTGTCTTAATGTACATGCCGTCTGTATGTCTCGATTACCGTTATCGGACACCCTTGATATCGCCAATATTGGATTTGATTGTGATGTAGCGTTTTCTATTGAAGATGTCAATGGGGAGAATTTCATGGTCTTATCTGATGTTATTTCCGAAACTGAGGGGAAGGCATCTATGTGTGAAGAAAGTAACTTGTCTGATATTGTAGAATTCATGCAACTGGGTTGGCCTGAAGAACGTAAATTATCTGGTGATCTTTCATCTTTTTGTAAAATAAAAGATGAACTTATGTTTTTTCATGGTTTTGTAACTAGAGGTGATAAAATAGTTCCCCCATTAAAGTTAAGAGAGAAAATTATTTCCATGGCTCATGAATGTCATATGGGGATGTCCAGCACTAAAAGACGTATTAGAGAGTTCTATTGGTGGCCAGGAGTTGATGGAATGGTTGACAAATGGGTTAGGTTATGTCATCGTTGTGCCAAGAGTGATAAATCTGTCAAACCTATGGCTGTTGATGTTTCTCCTATTGAATTTGTTATGAGTCCTTGGAAAAAACTTGGGATCGATATTATTGGTCCGCTTAATTTGTCTGCCTGAGTTGAAGGTGGTTGATACGATTGGTTCAACACAAGTGATTGAATTTTTAGATGAGGTTTTTTGTAGGGAGGGTATTCCTGCAGAAATAGTTTTGGACAATGGTCCTCAGTTTATCAGCAGAGAGTTTGATTTGTTTCTAGAAAGATGTGGGATAGTACATAAAAGAGTGTCCAATTATAACCCTCAGGCCAATGGTCAAATAGAACGCTTTAACAGAGTTATTAAAGAGTCTATTCAACTAGCAGTTAGAAGTGGTTTGGAGTGGGAAAAAGCGTTACGTGCGACTCTGTTGTCATACCGTACCCCTCCTAATTCTGTTACTGGTTTATCTCCTTTTGAGATGTTGCGTGGTAGAAAACCTGGATCAAAACTTTTCACTTGGTGGATGAAAATTAAAATTCCTTGTGATTCTTCATTTGATTCTTCTCAGGTTAGAGATAAAGTTTTGAAGTATCAGGAAAAGATGAGAGGTAACTCGCTGCAAATCTCTACTCATAGTTCAAAGGTTAAGGTGGGAGATTTTGTACGTGTCAAGTTTGGTGGTTTTTATGGCATTAAGTGGGCCAAATGGTCTGATCCATGCAAAGTGTTGGAAGTTTTTAGCAAGGCGGTAAGAGTAGAGGGTGGTAAGTTTTGGAATTTTAGACGTATTTCTGTATGCAGAACGGGAAATTCTAACGTGATTTCTCAATCTTGTCCATCCAAGTCTTGTGATAATTATGAAAACTATTCTGCCATGTTAGACACCTTTGGTTGTGATTTACCAACTTCTGATACTGTGGTGTCTGGTTCTATGAGTGCAAGCAATGATCAAGATTATTTTCCTTGTATACCTTGTGACAATGATAAAGTATGGGTAATGTTGTTGCAGAACCTAGCAATGTGGTTAATTTGAGGAAAAGTTCTCGTATCAAACATACTTCTGTGAAATTGCGGGATTTTGTTAATTAATTTGTCTTTTATTTATTTATTTATTACGGTGGAAGGTGTGTAGTATTCTCAGTTAGAATACTCTTTCAGAATTGTTATGTTTTCTATGTCTTTTACCATTCTGTATGTGGGAGTTGGGCAGTGGAAGAGATGCTTCCTTGCACTGTGGATATATAAGCTGTTTCTTGGAAATAAACTACTTCTTCATATTAATTCTGGCTACCGGATAACTTCACATACTAATTTTGTTCTTTTGCGTGAATAGTGGCTTATGCTCGAGTGACTCCATTTTCTGAGCTGTCACCATTTTCTGAGCTTCACTAGGTGAGGAGGTTATGTTTTCCTTTTCACTTGTTTTTCACACTCTACTGACTAGAGAGAACAGGTTCTTGTCAGAGGAATGTGCTCGCTCTGCTCCGAAGCCATAACAGATGCCTGGCCAGCTGAAGCTACGGCCTTGGTGCGGTGCGGATTCTGATGGGAAAAGGCTCACCAGGATCTTCGTCTTACGTTTCCACTGCTACTAAAGGAGGTGTCCGGGTTCTGTTTGGTGGAAATTCAGCACAGGGCAGACGTGCAGCTGTGGTGGCGAGGAGTATAGTGTCACTACTGTCTCCTAGTTCGGCCGAACAACCGGACTCCCCTTTGGCGAAGTGGAGCGGGATGAACAGACAGTTGGTGAGGTATTCCACTAATTTCTAATTTTCCTACTGTTCTTGCTTACTATAACATTATTTTCTGGTTCCATACATTTATATACATATATTACTACATATGTTTTCCTGATTGCGTTTAGTAATCGCCTAATTGCTAGTTAGTTGTTGGCTAGAAGTGGTACAGATTGGCCTACCGTGTATCATATATTACTAATAAAATTCACCCCAGACTTTACCAATTGTTTCTTTTCCTTGTGGTGAGAAGTACTGTGCCTGTTGTATGTGGTTTTTCTTAGGTGAGTATTCTGTGGCAGAGAGGATCAGCTAATTTCCTCATGCCAGCACTTGTCGTCAGGAAAATTGTTATTGTATAAGTCCTCTCAGCAAGTGACAAAGTATACATGTAAAATGTTTTCCGACCTTGGGTAAATATTGTAGAATATAGTATTTTTTGGGTCCCAAGGGGGGAATGTGCTTGCATGACCTGATTATTGGCAAAAATCGGGCTATAACAGTGTTCCCCCACAACGCCTAAAGGTTTTGATACATTTCCAGACTTACAACATGGCATATATCTGGAAATGCGTTAAAACTCTACACCTCCCTAGGGGTGGTATAACAAGGTGAAATACATTTATTTCATCTTGTTTTTCCTCTTTCCGTGTGTGCTGCATTCTGCAGCGCACATAGAAAGAGGAAAACATCTCCAATGATTGTTTTGGTGAAGGAAGGTATCCCTTCCTGCACAAAAACAATCTTGCCACCAACATACACACTCTTGCACCATGCTTCCCATGGCTTCTAATTGTGCAGCGACTCTGGCTGAATAGACAGGAATGCGCAGTATCTTGTTAATACAGTGCATTCCTGCCCTTTTGAATTGAAGTAGGCAGCACAGCAAAATTACTTGCAGTGCTGCCCTAAACCGATTATTTGTAAATGTGTCCCTCTGTATTTTCCTGGTATAGGTAACATTGATGATTAAACTGTGCAGGGGCTATGTCTATAAAGGTAGATCTGGCTCCATTGCTTGACTTGCTCCAAGTGTTAGCCCCTGTAAATGCTCCCATGACCCAAAGGTGAGTAGTAGTTGTGCCCCTGGTTGTGAGTGCAGTTAGGTGCATAAAATATACAGGCGGTGTAGAATCAAGGATTGAGAGTGCAACGTTTTATGTTAAAATGCTACTATCTGAAAAAGGCATTTATGTTTTTTGGCCATTTTTTCTGTAATTGTAAGGGAGAATTTCTGGTCCTTCAGCAGCACGATTATAAGACAAAATAATGGCACTGCGTATTCTTACTCCAGTGTTAACATGATGCTGTGGCCTTCATAGAGCTACTCTGCAATATCCAAGATCAAAGATACCAACTCCCTGTGCTTGATGTAAAAATCATGTTCTGTAAGGTCAAATTAGAGAGTTTAAGGCCTGATACTATGTTAGCACAGCTCTCTGCAAGGCACATTATTACGATTTTTTTTAAAAAGAATGGGCTTTGGCTTGACACAGAGGAGTATCACTCTCTCGCCAGGGGAGCGGAGGGGACCTAGTGGACTTCCATGTTTTTTGCCTGCTTCCCTTGCATCTTCGGAGCAGTGCAGGCTCTGATTGGTCTAATTTTCCTCTACCTCCATTAGACACCACACAGCAAACATTTACTATGGTAGGCTGTCTTGGACTGAACTTTTTGCTTTCCTCCTAGTCTTTTTTCTGACCTGGTGTTGGTGGTTTAGGACTCTGGGCACTGTAAAGTGTTTGTGCTCTGCTATGGTAAACATGGTAAGATTGGTCTACACCTGTTTGGCATATTTAATTTACCTGTCAGTCGCTTGTAAAGTGGTATCTCAGATACCCAGGGCCAGTATATCAAATGCTACTGGTGGGCTTGCTGCGCTGCTTGCGCCACTCACCAAAGTAGCCTTTCAAACCTGTCTCAGGCCCCTGCCATTGCAGGGCCTATGTTTGCAGTTTACTGTCACAGTGATGTGGCAGGCAAAGTGGTTCCCACATCTGCGACCCCCTTTTACTGCATGTCAGTCACCCCTAAGGTAGGCCCTAGCTAGCCATATGGGCAGGATGCATTGTAGGTATAAGGTAGGACATGTACCTTAAGTGTGTGACATGTCCTGGTAGTGGCAAACAGCAATTTTGGTTTCTCACTTCTGTGAGGCTGCCCTCTCATTGGAATGCATTGGGGATTCACTGATAAGTGTTTCAGTAGTAATTCCTGATATGAGAGGAGCAGTGTGGTCAAGTTTGGAATGTTTGGAATAGTGATAATAAGTGCTGCATAATGGTGTGTGCAGATTTATGATTACTATTTTATATGTCACTTTTAGAAGTTATTCAGAAAAGGGGGTGGTGATGAACAGAGTGTCTGAATTAAGCAGACCACTCTTACCCAGTCCAAAGATCAGGGCTTGATCCATCACCTTTTTTTTAGCTCACTGCACCATCCCAGCTCAGAAACTGGCTACATGCAAATTAGTCTGTTCCTGTCCCAGTGCATGATGGGAACAGGGCAAACCAAACTACCAAGCCAATTCTTATACTGGGAAGGAAACAAGCTTCCGGGGACCGGTTTCTGGCATTTCAGCCGCCGTCGGCCCGGCTTGCTTGAATCCTGATGGTGCAATGAGCAAGGGACTCACATCTGAGTATACCCTTCCACGCTTATGGTGGACAAAATGATTCAGAAAAGGGGGTGGTGATGAACAGAGTGTCTGAATTAAGCAGACCACTCTTACCCAGTCCAAAGATCAGGGCTTGATCCTTCACCGTTTTTTAGCTCACTGCACCATCCCAGCTCAGAACCTGGCTACATGCAAATTAGTCTGTTCCTGTCCCAGTGCATGATGGAAACAGGGCAAACCAAACTACCAAGCCAATTCTTATACTGGGAAGGAAACAAGCTTCCGGGGAGTTGGCATTTCTGTGTGCTAAGTGTCTTTGCCTGCCTGATGTGTATTGAATGTCTGGCTCTGGAGTGACAGGGTCTGGTGAGGTGTGTGGCTACAGAGGAGCAGGGTGAGTCAGTGCAAGGCTGAATAGGCAGATCTACATTTAGCATAGTGGGAAGAGTAGCCCCTGACCCTGAATGAGTCTGTGCCTGCCTGGCTCAATGCCGACTCCACCCCCCTGTGTTGTGTCTGAGGACAGAGCCCAACCTGACAAAGGAAGGTGGAAGCCTATAAACAAAGTGCTTCAGTACCCCCAGAACCAGCTGGGACTGGTTCCTCAAGCCCCGTGCAAGGGTAGAACAAAGACAAACATAGGATAAATATTGGGGCTTTGACCCCATTTCAGGGTGCTGTTTTGGGTGCTTGCTTGTGCCTGTTGGGGGCTGGAAGGACTGCTGGGTCAGGAGGAACCACTGTGGGACCCAGCTGCTACTTCCTGAGGGTCCCTACATGCTGGCCTGCCTGCGCCCAGCTCTGCCCCTCGGACTTTGAGACTTAGTGCCTCTTGAGTGCTTCAGGATTGCCTGCCTGGTGCCAGGAAGCAAGAGGAGCACCGGTGCCCCGCAGCGTTGGCTCACACTGCCCCGACACATGAGAAGTACCCCAGGGGTCTTGACGCCTGTTGTTCTGAGGGATCCCGCATGGGAATTCCCCCTTTCTGCCTAGCAGTGGAGCAGGAGCCTACCCCACATTATGGTGCACATAAGAGCCGCCACCACAAGTGACCCAGAAGCCACGTGCCTGTTGCCTGACTGTGGGCGGGGCCAGGGAAAGGAAGCTGACGACTGGCTGAAGGAGAGACAGCGCGATGCGGAAATCAGGCAGAGTTGTGCTTGGTGGTGGGCGGGAGCCTACCCTGCATTGGTAAGCTTCAAGTTTGAGCCTCGCAGGCTCACAGGAGATGGACCGGAGCCTCGCAAGATCCCCACTTAAGTCGTGCATCACAGGCAAAGTGAGAAGAGTCCCGGTGAGTGGGGCTCCTTGAGGCGTGCTGTGGGTGCTAAGTGCACAGTAGCACCCCAGCGAGAGGAGGGGCTCAACTAGAGCCTCGTGGGCTCTCGGCACAGATCGGCAGAGCTCTCCGTACAGGACCAAGGAGAACAGCCCCAGTGAGTGGGGTTGAGATTTGAGCATGAGGAACTCCGGTAAAGGGGGGCTCTCAAGGCACTGTGGACGCCAATGCACCACGAAAGAGCGGGCAGCTGTAACGATGGGGGCATTCTTATTTTTATGACGAGGAAGGGGTGAGATGCACCCCCCACCCCCTTATGATTCATGCGCATTTGTTGTGGTTGCATTGGCAGCCAGAGGACCAGTGGAAGGCCCTGTGATTAGCAAGCCCTAACTTTAGACAAGGGCATTTGGGACAGCCCATACAGGCCCCCAAGGTTGGCCAGAGGACCTGGGATCATTTTGTGGTTCTGTAGGGTGTACACCACAGGAGTATTACTGTTGTACCCTGATTAGTAGGTTGTTGCATAATGTGGAATGCCTAAAGCGATTTAGGCCTAGGTGCCTTTACCAGTAGTTACTGGTTGTTCTATTATTTGTGCTTTCTAAGTGTTCTGACAGTGGCTCAATTGGCCCTGTCGTGTATATAATCCCCTGTAAACTACTGCCTAGTGCCAGTTGCCACAGTGTATAATTGTGATTATGATCTCATGTGTTTATGAGTAATACAAAGGCTATTTTCCACCTTGTGTGGAGTTTCTTTTGTATTGTGCCTAGTGTGTTGCTGCTGTGTGTGTGTGTGTTGCACAAACGCTTTACACATCACCTCTAAGATAAGCCTGACTGCTCCTGCCAAGCTACCATGGGGGTGAGCAGGGGTTATTTTCAGCATGTAACTCCCTTGGCCTGACTAGAGTGGTGGTTTCTGCCTGGTTTAACCCATAATAGCAGGATCTGTGAATGAGTATACACACATTGAGAAAAAAAATTCCTAGCCACACAATATACCTGCAAGTTCTATGTTTCTCTGTACACTCTCTTTTTCTACACATACTTATTTCCTTCCTTTCTTTGTCATCTATTCTACTCTCTTACCCTCCTTTCCCATCTACTTTTCTGCATTTCCTCTCTCTTCCTCCGCATCTCTTCTATCTATGTCTTACCCTTCTTTCTACCCATCTTCTGTCTAATTTTCCCGTCCTCCTGTGTCTCTCTTTGCTTTCACATCCATTTCTTTTCTTTGCGTATCGCTCACTCTATTGCTCATCTTGCTTTCCTTCTCTTTGCCAGTCTTACTTATATCCCCTTTTTTGTATCCATATGTCTTTTTACTTGTTCCCATATCCTATGTTTCTCTGGGGCTTATGTCTTTCCCTTTTTACTCTCCCTAGTACCTTTCACACTATTGTGTATTCCTCCCACTCCCTTTCCTTTTCTGCCTTCTTCTTCCCTCTTTCATTCACCTTTCTAGCGCATGCTGCTTTCTATTCTTTAGCATTCTACATTTTCCTCCTGCTTTTTATCTCAGTACTGAATCTGCCCTCCTGCTCTCTCTTTCTGTTCTGTGTTCCCTTTCTTTACCATCCTTTTTAATTCCTACAATGTTTTGTTCTTCCTGCTTTTTCTCTTACTTCCTCTCCAATCCCTTCTTTTTCTATTGTCTTTCTTTCATTTTTTTCTTCTACACTGACAAATTGCTCGATCACATTGCCCACACCAGAGAGTCCCTGCTGTGCTCTCTATTCCTAGAGATTAACTAGAGATGTTGGTGCCAAGTTGGCCTTTTGAATAAACTACAGGTAGTACGAGGCATGCTGGGGTTCTGCACATCTTGTGCTATAATAATCCTTGAACCAACTTCACCATGGATAGCTATACTCCTAGTTCTAAGGACTATGAGGCTGGGTGTATCATAACATGGGGACAATGGAATAAAGGATGTGATAGTTATTAAGGCTTCAGGGATCTTTGTAATTGCCTGGGGAGGGATGATTCGCATGTAGCTTTATCCTTTATCTTTATCCTTTGTTCATCCCCTTTCTATACCTTAATATATTACTTTAGTCCTATAGGCTCAAGAGAAAGGCTTTTAATCCAACACTTTTTTGCATATCTTTTTTTCTTGATGATGAGATGGTGCTTTGTTCTGACCCAGTGGTTTTGCCCAAGATTGCTTAAATGCCTTTTCTTCCTCATGAAACTGCTCTGCTTGTTTCTGTGCCTTCCCCTTTGCTTCCTGAGAAGGCCCTTATTGGGCCTGGGATCCTTGGCATGGTTTCCTCCTGATTTCTTTGCTTTAGACCTCCTGTTTTTGCTAAATTAATGTTTGCTGGCTGTAAGACTTTGCACACATAACCACTGCTAACCACTTCTAAAGTGCTTGTTCTCCTTCCCTAAAAAGTAGTAACATTAGCTTTTAACAAATTGGCATATTAATCTACTTATACATTCCAGGTATAGTGGCAATTCCTATGCCTAGGCCTTTAAATTAAATGTTATTAGTAGGCCTGCACAGTAACTGTGCTACTGACTTAAGTAACCCTTTAAACAGGTGTCAGGCCTGATATTGCAAAGCCTGTGTGTGCAGTTTAAACTGTCACTTCCACCTGGAAAAATAAGCCCTTTGCCAGGCCCATACCTTCCTTTTTAATACATATACTCCAACACTGGGGTATGCCCTATACAGCCCAGCGCGAATGTTGCAATCTATTTAAAAAGCTGGACATGTATTTTTAAGTTTTCCATATCCTGGTAGTGAAAACCTCTTACATTCGTTTTTCACTTCAGCAAGGCAGATCTCTCCCGTAGAATAAAATGGAGTTCCTTATTAGATTTTATAAGTCTAATTTCCAAGTGGGAAGAGATAACTCGTTCATGTTTGGTGTCTCTAGGATCCTAATTTAAAAACCTAACTTATGGTGAAGTCAGATTTTAAACTACAATTCAGAATTTTTTTTTAAACTTTGTATTTCTTTCCACTAGCCATTTGGTGCCTGCAGCCTGTCTCATGACTGGGTCTAGTTGGCAGTTGGGCATTGTGTATTTCTTCTATACAGCCACACACAATGAGAGCTAAGTTGTGACTGGATGGGCCATCACTGATAGGGTGGAACGGAGGAGCTGGGCTCATCCACACTTACACCTGAATAGGCTATGACTTGTTTTCCCCTGAAAAGGCTGGAACCAGTGTCAGGGCAGAAGGGCGAGAGTGCACTTCAAAGACATGCCTCTATAAGCTTCAGCCCACTTTAAAGGTATAACTGTGTACACAAGAAGGACATTAGACACCACCTCTTCAGTACACTTCTGGACCTGTGGATACTCTTCCAGGAAAAAGGAGTGCTACTCTTTTTTACCTCTGCCAATGCCTGTTCTCATCGGGAAGCCGACCTTCTTGCTGCAAAGTCTACGGGGCGGACTCTCTCGGGGCTTTCTTCGCTGTGCAAGATGGCTGTTCCAGGGCCCCGGGGACCACAACTACCAGCACCCTCGAGTGGCGCGTACCGCCCACATCATCGTAAAGCGCCCAGATGCACTTAAAACAGCTGTGCGCCTCCCGCAGCACGGGACGCGACACAGGCCAAGGGCCGTCAGAGGCTGGAAGAGACCAGGCCGGGCCACCCCTTTGACACTCCTGACCAGGGAATTGAAAGGTACTGTGGCAGTGGCCAAACTTGTATTTTGATACTTACAGAGGCACTTTAAAATATTTGCAGTTTGCACACAACGATCTTCTTTGCTGCTATTCTGCTTTAGACCCAGAACTTAGCACTTTGCACTTTGGACTTGGGCACTGATAGGTATTGTGGTAGCGGCAAAACTTATATACTGATAATTACGAGGCACTTTAAAATATTTGCAGTTTGCACACAATGATCTCCTTTGCTGCTATTTTGTTTTGGATTCCTGAACTTAGGCTGGGCTGGGCCATGGCTCTTTGTTGCTTCGGTTGGATACTCACTTGAAGGTACTGTGTTTGCTGCCTGAAAGGGGAAATCCTTTGAAGGCTGACTCCCTCACTCGTGATGAACTGCGATCTCTTTATTGGTTTAAGCGCTAGTTGTTAGTTGTTATAGTGATATACTCTGTCCCTGTATAATCAAGCTATTATGGGGAAACGGAAAACTGTAAGTGTCCCACCCAAAAAGAAGCAAGGAAAAACTGGGGAAGGGCCATCTTTATCACTAAAGAATTATCCTACTGGTGCAATGGGTGCCATTGGAAAGCAAATATCTAACGTGGAAGAGGTTATGATTTCAGATAAATCAAACAGCGTTGAGGGGCCTACAGTACCTGCTATTATCAGCATTGATACTGAAACGACTACTGTTGCTGAAGTGGTTAATATGAATGGTACAGTTAGTTCCAAAGCTAAAAATAATTGTGTGGTTAACATTTCCGATCATATTGAATGTTCTGATTCAGAAAGTGACCTGCAGCCGCCCAAGAAAAGATCTAGAAACCCTGATAATCCAAATAAGCAGGACTTAATACTGTAGTAAGGGATCCAAAAGAAATCCAGGTACAAGTAATAAATTGATGAGTGAGATTTATTCATCAGAGGACCCATGACCAGTTCCATTAACAAGCTCTGCCAGGGTTCAAATGATGCACATTACATTCTATTGAAAAAACATTCTTAATACAGAACATCAAAGCTAAGAAGGTTCTTGTACATTCCTTAAAGAAACCAACACAATTAAATAGCTTACCTATATGCATATTACACATCACCCTTATAACAATTCTTATATATATATATATATATATATATATATATATATATATATATATATATATATAATCATTTAAATGAACAGAAAACACATGTACAAATAAAATCAAAAGTAAAATCAATAATACACATAATCCCTGAAACAAATAGGGGCTGACCTTACTCGTGTGCTACACCTGTTGACATTAACTCCACAATCATTAGAAATGATGCATGAAGATTCTGATGCAGGAATTATGCTAGCACTGGAAGGGAAACTGTCAAATGAATCACCTCTATCAAAAGTTTTGTCATGCTCTTGAACCACTAAAGTATCATTATAACTAGACATTTTCAAACCATCTAGATCAAACGAATCTTGTCTCTCCGACACTTTTGTAGAAGAAATATTCCGTAAAATAATGTTTGCTTGTTCAGAAGTTACCTTGACTAAAGCATTGCTATTCCACCACCCCTTCCCTTGCAATAAAACAGCAGTTTTGTTAGTTTTCATAACTTTAACGGGTTCAGAAAATGTTGACTGTCCTTTAGCAATTTTATTAGGTTTTTTGATCAAAACCCAATCACCGCTACACAATGTTCCCACTTTAAAATGCATTTTCCTATCATAACTCTCTTTATAGGTCTCCTGTTTCTCTTTAACATGTTCTCTGACTTTCTGGAAATCAATATTCCGATAAAGCTCAATCTTACATACCAGCCAGGTTGGTGTAATCGATGAAATGGGCTTTCTACCTCTCAACAAGATAAATGGGGCTACGTCAGTGGAGCTTTGAGGCATGATGTTATATTTCCACACTTTAAACTGTAGAAAATCCAATACATTCAAATTGTTAGCAACAACAGTTTGAATCGCCTCCTTGATCAATCTATTAGCCCATTCCACCAAGCCATTAGAGGAAGGACTATATAATGGTACTCAGATGTGTTTGACTTCATGCTTATCGAGAAAATCAGTAAAAACTTCAGAGACAAAATGAGATCCATTATCAGTGACCATTTCTTTCACTCTACCTTCAATATTAAACAAACGTTTCAGAAAAGAGACAGCTGAAATTGAATCAGCATTGGACACAAATGAGCAATAAAACCATTTAGAATAATAATCGATTGCCACAATTAAAAATCACTTGTCATTACCAACAACACTTAAAGGACCCGTAAAATCTAAACCAATCATCTCCCAAGCATTATTCGGCCACTTGACCGGAATAAGAGGACTGGTTGACGTTTTCCAGTGCTTGTCTGAACGTAAACACTCAGAACTTGTCTTCACATGGCTCTTTACTTGACCATCAATCCCTGGCCACCAGTAAGTATGTCTTATTCTTTTAACAGTGGCAGAAATTCCTAGGTGTCCCTCATGTGCCAAAGAAATATTTTTTGAACTAAGACTTATAGGAGGAATAAGCAAATCTTGCCTCATCAATATATTATTCACCAAAGATAACTCTGGCGAAACCTGAGCAAAGCATCTTATATCGATAGGCATACCCCTGTCATTGGGCCAACCAGTAACTAAATACTTTTTCACCAAAGCCAAGCAATCATACCCTTGTGACCACTCTTTTTCTGTAATTTTAAACTGTTCATTTATATCTTGAATAGTAAACACATACTCCAAATCTTCCTTTGTTGTAACACACTCACTTGAATCTTCTGATGTGACCGGCAACCTAGATAAATAGTTAGCTCTTAAATTTTTCCCACCGGGAATGTATTTAATTTCAAAATTAAACTCCTGTAGCTTAGACAAAATCTGTATAAGTCTAGATAACGCTTTGTTAGAACAACTGTTCCCTAACATAAAAATCAAAGGTTTGTGGTCAGTGTATAGTTCATAGCTAGTGCCCCAAATATACATCCTGAACTTTTCGGACACCTAAGAACACGCTAATGCCTCGCGCTCAATAGTGCTGTAATTGTTTTCACTAACACTCAAAGTTCGTGACGCAAAAGCTATGGTAGATTCTCTGCCATCCTCCATCTGAGTGAGAACTGCTCCTAAACCTTTTGCACTTGCATCAACTGTGATAATGCATTTAGCTCCATGTGTAAAAGGTTTAATGGCTGGTGCTGTGATAATAGGTTTCTTTACAGCTTCAAAGACTCTCTGCCATTCTTCAGACCATACATATTTTGCATTTTTCTTTAAAAAATCTCTCAAGGGCTGGACAATGACGGCATACCCTTGCACAAAACGTGCATAATATTCACTCAATCCTAAGAAAGCCCTAGGTGAATCTTTATCATTAGGTACATGAGGTCCAGTAGCATTGTTGCTTTAGGCCTTATTCCATCCGATAAAATATTGTGTCCTAAATAATTAACTTCTTGAGTCAAAAACTTACATTTACTTATATTAACTGTCATGCCATTTGATCCTAATTTCTTTAATACTTCTTCTAACAAGACAAGATGTTGCTCTAAACTCTCAGTATGTATTAAAATGTCGTCGTGGAAAGCTTGTATCCCTCTCTGATCCCCAAAGATTTTATCCATCAAACGTTGAAAAACGCTAGTTGCTGACGCCAATCCGAATGGTATTCGTTTATACATGTATACACCAAATGGTGTTACAAAAGTGATGAGATTTTGCAAACTTTTATGCAGGGGTATTTGATGATACGCAGAGCATACATCAATCGTGGAAAAATACATACTTCCACCCACTTTGGCCAACATCTCCTAGATTCTAGGTAGGGGATGACAATCTACTAATATGTTTCCATTTAGGACCCTCGAATTTGAAGATAAGCGTATGTCGCCTGAGCTCTTAGGTGTGACTACCGCTGCCGAAACTCACTCAGATGAATCTACCTGTTCGATTATTCCCTGGTGACACATCTGATCTCATTCAGTAACTTCTTGAGATCCTTTTGTGCAGAAAGAGGTAAAGGTCTTACTTTCTGCTTCACTGGAACAGCATTACTTTTAGTTTGATAGTGTGTTCAAAATTTTTGATTACACCAATTTTGTCAGAAAAGACATTGGGAAACTTATCATATAGTTTCTTAGTAAACTCATCACATTCAAGAGTATCCCTAGCAGATAAAAGTGGCATATCACCAAGTGCAACAGGTTCTACATGTCCTTGTCTCAAAATAATCCCCAGTTTGGCTTGACCCTGCCATCCTAAAATATCTCTTCCATTGACAGCAACATATGATTTAGTGTAAATGTTTCTTCTACCTTTAAACAATACACTGTCATCAAAGTACCCTTTCATAATAATATCATAATCCCCAAAAGCGTTAGGGTTAATATTAGTAGGTTTTAACAATTTGTGAGACCAAAACTTGTTAAAAGTGTTCTCAGCAATAATTGTAATAGGGGATCAGAGTCTGCCATTACATTTATATCTATAGTTCCAATTTTTGTTTCACACATTGGTCCTGTACAACGTTTCTCAAATTTACCTAAAACATTACCTTCAACAGAGGATATTGCAACATTGCTGATAGCCTCAGATAAAATGTTGTTTTCTATATCAAGCTGGCTAACCCTGAACTTAGTTTTATGTGCATGACAAACATTAAAAAAAAATCCTATTTTTTTTTACAATTGTTGCATCTCTTGCCTTGGGCAGGGCAATTTGGATCATTTCCTAAATGAAATTTTGATCAACATCTGTAACAACTTCCACTATTTCTACGATCAGTGTTTTACTTGCCTGCATACTTATGTGAGACTAGATTGACATTTGCTTCATTACTCGTTGAATTCATATCAACAAGAGCAATTTTAGAAATATCATTAGTAAAACTGTTTGAATTCTCAGCTACAATTTTTGAAGAGACCACTGAGCGCTCAATACTTAGAGCAATATCCATAACCTTATCTAGAGACGGATTTTTACAGGTTAAAATGCGCTCCTGAACTTTTTTATTAAAACAATTAAAAACTAATTGGTCTCGTAATGTTGTATCTAGATAATTACCAAACACACACTTCGAAGCTAACACACGTAAATTTGTGTCTTTCTACCATTACAGAAGGCTCATCGACATATTGCTTACTAATTCGTGCAAGAGCCTCTTTCAATACATCCCAAGTTTCATCTTCAGCAGGGGCAGGAACTGTGGGTAAGTTATCAAATACTTCTTGCCCTGCGCTACCAAGATGATTAAACAATAATGCTTTTTTTCGAGAAGCTGAATATTGGAAAGGGGCGACCACTCGGTCCCCCCGAACGTATGGTGGAGTACCCCGATCCCCCCGGGAAGCCATTTTGGGCGGGAGGCGAGTCTCGGCTGGTATGCCCGAAGCGGCGTAGCCGGGGCGCGCCTTTTCCCGCCCAAGAGGGGGTTGTCCTAGACACCAACACCGCTAGCCACGCCCTGGAGGCGGATTGGAGGTGGGTCCACGCCCGCCCGAAGAAGGATAAAAGGAGCGACAAGCCAAGGAAGCATCCTCTTGTTCCTGTGCTCTGAAGCTGCACCTCCCCGTTGCACGTGAGCTCGAGACGGAACGAAGAGCCATTTTTGAGAATTTAATCTTGTGTTTCTTCTTTCAGTGAGTTCGGAGCTTCCTGGCCTAGGACCTTGAGGAGTATACGTGGACGATGCCTAGCAAGAAGGTCGGAAAGAGGGTCGGGACCGATCAGATGCTTCGTATGCTGATGAAGGACATGGCAGATATGAAAAAGCAGATGACGGTAATGAATGGTGCGGGGGGACCTAAGAGAGTCATCGGACCAGCATTGCCGGGAGTGGTCCCTAACGGGAGAGGTAGAAGGGCCAAGAGGGGAGCGTCGGGTGGGGAGGCCCCGGTTCCCGAAGCACCCCCTACGCACCCGGTCACCCCGATCGAGGCCCCGACTCCGGTCCCGAACGTGGTTCAACCGATCCCTGTGGTAGTCACTCCTGTGAACGGGGAGGATATGCCTCCTGAGCTGGCTGCCCAGTTGGCGGCATGGTTAGGCAAAGAGAACGAGGGGGCCACGGCTGATGAAGCCAGGGCGATAATGAAGCAGTTGCGGCAATCGAAAGATGCTGCGAAGGCACCGTGTCCTTTTGTTTCCCCGCAGACTCCCGTGGAACAACCAGTATCGGGCGTTGGTTCGGCAGGAACTACGGTCACAGTGGCCGGTTCAGGTAAGCAGTCATTGCCGATTGCGGGGGAGGGATCGGTACCTTCAAGGAGGGAAAAAGTTGTTCAGCATATCCCGATTGAGGTAAAAGAAAGGATATGGGCTGATAAATATGTGAACATGTTTTCCTTGTTGACCGATCACTATGAGATTGAGCATGTAAAAAATCAAAAAGAGTTTCTGCATCCTAGTGTATGGCGCGCCAAGATGGCCGGTTTCAGAGTTGATGAATCGATAAGCAATTGGGTCAGAGCATTTGGAATGTTCACTGCAATTATGGGGGAACGTAGGCCTGAATTATTGGTGGAATTAGCCGTGTATCAGACACGTATCATGGAATTTTATGAAACGTATGGTGGCAATCAATGGTTTTGTTATGATAGCATATTTCGTAAGTCCAAGGAGCACGACTCATCCCTGACGTGGGATTGTTTCGAAACCATTTCCTGGCAGAAAATGGAGAAGTCAGGCACGGCGAAGCCGCCATCTTTAGGGGGAAACATGGTTGAGTCTTCCCGCCATTCGTCTGGGGCGCCCTTTCGGGCGGTATCAAGCAAGGATCAGCACACAAGGAATAATGGCAACTCAGGTAAAAAAGGGGTCTGCTGGAGCTTTAACAGAGGCAAATGTACTAGGCCGCAGGGATCTTGCAGGTTTAGGCATGAATGTGCAGGGTGCGGGCAGTCCTCGCATCCCGAAACCATGTGCAGAGCCAAAACTGGTGATACGGGAAGTAGAGGGGGCGCCAAACAGGTCTGAAATAGTCCGAGGGGCGCCTCTCCCTACCCCGATTGATATCATGGCACTGATTCCTTGGCTGAACGAATATCCGGATCATATCTCCGCTGGGGTGTTGCGAGATGGTTTTTCATATGGTTTCCGCATCCCGGCGGGGGATTTTCAGGGTAAAGCACAATGTAGGAACCAACTGTCGGTTCTGCAGAATACGGCGGTGGTACAAGCAAAGATTGGGAAGGAGGTGACCCGAGGTCGGGTTGCCGGACCATATGACATGCCGCCAGTTGCTAATTTTGTTTGTTCGCCTCTGGGAGTGGTCCCCAAAAAGGACCCAGGGGAATTCAGGTTGATACACAATTTGTCAGCTCCAAGGGGTCTTTCGGTGAACGATGCGATTGATCCGGGAGTTTGTTCGGTGTGGTACGCATCTTTTGATGAGGCTGTCGCCATGTTGAATCGCCTGGGGCCCGGAGCGCTGATGGCCAAATCAGACATTGAGTCGGCGTTCCGGTTGCTCCCGGTACACCCAGATGATCAGCGTCTCCTTGGTTTCATGTTTCAGGGACGCTATTACATGGATAAATGTATGCCAATGGGTTGCTCCATCTCTTGTGCGTATTTTGAGAAATTCAGTAGTTTTTTGCAATGGGCGTTCACAAGAACAACAGGGTTTACACATGTTATGCATTATCTTGATGACTTTCTATTTCTGGGGCAGCCGGGGACATAGAACGTGCACAGGCTTTGAATGAGTTTTGTGATCTCATGACTCGCTTTGGCGTGCCATTGGCACCAGGTAAGACAGTGGGCCCGGCAACTTCGCTCGAGTTTCTTGGAATAGAGCTTGACTCCGAAGAGGGGTGCTTCCGTTTGCCTAAGGAAAAGGTAACTAAAGTTAAGGCATCGCTTGAAACATGTATTAGCGAGACGAAGGTAAATTTGCATCAGTTGCAGCAGGCTGTGGGTCAGCTGAATTTTGCCCTTAGAGTGATACCGATGGCTCGCCCCTTTTCCCGCTCTATTGCTCAAGCCATGGTCGGCCTTAAGGAAGGGCACCACCGCACAAGGCTCTCGGCAGAGGTCCGCCAGGACATGCGCATATGGTTGGCATTCCTGGCGGATTTCAACGGTCGTGTCGTGTGGAACAAACCAGCGGTCTCCTCCGTGGAGCTGGGGTTGTGGACTGACTCGGCAGGGAGTGTGGGCTTTGGCGCCATCTTGGGTAATCATTGGTCAGCACGAACCTGGCCGGTATGGTGGCACGAGAGTGGGCTGACAGGTAACATTGGGTTTCTCGAACTGTTCCCTATTCTGGTGGCCTTAAAAACATGGCCTGAGGAGTTTCGTGATCGCTCTGTGGTGTTCTGGTCTGACAATATGACCGTGGTTGAGTGTATCAATAGTCAGGCAGCACGCTGCAAATGGATCTTGAGACTGTTGAAGGAAATTGTCCTGCTGTGTATGAGACTAAACGTCCACTTTAGGGCGAGACATGTGCCAGGGGTGTTAAATCAGGCAGCTGATGCGCTTTCTCGTTCCCGTATGCAGGCCTTCTGGGGTTTTCTGCCCTCAGCGGACCCGGTGGCGGCACCATTTCCCGAAGCTCTCTGGTCTCTCGGTGCCCCGGACTACAAGACCTCGTGGGAGAGAGTCTAGCACCCAGGACAAGGAAGGCTTATGAAGGGGCGTTCCGTTCTTATTTGTCCTTTTTGGGTTCAGCTAGGGGGGAGCTTTGGGGCCAAGAGGAGTATGTCCTGAACTTTTTGTTATCATTACATCAGGCAGGCAAATCAGTGGCTACGGCCAATAGGCACCGGGCCGCCATTTCTTTCATGGCACGGGCCCATGGCATACAGGACCCCACGGCGTCTTTCTTGGTACAGAAGGCTCTGCGTGGGTGGCAACGCCGTGAGGGTTGCAGAGTGGATGAAAGGCACCCGATAGGTCTGGAAAGGTTGGCCCTGTTACTGTCCGTACTCCCTGCGACATGTTCATCTCAATCAGAGACAGTGCTATTCCGGACCGCTTTTGCATTAGCGTTCCATGGGGCTATGCGGGTAAGCGAGCTGGTAGCGAGGAACAAGCAGGATACGGGGGGAGGTCTGTGCCGGGAGCACATTCAAATTAAGGGGGAGACAATGGTAGTCTCATTTGCCAGGTCCAAGACCGATCAGAAAGCGATCGGGGACAGCGTAGTGGTTCAGCGGATTCCGGGATCTCCCATGTGCCCGGTAGCATGCGTTGAGGAGTATTTGGCGCAGAGGGCGGCATCATGAGGGGGAAGCTTGCTGAGGCACGCCGACGCCACCCCACTGACTAGGTTTCAGTTCCAGCGGGTGCTAACGATGGCAATCGCAGCGGCGGGCTTGAACCCGTGCGAGTTTGGGACCCATTCCTTCCGGATAGGGGCTGCTACAGAGGCTACAGCCAGGGGTCTGAGTGTGGAAAAAGTGAAACAGTTGGGGCGTTGGTCCTCGAATTGTTATAAAAGGTATGTGCGGTTGCACATGTTGTGAAGCCTATGTCATGCACTCACGCTTCTTGTTTTGTTTGGTTTACAGTGTCGCGAGCTTACGAGGCGGGGCGGACTGTGCAGTCGACCCGACACCTGGGAACCAGCGGTCAAAGATCACCGGCTGAGGAAAGAGTGGTGTGGGTCGTGGGCCACTCATATGTGAGGCGTGCCGCAGACGTATTCAAAGCAGGTGACATGATTCACATGGCTGGGGAATACGGGTACAGGGTGACCTTCTACGGAAGGGGCGGGCTCTGTATTGACCAGTTCCAAAGTTTTATGGAGGGTTTGTTAGGGCGGACAAGGTCACCGCCATCTGTAATCATAGTGCATCTTGGGGGCAATGATTTGGTGACCACTGGTCGACGAGTACTTCTCGAGTTGATACTATCCACAGTGAGTTGGTTGGCGAGAAGGGTTCCGGGGTGCACGATTGCATGGTCCCATATGATTCCACGGAAGGTGTGGCGGGGGGCTAATTCCGTGTCTGCTGTAAATCATTCAGTGAAGAAGGTGAATAACAAACTTGGTAGATTGTTCCGTACAAGTACATTGCATTCTATTCCGCATGGATGTATCAGGGGGGACCATATGTATCTAGAGGATGGAGTCCATTTGTCCCGGGTGGGGAATACTTTACTCATAGGAGACCTCGTATCTTGGTTAAAGAGTTTGCAGCCATGACCTTTAAGTAGGAGTTTTTGTGGGGGGTCCGGATAGCCGGTCAACTATCCGGCCTGTGGCGGTAAGGTCATGATCGGTGAGCAGGAATTAGAAGATCCCTAGAGGTGGGGCGTCACCCATTATGGATGGGAGCGCCCGGGGGGAGGCGGCCATTGGCCCCTCAAATGGGGAGGCGGTCCCCTCTAAGGATGGGGACGCCGAAAGGGAAGGCGGCCATAGGCCCCTCCCTGGGGAGGAGGGGCTAGGGCCCCTCCTGGGAATTTCCCGGGGCCAGGACATCTGCGACGGCAGATGTGGTAAGTTGTGTGGGGTGGGAGGGGGGTCTACACTACCTTCTAGACACCTCACACGAGTCCTCGGACGACCACTGAGATGGCGTCGAGTTAACAGGGGGCCCCCGCTAAGACAAGGGAAATTGGAAGTTAGCACAGAGGTACAGTCCTCTGTGCGACCGCCCCTCACAAGTGAGGGGGGAGTTCTGGTATTGGGGATCTGATACCGGTTACGACCTTGCCGTTGGCCCGTAATGTTAGGATGTACAATTTTAATTTTGAGTAATGCATTTGCAGGATGTTTAGTATCGGCTAGGAGAACCTTTGTATTAGAGATGTGTTAAGGTCAGCCAAGAACATCGTAATGTGTAAATGAAATTGTACATGATATGAAACTGTTATTTTAACGTTTTAATTTTGTTTCATATTTTAATAAATACGGCCGGGAGGGTAACTCCCTCCCGCCTTCCAAAAGTTCAGAACCGTTTCCGTCTTCCCATCCTTGGGGATTGTGTTGAGAGGGGGTGGCGGGTATCTCAGCCATATTACTAGCATCAATTGCTTCCAAATAGTTTTCAAAAATCCTGAACCATTCATGCCAATGCTTCACAGGTTTACCAGGCAATTCAAGAAATGGAAGAGGTTGCATTACATTACTACTACTACTAGTAGCCATAGTGCAGTAATAATGCAAAACAAACCTTTACCTGAAACACAAACTGTGGAAAAATAGAATAAAACAGTTCTTATATTCTCAAGACAGTAAGATTTACTTACAAAATGCTTCAAATAATATTAAATAAACTATTTCACTGTATCACGATTGTAGTGTAGTTCCTATTTTCCCTATAGGCCCTGCGCATTGGAATAACATTAACAGTAGTGTAGACGTAGGACTGAGGTCATCTAGGTCTCTACTGACTATGTTAGACTTAATTTAGGTTTGCCCCAGATAGCTCAGAGGTCACTGGAAACTTTCTTGACTGAATAGGAAGTGATCAGCTTCCGTGGCTCAGACAAGAAGGGATTCAGCTTCCCACAACCGCATAAACATGACAACTTTGCTCCCTCAGAATAAGAGTCAATCTCTAGAGTCGTGTGAAACAATAGACAGTTATTTCACTCAGTCAGATGTGCATACTTAGTTTCACCAGAGTGCAGAGAATAGAGAGACGGGCTTTTTCAATAAAAGGTATTATTTATTGAGCAGTCTTCCTTCTCATGCAAGAGAAATGAATTGCCACAATTGCAAAACTTAATGTAAAGTAAAGTACGTACAGTAAAAGGAGTATTATGAAATAATACTGTAAAAGCATTGATATGGTTTCTTATCCATAAGACACTTTAAAATGGATAAAATATATATACCTATATACATAGGCTAACGTGCTCAACTGGTGCTTCTAAAATACGCCTACCCCGGTGTACCTGACCTAAGCCTAGTACGTGGGAAGGAGTAAGTAAGTAGCAGTTTGAGTTAAGTAAGTTTTGCCAAGAATCTGACTCAAGGATTCTCTCTAAGGGTTTAGTCAGCACTGTAACTTGGGAATAGAATGTAGAAGGTCTGGTATCTCTCTCACAGGACTCGAGGGTAGGCTGGAAACGCCGGAGCTGGATTTTCTCGGCAGGAGAAAAGACAGCGTCTTTCTCAGCGTGTCCAAGAGGAGGGGCAGCATCCGTGGGCTCTCTGCGTCTGCTGGGCTCTCTGCAAGTAGATTAGCTGCTCTGCTCCAGAACCACCACCGTGTGTTTGCTTAAGGCAGCGTTGGTATATTTATACCTGAAAAGTGCCGAGTTTGACGTAAGGTTTGGACATAAGACGTCAATAAAGATGTCACTAAGAACTGGCCGTTCTTGCAGTGCTCGCAGGAGTTCTATTACAAATCAAAACAAAGCAAGCGGGAATTTCCCAGGTTGCTGGAGGTTTAGGGCCAGATGTAGGTAAGTAACATTTACCGAATCTTAATTACTGAAAATTACCGAATTTTACCAATTCGGTAATTAAGATTCGGTAAATGTGAGGGGTTGGTATGTAGGGAATCCAGATGTTCCCTTTTACCGAATCGGTAAAATTCGGTATTTACCGATTCGGTAAATACCGACCGGTAATGCCCCATTCATTCCTATGGGCTTTGAAGCCCATAGGAATGAATGGGGCATTACCGGTCGGTATTTACCGAATCGGTAAATACCGATTCTTACAAGGGTGCAGGGGGTGTCACTTTGACACCCTCTAGCACCCCCAAAAATTTTTCGGGGGCCATGTGGCAGGCATACCTGCCCTAAGGGCAGGTCTGCCTGTCATATGGCACAGGTGTGCATGCACACATGTGCATGCACACCAGAATCGGTATTTTACCATCAAATAATATTTGATGCTAAAATACCGATTCTGTAATGCTTGTGGGACTCAGAAGAGTCCCACCTACATATCAATTTTACCGAATCGGAAAAAATACCGATTCGGTATTTTACAGAATCGGTAAATTTACCGATCGGTAAATTTACCGATTCTGTAAAATACAGGGCCCTACATCTTAAATTGCATTTACCGGTCGGTAACGGCCGAATTCGGCCGTTACCGACCGGTAAATGCCTACCTACATCTGGCCCTTGGTGTGTTGAAACAACTCGTTGTGCTTTATAGAAATCTAAGGAAGTAGCTTTTGCCATGCCTTGGGCTGCAAGGGTGATTTACTGAAATATGGATCTGTTTCTTATGCCATTATAGGGGTATTTATTGATTATAGCCGTGTAAGGGCATAAAATGGTAATATTGATTCAGGTTCCCAGATAAAAACACTACAGATAAAACAAAATATATATATATATATATATATATCCATCGCTACAGGAACCACACTTTGAAGGAGACCACAGAAGATGGAAATAGTCTCTTTATTTTGCATTATGGCAGCTTGCTTGCATAAAGTCTTAGTCAGGGTAGCTCATTCACCATATAACAGCCGGACGCGTTTCAGGATGCAAAATCCCTTCCTCAGCGGCATGGTCATAAGCACAATGCAGGCGCTGAAACGTTGCACTTCCTATCTTAATCCCACCCTGGTAGGCGTGGCCTTCACTGTGGCCTTGTGGGATCCGTAGTGCACGTTTAAGTGATGCCTCAGTGGGTGCGCTAGCATTAGTGGCAATAAATCCATAGTCTTTGATAATCCCATCCTGATAGACACATGCCCAGCTTTGTAGTGCCATACAGAGTTCAAAGCCAGCGCTTCCCTGTAAAAACGCCAGCATCGATGTTATTCTTCCCAATTCCGACATCAGCATGATGTTCGAAGCGGGACCGCTTGCGGCGGCGGGTCTCCTTCACGACTTAGGCAAGCCGTTACAAATCCATCGCTACAGGAACCACACTTTGAAGGAGACCACAGAAGATGGAAATAGTCTCTTTATTTTGCATTATGGCAGCTTGCTTGCATAAAGTCTTAGTCAGGGTAGCTCATTCACCATATAACAGCCGGACGCGTTTCAGGATGCAAAATCCCTTCCTCAGCGGCGTGGTCATAAGCACAATGCAGGCGCTGAAACGTTGCACTTCCTATCTTAATCCCACCCTGGTAGGCGTGGCCTTCACTGTGGCCTTGTGGGATCCGTAGTGCACGTTTAAGTGATGCCTCAGTGGGTGCGCTAGCATTAGTGGCAATAAATCCATAGTCTTTGATAATCCCATCCTGATAGACACATGCCCAGCTTTGTAGTGCCATACAGAGTTCAAAGCCAGCGCTTCCCTGTAAAAACGCCAGCATCGATGTTATGTTGCACCCAAGCAGTAAGGTGCCTGTTCACAGCGGCAAACGGCAGCATCAAAGCGAAGCGGCAACCCTCAGTCAATGACACCTACACTGATAGACAATAGACATTTTGCAGCGCACCCACTGGGGTAACATGGAGACACGGACTACGACTCCCAAAAGGCCCGTGGGCCACGCCCTTCTGGGCGGGATGAAGTTTAAAAGTACGAGGTGTCTTGAGACGCTGTTGAAACTTGCCAGCTCACAAAGCCACTGACGAAGAGGTAGACACTCGAAACGCGTTTGGCTGGGATACATGGTGAATTGTTTTACTTGGCTAAGGATGTGCTGCATGCAGGCTGCTGTCTGAAAATAAATCTGCTGCCTGTCAATTGGACTCCCTCTGGTTCTTTCCACACGTTGGGAACTGCAAGCTTTGGATTTTTTACGGCCTGCCAGGGTCGGGGGAAGAGCCGACTGCTTTTGGTAGCGGGGCCGCAAACAGCGTCATGGATGCTGTTCACGAGCGGCAGGAGTAAGAGCATGCACCCAAGCAGTAAGGTGCCTGTTCACAGCGGCAAACGGCAGCATCAAAGCGAAGCGGCAACCCTCAGTCAATGACACCTACACTGATAGACAATAGACATTTTGCAGCGCACCCACTGGGGTAACATGGAGACACGGACTACGACTCCCAAAAGGCCCGTGGGCCACGCCCTTCTGGGCGGGATGAAGTTTAAAAGTACGAGGTGTCTTGAGACGCTGTTGAAACTTGCCAGCTCACAAAGCCACTGACGAAGAGGTAGACACTCGAAACGCGTTTGGCTGGGATACATGGTGAATTGTTTTACTTGGCTAAGGATGTGCTGCATGCAGGCTGCTGTCTGAAAATAAATCTGCTGCCTGTCAATTGGACTCCCTCTGGTTCTTTCCACACGTTGGGAACTGCAAGCTTTGGATATATATATATATATATATATATCCTGCTCATCAAATTGTTAACATCCACTTACAATATGCCCAAGAAGAGATTAAGTAAAAACAATTACATTGTCTTCACGCCATCAGAATAAATAAATAGTTATAATAATTCTTCAATTGATGCTTCGCAGCTCGGAGAATAAGTTGTTAGGCAAATAAATGGTAAAATGTTCTCTCGATCGGTATTCCGTAGTTCCGTCAATCAGTTGCTAGGAAACAGTACAATAATAAAGCAACAATATGGCGGCCGTAACGTAATCCACGTCAATGACGGGATTACGCGATGATGCAAATAGTGACGAGAAGAAGAAGTCCGTTGTTCGAATTAGGTGGTACGTGACTCCTGTATAGCAATGAAGCAGGATAGGTAAGTGCGGCTTCTTTTAAACAATGTAAATACAAAAGATGCACTAGGAAACTGTCACCACCGCATGATACGTGCGGTCGATAACCCAACACCACCGCTCGATTACAGCGGTCGAACACTCAGTAGACAGGTCGATACAAGTAACAGCTGAATGCGCGAAATATGATGCGCTGCTTTAAGACGTCTTGAATATTTTCTTTTCAAGAGTTGAAAGCACAATTATGAATACGCTGCTTTGGGACCTCTTGTAATTCCATAAATTCGCCAGAATGCGCAAACACAACAATACTGAATCACCGTCAGCCAAATATAAAGTAGCTAGGTGATAGTAAACGTTGTGGATTATACCAAAAGATGTGCCAAATCTCCCAAGTTTAAAAAATAAAGTGAAAATTCACAGTTTACAACTCCTGTCGGTGGGTCCCTCTCCAAATCCAAAACACAGTTGCCAATAAATGTAGTAAGGGATCCAAAAGAAATCCAGGTACAAGTAATAAATAGATGAATGAGATTTATTCATTAGAGGACCCACAACCAGTTCCACTAATAAGCTCTGCCAGTCTTCAAATGATGCACATTACATTCTATTGAAAAAGCATTCTTAATACAGAACTTCAAAGATAAGAACATTCTTGTACATTCCTTAAAGATACCAACACAATTAAATAGCTTACCTATATGCATATTACAGATACCCACTATAAATAAGAGGGAATCAGCAAATTCAATTCAAGCTAAAGTAATAAATAAGGGTAGGACAATGACACAGAATAAAACATGTGAAAGGGAGAAAGTGCTAGCTAGTACCGATGCCCGGTTGCAGAGTGAAGTTGTAAGAGTTAAAAATAAATTGGAGGCATTAGATTCTTTTCTTAGTGACTTTCTAGGAAAATTAAGTGACAGATTGGGAGCAATCGAAGAAACGTTGATAAAATCTTATAACAAAAGCTAACACCTACCTCAAGTTAAGATTACACAACATGCAAAAGAGGGTACAAATTTAGATCCCAGCATAAATACTGCAACCCTGAACCCAAACAAACAAGGTAGTTCTGGATGCAGTACTTTGTTCAGGGCAGGAGGAGTTAGTATCATGGCACAGAATGGGCGTGAAGTTGATCAGCAGGACGGGCATGGCGTGACTAGAACAGTAGATATGTTGAAAGGATCTGAATCTGAGAATGTTGTGTCATTTTTAGATCTCCCCCCGGCAGTAACTCCCTATGTCCTGGTACTTATCAATGTGACGAAGCTTCGTAAATGGACAGACAAGACATGGGAAAGCCTGAGAAACAAAGCACTATCATGGTTGGGACGTAGAACAGGCTTAACTAATAGCCTGTTCAATGAGTTTATAAGGGCCAGAAGGGTGGGTTGGATAGTAAGGGGATATAAAGTACATGAGGGCGATTGTGTTATTCTGACCTTCAAAACACCGTTTTTAATAGAGAGAATTCTGAGCATGGTGCACAACGGTCTATCTAGAAACAATCAGATTAACATTGTCCCATTAGGCTACTTTTATAATCCCAGCCAATTTGGCTTTGTTACTCGGAGAAAAGATACCCCGTGGTTACCTCCCAGTACAAATGACGGAATACCCAATTCCAACCGTTTTAATATGTTGCAGAATTTGGAAGAGGTGGATTAACAAAGCCAGCTTAATAAAGTCACTCTGAGGGCAATTCTCGAATTACATAATGTAGCCTGCCTAGATAGTATACCAATGAATTTCATGGTTGATACCGGTATTAGGGTTGGTGATACCATGGCAAACCTTGAAGTTATAGCATCTGTAAATGTGACGGTGGGTGACTCACTAAGTAGTATTGAACCTGGAAACTCCACCCTGATCGATAATATCCAATCAGCAGCTAGGGAGTATACACCTGGACCTGGTATAGCAGAAAGTACGATATCTGTGAGAGGCTGCTTTGAGAAGGGTAGATGTAATTTTTTTTTTTAGAATACCCCTGGCCTAAAATCAAAAGTTAATAATGTATTATGGCTTGATTTTGTCCGCCAATTTGATGTTTTTTGCCTTCAGGAAACCTGGGTCACTGAATCAATTCACATTAATGGTTATAGGACCCTCCATACTGATGCTACCGCCTCCAAGCATAGCAGAGCCAAGGGGGGCCTATGTACGTACATATCTAACTTAGCTTCATTTGAGAAAATAGACATGGTAGGAGAGGACAGCTTCTACCAAATTTTTTGCATGAGGGTCGATACCGCCTGCTCAGTAATACTTGTGAACTATTACAATAATATTCCCCAACATATGCGAGAAGGCGTCCTGAAGGATAGCCGAGGTTATCTGTATAAATTGTGGGACTCGGGGAACAAAGACATGATTACGTTATGGGGTGGAGATTTTAATATTGCTCCGTGCCAACATTCAGATAATGCTAACTGTGGTCTTACTTATGATAGGGAACTTTTCCTCCCCCATTTCCCCCATACATTATACGGCGAATGTTTAAATGATCTAATATTTGAGCTAGATTTAGGGTTTGCTAATACCTTAAGCAGTCACCCAGTCTCTTTGGGCCTTACGTTTAATGGGAAAGGATTTGCCTCCGTAATAGACTTCATTTTAGTTTCTAATTGCCATGGGTCTATTGTTGAAGACTTCTCTCAACATCACTGCGCTGAGTGATCGTTTCCCTCAGAGTGTAGGAATACTGCTATTAGGAAAAACTGTATGCAAAAGTCCAAATCCTATTTTAGAAAATATTGCTCTATCTAGACAGAATGGCTACAGTCTGAGTTGGGAGAAAGTGATACTGTCCGATTTTATCGCCGGGGTGGTAACTAACGGTAACAATGCAATTTTGATGTGTTTGGAGGAAAATGCAAGGCCTAAGGGTGTTACCGATAATTTTGGCACAATCACAGACTACATTGAAAAGGCATTAACAGTTAGTTTTCATTTCAAGAAAATTTTATTGATGAGAATAATGGTAAGAATAATGAATATATAATGCAATACAAGTGATACAATCGATGCAATAGAGATATGCAAAAAGGGCTAAAATTGATAGGAAAATCAAGATATTAAATATAGATAATGAACAATAGCCCATGAGAGCTATAGATTTCATTCAAGTAAAAAACCTCTACCAAGGCCTTAAAACATATGTATCACTATCAACATTAACAGTTAGTTTTAAAAATAAGTATAATTATCAAGGCAGTAAGGGCTGGTATGATCCAATCTGTACCAGGACCTATAGAAATTTAAAATACGCTTTGTATCATGAACCTAAAAATAGAAAGAAAATATGCTCAGCACGGAGAGAGTATAAACGGGCCCTCAAGGAGAGAAAGGAAAACTGAAAGGGAAGGCCTGGACAGCACTCTATGATGCATCAATTTCTGAAGATCCCTGTGCATTTTGGAAGGCAGTTAATGCTCCATTTCTTAACGATAAGACTGCTTCAACAATTGAGTTAGCCATTCCCGAGAATAGATGGGTAGAGCATTTTACATTCCTATGTGATGAAATAACTACACATCCATTAGAGATAATATATACTGAGGGTGCACATGATTAATTAAGTCAAGATGCAGGGGAGGTCCGTTTCTTATGGAATCAGGGAATGATACATCTTTTAAGATCGAGGAGGTTAACTTAGCGATTGTATCAAGTTCGGGAGGGAAGGTCGCTAGGCCCGATGGTGTTCTGGTCGATGTTTTTAAGGCTAATATTGCCCTATGGGGGCCTTTACTTACCCAAGTCTCATGCGGTTTTTTCACCACGTGGTATGAGTCTATTCTCGTAGCAATATATAAAAAAGTCGATAGAAATGATCCGGCCTGTTACCTGCCTATATCTATATCAGATTCAACTGTAAAAATATTCGGTTGTGTTTTACTGAATAGGCTGCAAGATTGGGCTAAAACAGGGATGGTAATTAGTGACTTACAATTTAGTTTCAGGATGAAGCTAGGTACCATAGAGCAGGGCCTAAATTTAAATATTTTATTAAACAAATATATTATGGCCAAATAGGGGCCCTTATATCTGGCCTTCGTCGATTTAACTTCGGCTTTAGATTGCGTATAGCACAATAAGTTGTGGTCTACTCTAGAGAAAATGGGCATAGATACCTTCTTGATTTATTTTATTTGAGAGTTTTACCTAGGGACACCAGTCCAATATGGGAAAGGGGGCGAACGTACGAGTTACTTTGAAGTAAAACGAGGTGTCAGGCAAGGGTGCGTTCTCGCACCCTTCCTTTTTACATTGTAGTGAAGTAGTGTGGCTCACTAGTTAGAGGCGGCAGACCCGAGAGCAGAGGACGGCCCGGGACCAGGGTTCGATTCCCGGCGCGGCAGGTTTCTGTACCAGGGTCAGCGGACTCGATAATTCTCTCGCCTCAGTGCCCACTCTGATCAGCGTTCACACTCGGCAACTCTGGGCATTAGCTTGCCTCATCTTCACTAACGGCCCCACCAGACCGCCGGGGATGCCTGGTCTCACCCTGGAGATACCCATTAAGGGACCATCTCTCAGGGAAGCCAGGAAGGGTTTCGCAGCGGTCGAAGCGCCTTGGGACCCTACGGGTAAGTAGTGCGCTATATAAATGCCAATACATTTACATTTACATTTACATATATAAATGATGTTGAAAAAGTACTTGTTCAAGATTGTAAAGACCTCCCTGAGGCTGGTATAGCAGAAAGCGGCCCAGTCCCGCTTTATTATACGTGGATGACACGGTCTTAATGGCGCGCACTCAGCTGGGTTTACAACGGGTGGTTACCAGCTTTGCAAATTATATGTCAGAGAGAGGCCTTATTATAAACCCCACAAAAACGTTTGTAATGAATTTTGGACCTGGATGTTCCAAGAAAAAATCTATTTTTATTGATCACAAGTGGATAGATTTTACAAAGACTTTCTTTTATTTGGGTAAATTGTTTGATGCCACAGGGTCATGGGGGTAGGTCGTTTAATCAAGGAGGCTTTTTTATATTAAAAGTCTGTCTGCACTTTCTAATATTAGTAGGAGACTTGGTAGACGCCCTGCTGTGGAACTTAGAAATCTATATGCCAAAATGTGTTAGCGTAGCCACATATGGAGCGGGCATATGGGGATATGCGGAAGTAGGCTCAATCCAGGCAGCAGAAAACATGTTTTTAAATTTTTTATTGATGGTCTTCAAAAGTACCTCCTCTTTTGTGTGCCATACCGAATTAGGACTGACCTATATAAAAGACACTATAAAGAATCAAACCAGTCCTATTATAGCACAGGATATGGATTACTGAGGAGACACATTTTAATAGGGGGATCTTAGTAGATAGCAAGGCCTTGGACGGGGTAAAAAGGATCGGGTGGTTATTTAATGTAAAAATGTTCTTGTACAATGTAGGTCTTCCCGAATATTATGATAAACCATCTACCATGGCTGAAATGAGCAGAAAATCTCTCAAGACCGTTGTAAGGGCCGGATTCTCGGACCAGATAGGATCAGCTCCTCAGAGCACCTCCAACCCAGCCAGAACGTAATCACCTCCCTCCTCAGGACGTATTTACAATAGGTATGTATATGCCCTGTGCCTAAGGATGGGGAATTAGCAATATACATGAATAGGTTTTCTACAATATCTCACTCATACCAGTTAGTCTCACAGCAACTTAGGCCCAGACTAGTCTACCCTAGGGCAGTTCCGATTAGGTACCATTACACACTGACCACAGTCAGTGCCCACTCGACAAGCCGTAATCCTGCGTGTCTAAGCACTAGTATCCTCCCTAGTGTTCTCTCCCTCACATTCCGATCCACAATCCGGCGGATCTAAGCACTAGTATCCTCCCTAGTGTTCTCTCCCTCACATCCCGATCCACAATCCAGCGGATCTAGGCACCAGTATCCTGCCTGGTGTTCTCATCAACGCCGCTGACCAACGACGATCACTTTCCTATGAATACCGTTGGAAGGAATCTTGCATTGGCTACTCGGGATAGGATACTACAATGTTATGAATTACACAACAGTTCACCAAATAAGATGATGTACAATCTATTCTTTGCATCAAGGGGCCCCTCTCTCCCTCATTGCTCAGTCACTACTTACCTGACCGGGAATTACATCCGTTCATGAAAACAATGCCTGACTAGAAGAACAGGTTACCCTGATTGAACAAGAATACGAGGCACATGCTGGTTCATTAAGAACTGGGGTACTTTATTACAATGATCATAAAAACACAATACTATACTATGACATATATCCTGCAAAAGAAAGTCAAAGGTTAGAATGTGCACACTATAGAGAAAAGGTCGACGTCACATGATTAATGTGAAGTCTGGATTCAGCAGTCATCTAGGTTCCCTTCTCGTCTGTGCCTCGGCTCGTCTTAAAGTCACCCTTCGGCAGTCACGGGTACACATCTGCACCGCTATGCTCTGTCTTCTCTGCTTCCCTCCAAGTCACTGGAACCTTCCTTTTATTAGCTGCTTTCTCTCTGGCTGTTCTGCGCTACTCCTCTCTCCTGTCAATCACGGACCATCTTCACTTCTCTGCTTCGATCTTATAACTCAGTTTCAGCCACTCTGGTATTCGTTCTCCTGATTAACTGCTTCATTCGGAATGCTCTGATCTTATAGGTCAAAGCTCGCCAGCTGCTCCAACTAAAATAACTTCAATCTTTCTAAGAGAGTATCAGCTTCTTGGTCTTTCTCGGACTTCAAAATGGCGACTGTCTGCCTGGAAATAATTAATGGCATTGATGCTAACGGCTAGCTGCCGCCTATAGACTGACTAACTCACTGCCTCACGCTTTCGCTAATATGGAAGCTTGTCCGTTCATGGAAAGTTACGGCCAGTAACCCGGCGCCCACCAAACTCTTGTACCTTACCGTACCAAGGACACGTTCCCAGCCGGCCGGCCTGATGTTGTGTCCTCGGAATGGAGAAAAATACAGTCTTTCGATAAGGGCCAGCCTGAGCCGGTTCTCTCCAAGCGAACAACACTTCGCAACTAAAACATTACACTTGACCTAGCAGCATCCCAAGCTGCCGGGGCAGAAAGCAAGATGGAGTCTCTCCCGTTTGAGGCCTACAAGGCCCGATATAAGCATAACTCCATAGAAGGTATACTAACACTCTTGCAAAAGGACGGATTATTACTAATACTGATGAATCTATCCCCTAACATAAGTTTATAAGCCCTGATCTAAAGAAAAGGGTACGAACGTGCATTACTGTGCCCTATGAATAGGCCCTGTCTATGGTTCTAATCCTTGCACTAGACTGATAATAGACTAGAGTCACTTCCAATCATCCTCCCTCAAAGGAGGGCCGAAAAAGTTGGTCAGACCACTTCACCCTTGACTTTAGTCTACTAATCATTCGTTATACGGAACTAACATCTGTGGAAGAACAATAGGAAACAAAACTAACTGATCTATCTCTCGTGCCAAATCTACAGAATTGGAGTAGGGAAGGAATGCACTGAATAAAGCAGCAAATAGCCACTAAAATACTGATAGCAATCACAATACCCCCTAATATCTGTCGTAGGGAATGTAAGTCAGGTAACCAACTGAAGAGCCAGTCAAACCAACCCTGGTCAATGTGTTTTCTAACCTCTTCAGTCAAGTCATGAAGTTTGTCAATATGAGCCTGAATGGATTTAGTATGATCTGACAGATTGAAGCAACAAAGACCTTCAAAATCAGAACAATCATGTCCATGTTTCAATAAAAGGTAATCAATAGCCGCACAATTTTGCAAAATAGCTCTGCGTTCACCCTGGGCATCTAATAACATATCAGATAAAATTGTAGAAGTATGATTAATTGATTTAACCATCCAACAGGCCATTTTCCCGATGGATTTGGCGTTATAAACAGCCAATGCTGGGACACCAATAATCGAAATAGCTAAACTAAGGTATTCAGACTTGGAATAGAGATATAAGGAAGAAGCACAATCCTCATGTAACATCATAGCATCACAAACTATACGGGAATAGGTTTTAGGATGTGAGGAAAACATTAATAAACTCAGTCTAGTGATGGCACATGGGCCTCCGGAAATATTTGCAGGAATATAGGGCCAAGAGGCGTTGCCACAGGAAAACAACCAATCAGAAGGTAACAACATTGTACAGTAATGGCTAGGGGCAACTACTATACTCTTACAAGCCATATTATTTTTAACTGAAGTACATGACTTTGGAGGTCTCCGAGAGCACAAAGTTTGTTCGTGAGCTGAAAAAGAAGTTGCTGCTTTGAGCTTCAACTTTACACACTCAGTAATTGCATTAGGATCACAAGTAAGAAAGAAACACAGGTCACCCTGTGTGATATTATAGGTAGTGATTTGGGAATGAATCGGGGGCATTGAATCCAAAAGGATGGTACATAAGGGAAAATATTCATGAGTTGCAAAATCACCCAGAATTACATTAGGTCGGGCATTTGATATATTAAAAATATGCTTTAGAGTATCCAATGAGGCGAGGACAGCAACCAAACAGGTCGCTAGAATGTCAGTCACTGAACGCATCGGTGTCAGGCAAAAATGTGGAGAATTGGTAACTCGTTTAGCTAAAGTTGTCCAAAAGTTCGATGATGAATCCCACGCAACGAAGGAACGTGGTACTCGGGTTCTCCAATCAACCAAAGTCTGTGTGTTCCCTCCTCTCCCGACGCAGCAGACCAAAAGGAGTCCAACGCCGGCACATCCTGCAGCAGCAGTCCAGAGAATGATCTGAAAGAAAATCAAATACAGGCATTATTTATTCTCATAGATAACATTTGTCAGCTGGGACAGCTTCCCAGTTATCTTTCCCTGGTCTCATTACCAAAATGGTATTGTCATGACCGGTTGCAATGATTTCAGCTTGTTCAGGGGGATTTTTAGGCGATTGCACCCATATTCTCGCTCCAGGATTATCTGTAGAGCCAAAGCCTTTCTGGCCTCGCACAGTTAGCAAAGTTGGGGCGGTGCCTTTTTGAATCTCACCACTGAAAACAGGCATAATTAGCAATTGAGCAACTCAGTCAGTCTTTTGAATTGATAAATCAACCTCATTGCTATTCAGCAGGAGAACCTTAATCTCTCCCTGATAATCACTGTCAATTACTCCTCCGAGTACTTGAATGCCTTTGAAGGCCATGCCCGATCTAGCGGCAATCAGTCCAAAATTTCCAGTTGGTATACAAACACCAACACCAGTTTCAATGATGACTCGATCTTTACTCTTAATCACAGTGTCATTCATGGCATGCAGGTCCAAGCCTGCGGAACCTGGGGTTGCTCTGCATGGAGCCAGGGCTCCGGGGGAAATTTCCCAATACATTACAGTGTTGCCAATGGAATTGGGTTTCGCCTCGACATTTGGGGGAAACAAACGCATTAAAGGAGATTCAGCATTCAAAAAGGGAAGATTGTTCAGAATTAACAATGCTTGCAACAAATAATCTCTTTAATTCTTATATTTATTGTCAGTCAATTTTCGCAATTGTTCTTTAAGCAAACCATTCATTCTTTCAATAAGGCCTGATGCCTGGGGGTAATATGGTATATGAAACACCCATTCAATATTATTTTCCGCACAAAATTCCTGTACCAATCTTCCACGAAAGTGGAATGCATTGTCAGATTGAATTTGAAATGGAACGCCATAATAGAGCATAATCAATTCCAATGTTTTAATGGTATTCACTTGAGTAGCTTGTTTACAAGGAAAGGCCAGTAAAAGGCCACTGTAGGTGTCAACAATTGTACAAACATATTGGCAATTTTTACTCATAGGGAGTGGACCAATATAATCAATCTGCCAAATTTGAGCGGGCAATTTTCCTCGATGTAAATGACCTTTAACAATTTGTGGTACTTTTCGTCGTCTAGAATGTTGACAGATGGGACAATGCAAAATGGTATCTTTAATGTAATCTAAAGGAATATATATTCCTCGATCGGAGGCCCACCTGCTAGTGGCTCTCTCTCCAAAATGTCCTGATTTCTGGTGGGCCCATTTCGCCAATCCCGCCAAATCAGAATCTTGCATGTCCACCACTGCCTCAGCAATTTTAGATTTCTCATCTGCAATGTTATGAAAGAATTTGTCAAGGGAGTCTATTGGTGTATGAGCATCCACATGAAAGATTGTCACAGTACTCTGTGGGAGCATTTCCCAAATCTCTTGCCACAATTCTTTTCCCCACAGTTCTTTTGAATGCAATTCCCAATTATGAGAATGCCAAGTTGGTAACCAAACCACCAGGCCATTAGCATTGGACCAGGAATCAGTAAAAATATGACATGTGCCAGGTAATTCCTGTTTCAAAAATTGTTAAACTGCATATAATTCAGCGAATTGACTACTCTTACCCTCACCGGTTGTACTCAACAATTTCTGTGTGATCGGGTTATAGGACACTGCCTTCCAATGCCGCTTCTCTCCTAGGAACCTTGCTGAACCATCCGTAAACCACACATGATTTCTGTCCTCCACGGACAAATCATCAAATGGCTTACCCCACTTAACAGGAGATTCCTGTACTACAGGTACGGCGCAATCACTTCCAGTCTCAATCGATGGCGCCTGTGCCACTTGCTCATGTAAAGATGCTACACCTTTCGGACCCACATGTGCCCTAGCTTGAATGTACCACTTCCACTTAATCACACTCGCCTCTTGAGCATGTCCAATTCGATGAGTTTTCGGCGAACTCAAAACCTACTGCATGATAGGAATTTCAGGTCTCAAAATCACATCATGACCCAAAGTCAATTGCTCGGTATCCACCAGAGCCCAATAGCACGCAAGCAACTGTTTCTCAAAAGGTGTATAACACTCACCAGCCTCAGGTAACTTTTTGGTCCAAAAACCTAATGGTTCTTTTTGTCTGCCTTGTTTTTGCCACAAACTCCAATTTGCATAAAGACCTTGCACGGACACATTCAAATCCACATCACCCTCGCACACAGGCCACAGATCCAAAGCATACTGAATCGCTTCTTTTGCCAGATTAAACGCATTTTGCTGTGGTTCACCCCATTCAAACACATTCTTTTTGCGAGTGACTCGATATAAAGGGGCTAATATCTGACTCAAGTGTGGAATATGTTGACCCCAAAAGCCGAACAAGCCAATGAAGCTCTGGGCTTCCTTCCGATTTCTTGGGACTGCAAAATCTAAATCTTTTTGTTTAACCTGTGGGATCACCTCTCTGTGACCTTCATGCCAATTGATGCCTAAAAACGTTACACTTTGAGATGGACCTTGTAACTTATCGGGATTAATTTCCCAACCTTTTTCACGTAAGCACTCAAGGATTTGATCTAATTGGGTCTGAACTTGATCTTGTGTTTCACCTTGAATCAAAATGTCGTCAATATAATGACACCTGAATTTGCGGGTGTACAGTTACTTCAGACAAATGTTCCGCCACCAGCCGGTGACAGATCGTAGGACTGTGTACATAGCCTTGGGGAAGACTTCTAAACGTCATTTGACGTCCATTCCATGTAAAACTGAATTGTTCCTGACACTCGGGGGCAATCAGAATTGAAAAGAAAGCATTAGCCATATCAATGGATGCATACCATGTACCTGTATGCATTTGGATTCTTTCAATTAAAGTAATAATATCCGGTACTGCAACAGTCAAAGGGGGTGTATGTTTATTCAGCTCACGATAATCAACAGTCATGCGCCAAGAATTATCACTTTTGCGCACGGGCCAAACGGGATTATTCCAAGCAGAAGTAACCGGAGTTATAACTCCTGCATCAACCAAATCCTGAATAGTGGCACTAATCTCTTCATGGCCACCTGGAATACGATATTGCTTCTGAGAAACGACTTTTGTAGCCTGAGGGATTTTTATGGGGGGCATTCGTAAACGACCAACCCGTACGGGTCTGGACGATATATAATGTTTAATTCCAAATTGATAACAGCCGTCATCTAAATGTAAAGTAATTCCTTTTAGAATGTCAATTCCAATTATATATTCCAAAAGTGGTACAACTAATACAGAATATTATTTTCGGGGAATTCTGCCTATTGTCATTTCAAGTGTAGTTTGCACTGCGGGAGTTTCCTTTCCACCTAAATCATTAATTGTGAAAAATTGGCCTTTGAATTTCTTTGATTTTCCATGAATAAGAGTGGCCTCCGCTCCTGTATCTACCAATGCTCGGGCCCTTTGGATATTACGATGTTTCCCAAAAATTTCAATATCTACATAGGGTCTATTGTCTTTGTGAGCCCACCTGCGTACTGGAGCTTGACCTATTTCCTAGTCATTTTTACTGCGTTCCGTCAACCAAGACAAATCAGGATAAATGCTCTCATGTTTTTTGGGTATCAAAACATCCTGTTCATATCCCTCTCCATTACGAAATGGATTCCTGTCATCTGTATGGTACTGTGAGTTACGATCGGACAGTCTGTGTCGATCCTCCCTTCTCCTCAACTCAGGGGACTGATCCCTTTCCTCTCTATATCTGTTGTAGACACGATCATCTCTCCCCCTTTCTCTTTCCCCCTCTCGCCCCCTCTCCTTCTCGCGACGAGGGGACACATCACGCTCATATCGCCGTTCACCACGACGATCAGAATCCACACGACACCTGTCATCACCACTGTCATCAGAACAACCACGATCACAATCATTCTTTCGCACATGAGGGGCACCCTCCTTACGATCCAAACCACGCTTGTGAAACATGTCCCACAAGCGATTATTAGGTTCACCATCAATGTCCTCCTTTTCCACACCGTCATCCAACAGCGCAAGAAACATATCACGTCTAGAGAACTTATAATCTCCAGCAGTACGACACTCCGGTCTGGACTGTCTCTCAGGTTTAAACCAGTCACCCAACTCACCAAGCTGAAGAACAGATTCAAGCACCATAGATAAAGCATTGCCAGTTTAATTGATCAACAAAGTCATCATAACTTGCTTATAAGCAACAGGGGAAGAACGGATAATGCGATTCCGCACAGAAGATGTCAATAAACCATCCAACAACCTGTCAGCAGTACTGAGAAAAATCGCAGTTTTCATCACCTCCTCTTTCAACCGTTGCGCCGCATCGCGCAAAGTGTACCACGGCTTGTCATTGACAGGCCAGTCAGATTCAGTAGGATATTTATGATTACAGCCATCAGTCTCTAACTGGAGCAGACTAATCTGGCCAGCACCATTAAAATTCCGAAAATGATCTTGTACAGTAGAATCGGAACTCAAAGAGCAAAATTTCAAGGCATCTCCTGCATCTAACATGATACCTGCAGCGCCCAATTCATAAAGGCGCACCATCCACGTAAGCAAAGCCTCACCAGGCCGTTGCCGAAATCGTTGCAAAATGTCACTAACTTCCTGTTGAGTAAAGTCTTCCAAGCTATCCACAGCAATACCATTCGGGTTACCAGGAGCCTGTTGTAATTTGCGTCGAAAAACTGGGTGCGCAGAAACCTCCGGACGAGCATCCGAAGAAGCCCGATCCATAGATTTAGAGGAACAATCAGGATGAGAAACGTCATTAGAATGGGAAGAGCGACCACGGCCGCTAGAAACATCATATTTGTCACAAGAAGTAGATTTACAATCACGTCCGGAGCGAGAAGAATCGCGCTTGTCAGACTCCTCAGCCGAGGAACCAGAATCATTCGAGTCCCAGATATTACCATCCCATTCGTCGGGGTTCCAATCCAGTCCGGCTTTCGCCACGACCAGACGCACTTTCCGTTTCAAACATGACCGCGACGGTGTCTATACTTATATTTCGCAATGCGAACAGCAGCCCTTTCAGCAATAGTCTGATAGGTCTCGAGTTTGTCGGCAAGCAATTTATTTTGACATCGCAAAAGAGTATGCGCATTCTGCACCTCAACAAACTTCTCCTCCATATCCACAAAACGTTGCTGTAATTTCACAAATTTCTCATGAAGAATTCTGTATGCAGTCAAAACAATCCAACCTCTGCGTCCTAAAATAGGAAGCTCATCACCCTTCACTACTGGCGCCTTCTGCAAGCAGGAAACCACATCAGCCGGCTCCGCCAGCTCCAAATAAGAAGTCCAATTCTCACTCAAACCAGTAGAATCGGCCCACTCACGGGCCAAGGCCTCGTAAGGCGTTGATTCCCAGCCGGGAATTTCAACAGGCAATTTGAAAGTAGATTTCGATCTCCGCGAAAACATTGTGACACGCTAAAAAGATATATACAACTAGTAACAAATAATATACAAAATAAACCACGTACAAGCCGAGCGCAAACTAACAAGATTAAAACAATACAGTGCACACAGGCTTCGTAAACAGTTCGTGACGCCAGATGTAACGGCCGGATTCTCGGACCAGATAGGATCAGCTCCTCAGAGCACCTCCAACCCAGCCGGAACGTAATCACCTCCCTCCTCAGGACGTATTTACAATAGGTATGTATATGCCCTGTGCCTAAGGATGGGGAATTAGCAATATACATGCATAGGTTTTCTACAATATCTCACTCATACCAGTTAGTCTCACGGCAACTTAGGCCCAGACTAGTCTACCCTAGGGCAGTTCCGATTAGGTACCATTACACACTGACCACAGTCAGTGCCCACTCGACAAGCCGCAATCCTGCGTGTCTAAGCACTAGTATCCTCCCTAGTGTTCTCTCCCTCACATTCCGATCCACAATCCGGCGGATCTAAGCACTAGTATCCTCCCTAGTGTTCTCTCCCTCACATTCCGATCCACAATCCGGCGGATTTAGGCCCCAGTATCCTGCCTGGTGTTCTAATTACCTACGCTGACCAACGACAATCACTTTCCTATGAATACCGTTGGAAGGAATCTTGCATTGGCTACTCAGGATAGGATACTACAATATTATGAATTACACAACAGTTCACCAAATATGTGATGTACAATCTATTTTTTGCATCAAGGGGCCCCTCTCTCCCTCATTGCTCAGTCACTACTTACCTGACCGGGAATTACATCCGTTCATGAAAACAATGCCTGACTAGAAGAACAGGTTACCCTGATTGAACAAGAATACGAGGCACATGCTGGTTCACTAAGAACTGGGGTACTTTATTACAATGATCATAAAAACACAATACTATACTATGACATATATCCTGCAAAGGAAAGTGAAAGGTTAGAATGTGCACACTATAGAGAAAAGGTCGACGTCACCTGATTAATGCGAAGTCTTGATTCAGCAGTCATCTAGGTTCCCTTCTCGTGTGTGCCTTAGCTCGTCTTAAAGTCACCCTTCGACAGTCACGGGTACACGTCTGCACCGCTATGCTCTGTCTTCTCTGCTTCCCTCCAAGTCACTGGAACCTTCCTTTTATTAGCTGCTTTCTCTCTGGCTGTTCTGCGCTACTCCTCTCTCCTGTCAATCACGGACCATCTTCACTTCTCTGCTTCGATCTTATAACTCAGTTTCAGCCACTCTGGTATTCGTTCTCCTGATTAACTGCTTCATTCGGAATGCTCTGATCTTATAGGTCAAAGCTCGCCAGCTGCTCCAACTAAAATAACTTCAATCTTTCTAAGAAAGTATCAGCTTCTTGGTCTTTCTCGGACTTCAAAATGGCGACTGTCTGCCTGGAAATAATTAATGGCATTGATGCTAACGGCTAGCTGCCGCCTATAGACTGACTAACTCACTGCCTCACGCTTTCGCTAATATGGAAGCTTGTCCGTTCATGGAAAGTTACGGCCAGTAACCCGGCGCCCACCAAGCTCTTGTACCTCCCCGTACCAAGGACACGTTCCCAGCCGGCCGGCCTGATGTTGTGTCCTCGGAATGGAGAAAAATACAGTCTTTCTATAAGGGCCAGCCTGAGCCGGTTCTCTCCAAGCGAACAACACTTCGCAACTAAAACATTACACTTGACCTAGAAGCATCCCAAGCTGCCGGGGCAGAAAGCAAGATGGAGTCTCTCCCGTTTGAGGCCTACAAGGCCCGAAATAGGCATAACTCCATAGAAGGTATACTAACACTCTTGCAAAAGGACGGATTATTACTGATACTGATGAATCTATCCCCTAACATAAGTTTATAAGTCCTGATCTAAAGAAAAGGGTATGAAAGTGCATTACTGTGCCCTATGAATAGGCCCTGTCTATGGTTCTAATCCTTGCACTAGAATGATAATAGACTAGAGTCACTTCCAATCATCCTCCCTCAAAGGAGGGCCGAAAAAGTCGGTCAGAACAACCGTCTGGCTGAATTACCTAGCAGAACTGAGACAGTGTGCTGAACTGAATAAAATCACGGTTCAGGAACACAATCTTACACTAACAACTCTTTGGGCCCCATTAGGATGGCGGGCGAATTGCCCCCGCCAGGCTGGCGGTTGCCACCGCCAGCCTGGCAGGGGAAATCCACCCGCCATGCTTCCCTGTATTCCCCCCGCCATATTAGAATGGCGGGGGGACCACGGCGGAGCAAAACACCGCCCGCCACTTTTCCGCCCCGGTCGCCTTGTGGCCGGGGCGGAAAACGAGTAACATGCAGGCGATGTCTGTCAGACACCGCCTGCATTATTACAATGGGCATTTTACAATGCCTTTCAATGCCGCCACGGAAAGGCATGCAGTGTTCACTCTGGGGGGCCCGCTGTGGGCCCCCAGAGTGAAGGCCAAAGGGGGGTGGCACACGGGGGGGTACCTGTGGTACCCCCCTGCATTTAAATAATCAAAGCGGTAGGCACCGCGTGGTGCCTGCCGCTTTGATTATGTAAATCCTACACCGCATTTTTAGTATTGTGGCGGGCGGAGCACAGAGCTCCGCCCGCCACAATACTAAAAATACAGGATGTGCCCGCCACAGTGGCGGGCACATCCTAATGCTGCGTGCGGGACCCCCGCCCTTAGGGCGGGCGGTCCCGATTTCCAATAGGATGGCGGGCGGGCAAAGCCGGCCAGCCATCCTAATGGGGCACTTTGTCTTCAGCCATACTTATGCCTCTCAATGAAAGTCTATGACCGTTTTCTGCTAACCCGATTTCGTCTGGGCTCCCTTCATGAATTATTAAGCTTTTAGCTATTAGCTAACGACTGGACAAAACATCTATGTATATGCCCCTGTGATGACACCTCTGAGCGATCCACTATACATGCTTTATTCCTTTGTACAGTTTATATACCCCAGAGGAAAAAATTGATTGTCCCTCTTTTAAAAGAATCAGGATTGAGGCTCTGTCGCCCTGCATTTGTAGTACTTCCGCAATTGGAGACAATCTTTGTAGTATTCACAATTACGGTCTTTTAAAAAATGTTTTTAGATCAAGAAAATCAATTATAATGTTATTCTGGTATATGATGTTCCCTCTCTACTTCTGTACTAATGTGGTTTTAATAGATATATTCACTTTTTAATGTATGATTATTTTTATATGTGCTTTTATCGTTATATTCTTCTGTAACCGAATAAAGTATTTTTGATTTGATTTGATTTGAGTGCTACAAAGATTGCCACAGTGCTGGACTGCTACTCTGAAGGAGCTGCTGCCCTGTTGTACTGACATGCTGTTTGTTGCCCACTAGCCTAGAGAAGAAGAACTGAACCTACAACCTCCATCTTAAACCCAGGACCACAGAGTGACTAAAAGGGCTGGTCTGCTGGCCTTCTGATCTGAGCCTCACGATCATAAATGGCTCCTCAACAATTTCTGGACCTGGCTTCAGTGAGTTCCTGACCCTCAAGTAGTACCCCGCATGTCCTGGATCCTTGGTGTGGCTCTCGAGTACTTTAAGTGAAGGTTTTGGGCTCCTCGTCACCACAAATGAATCCGTTCACACTGCAATACACTGCTTGCACCAAACATCAGTGCAAGCCAACGCCAGTCTGTCTCCTTTCACAGCAAGCATTGATCGCCGAGGAGGGAACCACTAACATGAGGCTCCAGATTGTTCCTCATGCCATGCTGACCACTGACAGATATGCTCTCCTTGCTCCTTGTGGCACACTCCAATGCAAATGGAACTCTTGACACAACTTGAGAAGGTAAAACTTCAGTGGGACTAGTCTTAGACTGTATCCGACCCACAATCCATTGCGGTTGGCCTGAACGTTTGACTTTGACTCGGTTGAGCACGACCAGATAGTCACGGTTAGCATTTTATATTTTTAGGCACTATACTGGAGTTTATTCTTTAAGAATTCATAACTCCATTTCTACTGATTGAATTTTTGTCATTTTGGTCTTGTTGTATTTATTAAAGTACGCTCTATTTTTCCAACCTGGTGTGGGATCTTTTTGGTGTTGTGTTTCACTGGTTTACTGTTTGAAGTGTTGCACAAATACTTTACACATTGAGCCATATTCACAGAACTAACTTAAGACAAGAAGGCACTTACTCATTTTGGTATTCACAGAAGTTAGGAGTCCTACCTTTAGGACTCCTAAATGCCTTCTGTGAATACCGAAGATCTTAAAGTTAGGATTTTTCACAGTTTAGTAGTAGTAAAGTTAGGACTCCTAACTTTAGGACTAGCTAATTTTTACAATTCAATTATTAAAAAAGAGATAGATAAAAATAGAATAAAAAGTATACGATCCTTAAAATGCAATCTTTAGCTGCACATGCCATTTAGTTAATGGGGCACTTAGGCTGTATGCTGATGAATCGAGCTAATCCGATTCAGCTACAAACACTAGTACAATTTCCTAATAGCCATTGCAACTATAATGTAATTGAAAGCCCTAGTGCATATATCAAAAGTAGCCAAGGAGTGCAAATAGTTAAAACCATCAGTATAAGAGCATGTCCTACTTTCTTTTAAGATCTGGACTATACATTTTCTTCTAAGCTCTTTATAGAGATTGCAAAATAGCATAAAGTGCAATGTGCTTTGGACTGCCAAATTGTCGCAAGGGCAGTGCACCAAATTATCTACCCACCCAATTTGTTTCCTAAATGCCACTAGAAAATGCAGAGTAAGTAAACGGAATCCTGTTAAGTAAAAGTGTGTCTGAATATTTATAGTGAATGTTTAATAAAATTTCTGCTGGGCCTAAAATAAACAAGAAGCGCCTGCTACCTCAGGTTGAGAGCGGCAAGTGTTTGCCCCTATGGAATGTGTCTCTTTTATAATATTTTTCGCATTCTCATGAATACTGGCTGGGCAATCAAAGTAATGTCCCAGGCATAGCTTATAGAAGCTATCCCTGACAAATCAAAGCCAAGGGATAGTTAGTTCTCCATTGAGATTAAGGCAATCTGTTATAATCTCTCTGGAGAACACCAACTCCTCTGATAACCAAATCTTAGCCTTTTTGTGAATTTGTTTTCAATGATTTGTAACAGGTGGCTGTTATGATATCCCCATACACCTGCTCCATATGTTACCACAGGCGCACATTTGGCTTTGTGGAGCCTAACTAGCTCAGTCACCGGTTTATGTCAAAATTTGCAGGCAAAACTGAAAAGCCCCTCAGCAACTCTACCCACGTTGTGCATCCTTGAAGTTACAAGCAAATCCCAATTCAGCCTATTATTAAAAAAGGTTCCCTAGTTAATTGAAATGATTCATTTTATCAATCCTCTTAGCTCCCACTGAATAGTTTCTAGTTTTAGTATTTTTAGGCCCACACACCATAACGTTTGACTTGGTAAAATAAACCTTTAAATCAAGTGACAACATAAAATCAGCAAATGCACTAAGTAATTTTTGGAGGCCATTTGCTGTCAGGGCCATTAAGACGGTGTCGTCCGCATAAGAGAGAAGCGGAACCAGAGTGACCCGAATGCATGGACAGTCAAATTCTGTACAATTGCTTGATTTAATAAGCTTTTAAGTCCTCCCCTCATCTCCCTGCTGCCTGGGCCACTCTCAGCCGAGCATAGTCGCTGACGAGTCGGTCCCGGGTACTAATTTACGGCTGACATATTGGGTGGGTTCTGGTGCTCTGACGCGCTCTAGTCGCACTTAAAAGGGGACGGGCATGCCTCCGCGCAGCGGACGCGAGCAGCAGACGCGAGCAGCGGACGCACCGGACCTGCGCCGCAGTCGTGCCAGAGTCCTGCCCATCAGTGCCAAGGAGGTGCCAGAGGCCAGACCGCTTAATGCGTTCGTCCTCTCCCATATTCCAAACGCTGTCTACTCCTTCAGTGCCCTGAAAGCACTCAGGCCACCTTGGCAATGCTGTCACTATAAGTACGTACCGGAGGAACTGCAAAATGGTTTCGAATGTAGGTGCTTTAACACCTCCCTTCTCGCACCCCCAGCTATCCCGACAGTCATTGAGATACAATTCCTTTCCCCCCACTCTGGAGAAATGGGCTTCCTTATAAATGCTCGCTCCTTAGTGAAAAACAATATCGCATTTAGAGATTTTATCTCAGAAAGCAAGCCTTCGTGGGCCTACGTTACTGAAACATGGGGCTCAGAACCAGCTGGTCCAGACTTGGTTGACGCCATCCATGAAGGTTACGCCTTTGCGAGACTAGATAGAATAGGCCAAAAAGGTGGGGGAATCGGCATTTTACATAAAACTTCATCAACTTGCCGTATCGAATCCCTCCTCTCCCCTCAGAACTCCTTTCAGGTCGTTCATTTTTCCCTTAGTCCCTCACCCACGGTAAGGGCAGTGTCCTCCCTGCAGGCACAGATGATGTTCTGGCAGACGCTCCCTCTGAATGTGCCCAGCCGTATAACCCTAACGAAAATGATAGCACTACCCAATTTGTTGTATTTTTATGCTAACCTTCCAGTATATGTCCCTACACGCATATTCCGCGAGCTGGAGACCCTGACTCGGAGTTTGATTTGGAACACGGGACGTCCTAGAGTGGCCTTGAAGTCACTTTGTGCATTCCCAGAGGCCGGGGGTCTGGCAGTACCCAATCAGGATCTCTATTACTTGGCTGCGCAGCTACAGTGGGTGGCCCCTTGGTTGGCCGGGAAGAACTTGGGCGATACTGCGACAGACACCGCGATGCAGACACTCGCGCAGGTACATGCGCTGTTCCACCCTCTGGCGAAAACCCGCTGCCCTGAGCAGCTACATTTGACAGTAGCGCGGAAGTGTTACATGAGGAGCCTGAAGCTCACCAGCTCCACAAAGCCATACACTCCAAATTTGCCGCTGCTGGGGACCCCCAGGGATGGGGGGTCATTTACGGAGGTGATGCTGGCAAGCTGGGTGCAAGCGGAGTTGGATACTGTCGGGGGTCTGTACGCAGAAGGGGGACTGAGGCGGTTTGGGGAGCTGGTAGCCGATGCGGGCCTCCCCGCGGGGCAATTTTTAACACACGCTGCATTCATACATCAGCTGAGGCAGGCCTTGGGCGACCTCTCAGACGAACCGCCAACTCACTTATTAATACAGTATATGCATGTGATGGAGAGGGGATCCCATGTGGTGCACTGGTTAGCGTAGGCTCTACAGTTTCACACCCAGCCTCCCACCCAGCGCTTGAGAGATAAAGGGGCAGAGGACAGAGGTTGGGTTTGGACAGATAAGGAATGGGATATTGTGCTGGCTGGCACTGTTAACGTCCCCCATAACTCTCGATTTAAGATTATCCAATATTACATCATGCACCACGCGTACTTATCCCCGGACAAAATTAACCAATATTTTGGAATGGTCACGTTGGCATGTCCAAGGTGCGGTCTGGTGGACGCTGGAGATCTCCAATTTACGTGGGAGACATGCTTACTAGGCCTATGTAAGTGGACAAAGCTGACCCGAGTCCCTAATAGGTTTTGTGACCTTGGTTTCATATCTGCGAAACGGCTTATAACTAAGCGCTGGAAGAACGGCAATCCCCCCCAAGTGGCACACTGGCGCGGTTCCTTTAACAACTGGGCGAGGGCTGAAAGTGTGGTTCTGCATAGGGAGGAGACGGCGGGGCTCCGGACCTACCCAATATCTCAAGCATGGGATGATGCCCTAGCTACTTTCCACTGACCATATTTCCAACGCGGAGTCACCTAGACATGGCCCCCCATTGGTGAAGTTTTCGCAAGAGACATCAGCGCGCGACATGATGTGGGCTCCTGTTGCCATCTGCCCCCTCTCCTCCATTCTCCCCCCCCCCCCCCCCCCCGGGCCGGGCTACCTGTGCCTTCCCCGTTCTCGTGTCCTCCCCATTCTAGCCTGCTGGCGACACCACATTAAATGCTAAACATTTCACACGCAAGATAGCGCGACGCACACAATCAGCCATTCTCTTTTCCTTTGAGTTTTCTTTGGTTTTTTCTATTCTTTGTGGCACATTCATGCACGGTTGTGGTGTAGACTGTCTTTGTTTCATAGTTCTTATTTCAGTAAGTAAAAATGTTTCGAATATCAAACTGCAAACGTGCCAATGCATAGAGGTTGTTACAACGACAGGGGGCGTAGGCCCAGTTGCGCTGATGCCCTGATTAAGTGAGAGATCAACTCACTCTTCCATATGGAATGCGATGGAGATAAAGCTTCTCTAAGCAAAGATTGATAGCAAGAGCAAGGCATGGAGTAGAGAGGACTGGGATATTGAAGGTACTGCTTGATTTGTAATCTCGAGGACATCAAATAGCAAACAGACGCGGTTATTAAGGGGATGCTACTTTCATTTACATATTGCTTTCCTTATTATTTACATGTATCCGTAACCCCCCTTGGGCTCATTTGCACCTCCCCCCCTTTTTTGGTTTCCTCTCCTGATGAATATGAACGTATCTGCACGACCGATTGACGATTGCTATATGTTAAATCACGACACCGCAGGAAACTGTTGTTGCAAATGCAAGTTATTTTGTGTACTTATTCACTGTCACCTCTTACGATATAGACACAGTGTACGGTTATGAACATGTTGTGTACTGTAAATGACAAAATGCAATAAAAGATATTCAAACAAAAAAAAACTGATTGAATACTTGGATCTTTTAGGCTTGGAAATAAATAAGAAAAAAACCAAGGTGGTTCGACTAGCAGACCCCAACACCGGAATAAAAAATAAACGGTATGCTAAGGAGACGTAAATCGAGGAAACAAGATCATATAAATACCTAGGCATTAAATTGGGCCCAAAAAAGTATTTTATGGGGCACAAAATGGATATAAAAGCGAAATCCCAATCATTGATTTTCGCCTATAAACAGCTCTACAAGAAATTGCAAAGCCCCTCACATGGACATCTTTGGAAAATAATGGCAGCTCAACTGCTTCCGAAATTGTCCTACAGCCTGGAAATCTGGCACGGCCAAGAAACTACTATTTTAAATGAACTGCAGACAAAAACATTCAAAGCAGTTTTAAATTTACCAAAGGGAGCATCTCCAGCACAGGTGTGCCTGGAATTTGGCCTCCAGAATCAGGAATACCAAACAAAAGCAACATTTGTAAAATTGTGCTGGAAACTTAGAGCTTCTGAACCTGGGTCGCTGAACTATTTATGTTGGATGGAAATACAAATTCAATATATTAAAAGACCAACAAATACATGGGGCGATTCCTTGCGAACCGCTCTGGCGGTTCTAGACATGGAAGAAGTCTGGAATCAAGAGATGAAGAGAACTACATTTAATAAAGCATGTAACGCCAAAGCAAAAAAACTGTCATTTCTGGAAGACAAAAGAAGACTTTCCATACGACGCCATGCATTAGCGGTAATAAATTTGTATACCACATTAAAACTGCAACCTTATTTAGTGTCGTATTTTCAGCTATTTATAAAAAAGAAGTTTACTGCATACAGACTGGGTGACTATAATTTCTTAAATCGCAATTAAGAAATCGCAAAATACTATGCATCAAAAAATCGATTTTTTTTTTGCGAATTCTAAAAATTCCTTAATTGCAATTCACAATTTGTGAATCGCAATTAAGGAATCCTTCCCATTGATTCTTATGGGCCAAGAGGCCCATAGGAATGAATGGGAAGGCATTCACAAATTGCGATTAGCATTTTGCTAATCGCAATTTGTGAATGCATTTTCAAGGGTGCAGAGGGGGTTTCAAAGGACCCCCCCTGCACCACTGAAATGTAACTTTAAGTGCAAATTTCACACACACATGTCCCAAGGACATGTGTGTGTGTAACATGAAACTTTCAAAAATGCATTTTTGTGCATTTTTGAAAGTTTTCGCAAATTAGCATGAAGGTCAACTTCATGCTAAATTACCCCTTCCTATTTGCGAATTCGCAAATTAAAAATGTTCATGCATTGCATTTAGGAAATTTCAAATTGCGATATCTTAAATGCAATCACAATTTTAGAAATCGCAACATGGTTGCGATTCCTAAAATTGCGAAAAGCATGATGCATCCCAAATTTGAGAATTGCATTCGTAAACGGCCGAAAATTGCGATTCGCACAGTTTGCAAATGCAATTCTCAATGATGCACGTGGGCAATAGTCCCTACTAAGCATGGGCGTAAAATCTGTTCTGCTCGCGGAATTTGCAGATTTTCGGCAGAATTCGCAATCCGCGAACTCTTGCGAATTAGCCGAAAACTCGCAAATTCGCACGCAGCGGATTTTTTTGCTTGGTGATACAATATTGTGGCGCGCGGTGTTCACTTACCGTAATTCAGCGTTTGCAGAGTTGTTTTTCTAAATATTTTGCGTGTGCTGTGCCATTTTGGATCTTGCTGCGGGATCCCGCGGGAGTTTGGCGACCGCGAATACGTCATCGCAGCTTGCCACCTTGCACAGCACGCATCGCTCGAGTTTGCAATTGCGAACACGTAGATGCATCAGGCAGCAACAATCTCGCACTCGCGAAATTGCAAAATTTGCAATTCTACACAAGAAATCCACCAGCAAGCAGCATAAAACTTCTGATAATGATGATTTTTATCAGAATAACTCCTTAGGTTGACATTTGCCTGCACTTTTTTTTTAAAGGAGTCCATTTTCGGGGGTGGTGGGAGGAAGGAAGTGCCCCACAGTCTCCAACTTCCTGGTCCTGTCCAGCAGGCTCCTCCCAGTGCTTTCTTCATGTGCTGGTCACTTTCATTTGGATCTTGACCTGGAAGGATTACTTTTTGTGGATGCTGCTGGATATTTGGATTTGAGGCCTTTTTGACTTTCTTTGGATCACTTTTGGATTAGAAGTTTCACAAGTAAGTTTGTTTGGGGCATTACAGTTGCTGCAACTACAATTTTTGGGCTGTTGTTGGGGCCTTTTGCCCAGGGGTAGTGAGTGGTGCATGGACTGAGTCTTTCTGTGGGGTGCCTTGAATTTACACATCATTGAGGGCATGGATGATTTTTGCGTGTTTTTCGATTTTTTAGGGTGTTGATGGGGACTGGCCATGTGTGTGGGGGCCATTTTGAGTGCTGGTACAGGCAGGCCCTGGCCATGTGCTGGGGGGCAAGGGGCTATTTTGAAGGCAGGCAGTGTTCTCAGGCCTGCACCAATTTTGCCTAGCTTTCATCCATTATGCCCAGGGGTAGTGAGTGGTGCATGGGCCTAGTCTTTCTGTGGGGTGTCTTGAATTTAAACATCATTGAGGGCATGGATGGCATGGGATTGTGCTGATTTTTGTGTGTTTTTCGATTTTTTTGGCTGCTGTTGGGGCCTTTTGCCCGGGGGTAGTGAGTGGTGCATGGTCTCAGTCTTTCTGTGGGGTCTCTTTAATGTAAACATCATGGAGGGCATGGATGGCATGGGATTGTGCTGATTTTTGTGTGTTTTTCAATTTTTTGGGGTGTTGATGGGGACTGGGCATGTGGGTGGGGGGCATTTTGAGTGCTGGTACAGGCAGGCCCTGGCCATGTACTGGGGGGCAAGGGGCCATTTTGAAGGCAGGCAGTGTTCTCAGGCCTGCACCCATTTTGCCTAGCTTTCATCCATTATGCCCAGGGGTAGTGAGTGGTACATGGGCCTAGTCTTTCTGTTGGGTGTCTTGAATTTAAACATCATTGAGGGCATGGATGGCATGGGATTGTGCTGATTTTTGTGTGTTTTTTGATTTTTTTGGCTGCTGTTGGGGCCTTTTGCCCAGGGGTAGTGAGTGGTGCATGGCCTCAGTCTTTCTGTGGGGTCTCTTTAATGTAAACATCATGGAGGGCATGGATGGCATGGGATTGTGCTGATTTTTGTGTGTTTTTCAATTTTTTGGGGTGTTGATGGGGACTGGGCATGTGGGTGGGGGACATTTTGAGTGCTGGTACAGGCAGGCCCTGGCCATGTGCTGGGGGCAATGGGCCATTCTGAAGGCAGGCAGTGTTCTCAGGCCTGCACCAATTTTGCCTAGCTTTCATCCTTTATGCCCAGGGGTAGTGAGTGGTGCATGGGCCTAGTCATTCTGTGGGGTGTCTTGAATGTAAACATCATTGAGGGCATGGATGGCATGGGATTGTGCTGATTTTTGTGTGTTTTTTAATTTTTTTGGCTACTGTAGGGGCCTTTTGCCCAGGGGTAGTGAGTGGTGCATGGACTGAGTGTTTCTGTGGGGTCTCTTTTATGTAAACATCATGGAGGGCATGGATGGCATGGGATTGTGCTGATTTTTGTGTGTTTTTCGATTTTGTGGGGTGTTGATGGGGACTGGGCATGTGGGTGGGGGCCATTTTGAGTGCTGGTACAGGCAGGCACTGCCCATGTGCTGGGGGGCAAGGGGCCATTTTGAAGGCAGGCAGTGTTCTCAGGCCTGCACCCATTTTGCCTAGCTTTCATCCATTATGCCCAGGGGTAGTGAGTGGTGCATGGGCCTAGTCTTTCTGTGGGGTGTCTTGAATTTAAACATCATTGAGAGCATGGATGGCATGGGATTGTGCTGATTTATGTGTGTTTTTCGACTTTTTGGGGTGTATAACTGATGTTCCTCTGTCTTCCATTGCTTTTAGGTGCACAAGAGAACCACCAGTGCCAGGAAGAATTCCTGCAGCGGTGTGTGCAGAATAACGTCACGCGACATCACGTGTGGCCACAGACAAGACAACTCTGCAACTCGTGCAACTGCGGCCTGCTGTTCTGACATCTGAAGAAGATGGCCCCAAAAGTTCCCCGTAGCTCCTCTAGCAAGAAAGTTGCCAGTAAGGAGCAGAAGAAGCAAGTGGCGCCACTTACCAAGGAGACTGGTGTGCCGTCCGCCACATTTTTTGGGAATAAAAAAAAAGTACGCCTGCAGCAGCAACAGGATCTGCTGGGGACCAAGCAGGGAGCAGCACCCCCGCTCCATTGGGCTCAGTGCCACCACCACCACGCCAACTTAAGTCTAAGCCCTTGAGTGCTTTAGAGGCAGCCAGTCTAGTTGTTCAATCACCATCGACCAGTGATGTTGGCTCATCGCAAGAAAGTAGCAGCACCCCTCAATCAACACAGGTTGTTGTAACTCATCTGACGAGTGTTCAACAACCACAGCCGCAACAACAACCACATGTGCAAGTACAAGCCCAAGTACATGTGGAAGGAGAGGCAGCGCAAGGAGATGCGCAAGCAGAGGTGCATGGAGCGGCAATAGTTGTTCCTCCCGAAGTAGGGGCACATCAGGAAATTGACATTCAAGCCGAGGTATCATTTGAGGAAGCCACTCCTCCTGATCATTCATTGTCTTCCAGATCCCTAGCAAGTAAAAGATCAAGGATGGTGTCTACATCTTCTTCAAGCCCCCTTCCTTCTGATGATATGGATCTAAATTGGGAACCACCACAGCCGTCTGAGAGTGAGGCACACCATGATCTGACAAAGGTCGCTAAGCGTAAATGCAAGGTCCCCGAAAGTCTTGTACTTATGGCGTGTGATGATGACGCTGAAGAAGAAGTGGCGTATACTCCTGCTGATGAAGACTCTCACGACGACGTCGCAGTCATCATAAACGTCACTCCAGGCTCAGCCGGCATGCAGCAAACAGACATTTTTACCCTAGCCCGAAATGCTGCTGAGCGTGATGTTGGCGACGTGGGAATGGGACCCCCACCAATGCAGTTAACGAGTACACCACTACCTACCGCTTCCATATTTTCTCGCCAGAAGGGACCTCCATCCACCTCGACCTCCATTTCCTCAATTAGTGGTGCTGCTAGTGCACAACGTAGTAAAGTTCGGCAACACACATCCTCCACTTCATCTGGCATTAGCATGACCAGTATCGCCTCCTCGGCCCTCCACAGACAATTGAAGTCCGCAGTTTGGGACTTCTTTAGTGTTAGCACAACAAGGGAAAACATAGCCATTTGTACCATTTGTAAGCTTGAAGTTAGTCGTGGTAAGCTTGGTATCAACTATGGTACCGGAGGCCAGAGAGCTCATCTTGAGAGACAGCACACTGTCAAATGGCATGCGCACCTTAAGGAGATCAAGGAAGCCCGAATTGCAAGTCAACAAACTGTATCCGTTGATGTTTCATCTGATGATGACGAGGAGGAAGAAGCATCAAACATTCCTTCAGTTACACCCAGTAGCCCTGTCAGCAGCACACACCCTGCTAGATATATGAGCCACACTAAGAGTGTGGGAGAGAGTGAGACACCAATGCGAAAAAGTTCATCAACATCACCGAGCGTAACTGGGTCGAAGAAGTCATCATCATCATCATCCCGTAAAATGGTCCAGCCCACCATTAGAAGCATGTTGTTTTCAGATGCGCCATTTGAATGCAACCACCCAATGACGCGTCTGTATAACACTGAGTTGGCTAAAATGCTAGCTCTGGATCTTCTCCCTTTTTCTTTTGAGGAAGGGGTTGGTTTTCTTGAATTAGTGGCAACGCTCTGCCCTAAATGGAAGGTTCCTAGCAGGTTCTATTTTTCCAGAGTTGCGGTTCCAACACTACATGAAGATGTGCTGGAGGTGATTGGGGCAGCTTTGCAGAAGAGTGCTGTTCACACTATTCATCTGACCACAGACATGTGGGCCAGTTGCGCAGCCACTGATTACATGTGCATCACTGCACACTGGGTCTCTTTTTCTAGGGTTACAGCAAAGCTAAGGGCAGGTGTTGACCCGGACAACGTTTTTAAAGCTGCTCGGAAACATGCAACACTAGCCATGTTTGGCATTGAGAAAAGTCACACAGGAGAAAACATTTTGCATGAGTTTAACACAAAGGTCTTTCAATGGCTGTCCCCAAGAAAATGCATGATTGGTTATGTTTCCACGGATAATGGCACCAATGTAGTTAAGGCCATGGATATGAGTAACTATTTCAGAGTGCTGTGTTAGGCGCACTGTATAAACATGGTTGTTAAAAAAATCTTCAGTGAAGAAAGTCCAGTGTGAGAGTTACTGACCACCTGCCGAAGAATGTGCACACATTTCAACCATTCTTTTAAGGCCCGGAAGCATCTGAGGGGCCTGCCACATGAACGTAAACTGCCAGTGAAAGCACTCATCCAGGAGGTGGAAACACGTTGGAACTCAACCTTCTACATGCTTGAGCGTCTGTATGAGCAATGTGCGGTAGTCGATCAGTATTTCTTTACACAGGGTGCAGCTATGAAGGACATGAGGATACAGGTGGAGCAATGGAAGCTAGTTCAAAGCCTGACAGATATGCTTCATCCTTTTGAGGTCTTCACGCGTGCAGTCAGCAGGGAGGACTGTAATTTGGGAAAAGCTATACCATTGTTGCGCATGCTAGAGCACGAACTGAAGGCGGTGTCTTCTACGTTTCGAAAAGATGAAAAAAAGCAAGAAGCTTTTGATTTGGCGGAGAAATTATTAGAGCGCCTACTTTGCGATGAACGTCATCCAAAGATCCACACAGAACAGCATTACATTTGTGCTACTATTCTGGATCCATGGTACAAAAAGGCACTGGCAGGCAGAGTATTCTTTCCTTTTGATGACGCAGAAGTTACAAAGTACAAACGTTGGCTAGCTATGTCAGTCACTCGGTTTGAAAGAGAACAGCAGGAAATTGAAGGAAAAGGCACTACATCAGCATCAGCAGACCATCCGGAGTCAAAAGAATCCACTTCTGCACCTGTGGCTGTGGCAGAAGTGAGTGATTTTCCCTCTCAGCTGTTAAAGACACCAGCAACCGGATCATCTGCACCAGACACAACAGTAACATTGTGTGAAGAAGAGGATTGGCTAACTCAGCTTGGGTTTGCTTCTCAAAAGGTCCCAGCAAAAAGTAAGCAAAGTGGAGGAACCGTAGAGAACCTTGAGTCGATGGTGCAGGACTATCTGAATGACTCAACAGAGGTCTATGTTCATGATGACCCATTGGCGTATTGGCATGGGAAAAAAGAATTGTGGCCAGAGATCTCCAACCTGGCTACAAATTACTTGTCTTGCCCACTCGCAAGCGTCTCTTCTGAACGTGTTTTCAGTGCTGCTGATGGCATTGTAACTTGCAAAAGGACTCGCCTCTCGCCCAAAAATGTGGAGAGGTTAACAATGATTAGGATGAATCAGCACTTCATACCACCAGATTACAAAATATGAGAATACACGCAGGAAGAAGACGAGGAGGACACCAACTTAGATGAGGGAAGTTCTTCTCTGTTAGGTGACCTACTCCCGCCTGAATTCGCAGAGTATGAGGACGAACTCTTCTTCCCTGACACCGAGCCCTGAAAATGAGCCAATGAATCATTAACTTTCTTTTTCGTCCTTATTCACTTTTATTCCTGTGTGTCTGTCTTTCTTTGTTTTGCAAAATCTATATAAAAAAACTTTAATCACCTAATCACAAAAACAAGCTCATCAGCAGAACTGTCTTCACTTATTTCCTTATTGATTTGAAGGTGCTGCAGTCTGCATTTCTCAGGTTCACAAGTTCACAAGAACATGCTCCTCTATCCTCCTCCTCCAGACTCCTATTTCCCTCAAAGCAGATGGCTGGATTACGCCCAATGAAGAAAGACTCTTCACTTGTGGGGGAGTTCTACTTCTTTCCGGGTGAGTTGACGGCTCTGGGGCCATTGCTGGGAAGGTCTAATACCGGATAGAAGTGTTTTGTAGAAAATCAGAGTTGAAAACGTTTTTGCCTTTTTGCACACTATCATGTTTTCGGGGGCCTGTTTGGGTGGGTTCCTGGTGTTTGGGGGTGGGTTTTGGGGTCTGGGAGCACTGCTGGCATAGTCTAATGTTGATTGCATTTGTTTTCCAGGACATCCATGGTGGAAAAGTGGAGTTATGACCTAGCTGCACAGCGCGTTTGGACAGAAGGCCGAAAAATATTGTAAGTATGAGATTTTCAATTTTTTCTTTTTGCCTGTTTGGGGGTGTTGTGCTTTTTTGCGGGTGGGTTGGCGGGTCTTGGGGCATTGCTGGGAAGGTCTAATACCGGATAAAATTGTTTTGTCGAAAATCAGAGTTGAAAAAGTTTTTGCCTTTTTGCTCACTATTATGTTTTCGGGGGCCTGTTTGGGGGGCTCCCTGGTGTTTGTGGGTGGGTTTGGGGGTCTGGAGCACTGCTGGGTATGGATACTTTTGATTGCAAGAGGTTTGAAGCAAATCAATGCTGGCAAAGGGGAGTTAGGGCCTAGCTGCACAGCACGCGCGGAGTGATTTTGGAAATTTGCCTGAAAATTACTAAATCCCATTTTTGTAGTTTTGCTTTTTGGCTGTTTGGGGGTCTTCTACTTGTTTCCTCCTGGGTTGGCGGCTCTGGGGCCATTGCTGGGAAGGTCTAATACCGGATAAAAGTGGGTTGGACAAAATCGGAACAGAAACAGATTTTGCGCTTTTGATCACTTGCCTGTCTTTGGGGTGCTGTTTGGCGGGCTTTTAGGTTGTTGTGGGTGGGTTTTGGGGTCTGGGAGCACTGCTGGCACAGTCTAATGTGGACTGAATTTGTTTATCAGGAAATCCATGGTGGAAAAGGGAAGGTAGGGCCTAGCTGCACAGCGCGTTTGGACAGAATTGAAAGAAGGCCGAGATTTTCCATTTTTACTTTTTGCCTGAATGGGGGTATTCTGCTTTTTTGTGGGTGGGTTGGCAGGTCTTGGGGCATTGCTGGGAAGGTCTAATACCGGATAAAAGTGGTTTGGAGAAAATCCATGCTGAAAAGCGTTTTGGCACATTAACTTAGGGCTCGTTAGGGTTAGCACTAGCAGCAGGATTGCATGTGTTTCGGGGTGTTCTAGATTTTTGCAACTGAGTTCTGGGGTCTTAGAGCACACGTGGGAATGTGTAATTTTGGTTGCAAGTGGTTTGAAGAAAATCCATGGTGGGAAAGGGGGGATTTGGCCTAGTTAATGAAAGCGTTTGCCACTATTCTTAACTTAGGGTTAGCAGTATTGTATTGCATGTGTTTGGGCGGGGTCTGTTTGTGGGGGTGTTTGCGAGTCTTGGAGCGATGCTGGGTATGGATACTTTTGCTTGCTTGCAACTGGTTTGAATACAATCCACGGTGGGTAAGGGGGGATTTGGGCCTACTTCACTTTCAAAGTACGTTTTGTCACCATTTTCTACTAGGCCTCGTTTTTTGAGATCTGATTGGGGGTCTTCTACATTTTTGCGACTGGGTTTAGTAAGGGTCTGGGAGCACTGCTAGGAAGGTCTAATTTTGTTCTAAAACACAGTTTAGAGTACACCTGGCTTGCGGGGAAAGATCCGCTAAATTAATTCGCCCATACTTATTTATCCTTCAAAAGGATATTCAGACAGAGTACGCACTTTAAAAAATATTGTACTGTCTATTAGGAAACTCAAAGTGTAACTTTTTGCACTACACAGTGTACATACCTTATATTTATTTGTCAGTGGTGTTCTAATATCACTTCCTGTTTTTCCATCAATAATTACAGGCCGGGTTTCAGCCTGTGCAATGGGAAAAGGATGAAGTCAGGCTTCACATTAGCGAGCCGCAATTCAGCATCCGCCAGGCAGGCAGTGGACAGGGTGTCTTCTGGTCACCAACATTGATGGACAGAGCGTCAGATGGAATGGAGGAGTCACGCTAATAAGAGGAATGGTTGGATGCATCTTACAACTTCCCAAATTCAACAGGACAACTACAACAACATACAGATACAGTATCCGTTCTTTTCTAATTATCTTTTAAGTAATGTTATTGCTGTGAACTTCTATGAGTGTGACTCTGCATTTCTTTGATCTCTGCTTCTAAATTCATCCCTACAGCCATTGTATAGGTTTTACTTCTGCTATTTTTCAAACCTAATTTAATGTACGAAGTGTTTCTCTGAGTGCAGAGGTAGGCAAATGAAAACGCATAATTACTACTGCAGCCCTGTACTGTCGCATTCTTTCATTTACGGTTGTCGAAAGTACTACTTACTTTTCAGTAACCATGCATGCAGTAGTGCATGCACTTCTTTTATGTCACTTGAAAGATTTATGGTTAGCTTTGTACCCAAAGATTTCTTTATCTTCAATTATTGTTTGTCCATACTGTGCTTTTTCTTTTTTCTCTCAACAAAACTTTCCGAAAATCCCCCATTCCCATCCGTTTTCCAAACCCTAACCCTCTTCCCCCGGGCTGTGTGTTTTTGATTGATGTGTGACTAAATGACAACAATAATTCCACACACTTGCTGGGGAGGATAAGGTCATAGCAACAGGCTGGTGAAGGAATCCCAGGATATATTCTATTCTTACTCAGCTTGACACTCAGTCACTATTGGCAAATGAAAGCAGATTTTCATGTGCGCCATCAACTTGATTGGTCATCAAGAACATCCTCCTCCTAGACGTGGCAAATTATTACGCTGCTGTGTCATTCACCTTCAGTACTATTTCTTGTAGTAGTAGCCAATGTCAAAGAAATTAAACGCAAGTACTAGTTATACTTTCAATACTTTACCATTTGTTAGGCTACATTGTTATGTTATGTTATGTTAATAACTTTTATTCGGCGCACAGCTGCCCCAGCGAAGGGGCGTCCTGGTGCCTGATCAAGTACCACAACACAACAGGTCAGAGCTGAGAAGAAAGGGAATCAATTAGCAGAGGCAAACAGGTGGGTTTTAATAGCGCGTCTGAAAATAGTCAGGCTATTTAGGGCGCGAATATGTACAGGAAGGGAGTTCCATAGTCCAACCGCCAAAACACGAAAGGACCGTCCTCCCATCCTACTCAGTCTGAACCTAGGCTTAATCGCCAGATGGTGAGATTCAGACCTGAGAGACCGCGTGGGGACATAGGGAGAGATAAGGCCCGCGAGGGCAGGAGGAGAGGAAAGCTTCAAAATCTTAAATGTCAGACAGAGAGCCTTAAATTTGATTCTCTGTCTGACCGGAAGCCAGTGAAGGGAGGTCAGGACAGTAGAGACAGAACACCGTCTCGGAAGGCCAACAATGGCCCGTGCAGCAGCGTTCTGCACCCTCTGAAGCCTAGTAGCCTCAGCCTGATTAACTCCAAGCAACAGAGCACTCCCGTAGTCCAGCCGGGAAAGGATAGAGGCCTGAACCACCAGTTGCCGAGTGGGAGGGTCAAAGAATTTGAGGACAGGTCTCAGTCCTCGCAGAATACCAAAGCAGGTAGCTGCTGTCTTCTTTGTGTGGCTGGTAAAAGAGAGGTTAGGATCCAGCCAAACCCCCAGGTTCTTAACTTCGGCCGCTGGGATGGGGGACACCCCCAATTCGGGAGGCCACCATTGATCTCCCCATAGTTCCGCCTGCTTCCCTAAAATCAGGACCTCGGTTTTCTTAGCATTTAGCTGTAGGCAGTTACTACGCATCCAATTTGCCACAGCTATAAGTCCTGCGCGGAATCTGGGCGCAGTCACCTCAGGGTCCCCACTGAGTGTCACTGCCAGCTGCGTGTCGTCGGCATACGATGTCATGGTAAGGCCACATTGCCTGACGACAGCGGCCAGCGGTTTCACATACAAGTTAAACAATGTGGGGCTCAAGGCAGAGCCCTGAGGGACTCCCAGTCCCAGAGAGTGGAAAGAGGACTGGCCAGGTGGAATAGCTACTTTGAAAAACCGATCCGAAAGGAAAGAGCGGAACCATTGAAGAGCCTTCCCCTCAATACCCATTTCCCCCAAGCGCCGCATCAGAATGTCATGAGACACCGTGTCGAACGCGGCGCTCAGGTCTAACAATAGGAGCGCCGCTGTCTGCCCCGCATCCAGCACTGAACGCAAATGCTCGGTCATAAAGAGCAAAGCTGTTTCAGTGCTGTGTTGTGCGCGAAAGCCATTTTGACTCTCGTCAAGAATATTATTACGAGAGAGGTGGGCAGACAAGATGGAGTTCACGTGTGCCTCAGTGACCTTGGCGGTCCAAGGCAGGAGGGAGATGGGCCGGTAATTCTCAGGGAGAAAGGGGTCTAAGTTGGGTTTCTTCAAAATATGGCTGACCACAGCTTGCTTCCAGGAGGAAGGAACCACGCCCTCACTGACGGAGAGATTAATCAAGTCCAATATGGGCTCATGACAGAGAGGCGGGAGAAGAGTAAAGAACTCCGGCTTCAGCGGGTCTAAGGGAGAGCCAGATTTAATTTTGAGGCTCAGAGTGTCAAATACCTCATTAGACATGGCAGGCAAGGAAGGCAGAGTTTCGGAAACCGAAACCTTCACATCACTAGGAGCATCCCCGGGAGCAGATGGTATAAATCCTCGGTAGATGCCTGCACCTTCTCCACGAAAAAAGGATGCCAAACTTTCACAGTGAGAGTCCGTGCAGATTTCTAGCGAGGTGGCCCGTTTCCCCATCAGGTCTTTGAGTACCTTGAAGATTGTGGCACTGTTCTTGTGTACTGTCACTTGCTATATTCTCTATCGTACCGTTCTAATGCTACGGTAAGGACAAACAAGGTTTCATTTTCTTTTTTTTTTTTTTTGCAACTGCCACTGTGTAACACCACAAGTACCACCGCAATGATGACATTTCATCCGCCCAGGATTGCCAACCTTAATCGCCATTTCTCGTGTAGCCAGCCTGTGCCTAGCCCTATTTCCAAACACAAATTACAGGTAAGATAAACATTTGTGGGGAGGTAGTAAAATGGAGTATTAGGAGAGACGAGAGACTGACGGTCCTAGGACTAATGAATTCACTTACTCTGTAAGAGGCACTTAGTTTTGAAAACATTTGGGCCATTAGTACTTACACAACTTGAATCAAGATGTCACTTAAGTTTCTGGACTGTTAAACCCCCACCCACCAGCCCCAAAAGCAGTAAAAAACACGTATGCTAAGATAAAGTTTAAAGTATATTTATATATCTCTAACATAAATAATCTCCCGCAAGACCCAACCCACCCCCCTCCCGAACCCCAACGAATGACCCTGAAAACTAAGTCCAAAAAAGTAGAAAACCCAACACCCAATTCCCACCCCCCAGAAGTCTTTAAAAAAGGGGCAAGGGAAAGTCTCCTCCTACTGCTGGCTGCTGTTGACTTTTCGGGCCAGGTCGGCATGCTCCTTGCGGAGGCTCTCGAGCAGGGTTTTGGTGTTGAGGAGCTCCTGCTCGAGGAAGGAAACCCTCAGGGAAAGGCGGTGCATCCTTTTTTTGCAACTGCTGTGGGGGGCATCTAATTTCTTTGCTGCTTGGCGGTGGCGGGTGGCTGCGGTACCCCGGCTCCGTCCTGCTGGAGACCTGCTGCGCTGACTTCCTGACCCAGGGAGCGCGGAGGAGGATGCAGGTGTCGCCGTGGATGTTGTTGACGTACTAATCTGCGTTTCCTCCTCCTCCTGGGTCACCAGCTGCCAATATTTGGTGACAGTGGCCTCCAGCCTCCCTTGCCGGGCCCTTTTAGCCAGCTCCTTCCGTGTTGGTTTGGAAGGAGCATCTATATTAAGAAAGTAAGACATAGTCTGTAACCAATGCTCTTTAAGATTAACACGAAATGATTCAGCAGAAAGTTGTGTCACAGTAGAACTAGCAACTTGCAAGCGCAGTATATAACTATTGTGGCCAGTATCTATCTAACCACCCACTTCTTCATCCTTGCTCTAACATTAGTGGGAGTTTAAGGAATCAATTCTACGAGCACTATGGACTCACTCCATTAGAGTCGACTATGACAGTACACCAGTCTTCTTCTTCTTCTTCTCTCTTGTTTAGCAAAATTGGTATGTTAACTTCTGCAAGCCGGCATAATGCCAGCACAGTCAACTTGCACCCGAGAAAAACAGACGCCCGGCATGATGAGTGAGACAGACTTGCGTTACTGTACCAGTCCAGTACATGCAGGTGGTGATGCTCTTACTTTTCTATTATGGGTGGCACTGAGAATACTCTGTTTCAAGGGCTACTGCTTAATTAATTTAACTTTCACCCTACGGTGCCAATGAATACTAGAAAAGGAAAATTAAGATGATAAATAATCTGATTATCTATCACTGCACATGGTATGTATTTGCCTACATATGGGATGACTTTAGGTGCTTTGCTTTTTATTGAGTGAACAGTGATACATCCACACATGAATGACCGAGTTCTACTAAACTTATTAACAGAGGTAGTGAGTGGCCATCGTAATAGCCGGATATATGCTGTGCTTGCAATACAAACTACTGCTACTATTCATGGTAGTATTCGGGAAAAATTACAACTTCTTTTCCTTGCCTTTCCTACACTGGGACGGACGTGCGGGTGCAGTGTTACCTGCTCTTCAAAGTAACACTTAGTTCATCCAGTGACCGTCTACTCTCTCTAGATACACATATGCTATCTAAGAGTCAGATAGTACCATGATCCAGGCATCCATCCATTCAAACTATATGTCAATCATTCTTCTTCATGTCACTCATCTGGACAAACCTTACGTTTTCTCAAGGGGTTCACACCATGCAGTCAGCAATCTCAATAAGTAAGGAATATAGGAGCTTACCACTGCCCGCCACTACCGTGGCAACCCGCACAGCAGTTTGGTCAGGCCCTTGCACCGCCTCCTCCCCAGAGCTTTCCTCCTCCACCTCCGCGCTGGGCCCAACACCAGATGTTCCACCTACAAAGTACATTTAAGAATGTTAGATGTCATAGACATACACCACTCACTAGTATTTTGTCTAGGAATGAAGAAATGTGAATACAGAAACCAATCTAATAATTTGTGACTGTCTACTCTAAAGTAAAAATGTCCCTTTTTCCAGGGAAGCGTGTTGTCTTGCTGCACTTTTTGGCACAACTGATGAATGTTTGCTTTTTAACACGCACCATTTTTCTCATAACAGACAGAAGCTTCACTTCTAAGAAAAAATCCTCATCACCACTAGGACAGAGGGACCAACGATTCAGCACCAAAAAGATAAATTAAAGTTTAAACCACGTGAAGGCTCGGCTCGCCCACAATAAATGTGTGAAATTAATCATTATAAGCACTTTTCCATTTTTAATCAACCGTTTATGTTTTATGACAAGCTTGATTTTAATAAATATTTTTACTTTTAATAAAGCTTTAAAACTTAAATAGACTCTGTGGTTTTTGGTCAAGAGTGAATGAGCAAAAGGTTTTGCAATTTGCAAGCATGAGTCCACTCTGACTCCGTTCTCGTGTCCTGCGTTGGATAATCATCATTGGGGATCAATCATCAATGAATTCGGGAGCTAAATGACTCTGCCATACTATTTAATCAGTAAGGAGATTGGGGGATCTTCAAAGACTGATATCACTGAGGTATGTAGAAAGTCTACCTGCGCCTATTATAATTGATAAACAATGCACTATTTAGTGTCCATAGTTCTGTTTCTGCAGATTTGTCCCTGCAACAGTAGTAGTATGGATTATCCTTCTATCCAAACCAAAAGTAAAGTAGTATCTTATTCTTTCTTGGTGGTCATTCACCTTTTTATTGTTGGTAATTGTTCAAGCATAAACATTTAGAAGACTTGAAGAGACATTATGGACAATCCCAGAGGACTGCACTCTATGCATAGAGCTATTGCTGACTAGAATGGGAGTTTCGTTTAACACCTTTTGCCAAATGTGCAATCTTAGTTAGCTACACAGACAGACTAATAAGAATAATCTAGTAATACCACAGGGAGTCATAGTCGAGGCAGGATAAGAATTTAGATACAGTCTACAAGAAGATCAAAGACGATTTAGAAAAAATCAAATGAGGAACGCTAGGAAAAAATAGGTACTCTATATTAAAATTAAAACTTACCGGGGCCAGCAAAGGAGCCCTCGCCTGCCTCCTCCAATGTCCTCTTGCCCCTGGGGGGAGCTGATGTACAACATGAAAGAGAGAAAGACCCGAAAACATGGATGATTGTTGTAAACAAAATCAAACATTACAAAGGAACAATAACAAAATATTTTGGCGAAATAGCAAATAGACAACTATTCCACTGGATATATTGACCTATCTCATGTGGTCTTCTACGATATTAGTATTGCTTGATTTGCGGACCGTCGACTTGGAAAGTTATGTAACTCACTAAACAAACTACTAAAAAGGTTCGCCTAGGATTGGCAGGCAGCAGTCCGCAGCACGCGAAGTGACAGACAAACTCCATTGTGATTGCAGATCAGCGACAACACTAAAAAGTTTCCTACTACATCAACCAGTCATTAAAATTCTCAAACTATCAATCCACCACCACTATTTTGTCTTATTGCCTGGTGTACAAAGGAAGGACTGGACTTGAGTCTGTAGGGGCAGATTTACAAGCCCCTTGCAGCTCTTTTGCTCCGTTGTTGCGTGACTTTTGTGACACAGCGGCAGAACAAAAGAGGCGCCATGGTGCGGCGCATATTAACAACGTGATGCATATGGGAGATGCATCACGTTGTAAAGCCCTGCACCATCAGGGGGCGTTCCGGCGAAAGGGAGGGCGTTCCTGCGCTGGAACGCATCCTAAAAGTGGCTGAGGGAAATCTACAAGATTTCAATCAGTCACTTGTAGGACAATGATGCGTGACTCAAACCCTGCGCCTGCTTGAAGCAGACGTACGGCTTGACGCAGCATTGGGGAGATAGGGCACCCCAGAGCATTGCTGGAGCTGCGCCATCATTGCGACGCAACTCCAGCAATGCGCCGCCTTTACGGCACAGATGCGTAACGCTTCGGTGATGTTTTGGGCCCAAGGTGCGTCGCATTGTAAATACGGCGCACCATGGGTGGTGGTGGCGTGGCGCACAATTACTGGTGCATCCCTGCTACTTTGCAGGGATGCGCCTGTAATGAAAAATCTGACCCTTAGTGTCTAGCATTACGCAGTTCTTTAAACTACACTCATACATAATTTCTCAGGCCAATGAAATGAACACAAACTCGAAAACAAATAAGCATAGTAGCAACGCTACTGAGAAGGAGAGCAGTGCACCTGAAATGCACAGAAGGTTTTGAAATATAATTTACCTACAATGTAATCAGCAGCATTATTGCAGGAGAAAACAGAGTAGTGAAGAAATAGCTACTACTACTCACCAAGCCCGGGGATCTCGAGGCTGAGCAGGTCGATCAAGTCGCATTCCCGGTCCAAGAGATCCATCCATCGGTGGGTGGCCTGGTTGTAGGTGCGCCGGACCCGAGAGTGTTGGTACATGGCCCGGCACACCTCCTCCCACCGCTTCCGGCGCTCCCGGATCCTGTATCCGCTAGCGATCTTGCCGCCTGCCATGATGGTCCTGGGGAGGTGGCGCTGGACATTAAATACTAGTGCGGCCACCTCCTCTGCGCTAAAGATCTCCCGGGCTGTGACTGTCCCCCCCTCAAACGCCCGCACAGGGGCTGGGCACGGGGTGCGGGAACCTTCTCCTTCTCAGGCTGCTTCCCGGCTCCCTTTACCATGGTCTGGGCAGAAAGGAAGGTAAATAATAAAGAAGAAATAGAATAGGGAAGAAGAAAAGAAAAGAGTTTAAAAAATAGTTTAAAATTAACCAAAAGTAGTAGAAAACACAAAAATATAGAGCTAGAAAAATAGAGGGATATATAATAAGAAAAATAGATTAAAAAAAACTTCAAACAAGCAAAGGTTGGCAGAGATTGACAGAAGATACAGAAAGCATGCCCAGAACCATAGCAATGAATGAAAAACAAGATGGCCGTGCCCGTTCACGACCGCGTGGGTAAGTTCGCGCGGGATTTTCCTCGTGATCACACGCGAACGTGTACTAGCGAGCCGCACACTTTGCGAGATTACACATAGCGCCCGGAAACGGAAATACGTCACGAAAACAAAATGGCCGCGCCCGTGAACGATCGTGAGGGTAACTTCGCGCCGTTGCGCTATAAGCGGCTCGCTAAAACGCACAAAACCTTGCTAACTAACACCCTGCAAAAAAACAAAAAGTATATTCGCACAAATTTGCGGCTTCCGAATTCGATCTCGTGCAAATTCGCGCCCCGCGAATCCCGCAAAATTGCAGAAAACTGAAAGCACTCAGCAGGTGCAAAAGTTCAACCTCATCATTAGTAACCATTCCCTGTAGTGCTTCCTGAGGGCCCCCTCAAGAGTTCAGTTGCCTACTTGCAACTATTCTATGACCCTGCTCTGACCCTCACAGTAGGCTCAGAATAGCTACAAGTAGACCACAAAGGTCCTGTGAAAAAAAATTGCACTGCAACGGAAAGCATTTACCGATAAGGAAGCAGGTGGCAGAATCAGTGACACATTAATCAACCCCAAATTAATTCATGTCAGTTGAAGCAGGGCAGGTGTGCTGCCTTTTCCCCCATAAACTACAGTGATGAACCAGAGGGTGGCAGTGATGTACCAGAGAATGGCAGTGATGTACCAGAGGGTGGCATGAGTGAACCAGAGGGTGACAGTGGTGAAACAGAGGGTGCTGTGATGAACCAGACGTAGAAACAACATAGTCTTGACCGTTGCGACCCGACAAGTAAGTTCGCGTTTGCGAACTGGTACAAAACCCTTGCGAACTGGCAGAAACCCTTGCGAACACAAAAAAAAGAAAAAATTTGCAAATTTGCGAGAGTTCGCGAATTTTGCGGATTGCGAATTCGGGAATACGCAAATTCACGAACCGCGAATTCGCAAAATTTGCCCATACTTAGTCCCTACCTGGAAAAGAAAAGAACTAACAGAAAATTGCCGACTGTGTGGATACTGTAAAGAATCAATATGTCATTTGATGTGCGTTTGTGTTCATTTAAAAATAGAACAAAGGAAGCTGATACTGGCACATTTTAAGGACTTACAAATTTGTACCTGCAGGCAGGCGGTAATAAGCTGGATGAGAGGCACTTCCAATATTTTAATTTGTCGTGGTGTACAATTTATGGCACAAGTGGACACCCTCTTATTGAAAGTAGATAATGAGTAAGTGCAAGGGGGATCCGCTTAGGGATTTTAGATTTGGTAATGTTTTAGAAGTTTTATTGAAATATGATGTTTTCTATTGGACACTATTTATATCTTTTTACTTCATGCTATATGGTTATGATAAACCAAATAAAGTTGTTTTTTGAGTACTGTCTTTGGTTTTGGAAGTGAACCGCATGAAAATAATAGCTGGCATTTGATTGGGGAAGTGAAAATTGTACAAGATTAGGCCACTGCCTTGACCCATAGAGTAGGAGGAGAAAAATATCAGAGAAAGACTATACGAGCAATGCAGAATTATGCAAACGTTCAATGGGATGAAGAACAGCGTAGGTGGAGAAAGGGCATTATTGAGGGAACCAGATTATACCCAGTTCTCACATAAGAGGCAGCAAGAAGTAGTGAGGATTCTTCTAGTTGAGACATATGCAGATACAATGGACCATAGTCTTCACAGAGTGAGATGAACTCTGTGCTTCCAAACACTAACAGCACAGACAGGAATCACAGAAACACAGATGCTGCCACACTCGCGATCGCCTGCTAGAAAAGCACAAATCACGCCAGGGGTGACCTGAAATAGTGCTGTAACTCACGGTTTGGTAGAGTTTTCTGACAGCTGTAATAGTCAGAGTGGGCGTGAAAGTTGAAATGCACCCACACTCCACTAATTACCCTCATTAAACACCAAGATCTGACATCCCATTGGTGTACAACACACAAAGGCAAAACTGAAACGAGCAGAGGCATGAGGAGACAGGCACCTTGCAGAGGTTGACAGCGTGCAGAAGGAGCAGCAGGAATGCTGAATGGCAAAGCAAGAAAATGGTAGCTGGAGCAGCACAGGTGGGTGGAGGCACTCAACGGTCAGCCAACTCATCACCAAATTGAAGTGATCACACTGAGATAGGTATGTGAGGAGACTTCATGTTTATTGACGGTTTGCCTCCACAGCTCCCAGGAACAAACAGGTCCCTGACATTCAAATAAGTACGTTCCATTGTCATGACAATGACATCACAAAAGCCGCTAAGGAGATGGAGGAGAATACTACAAAACGCCCATGCAATGTAAGCACAAGTGAGTCCCCTGCTTCTGTGCAGATGAGAAAACCCAGGTTTTATCTAAATCAAATGCTGAAGTTTAAAACAGATCAATTCCATAATGTTATGCCACAATTTCAGAATCCAGCTAAAAATTATTTACCACAGTTCCCTTTATTTGAAAATGATAGATCAGCTTCTGATATTTCCCAATGAAGGTGTCTGAGAGAGGAAGAACGCGGTACAAAAGGGGGTGGTGATGGACGGAGCATCTGAATCAATCAAACACTCACACCCAGTCAAAAGATCTGGGTTTAATCCATCACCGTTCTTTAGCCCACTCTGCCACCCCAGTTCAGACATGGCTATATGCAAATCAGTCTGACCCTGTGCCTCATGGGAACAGTCCAGCCCGAACTGCCAAGCCATGCCTTCCCTGGACCAGAAACCGGTCCTCGGTAGCTTGTTTCCGGTCCAGGGCAGAGTGGGCTAAAGAACGGTGATGGATTAAACCCAGATCCTTTGACTGGGTGTGAGTGTTTGATTGATTCAAATGCTCCGTCCATCACCACCCCCTTTTGTACCGCTGAGAGTGGAAGAAGACTGCATGCTTGGTGCAGTCTTAGAGGTAGACCAGAGTTGCCTGTAGGTAGATACAAATGTTTATGGTCATGATGTGTAATTTTTTACCGACCCAGGAGCTACCCATTCTACTGTCAGAATAGTGGAAGTACCAGACCTATCTCTCTTGGGAAACTTTCAAAGTAGTTGGGTCATGAATAAACACCTTATAAATATAATTTCAGGGGAAGTTTCAGTAAAAATATGGCTTTCTTTTTTTTTAATTTTTTTTTATTGAGATGGATCAGAATATAAAAAAAACATATTTACAGATATCAGCTGGATAAGAAAATGGTAAAATCAGACATTACTAATAAAATATACATATACATCTTCTACATCTTCCAGATCTTAGCGATCAACCAAAAACTTGTCACAAGACTAGCCTCATAGGAAAAAGTTACATTCCAGAACGGTAAAGGAGACTCAAGGACTGTTCAGATTATTCATCTCATTTTTCTCCAATTACTAAGAGGAGCCCATATCTTTTTACCATAATCTTTCCTCCTTTTACCTTTAAAGCTATATAGGCATTCCTCAATATTATGAGTCCCCAGCAATCTCGTAAGCCACATCTGAAAAGTGGGAGCTATCGGATCTTTCCAGGCCGCCACAATTAAGATTCTAAAAACAGCCACACACAGAAAGATAAAAGCTTCGGCTTCTTGTTCGATTATAAGGTTTTCATCCCTGCCAATCAAAACAGTAGTAGGGGATAGAGGAATTTGACGCTCTAGCAGCCCCGATAAAAACTTTTCCATTTCTGTTAAAACTGGTTAAGATTCTGACAAGAATAAAACATATGCAATAAATCCGCCGGGCCTTGATTACACCTTGGACACCTATCAGTATCTCTTTTACCCCATTGAAACAGCTTAGCAGGAGTATAGTAAAGGTTAAACACCATCTTATAATGCTGCGCTTTTAAATTAGTTGCTCTTAGTACTTTTCTATTCAATGCCAGAGCATAATCTACATCTATATCTGGGTCCCCAATTCTTTGCGCCCAGGCAGTTTCTATTTGTCCAATGTCATCTCCCAAGCCCTGTAGAAGATAGCTATACCCTATTTTAATCTTCTTGCCCCCATTCATTATGTATTTCACAATCGGGTTTAGCTCCTGAATAGAAACCCTAGGTCTAAGTGACTTCACTGTTTGTTCTAATTGTTTATATAAAAGCCAGTGGTTCGTAGGGATACCGTATTTTTGTTGCAAAACATCAAACCCTAATAATTCATCCTTACACATGACATCCCCCAGACATCTAATGCCCAACCTCTTCCATGTGCCGCTATTTCTGTTCTGTCCTAGATGAAAGAATGGGCTTGAGCTCCAAAGATCTACTGTACCATTGATCTTAGGGATCTTGAGAAATTTCAGAATCGCCTTCCATGTACCCCACGCACTTAACATCACTTTGCTTTTGCTCCTTTTAAAATACAAGACATTGATTTCTCGTGTTAAAATCCCCATAGCCCTTTCTCCAATTAATAATTCATATATTGTGGGGATTCTGTGGGATCCAGGCGGCATCTCTAGAACATCATAATTCAATAAGTAATTCATATGCAGCATTAAACAGACCCAGTGATATAACCTTAAATTAGGTGCAGATAACCCTCCTCCCTCCAGTGGTGCAGAAAGTCGAGCTAATGATCTCCGGATTTTTCCATATTGCCATAGAAATTGTGAAAACACTGCTTCCATTTTTTTCATCAAACCCTCTTCAACAAGTAGCGGTATGGCACGGAATAAATACAGTAATTTTGGAAACATTGACATTTTCAATACATTCACCCTTCCGATCAAAGACAGATGTAGTACATCGATTCTTCTCAATTCTTTGTCTATTAAAGTAAGTAAGGGCAAGTAATTTTCCTGTATGATTTTACCTACATTTGCATTGATTTTCACTCCAAGATAGACCGCGGAATCTACATACCGTTGATCCCTTTTATGGATGTTCTTTGTACAAATTATTATTGTTTTTTCCGTGTTGAGCTTATAACCAGAGTACAACCCGAACTCCTGAGCCAAATGGCTTAATTCCAGTATTGCCGTTTGTGGATTAGTGGTAACAATTTCCAGATCATCTGCATACGCCAATAACTTGGTAGTATGTCCGTAAGTTATAACAGGGGTTATTTTATCAGAAGCAAGAATCTTCCTAATTAACGGGTCTATATAGAGTGAAAAGAGTATAGGGGAACAGGGGCATCCTTGACGGGTGCCTCTTCTAATCACCACCTCTTCCGATTGTAGTCCCATTGAGGTGATTCTGGCTACAGGATCCATATACATAGCTTTAATTGCTTTCCTGCATTTCTCTCCAAAGCCCCTTCTGGCCAATACATCCCACATAAAATCCCAGACCACACGGTCAAAAGCCTTTTCGGCATCTAAAAGGATCATGGCCATATCTCCACCCGCAGCACCCATTGCATCAAATAACGAAATTGCCCGCGCTATGTGTTCTGTGGAACCTCTCCCTGGGACAAACCCATGCTGCCAGGGTGAAACAAGTTGACCAATATTCCTTCCTAGCCTTTTCGCCCATACTTTGGAATAAAGTTTGGCATCCGCATTTATCAGCGAAATCGGCCGATATGAGCCGGGATTCTCCTCCGGTTTTCCCTTCTTATGGAATATTACGATATTGGTCTGTTTCCATGTATCCGGGACCTTACCAGAACAGATTATTCCATTAAATAGATCTTCAAGCAAAGGAAGAATTTCCTCTTCTAAAACCCTATAAACCTCTATTGGTAAGCCATCTGGGCCTGCCGCTTTACCCGCTGCCAGTTCATTCAGTGCAATCTTTATCTCCTCTGCTGTTATATCCAAATCCAATTGCACCTTATCCTCCTCCTCCACCCTTGGGCATGGGGGTCCCTGATCTTGCAAGGGTGGTACCACCCCTGGCTCCTGATCGTACAGTTTCTGATAGAATTTCTGAAATACATCCATTATTGCTTTTGGGTCTGTATATTCTACACCGTTATACTTGATCTTACCAATTTTATTACGATTTGTTTCTTGCCTAATGCGCAGCGCTAATGCTCTTCCAGCTTGTTCGCCTGTCTCATACCTCCTCGCTCTATGTGTTTGATATTCACAGATCTCCTTCTGCGTGATTATTTTTAAGATCTCGCCCTTGATCCGAGCCATGTTTCTAACAGTTTCCCCACTATCCTTGCCTGAAACTATTTCCTCTATATGACATCTCTCAACCTCTGCAAAGTCTGATATGAGTTTTTCCGCTTTACTTTTATCCTCTTTCCTTAATTTGGCTGCACAGCTAATCGTCTCACCCCTTAATGCAGCCTTAAAGAATTCCCAAACTCCATTTCTGGAAGCACTATATCTATTAAACTCAAAAAATTCCTTCACCCACTTTTTAATATGATTTACAAACCTTTCATCATTTAATAGTTTCCTTTCAAAGGTCCATCTTGTTGTTTTCCTCTGCATATTAGGAACCTTATACGTCAATATCAAGGGGTTGTGATCAGAGACTATTCTTGGTAATTTGACTATTTTAACCATGCCAATTTCCCCCATTGTCACAAAAAAATAATCCAATTTAGAATATTTCTGTGCCGGGTGGGAAAAATACGTATACCCTAGATCCCCAGGCACTTTTTCTCCCCATACCTCCACCAAGCCATGAGACTGAATTAAGGAGCCGAGAGCTCTATTTACTTTACGTTTACGACCTGTATATCTACTTCCCTGTTGCCAGTCCACTGAAATATTCATATCCCCACACACTATCATCGGGGTGGTCCAATTAGCTAACTCTTCTTCCAGTTTATCATAAACCATTGGGTCGTCTTCATTTGGGCCATACATCACACACAATGTAAATCCCAAGTTCAATTCCACTAGGACCCACCTACCAGACCCATAAGTTTGACTGCGTTTCACTCCACCCAGATTCCTTTTTGCTAAAATAGCCACACCTCTAATCATAGATGATTGCGATGAACATCCAATCATGGTATACCCATGCATCTCCAGCAGCTTCCTTTTAGCCCAGGGTATATGGGTTTCCTGAATGCACACTATGTCTATATTATTTGATTTGACCAAGTGACTCAATCTTTGCCGTTTCTTCCAGTCGTTTAGACCACCTACATTAATAGTGCAAATCCTAATGTCTGCCATTATTGACACGTTTACATTTCCTACAATGTCTGTTAACCATGAATCTAATACCAGCCCAAGTCATATTCATTTCCATCTCATAGTTTTTCTTTTTTTTAATCCACCCTTTTCCCCCTCAACCCCCTCCCCCTCCCCCTGCTCCCCCTCCCTCCCCTTGCCCAGCTCCCATCCGGAGCTCCCCCTCACCTACCCCCCTTTTTCAGAGGTGCTCAGACCAATGGTCTGTGCACGTGATGGTTCGCAGCCCTGATTGAGGAGATTTAATCCTGTATCCCATCTTTAGTTCCTATGACCCCCCACCATATACAATACACTCCACCCCACACTCTGTGTTCCTGCTTTGTACTTTACCTAAACTTAACAGGGCTTCACTTTTGTCTAGATACTGCTGATATGATAATCCCAATTATTATTACCAGACACTAATATCAATCATTGCTTAACAATTCTAGGCATTTTCTAGACCCCCTGCGACATCAAGAATTCTTTGGCCTTAACCTCAGGGGAAAAATATAATGTTTTTCCGTCTTTGATTATTTTCAGCTGGGCAGGGTTTATCAGGTATGCCTGCATACCCTTTTCCTGAAACGGTTTAATCATCTGCCGTAATCTCCAGCGTCTCTCCACCGTGATATGACAAAAGTCAGGGCGAACAAAGAAAGAGTAACCATCAACCGTCTTTTTTTTAATCAGGTCTCGCCCTCTCAGAAATTGCTTGCCTCAGATTAAAGTTGCCCAGAAAAATTAAAATTGCTCTGGGCTTGTCTCCCTCTTTCGCATTCTTGTGGATTTTGGCAGGGATACGGTGTGCCCTCTGAACCTCCCTAGCGAAATCCCAATATTTCAAATCGGTAAAGGCATGTTCAAATAGATTGACAACAAATGGAGTGTCGTGCTGGAAAGAGAGCACTAATATTGGCAGTAAAAAGCGGAGACGCAACATTATTAATAGCCACTAAACGCAAGAGCTACAAATCCGAGTTAAAGGCAGCAAGGAGAGACTGGGAAGATGCATTTTGGCAGGAACTCCGTGTCGCCAGTGTAGAAAAAAATGCAAAAGGTTTTTGGGACTTATTACGAAAGAAAAACCGACCCCTAGATTCTGTCATCACATGCAACATAACTGAGGATCTGTGGTATTCACACTTCTCAAAATTGTATACAGCATCTGTAGCAGAAGCGATTGATTTCCCACTACCACAGATCTCTCGAGGTGATGGGAGTTACGAGGAAAGTCTGTTTACCAGGAAAGAAGCGGAAGGTGCTATAAAATCTCTTGTTCCGCGCAAAGCGGCTGGTCCCGATGGCCTTCCTGGCGACCTGCTTCGCGCAGACTTAGGTGATTGGGGTATGCTAATCGCATCAGTATTAAACGCGGCTATGGCAGGTGCTCCCCTGCCCGCCTCATGGATGGCCGCCGAGGTGGTCCCCCTGCACAAGAAAGGCTCAAGAGACGACCCAGCAAATTACAGGCCGATTAGCCTGATAGATTGTTCACAAAAAGTAGCGGGCAAGGTCCTTTTAGCCAGAGTTCAGCAGTGGGCTGACGAAAATAAGATACTTTCGGATTTCCAGCTGGGTTCCGAGCTGGCACAGGAACAATAGAACAATCGTTAAGGCTGCTCATGATCCACTGGAAGGTCGTTACGATTGGGAAGGGTACTTTATATCTGGCCTTCATCGACCTCCGGACGGCCTTTGATTTGGTTCCCAGAAACAACCTATGGAAGGTTTTGTGTGACCTTGGCATGCCACCCTACTTGCTTCATTTGATCATGAGGTTCCATGAAAAGAACTATGCCCAAATACGCTGGGGGCCGAATGGTCAAAAGACCTCAAGAATAGATGTGAATAGAGGTGTGCGGCAAGGTTGCGTACTTGCCCCAACCCTATTCTCTCTCTATGTAAATGGGGTGGTGGACTACTTGACCAGGATACCAGCAGATGCACCCCGTTTGGCAGGCCGTTTAATTCCCACTCTGCTTTTTGCGGACGATACTTTACTTCTGTCAAAATCCCCAATGGGCCTTCAGCAGCTTCTCTCTGGTTTTGACGATTTTTGCAAGCAGAGAGGACTCTGTATTAATACAGATAAAACAAAGTATCTCATCCTGAACCCCCCGCAAAAACTTGGCCCTCCTCCAACACTGGGGTCCGTTGCACTGGAAAGGACCAAGACGTTCGACTATCTGGGTATCCGGCTGGTGGACTCCATGAAATGGGACTATCACTTGACCAAAATGTTTTTGAGTTTGAAAAGAGTAACTGGGGCCCTGCTGAAAGAGCAGAGAGCAGCTTCCATAAAACCAATAGCAGCAGTAATGGACATTTACTCGGCCAGAGGAGTAAGTGCCGCTCTTTATGGGGCGGAACTCTGGGGAATGTCAAACATGAAAGCGCTTACTCGAGCTGAGAACATCTTCTTGAGAAGTTTGATGTCTCTCGGTCCATCTGTCCCCATTCTACCATTGCAATTGGACATGGGCTGTCGGGCGATTGAAGACCAAGCAAAGTTACGCCCTTTGCTTCTGTGGGCCCGCATCTGGAGAGTGCCTGAGCTCTCAAGTTATGCGGATGGCCTGCGGGAGATAATCAAATCTACAGGTTGGGCAAAAATAAAATGGCTAAGGGACATCAAAGCACTACTTGCCAATCTGGGGCTGGAAGAAGCATGGCATCAACAGACAGCCCCGCCCAAATCAATGCTAAAACAACTTTACTGGACATGGGTGGCAAACAAAAGAAACTCTTCTGCAATGATTTGCAAAACGACTAGAAACTTTGTGGAGTTCAAAGATGTCCCCATTAGAGAATTGTATTTGGATATTATCTCAGCCCCATGGGAAAGATCCCTGTATTTTAAATTTAGAATAGGTCTTCTCCCTGTAATGGAACTCACATGCCACTGGAAAATTCCTTACCAGACTGCTCCATGGTGCCCCTTCTGCCCACAGCGCCGTGAATCTGTCCCTCATTTGTTATTCGAGTGCCCTGCCTATAAGGTTCCACGGATGAAATGGTTAAAACCCATGTGTCTCACCTTGGGCACAAGACATTGTAATGTGGCACTAAGGATATTACTTTCAGACACTCGCACATTTTTTGCATGCGCCACCTCGAAGTATCTTGGGTGGGCATGGCGGATTCGGTCAAAGAGACTTAGGCAAATTCTTTAATCATGTTTTTACTTCTGTGGTCTGTTTCTTAAACATACCTCTTTTAGGTAATTTATATAATTCTCCCCCTAAAAATTATAGTAAAAATTGCTGATTTTTATCATGCAAGGGGTTTTTACACTTTTTACTTTCAATGCTCCAAAAAGAATTTTATATGTATGTATGCTTTTTAAGATATTTGTTATGTCGAAATAAAGCCTATTTGACTTGACTTGAAATGCTTTCATGTCTGTATCCTCTGACCCTTCAGGGATTCCCAGAATGTGTAGATTATTCTGACGCGATCTGTTCTCCAACGCCTCCAATTTCCACTGTATATCAGTTAGCTGCTCTGTCTGCAGATCTACCTTGCTAGACGCCGCCGCTGACTCGGCTTCTGTTGAAACAACTCGCTCTTCCAAGTTAGTAACCCGCTCTCCCAGGTTCACACACACCTTAGTCAGCTTCCTTACCACCCCTTGCATTTTTCTGACTGCCGCCTGAGACTTACGGCTCTCCTGTCGGGCTTCTTCCCTGTGTGCAATTATCTCCTGGTGTATGACCTCCAGGAGGGACATTTGTGCCGATTCCCCTCCAGGGCTTTCTGGGATTGGTTTAGTCATCGGTTGTTCTCTTTTCTGACAGTGTATTTTCGCTCCCACCGTGGCTTTCACTGCGGTTATCGGGGGGCTAAATTCGTCCTATTCCAAATCACTGTCAGTATCTGAACCACTGACTTCTTGATCCAGACTGTCTTCCTCTTCCTCCGACCATTCACCGCCCTCTGATACTGAGAAGAATGCCTCACTTGGGGCTTCCTTTTTGTCACTACTGTCTCCCCCGGTATCATCCTCCAAAATCTCTTCTAATACTCGGGGTATCGACAATACGTTGACCTCGGAATCCCCTACTGGACCCCCTGCAGGATCCATCCCCCCTTTCTCGCACCCCTCTGTGCTTCCGGCAATGTTTGGCTGAGCAGTGGTAACTGTAGCATTTTGGGATACCTCCCCTGTGATATCGGGGCTCCCAGCATCATCAACATCATCAGTCTTTGCCGTAGCCTGAATAGCCTCAAAATGAGGGCCTTTGAGTCTTTATTTTTGCTCAACTTTTGAAATATATCAGATATCGGGGTGGTGCCCTGAGAGTCTAGGTTTACTTTACTGCCCCCTTGCTGCTGTACCATTTTTTTTGCTGGGGAAACTTGCTTCTTCCTCTTATTGCCCTCTAGTTCTGCCATAGAGTCCGCAAGCTCTGCTGCAGCCTTCCTCCTTGCGGTTGCTTTGGCACTTGCACTAATCTTGGGAGCCATGATTTCCCTCCTCCTTTCCTCAAGCCCAAACTGCTCCTTACCGCATATAATGCTGTCCCAGTTATTATCCTCCAAATTCAGGTCCGTAGGGGTCTCCAGGGCGTTCGGTATCCTCCCCTCATCACTTTGATGCGAGTTCACTTGCCAGTTCGGTTGGGTCTCTAATTGCCGAGATTCCGCTGACCGGAGCTGTCTGCTCCGCTGCCGGCTCCGTTTTGTCAGTGAGCTCCGCACCGTTTGTTTGGTGAGAGCTATCTCTGCTAACTCCGCAGTCTCTGCCAGCAGCCCAACAGCCGACCCGCCTCTCAGCCTCCTCGCCACCTGCAGCAAATCCAATAGCAGCCGCTTAAGCGGCCGTCGGCAAGTCAGTCTCATACGGCAGATTTTCCCTCTAGCGCGTTCCGAGTTTTCAATCCTTTTTGCACCTCGCGTCTCCCGCGTCTCGTGTCTCGCGTCTCCCGCTAAACTGGGTATTCAGTTTCTACACGCTCCGTGGCTCCGTAGTACAGGTTTGCGGAGTCATACTACTTTCATTCCTGCATCTCCTCAATCAAGCTGCTTCCCGGCCGTCCAACGCGGCCGCCATCTTGCCCCCTCTCCACATCTCAAAAATATGGCTTTCAAGGAGAAGCACCAATTTGTTTTTTGTGACACAAGCCCAGTAAATCTGTTAGGGAGATACCTAGTGTGCAAGCTGAATTGTACCATATATTGCACACCAGACGGTGTTGCATTTCAGACTCATGATGAGGATGTATATTGTAAAAGGATCATTAAAAATGCTGAGGTATAAATGTTCCCTTTTGTTAACTATTTCTGAATTACTTGAGGACCTAAGAGACACAGTCATTGCAGAAGGTTTGGACTTCACAGGGAAAGATATCGGACTTTTAAAAGCCAAATTCTGTCTAACCCAAAACACCATCCTATCTGACTCCAGAGACCATTGCAGGAAAGAAAATAGTGATTGAGGATGTGCTACAGAAAGGCATATTGAGGGAGTTGATTGGAAGCCCATGTAACTCTCCCATAATGGGTTTACAGCAGCCCAATGGGAAATATAGAAATTCCCAAGGCCTGAGAAGTATTTTTGAAATTGTAATGCCTTGTTGTCCCTGGGTACCAAATTCAGCCATTGTACTTTTTCAAATCTCATGTACTGAAGATTGGTTTACTGTCATTGACCTACGTCAGGCTTTCTTCTCAGTGTCCTTGCACGAAGATAGCCAGTATTAGTTTTTATTTACATTGTAGAAAAGGACCTTAACGTGGTGCCGTATTCCTCAAGGGTATACTGAGAGTATGTCTGTTTTAAATCAGACTTTAAAAAGAAATCTAGAATCTTTATAAATGTAGTTTGTAGCATCGGAACCTTGTGATGCTTGTAGATGTGACATTGTTGCACTCTTGAATCATGTGGCAGAAAATGGACACAAAGTGTCTCCAAGTAAACTGCAGTACTGTCAAAAAGAAGTTCAATATCTGGGACACATTATACTGAATAGAGTTCGAAAGGTGTATCCAGAGAGATTGGAAACCATCTTACAGATGAATCCACCCCAAACTCAAAAGGAAGTCACACTGTTCTTCTGAATGGTTGGCTTCTGCAGACAGTCAGTGTCAAACTTTTTCTTGATGGCCAAACCTCTAACAATTTTGACCAACAGAGATGTCTCTGATCTGTTTCCATGGGCATACGGTCCCTTAAGATGCATTGATTAGTGTGAAACTGGCGTGCAATGTGTGTTGCTGTGGGTGTTCTACTAAAACACCCCTGCTTCTGACGCTGCCTCATGTTTACAAGGATTCAGAAAAGGGGGTGGTGATGAACAGAGTGTCTGAATTAAGCAGACCACTCTTACCCAGTCCAAAGATCAGGGCTTGATCCATCACCGTTATTTATCTCACTGCCCCATCCCAGCTCAGAACCTGGCTATATGCAAATCAGTCTGTCCCTGGCCCAGTGCATCATGGGAACAGGGCAGACTAAACTACCAAGCCAATTCTTCACCAGAAAGGAGACAAGAATCCTGATGGAGCAGTGAGAAAGGGACTCATGTCTGAGTATACCCTGCCACACCTATAGTGCCAGAAACCAGTCCCCGGAAGCTTGTTTCCTTCCCAGTGTAAGAATTGGCTTGGTAGTTTGGTTTGCCCTGTTCCCATCATGCACTGGGACAGGAACAGACTAATTTGCATGTAGCCAGGTTCTGAGCTGGGATGGTGCAGTGAGCTAAAAAACGGTGTTGGATCTAGCCCTGATCTCTTGACTGGGTGAGAGTATTCTGCTTAATTCAGAAACTCTGTCCATCACCACCCCTTGTTGTTAAATATTTTGTCCACCATAAGCGTGGAAGGGTATACTCAGATGTGAGTCCCTTGCTCATTGCACCATCAGGATTCAAGCAAGCCGGGCCGACGACGGCTGAAATGCCAGAAACCGGTCCCCGGAAGCTTGTTTCCTTCCCAGTGTAAGAATTGGCTTGGTAGTTTGGTTTGCCCTGTTCCCATCATGCACTGGGACAGGAACAGACTAATTTGCATATAGCCAGGTTCTGAGCTGGGATGGTGCAGTGAGCTAAAAAACGGTGTTGGATCTAGCCCTGATCTCTTGACTGGGTGAGAGTATTCTGCTTAATTCAGAAACTCTGTCCATCACCACCCCTTGTTGTTAAATATCATGTTTACAAGGGTCTGTAAATCTGAGGCAGCACTAACAACTAACGCCATTCAAGAGCAGGTGTTTGTATGTGTGCTGCATTCTTAGCAAAATGCCATTAAAGAATATTTATGTGCAGGATGGTGTTTCTATGTAAATATGACCCTCTGTGGTTTTACCCGGCTCTTCACTGTTTGATTTACTACTGACCCATATATTTTCATGATGGCCATAATGTGGAAATATCATGGTACACAGGAACATTTGTATTTTCAAAATCACAGTTAACCTAAGTCTAGTTTGATCACTGTTCTGTTCTGATGCACCCTTATTTGTGACTATTTGCACTGCTCTATTAAGGCCTTCTCAATGCACCATGAATCCTGACACTGTAACCTTTACAGATGCTTGGTTGTCTTTGTGTTGCGTCCTTATGAGAGTGTTTGGTAATGACTGTCAACCATATTTGTTTCATTGTCAGTTCACACCTAAGGCATGGAATCTTGCTCTTGCTTACCTACAGGCGGTACTCTCACTCATTCCTCATTCAATGACTTATCTGCTGGCTAGACCCTGCATGTAGATAGAATGGGAAATGTCTAAAATGCTACGGCATCATGTAAGGGTTTGGTAACATCCATGGCCAATAACTTCTGTTAGAGGCTGGCAAAGGTAAATATTTTTTTCTGATGGAAACCTGTTCCAAAACGTTTGATCCTTTTTGAGACAATATGAAAACCATGGAAATAACTGTATATCTAGATGAGTAAAGTGCATTAGTTTGCATATTTCTTGTTCCATGCAAAATAGTTGTCTTCTTTTGCACTACTGTGGACCCTGATATCCCTGCTAAATGTGAACAGTGGGGCAATATTGAAGATTTCGGTAGTGATTGGGAATTGTGAAAGCTCTGCTACTCTTACAGTTATTGTAACCAAAGCTCCTATAAATCAGACAGATTTCAAATCTCACTCATTAAGATTTTTCTAAGAAATCTGGATATCAGAGGTTTTTCATGGCTAACTTGACCAAGATTTTGCCTGCTCTATGTGAAGAAGCAGAGAAGTTTTGGAATGGCGAACTAATCTTTTTATAAAGGAGTTGGTAATAATTCCAGGAAATCCCCGTAGATCAAGTCAATGTGAGCTGTCATGTCCTCTATTGGCATTGCATATTCATTGGCAACTTCTATCTTTTGGTAATCCTTTACCAAGATCTTTACCACAGTCAACCCATGAAGCCAGACCTCTTCTCTTATTCCTGTTGCCATTTCTCAGAAAAATCCACAACTTGAATCAATTCAAGCTGTACCACCTCTACTATATCACTTGCTTTATTAAAAATGTTTTACATAGAGTCCAGAAAATATGGAGTGTTCAGAGACTAGTTCTCACTGAACCTACAATTAAGCCTTGAGCATTCAAGGGAGAATTTGCCAGGATGGTATTACTGATGTGAGCTGCACCCTCCAATGCATCCCAATGTGGATGGTGTCATTTTGTGTTTCTTGCATGGCAACAAGAAATATGAAAGAGGTGAGGCAAGACCTATCAGAGTATAGCTTCATGTCCCATAGATTCTCATAATCGATGGTAAAACAAATCTTTGAGTATAACATGGCCCAAAGAACTTCACCGAAACAATGATACCTGACTCATTAGCACTATTGGTTTTGCTGAAACAGTCTGGTGCCCTTTGTACCATAAACGATATTTTGTTGTGCCAGATGCTTGACATTGGATGTGTATTTTACACTATTTCTACTTTTCTTATAAACAGTCACACGCCTAACAAGGACAGAATTGCCCCTCAGATAGTGGTTCTTGGATGACATATAAAGAAGATGCCTTAACCTCCTTTCATATTTTTTTAGGAAGAACAGTGCATGACCTACTCCAAAGAGCTTTCATACTTATACTGATGCCACTCGACTCACGCTCCACTTTAATGTCGATATACAAAAGGAGGCAAATTATTTTAGTAACCTTTTTTCTGGAATTCAACAGTGGATGTGGGGCAGAAGCAGGTTACAATGATCACTGTGAAACAATACTGAGACAATGTTACACTGGTTACCAACTGCAAAGAAGACTTAGCTGTAAGCACTCCCTATTGTGCAACGTTCCCCTTTAATCATATTCTTCTCAGACTTGTAATTATTTAAACATATGATAATGAAGTGGTTAGCTGGCTATCATATTGTTACCAACTCTCACGGAAAATTAGAGTTCTTATATGTGTCCAGCATGAGTCATCATACTGTACAGAGAGTGCCTTCTAAATGTAATATCCTATAAAAATACAATTTGTAGCCTGAAGGGTATCGAACATTTTACATCTTTTTGATTGAATATCGATTGCAAGGATCTATGTGATCATTTTCAGTTTGGCATTGGGGTGGCAGAATTCGAGTTTCTAACTGCCCTGCATGAGCCTGCCTGACATATATTTAGGTCCCACTCCTTCTTCCCCTTTTAGGAACACCTTCTCTTTACCCCTCAATATCTACTGTCTTCAGACTTTTGCACCTATTTCTCCCTCACCGATATGCATATCAATGTATATATTTCTTTATACATATTAAGTGCTTAATATGTAAAAGAAAAAATGTCTATTCTGGAAGCTCTGCTCAGAAGCCCACCAGCTAATTAAACGGTGCATGCCGAATACCAAGGCTGCACTGGTCTTAAATACAAATCATGCACCTTCAATGCACTACCAGGCAATCCCTCTCCCTATATCTCTTTCTTGCTTGTTCCTGGTTTTTCGTTTTTTTGGTGGTTTTGCAGCAGCGGCTGCTACCTGTAGAGCGGGGCTAGTGGGGTGGGGGATGAAAAAAACATTTTTTTAAAACACATACCTGTGACAGCAGGCCGGCTGCCACCTCTCCTCCGTCCTGCTCCAGTCCTGCAGCAGGATACAGGAAGCAGCAGGAATCACCCAACTCCCAGGCTCCCAACAGTCAACCACAAAGCTGCAACGCAGAGTTTTGATTGGTCGTGGATTGGCTCTCAGCCATGGAACAGGGGCCTAGGAATGTTCTCCGTGCATCCTGTATGGAGAATATGGGAAGTGCGCATGACTGTTTTGGGTGGTCAGAGAGAGCTGACCAAACCCTCATGTTTACTTAGGAGTGGGAAAACCACTCCACCCCTGCTCCTCTATCTTCGGAGGATACCCGCCCCACCCAGAAAGCTGCTGCAGAAGGATGAAACATAAAATGATAATAACGTGCATTATTATCATTTTATGTTTCCTGCTGCGGAGCAGTGCGGCAACTCTCCTCCGCCTTAGCGAAGGAGCCACCACTGTGGTTTTGCCATCTTTCTGTTTTGTTCCTTCATCTGTTTAACGTATGTGTTTTGAACTCTCAGGAAATGTCTGGTGCTGAAAATTAAGTGCTGGTCCCAAATATTAAATGCTGGAGCCGCCCACCGCGAACCACCTGCTCAAATTAAGCACTGGGTAAACTTATACATAGACATAATATTATATTGATGGCGACGTCTTCACTCAATACCCTTTGAATGGAATGTGCTAAACATTTCACGCGTCCCCAAAAACAGCAAGAATTTGTTATATAAAAGCTTTTCCATTAAATTGCATATTTCTTTCTATTGTAAATACAAAGCCATACTTTTACTTTGATGAATGCATATACATTTATCCTGTCACAGGGGTATGAGGTAATGAATCAAGCTTCAGTTTCAATAACAAGGCTTGTTCATTGTCTCTTCACACATCATCTCCATTAGAGCATACAAATTTCATGTTCTTTACAAAATATTTGTACAATTCTTTCTACAGACTAGCACTTGAAAAATAAATAAATATATGGTTTCCCATTGTACATACATTCCAACCAGGAATAAATGTGGTGGACACGTGCAATATTCTAAATATTCAGCATTAGCATACACACACAATTGAAAAACATTATTTCAGTATACAAAGGCAGAAGGTGAGTCAGATTATGTGTTGTAAATATAGTTTAATTTCCCTGTATTTGCATACATATATTTCTCTTCTTCAAATAATGACAGTTTATGTCAGCGTGGACACATGCTCAAAATGCAATTTCAGTATATTATAGCAGCTCCAAATCTTTTTACATTTATTGTTTTCGATAGTGCCACTTAAATTAATAATGAAATTGTGGTGAAAGCGCCTATTTACATTTACTCTTTTCTCATGAAAACAACTTTTCATTGTCAGGTTTCCACCCGTAGTGCTGCAGTGTTATACCAATGTACAGAACGCATTTAAAATGTTGTGTATGTATGTGCGAAATATATAAAAGCCCAATAATACTTGATATATACTTTGGCCCTCATTACGAGGGAGTTGATTAACTGCGATACTTACAGTACCCTGTGTTATCTCACATCACAATTATATGTTTTGTAGTAAATATCATCAGGTTAATCCTGCCAATACTTATGAGGTCAAGAATTGCAAGTATTTACTGGAACAGATATAAAAATCTGCATGTTATTCCACAAAAAGTTGTAATCGCATCTGGTAAATGCTGACTCAGCAAAAGATTTTATCAGCTTTGATATATATCACACACATTTCTGGTCACTCTTAAGGAGGGACATGAAACGCAACTTTACATATTACATGCTATGAGACCATTGTGATGCTAATAAAATGTTGTACGTATGCTAAGAATTTCAGACTTAACCCCAAAAAGTCTTATATAAATTGGTAATCTAATTTAGATTATGCACTCCTCGAGTGGTACTGTTCACTAAATTGACGTTCTTCCTGTATGCAGAGCTTTGCTGTTGAAAATCATGTTACCGCCATCGGTAAGTGTGGCTTACACTCCCTCTGGGGTCAAATGTACTAAGGGATTTTGTAGTGGTAAGCCCTGCGTGTTACAAATCACAGGATTTGCATTCCCTCACATCGCTTTTCTCTAAAGCACTCACCAACACTTTATGATGAAAAAAAGTTTTTCTAAATCACAAAATAGGATTACCAACCTATATAGAATTCCAAGTTGGGTGGGGCATATAAGCGGTGATTAAAAATATTGGGAGGCGGGGGGCGTGGCTTGGCGGGCGAAGATGGCGGTCGCAGCCTTGTAGAGCTCCCGCCGGCCCGGACTAAATCCGATCATTTATCCTGACCCCCGAGCCCACTGCTGGTGCCCAGTGCCTGTACTCGATCCGGTGAAGTCTCCAGTCTGCATTGGTGTGTGGATCCTGTGATTCCTCCCTTCCTGTGATCGAGGGGAGTCGGCGGCAGAGTGCGGCCTGGTGGCCGGCCGGAACCGGGGTCCTCGAGTTTCGCGACGCCTGGTGGCAGCTGTGACCTGGCGGGTGCGGGTGGCATCCGCTGTGCCGTCCTGGGCTTATCTCTCCGCCAGCGATCGCCTGGAGTTTGAGGCGGAACCAGCGACTCCTACCCATCGGCACTTCCCCTGCACGACCGGCGAGTGGTGGCGGCGTGGCCGGGCCCTGCGACAGTCTGGTGGCGGGACTCCTTGTGCCCGGGGGCGACCGGGGCTGGACTGGTGGTCGGCTGGCCCCCCTGATCCGCCTTCCCTGGCTAGGCCCGCTGGATACGGCGACCCCTGGACCGCGGACCCGCTGATTCTTCCTGATATATCCTAGACGGCTGCCCGTGGGGACGAGTGTGGGTGCGGCCTGTCCTGCTGGGGTGACGCCGGGGCCTCGATTTTCGCGACATCCGATCGCAGCGTCCCTCCCCGGGGCCTCATCTGGGCCGCCCCGTTCCAGTTCTTGCGACAGTGCCCGAGAGTGGTGTGGGCCCTGCCCGGCGCTTGCCATGACCAGGGACAGAGGAGGTGGCCCGCCCAAGCATGGACCCATAGATAAATTCACAGGGCCGAGTGGTGGCGCTGGGGCGACCGGTGGCAGCGGCGGCCCCGGGCCAGACAATGCAGCTATCCTAGCGGCCATAACCCAGTCTCGGGACATGCTCGATGCCAAGATAGGCGCGGTCGGGGCGGATGTCACGCTCCTACGCCAGGACCTCCGCAATGCAGTGGAGCGGATTGCTGGGGTCGAAACCCGGGTCACGGAGACTGAGGCGGACATTAGTGGCCTAAAGAAGCGCCTTGCGGAGGTTGAAAGCGTCCAGAAGACACTGGCGGCCCGCGTGGAGGATGCAGAAGGGCGCGCGCGGCGCAACAACCTCCGCTTCATTGGTTTTCCGGAGCGGTGCGAGAAGGACAGCATGGAGAGGTTCCTGACCGGGTGGCTGGAGAGCTGGCTCCCTGAAGGGGCGTTATCTAGGTGTTTCGTGATCGAGAGGGCCCACAGGGCCCTGACCCAGCGGCCGCCGGAGGGTGGGCGCCCGCGGCCGGTTATAGCCCGCCTGCTGAACTATCATGACCGTGATGTTATCCTACGGGAGGCGAGGAACAAGGGCTCCCTCGCCTTTGAGAATCATACCATTATGATTTTCCCGGACTACACAAAAATGGTGCAACAACAGCGGCACTCCTTCATGGACGCTAAGGCTAAGCTCCGGGGCCTCAAGCTCCAGTACTCGCTCCTGTATCCGGCTCGCTTGCGGGTCATATACCAGTCTCGTACCCACTTCTTTGACTCGCCAGAGGAGGTGTTTCGCTGGACGGATGAGGCAGTGCGACTACGTCCCCACGCCCAACCGGGACTGGACCCGGGCAGGTCTCCAGGTTCGTCGCCGGAGCGGACACAACGCCAGCCCAAGAAGGGCCGACATCGGAGGTCTCGCTCCAAGAAAAGATCGGCTTCCGCCTGTGCGTCGCAATCGGGTGGCACCAGGGACTCTGAACACTCCGATGCGGGCAGCTGAACACTGTTGGGCCTCCATTCATTCTGTCTGCTGCATATGGACATGCTCTGCCTTGGCTGGTGAGACTGTTTTATTTTGCCCTTGATGTGCCAGCCGGCTCCCATGTGGAGACTTCAGCTATAGACATGGGGACACAGTGTGGCTCGGAGGGTACCTTATACGGGCCTCAGACCCTCACGGATGTGAGTGTTGTTGGGGGGGTGGTGAGTGTGCGTCTTGGTGGGGTTTTGGGGATCCATTGGTATGGCGGGCCCTGAGTCCTCTGTTTTGGGCTCGGGTCTCTCCATGCCGCGACAGGTACTTCACTGTTTTCTGAGGTATTGGGGTGGGGGGGGTGGGGTATGGGGAGGTGTTTTGGTGTTGCACTTGTTGTTGGGGGGGCTCTGGGCTGGAACGGGGGAGTTGTGTTTGCGGGCTGGGGGGGTGGGTCCACACGTGTCGGGGGCTGTGCTTTTTGTCGTTTTGCGGGTAGCACCTGGGTGGGAGGGTGGGCCAGATCTTAAACTGTGTGTCGATAATGGCTATTGCTGCGAGTGTGACTCCTTTGAAGACCCTGCGGGTGGTGACGTGGAATGTGCGGGGTGTCCTGGATAAGATTAAGCGGGGGCTGTGCTGCGGTGGGGGAAAAGGGAGATGGTGGATGTTCTTTTGCTTCAGGAAACGCACATGCTGGGATCCAAAGCCCTTAGCCTCCAGAGGTTCGGCTACCACCAGGTCTATCATGCTGGCTTTACGAGGGGCTCGAGGGGGGTGGCCATACTGATTCATCGTAGGGTGGCCTATGTCCACGAGAAGCAATGGATTGACCCCCAGGGCAGATTTGTTTTTGTTAAAGGCCTACTGGGTTCCGAGCCGGTGGTTTTTGGTAGTGTCTATGCCCCTCCCCCCCTGCAGTGGGCACTGTCTGAACGGCTGTTTGCGTTGTGGGACGAAATCCCCGAGGTCCTGACTGTGGTGGGGGGTGATTGGAATGAAGTCATGGATGTGGGCCTGGACCGCCAGCGGCGAGCGTGTGTGGTACCTAACCCCCCCCCCCCGCGGCTGCCCCCACCCGGTTGAGTGCAACGGCGCGCAGTATGGGCTGGGTTGATGTGTGGCGGCATTTTCATCCCGCAGTACAGGCCTTCACGTATGTATCGGCGGTGCATGGGTCATTCTCGAGGCTGGATTACTTGTTTGTACCCGGGGCCTGCCTGAGCCGTGTTAGGGACGCCTCGATACTCCCCAGGGGCCTTTCGGATCATTCCCCTGTCCTGGCCACTCTGACCCTCCCCGTTAAACGGCAACCTTTTCGCTGGCGTATGTCCGCCTGGCAGTTGCAGCGGCCGGACTATGTGGCGCACCTACGGGTGGCAATCGACCACTTTTGGCACGAGAACTTGGTGGGGGGAGCCGATGCTGTTGTGGTGTGGGAGGCGCTGAAGCCCACGATCCGGGGCATCGACGTAACTTGGTGTGCGGCCGCTCGGCGGAAGCACCGGGAGGCCATTGTGGCTGCCGCGGCCCGCGTGGAGGAGCTGGGGCGGCGTGGTCGACTTGGAGGTGAGGAGGGCGTGGTGCGCCAGCTCCTGCAGGCCCAGCAGACTTACTCCTCGGTCCTACATGAGGAGGCCCGGCAGGCGTGGCTCGCCACGCGCAGTAGGGTATATCAGTGGGGCGATAAGTCCTGCACCATGTTGCATAGACTTTGCCAGGCGACCTTCCAGCCCCTGGAGCTCCCCGGTCTCACGGCGGGGGATGGCTCAGTCATAACCGACCCGGACCAGTTGGCGGCCAGCTTTGCCCGCTACTACGAGGCACAGTATGCCCCTCGCGATCCATCGGGGGAGAGCGGGATTGCCCCGTACCAGGATGCTTTACTCCCGCAGGCAGTCCCGGAGGAGACTAGAACGGCCCTGGAGGTCCCACTTACGTCCGAGGAGCTAGGGGAGGCCCTTGGCCAACTGAACACTGGGAAGGCGCCCGGCCCTAGTGGCTACCCTGCCGAATTTTATAAGAAATTCCACGTCCAGCTGGGACCCCACTTTCGCAATGCGCTGGAGGCAGCGCGGTCTAGGGGCGAGCTGCCACCTGACTGGCGTCATGCTGAGATCGTGGTCTTTTTGAAGCCTGGTAGGGCGCCTGACCGTCATGATTCATACCGGCCTATCTCCCTCCTCAACATCGAGGCCAAGATATTGGCGAAAGCCCTGGCGAACCGCCTTCTGCCCCTCATAGCCGACCTGGTCCACCCCGACCAGGCCGGGTTCATGCCGCACAGGGCCACCCGACACAATATCCGGCGGGCACAGGCAGCGATCGACGCCATGAGTGCTAGGGATGAACAGGCCGCACTTCTCCTTGCGGACATGGACCGGGCCTTTGACTCGGTGAGATGGGCGTATCTCTTCACCTTATTGGCTCGCCTAAACCTCGGGCCGGTCTTTCTGTCCTATATCCGCCTCCTGTATACCAATGTCACGGCGTCGGTCCGGGTGGCAGGCGCCGTCTCAGGACGCTTCCCAATCGGCCACGGTACGCGCCAGGGTTGCCCGTTGTCCCCATACCTATTTGCCCTGGCCATGGAGCCCCTCGCAGCGAGGGTGCGGCTAGATGCCCAGCTGCGTGGCTTTGTCTGGAACGATACTCTTACAGATAGAATTGCACTCTACGCGGACGATGTCCTCCTGTTCCTTACGGATCTGCGGCGCTCTGGCCCTCGAATCCTGGAGATCATGCGGGGGTTTGGCGAAGTCTCCGGCCTTACCCTTAACCTATCTAAGTCGACCCTGTGGGTTTTGCATGGCGGAGTAGTGGCCGACGATTGGGCTGCTGATCTACGAGTGGCGACAGACGGCCTGAAATACTTGGGTGTTTTCCTCTCGACTACGCGGGCCGTGGCCTGGGCGCGTAGTGTCCTGCCGGTGTGGGAACGGGTCCAGACGGATGTTAAAACGTGGTCCAGGATGCCGCTTACGATCTTTGGAAGGTCGGCCATCTTTAAGATGGTGGCGCTGCCGAGACTGCTGTACCAACTCCAACATTTCCCGCACCCTATCGGCATGGAGTGGTTTCGCCAGGTGAACTCTGTGCTGGGCCGCTTCCTGTGGGAGGGCGGAGCAGCCAGGGTGGCCCTAAAGACATGTTTTCTATCCACCTACTGTGGTGGCTTGGCCACGTCTGATCTCCTCTCCTACTACCAAGCATCACATCTGCTTGTTCTTAATGATTGGTGGTACGGGGATAGGAGTGATCCGGCATATGCCCTGGAAAGGCATCTTATGGGTGACCATACGCTCCACACCGTTCTATACTCGGCGCGTATACGCCGTGGGTTGCCATCGGTGACAAGGGTGGTCTTTGCAGTGTGGCGGCAGTCCTTGCGCCGCATGGGATGGTGGGGCAAGTTGACGGCGGAAACGCCGCTGTGGCACAACGGTCTGCTTCCAGAGCTGGCGACTCTGGCTGGGTTCGAGGGTTGGGAGACTATTGGGATTACTCAACTGGGTCACGTCGTGTCCGGCGCAACCCTCAAGTCCTTTGCAGACCTCCGAGTGGAATTCCAAATGCCTCAGTCCCAGTTTTTCCGTTACTTACAGCTGCGCCATGCCCTCGCCCCAAGCATTGCTGGCCTTGACTCCCTTCCGGAGTTTAGCCCGATTGAGGCGAAAGTCTTTATGGGCGACCTGGGAGACAAGAAGGTTTCCAGGATCTACCAGACTCTGGTTATTCACTGCTCGTCTACTCTCAGCTCCCTCCGGGAAGCCTGGGAGGTGGACGTGGGCACCCTGGACGAGGACGACTGGAGAGAGGCCCTGGAGTCTCCTCGTGGCACCGCTATCGCGGTTCGGCTCCGTCTCATACAATTCAAGTATCTACATCGTGCCTATTACACACGTGAACGACTGTGGAGGGCTGGTTTGATTGAGTCATCGGAGTGCCTGCGATGTGGGGAAGTGCCTGGCACCTTGTTGCACACAGTGTGGTCATGTGGTCGCCTGGCTGGCTTCTGGAGGGGTGTTTGGAATTGCCTGGCTGAGGTCCTGGGCTGGGATCTTCCCCGTACTCACCGGCTGGGCCTACTACACGTCATGGACGGGGTTGGGGGCAACATCTATAAACGTCACCTATTGCTGCTGGGCCTGGTGGTGGCTAAGCGCGACTTGGCTCGGGCCTGGAAGTCAGTGAGGGCCCCCCCCCTGTCGGCATGGAAGGCGGGACTGGACTATTTTATGGGTCTTGAGAAACCGATTTTTGAGGCGCGGGGCTGCCCACGCAAGCACTTCAAGATCTGGAAGCGGTGGGCTGACTACCGTGGCCTATCCTTGGAACCCCCGGCGGAACCGGAGGAGGACATTTGATCGCAGCGCTGTCTCTGGCCCTAAAGGCACATCCCAGGTTGCTTCATGCCTGCTTCTCTTATATGAACCATCTCTGTATTGCCTCTGTACATGTGTGGAAGGGGGGGGGGATAGTGGGTACGGGTGGGGGTGTAGTTGGGGTTGGGATGGGTAGTTGGGATTTTAAAGCTGAGCTTCCTTGATACTTGCATAGTATTTCTTGTGTATATGATCCATACATTGATTTTGATGTGGTGACCTTGGTGTGGGAAGGTGCCTCATGCGTGTCATTCTTTTGCTCAATAAACTTGGTTGTGAAAAAAAAAATATTGGGAGGCAGAAATATCAGTAAATAAATATTGTGATACACAAATAACGTGATGTGCAAATACCGTTGATAAGAATATCTTTTTTAATTTTTGATAGAAGTCCCTAAAAACCTTTAGTATATCCTCCAGCTCTGTATAGTTCTGATCCCCCTCTAGTATATTTGTTATTACATTCTTAGAACTTTCCTGCCTGATCCAAATTTATAAAAGTTTGCCTTTTGCTCTCCTGTCTCGTATACCTTACCCCTATGTGACTGATATTCATCAGCAGATTTCTGGGCTAACCATTCATGCATCTCTGATTTAATGGTCAAAATCTTCTGCTGAATCTCAGAGGCCTCTTTCCCCTGACCAATATCTATCATGTGTTGTTCTTCTGCAGCCACTAACTCAACCAGTAGTCTATCATTTTCATCCCGAGCCTCTTATTTTAACTTAGCGGAGAAGCAGATCGCTTCCCCTCTAAGGGCAGCTTTGAATGCATCTCAAACTAATTCTGGGATGCACTATACCAGTTCATGTCTAAATAATCTTGGGCCCACTTCCTCATTTATTCTACAAATTTAGGGTTAGCCAGTGGCTTCCTCTCAAAAGTCCATCTTGAATTACTCTTATTTAGAGCATCTATATCAAGCTGTAAGATTAATGGGTTGTGGTCCGATATTACTTTCGGTAATTTTCTCAATCATAACTTTTTTGATTTCTGTTGCAGAGATCAGAAAATAATTCAGCTTGGTATACTTCTTATAAGGGCAGGAAAAATACATAAACCCCGGCCTGTTAGGTTCTTTGTTCCCCCAGAGGACTACCAGCCCATGCAAATTAATCAAAGAATTCAATGCGCGATGTACCTTTTGGTTTACGGCCTACTTAAGCGTTATTATTACCAAAGTGAGCAGAGATATTGAAATCTCTGCACACTATCATAGGCCACGGCCAGTTCCTTAAATTTACTTTCAGCTGGTCTAATAAATCAGGATCGTCCTGGTTGGACCATAGATTGTGCACAGAGTAATACCTAATCCAAGTTCCACCACCGCCCACCTCCCGAGTACATCTGTTATTTTGCGTTTTGCCCCTGCCAGGGAGGGCTTAGCCAAAATTGCAACCCCTCTGATGGTAGATGTCTGGGAGGAACAAGCCAGCAGGTCAAATCCTCTGATACTTAATAAATGCCTTTTCACCCACAGTGAGTGGGTCTCTTGTAGAATTAAACAGGTCTATCCGATTTGACCTTACAAATTCCCCCAAACGTTGCCTCTTCCTCCAGTCATTTAAGCCCCCAATATTAACTGTACAAATCCTAAGCTTCCCCATTTCTCTCTAAAAGATTGACGTATCCCTTTTCACTCAAACAGTTCAACTGTTTTGTGTACAAAACCTTGCGCCACAATACAAAATAATGCCAGGTATTTACTTTCTTCCGTACGCCGTGTGCCCCGCCATCCCTATCCACCCACCACACCCTCTGAACCCCTCCCTCCCCCGCTGCTCCCTCCCTTACCTTGTGTTCTCCTGTCACCCCATTGAAGCGCTCAGACCTTGGTCTGTGCATGCGATGTACGCGGCATTAGCGGCCTGGCTCCTTCTAGTACAAGATACCTTACATTCCCCCCTCTGTAGTGTAGTTCCTATATTCCCAATAGGCTTGGCGCATTGGAATAACAAATCCTATAGATTTGACGTAGGATTTATGTCGACTAGGTCTCTATTGAATATATTAGACTTAATTGTGAGTGCCAGCTAGCTCAGAGGTCACTAGAAAATTTCTCGAATGCACAAGAAGGTATTAGTTTCTGACAACCGCATAAACATAACAACTTTGTTTCCCAAGAATAAGAAGTATTTCTAGAGTCGCGGAACCAATATATAGATATTTCATTCAGTCAATTGTGCATGCTTCGTTTCACCAGAGGTGCAGAGAAATAGAAAGACAAGTGTTTTCAATAAAAGGGAATCATTGAACATTCTTCTTTCTCATGCAAAATAAATGAACAGCTGCAATCGTAATACTGGCTGTAAAGTATAATGCGTACAGCAAGCAGAGTATTATAAAATAATTCTGTAAAAGCATGGTATGATTTCTAAGCCCTAAAATACATACATAAATAACAAAAACTAAAAGTACTCAACTGGTGCTTCTAAAATACGCCTACCCCAATGTACCTAACCTAAGTCTAGTACGAGGGAAGAAGTAAGTGTGGTGTAGCATAGGTTTAATTTATCTGCCAAGAATCTATCCAAGATTTCTCTTAGGGTCTAATCAGCTCCGTACCTTGGTTTTAGAATGAAGGAGGTCATTCTAAAACTCTCTGTCTCTGACTCAATTTCCCAACACCCCACAAGGGGAGTTTGGAAACACTGGAGCTGGATTCTCAGTGAGAGAAAGCTGCCTCTCTGTCAGTGCGTCAGATGGAGGGTCAGCTTCCTTCGTACTTGCTGTAGTGAGCTGCGCCGGGAAAGTATATAGTCAAGCAGCTCCGACCCACCGTGTTTTTGCTAGGGCAAGTGAAGGTATATTTATACCTTGGAGGTGCCTGGTTTGACGTAAAGTCGAACATGATAACGTCACCAAAGAACCCCAAGGGAATGGTAGTTCTTTGAAAACGCCATGATTTCTAGGACAAATCAATATTCAAGAAAGGGGATGTCCCTGACTGCTGAAGCCGAGTTTTCCAAGAAATCGTTGTGGTTTTTTGGAACTAGTGAAAGTAGCCATTCCTGTATTTGGACTGGATGGGTTATGTCTAAACATGGGCATGATTTCTATGCGTAAATAAGGGAAATGTGAAGTATACCTATATAAGGGCATGAATCTGTAAATTTTCACTTGGGTCCTAAAATGCTATACAATACCTCCTCCTATTGAATCATAGGACTCAAACAACTCTTTCAAAACAATGCGCTTCTCTGAATCCGCCCTATCTTCCCTTACGCCCTTTATCTCCATCAGTAAATACATTTCTTTCGCCTTCCTCTCTAAATTACTCCAGATTTAACTTTATTTGTCCAAAGCGTCCAGATATTCTCTTGCTTTTATCTCCGATGAGAAATACTGAGTCTGCCCCTCATGGGTCACCTTAAATTGCGCCCCGTTGGTGAGATAGATCTGGATGTTCTTCTTCTGGAAGGGTTTTATAAGCTGCCTCAGCCTCTAGCGCCTTTCCACCGTCGAGTGGCAGAAGTCAGGATGCACAAAGAACGAGATCCCCCCATTTGATTTGCTTCTGGTATTGTCTTGTCTGAGATTGCCTGGCGCAGGAGAAAGTTGCCAATGAACACTAAGATCGCTCTTGGTTTAGCACCTTCTCTTGCTTACACCTGTGGCTTGAAGGGAGTACAATGTGCTCTTTGTACTTCTGCTGCCCAGTTCCAGTCTTACAGCTCGGGGAATGCAGACTTAAAAAAATCAATTATTTGTGCCCTGGTATCGAACCCTTCCACCCCCTCCGGAACCCCCAGTAACCTCAGGCTATTCCTCCTTTGTCTGTCCTCAAATTCCTCCAGCTTCCACTGGATATCTTTAATTTGAGACCTTTGAGCCTCCACCTGGGTTGATGCACTTGCCGCTTTTCCTTCTGCAGTGACAAGTCTGTTCTCGAGGTTCAACACCCTCTCCCCTATGTTTACACATGCTTTAGAGAGCTTCCTGATCCCCCTTGCATTTTCCTCATTGCAGCCTGCGCTTTCCGGCTATCTTGGCGCGTTTCTTCCCTGTGGGAGAGGATAGCCTGGGGAATGACCTCCAATGTAGGGCAAGCCACACCAGTTTCTACAGGGAAAATACCCAAGAGAGGGCCCAACAGTGGGGTTGCAGATGAATAGTCCCATGTTAGGTCCTTTTTCCCATGACCTTGAGTCCCAGGGCGAAAAGTAGATTTTTTAGCTGTTATAGGCAGCACTGGGTCACTAGCCTCGGGGTCCTTGTCTAGATTATTGGCCTCGATGATGTGCTCATGCCGTCATCTGACCACTCTGCCCCCTCTGAGACTGAAAAAAACAGTTGCTAGGCTCCTTATCCAATTCACCTCTGTTCTTGTCCCCTGCTAACAGATCTGTTACAGCAGTCACGTTTTTCCTTCCAGGCGCTGAGCTAAGGTTCTTCACTTCATTTCCAACTCCTTGCTGCATTTCCAAAATGTCAGTATGGCCATCACCCTTATTTTCCCCCGCTGCCTCCTGCTCCACCATATTCATACGCGATTCAGGGGGGGCTGGTGGTACATGAGCCGCTTCTACAGTTGTGGTATGCTTCCCCCTTCATCTATCAAGACATTTCCCTTTCCTTCAACAGTGACATCCAAGCGGGGGGCATCCCCCTCCACTCCCTTGCCTCGATTCGGAAGAATGTCCCCTACAGCCCTTAAATCTGGAGTTTCCTGAGACTCTTCGCGAGTTTCTTCTCGACTCACATCCTTCTTTTGTTTCTGCCTGCCCTTCTCACCGCTTACTGCTCCTGCTCCAGTCTATGCCTCCTTCGACCGCAACAGTAACTTGGCCACCGACAGGCCGGTCGGGCGATTTTTCCCTGTTGCTCCGCCTCGTCCTCTCTTGGCTGCCGGCGGGTCAGGCTTGAGTTTCTGCTGAGGACGTCCCGGTGATTGCTCGGACACATCAAGGTCTGCTAGGGTTTCTCCTTGCAGCTTTCAGCTTCCCACAGATTTGAAGGCAGCGGTGTTCACAGCTACCTTCGGGCCATTTTTACATCTCTTCCCGGCTTCTGATACACCAGTCAGTTCAGGTACTTGTCTGCGCCGTGCCTGAGTATCCAAAGTCCGACTATGGTCCAGGCCGCCCAGACTCTACTGCAGGGGCGTCGCTATTTCAACATGGGGGTGGTATTTTCTTAGTGGTTGAGTGGTTCTTTAAGGTTCATATATCCTTACGGGGTTTTCATATCAAAAAACCCACTGTGGCTCACTAGTGCTGCTGTCCGCCTCCTAAGCGACGGCCATCTTGCTTCGACCCTGAGCAGAGTCATACCCGATGAGAATATCTTTTTTTAGGTAAGTAACATCATTTTAAATAATATTGATGTTCCTAATATCGTTTTCAATTATATTTTGGTTAAAAAGATGTTTCAAAATTATTTGAATGCCCTGTTTTTTATGGCACAGCTTATGGGATAAAGTGGAATACAATTTATGAAAGATATGATAACAGACTGCCTGGCATTGGAGTTCTGAAAAGGGAACCCATGACTGATCTCTATTGAAAGTCTACTGAAGATGGTGGATGAGAACATAATTAAATGATCCTAAGAGAATTCTGTGTTATAGCAAGAAGGAAATGCAAATTTCTCTATTGGGGAGAAAACATCACAGTTTCCTATTACCTTCAGGTCCTATATGTGAAGGAATACCAAATTACTTGCTAATTGTACGAAATGTCCCAAAAAGATTCTGTCTGACCAGACTAGGTCTAGGCATTTTGCACATTGTGGTTGCCTTCTCAAAAATGAACTGTTGGACTCAGATGCTGCCTAAACACCCCTGTGATGGTACATCAAATCAATCTTGCATTTTATCATGTTTTGTAAATTTTATAACAATTTATGACAATTCCTCTTAGCACCGTTATTTGAAGTTGGAAGATGCATTCACTATTAGGAAGCTTTCAAGCATATACGGGCATTAGATAGCCTGGATATATGCCACATTGTTTCTACCTTTACTGTATCTGCCATTACCAGAAGAAAATCTCTCTCGCACCTCTCTGCAGTGTATTGCTCTGCGCGCTGCTCCTGGAGGAGCAACAGTGCTTTTAGCAGCATGAATTTTTATTATTCCTGTTTTGTCTCTTTATTATTTCATTTGTGTTTGTGGTATCCCCTGGTTTTAATAGCCCTCTGACTTGCACGTTAAAAATCGATTACCCACCTCTTTTTGGCGGGCCCTGGTCCTTCGCCTCCACTTCGGCGGACATCTTGGGGGGATCGCAGGACGCCTGGTGGCGCCATCTTTGTTGCCGGGCTAGTCACTCGTAGGACGTTTGACCTGCATTTAGGGCGGGTAAATTAGGCGGTGCCCATTGAATTTGTAACCTGCAGTGTATTGCTCAGCTCGCTGCGCCTGGAGGAGAAACAGTGCTTTTAGCGGCGTGAATTTTTAATATTCCTGTTTTGTCTCTTTATTATTTCATTTGTGTTTGTGGTATCCCCTGGTTTTAATAGCCCTCTGACTTGCACGTTAAAAATCGATTTCCCACCGCTTTTTGGCGGGCCCTGGTCCTTCGCCTCTACTTCGGCGGACATCTTGGGGGGATAGTAGGACACCTGGCGGCACCATCTTTGTTGCCGGGCTAGTCGCTCGTAGGACGCTTGACCTGCATTTAAGGTGGTCATGCTGACGCGCAGCGAGGTAGCCGAAGTACCGCCGGAGTTAAGCCTGAGTTCAGCCCGTCTGCGCCCGTCAGCGTCCCGGAGGCGGACGGGGTGGCGGGAGCGGCTGGCTCAAGGCTAAGGTATTCGGCATTGGAGCTACTCTCATTTAGGAAAGGTAAGGATGAAAGTCGTGCGGTCTTTCCTGGGCGATGCAGAGGCAAAAGGCGGTGTCAGGGATGTGGTTGGATACCAGGCAATCTCCCAGTGGGGGGGCTATCAGCCCTAAGGCCACTGGTAAACATCTGTGCCTTTTACTTAATACTCGCTCTTTGAGCAGGCATGCTCTTGATATCCACAAGCTTTTAGCTGTCGAAAAGCCTGTATGCTTAATGCTTACTGAAACTTGGCTGGGGGAGTCCTCCAATCCGGATATTGTGACTGCTATTTCACCTGATTATGTGATTTTTAGGCATGACAGATTGAACGGGAGGGGTGGAGGAATGGAGATTGTGAACAGGAGATCTGCTACATGTGTGGTTATCCCTATGGAGACCATTCTCGGCTGCGAATCCCTGGCGTTTTATATAGCCCTATCTCCCCATCAATCCTTTTCAGGGCTCCTGGTTTACAGACCACCAGGACAACTCACGAGGAGCTGCAGGTGCTGGCATCGGCGCTCTGCTTGAAGGCAGAACACTATATTGTGCTTGGGGACTTCAACATTCATATGGGCGTGGGGACGGATGGTGACACAATTAAAATCAATGATGTCACCTCCCCCCTGGGCCTCATCCCCCACCTGGCTGTTCCGACTCACAACAAGGGCCACATCCTTGATCAGGTGTTTTCCACCATTCCACTTGACATGGCCAGCCCTGTCCCGATCCTTTGGTCGGACCATTTTCTGATTAGGTTTCAGATTTTGGGTACTAGTAAATCATCCTGTGCAATGTCGAGTCATCCTAGGCAGACTGGTCGGGCATATCATCGGGTGACCCCAGAAAGTTTGGCCCAGGCCTGCTTGGATCATCCCTGTCCCCTATCAGGAGAATCCCTGTCCCCTATCAGGAGACCTAGAGAGGGATCTTGATTTGCTGCAAGGGTGGCTAGTAGAGCGATTAGACTAATTAGCTCCTGACATTGTTCCCTGGAAAACCTCTAGACGGACCTCTGCTCCTTGGTATACGGAGGTTTTGGCTCTGTCACGGCGCAATTGTAACGTAGCAGAGAGGCTCTGGCGCCAGCAGTATGATACTGGGGCCAAGGCTGTCTATAGGGCGGCCATTAAGGCCTATCATGCGGACATTCTGGTCGAAAAGAAGAATTATTTCTCTGAGAGAATTGAGACTTCTTCAAGTTCCTGCAGGGAAATTTTCACTATTGTGAAGGAGTTTATGACTCCTAAGGCAAATGCGTCGCATCATGAGTTCTCTGCGCCGTGGGTGATCTCGCTAGCTAGCTTTTTCACCACCAAGATCAAGCGGATTCAGGACTCTTTCTCTTCCTTGGGCCCAAGCTATGTCACCATCCCAGGGGACGAGTTGAATTTGACAGCTAGTTCTGGACCCTTTCTCTCTGAGTTTCCATCCCTCTCTCAGGATTTCCTGATCAAGCTTAAGTCAAGTTCACCTTTAGACCCTTGCCCTGCTAAATTTCTGGCTAGGGTGGTGGAGGTTATGAATCCGCTGCTTAATCCCATCCTTAACCTGTCACTGACCAGTGGTGTGGTTCCCGCGGTTTGGAAGCAGGCGATGGTTGTCCCACTCCTTAAAAAGTCGGGTCTAGACCCTGAGCTACATGCCAATTATAGGCCGATTTCCCTCGTGCCTGCTCCCGCAAAGATAGCAGAGAAGCATGTGCATACTGTGCTCTCTACTTTCCTTGAAACCCACTCCACCCAGTCTGGCTTCCGGTCCAACCTAAGCACCAAGACGGCGCTATTGGAGGTCAATGAGGCCATCAAGGAAGTGCTGGATGCAGGAGGAAGAGCCATGTTGGTAATGTTAGACCTGTCGGCGGCCTTCGACACTGTCCCTCATGAGGGTCTTCTTAGCAGACTCCATGAGATCGGTCTGAGAGGGACGGTGTTGAGCTGGTTTCGATCTTATTTGGCTGGTCGCCGGCAGGTGGTCTGGGCCCCTCCATACTCGGCCGAAGTACCGCCTCTGGAGGTCGGAGTCTCGCAGGGCTCGGTGCCTGAGCCCGACTCTCTTTAATATCTTTATGACCCCGCTGGCGGAGTCTTTCGGGGCTCAGATCATGTCATACGCCGATGACACCCAGATCCTTTTCACTTGTGGGAAGGGGGCTGAGTTTGACGGAGAGAGCATCTGTTGGTGTCTTGGGGCTGTTCTCGAATGGTTTCAGCGAAACAGACTCAAGTGCAACCCAGATAAATCGGAGGTGCTTTTCTTCGGGTGGCAGTCTGACCCGAGCTGGCAGGATTGGTGGCCGGTGAACATGTTCCCTCCCGCGTCATCTTCTCTGATTGCCAAGAACTTGGGGGTCAAGATTGACAACGGCTTGATGCTTAAGTCCCAGATCCTTGGATTGGCCGGCACTTGTTATGGCCTCCTTAAAATGTTACGTAAGCTCCTTCCCCTGCTCCCGCTGGCGCATAGGAAGACTACGGTCCAGGCCCTTATTGGCTCAAGGCTGGATTATTTGAATGTCTTATATTTGGGTTTGCCCGAATACCTACTCCAAAAACTACTGGTGGTCCAGAACTCGGCGGCACGGGCCTTTTTTGGCCTACACCACTGAGCGAGAGCCTCGGACCTTTTACACTCCCTACACTGGCTGCCTATTCGGAAGTGGATTGTTTTTAAGGCACTTACGCTGGCGCATAAGGCACTCCATGCTGTGGGAGCTGAATATATCCAGAAACGGCTTGCCTTCTACAAACCAACTAGATCCTTAAGATCGGAATCTCTCTGCCTTGCCGTTGTCCCTGCTGTCAGGAAAGCAAGGGTGGGGGGACGCTCCTTTAAACGCTTGGCGCCCCAGCTATCGAATACCCTTCCTTTGTCGCTCCGCAGTACATCTAACTTGCTGGCCTTTAGAAAGGGTCTAAAGACTTGGCTCTTTGGACAGTAATTTGCTTGCTCTTTTTCTCCTTTGTGCCTGCCCTCTGCAGTTTGTTGTGGGTTAGAAAGCGCCGGGACACTCCTCGGAGTAGCCGAGCGCTATATAAGACACCCATAACATAACATCTGGAGAACTAACTTACTTGGGTGGGCAATGAGTTTTTAACTGCATTACGGATTAAGAGAACATATAATTCATTATAGACATTTTAAGTATACATCCAAAGAAAGATTTCATTGTATACAGAGGATGCCCTTTTTAGTGTAGTTTACAAAAATATATATTCATGTTTTTAAATATGGAAGCGCTATTTTAACCCCTTTACCGCGGCGCAAATTCTGCCGTGATGCGGGGCGTTCCATTGAGTGGGCGGGCCGCATCAGCCAACGGACGTGCGCAGCACTACCGAGGTAGTGCTCACGATGGCTGTTGGCCGATTGGGTGCACTTAAGAGAATGGTAAACAAATTGCACTTCACTGTAATCTGAAATTCTAGATACTCTCAAATAATACTATGTATGAGTTTTTGTAATTAAACAGATGGAAAGATTTTAATTTACCACATAGTACTGTGATCAATTTATAGATATCATTATTTTTGAACAAAGAGAATTGATTGACTGACTTTGGATTATGAAATGTTGATTTAGTTGTCCTCTTTTCACTTCTGTTAACACAGCGGACCCGATTGAGGTTTTTGTTGTTAGGTATCTGTCAAGAGGACTTCTTTGTCACTAGATTGTCATCCTTTGTACTCTATATCCTAACATGCTTTTAATTTTACCTATTAATACATCACCTAATAAGTTCCACTTAATGTAATAATGAACTTTTTTTTAATAATACCTGCTCAATTAATAATCATTACATTGGCTGCATTTGCTAAGGTTCCAGGCAACACAGTCAGCATATCAAGTTTCTGTGCTGTGTTGTGTGAAGGGGAGAGAGCTAAAGTTCTACATGTTTACACTAAAGTTCTACATGTTTACACATATATTGTGAATTTCTGCCTACTCCCTGTGCTGGTACACTTTTCCCTGCCTAATACAAATGCAGACAGCATTGTGACATGGCAAAAGGGTGCCTGAGTTGGTGTCAGCATATTTTTTGTGCATGAAGGGATACCTGCATGTGCAAAAATGAACCTTTGAATCATACTCATCTTTGTATGTGTGCTGCAGAATACAGCACACATGAAAACGGGAAGTATTGTTGAAAATTACACTAGATGTCTGGCTCCCTCGGATAGATGCAGCATTTTGGCAATAACCCTTATTAGTATAAAGACATTTGATGGTGCATGGGAACAGACATGCTCCAAGCAGGTGTTATGAGTTATGCCCACCAGCTGCAAGTTAACACAAGGAGCTGCTATAACATGTATTTGTAAAGTGCATATTCACCCATAGGTATCTTGGTGCTGAATGGTACTCATTTTATTGACCAGAGATGGATGAAATGCTGAGTGGGCCCAGCAGGATCTGAACCTCTGACCATGCAGTAGAATACAGGCCCCTGCAATGGACGCATTGGTACACTGAGCCACCAGACCTAGCTATGTGTTGTGTTATGTAAAATCTGTTTTAAACAAGTCAAGCTAATTGATCTTTGTGTGTCATTGTATTTGTGTTCGTACTGAGTTGAAGAAATGGTGATACCTCAACACCAACATTTGCAAAAATCCATCACAAGTTTTTAAAATACATATGAAATATGTAATTTGTATGCAGATCTAAGTCTTTAACTAAAATGATGGCCTAAAGATTTTATATTTATTGCTTAGAATTTGAAAAACCATCTGTCCAATGTTAGAAGTAGAAGATAATATATTATTGTATGACTGGGTTCATGTGTTAATTTCTCATGCATTGGATTGCAGGATAATAATACGATGATTGAGTACATCTATTAATTTCGTATGCATTGTAGCTCAAGGTAATTCTATTTTTGACAATATTTTTAATATAAAAATCGAACTTTGTGTTGGACACATCTAATGAGAAGACAAACTATATTTTCCCCATCATTTCACTCTTTGTAGTGTGTGATATATATATGTTATATATATGTTATGTATTATTATTATGAATCCCTAAATATTGTTTTAGGTGGTCAAGGATATAGCCTTCAGGCCCGGATGATGATTCCATTTGCCCAACACCCAACTGACACTCAAAACAGATAAAACCATTTAAAAAAGAAAATGTGGAATAATATTAAGTGGGCATTTGGGGTCTTAAAATCAATATTAAGATATTTGTACCAGTTGGGAGTGAGATAGCTTTACAATCCACTCATGCTATATAAAATTATAGGGGTGTATACTTTGCTGCAGTGAAATATTCAATGGAAAAGTGATCCTGCTAGTGATGATTTTGATGTTGTTGACTCAGAAGGCTGTAGGAGAATACATCATTTGGCTGAAAGTTGTTTCACAATGCAATACAATAATATTGTTCATACCTTTACCCTTTTTGCAAAAAAAATAGATAATGCCTATGTTTAATAGAATATGTTATGCTAATAAACAAGGGTTCAAAAGCACAATCATAGTTTCTTACCTTTAAAAATAAAGCTTGTATCAATGTTGAATATTTTTAAATTGTTTGTCTTAGAATAAATTATTACCTTTAATTATAACATGCACCTGGTTATTAAAAAAATGTATTTCACCGCGTATGCTAACTTGTTGTAAATACCTGTCATCCAACATTCAACATGTTAAAATTGCTATAAGTTTGCTATTTGTTACAAAGTTTAATCTTGGCTTGTAATGAAAATGTTACTAGTGTGCTTTATCACCCCTTCTTTCACACACTTCTCGAAACAGCAAAACCAACCCCAGGCCTAAATATTTGCCTAGTTGTGTAATTCACAGACTTTCAATTTGCATTGTCTTAAACACTATAGTGCAGAATGTATATTATAAAAGTAAGACATGTTTAAATTTACATTTCTACATGTTCTTATAGTGAAAGAGCTGGTAAAGATATTGTAACTGGTACAAGTTTAGATGTTAGCCTTGTGAAATGCAGAATTTCATAATCAGACTAATAAAGAAACATTTGTTTTCTTGTAAATTACCAAAATGCTTAAATAAATCTTTTTAATAGTTAAGGCCAAATATAAACAAGTTCCCTTCTATTCAGTTAAAAATATTCACAAAATAGACTTTAGATAATGTTTTTTTTCTTGACATAATACTATAAAGGCTTTTATGTAACAGTATTTCATGGCCACTTGGCAACTGAGGGCTCACCTGATGGTAGAGTAGAACATCTTCCAGGACAGGGAAAATGTTCCTTTGGGGTTGCAAGCTTATTTGCTGCCCTTGAAAGGATGCCAACTCTTCCGTGCACTTCGAAGGAGCCTCCCTTCTCAGAGACTTATGTACTGCACATCTCGCCCTAACTTCCATTTTATTTACCTACTAAGCCAGGCTCCAAACATAGTTTGAGTGCAATCTCCCCCTTACATTGATTATATTGACCACCAATGAGGGGTTTCACATTAACATAGCTTCACCTCTGGTGGCTGCAGTGAGCTCTGTGCTGTGTATACAATATGATTCTGTGTAGTTTTCAGTGAGAAAAGGGCTCTGTGGGATCCTTTGCAATTAAATTCAAAGGAAGGTATGTAAAACTAGCTAGTTTCACCCATAGGAACTTTTAGTACATGTATCATGAATTTGCTAGGGTTGACCCACACACACAGATTGCCAGAGGCCAAAACTGTCATGTCACTGGTATTCTCCTCAGAACACTACTGGACTTCTTTAGATACTACTACACTACTTGACTCCTATTGATATTTTAATTGTATTTGCTATCATTCAAAGCCCGCTACAAGAACATAAAAGCAACTTGGGTCTCTCTGGGGGCAGATGGAAAATTAATTTAACTGTACTAGTCTAGTACACATCATCATGCATGCATCTCCCATAACAGATTTATGATGGTCGGCCGCCAAGATGAATGTGTTGTTGTCCTTGTGCTGTAGTGTTTTTTTGTCAAATCTTTCCCTCAAATCCCCCTTCCTATCGATTCATCGAACCCCTAACCCTCTTCCCCCAAACTGTGTGATTTATTGGTGTGACTGTATTAAATGTACGGAGGTAAAAAAGAGAGAGTGAGGAAGAAAAAAGGTGTGCGTCCTTATCCCCTGATTGACAATAAAAACAACAACATGGACGGACCCACTAATGAATACTTTTGCTCAGACTACTCAGTGCTATGTACAGAAAACACAAAAATCCAAAGGATTTGTTATAAGAACCCTCACCCACCAACCTAATTAGTGGCATGCTTTATCATCGGGTTCCCAGCTGTGCTGCTGAGGGTAACCAAGCTGTGCTTCAATGCCTGAGTTACAGCAGAGCGGGATTTGATTTTTCAGTGTGGTGTGTGCTCAGAGTGGTGAAGTTAAAAACCCGAACTGGACAAAAATTTCTTCATGGGGTCCTAGAACATGGTTAAAACTAAGGCGGGGATACAGTGAAGATGAACAATTAGTCTTCGATATCCCCTAAATACTGGTCAACATGTTTCAGCCTCGAAAATTTTACTGGGGGTTTCTTTAGGTCCAAAGAACTAGAACTGTGAAGTGGATAAAAAATGTGGAAATAGCCATATACGTTTTTTTCAGCACACACGCTGAGGTGTGCTGTGCCTGCAGTGGTGTAACTGTGCTTACCGACCCACCTGCTTGTTAAAACACCAGCTGCACAAAATGTATTTTTCTAAACTGGTGTGGTGTCCATTTGTAGTGTTTTACCTGTATGTGTGCACAAATGCTTTACACACTTGCTCTGAGATAAGCCTGTCGGCTAAGCTACCAAGGGATGAGCAGCAGTTATTTTAGAAGTGTATGCCCCTTACCCTCACTAGAAAGAAAAGTCCCTACTTGGACAATGGTGCAAACCATGCCAACTAGAGACCCCCATTTCTAACAACCTGTTGAAAGTTTGACCTTTGGATTTTGTTGCTGAAATGAAAGTCCAAAATCAACATCTGGACAAAGCAGTAAGCTGTGGCCAAAAAGAGCTATAGGTCATCAGAAAGCTACTGGATGATGCCTTCCTGAGGCCGTTGAGGTTTTGGCAGGAAAGATCAAAGTAGAAGAAATTTGAATTATATGCCCATAGACTGTCAATGCCAGACGGATAGTAGTGGCCTCCTCCCTAACCAGGGGTTACTCTACCCACTTTTGCAGCACTTCCTGTGTGCCCTAATGTAAACAAATTCACCGTGCTTCTCTCTGCCTGAATCCAAGATGGTGACACTCTTCCACCCTTGTGCATAGCCTTTGTGCCTATGCTAGAGGTATGGCTAGGAAAAGGAGCAACCCCTCCTCCATGGTCACTTCAGACCAGTTCTGGGGAAGCTCCTCTTCCACTCAATGCTTATTTTGAGATATTTACTAAGCTCAAGAGAGAAACACACAGATCGGAAATACATAAGGAAGAAAAACCATACGGGATAAAGCATGAACCTGTAACAGAGAGAAAAAGGGCCAGGGAGTTTCTGGAAGTAGATTCAATACTGCTAGTCTTATTCTTTGATGCACCAATGTTTAATTGCATTGGGCCACCAGCTTCTTAGCAAATCTTCCTTTACCATCACTCTCTCTTTCACAAATTAAGCAATGCTTCCACTGTGATTGGATTCTGTCTTCATGGGGGAACAAAGGAAGGCTCAGGTGTCAGCTGGCATTTGCATGTGACAAGGCATACCTTTTGAGGTTAATCAAGTTCCTGGGCACATCCGAGGTGGAATATAAAACCTCACTAAACTCAAGCCTTTGCCCTGCTTTGGTAAGAGTCTTCACACCATATCCAGGGAGCTATTCAGCTTCCAAGTGACAGCTGGTGGACACACAAATGGTCGTTGAGTGGTTTTACGCTGAAATAAGTCATTTTCTAAAAGTTTCTTTCCCAAAATAGTTATTAAATACCTGACTTTACCAGTGAATTGGGCTTTTATCAAATGTTTAAAAAAAAGTTCAAGAATTACATTTCCATTTTTTGTCTGTGCACCAACTAGCCTTGCTACAGTGAAAATAGTTTTGGGGGCTTTTAATCGGGAAGGACATGTTTAACATTAAACATTTATGTTTCCCACTTTTAAATACTATACCGCCTGTCTAATGGACAAAAAGGCCTACTTAGGAGTGACTTATTAATATTTAAAAGTAAGGTTTAGCACTGTCAAATGGATTATTTTGACAATTTTAATGTACAGTTTCAAACTGTTATGACTTCAAATTTAGGAAGGAGAAACCCTTGTCGAAAAGGGAGGGGGTTCTAAACAGACAAAAAAACACAAGTTCCCTTTTCATTTGGTCTAGGAGAAGAGACTTGCGTCTCTGGGGGGTTACAGAAGGAGCTTAGGGTGAGCCAACACACGTGTTAAAGTTGTTAAGGGATCGACAAATTCACAATCAATTGCAATATCCCTTAGAAAACATCATTTTGCCTCTCTGAACATAGCATAAGATAATGAGGATGTAAACACTATTTGTATAAAAAAGAAATTTTTATTTATTGTTATATATAATGTTTTCTGTTCATACCATCTTATCGAGCAAATACATACATCTATTCATTTAAAAATATATTAAAAACATTTGGTATAGCATTTTATTTCACAAAAGTCAAAATTGCAGTTTAAAAAGGTTCTTTCAAAGTAACAAATTTATCACACAAACAAAAATTGTCGACGCAGCGTTTCGGTGATATTATATCGTCACCTTCTTCAGGACAGTGTGTAAGTTAAAATCACTCCAATTAAGCTGTTGATTGGTCAGTCGCTTTTTTTTAAAAAGCAATTGGCGATATGTGACCGTATCGGAGTTCTCGATTTCTTTCTCTAATAAAATTTCCTCTCCGGTGGAGTGGGTCAGTATTATTCCGCCGCTCCGTTACTGTCTAAAATCATCGTGCCTGGGATTCTTCACAGACAAGTCTTAAGCATAGGATGGTATCACTTTTCTTCACCCGGTCTGTTGGTCAGATTTTTTGTCTGGGACGCTTCACAGGTGAGTCTTAAGCAGAGGACGGTCTTCCTTTTCTTCGCCCGGTATTTTGGTCAGATTTTTATTTCTGGTCTTTGATCATCTTTTTTATAGAAGCTCGCACTTGCTTTTGTGGCAAAGCTTGTCTTAAAAACACGGGAGTCATTTTTATTTTATTTGAAGTTTTCCTCCTCGCGTTTTTTCGGGCGTCCACCTTGGCCGTCTACCTGCAAGACGTCCAAGGTGGACGCCCGGAAAACGCGAGGAGGAAAACTTCAAATAAAATAAGAATTACTCCCGTGTTTTTAAGACAAGCTTCGCCACAAAAGCAAGTGCGAGCTTCTATAAAAAAGATGATCAAAGACCAGAAATAAAAATCTGACCAAAATACCGGGCGAAGAAAAGGAAGACCGTCCTCTGCTTAAGACTCACCTGTGAAGCGTCCCAGACAAAAAATCTGACCAACAGACCGGGTGAAGAAAAGTGATACCATCCTATGCTTAAGACTTGTCTGTGAAGAATCCCAGGCACGATGATTTTAGACAGTAACGGAGCGGCGGAATAATACTGACCCACTCCACCGGAGAGGAAATTTTATTAGAGAAAGAAATCGAGAACTCCGATACGGTCACATATCGCCAATTGCTTTTTAAAAAAAAGCGACTGACCAATCAACAGCTTAATTGGAGTGATTTTAACTTACACACTGTCCTGAAGAAGGTGACGATATAATATCACCGAAACGCCGCGTCGACAATTTTTGTTTGTGTGATAAATTTGTTACTTTGAAAGAACCTTTTTAAACTGCAATTTTGACTTTTGTGAAATAAAATGCTATACTAAATGTTTTTAATATATTTTTAAATGAATAGATGTATGTATTTGCTCATTAAGATGGTATGAACAGAAAACATTATATATAACAATAAATAAAAATGTCTTTTTTATACAAATAGTGTTTACATCCTCATTATCTTATGCTATGTTCAGAGAGGCAAAATGATGTTTTCTAAGGGATATTGAAATTGATTGTGAATTTGTCGATCCCTTAACAACTTTAACACGTGTGTTGGCTCACCCTAAGCTCCTTCTGTAACCCCCCAGAGACGCAAGTCTCTTCTCCTAGACAACATGAAAAGGGAACTTGTGTTTTTTTGTCAGTTTCAAACTGTGGCAGCCAGGCTACAAATGGCAGCCCTGCAGTCATGTTCACACTGTCATGTTATTGTATTGGATGGCACAGTAGGTGCTGCAGTCCACTGGTGACATTTAACTTACTGGCCCTGGGTACAGAGTTTCCTGATTTTCCATGCCTCCTTCATTCAACAAAAGACACTCCCTACCATTTATGTAACTCTTATGTTCATTTTCATCCCTACATTCTTGCTTTGGCACAGTTTTTACATCTTTCTCTTCCTCCTACATTCCCTCATTTTTGTTTTTATCTCTCTTGCTTTGGGTTGGAGACTGACGCATCAGTCCCCTAAAGAGTGGGCCACACCTGCAATCACCAGCTCAAATTAGGCACTAAACAGAACTGGTTATTGTAGAATTCACTCTTCCTCCTCAGTGCTTCTTCATTTAATCCACACGCTGTGAGACACATGATATGTAGAGGATTGGGGTGGCCAGTGGAAGTTGCCCCCTTGCTGTTCTGATTGTGGCACCCTTTTGGTAAGTTTCTGGGTTGAACGTTGTTCGTTCGTATTCATTTTTTGTGTGTGGATGCTTCCGCAATCCTAAATGTAGTCTTGTAAAATATGCAGTTACCAAGGTCTTCACAGCAGGCTTTCTAAGATCTTATCAAAAATCCATAATGCCTACAGGGGGCGGGCATTCAGCCTAATGCATGTAGATATCCCTGGGATATGTGATGCAGGAAGGGCCCATCAAACTGTGATATGCTACTGCTAACAGCAAATTGAAATCAGCAGCATCACACGTCTAGTAGAAATCAGTGGTGTAACAAAGGCCCCTGCATCCCCCCAGTGGAGGGGGCCCTGAGCTCCAGGGGGCCCCCTCGAGGCAGTAGCAAGGCCTGAGAACTCCAGAATAAGTCCGGAAGGCGGCCCCTGCATGCACTTTGCAGTGCCCCCCCCTAAAGGTTTGTTATGCCACTGGTAGAAGGATGCTTCATAGCGCCCTGCATGACATGATGAGTCTCATTGTGAGGTTTCCTTGGAATGAGCGATGAAATCTTATTTAGACATCTACCAAGCACCAACCAACAGAAAACAAGCTGAATCCTGAACACACAGTTGTAGCACCTCGGAATGATACAGTATTCAAGTATTCAAAGCATATGTGCCCTTGGCAATAGGACATTTTTTTTTATAAATTACAGACCCTGAGATTTAGAATCACAATAAATGTCTTGCTCTTGCATATGTCCCCAATTGTTTCACTGGTAAATGATTTTTCTGTCCCTTAAAAACATGAAAATTATAGTTTACATAACTGCCTTGCCACAGCTGGTATTCAGTGAACAGGTTTGACTGCAATCAACACCTTCCTTTTTACAGTGACGATCTACGTACACCTATACTGACAATTCATGACAGTCAAATTATCCTTGTATAATCAGATGTTCCTCTATATTTTGCAAGTCATACGCCTGAAATCATAATGAGCAGGCATTCTGAGCTAAGTGCCATTTATTTGAATATCTGTTCATGCTTAGCCATTATATCTTCTCTTGATTAACAGAACTGGAAAAAAGACAAGGTGCTTAAGCGTGTCTTTCAAGAAGTTAGACTTTTTGAAGATTATCAGTTTCGTACTATATTACATTATATTCCCCTCAAATGTGCTATGTTGTGCAATTACTTTCATATATATTTACTGAAAAAACCATAGGTTTTACACCAGTTATAGTTAGCTGGAAATTTCACTGACATAAAACCATTTAAATTCCCACGTTATAGTTAGTTGGACTCACTATAACTTACGCGCCTGCAATGCACTGCTGATGACGTCACATACTACATCACTCATGACATGGTATGTGGCATCACTCATGACATCACTGATGACACCATCCAGTGAATGTGTGTCTTTCTGAAAAATAAATATGTTTTCTATATGTATATGTAAAGGTCGATGGAAGAATAAATGTTTAAATAAGTGTCTAAAAGGATGTTTTTTAATAAAAAAATTGATTAGTTAACTGGCTTATTAAGTGTATCTTAGTGAATACATATATTAGCGAGTAATGTTTAAATATTTAAATATATGTATCAGTGTTTCACTTTGTGTATAAGTAGCTGCATGGGTTGGTGAGTAGCTACATGTGTGTGTATATGGGTTATTAGATGTCTTTTTAGTATCAGTATGAGTGTCTGTATGGTTTGGTGGGGGTATTACTTAGCACATAGATGCATCAATGACTGACTCACTGTATGTGTTTTGAAGACAGCATATGTGCAGGACTGTATGGGTGGATGAGTGTGTATATGTGTGTGTTAGTGAGTGAATGACTGTCTCACTAGTGTCTTTATCAGTAACGACATATGTTTTAATCTAGTATATGTGAGTATTGATGTATATAAGTGAGTGCATGTGAGTGTGAGAGATTGTAAGAGTTCCTGTTTAAATAAGTATGTGTTTCTATAAGTGATTGTTTAAGAGAGTAAGTATGTGTAAGTTTCCTTAGAAGTAAGGTGGTAGTGTGTGTATAGTTGTATATGCAAATAAATGGATGTTCAATAGTTTATTTGCATGTGTGAGTATGTGTGTGAGTAACTTTTGGATGACTGTCGGTGTGTAACAGGATGTATAGGTGTTTCACTACATAGGATGAGTGAGTATATGTAAGAGTGACTATATAGAACTGTTGGTGAATGAGTGGATGTGTATATAGATGGTGGAATTAATGAATTGGTTGTTGTAACTGGTATGGGTATCTCCATTTTTTTGAAAATGTTAGTTTCTATTTTTGAATATGTGTTTCAAGGGTTACATTACAATGAAAATGAGGTCTGTCACTCTGTCACAAGGATGGTGTCATCAGTGATGTCATGAGGGATGTCACTGACCATGTCATGAGTGATGTAATATGTGACGTCATCAGCAGTGCATTGCAGGCGCCCAAGTTATAGTGAGTCCAACTAACTATAACGTGGGAATTTCAAGGGTTTTATGTCAGTAAAATTTCCAGCTAACTATAACTGGTGTCAAACCTATGGTTTTTTCAGTGAATTTAATAGGTTTTTTAAATGCTAATTCCTAACTATAACTGGTGTGAAACCTATGGTTGTTTCAGTGAATTTCATAGGTTTTTTAAATGCTAATTCCTAACTATATATAGGGCCTCAAACCTATGTTTTTTCAGTGAATTTCAAAGGATTTTTAATAGCAAATTTCTATAGCTATGAAATGTAACATTTTTTATAATGAATCCTATATTGTATATTTATGTAATACTATTTATTTTATGTATATTGTTCATGTTTTTTTTTTTTACGCCCTTGAGCGCTCCCGGTGCACGTACCGGTGAGCGTCCTGTTGGCACTATTGCCGGAAACGAAAACATCATCGTGACGTATCGCGTTGCCGCGCCCCCGTTATACGCACGGCGTAAGCGCACCCGGAAGCACTCGAGCGCATACGATTGCGCTACGTAAGCGCCCCCGGGCGCGCCCCGGGGCGTGTAGCGTAAGCGTGTCGGGTCATGTGACCTGAAAATAACACTTTTCATTGGTTCAGGACAGTTTTGGTTTCCAAATGATAAAGCCAGTGTCATGTGACCTGAAAATAACACTTTTCATTGGTTCAGGACAGTTTGTTTTCCAAAATAGGAAAGCCCCCACCTTTTTCCTCATTCTCACTTTTTACTTTGACTGAGGAAGACCTGTTTGCAGACCTATTTGTACCTATTTGTACTGAGAAATGGCTACAGTAGCAGCAGCAGCAGGAGCATCTCAACCACAACAACCACCACCAACACCACAAGGACCACCACAACACCTAAGTGGTGGAGAAGAAGAAGAGGAGGAGGAGGAGGAGGAGGAGAGGCGGTACCTGCCTGAAGATACTACCACCTATAAGCCAAAGGAGCACATTGTCTGGGAGTTTTTTTAAATCCCAAGGGGCCTCAAGAAAGTTAATGCGCCAAAGGTTACTAGTCTGATCTGTGGCACTGTACTTTCCAGGGGGAACCCTGACAAAAAGTATTCTTTTGGCTACAACACCATGATTCGCCACATGCAACGCCGGCACCCAAACAACTATGCTGCGGCAGAGGTCAGAGAACGGACCAGTAACCCTCCCCAATCTTCACCCAGCACCTCCCAAAGTAAGCAACCCACCCCATCGGGTCCAGAGACAAGTGAGATGGTTCCAAACATCCAAAACCAGTTTGGAGATTTCAAAATTGTTTGCAAATTTTGTGGAAGGACAATTTGCTATGGAGAGCAAAGTATTAAACTAATTAACCACGCCCCTTTTTACACCTCTCTGCAACGCAGCCCCCGTGCATGTTTGAAGAGGGGGACTAATTCCCCTTGCATACTGGGGGCCCCTGGGGGCCAACTAGCCCACCTGGAGCCTCCAGTATGCACCAGGGGGCTGCATTGCAGAGAGGTGTAATGAGGCCACACCCTTTTTTACACCACTCTGCAACACAGCCCCCGTGCAAGTTTGAAGAGTGGGAACTAATTCCCCTTGCATACTAGGGGTCCCTGGGGGCCAACTAGCCAAGTCAAGTCAAGTCAAGTTAGGATTTATATAGCGCACTACTCACCCAGAGGGTCTCAAGGCGCTTGGGGGAGGAGTTGTTTGTTACTTATCAAATAGCCAAGTTATTGAGTTGTTTTCTGAAGGAGAGGTGGATCTGTGTGAGGCAGAGGTGGGTGGGGAGAGAATTCCAGGTTTTGGCCGCTAAGTAGGAGAAAGATCTTCCTCCCATGGTGGATCTTTGGATGCGTGGAATCGCGGCAAAGGCTTGATTGGACGATCGTAGTTGGCTTGTGGGGGAGTAAAAAGTCATGCGCGTGTTGAGGTATTTAGGTCCTAGGTCGTAGAGGGTTTTGTGTGCGTGGGTGAGGAGACGGAACGTTATTCTCTTGTTGACGGGGAGCCAGTGAAGGTCTCTCAGGTGACCGGATATGTGATTGTGTTGGGGAATGTCTAGGATGAGTCTGGCGGAGGCGTTCTGAATGCGTTGGCGTTTTTTCTGTAGTTTGGCTGTGGTACCGGTGAAAAGAGTGTTTCCGTAGTCCAATCGGCTAGCGACACGTGCTTGGGTGACCGTCTTTCTTGTTTTGGTGGGGATCCAGCGGAAGATCTTTTTGAGCATACGTAGGATGTTAAAGCATGATGATGAGATGGCGTTGACTTGTCTGGACATCGAGAGGGAGGAGTCCAGGATGAAGCCCAAGTTGCGTGCATGGTCCATTGGTTTGGGTGCGCTTCCTAGGGCTGGTGGCTACCATGAGTCGTCCCAAGCGGAGGGGGATGATCCTAGGATGAGGACTTCCGTCTTGTCTGAATTCAGTTTTAGACGGCTGTTCTTCATCCACTCGGCTACGCCTTTCATCCCTTCGTGTAGGTTGGTTTTGGCGGTGCTTGGCTCTTTGGTGAGGGAGAGGATCAGCTGTGTGTCGTCAGCGTAGGAAATGATGTTGAGGTTGTGTTTGCATGCGATGGATGCGAGGGGGCTCATGTAGACATTGAAGAGGGTGGGGCTGAGCGAAGATCCTTGTGGTACGCCGCAGATGACTTGGGAAGCCTCTGATCTGAAAGGGGGGTGGCGGACCCTCTGAGTTCTTCCGGCGAGGAACAAGATGATCCAGTCAAATGCTTTTCCTTGAAACCCGACGTTGCTGAGGCGTTGTATAAGGGTGGTATGGCAGACCGTGTCGAACGCTGCAGAGAGGTCCAGTAGGATGAGGGCAGCTGTTTCTCCGTTGTCAAGTAGTGTTTGAATGTCGTCTGTGGCTGCGATGAGGGCGGTCTCAGTGCTGTGTTTGGCTCGGAAGCCGGACTGTGAAGGGTCGAGGGAGCTGTTGGACTCGAGGAAGGCGGCGAGCTGATTGTTGGCGGTTTTCTCAATGACTTTGGCAGGGAATGGGAGGAGCGAAATGGAGCGGTAGTTCTTAAGATCTGTAGGGTCTGCTGTCGGTTTTTTCAGGAGGGCGCTGAGTTCGGCATGTTTCCAGCTTTCCGGGAAGGTAGCGGTGTTGAGGGAGCAGTTGATGATATCCCGGAGATGGGGTGCGATGATTGAGAAACATTCGGATTTGGATTATCAAGTCCTATACTTTGGAATTTTTGAAAGACTGACTTTGAGGATGCTATAAATTACTCAAGTCTGCCCGAATTGTGTGGGTAAAATCGATACTTAGTCACTTTGAATAAGAATGTACTTACATCTCGTCTAACATTTGGAAGAAATATCTAGTTATATGACAACAGGATACCGACATAACTTGAAGGAAATAAGAACGCCCTGAAGAAGTTCTGTTGTACAGAACGAAACGTTTCGGCTGGCTGTGGTACATAAACTTAAGGAAAATAAAAGCATTTGAATATACACCAAGATTCAGCGCTTCTATAAGGATTCTAAGTGATATGATTTGATTGGACATATTGTGCAAGTGGTGCTGTGCCAAACTTTGGAATATTCTCCCCTACTCTCTACTACTTACTCTCTCCTACTCCACTACTCTCAAATACTCACTTTCTACTACTCATTCTCTACTACTCTACTACTCTCTACTACTCTCTCTCTATTACTCACTCCTTACTACTCACTATCTACTACTCTCTACTACTCACTCTCTACTACTCTCTCTCTTCTACTCACTCTTTACTACTCACTCTCTACTACTCTCTACTACTCACTCTCGACTTCTCACTCTCTACTACTCTCTACTACTCACTCTCTACTACTCTCTCTCTACTACTCACTCTCTACTACTCTCTACTACTCACTCTCTACTACTCTCTCTCTACTAGTCTCTACTACTCACTCTACTACTCACTCTCTACTACTCTCTACTATTCTCTCTCTCTGCTACTCACTCTCTACTACTCACTCTCTACTACTCACTCTCTACTACTCTCTACTACTCACGCTTTACTACTCTCTACTACTCACTCTCTACTGCTCTCTACTACTCACTCTACTACTTACTCTCTACTACTCTCTACTACTCACTCTCTACTACTCACTCTCTACTACTCTCCACTACTCACTCTAATATTCACTCTACTACTAACTCTCTGCTACTCTCTCTACTGCTCTCTACTACCCTCTACTACTCACTCTCTACTCTCTATTACTCACTCTCTACACTCTACCTCTCTACCTCTCTCTACTTCTCTCTCTACTAGTCTCTACCTCTCTACCGCTACCTCTCTACCTCTACCTCTCTACCTCTACACCTCTACCTCTCTCTACACGCAGCACACATATACACATATATATATGCATATATATGCAAATGCATTTATATATATGTATGTGTATGTATATATATATATATATACATATAAATATTTAAACATATATAATCTGTATATCTATATAAATACAAATATAAATGCATGCATACATATACATATATGCATACAGATGCATGTTATTTACATGAAAGTTTGAAAAAAACTAATAAAAGCAAAGCTAAAAAGCCACCTCATTACAAACAGAATGGCTTTAACTTAAACGAGGGCGAGATCTATTGCATTTTCAATGCCTGTTTACTTTGGTTCCATCAAGAAGGCATTCAGATGTGTCACACATTTGCCATAAATTCTGAATGTTAGCACTCTAGTTGCTCATTAGATCACTGTAGTAAAGCTACTGCTCACCAGGGAAGTCTGCTGCTGGTATTCAAAGTGCATGTTTCAGTCTGCATGTCAGAATTTTTTTAATGAAATAGAAGAGGATTTGAGAAGTCACTCAAAATGATCCCTAATTTTTCTTTCTGAAGCACTAATCATACTTTCTATGGCAAAATGAACCCCCTCATTTTCTTCCTTTTTAAATAAATGTTTTCAGACTTACCACTTCATTCCAATCAAGATGGCTTCTGGTGTGCCATACTTTTGTCATAAGTAAGAATGATAGCGCTCTAATTGTTTTTTAGAACACTCTGGGTCATTCTGTCATTGGGCTATACTTGGGCTACATCTGGGTGATATTTGGGCTACATTTAGGCTCTTTTGTCTCTGGTGGCCATCTTGGGAGACTGCATGTCAGAATTTTTTTATGAAATTGAAGAGGATTTGAGAAGTCACTCAAAATGTGCCCTAATTTTTCTTTTTGCAGCACTAATCATATTTTCTATGGCAAAATATACTCCCTCATTTTGTTCCATTTTAAATTAAATGTTTTAAGAGTTACCACTTTATTCCAATCAAGATGGCATCAGGTGTGCCATACCTTTGTAATAATTAGGACTGTTAGCGCTCTAGTTGTTCTTTAGAACACTCTGGGACATTCTGTCATTGGGCTATACTTGGGCTACATCTGGGTGATATTTGGGCTACATTTGGGCTCTTTTGTCTCTGGTGGCCATCTTGGGAGACTGCATGTCAGAATTTTTTAAGGAAATAGAAGAGGATTTGAGAAGTCACTCAAAATGTGCCCTAATTTTTCTTTCTGCAGCACTAATAATATTTTCTATGGCATAACATACCCCCTCATTTTGTTCCTTTTTAAATTAAATGTTTTAAGAGTTACCACTTTATTCCCATCACAATGGCTTCAGGTGTGCTATACCTTTGTAATAAGTAGGACTGTTAGCGCTCTAGTTGTTCTTTAGAACACTCTACGAGGCTGCAGTAGAACACAAAGTAATCAACTGACAGTCTCTGTCCTTGTTGGATGTACATGTTTCACTGACAATGTCAGACATCATTCTCACATGACTGAGAAAGATAATGTGAATCTACAGAAAATATGCTTTCAGTTTAGCTTATAGATCCCTTTCCAAACCACTGTTGGAAAATCATGAGATATTAGTTTTCTTTCAAACATGATTCATGATATCACAGCAGAAGGCTTTTTCACATGGTAAAATCACCTTAGAACACACCACAATTCCTAAAATGAGTATGGTACCATCAACAAATGATTTATAATGTAACTAAAGTCCTAAAACCCTCTATTAACTACAATGCTTTTTAATGAGGTGCTATCATGTATATTGGTCCCAAGATGGCTGCCAACACTTCTTGGATGGAGTCCAGACAGCCAATCAGATCAGATGTGTGGTTAGGCTCCGCCCAGATATATATATTTTTTTGAACCTAAATTACTCAAAATCCACTGGAGCACATATCTTGAGACATAGCAAAGGCACATCGGGCTACCAGTCCCTACAATTTTGCCAAGTTTTGTGGAAATCCATTCAGCCGTTCGGGCTAAAAGTGAGTCCAACCGCCCCATGGAAATTAACATGGGGAAAACACGTTTTGGGACCCCCCTTTTATCTCGGCCCCCGCTTGACGAATACCCCCCAAACTTTCAGGGAAGGAGCGGAGCGCAGTGAGGCAAATTTAAGGAAACATACAGGCAGATTCCTCAACTGGCGCCAAAGTTATTCCCAATAGAATGTTGTGGATTTCCTATGGAAAACAATCCTAACTATATCTACCTACTGGCCACCGCCAGTAGGTAATATATATATATATATATATATATATATATGAAAACTCAGCTCCTCCTCGGCTCTCACAGCGTTTCAAGCCACAGCAGCGCACGCTTGCAGACGAGGGAGATGGACCACAAAAGTCAGCAAAGATGAAATGTTATTTGCAACCTCTACAGAGACCAGCAGCTAGGCGTTTCAGGCGAGTTGCCCTTGATCACGCTGCAACAGTGCAAAAAACGAAATGCTTCTTTTATATACATATGCAATGCTCAGTAAACACCCCCTAGTGGTGAAATCATAAATTTTGTAGTGAAACAAAAAGTGAAAAAATACTATTATCACTAAGCATATTGCAGATAAGGTTGCACTATAGAATTACTGGATAAATCCATATATATAGAGACAGTTTCCCATATAAACGGGGAAAAAAATCTACTGCAAGCGATAAAATCCATTGAAAGATAAAAAAATAGATACACTTGGCAGCTGAACAAGATATCATAGTATATATACAAGATATGATCCTATTCACGGAGTGATAAAGGAAAGAAACTTGTTAAGCCTCAATGAAATTCATGTGCAAACTTGGAATTTAAGCAGCTATGGATAATAAAGTGCTAAAGATAGTGCAAATGTGAATACACGAAGAGAACAACTAGAATAGTGTGCAATATAATCGACATCTTAAAGATAAAATCATTAATATATACAATGCTACTCAGATCCCTGAGATAAAGTGCATACATATACTAAATGACATGATATATCTTTAAAAAAACAGTCGATAAAAAATGGTAGCAAAAATATTATAGTTAAAAATATTTTTGATATATCTACAAACCCTTCACCTAATACAAAAGTAGTATCAAAAAGATTATATAAGTACAAAGATACAAAAACATCCCATAATAAATTCATTCAGGGTTTCTTAAATATCCTGATAAACCAAAAGGTCAACAGTGTCAGAAATGTCATACTATATACACATATGGGAAATATATGCACATAAAAACCAGGGAATAAATAAAGACATATATGCAAAACCACTATTTTAGAAATAGAACATTAATGGATCAGCCGATCCATATAGAGAACAGAGTGGTAGTGTACGTAAATGAGAAACGGTAGAATTGGCAGTAAGGGACATTGACTCAACCTCAAAATAGGGAACCTATACAAATATATATATATATATATATATATATATATATATATATATATATATATATATATATATATATATATTACCTACTGGCTATCGCCAGTAGGTATATATAGTTAGGATTAATTCCCTATGGGATTTCTGAAAATTCTATGTCTAATAACTTTGGCGTTTGTGGACGGAATCGGCTGAAATTTTCAGGAAAATGGCACATTTTGTTTCTGAGCAGCCCCTGAAAATTTGGTGGGGGTTCGTCAAGGGGGGGCTGACAAAAAAGGGGGGTCCCAAAACGCGTTTATTGCATTGAGTTTTCCATAGGGCGGTTGGACTCACTTTTAGCTCGAACGGCTGAATGGATTTGCACGAAACTTGGCAAAATTGTAGGGACTGTTAGCCCGATGTGCCTTTGCTAGGTCTCAATATATGTGCTTCAGTGGATTTTGAGAAATTAACGTTTAAATCAAGATATATATCTGTAACAGCGCTCCGGGCAGCGATCCGGTCCGCTTACTTTTCGCGTTTCGGAACTTTGCGCGCAGAAAGCTGATTGGCTCTCCGGTGTCTGTCAACATTCTAAACAGTCCGGAGCGGCCGCCATCTTGTCTCTCGGTAGGATCGAGAGAGAAGAAGAGGTGAAAAACGAAAGGGGAATTTAATGAAAGGGGGCAAGGTATCCCCCTCTTGACCCCCTAGGAATGTTGTTGGGGTTATTAAAGGGTCCCGTGGGGAAAATTAAAAAAAAAATGATTTTTCACGGTAGAAGCGCTTCCCGGGCCGCGAACTGGGCTGCAAACTGGTAGCGAAACGGGAATTCGCCATTTTGTGCTTCGTTAATTAAATTACTAGGTATAAGGGGGTGCGGGAGACGTATCCTAATCCCCTATATTTCCTGAGGGTGGCTGAGGAGGCTCATATATGTTGATACATCTCTTCCAGCGGCTGTGCGTGAGCTTTTTTTTTTTTTGCTGCGTGACAGTCCGGAGCGGCCGCCATCTTATCTCTCGGTAGGATCGAGAGAGAAGAAGAGGTGAAAAACGAATGGGGAATTTAATGAAAGGGGGCAAGGTATCCCCCTCTTGACCCCCTAGGATTGTTGTTGGGGTTATTAAAGGGTCCCGTGGGGAAAATAAAAAAAAAATTATTTTTCACGGTAGAAGCGTTTCCCGGGCCGCGAACTGGGCCGCAAACTGGTAGCGAAACGGGAATTCGCCATTTTGTGCTTCGTTTTAATTGTTTAGAGACAAAAATTATCGCCGCACATCGGCCACAATGCATGAATATCGTTGAAAAGTCAGCGATATTCATGCATTATCCAGCAAATGCTCTTAGCCGTGTTATCCACCTTCCATTGGATAACATGGCTAAAAACTGCTCTGTGCGTGTTTTTTTTTTTTTTTTTTTTTTTTTTTGCTGCGTGACGTTTGTTAACGTTCGATTCGATGGAAATCAGGAAGTGGTGACCACCATTTTGTCACTGCGAGTAAATATTTTGTTATAAATGAATCCTTATTGATAAACATTGTCTGCGCCATCTTGCGTTTTGTCCAATGCCACAATTTTGTCGTGCACGGCTGCCATTTTAGATGCCTTGACCAGGGCCACTCTCTGCACGCCGCCGATTCTCAGCATGGCTCCCCACCCTCGCACGCATCTCCCCCACGCAATGGTCACCCCCGCTCTCTCTCTCATGCATGGGCCATATACTTCCCCCCATCTGCGCTGCTCTTCTCTGAGAATCACACCCTGTGCCTGCCCGACACCTCCCTTTCACCCTATTCACTACCGCACCCTCTGACACTCCTCTTCCTCTGTGTCCGATTGTCCAGGCCGGACCTAGGCTATCACCTAGCCCTGCGAATGTAGTTTATGACCCCAGCTGTAGAGTATCCAGACATGCCAACCCTCCCGATTCAGGCGTGAGACTACTGATTTCAGTGCTAGTCTTTCGCTTCCCGATTCCTGCAAGGAAAAACCCGGGGGCATATTACCAACAACTAGCGGTAATTTTGTCTCTAACTTGTTTAGAGACAAAAATTATCACCGCACATCGGCGAATTTTATCGCACATAAACCTTGCTATTAGCAAGGTTTATCGCAAATGCGATAAAAAACGGCCGCAATGCATGAATATCGTTGAAAAGTCAGCGATATTCATGCATTATCCAGCAAATGCTATTAGCCATGTTATCCACTTCACATTGAACAAGCGCATGGTCTTTTAAAGATTTGTGAAGTACTCGGGGCGGCGGTGTGTGTGTGCCCTCTTTCAGGAGCGGGCGGGGGGGCACTGCCAGCAATTTGCAGGCCAGGCAGTGTTCAACACGTGCATCACCCTTTCTCTGCCTGCTATTGCGCTCCATGCTTCGGAAAGGTAAGAAAAAGAACGTGCATTTGAGTTTGAAATGTCCGATCTTGTAGCAGTACACTTGCAAAGCCCACACATGACAATAACCCGATTCAAGGCCCCATTCACCCGATTTTTAAAAAAAATATAGTACTCCAAGACAGTTACATTTTAAAACTTTATTAACATTTAAATATAACGAACGCAACAAAAACTGTAAATATATTTAACCATTTTTTGAAATTAACCAGAACTATAACGATAACAACAACAATAATATAACTTTTATGCCTAAATTACGCAAACATTTAGCTAATCTGCTAAAGGGGGGAGTCGCAATTTCTTTACAATAATCAATAATGAAAAATCCACATCAATAGGGTTGCCCGTTTTCTCGATGCAGCACTATAGTGCAATATACACAGCACCTGGGGTGTCAAGAGTGAACAGGTCTTTCTTTGTTCCTTAAGATGTTATCTCCGAGAATGCTGATGCATTGGTGTCTGTACACTTCTTTGTCAATTCTGTCAAGATGATAACTGCTTTATAAACAGACGATATCTTTGTTTAGTCATTAGTGTTAAGTGTGTCTGAAACTACAGTGCCCTTCTGTTTTTTTTTCTTCAGGCTCTACAGAGTTTTGTGTGTTGTTCTTTTGAGCGACAATTATTCCAGAGGTTTCAGGTTCACTTGTTTTGTCCTGCAGTGAGTTAACAGCTTTAGAGAGTTCATGTTTATTTGCTATGTCCTGCTGTTCGTCAACTGCTTCAGAGACGTCAGCCTCATTTTTTATGTTTCAGTAGATCCTGGACCTGCCCGGCCGCGCCCAAAATGGCGCCGGTGTAAATGGGACTCGTAACTGCTTGTTCTGTACTGGTTGCCCAACCTTGATATCACGAGATACATATGCAGTTTTGAAGCACATGGCGGAGGCTTGTCTGCTGTAGTGGGGCGCCCCTTTATCGTTTCAGTCGCCATTCCGCCCGCTTTTGCTACACTGTGCCTTTTCCGCCATTCAGCTGTTTAGCGCCCGCTCTTACGGCTACAGCGTCTCGCTCACCATGTAGTTGAGTTGCTCCCACTCTTGCGGTGCAGCGATAGGCGGCTGCCACAGGACTCTTAAAATGGCGGCCGGCTCTTCGGATTTGGGCCTGGTCCAGTAAAATGGCCCTGGGACACCTTGGAACTCGGACGCTTGTCTGCCAGGGCTTGGGTTCCATTCTCGAAAGCGTCCCCTCAGCCTTGAAGATTGTACAAAAGTCTTGGGGGCCCTCGACTCCCGCGGCCTTCCGGTGGGGAGCGGCTGCCATGATTGCTTGCGGAATGGCCACGACGGAGCTACGAGATGGTGGTGCTCTCATGGTGACGGCAGCTTCAGTCTGAAACATCCAGAAACAAGGTGGGGCTTTCATCGTTTGGGGAAAAAAAATGTTTTAATCCAATGAAAAGTGTTATTTTTAGGTCACATGACCTAGTCTTACATAATTAGGAAAAGAAAAGTAAAATGAACCAATGAAAAGTTTTATTAACAAGTCACATGACCTGTTATGCTTACGTTACGCGCTGCGCAGCGCTCTGGATCGTTTCCGGGAAGCTGCGCCTTGCGCACCAGAGCACTTCCGGGTGCGCTAACGCGTCGCGTCATATGACGCATTACGCGACAATGCAGGTGCAGAATATAGTCAAAATGTCTCCACCAACCAGCGGTCGGAATACAACCGCTTTCAGCAGTCCAAAAAGTTCGGTCAAATCTTAAGAGCGGGAGCAACTCAACTACATGGTGAGCGAGACGTTGTAGTCGCAAGAGCGAGCGGTAAACAGCTGAATGGCGGAAGAGGCACAGAGTACCAAAAGCGGGCGGAATGGCAACTAAAACGGTAAAGGGGCGCCCTACGACAGCGTGTCTTCAGGTGAAACGGATTGTGGGACAAGGTCCAGAATGAAAGATTCTTCAAAAGGGAAAAAATTCCGCCGGACCCCGGGAGCCGGCCGCCTATGCCGGGGGCGATCTCAGGCCTCACCAGGGCAACACGACTTGGGGAGGGGGCAGGAGCCAAGCGCCCCCTCTCAGTCCGCGCCATCTCACCGCCCCTCGGGGGCCTCCGTCAAGCGGTTTAGGGAGGCACCGTATCACATTGTTTTCCAATGCAGTCAGGTCCACAAATGGACCCCACTTACTTTGAATAGTGAAGCTGCAGCAGGTGCAAATAAGGTTTAAACAGTGTTACAAGAGCTGCTTAGAACTCTGAAGTATGACAACCAGGACTTATGCCATGTATGTAAGGCAGTGACATGGAAGCAAGTCAGGGACAAAAAGCATGAACGAACATTCACGTATGAAAATCTTATTTGGAGAAGGGGTAGAATCCAAACGCCCCCTGCCAGTTCGCGCCAGTACACCATATGTGGAAAATCTGAAGCCATCATTCTACAAACTCTCAACGCTTGTTATCAGTGCATGAGTTTCATGCTCGATCGATTGAGCTAGCCGGATCGGGCAATAAAAAGTATAAAATAGTTATGTAAATAGTTATTTAATAAAATGTTTTACTCTGTTTCTTTGCTGGTGTGTTGTGTATATTTATAATATTTGCATAGGGTTTGCCGTTGTTTTGGGCGGTGTGGGTGGCGGAGTCGAGCTGTTTTGCAGCCCTCATGGTGTGGAGCTCAGTTCATTTCACTATTTTTGTATTTCTCATGAAGGGTTATTCCTAATGTTTGTATTTTACCGAGGTCAAAAAGAGATCGAATTAGTGGTCTACTGATTTTGCTCGATTACTCTTATTTTTTTACACGATTTTTCACTATCTGCAAAGACTAAACAGAGTATTGCGACTTTGTGCTTGTTTGTAAATAGAGAATGATCCAAAGAGAACCAATTGTAAAACAGTAAATGCTTGGATAATAATCAATCAAATGGAGAGACAAGCAGGTACGACGGATTACAACAGGGGTAAAGGTCTGAGTTAACTACCGTTCACTATCTGCAAAGAGAGAGTACTACTAAGAGAAAAGAGGGGAGTGGGGGGGGGCAGCGTTCAAAGCACATCAGCGTGCATAAACACGAAAACGTTTTTACCTATCACGTACTTGACATTTGACAGCTTTTGATATTTGCTATTAAAAAACCATTGAAATTCACAGAAAAAACCATAGGTTATACTCCATATATAGTTAGGAATTTGCATTTACAAAACCTTGAAAATTCAATGAAAAAACCATTGGTTGTAGGCCATATATAGTTAGGGATTTGCATTTAGAAAACCTTATTTTACTCGCATAAAACCATTGAAATTCCATATATAGTTATAAGCGCTAACTATATATCGCGCACCCGCAATCCACTGCTGATGATGTCACATATTACATCATTCATGACATGGTTAGTGACATCACTGATGACATCACTGATGACATCTCAAATGACATCACTGATGACATCACTGATAACATCTCATTTGACATGACTGATCACATCACTGATGATATCATTCATGTGATAATACCATGAACCTCTTCAGACTCTAATATAACCTTAGATACAATCAGTGTAAACAGACAGTCACTCATCCATGGAGTTACTCACACACCTAGTCAGTTATGCCAAAAATTAATCACACCTCCTTTTTCTCAACTATACAGTTATACACACCTTACTTATTCAAACATATACTAACACATATTTACTTTACTCTCTTATACAATCTCTGATACATGTTCACAATGATCCATACAGCCACTCACACATTCACTAGCTCTTATGCACAGTTATTTATAGATGTCAACTCTCACATGTACTGTGTTTTACATATGTACTTAATTTGACATGTAGCACTGAGATATCCATTCACTCACTAATACACTCATGCACAGTCAACCGCCCATACAGCTGTTTCCACATGCAGTTTTGAATCTATACATATAGTGAATCAACTACTCACACATCTATGTACAGAGTCACACACCTCCCAGCCACCCATACACACACACTCAGTTTCCCATACAAATACTTGGACAACCAATCAATAACCCATACAGTTACTCATATAGCTACTGATCAACATATGCAGCAGTTTGTAGAACAACAGATATAATGATGCACAAATTAAAACAGTTTAGTCACTAACCCATGCACTCAGTGAGACACATTTAATCACTCACTCAATCAGTCAGTCATGCACCTAGTAAATCCTTCATCCAGACACTTATACATGTACTCATTCTTCAATATGTAAAACATGTTTTAACTTTACAGAAACATACAGTCACTGGATGTTGTCATCAGTGATGTCATCAGTGATGTCATTTGAGATGTCATCAGTGATGTCATCAGTGATGTCACTAACCATGTCATGAATGATGTAATATGTGACATCATCAGCAGTGGATTGCGGGTGCGCGATATATAGTTAGCGCTTATAACTATATATGGAATTTCAATGGTTTTATGCGAGTAAAATAAGGTTTTCTAAATGCAAATCCCTAACTATATATGGCCTACAACCAATGGTTTTTTCATTGAATATATATATATATATATATATATATATATATATATATATATATATATATATTACCTACCACCAGTTTATATATATATGAGCCACATCCCTAACTCTCTCCAGGACCCAGGAGGGACACTCGGAAGCTGAGGGGAGACGCTTACCCTGCACACCACGAGAGGTGTATGCTGGGACATGTAGTTTGCCGATGCAGCTACATTGGACTACGGACTCTGACTCAGCCCACCTGGAGGTGCCACCAATGGCAGAACAGACGGCTACATATCAGGTGCGCTGGCTGGAAGTGTTGCTATTAGCTGGCATTTGATAAAGACAGCAATGTCCAAACGTGTCATGCCTCATGCTTCTAAGAAAATAAAGCTGCTTACCTGAATTCCCCTTTGTGTCTCTCCGGTTCTTCCTACGGCAAGAATCATTTGTGGCATTGTATGTGCGCTGGCCCGGGCGCGCTGGAAGAGATCCGCCTTACAAAGTGGACAGAGTTTTAAGGGCAGCTTCGGCAATCTTTGTTTCTCCAGGGTACTGGATTTACTCTGTTCTACCGCAACCAGAACCAGCCTTGACGCCGCTGCACAACAGCAGTCCGTGACTGCACGGAGGAGTCGTGAGTCACTGCACCCGTGAGTTCAGGTTGGCTGGCTTTGGGATACATGCGGGCAAGGTGTTTTGGGGACACAGGAGAGAAGCTTTCTTTCTACTTCGACACTTTTCGGCAAACCTGAGCCACATTCCTAACTCTCTCCAGGACCCAGGAGGGACACTCGGAAGCTGAGGGGAGACGCTTACCCTGCACACCACGAGAGGTGTATGCTGGGACATGTAGTTTGCCGATGCAGCTACATTGGACTACGGACTCTGACTCAGCCCACCTGGAGGTGCCACCAATGGCAGAACAGACGGCTACATATCAGGTGCGCTGGCTGGAAGTGTTGCTATTAGCTGGCATTTGATAAAGACAGCAATGTCCAAACGCGTCATGCCTCATGCTTCTAAGAAAATAAAGCTGCTTACCTGAATTCCCCTTTGTGTCTCTCTGGTTCTTCCTACGGCAAGAATCATTTGTGGCATTTTATGCGCGCTGGCCCGGGCACGCTGGAAGAGATCCGCCTTACAAAGTGGACAGAGTTTTAAGGGCAGCTTCGGCAATCTTTGTTTCTCCAGGGTACTGGATTTACTCTGTTCTACCGCACCCAGAACCAGCCTTGACGCCGCTGCACAACAGCAGTCCGTGACTGCATGGAGGAGTCGTGAGTCACTGCACCCGCGAGTTCAGGTTGGCTGGCTTTGGGATACATGCGGGCAAGGTGTTTTGGGGACACAGGAGAGAAGCTTTCTTTCTACTTCGACACTTTTCGGCAAACCTGAGCCACGTTCCTAACTCGCTCCAGGACCCAGTAGGGACACTCGGAAGCTGAGGGGAGACGCTTACCCTGCACACCACGAAAGGTGTATGCTGGGACATGTAGTTTGCCGATGCAGCTACATTGGACTACAGACTCTGACTCAGCCCACCTGGAGGTGCCACCAATGGCAGAACAGACGGCTACATATCAGGTGCGCTGGCGGGAAGTGTTGCTGTTAGCTGGTATTTGATAAAGACAGCAATGTCGAAACGCGTCATGCCTCATGCTTCTCAGAAAATAAAGCTGCTTACCTGAATTCCCCTTTGTGTCTCTCCGGTTCTTCCTACGGCAAGAATCATTTGTGGCATTTTATGCGCGCTGGCCCGGGCGCGCTGGAAGAGATCCGCCTTACAAAGTGGACAGAGTTTTAAGGGCAGCTTCGGCAATCTTTGTTTCTCCAGGGTACTGGATTTACTCTGTTCTACCACACCCAGAACCAGCCTTGATGCCGCTGCACAACAGCAGTCCGTGACTGCACGGAGGAGTCGTGAGTCACTGCACCCGCAAGTTCAGGTTGGCTGGCTTTGGGATACATGCGGGCAAGGTGTTTTGGGGACACAGGAGAGAAGCTTTCTTTCTACTTTGACACTTTTCGGCAAACCTGAGCCACGTTCCTAACTCTCTCCAGGACCCAGGAATGACACTCGGAAGCTGAGGGGAGACGTTTACCCTGCACACCAGGAGAGGTGTATGCTGGGACATGCAGTTTGCCGATGCAGCTACATTGGACTACGGACTCTGACTCAGCCCACCTGGAGGTGCCACCAATGGCAGAACAGACGGCTACATATCAGGTGCGCTGGCTGCAAGTTTTGCTGTTAGCTGGCATTTGATAAAGACAGCAATGTCGAAACGCGTCATGCCTCATGCTTCTAAGAAAATAAAGCTGCTTACCTGAATTCCCCTTTGTGTCTCTCCGGTTCTTCCTAAGGCAAGAATCATTTGTGGCATTTTATGCCGCTGGCCCAGGCGCGCTGGAAGAGATCCGCCTTACAAAGTGGACAGAGTTTTAAGGGCAGCTTCGGCAATCTTTGTTTCTCCAGGGTACTGGATTTACTCTGTTCTACCGCACCCAGAACCAGCCTTGACGCCGCTGCACAACAGCAGTCCGTGACTGCACGGAGGAGTTGTGAGTCACTGCACCCGCGAGTTCAGGTTGGCTGGCTTTGGGATACATGCGGGCAAGGTGTTTTGGGGACACAGGAGAGAAGCTTTCTTTCTACTTCGACACTTTTCGGCAAACCTGAGCCACGTTCCTAACTCTCTTCAGGACCCAGGAGGGACACTCGGAAGCTGAGGGGAGACGCTTACTCTGCACACCACGAGAGGTGTATGCTGGGACATGTAGTTTGCAGATGCAGCTACATTGGACTACAGACTCTGACTCAGCCCACCTGGAGGTGCCACCAATGGCAGAACAGACGGCTACATATCAGGTGCACTGGCTGGAAGTGTTGCTGTTAGCTGGCATTTGATAAAGATAGCAATGTCGAAACGCGTCATGCCTCATGCTTCTAAGAAAATAAAGCTGCTTACCTGAATTCCCCTTTTTGTGTCTCTCCGGTTCTTCGTACGGCAAGAATCGTTTGTGATGTATATATATATATATATATATATATATATATATATATGTATATATATATATATATTACCTACTGGCGGTTGCCAGTAGGTAGTTATAGTTAGGATCTACTTTCCATAGGAATTCCGCAACATTCTATTGGGAATAACTTTGGAGCCGGTGGACGAATTTTCGCGAATTTCTCAAAGTTCGTGGCCAACTCCGCTCCGCTCCTTCCCTGAAAATGTGGGGGGGATTCGTCAAGCGGGGGCCGAGATAAAAGGGGGTCCCAAAACGTGTTTTCCCCATGTTAATTTCCATGGGGCGGTCGAACTCACTTTTAGCCCGAACGGCTGAATGGATTTCCACCAAACTTGGCAAAATTGTAGGAACTGGTAGCCCGATGTGCCTTTTCTATGTCTCAAGATATGTGCTCCAGTGGATTTTGAGTAATTTAGGTTCAAAAAAATATATATATCTACAGGCGCGCTTCGGTACGCGCCCCGGTACGCGCACCGGGCGCTCTACGCGTCTTGCGCACGGAAAGCTGATTGGCTCACGGGTGTCTCTAAACATTCAAAACAGTCCGGAGCGGCCGCCATCTTGTGTCTCGGTTGGATCGAGACACAAGAGGTGGCAAAAACAAAAGGGGGAAATTACCATAAGGGGGCAGGGTAGACCTCCCCTGACCCCCTAGGTTTGATGTGGGGGCCATAAAAGGGCACCGCGGGGCAAAAAATGTTCGCGGTTGAGCGCACGGGGAGCGTACCATGGGGGAAAAGAATAAAATATAATATATAAATATAATATAATATAATTTAAAATATATATTTTACTAATTATAACTTTTTTTTCTTTTGTCTTTCACAGATACAAAGTGTAGATTAAACATGCAATTAAGTTTTCTATTTTTGAATATGTGTTTCAAGGGTTACATTACACTGAAAGGAGGTCTCTGACTCTCTCACATGGATAGTGTCTTCAGTGATGTCATGAGTGATGTTACTGACCATGTCATGAGTGATGTAAAATGTGACGTCATCAGCAGTGCATTGCAGGCGCGCAAGTTATAGTGAGTCCAACTAACTATAATGTGGAATTTCAATGGTTTTATGACAGTAAAATTTCCAGCTAACTATAACTAGTGTGAAACCTATGGTTTTTTCAGTGAATTTACTAGGTTTTTTAAATGCTATTTCCTAACTGTAACTGGTGTGTAACTTATGTTTTTTTCAGTGAATATATATATATATATGTATATATATATTCACAGAAAAAACCATAGGTTATAGTGGATATATAGTTAGGAATTTGCATTTACAAAACCTTGAAAATTCAATGAAAAAACCATTGGTTTTAGGCTATATATAGTTAGGGATTTGCATTTACAAAACCTTATTTTTACGCGCATAAAACCATTGAAATTCCATATATAGTTATAAGCGCTAACTATATATTGCGCACCCGCAATCCACTGCTGATGATGTCACATATTACATCATTCATGACATGGTTAGTGACATCACTGATGACATCACTGATGACATCTCAAATGACATCACTGATGACATCACTGATGACAACATCCAGTGACTGTATGTTTCTGTAAAGTTAAAATATGTCTTACATATTGAAGAATGAGTGGATGTATAAGTGTCTGGATGAAGGATTTAGTAGGTGCATGACTGACTGTATGAGTGAGTGATTAAATGTGTCTCACTGAGTGCATGGGTTAGTGACTAAACTGTTTTAATTTGTGCATCATTATGTCTGTTGTTCTGTAAACTGCTGCATGTGTTGATCAGTAGCTATATGAGTAACTGTATGGGTTATTCATTGGTTGTCCAAGTATTTGTATGGGAAACTGAGTGTGTGTGTATGGGTGGCTGGGAGGTGTGTGACTGTACATAGATGTGTGAGTAGTTGATTCACTATATGTATGGATTCAAAAGTGTATGTGGAAACAGCTGTATGGGCGGTTGACTGTGCATCGGTGTATTAGTGAGTGAATGGATATCTCAGTGCTACATGTCAAATTAAGTACATATGTAAAACACAGTACATGTGAGAGTTGACATCTATAAATAACTGTGCATAAGAGCCAGTGACTGTGTGAGTGGCTGTATGGATCATTGTGAACATGTATCAGAGATTGTATAAGAGAGTAAAGTAAATATGTGTTAGTATATGTTTGAATAAGTAAGGTGTGTATAACTGTATAGTTGAGAAAATGGAGGTGTGATTGATTTTTGGCATAACTGACTAGGTGTGTGAGTAACTCCATGGATGAGTGACAGTCTGTGACTGTCTGTTTACACTGATTGTATCTAAGGTTATATTAGAGTCTGAAGAGGTTCATGGTATTATCACATGAATGATATCATCAGTGATGTGATCAGTCATGTCAAATGAGATGTTATCAGTGATGTCATCAGTGATGTCATTTGAGATGTCATCAGTGATGTCATCAGTGATGTCACTAACCATGTCATGAATGATGTAATATGTGACATCATCAGCAGTGGATTGCGGGTGCGCGATATATAGTTAGCGCTTATAACTATATATGGAATTTCAATGGTTTTATGCGAGTAAAATAAGGTTTTGTAAATGCAAATCCCTAACTATATACGGCCTAAAACCAATGGTTTTTTCATTGAATTTTCAAGGTTTTGTAAATGCAAATTCCTAACTATATATCCACTATAACCTATGGTTTTTTCTGTGAATTTCATTGGTTTTTTAATAGCAAATATGAAAAGCTTTAAAATGTCAAGTACGTGATAGATAAAAACATTTTCGTATTTATGCACGCTGATGTGCTTTGAACGCTGCCCCCCCCCCTTCCTCCCCTCTTTTCTCTTAGTAGTACTCTCTCTTTGCAGATAGTGAACGGTAGATAACGCAGGCCTTTGCCCCCGTTGTAATCCGTCGTGCCTGCTTGTCTCTCCATTTGATTGATTGTTATCCAAGCATTTACTGTTTTAGAATTGGTTCTCTTTGGATCATTCTCTATTTACAAACAAGCACAAAGTCGCAATACTCTGTTTAGTCTTTGCAGATAGTGAGAAATCATGTAAAAAAATAAAAGTAATCGAGCAAAATCAGAAGGCCACTAATTGGATCTCTTTTTGACCTCGCTAAAATAGAAATATTAGGAACAACCCTTCATGAGAAATACGAAAATAGTGAGATGAACTGAGCTCCACACCATGAGGGCTGCAAGACAGCTCGACTCCGTCACCCACCCCGCCCAAAATAACGACAAACCCTATGCAAATATTAAAAATATAGACAACACACCAGCAAAGAAACAGGGTAAAACATTTTATTAAATAACTATTTACATAACTATTTTATACTTTTTATTGCCCGATCCGGCTAGCTCAATCGATCGAGCATGAAACTCATGCACTCTGATAGCAAGCGTTGCTACTGATGCTATGCAGACCAAAACTGGTTTTCAGTTTGTACATTTTTCTAGATTTTTCAATCCAAGGTTGGTTGACTTTGTAGAACGATGGCTTCAGATTTTCAACATACGGTGTGGTGGCGCGGACTGGGAGGGGGCGCTTCGCTCCTGCCCCCTCCCCAAGTAAGTTTTTCATACGTGAAAGTACGTTAATGGTTTTGGTCCCTGAGTTGCTTCAATGTCACTGCCATTCTCAAATGGCATAAGTTCTGGATGTTGGGTGCCATAGTTAAGAGTTCTGAGCAGTGCTTGTAACACTGTCTGAAGCTTATTTCCACCTACTGCAGCTTCACTATTCTCAAAGTAAGTGAGTGTCGTTTGTGGACCTGACTGCATTAGAAAACAATGTGATATGTTACCTTCCTAAACAGCTTGACGGAGGCCCCTGAGGGGCGGTGTGATGGCCATGGACTCGGAGAAGACGCTTGGCTCCGACACCCTCCCCAAGTCTTATAGCACTGGTGTAGCCTGAGATCGCCCCCGACATAAGCGGCCGGCTCCCGGGGTCCGGCGGAATTTTTTGCCTTTTGATGACTCTTCAATTCTGGACCTTGTCCCACAATCCGTTTGACCAGAAGACACGCTGTAGTGGGGCGCCCCTTTACCGTTTCAGTTGCCATTCCGCCCGCTTTTGCTACACTGTGCCTCTTCCGCCATTCTGCTGTTTACCGCCCGCTCTTGCGACTACAGCGTCTCGCTCATCATGTAGTTGAGTTGCTCCCGCTCTTGCGGTGCAGCGATAGGCGGCTGCCACAGGACTCTCAAAATGGCGGCCGGCTCTTCGGTTTTGGGCCTGGTCCACTAAAATGGCCCTGGGACACCTTTGAACTCGGACGCTTCCCTGATAGGGCTTGGGTCCCATTCTCGAAAGCGTCCCCTCAGCCGTGAAGATTCTACAAAAGTCTTGGGGGCCTCCGACTCCAGCAGGCTTCTGGTGGGGAGCGGCTGCCATGATTGCTCGTGGAATGGCCACGACGGAGCTACGAGATGGTAGTGCTCTCATGCTAACGCCAGCTTTAGTCTGAAACATCCAGAAACACTGTAGACTACCAATTCGATCAGTTCCGGTAGCGCCCCAACATGACCCGGAAGAGAAGAACTTGCCCTCCCCTCTTTTACTGATGGTTCTTCTTGCCTGTCCCCTCTGTTGTCATTTAACAGAACTTTTTGGACTGCTGAAAGGGGTTGTGTTCCGAACGCTGGTTGGTGGAGACATTTTGACTATATTCTTGACCTACGTTGTCGCGTAATGCGTTATATGACACGCCGCGTTAGCGCACCCGGAAGTGATCCGAGGCGCGGCGCGCAGCGCGTAACGTAAGCATAACAGGTCATGTGACTTGTTAATAAAACTTTTCATTGGTTCATTTTGCTTTTGTTATTTTAATGATGAAAAGCTTGGTCATATGACCTAAAAATTACGCTTTTTATTGTTTTCGAACATTATTTTTTTTAAAACATATATGTTATAATATTCCAGGCTAATGTACTTTCCCGGAAAATTTACAACTGTCCTGCAAGTAAAATATATTCCTTTTTCGAGAAAAAGGGCGTTTCTTCGTTCCATGACGGAGCCGTTGAGTAAAAGAGACTCGGCCTGCTGTCTTAGTCGCCGATACGCCTGATTATCAGATTCTTATCGATCACTTTATGTTGCAGAAATGAAAAACACAACTGCCCTTGACCATTTATCTTTACTGCGTTCCTACATATTATACCTTTTATCCGTCATGTAATTGGACTGCTTTATTTCACTTGCCTTTTACTGATTCGAAAACAGTGACTAAAAGTAAAAACTTTACCAATGTAAATACTACTACCGTGTTTTGTTTTAAAAACCTTTATTGTGAAAATGTCAGTATACAAATACGGGCCTATAACCACGTGGGCCGGCCACGGAGCAAACTGAAATCGTATATGATGAGGAGACATTTACACTGTAGAGGAACGTAACGAGCGGGCCATTAGGTTGCAAGAACAAAGGTGTCTAACAGTTGCGGAATCGGTGGACGTACATTTTGTAATTAAAATACGACAGGGCCACTTACAATAACATTTTCTAGATATACATTTGCGGGCAAAGAGTTACGAGTCCCATTTATACCGGCGCCATTTTGTGCGAGGCCGGGCAGGTCCAAGATATAGTCAAAATGTCTCCACCAACCATCGGCCAGACCAGAACCCCTTTCGGCCCTTTATGCTACAAGATGGTGTCTTCCATTCAGAAAATATTGTTGGCAGCATTTTGAAAGGAAACAGAAACAGCCGTTCTCCTAGTGAGTTTCACATTGTTACATTTAGGAAGAATGTTGAAGAGTAGTATGTGGAAAATCTGAAGCCATTTTTCTACAAACTCTCAATCAGACTTGGATAGAAAAAAAAATCCTGAAGAATGTACAAACTGAAAACCAATTTTTGTCTGTATAGCATCAACAGCAACGCTTGAGTCAGCTTTGTGTCAAGCCGCCATTTTCCTTCAATCAATAGCATCCCCCTGCACACATTCAGGGACCTGGTCGTGTCTTCAGATGAAACGGATTGTAGGAAAAGAAGCAGAAAGGAAAAGGAAAAAAGTTCCGCCGGACCTCGGGAGCCGGCCGCCTATGTCATGTGCGACCTTTGGCCACACCAGGGCAATAGTGAAGCTGCAGCAGGTGCAAATAAGCTTCAGACAGTCTTACAAGCACTGCTCAGAAATCTCAACTGAGGCACTCAACATCCAGGACTTGCCATTCGGATCTTGGCGCCTTGTGCTGGTTCCGACCTATTCACACATCGGTCCACTACTGACATCACCTCATAAGCCAACGGGGCACCCCACGCCGACTTTCGGCGCAGCATTGTAGGATGGCCACACCAGTGCGGCAAATTGCTGGACACAACCTCGGTGCCATCCGGATCTCGGCGCGTTCGACTCACTGTACCGCAAGAGTGACCGCAACTCAGCTGGACACGCCGTCTTTCGGCGCAGCATTGTAGGATGGCCACACCAGTGCGGCAATTTGCTGGACACCACCTCGGTGCCATCCGGATCTCGGCGCGTTCGAGTCACTGTACCGCAAGAGTGACCGCAACTCAGCTGGACACGCCGTCTTTCGGCGCAGCATTGTAGAATGGCCACACCAGTGCGGGAATTTGCTGGACACCACCTCGGTGCCATCGGATCTCGGCGCGTTCGAGTCACTACCGCAAGAGTGACCGCAACTCAGCTGGACACGCCGTCTTTCGGCACAGCATTGTAGGATAGCCACACCAGTGCAGCAACTTGCTGGACACTAACTCGGTGCCATCCGGATCTCGGCGCGTTGTGCTGCCTTCGGCCTATTCGCACATCGGTCCGCTACTGACGCCGCCTCACGTGCCAACGGATTTTCTACGCTTTTTGTAGCCCTATGCCGCATAACAGGTCATGTGACTTGTTTATAAAACTTTTCATTGGATCATTTTACTTTTGGTTTCCTAAAGATGGAAGGCTTGGTCATATGACCTAAAAATAACACTTTTTATTGGTTTAGAAATTTTTTTTTTCCCAAACGATGAAAGCCCCACCTTGTTTCTGGATCATTCAGACTGAAGCTGGCGTCAGCATGAGAGCACCACCATCTCGTGGCTCCGTCGTGGTCATTCCGCGAGCAATCATGGCAGCCGCTCCCCACCGGAAGCCTGCGGGAGTCAGGGGCCCCCAAGACTTTTGTAGAATCTTCACGGCTGAGGGGACGCTTTTCGAGAATGGAGCCCAAGCCCTAGCAGGCAAGCGTCCAAGTTCCAAGGTGTCCCAGGGCCATTTCAGTGGACCAGGCCCAAAACCGAAGAGCCGTCCGCCATTTTAAGAGTCATGTGGCAGGCGCCTATCGCTGCACTGCAAGAGTGGGAGCAACTCAACAACATGGTGAGCGAGACGCTGTAGCCGCAAGAGCGGGCGCAACTCAGCTGGATGGCCGCCACCTGGGGAGGCCCGTTCACGCCGCCACCCCCACGCCCCCCCCCCCCCCCGGGCCGCCGCACGCAAATTTTCGGAGCAGCATTGTAGGATACCAAAACCAGTGCAGCAGTTTACTGGACATCACCTGGGTGCCATCAACATCTCAGCGCGTTCTGCTGCCTTGGGACTATTCGCACAACAGACCGCTACTGACGAGGCCTCGCCCCGCCCCACCCGGGACGCCCCACGCCAATTTTCGGAGCAGCATTGTAGGATCCCAAAACCAGTGCGGCACCCAGGCGACATCACCTGGGTGCCGTCCAGAACTCTGCACGTTGTGCTGCCTTGGGACTATTCGCACAAAAGACAGCTTCTGACCATTGTTGCTTTTTTGGGTGAAAAATGTTTAAATGTTTTTACAGTTTTTGTTCCGTTCATTATAGTTAAAAGTTAATAAAGTTTTAAAATCTAACTTTGTTAGAGTGCTATATATGTTTAAAAAATCGGGTGAATGGGGCCTTGAATCGGGTTATTGTCATGTGTGGGCTTTGCAAGTGTACTGCTACAAGATCGGACATTTCAAACTCAAATGCACGTTCTTTTTCTTACCTTTCCGAAGCATGGAGCGCAATAGCAGGCAGAGAAAGGGTGATGCACGTGTTGAACACTGCCTGGCCTGGCAAGTTGCTGGCAGTGCCCCCCCCCGCCCGCTCCTGAAAGAGGGCACACACACACCGCCGCCCCGAGTACTTCACAAATCTTTAAAAGACCATGCGCTTGTTCATGAGGCTTAAATGGTTTATCACCCCTTCTAGAACCCCTGCATCGACCCTCTGACGTTTCCTGGAAGAATTAGCACGTAACACAATACCAAGCCCTGTCAGCTGAAACCCCCGAGAAATCATGGGGCATATTATCAAGGGGGTTTATTTCCGCTTTTTGGGCTTTAAAAGCCAAAAAAAAAGAGATAAAATGATCTCCCTATTACCAAGCTGTCGCTAACACCAGTTAGTGACAGCTAAAAGGTGATAGCGACCATCTTGGGCCCCGCTTTGCATATCAGTGATATTTATCACTAATGACATGCAAAGTGGGCGTGCCAAGATTTTAGCGACTGGAAACAGTCCCTAACCATCGCTATCTCCTATTACCAACTTTTGGAGATATTCGCGCTAAACGCGAATATCTCCAAAACCTAACACCTGCCCTGAGCAGTTTTAGCCATGTTATCCAATGGGAAGTGGATAACATGGCTAAGAGCATTTGCTGGATAATGCATGAATATCGCTGACTTTTCAACGATATTCATGCATTGCGGCCGTTTTTTATCGCATTTGCGATAAACCTTGCTAATAGCAAGGTTTATGTGCGATAAAATTCGCCGATGTGCGGCGATAATTTTTGTCTCTAAACAAGTTAGAGACAAAAATTATCGCTAGTTGTTGGTAATATGCCCCCGGGTTTTTGCTTGCAGGAATCGGGAGGCGGGAGACTAGCACTGAAATCAGTAGTCTCACGCCTGAATCGGGAGGGTTGGCATGTCTGGATACTCTACAGCTGGGGCCATAAACTACATCCGCAGGGCTAGGTGATAGCCTAGGTCCGGCCTGGACAATCGGACACAGAGGAAGAGGAGTGTCAGAGGGTGCGGTAGTGAATAGGGTGAAAGGGAGGTGTCGGGCGGGCACTGGGTGTGATTCTCAGAGAAGAGCAGCGCAGATGGGGGGGAAGTATATGGCCCATGCATGAGAGAAACAGCGGGGGTGACCAGTGCGTGGGGGAGATGCTTGCGAGGGTGGGGAGCCATGCTGAGGATCGGCGGCGTGCAGAGAGTGGCCCTGGTCAAGGCATCTAAAATGGCTGCCGTGCACGACAAAATTGTTGCATTGGACAAAAACGCAAGATGGCGCAGACAATGTTTATCAATAAGGATTCATTTATAACAAAATATTTACTCGCAGTGACAAAATGGTGGTCAACACTTCCTGATTTCCATCGAATCGAACGTTAACAAACGTCACGCAGCAAAAAAAAAAAAAAAAGCTCACGCACAGAGCAGTTTTTAGCCATGTTATCCAATGGAAGGTGGATAACATGGCTAAGAGCATTTGCTGGATAATGCATGAATATCGCTGACTTTTCAGCGATATTCATGCATTGTGGCCGATGTGCGGCGATAATTTTTGTCTCTAAACAATTAAAACGAAGCACAAAATGGCGAATTCCCGTTTCGCTACCAGTTTGCGGCCCAGTTCCCGGCCCGTGAAGCGCTTCTACCGTGAAAAATCATTTTTTTTTTATTTTCCCCATGGGACCCTTTAATAACCCCAACAACATTCCTATGGGGTCAAGAGGGGTATACCTTGCCCCCTTTCAATAAATTTCCCCTTCGTTTTTCACCTCTTCTTCTCTCTCGATCCTAACGAGAGATAAGATGGCGGCCGCTCCGGACTGTTTAGAATGTTGACAGACACCGGAGAGCCAATCAGCTTTCTGTTATCCAATGGAAGGTGGATAACATGGCTAAGAGCATTTGCTGGATAATGCATGAATATCGCTGACTTTTCAGCGATATTCATGCATTGTGGCCGATGTGCGGCGATAATTTTTGTCTCTAAACAATTAAAATGAAGCACAAAATGGCGAATTCCTGTTTCGCTACCAGTTTGCGGCCCAGTTCGCGGCCCGTGAAGCGCTTCTACCGTGAAAAATCATTTTTTTTTTATTTTCCCCACGGGACCCTTTAATAACCCCAACAACATTCCTAGGGGGTCAAGAGGGGTATACCTTGCCCCCTTTCATTAAATTCCCCCTTCGTTTTTCACCTCTTCTTCTCTCTCGATCCTACCGAGAGATAAGATGGCGGCCGCTCCGGACTGTTTAGAATGTTGACAGACACCGGAGAGCCAATCAGCTTTCTGCGCGCAAAGTTCCGTTTCGCGAAAAGTACGCGGACCGGATCGCTGCCCGGAGCGCTGTTACAGATATATATCTTGTTTTGAACGTTAATTTCTCAAAAACTACTGGAGCACATATATTGAGACCTAGCAAAGCCACATCGGGCTAACAGTCCCTACAATTTTGCCAAGTTTCGTGCAAATCCATTCAGCCGTTCGAGCTAAAAGTGAGTCCAACCGCCCTATGGAAAAATGAATGGGAAAAACGCGTTTTGGGACCCCCCTTTTTTCTCGGCCCCCCCTTGACGAAACCCCACCAAATTTTCAGGGGCTGCTCAGAAACAAAATGTGCCATTTTCCTGAAAATTTCAGCCGATTCCGTCCACAAACGCCAAAGTTATTAGACATAGAATTTTCAAAAATCCCATAGGGAAAAAATCCTAACTATATATACCTACTGGCGATAGCCAGTAGGTAATATATATATATATATATATATATATATATATATATATATATATATATATATATATATATATATATATATACTTTTATAAATAATACTTTACAAAACGAGTTTATGAAAAACTTCTAGGATGATAATATGAATTGGTCCAGTGTCTCTACATGTTTGGTAAAGATCCAACTACCTACAGGAGACACATTCTTTACCAACAAGGGTACGTGTACTGCGCCACATTTTACGACCTGATTGCGGGGGGCACGATCTATGTGCTTGCACCGCACTGCATAACCGATTCGTGGGGGGCACGATTTAGGTGCTTGGACCGCTCCATCTTATTTTAATTGTTATTTGTTAATCCTGTGCATTATGGTTCCGGGGTGTGTGACGCTGCTGTGAGAGAGCAAGGGGGCACATCTTCGGTTGCCTGCACTCGTGTGTTTTTAAAAAGTGCTTGCTTTTAGGAAACGTGTGTGTCGATTGCTGACAGTCACCTTTTCTGTGCTCTACCACTCCCCGTTCCTCCCCGAGCCGAGCTCGTGGTGTGGAGGGAGTTCTTCCTATCCCTATTCACTTCCGGCGGAAGCGGGGGGTGCGGTCTAGTCATCCTACCGCCGCCTCCCTACTTAACGCAGGAGAGTGTCAGGTTCCAGACCTACCAACGAGGGTACGTGTACTGTTGTACTACTGCGCCACATTTTACGACCTGATTGCGGGGGGCACGATCTATGTGCTTGCACCGCGCTGCATAACCAATTTGTGGGGGGCACGATTTAGGTGCTCGGACCACGCCATCTTATTTTAATTGTTATTTGTTAATCCTGTGCATTATGGTTCCGGGGTGTGTGACGCTGCTGTGAGAGAGCAAGGGGGGACATCTTCAGTTGCCTGCACTCGTGTGTTTTTAAAAAGTGCTTGCTTTTAGGAAACGTGTGTGTGGATTGCTGACAGTCACCTTTTCTGTGCTCTACCACTCCCTGTTCCTCCCCGAGACGAGCTCGTGGTGTGGAGGGAGGTCTTCCTATCCCTATTCACTTCCAGCGGAAGCGGGGGTGTGCGGTCTAGTCATCCTACCGCCGCCTCCCTGTTTAACGCAGGAGAGTGTCAGGCTCCAGACCTACCAACAAGGGTACGTGTACTGTTGTACTACTGCGCCACATTTTACGACCTGATTGCGGGGGGCACGATCTATGTGCTTGCACCGCGCTGCATAACCAATTCGTGGGGGGCACGATTTAGGTGCTCGGACCGGGCCATCTTATTTTAATTGTTATTTGTTAATCCTGTGCATTATGGTTCCGGGGTGTGTGACGCTGCTGTGAGAGAGCAAGGGGGCACATCTTCGGTTGCCTGCACTCGTGTGTTTTTAAAAAGTGCTTGCTTTTAGGAAACGTGTGTGTCGATTGCTGACAGTCACCTTTTCTGTGCTCTACCACTCACCGTTCCTCCCGAGCCGAGCTCGTGGTGTGGAGGGAGGTCTTCCTATCCCTATTCACTTCCGGCGGAAGCGGGGGTGTGCGGTCTAGTCATCCTACCACCGCCTCCCTATTTTAACCGATGTGCTGGGCGACGCGCAGCGAACGCACCCAGCGGGCGCGACGGTGGCGCGCCGGAGTCGTGCCAGAGTCCTGCCCGTCTGCACCCGTCCGTGACTGTACGTGGCCCAGGGCCAGTCCTTATGCCCCAACGCATGCAGATTCTAGTCGAACCTACTCTAAAAATAGTCTCCTGTCCCTCAGGCCACCCCAATGCACTAATGACACACCTCTTTCCCCCCAGCATACACCCCTGACCTGCCCGGATTGTTCGCTGTCTCCCACTGCGCTTCCATCAACACTAGACATTACTGCATCTAATTTCTTATGTAAATTGATTCCGAAACTCCCCTCACAAACTTTTAACTTTATTAGTCTAAATTGCAGGTCCCTCCCTAAGCACAGTAGAGATGTTTTTGATCTTCTCTGTTCCTTCCAACCTGATGCCCTGTTCCTCACGGAGACTTGGTTGACAGACCACTCTGGCCCTGATATTGCAACCGCTCTCCCAGATAATTACACCTTCTTGGGCAATAACAGCAAGGGCAAGGAGGGGGGGGAATAGCCATTATTTTTAAAAGAACACTCTCTTGTAAATGGGAGGATATCGTGATCTCTAACTGTGAGGCTGGGTTGTTTAAGTTACTGTTATCCCCCAATCTCACACTTACAGGCGCCTTGATTTACCGCCCTCCTGGCCCTGCCTCCTCCTGGGCTTCATCTCTTTCAGAATGTTTAGCTCCTTTACTATTGACTTCAACTAATTTCCTTATTGTTGGTGATCAAAACATTCATTTTAATGATACAACATGCCCAATCAGTACAAATTTACTGTCTGACTAAGCGGCCATGAATATTACCCTACACAATTCAGGCCCTACTCACAAGGCGGGCAATTTGCTTGACCCTATTCTATCTAATTTGGATGCAGTATCCTGCAAGCTTCCCTTACCTGTCCCTTGGTCTGACCACTTTGTGCTAGAATTCTCTATTTCATTTGATCGATCTATTAACCACCTAGCAACTGCTCCTAAACCTAGAATGACCTGCAATTGGAAGAAATTAGATTCCAATAAATTCAATTTTGTCTTGTCAGACTCAATGCCCCTTACTGAGATCAGTAGCACTGATCAAGTGGACGTCATCCATCGCTGGCTCACATCTGCTGCAGACATTTGTCTCCCACTTCTAAAGCAGACATTTAATATACATCACCCCCCGGCGCCTTGGTTCAATGACCAACTAAAAAAAGAAAAAAACAGCTGCAATCATCTTGAGCGGAAGTGGCGTTCAGAATATGATCCACAAGCTAAACTACACTATGAAGCTGCTTTAACTAAATACCATACTCTCTGCAAAACTGCCAGAATTGAATATGTTAATTCATCTATCCTTAACGCTCAAAATCGTCCTAAAGCCCTGTTCAAGGTAGTGCAGGAAATATCTGGTGCCACTAGTCAACCCAAGGCCCCATGCCTAGATAAATCACAATGTGACTCCTTAGCAGATTTTTTTGTTTCTAAAATCGAGAGTATATATGCTGACTTTGGCCCATCTAACGTTCATCCAGTCTCTGAACCTACTGTCTCTACCACCTCAGATTCCCCTCAGTCGGAAGTAGCGGAGATCACGGTCTGGGACCCCTTGACCCCTTTCACATTTCATAACTTAGTGAAAAGTATTAAATCTGGTTCCCCTCTGGATCCCTTCCCTCCTCAAATTTTGCTCACCCTCGATCCACCTTCTCTAAAGCTCATAGTGGAACTACTGAATACATCTCTCAGGGAGGCTAAGGTCCCCAACCCATGGAAACAAGCGATGGTCGTACCATTGCTGAAAAAAGCCAATGCTGATCCAAGTAATCCCGCCAACTTCCGACCAATTTCCCTTCTTCCAGTCTACTCTAAGATTCTGGAAAAGCATATAAATAAACCTCTTACTAGCCATATTGAATCTCATAATATCTTACACCCTTCACAATCTGGTTTTCGTTCTGGTTTTTCTACAGAATCCACTCTGCTGGGAGTCTCTGAAACCATTTGTCATCTGGTGGACAGAGGGGAGACCGTGGCACTTATTCTATTCGATTTAAGTGCCGCATTTGATACAGTCTCCCACTCCATTCTGATTAACATTTTCAAAACATCTGGCATCACTCATTCCGCCCTTGAATGGCTCATCAGTTTCCTGTCCAATCGGACGTTTCAAGTCTTTTCGGCTACCTAGGCGTCCAAAATTCACACATCTGCATATGGTGTCCCACAAGGCTCCATCTTGAGCCCCCTCCTTTTTAATTTATATGTCAGACCCTTGGCGGCTATTGCGGAGCAGGCAGGGCTCTCCATATTTTCATATGCAGATGACACACAGATCATCTTTTCTCTCTCCACCAGTCATCTCTCCACTACTTCATCCCTCTGTCATGGTCTCAACAATATTGCCTCTTGGATGCATACCAATAAGTTAAAACTGAACGGAGGGAAAACTGAACTCCTCCTATTTGGCAACAATCCTGCCTTATGGGGACCCTCTCACTTGCATGTTCAAATGGGCACCCCTCCCAACCCTTCGAAAACAGCCCGCAACTTGGGAATAATATTTGATGACCAGCTGTCCGTGAGACAACATGCTGTGAGAGTCTCCTCCATTTGTATAACCATCCTCAAATGGTTGAGGAAAATCACCTGGATGCTTCCTCTGAAAACCCAGAAAATGGTAGTCCAGGCTTTAATAACATCTCGCCTGGACTATGGTAATGTTCTTTTTCTGGGAGCGGGCAAAGAGGTTATCCGGAAATTACAAACGGTCCAGAACATGGCAGTCCGTCTTCTGTGTAAATTACCTTATAAATCCTCCACATCCCTGCACCGTCGTAACCTTCACTGGCTATTCATTAACAATCGCTGTAAATTCAAGGCTCTTTGTCTTGTACATAAAATGAACACTGGCAAGGCCCCCCAGTATTTGAAATCTCTTATTCATCCGTACCTTCCTTCCCGCACTCTTCGCTCATCCAGTCAACATAAACTTCTGATCCCCAGGACGAAGAGAGCCAGAATGGGAGGTCGATCTTTTGCTTTTCTGGCCCCATCCCTGTGGAACTCTCTTCCTTTGTCTATTCGGATTGAATCCAACTATCTAAAGTTCCGAAGAGATGTTAAAACATGGCTTTTTGACCTATAATCTTTGCAACTGTACACCTTCCCACTGGTTTAACGCCGGGAAACCTCCGGGTAGCTGTGCGCTCTATAAAATTAAATATAAATAAATAAATAAATGAATAAGGTTTTGGCGCAAGGTAAACACAAAACCCAAGTGAGATTTTTCAAGCCACACAAGGCCCCCTTGCATGGCTATGCGTGGCTCAATAAATGATGGGGTATATTCTCGAGGACTTATCGACGAGTTATCGGCACTTTAGCACAGCAAAAGTGGTGAAAGAGTTATCGCCCCATTCTCAAGCTGGTGTAAACTGCCAATATCGCCAGTTTTCCAGCGATAGCTTCTGCAAAAAACATTGCCAGGGATGAGAGTGACAACTAACACTAATGATATGCAGAGTAGGTGTTCCGGTGCAAAAACACACAAAAACACCAGTTTGCGATATTCTTAACGACCAGTCAGATCTGCAATGCGATCCAAAAACTGGCAACAAGGCACGTTAGTAGCAGGGATTTAACACCTGCCTTTTACTGGTGAAAAACAGGACCACTACCTGGAGTATGAAAGGAAGCCCAGCCCAAAGCCAAATCTGAAGACCAACACATGTCATGGAGACACTGATCATGCAGCTCGGAGACCCAAGAGGTCCACAACATCCACCGCCACCACCCCCACGCCCCCCCAGACCACCCCCAGACTACCACAGAGGCAGCGCAGAACAAGACAGCAGACATTCCTAACATGCACCAGCCTCAGAGACTCAATGCCAGAGGAAGTATTGCCCACTAAAGGTACAAATGAACAACCATCTGCTGCATCCCGACCCACATTGCCCACAGGCTGACAGTACCTCCCAACCAACAACTACCAGAGTCGGAGGAGTCTCACGGCCAGCCCTATCAAACTTCCTCACACATGTCTTGGATGCATGTTCCCAATAGCAATGGCAGGCCCCTGTATCCGCACCACAAGACAGTTCCAATTTGTAATGTTCCTGCGCAACCAACCCAAACGCCAGCTGTTGCCAGACGCTTCTGTGCCACAGATCCAAGATTGTAGTAACTGAAATGGGGGTGCGCATGGTCATGAAGTCCAGTAGTCAACAGTAGTGCAAAACAGTCCTTTATTACAAATACAAAAATAAACAATACGAAAAGCAAAGCAAACGCCCAACGGGGAACTTAATCAGGGCAATGTGTGGATTCAAGTAACTGTATATGCTGCAGGAACTCCCCAATACCATTCCATACTACGGAAGTCAGTATTCAGAAACCTGTTGGACAAATGGTGACAATGGTCAAGCATCCATATAGTCCCAAACCTAATCTGGTACAGTGTATAGCACTTGGACACAAATCCTGCTCACGAAGAAACAGAAGTGCGTGTGGTCACAACCTTCAGAGGAAAGAAAAGGAAAGTTATGGCCACACAAACTTCTGTTACGGTCTCATGAGGCAGGATTTCTCGTACCTGTAAGCATCACAGTTTGTATCAGCTTGATATCCATGCACCTTCACTCCCCCCACTCAGCCATGAGGGTGCCACCGTGACATGTAGTGCCTACACAATCCTGTGTGCCTGCTGCACCCCAGCCCTGGTCTCCAGACCGGTCCGCTGCCCAACGATGACTGCCCACCCCAGCGCACCCAGGCCTCAATGCTCATCTGCCTCCACCGGCATGTTTCCACCACATGCCGGTGCAGCCTCCTCAGCCGTACGCTGGATTCCGAGCCACAGGCCCCCAGCCTACCCTGCTGCACCGGGCCAAGAAGTCATATTTGTGCAGACTGCTGCCTTTGGCGTACACTGCGGTCCAGCTAGGAGCACAATTCAAATCGAATCTAGATTGGCAAGATGGCATATCGAGGATGTTAGATTTGGGGGTCTCTAGTTGGCACAGGTAGGTACTTGTGAAAAATAGGGACCCCCTCCTCTAGTCAGGTTAAGGGGGTACACTCCTAAAATAACCCCTGCTCCCCCCTTGGTAGCTTGGCACGAGCAGACAGTCCTATCTCAGTGGCAGTGTGTAAAGTATCTGTGAACATATACAGTGATCCAGTGACAACACTACAAATGGATGCCACACAGGTGGTATATTTATAAAAATAAGTATATTTTATATAGATTTACCACAAGACCATAAATGACAAAAGTAATCTACAATACTATTAGAAATCAAGAGTTCTTGTTAAAATTGCTTAAAGTTCTGTGCAAGTCGGTAGCCCTGTCCGGCTACTGCGTTGCTGAAATATCTCAGAGTCTAACAAATCCAGCGGACCGCATGGGTACCGGCCCACTCAAGTGTCGATAGACTCAGTCACAGTACCGTTTACTTGAGGCGTTCGTCGTGGTGCAGAAAAGAAAGCGTTGCAGGATACGTTGTCCCTCGATGCGGTGCAGGCAACAGTCCGTTGACAGAGTTGGTGGGTCCGAGGCGTACGTTGCAGGGCGAGATGGTGCTTTGATGCGGTGCTTGCAGCTTGCAGTGCAGTGCGGCGACAGAGCCGGATTGCGGGAGCTGGCGGTGATCAGTCCAGACAACAGTACGAGTCAGGTGGTGCGAAGTGTGCGAGCGTTGCCCAACTCCGATGCATTCACAGGTCTCGAAGTAAGCAACATTGATCGTGTCAGTCAGACCAGTTCGATTTGGTGTAGCGAGGCACTGCATGTCGCGGTGTCCACAAGTCTCTGTGCAGGCAACGGCTCGGTGACGGCATCAGGACAGAGTCGGTGAGCTCAGAGCTTGCGTTGTTCGAGGCAGACGTTTTTTCGATGCAGTGCCAACAGGACACCGGGCCGGTCGTGAGAGTTAGTCACAGCTCCCTGCCTCAGTAGCTACTGAAACAGCATTCCCAGAAGCAATCCACAAAGGCTGGTGAAGTCCACTGGTCCTGAGACTTCAGTCAGGGGGCAAGCTCTTTTCCAAGCCCTTGGAGATCCTTCACAAGTTCAAATAAAGCACACAAAGTTCCTTTCTCCTTCCTTTGGCAGTCAGGCAACCACAGCAGGCTAATCCGCCAAGCAGTGCTTCAGCTTAGGGATAGTCTTGAGATTTCTTGAGATAAATGTCCCAATATGTATACCCCAAAATCATTTGTCCTCTGAGGGCAGTGCATGGCAGAGACATCAGGCACACCACATGGGGGTGGGACCAGCACTGTGGGGGGCAGGCACAGTCCCCCAATCTAGATTTAGGGGTGCTTCCAACAACGCCAGGGGCAGTGTTAGCACCTGAAGGGTGGTCGGAGTCGCCGTCCTCATGCTGGACGAGGAGGCAGTATAGCAACACGCTGCTGGGATAGGTTTGGCCGCCGAGATTAGAGAAGAAGAAGTAGTGTTTGTTGCGGAGGTACAGGAGCTTTCAACACAAGGTAACATTGTGGGTCTTTTTTCGGGAGAGCCCCAGGACGTCATATCGCACCATACTGCCTTAAAGGAAGGGCACTTCAATTACCACCACAGTCTCTGATCCCCCGATAAGTGGAGAGTTGCTGGGTCTGCTCTGCAGGAGGTGTTGATTCTCCCTCTGCAATGTGAAGGGGAGATGCATTTTAACATTGTGCTCACATGACAGAATCCACCTAGCAGGGGCAAGGGGAGGGGAGAACATGGCGGCCGTGTGCTAAAGCGGTCGCAGGTCGTGCTGGTATCTCCCCTGTCGATGCGCTGTGTTATGTCTGCCCTGGAGGCTATGGCAATGCATGTATGAAAGAAAGCGTGACCTCAAGTTTAAATTAATTTCTTACCTGGTGGAATCGTGGGCGATGTGCGTTGGTGCCTCAGTGGATCTGCCGCGCTGCCTCACAGTTGCCTCAGAGTTTAGGATGGGCTGGAGATTGGCGGCACGTCAGCTGCTGCGCATGGGACTCTCCTGGGGTGCTTCCAAGAATGGGTGGGGCAGTGTCAGCACCTGAAGGGTGGCCGGAGCCGCCGTCCTCATGCTGGACGAGGAGGCAGTGGAGCAACACGCTGCTGGGAAAGGTTTGGCCGCCGGGATTAGAGTAGAAGAAGTAGTGTTTGTTCTGGAGGTACAGGAGCTTTCAACACAAGGTAACATTGTGGGTCTTTTTTCGGGAGAGCCCCAGGACGTCATATCGCACCATACTGCCTTAGAGGAAGGGCACTTCAATTACCACCACTGTATCTGATCCCCCAATAAGTGGTTACAAGGGCAAGAAGGCAGGGCAGTTATAGGCAGAGGGCAGTTCTGAAGTTAATAATAATGATAAACTGGGTAAAATAGGTAGAACAAAAAAACTGGCCAAAACTAAATCAAAAGCTACCCGAGGGGGAGCCAGCAGAGAAAACCAACAAAAATACTGACAAAAGTTCCACCCCCTATCAAATACATAAGGGAAATGGTCCAAAAAATATCAAAAGGAAAGGGCCCCTTCTGAGACTAAAGTCAAAGTAACTGCCACACTGAGGTCATATTTTAAGGTTTTGCCTCAAGTTTTGAACGTAATTGAACGTCGTAGAGCAGGGGGAAGCCCTTAGGACACACAGGGGGCAGTTTCATTCCTCTTCTAACATGGCAACAGAGAGTCCTCAGTGTGCGCTGGAGTCTTGTCCCCAATTAAAACCCGGCTCAGATACCCCGAAGTATACTGGTCCACCTTTGAGCTCTTCTATTCTCTCAGAGTCACAGCCGCAGTCGCAGCTGGAACAACAGCCACTGCCACAACCACAGAGTAAATTGCAGGTTGACCAACTCCCTCAGCCGAAGTAGACAGAGGTTCTAGGAGCCTCTGAAATCAATGAGATTACAAGCTTGAAAAATCCCTCCACAGGCGGAAGTGACAAAGTTGTTACTGTTGGTAGAGAGGTAGATGTAAATACGGCAATGGGGGCGAATGGGAGTGATGTTCTTCCCCCAGGCACTGTGCTAGAATCCTTATTCCTCACTTAGGCATCTGACATTAAAAAGGGGTTTGCAACTTCAGAGGCAAATCAGAATTGTTTGCGAAACCCTAGAGAAAAAGCTGGAAATTCTGAATTCCAGGACGGGGGTTCTAGAAAACTTGGTGGAAGAACTTAAGACAGACCTAGGAGCAGCTAAAGATGATATCATCTTACTTAGAAAAGAGGAAGCTGCACTCAGAGACCGAGTGGAGTCACTGGAAAAATTTTCCATGCGCAATAATCCGCACCTCTTGAAGGTGCCAGAGGGGAAAGAAGGGGAGGACCTACAATCCGTCATTATAACTCTTATCCAGGAGGTAGTCCAGATTGGCATATCGGGAGAGGAATTGAGGCAAGATATCCGATGGATACCCAGAGACCCTAACAGGAAAAATCCTAATCATACAAAGCAGAGGAAGATCTTGATCAATTTTCTAACCTTTGAAATAAAAAGAGAAAATTCTAACTGCGGCTCTTAAATTGAAGTCTCTGAAATCAAGAGACTTCAATTTTGAAATTTGGTCAGATCTCTCGCGTGCCACTCTGGACCGCCAGTGGGAGCTGGGGAGGAGAATGGAAGACATTAAGAAATTGGGGGCTGTGGTTCAACTCAGATTCCCGGCTCAACTGAGGATTATGTTAAATAATAAGATGCACAATGTGCGAACAGTGCAGGAGGCAGATGACCTGCTGGAAAATCTTAAATAACCCTCTTTATTATTACGAAAAAATCATGCATAGTAGGTACCTACCTTCTAGATTTAGGTGAAGATTATGAAGGGGATGGATAGGCACTATTGCACCGCACTAGATGTAGATATACTCGGTATACACCAGGTACAAATAGGAATTTAATTTTATATTTTTACACATACACAAGCACTGTCACAATTTAAAAAATAAAATTGAAAACCACAGATAAGGATCTACCGGCCGGCAGAACCTGGATTTTCCATTTAAATTGGGGTCGAGTTCTCCAAGGGGGGTGGGGTAGGCTTAAGGGGGGAGGTGGAGGGAGCACGGAGGAGGGAGTAAAGGGGGAAAATAGAAAAAAAGTAATCCTCATTGGTCTTATATTCTGTACAGGATGGGGTAGGGTCACACTGTGGTTCTCCTAGTCTCCCATGAAAGTGCTCCGATGTCTATCATGGAATGTAAATGGCCTCCAAATCAAAAATAGGAGAGAAAGAAATTTGCAATATTTGAGGGATTCACCCGCACAAATAATTATCCTGCAGGAAGCCCACCTTATTAGAAAGGAAGTTATTGAAGTATGTCGTAAGCTCAATTGGGTGGAACATTGTCTCTGTTCTGGTCAGTCATCTAACGTTAGGGGGTTGCTATAATAATTAAAAGGCAAGCTAATGTTATTGTTCAAGATGTGAAGACGGACTGAAGTGGCAGATGGGTTATAGCAATGATTTTAGCAGAAAATACACTTATCACGGTAGTCGGCTATTATGGTCCTAATCAGGATAACCCTTCAACTTTAAAAACGATCTGTCTACATTTATTGGGGCTTCCTGATAAGACAATTTTTGCTGGGGATTTTAATATAGTTTTAAATCCTCAGTGGGATAAATCACCAAATAGTAGAGCTAATACCCCATCTAAATCTAGAACTTTTTTAAAATCTATAATGACGCAAAATGCGTTAGTTGATATCTGGAGGGTGAAGTCTGGTGCCTAATTGGGAGTGTCTTGTTATAACAAAAAATATAGACACAAGTCTAGGATAGACTATATTTTAATTAGTAACAATTTAAGAAGCTGTATTAAAGATATCGGCTACCTGACCCCCCACCTTTTGGATCATGCACCTGTCTTGATGGAATGAGATCTTGGAGCGAAACCTCAACAAAGAGTCTGGTCATTTGATCGAACTATTCTTCTAGATAGAGAGGGTATTACCTTCTTCTCCCAGGAAATAAAATCCTTCTTAGATACCAATATTGGTTCTGCCAATATCACTGTGGTCTGGGACACTCTAAAAGCCTTCCTGAGGGGATAAGCTACAAATAGGACCTCATATAAAAATAGGAAGTACAGAGAGGACATTTCACAAATAGAGAGTCCAAGTAAAGAGGTTGAGAAAAACATAATTGATGAGGTAGATCAGGAGCAAACTTAAAAATCAATTGATAAATTGGCATCTCTCAAAGTGCTTCTTGAAAGCACAGTTCAGGCTAGAATCTCCAGCAGATGGGCGGTCAGTAGGCTAGCTGGTGAGGAGGCCAGCAGATTATTAACCTGGAAGGCCAAATCAGATAGGGTCCTCAATTTGATTAAGGAGATAGAAGATGCATACTCCAATATAATAACAACTAATGAGGATAAAATAAGAGATGCTTTCCACACTTATTTTAAGGCCTTATATAATGAAGACAACTGCATAGATAAATCTGCTGCTAGAGACTGGTTACATTTAATCCATCTTCCAGCTCTGGAATCTACTGAGAGGCAACATTTGAAGGTAGAAATTACGCAGCAGGAGGTTAGAAAGGCATTCTCATCTTGTAAAATGGAGAAGCAGCAGGCCTGGATGGCCTTTCAGTGGAAGTCCATAGATCTATGGGTGAAGCCATAATTCCATATATGACTACACTCTTTAATAAAGTTCTCCTTTTTCTTGGGGAGAAGCAAATATCACTTTGATTTTGAAACCGGGTAAATCCTCTACAAATTACGGGTTGTATAGACCCATTTCGCTCCCTAATTCTGATTATAAAGTCTTTACGAGAATTCTGGCTGACAGACTAGGAGCAGTGGCAGGATATCTGCTACATATAGATCAGAAGGGGTTTTAAAAGGTAGAAACCTTTTCAATCTCATGCACGATTTGATAGGTGCGATAGATTTCTCTTTCAGCTTTGCCCTCCCGTTGGCGGCCATGGAGTTCGATGCAACCAAAGCATTCGACAGAGTAAACTGGAATTATCTAGCTGCAGTTTTGGAGAAACTAAATTTTGGCCCAATGTTTTGTCAAACCATTAAACTCCTATACAGTAACCCGTCAGCAAGGCTAATAATAAATGGCAATCTAACAAAGCCTTTTAGCATTAAGAGAGGAACAAGACAGGGCTGCCCTCTCTCTCTCCTCCTCTTTGACCTGTACATAGAGCCATTTGCTCAGAGTATTAGGGAGGAGCAAGTAATAATACCATTCAAGAGCGGCACATGGGAGAGAAAGGTAGCCCTGTACGGGCTATTTTAATCTTATTGTCAGATTTAGATACATCTTTTCCCCAAGTCATTAGGTTATCAGAAGACTTTGGCAGAGTGTCCGGCTATAAAATTAATGCAAAAAAAACTGAAATTATGACTTGGAACCTGCCAAGTGGTCCCTATCAAACTAAAGATGTCATGAGGTACTTGGGAGTCAAAATTGTTTCTAGTATTGAGGAAATAGCTAAGGTGAATCTCTTGAATACTCTTAAAGAGAGCCTAATCAAATGAAATCTTGAGCTCATCTCCACTTGACCATCCTGGGCAGAGTAAACTTGAAAAAAATGATAATTTTACCAAAAGTAACTTTTCTCTTTAATACCATCCCATTACATTTTGAGGGATATGAATTCATTCGTATGGGCCTACAAGGCAACCAGGATCTCCTGGACAAAACTGAGACGGAGAACGGAAAAGGGTGGTCTTGCACTCCCGGATGTTCAGTATTATGCGTGGGCATTCCAGTTAACCTATTCAAAAATGCTGTTAAAACATCCAGATGATTCGGATAGGGGGAAAATGTTTAAAGCAATACTTGACCAGTCAGAGCTTCCCCAAGAAGGTTTTCTTTTTAAATACGGAGATAAAAATCTCTTCAAAAAGGTTTGGCTGAAAGTTTTATGTGGAGCAGCCCAATCATGGGCCAGCATGAAAATTCTAATGGGCCTGAAGTATTTACTCAAGATTAGCCCCGTGGTGGGACAGCCCAGGGTCTCCTAGTTGCCTTAAAGATGTGCTTGCTATACCATTAAAAACAGCAAGTTTAATAACATATGGAGACTTAACTGAGGATGGTTCTCTACTTCCCTGGGCAACATTCGATGAGAAAATGGAAGGGGGCATGTCAAGATTTAAATACACACAGTTAAGAGGTTGGTCCCAAATCACAAAAAGTCGATAGGATTGGGTAACGATCTTGAACAGCCCCTGGTTAAAAAGCCAGCAGGCAAGAAAATGGTAGCTGCTTTTTATTGGGCAATTGAGGGTGCAATAGACGGAGAATTCATATTAGCCGGTGATTTATAGGAAGAGTCGATTATGGAGGGGGATTGTATCAAGTTATGGCAGGTCTCATATAACACTTTGTTTTCAGTTGTTGAAGCCAGCCTGGCTGAGAAGAAATCATTATTTCACAACACACAGGGCTTACCTGACCCCTGCTAGACTCTCGAAGATGTCTAACAATCCACCAGCAAGATGTAAAAAATGTAATATGGAAAGGGCCCCAGACACACACATGTTTTGGACATCTTGGACTTCTGGCAAAAGGTATCCTCCACCCTCACATCTATTTTAGGACAGCCAGTGCATATCATACCAAGCCTAATAATCTTTGGTATTCAAACGGAAATCCCTGGACCTATCAGGAGTTTCCTCTTCTTTGCTATTCTGCTGGCCAGGCGAGAAATATGCAAAAGATGGGTAGAGGTTTCCCCTCCTACACATTCAGAATGGCTTTCATCAGTCTATAAAATATCTATAATGGACTTGGCCAAACTGAAAAATAGCAAGAACAAAGCAACTTGGGACTATCTGTTAAAATGGTCTCCACCTCAGACAATATAGCAACAAAACAGGTCCATGCAATTTGTAAAGATCATCTTCTCTTTTTGTCCTATGATTAGGCCTCAAGGAAAGCTCTCAGACCAATGTGGATGGATCCCCTTGGTATCACTGTGTCATCAAGTATTAGTGATCTAAGAAGGATTCTATTGACAACTCTGGTCCCGGGTTGGTCGAAATTGGTAGAGAGCATGACCACTCTCTCATAAACAACGAGAGGTCAGCAACAGGTAAGACGCAGGTGTACCACTGATAGGCTGGCCATATGGCAGTTCCCTAACTGTAAAACCTACCTCTCCAAAGAGAGTAACAGTGGAGACCTGCAGACTACTAGTTTGCGGGGGTCAGAGGCGAATGAGAATAAAAAAAAAAATTGTACACGTTTACATACAGACTGCATGACAATGTACATTGTGATTGTTTGTGAGGAGTTGATGCAGGACAGTGGACATTTCGACAACGTCACAGATGTGTGTTTGTACTTGTGGCAGAGGGGTGGCAGAGTGGGCTAAAGAACGGTGATGGATTAAACCCAGATCAGTTGACTGGGGGTGAGTGCTTGTATTGTCAACGCTCCGTCCATCATTTCCTTTGCTTTTTCTTTATTCACCATAAATTGGCAGGGTATGCTCAGACATGAGTCCCTTGCTCACTTTGCCACTGGATTCAAGCAAGCTGGGCTGAAGAAGGCTGAAATGCCAGAAACCGGTCCTTGGTAGCTTGTTTTTGGTCCAGGGAAGGCATAGCTTGGCAGTTCAGGCTGGAATGTTCCCATGAGGCACAGGGTCACACTGATTTGCATATGGCCATGTCTGAACTGGGGTGGTAGAGTGGGCTAAAGAACGGTGATGGATTAAACCCAGATCTGTTGACTGGGTGTGAGTGTTTGATTGGTTCAGATGCTCCGTCCATCACCACCCCCTTTTGTACCGCTTTGTTCGCCATAAGTTGGCAGGGTATGCTCAGATGTGAGTCCCTTGCTCATTTTGCCACTGGATTCAAGCAAGCCGGGCTGAAGACGGATGAAATGCCAGAAACCGGTCCTCAGAAGCTTGTTTCCGGTCCAGGGAAGGCATGGCTTGGCAGTTCGGGCTGGACTGTTCCCATGAGGCACAGGGTCAGACTGATTTGCATAAGGCCATGTCTCAACTGGGGTGGCAGAGTGGGCTAAAGAACGTGATGGATTAACCCCAGATCAGTTGACTGGGGTGAGTGCTTGTATTATCAACGCTCCGTCCATCATTTCCTTTGTTTTTTCTTTGTTCGCCATAAGTTGTCAGGGTATGATCAGACGTGAGTCTCTTGCTCACTTTACCACTGGATTCAAGCAAGCCGAGATGAAGAAGTCTGAAATGCCAGAAACCGGTCCTCGGTAGCTTGTTTCCGGACCAGGGAAGGCATGGCTTGGCAGTTCGGGCTGGACTGTTCCCATGAGGCACAGGGTCAGACTGATTGGCATATGGCCATGTCTGAACTGGGGTGGCAGAGTGGGCTAAAGAACGGTGATGGATTAAACCCAGATCAGTTGACTAGGGATGAGTGCTTGTATTGTCAACGCTCCGTCTATTATTTCCTTTGGTTTTTCTTTGTACTTGTACATCATCATCTCACATTTCCCTGTAATGCCAATTGTGATTGGCCAGTTTCTACACCCAAGCGGCATCAGTTGTGTTGTCTGTTCTGTTGTGAACATGTTAGGCACAAGAGGCATTCTCTGTTTTAAACTACCAACTTAACTCACCATCTCAAACCCTTAATGTTGATTAGAAAATCAAAGTCAGCCCACACTACTGCATTGGTGTACCTGGTAACACAATTGTTAACCATATATGGAATCTGGAAAGCATCATACATTGTCTTCTCTGCAAGGTAGTGAAGCAACAGCAGCTCAATGGAAAAGCACATGTTGACTAGTCTAATAGCAGGTTTTATTGGAGGATCAACAGGTTACAATGTGAGCACTCACTGCTCTCAAGTGCTCATCTGAACCTCCTCACTGCATCACTACAAAGAGCGTTGCACATTCTCATTATTATGAAGGTATGTTCTGTGTTGTCTAGCGAATCACAGACAATCCAGTCTCAGAGGTAATAAAAGTTCTGTTGTGCATGTACCAAACTTATAGCTTGACAATAGACAGGGAGGAAGGTGCGCTGAATGTATTATTTGGCCTTAACCACGCAGGCTGGACCACCGGTACGTCTTGACAACGCATGTTTTAACCATGCTTACTTTTACAACAAAGTTATCTGAGCCATTGAGCAAAGCATGCCTGAACCACCCGATTTGGTAAGTAGATATATGATTTGTTAAAAATAGTATTTGTTAAATTATTTATGTATATATATATATATATATATATATATATATATATATATATATATATATATATATATATATATATATATTCAACACACCTCCTCGAATAAGGAAATGAGTACGCACTCACAAAGTTCTTTGTTTCCCAAAGTTTTATTCCAGTAATTTCCAGCATACAAGCAAATAATTCCGAAGCGTTTCGCTACAAACGTGTAGTTGGTCACGGTTAATGCTATGAAAAATTTGAGCCCCTCCTATTTCTACGGGCGTCCCGCCAAACATTCGATTATCATTGCATCACTTCCTGTTACCAATACCGGAAGTACCTTGGGAAATGTAGTTTTTTACAGGCCTCGAATTCCTGACTAGTTCCTTCCCACATAATTAGTAGGTCGTCGATATATCTGACCCATTTTGCTACTTTATTCACATAGATATCATTATCCGGGTGCCATGCGACCTGTTGTTAAATAAAATTGTTTAAAATCTAAAACGGACAAAGCAATTGGACTTTACCAAGCCCGGAAACGTCGGTAATGCGTTATTAAAAGTAAATGGACGTCCCCGGGATTTTTAAGGTGGATCACCGATGAGATATATAAAATACTACAAAAAAAGATAGAAAAACATTGACCAAATGATGCCAGATTGTCAACAGATATTGATAGGCCAAATGGTATGTAAAAAACTACATTTCCTAAGTTACTTACGGTATTGGTAACAGGAAGTGATTCAATGATAATAAAATGATTGGCGGGACCTCCGTAGAAATAGGAGGGGCTCACATTTTTCATAGCATTAACCGTGAGCAAGCTACACGTTTGTAGCGAAACACGTCGGAATGATTTGCTTGTATGCTGGAAATTACTGCGAATAAAACTTTGGGAAACGAAGAACTTTGTGAGTGCGTACTCATTTCCTTATTCGAGGAGGTGTGTTGAATAAATTAAAGCGTGGCTCTGCTGATAAGTACGGCACCGGAGACGGCAGCGCCAGGGGTCTGCAATTGAGAGCCAAATCGGGGGATATATATATATATACATATATATATATACACACCTCCAAAGTGCTCCGTGAAAGTGGCCAATGTGACAGGCACGGAACTTCTCTTCTTCAATCCAACCGCACCTTTCTCTGCACCAGAAAAAGCCATTGATGCCATGATTCTTGGTAACCCAAAGCACGGTATTTGAAAAAAGTATTCAAACTGCCTGCAAACATTAACTTCCCCAGCGTGTTTCAGCCCTGGTATCCAGCCTTGCTCATGGGAAATAACAAACATTGCTTCGAGAAATGACTGTGTTCATATACAACTCCTTCAATGGCATGATTTACATTGCCTGAGTGTCATTTCATTGCCACTTGCGCAGTGAATTCAAATCAGCACTTTACTTTTTCTTGAGCGTAAAATTCCATGCACGCACTGCTTTCATATTATTGATTCCATGCCAATTCAGTGCGCAAAAATAAAAATCATATTCACCAGGTCACCAGCAGTCATTACCAAATATTAAACTCTGCGTCTTTTGTCCATTAGAATCTGTGAGCTTGAAAGGCATTTCTGCTCACCTCCCTTACTCGTATTTCACTGGTATTTTAATTTGGAAATCCTGTCTTTGTCCAGGAAAGCAAACAAGAGAGTCCGGTCTCTTTTATTCATAAAGCACCTTCAAATTGCTCTGTGAATAAGGCAATGTAACTCTGGCGGGTGGTTTTAATGTGGCAGGTAAGGAACCTTCTGTCTTCATTCCATACACATCTTTCTCCGCACTGGAAAAAGCCATTGATCCCATGATTCTTGGTAAACCAAAGCACTTTATTTGAACAAAGTATTCAAACTGCCTGCAAACATTATCTGTCCCAAAAAGTTTGAGCTCTGGTATCAAGCCTTGCTCATGGGAAATAATAAACATTGCTTCCAGAAATGACCATGTTCATATACAACTCCTTTAATTGCATGATTTACAATGCCTGAGTGTCATTTTAATTGGCACTAGCGCAGTGAATACAAATTCATATTCACCAGGTCACAGGCAGTCATTACCAAATATTAAACTCTGCGTCTTTTGTCCATTAGAATCTGTGGGCTTGAATGGCATTACAGCTCACCTCCCTTGCTCGTATTTCACTGGTAGTGTAATTGGGAAATCACAAATTCGTCCAGGAAAGCAAACTAGCTTGTCGGACCTCTTTTATTCATAAACCATCTCCAAAATGTGCAGTGAAAGAGGCCTCTTACTCTGGCAGGGCTGCTTTAATGTGGCAACGTGTTGCAGGCAGTCAAGATGAATACATCAATGCTGTCTGTCCCAGACATCCATGACCACCTGGCTTTGTATGTGAGGATACCAGACAGCTCGAGGAGCTAGAACTATGCCTTTGAGTTTCTTGAGGCCACCAATAGCGTGATACACTGTGAAGCTATTGCAGAATTTTGTAACGCTTTGTATCACACATTGATAATTCATGAGAGCACAGATATTTCTGGTACAAAAATGCTCATCCTGTACTTCAAGTTCCATCCTGTCACATCAACAGAGCACAAAACCCTGTTTGGGGGCATAGTGAAGCTGACAAGTTGTAATGCTGAGGCTAGCTATCACTGCTGCTGTTAAAGATTTCTATGCTGTCAATAAACTGGAGAATGATCTTGTTGCTAAATATTGTTACAAAAAGCTATCTGACTCAAACTACCATCTTTCCCTTGAAGTACTTAATGACATCCTGAGTGAATTTGCAATAAAGTATGCAAGAAAAAAGATTGGCCAAATTAAGGAACAGTATTTTGGGGACACTGTATTTTGGAGCAGAACTGTAAGAGATCTGGTGTTGTTGTACAAAGAAAGGCAAAAGTTTGACAGTGCACCAATTTTGTCTTTTGTTTCCCTTCTTCGTGAGCACATGCAAAAAAAGTTCCCTGAAGATGAACTGAAAGAATGGGCAAGTTTTGAATTCCAGGAAATAGCAACACAATCACATTTTGATTTTGGGACTGACAATGTACAAAAACTTGTTGAAAAGTATAAAAATGTCTCGGTCCTAGGTGATTGTGAAACACCAGAAGATGATGTTCGACAATGCAGAGACTATAAATATGTGGTGGCAGAACAAGTAAAGGGTGGGTTATTTATCATATTTCAAGACATGGTGAATTTCACTGTACGTAATGCTGCTCAGTATAGTATGGTGACTCTGCTTTTTGATGTCTGCGCAACATTTTAAACATCTAGCACAGATTGTGAATGAGGATTCAGCCTCATTAACACTATCAAGAGTAAATTGAGAAATATACTAGAGCAGAAGCATTTGGATATGCTAATGAGGACAAAGGCCTACATCCTGAATGGGAAGGATGACCTCGATAAAGTGTATCAGCACTGGAAAAAAGACAAGGATTTACATGAGAAGCAACCTTGTCACCCATCCAGCGATGGCACTTGACTTGTGTGAACAGTCCCCTCCCACAGTCTATGTTTGCCTGGATGTCACACATTTCACAAACTATCTGACGGGATAGCCCTACATTACTCAGTAGCCTACACATCAAATTGTAAATATAATTCTGTAACTTATTTTGTATATGTGGTCTTGCATAGGTTCTCAATATTTCCCTACTCTATGAAAAGTGTTCCAGGTAAGAATCTTTGGTAAACTGTACCACCGTTGGAGTCTTGTGCTTTTCTGAGCTCAAACTGTACTTGCACCATTTCATGTCATGGCTTGTGTATCCAAATTTCAAACCTATCTTAAGATCCTTAATTTGGTGCTGTAGGTGTGGAAATGCACTGTCTTTTCACATTTTTCAAGCAAGGGTTTGGAGGGCTATTTGGAGCTTTAGAGGCGTGCATTCTGGTTCCTAGCATATGTAGTCATAGCTACAGACCCTACACTGCCGCACACAGAGGAAAGAAAATTAGAGGGAACATTTCTTGTGGGTTTAGGCTACTTAATAGTGATTATACAAGACTCCCTTCCTGGAAACTTTGTTACTTCTTCAAAATTTCCAAGAAATAATAATGATTTGGGTGATGTTTACCAATTGATTTGTTGAAGTAATTGTGCCATCCCACAATGTTACTGAACAGAGATTTGACATTTTGTTGTCAAATAATTTATTTAAATGTACTTGTGATTTTCTTGGGTTGTCTTTTCACTTTATTACTCTTTGTTTGCAGTTTGTTTGCTGCAGAAATTCTTTCCACATTGCCTCTAAGTTAAGACCGACAGCTTTCGTGCCAAGCTACTAGGACTGTTGCTGTTGCTTGAGCATGGTTAACACCTCACTCAATCAATAATCCAATTTCTCACAGGGCCTTTCAGAAACAGGATTTTGTTGTACATTTAGTACAACAAAAGTAGTATTAATGTTCGACAAAATGCCATTCCAAAACCTACGTGGGGGAGTTCAGCCTCTCATATTTTTTTCTGTGAAGGGATCTCCGGCCCCACTGCAGAGCCTTTGGACACTCAAGTATATCTTTTAAATTTTCAGCAGAAACGTGGTAGGGACAGAAAGAAGTGGCTGGGAAAAGATGGATACTTTCTATTAAAGCAGAGGAGTTAAAGAAGAAGTAGTGAGTAGTTAAAGGAGGATTGGAGAGGGTCTAGGGAAGGGCATACACCCACTCGCAAAAGAGTAAGCCCATTCCTATTCACTAACTGCACTTCTAAAGTTTCCACAGCCAAAAATAATTTCCAAAACAGTTGTGAATGTCCTCCAGTTCAGAGCTGGAATGCGTCCACTAGCCCACAGGGACACTCACTGGTACTGCAACACCTTCTCATAGAAAATAATGGAGGTAGCGGTTTAAAATAAAACTGCATAGGAAATATTCAATCCTCTAAATAGATGAAAATGTATTTGAATATTAAAAAAATTGAAAAATTGAAAAATATATTTTTTAAATGTTACAAAATTGTAACCTTATACATTAACATATAACTAAATTACTTGTAATAGTTAATATTAAGTAATATAAATATATATTGTATTACTTTAGGTAGATTCTGTTTCATTTATACTTCAGATAAATAATTTTTCTTTAATTTAATAAATGTAATTCATTTAATTTAAAATTAATTAACAGTGCTGTAGCATGTTTGTTCTACATAAAAAATATATATATATATGAGTGATGTCACTGACCATGTCATGAGTGATGTAATATGTGACGTCATCAGCAGTGCATTGCACGCGCAAGGTATAGTGAGTCCAACTAACTATAACGTGGAATTTCATTGGTTTTATGTCAGTAAAATTTCCAGCTAACTATAACATGTGTCAAACCTATGGTTTTTTTAGTGAATTTCATAGGTTTTTTAAATGCTACTTCCTAACTATAACGTGTGTAAAACCTATGTTTTTTTCTGTGAATTTCATTGGTTTTTAAAATGCTAATTCAGATAAATGTCGTGTATGCAACCTATACTTTTGGCAATAAAGTTCTGGCAATATTTTTTTCGAAAACAAGCCGTTTTCTTCACTGTTCAAGTTGCATAGAGACTCCTTGTAAAGCAATACAGAATTCGAAAGTCTGTACCTTGCCTTTTTTTAAACACATTAAAATTTGTCTGTAAATAAAAATAGCCTTACTAAACTTTCGTGCGCGACCCGGTGTGCGCACTCTCGGCAACAGTTGTCAATAAAATGGATATCGCATTTCCAGGCTTTCGTGCGCGACCGAGTGCGCGCACCTGCCTATATATTTCGTAAAAACCTTGCGATTTGAACTTATTGAATTTCTTCATACACCCCTCAAAGAACTTATAGTACGTCAAAGAGACTGTACCTAGACTTCTTTTTTATTCTTATGAAACTTTTCAGTAAATGGAGCCGAATGTCTTTTTAAACTTTCGTGCGTTACCGGATGTACACACCTTGGTATTTTTTTTAGAAATATAAAACGTTTCATACTTTAACAATTGTGTGCTTAAATCCAGCTCAGAAGATATACAAAATCAGGATGGTAGTTGGTTCAACCCGGACCGTTTATTAGAGGTAGATCGTCCGACTCCACCGGAGGACACCCCTAATAAAAAGGACATATATATAAAATGCGGACCAGCCGCTGTATCGTGCTAGCAAACTATAACATATAAATCGTTAGAAAAAACAAAAGGAATCGAGCAAAATCAGTAGGCCACTGATGAGATCTTTTTTTGACCTCGCTAAAATAGAAAAATTAGGAACAACCCCTCATGAGAAATATGAAACTAATGAGAGGAACCGAGCTCGACGCCATGATGGCTGCAAGATAGCTCGGCTCCGCCGCCCACCCCACCCAAAATAACGACAAATATTATAAAGATACACAACACACCAGCAAAGTAAAAGGGTAAAACTTTTTATTAAATAACTATTTACATGGCAGCCTGCTGCAACATGAAAACAACACTTTCAATTGGTTCTTAATAGTTTCAATTCTGGAATTTACACGCAGCACTCCACCCACTTCCCTCACTATCTTTTCTACTCTCAAGAGAGAACAACGTCCTACATCTTTCGGAAGACTTTGGTGAAATGGCTACCGTATCTCATTCATCTTCCGAATCTGACTAAAATGATCGACTACCTTTAATAAGAAAAAATAAATCTTTCATCTGGCAATTTTTCACTTATCCTGAAGATCAAAAGAAAGTGAATGCACCAAAAGTAACCTGCACGATATGTGACTTGGTTCTCTCAAGAAAAAATCCAGCAAAAAAATATTCCTTTTCCATACATACCATGGTGCGGCATGTCAAACAAGTGCACCCTCTGCAATTTGCAGAGGCAACGACAAGAGCCCTGGCCACGCTATTACCATTAGAGGTGGCCAGCACATCTTCTGATCGACGACCTGTATCTCCATCGAGTGCAGAGATGGACTTCAGATATTTAACTATATATGGTCTATAACCTATGGTTTTTTCAGTGATTTTCTTTGGTTTTTTAATAGCAAATATCAAAAGCTTTTTTGTGGAAAATGACTAAAATTAGGTATACATAAGCGGGGTTCATTTATGTTCACCACAGCCATTGTTAAAAGTAAAGTGAAAGTCGCGAAACAGTGGCCACGCCATCTAGTCCCTTTTAGGCCCCATCATGCACGTAAGTAACAGCCATTTTCTGTGTCATGGCCTCTCTGCCCACTGCCAATAGCCTATGATTGTTCGAAATTGGTTCTCTTTGGGTCATTCTCTGTTCACAAATAAGCATAAAGTCGCAATACTCTGTTTAGTTTTTGCAGATAGTGAAGGATAGGTAGTGCACACTTTTGTCCCCTTTGTAACCCGTCATGCCTATCTCTGCCCCGTTTGTTGGTAGTTGGCTCAACCCGGACCGTTTATTAGAGGTAGATCATCCGACTCCACCGGAGGACCCCCCTAATAAAAAGGACATATATATAAAATGCGGACTATCCGCTGTATCGTGCTAGCAAACTATAACATATAAATCGTTAGAAAAAACATGAAACTAGAGAGAGGAACTGAGCTCGACGCCATGATGGCTGCAAGACAGCTCGGCTCCGCCTCCCACCCCGCCCAAAATAACGACAAACACTATGCAAATATTATAAATATATACAACACACCAGCAAAGTAACAGGAAAACGTTTTATTAAATAACTATTTACATGGCAGCCTACTGCAACATGAAAACAACACTTCTAATTGCTTCTTAGTAGTTTCAATTCTGAAATTGAACACCCAGTACATCCAGAGGTCATGTCCAACAAGTTGTGTGGGGGGATGCCTTGCTAATGCCGCCACCCGCACCACCTTCTGTAGGAAGGACTCTGGATATGCTTGGTCCCTGAGAGGCTTCGATGTCCCTGCCTTGCACAAATGTCATAGGTTCTGGATGTTGAGTGCCATACTTCAGGGTCCGACAAGTTGTGTGGGGGGATGCCTTGCTAATGCCGCCACCCCCACCACCTTCTGTAGGAAGGACTCTGGATATACTTGGTCCCTGAGAGGCTTCGATGTCCCTGCCTTGCACAAATGTCATAAGTTCTGGATGTTGAGTGCCATACTTCAGGGTCCAAGAATCGCGGACTCGGAGGGGGCGCTTGGCTCCTGCCCCCTCCCCAAGTCTTGTTCCCCTGGTATGGCCTGTGATCGGCCCCGACATAGGCGGCCGGCTCCCGGGGTCAGGCGGAACTTCTTGCCTTTTGATGCCTCTTCCATTCTGGACCTTGTCCCACAATCCGTTTGACCTGAAGACACGTCCTGCGGTGCCCTGGTCCGACCATCACATATACCTGCGCCAGGAGACGGCGTGGGGTGCACTGGAAGGGAGAGGCGGCGCGAACGAGCCTCTCCCACCTCACCAGGTGGAGGTTTCTTAGCTACACCCCAGCGCTTCACTCGGCCAGCTGAGTTCCGCCTGCTCCTGCGGCACAGTGCCTCGCTCGGCCAGCTGAATTACGCCTGCTCTTGCTATTACACCGTCTCACCCGCCATCCGGCTGACTTGCACCCACTCTTCCGATACAGCGACAGGCGGCTGCCACGGAGCTCAGGAAATGGCGGTCGGCTCCACAGACTTGGGCCTGGCCTGCAAGGATAGCTCTGGGCAACCCTGGACCTCGGACGCTTGACTGCTAGGGCATGAGCCCCATTCCCAAAAGCGTCCCCTCAGCCTTGAAGATTCTACAAGAGTCACCGAGGCCCCCGACTCCTGCAGACTTCCGGTGGGGAGCGACTGCCATGATTGCTCGCGGAATGGCCACGACATAGCCACGGGGTGCTCTCATGCTGACGCCAGCTTCAGTCTGAAACATCCAGAAACACTGTAGACTACCAATTCGATCAGTTCCGGTGGAGCCCCAACGACGTATCGCGTTGTTGCGTAATCCGTCATATGACGCCCCGCGTTAGCGCACCCGGAAGTGCTCCGGTGCGCGATGCGCGAAGCGCAGCTTCAGGAAGCAATCCGGGGCGCGGCGCGGAGCGCGTAACGTAAGCATTTACATTTCAGTTGGTTCTCCCTCACAATATTTTCCATGTCACCCATCACCCACTGCCATCTCTGGATGTTTCCATGGTAACACCTCATTCTGCACCTGGCTGAAGGCACAGGTCAAAAGTTCATATCTCAACGTTCTACAGCAAAGTAACAACACTGTTTTCCCTCCAGAAACACCTGTCAATCCACAGCTCTGTTACATGTCTTTTTTTTTCACACCCAATAGTACTTTTCGTTTAACATAAACATTAACATGCAACGTACTGTTCAATCTCCACTTCTTACAATCAACCAATCATTTTTATTTTTTAAACCACACCCAGCCTCTTCCTTTTTCTTTATTTAGAATTTCAACTTCTAACTACCATTCCACTTCCAGAACCGATTGGAGGACGACTACAAATCCCTTGAAAATGAAGGTCTGGCTAATAGGACACAGTTATATTCACTGGAGTGAAAAATATGCAGTAAGCAGACGAATTTGCAACCTCGGCTTACCAAATGTACACATAACATGGATTGGCAAAAGAGGATTGAAATGTCACCAATTGATTCCATTGGTGAAAACTTTTATGCATCTCCCAGAACCAGACCTTATAATTGTGCACTGTGGTGGGAACGATCTAGGCACAATCACTGGGGTAGTTCTGGAAATGCTTCTAAAAGACACCTTTCGACAATTGATGACACTTTTTCCTCGATCTGCCTTGGTATATTCCAATATATGCCAAAGACAGAAATGGAATTGGTCCAATCAACATTGTGCACAATTTAAGAAAGTAAGGAGACATGTAAATAAATCTGTTTCTGCTTTCCTCAGAGATTATAGCATGGGTTCTATTTACCACAACAACTTGCGATACCACATGCAAGACGTCTATAGGAGAGACGGTGTTCATTTCACGAATGAGGGAAACAGAATCTTCCTCTGCAACATCAGGCTCTGCATCGGTACTTACTTATAAATGCAGAAAACACTCAATTAACACAATGGCTCTTTTCAGAGCCACCTTATATCTAAGCACTCAAACTTCTGATTTATGTCCATTTTCACACTCTTGTAAAAGGGTGTGCGCGACCGAGTGCGCGCACCACGCAACTTTAAAAAAAAATATATATATATATTTTCGCCCTTAAGGCCTTACTGCACACCCTGAGAAAACCTACGCAGCAAAACAATCTCTACCTTCTCCCCTTTCCATATTCCAACGCTTTGAAATCAACAATATATTTACTCGCAATGACAAAATGGCGGTCAACACTTCCTGATTTCCTTCAAATCGAGAGTTAACAGACGTCACGCAGCAAAATTCCGCTCGCGCGCGCAGCCGTTTGGGTGCGCGCACGTGTGCGCGCGTATAGATATATAATTGACTTTAACTTTAATTTCCTCAGCAACTACTGAACGGATTTACACCATTCCAAAAAAAGCGTAATCTGCGAGCCGGACTGTACAGTTTTGCCAAATTTCTTATAAATCCATTCACCCGTTCGACCTGTAGCCGAGTCTAAAGGTCCTATGGAAAATAACATGGAGAAAACACGTTTTGGGACCTCCCTTTTATCTCAGCCCCCACTTGACCAATCCCCCCCAAACTTTTAGTGAAGGAGCGCAGCGGACCGAGCCATCTTCTTTGAGAAATTCGCTAAGATTCTTCAACCAGGGCCAAAGTTATTCCAAATACAATGTTGAGGATTTCCTATGGAAACTAGGTCCTAACTATAACTACCTACTAGCCCTATGCCGCATAACAGGTCATGTGACTTGTTTATAAAACTTTTCATTGGTTCATTTTACTTTTGGTTTCCTAATGACGGAAGGCTTGGTCATATGACCTAAAAATAACACTTTTCATTGGTTTAGAACATTTTTTTTTCCCAAACAATGAAAGCCCCACCTTGTTTCTGGATGTTTCAGACTGAAGCTGGCGTCAGCATGAGAGCACCACCATCTCGTAGCTCCGTCGTGGCCATTCCACGAGCAATTATGGCAGCCGCTCCCCACCAGAAGCCTGCGGGAGTCGGGGCCCCCAAGACTTTTGTAGAATCTTCACGGCTGAGGGGACGCTTTCGAGAATGGGACTCGAAAAAGTTTTTACCTATCACGTACTTGACATTTGACAGCTTTTGATATTTGCTATTAAAAAACCATTGAAATTCACTGAAAAAAACCATAGGTTATAGACCATATATAGTTAGGAATTTGCATTTACAAAACCTTGAAAATTCACTGAAAAAACCATAGGTTATAGACCATATATAGTTAGGAATTACAAAACCATATTTTACTCACACAAAACCATTGAAATTTCATATATAGTTAGTTGCCCTAACTATATATCGCGCACCCGCAATCCACTGCTGATGATGTCACATATTACATCATTCATGACATGGTCAGTGACATCACTGATGACATCTCAAATGACATCACTGATGACATCACTGATGACATCATTCATGTGTTAATACGATGAACCTCTACAGACTCTAATATAACCTTAGATACACTCAGTGTAAACAGACACTCACAGATTGTCACTCATCCATGGAGTTACTCATGCACCTACTCAGTCATGCAAAGAATCAATCACACCTCCATTTCCTCAACTATACAGTTATACACACCATACTAATTCAAACATATTCTTACATATTTTTACTCTCTTATACAATCACTGATACAAGTTTTCAATGATCCATGCAGCCACTCACACATTCACTGGCTCTTCTGCACAGTTATTTATATATGTCTACTCTCACATGTACTGTGTTTTACATATGTACTTACTTTGACATGTAGCACTGAGATATCCATTCACTCAGCAATACACTCATGCACACAGTCAACTGCCCATGCAGCTGTTTCCACATGCACTTTTAAACCCATACATATAGTGAATCAACTGCTCACACATCTATGCACAGAGTCATTCACCTTCCATCAACTCACACACATACTCAGTTTCCCATACAAATACTTGGGCAAACAATCAATAACCCATAGAGTTACTCTTATAGCTACTGATCAACACATGCAGCAGTTTACAGAACAACATATATAATGATGCACAAAATAAGACAGTTTAGTCACTAACCCATGCACTCAGTGACACACATTTAATCATTCTCTCATACAGTGAGTCATGCACCTACTAAATCCTTCATCGAAACACTTATACATCCACTCATTCTTCAATATGTAAGACATATTTTAACTTTACAGAAACATACAGTCACTGGGTGTTGTCATCAGTGATGTCATCAGTGATGTCATTTGAGATGTCATCAGTGATGTCATCAGTGATGTCACTGACCATGTCATGAATGATGTAATATGTGACATCATCAGCAGTGGATTGCGGGTGCGCGATATATAGTTAGGGCAACTAACTATATATGAAATTTCAATGGTTTTGTGTGAGTAAAATATGGTTTTGTAAATGCTAATTCCTAACTATATATGGTCTATAACCTATGGTTTTTTCAGTGAATATATATATAGATATATATATATATGTATATATATATATATGTATATATATATTACCTACTGGCGGTCGCCAGTAGGTATATATAGTTAGGATTTTTTCTCTATGGAACTTTTGAAAATTCTATGTCTAATAACTTTGGCGTTTGTGGACGGAATTGGCTGAAATTTTCAGGAAAATGGCACATTTTGTTTCTGAGCAACCCCTGAATATTTGGGGGGGTTCATCAAGGGGGGGCCGAGAAAAAAGGGGGGTCCCAAAACGCGTTTTTCCCATGTTAATTTCCATAGGGCGATTGGCCTCACTTTTAGCCCGAACGGCTGAATGGATTAGCACGAAACTTGGCAAAATTGTAGGGACTGTTAGCCCGATGTGCCTTTGCTAGGTCTCAATATATGTGCTTCAGTGGATTTTGAGAAATTAACGTTCAAAAAAAGATATATATCTGTAACAGCGCTCCGGGCTGCGCTCCGGTTCGCGTACTTTTCGCGTAACGGAACTTTGCGATGCGAAGCTGATTGGCTCTCTGGTGTTTGTCAACATTCTAAACAGTCCGGAGCGGCTGCCATCTTATGTCTCGGTAGGATCGAGAGACAAGAGGAGGCCAAAACAAAGGGGGAAATTACCGTAAGGGGGCATAGTAGATCCTCGTTGACCCCCTAGGTTTTATGTGGAGGTTTTAAAAGGGCTCAGCAGGGCAAAAAAATATATATATTTTTTTTTTTTTGCGTGGTGAGCGCCTAGTCCGCGAACCGGAAAGCGTTCTGGGCAGCGTACTATAAGGAAAAAAGAATGATAGACTTTTCAAATACTGTATGTTAATTGTTTGTTGTTTTTGTTGATTATTTTTATTTTTATTTTTTTTTAAGCATTTTTTTTTATTTTGATTGTGTTTCATAATTTATTAAATTTTCTAACATTTCATTGTCAGTAATTTCATATTTGTCATTGAATATATTTTGAAGTCTATGAGGGTGTAAAATGTCCTCATTTTTAAGCAGGTTATCCACTGCTTCCACACATTGAAGTAGTTCCTGGTCTCTACTTTCATCCATAAATTCATCAATGTTTCCTTGGCTGCTCTCTTCCAGTACAATTTTAAATTGAACTTGCTGCTTGCTTTCCATTTTGCCTGAAATTTGGATTAAAAAAATATATATTACTAGAGATAGGGCACTGTTGGGATTAATTTTAGATAGGCAGTTTTTATCAGAGAATTTATCTTTTGGCAGTGTATAGTATCAGAGTGGAAGTAGGACTATAAAAAAGTGTATGTGATTTAACCAAGAGAATTCTAACTCCATCCATAACTATAACAGAGAAGTCTATCTAAATCTATAACTACTACAGAGGGATAGTATATAACTATCAGAAAAAGTTTACCATATTAAGTTATAGTGCACAATATACTTTAGTTTTAAAAATAACAACTTACCTTCACAAACAAGTGCAAGTGTTTGGTAACTATTAAAATGTAATGTACAACAAGAAGTAGCAGTCAAAATGGCTATGTTTTCTTCTCTTCCTTTATATATTCAGGTATATAACCAATCAAATGTCAGGTAATAAAAGTAGAAAATGAAAGTAACATTTTCATTGGTTGTCAATTCCAACACTTCAGATGTGTTTTGTGAAGTAATTTACCTCACGGTATTTAGAGAGGTCTACAGGCTTAATGGCTAAATGGAATTTCAATCAAATTTGTGAAAATGAAAGGGATTGTTATGTAGTATGAGCTAATCTATATTTGGTGAGAGTGTCTCCAGTCGTTTTTCTGTGAATTACTTTCCCACCTTTTTTATTGGACCTCTTCCCGGTATGCGGCCCCGTCCGCGAACCAGCAGCGTAACGGGAGTCCACCATTTTGTTTTTCGGTCGAATCAAGATACAAGATGGAGGGCAAATAATGTTCAGAATGGGTAGAAGGGGGCACGGTAGATGTATCTTGACCCCCTAGGTTTTCTGAGGGTGGCTGAGGAGGACCATATGTGCGGGGGAAAAACATTTTTTTTAGAAATTTTGCGCGGTTAGCTTCCAGTTCGTGTACCGGGTAGCGCTCTTTGAGCGTATTTTGTTGAAAATTAGAGAAAAAAGTTAGAGAAAAATAATAATTGTGAGTGATCAGATGTAGGGTAGCTCTGAGAAGAGCTTTTGTGTTTATGGTACATTTTGGTACTTATAAGTAGGTACCAATGCACAGTCTTAAATTCAAAATGAAAATTCTGTTGCCCTCATCTGAGAAGTGAACTCCATCTCCTCTGTAGATATCTTGCATGTAGTAACGCAAGTTATTGTTGTACAAGGAGCCCATTCCATGGTCTCTCATGTAAGCTGAAACAGATTTGTTTACATGCTTCCTCGACTTCTCAATTTGTGGACAAAATTGGTTGGACCACCTCCATTTCTGTCTTTGGCATATATTGGAATATACCAAGGCAGTTTGAGGAAAAAGTGCCATTAATTGCTCAAAGGTGTCCTTTAAAAGCATTTCCAGACCTACCCCAGTCAAAGTGCCCAAATCATTACCTCCACAGTGCACAATTACCAGGTCAGGTTTTGGCAAATGCATAAAGGTTTTCACCAATGGTATCAATTGGTGACATTTTAATCCTCTTTGGCCCAACCACTTAATTTCCACATCTTGTAAATTGAGGTTAGGTAAATTTCTGTTCTCAGCATACCTTTGAGCCCAGTAGATGTAAATATGTCCAACAATCCAGACATTAAACATGGTGAGAGAAGGTTGGGCTGCAGTCAGATGAAGTGTGGTAATGAATGGGCAGTTGAAACAGTAGGAGTTTGTAAAGAAAAAAAACTGTGGATTTCCAGTGCTAATGATTCATTAGCAGTGATTGGTGCATTTCCATTTCTGAAAACAGAAAGTTAGGGTGCATGGATGTGTTCTTTGAAAGATGTAATTTGAATGGTCAAGGAAAAAACATTTAATGAAAGATTGCACTGGATACGCAGGTGCACTGAGAGTTCAGAGTTCAATTGAAACATTGTTGTGTGAACTTGCAAACATGAGAGGTCTTTCAGGAGGTGGTTGCTAAGCAAAAAAGGCAGAGAGGGCAGAGGGGGGAAGGGTTTTGATTTGAAAAAAATGAGGAAAGAGTTATGATTGGCTAATATGAGAGATATGTGTAATGAATATCTGCATTTCTGTGCTTTCTATAGCTGCAGCCTCTGGAGTGCATCCTCTTTGTTCTGCTGAAGACAATTTGGAGTATTTCTGAGACTGTTTTGAAACTCAAAAAGTATTTGCTAAGGTGAGAAAAGATTTATTTAATTTAGATAGAGAATAGTATGATTTAAGGAGAAAATGATGAAGAAGGCTGTGTTTTTAAAATGTGGCTTTGTCTCAAGTGATATACAAATAGATTTTGTTTCTTTGAGAAATTGTAATTGCATATTCGGTTTAGCATTCTGGCATGCAGTAACACAAGATATTGTTGTACATGGAGCCCATTCCATGGTCTCTCATGTAAGCTGAAACAGATATGTTGTGTTTAAAAACGATTTTTGAAAACAATTACATTTCTGGATATGTTCTGCTAGAGCTTTATAGGTTGGTTGGGCCATATTTATAAGGCATTTGAGTGTCTCTGATGTTATTGTTCCCATTTTAATGGAAGAGCTTTCTTCATGGGGCTAGTTTCTTGTAAATACGCTCCCACCTGTGCTTGGTAAATTTATATTTTGATTATGGGAGTTACATAGCCATGTTAAAAATGTCTGAAAAATGGTGCAAGGGCATTCAAAAAAACGCTTTCATGTGTCTTAAGGACATTTTTAGTCATTTCCTCTTGAATGTAGGTATACAATTGATTTATATGCTGTGTTTAAAAACGATTTTTTGAAATCAATTATATTTCTGCATATGTACTGCTAGAGCTTCATAGGTTGTTTGGGTCATATTTATAAGGTCTTTGAGTGTCTATGATGTTATTTTTCCCTTTTTAAATGGAAAGCGTTCTTCATGGGGCAAGTTTCTTGTAAATACGCTCCCACCTGTGCTTGGCAAATTTAGATTTTGATTATGGGAGTTACATAGCCATGTTAAAAATGTCCCAAAAAGGGTGCAAGGGCATTCAAAAAAACGCTTTCATGTGTCTTAAGGACATTTACAGTCATTTCCTCTTGAATGTAGGTATACAATTGATTTATATGCTGTGTTTAAAAACGATTTTTTGAAATCAATTACATTTCTGGATATGTACTGCTAGAGCTTCATAGGTTGTTTGGGCCATATTTATAAGGCATTTGAGTGTCTATGATGTTATTTTTCCTTTTTTAAATGGAAAGCGTTCTTCATGGGGCAAGTTTCTTGTAAATACGCTCCGACCTGTGCTTGGCAAATTTAGATTTTGATTATGGGAGTTACATAGCCTTTTTTTAAATGTCCCAAAAATGGTGCAAATTACTCTGGCTCTTCCTGCTCATCCTCCTCTTCCTGATCTGCCTCTTCTTGTAAGATTACTTTAGCAGGTGGTCCTCTCTTCCCATGAGGAGGTGGAGGTGGTGGTGGGGGTCCACCAGCTGAAGCAACTACTGAAGCCATTGCTCAACTATGAAAAAGGGTCTTTCTCTCACCAAGATGAAAGTCAGAGTGAGGAAAGAAGGAGGGGTTTTCATCATTTGGGAAAAGCAAAAGTTCTAAACCAATGAAAAGTGTTAATTTTAGATCACATGACCTAGTATTACATCATTAGGAAACCAAAAGTGAAATGAACCAATGAAAAGTGTTATTATCGAGTCACATGACCTGCTGTGTTTACGTTTCGCGCTTTGCGCCGCTTTCCGGTCCGCTTCCGGGTCCGCTAACTTGGCGCGTCAAATGACGTATTACGCGACAACGCAAAACGTCATTCTAACGTAACAGTTACGCTAAAGGAACGTTTACCGGTTCGCGGACTGAGTCGCGGCTTTAAATTGAGCTAACGGGAAGCTGACCGGTTCGCGGACTGGGAGCGAAACACATTTTTTTTTTTAAAATGTATAAAAAACATGTAAAATATATTTTAAGATTTAAAGAAGAATACATTTTACAGCTACAGATATTAGCTTTTAAAAAACCATTGAAATTCACTGAAAAAACGATAGGTTATAGACCATATATAGTTAGGAATTAGCATTTACAAAACCTTGAAAATTCACTGAAAAAACCATAGGTTATAGACCATGTATAGTTAGGAATTAGCATTTACAAAACCTTATTTTACTCACACAAAACCATTGAAATTCCATATATAGTTAGTTGCACTAACTATATATCGCGCACCCGCAATCCACTGTTGATGATGTCACATATTACATCATTCATGACATGGTCAGTGACATCACTGATGACATCACTGATGACATCTCAAATGACATCACTGATGACATCACTGATGACAACATCCAGTGACTGTATGTTTCTGTAAAGTTAAAATATGTCTTACATATTGAAGAATGAGTGGATGTATAAGTGTCTGGATGAAGGATTTAGTAGGTGCATGACTGACTGTATGAGTGAGTGATTAAATGTGTCTCACTGAGTGCATGGGTTAGTGACTAAACTGTCTTAATTTGTGCATCATTATGTCTGTTGTTCTGTAAACTGTTGCATGTGTTGATAAGTAGCTATATGAGTAACTATATGGGTTATTGATTGGTTGCCCAAGTATTTGTATGGGAGACTGAGTGTGTGTGTGGGTGGCTGGGAGGTGTATGACTCTGTGCATAGATGTGTGAGCAGTTGATTCACTAGATGTATGGTTTCAAAAGTGCATGTGGAAACAGCTGTATGGGCGGTTGACTGTGTGCATGAGTGTATTGGTGAGTGAATGGATATCTCAGTGCTACATGTCAAAGTAAGTACATATGTAAAACACAGTACATGTGAGAGTTGACATATATAAATAACTGCATAAGAGCCAGTGAATGTGTGAGTGGCTGTATGGATCATTGTGAACTTGTATCAGGGATTGTATAAGAGAGTAAATATGTGTTAGTATATGTTTGAATAAGTAAGGTGTGTATAACTGTATAGTTGAGGAAATGGAGGTGTGATTGATACTTTGCATGACTGACTAGGTGTGTGAGTAACTCCATGGAGGTGTTACAGTCTGTGAGTGTCTGTTTACACTGAGTGTATCTAAGGTTATATTACAGTCTGAAGATGTTCATTGTATTATCACATAAATGATATCATCAGTGATGTCATCAATAATGTCAAATGAGATGTCAGTGATGTCATCAGTGATGTCATTTGAGATGTCATCAGTGATGTCATCAGTGATGTCATTTGAGATGTCATCAGTGATGTCACTGACCATGTCATGAATGATGTAATATGTGACATCATCAGCAGTGGATTGCGGGTGCGCGATATATAGTTAGTGCAACTAACTATATATGGAATTTCAATGGTTTTGTGTGAGTAAAATAAGGTTTTGTAAATGCTAATTCCTAACTATATATGGTCTATAACCTATGGTTTTTTCAGTGAATACATATATATATCAAATTAATTTATAATAGTATGTGGGTCCTATGCTCTCCATGCCACCGGAGTCAAGCTATCCTGGCTGATGAGGGCTCAAAGCCTGAAACTGGTCCTAGGATGCTTTTTTCAAGTCCAGGGAGGACCTGGCCTGGCAGTTCGGGCTGGACTGTTCCCATTCGGCGCAGGGTCAACGCTGATTTGCATATGGCTGGAGCCAAACTGGAATGGCATGTTGAGCAAAAGAACAGAGGATTTAACTCAGATCTCTTGACTTGGATTGAATGTAAGATTTATTCAGCATTCCGCCCATCATTTGTTTGTGTAGCAAGAAAAAAAAAAAGCAGTTCTCTGAATATAATAAGTAGTGGAAGGATATAAGTCATCCACTCAAAAGGATAGTATAGAAGCTATACTCCAAAGGAGGGTCAAAGGAAAGGGAAGACACTGAATAAGAAGAAGGCAAATGAGAATGACAAGAATGCCGAACACGTCTGAATCAAAGACCACTGTAAGTGTTCATGTTGTCCAAAATAAGGCTGCCTCAAAGTCCACTGTAAGTATTTATATTGTCACAATAGGTCTTCGACATTGCCAATCAGAACTAATAATTCTAAGATATGGAACACAAGAGAGTAAGTTGTAAAAGCTATTCTCTAGAAATGTGAAAAGATCACATTTGAGTGAAATAAGTATTATATCAGGTGTCCTGAGTATTTCTCGTGCAATTTCTACATCTACATGTGTCTGCATCTTTGCTAATTATTCATCATTCGGCAAACTCTTTTAATTTAAGAACATGAAATGTAGTTCAGCAATTTAAATCTGTGAATGGTTAATTAAAAAACATCTGCTTTAATGCCCCTTGCGTGGCTTTGAACACATGGCTATTTAACACTACAATATAGCAGATGAGTAATTTTAAAAATAGACAAAAGTAATCTTTATTTGGGATGCTGTCAATTGTATAATCATATTATATGTAAGCATAATTTTTCAATGCAGACCAAGACATATAGCTGCACAATACACTTAATACATGTATACCTTTGTTAGAATTTCCCTTCATGCAAGGTGCATATAAAAATTGTTATTTACGAAGGTGATAACCTATAAATTAACTGAGAGGTGTAGTTGAATACATTTATCTTAAAAAATCATGAATGTTGCAAAATTATTGGCATATATATGATAGCTGGACTTTCACTGCGACAGAGCATGTTTTAAATGTTTGCCCTTGCGTCATGGGCATGTTTAAGCAGGAAGGTGACCGAGTCCTGGGACTGTACGGAATGAGTCACTGCCTCTGGCCTATTCATTTATTAAGGAAACCCCACCATCATTTTGAGATTAAAGTATATTTGGGGAGATGTATCCTGTCCATTGTTGATGTTGGTGCTGCCAAATGCGGGGTTTGCCATATACCAGAGTTGTTTGGGTTTCTTCCCAGCCCATGCCACTTTTTCCTACTTTCCTGAACTTCCTATCTCCGAATTTCAATCTTGCAGGCTCCTTTTTCATCTGCCATTTCCCCCATTTCAAATTGTTCACTTTCTACATATTTTTTTCTGTGTCTGCCTTTCTCTTTCTTGTTCTGGGTCGAAAAAATATGATGGTAAAAAATAAGTTATGGTCACCAAGAATGGACACTGTTGTCCACCTCCTGCAACTACCTGCATTGAGTCGGATAATATAGGATTGTAAATAAGGCTTGACAACCTCTCTATCCGGTAACTCTGACATTCAGCAGCATATGTGGTGGGCTTCAGAGGGAAACTTTGGTCACTGGCACTTATTCTTTCCAAAATTAAGCACTGACTTCTCTCATTAGGGAATTAAAAAATGTTAGTTGTCAATTGTGCCAACCAGGCTACATGTATGCAAGCCAACCAAATCGGTCCCAAGGAGACTAACCTACTTAGGGGAGGGGCATATTTACGAGAGGTTTGCGTCATGTTTGCACCACACAATGTGGTACATGCATGACGCAAACCTTTAAGTCAGATTTTTGAAGCCACTCAAAGCCACGGTGACTTGCAGTGCTGCACTGCTGCACTTTGCCATAAATATGGCCCCATTGTGTGGTGGCAGGAGTACTGACAGCAGGTTTGAGCTAAAAAACATAGGCTTAATACACAGAAAGGCCTGATGAGGAAAATGAACAGTTAGTATGGGCACAGTCAGCTTACAATGTGGCTTTGTGAAGTGATGGGTTTGTGAGTACCTGGCAAAGAGCATGTCCCTGTACACTAGCATAACATGTCTCGTTACACTAAGTCTGTAAGGGGAAAACTTCTCTGCTGCCTGCAAGATAGAAATTATTTTCCGAATACAACAGCATAGATAGTATGCCCAGTACAACCCAGGTGCAGGTAGGTAGGGGAGCACAATTCAGTGGTTCTGACACCACCAACCCTTATATTGATTGGAGGAGAGCTGTCCGGTGTGGCTATTTTTCTTTTATAGGGAGTGCTTCACTGCAGCCATCCAATCTAAAAAGAACTTGCAAGAGTCCTACCTGAGCATTCCTTTCAGTCTGCTTTCTCACCAGGGCGACACTCTGATAGCTTAAGGAGCATCCTTTTCACTGTACCTCCTGCTGCACTAGATCACAAGAGCAGAGTCTCTTGATAAGCCAGGCTGACAAAATAGGGACTACACAGAAGGGGGTAATGTGACCACTGCTCACAACATCAATTTAAGGCAAATCTATTTGAACACTTAAAAGGTTAAATAGCTGTATCTTTTCTTTAGAGGCTGAATGAACCTTAATATGCTGAAGATTTTGGCATGTGTATGTGAACTGTTACTTTGTATTTGCTCTTTCGAGTTCAAAGATGGATATGTATTTATATTTGCTTTACCTTTTAGATGCTTTTAGTTTTTTGTGGTATTTACCTTTTCATGTAACCCTCACTGATGAGCTTCCTCTCCAAGTTTCAACATGTAGACGCTTTTCCCAGCTATCATTGCAATTTCATGACAGGGTTATATGTGAGTTTGCACCCAAATGCAATGTCTTCGTGCCTACGTCAAGTCTTGCACATGTCTATTAAAGCAAAATTATAAAAATAAACACTCAGACTGTTAAAGAGAATATAATGTTGACTTTTCCAACTATTCACAACCTTGACCTTTCCCATAACTCGCAGCCTTTATACATTTTCATCCCCTAAACCGCAATGGAAAAGGTACATATGACAGAAATTGAAATTCAGTCAGTGTGAGTCTATGTAGGTACAGGGATTTAACAAGAGAAAGATCGAGAGAACTGTGATAAGATATAGTTATTACATTTCTAATTATCTATTCATAAACTTATACAGGTGAAGATGATAAGAGCCTAACTCATGTCAACTACACTCTCTAGGGCAGATTTACATTTCCTGGCGCATCCCTGCAAATCAGCAGGATTGCGCCAGGAAACTTGCGACAGGCATCTCAATCCTTGCGCCACCATGGATGCGCCGCAATTACAACGCAGCACATCATGGCTCAAGGAAATGCAGATATGTGTCGCATCTGCGGTCATAACTTTGGCACAGTGCTGGAGTTGTGTCACGGGCGTGACGCAACTCCAGCACTGTGCCAACCATGCCCATGTCTAACTTGGTGCGTCAAGCCTTACGCCTGCTTCAAGCAGGCGCAAGGTTTTGACGCAGCGGAGTCGGAAAAGGGACTGAGTGAAATCTTGTACATTTCACTCAGCCACTTTTCCGAGGCGTTCCTGCGCCGGAGCTCCGCCTACCTGTGCCAGAATGCCAACATGAAACCTGACACAGGTTTCATGTGGCGCAGGGCTTAACAACGTGATGGATGTCCCTAGATGCGTCACGTTGTAAATACCCTGCAGCATGGCGCTGGCTTCAGGCCGCGTCACAGAAGTGACGCAAAGGTGGCGCAAAAATGGCATACAGGGCTTGTAAATCTGCCCCTCCATGTTTTAGTAAAGTAGATGTAGTATCAAAGAAGCTTACCATCCTGAGGAATATTACATTAGCTCGTGAATAGTAGCTTTAAAGGTAGGCAGCGGCAATGGTTACTGCTAAGGCTGGAGGGCGTTGCCCACTGCTTTTCAACAATGCTTCAGTTTAGGTGCGGGCTGGGCTGGGCAGTCTAGAGCAGGGGGAGGTGTGGTGAGCCGTCCAGGGCTGGCCAAACAGCCAGGTGCACTAAGCATGTTCTTTACCAGGCTGTATTGCACAGCCCACACCGAACCACAGCACTCAAACCAATCACAATGATGCTGTCATGCTCATGACAGCAATGTCATGATTGGCTTAGCGGAGCAGAAAGAGGAGAGACGGCGGCCACAAAGAGGTAAGTGTAATTTTTTGTTCACCTTCTGCCTTGCCACCCCTGATCCGAGCCAGATGCCACTGGTAGACACATAGTTATATGTGCTTTACTAATAAAGTACATTATGTTTTTAGCTAAAGTGACATGCAATGGACGGTCTGAAGGGAAAGGTTTAGGAAGGAGGTACACCTTTACACAATTTTGTTTATGTCAATTCCCAAAATCAATACATTTATGTTGAGGTGTACATCAGCAAATGAAGTGGGATGAAGTCCAATTGAATAGGGCATAAAGGAGTGGTGCACAGTAGAGTAGGTAGAGTGGAACACCATATAGTAGACTGGTGAAGATTAATGTTGAGATGGTGTAACAGTGGAGTGGCATACAGTGGAGTGGCATAGACTGGAGTAATATGGAGTGGAGTGGAGTGGAGTAAAGTGGAATAGCATACAGTGGAGAGGCATAGTAGAGTGGAGTTGCATCCAGTAGACTAGTGTTGAACAAAGTGGCATAGAGTTGAGTGGAATACACTGGAGTGGCGTGGAATAGAGTAGCAAAGAGTGGAGTGGCATACAGTGGAACAGAGTAGAGTGCAGTGTTGTACAGTGGAATGATACACAGTAGAATAGCATAGAATAGAGTGGCGTACAGTGGAATGTCATATAATGGATAAGTGTATAGTGGAGTGGCATGCAGTAGAAAGGCATACACTGAAGTGGCACACAGTGGAGTTGTGTACAGTATAATACCTTAGACTGGACTGGAGTAGAGTGCTGTTGTGTACAGTGTAATAGCATACATTGGAGTGGCATAGAATAATGTGCCATAAAGTGGAGTGCCATACACTGGAGTGGTGTAGAATGTACTAGCATAAAATAGAGTGTCATAAAGTGGAATAGCTTAGAGTGGTGTGTTGTAGTGTAAAGTTGCAAATAGGGGAATAGAATAGAGTGGAGTGGTGCACAGTGGATTGGTGTAGAGTGGAATAGAATATAGTGGAGTAGCATCCAGTAGATTGGTGTACAGTGGAGTGGCATAGACTGAAGTGGTGTAGAGCAGAGCATGAACATAAATACTTTGAAAAAACAAGAGACAAGAGGCATTTGGCAAAACAGGAACAGTTTGTTTAATGAAGTGAGAGGCCTGGAGAACAGTTACAGGTGCAGAGTCTGAGGACTGTCTCAATGTATAATCGGTATGTGAAAGTATTTTAAGCGGTCCATTGTATGCAATTAAGTATCTCCAGAGGTCCATATTTGATAAGGAATGTAGTTCCTGCCCGTGGTGTCATAATTTAAGTGTCTAATGGAAAGTACAAAAGGGCCTCAACGACACAATATGGCCAGTGGGTATCTTGTCCAGATGTCCTGCATAGTGAGCTCATGCTTTATCCTCATTGGCTAGATGTTCCTTACTCATGTAGCATCTGAATTTATGGTGTTTTTGGGAGCTTAGATACTATTCCAAGCATGTGTGCTTTATTGGCGCCAATCTCCTTTGGCCATTGTAGTCTCTCTGCCCTAATGGTGGGATTGATCTAGGATTTCCGTATTGTGCGTTTGTCTGACCTCAGACCTAGGTTCCAGAGTCTACCTGACTACGTATTTGAGAGTCAGGGTTGATATGGAGTTCACGAAGGGGAAATTCGTTAATAAAGATGAGATTGCAATCTCACACATGAACATATCATTTTTTATTACAACATCAACTTCTTCCATAATAACAGAGGTTTATACAGTGTGAGTGCATAGAGTGTAGCAGTGTGCAGTGGAGTTGCATACAGTATAATAGCTTAGAGTTGAGTGGTGTAGAGTGGAGTGTCGTATAATGGAGGGGTGTAAAGGGGCATTGAGTGGAATAGTGTATAATTAAGTAGCGTACAGTGGTGTACTGTTGAGTGGAGTGGCATAGAATACAGTGGTGTACACTAGAGAGGCCTATATTGGATTAGCTTAGAGTGGAGTGGTGCAGAGGGTAGTGGCATTCAGTGGAGTGGCGAGGGAGGTATAGTTTCGTACAGTGGAGTAGAGTTGAGCAGAGAGTGATAACGTAGTGTGGAGTAAAGTATAATAGAATGTATTGATGTGTCGTAGAGTAGAGTAGCATGGAGTGTAGTGCAGTAGCAGAGCGTCAGTAGTAAGCTGTTTTAAAGTTGAGTGGGGTCTTGTACAGTGGAATAGAGTGCTTTTTATTAGAGTATAGAAAAGTGTTGTATACAATAGAGTGGAATGCCTGGTCATACAGTGTTGGAAACTGTTATAGAGTGGAGTACAGTGGTGTACAATTGAGTGTACGGACATAGAGTTGAGTACAAATTTTTACAAGGGAGTATATGAGAATAGAGTGGAGTAGAGTATGTTAAAGTGGCATTGAGTGTAGCAGAGATTTGTAGAGTGTAGTTATATAGAGTGGAAGAGAGTCCAGTAGAGTGGTGTAGAGTGTAGTGGCTCAGGATGGAGTGACATACAGTTGAATAGTGTAGAATAGAGTGGAGTGGAGTGAAATAGCATATAGTAGAACAGCATACTGTGGAGTTGATTAGAGTGTAGTGGTATACAATGAAATAACATAGAATAGAGTGGCAAAGAGTGGAGTGGCATTGACTAAAGTGGTGCAAAATATAGTAGAGTAGAGTTTAATGGCATACAGCGAGATAGCATGCAGTGGAGCATTGGACAGTGGAGGGTTATAGAGTGAAATAGCATAGAGTGGAGTGGTGTACAGTGGAATTCGATAGAGTGGAATAGTATATAGTGGAGTGGTGTGCACTGGAATGCATACACTGAACTGGCTTAAAGTGGAGTGGCATACAGTGTAATAGCAGGGCTAGCATGGAGTGTGTGTACAGAGTTGTGTACAGTGCAATAGCGTAGACTAGATTGACATAGAGTGGAGTGTTGTACCGTGGAGTGGGGTAGACTGTGTAGTGGAGTAGTGTACAATGGAGTGGCATACAGTGGTGTGATGTAGACTGGAGCGGTGTACAGTAGAGTGTGGTAGAGTGTAATATGAAACAGTGGCATGGCGTATATTGGAGTGGCGTACTATGGAATACCATTGAGTGAAGAAGAGTGCAGTGTAGTGGTGTAGGGTCAGTAGTAACCTGCCAGAAACTGGAGTGGGGTATTGTACAGCAGAGTGGAGGGCTGTATCTTAAAGTATAGAAAAGTGTTGTATAGATTGTTGTAAAATGAAGTGATAGTATAGAGACAGTATAGGGCAGTGGAGTGTACAGGGATTGAGTGGAGTAGAGTGTTGTAGAGTGCCATAAAGTGTAGTAGGCTTTTTTAGAGTAGAGGAGAGTGTTGTACAGTAGAGCAGCATAGAGTGTAGTGGCGTACCCTGTAGTGGTGCAGAGTGGATTACTGTGCATTAGAGTAATATACATTGGAATAGCGTACAGTGGAACACCATACAGTGGAGAAGAGTGCATAGTTATTAAAAATTAAGACAATGTAGTGTATGGCAATAAAGTGGAGTAGAGTCTAGTAATGTGACATTGAGTGTAGTCGAGTTTTGTAGAGTTGAGTTATAATGAGTGGCAGAGAGTACACTGGAGTGGCGTAGAGTAAAGTTGCATATGATGGCATGGCAAATAGTGGAATAGCATACAGTGGAGTGGACAAAAGTGCATTAGTGTATACTGAAATCGCATACAGTGGAGTAGCATATAGTGGGGTTTTGTACAGTGCAGTGGCATACGGAGGAGTGGTGTACAGTGGAGTGATGTCCAATGGTGCAGAGCATACTTGAGTGGGCACAGTAAAGTGGGGTAGAGTGGAATACTATGCAGTGGAATGGCGAAAATTGAAGTTGAGTACAGTGTAATACAGTGTAATACAGTAAAGTGGAGTACTGTATAGTGGAATAGTGTAGAGTTGAGTACGGTGAAGTGGCATAAAGCAAAATAGCATAGAGTGGAATAATGCACAGTAGAATAGTGTACAGTGGAGTGGTGTGGTAAATAAAGTATTACCCTGTCATAGTTTCTATACTTAAACAAAGGGTCATGCATAAAATGAGAGGCAGAGTCCGTGGTGTCCGATTCAAAAGGGCTTTATTTCAATAACTCGAGTTAAGGGAGATTCGGTTCCATCACCACTAAGGTTCAGGAAGGGTCTTCTAAACTTTATTCACAGAGTACAATATTTATACATTCAATTTCGCAGATAGGGAGGAGCGCTCCAGGCAGAGCAAGAGAAAGAGAGATAAGAGCATGTGGGCGTGCATGAGGGCGTACATGTGGGCGTTCACTTGAGGAGTCATAGGTGAGTCATAGGTGGGTGGATACATGGAGGGGGGTTGCATGGCCAGCTGGAACTTTGCCCTACTTGTGTGCGCGACTTGATTATGACGTGCAACTGATGTGTAACTGGGGGGAGCTGACTTTCGGTCTGGTAGGGAGGCCTTCAGTGTCAGGGCGACCAGCACGTCTGGTATTATCTGATATCTTAAGTCTGGGGATGTATTATCTGATAATTGGCGTAGATTGGAGTGGAATACAGTGGAGTGGAATACCGTACAGTGCAGAGGCGTTCAATGAACTAATGGACTAGCATAGAATAGAATGGCCTAGAGTGGAATACCATATAGTGGAGTAGTATACAGTGCAGTAGAGTACAGTGAAGTGGTGTAGCCTGGAGTGTGCACACTGGTGTGGGGTAGAGTGTAAATGACTACAGCTGAGTGGTATCCACTGGAATAGCACAGAATGGAGTGGTGTAGAGTGGAGTGGCAGACAATGGAGTGGTGTAGAGTAGAGTAGCGTAGCGTAAAGTGAAGTGGCATACAGTGAAATGGAACAGTGGAGTGATATACAGTGAAGTAGCATAGGGTGGAGTGGTGTACAGTGGAATAGCATGGCATACAGAGGAGTGGCATACACAAGTCATGTAGAGTGGAGTTGCATACAACGTAGTAGCATAGAGTGGACATGCTTAGAGTGGACATATGTACTGTGTAATAGCTTTGATTTGAGTGGTGTGGAGGGTTGTACAGTGGAGTGTTGTACAGTGTAGTTGCATATAGTTGAGTAGGCTACAGTGGAGTGCTGTGGACTGGAGTGGCGTACAGTGTAGTGGGGTAGAGTGTAATAGCATAAAGTGAAGTGGCATACATTGGAGTAGCATCTAATGGAATAGCATTGAATGAAGTAGCCTAGAGTGGCATGCCATACACTGGAGTTTGTAGAGACGAGTAACAATAGAGTGGCATACAGTGGAATAGCATAAAATGTAGTAGCATACAGTGAAATGGCATAGAGTGGAATATCATATACAAGAGTAGCATCCTGTGAATTGCCATACAGTGGAGTAGCATAGACTGGAGAGGCGGAGGGTGGAGGTGCGTACAGAGTAAGAACATAGATTGCACTGGCATACTGTGGAGCTGCATTCAGTGTAATAGCACAGAGTGGAGTGGCATAGAGTGAAGTCTCATACAGTAGAGAGGTGTAGAGTGGAGTGGCATACAGTGGAATAGCTTATAATGGAGTGGTACAAAGTTGCATGGCATTAAGTGGAGTTGTGTGGAGTGAAGTGGTGTATCGTGTAGTGGCATACAGTGGAGTGGCATATGGAGGTATGTGAAATTTAACAGCAATGTAGACTATGGTGTGCAGAGTAATGCAAACAGCAAATTGAACTGCCTTAAATTTCTCCTGACATACTAGTCAATGCAAGAGCCATACATGCTGGCCTTGCGTTGCTTTGTAAATCGGGCTTAAGTATTGCATTGCTCATGTGACACCATGTCTGATGCAAGGTTACAGCAATGCAATAATACAGCTAGTCTTTAGTTATATTTTGGGCCAAGATATACTAGAGTAACTTCACAGTATAAAGTGGTACATGGAGATGAAAAACCTGTATGTAATTGGGTAATGGCTGTTTTTAGAGGCAGCCATGTAGTCTTTTTGTACTTTTTGACTGTGTTCTGTATTAGTGACTTCGATATAGGTAAGTAGTAGGTTTTATTGTAGTTTCCTACCTATGACCAATTTCTTAAAGTGGTCAAAGATAGGGAAATGTATTCATAATTTTTACATATTTTTAAATACTTTTACAAAGCACTACACTCGTACCTAGTAAGTACTGCTTATTTCAGGAATTTTTTCCACAGTATTGATTACTTTTTCTTTTACAGAATTAAATATGTCGAATATCGTAAATACAATGAACTGTGTTACTTCCTAGATAGTATTGCATTACTCCATGATATAAATATTTTTAAATATATCAAAATGAATAATTATTTTTCCCTACCTATGAGCACATTACTAAATTGGTAATAGGTAGGGAAAAAATATGAAACCTAACAGTCATTTCTAAGGCCCAAAGTCAGAAGACTGGCAAAATGGCCATAGAAAAACATGGCTGCCCTAAACATTTGTAAAGGCAGTCATTATCTAATCAAATAATGAATTGACTTTGCCAGGTACCATGATAGTTTCATGACATTTCGTGAAATTATGCGAAAGTCCTTTGGTCACAGATATCACTAAGTTTAACGCAATACAACTTTAAAACCTTAACTCACTTACCTGCAGTACCAATAAAGGATCATCTGTACACCATAATGTTTAATCCTGCCAAATAACCTGTAAATCTGTCCAACCTATAGAAAATGCATCAGTAGAAAAGCATGTTTTGAGCCCCTTTTTATCTGTGCACCCCATAATGATTCACCACAAAAATGTACATCATCATAAAAAGTAGAAACTGCTATAAGTCTAGAAAGGTTTATGGTGATTCGTCAAATGGGTAAAAATGTATACAGGAGCAAACATCAGAAGAAGTCCTATCTCTGGGAAGCCTGACTACAGCTACGGAGTGGCAATCAGATTTCAAGTGATTGCATGTGTTTTTTAGTTTTAGTTACAATATTTTGACCATAAATGTGTCTTCTAGTTGCTCATGTAGCAATTCTGAACCTTTGCATATGCAGTCTAATTTACTTTTTTGCGCTTCTTCATAATTTATTAGGATTGTGGTACACATAAAGCCAAAAGCGAATGAAAGCTAATCATTGTTGTTATAAAAATTGAGATTTCTTTATTTTAACCTAGCGGCCAATTTTCATGTCCTCCATATAGTAGTTTGTGTAGCATGCTGCTAGGTCACATTTTCATTTTGTTACACAGGAGTGCATAAGGAAGGTGTTTTCTCTTAGCTTGCTGGGCACAGTTTTATTTTGGACCCAGAAAGCATGCAAACAAATTGTATGTACACTAAGATGCATTGCATTTGTTATGTATTTGTTCACTGGTTTCCATTAACATGCGACCATAAATGGGTCTTTTAGCTGTTTATGTAGTAAATCTTAAACTTTATATCAGCAGTCTAGTTTATATTTTGGGCTTCCTTGCTACTTTTAGTAGTATAGTGCTACACTTGCTCCGGACCTCATCACCAACTTTTGGCATAATGTGTTTAATCTCATGATGCAATGAAGAATTTTTCCTAAGCCATGGAAGGAAGCTATTGTCACTCTGCTACTCAAAAAATCGAATGCAGATCATGACGACCTGAAAGACTTACGACCCATATCCCTGCTGCCAGCTCCTGCCAAGATCCTAGAAAAGTTTTTCAACCTGGAGTTGGTTACTGTTAGAACTGGGGTTCTCTAGTTTGCAGAGGTTGTCTAGTTGGTAGGGTCCCTTGCTTCTCATCAGGGTAAGAGGGATACACACTTTAGATAACCTCTGTTCACCACCTTGGTAGCTTGGCACAAGCAGACAGGCTTCTCCCAAAGGCAATACGTAACACAGTGATAATACCACAAATGGACACCACACCAGTTAAGAAAAAAAAAGTTTCTTTATGTAAACTCAACAAGACCAAAACAACAAAAATTGAAAATACTTGTAGTAAATAGCACTTCAAAACAGTTATTTCCAAAATAAAGTTAGTAGAAAACAAATTGCTCCACCTGGGCTATTATGACGTAGTGACACCAATAAATCCAAAGTATGATGCCCACCGCAAGGTGACCACCTTCGGGCACACAGTCACATAGGCTCCCAAACAAACTGTACCTTTGGAAAACGAAGTCTATGATGATGCAAGGTGTCATGGAGGTGAGGCATTTGTGCCGAGGTCGAGGCCGGCTCCCATGTTTGTGAGGAGGCGACGTGTCAAATCCAGGACAGGGGAAATCGGTTGCATCAGCGGTCAGGTGTTGGTTCTGTTGAGGCGATGCAAAGGCGTACAGTTTGTGGAGTCACTCTCGGCTGTTATCGGCACAGTGATAACTGGATGCAGGTGTTGGTATTGAAGGAGTTGGTGCGAGCGCTGGCATCAGGAATGCCGGTAACTGCAGGCACTGAAGGGCATCATAGCTGTGGTGCAGGCTGGAAGGTGCGTTGTGCAGTTCACAAGCAGTGAGCCTGGCGCTTGTGCAGGTCACAGCATCACAGTGGCATCGCTGATGGCATCTAAGATTCTTCGCTTCCCTTAGGTTTCTTCCAGTTCCCAACTGCAAGACCATCCTCAAGAGGCCCGAAACTGGAACAGACACCTCCTAGCAGGCCAAAACTCTCTGCAATAGACTTTAGGGGAGCTGAGGGTGAATTTTTCTGTCCCTGAGACTTCAGAATAGGAAGCCAACACACACAAGCCCTTGGAGAGTCTTCTTCAAGCAGGTTTTTCAGCAAAGTTTCAGTCTATCTCCTTTCCTTGGCAAAAGCAGCAACCCCACACAGCACACAGCAAAGGGGCAGTACTCCTTCTCACAGCTCTCCAGCTGTTCTCCTTGGCAAAGGTTCCTCTTGAGTTCAGACATGATCTAAAGTTCTGGGGTTTTTAAGGTCCACTACTTATACACATTTTGTCTTTGTTCTTCTTTGTGCACAGGTCTCTGAGCCCAGTCCAAACCAGTTCTGTCCTCACTGGTGCAGTATGACAACAGGATGTGGAGGCAGCATTGTGCAAGGGAGACAGGCCTTATACTGGTGAAAGGAAAGCTCCTTCCACTACTCTAAATGCAGTCAAGGCCTATTCAACTCAACTCTGAGTCGCCGGGAATGGCCATGCACACCTCAACCCTTGAGTGGCTGGTGGCTGTCTACAGTGAATGTGCATCCCCAATCCCTGTTACTCCAAACCCGACAATACATACACAAACAGGTTGAGGCAAACAGAATGGCTAAACAAAAAATTCCTACTTTCTAAAAGTCCATTAGAGTTAATAGGGTGACCCTATGTCCATCAGAACCTGGGTATTATTGATACAGTACACAATTGGTTCTGCTGGGGTTATTTAATTACTGTGATATGTGTATTCAATACAAAAGTGATGATAGATCTCAAATTTCTTTGGCAAATTACATTTTTAAAAGAAAACACATGATACAAACACACCAAGAGAACATGATTTGGAAAAAGCAGAGTGTTTTTACTATTTTGTTATTCACAAGAAAGTTGAATATGGCTGTCACAAACTATTAAATTGCGGCAAAACAAAAAGGTGACTGTTGTGAGAACAAATAAAATAAGGTGACAAGTGAAGTCAGTGGCAGGCTATATACATGACATACTTAAGTGAATTAAATACATTTGATTCAAAATTTCTGTCCAATCTCCGAATTTATATCATGAATACACGACCCAGTGGTGATTCAAAGTTAGGGTCAAGGAGACTGTTTGGACATGAATTACAATGACGTTGATTTTTTAACCCTGAAAACAGTGCAGATTGTCATGCGTCAAGGCGGGTCTTCTTCAGGACTGTAAAAGACGAGGTAGACAGCCTATAAAATTGATTAAGAGGAGTCAGGTGTGTTCTAAAAGTCAAACAACCTTAGCATGTAATACAGTTGGTAAAGGCTGGGCTTACCACATAAACAGAGAACCTGATCAATGGATTCAAAGGATGCTGAGATCCTCAATGGAAATTCCACCAGGGGTTGGAAATCTACAATAGAAGAACTACCATTAGTTTGAACTTAATGGCGGTGTGTGACCAAGATTTTTTGTAATGCAACTGGTAAAAGAGCTTACCAGAAGTTCAAGCAATAAGTCCCGAAGTGGTAGGGATCCAATAAAGGTGTCCAATTGCTAGGTAATTATTCAAATAGTTTTTTTGGGTCCAAAGGATTGAAGGCATCCACCATCTGGTAGGAGTATAAGGTTAAATAACCCGTAATTATATTTTTGAAAGCTTGCTTTAGCCAGCGTAAGGAAGACTAAAAGTGAAAATCATGCCTTAGTGTGGATCAATGGCTCAAATATTTGAAGACCTCTAACAGCCAGTTAGAATCTAAACAAAAATGAGCAAAGTAATTGTTTAAAAACAGTATCTCAAGTCCTCGTTAAATAATGACACCAAAACGGTTGGGTACTGGGGTGTTGAAAAATTAAAGCACCGTCCAGGAAAGGCTCTTTACGAACTTGGATTTTCATTTTTTGAACATGACTAGAGCCTAAACTGCTGAACGAAATAACACCAAAGTTGGCCAGAAAGCGTGCTTTTTGTGATTTTGTGTATCTGTTCAGTAGTTTTTCAGATATCTAACTTAAAATAAATAGATATCTGAGGACGTGAGTCTTTGCTGTGGACTAGCAATTCCTACTAACGTTTGATTGACTGCCAACACTTTAACCAGGAAATGTTGCCAACCATCTTGGGACTCAGCTTGAAAAAAATACAAGTCAGCATTTGGGAAAAAGGTGCACAATGGTGAGGGGTCCCTCAGGGATCCTGCCGGGGGAAAAAGCATTTTTTTTTCCACAGACACACGGGTGGATCTGCAAATTTGCAGATTTGTTTTAGGAAGCCACCTGGTAGGCCAAATCCTGGAGGCTTTGTCGTGTTCTAATCTAGGACCCCGATGAATATTGTGACCTTATGCCCCTATACGGCTATAATCCATTCATACCCCTATAATGGCATAAACGATCAGAGACAAATTTCAGCCATATTTCTGAAACTCGCCTCTGCAGCTCATTACAGTAGATGACACAGCAGAAGCCACTATCTTAGATTCCTAGATTACACTCCGAGTTCTTCAACAAGATAAAACCCAGCAACCTGGGAAAGCCCCACTTGCTATGTTTTGATTAGTAATAGAACTCTAATGAGCACTGAAAGGACGATCACTTCCTAGTGACATCTTTATTGACGTCTTATGCCAAACAACTTACGTCAAACAAGGCACCTTTCAGGTATAAATATTACCAATGTTGCCTTAAGCAAGCGCAACGATGGTGTGGTGAATACAGGAGCCGAACAGATGTCCCTTGCAGAGCCCAGCAGATGCAAGCAGCCCAAGGACGCTGCCCCTCCTCCACCTTGACGCGCTGAGAGAGACGCTGTCTTTTCTCCTGCCGAGAAAATCCAGCTCCGGCGTTTCCAGACTACTCTTGCGAGTGACTGGGATATCGAGTCCTGGAAGGAGATGCAAAACCTCCAACATTCTATTCCAGAGGTATGGTGTTGACTAAACCCTTAGAGAGAATTCTTGAAGCAAACCTTGGCAAAACCAACTTAACTTAAACTGCTACTTACTCCCTCCCAAGTATTAGGCTTAGGTCAGGTACACTGGGGTAGGCGTAGTTAGAAGCACCAGTTGAGTACGTTAGCTAAATGTATATATGAATGTATATATTTTATTCATTTTAACCATTGTATGGCTAAGAAACCATCAGCCTGATTCATCATTGTTAAATCCGGTCGCAAAGGGCCAGATTCTGAGAATTTGGCCCTTTGCGAGCTGTATTTTTGCATTTGGGATTCATTATCCCAAATGCAAAAATCGCTATTTAAGAATTCGCATATTTGCGAGGAATAGCATTTAAGGAATCTCTATTAGAGATTCCTTAAATGCTATTCTTGAAACATTTTTAAATTGCGAATTCGCAAAAATTTCCAGCTATTTACCGCGAGGTCAAACCTCGTGGTAAATAGCGGAAACTTAGAAAAATGCATTTAAAAGCATTTTTCTAAGTTTCATGTTACACACACACATGTCCTTGGGACATGTTTGTGCGCAACACCAATGTAGCATACATTTCAGGGGTGCTACAGGGTGTCCTTTGGACACCCCTGCACCCTTGAAATCGCAATTTCAATATGCGAATCGCAAATTGCGATTCGCACATTGAAATGTCTTTCCATTCATTCCTATTGGCCTTTGGGCCCATAGGAATGAATGGGGAGATATTCCTTAATTGCGATTAGCAATTTGCTAATCGCAATTAAGGAATAATTAGAAATCGCAATTTAATTAGCGATTTCTTGGTGAATAGCATTTTGCTATTCCTTAATAGCGATTCCTTAATAATCGCTATTAAGGAATAGCAAATACTCACCTTGATGAATCAGGCTGCATATCAATGCTTTTACAGTATTATTTCGCAATCCTCCTTTTACTGTACGCACTTTTTATGATAACAAGTCTTGCAATTGTGGCAATTCATTTCTCCTGCATGAGAAGAAAGACTGTTCAATAAATAATACCTTTTATTGAAAACGCCCGTCTTTCTATTACTCTGCACCTTGGTGAAAGTAATCTGCACAACTGACTGAGTAATATAACTGTCTATTGTTTCACACGACTCTAGAGATTGACTCTTATTCTAAGGAGCAAAGTTGTCATGTTTATGCGGTTGTTGGAAAACTGAATCCCTTCTTGTCTGTGCCAGGGAAGCTGATCACTTCCTATTCAGTCAAGAAAGTTTCCAGTGACCTCTGAGCTAGTTGGTATAAACCCAATTGAGTTTAGCATAGTCAGTAGAGACCTGGAAGACCGCACTTCTACGTCTAAACTGCTCTTTATGTTATTCCAATGCGCAGGGCCTATAGGGAAAATAGGAACTACACTACAGCTTGAAGGGGGGGGGGGGGTAAATGTAGCTCGCTGTCAGGTTTATAAATTGCCCTGGGAACCACCACCTCCCCAGGGTAATAAATAATACATAATATACAGGGCCCGCTCGGCCACCGTAGCCCTTACATTAGGTACCAGGAGGTCTTCTTGGACACCAAGGTCACTCATAGGTAAGGGGACTTCATCTCCCAACTAGTAGTGTGTCAGGAGGTGTGTTTGCAGGGTAGTGAAGAAATGGGGCATGGCCACTGAAAACCTCTCAGCAAACCCACTGTGTGAGACTTGCTGGCAGTTACAGGAGGAGTAGTTGGCCTCCAAGGACCCTAAATAGCCAATGGGACTTCATCCCTCTACCAGTATTGCACAAGGAGGCCCATTAGTAGAGTGACAGTCAAAGTGGGTGTGGCATCCCAGCCTGTCTCAGCAATCCTGCTGCGTGAGGCTTACAGGAGGTAAGCTGACACCCAGTAACATCCCTCGGGCCAATAAGCCCCAATCAGTGGGATTGAATTATTGAATTTGAAATTTATATAGCGCTTGAATGCCCAAGGGCATCTAGGCGCTGCAGCGGAGGAATCTAGAAGAAATGAGTAATAGGATAAGATTTAGTTTGAGAAAAGCCAAGTTCTAAATGCTTTTCTGAAGGAGAGTAATGTTGGGCAGTTTTTTATAACTAAAGGAAGTGAGTTCCACAATTTTACCGTGTTGAGGGGAAAAACTACTTCCTCCCCAATGATCCTTCCTGAATTTAGGTATATGGAGAAATTTGCTCTGAACTGAGCGAAGCATTCTGCCTGGATGGTACCACAGTAAATGCTGTTTCTTGTACATAGGTCCTGTTCCTTGTAGAGCCTTGAAAGCTAGACACAAGGCTTTGAAATCAGATCTCTTTTTTACAGGGAGCCTGTGTAGCTTTTTTAGGCCTTGGCACTCAGACTGGAACTTAGGAATATTCAGCAACATCCTGGCAGCAGCTTTTTGAACCCGCCGCAATTTGAGCATGTGCTATTTCTGGAGGCCCAAATAAAGGGCATTTCCATAGTCCAGTCTGGCCATTGCTAAGGTTGTTACCAATGTTTTTACTGCAGCTAGGAGAATATATGGTTTCACCTTCCGTATTAATTTTAGTGTTAAGTGAACCTGAGTGGCCACTTTATTCGTTTGATGTTGGAAGGTGAGTCTGTCGTCAAAGATGAAGCCCAGATTCTTGGCGTTGTGCACTGGGGTGGGAAGAGTTCCCATGTGCAGAGGCCACCAGTTCTGAGACCAAAAGGATGTGTTTTGATCCCATTTAGCTTTAGGTAGTTTGCGCTCATTCAGTGGTCCACGTAGGCTATACACTGATTGAAATGGGCAGCCGTTTCCTCCAGATTGCTTGAGATGGAAACTACAATCTGACTATCGTCCTCGTATGATACCAATGAGAAGCCAAACTGCCTGATGACATCATCTAACGGGGTGATGTATAGATTGAACAAAGAAGGGCTCAGTGATGAGCCTTGCGGCACCCCACATGGAAGTGTAAATGTTTATGGACTGGAGTCACCAATCCGAACAAATTACCACCTGTTGTTTAGCTAGGATTTGATCAAACTTTGCGCTAAGCTTGAGAATCCCACTTTCTGGAGCCTTTTAACGAAAATGTCATGGTTCACGGTGTCAAAGGCCGCCGAAAGATCCAATAGGATCAAGGCGGCCTTTGCACTGGAATCCAGCGTGGAGCGGAGCTCCTCTGCTCCCATGACCAGGGCTGTCTCCGTTCTGTGCCTTTGCCCGGAAACCGTATAGCGAGGAGTTTAGCAGAATTTCCGAGAACACGAAGGCCGTGAGTTGGGGGTTTATGATCTTTTCCAGAACCTTATCTGCAAGCAGGATCATTGCTATAGGTCTGTAATTGTGGAGTGGTGTGGCTCACTGGTTAGAGTGGAGTGGTGTGGCTCACTGGTTAGAGGCGGCAGACCCGGAAGCAGAGAACGGCCCGGGACCAGGGTTCAATTACCGACGCAGCAGGGTCGTGTACCAGGGTCTGCGGACTCGATAATTCTCGCCTCGGTGCCTACTCTAACCAGGGATCACACTCGGCAACTCTGGGCATTAAGCTTGCCTCATCTCTACAACGGCCCCCCACAGACGCCGGGGATGCCTGGTTTCACCTTGGAGATACCCAGAAAGGGACCATCTCACAGGGAAAGCTAGGACGGGTTCTCCGGTAGTAATTGAGCGCGCTACAAAACAGCATATATATATATATATATATATATATATATATATATATATATATATATATATATATATATATTATTATGGTCACTGGGATACAGGTTCGGTTATTTTAGCAAGGGGAGAATAGAGACCTTCTTCCATACGTCTGGGAAAGTGCCAGACCTGAACATCTCATTAAAAAGTAGGCTGAGTTGCTCGCTGATATCATCAGATGCCAGATGGAATATTTTAGAAGGGCATCAGTATGAAGGTGCCCCCGATTTTACTGATCTGACTATCTGCAAGATCTGTTCTACAGTGGGAGGAATGAAAGTGCTCAGGTCGTGACCAGGTCGTCTAGGAGGTGTGGAGAGTTAATTCTATTGAGGATCAATACCCTGTTCTATAAGGGAATTGTAGATAGATAACGCCTTGTCCCTAAAAAAGTCTGCAGAATGCTGCACTGCTGTTCTGTACTAATAGAGTGGGTAGTGCTACTAATTCCTTTAAGGTTGAAAAAAGTATTTTACATGAGTTGCCCGAATGCCTAATTTTCTCTGAAAAATAGCTGTTTTTTTATCCAAGACCAGCTTTTATATTTGCTCAGGGACAGTGTATATGCAATTTTTTTGGCTTCTGCATAACTCTTTCTCCAGCACCTCTCTGCTTTTCTGCAGAGTTGCTTCTGGATACGCAGTGTGTCACAGAACCAGGGTTCTGATCTTTTCGTCTGCCTACTATTGGAGGTTTTTTCTGGCACTAGGGTGTTTATTTCTGCTTCAACCCAGATGGTAAAATTGGTGCACAGACAAAATATCGACTCCAAAATATCGAATGGACAAAATATCGACAATAATAAAATATCGATAACAAAAATATCGTTGGTCAAAATATCGACTAAAATAATGATAAAAAAATATTGAGTACAAAAATATCGACAAAATATATATAAATAGTCAAAGTAAAAAATTTCGATAATATGTAGAAAAAAGGTAATTTTTCTTTTATTAATAGTAATATAAATTGTAGTTAATGTTTAGGAGCGGGATGTTGGGTTAATAGGGGGATAAGGGTGGGGAGTAATTTATTAATAATTAATTAATTAATATATGTCTGTAAATATTTTTAATTAATAATTAATTGGTAATTAATTAATAATAATTAGTTAATTAATTAATATAATTTTGTACATATTTTTAATTAGTAAATAATTGGTAATTAAATAATATTAATTAGTTAATTACATTAATTAGAGTAATTTATTTATATATATAATTTTTAGTTATTGTTAATTAATTAATTGGGAAAAAATAATATTAATTATTAAATAAATTAATTACAGCTAATGTGCTAATATATTTACTTTATTGTAAATACTAATTAATTGGTATTTAAATGATATTAATTAATTTTGGGTAAAGGAGTATTTTTAGGGTTCAGGGTCAGTTTTCAGTTTTTGGGTAAAGGGGTATTTTTTGGGTTCAGGGTCAGTTTTCAGTTTTTGGGTAAAGGGGTATTTTTTGGGTTCAGGGTCAGTTTTCCGTTTTTGGGTAAAGGGGTATTTTTAGGGTTCAGGGTCAGTTTTCAGTTCTTGGGTAAAGGGGTATTTTTTGGGTTCAGGGTCAGTTTTCAGTTTTTGGGTAAAGGGGTTTTTTTAGGGTTCAGGGTCAGTTTTCAGTTTTTGGGTAAAGGGGTATTTTTAGGGTTCAGGGTCAGTTTTCAGTTTTTGGGTAAAGGGGTATTTTTAGGGTTCAGGGTCAGTTTTCAGTTTTTGGGTAAAGGGGTATTTTTAGGGTTCAGGGTCAGTTTTCAGTTTTTGGGTAAAGGGGTATTTTTAGAGTTCAGGGTCAGTTGTCAGTTTTTAGGTAAAGGGGTATTTTTAGGGTTCAGGGTCAGTTTTGGGTGTTAGGGTAAAGGGGTATTTTTAGGGTTCAGGGTCAGTTTTGGGTTTTTGGGTAAAGGGGTATTTTTAGGGTTCAGGGTCAGTTTTCCCTACTGTTGCACCCACTGGAGTGGGAATAGTAATTTTAACCCCTACGCTATCCAATGCTTTCCCTACGCTTGCACTCTTTGGAGTGGGAATAGTATTTTTTACACTTCTGGTATCGTACGGTAATGTAATAGTATCTTATTTAATTATAGTATGTTACTATATATATATGTTTTAACAAATAAGATTGTAAAAAATTATTTTTATTATTTTCATTTATTATTTAATTATTATAAGTTAATGTAAGTATTTTTAAGTATATGTTAGTAATTACATTTTAATATTAATATAATTTAACACTGTTTTTAATAAAGTCGATATTTTTTACAACTATATTATTGTAAACGATATTTTGTACTCAAAATTTTTGTACTTACCTGTTTGTAGATACAAACTCGATATTTTGACTGTCGATATTTTGTCCACGATATTTTTGCAAGTCGATATTTTGTCCCTCGATATTATTTCAGTGATCTGGTAAAATTGTTAGTGGCTACATTTGCTTTGGGCGTTAGGTTTGGTTTGGAAGCTGCTAGTGTTAATTGCAGCTGCAGTGGACAGATATTCTTTCAATTTCGCCCTTTGAAAATCCTAACGGTGGTGTGAAGTCGTGTGAGATGGTGAGAAGAGATAAGTACAAACCGAATGGCCTTGGGATTGGCAGAACATCCTGCACCTTCAGTTGAGTATTAAATGTGAATATTCCATTTAGGGTATGACACGCTTCATGAGTTGAGTACTTGACCAACTGTTGCATCGAGACACTGGCCATCAACTCTAGGAGCGAGACTGTATATTGGTTGTGTGCGTCTTCCAAATCCTGAGAGTCAATAATAGATTCAATAATGTGACTAATAGTCTCTTCAAACTTATTTTTCGCCCCTGGCTGTCTATACAGCAATGTACTATTAAATGTATAATTTTCGCCTATTTTGATTCTAAATGAAAGCAACTCACAATCAGGACCGCTTCCTATTGTAGAACTTTTTATCATCAAGTTGTCCTTAATAATAATCGCTAGTCCCCCCCCCCTCTTATTCTGTCATTTCTGGTTAGTGTGTAACCTTGTACGAATGGTTAGAGAGAGCTCAGGTTCAGACGTACTATCTGCCAAATTTTCCATGATGAACTCCATGTCTATTTTGTGTGCTGCAAGCAGCTCTGTAAATTTAATATTATGTTTAATTAAGGAGCGGGCATTCAGGAGAAATCCTTGGAGAGACTTCTGTAGATGTTTGTGTATTTGAGACCTGTTTCGTGCTTGAGCAACTTTTTGTTTTTGTAAAGGAAGTCTATATCACAGAATGCACGCACCTTTTGCTCCTTTGAGGGTTCTAGTTGCAAGCAGCTAAGTTGCTAAGAGGTCTTTGGAGGCCACGCCCCCTTTCTCCACCACTCTTCAAACACGGCTCGTGGTGCACTACTGTTTGGGGGATGAAGTCAATTTTGCTCCTGAGGGACCTTGGAGCCCTCCTGGTACCTCTTGTAAGTCCTATATAGTGGGATTCCTGAGAGCTGCTCAGAGACCCAGCCCCCTTTCTCCAACACTCTGCAAGCAAAACTACTTGTTTATAAAACATATAAGAACATATAAATTCACGGAAAAAAACAAAGGCTACAGGGATGTTATCATTATGGTGAGGAATTAGCATTTAAAAAAACCTTACAAATCAGTGATGTCAATGACAATGGCAAGAGTGATGAAATATGTGAGATCATAAGCAGTGCATTTCAGGGGCGAAAGTTATAGTTAGCTCAGCTAACTATCACTGCTCAATTTTTCTGGTTTTGTATGAGTAAAACCTGAACCTAATTATAACGTCAGTGAATTTCTTAGTTTTTTATATTCCATTTCCTAACTATAAGCCTCTTGTAACCTTTGTTTTTTTCAGTGAATATATATTATTTCTACATATATCTACACATATATATATATAGATTTATGGTGCAGCCACAGGCGCCGGGGAGTACCCATCCCCAAGGGTTTGGCAGTTACTGTGGCAACTTTTGGAAACTCTAAATGTAATTGGAAACAACAAAAATGCCTCTTCCTTGTAGGAGTGTCCTGCCAGCTAAAGTGTTGGACTGTGGTTTTACAGAATGCCACTACTTACTTAAGCGGTGGCTGCAGGCTGAAAACGGGTTGTTTGCATTGGGATGACGGTCCCTGAGAGTTTCTCGCTGTCCACAGAAAGTTCAAGGTAGGCATGGGGACAGGAGCAGACACCGCCCACTTGGGCAGTACTTATAATGTGTACCTGCTCCACATGGACTCGGAGTTCCGGTTCGAGTTATCCCCCTCACCAGCCTAAGCAGTGCCTCAACCAATCATAGAGGGACAGTGTGTTTTAAAAGTTGGCCTGGACAGTACTTACTGTTTGGAGGCCTCTGAAGATTCATGTAGGCGAAACACGTTATGCCGAAGTTTCTATTAAAGAGCAACTGACTGCTGGTCTTGTGTGTCCTCTACTTCTGTTCACTACAAATGAGTGTGGTTTTATTACCTACTGGCCGTCGCCAGTAGGTAGTTATAGTTAGGACCTCACTTCTTTTGAAAAGGCGTTTTTTGATTTGCCAATAAAGTTGGCACCTTTTGACAAATCTTTGCAAAATTATCCAAAAAAAGGTCTATCCAGGTCAGCCCTATCCTGAAAGTTTGGGGTTGATTTGTTAAGTGGGGGCTGAGAAAAAAGGGGGATCCCAAAAAGTGTTTTCGCCATGGTAATTTCTATAGGAACTTTTAGCCAAGGCTACAGCCTGAACTGCTAAATGCAATTACACGAAATTTGTCAAAAAGGTAGCTCTTGGTTCAGAAAGTGACCTTTTTTAAATGGTGTAAATCTGTTCAGTAGTTGCTGAGAAATTCAAAAAATAAGAGTCAAAAAAACTATTTCCCATAGGAAACTTTAGCAAAGGCTACAGCCCACACTGCTGAATGGAATGACACCAAATTTGGCAAAAAGGAACTGCTTGGCTCAGAATGCGTCCTTTAAAAAATTGTGTAAATCCATTCAGTAGTTGCTGAGAAATTGAAAAAAAACAAATATCGATATCTAGGGATGCGGTGGATTAGCAAACCCTCCCGACCCCGAGCTTCATTTTAATTGGCTGCCAACACTCCAAACCAGGAAGTATTGGCAGCCATCTTGTGACTCGGTAGAACCAAGTCACAAGAAAACAGAAAAACAGAGGTGAAAAAAAGAAGAAAAGGGGGAAGGGTAGAAACAACCTGACTACCTAGGCCTGCTCAGAAACTTGTGAACAGAGCTGGCGTCTGCACACATGGGTGGCGCCTGGGTGGTCTCTGTGGCGTCGTCTCGCCGCTTGCGGCGCCAGCGACCGGCGCTGAGCCACACGACGCCGCCTGCTGAGGCGCGGGTGTGCTGCTGGCGGGGGGCTTTCCGGGTCCGATCTGATGCCGCGGGTGTTCTGGGGGGAGGAATCTATCACTAACTAATGTCTCTGACAGATGTATTGTTACACAAGTAGTAAGTTGTGCATCTTGTGAGTTGCAGCCTTCCTGTGCCCCAGATTGCAGTGAAGAACGGGATTAACTATTTAATAGTTTTTTATTTTTAACAAAATTTAGGACAAGCAAATTTGTTAAAAATAAAAAACTATTAAATAGTTAATCCCGTTCTTGATTGTTTTGAGTCCTGTTCTGGTCATTAGTTGTTTAAATATTATTCACATCAGCACTGGCACCTTCTTTTGTTCATTGATATTCTGGCTCAGCCTTGCGGATTAGACCCCCCCCATAGTTGTTTTCCACCAGATTGCAGTGAGCAGAGTCAAGGAAGTGGTAAGGAGACAGACAATTGCTGTCTCTTACCCAAAACAAAAGTTGTTGTGATTACTGTCTTTGCCTGTGGTTGTTACAGTTTAAAATTGTAGTTTTAACCTGCCTGTGATTGCATATTTTATCACCTGTTTTAAGTTTTAAACTTGTGGTTTTCGCTGCCCATGATTGCTTTCATTTAACATGTTGAATTGTGGGATTTGCAGTCCAAACTCTGTATTTTATCCCTCTCATTCCTGGTGACAATTCCTTTTCCCTTCCAAATTTCTCCTCTGCTCTGTGCTAAGCCCTTAATGTTAAAACAGTGCACCCCCAGCCACCATTTGTGTTCACAAGCCAATGTTTACTAGGGCCTGTGCACTTTGCTTTTTGTCCAGGAGAGGGAGTAAGGTTTTATTCAAACAGTATTGTTAGATTTCAAGTTAGTGAGGCCTTTACCTGTAGAAGTCCAAAGTGTGGATTGAGCCTGTCTGTCTCCTAGGAGATTCTGAACAGGAGAAGCAGCTCCCCAACTCCCTGGCCAGCAAACCTTGTCTGAGGTTGCTAGGACCTTATATGGTCTGCTAGTGGTTGGTACATGTGTTCACTGATTGGTGATTGTATCTGGTGTTTCTATTGTATTAGGGTTAGTGTCCTCATTAGTTGGGTATTTGAGGGTTCTGATTGGTTTCTGGGTTGTGATTCAATCAATGTAGGGTTGGGACTAGGGCTAGGGTTAGGATTTCTATTGGAAGTAGGGACTAGAGCTTCCTTTGTTCTTGCTTGTCGGGAGTAGGGTGGGGCTAGGGCTAGGGTTTGACCTTGAATTGGAAGTAGCGATTAGGGCTTCTGGTGTGATTGGTTGCTGGACTAGTTGTGGGACTAAGAGTAGGGTTAGGCGTTCTATTGGAAGTAGGGACTAGGGCTTCCTATGTTATTGGTTGTAAGGAGTAGGGTGGGACTAGGTCTAGGGTTAGACCTTGAATTGGAAGTAGCGATTAGAGCGTCTGGTGTGATTGGTTGCTGGACTAGTTGTGGGACTAAGAGTGGGGTTAGACTTTCTATTGGAAGTAGGTACTATGGCTTCCTGTACCATTGGTTGCTTGGACTTGGGCTGGAACTACTGGTTGGGCTAGGGCCTCTATTGGACGTAGAGTTCAGGATTTTTGAACTGATTGGGTGCTTGGACTAGGGCTATGATCGGCTGTAAGGTCCTGGTCTCATATTGGTTCTAGATTTTAGGGCTAGTGTTGTCATTGGGTAGTGTTAGGGCTAGGTTTCCCATTGGCTGAAGGGGTCACCTGATTACTAGGGCTATAAAAGGCCAGGGTTAGGGCGTCTCAGCCCAGGCGTCTCAGCTAAGGGTGGAGAGGACAAGGGTAGTTGCCTGTTTGAGCCTGTTAAGGGGGAGAGGGCAAGGGCAGCTGCCTGTTTGAGCCTGACCAGGGCCATAAATGCTGTCTATTTTCCCATTTAGCAATACCCAGCCCACAACATCCACAGCTACAAACTTAAGGTACTTATGGATATATATGTTTATCACTTTATTCTAATTTAGCATTTCCAATGAACTACCCTATCTCTCAGTCTGTACATCTATCAATGTATCCTCAACATCCACTCACATTTATCCCAAACCCCTTGCCACTATATGATCCTCAAAATAACCCTTTCTTGACTCTCTCCTACTCTACCCCTCCTTGTATCATCTGACACCTCTTTCTCCTATACCTATCTCCCAAAACAAAGCTTTCTAAACTCTTCCCTCTGACTCCTCTCCTCCACAACTCCTCTTAACTCATCCAAAAGCCTCCTCCTACTGCTAAGACCTAAAAACAAAAACAAAAAATCCTTCACTCTTTTATCCTTCCAGTATCCATTTTTGAAAAAATTATCAGACTAACATGTTCCCTTCTCAAATTCCATATTCAACTATACTGATTCACCACTAATCCTTTATGGGTGCAGGAGTGGCGTCCTTCAACACCCCATCAGGGGTAAAAAGAGCTATATTAATGCCAACCTTTCTTCCCCTTTTATCCTTCCGCTATCCTTCTCACTCCAAATAACTGATAATATCCACCAGTGAGATTACTTTCATATTTCACCATACTGATTCACCACTAATCCTTAATGGGCTTCCGTATTAGTGTGCTTCAACACCCCATTAGGGGTAACAAGCGCTATATAAATACAAACCTTTTTTCCTCCTCTATCCTCCTGCTATCTTTCCAAATCCAAATGTTGACTAACCTATCCACAACTTAAAATGTACTTGCATGTTTCACTATACTATTTCAACACCAATCCTCTATGGGTCCTGGAGTAGTTGTTACTCGCCAAAAAAGTGCTTTGACGCCTCGTATGGGGTAGTAAGCGCTATATAAATGCAATTACAATACAATACAATACAAGCACCCCCAGGGCTAAAGAAAGCAATTTAAAAAAAAGAAATCTGGCGAATTTGCGCTGGGGCGCGAATACAGCCGAGAAAATGTAAAAAACCAAAGCCCCTGGGTGGGCCAAGTCCCGGGGGCACTGAAAAAAAATGTATGTGAGGGCCTAATCCCCCCCCCCCCCACACTGCCCCAGGGACTGCCACCCCCGGGGCTAATTTTTTTAATATGGTGTCCGTGTCAGCAGGCGCTAAATGTTTTCAAAGACTCAATGACGATACCAATGTTTATCACATGATCTTTTGTCTGTTTCTCTTTTAGTGAGCTTATTATTTGGGAAAAAGATGGTGAACTTCAGCAGCGACGGAAGCAAACTTGCTTGCCTTGTGTAACATTCCAACAGCACAGCCGCCAACACCTCTGTCCATGTAGAGCAGACTGTTTACACGCAGGTGGGTTTACCTGCGCACTGGGAACGCATCTTGTGCCAAACAAAGTCAGGCCATCACTCCTGATGAAGTTCCCTCCCTGCGTGGAAACTTATTTATTCCTGCATCAGCCAGGACAGAATTAAAACCAGCGCATTGATCTATTCAAATTTCAGCTTTTTCACCTCAGAGCCCTGAAGAAGTTGTGAGTTTGTACCCTGACGAAACACGTGTTGGCTGCGCAATCGATCTTCAATAAATACAGAGGACACAAGATATCTGGAGAGTTCTGTCAATGTTTTATTCACATGTTTGTTTACATCAGTGACTTACCTGAATATCTCATCGAGTTAAAAGACACAGCACTGGTTCTGTGATTTACAATAACGTGTGCACGGGCAGTTGGTATGGAAATTTATGGACCTTGTGTCTGTTGAAGGGCTTTGTGTTATACCTTCGCTTGTTGCTCAGTACGCTACAAAGAACTGTTGTGTATCGATTTAGATTCCGTATGAATTTCCTGATTTATGTCCTTATATAGGTACATTTCACATTGCCCTTATATAGGCATAGAAATCCAGTCCTTATTTAGGCATAGTCCATGCTATCTAAATACAGGCATGACCGCTTCCACCCGTTCATCTACGCCACAACGAGTTCTTGGAAAACCAGACTCTAGAGCCATTAGGGACATCCCCTTGCTTGGATATTGATTTCTCCAGGAACTCATTATTATGCATGAACATCTATTCTTTAGGGGTTCATTCATGACGTTCATATGGTTGACTTTTACGTCAATACTGGCATTCCAAAACACCTTCAAGGTATAAATATGCCTTCACTTGCTATGGCTAAGCACGGTGTGGTTCGTTGGAGTTCGACTACCTACTTGCACGACGTGGCTCGCCACAGCAAGTACCGAAGGAAGCCAACTCCCCAGCTGACGCACTGACCAGACGCTGTCATCCTCCTTCTGAGAATCTGGGAAATTGAGTCCCGAGAAAGAGATACCAACCTCTCTCATTCTAAGGTATGGAGCTGATTAGAACCTAGAGAAACCTTTTGAAATTCTTGGCAAAACTAAACTTATGCTAAAGCAGCACCTACTTCTTCCCTCATACTAGACTTAGGCTAGGTACACTGGGGTAGGCTTATTTTAGAAGCACCAGTTGAGTATTTTAGCCTGTGTTATTTATTTATGTATTTTTATATATGTCATAGCAACAGATCATGCCATTACAGTATTATTTTATATTACTGTGTGCCCTGTACTCATTATACTTCACATTCTGTCTAACTATTGTAGCAGTTCATATCTCTTGCATGAGAAAAAAGACTGTTCAATAAAAATTGTTTTATCGAAATGCCCTGTCTATCTATTTCTCTGCAACTCTGTAGAAACAAAGCATGCACGATTGACTGAGTGAAATAGTTATCTAATGTTTCCACGACTCTGAAGATATTGTTGCGATTCTAGGAGAAACAAAGTTGTCATGTTTATGCGGTTGTCAGAGACTAATCCCTTCTTGTTCATTTGAGAAAGTTTCCAGTGACCTTTGAGTTATGTGGCACACACACAATTAAGTTTAATATACTCAATAGAAACATACTGACCTCAGTCCTATGTCAAAATATAGTGTATGTTATTCCAATGTGGAGAGCCTATTAGGGATATATGAACTACACTGCATGGCGCCCAACGGTTTGGTAAGGCACTAATTTAATGCTAGATACTGAAGTAAATCAGTTGTGCTTTTCTCAGAGACCCCTTTACTCGTAATACTCCAATAGACATCTGGAGTGGGTAAAGGGATAATAAGTGCCATAGCTTAGTTGGACGAACAATCCTATGTATTAGCTTTTTGGTTTGGTCAACATTGAAGGATGTAGTGTTCCAAAATATTGTGCACCTTATCTTTGTTCCCTTGAAACTTGCTCTGCAATTTTCATTTCACAATGACCGAAAACTTGGATAACACCTTGAGTGGACTGGGCTGGTATGGGAATTCTCAAGGGCATATTATCAAGCTCATTATCGTCGCTTTATCGGCATTTTTCTGTAAAATACCGATTCGGTAAATTTACTGAATCGGTAAATCTATATGTAGGTGGCACTGCAAACAGTGCCATAGGCCCCTGAGAATTCGTTATTTACCATGTGGCACACAGGTCTGAATCAGGGGTGCAACAGGGTGTCAAAGTGACACCCTGTCCCCCTTGGCAATTCAGTCATTTTACAGAATCGGTATTTACCGATTCGGTAATTGCCATTGGTTCCTATGGGCCTATATCTGGCCCTAAGAGTAGTGTTCAGAAAGAGAAAAATGTTTTTAGTGTATCAGCAACGGAAAAAAAATACTAATAAAGAGAAGAATAATGGAAAATCAAGTACAGACAAAACTGTGTATAGTAAAAGGAGGAAAAAGCAATTTATGAAAATTAGGAAACAAATTTTTATAATAGATTTGTGACAAATTTAATTAAAAAAATTAAGGTATGTAAGAAAAAAACAGTATTTTATAAGAAGAAGAAAGCTATGGAAAATGTAGTTGAGAAAGCTTTGGAATTGAAAAGAAAATTGTTTATTTTAGTAATCAATAGAGTTAGATCACTAGGTAAGCCAATCCATTTAATGAAGGCCAAAAGTAGGTGGAGAAGATTAATTAACAGAAGTAATTTTTGTAAGGTTTTTTTTGGGTGAATGGAAACATAGTTAAAGTTCTGAGCCTTTTTTTAATGAAGAAAGTTATCTTCAGAATAATGATTTGTTGCATGCAGTTGACACCAGTGGTCGTGCTTATGAGGTTAGTAATGGTTGTCCCATTGAGAAAGAGAAAATTGTTTCTAGAAATGCAGAAGAGCTGTTAGCTGGTGAAGTTTTAGGGAGACGTCCTAAAGCTCCAGTGTACACTTGGAATTGTAGTAGTATTTGCAGGGTGCGGCAAGAATCTATTGATTTTTTATGCAATTTCTTACATAATTATACCAAGAAAAGTGTTAAACAAAAGAATAAGATGTTGCAAGGACTAGACCCTTTCAGAGTGAGAGAAAATACTGGTTTGCAAGGCCATTCTCTGCCTTGAGTTTTTAAAAAAGTATGTCAAAGTTTCTTTCACCATTTAGGGATGTTAGCAGTTCATCATACTCAGATGAGGAAATTAGCCAAAACATTGTATTACGCGAAAAGTCCAGCACCAATGTTAAAAAAGTTGAACACAGCTCTTTTGCGTGGCTCTGTATCAGATGTAACAAATGTTTGTGATGAAATTCAGATTAGATACTTTGGTCCTCAGGAAGACAGTGGAGAAAGTGAGAGATTAATAGAAGAAAATGTGGAAGAGAATGTAGGACAGTGCAGTGTAGAAAATATTGAGCAAGAAATTATACAGTTTAAGGTGATTTCAGGTGAAAGGCCAAATTATTCTTGTATCTGTTGTTGACGAATTCATTATAAAAATCAGACCAGGACTGTTGATCTGTATTTAAAAAGTGAAAAGGAAAATAATAATGAGTGGAAGGATTTTGCAACTTATTTGTTGGTAGAGATTTGTTTTGATTTGGGTTCTGAACAGCATATTTGTAAATATTGTTATAACAAATTAGATGAGAACAAAATGCCTGCTAGAGCTGTCCATAATAATCTTGAGTTGATAAATATTCCTTTGGAACTGATGGATTTAAATACCTATGAGTCTATTCTTATTCAATGTGTGCATCTATTTCAGGCTATTGTTCGTATGGAGCCTAAGACAGGAAAATTGCCTCCTTCTGATTTACAGAGAGGATTAAAGGGAAGAGTTGTATATTTGCCTCTAGATTTAAAGACAAATATTGAAACTATTGGTGAAGAAAATGTAGAGGATGAACCTTTAGTTATTCTTGTTAATGGCGTGTGCCCGTGTTTGTTGTTCATTGCTGCATTATTTGTTTGTTTGTACCCCTGCATTAGCTGCCTTGAGATCGTGTGCCCGTGCTTGCTGTCCATTGCTTCATTGTCTGTTTATTTTTGCTCCCTGCATTGGCATTTGTGTGGCTGCCCCGCGTAGTTATTTGGTCGGTTGCACCCGACCCGGTCGGCGCTTCCGCCCCAGCCGCCATTGCTGTTGTTGTTGTTGTTGCCCAGAGCCCGCCCCCTCCACCACGCACCCGCCACCCAGCTGCTCCTCCCTCGCCCCTCCCCCCTCCCACTTATGACAGATGTTCTTGCGCGCAGCGTTCACGCGCAGCGGTCACGCCCCAGTTGCGCAGAAGGTGCGCCAAAGGTAAGCCCGTCTACGCCCGTCCGCGCCTGGACCGCGCCCAGCGCCAGACCCCCTGGCCCTTGTACCACCTACCCCACCCGGATTACATACGACACCACCACCCTCTTAGCTCTAAACCCTGGCCGTCTCCCCAACTGCGTCCAAGCCGCTCCTAGACACACCCATGGACCCTTCTCTTGCAACTCCTGCAAGTTCGACGGCACCAAGAACAACTCCTCATCCTCGAACACAAAACAGTTATCTAACCCCAACCACCTAAAATGCATCCTGCTCAACACCCGCTCGGTCCACAGGCACGCCATCGACCTCTGGAATCTACTAGACAAGTCAAGTCAAGTCATGGAATTTGTATAGCGCACTACATACCCAGAGGGTTTCAAGGCGCTTAGGAAGGGGAGGAGGATTACTTGTCAAATATCCATGTTTTAAGTTGCTTTCTGAATGCTAGGTGGTTCTGGGTAAGGCGAAGGTACGCGGGGAGTGAGTTCCATGTTTTAGCAGCCAGGTATGAAAAGGATCTGCCTCCCATGGTGGTCTTGTTGATGCGAGGTACAGTGGCGAGGGCTTGGCTGGAAGAACGTAGTTGGCGGGAGGGGGTGTAGAAGGACAGTCGTGAGTTGAGGCAATCTGGTCCGATGTTGTAGAGTGATTTGTGTGCGTGGGTAAGCAGACGGAAAGTGATCCTCTTATTGACGGGTAGCCAGTGGTGGTCTTTAAGGTGACCAGAGATGTGTTCATTGCGTGGGATGTCTAATATGAGCCTGGCTGAGGCGTTTTGGATTCGTTGGAGCTTCTTCTGGAGTTTTGCGGTAGTACCTGTGTAGAGGGTGTTTCCGTAGTCCAGTCGGCTCGTGACCAGAGCGTGGGTGACTGTTTTCCTTGTTTCGGAGGGGATCCAGCGAAATGTTTTTCTGAGCATGCGAAGAATGTTGAAGCAGGAAGAGGATACGGCGCTGACTTGTCTGTTCATTGAGAGTGAAGAATCCAGGATGACGCCTAGGTTCCGTGCGTGGTCTGTCGGGATGGGTGCTTTTCCGAGGGCTTCTGGCCACCAGGAGTCGTCCCATGCAGAGGGGGTGTACCTAAGATGAGGACTTCTGTTTTGTCCGAGTTCAGTTTCAGACGGCTTTGTTTCATCCATTCGGCAACTTCTTTCATTCCTTCGTGTAGGTTAGTTTTGGCGGTGCTGGGGTCATTGGTGAGGGAGAGGATCAGTTGAGTGTCGCCGCGTAAGAGATGATGTTGAGGTTGTGTTGGCGTGCGATGGCCGCGAGGGGGCTCATGTATACGTTGAAGAGGGTGGGACTGAGTGAGGATCCTTGTGGTACGCCGCAGATGACTTCAGAGGCCTCGGACTTGAATGGAGGAAGGCGGACTCTCTGGGTTCTTCCGGTGAGGAACGAGGTGATCCATTCAAGTGCTTTTCCTTGGATTCCGATGTTATTGAGGCGTTGTAAAAGGGTGCTGTGGCAGACTGTGTCGAATGCTGCAGAGAGGTCAAGGAGGATGACGGCGACTGTGTCTCCATTGTCCAGTAGAGTTCGAATGTCGTCTGTTGCTGCGATGAGGGCAGTCTCAGTGCTGTGTTTTGCTCGGAAGCCAGATTGTGAGGGGTCGAGGGATTTGTTGGCTTCGAGGAAGGCGGCGAGCTGGTTGTTGACAGCCTTCTCGATGACTTTGGCTGGGAATGGAAGAAGCGAGATGGGGCGGTAATTTTTGAGTTCGGTGGGGTCTGCTGTTGGTTTTTTCAGGAGGGCGGTGAGTTCAGCGTGTTTCCAGTCTTCCGGGAAGGTGGCGGAGTTGAGGGAGCAGTTGATGACGTCTCGGAGGTGTGGTGCTATGACGGAGTCTGCTTTGTTGAATATGTGGTGAGGACATGGGTCTGTGGGGGATCCTGAGTGGATGGAATTCATCAGCCGGATGGTGTCCTCAGTGGAGATTGGGTTCCAGTTGTTAAGGGTGTTCACGGGGGGAAGATGATCAGCAAATGGTAGGGTGGGTTGGTTTCCGGGTTGGTTGTCAAAGCTGTTGTGGATGTCTGCAATCTTGTTGTGGAAAAATGAGGCTAGGGAGTCGCAGAGGGCTTGAGATGGGGTGATGTCGTTGGAGTTGGCCGAGGGATTGGAAAATTCCTTGACGATGTTGAAAAGTTCCTTGCTGTTGTGGGCGTTGTTGTCAAGTCGATCTTTGAATGCTGTTTTCTTGGCTTTTCGGATCAGTCGGATCATCTCTCCGGACGTCGCCTTCCTAACAGAAACATGGATGAACGCCTCTTCTGCCCCAGACATCACCATTGCCATCCCGGAAGGCTACAAGATCATCCGTAAGGACCGCACCGACCAAACTGGAGGAGGCATTGCTATCGTGCACAAGAATTCCATACGCATCTCTTCCAGCTCAGACGTCAACCTCGCTAACGCCGAACACCTTCACTTCCAGATCCACACCGACCCCAAGACCACACTCAGAGGCACCCTCCTCTACCGGCCTCCAGGACCCCGTGCACAATTTAGTGACCACATCACTGACTTTATCACCCCACACGCTCTCCCCTCCGAGGAATACATTCTATTGGGAGACCTCAACTTTCACCTGGAAAAGAACAATGACAGCAATGCCACCACCCTTCTGGACAATCTCGCCAACCTCGGACTCAAACAACTTGTCACTACCCCCACCCACATTGCAGGTCACACACTCGACCCTATCTTCACCTCAAGCAAACATGTCTCCTTCAGCCACACCACAGCTCTCCTTTGGACGGACCACAGCGTTCACTTTATCTACAATAAGACCACAACCCACAACCATCCTCAACATACCCTGCAAAGAAACTGGAACAAAATCACCATCGACCAGATCTCCTCATCGCTTCTTCAAACCCCCCCTGCCCACTCTTCAAACCCCGACCAAGCAGCCATTAACCTCACCCAATGGCTATCCAACAGCGCCGACATCCTAGCACCGTTGAAAAAACGCCAAATCAAGCTAGGCAGCAAAAACGCCTCCTGGTTCAACGACGATCTTAAGAAATCTAAGAAACTCTGTCGCTCCCTCGAAAAGGCCTGGAAAAAAGACCCAAACACCAGCACCAGGGACGCCTTCAAAAACGCCACCCGCATACACCACCAACTAATCCGGTCTGCCAAGAAAGCCACATTCACAGACCGACTAGATAACAACGCCCACAACAGCAAGGAATTATTCAACATCGTCAAAGAGTTTACCAACCCCTCAGCCAACTCCATCGACATCACCCCCTCTCAAGCCCTCTGCAACTCCCTAGCTTCATTTTTCCACAAAAAAATCGCAGACATCCACAACAGCTTCGACAACCGACCCGGAGACCAACCCACCCAACCCTCTGTAGGACCTTCACCCCCTTTGAACATCCTTAATGACTGGAACCCAATCTCCACTGAGGACACCATCCGCCTGATGAACTCCATCCACTCAGGATCCCCCACAGACCCATGCCCTCACCACATCTTCAACAAAGCAGACTCCATCATAGCAGCACACCTCCGCGACGTCATCAACTGCTCCTTCAACTCCGCCACCTTCCCGGAAAGCTGGAGACATGCCAAACTCAGCGCCCTTCTGAAAAAACCCACAGCTGACTCCACCGAACTCAAAAACTACCGCCCCATCTCGCTCCTTCCATTCCCGGCCAAAGTCATCGAGAAAGCTGTCAACAACCAGCTTGCCGCATTCCTCGAAACCAACAAATCCCTCGACTCCTCACAGTCCGGCTTCTGAGCCAAACACAGCACTGAGACCGCCCTCATCGCAGCCACAGACGACATTCCAACTCTACGGACAATGGAGACACAGTCGCCCTCATCCTCCTCGACCTCTCCGCAGCCTTCGACACAGTCTGTCATAGCACCCTATTACAGCGCCTCAGAAACATCGGAATCCAAGGAAAAGCACTGGATTGGATCCCCTCGTTCCTCACCGGAAGAACCCAAAGAGTCCACCTCCCACCATTCAAGTCAGAGGCCACTGAAGTCATCTGCGGCGTGCCACAAGGATCTTCACTCAGCCCCACCCTCTTCAACGTATACATGAGCCCCCTCGCGGTCATCGCACGCCAACACAACCTCAACATCATCTCATACGCTGATGACACTCAACTGATCCTATCACTCACCAAAGACCCGAACACTGCCAAAACCAACCTACATGAAGGAATAAAAGAAGTAGCCGAGTGGATGAAGCACAGCCGACTAAAACTGAACTCAGACAAAACAGAAGTCCTTTTCCTAGGTACCTCCCCCTCCACCTGGGATGGCTCTTTGTGGCCCGAGGCCCTTGGAAAAGCACCCATCCCGACGGACCACGCACGGAACCTGGGCGTCATCCTGGATTCTTCACTCTCCATGAACAGACAAGTCAACGCCGTTTCATCATCCTGCTTCAATATTCTTCGCATGCTCAAAAAAACATTTCGCTGGATCCCCACCGAAACTAGAAAAACTGTCACCCACGCTCTGGTCACGATCCGTCTGGACTACGGAAACACCCTATATGCCGGTACCACCGCAAAACTCCAGAAAAAACTCCAACGCGTTCAGAACGCTTCAGCCAGACTCATACTGGACATCCCGCGTAAAGACCACATCTCTGGTCACCTGAAAAACCTCCACTGGCTCCCTGTCAATAAAAGGATTACTTTCCGCCTCCTAACCCACGCACACAAAGAACTTGGACCCGAATGCCTTAACACACGACTCTCCTTCTACACCCCCTCCCGCCAGCTACGATCCTCCAACCAAGCCCTTGCTACTGTACCTCGCATCAACAAAACCACCATGGGAGGTAGATCCTTCTCCTACCTGGCAGCTAAAACCTGGAACTCACTTCCCACTCACCTTCGCCTCACTCAAAACCACCTAGCATTCAGAAAGCAACTTAAAACTTGGATATTCGACAAGTAATTCCCCCACCCTTCTTCAAGCGCCTTGAGACCCTCTGGGTATGTAGTGCGCTATATAAATCATTTGACTTGACTTGACTTGACTAAGGTAAGAAAATCTGGCAAGAATTAGCGGATGTTAGGAAAGTGAAAAAGGCAACATTGTATCTGGTAAAAAATAATCAATATTAAAAAAATGTGTATGTGGGAGAAGAAGAAATAACTGTACAAGAAGATAGTGACTTGCCATCTGGACAAATTGAAAAAGTGGATGTGTCCAGAGCTGAAGAAATCTATGAACATTATAGTGTTCATCCATTGCATTTCAAAGAAATGATGGGGAATGCTATAGAGTTATTTCAAATGAAAGAAGCAAAAGGAAGTCCCATTAGTGTATGGGGAAAAAGCTTGAAAGCTCGTTGTTTCCCTCAGTTGTTTCCTACTGGAAAAGGAGGACGATATGATGAACGACCTGTGCAGATTACTGCATCTGAATACCGGACATCAAGGTTATATGCAGAAGATCCAAGATTTCAACAATGTTTTCCGTATTTGTTTCATCTTTTGTTTGAGGTATATATCTGCCAAATGTTTCGGCAAAGGAATTTATGGATATAGTACAGCATAAAGATAATGTTTTGGAATCTCAGCTGATTAATCTGATGGCATGTCAGCATGGTACTAATGAGTACTGGTACCGTCGTCACCGAGAACTCAAATGTATGCTAAGGAACTGAGGAACTCCTACATGGTTCCTTACTCTAAGCTGTGGTGAATATGCTTGGGATGATTTACTTCAATTTCTTCGAGAGGCAAATCCAAATATAGTAAATATCGAATACAAGACACCTGGAGAATTGTGCTCTTTGGATCATGTTAATGTATGCAGGTATTTCAATCATAGACTCGAAGCTATGATGTCTTTTATCACCAATAAAAAAAAATCTTCCTCTTGGAGAGGTTCTGGATTTCTTTTGGCGAAAGGAGTATCAAGCGAGAGGTGCTCCTCACATACATATGCTATTATGGATCAAAGATGCTCCCAAATTTGGAACAGACTCAGATGATACTGTGTTGTCTTTTATTGAAGAATGTGCTACATGTGAAGTACCCAAAAGTACACAATATAAGGACTTAAGACAACAAGTCTTACGATTCCAAAGCCATCATTGTGGGAAATACTGTTGTCGAAAGTACAAATCTAAGGACAAATTCTACAGAAAATGCCTTTTTGCTTTTCCTCAACCTGTAATATCGAAAGGAAGAGTGAACAGTTTTATGTCATCTTTACGACATAATATCACAAGAAAGTCTCCAAAAAATACCTACAACTTAAGAAGAAATGAAGAGTTAAAATACATAAATGACTATAACTTAGTCATTTTGTCTATGTGGAATGCTAATATGGATATTCAATATGTTGCGGACATTTCCATTGCTGTTGCTCGATATGTGATATCGTACATAACAAAGTCAGAAAAGTTGAAGGAAATGTGGGAAGAGATTTCCCGTTAGAAGAGTCTAAGTAAGAAATTATACAGTTGCAGTTTGAAGAGGTTATCTCATCGAGAAATTGGAGCCGTATGAATGCTCGGATCGCTTATCATCTGCAAGTCTGTACTCTAAATGTAGAAGAATCATTTGGGTGGGTCTAGGTCTTGCTGCAACACGAAACCGAGTTCTTAAATCTGTACAAGAAAGTCAATATTTAGCTGAAAAAGAGCCAGAAAGTACTGATATTGTGAAAACAAATATGTTGGATACATATTATCCAAATAGAAGTCATCATCTTGAGAACATTTGTCTCTATGAAGTGCTGCAAAACTATATTTTTAAACGGAATATTACCAAAAACATTGATAGTGGTATATATGCTGTTATTGGTTCTGAAGGATGTCTGGTGAAACAAAGAAAAGGACATTTGATTAATCACTGTAAACTGAGTTGCGAAACACCTGACAAAAGGGAATTTTACTATTTAGCTCCTTTGCAACTTTTGAAGCCTTGGCGATCAGAATTGGAATTACTTGGAGATTTTGAGAGCTATGAAGATTCCTATAATGCAACTAAAGATACTATAGAATGTCCTGTTTTTGCTAATTATGTGAAAATGTTGAATTATGACATTGAGCAAGAAGCTACAATTGCAGCTGAGATTGCTAGATACAGTTCTCAAGACAGTCAAACTTTTGCTCCATTGAGTCAGGACCCACTAGGAGAACCAATTGTTCTAAATGAAGCAGCAAATGCTATGGAAGAGGTGAAAACAGTAATGTATCAAGGACAAGAAGATATAAGAAACTTAGGAAATTTGGAAGAACAACTAAATCTTGAGCAGAAAGAAATATATGAGCAAGTGAGAGAACAGATTGACCATGGTTTACTTCATGAGAAGAAAGAGTGCTCTTGCTCTCCATTTGAACCTATCCATATGTAGGTGAGTGGACAAGCTGGAACAGGAAAACGTTTTTTAATTAAAGTAATCACAAGTTTTCTACAGAAAAGAACTAAGTCTCATTTGTCTTGTGTTGTCACTGCTCCAACTGGATTAACAGCTCACAATATTAAAGGATTTACTTTACATTGTTTATTAATGCTACCAGTAGAGCATGAAAACAAATTAGAATACCACAAGCTATCTGGAGAAGCTTCTTGTGAAGTTTCAAGCGTATTGAGGAAAATGAAGATTCTCATTATTGATGAGGTGAGCATGGTATCAAACTTAATGCTTGCCTCTGTGCATTTAAGAATGCAGCAAATTCTTAAAACAGAGTATGACATATTATTCAGAGGAGACCATGTCATAGTTTGCGGAGATCTTCTACAACTTGCTCCTGTAAAAGGACAGCCAGTGTTTAAAACACTGGTGCATGAAGATACTAGAAAGCCTTTGGGGAGTTTTGGCAATGTAAACATTTGGTCATATTTTCAGTATAAGAAACTTACTACAAATATGCGACAGGAAAATTATGTTGATTATGGAACTATTCTTCAAGATATAAGAATTGGAAAATTGACCAAACATGGCAAACAAGTTTTACAGAGACGATTACTTTCCAATTTGTTTCCAAATGCAAATATTGTCCCAGAGAAAGTATACATGAGAATTGCAGAAAACAAATCTGTAATGTGCTTAATGCCAACACTGCGTAAATGTTCTATATTCAATGAAGAAATGTTAAAGTTGGAAAATGAAGAAATTATAAAATTGGAAGCAATTTATAAAATAGAACATGAAGGAATCAGTATTATTTTGAGTGAAAAGTTGAAGAGGAAATTGGATTCTTTAGAGAATAGATAAGTAAAACTGCTGGTTTAGAAAATAAGTTGTATGTATGTGTAAATTGTAGGGTAATTTTGCGACATAATTTGAATGTGGAAAAAGGTTTAGTAAATCGAGCAATGGGTAAAATTGTTGGATTTGTTAATTATGTAAATAGAAAGGGAATTGAATTTTTTAAAATCAAATTCGATGAAATTGCTGAAGTACACCAAGATAGTCATTGTGCAGCTCGTTTTTTGCTTGTAAGATATTGGTATGTCTGCAGAAAACAGTTTCCTGTTTGTTTGGCATTTTCGGTGACCATTCATAAATCTCAACGTTTAAGTGTAGATTGTGCTTTAGTGAATATTGGAAGTACAGTGTTTAAAGAAGGTATGGCATATGTTGCTTTGTCTCGAGTCAGAACTTTATCTGGATTGTACTTCATTGATTTTGATGAGACAAAGTGTTGTGCAGATGCAAATTGTGGGAAAGAGTATAATAGGTTAAGAAGAGAATATGCACCCAATTTAGGTCAATATCCAGTAGTTGAAAAGTGTGTGGTAGGTAGAAAAAGAAGATTTGAAAATATCTGTTGTGAAACTGTAGAGAAAGAAAAAAAACAAGATGAAGTTGCGCTTGCAAGCAAAAAGAAAAAGGACAGTTTTGAACACAATGTTGGTTATCGGTTTTAAAATAGTTGTTGTGTCTACTGCTATGCTAATGTAGTTGTTAACGTTGTTTTTTTTCTTGAAAGTTTGCAACAGCAAATTGTAGAAAATAGGGACAAAAGATTATGTTCATTGTTGAATTCTGTTTATGAGAAATGTAGTAGTGATAAAAATAAAATACAAAGTGTTTCTGATATTCAAATTGTTTTGAACATATGTTCTGGTTGTACTCAATTTACGCAGAATATTCAGCAAGATTGTCAGGAATGTTTTATGTTTATGCTTGGTGTACTGGAAGATGAAGGGTAGATGTTGAAAACCTTTTTGGCCTTTCTTATAAATGGCATCATGACAGTCGAAATTGTTTGTTTACATGTATCACTGACATAGACACTGAGAGATTCATATATTTGACTTTACCTGACTGTGAATCAGTGTCTTTTAACAATCTAATTAGAGGAGCAAGCCAAAACATGGAGTGTAGCCAATGTAAATCAGAAATATCATCAACAGAATATTCAGCAAGATTGTCAGGAATTTTTTATGTTTATGCTTGGTGTACTGGAAGATGAAGGGTAGATGTTGAAAACCTTTTTGGCCTTTCTTATAAATGGCATCATGACTGTCGAAATTGTTTGTTTACATGTAGCACTGACATAGACACTGAGAGACTCATATATTTGACTTTACCTGACTGTGAATCAGTGTCTTTTAACAATCTAATTAGATAAGCAAGTCAAAACATGGAGTGTAGCCAATGTAAATCAGAAATGTCATCAACATTACTTACACAAAGATATGGACAGTATGTTATTTTAATGCTGCAACGTTGTAGAGCTGATGGAAGAAAATTGAAAACTTTCATTAAAAATGTTGTAGCTGGTCAATGTTCAATATCAGGAAGAACTTTTGTAGCTGTTGCTTTTATTTTTCATGATGGACTTTCTACCACATCTGGACATTAAATTGTTTATTTAAAATGTCTGAAAGGTTGGATGCATTGTAATGATACTCAATTAGTTTTTACGCAACGTTTGCCCAAAGAGTTACCAAATTCTTACCTAATATTTTTAAAGGCAAAATTTTAAGATCAAAATTTGCCCTTTAGGATGAGTGTTGTTAAGGTGGATTATTCTGGTGTTGTAGAGTATTTTGTAAGTGAGGGTGAGGAGGTTGAAGGTGATCCATTTGTTGATATTGAGGCAGTGTAGGTGTATGAGGTGGTCGGTGATGTGGTTGCAGCCGGGGACATTGATGATCGCTCAGGTGGAGGTCTATTGGATTTTTTGTAGTTGTTGTATGTGTTTGGCTAGAATTCATGTGTAGAGTGTTTTGCCACAGTGTAGTCTGCTGCTGATGAGGGCCTGCGTCACTGTTCTTCTTCTTTTGGTTAGGATCCCCTTGTAAATGATGTGGATCATGTGGAGAGTGTTATAGCAGTACGAGGAGATGGTGTAGACTTGGTTACACGTGGAGAGGGAGGAGTTGAGGTTGAATCCTATGTTGTGGACATGATTGGTAGGTGTTGCTACTGTTCACAGTGTAGTCAAGTAGCAGGATTTGTCTGAGGCTGAGGGGGTGGGTCTGAGGATGAGTACCTTCATCTTGTGCCAGTTTGTGTTTACAGTGCTGCTCTTAATGTAGTTGGTGAAGTCCTTCATTGTGTCGTGGAGGTTTCTTTTGTGGTATGTGGCTTCTTATTGAGGAAGAGGATGAGCTGGGTGTTCTTTGTGTAGGAGATGTTGTTGAAGTTGTGATGGTGGGCTACTTGTGTTAGGGTGGCCATGTAGATGTTGAACAGCGTTGGACTGATGGATGAGTCCTGGCGGACCCGTAGATGATGTCGGTGGTTTTGGATCAGAAGGTTGAGAGGCGGACGTTCAGGATTACTATTGAACAACTTCCAAACAAAGGACTTAATGCACACTATTTGGCCGTAAGGAAAAGTGTGTGAAACCATTAAGAACTTTTTGCTGTGTATTTTGTCAGGATATATTTGTAAGTAAAATTATTTACAGTGTAAGAAAATTAATCATAATTTTTTGTTATTTTATGATTGTTTGAGATGTGTTATATTTACGAAAGAAATTGCTCTTAGAAAAAAACATTTAAGATATGTTTTATTTCTATTTTTTATATTGTTATTGAGAATGTTGACTGGGTTTTTTTAAATATCCTCATGGATTGTCTTTTTTTGCCCCCTGTTATGTGATGAGTACTATTGAACGCACTGTTTGTAGTGAAATTCAATATATTCTGAGAACAGCAAATAAAGGCAAATGAAATGTTTTACAAATTATTTTGTGTTGTAAAATATATATTGTAACTGTGTTTTTTTGTATCTTCCACAGGTGATAATTTCATAATATATAATGTTTTTATTATTTATTATGCTTAAGGTAAGTACAAGTAACTGACTCAGCCGCGGCCAGTGGAGGGAGTTGTGGTGGGGTATGCAGGTGTGGTGGGGGAGGTGCAGGCTCGAGGGTTATAAACAGCGGAATCTGGATGATTGCAGGTAAGTAAACAATTAAATTAATAAAATGAATTTTGTATCCTGCTCCCTGCATCGATGCAGGGCACGGAACGAAGAGGCATAAAATCAACAAAAGGCAATACAATATCGCCGCTTTTATCGGCAGGAAACTGCAGATAAAGCAGCGATAATGGGCTTGATAATAGGGCCTTGGAAATTCCCATAGAAGCCCAGGTTCTGGAGTTAACTTGGGCTGTTATGGGAATTCACAAGGGTCTATTATCAAGCTCTTTATCGCCGCTTTATCAGCAGTTTCCCTGCCTATAAAAGCGGTGATAATCTAATATGCCCCATAGTTTTACCAAGCATGCTTTTACAAGTACTTTCCATTTACCACGCATAATCTTAATAATGTCTTTGTGTTGACGAACACGCGTTGTAATGGCTGTGACTTACGTCCTTCAAATTAGTTTTTAGGTATACCTGTGACCAAGTCTGATAACATCAGAGTTTAAGGACAAACACTTTGGTGTCTGTGCCTCGAAATCTCGTCAATCACAAAGAAAATAGGAGGACGATAAAATGAAAGTAACAGATACAATTAAAAACAACGGTGATAAACTACTAAAATGACGGTGGACGGAGTACGTGATCAACTTTTGGCGCCTCGGCACCACTTTCCAAATAAATCTAGATAAAATACGATTATTAATATATTACAAAAGTACAGTAGTGGATGACACACACAACACACCCTGTGCCTAATGGGAACAGTCCAGCCCGAACTGCCAAGCCATGTCTTCCCTGGACCGGAAACAAGCTTCTGAGGACCGGTTTCTGGCATTCCAGCCGTCTTCAGAGTTGGTGTGAGTGTTTGATTAATTCAGATGCTCCGTCCATCCCCACCCCTTTTGTACCACTTTTGGCCGCCATAAGTGTGGCAGGGTATGCTCAGACGTGAGTCCCTTGCTCCATTTGCCACTGGATTCAAGCAAGCCGGGCTGAAGACGGCTGGAATGCCAGAAACCGGTCCTCGGAAGCTTGTTTCCGGTCCAGGGAAGACATGGCTTGGCAGTTTGGGCTGGACTGTTCCCATGAGGCACAGGGTCAGACTGATTAGCATATGGCCATGTCTGAACTGGGGTGACAGAGTGAGTTAAAGAATGGTGATGGATTAAACCCAGATCTTTTGACTGGGTGTAAGTGTTTGATTAATTCAGATGCTCCGTCCATCACCACCCCCTCTTGTACTGCTTTTGGCCGCCATAAGTGTGGCAGGGTATGCTCATACGTGAGTCCCTTGCTCACTTTGCAACTGGATTCAAGCAAGCCGGGCTGAAGACGGCAGGAATGCCAGAAACCAGTCCTCGGAAGCTTGTTTCCGGTCCAGGGAAGACATGGCTTGGCAGTTCGGGCTGGACTGGTCCCATGAGGCACAGGGTCACACTGATTTGCATATGACCATGTCTGAACTGGGGTGGCAGAGTGGGCTAAAGAACTGTGATGTATTAAACCCAGATCTTTTGACTGGGTGTGAGTTTTTGATTAATTCAGATGCTCCGTCCATCACCACCCCCTTTTGTACGGCTTTTGGCCACCATAAGTGTGGCAGGGTATGCTCAGACGTGAGTCCCTTGCTCACTTTGACACTGGATTCAAGCAAGCCGGGCTGAAGACGGCTGGAATGCCATAAACCGGTCCTCGGAAGCTTGTTTCCGGTCCAGAGAAGACATGGCTTGGCAGTTCAGGCTGGACTGTTCCAATGAGGCACAGGGTCAGACTGATTTGCATATGGCCATGTCTGAACTGGGGTGGCAGAGTGGGGTAAAGAACGGTGATGGATTAAACCCAGATCTTTTGACTGGGTGTGAGTGTTTGATTAATTCAGATGCTCCGTCCATCACCACCCCCTTTTGTACCACTTTTGGCTGCCATAAGTGTGGCAGGGAATGATCAGACGTGAGTCCCTTGCTCACTTTGCCACTGGATTCAAGCAAGTCGGCTGAAGACGGCTGGAATGCCAAAAAACCGGTCCTCAGAAGCTTGTTTCCGGTCCAGGGAAGACATGGCTTGGCAGTTCGGACTGGACTGTTCCCATGAGGCACAGGGTCAGCCTGATTTGCATATGGCCATGTCTGAACTGGGGTGGCAGAGTGGGCTAAAGAACGGTGATGGATTAAACCCAGATCTTTTGACTGGGTGTGAGTCTTTGATTAATTCAGATGCTCTGTCCATCACCACCCCCTTTTGTACCACTTTTGGCCGCCATAAGTGTGGCAGGGGGTGCTCAGACGTGTGTCCCTTGCTCACTTTGCCACTGGATTCAAGCAAGCCGGGCTAAAGACGGTTGGAATGCCAGAAACCGGTCCTCGGAAGCTTGTTTCCGGTCCAGGGAAGACATGGCTTGGCAGTTCGGGCTGGAATGTTCCCATGAGGCACAGGGTCAGACTGATTTGCATATGGCCATGTCTGAACTGGGGTGCCAGAGTGGGTTAAAGAATGGTGATGGATTAAACCCAGATCTTTTGACTGGGTGTGAGTGTTTGATTAATTCAGATGCTCCGTCCATCACCACCCCCTTTTGTACCGACACCAGAACATAGGCTTCCATGGGAATTAACAAGGACGTATTATCAAGCCAACCCTCGCAACATTAATAAAAAAAAACAGACAGTGCAGATACCCGTAGCTGGAAGACCATTCTACATATTACTGCCCTTAAAACGTGGCGTTCCCCGCGATGTGTATGGGGATAAAGGGAGGGAGAACTCAAAACATATTTTTTTTTAAATACCCGAGGGGTGCCGCTCCCTGAGACTGCTGGGAGTAGGACCGTAACGCCCCACATACTTCAAAATAAAACCACAGCGGTGCCGTTCCTCAGTGTTTGAGGCACCTTACAAGCCCCCATTATGCAAAATATTTGACCCCGTAATTTCCCCCCGGGACCTAATGAATAAAAAAAACTTCTAGTTTTTTTATCCACCTTTTCCACCGCGTACGAGTACTGGAAGAGTACCCCGTGATTTTTTATTAAAAAAAAGAAAATTGAGCCTAAAGATCAATATACCACCCCCTGACCAACACTATAGGTTCAGAATGTTTTTACCCGGCCCCCTTTCCTTATTTCTCAACTTTGTTTTACTGTTTTCTTGTGACTTGGCTCTAGTGACAAATAAGATGGTTGCCAACACTTCCTGGTTTGGAGTATTCACAGCCAATCAGCATCCAACTCCTGCTTGTAATTGTACGGATTTCCGTACGCGTACGCCGCGATTTTTCTTTATAAAAAAAATAAATAGAGACTAAACATCCATGTACGACCCCCTGAGCAAGCCTGGAGGTTCAGAATGTTTCTAGCCTGCCCCTTCCCTTATTTCTCAACTTTATTTTACTGTTTTCTTGTGACTCGGTTCTACCGAGGCACAAGATGGCTGCCAACACTTCCTGGTTTCAAATGTTGACAGACAGTTCACAGCCAATCAGCATGCAGCTCGTGCTCGTAATTTAACGGATTTCCGTACACGTGCTGAACTCCGTCTCTAGATATCGCCATGATTTTACTTGCAATTTTCCCAGAAACTACTGAACTGATTTACTCCATTTAACAAAAGTCACAATCTGCGAACAGAACTCTACCTCTCTGGCAATTTTTGTGTAATTCCGTTCAGCCATTCCGGATGTAGCCCGGGCTAGAGGTCCCTATGGAAAATTGCATGGGGAAAATATGTTTTGGGACCCCCCTTTTTTCTCAGCCCCCCCCCTTGACGAATCACCCCCAAACTTTTAGGGAAGGAGCGGAACCGAGCAGGCCATTTTCTTGGAGAAATTCACGAAGATTCGTCCACCGGCGCCAAAGTTATTCCAAATAGAATGTTGTGGATTTCCTATGGAAACTAGGTCCTAAATATAAGTACCTACTAGCGACCACCAGTAGGTAATATATACACATATATATAGATATATATATCGCTGTCGTCCTTCATAACACTTATCCTCAAGAACCTGACGCTCCCATCGGCTTTGATATTAAATCAGTTTATTTAGGCGTATGAGAAACAATGTTCGCAATACAGTGCCATATTGGATTCTTTTTCTTTTTATAGACTAAACCCATGTGTTTAAACATAAACAACAGATATAGGATGTCTTTCATCCAATTCAAGGGGTGTTTAGTATGACAGTCATATTTAATTTGTCAAATTCACCAAAATTAATGTAAAGGAAACATTCAATTGCTCACATAAAAGCCACAATTGCTAATTAATTTCCTAATTGTCATGACAACTGATATATGTATTTCATAAGCACACACTCACTCACACACATACACACACACAAATGGAACTCTCATAATCCATTTCATATAACAGACTTAACTATCCAATCAATCTTTGAATATTGAGTGATTTTCAACCTTTAAACTTTAATTGAATAGCGCTATCAGCAAATATATAGGAAAAGTGATCTAAACACTTTAAAAATTGTCATACTGCCACAGCATTGTTTCATCCCAGGTCCCTGATATTCGAAATACTATTTTGCCCCAGTGGGCTTATGCTCCGTTTTCTGTTTACAGTTGTAGATGTCAAAAAAGGAGAAAATTATGAATTGTGCAATAAATTCCATTTCCTAATGTTGGAAAACAATATATGTGAGCATAAATAACCTATTCAACCCACTCTGGTGACCCACAAAGTAAACAAAATAAAAAAATAATGACATGTGCGTAAATGAATATAAAGTTTCATGTATGCTCAAACTATATTTAATAGTAAGCGATATTAGTTTGTGCAAATCTGAAGAATGATATTAAAATCCATCATGGAACTGAATGTGTCCGAAGGAGAGGGCATATCTCCTGACTATCTCAGAAATATATATAATTCTACGTGAATATTAAAGCCCTGCGGCTCTTTGCTACCCATGTCTAATATATATTTTGACTCCAACTGCCTTTGCTTAGTTTCACGATCTCTGACCCTTTTGTCTTTTGGGACTTGTGCTTCTCAACACTATTACATTAGAGGATCATCGCTATTGTGTACTTTCTCGAAGCGTCGGGTGACAGGATAGCTCCTTCTCTTGTTGGTATTAGCCCTGAGCTAGCATAATATGCTCCCTACGTATATTTTAGGACTAGGGCATATTAAAATGTAGATAAAATATTCACTTTTAAAGATTAGTTTCCCTCTCACCTTAAGAATTTATTGAATGTTGTTTCGATCTGCATTAGGTTTTCTCCATGTTGACATGCTTTACACCAGTTGCACTTATTAAAGCATAACAGTATTCTTGTATTTAGGTCACTCCTGACCAGTTAGTCTCGTTTTGACTAAGCTCTTCCGAGGCAGATTTGAGGCTGATTGGCTATATCCTATCCAATTACAAGATCCTTGTGATTAATTGCGATCCACTTTGTTAAATGTTATGAACCTCTGTTTATTAGCGTTATGTTTTCTTTCTTTGATGTAAACATAGTTCTATCTCTTTTTTCTCAGTCTTGCCCCTTCTGAAGCTGCCTTTAAGATACTCATAGAGTATCCTCTGGCTCTGAAACAAGTTATCCTTTCTTCTTCTGCGTTATCATATTGTTTGCTTTTGCTACACAGGCATCAGAATTCCCCAAAAGGAATCCTTTTAATCAGGGAAGTAGGATAAAAGCTTCAGGCATGTAGAATAGTGTTAACAGCTGTGGCTTTTCTATGTACCATGGTCAACATTGTTTTGCATATACATATTCTTTTGGCTTGCCAATAACCGTGCCGCCAGTTGACGATCCTTCATGATTTTTTTTAAAGCATCAAATTAGGTCTTGTTGTGCATGGAAAGTTTCAGGGTGATTCCTTAAGCTGGGGCCTAGAAAAGAGGCTGACAAATAAAGTGTGTTTTCCCATGTTAATTGCCAAAGGACCTTTGAAAATGTCTACAGCCCAAACTGCTGGATGGATCTACACAGAAAGATATATTTGGTTATGCCAATGGTGCTTTTGTTATTTTGTTGAGAAATTTAAGAGAATAAAGTTAGTGATATCTGTGGCTGCTACAACTTTGAGAATAGTAATAAAGGAAAATACAGAGCTCTGATTGGCTGCCAAAACTTCAACCAGGAAATGCTGTCAGCAATCCTGGCACTCGGCTTCAGTTAAGTCCCATGAAGAAAGGGAAAAAAACGTGGTGGGAAAGCAATACCCGGACTCCCAAGCCAGGCCCAAAAAAGCATTAAAAAAAAATGCTGTGAAATTGCGATATTGGTGAATACATGGGAAAAAAAACAAGTGGGTGTGCCCCCGGGCTCCTCTGGGGAGCGCAACCTCTTTATGGCAAATCTGAAATAAATGTGGGGGGCCTGCGCTGTCCCCTGACAGCCCCAGAGACCGCCACCTCCCCGTGGAATTTAAAGTGATTTACGCATACAAGCCCTACTTAAACATGAACTCTAATATCAAGCTACTAGTAGCCACTAGGGTCTCCAGTTTTGCTTGTTTTGTTTCCTGGGAGATTGAGTAAAAATATTTAGAATATTGGATGATGCATAGGGCTTTCTATTTTATTGAAGTTCTATTTAGCTCATGTCAATCTTTCTCCATTTTGACTCTTCAATACGTAGCTTGCTATATGGCTGAGATACCCGCCACCCCCTCTCAACACAATCCCCAAAGGAGGGAAACCGGAAACAGTTCTTGAAGTTTTTTGGAAGTGGGAGGGAGTGACCCTCCCGGCCGTATTTATTAAAACAAAAAATTAAACCTTAAACAGTTTCATATTAATGTACAATTTCATTACCACATTGCGATGTTTGGCTAACCTTAACAGATTCTCTAATACAGAGGTTCTCCTAGCCGAACTAACATCCTACAAAACATTTTCTTGAAATATTGAAATTGTACATCCTAACGTTTAAGGGCCAACGGCAAGGTCGTAACCGGTGTCAAGATCCCTAACCAGAAATACCCCCCCCCACTTGGGAGGGGCGACAGCACTGAGGCGTACCTCAAGTGCAAACTACCAATTTCCCTTGACTTGACGGGGGCACCAATAAACTCGACGCCAGTTAAAGGTCGTTCGAGGACTCGTGTGAGGTTATCTAGAAGGTATCGTAGACCTCCCCCCAAACCCCGCACAACTTACCACATCTGCCGTCGCAGACGTCACTGGCCCCGGGAAATTCCCCAGGAGGGGGCTGTAACCCCTCCTACACAGGAAGGGGCCTTGACCGCCTTTCCTTTTCTTTCGGTGACCCATCCTTAGAAGGGACCGCCTCCCCGTTGAGGGGCCAAAGGCCACCTCTCCCGAGCGCTCCCATCCGTGTTGGGTGACGCCCACTCATAGGGATCTTCCAATTAGTGCTCACCGATCATGACCTTACCGCCCGACCAAAATAAATACGACAATTCTAACTAACTTACCAAATGACTAAATTACTTGAAAGACAGTAACAACAACAACCTTATTAACACATGCTTACTAATGAACACTAAAGCAGGATTACTTTATTTGCAAAACACACCACAAATTGATCATTCTTTATTGCAAATTCAAAGTTATCACGATACTAATCCCACCTGTAAACAAAGAATTAGGGTTACCACATCAAACTTTATTCAAAACAACTTGCTGTCCTCAGGGGCTGGTGGGTGGGTCAAAATTGGCTCTTCGTTCCGTCTCGAGCTCACGTGCAGCGAGGAGGTGCAGCTTCAGAGCACAGGAACAAGAGGATGCCTTCGGGTCTTGCGTCCCTTTTTATCCGTCTTCAGGGCGGGCGTAAACCCGCCCCTGCCTGCCCGAGGGCGTGGCCAGCCGCGTCAGTGTCTAGGCCAGCCCACTCTAGGGCGGGAAAAAGCGCGCCCCGGCTACGCCGCTTCGGGCATACCAGCCGAGACGCGCCTCCCGCCCAAAAATGGCTTCCCGGGGGGATCGAGGTACTCCGCCATACGTTCGGGGGGACCGAGTGGTCGCCCCTTTCCATATGGCTGAGATACCCGCCACCCCCTCTCAACACAATCCCCAAAGGAGGGAAACCGGAAACAGTTCTTGAAGTTTTTTGGAAGTGGGAGGGAGTGACCCTCCCGGCCGTATTTATTAAAACAAAAAATTAAACCTTAAACAGTTTCATATTAATGTACAATTTCATTACCACATTGCGATGTTTGGCTAACCTTAACAGATTCTCTAATACAGAGGTTCTCCTAGCCGAACTAACATCCTACAAAACATTTTCTTGAAATATTGAAATTGTACATCCTAACGTTTAAGGGCCAACGGCAAGGTCGTAACCGGTGTCAAGATCCCTAACCAGAAATACCCCCCCCGCACTTGGGAGGGGCGACAGCACTGAGGCGTACCTCAAGTGCAAACTACCAATTTCCCTTGACTTGACGGGGGCACCAATAAACTCGACGCCAGTTAAAGGTCGTTCGAGGACTCGTGTGAGGTTATCTAGAAGGTATCGTAGACCTCCCCCCAAACCCCGCACAACTTACCACATCTGCCGTCGCAGACGTCACTGGCCCCGGGAAATTCCCCAGGAGGGGGCTGTAACCCCTCCTACACAGGAAGGGGCCTTGACCGCCTTTCCTTTTCTTTCGGCGACCCATCCTTAGAAGGGACCGCCTCCCCGTTGAGGGGCCAAAGGCCACCTCTCCCGAGCGCTCCCATCCGTGTTGGGTGACGCCCACTCATAGGGATCTTCCAATTAGTGCTCACCGATCATGACCTTACCGCCACAGGCCGGATAGTTGACCGGCTATCCGGACCCCCCACAAAGCTCCTACCTAAAGGTCATGTTGTAACGTTTTTAACCATGCTAAGAAGTCTCCTATGAGTAACTCATTCCCCACCCGAGACAAATGCACACCATCCCCCAAATACATACTGTCATCATTAATACAGCCATGCGAAATAGAATGCAATGTCCTGGAACGGAACAACCTACTCACTTTGTTATTAAGTTTTCTAACAGAATGATTCAAAGCAGGAATAGAAATGGCCCCCCGCCACACCTTTCGTGGGATCATATGGGACCACGCAATTGTGCACCCCGGAACTCTCCTCGCCAACCAACTTACAGTGGAAAGCATTGCCTCCAGGAGAAGTCGTCTACCGGTGGTGACCAAATCATTGCCCCCTAAATGCACTATGACTATAGACGGCGGTGACCTCGTCCGCCCTAACAGACCCTCAAAAAATGACTGAAACTGGTCAATACAGAGACCGCCTCTTCCGTGGAAGGACACCCTGTACCCGTATTCCCCAGCTACGTGAATCATATCACCTGCTTTGAATACGTCTGCGGCACGCCTCACGTATGAGTGGCCCACGACCCACACCTCCTTTTTCTCAGCCGGTGATGTCTGACCGCTGGACCGGTGTTGGGTCGACTGCATAGTCCGCCCCGCCTCGTAGGCTTGCGTAACTGAAAACCAAACAAAAACAAGAAGCGTGAGTACATTATTACAGCTTCACAACATGTGCAACCGCACATATCTCTTATAACAATTGGAGGACCAACGCCCCACTCGTTTCACTTGTTCAACATTAAGACCCCTGGCTGTAGCTTCCGTAGCAGCCCCTATCCGAAAGGAATGGGTCCCAAATTCGCCCGGGTTCAAGCCCGCAGCGGCAATTGACATCGCAAGCACCCGCTGAAACTGAAATTTCGTCAGTGGGGTGGCGTCTGTGTGTCTTAACAAAGTCCCCCCCCATGATGCCACCCTTCGTGCTAGGTAATCTTCTAAACACTTTACCGGACACATGGAGGACCCGGGAATCCTGCGTATGATTATGCAGTCACCCATCCCATCTTGGTCAGTCTTGGACCTTACAAAGGAGACAGTCATTGTTTCTCCCCTGATCTGAACGTGTTCCTGGCACAAACCCCCTGCCACATCCAGTTTGTTCCTTGCAACCAGTTCGCTTACCCGCATCGCCCCGTGAAATGCTAGCGTAAAAGCGGCTCGGAACAGCACCGCCTCAAACTGAGATGAACATGTGGCCGGGAGTGTGGCCAACAACTGGGACAACCTATCCAAACCTATCGGGCGCCTTTCATCTACTCTGCGACCCTCAAGGCGTTGCCACCCACGCAGCGCTTTCTGTACAACGAAAGACGCTGTCGGGTCCTGGATACCATGCGCTCTGGCAACAAAGGAAATGGCAGCACGATGCCTCTGGGCCGTAGCCACCGATTTCCCAGCCCTACGTAAGGACATCAGAAAATTCACTACCCATTCCTCGTGACCCCAAAGCCTCTCTCTATCAGTCCCCAAAAAGGCTAAATAGGACCGAAACGCCCCTTCGTATGCCTTCCTCGTCCTTGGTGCTAGACTCTCTCCCATGAGGTGACGAAGTTCGGGGCACCGAGAGACCAGAGAGCTTCGGGAAAGGGTGCCGGCTCTGGGTCCGCTGAGGGAAGGAAACCCGAGAAAGCCTGCATTTGAAAACGAGACAGTGCATCAGCCGCCTGATTCATTACCCCTGGGACATGTTTTGCTCTGAATAGCACATTCAGTTGCATACACAGTAAAACAATTTCTTTGAGCAGTCTTAAAATCAGTTTACAACGTGCTGCCTGACTATTGATGCACTCAACCACGGTCATATTGTCAGACCAGAATACGACAGAGTGATCTTTGAACCCTTCGGGCCAGGTTCTCAGGGCCACCAAAATGGGAAAAAGTTCCAGGAAAGCAATATTAGTTGTCAGACCACTGTCATGCCACCATGTCGGCCACCTCTGTGCCGACCATTTTGTGCCAAAGATGGCACCAAAACCTATGCTTCCTGCTGAATCTGTCCATAGCCCCAGCTCGCCAGAGGACACGGCTGGTTTGTTCCAGACCACTCGACCATTAAAATCCGCCAGAAATGCCAACCAAATACGCATATCCTGGCGGACCTCAGCCGATAGTCTCGTGCGATGATGGCCCTCCTTTAGGCCGACCATAGCTTGGGAAACTGAACGGGAAAAGGGGCGGGCCATTGGTATCACCCTCAGGGCAAAATTCAACTGTCCCACCAACTGCTGTAATTGATGCAGCGTAACTTTAGATGCATTTATACATACTTGCAGGGCTGCCCTGAACTTCCCCACTTTGTCAGCTGGCAAACGAAAAACAACCCTCACTGGAATCTAACTCGATCCCCAGGAACTCAAGGCAAGTCGCAGGACCTACCGTCTTACCTGGTGCCAATGGCACACCAAACTGTTTCATTAACACACAAAAGTCAGCCAAGGCCTGGCCACATTCGAGATCCCCGGCTGCCCCAAGGAACAAAAAATCATCAAGGTAATGCATTACATGTTGGAAACCCGTCTTCTTTGTGAAGACCCATTGTAGAAAACTACTAAATTTCTCGAAATAGGCACAAGATATAGAGCACCCCATCGGCATACACCTATCCATGTAATAACAACCCTGAAACATGAATCCCAGGAGACGCTGGTCGTCTGGGTGTACCGGGAGCAATCGGAACGCTGACTCGATATCTGATTTTGCCATCAGCGCCCCGGGCCCCAGGCGATTCAAAATGGCTACGGCCTCATCGAAGGATGCGTACCGCACCGAACACACTTCTGGATCTATTGCATCATTTACAGAAAGACCATGTGGAGCTGATAGATTATGAATCAGTCGGAACTCGCCAGGGTCCTTCTTGGGGACCACCCCTAAAGGGGAACAAACAAAATTCTGCACCGGGGGTACACTAAACGGGCCGGCGACCCGACCTCGAGTCACTTCTTTCCGGATCTTAACCTGTACTACGGTCGTATGCTGCAGGACGGAAAGTTGATTTTTACACTTTTCCACACCCTGAAAGTCCCCTACCGGGATGCGGAAACCATACGAAAATCCGTTCCGCAGCACCCCAGCAGAAGTACGATCCGGGTATTCACTGAGCCAGGGAATCATCGCCAAGGTATCAATCGGGGTAGGTAAAGGCGCCCCTCGGACTATATTAGACCTGTTTGGCGCCTCCTCTCCCCCCATTATCACCCGTTTTGGCTCTGCACGTGGACTCAGGATGGGACGACCCGCATCCACTACATTCATGTTTAAATTTACACGATCCCTGTGGCCTAGTACATTTACCTCTGTTGAAATTAAAGCAGAACCCCCTTTTTCCTGTATTGCCGGCAGGTCTCGAGTAATCCTCGGTACCCGTACCTGAACGAAAGGGCGTCCCCCCATAATGGCGGGAGGATTCGCCAACATTACTTCCTACCAATGGCATTTTCAACATACCCGTCTCCTTCATTTTATCCCATGCCAAAGAATCGTAACAATCCCAGGTTAAGCTTTTGTTATGCTCCTTCGCCTTTCTAAACAGATTATCGTAGCAGAACCAATGGTTACCCTGGTGTGATGTCGAGTACCCCATGATTCGCGACTGATAGGTTGGCAACTCGGAAAGCAACTCGGGCCTACGTTCCCCTAAGATCGACGTAAAAATTCCCCATGCCTTGCCCCAATTGCCAATATTCTCGTTCACTTTAAAGGCGGCCATTTTTGCGCGCCAAACACTCGGGTGCATGAGATCCTTCTGACCCTTAACGTGCTCCACCTCATAATGATCAACAAGCAACGAGAAGATATTCACATATTCCCCTGCCCAAAATTTTTCCTTAATCGCCAAAGGAACATGTTGACCCAACCTTTCTCTACGAGAGGGTGCTGACTCATCCCTCGCAATCGGCAATGGCCGCTTACCTGCACCGGACGCTGCCTCTGCGGTCGCAATCGTCCCTGGTGGCTTGTCAGCTACTGCAGCCGGCGCGGACACCTTGGCTGCATCCCGTTTCTCGCGGAATTGTTTCATCAGCGCCTGGGCCTCGGCAGCCGTGGCGCCCTCGCTACTGTCGCCCAACCACGCTGCAAGTTGTGCTGCCAGCTCGGGCGGCATATCCTCCTTGGACACCGGGGTTACTACTACGGGGATCGGATTCCCCTCCGCCGGTACTGGGGTCGGCGCCTCGAGCGGGGTACAGGGAACCGGGACGTCTCCCCCGGCTGGTCCCCTCCTCGGCCTCTTTGGTCTCCCTCCTGGGGCTGCTCCAGCCGGCGGACGCTCCGGCTCCCCTTCCCCATCTCGCTCCGCCACCCGCTTCTTTAGCTCAGACATCTCCTTCATGAGGACCCGAACCATCTGTTCAGTCGTCATTCTCTTCCCGCCTTTCTTGGGCATTTCTCCGACAGAGTATCTGAAAGACAAAAGAAAGATTACAACGCTCAAAATTGGCTCTTCGTTCCGTCTCGAGCTCACGTGCAGCGAGGAGGTGCAGCTTCAGAGCACAGGAACAAGAGGATGCCTTCGGGTCTTGCGTCCCTTTTTATCCGTCTTCAGGGCGGGCGTAAACCCGCCCCTGCCTGCCCGAGGGCGTGGCCAGCCGCGTCAGTGTCTAGGCCAGCCCACTCTAGGGCGGGAAAAAGCGCGCCCCGGCTACGCCGCTTCGGGCATACCAGCCGAGACGCGCCTCCCACCCAAAAATGGCTTCCCGGGGGGATCGAGGTACTCCGCCATACGTTCGGGGGGACCGAGTGGTCGCCCCTTTCCATTATTAGAGGTTACAATATTTCATGAAAAAGCAGAAAGAAAGAAAGACAGAAAGAAAGAAAGACAGAAAGAAAGAAAGAAAGAGAAAAAAATAAAGAAAGAAAATATGGCAAGGTTAAAATATTGAAAAACTATTTTCTCTTTCATACAATTCTAGTCTACATTCTCCTCCACACTTCGCAGATCATACACTTGAAATAATAACCCACTCTTTCCTTTACCGATTGACGCACATCGGAGGAGCTCGTGATGTCTACCAGTAAGCTTCCGAAGCGCTTGCAGCACCTTTGTAAAATGGACTGGAACATGTTAGCTGAGAGGAGTTCAGGACTGTGTCTGAGTAGTTAGGAATCTCCCTGGGGCGGGAAAAAGTAATATGCTTAGGCGTTTCACTTGTCTTAGCACAGCTTGAAGCCTGACTGTCTCAGGATCATCTCTCACCTGCTCGTAGAGCTGTAATAGCCTGTGTGCTACTGTAAAATCGCATCTCCCTTGGATAGAGCTGCACTTCCTGTTCAGGGTTAAAACAAGACGGCCAAAATTTCAATTTTTTTGTTGCGCGTTTGTCCTCACACACACACAAAAGAATGCCTTCCCGATTCTTCATGTTCCTAGCAATCACATTTTAAGAAGAGTGTGTTGTTTTCCAGTAGTGACATCAATAGAGTGAAAAATGAAAGCATGCTGAAAATGTATTGTGTGTTTCTCCTGCCTGGCAGGTCGCTGCTTCATTTCAAACATGAGAGACAAATATAAGACTTCAGACTGACAGAAACACACCCAACCTGATTTTTTTCCCTTCTCTAACTTTATTTCCAAAGTGGCTTGGATGAACAGAGTTTATGGGTCAAACATATAGGCATTTTTCCAATCAATCACAACCTGAACTGCTGATTTTGACATAGAAATGATTTATTTCTGTTTTTATCAAAACATATGTTAGAACTGGGGGCAGCACTTCGGTGGCAGGCCCGAGACACCATTTTAGGGCTACTCATGTGGGTGGCACAATCAGTGCTGCAGGCCCACTAGTAGCATTTGACACCACCAGCCCTGGCACACTAAGTGCACTTTACTAGGGACTTCTGGGTATACAAATATGCTAATCAGGTATATCAAATTACAATAACAATTTACACAGGGAGCACTTACACTCTAACACTGATCAGCAGTGGCAGAGTGTCCAAAGCATCTAACCAGCAAAAACGAAATCCAGCACAGCATCAAAAATACAGGAGGTAGAGGCAAAAAGATAGGGGGAAACCACGCCAAGGATGCCATGTCTAACAACACATATTTGCAAAGAAAAACAACAATAATATCTTTATCAATGTTTTTAAATGGTTTAACAGTTTTCAATCGTCAGGAACTGCCACAATGTGTAAGATGTGTTGACAACCACATTGAAGCCAGCACAAGGTGAACTCCTATGTGCCTGGTGAATTGCATAGTCCAGTGCACCAATATACATTGTGCAACCTGTAGGTGCGGGTAGCTACGGGTGTGCCCCTTCTCAATGATTCTCTTGGTGTGCATTGCACGACAGTTAGGCAGTCATCAATTTTTCCTGCACTGTATGCCTTCTGTAGGTTTACACTTTTTAAGCAGGTAAAGTAACTAGCATAATGTAAAATGATGTCCCCCCACCCCTGCAGAATGTGATGAGGGGCCCTTTACTCCTCTATATCTCACCAATATTCATTGTCCTTGCATGAATGGGGGCCCTTGAAGGGTCCCGCAAAGGAGTCCGCAAAGGGTTGGAGGATGCACAACAGGGGCTGCAGGGGCCTGTGGTCTGCCCCTGGGTAAAGCAGTATTTCGGTAGTACTACTTACATACTCATAGATGTATTTTTGAAAGGTACAGTTGGAGATCCATACCTATGTCTTTCCTATATTTTATGTGCAGAGGTCTTCACCAGAAATATGGAAACCTCTACATGCATGAGTCTGTTTTTGGTGTGCATGTGAGAGTAGTAAGTAGGAGAGAACTGGAACTGGGAACTATCTGCTATAACGTGATAGCAGGAAAAGGAACATTTTGGAGGGACAAAGGATGGAACATGCAAATACAAAAAACGTGCAAGGGGGCCTGGCCTGCGTCCCGAGGTGAGATGGCAGTCCCTGTGTGAGCTCCACCGCATCGCGGGTCTCGAGATTTCATTTTGAGCCTCTTATCCCGGCTCTTTGCATGTGGAGTGACAGACTTCAATGGCAGCAGATGTGGTGAGTCTGGAGACCGTTTTCTGGAGAGATTGTCACCTGCTTCACTACGTTTTGGACCCGCGGTAATTTCTTCTCTTCACAGACGCGAGCGGCCACCATTTTAAGTCGTTGCACTCGCGTCTGCCTCAAATGTCAAAATTTGCCGCTTTTGATCTTACCCATGGTGTAACTCCACAAGTACTACCTCCTGCTGTATGTTTTGGTTGACGCAAGTGGCACTGTTTGCTTTAAACGCTCAGAAGCGCATTTTTTTCTCAAAGCTTCTCTTGCACAGTAAGTTTTTCCAGTAAACACGCTAGAGCCCGCCTTTTTAAGTCGCTGTGCTCGCGTTTATTTGCCAAGTTTTGCTGCGCCCACTGTTGGTAGTGCCACAAGAATTCCACAGACACCACTTGCTGCCGCTTTTCTTTCATCATTGCATGAGACATTATTATTTACATCCTCAGAAGCACTGTGTTGTTACTCCTTGCGAGGATTCTATTCATAAACTGCTGGTGTTTGTAATCACCTAATATATCACCAAGGGTGTTCCTTGAACCAGTGCTCCTATTACTAACAGGTTCCTTCTAACTGGAAATTGGAACTGGCAAGAGGTTCTTGTAGTAAGAAAAGGCGAGATGTCATGACAGATTCCCTTATCCTAATATTGCTTACCTGAAATGATCCTTTCTTGACTTAGTACAAACTGGTATATGCAGTCCTTTTCTTGATGTGACCAAGATACTGAGGAAATGAAGCTATCTTCCCTTGAAACAGTGCCAGTTTTTACTCTTCCGAAGAACTTTCATTGTATTTCATTTTTACTCTTCTGAGGAACTTTCATTGAGTTTGATTGATACTTTTGGTCTTTGTACAGCAATTGTTGCAGATATCTCATACCTTATCTTTTTTCTCACTTTTTAGTGATTACTCTCTCACTATGGCTAATGATCTTCACTCTGCTAGATCCTCTGTATCTGGCACAAAACCAAAAAGACATAAAAATGATCTGTCTTCTCCCATTCATTTGTCTCAGAATCCTGTTTTGGACTCAATATTAGATGAGGTTCATGGTCTCCAACCCTTTATGTCCATGACGAATGAAAAACTGAAACAGATTGAGGAGAGGATTGTTATGAAAGGCAAGGTACTGGAATTGGAACAACGTGTTAGTGACTTACAAGATGTATCTACTAAAATACCTTTCTTAGAACAGGAAATTCACAAGCTTAGGATACATTCAGAGGACCTTGAAAATCAAAATTGTAGAAATAATTTACGCCTGTATGTTCTACCGCAAAACAATGATGGTTCAGATATGGTAGCATTTTTACAAAAGTTCCTTCCAGAACTCCTTCAGATTCAAGCTTCAACTAACTCTCTCAACATACAAAGAGCACATCGTCTGGGACGTCTAAACCCTTACGCTACTAAACCACAGGGAATCATAATGCTTTTTCTTGAATTTACTGAGCTAATGCAGGTTTTGAAGGCTGTAAGACTTAAACGTCTTATTTGGTCTGGTCATAATATCTTCATCTCTCAGGATATCTCCAATGCAACAAATGCATGTCGCAAATAATTTCTTGCACGGCGTCCTCAGATGAGACATCTCAACTACCGTGTCCCTGCAAGATTACACACAACTGTCGGACACATTCATTTGATAATCCAGAAAAACTTAAACTTTATCTTCAGGATTTTTCGTAAAATGGAATTGTTATTAATGGTTATTTTTTCTCTTTGATAAGACATGTCACTTTCAGTTTACCATGCATATTTTGAATTCATCATTCATGCTTAATTCAATATTCTCAGAGTTTTTGTTTTTCTGTTTATTCATGAGGTTCGTCTTTTCTCTTCTTAGTTATTCCTTTCTCTGAGATCCGTGTCCTCTGGTGTCACTATGCTTCTCTTCTTTCAACTTCTTTTCTTTTTACAGATCTGATTGTCATTCCTTGATCTGCTTTCTTACTTCTTCCTTCTATTTCTGTTCTCTTCTTTCTTCATTTTTCTTCTTCAATTTTCTTGTTTGATTTCACGTTTAAATTTGTCTTTTGGTAACTGTTTGTCTTTTACAAATGCACCACATTTTATCTCAGTTTTAATATTGTTCCTTAACAACTGTTTTACATTTAATATTATGTTTTTCCTATCTCATGCTAACCATTATCTTTCCATTTGTTTCTTTTGTTGTTCCGGCAGTCACGTGTCTCTGTTTCCTCCTGTTCACATATCCCAACGTCATGGTTAATGTAGTTTCGTAGAATGTTCGTGGTCTTGGTCATCCTGTGAAACGTCAAAAGGTATTGTCTTATTTAGCCAAACTTAATACCCAGGTTGCCTTTTTACAGGAAATTCATTATAATGACAAAGAGTCTCTTAAACTTAAACGCCAATGGGCAAAACAAATTGTGTTTTCTCCTGCTGTTGATCGTCATGGTGGTGTTGCTATATTCTTTCACAAATCTATTCATGTACAGATTCTGTCATCAGATTGTGATCCCTCAGGTCGTTGGGTATTAGTTAATGCTATAATTAATAAACAACAAATTACATTCTTTAATATTTATGGTCCTGTAAAACCAGATCCAGAATTCTGGAAATCTATCAAATTGAAATTACTATCTATTTCAAATTCTCACATTGTGATGGGTGGTGACTTTAGCAATTGGTTGGACCTATTTATGGACAGACAATCTAAATGCAAATTTAACCCAGATAAAACTCACAAATTCTTTTAATTAGCTATTTCCTCTCGTCCCCTATTGGATACATGGAAAACGTGTAATCCAGATACCACAGAGCTTAACTTCTACTCTCCTGTACACCATACTAGATCTTGCTTTGATTATATTTTAATTTCCAAATCATTGTTACCTAGTCTCCAAACAACTGAAATTGGTTCTATTTTTATCTCTGACCATGCTCCTGTTTCTACTCTTATTGGCCTCTCTACTACCACATGCAAACAAGGTTGATTGTGTTTTAATAACCACCTCTTATCAGATCGTACCTTTGTATCAGAAGCATAGTCCTTTATCAAGGAGTTTACTATTGCCTACTCTTCCAAAAAAAAGCTAATGAATACTAAATATAAAGAAACACTAGCCCTTATTAAAACATTAGAACACAATTACTACTTATCCAAATCCCCATCTTCCTTACAACATTTAATTAAAGCTAAGTCCACTCTAAATAAAATAATTACTACAGATGCATGTAACATCATCCTTAAGATCAAATCGAAGTACCAGAGAAGTCAAAACAAAGCAGGAAAGATGTTCGCAAATTATTTAAAGTCAAATCAGAACGTAAAACTATTGTACCTATTCACTCAGAACAGAATAACGCACTCCTTTCAACTGACTCTGATATTATTAGTACATTTCAATCATATTACAATCTACTATATACAGAAACTACTACACCTTCTGATGAAGACTTTACCTCCTTTTTCCGAGATATTCCTAAACCTAAAATCTCCCCAGATCTTCTTAAATAGCTTGAGGAAGACATTTCCCTTCAAATACTATCTGATGCTCTCAAATCTCTGAAAAAAGCAAAGGCCCCTGGCCCTGATGGTTTTTCAGTTGAGTTACATTTGGCCTTCTCCTCAATTCTTGCCCCTAAATTATTAGACATTTTTAATTCTTTCATATCCAATTCCAAGGCCTGTGGCTCTTTTTTGGAAGCCCTTATTATTGTAATCCCCAAACCGTATAAGGGCCCATCCTTTTGCAAAAAGTTTCGTCCTATTTCACTAATTAATTATGACTGTAAAACGTTTGCAAAAATTTTAGCGTAGCGTCTGGAGAAAGTTTTACCCTTCGTTATTAAACCTGATCAAACTGGTTTTCTTAAAGGTCGCCTGGCTTCTGATAATGCCAGAATGTTCTCCAATATTTTAGATCTTAGCAAAAAATATTCCTCTCCTTTAGCTGCATTATCGTTAGATGCAGAAAAAGCCTTTAATCTCATTAATTGGGATTGTCAAATTATTATACACTGATCCAAAAGCTTGTTTTTTAGTTAATGGCCTTTTTTCTTCATATTTTTCTCTCCAAAGAGGTACCCGTCAGGGTTGTCCCCTTTCCCAGTTACTTTTTTTATTGTGCTAAGAACCCTTTTGGAACGTATTAGAAGTAACCCTCTCATTACTGGTTTCAAAATAAAATCCCAGCACATTAAATTGTCTGCTAATGCTGATGATGTTCTTATTTATATGTCTAATCCTATATCCTATATTTCTGCATTCTCTAGGCTATATATTAAATTTTCTAAGACGGAGATCTTACCCTTAAATCCTTTATGTTATAAACATTTGTTTGACTCAACCATTTTCACATGGTGTCCCCAAAAAAAAATATTTAGGCACATGGTTTTCATCTAACATTCACAAAACATTACTCTATAATTGTATTGCTTTAAAACTTAAAATGACAATTTGTTGAATCTTTGGTCACCTCTATTTTTATCATGATGGGGTAGTCTTGATACAATTAAAATGATGATTGTTCCCCAGATATTGTTTTTATTATCTATGTTACCATTCCAAATCCCTAAATATCACTTTATTCAGAATAATTTGTTATGTATTACATTTCTATGGAATAATAAACATGCACGTATTACTATCTCCAAATTGATTTGTCCCAAGGATGAAGGAGGTGTAACATTTCCTGACTTTCAATTATACCATAATGCTTTACGGATTCGTCAGTTATATACTTTAGCTGCAGATCATCAGGATTTATCTAAACCCTCATGGGTTAATGTTGAAAGTTCCCAGATACATTATTTTTCAGTAAGGGATATTGCATTCATCTCCAATTATACCTTTATTTCTAAATACCCAATTTTGACGCATTCCATTACCTTTTACATACTCTTTTCTTTAAAAATGTTGACAAATATCAGTCTTTTTTAGCCTCTTCACTATGGTTTAATAAATACATTAGGTTTTGACACAAAACCTTTTATTACAAGCAATAGAAAGAAAAGGGCATTTTTTATGTTAACCAAATGATTGTTAATAATGTGATTTTATCCTTCCATCACTTGCAAGAGCCCTTTCACTTATCTACTCATGTATTCAGCAATATAATAATTTAGTTCCCATATTACAAGAATGAGTACAGAAATGTATCTCTACCCCAACTCCTACTTTTTTCACGCCTGAAACTCCCTTATATCAAATTTCTACTGATTCTATCACTAGTGCCTCTTATATTTATAGAATATTATCTACTTCAGAGGTCATACGGAGTAAGTCCATCACTGAACTTCAATGGGAACAGGAACTACCCCAGACATTATCTGTATCTCAAAGGGATAAGTTTTGACCTCCAAAGCTGCAAATATTACGCAATCTCTATATTTTATTTACAATTGAGTGGTTATTCCTCCTATACTTTTACATAAATGTAATCATTCTATTCCCTCAGGTTGTTGGTCTTGTCTTTCTGCTGAGGGGTCTCCAAGAAACACTTACTTTTTTATTGCCCTAAGGTACATACTTTTTGAAAGCTATATGGTCAAGATGTCTTTTGATTTTTCATTATAAGATTCAATTTAACATTCGAAATGTCTTTCTTGGTACGTTGTCACCCGATTTTGATCAAATTACCTCCAAATCTATTTTATTTGATGTATTTCTTGCTGTAGCTTTTAAAGTTATATTAACTTGCTGGAAAGACAACTCTAAACTATCCTTTTTACTTTGGTGTAATGTAATATGTGATGAACATAGAATTGCTTCTGTACCCCATTCTTTAAATATTTTACAAATTAAATCTGATCTACTACGGTTACCTTTCACTACCTTTCTATTATCATCTTCTTAATCTTTACCATTTATTATTCTATTTTCCTTCCCTCTTCTCTTTTCTTCCTTCCCTTTCTCCCCTTTTTTCTTCTCCTCTTTCTTTGTTCTCTATCTTCCTTTTTCTTTTCTCTATTCTTTCACTCTTCCTTTATAAAAAACAAATCTCTTTATTTTCATCTTGAATTCACTCTGTATTTACACAGGTTACTTATGTATTACTATAATATGACATGTTTAGGTTTACTAAGTATACCTATTTTTATAGTCCGTATTTCTAGATTGTTAGAACAATGGTGGAGAATTGTGACTCACAGGTTAGAGGAGGCAGACCTGGAAGCAGAGGTCAGCCTGAGACCAGGGTTCAATTCCCGGCTCGGCGCGGTCTTGAGTCCTAAAATGTCCATGGACTCGACAATTCTCGCTCCGGTGCCTACTCGATTCACGGGTTCACACTCTGTGACTCTGGGCAATAGCTTGCTTAATCTCCACAACGGCCCCTCGCGGCGGGATGCCTGGCTTTCACCTTGCGGATACCCTGCCGGGGTTATCTCACAAGGGAATACCAGGACGGGTTCCCTAAGCAAGCGCTTAGAAACCGCTCGGTGATTTGCGCTATATAAATTCCTGTACATTTACATTTACATTTATGCAACATTGTGCACTTGTCTTCTACATCTCATGTGCGCTAATGAATACTATTGGTTTATGCTTATGTACTCTTCTTTACATCAGAAATGTTAAATGTTTAGTTTTTTAATCCGGTTTTCTTTATCTTCAATAAAAATTATTTAACACAAATAAAAGGCATGTGCAAAAGGTTAAGTCCATTGGTATTAATCAAAGTTACACCCACATATACTACAGCCCCAAGAGGCTCCAATCTATCCCAGGCAGTTCACACAACACACTTGGTCACTCATAGGTACTCAAAGGACATCATATTGAAATCAATTAATATAGATGCAAAGGACAAAAAAGCAAACACAACACACTCATTCTATGTACCTACCTACAAAAGTAACAACTTATTTTAAAAGTTTTGTCCTATTTCACTAATTAATTATGACTGTAAAACGTTTGCAAAAATTTTAGCATAGCGTCTGGAGAAAGTTTTACCCTTCGTTATTAAACCTGATCAAACTGGTTTTCTTAAAGGTCGCCTGGCTTCTGATAATGCCAGAATGTTCTCCAATATTTTAGCTCTTAGCAAAAAATATTCCTCTCCTTTAGCTGCATTATCGTTAGATGCAGAAAAATCCTTTAATCTCATTAATTGGGATTGTCAAATTATTATACACTGATCCAAAAGCTTGTTTTTTAGTTAATGGCCTTTTTTCTTCATATTTTTCTCTCCAAAGAGGTACCCGTCAGGGTTGTCCCCTTTCCCAGTTACTTTTTTTATTGTGCTAAGAACCCTTTTGGAACGTATTAGAAGTAACCCTCTCATTACTGGTTTCAAAATAAAATCCCAGCACATTAAATTGTCTGCTAATGCTGATGATGTTCTTATTTATATGTCTAATCCTATATCCTATATTTCTGCATTCTCTAGGCTATATATTAAATTTTCTAAGACGGAGATCTTACCCTTAAATCCTTTATGTTATAAACATTTGTTTGACTCAACCATTTTCACATGGTGTCCCCAAAAAAAAATATTTAGGCACATGGTTTTCATCTAACATTCACAAAACATTACTCTATAATTGTATTGCTTTAAAACTTAAAATGACAATTTGTTGAATCTTTGGTCACCTCTATTTTTATCATGATGGGGTAGTCTTGATACAATTAAAATGATGATTGTTCCCCAGATATTGTTTTTATTATCTATGTTACCATTCCAAATCCCTAAATATCACTTTATTCAGAATAATTTGTTATGTATTACATTTCTATGGAATAATAAACATGCACGTATTACTATCTCCAAATTGATTTGTCCCAAGGATGAAGGAGGTGTAACATTTCCTGACTTTCAATTATACCATAATGCTTTACGGATTCGTCAGTTATATACTTTAGCTGCAGATCATCAGGATTTATCTAAACCCTCATGGGTTAATGTTGAAAGTTCCCAGATACATTAATTTTCAGTAAGGGATATTGCATTCATCTCCAATTATACCTTTATTTCTAAATACCCAATTTTGACGCATTCCATTACCTTTTACATACTCTTTTCTTTAAAAATGTTGACAAATATCAGTCTTTTTTAGCCTCTTCACTATGGTTTAATAAATACATTAGGTTTTGACACAAAACCTTTTATTACAAGCAATAGAAAGAAAAGGGCATTTTTTATGTTAACCAAATGATTGTTAATAATGTGATTTTATCCTTCCATCACTTGCAAGAGCCCTTTCACTTATCTACTCATGTATTCAGCAGTATAATAATTTAGTTCCCATATTACAAGAATGAGAACAGAAATGTATCTCTACCCCAACTCCTACTTTTTTCACGCCTGAAACTCCCTTATATCAAATTTCTACTGATTCTATCACTAGTGCCTCTTATATTTATAGAATATTATCTACTTCAGAGGTCATACTGAGTAAGTCCATCACTGAACTTCAATGGGAACAGGAACTACCCCAGACATTATCTGTATCTCAAAGGGATAAATTTTGACCTCCAAAGCTGCAAATATTACGCAATCTCTATATTTTATTTACAATTGAGTGGTTATTCCTCCTATACTTTACATAAATGTAATCATTCTATTCCCTCAGGTTGTTGGTCTTGTCTTTCTGCTGAGGGGTCTCCAAGAAACACTTACTTTTTTATTGCCCTAAGGTACATACTTTTTGAAAGCTATATGGTCAAGATGTCTTTTGATTTTTCATTATAAGATTCAATTTAACATTCGAAATGTCTTTCTTGGTACGTTGTCACCCGATTTTGATCAAATTACCTCCAAATCTATTTTATTTGATGTATTTCTTGCTGTAGCTTTTAAAGTTATATTAACTTGCTGGAAAGACAACTCTAAACTATCCTTTTTACTTTGGTGTAATGTAATATGTGATGAACATAGAATTGCTTCTGTACCCCATTCTTTAAATATTTTACAAATTAAATCTGATCTACTATGGTTACCTTTCACTACCTTTCTATTATCATCTTCTTAATCTTTACCATTTATTATTCTATTTTCCTTCCCTCTTCTCTTTTCTTCCTTCCCTTTTTCCCCTTTTTTCTTCTCCTCTTTCTTTGTTCTCTATCTTCCTTTTTCTTTTCTCTATTCTTTCACTCTTCCTTTATAAAAAACAAATCTCTTTATTTTCATCTTGAATTCACTCTGTATTTACACAGGTTACTTATGTATTACTATAATATGACATGTTTAGGTTTACTAAGTATACCTATTTTTATAGTCCGTATTTCTAGATTGTTAGAACAATGGTGGAGAATTGTGACTCACAGGTTAGAGGAGGCAGACCTGGAAGCAGAGGTCAGCCTGGGACCAGGGTTCAATTCCCGGCTCGGCGCGGTCTTGAGTCCAAAAATGTCCATGGACTCGACAATTCTCGCTCCGGTGCCTACTCGATTCACGGGTTCACACTCTGTGACTCTGGGCAATAGCTTGCTTAATCTCCACAACGGCCCCTCGCGGCGGGATGCCTGGCTTTCACCTTGCGGATACCCTGCCGGCGTTATCTCACAAGGGAATACCAGGACGGGTTCCCTAAGCAAGCGCTTAGAAACCGCTCGGTGATTTGCGCTATATAAATTCCTGTACATTTACATTTACATTTATGCAACATTGTGCACTTGTCTTCTACATCTCATGTGCGCTAATGAATACTATTGGTTTATGCTTATGTACTCTTCTTTACATCAGAAATGTTAAATGTTTAGTTTTTTAATCCGGTTTTCTTTATCTTCAATAAAAATTATTTAACACAAATAAAAGGCATGTGCAAAAGGTTAAGTCCATTGGTATTAATCAAAGTTACACCCACATATACTACAGCCCCAAGAGGCTCCAATCTATCCCAGGCAGTTCACACAACACACTAAGGGCCCGATGTAGGTAAACGGGATTTTCCGATTTCAAAATACCGAGGCGGGCCGAATCGGTATTCTGAAATCGGAAAACGAGATGTAGGAAAAAAATACCGACTGAAAACCGATTCGGTCGGCATCGGTAATGAGATTCGGTACGTTCCGATTCAGCTCGGTCCGAATCGGAAATTACCGAATCGGCCAACAACGATTCGGAAAATACCGAATCGGCTACCACCGAATCGGATATTTCCGATTCGGCGAATACCGAATCGGTAAAAGCCGATTCGGTAAAAACCGATTCGGCAATCATAGACCCATGGCGAAAAAGCCCATAGGAATGCATTGCATGACCCGATTCGGCTTTTACCGAATCGGATAATACCGAATCGGATTTTACCGATTCGGATTTTACCGAATCGGTAAAAGCAGACTCGGCAATAGGCGATTCAGCCAATGAGGTGGCTCCCCCGCCCCCACCCAAACAGGGAGTGGCAACCCTGGCAGGTGCAGCCAATTAAGAAGTTTCTAGAAGTTTCTGGAAAGCCTGCCTGAGCCCAACACACAGTTAGCAGCAGTGGGAGAAGGAGGTTGCAGACTGAGCAGGAGCAAGAGAATATGGCAGATCAGGCAGGAAGCCAGAAGTCCTCCCAAAAGAGGAAGCCCAAATTCACCACCACAGAACTACAGGTGCTGGTTGAGGAGGTGGTGAGGGTGCACCGGCAGCTCTTTGGCAAGCTGTCCCTCAACGTGCCAGACAGCACCAAGAGGCGATTGTGGGCAGACATCGCCCAGAAGGTCAATGCTGCTGGAGTCACCCCCAGGTCCATTGAGGAACTTAAGAAAAGGTTCTATGACCTCCGCAGCCTCACCAAGAGGAAGCTGGCCGACCTCCAAAGGCAGGCTGGACTCACCGGAGGAGGCAAGAACCCGGCGCCACCCCTCACCGAGCTGGAGGAAATTGTCTCCAGCACCATCGAGAGGGAGAGCATTGTAGGGATCGGGACCCTGGACAGCACTGCGATGGCCACAGCTACAGGTAAGAAGCATGCGCATCATGACACACCCTACCAGACACCTCCCCATTAGACACAATGCATAGGCAAACACCAGCACTGTACTGTCACCAACATACAAGAGACAAGCATCATGGTACATGTAGTCAGCAGAAGTTATCCAAATATGTCAGTGCAGAATCACAAGACAGGAAACAGTGTGACACGGTGTAAGGAGATGCAAGGACATGTGGAATGCCATAATTGTACTGACTGTAATACATCGGCACTCAGTTTACAAATGCTTCTTTGTACCTAGGGGCACCATCAGGCGGCACCACTGTGGCAGCAGAGGGAGCTTCGACATCACATACTGCAGTGGCAGGGCCGAGCACCAGCCAGCCTGGCCAGGAGGAGGAGGAAGAGGATGAGGAAGGAGACACCCCAGGGCTTGGAATGGAGGGAGTCCTGGTGATTGATTTCCAGGCAGTGCACTCCCCAGTACTGCCCAGCTCACCCCCCTTGCAATTTTCACCATACAACTCCCCAACAAGGCAGACCATTCCGCCGACAACAGCTCCTGCCACAACCGTGGCCTTGCCACCCGTCCTACCTGTCCTGGGAGCAGGGGCTCCGGGACCGGCCAGCACCACACCACCACCAGTGGCACCCCAGCCCACTCAGCAGGCCGGAGGCAGCAGTGCCAGACGCCGTGCCACCACCACCACCACCACCACCACCACTGCTGCACCAGCACGGGAGGGCAGTGTGTTCCTGGGCCTGGAGGGCCAGATGGTCAAAATCCAGCGCCAACAGGCCAGATCCACCATGGCCTGCCAACGCCAGCTCCTGCAGCACAACCTGCAGATGGGGGAGTTGGTGAAGGGGTTCCAGGCTGTTGTGGACAGCAACAAGGAGGTGGCAGCAGGGTTGGGCAGGCTGACCACTGCCATCACCCACTCCTCTGCCAGGCAGGAGGAGCATGAGGTTGCGCGCAGGAGGGATGCCCGGGTGCTCAACCGGGCCATGGCCCGCCTTGCAGCGGCGACTGCACAGCTGTGCCATCGTAGCGCAAATCAGGAGTCGGTGCAGAGTCAGCATACTGCTGAGCTGACCAGGGGGATGGCCAGGATCACCACGGCCATGGAGGCCATGTTAATATCAAACGCCGCCTCCAATCCTGCCCTGGACCTGGGTGATGCTGGTGACAGCAGCAGCTGCAGCAGCCCGGCCAGCGCTGCATCAGAGCCAAGGAGGAGCACCAGGCGCTCCGCTGATGCTGCTGGCCATTCGGAGGGGGCCGAGGGACACCCCAGTGGGTCTGGAAAGCGGTCCAAAAAATAGGCTGGCAAGGGGGGATGATCATACCAGAACCCTGGACTTTATTTGTTTTGACAGACTCCATTTTTTTATGCACTTCAGTGATGTAACTGTGGTGCATCACTATTAAAAAGTTTATTTTCAAAGCAACATTTAGCTGTCTTTGCATCTGTACTCAGTCAGAAATAGTTCTCAGTGATCTCCTCACGTCTGTATCTGCCATCACATGGCGTACACACCCCAGCTGGCTGTGTCAGTGGCACAGCTTCGTCGTCGTCATAGTCCTCGTAGTCAGACAACTCCACCTCAGTGCCCTTCTTGACCGCAAGGTTGTGTAACATTGCACATACAGCTATGATCTTGCAGCAGGTGATGGGGGTATACTGCCTTGCACCTCCACTCTTGTGCAGGCATCTGAATCTACTTTTCCAGATGCCAAAGGTCCGTTCAACAACATTCCTGGTGCGTATGTGGGCACGGTTATACCTCCTTTGGCTGGGTGTGGAGGGGTTGAGGTAGGGGGTGAGTATGAATGAGCGGAGGGCATATGCACTGTCGCCTGGAAGAGAAAGGGGTCACATTAGACACATGCATACATGTATTACACCTACCTACTATGTGTTATGGGGGTCTGATGATGTGGCTCACCTAGGAGGTATCCTTCTCCAAAATCGCCAGCCATCAGCCGTGCATATATGCCGCTCTGTTGGAATATATAGGAGTCATGGGTACTCCCTGGAAATTTTGCTACCAGGTCTGTGATGGTGCACTTGGCATTGCAGATCACCTGCACGTTGATGGTGTGTGTCAATTTCCGATTGCGGTATATGTATTCGGTGTCCGCTGGTGGGCAAATCGGAATATGCGTGCCATCTATGCAACCGATGACTTGGGGAAAGTGTGCCATCTGGTAGAAGTCCGCTTTGGTTTGTAGCAGTTCTGCGTGGGTTGCAGGGAATGAGATGTATTGGTCCATCCTGTCTATCATGGCGTCAAGGAATATGTGGAAGAACCTTGACAGGCTGCTCTGGCTCACCCCTCCTGCTGCTGCTACTCCACTTTGATAGCTGCCAGACGCTACCAGGTGTAGGCTGCATAGCACCTGGACGTGCGCAGGGATGGCGTGTGCCCTTGGGGTGTGGTGGTCCAAGTATGGCTTAAGGTCCCTGATGAGCTCAAGTATGGTGTCAGAGTCCAGCCTGTATCTCTGTAGGATCTCAGCCTCAGTGAGCATGAACAGGGTTATCCTCTGTCTGTAGACCTGTTCATTTCTTAGCCATTCCCTCAGTCCTTCCTGCTGTAGCCGTAGCCGCCTCGCAATGACATAGAAAGCTGCCATCCTGCAAGTTGCAATGCATTTTGGGACTGTTTATATGGGTTGGAGTTGGTTACCACCTGATTGCAATCCATGGTAAATACCGAGTGAATTCTACCGATTTTGAGCCGATTTCGGTGTTTCTGTGCCTCCCTACATCTCCCCAACTGTCGGAATCGGGGAATTTCCCGATCGGAGAATCATACGAATCGGCATGTTTTCCGATTCGGAGCATGTCCGAATCGGTATTTTTTCCGATTCGGTACATGGACCGAATCGGTGATTTTCCGAATCGGTGTCACTAACGAATCGGTAGTGGGACCGAATCGGTGATTTTCCGAATCGGTGTCACTAACGAATCGGTAGTGGGACCGAATCGGTGATTTTCCGATTCGGTGTCACTAACGAATCGGTAGTGGGACCGAATCGGTGATTTTCCGAATCGGTGTCACTAACGATTCGGTACATGGACCGATTCGGTCTTTGTAACCGAATCGGTGTTTTTCCGATTCGTTACATATCCGATTTTCGGTATGTACGTATCGGATTCTTTCACATTCGGTACACATTCCGAATCGGTTTTCTATCCGATTCGTTCTGTTTTTGGTTCCCTACATCTCGATGGCTGTTTACCGATCGGTAAGGGCCAAAAATCGGTATTTTCGGCCGATACCGATCGGTAAAGCCCTACCTACATCGGGCCCTTGGTCACTCATAGGTACTCAAAGGACATCATATTGAAATTAATTAATATAGATGCAAAGGACAAAAAAGCAAACACAACACACTCATTCTATGTACCTACCTACAAAAGTAACAACTTATTTTAAAAATAATTCACAACAAACATATAGGCAAAGACACAACATGAAACCCAGGTAGAAAATAATCACTTCAGATAGAGTAGTCTACATATATAACTTCAAGGCTAAAATTTCCATTCAGCATGTCCGACAATGGAAGGGGTGGTGGATCACCACACTGATTATCAGATGGAACACAGTGTATAATCAACTAATCATACACAGTCTGGCCACATAAAATACAAACTACAGTCAAACCAACTTTTTCAACAGGTATGTGAATATGTTTGTCGCCTAGGCCCTCATTTTGGGGCATATTTGCAAGCCCCTATAGCCACCACGTTGTGATGGCCATAGGGGCCTCACCTTATTTACAAGGCAGGGTTAAGCCACTTAACGTGGCTTAATGCTGCCTTGCCAAAAGTTATGCTGTATTTAGCATGAAAGGGCAGGGCAATGGGTGTTGCGGGAAGCGTCCTACTGCAACACCTATTGCAGCATCCTATTTACAAGGGCAGAATGAATGGTAGGAAGCGCCAAAATTAAGACCAGGGAAATCCTGGTCTTAAACAGGTGAAATGAGGAGAAATGCTTTATGTCATGTGTGCTGCCTTGTGTTTTAAGCAAGCCGGGCCGACGACGGCTGAAATGCCAGAAACCGGTCCCCGGAAGCTTGTTTCCTTCCCAGTATAAGAATTGGCTTGGTAGTTTGGTTTGCCCTGTTCCCATCATGCACTGGGACAGAAACAGACTAATTTGCATGTAGCCAGGTTCTGAGCTGGGATGGTGCAGTGAGCTAAAAAACGGTGATGGATCAAGCCCTGATCTTTGGACTGGGTAAGAGTGGTCTGCTTAATTCAGACACTCTGTTCATCACCACCGCCTTTTCTGAATCGTTTTTGGCCACTATAGGTGTGGCAGGCTATACTCAGACATGAGTCCCTTGCTCACTGCACCATCAGGATTCAAGCAAGCCGGGCCGACGACGGCTGAAATGCCAGAAACCGGTCCCCGGAAGCTTGTTTCCTTCCCAGTATAAGAATTGGCTTGGTAGTTTGGTTTGCCCTGTTCCCATCATGCACTGGGACAGGAACAGACTAATTTGCATGTAGCCAGGTTCTGAGCTGGGATGGTGCAGTGAGCTAAAAAACGTTGATGGATCAAGCCCTGATCTTTGGACTGGGTAAGAGTGGTCTGCTTAATTCAGACACTCTGTTCATCACCACCCCCTTTTCTGAATCGTTTTTGGCCACTATAGGTGTGGCAGGCTATACTCAGACATGAGTCCCTTGCTCACTGCACCATCAGGATTCAAGCAAGCCGGGCCGACGACGGCTGAAATGCCAGAAACCGGTCCCCGGAAGCTTGTTTCCTTCCCAGTATAAGAATTGGCTTGGTAGTTTGGTTTGCCCTGTTCCCATCATGCACTGGGCCAGGAACAGACTAATTTGCATGTAGCCAGGTTCTGAGCTGGGATGGTGCAGTGAGCTAAAAAACGGTGATGGATCAAGCCCTGATCTTTGGACTGGGTAAGAGTGGTCTGCTTAATTCAGACACTCGGTTCATCACCACCCCCTTTTCTGAATCGTTTTTGGCCACTATAGGTGTGGCAGGGTATACTCAGACATGAGTCCCTTGCTCACTGCACCATCAGGATTCAAGCAAGCCGGGCCGACGACGGCTGAAATGCCAGAAACCGGTCCCCGGAAGCTTGTTTCCTTCCCAGTATAAGAATTGGCTTGGTAGTTTGGTTTGCCCTGTTCCCATCATGCACTGGGACAGGAACAGACTAATTTGCATGTAGCCAGGTTCTGAGCTGGGATGGTGCAGTGAGCTAAAAAACGGTGATGGATCAAGCCCTGATCTTTGGACTGGGTAAGAGTGGTCTGCTTAATTCAGACACTCGGTTCATCACCACCCCCTTTTCTGAATCGTTTTTGGCCACTATAGGTGTGGCAGGGTATACTCAGACATGAGTCCCTTGCTCACTGCACCATCAGGATTCAAGCAAGCCGGGCCGACGACGGCTGAAATGCCAGAAACCGGTCCCCGGAAGCTTGTTTCCTTCCCAGTATAAGAATTGGCTTGGTAGTTTGGTTTGCCCTGTTCCCATCATGCACTGGGACAGGAACAGACTAATTTGCATGTAGCCAGGTTCTGAGCTTGGATGGTGCAGTGAGCTAAAAAACGGTGATGGATCAAGCCCTGATCGTTGGACTGGGTAAGAGTGGTCTGCTTAATTTAGACACTCTGTTCATCACCACCCCCTTTTCTGAATCACCTGCCTTGTGCAGGGGCAGGAGCAGGTAAAAAAAATAACAACCAAATTCACTAACCTTAAATTAATTACATTCTTTTGTCATCAAAATTATATTTTAGTAATAAAATAAACATACATTTTAATGAACTGTTTTATAGTTTACATTTTAATAATAAATATGTATTATTATTTGATGCAATACGGCACAGCAGGAGAACTTGCTGCGTTGCATTGCATGAAACAAAGGTACCAGAAACGCTCCATATTTACAAAGATGTAGAGCATTTCTGCTCTCTCCTTGAGCTGGTGCAATGTGTGCTGCCTAGCACCAATGCAGGTACCCTTGCACCATAGTGCAAGGGTGCCCGTAGTAGAGGCAGGATGAAATGAAGATATTTCTCCTTGTTATGCCTTTGTCTGGTTGGTCACTCATTTTGGTGCAAACCCAGGTTACAAGTATTTGCAAATCTGGGTTTGTGTCAAATACATAGGTGGGTGCATGGGGATATCCATGCTCCACCCATGTAACTCTTACCTGAGGCAAAGTAACAAAATGAAGCTCTATGCACTGTAGTGCATTACTTAGCATTTACAAAATCACACAATGCCTCACATGGTGGCTTTGCATAGGTTAGTTGATTCCAAAAAGGATTTTGCGTTTGGGCTGCGCCACAAAAGTGGTGCAATCCCAAAGCAAATCAGTCTGTATCAAAAAGGGGCACCCCTAATAACATTTCCTATGTAAGGGTCTACATAGCATATGTGAGAAAGCCATATAGGAAACAGAATGAATAGTGGACTATCAAGTTAACACAAAAAATATGTAAACACTCAAAATTATGTCATCAGAAGTTCATATTTTATTCAATTATCTTTTTTATATAAAAGGGGAGAGAGGTTTATACATTCATTAATAAGATCAAAGATGTTATGCCCCGCTCAATTGTTGGGGCAATTGTCAAATAATGCAGTCACATGTGTACAATATAGTCATTGATCTATACATACAGAGTCTCTTCAATCAAATATGAATATTCACAATGCAAATTACAAATCTGCATACATAAAAAAGGGGGTATTCATATTCATATATCTCTCATGGCTAATAATGTGAATATTTATATATTATTGGATATCATTTTTCCCCAATATCTTCTCTAAAGTAGCACCTGGAAGGTCATTGGGCCCGGGTGCCCCATCCTTTCTGATAGTTTTTATTACTTCTTTGACTGCGTTACAGTCTTGTTCTTTGCCTGAGAATTCCACTGAGGCCTCCTCCTCTGTATTTGCACTTGCCAAGGGACAAACTTCAGAGCTTCCAGGATCTATGGTGCTCTCCTTTTCAATATAGATTGTGGCGATGTGTCTCAGCCATGCATCTGCATGTGCAGAGTTGCGCCTGTCTACTTTACCCTTCTCCAGGCTGGCTATAAATTGCTTGAGCTGACGTTGTTTGTGTGGTTTCGAGAGCTCGTGTATCATTATCCAATCTTTATCTATTTTATTTTGTTTAAGAGACCATAGCAGATGTATGCGCTTTTTAGATAGGTCTTTACACATTTCCCTAGTTTCTTCGTTTCCTGAAATCCTACGTATTATTGTGCTTAATTGTTTGTTGTTGTGTTTATGTTGTCAGGTGTACGTTGTCGTTCCATGTGGCTGTCTTTGTAGTTATTGACCAGTATAGTTTTTAGCGCACAAATCCAACTCGTCAAATTTTCCACACTAGGTTGGTTTCCAGGATGCTTACCTTTGCACTCTTGTTTATCTTTCCATGTTTTAAATAATCTGGCCTGATGCTTGTTCCATTTCAATCTTCTAACTAGGTTGCATTCTTCAATCCCTGTTGAATGGGATACTACAACCACTTGTTTCCTCTGTGTAATACTGGAATATAATTCCACCTGCAGCAGTTTGTGATCGCTGGTTTCGTGTGATTTTACTTCAAAGTTAACTATTTTCTGAGTGAGAAGGCTGCATAAAAGATGAAGTAAATTGTGGAACAGATCTTAAAAGTGGCAGTACCGGAGTATTTGAGATCCAAACTTTTCCAGATTTCATTGGCAGCCTTTAAGTCATTCTTTCAGAGCTGGTTGGACACAACATGTCACTCTTATTTGTTCCCAGGTAGTGCAGATTAAAGTTTCCTACAATCACTTCGGACTATAGCGCATTAGTATATAAAATTTCCTCTATTAAAGTTATAGTATTTTTTGTAACTTCCAACTTTTTCTGATCGTATACGTTTAGGTATATGTTTATAACGAGGATTGTGGCGCTTTCATCTCTGTCCCAATTTACCACTATTAAGAGTACCTGCAATACATCTGACTCAATTTTTACCCTTTTTACTTTTATCTGTTTTAGATGCTTTACATAAATTGAGATTCCACCAGATGGTCTACCAAACCGATTATGTTTAGTTGGCAGTCAAGGTGGACATGATCTATAGTCCAGGTCTCTTTTAGGAATACTATGTCCCCTTCTTGCAGTATATTTATTACTGTTTCATGTTTAAGGGCTCTACATATTCCTGCCACGTTCCAGGAAATGATTTTAAGATTGAAGAGTGATTTATGGTTAATGTAGGGTGAACTTGACGTTTCCAATACTATGGGATCAGCGGTGGACGACCCTTGTTTATTCAATAAGGTATCTGATAAGACATCTTGGTCATTAGGAATAAAGAGTGCCAAGTTGTAACTCTCGGCTTATCCTACTAAAGTGATCATTGCTTTGAGTTTTCAGTGGCCCTTTGTCTTTTACTGTCCAACTTATGGTCGTGTCCACCTGTCTCCTTACTGATATGTTTGGTTTCTTATAGTTTTTGTCTAAATGTATTTTTGATGTGCCTCGCAATATCCCCTTTGAGTGTATTTTGATTATCGTTGTATGATTTATGTTTGCCGGCTCTAATAGAATTGATGAATACTTTTCTTGTTCTGTTGCGATTACAAAAATACCCCGTCTCTAAAAATATCTTTTCCGCTAAGGACTGCTTCAGACGTGTTGATGGTTTGACCAGGTCACTATGGTATCTTCTTTGCAGATGTCTTCCTCTTTTGGTTCAAATTGAACACAAACTATATCTTCACTTTTTATGAGTCAATGAAGGTATATTTTGAAGGAGCATTAGTAAATTCCCCCTGTTCAGTGCATCGTGTCTACCCTTTGATTTGTACTGTGGTTGAACAATTGTTTTATAGATGTTTCTAGTGTGGGCAGAGGTTGGTGTTGTGCCCCACAAGGGTTCAGGGTGTGGTGTTTATTTATGCTGTGTCTCTCTTGGTGCATTGTCAGTATTATTGTACACAATGTTTTGGTTTTTTAATCCATCTCCCGTTATTTCATTAAGCAATCCAGATTCAATTTTATCCCTAACAGTTTCTTTTGTTGTTTGTACAGATTTATTTACTGTTCCACCGTTTTCAGTGGACACTGATTCCTGTAACTTAGTGTTTTCGATATGAGCACCTTCAGACAAAGGTTTGTTTTGTTTTGTTTTTGGCTCCTAATGAATATCGAATATAGTTTATTTGATAGTTGCCTTTCCTAATTTAAACGAGAGTTGATTTTGGCCTCAGTAGAGACATGTGTAGACTGACGCCAGCTCATTCTGATTTGTGTGGACTTTCGACGCTTTAATTGTTTTTTTTGTTTTTTATTCATACGTCATGACAAATTCGAATTGATAGTACTGGTTGGATTTTCCTGTTTGTTTTCATTATCTGGGATTCTGCTAATTGCTACAGATTGGGTAGTGGTTATTGGATCCATATTTATGTTTGTATTTCAATTTGTAAAATCCTTTTTTGAAATATTTTCTTTGGTAATTTGCTCAGTTGTTGCAGATGATCTCTTACCTACTATTTGAGTTGCTTGTATCTTTAAATCTTCAATAAGGGTTGAACGCACTACTGGGATTGATGCCAATTCGTCAATTGTTGGCCCACAGGCGAAGTCTGTGGTTGCGTATGCTTGGGCTCGTGTGATCAACGTGTTCAAGTTAGCCAGTTTTTGATCAATCCCTGATATTGTTGTTGCCATGATGTTAAGCAAGTCCACTTGGACAGCCATCTTGTTTGATTGATATTTCAGGGCCTCAAGTGTGAGTTGAGATGTTTTAAAGAAAATATCCCATATTTTTCCTGGGTCTGTCGTTGCTACTGGGTGTGTGATATCAATGTATTGGTCATAGTTGTCCTTTGCAGGAGTGTTATTAAAAGGGGAATCAATTTTGACTATTGGGTATTTTGCATGTTGTCTTTATTATATGGGAATGCATGTTCCGATGTTTGAACCAGCCTAGTGTGGGTTTCTACTCCATCTCCACCTTGATTTTTTTTTCTCCTAGTCTCTCGTGTGCTGTGCTGTTTTGTGAGCTAGCCGACGGTACTATACAAGTCGATATTTGTATTTTACTATCAATTTCACTTGTTTCCACATGTTGATCTGCATGTTGTGTGAGGTTTGAGGAATACTTGGTAATTTTTACATGTACCTCAATTGGTTGGTGGACCCTGGTGCTCTGAGGTTACTCTTGAGATTTTTGTAACAATTGTTTGGCTGGAAATTCTTTGGAATATTTGTCCTGTTGTAATAAGTGGTCTCCATTCGGCAGGAGATCCTGGTCCTTAATAGACCCCCATGTTTGGTCTATTTGTTATTTGAGTTCTTGGTCCTGCTGGGACTCAGTTAGAGTTGTGGCCCCTATATTATTTGGATCATTTTTTTAAAAAAAATTCCCTGTGTGAATAGATGGTGGGATTGGTGATGGGAGCCGATGCTGCCATCCTTCCTTCTCATCGTGATGGGATAACATTGCACCCTCCGGGTCTTTTAGAAAATTAATCTTACTTGGTATGCTGATTGATTTTGCAAACATTTTGTGCACTGGTGACATAAAGGCTGCACCGCACCCTCTAATCTTCCTTTGTTATTTTTTGCAGTTGATCCTTGGCATTTCTTCTTCCTTTTTATGGATGGAAGTGTTGTTCTCTCTCGCCCTGACATCATAATATATTTAGAATGCGTCTTTTGCTCTTATTTTCTTTTTTCCTATTTCTATTTCTTATTTAATAATAAGAAGAATTAATTGATTGTGCTTTGAAGTTGATTTATAGTAGTTTATAACAATCTTGCTACTAGCAAGCTGCGATTTGTTTTTAGGGTTTTGCTCCTATTTTTTTGTCGCACACTTGCAGTGTCTTGTAGTGTCTTCGAAATACTGTGTCCAGAAGGCGTGTGTGTGACCCAGCTAGTTGTACTGGCCTTCTTTTTGCAGGGCCTCTGTGTGCTATATGCTGTATGCTGTATACTACCAAGCGAAGCAAACCCCAAAATCCGTAGACAATGGGCAACTGGCCGGGCGCACCTGTGCCTCTATACCCCTTTAGGGCCTCTGCCGCTGCCACTGCCACTGCCACTGCTACCAATACTGCATGTTGTGAGGTGCAGTCTGTGAGCAGTACACTGTAGGCTGTGGCCTGTGTCTAAGGGACTAACCTCCAATGTTGTCACCTCCACCCAACTCCAACCCTAACTCCAACTCCAACTCCAGGGGGGGCACGGGGAGCAATAAACAGAAGCCCAAGCTCACATCTTTCCTCCACACACTCACTCACTAGTCAATCGCTGGACGCTGGTCTCCAATCTGTGGGCATCGGTCTCTAACAGGTCCCTCCAAACACCGGATGTACTGGTGCTGCAGCACATTGCTCTCTCTGCTCTATCTGCTCTCGGCTCTCAGCACTCAGCACTCAGCACTCCACTTTTCTGTGCTGTGCTTTATTGTGTGCTGTCTGCCAGTACAGTCCTCTGCCGTCCTCCGCTTTCAGCTGTCGGCTGTATGTATGACAGCCTTATGTCTGGCCGTGTATCAGGCAAAGTGGGACAAGGGGAGAAACCTGACTTGCGGCACCGCGAGGCAACCAGCCTCAGTCTGACCACAGCTGCAATCCACTGAAATCTACCTTCCCCACCGCCTAACCCTCCCGAAGTCCGCTAATGAAAGGGTGGGGCGAAAGCGGGGTTAAAGCTGAGCAATGCAGATGGAAGAGCGGTGCAGGGTGGGGGCCTGGGAGCAGGTGCCGCGAATCGTCTTCCTCTTCTTCGATCGTGGCCACGGACAGCGTAAAAATATGAACTGGATTTGCGCCACTGGAATTAGAGGCAAATGGATGGTCCATTAAGTTAGCTTCTTTAAAACCACAATGCCCAGCAATCTGGGCACTTACTTCAAGGAATTGCATTACAGTGGATGTTCATAGCCACAGAGCTATGAAGTGCTGGACAGCTGGATCATATAACAGAGGGCCTCCTATGTTGGTCACATTTTAGAACACATGATAGGCTTGAGGTATCTTTCCAGCCACATAGCTGCTACCCACGGCTCAGCTCTTAGTATGTTTATGTCCTCTCTATGCCATTGTCATGAACGAAGTGTCATTGAGAGTACATGGTAAATCTAACTATTGTGTGTATTTATCCTTTTACATTCTGTTGTATCACATGCTGGAGCACAGGCGGTTGATCCGGTTAGATCTTGTTTACCTTTCGAAGTTCGTTCGTGTCACTATCGACATATGTGCAAATGTTTAGCCTCTAGCACTATGCAGTCTTTAACCCACAAATGCTCTTTGTCCACATTTGTCTGACTCGAATCAGACATTGACAGTTTGAACAATATATCTAGTTCATGTTGGCATTGTGACACAGACACTTTAGTGTGGACCCATACAAAAATATTACACTCATCATCTCATGCCCAGCAAACAGCTACGCGTGCCTACATTCCTGTGTGCCATAGTGAGCATAAAGTAAGGATGAAACCCGATGAGCAAGCAAAGGCCCCCTATGTGCAAAGGTGACAAAGGTTTTTTTTGGAGGATTGAAGTGCCAAGTACTTCACTTGCACTTTTTTCAGAAACTTATAAAAGGAGCATCCACCAATGACAGCATTACATGGGACAGGGGAATGAGGCACTTGACAATGTGATTCTTTTTCACCGACACTATTGAAATAGGAAAATTGTGTCTTGTTATGTACATGAAGAAGTGGACACATGCCCTGAGGAATCTTCTGTTCTCTCACCATTTCTTTACAACTGGCAGCCAGGAAGAAAGCAGGGGCCTTCAGGGCCCTGGACAAAAGAGACATATGCACCAGAATCCAGTACCCCCAGAGAGGGACAGAGAAAGGGCACAAACAAGAAGATTGTTCCCACCCAGATAGGCCAAGAGATTCCACACAGAGGCTGATGAGGAAGGTAGACATGGACACCACTTACCAGGAGAGGTAAGACCAGCCTGATCGGGAATAAAAATCTAGAGCGTTGTTCCTGGAAAAGAATGCTCCATCATTAAGACATTCAGCCCCATTCTTCACCAGAGACCAGCCTACACAATACCGGTGGTTGAGGCTAAACCCCTTGTCTACCTTCCTATTTCTAAGAGTGTCCACCATGAAGAAAAGTGCCAAGAGTAAGATTTTCCCTGGACACCATTGTGCCATTTGAGTGACAACTCATCCACCCAGTTAGCAAAGTCATCATAGCTGATTTCCAGAGGGCAATGAGGCAGATGCTATCTAGTCAGCAAGTGATTGCTAAGGGTATTGCAAAGATGATGGCAAAGTCAAGATGCATAGGCTGATCAGAATTGGACGTTCTTCTTCCTTCTTTTTTTTTATTACCACAGCAAAACCACCCCTCCAAGCTTGCTGTCTTTGAGAAAGCCAGTGCATTTCCCCCCTCTACCCCCAAACTACCCCAGTGTGTGATAATCCTCAGGTGGTGTTTGGTCATGGTATATTAACACGTAAGGATCCCGGGAGATGTTCCAGTGGTCAGAGAGGTAATCCTACTCAGAGTATATCCTCCCTTCAAAACATAAATCACAAAAACCACGCGGATTGCTAATTTATAAAGCCTGGTAGCTCGCCCCGCTACCGCACAAGCCGAGGACCAGAACCGCAATAGGTAGAGATGTTGGGTGAGGACTTCAAGTGAAGTAAGTGTATTTATAGCCCGAGGACACATTTGGTGTCCACATGCCAGGACAACTTGGTCTCCGCCTCTCCCCGGGTCATCTGCTCCTTCCCTACCCCCACTACCACAACCTTTCCTGGGACCGCCCTCATTATCGCTCTGGTCCTGTGTGGCACACGCAGCCCTCCCGCATTTGGTAAGTCACAATGACCGTTAACGAGGATGATGGGCATGAATGAATGATGGTATACACATGTGCATTTTGTGCTAAGAAGTCATGCATATTTTTATGAGACACGTGCTATTTAGGGCGATTGCGACTGTTTTTCAATGTTGTAATTGTTTTACTTCTGGCGAGTCTAACACACAGATAGTGTTAGTATGCAAGTAAAATCGCCACTCCTAGTAGGTCTGTCACATATAACTAGTATGTCACAGAACCACATTGAATGAGTGGCACAAGGAGGGGTCTCCTATCCTGATGAAAGCATGCACACAATTGCAAGCATGCTGTCCACGGTATAACCAATATACACCAATCGGGTATGAAGTACTGATTATACTTTTTAATGAAGAATCTTGTTTGGTATATCTGTCCCCCTTTGATATTTCAGGTGGCACTTGGCAGCACTCTGACACACATACACTTCATATACTATGAGGAGCAGCTACTCTGCCCTCGTCTCACAGAGAGGATAGGAACTTCCCATCCTATTAGTACTCCTCACATAGGGGGTTTTTCATCTGCCCTGAAGAAAGTCCGGGACCTTTATGGCTGCTCTGGACTGAAACATGTCGGCACTAGGGTCTTAGGACTATAAAAACTCCAATAAGACCCGTTTTTTTGATTTTTATTGACCCAGACAGCCCAAAAAATAAAGGGAAACCCGGGGTCTGCCTGAGATTTTTTAATCTTTAACCCCCCCTCACTTTATCTATTGAAAGAGCTCCCAACACTGTGGTTGAGCCCACCCCGACTTTTAGGGGTTGGGATGACCGGATGATGAAGCATGACACCATTAGGGTGTGTGACAGTAATTAAAATAAAGAGTGCTCTTTCCCATAGACAGGATTTTGATTAGCAAAACTGTACACTAGAGAGGACCCCCTCACCCTTCAATCTGGGTAGTTTACCAACTTTTCTGACCAATGATTGGTATTTTGGTGTCTGGTCCTGCCCAAGATTCTGCAATGCCTGTTCAAGAGGCGGTGTACCCTGTGGTCCAGCTACTGGACACTGAGGGTGGATGGAAAGTCCTGCGCTCCACATTATATTAGCAGTGTCAATCTATTTTCTGGGTTGGTAGAGTGACATTTAAATTTGTTCGGGCTATTTGAAATTTCTTTGGATTTTGACTCTACATTCAGGTATCCCTATTTTGGTTATTTCTCCCAACCACGAGGGCAGTTTTTTTACTGCCTCTTCCAGCTATCCCTGGACTCCATGATTTATTTCCATTGTGATCAAAGGCAAATTGATCAATCTTTAATTTCCTGAGTGTTTTGTGATTCTGTTAAGATGAAAATGTGTTTCTGAACAAAGTGTGAAGAGCAGATGATCGAGATTATCATCCAAATTCAACTACATTACTCACATGCACCCACCTTTAGGCCTAAGCACACACAAGATCACATAGAACTAGAATGTAGATGAAATGTTTTATTATGCAAAAGTGCTGACCAAATATCTTATTGAATACCTATACAGTGGTGGGATTGGTGAACAAAAATGTTGGGGTTTATATTAAGTTTTGGCAGTGCCAATGGGTGTAGGTTTCATAAACATGGTGGTTCCTCTCTCCACCTAGTTAGGATTGACCATGTCATACCCAATGGCATGAGTGACTCTTTGAGGCAGACAACTTGTTGTCCTCCATATTCAAGGCTGACACTTGGTAGGCTGTGAAGTGGACATTTTTAATGGGGGAGATCTCTGGCACACCTGGGGTTTCCTCTCATTGAGAAAATGTAGAGAAGATCAGAGTTTGCACCTGGGAGGGATGCTGCTCCTCTGTAGGGATTATCTGGCCCTTCAGTCTAAAGCTTGACAACTGGTACATGAAGGTGCACCAGCAGAACACTTCTCTGCAGCTACAACAATCATACACCTACCCCCACCCACCGGACACCACTACTGCTGCTTCAGCAACTGCTCCTGCTTTTAGACATGATCCTGGAACCAACACTGCAAGAGAACTATCTTCATTGCTCCCTGCTGTTGCTGGAAAAATTCCAATGAAAGCCTCTCCTCCATTTGAGCAAAATTACCTACATCCAAGGTGAACAATTAGTTTTCTGCTATCAGATCCCACTGTTGGCTTGTCCGCTTTGTTGAAGCTTCCATTCTCTGACTTTATAAAGGTTAGTTTTTTGGAAAAACTGATTGGGCCACTATTGATAAGAAAAACTGTACTGCATCCACCTTTGAGATGAATCACTGCTCTTTGTATAAAGATAACTCCTTCCCGCTGTTTCTGGGCAAAGATAATCAAGCAGGAATCCTTTCCTCTTGCTGGAGTGCCTTTGATTGTTATGCCTATCACCAAACATGATACATGCTGCGATTTGAATCTCCATAGTCACTATATAGCAGTATGTGCTGACTTTCCTTTTGGAACACTACACTATACTAAAGACGTCCACAGCTACAAACATTCTTTTTTAGCAGATACTCTTCCTTTTGCCTTTTCAGAGTGTGAACTGTTTTGTGAGGACTGAGATTCAAACAACTGAAGTTTTATTGGAGGCCAAAGTGAATGTGTTTACTGTTCTGCCAGTCATGCCTGATTACATTACCCCACTTCAATTTCCATTTCCCCACAGGCTAGTTATCTCAAAAATGGCATTAAAAGAAAAGTATGCCTACTTCATGTGTGGCAAGTTTACACTTATTCCTGGTTACTAAAGTGTATTATCCTGGATCTATGGTCCCTGTTATTAGACCAGGGGTCTTCAGCTTTTTCTATAATGAGCGCTACTTCTGGTGGATGAAAGAAGTCTCAAGTTGTCAATGCACTAATACCCACATCAGAGACAAAAAAATTGTGACCACACTTAGTAGGATTCCTAGTAGTGACCACTCTGATGTATGTCACAAAATAGAGTTGCCACTGAGCTGCTGTCTAGAGTCTTTGGCTACAGGTTCGACTTGATATCCAGGTCTTCATGGTTTTTGACTGCCAAACATACGGTAAACCCCTTCTGGCAGCCACATTGCTGCCAACACAGAAAGTGCCTAAGCAGAAAGTGTCATTAGAAAATGGACCCAACAGGGAGGAAAAAGATTGAAAGTCAAAAAAGCAAACACATGACTTTATGGCACTGAAAGAACTTCAAACACGAAATTAAGGCAGAGATGGAGAATGGAAGAAGGATCCAGACCAACAGGAAACAACAGGAACACAGCAAGATATTCAGGAAGGAAGAAAGCTGATTCTCAGAGGGCCCTAAGAAAGAACTGGAGCACTGGAACACACCACAGTAGACCTGGAAGTATTGGAATGCAAGGATGAAACAGAAATACCTCCTTAAGCTGTCAGAAAACTGGAAATTGTTCACAGGAAATTAGGCCAATCAATGTGGAAACCACCTTCTTGGATTGGGCAGTATAACCAATCTTAGAGATTCTCATTAGGGGACTCTAGGAAGAAGAAATACTATGGAGACACTGAGGCTGTTTCTTACACTGCCCCCAGGAGGAAGGCTATTGCCCCAGGACACCTCAGCTGACTGGCTGCCTTGAGGGGGATGAGATGAGGGACGCCACAACCTGATCTCTATGGAAGGCTATTTTGCTCCTGTGGGAGCGCTGCCCCCACCCACCCACCATTAGCCTCGGGCACCGTTTCCGGGAGGACACCACGAGAGAGATGCCAAAATATAGCTGGAATATTGACTAACATAATATCTGGAAGGTACATATATATTTACATTCACGTTAAATAAATCTGGAGATAAGGAATTCGAATACAACTGTCCTTCCTATTTATACTTGCTTAGATGATATTTTGGAAGTCTATGCTCTGTATAAATTATTTTGCCATGATGATATATATATATATTTATTTCGATCAAGTGTATGATCATTTACTTCATAAAATCAAAACACATCATATGAGTTAAACAGATAAGATTACAGTGCAATACATCCTTTTTAAAATAGAATTTAGAATTGATTTAAAGCATCCCGTAACATAGATAGCAGCATTATAGTTTTTTTTTAAACAGTTAATATTTTGCCATATTGGAAAAAATTCCCAGAACAAGTCAATATAAATCATTTGTTAAGGTTGCAAGTTGGTCACAGATGCATTTTTGATTAGTTTGGATCTTTTCCACCAAGCAAACTATAAGTATCTTGAAATTACAAAGATCAACCAACTAGTCGTATCAGATACAAAAATTCTTAGTGCATCATTTGAGCGTATGAAGCTTAAGGAGCCGCATACAGGCAAAATCAATTTTTTCCCATGATCAACATAAGACGGGCAAAAGAATAGAAAATGTATAAGGGCCTCAGGGGAATCTTGACAGATAGAACATACTGGCAATATGGATGTGTTTTCCAAGGTACTTCTTCTTAAAATTAGAGGCAATGAACCATACCTAAATTGGATGTATAAGGCTCTTGCCCGGGGTGGTTCAATGACATCCATAAAAGGCTCAAAACCAGCTCATCCTTTAAAATCGAGAAAACTAGAGGTTAAAGTGCCATGCGTTTGACTTTCTAAACTTTGACAGTCTGTGAACTTCGAAAACCTTTTTTAAGTAGAGGAATCATTGATTTTCTAATGGACCCCGGGTCCTCCCATAGGGGCCCTAATCCTAGCCTTATAAACCAATCCTTAATCCTATTAAGCCATTTAGTGCGACCTGTTTGTCTTTGCAGAGCAATTAATTCTGCCAGGGCCTTCCTAAGTGGGACCTGAGTGTCGCTAGTCCAAATCCTAACCCAGAACAGAAGTGCCCTAAGAATAGCAAAATGGCTGATACGTCTAGGGCCAAAGTCGAGTCTAAGTGGCAGGAGGGGAGTGTTTACAGGAAGGTTCAGTGTTGTCCTAATGAATTTATTTTCGTCAAGGACCCCATCTTTCAGATTTTCCAGCCCCCATAACTCCGTCCCATAAAGGGCTGCACCTAGGCCTTTTGCCCTATGGAGTTCTAGAATGGGGAGAGTGGCCGGAACTGGGAAGATCTAGCCCTTCGCACTATAGCACAATCAGCATGTTGGAAAGTCAAGGTGCTTTTTTCAATTTGTGGTGCCCAAGTCAGCTTACCACTGATATGTACAGCTAGGTAGTCGAATGCCCTGACCTGCTCCAGGGCCTGACTTTGTAGCATTATTTTACCTTTGTGTGAATTTTATGGATTAAATGTCATATACTTGGTCTTTGAGCAATATATGACTAACCCCCTGTCTTTGCAGGCTTTGTCAAATTGGTTCAGAAGGTTCTTAATCCCAATAGGTGTCCTGGCAATTAGTAGGGTATCATCGGCAAAAAGCAGACAGGGCAATACACTGCCTGCTAATTTCAGAGGATCACTACCACAATTAAACAACTCCCCTATCAACCATTATTAAAAACAGTGAACAGTGTTGAGGCCAGAAAACAGCTTTGTCGAACACCTTTACTTATCCTTATATCCTTATATTCTTGGAGAGACTTCCATCTAGCTTCCACCTAACCTTTGCAAATGTATTGTGATAGAGTCGGATCAGAATTTTAAGTAGTTATGGGGGGAGGTCAATATCTTTCAGAGTGGACCACAGTTGGGTGCGATCGATCAAATCGAAAGTTGTTTTTAAATCCACGAACGCAACATACAGATGACCTCTGCCCACAGACACTTCCTTCCATATGAGAATAAGAAATCTGAAGACTTGATCAATTGTGCTGATGGATGCCCTAAAGCCTGCCTGTAGAACTGACAGGACATTGTTGTCCTCAATCCAATGTTGGATCCTATTCAGGACTTTACAGAAAAGCTTTTGGGAGACATCAATAAGGCTGATAGGCCTGTAGTTTTCAGGAGAACATTTGTCCCCTTTTTTGTAAATGGGGATGATTTTGGCGCCTCGCCAGGATGCCAGTATCTCTCCTCCACTCTTAATGGTATTAAAAACCACGGGGCATATTATCAAGGGGGTTTATCTCCGCTTTTTTGGCTTTAAAAGCCAAGAAAGCGGAGATAAAATTATCTCCCTATTACCTAGCTGCAGTCAGCAACAGCTAGTAGGAGATAGCGACCATCTTGGGCCCGACTTTGCATGTCAGTGATATTTAACACTAATGAGATGCAAAGTGGGCGTGCCAAGATGTTAGCGACTGAAAACAGTCGCTAACATCGCTATCACCTATTACCAACTTTTGGAGATAATCGCGCTAAGCTGGAATATCTCCAAAAGCTAACACGCCCTGAGCAGTTCGTAGCCATGTTATCCAATGAGAGGTGGATAACATGGCTAAGAGCATTGTCGTAATTTGACAATGACCGGGTTAGCGCTTAGCTTTGCTACACGTTATTTCCCTTAACGCGGCCTCATGGTCAGCATGCCCCTTAGTCCGTTGTCCGTACCACTGACCACTCGAGTTTGCCCAGCAACAGGCTATTTTTAGTAACGGTCAAGCCTGTACATGCGCAGTTCCAACCGACCAGTCACCCCTCAGGAATGTGCCGCCAAACTGACCAGTGGGGTTGTAACCCCTCCCATGAGTTGGCTGTGCTCCAAAAATGACCATATATGTACATAAACTCTGTAACCTTGTACCGCCTATCTTTTTATTACCTGTAAAGTGTATAAAAGAAGGACTCACACCAATGTTCGGTGTGATACTTCTTGCATTGCCGAAGGGTGCTGTAGGAATGTACCACCACCCCATGCAGTCTTAATAAACTTGTCTTTTGTACTTTTCAGTTTCCGTGCCAACAGTTCTTTCGGTGTAGGTGGGTTATCTGCGGAGTATGTAGGCCTTGGGAACCCAATACCACAAATTGGCGACCACGAAGGGACTCATCGGCGACTCGGATGCCCGAAGGAGAGGTCGTGACGAAGGATTGGAAACTCGCCATGGACGCGTACGCTGCCACTGAGTGACCCGAGTCTTGGCACCCACGGTGTTTTCTTCCTTTCCTTCTGATCTGACCTTCCAGGTGGTGCCGGTCTCCGACTGAGATCTTGATCGTCTGCGTTGCTGTACAGTGCCTGTTTGGCTGATTCGATTAAAGACCTTGGCAGTTGGAATCTGGATATTTGAGATTGGGTAAGATTTGTGATCGGTAAGGTAGTCTACAGACGCTTACTGAAGTTCTATGATTGTGACTATGATTTGAGTTAGCTAACATTTTGACTTTGTGAACTTTGAATATATGTGTAGTGCACTTCACATAGACAGGCATGTAGAGATGTTTCTCTAACTTTGTTTTGCATTCTGAGCGGCACATTTGTGTGAAGTACTGTAAGTGCCATTTATATGGTATCACGCTTTCGTGATATTTTTTGAACATGCCTCTTTTCAGCACTCTCCGAGGGATGTGCTGTCTTGGAAATGGTACCACACTTAGGTTAGCGGAATCTCAGCCGGCTCCCCCAGAGGGAACTCCAAATCGTGAGATGTATGTCAAATTCGGCCTTCCCCCTATACTGTACAGTAAATTATGGCATAAATACACTAGTACTGATCCCGAGTTGCAATGGCCACTACATGGGTCGTTTGATTTGCGAAAGGTTCAATTTGTGGAGCAATGTTTGTTTCAGCGTAGGTCTAGACAGAATATGTTTGATTGTGTGCGAATGTGGGAGAAAGCGGTGCGTGAACGTATGAAGCGTGAAGTTGCCTTGGCGGACAAAAAGCAGCGCAAGGCTGCTCGAGGTAAGGCTTTACAGCTTGAGGAAAAGGAAGCGCAGGAAAAGAAAGAGAGGGAGGAACGGGAACGTAATTTGCAAACGACTGGTCAATTTCCTATTCGACGACCACTTTATCCTGTCCTTAATACTGAAACTGATGATTTTTCGCTACTAGATCGATCTCCGCCTCCGTACGTTTCTCCTACGGCTCCGACTGAGGATTCCGGTGATGAGGAGCAGGATAAGTCAGGGGAGGCGGATAAGTCGAGTGTCAGGTTATCGGCGGAGAGTGCCGCGGAGTTGCGTAGTCGTGCTCGGAAATTAAATTTAAATCATATAACTGTGGTAGATGTTGTTTCTGAAAGGAGTAATTAGACAGAACGAGAATTGATGTGTTTTTTGAATACTTTTGCAGATGAAGTTGTTACTCGGTTTCTTAAATATTCAGAGACTTTAGAACCTAAGGCTGTGTCGGTTCATCGTGAGAATTTGGATAAAGGTTTATTTGTCCTTTCAGATGTCGACACCTTTTTCAAGCAACTGATCCAGCTACGGGATGAGACGTCCGGATTGCGGGAAGAACAGAAAAAGAATAAGGAGTCTGTGCCGGGGTCCACTGAGCAGTCTAAGGAGTGTTCTCTCCGGGGTTCAGATAAGAATTCTAAAGTGCATGTTATGCCTATGCGTGAAGCTGCACCTTTGTATGTTCCCCCTAAGGGGGATGGCACAGATGAGGATAAAACGTCGAAGGATGCGAAGGGGTACTTTATATATAATTGGGTGTATACGCCTTGGAATAGAGCAGATGTTATGGCATTAAAAAATTATTTGCCTGATCTTCGAAAAAATCCAGCTGCATTCTATGAAGGGGTGGAGGGGGCCATTTCCTCTTGTGTTATGACTCTTGTTGATATTGATCTCTTCTTTGGGTTAATTCTTCCGCCTGATATGTGGAGGTCGATTCGGAAAACTAATGATCAAACGATGTTTGGGGGAACTTGGAAAGAGATAAATCAGGCTGACTTAGATAGGGAGCCTGCATGCAAACCGTGTGACATGATTTTAGACCTCCCAGCGGCTATTTTGACTAAACTAAAAACGCTTGTTCCTTCTAAAAAGATCGATTGGACTATGTTAGCCTCGTGCAAACAAAAGTTAGATGAATCGCTATCAGATTTCTTTACACGTTTCGAAGAAGCGTTTCATGATTATAGTGGTCAATTGTTAACAGATGATACAGGTAGGCATCTGTTTGTTGATAAGTATGTGGCTAATCTCCTACCGGAGATTGCGAAGCGGTTAAAAGCGAGTGAAAGTTCCTGGACCACGGCGACCCCTGGGTCTTTGTTAACGATGGCTCAGTATTACAAGCGGCAGGAATTAGAGGCTAAAGAAAGTGCAGATAAGAAAATGAAGGAATTGAAAACAAAGGTGATGTTGGCGCAGGTTCGCGGGACGCAGTCTAGAGGGAATGAGAGAGGTAGACGAGGAGGGAGTAATGCGTCGTACGGTCGTACTGATATAGCAGAGGACCAATGTGCATATTGTAAAGAGTTTGGGCATTGGGCTAACGATTGTCCAGTACTTCGTGAACAGCGTAGTCAGCGTGGTCGAGGAGGTGGTAGGGCGAGGAATAATTATTCAGGAGCAAGAGGTGGCGGAAGTGATCATGGTGGATTTGAAACGAGGGCCCGTGGTCAGGATGAACAAAATACTTTCGATAGACGAAACCAATATCAGATCTCGGAGGGTGAGAGTGTGGAGCATCAGGATTATGTGCACGCATAGGATTGCGTAGGATGGGGTATGGAATCAGTTGAAGTGCCAGTAGATCAAAGAGGTCCATATGTATCAGCGGGCATTTTGGGTTCTACTGATTAGTTTTTAGTTGACACAGGAGCTACTCATAGCGCTTTGTCCAAAAACTTGGTTCCAAGGGCTCCCCTGTCTGGCGAAATGATAACATGTATAGGGTTTGATGGCACTCCCTCTCCTAGCCCATTATCACAACCTCTTGCACTTTGCATAGACAAATTTTTTAGTTTTGGTCCATTTTTGTTGTCACCTCATACTCCAGATAACATTCTAGGCATTGATTTGCTTAAGTACTTTCGAGCAACAATACGCTGCGCTCCTGAAGGAGTGCGGGTTATTCTGAATGACAATTACTCAGATTCAAACAGATTTTGTACCATACAGGAAATAGAAGCATTAGCCTCTCTCCCTCATACGTTGTGGGCAACTTCAGATACGGATGTGGGACAGATGCTTATTCCACCTATTCGAATTACTGTCAAGGAGGGAGTACTTTTACCACGTGTACCTCAGTATAAGATTTCTAGGGAAGGTGAAATTGCCCTGACACACATCGTTCAGGATTTGATCATTGCAGGAGTAGTGGAGGAAGTTCCTTACAATGTTTGTAACAGCCCAATTCTTCCGATCCTTAAGAAAGACACTGACGACAAAGTCTATCGATTTATTATTGATTTGAGAGAAATTAATAAAATTGTCATCCCTCAATACCCAGTGGTGTCTGATATCACGACATTGCTTACATTGGTCCCTCCAACAGCGACGACATTTAGTGTCATAGACCTCAAAAATGCATTCTTTTCTATTCCCATTCATCCCGACAGTAGATACCTATTTGGCTTCACGTTAAATAATAAATCGTATAGATTTTGTCGTGTTCCTCAAGGTTACACTGAAAGTCCTAGCATCTATAGCCAGGCTTTGAAAAGACAGCTTGATACATTTGAATTGCAATCCGGAGTAGCCCTTATACAGTATGTTGACGACCTCCTGTTGGCTGCAGACACTTATGCACAATGTGAGGAGAGTACACTGGCTTTACTTTCCTTTCTCGCTCAGAACAACCATAAAGTCTCTAGGAAAAAGCTTCAATATTGTAGACCCAAGGTGACCTACCTCGGTCATCTTTTGTCTAAGGAGGGGCGTGCATTAACATCAGATCGAATTCAGGTGATTCTAGACACACCAGTCCCCCGCACTCAGAGAGATGTACGTGCCTTCATAGGATTAACGTCCTTTTGTAGACAGTGGATCATGGGGTTTTCGCACGCTATTAAACCTTTGTTAGCATTACTGTCCAAAACTACACCAATGCCCCTTGAATGGACAGATGAATGTCAAAATGCTTTCGAACAATTGAGACAGGCCCTTTACTCTGCACCCGTGTTAGGTATATCAGACTACTCAAAGATTTTCACATTGTACGTGCACGAGAAAGATGGGTGCGCGTTATCAGTGTTAGTGCAAGCACACTGGGATAAGCAGAGGCCCTGCACGTATTTCTCAGCCATTCTTGACCCTGTAGCACGAGGATTACCTGGGTGTTTTCGAGCAGTTGCAGCAACAGCAGTAGCTATACGGCAGAGTGAGGGAATAGTATTATCGCACAAACTGTTGGTGCTAGTTCCCCATGCAGTAGATGCCCTGTTAAATCAAACAAAGACTCAATATCTTACCAGTGCACGTTTAACAGGATATGAGCTCACACTTTTGGCGCCACATATCACACTGAAAAGATGTGCTACCCTGAACCCTGCCACTTTATTGCCCTATCCGGTTGAGGAGGGTCAGGAAGAAAAACATCACGATTGTGTTTTCCTGACTGAGGAACAGACAAAGGGTCGTGTCGACTTACAGGATATGCCACTTCCAGATGTGGATGGGGAACTGTGGGTTGATGGATCGTGTTTGAGGCTGCCAGATGGCACGATTTCCGCAGCATATGCGATCACGACACTTAAGACAGTGGTAGAAACAGCACGAATACCACAGAAATCGGCTCAAGCAGCAGAGCTGATTGCCTTGACAAGAGCCTGCGAACTGAGTGCTGGCCTATGTGTGAACATCTACACAGACAGCCGGTACGCCTTCCGAGTAGCGCATGACTTCGGGCTACTCTGGAGAGAACGTGGGTTTTTGACCTCTCATGGAGTACACATTATGCACGGTGAATTGGTGCATGATCTCCTAAATGCATTGCTTTGCCCAAAGAAAGTAGCGATAATCAAATGCAGTGCGCATAAAAAGATCACTGATGAAGTAGGACAGGGCAATGCTTTTGCAGACGGTATAGCAAGACAAACAGCTATGTCTCGAAATGACTCCCCCATGTATGCAGTGAAGTCGCAGGCTGAGCGATGGCACGATGCTAGAACAGAGATACTAGATATCCAAAAATCAGCGACTGAAGCAGAACTTGTAACATGGGCAGCCGAAGGGATACTGGATGACGAGGGTTGTTGGAGGAGTAAGGACATGGAGAGATGGAAATTGCCGGCAGCTTACTTGCAGGTGATGGTCCAGATGACACATGGGTTAGCACATGTGGGAGCTCTCGCAATTACTCGATTGTTAACGCGAGTTTGGGAGCATCCTGAGATTGCCAATACTGCTAAGAGAGTAGTGCAGACCTGTTTGATATGTTTACAACACAATCCTGCGAAAGGGACGCATACTCCGAAAGGAGGCTTTGTTCCACCTTCTGCACCATTCGAGGTACTTCAAATGGATTATATCCAGCTTGAGCCCTGCAATAACCCTAAGTATGTCTTAGTGGTGGTGTGTGCCTTTAGCAAATGGGTCGAGGCCTTCCCCACAAAAGATAATACAGCTTTGACAACAGCTAAGGTTTTGCTCAAAGAGTACTTCCCTCGATTTGGAGTTTGCAAATTTTTGTGGAGCGATAATGGTCCTCATTTTGTTGGGAAAATTGTGGAGTATGTACTGAAGGGGCTGGGGATCCAGCAGAAGTTTCATGCTGTGTTCCACCCTCAGTCAGCAGGTCTTGTTGAGCGGTACAATGCCACGTTGAAGTTGAAACTGGCTAAGATTGTGGCGTCCACGTCATTGAAGTGGCCGGATGCCTTGCCGCTAGCATTGCTTTCTCTTAGATCAGTGCCCCATTCTCGAACTGGCCTCACACCGTATGAAGTGGTGTTTGGAAGGCCTATGAACATATGGGGAGATACATGATGTGCCTTGTATAATGATGAACGATTATTTGGCACGATTAACAAATGATTTGCTTTCTATTCATCAACAGGTTCGAGAAGCGCTCCCTGACAATTCCATTGGAGAGGCTCACAATCTTCGTCCTGACGATTTTGTAATGATCAAGTTGTTTGAGAGAGCGAACAGCTTGGAACCGAGGTGGCATGGCCCCAAGCAAGTCCTCCTGGCAACCCGAACGCTGTGCGAGTGACCAACAGAAAGCGGTGGGTGCATCCAACTCACTGCCGTTGCGTCTCTGGTGAATCCTACCGTGCTGTCCGACTACAAAGAAATTTTGGATAAAGGAAAGAGCCCAGCTGTGACATCGGCCGAATCTGAGGGAGCCTTCCCGGACCACACTGTTTCTGGACGACAGTGTTACGATCTGCGGCCAAGATAGGAAGAAGATTTTTGTGCGAGACTGGTTGGTTACCGCTCTGGGGTTTGTGAAACGGAAGCCGGGAATCTCAAGGGGGGGGGGGTCAGTTCTGCCAATAGTAGCGACACCCGTCTTAACCCCGGAGAAGAAAACAACGGCTACCTCGGAGCTCAGCACCACTGTTTTTGTTTTTAATTTTTGTAGTTGTATATTTGAGACTATTTGAGACATTGTGAACTTTGAACTATGGCTTCTTCTACATCACAAGAATTCTTGGTGCCATTTTGTTCGTATTGACAATTGTGGTGATAGCAGTAATAGCCTGGGTAGTAGAACTTGTGGTACCTGTGCGAGAACATTTGCTGCCGACTACCCCGGCTCCATCTGAACATTTTCACTTCACCTTACCCTACCATGAAGAACGGCACCGACAGACTTACTTGAACAATAGCTTTATTCAGATTTTGCATCATACTTATAATATGACGAACACTTCCAATTGCTGGGTGTGTGGGATGTTGCTTGGTCATCAGAAGAAAGGGGGCACTCCGCTCATCCCACTCCCATTCTCCCGCAATGGTTCCTGCAACGCCTGGTATACTTTACTATTCACTTTACGATGGCCAACAAAAGGGGGGGTGCTTTTCCGTTTAAATAAGATCTGTTATCATGACCGGGATGGGTATCCACGAGCTGAGGGTACTCGATTTGAATGGGAAGAGTACCGCCCCGATAATGTGTCTGCACCCCGCGTTTACAGCAATCAAAGGAACATTAATATGTCCAGTTCGCATGTTATTAATGTTATAAATACCAAGGCTGATCTCTGCATACGTAATAAAGGTACAATCCCGGTTGGAAAAAGTGAATGTAACACCACACTTACATTTGACAGTCCGAATGGTATATCATTTGTGGCCTCTCGAAATACATACTTTATCTGTGGTAATAAAGGTTATCATCAGCTTCCTCTCGGATGGTTAGGCACATGTTATGTATCTTTTGTATTGCCCCCTGTATTCATTGCCCCACCAATGTATCATAATGACTATGTGCTCTATCATGACTTTGTGCTAAACCGAGTTAAACGTGCTGTGGTCTTGGATGACATCGACCAGACCGATACTGCCTTACAACAGTATGTAGATTTTAATCTGGGATTGTTTTCTTTTGTTTGGGCTGCTTTGAATAGTCGGAAAATACGACGACTGACTCGTGTAGTTGAGGCTGTAGCTAATGACACCGCTATTGCTCTAGGGAATATCACAGAAGAACTGCAAATTTCTAGAATTGTTACGCTCCAAAATCGTATGGTTCTTGATGTGGTTCTAGCTGATCGAGGGGGGGCATGTAGAATTATCGGAAGTAGCTGTTGCGTATACGTGCCAGATAATTCGCCATCTGTTTATGATGCAATTTCAAAACTTCACAAAATCGCTGCTGAAATACACCCGGACAATGGCACTTGGACTCTTTTGGGGTGGTTCTGGTCAATGCTTAGCACATGGGGTTGGAAGCTGCTGACAATTTTATGTATTGTAGTTGGGATACTATTCTTTGTCTGTTTATGTATACAATGTGGCCCTGCCTTATGTTCCATGTGTTTATCAGCATGTATTCCATCTAGACGAGCTCTTGCCCAAAAAGAAATGATGCTTCATACAGAAGTAGCTCAAATAATGCTAATTGACATTGAAGATGAGTATCCCGACTATGTCCACTATGAGGTAGCTTCAGCTAAACGTTAAAAGGGTCGTCTGTCGTAATTTGACAATGACCGGGTTAGCGCTTAGCTTTGCTACGCGTTATTTCCCTTAACTTGGCCTTACTCGAAAACGCCATTTTGTATATCACGGCGGCCATTTTATGGAATGAGCGGCCTCGTGGTCAGCATGCCCCTTAGTCCGCTGTCCGTACCACTGACCACTCGAGTTTGCCCAGCAACAGGCTATTTTTAGTAACGGTCAAGCCTGTACATGCGCAGTTCCAACCGACCAGTCACCCCTCAGGAATGTGCCGCCAAACTGACCAGTGGGGTTGTAACCCCTCCCATGAGTTGGCTGTGCTCCAAAAATGACCATATATGTACATAAACTCTGTAACCTTGTACCGCCTATTTTTTTATTACCTGTAAAGTGTATAAAAGAAGGACTCACACCAATGTTCGGTGTGATACTTCTTGCATTGCCGAAGGGTGCTGTAGGAATGTACCACCAGCCCATGGGGTCTTAATAAACTTGTCTTTTGTACTTTTCAGTTTCCGTGCCAACAGTTCTTTTGGTGTAGGTGGGTTATCTGCGGAGTATGTATGCCTTGGGAACCCAATACCACAGCATTAGCTCGCTAATGCATGAATATCGCTGACTTTTCAGTGATAATCATGCTTTGCGGCGATTTTTACCGCATTTGCGTTAAACCTTGGTAATACCAAGGTTTATTTGCGGTAAAAATCGCCGCAGCGCTGCGGTAAATTTTTGTCTCTAACCAAGCAATAGCGATAATTATCGCTATTGCTTGGTAATATGCCCCCTCATGTAGTAGGGGTCCCCATATTACCGGCTCAGCTCTATACAGGTCTCCCGGAGGCTTGTCCAGTCCCGGGGCTTTCCCTTGCTGTAGTGACTTTATTGCTGTTATCGTTTCCTCTAGAGTAATGGCAGTCTCATCCATTGATGACGGGTTTACCAATCTATGTTGTAGATCCAGTTCAGAGGCCTCACCCTGTCCTGCATATAAGTGTTTGAAGTACTCTTGCCACAAATGGTCCTGTATGTGGAAATCGTTTGCTGCTTCTAATATCGGTGACCCCTTTGACAGAAGATGCAAGAACAGTTGGCTGCTCTTTTGTCTTGATGCCTCCACAAGCATTCTCCAATTTTCAGAATCCCATTCTCTTTTGGCCTTGTTTTGGGCATCTTTATAGAGCTTCCTACAATCACTAATGTCTGAATGGAGTCTTAACTTCACTGCTGTGAAAAGATCATCCCTTGCTGTTCCACAAGCCTTGTCGAACCATGGTGCGTTTCTACGAGCTGGTTGGGCTTTACTACACTGTCTATAAAAAAAGGGTCTAAGTGTGGCATTTAGTTGTAAGAATATCGGCAGAATGTCATCTTTACTATTATCGCTGTTACTCAAGCTAGGAAAGACCTGCTCTACATCGAAGTATATTTTTGGCAGAGCGGTTTGATCGGCGAGTATCATTGGCCCTTTTATCATTATTACTGGTAATAACTGGGGTGCTCTTGTACTGTGGCTGGCCTTGGAGTAGTGATAAGCCAGACAGTGTAAGTGCCAAAGCGTTATGGTCACTGTCTTCCCGGTTTCAAATAACCATGTCATTGACGTTTGCCCATAATTGGAGATCAACAAGGATATAATTGATTCTGCTTTTTCTGTCACCCCTCTTAATGGTGTGACATGCTTCTTTATCAGAGCGTGTCCTGCCATTGCAGGCATGTACCCCATAGTCAATAGTAAATGAAAGAATCTGTTCCCCAACCCTAGTACGCTTCTTGACTGGCGATATCTTGAGCTTGGCAATCTCTCTAGCTTCATCTCCTTCTGCTAGTAAGTCCTGTATATAGTCAACAAGTTCATATATAATATAATGTCACTATCAGTCGATGGTTCCCCTTAAGGGTGTCAAGGTAATTAGTGAGTGTGGTTATAGTCCCGGAAAGCCTATGTGCACTACTGAAGCGGTTATATATATTAAATAACATGATTTGAGTGTTCCCATTCATTGAGCACAGTTCAAGCCTAAGTATTTCACCTGAACAGATGTTTAACATCTTAATTTTACATGTCAGTGTGATTTTTGCCCATATCAGAAGGCCACCAGCAGGGCAACCAACTGTTGACTGCTTAGCTTGGATATTATATGTGATAAACCCCACCCTGTGCACTTGCACTACAACCCAAGTCTCCTGCAGTAGGCATATGTGGAAATCATGTACCAGATTGCACCAGTCAGGATCAATTGCCTTTGTTTTTATACCTGCCACATTTCATGATAGGATTTTCATATCTTGGGAGTAAAAGAGAGTGCCTGTACCTGAACCCTGTTAATTTGTTCCATGGAATCAGTTTGTTGCTGTTGAGGTCTACTCTTTCTATTTGGGTCCCTTGGTGGAGCAGTATTATTACTAGAAGAGACTATGGTTGCCTCTAACTGCGTGGCATGTGGCTCCTCAGGAGTTATTGGTGATGTAAACAATGCTACTAATGGTCAATCTTGGGAATCTAGATTAGACAATGCTTGATATCCATTGCTAAGTTCCAAAAAGGAGACCTCTCTATGTGTGGCAGTCATCTGTGTGGTGGGCCTGCTATCTAGGATACCCACTCCTCTATAATCAAGATGTCTGTAAAAGAACCCAAGATGTAGAATTTTAATTCACAGGCCCAGCCTCTGGCTTTCTGATTGTGTCCCCCTACCAACCAGATGTGCTGCCATAGATGAGGATCTGCAGTTAATAACAATACAGTCTCCATCAAGAGACTTTGCTAATGGACCAACTCAGCCTACCCGCCTTAAGAACAGAATATCACGATAATGAATTTTAGAAAAATTTGTATTCTGTGTTAGCCAATAGCAAACATTGTTTTTCAGCTCAGTGTGATTCCTTTTGACCATCTTGCAGCGGGGGAACATTGGTGAGGATTGCCACATAAGGGCAACACTCCGGAGGAAGGTGCAATGTCATCCTATCATCTCAGCTAGGTAAATTATTTTTGGGCCGCAAGTTTGATTGTGTTATAGCGGGGTGTTGCAATCTATCAAACCCCTTACAGAGGTTACATGTAATGTTCTTGGCCTTATAAATCCAGAGGGCAGATTTAGATTCCCTGCGTAATTTGTGTGGTTTGTATGCATAGGCCCTGCTTGTTTCTGTTGCTCTTCTCTAGTGGCCCTAATAGCACCACTTTGTTGTCTTATGCCTACTGCACGAGTAGATTGGATGGCACCCAATGTCGAGGACCCCATATTCAGGCCTCCCTGGGGTACCCTACCCTCAACTACCCCCTCGCATGTGTCAATATCCCTCGCCCCTGTCACCATCCCTCGCCCCTGTCCCTAGGGGATTGTCCGGGACTAGGTTGCAAAGTAATGTCACTGTTGACTTTAATTTCTCAAATCTGGTGAGTATAGGAAGAAAGATGTAACTATCATTTCTTCTAAACAGGCAGTCAAAGCCACACAAAACTCAGTGAGAAATACAACACTATCTTGATTTACAGTTAAGTTTGGGCCAATTTCGCCTGTAGTGGGGGAATGACTTCCTGATACAGCAGTGGTAACTTCTGTGGTTATATCCTGGGCCTTTTTATTAGATCTAGCCCGTGCACAGCAGATAGGGTCTCGCTGTTTAGCCTTCTTTTTCCTTTTAGCAGCTACTTCAAACACTGAGGGAATCGGTGATGTTAAACAGGAGTTGTGGGAGATATGTACAATGTCTTGGGTTCCCAACGCAGGGGAATTGTCGCATTCAGTGTCACTCACTTGAGTTCCAGCAACAGTCAATGGATCAGTAGTGATACTAGCCAGCACACCTCCCACCGACAGGCGACGCTCCGTGACCTGTATCTCTTTGTCTATTGCTTTTGCAGCTCGAAGAAGAAAGCAGTCAAGTGTCGAGTTTTCAAGGATTTTTGGATTGGCCATCTTCCCATCCCCTGATTTCAAGCTAGCTGCCATCCCAAAGGTTTACTTAAGACCTGCTGAAAGTTTACTTGAACACTGCAAGGTAACTGATGAGGCTCTTGATGTGCTGTTGTATTCCAGAGGGCGAGACAGTATTGGTACCCAATAAAATAGGACCGAAGAGACCTGGCCCTGCCCCGACGTTGTCGTCCGCTGACGGGCACAGACGGGCCCGCCCTTGGCCCGGGCGCGGCCAGGGCAAGCCCGCGCGTGTCCCACACTGCGGGAGTTTGCCCCCTGTTCCAAAGCGCCTCCAGGCTCTATGGCGCGACGCAGTATGTGATGCCAGCAAGACGGGCAGGCTGGTTGATGTGGTCCCTCCTGGACCCTGGAGGGCTGCAGTGGCTGTTACCCGAGCTGCGGGAGTTCACGCCCTGTTATAAAGCGCCTCCAGGCGCTACGGCTTGACGCTGTATGTTGCACCAGCAAGAGGGGCAGGCTGGTTGATGTGGTCCTTCCTGGAACCTTGAGTGCTGCAGTGGCTGTTACCCATATATAAAATTTGATATTGCAATAGAGCACTAGCTACCCGAGATACCTATAACGGGGTTATGGGGTTATTTAGGGCAATGTCAGAAAACGATTTACAGCTATAAAAGGCATCCACAAGGTTAATGAAGTAACAACCACAGCAGCAAGTACCCATTGACACAAAGGAAATGCTAAAAGCCATACATCTCCACAACTAAATATCAGCTGTCATTTATAGAGCAGCTTAGATATGTTTGTGATTTTCAAACATCATCATTATTAGTTTCTCAAACAACATGGATTGCTATCAGATTTACACTTTCTATTTGGAATAACCATACTAAACAAAAACACATTTGTTGCCTCACAAATCCTATTTATTCCATGGGCTTCAAATATCAGCTTGTGATTTCCATAGTACAAATGCATCACATGGATAGATTCAGTCCCAACTGACCTAGTTTTACCTTCATATGCCAGGGGTATCACAATAAAGTGAAAGATACATAGATGATACCAAGGATGCCCACTGTTGGGTCAGGGCCACAGTTGTGCAAATGCTTCCTCCCATAGTGCTAAGAACCCCCACATCATAACAGCCATTTACAATATTAATCCAAGGATGGCCACACTTTTGTGATACATTGCCACAATTAGTCCAAGCATACTCACAATATGGGAAGGATAGCTGCTATTCCGCCATAACTAGTACAAGGATGCCCCCAGTATGTCAAGATTTACCATTATTATGTCAGTGCCAAATAGACGTAATTGCGCTAGAAATTAACCCCTTATAGTGGGGTTACCAGGTGCATTTGGTGTCCCCTGACATCTGAAATGGCTTCCAGGAAGAGACAAAGGACCTCATTACGAGTGTGTCAGTCGACAGACTGCTACACTCGTGGGGCCATGATGGGCGACCTTCCAATCACCCTCTTACTACCAAGACTATTGATCTGCCCTAGGATCCCCACTACTACCAGGGATCAGAAATCCCTGGCAGTTGTGCGGCCGGTTTGGAGGCCGAAATATGCTCGAAGGGACTGCCACAGCCCCACCAAGCACATTACAAATTTCCTCTCCACCACGGTTTTCTGTGGTGGAGAGGAAACAAAGGGGGCACCACTGGGCCCCTTTGCACCTAAGGACCATGGGGTGCACACAGGGAGACACATGTTGTGCCCGTTGTGTGTATGCACCCCAGTGCCTGCATGGCATGGACTGCAGCAGTCCATGCAGGTGCATTTTTTAACATTCCCATTGCAATGCCTATTTCATAGGCACCATTGTTGGATTGCGAACGAACCGCCAGCCAGACAGAAGAATACTTCGGGTTTAGCAGTGAGGAAGTGGAGCGGTCCCGCCCCCGCAATGCCACACTCGTAATGAGGCCCTAAGTTTTTCAAAGAGAGACAGAAGACATACCTAGATGCATGCATATGCATACATATAGAAGTTTTCAAACAAATACACACACACAGCTCCCTGGCGCATACTGGAAGTACCTGGTGGGCTAGTTGGCCTACAGGGGACCTCAGGAATGAAGAGGAATTAATTCTCTAACCTAAAACGCGCCACAGGACGTGTTTGCAGACATGTCTCCTCAGGCCATGCCCCCTTCATTCATCTTTATGTAAACGCGTCCCGTGGTGCATTTTAAGTTAGGGAATTCATTCTCTTTCAATACTGAAGGTCCCTGAGGGCCAAATAGCCCAACAGGTATCTCCAGTATGCGCCAGGGAGCTGCGTTGCAGACAGGTGTTCAGAGGCCACGCCCCATTTTACACCTATCTGCAACACAGCTCTGTGGTGCTTACTGGAGGTACCTAGTGGGCTAGTTTGACCCTATAAATCCTTAGAATCGAAGGGGACTTAATCTCTCAATTTAGAATGGTGACAGGGCGTGTTTGGACAGTGATGAAGGGAGGGGACGGGGCCTGACGTGATGTGTGCAAACACGCCCTGTGGCGCATTTTAAGCTGGGGAAAAACATCCACTTCAAACCTGAGGGACCATGGGGGCCAAGCAGTCCACCAGGTGCTTCCAGGAAGCGCCACTGCACTGCGTTGCAGAGAGGTGGTGCATGCTGTGCCCCTTTTTACATCTCTCTGCTACGCAGCTCTGTGGCGCTTACTGGATGTAGTATGAATTCCGATTTACTCACCTGTTATCAGAAGAGACCTTAGTGCAGCATCTTTGAGCGCAGTACTGATACTCAAAAGTAATTCTAACCATACTTACCAGTACCTTGAATTTCCTTCCATAGGTTTACTTTTACTGGTTTCACTTGGAAATACTTCTAAGTGTGGAGTTTAGGAACTTTAAAATATTCACTTAAAATCATCCAGAGAACGAATTCTGATTTACTCACCTGTTATCAGGAGAGAACCCAGTGCTGCATCTTTTAGCCCAGCACTGACCCTGAAAAGTAATTCTAACCGTACTTACCAGTGACTTGTATTTTCTTCCATATGAATCCATTGTCTGGTTTTCACCAGAAAGGTTTCTGTCTATTTTCACAAACTAATAACATTTCTTAAAAATCACCTGTATGACTTGGACGCATTCTTTCAACTGTTTACAGGAAATGCACCAGTGCTGGATCCAGGATCCACCACTGAATAAGAAAAAGTAATGATAACACGAATTACCTGCTAAGTGAATTTCCTTCCATAGGTCAACATTGAGTGGTTTTACTTGGAAATTCTTCTAAGTGTGGAGTTTTGGAACGTTAAAAAATTCCTCTAAAATCAGCCGAACTACGAATTCCGATTTACTCACCTGTTATCAGGAGAGACCTCAGTGCTGCATCTTTCAGCCCACTACTGATCCTGAAAAGTAATTCTAACCGTACTTGAATTTCCTTCCATAGGAATCCATTGTCTGGTTTCACTTGGAAATTCTTCTAAGTGTGGAGTTTTGGAACTTTAAAAAATGTGTCTAAAATCAGCCAAACTACGAATTCTGATTTACTCAACTGTTATCGGGAGAGATCTCAGTGCTGCATCTTTCAGCCCACTCTGATCCTGAAAAGTAATTGTAACCATACTTACAGTAACTTGAATTTACTTCCATAGGCTAACATTGACTGGTTTCACTTGGAAATTCTTCTAAGTGTGGAGTTTTGGAACTTTAAAAAATCCCTCTAAAATCAGCCGAACTACGAATTCCGATTTACTCACCTGTTATCAGGAGAGACCTCAGTGCTGCATCTTTCAGCCCACTACTGATCCTGAAAAGTAATTCTAACCGCACTTGAATTTCCTTCCATAGGAATCCATTGTCTGGTTTCACTTGGAAATTCTTCTAAGTGTGGAGTTTTGGAACGTTAAAAAATGTGTCTAAAATCAGCCAAACTACGAATTCCGATTTACTCACCTGTTATCAGGAGACACCTCAATGCTGCATCTTTCAGCCCACTACTGATCCTGAAAAGTAATTCTAACCATACTTACAGTAACTTGAATTTCCTTCCATAGGATATCATTGCCTGCTATATAAAATATATAGAAATAGAAAAAAATATATATTACAATTTCAATATTTTTGAATTATTTTTTTTCAATTTATATTAAAAATATGTAATATAAGTTAAAAAATAAAATATCTAAACTTAAATAGTTTAAAACATTGTAGTAAATCAGTGTAAAAAATATGACAATTATTACATTTAAAAGTTATCATTTACAAAACCTTTGAAATTCACTGAAAAAATGATAGGTTTCAGCCACGTTATAGTTAGGAATTAGCATTTAAAAAACCTTAGAAATTCACTGAATAAACCATAGGTTTCCGACATGTTATAGTTAGCTGGACATTTCACTGATACAAAACCATTGAAATTCCCCTGTTATAGTTAGTTCAGCTAACTATAACTCGCGCGCCCGCAACGCACTGCTGATGACGTCATATATTACATCACTCATGAAATGGTCAGTGACATCACTCATGACATCACTGATGACATCTCAAATGACATCACTGATGACATCATCCTTGTGAAAGAGTGGCAGACCTCCTCTCACCGTAATATAACCTTTGATACACACATTTAAAACATTTTTTTTTTAAATGGAGATACCAATACCAGTTACAACAACCTATTCAGTAATTCCAACATCTACATACACATCCACTCATTCATCAACAGTTCTATATAGTCACTCATACATGAACTCACTCATCATATGTAATCATACACCTACCTATACATCCTGTTACACACCGACACTCATCCATAGAGTCACTCACACGCATACTCACACATGCAAATAAACTATCAAACATCCATTTACTTGCATATACAACTATACACACACTACTACACTTACTTCTACAGAAATGTACACATACTTACTATCTTAAACAATCACTTATAGAAACACATACTTATTTATATAGGAACTCTTCCAATCTCTCACTCTCACATATACTCACTTATATACATCAATACTCACATATACTAGTTTAAAACATATGTAGTTACTCATAAAGATACTATTGAGACAGTCATTCACTCACTAACACACCCATAAACACACCCATCCACCCATACAGGCCTGCACACATGCTGTCTTCAAAACACATACAAACAGTGAGTCACTCATTCATGCATCTATGCACTAAGTAATACCCCCGCCAAACCATACAGACACTCATACTGATAAAAAAAAAAACGAATCCTCTAACCTAAAACGTGCCACAGGGCATGTTTGCAGACATGTCACCAGTTTTGCAACAACCAACTTCTGTGTGTATTGCTAATATAGATTTTGAGAGGCTGTAGAGTGTTAGATAATATGCCCTGTTAAATTCCCATAGAAGCCCTGGTTCACACCAGAACATGGGCTTCTATTGGAATACTCAAGGGCATATTACCAAGCTCATTATCGCCACTTTAGTGGCAGTTTCCTGCCACTAAAGAAGCGATGATTTTTAACGCCATTCTTGATAATATGCCCCTTAATTTTTTGTTGGGTGCAAACACGTACTCTTGATTCTGTGAGTGATTCTTCACTCAGAGATGCTGAATTGTGTCTAGCTCGGAGGGGCACCGAGGGTATGTGTGTGAAGATCTCCTCACGTAGGTTTCCCTTGTGAATTGGGACCAATGTTTTCCTACATGGTTGAGGAGAGGGAGGGCTGCTGCATTTAGTGGCGGATTGGCCTCGTTGCCCTGTTGGGGATTTTGCTCCTCTGAGAAAGTTGACCAGGGGGATTACTGCTATGCAAGTGAAGAAATGCTCTCTGTTAATTTGCTGTAAGAGCATGTCAGGTGATGGATTACGCATCTAGAAGGGCACCCATTATTCCCTAAATGTAAAGTTTTATAGACAATCGAAATGCACATTTTTGTATCAAATTTATTAGAATGGTGTCGAATGTAAAATAAGCTCTGGCTTTAGCCAGAAAAATAAATACAATTGGCTTGAAAAGCGAGATTCGGAAACGGTTCAGCAAAAAGTTGTTTTACAATCTTTCTTGGAAAATGTCAGTTCAAGTCCTCTTGCTTCGTAAACATGAAAACCTTCTGTTGGGCCTTCTGTGCATATTTGTGAATTCCAAAAACAGAGCGATGCTTCTAAAGGAGGAATCAGAGAATATGCTAACAGAATTTGAAATTAGGAAAAGAGAACACTAGTCTCATTCTCAAGCAGATATTATTACTGTCTGAAAAAAGTTCAATCCTTTGACTATGACCCATACATAGATATTTTGATTTTAAACTCTAATTCCACTGGAACGGAAAATATTATAGATGGAAAGCCAGTAGAATTAGTGTAAATTAATTTCAAATTTGTGTTAGATTAGACCATTCTATATTCAAACTTGAATCTTTCGAGAGGAGACTTCTGCAATAAATAATGCACGTAGGGCCATATTTACAAGCTCCTATTGCCACAACAAACTCACTTTCAGTGACGTTGTGGTGGTGATAGGGGGTTGGCCTTATTTACAAGTCAGTGTAGACCTACTTAATGTGGCTGAACACAGCCTTGTGAATAAGGCCCCTTTTCCGCTATACGAAGCGTAAAAACTAATGGTTTGCAACTTCTATGTGAATTGAAATAAGCAGCACACATAGAAGTTTCAAATGCCATTTCAGATTGTTTATGTGCATGAAGGTACATCTTCCTGCACATAAAACAATCTGTTGTGGTGCAAGGGTGCCTGCGCTGGCGCTAGCAACTAAAATTAGCGCCAGCTAAAGGTTGAAACTCAGGGCTGGCTGCACTGTATCCTTGTAAATATGGTCAGCCCTGCGTTTTGGAAGTGAGGGACAGCAGCGTTAAGCCAAGGTGTCTAACTCAGCTCTCCATCACTTCCTAGTAAATATGCCCTGTCTTTTCTTGCAACGGATATACATCTAAAGAAGGGGGGATCAAAATATGAAAAGAGGTCTTAACTATTCAAATGAATGCGCCTCAGTTGTCTGCGTACGTGCTGGCATTTGGGAGCATGCACACATGCAAACAGCATGCAGCAGCACACAAGGAATGCTCTGTTTGTGCACGAATCAAGGATTTTAGTTTTGGAACAGAACACTGAACGTACCTTGGACCCTCTGGCTTCTGCATAAGAAGGGTACAGAAAGAGGAAAAGACCCAAGGTGGAGCAGCATAAACTCACATTCAGGGCTAAACATGCATAAACAATAACAGCCTGGCAAACAATATATGTTTATGGGCACATTTTACCTTGGTCCTTAGTGGAGACCTTGGGTTCTTTGAGCCGGTGGGGGCAGGGGTAGGGGGGATTGTTTAGGACCACACAAAACCATGTAGTAGTCTTCAGGGGCATCAAGAAGGTTTTAGGATCCCAAGGCGCAGAGACACATTCAGGGCTATTCTCAAAGGTAACGCAGATGTGGGAGCAAGCTACATGTGTAAGTTTACTCTTACACTATTGAGTATCTTTGCTGTTTTATCTTATTCACCGTTTGCGAGAGTAAAATTACTCATAAGACTAGAATTTTACTGGACACGTGAGGTGAGGCAAAGACGGATCGCGAGGTGAGGCAAACCGCAACTGTTTGCAAAGCTGAGTCAGAGGTGTGGCTAGGATCAGACAGACGGAGGTTGCAGCTTCAGGCTGATGTATCCAGTGCTTAATTTGAGCAGGTACTTTCAGGTGCTCAGCACCGGCACTTCTTTCACAGGGCCGGGGCTACAATTTCTGACCCTGCAAGTGGTGGTCTCAATATTAATTGTTCAAATTCAAAATAAAAAGAATAACATTCATTGCATGGTGACTGGCTGGTAAATGTTCTTAGACAGGCCAGCCTCTCCCTGTACAGGCAGGCATGAGTGTGTATCACCACATTAGTGATGATATCATCACACCAATCACAAATCCAAGAGGTCATTGACAAACTATGGCTTGCATTCTATTACCAGAGTCTGCTGCACCCTGCAACTGCCTGAGCCTAAGCATCCCATTGGATAATTGTAGCTGGGGGCTGGCTCATGACGGATTTGAGGTAAGGAAGCTGTGAGAGCACATTTGGAGCGTGGGAGTGAGGGCTCTTGAGGAAGAATAAACTAAAGTAAGTGTGGACATTCCACTTGCTGTATAGCCAGAGTAGCATATCCTGCAGTCCTGCATTGCTGCTATCCTCAATGTGCTCGATGCAGCGGTGGACCAGCACAACTTTTGTGCGCCATGGCGTCACCTGTAGAATCTGTGCTCTGCACCGCAGCATGGTAATTGATGTAAAAAGCAGGGGTGCAGCACACATAGAGGGACCAAATCGCCTTTAATAACTGTTTATGTGCAGGAAGGTGTCCCTTTTGGCACATAAACAATGATCCCTGCAGTGAAGGCACCCTTGCACCATGGCGCAAGGGTGTCTGTGTTGGCACTAGGCAGCGTTTTTGGCACCGGTGCAAGGGAAAACACAGGGGTGCTCCATATTCTGCATTTTTTAAATGATGCAGTGAAGGGCTGCTAAATTGCTTACAGGGCCACACTACGTTATTTCTTTGGAAATATGCCCCGTTGTTTCAAGCCAAAACCTATCCAAAGTTACTAAGAACTAGGCATATAAGTATTGAAGAATAATGGAAGGCCCTTTGTAAAGTTTGACTTATCCACTTTCTGTTGCTTACTGCTGAATTTGAGTGCTAAGCTGGTACTGACAAGGTGACACCTTGCTCAGACAGTGTTATTCTGGGTAAAAATCTCAAAATAAAGAAGTATTACTATCACAAGATGTTCTGTATTACGCAGCATGATTTGACTTTTGTTACTGTTGGCTCTGCCAAATAATTGGTCCCTCCCTTGCTGCATAATTCCAGTAGCACTGGCTTTATTTGGCAAACACTGTATTATGGGAGTTGGAGTTTTATTTTTACTAGAATGGTTTACACTGACTTAATTGTAACTCTGGTATTCCTGCCATTTTTGCAGGTTTATCCTCAAACATTTTGCTTTTTGTCTCCTATTTTTATGACCCTCTTTATGTTGCCTTTATAACTCTGGTCACTTTGCCACTGCTGATCAGTGCTAAAATGCATATGCTCTCTTGTCTAAATTGTAAGTCTGATTGGTTCTCCATGATTGGCCACTTTGATTTGTTGATATTTCCCTTGTAAAGTGCACTATGTATGCCCAGTGCCTGTAAATCAAATGCTACTAGTGGGCCTACAGCAGTGGTTGTGTCACCCACATGCACAGCCCTGTAAATCTGTCTCAGGCCTGCCATTGAAGGGTCTGTGAGTGCAGTTTTAAACTGCCATGTCAACCTGGTAAGTGCACCCACTTGCCAGACCCTAAGCTTCCCTTTTGCTGCATGTGAGGCACCCGTAGGATAGGCCCAAGGTACCCCCATGGGCAGTGTGCACTGTTTGTGAAAGGAAGTACATGTACTAGTGTGTTTTACATGTCCTGATAGTGAAATACTACAATTTCATTTTTTTACTATTGCAAGGGACTAGCTCCCCCAGAAGTTATTATTGGAGCTGCCTTGTAAAGTTCTAGACGCATCATTTTTAATTGGGAACAGCTAGATATTTAGAGTTTGGGCTGTCAGAGCTCAGAATTAAAAAAACATATCCTTTTAGTAAAGAGGGTTTTTGAATTGTGTGTTTGAAAATCCTACTTTCGGAAAGTGGGAATTGTCCTGCTTTGCCTACCTGTGCCTCTGTCTGACTGTGGAACCAACGTCTGGTTTAGACTGACAGCAGGGTTATTTGTTCATTTACTCTAGACAGTCACACAAAGGGAGTTGAGGTGTGCCCTGCATATCCAGATGGCCCATCACCAGGCTGATGCACCTCCCTGAGCTAGAGTGGTGGGAGGTGTTGTCAACTTCACCTGAATAGAGCTGTTCTTGGCCTTTCACAATCCTGTTCCCACCCTACTGAGTGTGTCTGGAGCCAAGACCCGTCAGGACAAGAGCTTGTGCACTACAAAGACAATAATTTGAATGCCTGCTACAAAGGCCAAAAGGGTATAAGTATTGGACATAAAACCCCAGACTTGTAGAACACTTCTGTACCAAGAGGAACCTGTGTCAAGGAGAAGAGTGAAGAGCTGTAAGGAGGAGTACTTCTTTGAGTTGCTATGCTGGGTTGGCCTGCAGTTGCCTGTTCTGCTTTGGAGAGGAAAAAGAATGGACTTTGCTTTGTATCCTGCTTGTGAAGTTTCTCCAAGGGCTTATGTGTGCTTGCCTCCTGTTGGAAGTCTCAGGGCCATCAATGATTCAGGTGTAGCATCCCTTAACTCCACCTCTTGGAGATCTGACCTGCCTTGTAGTGCCAAATCCAGGTTTGGACCCTTGGAGGTTGTTCCTGCTACATAGATCTGCTTGAAACCATCAAAATTGGTGCATTGACCTTTAAGTGCCTGTTTTCAGATGCAGCACTACCGTGCTAGAGAAATGTCCATGCACCTTTCGGATCAAGAAATTGACCCAGTGCCTCTCAGCGGCTGAAGAAACTGCTTGCTTCCTGAGTTCAGTGCACTGTGTCTCCAAAGTCCAAGACTCCCACACTCACTCCTACGCAGGCCCTTCTGTGCAGCTGAAAGAATGGATGCATTGTGGGACCACAGATGAAGAAATTGATGCACGCATGTGTGCTGCCACCACATCGACATCCAGCGGGTCTGGATTTCCACACATTGCACCTGTTCAGCAATTTTTTGACGCATCACCCGCAGACCAGAACCATCTTGGATTTCGATGCATCACTTCCCCCTACAATCTGATTCAACGCATCACTTCTCCTGAGTGCATTAAAACTGACGCATCACCTCCCAGTGGACTCAGGAACGGATGCATCCCTGTGTTTTCCCTCCTCTGTGGTGGTTTTGCCTTGTGGATTTTGATGCATCTGAGGTACTCTGTGTAAAATCACCACATCCATATAGTTCTATGAACATAATTGCTTGAAACCTTTTAAAAGTTGTATTTTGAGTTGTGTAATGTTGGACATTTGCCATTTTGGTCTTGTTTGGTTTAGTTAAATATACTTTCTTTTTCTAAACTGGTGTGGTGTCCATTTGCAGTGTTTTCACAGTTTTTACTGTGTGTGTTATCTACAAACACTTTACACATTACTTCTGAGATAAGCGTTATGCTCATGTCAAGCTACCAAGGGGTGTGCAGGGTGTAGCGCTCTAGTGCTCCGAGGGTCTCCACAGAGCCCCGGAAGCACTCCCACACATTGTATCACCTTCTGGCCAGGCGTGGCCAGAAGGCTATAAATAAACGGACGGGAGTAGCACGGTACTTCCGGTCCACTACAGCATACTCAGAGTCTGTGTCTCTTTACTGGTTCCTCCTGCACCGCCACACTAGGCCTGCCAACCTCCATCCAGGATATGAGGTGCCACTAGTCCTCACAGAACATGCAGCCCCCCTACACAGGGGTTATCTGGGTGCGTAACTCCCTTATCCTGATTGGAAGGAAGGGTCCCTACTTCGACAGAGTGCAAGCCGCTGCCAACTGGAGACGCCCATTTCTAACAAACTCCATGTACAGCAATAGTGCTTTCCTATGAATGACTGTTTAAGTTATTTATTCATTGATTTACCTATGTATTTATTTAGAAATCACAACATATTTTTTTGCAAGCACCTCTTTCCTCCTAAACAATCATACCTCCTACTTAGTATTCATTGAGGAAAACTGAAAGGATTTATAAAATATGCATTCAACTTCGGAAATGCAGCAGGGACTATTATTTGATACTTGACACCAAAAATGATGGGTAAATAATTCAGCGTTTAAAAAGCTGCCTCGCATTCAGTTTTATTCTCGAGTTCTGAGCCTCACGTGATCGTACAAAATGTGTTTACCATTAAGGAGATGCCGTGAAGCTGTTATGTACGTCGCTCAACAGATGGCAATGAGAAGGGTGTTTTATATCATGAGATAAAATGACAGTGCCATCTTGTCTGTCACTCTTCTTGGCATGATTGCCGGCAAGCAGAAGTTGTTTTACTTTTAATTGTCTTGGCTTCATGGCTGTATTTGTTTAGGAAACGTAATTCTGTCCTTGTTGCAGTGCTAGACGAATGAGTGCTAAAGTGCATGATTTTCTAGTGAGTGTAATTTTGAAAATTGTGTAGCACGGACATCTTTAAAGTTGCTACTACATTTCGCAACGAATATTACTTGCTGGTTGGTGAATAGAAAACGACGCAATGCATAGTAAGTTCATAAAATGTAGCCAGCACCGAAAGTTTGTTCGACATACAAGGCATAGACTTGTGGCCTCTCACTTTGCTTTCTAATGAAAAATTAAAGTGGGCTTTGGAACAGCTCACTGTATATAATAGTTTAGCTTTTTTGCCAATCTATTTGCCCGCCTCTTAATTGAAGGTTTTCATAGATGGCATACAAAGTGCACACACCCCAGATACGTTTACCCCCCCCTTTAATAGAGACACCTGAGTCCAGTTTGGTTTCCGCAGTTTTTACGTTTTTATTAAAATTACAGTTCAAGACCAATTATTCCATTGGTCTCCATTTCTTTATTGTAAACTTTAAAACTTGTTTATCAACATCACAGTATTCAAATATTAATATTCACAAGTATGTACATATTCATTCTATTTACAGCCCGTTCTCCAACGGGGCTTTGCTTGACCTTCGGGCTGTGCCAACAGGCCACAACCAAGTTAGCCTGCTCTCCTTAATGTAACCGTCCTCCGGTTAACTGAGCCGCATGTAAATAATCTGCCACCACTTGTGGCACCCAACGGCTTCCAGGGTAGAGTTAGAGAATCCAGGGCAACCAGCAGGTCAACCCCAAATCTCCCACCAGCCCGGAGCCCAAGATGATATTTAAGACATGTTCTGGGGTAAAAAATGGCACTGACCAAAGGAGTCCCTGTGATACCTCTTGTCCAGGACCCCGCCACAGGACGAGGCGCTTACTGGCGGACTCGACCTCCCTCCCTGCGCTCAAGAGCTTCCGAAATGGCTCCTAGCACTGTTTGTATGAAAAGTTCATTGCCCGCCACTGAGAGGTGTACTCCGTCCCCAGCGTACAGTTCGGGCCTAGACGTTTGTATTAGTTTATGCCTGACTGTACCAATGCTCGATTTCTGAAGTATTTCCACCACTGACTGATTCAACCTTTTCACCGACTTATTCACCACCTTCGGTGGCGCGCCCCATGCCGATACCTGCCTCGGAATGACTTCGGACCATAAAAAAATGAATTCGGTAACATATTCTTCATAGCTGCCAGCGCAGTGAACAATGGGTCTTTTACACCCCTCCTTTCCGCCGGGATCATGTTGTTGCCTCCACAATGCAACACCTGTACATCTGGGATAGGCATGCCTCTGTTCATGGCTGCCCGCAGGTCGTCAGGTGCGTCAGCTAAAAGTTGCCCCCCTACCCTCACCCAATGGTGGTCAAAGCCTTGGGCCTCCAGCGCCTTTCTTTCCAGCAAACTCTTGAAGACCAACCCCGCTCTGCGAATAAAGGAGTGGCTGCACCAACAAATTTGGGGTCTTTTGGGTGTGGTACCTAGAGCAAGATTTGAAATGAAACAATGGTCAGCACTAACTATGTACAATAAGGGAGGCACGCTACTACGCTCAAACTAGTTGCGGACGAATGTAACGCTCGTAACACGTTGACTTCCAGCGCCATAGCCTCCTAATAGTTTATTCAGGGGGCCCCAGGCCTGCCGCTGTAGTAGCCGCCCCAATGCGGAATGAATGAGATGTGAAGTCAGTTGAGTCTACACCCAACCTAGTCAAAGCCAGCTTAACCACCCTTGTGAACTGAAATCTAGTGAGGGGAGAACCGTCCCTATGCAACAAAACTCTGTCATCGTCTCCTTGCGGCCTGATGTGCAAGAACTTCCCTGTCAGTCTAACCGGACAGTACGACACCCCCGCTACACTGCCTAATTGTAACCACGTCCCCTTGCCCAGAGGGTCTGTCTTTGATCTACGTACCCTGACTTTCAGGACGTCCCCTGCCTCAATCAAGTCTCCGCACCGTAAGCCCCCCTCATTATCCGCCTTAGAGGCTGGGAGCAATTCCGAGATCCTGAGTGCCCCATAAAAAGCTAGTACGTAAGCTACCCTAAATAGCTGGGTTTCGTAAGGGGAAAAACAAATCTTGGGCAGGGTCTCCAGGATGTCTACCAGCCTGGTCACGTCTATGGGCCTTCTTAAATCCTTCGCCCCAGGGGCTAAACATTCCCATCCCCTCACAGCTCTCCTCACTCCCTGGTCTTTTGTTGGATCTGCCACCCTACTTAAGCCAGCATAGAATGCTAACGCCGACAGTTGCCTCTTCATCATTGCCACTGATTTCCCGCTGTCCCTCTGATGCACTATGAAGCCTAACACTCTCAAGGGTGAGAAAACCTCAACTAAACCTGCCCCTTTTAAGTAATCTTGATAGAACTGCCATGGCCTCTCATACATACTCTTAGTCTAGGGGGCCAAGGATGCAGTTATCAACTCAGGGGCTGCGGCGCACCAAGCTTCCATAGCCTCGCTGGGAAGTCCGTCATCTCTCTGTCTGCTCGGCCTTCCTGCATGACTGTGAACCCTGAGGACCGAGGAATAGAAAAGTCATCTAGGTAGTGTACCACTGCATTGGATTTATCCGTTAAAAGGAATTGCTCCACCGCCCATTCTAAAAACCTGGCAAAAGATTTGAATACTGCTCACACAATTGAACAGCCCATCGGCATGCACAGGTCAATGAAGTAATCTCCTCTGAAGGTGAAACCCAAGAACTTAGTATCCTCCGGATGCACTGGCAGGAGCCTAAATGCAGCCTCGATATCGGATTTGGCCATTAAGGCCCCTTCACCCAGGGCCTGCAAATTTTTGATTGCAGTGTCAAATGTTGTATAACGGACCGTGCAAAGATCTGGGTCAAGCTTGTCGTTTACAGATAGACCTGGGGGGCTCGACAAGTTATGTATCAGGCGAAATTTCCCTTTCTCTTTTTTAGGCATTAACCCCAGTGGGGAGCAGACCAAATCATGTTTTGGAGGTTGACTGAAGGGACCAGCCACCCTCCCCCAGGCAACTTATTTTATTATCTTATTTTCCGCTGCTTCCATATTCTGCAGCACCGAGCTCTGGTTGCGCGGGGGGACACTGGTGGGGGTGGCTGAAGACGGGATACGAAAACCGGATATAAAACCATTATGTTGGAACTGAGCCTCTTGCAGCTTGTCGTATTTGCTAAGAAGGTGATTCAGGACATGCGTTTTAATGGGAGTTGGCAGATATCTTGGATGGCTGGGGTGGCTTCCCTTTAGCTGAGGCTTGGACCGGCTGCTCTCTTGGTCTTCCTGACTTCTTAAAGCACCTGACCTCTGGGTGAGTCGAGCCCCCACAGTAAGAGCAGCAATGTTTGAACCTACACGTAGCCCCTCTAGTGCACTCATTTTTGTTATACAGCCAGCAGTCCTGTTTTTTATCTCCTGCCCCTTTGTCGCTACGAAAGGACTGATTGTTTGAAGGGTAAGTAGCCTTGTTCGCAGGTGCAGAGGAATAAAACACTGCATGCCATACATTATTCTCCTGTTGGTCCCACGCTATCCCGGGATGCACTGCCTTCATTTGCCTAAACTTGGTGTCATATTGTAACCACCCTGTGCCTGGAAATTCAGAAGCTGCCCCATGTATCAAAGATATGTAACTGATTATCTGGGGGGCCAACGCGGGGTATCTCTCTACCATGATGGCAGCATAAATGGTGAATCCTGTAATCCAATTCTTTATAGACCACTCAACATATACCTTTTTCTGCTTGTACTTGCCTTCCTTGCCTTCCCTAGTCTTACCAGGAACTACACCCGCATTGATGAGATCGAATACGTCAATATATTCCCCTCTTAGAATCTTTTCTTTGGTGTCTGCGGGCACGTGCCATGTGATCTCTGCAGATGGTGATAGAGTCATGGGTGAGGAACCATAGATCAACGGGCTGTAAGCTAATGATGGCTGCCCCGTCGGGACCAGCCCTCCCTGAATTTGATGAACTGCTGGCCCTGCCACATTTGCGCTGGAGTTTGGTGTTTGCCCCTGGGTGGACAAAGTAACTACATTTTGGGCTGGACCCATAACCCCCGGTCCTACAATTCCCAGGTAAGCTGTGGAGAATACCATTGCGCTAGCAGGACAATTACTAATTGCCTGCCCGTGTGAGGTTGTTGCTGCTACCCCTGGGGATTGCGCTACCCCCCCAGACTGTACCCAGACTTGGGCTATTCTGCTACCAGGCTGTGCGACTACAGGAGGCAAAGATGTATGAGCGCATGGCGCCTCCGCATTAGCAGCAGGCGCCACGCTCAAGTGCGCAGTGTTAGGCTGACTGTTGCTTCCCCCAGCTGCGCCCGAATGAGGGATACTGTTCTTTTTCGTCGCGTTAGGAATCAAGTCTAATGTCTCGAGCACCTCCTTCTCACCTGAGGATGCTGGTTGGGACTCGGCTGTCCTGGGCCGCTTTTCCTTCGACGCATCTTTGAGCCTTTCTGGCGTGCACCGCGCCCGCTTGCCTCGCCCTCTTTCCTCCTGCGCATCCTCTCTTGCTCCTTCTCTCATTGCTTTTAATGCCCAATCGACGCCTTTCTCCTTCGTGAATTCCAGCAGCTCCGTTAATGCGAGGTAGTCATCACTTTTGGCCGTGGCCCCTTTGCCCTTCGTTGGCCGTTTCGGCGGCATTCTGCACTTAAAGATAAAAATGTGTTAGCGCTACTTGAAAATGACACTACCCTTAGTCTAGGGTTGCCCAACTGTTGTACCTGTCAGAAAGAAGACTGTGTTTTCATTTGCCGTTGTAGGCTCACTGAGCCCAACAATGATACTCATGCAAAAAGCCAGTACTCGGCCTTCGATGGATGTTCTCCCGCCCTGATGCGGACTTGCTGATTAATTTACTCTTCACTGTCCCAAATGTTCAGTTTATAATGCGTTTCTAGGTGGGCTGCTTGGTTATTTATTTTTAGTAAGGATGTAAAATTATCAGTTAAAATCTCCTCTTTAACCCGGGTCGTGGGAGCATCACGCGCGCTCCGTTCTCACCCAACGCGCAGCGGACCCCTTTCAACTTACGCGCTCCAGCTTTTTGCTCTTCTTCAACGCTTTTAAAACCCTACAACCCGACGCTCATCCCACCGTGGTGTTCAACCAAATCTCATTCTGGATCCGCTTGCTACCGTACACTCATGCATAGTTCGTATGGAGCATCTTCCCACACTCATTCACACTGCGAGGCCCACTCACCTAAGCTGGAAGTCGGATAGATTTCACGCAACCTGGTTCTGCTGTGACTTCTTTATGCGACGTCCGACTCCTGGGAGGTCAAGTGGACAAAGAGGGGGTCCTAATGTGAGACGCGGGCTTTTAAGCTTCGCGCTCCAAACTGCTTCCGGTCCCCTCTACCCTATTGGTGACGTGCTTCCTGTTTTCCCTTTGCTATCCCTTCCGGGTCGTGCGACCCGGAAGGGAGTTCCTTACCTTTGTGGCCCTTTGGCTGCCACTAACGGCGCCACGTCCCTTTTGCGGGGTGGCGCCTTGCATTCTTGTGCTTCTGTTTGTCCCGCCCCTGCATCTGAGCTTCCTTAAAATCCGTTTGATTGGATGACTTGTATCCTTTTCATGCTTACACTCAGGAAAGTACTCCTTTTTTATTTTAGCACTCCATGGGAGAGCATGTGTTTCCTTGCTCTCTGCGCCTCACTCCTGTGTGCTAATTCCAAATCAATCCTCTTTCCATCCATGCACTCCAAAATGATTATCAATTCCCTAGCTCGTCTCGCCCTCCCTTGTCCTGCTTGGCCTCCATAAAAATGTTGTTTCTCCACTTTCAGATGCTCAGTTCTGCCATTGGCTTTTGGTTGCTCCCTCATGCTACCTCCACCATTCCTCTTTACCTCCCTCACCTCTACCAGTTGCCCTTATTTTTGGATTTAATACGCTTCTTTGCTCCTCCTTTTCTCCCGTGACCCTTCCAGATTGGCGCCCCTATGGCATTCTTCCCTTTCCCACTATGCAGTGGCTGATGCAATTCGCTTTGCCATTGTCGGATGCTTTTATGAAGCACCCACCTTGGCAAAAAATAATAGAAGCAACAGCCCATGCTAGAAAGTATAGAAAACTATTAAAAGACATTGTTGAATATGCATTTTAATTGATGCAACTTCATGACAGACCCCCAGATGCATCAAGCATCCATTTTACAATTCCTTATTAGTGATAAATAAGGATTCTCTAATAAGGAATAGCAAAATGGCATGCATGAAGAACTCACTTAAAAAATTACGATTTCTTAAAATTCCTTAATTGCGACTCGCAAATTGCGACTCGCAATTAAGGAATACCTCACTATTCATTCCTATGGGCGTAGAGGCCCATAGGAATGAATGGGAAGACAATCTCAATTTGCGATTCTCAATTAGAGAATAGCAAATTGAGATTGCAATCTCAAGGGTGCCAGGTTGTCAAAAGGACACCCTGTTGCACCCCTGAAATCTGCATATGAGTACATTTTGCACAAACACATGCCCTAAGGGCATGGCTGTGTTTAAAATTGAACTTTTTGCAAATTACCATGAAATTTGCACCCCCTATTTGCGAAACTGCTAATTATTTTACTTTAATACATTGTATTTAAGGAATCTCAATTTGAGATTCCTTAAATGCAATAGCAATTTAAGTAATCGCAATTTTGCGATTTCTTAAATTGCGACTTTTGCATTTGGGATGATGCATCCCAAATGCAAAAATACCGGTCGCAAAGGGGCAGATTCTGAGAATCTGCCCATTTGCGAGCGGATTTTAGCTTGATGCATCTGAGCCAGAATCTGTTAGACATATGGAACGTATATAAAAAACCTTTTTCGCAAACATTCTACACTCTCAAGATGACCACTATGTTTCATCTCACAACATGACGGAAATACAGGTTGTATGTCAAAATATTGATGACAGATATATTATTATACAATATTCAGGGACACTGGACTTTGCGGCTGGAGAGGGCCAAATTATGCGACAGGCTTGAGTAAATTATGCGGCAGGGAAAGGCAAATTATGCTGCATAACGTGGCACATTGCGTAATAGTATTACTTCATTTATTTACCATTTTTAAACGTGGTAGCATTGTGTGGGCATTAGTTGCACCCCAATAGTACCAATTTAACACCTACATTTAGCAATAAGCAACAGAAAATTGACCATTCCAGCTTTGCGAAGGGCCTTCCGCAGAGTGGCAGCATGTGATGGAAAGGGGCGACCACTCGGTCCCCCCGAACGTATGGTAGGGGGCCCGGATCCCCCCGGTAAACCATTTTGGGGGGGGGGCGTGTCTCGGCTGGTATGCCCGAAGCGGCGTAGCCGGGGCGCGCCTTTTCCCGCCCAAGAGGGGTTGTCCTAGACACCTACACCGTTGACCACGCCCCGTAGGCGTACCAGAGGAGGGTACACGCCCTCCCGAAGAGGAATAAAAGGAGCAACGATCCAAAGAAGCATCCTCTTGTTCCTGTGCTTGGAAGCTGCACTCTCTCGTTGCAGGTGAGCCCTCGACGGAACAAGTAGCAATTTTGAGAACTTGTAATTTTTGTGTTTCTCTTCCAGGAGCCTTCTCTTCACTTCGGACCTCCGGATCCAGGACCTCGTTGAGCAGCTAAGCAGCAAGGGTCGAGTATCCGAACAACGATGCCTGGCAAGAAGGTCGGAAAGAAGGCAGGGACGGAGCAGATGCTCCGCATGCTGATGAAAGATATGGCGAGCATGAAGAAGCAAATGGCGGCAATGAACAATACGGGTAGACCGAAGAAGGTCATCGGACCAGCATTGCCAGGAGTAGTTCCCGCAGGGAGAGGTAAAAGGGCCAGGAATAGGGCGGCGGGGGGGGAGGCCCCAGTTCCCGAGTCACCCCCAGTAAGCCCAGTTAGTCCGGTCGAGGCCCCGGTACCGATCCCGGATGCGGGCCAACAGATTCCGGTTGTAGTTACGCCCACCAGCGAGGAGGAAATGCCTCCGGAGTTGGCCGCCCAGTGGGCCGCGTGGCTTGGGAAGAATACCGAGGGTGCGGCGGCACCCGGAGACACAGCCAAAGAGGCTAAGTTGCTAATGAAGCAGTTGCGGCAATCACGAGATGCTGCGAAGGCGAATGTCCCTCTTGTCCCCTCACTGATTCCCTCGGAAGGACCAACGGCTGGCGGTGAAAAATCAGCGGGACCAGCTATGGAGTCTGGTAAGCAGCCACTGCCGATGGCAAGTGGGGGGTCTTTGCCCTCAAGGAGGGAAAAAGTAGTTCAACATATTCCACTGGCCACGAAGGAAATGATTTGGGCTGATAAATATGTAAATATGTTTTCACTTCTGACTGACCATCACGAGATTGAGTATGTTAAGGCTCAGAAGGATTTGTGGCATCCGAGTGTGTGGCGCACAAAAATGGCGGGCTTCAGGGTGGATGAGACGATCTCTAATTGGGCCAAGGCCTTTGGGATGTTTACAGCTATTATGGGGGAACGTAAGCCAGAGATTTCAAGTGAATTGGCCTGTTATCTGGCACGCATAATGGATTTCTATGAGACATATGAGGGCGATCAATGGAGGGGTTATGATAGTAAGTTTCGTAAGGCCAAGGAGCACGATTCGTCTCTGACGTGGGACTGTCTCGACTCCGTATCTTGGCAGAAGCAGCTCTTTCCGGGCACGACGAAGTCGTCCTCGCTCGGCGTGTATGGGTCGGCGCCTTCCCGCCATCAATCGGCGGCGCCCTTTCGAGCAAACCCCGCTGGTGATCACCAACCCAGGAGTGGTGGCAATGGGGGTAGGAGAGGGGTTTGCTGGAATTTTAACAGAGGCAAGTGCACGAGGCCACAGGGCACATGTATATTCAGGCATGAGTGTGCAGGATGCAGACACTCTTCACACCCTGAGAGTTCGTGCAGAGCCAAGAATGGGGATACCGGGGGTAGAGGAGGTGCCAAACAGGTCTAATATCGGCCAAGGGGAACCACTACCTACCCCCGTAGATATCATGGCAATGATCCCCTGGCTAAACGAATACCCTGATCATGTCTCCGCTGGGGTGTTAAGGGACGGCTTCTCGTATGGTTTCCACATCCCGGCGGGGGATTTTCGGGGGGAATCACTGTGTAGAAATCAACTGTCTGTTCAGCAGCACCCGGTGGTTGTAGAAAGCAAGATTGCGAAGGAGGTTGCCCGGGGCCGGGTCGCCGGCCCATATAGGCACCCGCCGGTTCCTAATTTCATTTGTTCACCGTTGGGAGTAGTCCCCAAGAAGGACCCAGGTGAGTTTAGGTTAATTCATAACTTGTCGGCTCCTAGGGGTCTTTCGGTAAACGATGCGATTGATCCAGGAGTCTGTTCGGTGCGGTACGCATCCTTTGATGAGGCCGTCGCCATGTTGAATCGCCTGGGGCCCGGAGCGCTGATGGCTAAATCGGATATTGAATCAGCATTCCGGTTGCTCCCGGTACACCCTCAGGATCAGCGTCTGTTAGGTTTTGTGTTTCAAGGACGCTATTACATAGATAGATGTATGCCAATGGGTTGCTCCATCTTTTGTGCTTATTTTGAGAAATTCAGCTGTTTTCTGCAATGGGCGTTCACCAGAGCTACGGGCTATACACAGGTGATGCATTACCTAGATGATTTTTTGTTCTTGGGGCCAGCCGGTGACACGAAATGTGCACAGGCGTTAATGGAATTTTGCAACCTCATGAAACGGTTTGGCGTGCCATTGGCACCGGGTAAAACGGTTGGGCCATCCACTTCACTCGAGTTTCTTGGAATTGAGCTCGATTCAGTAGAGGAATGCTTCCGTTTGCCCAGGGACAAAGTAATGAAATTTAGGGCCTCGCTAGAATTGTGCATTAGCAAGGAAAAGGTAACTCTCCACCAGTGGCAACAAGCAGTGGGCCAGCTTAACTTTGCCCTCAGAGTAATACCAATGGCCCGCCCCTTTTCCCGCTCTATTTCACAAGCCATGGTCGGTCTTAAGGAAGGACACCACCGCACGAGACTGTCTGCAGAGGTCCGCCAGGATATGCACATATGGTTGGCATTTCTGGCGGATTTCAACGGTCGAGTGGTATGGAGCAAACCACCAGCATCCTCGGACGAGCTGGGTTTGTGGACCGACTCGGCGGGGAGCGTGGGATTTGGCACCATCTTTGGTAATCAATGGTCGGCGCAAACATGGCCGACGTGGTGGCACACCAGTGGGTTAACAGGTAACATTGGGTTTCTTGAGTTGTTCCCCATTCTGGTGGCCCTAAAAGCATGGCCGGACAATTTCCGTGATCGTTCAGTGGTGTTTTGGTCTGATAACATGACCGTGGTTGAATGCATAAATACCCAGGCAGCACGCTGCAAGTGGATTTTGAGAATATTAAAGGAAATTGTACTACTGTGCATGAGACTGAACGTTCAGTTTAGGGCAAGGCACGTGCCGGGTGTACTGAACAAGGCGGCTGATGCACTCTCTCGTTCCCACATGCAGGCCTTCAGGGGTTATCTACCTTCTGCGGATCTAGTGGCGGCACCATTTCCCGAAGCTCTCTGGTCACTCGGTGCCCCGGATTACAGGACCTCGTGGGAGCCAGCTTAGCCCCCAGGACAAGGAAGGCGTACGAAGGAGCGTTTCGTTCCTATTGTGCATTTTTGGGTCCAGCAGGAGGGGATAAGTGGGGACAGGAGGAGTATGTACTGAAGTTCTTAGTAGCACTCCACAAGGCAGGCCGATCAGCATCAACGGCCAATAGGCACAGGGCCGCCATTGCATTCATGGCGCAGGCGTATGGCATCAAGGACCCTACATCGTCCTTTTTGGTAAAGAAGGCACTGCGAGGATGGCAACGCCTCGAGGGTCGTAGAGTAGACGAGAGGCACCCGATTGGGTTAGAAAGATTGTCCCTGTTGATGTCGGTGCTCCCCGTGGCATGTTCCTCCCAGTCCGAAGCAGTGCTATTCCGGGCCGCTTTTGCATTAGCATTCCATGGGGCTATGCGGGTGAGCGAGCTGGTGGCGAAAAATAAGAAGGATGTGGGGGGAGGTCTGTGTCGGGAGCACGTCCAGATCAAGGGTGATTCAATGGTAATCACAATCGCCAGGTCTAAGACCGATCAGGGTGCGATGGGGGACAGTATTGTGGTCCAGCGCATGCGAGGGTCCCCCATGTGCCCGGTGCAGTGCGTTGAGGAATATCTGGCGCAAAGGGCGGCAGCATGGGGGGGAAGCTTGCTGAGACACACCGACGTCACCCCACTGACAAGGTTTCAGTTTCAGCGGGTGTTAACTTTGGCAATCGCAGCAGCGGGCTTGGACCCGAGCGATTTTGGGACCCATTCCTTCAGGATAGGGGCTGCTACAGAGGCTACAGACAGGGGTCAGAGTGTTGAAATGGTAAAACACTTGGGGCGATGGTCCTCGAATTGTTATAAAAGGTATGTGCGGTTGCACATGTTGTGAAGCTAATGTCATGCACTCACGCTTCTTGTCTTTTGTTTGGTTTACAGTTTTGCGAGCTTGCAAGGCGGGGCGGACTGTGCAGTTGACCCGACACCTGGGGACCAACGGTCAAAGATCACCGGCTGAGGATAGAGTGGTGTGGGCCACTCATACGTGAGGCGTGCCGGGGACGTATTCAAAGCAGGTGACATGATTCACGCAGCTGGGGAATACGGGTACAGGGTGACCTTCCACGGAAGGGGCGGGCTCTGTATTGACCAGTTTCAATGTTTTGTTGAGGGACTGTTAGGGCGGACAAGGTCACCGCCGTCTATAATCATAGTGCATCTGGGAGGCAATGATTTGGTGGCGCTCGGTCGGCGAGTACTCCTCGAGCGTATTCTATCCACTGTTAGTTGGTTGGCAAAGAGGGTTCCAGGGTGCACGATAGCATGGTCACACATGATTCCAAGGAAGATGTGGCGGGGAGCCCTCTCTGTGTCAGCTTTGAATCATTCAGTAAAGAAAGTCAATAACAAGGTGGGTAGATTGTTTCGATCAGGACAGTTGCACTGTATTCCGCATGGATGTATTCGGGGGGATAACATGTATCTAGAAGATGGGGTTCATTTGTCCCGGGAGGGGAATGTCTCACTCATAGGGGTTTGTTTAATCATGACCTTTAGTAGGAGTGTGGGGGGTCGGGATAGCCGGTCAACTATCCGGCCTGTGGCGGTAAGGTCATGATCGGTGAGCAGTAATTTCAAGATCCCTAGAGGAGGGGCGCCACCCATTATGGATGGGAGTGCCCGGGGGGAGTTGGCCATGGGCCCCTCACACGGGGAGGCGGCACCCACTAAGTATGGGGTCGCCGAAGGGAAGGCGGTCATAGGCCCCTCCCAGGGGAGGAGGCGGCTCGATGCCCCTCCTGGGAATTTCCCGGGGCCAGGATATCCGCGACGGCGGATGTGATGAACAGTGTGGGGTGGGAGGGGGGTCCACGCTACCTTCCAGACACCTCACACGAGTCCTCGGACGACCATTAAGATGGCATCGAGTTAAGTAAGGGGCCCCCGCTAAGACAAGGGAAATTGGAAGTTGGCACAGAGGTACAGTCCTCTGTGCGCCCGCCCCTCACACGTGAGGGGGGAGTTCTGGTAGTAGGGATCTGACACCGGTTACGACCTTGCCGTTGGCCCGTAATGTTAGGATGTACAATTTTTTATTTAGAAAGTATGCATTTGCAGGATGTTTAGACTCGGCTAGGAGAACCTTTGTATTAGAGATTTGTTAAGGTTAGCCAATAAACATCGTAATGTATAAATGAAAAATTGTACATGATATGCAACTGTTATTTTCATGTTTTAATTTTGTTTCATATTTTAATAAATACGGCCGGGAGGGTAACTCCCTCCCGCCTTCCAAAAGTTCAGAACTGCATCCGTCTTCCCATCCTTGGGGATTGTGTTGGGAGGGGGTGAGAGGCATCCCGGCCATATGGAAAGGGGCGACCACTCGGTCCCCCCGAACGTATGGTAGGGGGCCCGGATCCCCCCGGGAAACCATTTTGGGCGGGGGGGGCGTGTCTCGGCTGGTATGCCCAAAGCGGCGTAGCCGGGGCGCGCCTTTTCCCGCCCAAGAGGGCTTGTCCTAGACACCTACACCGTTGACCACGCCCCGTAGGCGTACCAGAGGAGGGTACACGCCCTCCCGAAGAGGAATAAAAGGAGCAACGATCCAAAGAAGCATCCTCTTGCTCCTGTGCTTGGAAGCTGCACTCTCTCGTTGCACGTGAGCCCTCGACGGAACAAGGAGAAATTTTGACCCACCCACCAGCCCCTTATGGCAGCGATTAGTAGTGCAATTAAGTTGATTTACGGTGATAATATCTTTTTTTTTTCAGGTTTTTCGGGTGTAATAAAGGTTTCAATGTTTGAACTGCAATAAAAAGATTTGCTTCATAGCATGTTTTCTCACTCAGTTGAGCGGAGTACTACAGTCTAAGTTGAGAATGTGTTACATGTATAGATAGAAGGATTAATATTGCAATGTCCAGTTTAACCACTTTTTCCTCTCTTCATTAGGTCAAAAACGTCGTATTTATTTTGGGCGGGCGGTAAGGTCATGATCGGTGAGCAGTAATTTCAAGATCCCTAGAGGAGGGGCGCCACCCATTATGGATGGGAGCGCCCGGGGGGAGGTGGACATGGGCCCCTCACACGGGGAGGCGGCACCCACTAAGTATGGGGTCGCCGAAGGGAAGGCGGTCATAGGCCCCTCCCAGGGGAGGAGGCGGCTCGATGCCCCTCCTGGGAATTTCCCGGGGCCAGGATATCCGCGACGGCGGATGTGATGAACAGTGTGGGGTGGGAGGGGGGTCCACGCTACCTTCCAGACACCTCACACGAGTCCTCGGATGACCATTAAGATGGCGTCGAGTTAAGTAAGGGGCCCCCGCTAAGACAAGGGAAATTGGAAGTTGGCACAGAGGTGCAGTCCTCTGTGCGCCCGCCCCTCACACGTGAGGGGGGAGTTCTGGTAGTAGGGATCTGACACCGGTTACGACCTTGCCGTTGGCCCGTAATATTAGGATGTACAATTTTTTATTTAGAAAGTATGCATTTGCAGGATGTTTAGACTCGGCTAGGAGAACCTTTGTATTAGAGATTTGTTAAGGTTAGCCAATAAACATCGTAATGTATAAATGAAAAATTGTACATGATATGAAACTGTTATTTTCATGTTTTAATTTTGTTTCATATTTTAATAAATACGGCCGGGAGGGTAACTCCCTCCCGCCTTCCAAAAGTTCAGAACTGCATCCGTCTTCCCATCCTTGGGGATTGTGTTGGGAGGGGGTGAGAGGCATCCCGGCCATATGCTCCATTGTTAGTAACCTTTGAACCATTTGAGCTAGAAACAACATTTTTTTGTAAAGTCTGCAGATTATGCTGCAGATGATGGAGTATGTGCCAAATGCGGCAAATGTAAAATTATGCAAAAATTGCCGCAACCGCACAATCACATAATCCCAGGGGTTCTGACACTATAAAAGTAGGAAAAATATCAACAACCACATACATTGAAGATATATAGTTAATCAAGGTTCATTTATGTAGAATTCAGCACAGTAAACACATTTAAATCTATATACTTACCTTGTCAATATTTTGCTTGTTTATATTTTTTGTTAAAGTATGTTTGCATCACGACATTTACATTCAATTCTCTGGTACCAATCCTTCAGGACATCATTTCAATAAAACATTTGAATGCAACGTCTCTAAATAAAATACAATGATGATGACTCGTATACACTCTACTCACTGCCTCTATGATATCAGATGGGTTCCACAATAAAAAATTCAGTGCTCCAACATTCAGAAATAGATTTCAATAAGATAAAAAAGGATGCTAACATCACAGAAGAACCAACCAATATCATTTCCCTCCACTATCAAGAAACGGTAAGATTCCTCAAATGTCCCATAGACACAATCATCAAAGCCCTACACATTCATAATATCACAGGAATTCTAAATATAACCAATAAAATAATAAATAGGATGCATGCACAACTGGGTCTGGAAGTCATACTCAGGTGCAAATAAAAGAAAACAAAGTATTTGAGTGAAAATTAACCCTGATAAACCAAAAAAAAGGTTTGGCCTTCATTATGCGTAGCCAGGATATTTCTGATCCCTGTGTAAAATTATGTTCGAATAAGGATCAAATTTAAAGTAATGTAGACTTTTGTGCACCTAGTTCTTACTGGGTGTGATAACGTTTGATTCCAATATTACATTTTGATAGATAATGAAAGAATTTAACAGTGAAAACATACTTGATCATTTCTAGATATGCAGAGTATAGCACATTAAGAACACAAATCAGCATGATATTTCCCATTGTTAGGGACTATCTCATAATAGTTGCCATTTATTGTAAGCTTGTCCAATCCTCTCATTATGCTCTCCACCACCTCATAACAGTAAAACTCAGAACTCTGATAAGCAATAACCACACCCCTCCAATCTTAAGTACCTAACACATAGTAATGCAAACTGCCTTTCTTTAATATATTAACAAAAGAAGGTAACATTTAGATTAGATGCCACCAATCTAAAAAAGACCTCTAAGCAGAACCCAAACCTCCCAAATCAGATAAATTGTGGAAAATTATATTATTTTATACATTGCAGCAACCAGGCTATTCAATTTAAGAAAATATCCTTGCCACTTGTTCCTGGTCGAAAAACCGTGCTCAAGTGTTGATTTTCTCGCCTTGCTGCAAGGCTTCATTAGACGACCTGATTCAAAGAAGGGATTTACTGCCCAAATAACTCATTTATAGAGCTTTTGATGAATAAATCATGTCCAGAAACGGCCTAGACAGTGCTTTTCAGCTAAATTCATGGCAGCAATATGCAACAACTTTAAACATTATACACACACACATGCAGAGATGGATCAGCAACATTGAGATTCCCCACCTTCGAACACAATTGAAACTGCCCAATGATGGATGCACCCTGTGTTGTAGTAGACAAAGTTGGCAAATAAAGCAACCGCAAAGATCACCTACCAGCTACATTGACCACACCACAGAGTGAAACAGTGGTCCACAGTTAAGTGTTTTGGTCTAAATCATCCCTGATCCACAAGGATCAGTTAAAGAATCAAAAGCTCAAGCGGCTAGATGCTTTAGCAGGGTTTGGGCACAGAGCTTCGAAGTAATATCCAGGAAAGAAATCAGACGATAGTTGGCTGGCTGGTCAGTTTTTCCTTTTTTATGAATAGGTTTCCCTATAGCTCCCTTCCATGAATCTGGATATCCAATAACTCATAGGATAGACATAGATGATACCCACTTATAAAAAAACACTCAAAATCAGGCCCTACTTTGTGGTCTCCTTCTGCAAAATAACATATGGGTGACCATCCGGACCACCAACTCTAGATGCTATCATGTTGCAGATGATTTCAGACAGCACCACAGCAGTCTTTGAGTGTGTGAAAGCCTCTCTATCACCTTGAGTGGCAGCCAAGATCACAGACACATTTTCAGAGTTTCCACCACTGTAGAGGGAGTGAAATGAAAGTCCACCAATTATTCTCACTTATCTGTGACTCGAGGGAAGATGGTGAAGTAAAAAGTATCCAAATTCATCAACCACCAAAAATGCATTTTGTGCTATGGCAACAAACCTCTCAACAACCAAGCACTCTGAAAGCCAGGTTTCCTGGAGGAACAATACAGGGTAATTTGTCAAGACATCGCAGTATTTTCCCACATTCATTAAAGATTCAAACCTGTGGGAGTTCCTTACCAAGGTACGTAGATGCCCTCACCCCTACCAATCAATCTCCTCAGCTCCTCTGTCACTCCATGCTGAGGTATGGTGACCCTGCATGCCTTTAGGGAGGGTACTCTCCATTCCCCAGGGACTACCCCTGTGGTGGCTGTGGCCTCGTTCCACCAGACATTACGGGGGCGGCTGGTTACATCAATATTGGGATAGAGGGGCAGATCGTGATTGCCTCAAATTTGGGCTCTATCAATTTGAAATGTAAGAGTGACTATTCTTTCTTGCAAGCCATCCCTTTCCCACCAGCTCCCTCCTGAACCTGTTCTCTACCCTATTCCCACAGACCTAGTAAAGATTATCTGCTTACGCTTCAACCCACTTTGTCCACATGAAAATGGGGATTTACCATGGCAATCACTGTCTCACTGTCTCCCTGCTGACTAGCAGTTTACCACTAAGCCTCTTCACAGGGGCAAATTCCATTTGCCACCAGAGAAGGAGCAGAGGCTTCAAGAAGGCCTTCATCTTCTCAGAGGCAAAAAGGGCACAGGTTTGCTCCACCCCAGCAACAGTCTTGAAGCCTATCAATACAAGCTCCTTTGAGGATATACTCTTTAGTCTTTTAATATTTACAAATGCACTTAACAGGCTAGATCAATTTAAGGGTGGGCTAGGAAAGGGCTGCAATTTGTTCTTGGATTGATTGGAATATAACTGCAGCAACATTCTAGGCCTAGAATCATCACATACTTGAACTGCTGGAATATTTTCTAATGCACTGTAAATCAAGTAGGGGGGAGAAGAAATAGGCTGTGATCCATTCAGCGTCTTTGCTGTAATATCCGATATCAATGAGGAATGAATCACTTGACCTGAGTAACTAGGGCTAGCAACTTTGTAATTAAAAAGTGCTCATTCACGTTAGAAAGGTCGTGGGGCGGTATATCTTGGTTCTCAGCCAAGTTTAAAAACGTCACAGCATCATCATTGGGCTTCCTTTGTAGCATGCTCACCTCTTCTATCCTAGAAAATATTTTAATCAGTCCAGAATTCTTGGTTTTGGACTAATTAAAATATTGTCTAAGATATACAAGCTTTTTAAACCCACTGCACTTGAGCATTCTCACTTTTTTTTATCACTACAGTAATAATCAGTGTTTTTTCAGTGGGTGGAGGTAAGCATACTACAAAAAGAAGCCCAATAATGATGCTTCACCCCCTTCTTTGAGGACACCGCAATTGCCTGGCTGGGCGATGGACAGATGGAGTTTCTCCTGAAGCATCACGAGGATGATGAGATTATATTGGCCATAATGCAACTGCAATCCGGTAAAGAGCCGGGGCCGGACGGCCTCCCGGATGAATTCTATAAAACATTCAGCCACTTACTTATCCCGGTGTTGAGGCAAGCATATGAGGAGGCTCATACTCCCCCCAACTATGCAGGGGGTGCGCATCATCTCCCTTCCTAAACCTGGTAAGTCACCCACACACTGAGATTCATACAGGCCTCTCTCATTAATAAATGTGGATGCCAAAATCTTGGCTAAGTTAATCAGTAATCGCATCAGCCCTCTCATGACTGCCCTAGTGCTTCCCAACCAATCAGGTTTCGTGTCTAACAAAGGCACATCTGTTTGCGATTCTCATTGACATTGATCCCAACACGAATGCTGCAGCAATATTCCTTGATGCCATCAAGGCGTTCGATTCCCTGGAATGCTTCTATCTTGCCTTCATCTTACAGCTCATGGGGTTCCCCGCTCCCTTCCTAGCCTGGATAAGTCTGTTATACACTGGGCTACATGCTAGAGTCATGGGTAATGGCGTCCAGTCATCTCCCTTCTCAATAGCACGAGGCACCCGTCAGGGATGCCCCCTCCCGTCTCTCCTCTTTGCCATAGCAATCGAGCCCCTAGTGGCCAAAGTCAGACAACACTTCCGTGAATATGCTTTGATTTATCAAGAGAGGCAGATATCAATCTCTCTGTACGCAGCTGACCTCACGCTGTATCTGCGGGATCCCGACGACGGCCTTAACTCCATTTTCTGTCTCCTCATCCTCTTTGGCCACCTCTCCGGGGTTAACGTGAATTGGGGGAAATCCCAGATATACCCTCTCACAGACTCCACCACATGGTTTGAACCTAACTACCCACTGGTGTGGTGTGCGGACACGATCACACACCTCGGAATTACTATATCCTGTAACTGAGATGAGCTGATGCGATCCAATTATGGACAAACACTAGACTAAGTATGGGCAAAATTTGCGAATTCGTGTTCCGCGAATTTGCGCAAAATCGAATTCGCAATCCGCAAAATCCGCAAATTCGTGCGAATTTGCGGATTTTAGTTTTTTGCGTGTTTGCGAGGTTTTTTGCGTGTTCGCAGGGTTTTTTACGTGTTCGCGGGGCGTTTTGCGTGTTCGCGAGCCGCTTGCAGGGCGAAGTTACCCATGTGGTCGTGTATAGGCACAGCACCCTCTCGTTCAACACTGCCACCATCTGGTTCATCACTGCCACCCTCTGGTTCACAGCTGCCACCCTCTGGTTCACCCCTGCACCATCTGGTTCACCCCTGCCACCCTCTGGTTCACCACTGCCACACTCTGGTTCAGCACTGCCACTCTCTGGTTCACCCCTGCCACCTTCTGGTTCATCACTGTCACCCTCTGGTTCACCACTGCCACCCTCTGGTTCACAACTGCCACCCTCTGGTTCATCACAGCACCTCTGGCTCACCACTGCCACCCTCTGGTTAACCAGTGTCAACCTCTGGTTCAGCACTGCCACCCTCTGGTTCACAGCTGCCACCCTCTGGTTCACCCCTGCACCATCTGGTTCACCCCTGCCACCCTCTGGTTCACCACTGCCACACTCTGGTTCAGCACTGCCACTCTCTGGTTCACCCCTGCCACCTTCTGGTTCATCACTGTCACCCTCTGGTTCACCACTGCCACCCTCTGGTTCACAACTGCCACCCTCTAGTTCATCACAGCACCTCTGGCTCACCACTGCCACCCTCTGGTTAACCAGTGTCAACCTCTGGTTCAGCACTGCCACCCTCTGGTTCACCACTGCCACCCTCTGGTTCACCCCTGCCACCCTCTGGTTCACCACTGTCACCCTCTGGTTCAACACAGCATCCTCTGGTTCACCCCTGCAACCTTCAAGTACAGCACTGTCACCCTCTGGTTCACAACTGCCACCCTCTGGTTCACGACTGCCACCCTCTAGTTCATCACAGCACCTCTGGTTCACCCCTGCCACCCTCTGGTACAGCACTGTGACCCTCTGGTTCACCACTGACACCCTCTGGTTCACGACTGCCACCCTCTGGTTCATCACAGCACCTCTGGTTCACCACTGCCACCCTCTGGTTAACCACTGTCACCCTCTGGTTCAGCACTTCCACCCTCTGGTTCACCACTGCCACCCTCTGGTTCACCCCTGCCACCCTCTAGTTCACCACTGCCACCCTCTGGTTCATTACATCACATCACCCTCTGGTTCACCCCTGCCACCCTCTGGTACAGCATGGTCACCCTCTGGTTCACCACTGCCACCCTCTGGTTCACCACTGCCACACTCTGGTTCATCACAGCACCTCTGGTTCACCACTGCCACCCTCTGGTTCATCACATCACATCACCCTCTGGTTCAGCACTGCCACCCTCTGGTTCAGCACTGTCACCCTCTGGTTCACCCCTGCCACCCTCTGGTTCATCACTGTCACCCTCTGGTTCATCACTGCCAACCTCAGGTTCACCACTCCCACCCTCTATAGAGACCTTTTGTGACGCAGCGGCAGCACAAAAGATGCGCCATGGTGCTGGGTATTAACAACGTGACGCATCTGAGAGATGCGTCACGTTGTAAAGCCCTGCGCCATCAGGAGGCGTTCCAGAGCAGGGGAGGGCGTTCCGGACCAGGAACGCCTCCTAAAAGTGGCTGAGTGAAATCTACAAGAATTCACTCAGTCACTTTTAGGCCAATGCTGCGTCAAAACCCTGCGCCTGCTTGAAGCAGGCGCAAGGCTTGATGCAGCATTGGGGAGATAGGGCCCCCCAGAGCATTGCTGGAGCTGTGTCACAAGCGCGACACAGCTCCACAATGCGCTGCTTTTACGGCAGAGATGCGTGACGCATCTGTGCCGTTTTTGCCAGATGGAGCGCTGCATTGTAAATGGGGCACCAGGGGTGGCGGAGCTGCGGTGCACAATATCTGGCGCATCCCAGTTATTGTAAATCTGCCCCTGTACATTTAGCCAACAGGGAGCACTTACTGATTAGACAGTAGAAAGTACTCCAGTTGAGTAGAGGTATTGCACAAAATGGTGGCATCTTTGTGGACAAACACGCAGGGCGGGATTCATTCTGTCCCCTGTTAGACTTGTTTTTTGTGCCCTTCTGCCCTCTGTTAGACTCGTTTTTCCCCTGTTTTTCTGCCCTTCTGCCCCCTGTTAGACTCGTTTTTGTGCCCTTTGTTAGACTCATTTTTCCCTTGTTTTTCTGCCCTTCTGCCCTCTGTTAGACTCGTTTTTTGTGCCCTTCTGCCCTCTGTTATTCCCATGTTTTTGTGCCCTTCTGCGCTCTGTTATTCCCGTTTTTTGTGCCCTTCTGCCCTCTGTTATTCCCTTGTTTTTGTGCCCTTCTGCCCTCTGTTAGACTCGTTTTGTGCCTTTCTGCCCGTTAGACTAGTTTTTTGTGCCCTTCTGCCCTCTGTTAGACTTGTTTTTCCCTTGTTTTTCTGCCCTTCTGTCCTCTGTTAGACTGTTTTTTGTGCCCTTCTGCCCTCTGTTAGACTTGTTTTTCCTTTGTTTTCTGCCCTCCTGCCCTTTGTTAGACTGCTTTTTGTGCCTTTCTGCCCTCTGCATCACCACATCATCACTCAGCGCTACCCCAGCATCACTCAGCACCACCACATTATCACTCAGCACCACCACATTATCACTCAGCATCACCACAGCACCCCTCAGCGCCACCACAGGATCACTCAGCGCCACCAAAGCATCACTCAGTGCCACCACAATATCACTCAGCACCACCACAGCAACACTCAGCACCACCACAGCATCACTCAGCACCACCACAGCACCACTCAGCACCACCCCAGCATCACTCAGCACCATCCCAGTATCACTCAGCACCACCACAGCACCACTCAGCATCACCACAGCACCACTTAGCACCACAACAGCACCATTCAGCGCCACCCCAGCATCAATCTGCGCAACCATTCAACAACAACTGGTTCAAATATGTTCTCTCAATGTTTCAAACTTTATTACAAATGTCACAAAAAGATGGTAATATTTCACTTCTCTTCTTGGATTTGCGTCACAATAAAATACACTGAACATAATCTTTACAAAAGTTATTTACAAAATTTAAAGCTATTGCCATTATAAATGAAAATCACTTTTATTTAAGTATTAATTATTTTAAAAAATTAAAAGCCATTGTAATTTGTAATATCAATACAGCTAAGTCACTTAAGTGCAAAACATGTTGCATTACAAATGCTACAGGTGTCACATTTGCGAAAGTTATAACTATTGGCATTGTAAATGACAAAGCTATTAATTTAGCTATTTTCAAAACCAACACATACATAAAAAAATTGTCATTTACATGACCAATAGCTCAAGCTTTCCTAATGCGAGACCTATTGCATTGCAAATGCTTGTTTTTATATCTGTCAGTGCTTCCTGTTGAGGTTTAATTTTCGTGACAGGCGCCTCATTGCCTACTTGTAACTATTCTCTGACCCTGCTTCAAGGGTCAGAGCAGGGTCAGAGAATAGTTGCAAGTAGGCATTGAGGCACCAGGAAGCACTTACAGGCTTACAGTAGCAGGTGCCCAAGTTGAAGTTAATTTCTTTGTAACCCTTCTGTAAAAGGTTACAAAAAATTAGCTTCAACTTTTGCACCTGCTGCTGTAACCCTGTAAGTGCTTGGCTGAAAATTCATCCCCGCTAATTCGCGGATTTTACCGCGATTTCGCGAGATTCACGGATCAGGAAATTGCGGAAAATCCGCAAATTCCGCAAGCGGAACGAATTTTCAGCCCATGCTTACACTAGACCTCCTAACTGACAAGATTTCCAAATGGATTGAGCTGCCCCTCTTCATGGCTGCCAGGGTATCTCTGATCAAGATGGTTGTGCTGCCCAAATTGCTTTACCTCTTCACCAACATTCCACATGCTACCAGCTAACATTTTTTGAAAGTATTAAAACCAAGCTGATCCGTCTGGTGTGGGGCAGAAAGCAACCCAGACTTACCTGGTACATCCTCACACTACCCTTTGCCGCTGGAGGATTCAAAGTCACTGGAACTCTATTTCATGTGCGCCCAGGCTCACTTCACAGCTTATTGGACGCACCCCCCCTTACATGCCTCACTTAGCCATAGAAGATGAGTCCATGACCCCCACACCCTTTGCGGGGTACCTAAGCACCCCTGCAGTCCCCAGAAACATAGCCTTCACAACAGTGCAATATGCCACCAGCGCCTGGCGAGATCTGGGGCATAGAATCCAATGCCCCCTACTCTATTTACCCTTGGCGCCTCTACAGGGGCAACACAATCTTTCGGTCAGCAGGAGGGAGGTTGCCGCCGTATGCTGCGCAAGCTGTCCTGTGTCACCTGGGGTCAACTGTACACACACGGGAAGTTTTGCACCAGCATGGAATTCTTCGGCACCACCTCCCACACCCCGCTGGAGCGATTTTATTACGTGCAGCTTAGACAAGATATGCCGTCTCTCACCCAATGCTTCCCGCTAGAACCTCCCATTATGCTCCCTCTACACATTCTCTTACAACAGACCACTCCCGCGCATGTGGTGTCACTGCTCTATCGCGCCTCCCAAAAGGAGTGGGAGAGCAACCCTAACCCAACCAAGGGCAGATAGGAAAAGGAGCTAGCGCATCCTCTCACGGTCGAACAATGGTCCTTCTTCTGCCACCAGACTGGCGATATCTCTGCAACAGTAGGCTACTCCTCATACATTACAAATACATTCACCGACCATACTATATGCCGGCTCACCTGTACCGCTTACTCTTCCGAGACAATAATCTATGCGATAGATGCGGAGCGGGGGTGCAGACTTCGGCCATTCGGCCTGGGACTGTCCGCCTGTCCGTGATTATTGGAAGGAAGTCCTCCACGCCCTAGACAAAATGATAGGCATGCACATGCCCGCTGACCCGCTCACCTCTCTATTGGGGTATACCGAACCACTGCCTAGATATGCCTCTCTGGCTCTTCTCCTTGCTGAATGACAAATCACCTGCAGATGGGGCAGAGGCTGTGCCCCCAAATTCAAAGACTGGCTGACTGACCTTATATATTGCCAGGAGCAGCTGCGCACCTACGCTGAACTCTTACCACCCTCCTCTTGCCCACAAGATATTTGGGCTCCTCTCCAGGCCTACCGCCTGGAACACACAACTACTACTGACACTGACCCCGACCCCTGCCAGGGTGAGGAGAATACACGAGACATAGGTGGGAATTGAGTAATAGGGGATTTCCAAAAGACTGAGGCGCATCGACCAGAATGCCTTCGTAGGGTTTTGACTACACACTTTATACAGACATACTTGGGCAGCGGGAATTATGAAACCTGGACCTAGCGACACTTGGACTTAGTAGACAAACAGTAGCGGTATTATTGTGCTTGTTTGACTTAATTGTTAGATTGTAACTGTTTAAGACCTTTATTTGAAACCAACCATAATGTTCGCCCACCTGACGTGGTTGTAGGCGGCTTGCTGTGCACCTTCTCCCACCTGCCGAAGTTAATGAATGTGCCACATCGCAATGCCAGCCCACTGGGATGTAGGCACCATGCTGTGTCGGGAACTGAATAGTGTCAATAAAGGTTTTTTGAAACTTAAAAAAAAAGAAGCCACCAGCAGTGATCACTGTTTTCCAGTGATAGAAAATGGAAGACCTTTCCTTCAATGATGAAGATGTCCTTTCCATTTCTGCAGCTCCCTCAAACATGGTGGATTCTACCTTAGCACAGACAATAACTCAAATGAATGAATGGGATGCTCTATCAGAACTAAAGAGAACTCAAGTGAAAACTACGCTCCATGGAGCGGTGGTGACAGAATTCTTGAGCGGCAACTCCGCACCAAGAGGCCTTATTGTCAACAATGAGCCAAGAATCTACCTGGAATCAAGAATTTTGCAAAGATTGGTCCTCAATTGCTTAGAACTTAACCAGGGATTGGTTAGTATTGATTACAAAAGCAGCTGATAGACTATCCAATGCCCTGGTAATCAAGATACAAACACAACAGAACACATTAAAAACAAAACTCTCTATCTCAGTTTTTCAAAAGAAACTGGAGGAGGTGAACAAGGGTCTCACAGAGTACAAAGATTACCTAACACAATCAGAAATAAAGAAATTATGGCTGCGGGCAGATCCCATATGCTCCGCAGCTGAGTTCTGCGGCTCCTTCCCCCTCCTGCGTTCGATGCTCACTCACCAGTTGGGATGTCGAGCTGCACGGGCAGAGATTTTTCACTGCATAGAGGCACGGTTCATGAGGCCAGGTTTTTTTGGTCCCCTCTGGCTCTGAAGTTTGCTCCCCTAGCTCTGTGGACTTTCAGAGAGCATTGTGGAGATTGCAAGTGTAGGGGGGTTTGAAAATGGTTTGTCGTGTGGCTGTTTGAGACAATCCCCAGTTCCTTCAGGCACTTTGGAGAGCGCCGGAGACCTTACCAGTAACCACATTACAGAACTACTAGGCTCCACATTCAATGACCTGAAATTGCTGCAGAAACTTGATCTGGCTTCAAACCCACCAGACCACAAGCAGCACCAAGTTTTCAACTGGGTTGGTAAGTGCTTTTCTGATTTGAATCTGTGGTTTTCTGTGATGCTCTAAATTTTCCACCCAAGTTGTAGTCACTGGGTGGGTTTACAAAGTCGCTGAAACAATTATTTAGGATTGCTCCCAGACCTGATCCTAGAAAAAAAGATAGGGGACGGTAACCTAGTACCCTCTACAGACAATTTAAGGGTCAAATGGAAAGGTATTGATAACAGTAGTGTGTTCTAAAAAATGTTAAAAACATATCAATCACTCTGTGCGACTTGTCTTTCACCTGTTGATTCTAACCCAGAGGTAGTTTCTGTTTTTGTTCAACTATGTGCAGGTATTAAAACGTTGATTTCAAAACCTGCACTTGCATCCAACTTCAACCCTAGGTGGTTTAACATCACTTGCTCTTGGGCAAATAGATAGCTCAGAGCTGCTCTCTCAGCTTCCCCTAGCGACCCTAACCTTATTAGATCATTGAGGCTTGTTTACAAAAGAGCGACTAAGCGTAGGAAAGACAAAATCCTAAAAGAACAATGGAACAACTTGGCTTGTGCTGCAAGATTTAATAACTCAAATGGTTTTTGGACAGCGGCCAAGTCACTGAGATCACTGGGCAATTCACTCACTCCGTTAAGTCACAACATAAAAAACAGTTAAGCTTGAGTAGGCCACTTTTCCAATAGATATGCTGCTACCCCCAGTGCGAAGGTACCGTTGATAATTTCATAGCCACCCAAATTCAAATATCAGTATCGGCGGTAGAAGATGCTATTGATCAAAGTCTGGGTAACAAGGCCCCTGGCCAGATGGGCTTCCCATTGACCTTATAACATTTTGGTTAGAGTTCTGGGCCCCTCTTTTACTTAATGTTTTTAATAATTTGACAATAACCGAACTCCCCAACACATGGTCTACATCTGTTATCGGTTCAATTTTTTAAAAAGGAGACAGATCCAACCTGAGTTGTTATAGGCCAATTTCTTTAATTGATAACACCCTTAAGATATTGGGGAGGATACTATTTAACAAATTAGAATCTGGGCTGAGGTGGAAAACATTTTAAACAGATGCCAGCTAGGTTTCAGAAGCAAACTTAGAACGGTGGAACAGTGTCTTAACCTTAATTTAATCATAGGTAAATACACCATAGCTCGACACGGCCCCATCTACCTAGCATTTATGGACCTTACCTCGGACTTTGATTTTAAACTATGGTTTGGATGAGGATATAGTGCACTTTTTAGCATATTTACACAGGGATCTAAGGGCAAGGGTGAGAATAAGCACGGATGGGGCAGTTTCAGGGGACATAGTGGTTGGAAGAGGCGTAAGCAAGGGTGTGTCTTAGACCCAATCTTGTTTATTTTATATATTAATGAGCTACATAATTTTCTGCTGAACTGACTACAGAGGTCCCAATGTTTAATTGTAATAATCTGCCACCCCTTTTATATGCGGACAATGCTGTTTTAATGGGTCGTACACCCAATGCACTGCGAACATTAGTTAGGGGTTTTGTTGATATTATGAATGGCCTGAACCTTGTACGAATTTTAAGAAATCTTTTTTAATGTGTTGTGGTCCTACAAAATGTCTTATTAATGCTATTAATTCTGGTTCTGAAACCTTGCTACGCACACGCACTTTCCCATATTTGGGTCTACAATTTTCAGACAACGGATATTAGGCATTCCATTTGGCTTATGGTCGGAGTACATTTTTAAAGGCAGTTCATTCAATTTAAAACCTCTCCCAACCGACAAGAATTGAGGTAATGTTGTCCCTACTCAAAATCTATAGAACACAGTGAGTCTGCCCTGTTTTGGTTGAAGGTTTGGCAAAATCTGGCAGCCTCGCTAACCAGGGAAATTATAGTCGACTGTTTAAAATGCAACAAGGGCGGAGATATACCATGGCTTGCAGAAGCGAGGGAAAGTTTTACTAGAGTAAATATTGAACACATTTTTTATAAACTAGACCAGTTAGTAATAAAAAGACTATTCGAGACGCTACATATAAATATTATGGGGCATAGGATGTGCACAAGAGCTCTCCAAAGTATCCATCGCACATTATATATCAATGGGAGACGACGGAGGCCCTCCCTCTTATTTACCAGTCAGTTACCTTTTAAGAGATATTACTTGCTGGGAACAAAGTTCGCTCTTTCGCCTTAGATCTGGCACATTAAAATATTTGTTGTGTTTCCCCTTAGGCTTTCAGCCTAACATTGAGGAATTGCCTTGCCCTTGTGGCAATATGGGTAATCCATGTTGCATTTTCTGTTCTTCTGTAAGTAAAAGTACAGTAAGCAACTTTTGATTCAGTTTTTAGGGCCAGTGGAATAACGGACTTCAAGGTTGCCTACGGGACAGTCCTTCAGCTTAACACTTAACACTTCGTATTTGTACTTTTTGAAAATGGCTATTCATTCACATGCTTTTATGAACCACAGATACGTGGACCCGATTGTACTATATGCACCTCTTGGTTTCAAGCTGTTAAAGAAATGTGCTCTTCAGATCCTGACTGATATTCAAATGTGTGGAGTTTTCTGCTTAGAATTCGATAGCTTCCGCCCCTGCTGCTATTCACACCAAAACCATCTCCACCTTGCACTTTGGCACTTTAATATATAATGCTGCTATATATGTAACTTGACACTTCCGTGATAACTTTATGATGACTTACCAAATGACTTTTTATATAGCTAAAGCTTCGATGTATGTTTTAAATCCAGATGATGTTTTTATGTAAATGTTTAAGTGATTAACTTTGTGAGATTTGTTTGTGCAGAAGCAAGAGCAGAAATATTGTAAATTGTAAATTGATACTTGTATAGCGCATTACTCACCCGCAAGGATCTCAAGGCGCTTGTACGAATACCGCTGTGGAACCCGTCCTGGCTTTCCCTGTGAAGCGTCCACTCCTGGGCACCCCAAGGGTGAAGGCCAGGCATCCTTAGCGTTGTGGGGGCCGTTGTGGGGATTAAGCAAGCTATTGCCCAGATTTGCAGAGTGGGACTCGTTTGATTAGAATAGGCACCGAGGCGAGAATTATCAGGTCCGTGGAATTTTGCGCCTAAGACCCGCCAAGGCGGGGAATTGAACCCTGGTCTCGGCCTAGACCTCTGCATCAGGGTCTGCCGCTCTAACCATTGAGCCACTTCTTTTAATCATGGGTTCAGCGACAGGAAGGGTGGTAAATGCTATATTATAATGCTTCTATGATTATGTCTTTGGGGAAAAGCAAAGTTAGATACATTTCATGCAATGTCAACCGGTTAGCAAACAAAAAAAATATAGCAGCTAAATGGGCTGGTTGATATCTCTTTCGCCAGAGGTTCTGTTTTTACAAGAGACCCATTTAAATAGCAATAGTCCAAAGCTTTCAACCCCTAAGATTTTCTCATACTTTCTTTGCATCCGCACAGGCGGCATAAGGAGAGTTGCAATCTTTTTAGGAAATAGCATTAACTTGGATGTGAGGGAAGTGATTCTGGATCCATTCAGAAGGTTGATTTGGGTCATAGTAACAACTAGTGATCAAGATCTAAATTTCATAAATTATTATTGCCCTACAACTGATGAGACTGACTACCTTTCAAAGATTTTTGACATTCCCTTAGGAGCATCTGGGCCTTTGATCTGGGGTGAGGATCTTAATTGTATCCAGAATCTGGATAAAGACACCTCAAATAATAATAAACAGCTTAAACCCAGAACTAACATCTACTACAAGCCTTTAAGTCAAGCTTTCAGCTAGTGGACCCCTGGAGAGAGGACCATCCAGAACCCAAACAATATACATGTTTTTGCTATATATTTAGAACAGCCTCTTGAATTGCTTTCTTCGAAGTTTCCAAATTGTTAAGTAGGGGGCAGTCTGCATTTAGGGCTTAGGCTTTTTCAGATCACTCCATAATCGCCCTAAAATAAGTGATGAGTCTAAAGCATTGGGACTGATCAAGATGGTAACTGGATAGATTGTTGCTCTAAAATTTACGATGGATTTAAGCCAGATCTTTTGACCAGGCGAGAGTGTTTGCATTGTCAGAATTCCATCCATCATTTGTTTGCTGTAGCACTTTTCACCCAAAGTGGAATGGGTTTGCCCAGACGTGGGTAAATGTAAATGTAAATGTAAATGTAGTTGAGCTTATATAGCGCACAGCTACCCGCAGTGGGTGTCCCGGCGCTTGCTTAGGGAACCCGTCCTGATATTCCCCTGTGTGATAGCCCCAGCGGGTATCCACAAGGTGAAAGTCAGGCATCCCGCCGCGAGGGGCCGTTGTGGAGATTAAGCAAGCTATTGCCCAGAGTCGCAGAGTGTGAACCCGTGAGTCGAGAAGGCACCGGAGCGAGAATTATCGAGTCCGTGGAATTTTTAGCCCAAGACCCGCCGAGGCGGGGAATTGAACCCTGGTCCAGGACCGATCTCAGCTTCCGGGTCTGCCGCCTCTAACCCCTGAGCCACACTTCTCACTGGGTCCCTTGCTCACTGTGCCACTAGAATCAAGCTAACCTGGCTGATGAAGAGTGACATACCCTGAAACTGGTCCTAGGATGCTTGTTTCTGGTCCAGAGAGGACCTGGCCTGGCAGTTCGGTCTGGACTGTTCCCATGAGGCACAGGGTCAAGACTGATTTGCATATGGCTGGGTCCAAACTGGGGTGGCGTAGTGGGCAAAGGAACAATGGATTTAACCCAGATCTTTTGACTGGGAGAGATTGTTTGCATCAACAGCAATCCGTCCATCATTTGTTTGCTTTAGCGCTTTTTGCCCTGAGTGGTTTGGGTATGCCCAGATGTGGGACCCACTGGATTCAAGCTAGCCTGGTGGAAGAAGGGTAACATACCCTGAAACCGGTCCCAGGATGCTTGTTACCGGTCCATGGAGGACCTGGCCTGGCAGTTTGGCCTGGACTGTTCCCTTGTGGCATAGGTTCAAGACTGATATGTAAATGGCCGGGTCCAAACTGGGGTGGCGTAGTGGGCAAAGAACAATGGATTTAACTCAGATCTTTTGACTGGGAGAGAATGTTTGCATTGTCAGCATTCTGTCCCTCATTTGTTTGCTAAAGCACTTTTCGCCCTATGTGGGATGGGTATGTCCAGTTGTGGGTCCCTTGCTCACTGTGCCACTGGATTCCAGCAAGCCTGGCTGAAGAAAGGTGACATACCCTGAAACCAGTCCCAGGTTGCTTGTTTCCGGTCCAGGGAGGACCTGGCCTGGCAGTTCGGTCTGGACTGTTCCCATGAGGCACAGGGTCAAGACTGATTTGCATATGGCTGGGTCCAAACTAGGGTGGCATAGTGGGCAAAAAACAATGGATTTAACCCAGATCTTTTGACAGGGGTTGAATGTTTGCATTGTCTGCATTCCATCCATCATTTATTTGCTGTAGCACTTTGCGCCCTAAGTGGGATGGGTATGCCCAGACGTGGGTCCCTTGCTCACTGTGCCATTGGATTCAAGCTAGCATGGGTGAAGAAGGGTGACATACCCTGAAACTGGTCCCAGGATGCTTGATTCCAGTCCAGGGAGAACTGGCCTGGCAGTTTGGTCTGGACTGTTCCCATGAGGCACTGGGTCAAGACTGATTTGCATATGGATGGGTCCAAACTAGGGTGAAGTAGTGGGCAAAAGAACAATGGATATAACCCAGATCTTTTGACCGGGGTTGAATGTTTGCATTGTCTGCATTACGTCCATCATTTGTTTGCTGTAGCACTTTGCACCCTAAGTGGGATGGGTATGCCCAGACGTGGGTCCCTTGCTCACTGTGCCATTGTATTCATGCTAAACAAAACAGGTGATGGACAGAATGTGGATCAATGTCACACATTCACCCCAGTCCAAAGATCTGGGCCAAAATCCATCGTTTTTTTGCACTCCACACCACCCTGGGTTAGACAATGGCGATATGCAAATCAGCTCTGACCCTGTGCCCCATGGGAACAGTCCAGTCCGAACTACAAAAGCCATGTCCTTCCCAGAACGGAATCAAGCATCCGAGGACCGGACCGGTTTCGAGGTAACACCTCTCATCAGCCCGGCTAGCTTGACTCCAGTGGTGTGGAGTGCCTGGGACCCACGTCTGAGCATCCCCAACGCACCCATGGCGGCAATTGCAAACAAAACAGGTGATGGACAGAATGTGGATCAATGTCACACATTCACCCCAGTCCAAAGATCTGGGCCCAAATCCATCGTTTTTTTGCACTCCACACCACCCTGGGTTAGACAATGGCGATATGCAAATCAGCTTTGACCCTGTGCCCCATGGGAACAGTCCAGTCCAAACTACAAAAGCCATGTCCTTCCCAGAACGGAATCAAGCATCCGAGGACCGGACCGGATTCGAGGTAACACCTCTCATCAGCCCGGCTAGCTTGACTCCAGTGGTGTGGAGTGCCTGGGACCCACGTCTGAGCATCCCCAGCGCACCCATGGCGGCAATTGCAAACAAAACAGGTGATGGACAGAATGTGGATCAATGTCACACATTCACCCCAGTCCAAAGATCTGGGCCCAAATCCATCGTTTTTTTGCACTCCACACCACCCTGGGTTAGACAATGGCGATATGCAAATCAGCTCTGACCCAGTGCCTCATGGGAACAGTCCAGTCCGAACTACAAAAGCCATGTCCTTCCCAGAACGGAATCAAGCATCCGAGGACCGGACCGGTTTCGAGGTAACACCTCTCATCAGCCCGGCTAGCTTGACTCCAGTGGTGTGGAGTGCCTGGGACCCACGTCTGAGCATCCCCAGCGCACCCATGGCGGCAATTGCAAACAAAACAGGTGATGGACAGAATGTGGATCAATGTCACACATTCAACCCAGTCCAAAGATCTGGGCCCAAATCCATCGTTTTTTTGCACTCCACACCACCCTGGGTTAGACAATGGCGATATGCAAATCAGCTCTGACCCTGTGCCCCATGGGAACAGTCCAGTCCGAACTACAAAAGCCATGTCCTTCCCAGAACGGAATCAAGCATCCGAGGACCGGACCGGTTTCGAGGTAACACCTCTCATCAGCCCGGCTAGCTTGACTCCAGTGGTGTGGAGTGCCTGGGACCCACGTCTGAGCATCCCCAGCGCACCCATGGCGGCAATTGCAAACAAAACAGGTGATGGACAGAATGTGGATCAATGTCACACATTCACCCCAGTCCAAAGATCTGGGCCCAAATCCATCGTTTTTTTGCACTCCACACCACCCTGGGTTAGACAATGGCGATATGCAAATCAGCTCTGACCCTGTGCCCCATGGGAACAGTCCAGTCCGAACTACAAAAGCCATGTCCTTCCCAGAACGGAATCAAGCATCCGAGGACCGGACCGGTTTCGAGGTTACACCTCTCATCAGCCCGGCTAGCTTGACTCCAGTGGTGTGGAGTGCCTGGGACCCACGTCTGAGCATCCCCAGCGCACCCATGGCGGCAATTGCAAACAAAACAGGTGATGGACAGAATGTGGATCAATGTCACACATTCACCCCAGTCCAAAGATCTGGGCCCAAATCCATCGTTTTTTTGCACTCCACACCACCCTGGGTTAGACAATGGCGATATGCAAATCAGCTCTGACCCTGTGCCCCATGGGAACAGTCCAGTCCGAACTACAAAAGCCATGTCCTTCCCAGAACGGAATCAAGCATCCGAGGACCGGACCGGTTTCGAGGTAACACCTCTCATCAGACCGGCTAGCTTGACTCCAGTGGTGTGGAGTGCCTGGGACCCACGTCTGAGCATCCCCAGCGCACCCATGGCGGCAATTGCAAACAAAACAGGTGATGGACAGAATGTGGATCAATGTCACACATTCACCCCAGTCCAAAGATCTGGGCCCAAATCCATCATCAGTTCAGTCTGGACTGTTCCCATGAGGCACAGGGTCAAGACTGATTTGCATATGTCTGGGTCCAAACTGGGGTGGCGTAGTAGGAAAAAGAACGATGGATTTAACCCAGATCTTTTGACTGGGGGAGAATGATAGCATTGTCGGTATTGTGTCCATCATTTGTTTGCTGTAGCACTTTTTGTCCTAAGTGGGATGGATGTGCCCAGAGGTGGGCCCCTTGCTCACTGTGCCACTGGATTCAAGCTAGCCTGGCTGAAGACGGGTGACATACCATGAACATATCGCAAACATTTCGAAAAGAGGGTCCAAGGGAACGTTTAAAGACCACCTACAATCATGCTCCCCATTTAAACTGTAAATATACAAAAAATTATTGTGGGTCTAATAAGAGCTAATGGGTGGTGCCTGACTAACAAAGAAGGGCATGAAAGAAAAAATGCAATCATACAGCAAAGGATATCTCCACGTTTGTAAAGATACCCATCAGTTTTCAATCGGTTCCGCCCTGTTCATCATTTGGGACTCCTTACACCAAGGAGATTGTTCCTGCCACAACTAGATGTTCAAAGTATGATTGAATTTTTTCTTTCATGTCCTTCTTTGTTAGTCAGGCACCACCCATTAGCTCTTATTAGACCCACAATCATTTTTTGTACTTTGACATACCATGAAACCAGTCCCAGGAGGCTTGTTTCCGGTCCAGGGAAGACCTGGCCTGGCAGTTCAGTCTGGACTGTTCCCATGAGGCACAGGGTCACGACTTATTTGCACATGGCTGGGGTCAAACTGGCATGGTGTAGTGGGCAAAATAACAATGGATTTAACCCAGATCTTTTGACTGGGGGAAAATGTTTGCATCAACAGCATTCCGTCCATCATTTGTTTGCTTTAGCGCTTTTCGCCCTCAGTGGTTTGGGTATACCCTGAAACCGGTCCCAGGATGCTTGTTTCCGGTCTAGGGAGGACCTGACCTGGCTTGGCAGTTTGGTCCGGACCGTTCCCATGAGGCACAAGGTCAAGACTGAACTGGGGTGGCATAGTGGGAAAATGAACAATGGATTTAACCCAGATCTTCAGACTGGGGGAGAATGTTTGCATTGTCAGCATTCCGCCTATCATTTGTTTGCTGTAGCACAGGGTTATGACGGAGGCACAGCTGAAGATCCTGCAAAGGGTTGAGCTATGTAAAAGTATGATCCTACAGACGTGTCAATTAGCAACGACAATCATAGGGGTTATACAGGTGTGACTAAGTCCACGGCGTCCCCTAAAGAGCCCCTATTCTACATGAATAAATACAATTATACATACATCAAAATATAACACTAAGGTCTGTACTATTACTTTACTGACAAAGTCCCTGCGCTTCTTACATTGCCGTAAGCGTAAAAAGTACATAGATCCCCTCAAACAAAGTCTTGCAGTATAACGCCCCATGCCAGAAACATATAAGTTAATACTCAATAGCCGGCACTACATAAGCTCAGGCGAGAACATCACGAGGGTCGGTCGTTTGAAACGCTCAAAGGGTAGACCTGCTATTCGCCTGCACCAGGAACACACAGAAGGGGCAAATGTAGGCTCTACGAGTACATCGCTTACAAATACAATCCAGACTGTTCAAATAGGCTGGGGCTGTTACCTATAAAAGGGATGTCCAGTAAAAAGCAAAAGTGGGGTAATAGCAGCGTCGGCTTCTAATAAGTAAACAAAAGAAAACCAGAATGTGGACTACGTGCCCGCTTAAAAATACACCAGAGTTTGTCCTAAGTTCGAACCTCCAAAATGATGCAGCATTGAGTTCCACAACAAGCCCAATTCCTCAAGCTGAGGATTCAGAGCCAATGTTTTTAGAGGGTGTTTGAAGTTACAGTCGTACGGTAGATAGATTTAAAGTTCCAGAAACCTACGAGGAATTTTGGTTTGTTGACCTCCACCACATAATGTCCTCTGATTTTGGGGCTTTAGCCATTCATCAGGCTGTGCAAACGGTCCTAATGATTTCTTCCAACTACGCTTCCACGGGCAGGGCCTTGACAGCCCATTGTTCACCAAACATAGGTCCCGCAATGTGTTTAATGCTGTGGAATTTCTAGAAAGCCTCTCAAGGCTTTTACAGAGTAACGCTGAACTAGTTGCCTATGGCAATTTCAGAGTCATATCCCTTATTGTACGGGGCCATGAGGGGGGTGTTTCCCAGCCTTTAAAAAGTGTACTGTACAGCAAAATCATTTGTAAGAAACAACATTGGCTGCTCAACTTTAACAGTGGCACAACCAACACCTGTCTGGCTGCAAGCATCGTGGGTTTGCTGACAGCTCACAGCACCCCCGATGCAGTCATCATGTCTAGAGCGGCTGAAGCCCATGAGGTGCTTGAAATAGCTCTAGATTGCATGGTCGTCTTTGGTGAAATAGGTCTTTTTGAGAACAATATTTTGCTGTTGCGGTGAACGTTCTTTATCGTAACTGTTCTTGGAAGTACTTTACAACCTGGGAACATGTTAAAAACAAGATCGTATCTGTCCTCTACCATGAAAATAATTTTACGGAATCTTGAACCTTAAAACTTTTCTAGGAGGCAAGTACGTGTGCATCCGCTGTGATCACAACTACAACACTAAGGAACATCATCAGTGTGAAATGCACTGCAAGATGTGTCAAAGGGATGGTTGTGTCTTAGACACTACCCTGAAGATGATGTGTTGCACCTGTATTCTGATTTGATACTCGCAAGAATGCTTGAGCATTCACAACAGTGCTGTTATATGCAGCTCCAAAATAGACTGCTGTGAGTGGGGCAGGTATGTGGAATCAGATCACAAATACAAAGGTACGAAATGCCAGAGGTGTCATACTCTTTTTAGGGTGGAACCGTGCACAGGTGCTACATGGTTAAAGGGAGGCCCCAGACCAAAACCGAAGACTACATAGTGTTTGATATAGAGTGTACATAGGAGAACACCAACTATATTTACATATACTATCTAACTTTGGATGACAGCTGGGAGTTTGAAGGGCGTACGGTGTGGTGGTGATTTCCCTAAAGACCTGGGCGGTAAATTCCATTCCGCTGGCGGAATTTGGGAAATTTTGTGTTCCGCGGAGATCGCAGAATTGCCATAAATTCCGGGTACCGCTGCTTTGCGGAATTTTTTCCTTGTTCGCGCTTTTAAAATGCGTGTTCACAAGATATTTCCCCCCGAGCACGCAAGCAGCATTCATGAACAGAAAAAAAGCTTTGCAAATGGGCAGACCAAGCAATTCCGCATGTTCACAGAACTCTGCATGCTAGCGGAGATTTTTTACTGTTTCGCTGAGCTTTGTGTAGCGCAACTATGCAAATTCTGCCCACCTCTATTTCCTTAACACTTTCATTCAAACAAAATTCAAATGGTATACCATGCTGGCCCATAGCTCAAAAGCATGTGACTTATTCTTCATTTTACAAGATGTGATTCGTGAAAAGATGCCAGTAGAACTCATCACCCAGACTTCCATATTGATGTTGTTAACAGCTGGCCGTTACAAATAAGCTTCATAGACACCATGAAGTTCCTGCCCATGAAATTGAGAAAGCTGCCAAAAGCCTTTGATTTTCCAGGATGTAAATGTTATTTTCTATACTTTTTTAACACCTGGGTGAATCAGAATTTTGTGGGGCCACCTCCCGACAGCTATGGTGCTAAGTATATGATGCCTGCTGAGAAAGAGAGCTTTCTACTTTGGTATGATGAAAACCTTGAAAAGGAGTTTCATTTTCAAACAGAGTTGAAAGCTGATTGTCAGGCTGATGTTATGATCCTGCAAAAAGCCTGCAAAATCTTCAGAGATGTTGTGGTGTCTATGACTAGGAAAGTAAGGTTTTGAAGCTCTGTAACAGTGCGAGGCGGAGTGTTACCGAGGAATGGTGGACTCCCATTACTGACCCTGTCATGCCTCCTTCCTTACAGACTGACCCCTGGGATACAGGACTGGACGACGTAGATGAGGAACGCAGCGCCTTTATTTGGGCGTACTCTGAGGAGGAGGTGACCACTCCTCCTGTATACGTATGCAGGCTCGGATTGGATAAAGAGCAGGAAGTACTGCAGGAAGCATGTGACATCACCCCGGAGGAGGAGAAGGCGAGGAGCGGCGTCGGAGAGCGGTTGAAAAGAAGCGGAGAAGTCGGTAAAGAAGGAGACCGAAGGAGGAATTCCGAAGGACAGACCGGAAGAGACGAGCCACAAGGAGAGCCAGGAGGCCAACGACCCTGTGAGCCGCCGTGCCACTCTCCCGGGGGAGGAGCGTGGCTATCCCAGGTACGGGAGCGTATGGCGGTGTGGGTGGGAAGACGGCGTGCATGTAAATAGTGTACAGCAAACCCCGTTTGTGTTTCCTCGTATACCCCTACCTCTTGTGTTCATTACCCCGCGTTTATCCCTCACTTTCTGTGTCCTCCCCATGTCACCGAGTATATAGCAGCAAGTTCAACACTGGTGCCCTCCTTTCCCCCACTTCACACGGCCCCAAGGTGCAGTTCCCAAAAAGACTGTAGAACTAACGGTTCCCTCTCTGTTGGTCTTCCTTTACATGGGCTCCGGAGCGACGAGACCCCTCCTTGACCAGACCTTGAGGCCAAGACCGGAAGACCAAAGACCCGAGAGGAGGAGACCATCCCGGTCTAAAGACGGATCCCGGACGATTTGCTAGGGAGAGACTTACGTTTAGGACCCGGAGAACTTTGCAACCAAACCCTAAACGTTCTATACCAATAAAACCCTCATTGCTTCCAAGACCTGCTGTCCATCCAGTTTCTGATACTCTATCGGGTTCACCTAGCAGACCTGACCTGGAACCCATCAACACGCTACCGGGTACCCCCTCCCCCCTACACCCGGTCACAGTGGTGTCAGAAGTGGGATCTACTCCCTCCGAGCAAGAAACGACCATGGAACAAATCATACAGACCCTAGTCGACGGTCAACAAAAACTGGAATGGGCGGTCAGCCAACAAATCAGTACAGCAGATGCGGATCGAGCCCTGTTCCGTAGTACTATGACGCAACAATTGGACAGTTTACAAAAAGTGGTTCAGACACCGGGGACCCCTGTCTCGGTGGATCGAAGACCGGCCGGACCACACCCAGCCGGAGTCTCCTTACAGAAGTATGTAGTCGGAGAAGACCCGGATGCCTTCCTGGTCAATTTCGAGAGGGCCGCCCGGGCGTGTGGGTGGCCAGAGGAAAAATGGCCCTTTTTTCTTGCGCCCTTGCTGACGGGCGAAGCACAGACGGCATACCAGGTTGCAAATCATGCCGGTACCTCCTCATATGCTGCAATCAAGGAGGTGATACTAGATCACCTCGGAATGGACCCCGAAGCATATAGACTCAGGTTTCGGAAGGAGAAAGGGGTCACGGGGGAAAACCCTAAGACACTGTATTTACGCCTGAAAATGGCTGCGGAAAAGTGGTTGCGTCCCGAAAGCAGGAGCAAGGAAGATGTCATGACGAGCATTATACTTGAACAGTTTATGGAAGCTCTTCCCTATGGGACCCAGCGGTGGCTAAGACAGCACCCTGGCCTGACCGCCGCTCAGGCTATAGAAATGGCGGCGAATTACACCAGAGCTACTCCTAGACCTCCTCCATGGGAGACTGAAAAATCCTCAAAGGCTCTGGTACCCCCACCTAAGACAGAGAAAAAGAAACCCGTCTACGAACCCCTGAAGCCACGGCCATTCCGTCCGGATGTTGCTCCAATGAGGGGACCCCAGTGCTTTGAATGCGGGGAGTGGGGCCATATTGCAAGGTTGTGCCCCAGAAAGAAACCGGTTGAGGAACCCATGGAAGTTGGGTACATACCCAAAGCAGTGATGTACTCCGCCGAAATGGGACCTTCATATTATGTAAGGGTACTGGTGAACCAAGCACCTGTAAAGGCGCTTCTCGATTCAGGGTGCAGACAATCAGTAATACGGGAGAAATTGCTGGAACCATCCCAAATAGGGCGGGAGGGAGTAGTACACATCCGGTGTGTCCATGGGGATGTGAAGACCTATCCCCTTGCACGCATCACTATAAACCCGATAGGAAGAGAACCATGCTCAGTAAGAGTAGGAGTGGTTGCGTCACTACCGGAGGAGTTGATCCTCGGGGTGGATAATCCCCATTTCCTGGCCTTATTTAAACGAGAGATAGCCAGTCGACCGATGGAGGCCTTCCTATCAGTCGAACCCTGGGTCATAGACAAGGGGTTCAAATTTGCACAAGCCAACGATCCGACTCTTTTGAATGCGTGGGAAGCAGCCCACGTGGCGCAAACCACCGACACTGTTCAGGGTTACCCCCGGTTTAGAATCGTAAATGATCTACTATATCGAGAAGGGAAAGAGGGGGACCAAGGGCAACTGGTGGTACCGAAAGAGTTCCGGGAACAGATATTGTTCTATGCACACACTCATTTAACCGCAGGACATAGTGGGGCCGAAAAGACCACCCAAAATATACTGAGACTGTTCTTTTGGCCCGGAATCTACAAAGAGACCGAAGCCTACTGCCAACACTGCGAGGTGTGTCAGAGGAGAAACCTGACTAAACCCCCAGCGGTGCCTCTACAGCCCCTGCCCGTAATAGGTAATCCCTGGGAACGCGTGGGGATGGACCTCATCGGACCATTGCCCCGCACTTCACGAGGTCATACTTACGCCCTAGTGGTGGTGGACTACTCCACTCGCTTCCCTGAGGCCTTTCCTCTGCACACCCCGACCACCAAGAACGTAGCAGAGAAGTTGGTGGAACTGTTTTCAAGAGTCGGATTTCCCCGGGAAATCCTAACAGATCAGGGGACTCCTTTTGTGTCACGGATGATGAAGGAGGTTTGTAAGACCCTGGACCTTCAACACATCCGCACTTCCGCTTACCACCCCCAAACGGATGGTTTAGTGGAGCGATACAATAGGACTCTAAAATCCACTCTCAAGAAACTGTTGAGTGCCGAAAACAAAGATTGGGACAAAATGCTCCCATTAGCCCTGTATGTAGTAAGGGCCCAAGTCCAGAGTAGCCTGGGATACTCCCCGTTTGAACTATTGTATGGACGGCAACCAAGGTCGCTACTGGAAATAACCAGAGACGTCTGGGAAAGAGAAGAGGCTCAGGAGCAACGTTCACTACTGGACTACACCCAGCAGTTGCGTTCCAGATTAGGCAAGTTGAGAGATCTCGCCTACTCGAATCTCAAGTCAGCTCAAAGTCACCAAAAGCAATGTTATGATAAAGGGAAAAGGTGGAGGTCGTTGAACAAAGGAGACTGGGCCCTAGTATTGCTCCCTTCTTCCACACAAAAATTCAAGAGCGAATGGAAGGGACCATACCAAGTCCTTGAGAAATATGGCAATACGACATATAAGATACAGCTCTCTCCCAAACGCAATCAAACATACCACATAAATCTCCTGAAAAAATGGTTAGGACAAGTCCCTCAATCGTCTAACCTAGTGCTACCCGAAAACAGTACTGAGACAACCCTGGACTGTCTGCCTATCAATCCAGACCTCACAGATGAGAAGAAACAGGCCTTGCTTGAGAGGCTTCGCCCTTATTCTCAGTTGTTCTCTGACACACCTGGGTGTACCCACCTGGCTGAACATGAGATACATACGGCTAAAGGGAGTATAGTAAAACAGAGGCCTTATCGCATCCCTGCAGCAAAAAGGGCAGACGTACAAAAGGAGGTTGCGAGTATGTTAGAACTAGGGGTCATAAGACCGTCAAAAAGTAGCTGGTCATCTCCCATCGTCATGGTGCCCAAACCAGACGGGTCCACCCGATTTTGCATGGACTTCAGGGCATTGAATGCAGTGTCCACTTTTGATGCGTTCCCTATACCCCGGGTGGACGAACTCATAGAGCGGATAGGAGATGCCAAATACATAACCACTCTGGATCTGACAAAAGGATACTGGCAGGTGCCCCTGAGGGAGGAGGACCGTCACAAAACAGCCTTTGCCACCGAGGACGGTCTGTACGAATTCAACGTCCTCCCTTTCGGACTCCACGGGGCTCCTGCCACGTTCCAGAGGCTTATGAACAATGTATTGGCCCCTCACACCGCCTATAGTTCGGTGTACCTTGACGACATCGTCATCTTCAGTCAAACTTGGAAGGAACACTTAGAACACCTGGCGAATGTACTGTCCTCTCTGGGTAAGGCCCGTCTGCATGTGAACGCCAAGAAGTCCCGAGCTGCCTTCCCGAAAGTGAAATACCTCGGCTTCATGCTAGGGGATGGGGTAATAGCCCCCCAAGCAGAGAAGATAAAAGCCATAACGGAGACCCCATTTCCCTCCACAAAACGGGAACTAAGAGCGTTCCTAGGCCTCATGGGCTACTATCGAAGGTTCATTCAGAACTTCGCAGACATCACCTCACCCCTAACCAATTTGCTGCAGAAAAACGTCAGAAATGCACTACCCAAACCCCCTCCCCTGGAAGCCAGGAACGCCTTTCTTCACTTGAAGAGAGCCATTACCACCGGTCCTGTGCTAATTCCACCCGACTTCGGGCGCCCCTTTATACTGGCCACTGATGATTCAGAGACGGGAATCGGGGCGGTACTGTCACAGATAGGGGAGGATGATGAGGAACATCCTGTATTGTATGTTAGCCGAAAACTCTACCCCAGAGAAAAGAAGTATCCCACAGTCGAAAAGGAGTGTTTGGCTATACGCTGGGCTGTGGAGAAACTACGTTATTATCTGGAGGGAAGGGCGTTCACCTTGTATTCCGATCATGCGCCGCTGCAGTGGATGCAGAGGAACAGGACGCAGAATGCACGGATACTACGATGGTTCCTCTTTCTTCAGCCCTTTGCCTTCACGGTGGTGCATAGGAAGGGAAGGGACATTGGGAACGCTGATTATCTCTCTCGCATGCCGGTTCTCCCTGATCGGGAGAATCCAGGGGGGGAGGAATGTAACAGTGCGAGGCGGAGTGTTACCGAGGAATGGTGGACTCCCATTACTGACCCTGTCATGCCTCCTTCCTTACAGACTGACCCCTGGGATACAGGACTGGACGACGTAGATGAGGAACGCGGCGCCTTTAATTGGGCGTACTCTGAGGAGGAGGTGACCACTCCTCCTGTATACGTATGCAGGCTCGGATTGGATAAAGAGCAGGAAGTACTGCAGGAAGCGTGTGACATCACCCCGGAGGAGGAGAAGGCGAGGAGCGGCGTCGGAGAGCGGTTGAAAAGAAGCGGAGAAGTCGGTAAAGAAGGAGACTGAAGGAGGAATTCCGAAGGACAGACCGGAAGAGACGAGCCACAAGGAGAGCCAGGAGGCCAACGACCCTGTGAGCCGCCGTGCCACTCTCCCGGGGGAGGAGCGTGGCTATCCCAGGTACGGGAGCGTATGGCGGTGTGGGTGGGAAGACGGCGTGCATGTAAATAGTGTACAGCAAACCCCGTTTGTGTTTCCGCGTATACCCCTACCTCTTGTGTTCATTACCCCGCGTTTATCCCTCACTTTCTGTGTCCTCCCCATGTCACCGAGTATATAGCAGCAAGTTCAACACTGGTGCCCTCCTTTCCCCCACTTCACACGGCCCCAAGGTGCAGTTCCCAAAAAGACTGTAGAACTAACGGTTCCCTCTCTGTTGGTCTTCCTTTACATGGGCTCCGGAGCGACGAGACCCCTCCTTGACCAGACCTTGAGGCCAAGACCGGAAGACCAAAGACCCGAGAGGAGGAGACCATCCCGGTCTAAAGACGGATCCCGGACGATTTGCTAGGGAGAGACTTACGTTTAGGACCCGGAGAACTTTGCAACCAAACCCTAAACGTTCTATACCAATAAAACCCTCATTGCTTCCAAGACCTGCTGTCCATCCAGTTTCTGATACTCTATCGGGTTCACCTAGCAGACCTGACCTGGAACCCATCAACACGCTACCGGGTACCCCCTCCCCCCTACACCCGGTCACAAGCTCACAACCCCTCAAATGACAAAAACGGTCGAATACATAGACCCTTTTTAAAACATTACTTTGGTTTCCATGTGTATGTCCATCTACAAACGCATGTTTTTAAGACCAAAAAGTATCGCTCTAGTCCCGCCAGACCTCTTTAACGGTAAACAGAAATGTTATTCAACCCCCTCTATCCAATGGCTCCTGTACGTCTCTGAGAAGGAAGACATACATATCCAACACACCTTACAGGGTGGTGAATACCTCTTGGGACCTTATTACCTGGATGGGTACGCTGTAATTAAGGATGCGCCAACAGCCTTTAATACGATGGCTGCTTTTACCATGGCTGCCCTCAGCGTTACAAACCCGACAAGTTTAACAGACTGATGGATACTAAATTTGAGCACTTACACAGACATACTCTCTTGAAGGCACAGTATGTTGAAGAATGTGGCTTTGCTATGAGGTGCCTTTGGGAGCATAAGTGGTTAGATATGCTAACATTCAATACAGAACTCTGCTCTTTCAGTAGGAGGTGTGATTTATCAGATCCTATGGAGCTCTGGTACCTTATTTGGGGAAGTACAATGCTATTCAGCTGTATAGGGCCACTGGTGAGGGTGAGAAAATACATTACTATGATTTCACTAGTCTGTACCTGTTTGTGAACAAGATGAATATATACCCCTTACGGCACCCCACCATCATTTATCAAGATGTTAAACCCATATCCAAATACTTTGGGTTAGGTAAATGCCAAATCTACTCTCCTAGGCATCTTTACTTTCTAGTGGTACCATACAGTATCAACAGTAAGCTTATGTTTCCCCTCTGTCGAACATGTGCTGTGAGTAAAGAGGTTAGTGTGTGTAGACACACTGAAGAACAAAGGATGCTCACAGGGACATGGTGTAGCTTAGAGGTCCAGGCGGCTTTATAGAAAGGCTACAGGCTCGGCGGGATACACAAAGTGTGGCATTTTAAGACGACCACTCAGAGACAAACAGGAGGCCTCAGGATATCAAGAATGGTGTACTAGCCAAGATGCAAAGCAAAAATACATTGATGACTACTACACTTACAAGGGAATACACTTACAACCCCATCTGATAGTGATCACCCCTGCCAGACGACAGTTAGCCAAGCTCTGTCTGAACTCCTTATGGGGAAAATTTGCACAGTGTACAAACATGTCAAACATGACCATCATAACAGATCCTGATGAGCTGTTTAAGTACCTGTTTGGCTCTTGTTAAGAGATTTCTAGCTGTGAGGTTATTGATAAAGAGTCCGCAGCTTTGTGCTGGAAATACACTAAAGAGTACCCCACAATGTGTAACAACATAAATATCTTCATAGCATGCTGACGCGCGTTTAGAGCTTTATGGGGTTATGGATAAACTCGAGGACCATTTTTTGTATAATGTTACCGACTTAGTTATTGTTGTGAGTAAATCCGGGGATAAAGACCCTCCTCTTGGTGATTATCTAGGTAATTTGACCAGTGAAGTTGATAAGGATGAATATATAGTTAAATTCACCTCGTCCGGACCTAAGACCAATTCTTACAAAACAAACAACAACAAAGTATGTATGAAGGTCAAAGCTATTCCTTAACACCTTAGCTGCTATGGAACGTCCAGCTCCAGTGCTGAACGTTCCATTGCGCAGGTGCAGCTGGAACGTCCAACGGCCGACGGCAGCACTCCTGAGGTAGTGGTGCCGTCGGCCGTTGGACTGGGCGCAGCACTTATGAGGTTAAATGTCAACAACACCCTAAAAATCAATGTTGACAGTCTGAAGGATCTGTTGCACGAATACTCGCCATTGGACGGCCGTGAAAATTATAAAACCATAGTTGTTAATCAGCCCTGCATAGTCAGATCCAAAAAGAAGTGGGACATTACAACTCAGCCCCTACATAAAACCTTACAAGTTGTTTTTGATAAAAGGGTCCTGACTGAGGACTATAAAACACTGCTGTATGGTTATTAGACGGATAAGGTCAACTGACTTGTGCACTATGGACACACAATTACAGCATCTGTTCTCCTGTGTTTTAGCAGGGCCCTCATACTGCAGCAAAAGCACTTCATAGAAAAGGTCTTAGAAAATGCTGCAGGTGCTTTATCCCAAACACCCAACAATATTGTGTTGCTTTAATCTCGCTGGCAAGAACTTTATACTGAACTAGCCAAAAGTTTCCTGCATATTAGGTTTATAGAAGGTATACCTAATAATGTCAGCGATGATGAGCTGCTGATGCCGAACCTTGTACACCTTGTAATTGTAGAGGACCTTATGCATGAAGATGGGGATCATCCTGAGCTAGAGAAAGCTTTTACTCAATATTCACTCCATCGTAATCTAAGCATATGCTACATCGTGCAGAACCTGTATTACAAAGGTAAGTACAGTTGTTCTATAGCTCTCAATGCCTCATATCTGATTTTATTTAAACCCCCTGGTGTCAAAAAACAAATATCCACCACAGCTAAACAGGTGTACCCTGGAAACACACAGTTTTTCATGGAGGCCTTTAACGATGCTACTGAAAAACCCCACGGTTGCTTGCTGGTTGACTTAAAAAATATTACTGTAGAAGACTACAGACTCAGGGCGTATATGAGGGCCTTCAGATTATTTAGTGGCTGCCATTTCAGAAATAGCCCTAAACACCCTAAAAGGAAACGTTCCTATTTCAAATCGATAGTTGTTGCTAGGTGCTCAAGAAGAAGTGACATGTTATCAAGAGGCTCAGTAATAAAAGGCCATCCCTCTTGTCGAAGAAGAAACTGGTAAAACAGGCTATCGGATCTATAGGTTCACTGTTGGGCATAGGTGTACCCCTAATTACAAGTAGCCTCTCGGGGCAGAGATGGAGCATGCCTCAAATATGTATTTGGTGCCTTTACAGCTGTTGGAACATTTGGTACCATCTACGGACAATGCCTGGGATGATATAAGAAAAATTGAGACTCTGAGGCTAGATGCTGGAATTAAAGAAATGTTAAACCGGTCTGATCTAAATCCGTACGACAAAGAAAAACTTACACCAATTCCCTAAAACATTTTTGGAACTATTACAAACAGTGGAATACAGACAAAATAAGTTAACTCAATATGCCTCGCACTCTGAACAACAACCAGCAAGCCCTGCAGCCCCTCAGCAACCACAACGACTGCCTCAAGGCCCCGCACCAGCTTCAGATATCTTTGTTGATGACATCTTAAAAAATATAAGTCAAAGGTACCGAGGGGCCAAGCAAATGTTGATGAGTAAGTTTGCAGCTTCTAAAGGCCTAACAGCATGGAATGAGTGGGGCAAATTTCTCTACATGCACGCCAGACCCCTAACAAACCAAAATGCTCCTAGAGGTCAGGAGCAGTTTCTGCGAGCCTCTGCTGAACTCAATTTCCCTTCAACACTCATGGGTAATGGTGACCACAGGTGCCTGCTTGAAAGTCTGAAGGGACCCATCCTGACATCACTACCAACCTCAGGCGTTACGCGGCTATCCCCCTCTTAGACCACACCACACATTTGTAACTCGAAAAAAGTCACTAGCCAAAGCCCCCTCTTGGATTACAAACTAATATTTCTCCAGACTTTTTGAACAATAGGGTAACCTGTACAGGTGTGTACAGTTATACTCTGGCTAACAAATGTGTCTGATTTTCTTTCTTATAGTTCTTTAGTAAGTTTGTCACTGTAATACGTGTCCCTACAAAAATGTTTGTAATAAACACTTTTAACTGTTCATACTGTCTCAGTCATCTTTTAAAGCACTGTAATTATGTTGTACGTGTCAAAATAAAAATACGCAGTCCGTATTCATGTTTTAAAATTCCTTTATTTATGCAAAATCTACTTGACCGTACAATTTTGACATACGGTGTATTCGGTTTTAACAGGACGGAATATAGCACCTGTGTTTTCTTTTACGTATTTCACAACTATACGATCATTGTTAACAAGATCATTCAAATATAGATTTAAGAAATTTCAAAATGTCTTACCCTCTGACATTTTACTAATAAAATATATACAATGTTCACCGCATGTGCTGGCTAAGGAATCTTGGACCTTCATCTTGTTATATTCCACTCTTGCAGCATCTTTTTCCACATACTTGAATATGGGTTTTGTATATATGCTGTTTTCCGGGAATTCTGCGGTACTGTAAACCACTGTAATCTTGTCACTATCCATAATCAGGGCTGCCCGATATGTTCCATCCTTGTAATGCAGATCTGTGTTGAAGATAAGGGTGCAGGGTCTTTCTACCCCTATTTTAGCTGGCAACCCGTTGCTAGGGAAAACACCTCAAAAGTATTTCCTAGCATGTTTAAGCCTGCTTACGAACTCCTAAATCTGCACAGTGTCCATTGCACAATGTGTTAAAGATAGTCAAACAGAATCTGTCTGGCTTGGTTGACCTTAATGACACTGTTGAATATTCAGAATATGACCATGTTCACATTCACAGGCAGGGGATTACTAAAACATATTTCAGCTTTTAGATTTCCATTTTTGACCAAGTTATAATGATTGCCATCTTCCATGTCATGAGTCAAATTCGATGCGAACAGTGTGTGTATCCAGCCCCATAGCCTTCTCTTGACACGAACACCGCACAGTCCCTGAGATGCTTCCCGGTTATCGAAACCAGCCCCAGATATTCCCTGATAAAGTTGGAGGTTCCACAACTGGGTGTGTAGGGTTTTGCAGGAATCACAGAGCCCTCATTAACCAGAGCAGCATAGCTCATGTCGCAGTGTTTAAAATCGAAGGAGTTTGATGTATAGACGCCGCTAAAAGCTATATTGTCCACAAACCCAAGCATAATAAATTTGGGTAGTTGCCCCAGAAATACATTCTGCTGCTGGGTTAGTTGGTTACCAGCAATTATGCTGAATACCTTCAGAGCTACTCTTTCCACTACGTACTTGGTGTTTGATAGTTGCAATGCGTTGGCGTGAGCTAAGTCTGATGCTCTGGGTCACTTTCACTCACTTCACAAACAGGCTCGCAGACAGTACATCTAGCTTGTACTGTTCCTCATCCCCGCTGATGAGACAGAATGTGTCCTTGTTGCGGGTAAGCCTGATCTTAAGATCAATTCCATTGGTGAGCAGTTTATCTTGGAAGAAGAGGTCTGAATGTATGCGTCCCAGGAGATCAAAGTGGCAACTGCCTCCGGCAAACCCTGCTATTTTTTTACAAAGTCCTGATTGTCATCGTCCAGAGCCCTGTCTTCAAAGTAGGCATACGTGTCCTTGTAGAAGAGCCCTGCTGTAAGCTGCGTGTCAAGGGGTTTGCTACTGTCATTTAGAATGCTATCGAGGTAGGCTCTGTAGGCGTACGTGTTATCGCTCTGTGTGATGAGACGATCACCCACAGTGATGTCCAAATGATTAAGCATGGTTGCTAGGGGGTAAGCGATTGTCGGCACTTTAGCGTCTGCTACTATGTTGGAACCTTCCGCTTTTACAATTTTACACACAAGATGCAGCATCGTAATGTTGAGATTCGCATACATGTACGTGGATCTCGACATAAAAAACTCTACAGGGGCCAATGGCGTCAAATCGGCTAAAGGTGATACGTCCATGAAAAAGCTGTTTTTAATGCTGGTCTGTGTTGGTTTTAGAATCTCGTCCGATGCACAATGTATGAAGGCCATACTTTAGTATGCGTTGCTTTAAAAAATATTTACTTTGGAGATGCTCTCTTCCATCTTGGAGTTCTTCTTTTGTGAGCGCCTTTTGAAGAACTCCTTCTTTTTTTATAGAGGCCGGTGGTCCTCTATGCCTCGAAGCGTGACGTTTTCTTTTAACACTTGTGCGTGGTCTGTCTACCAGCCCAAACCTTCTTGTGGCTGCTTGTTAATGCACTCTGCGACAGCTAATGTGACAGACCCAATCACATCTTGGGTTATGTTTGTAGCCGCAGCTTTTACATGGGGCTTTGCAATTTCATAACCTCTTCTCAAGATTGGCATAGCTCTTCTAAATAAACTACGGAACAAACCTCCCAAGCCAGCCCATACTTTACCGGTGTCCCTTGAAAGTATGTTGGACCTCCATACCTAGCCTGATTTCTGTAACAGTCCCTGGACATAGACGGATCACCCTATGTTTTTAACACCACCATGCTGTCTTCTTAATAGTCACTGTCACATCTCTGACTTAAATGAATCTTAGCAGTAACTTTCCCATATTTAAAGGCCACCGGCACAGACTGATTGTCAAAGTTCATAATTGAAATAGTGTCAAAATGGTTTTTAAAAACTGTGACGTAGTCAGGCTTGTTAAATTGAATATTGACCATTGTATTATTTTCACCCTGCACCTGGACCCATCTTAACAGCGGTGAATAACTATCCACAATTCTCTGCGCCTTTATAGTATCGCTATGCAGGTAGAGTGTATAGAGCCCTCCCTTAATATCAGGTTACGTGTGGTTGAGTTCAACCGGACTTCTCGCATGTTGCACTGTGCCTAAAACCCTTCTTAATTTACCAGAGCAGTTAAATGGGGGTTTTAATAAACACCTTCCTTCTAATATTATCTACCATCAGATGAATATTCGAATAGGTTCCAATGTTGGATATGGATTTATTGATGGCATTGACAATACTTGTAATGATTGGGTAGTATGTGTATTGGAAACCAGCGGGTATGTTCAAAGAGTCCTGCTCACGCTTTATGTTAAATGTGGCTTCGTTCGGTACAAATGAATTCCATGTTCTTCGGTTTTCGATTTCTGTTAGGGCTACTTCCCAATCCCCTTGCAGGTCCACAAGTTTAGCCAGTTTAATGGTGTGGTGTAATTAGAAATCTGGTTGTCGGGGAACATGTCCTTAGAAGCGTTGGACTGCAGGGTACTATAAAAGGGCACTGTCTTCATCTTATTTTGAGCTTTAGACTGTCCCAAACTCACACACCCTTCAGAGAGCTGGCCAACACCCACCTTTTATATTTCTCTGGCCACCCCGCCATTTGACAAGTGCCTGGCTGTTAGCCCCTCTAACTTTCCTTTTCAGAACCTATTCAACCATATACCCCTGTGCGGATCGTCAGATACCATTTGTAACTCTTCCTTGTGAAAGATGCCAGACACCTCTTCGCCATCATAGTCCTTTAACTTGTACATATACAACCCCTCTTTATGCTCCACACTTTCTACTATAAATATCTCATCGATAAAAGTCTGCTGCTATCCTGTTGTAAACTCACCTTTCCATTTTGAAATCCTAACTTGGTCCCCTTTTTCAAAAAGTGGCTTCTTCACCATTGTATCGAAATGGCAACCATACCCTGTTCACCATATCCTGTTCTCCAGACCTTTAACAAATTAGACAGCATTACCTCTAAGGGCGATGTTTTGATGGTTCAGTGATAACTAGCATTATAAACATCTATGAAAACCTGTAGAATAGCAACATATCTGTAGGTGTTGTAGGCCGTAAAATATCTCCACATCTTAGAGTTGAAAGTTTGGTTAAATCGCTCTACAACAGCTGCTTTTACTTTAGTGTGTGACACAAAAAGTTGAACAGCATGCTGATTCAATATTTTCTGAAACAACTTGTTTAAGAATTCTTACCCCCATCTGTTTGTAGTTTTTGAGGCATTCACCCCTTCTCGAAGATGGCTTTGAAAGCTGCTGTGACGCTACCCCCACTTTTCTCCCTTAACGCTTTTGCAAAGGCATACCTGGACAACACATCTATGACGGTTAATATATAACGGGATCAGATATTATGTTTTGCTATAGCTTGAAGACTGATTATGTCCGTCTGCCATTGATAATCTTTTTGTGCATTAACAATTGTAGGGTGCTTCTTAATACACCTATTGGCTGGTTTGTGGAGGGAATACGCCTCCTACCCTGATAACCATGTCTTCACCAGGTCTCTGTATACCAGTTCATTGTCACCTACAGCCCTTCTAAACAGAGCTTTGGTGCTTCCAAAGCTACCAACTTCTCTCAAACGGACCCCGGACATGTAATCAGTCGGTACAGCCCTTGAAATGAAAAATGCTTGGTTTGTGTATGTCCATTTTATTAATCATAAAAAATATTAGCAAAGCATTAACACATTTTTTCATAGTGTATAGCATAATGGCTTTGCACTTTTTACAGACATACATCCAATGGTTCTAGCAGGACCGTCCTTAACAACCTCTAAAACAGTTTGCAAGGTATAATGCATATCCACATGGCCCTGTGACATTCTATGGGTTTGTTCTAAATACATATTAACTTTTTTTTATTTTAAAACAGTCTTCCGGGGGCTAAAGAACCGGTTCTTCTATGTTTTAAATTCATATTACACATACGCCTTTCCAAAAGCCTTTCTATCATCTTTCTATCAGAGTCCGCACACAGCCCTGGCATACCCTGTAGTTTTGAGCTTGGTTCACTGGTGTATCGGATCTCATTGAGTGCCATTGACAAGGTGTTCAGCATATCAGGGAGGACATATTTCTTTACAGTGGACAACCCATGCACAACCCTTAGCAGTTTATACACCTTGTACAGGTCTAACACACTACATATATGACAGATTGTTCTTGCTCTGAATGAGTCACATAGGCAATTGTGCGCAGTCGGCTAAGGATCCTTCATTTGATGGCCGTAACAAAGGCTGTAACAGTCATGTTTGACATATGCTAGTACAACTGCTGCAGCAAAACCTTTAACAAACAACACAGCATCTTGGTGTACCACTGGAGTTTCCTTTTCACAGGCGCAGCTTCTACATGCACAGACACAATTCCTGTGGCCATCGTTGTTATGGCAAGTGAAACTTTCAGTTTGCTTTGAACACACAGACAGTAAGAATTTACTTCATTAACTTTTGACTGCTGTCCCTCTAGACCTGTTCTTTCTGGAGCTGCTTTCTACAGTTCAGAAGGAAGAAAGAGAGACAACTCAGTTAAAAATACAATGCACCATTATGTAAGAGTTCTGCCTATGTATGTCTAGCATTGTTGATTAATACTTTGGTCGTGTTAGGATATACAAGAGTGTATTTTGGCAAAAGAAATGCAAAACTGGGGCTACTCAATATATTTTCATATCTCCTTCACTTCCTGATAATCTGTGATACACACCACTCAGAGTGTGATAACAGGAGAGGCCCACTCCCAACAGACCATTCTGCAAATAACAATTTACAACTAGTCAAAAAACACTTCTTGGACTACTATTCATCCCCAATGTACCCACATGTGTTGTGTCACCGATGCATGTTTGGTTTTGAATGTTTTTATCGCTGTTTCACATTTGTTACTGTTGTTTAAGCTAAGGTTTTTATGGGAGTAGAGACTGTTAATATACAACCACTAAATGGGTACTCATAGTGTAATAGATATCACTGTGTGCACCAATATGACTCTACAATTGTATAATCCTTCTCTTTATGCTATTTTCCTTTTTACCAATTTTAGGTTAAACAACAAAAATTCTTCAATTGAGAGGTACGTCCTCTCAATACTTTCTATGGACATTTGTACTGACTTTTCTGTTGTGTAGGACGCATAGACTTCACCCTGATAAATGCCTTACACCACTTGTCTTAATATTGGCAGAAACATGTTGGCATGAAGCTATTATTTTATCAGTGATGCATATAGGTCATTATACCACCATATGCCTCCTGATTATACCCTCTGGTATTTTTAAACAAGCCTAGGATACCACCTTAATAAAGGATACTTTTGTGGTCTATCCTGAGGCTTTTTTAAGCAAAAACCTGGACCCTAGTATTTTATCCAGAAAAAGTAATTAATTTCCAAGAACTCTCCCAGGCTAGCACCCCCCCCCCCGAGGTTGAGTACGACCTGGTAGTAACATCTTACTAAGGTAGGACTAGGTGGCAAATGATGAAGCATGTCACATCACGTGAGTGAGCATACTTAGTCTATTGTGGAGTTTCTTTCTGCCGAAGGCAACCAACCAGTTTTGGAGCAAAAAAAAACCAGGATGTCACACCACTTTTTGGTATTGTGTTATGATAGTAAACTTTGTCAGGGCTATTCCCATCCTGACACTCCCTCTTTTCAAAACCGGATAGGGGCACTTTGAAATGATAGTCCCACCTCCTACAGTACATGCAGTAGATGGTATGACCTCTTGGGGACTAGAAAGAAGTCCTGTAACTGGGATAAGCCCTTGCGACTCCACTCCCACAATAAAGTCCTTAGCCCGATCCTTTAATGTATTACTTATTCTTTCAAGAAGCTGAATCTGCTTAACATGTTGGCTGATATTTAGTACTAATGCTTTTAACATTACTTGAAAGGTTACTCGTATAAGGGATAAAAGGGTCAAGATTGACAGGTCTTGGGCAAACTCAGATACATTCTCTTGGGAGTTAGTCTCATCGATAGTGTCATACACGTCACCATGGACTTCCCTCCTCATACGAACACCTGACCCTTCATGTTCAATAAAGGGTATCTCCTCAATTTTGGAATTACAAGATGGTTCATTCAGAAGTACACTAAATTCACCTACCCTTATAGATATTAGTGATGATGATGTTCTTAGGTGTTTTGTTCCCAGGAAGCCTCTTGCCGTCATTTGAGACTCCTCCACCAAGTTAGATAAGCTTAGCAGCTTCAACTCTCCTGTTCCCAAATGGACATTATCAGTGGCAGGAAGGGTGGCCTCATCAACAATCACCTAATCAACAGGTGCCCCATGGACTGAACGATTAACAAGCTTTCTGTACTTGTCCACCAAAGGGGCACCACCCCTGTTCTGGGATACAATCTGGATTTCATCAACAGACTGCTTTATAGATTCCACAAGATTTCCCCTGCCCTTGTCCTTTGGTAAAACATCCAAAACACCCTCCCCACCATCACCCACAGAACATGTTTCTTTTGTAGGCTGGGTTGCCATGACCAGACATGAATAAAAGTATCCCCAGCAGGATAATTTAATTCTTCACTTCCAACCCTGTTCCGTCAACTAACTGTGACCCAACCACACTGACATAGTCAGTCTTATCATGAACACTGTGATAGCCATTGTACAAGACCAAATTACCAACCCCCTCAATCGACTACTTCCTTTAAATTGTTCTGTAAGAAAGTCTCACAGGGATGCAGGCAACCCTGGAACCGACCTGACCAATTGCTGCTTCTGCTTCAGATTCTGTATCCTTTTCATCACTGGAGGATGGTAGAAGGAGTTACTGCAAGTACTGTACTTGATGAGAACTCCTGTTCAGGCTCCGGTGCAGGCTCCACAAACCCTTTCTGTCTGTCTTTCTTTAACCTAAGGATTAGCAGGGGACTTCCTCTGAATGGCCATCGGAGAAATAATCACAGCTGAACCCTGAATGGTGCTAGGTGCATCTGGAGCACCCGGAAGATCTACATTTGCCAGTTCCACAGTGTCATGAACTGTTGATGAAATAACCTCTGTCCCATCCTTGAGGGTGTTTTTACATTGTAGGTCATAGGTAGGTCGTATGCATTAATTACTGTCACAATGTTAGAGACCTTGGTAGTGATTTCAGCGCTTGAAATAGCTGCAGTACTTGAAGTGTCCAAGATAGTTGCAACGAGGAACTATGAAGACCAAAAATAGACAGTTTACAAACTATTTTCAGTCTGTCCAGTCAATCCTCAGTAATTCACAGTGATTACAGATACTATTTCTGTACTTATTTTAGAGAGCTGCTGGGGTACTGCTGGAATGCTGGCATGCGGGAATACTAAAGTGGCAAAGTGAGGCAATGCAATCAAACACCACAAGTGAGGTGGAAGGTGTCAAATGAGCGGGCTGGGCAACTAGGTGACCTTTTAATCCAGCAATGAGGGGATAGGTGGTCCCATAGGCAGCAGCCGCACCAACACCCTAAAGATGCCACTTATGTGTGCCAAGAGTCCTCGCTCTAGACATGCCTAATTCACCCCCCAACTTCGCCACTGCCTTCACTGCCTCTGTCTCTGCCTCTTGCTGTGATCTGAGGCTGACCTGAGGCTCTCCTGAGACCATTTTGAGGTTATTACTGGACTGCTGTCACACAGTGCTCCTCACAGGTAAACCTTACCGTGGACTCTTCTCCTGATGGAACTTGCAGAAGCTCTAGTATCCACTCGAAATGGCATATGAGACCCACCTGGGGCACAATTACCCAGCAGGATCAAAAGCCCCCCAGTTTTGGCAGCACATTGTAGCAACAACTCACAGTCAGCAGAATGCAGCAGAAATCAGCAAGCTCGAGGCAAAACCTAAAGGGAGTGGTGGGTGATGAATGTCCTTGCCGCCACTCCCAAAAACACATCAAAGGGCGTTAGCGGGCTTGGTAGGACTTACTAGGGCATAGTAGGTCTTGGCATGTTAAGCTTCATTAAATGGTTTTTGAGGTTTATGCGATTGTGCTGCTTCCAGAACCAGACAGATTACAGCCTCCCCAAGCCATAATCATGCTGCAATTATACAGTCTTGTAACCCCTTGTGGCAGCTCATTGCCACCATACCTGTCCTACACATTCTGCTCATTTTCTCTTTCCTCCTTCCCCTTGCACCGTGCCCCCTCTGCCATGCTCTTATATCTTGCTATTGCTTCTCTGAGTCTGCTCATGTCTCCTCATGTCTCTCAGCTCCTGTCTCTCTTGTCTCTCCCCAAAACATCCAGGGTGAAATCAGGAAGGGAAACACAGGCAAATCCCCCAGGCACAAGCCACATCAGTTTCTAAGCTGACCGCCTCCATGCACTGGGAGGCACCACACTGCAAACTCTTAATGAGCTTCCTCCTCACTCTGCTCATCACTCAATCCGCTATCACTACCTTCAGGACCAATATATCAATATTGGTATATCAGTTACCACCAACCTTCTTCTGAGCTCTGCTGGCCCCTAATGGAAGATCCAAGGGCACATGCTATGGGCCTGACTCAACCTCTAATAAACTTCACAGTTCTGGAGCTCCAGGATCAGCAGTCTTAAGTCTGAGGTTGTGCAGACAATCAATGCTCCTCTCTCAGCATCCTCTTGCATCACGTCTCTATGTGAGCATCCTCCCTCTTTCAGATTAGCGCCCTGCGTGAGTGTCCTTGCTCTCTCAGATTAGTGTCCATCTCTCAGATTTGCATCACTTTCTCAGATTAGCATCTCTCTCTCACATTATCGTCACTCACAAAGTTTAGCTTTGGCCATGTGAGTGGTGAACTTACTATAAAAGTGCAAGTTACTGTAAAAGTGCAAGTTACACATGTGAATTACTGCAAAAGTGTAAGCTATATGTGTAATATACAACAAAAGTGTAAGTTACTACAAAAATGCAGTTTGTGAACAGCACTTTGTAGTAGGTTTTGTAGTACTACTTTAGCGCAGTTTGTGACTTATGTTCACAACATTTTCATTGAGGTAGTCTCCCACCACTTTATTAACACCATTGCTCAGGAAGAGACCTAAGTTTATGGCCCCACCCATAAAATTCAAGCTCTTTGAGAGACTAGCATAGAAGAGACAATTTGATACTCAAAGGCCATTGGTGGAGTTGCCTGTCAGCAACAATTTGGGTGTGGAGACCAGGTAAGAAACAAATCAAGTTCCTCAACAATCGCAAGGCTAAATCCAATCTGCTGCTCAACAGCAAGTAAGTGCTAGAACAAAGGTGTTCTCAATTATGCACCAGTCTTTCAATCAAAAGCCTAGAGCCTCCTTTCAACCATGGATAATCATGTTATGTTTGCAAGCTCATAAAAAAATTGGCACCACAAGCCACATTAAATATAGCATTAAGCTGAAGAATAGGTATCTGTTGAAGCCAAAGGGAAATTTTTCAAAAGTAAGTGTAATCTGTGATAAATCAACAAACAACAAATAATAAGAATGTAGAAATTGACAATGAGTAACTAAATGACCTTGTCCTTTCAGGAAAACAGTTTTACAACAGTCTCCCATTTCCTTAAAGGGATGCCCAAGACCAATTTGAGGTGGACATAATCCTGACATATCTACGAGTGCAATAGAGATGATAGAGAATGAGGAGTGTGTACTAAAACAATACACATGTGTTTATTGTTTTTTACAGAATCCAGTCACATCTCTGAGGAGAGCCCCCAAAAATAGAGTGGGACTTGAAACGCGTTGGTACGTCTAACCAACAGGAGTGGAAACCATCTCAAAAATGTTTTTGTTATTTGTTATTTGTCACAATATCTCAATTCTGTTTGGTTTGATACAATGTGAACGTTATGTGTAACTGACCTCTGCCTTGAGGATTTATAAAAATTAAATGATTGAAAATCAATAAGTAAACATAATAGACCAACTGATTTGTGAATTTGGTCTGAGTCTATCTAAAAGTTAGCAGCCAACAAATAGTCAGCTAGATGTTTTCACTTTTTAAAAAATATTTATTGGCCCAATCTAGCTGTGTAGTACAGGGCCCACCCTTTTCATTACTAATATTTGAGAGCGGGATCAAAGCCCATGAGGGTGATCACACCACTGTCTCATCCAAAAACAAAAAGACAGTGGAGGACTTGTTCTTAGGACCGTATTTCTCCTTAGCTTGTCAGAAAAAGAAACAATATCATTTACTGAGGATTATATCCAAAATCTAATTTCTGCCTCATCCCCTTTCTCCTCTATAACTCTGAGCTCTACAGTCCAACAGCAAAATGAATCCAACCAACTGACTCGTTTGCGCAAGAAACTTGCTTGCACTGAACTTCATGGGTATTTCCTATTATAGCATCTAAAGGCAGGCACAATACCTTGGGGACAACAAGTTAAAAATATTACAGTCATCTTCACAGAAGACCCGGAGTATAACAAAGTCCTGATTTGATGGTTCACACTATTGATACTGCCCAGAGGATATGTAAGCAACAAGTGGATGAAGTTGAATAACGTATACAGGCGGTAAAAGACAATCTTACAGTCGTGGAGGAAAAGGCCTTGCTAGAAAAGATTGATGAAGAACTGACGACATTTAAAGACAATACCATCAATTACAAAACCTCACAATTCGAAAGAGACAGAATGTCCTTCAACATTGAAGTGGTATATCCGTACCTTAAGGAGGATTTTTACACATGAGCAGAATCTCGAAGAGCCCTGTTTGATTATAGAGGTAGATAAAAACATAGGTTTCTTTTCTTTTCTGAGACCTCCTCCTCCGATTCAAAGGGTGACTCAGACCCTGGTAATGGGGCATCAAACCGTAGTCAACAAAACAGAACACTTTTTTTAAAGAAAGGCCAACATCAAAAAAGTGCGCTTCAAAACCCAGCCATGGTAAATGAAGACCAGATGACAAATCTACAAATCGTGGACTCTTCCCCCATTGTCAACCTTTCTAATTAAAACTTGACACCTGATGGAACATCTGTTCTCGAACTAGGCTTAAAGTTTGGGGCAAAATGCAAACCAGACGTCACTCGTCTAAAAATTGAAGCAGTTGATTTTTTTTTAAAAATAAGGCTTCAGGCCTTTTTCCACAACCAGGAAAACAAGACCCAGAAGAAAATAACAGGCCTAGCCACCAAGTCTACTTTCATCCCTTACACGCATACTGTTCCAAAACAAATCTTGGTATATGAACAAGTAGTGCTCTCTTCAATACAACAGATTGAGAACAAACAGTCTTTTCAACCGAAAAATTTAACATCACAACAATGCAAGGCTTTGAAGGACCTCAGAGAAGACACCTCAAATGTGATAAAGCCAGCCAACAAAGGGGGTGCTTTAGTCCTTTGGCCAAAGGTGATGTACCTTAAGGAAGGACTCAAACAGGTCCATGATAGTATTTGGTATAGGAACATCAAGAATGACCCGACCTTGGAGATACAGGAATCAATTAAGCCCATCCTTAACCAGGAGTTAGAAATGGGAATACTCAGCACGAAAGAATATGATTTTATAAAGAAAACACATTGTCAAGGGGCTATTATCTTGGAAGTGTTCTCCTGCCACGGCTTGCACAGGAACAGGTGGTTGCCTTTTTCCCAACTCCACCTCCAGGGTACTCAGAGTCTGTTATATGAAAAAACTAGACCCTCCAAGAAGAGACTGCTCCAGATCTGCTCTGCTCGGTTTCTTCCCTCTAAGTCGATTTTCTTCTTACAACTTATGGAAGTCCTAATGCACATATAACAAAGCACAACTAAATCCCTTCTTAAATTCTCCTGAACTTCTTCTCTGTGATTCTAACCTTTCTTAACTAACTCTTCAGATCCTAGCGCTACTCTTCTGTTGTCTTTATTTTCTTCCCACTGATTTTCTGCCTCTGAGCTTCTAAGGGTAAAAGAGGTAAATGCTTGGTTAGTTTTCTCAGGTAAAACGCTACTTATTCTATATTATTATTATTTATTTCCTGCTCCTACCTCTTTAATAAGCTCTATTTATTGTAAATGTCTCTGGTTAAGTTTGTCCTTCTTCGCAGCTCTTCTTGTCGTTTGTAACCTTTTCCTTATCTGTATTTCAGGTTGTCTTTTATCCAGGAGAGCCTATTTAGGTAAGTACTGTATTTTAGCTGATACTCTAATGTTTTTTGATTTAATAACTTCTCCTACTTATCCTCGACTGAGAACGAGTTTCTAGGACTCTGAAAATTACACGGTTAATTCCCAGAAAACTATTCACGAGTAAGCATTTGACAATTATTAATCAATAGTCATGATCAATATTCTTGATTTCTTCCTTAGGTAATACACGGCGCTCAACGAGTCTTCTCTCTCCTACTCAAGCTCTGGATTCTGGTAAGTATACTTGAGTTGTCTTTCTCTAGAACTCTAGCTAGTCAAAACTCTAGATTGAGTGGGGCTTTATCTTTATGGTGCTAAGAAATTAATAACTTTAATACACCCACTTAACTAAGGCTTTTTTCTCGGAATTATCATTGGCGCTCATGATTCCGACTGATTCCCTCAGGAATCTCGGTGAAGTGCCCATTTACCGTTACGCGCGCACTTCATCAAGGTTCCAGCACCTGGAATGGAGTGAAACGCTAGACCGCCGACTCGTCCTTCGAATCGGCGGCCAACTTGGAATACCGCTCGCGAACCACCGAACTCCTAGGGCGGCTCAGGGCGCTTCCTATATTACTTGATTTCTTTTTACTGTTTCTCTGCGCATAAGTTGTGTGATTTCATCTTGAAAGGCCTCCAACAGCTCCCACAGTTCTAACACACATCCCAGAACAATGGTGATGTTTTTCCTACCAAAGATTCACAAACAACTAATAGACCCACCTGAGAGACCAATTTTTTCCGGGTGCAACACTTTGTTAGAGCCAATTTCGAAATGCGTGGACATCGTACTTGAGAGACACAATGGACTTTATCAACAAAATAGAAGGCCTCCAGTTCGATGTCAAAAACCAAATGTTGGTGTCATTCGACGTAGGGTCCCTTTACACAGAAATCCCCCAAGAAGAGGTACTTGAAGCTCTTGGAACTTATCTCGACACAAGTGAACACCTGCAGCGGGTACCGACTGAGTACATCCTCCAACTAGCTACAGTGCGATTAAAGAAGAACTACTTTGAGTTTGACGAAAAATTATACATCCAAACCAAAGGGCCTGCGATGGGTTGTCCCTTTGTCCGGGAGATAGCAGTCCACTACAAGGTCTGAATAAAAATGTGTCTATGACAACAACCCTTTCAAAGAAAACCTTTTAAAGTGGTATGGTTATATTGACGACATTTGGTGCTTCTGGAATGGCTCAGAAACATATTTAATGCAATTCCACGATTGGCTTAACACGAGACACCCAGATATTAAATTCACAGTTACTAAGAGTATTACCTCTCTCACGTTCCTTGATGTGGAAGTCAGGCCCATTAATGATGAATTAAGGGCCACACTACATCGTAAATCTACCCATAGGAACACAATCAAACATTAAAAAAGTCTACACCCTCGGTCCATGCGAGAAAATCGGCTGTATGTCCATCTGCTGAGGATTAAACAGAACTGCTCAAGGTTTGAAGACTTCGATGCCCATGCAACAACTCTGTGTGAGCAAATACGAGAAAGAGGGTAACCCAAAAAACTCATTAAAAACACCAAACGGAGTGCCAGATTTACACCAAAGGAATGTCTCTTATCGAAGAAAGTCAAGGAACCCATGAGCAAATTGGTGTGTGTCTCCACCTTTGGACAGTATACGAATCAATTTCTCAAAATCCTCCTGAAAAACTGGCACTTGCTCCAAAATTTGTCCGTTTGAAAGACCACTTTTTGTCATGAAAAGAGAATTGAGCATTTGTCAAAAACTGGTGAGGGCTGACTGTACCCCAACACCCAAGAAACAGGACCTACGTTCCCATTGGAAGTTGAACCCTATTGAGGGGCACCACAAATGTTGGTACTGTGTCTCATGCAAAGCAACAACTGAAGGATCTTTGTTTGAGCACAATACCATCAAATGGACTCACAAGATGTTTTCAAATTGTAAAACAAAAAATGTCATCTACGGGATCACGTGCCCTTGTGGGAAGCTGTATATTGGGAATATAAACCAAGAGATCTGGTTGAGAATAGTCCGGCATTGATCAAGAATCTGCACTAAAGTTGCAAATGCTCCTATGGTTAGACACTTCATACAAGCGAACCATAGTGAAAAAGAAATAACATGAACAGTCCTCTGGGTAGTCAAACAAACACCAAGAGGCAGAGATATTGAAAGAATCTTGCTGCAGAAAGCAGCTTACCTCATCCTGAAATTTAACAGCGCCATATCAGGCCTGAATGAATTGTCGGAAATCACAAGAATCTAAAAAGAGCCCTTTATCGGAGGATCACCACAGATTCCGCTCTCTTTCAAAAGGCGACATAATACAGAAAAAGCCTGTGCCTCAAAAAAATATGTTTATCAGCCTCACCAATTAGGGCACAATCATCTGAAGGCCATGGTGATGTAATAAAGCGCTCCCAATAAAAATAAGATGGAAGAGAAACTAACTTAATATGTGCGTACATGCTTAAAACTACCAGGAGATATCACTATCGGCAAAAGACCTTCGCTGTCAAAGTGCCTGTAATGGAAGAGCAAATGCTTTGCAAAATGTTCACACGCAGAAGAAACCATCACACACACGTTCTCAAGATAAATATGAGCAACTTCCGCAGCGCAAAGACTTTATTGATATGGAAATGCTACGAGCACAGATGTTTTCGACATTGACCATGTAAGCTCAATAATCATGATGTAAACAAGAAATTAACTGGGGTCACGATAATACCATAAATATGGTGCACAAAAGCTTCAAAGTTGAAATAAAATCAGCCAATGCAAGCACTAATCAGTTGAGATAAAGATCTCATAAATACAAAACTGCATTAACCAGCATGCCTTGCCACCCAACTCCAATGCAAATGGAATTGAAACAGGAAGACCTCTTTCAACAAAACAAGCTCTCAGGCAGGAACAGCGTTCCAGAGAGCTGGCTGTATGTTGAAGGAATGATTAAGGATGTTTCCAAAACGTGAGTGCCGACAACGAGTTGCTTTGAAACATTTGACTCTAGCAGTAAAAAGGAGACGCTTAAAAAGATAATTATTTTGCTCATGTTTACTTTAGGACAAAGCCATTATTAGGAACAAGAGTGATTTAGATCCTTGTATTTCTGCTACGGCTAGCGCTGTCAGAAGTAACTTCAACACCAAGTAAGTGCTAGAGCGATTCAGCGAATCAGTGAGAGCGTTGTTGCGAAGCAGGAGCTTGGAGCAGGAGCCTGGTGCTGGTGCCGGAGCTTGAAACTCGAAGTGGAGTGCACGGAGCTGCTTACATCGCTGCTCCAGGCAGAACGGCAGGCAGACCGGCAGAAAGTAATTTTGCCCGACTCCCGATTTCTGGAGGTGACGGGCTCCACGGCTCATTAACCCCACCGGACGAATCGACCTGCAGCTGACAGCCCCAGCCTCACCTCCGCAGGAGGTGCAGGAGCGCACCCGGGAGTCGGGACAACAATACTGATTGTATCACGGGATACGGGACATTGCACCACGCTACCCTCGTACCACTTCGATCCTGCAATCACTACAGGTGAGCCGAAAGACGAGCGTTGGGTGTCAGGAGCCAGGAGCCATACGGCAGGGGGTGGGAGAGGAGGAGAGGAGCGGCACTACCCTGCATCCTGTACCCTGCTCGCTCATACTCTGCCCACGCTCCTGATATCAGCTTATTTTGGCCCCTCTTAGTTTTGGACAGCTCTTTTAGCCTCAGAACACCACCTGCTTGCCTGCTCACCTGCCACTCACCTAAGTGGGGGTACGGCGAGGTGGTGAAAACGCTGAACGCAACTTTGCATTTTACCCGTTTTTTTTTTTTGTTGTTGGTTTTTTTTCCTCTCTTTTTCACCGGTATCTTTAATCCTGGCTTGGAGAGTCACATGAATAAATATATGATGTCTGGACCGCTCCAAATTTAAGTAAAGACTTTCTACAGAGCACGTCTAGATACTAGTAGTGAGCCTAAAAAGTCTTTCTGATCCAATAGACGCACGGAACTATCCTTCAGACTTTAACTGAATCAACTTTCATAGAGTAAGGATAAAAACAGAACTCATCAGGTGAAATAAGGGAGACCAAGCCCCGGCGAGCTCTAACAGCGCTGGGTGAAAGCCAATTATGGCCTCAAAAAAAGGGAAAAAACTGGTGGAACATAACTTGAGACCAAGACTCAACGCTGTAAACACTATAAATGCGACAAACCCGGGCAGCTTGGAAGAGAGCAGTGAGTGTTTGGAATTTACACCGAAAACTAAAAAGAAAGGAGCCAAAAGACCAAAGGTGACGGCCAAAACCCCGGGTAGTGCAGCGTCAAACTCAATAAAGGAGTTTATGGGGAAGCACTTTAAAAAGGTGTTTTCACCTGCAAAAGACAAAGACATTACAACTAGTAAAGTGGCATCTCTACCCCTGGAGATACATGGGTCCAACTCCCTCAATTTGGCTAATCAATCGCTACAGCTTTTACTAGACCAGGGGGGCCTGATCCCGCCACGGCTGTCATCATCACCTCGTCTATCCTTCTCCTATGAAGTGGAGGGAGGATCCTTGGACAGCCCAATCCCATTGGACAGCCCAATACTTCGGGTAGGAACGGAGAAAGAAACCTCCCTGAATAAAAGGACAAGTCAGAACAGGAGCCAAAATAAATGTCCATCGGAAACTGGAAACACCAGCTCAAAACACTGTGCCGAACTGGATAAAACATCTGAATTAAACCTCGAACCTAATCGCGATCTTTTATCATTGTCAGCCACATCAATGCTGGACCTAATGTTAATGCTACAAAGGACCCTGCAAGGCCTCTTAGAGGTCACCCTGTCTAATAACTCTATTTTAAAAACTCAGAAAACATATCTTGCAAATATGGAGGGGGAGCTGCGGGGGATTAAATCACATATGCCAAACATGATAAGACAAATCCCCGATCTGGAGCCCCAAATTCAGGCACAGGGAGAAACCATAAAAAATCCAAAGGGAAATGAGCACAAACCAAGTACGGCAGGCAAAATCCCTAACCCTGATCCAGCCCGGCAGAGGGAGGCCCTGCCCCAATCTGACAATCAATCCAATGAGGGCCACCAGATATATATTTCGAAGTGGCCAATGAGGATAATAAGAAGGGCAGAGCAGACAAGACGTGGGCCAATAAATAGAGTAAGACGAGCAGGAACTAAACCAGTTAGGAAGGTGTGCCCCTCCTTGGAGGAAGTAGTCACGACGCAAGAGGAAGATAGGATTACTGGAAAGGAAATAAAAGGTCCCCACCTGCAGATGTGCATCCCAAAATCAAACAACACAAAGCCTCAGGGAAAAAGTGTAGGCCCACACAAACCCCTGAAGAAGACAGTCGATAACAAACACATAGGCCAGCCGAAGGGGGGGGGGAAGAAACTGGGAGGAAACTTAGAGGCTTGGGTAACACGGGAGGTGAGAGTAAACAGACCCTATATCCAGTCAGAAAAGGTAGATACGAATGAACATCCTATACCCAGCAGGTCAAGGAAAGATGAAAACGATAATATGAGGCTATACCTTGAACAAATCCCGCTAAGGTTAGGGGGAAAAAAGCTAGGTAAGAGGCGGCCTCTGAATAGGTCTCAACTCCTGCAAGGCTTTTCCAAATGCCAGAAGCTGAAAGCGATAAGAACAAGCGATATTAGGGAAGTGGGTTTTAGACAAAATAGAGAAGGAAAAGAGATTACTAGAATCACGTTGTACTCAAACCTGGTAAAAGACACAATTGAAAAGGCAGTAAACGAGTTACAAAAAGAAGGTATTCGCCTACTAAATGAGAACGAAGTTTTAGTAGAAGTAGAAGGAAAGGGATGGCAGGGAAACCACTTTCTAAAATGCCACGCAGGGCTAGGAAAGAGACAGGTTAGGTTATGTGACCTGGAGGACGAGGAGGTATTGCCCCTAGGAAACATAAAAATAATTGCAAACAATTCAGAGATGGCACATGGGTGGGGAAACTGGAGTAAGGAGGCTGACCAGGCAGGACCCTCATCGAGACACACAAATGACTGCGAGGAGGAAGGTTGGCTAGATGATATTGAATAGGGAAAAGGTATGCCACATAGCATAAGGATAATCTCCTGGAATATAAATGGCCTAGGAAATGACTTGAAACAAAATAATATAAGGGAATTGGGGGAAAATACAGACATTATGTGTATCCAGGAGACTTGGCTATGTGGCAAGACCCCGATTTTTGATGGCTTCTACCAGCTAAACCGACCTGCAAAGAAATGTAGATTTGGGCGTTCTGCTGGTGGAATTATGACTCTGGTATCGACTAAGATCATGGAGAAAGTAATTGAAATAAATGTGAAATGCAAATGGTTGTTGGCATGTAGAATAATACTATCAGGGTGTATAAAAATGGATACAATTCTAATGTTAAATGTGTACATGCAATGGGCCACCACAGAGCAATATGTAAAGGAAATGGCTCTCTTTAAGGAGGATATAGATTACCTTAGTGAAAAATACGGCAGGGATATGCTTATTCTCGTGGGCGACTTTAATCACAAACTTCACCCCGAGAAGGTAGATTGTTGGTTTCTAGACATATTGGAGGCCTATGAAATACCTCAAGCAACTTTCCCTGAAAGTATATCTAGTGCTAAAGATTTGCAGTTGGGAAACCTCCTGGGAACAAAAAACCTGTTCTGTTTAAATGGAAGATGCGAGCTAGACTGCCCCGCTAAAAAAACATTTAAACCAGGCTCTCAAATCTGCCCCATAGATTATGCCTTTACCACACCATGGAATTTTAGATTAATCTCAGGGTTCAGAATTGTGAATAGAGATGGAAGTGACCATAACATGGTAGCCTTAGAGATCCCGGGTGTGCACTTCGAATCTGGCCCAAAGGTTATGGAACAAGAGGTGGATTATCCCAGACGCCGTACAACTAGGCTTACAGAAGAATATGTTGCCAGATTAATAAAATTACAACAGAACCTAGACCTGAATGTAGCAAGGGGTCGAAACCTCGATTGGTATGTACGAAAAATTGAGGAGGTGGTTCAAACTCTTAGTATAGGTCTAAAAAATATAAATAGAGGCAAAAACAAAAATAAAGCGAAAAGTGAGAAGATAGAGAAACTTACCGGCTGGTTTACTAGAGAATGCCTGGAGAAAAAAAGGGAAGTTAGGAGAATGACCCGCCGCATTCAGCAAAAGAGTGACCAAGATAATGTAAACACCCTAGTGGGCCTAAAAAGAGAATATAACATGCTTATCAGAAGGACAAAAAGGGAATTTAAAGAGGGATGCTGGCAAAAATTACTCGAGGCAATTGAAACTAAGAACTTACGAAACTTCTGGAAGTTAGTCCACTCAGCAGCAGATCGCCAACCAGGGAAAATGAACTGCATTGTAGAAGAGTCCGCATGGAAGGAGTATTTACACGATCTGTACAGCCCAGGGAAAGACCGGGAAGAAAATCTGTACACAGACTGGAGCGGTCTGGTAGCAGAAATAAAACCCGGTTTTTCCGCCCCTGAGGTTAAAAAGACGATAAAAGGTTTGAATCTCACAAGAGCAGCAGGCCCAGATAACCTCCCGGCTCAAATAATCAAAACTCAAGTAGATTGGTGGGCGGATTTTTTTGCAAATATGTTTGAAGTCATCTTAGATACTAGCAAACTCCCCGATAACTGGAATGGGGCCATAATAAGGCCAATACATAAGAAAGGGGAGATGAATAACCCGAAAAATTATAGATTAATTAATCTACTGGACATCGGGGAGAAAATATTTGCAAAAATAGTTCTTGGCAAATTAAAGGACTGGGTGGAAGAGAACTCAATTATCCCGGTGGAACAGGGAGGCTTTAGAGAAGGGCACTCCACCGTGGATCACTGTTATGCCCTGTGGGCCCTTGCCCGGAAGTCGATAGAACAAAAGGGGAACCTGTTCTGCTGTTTCGTCGACTTCCGGGCAGCCTTTGACTCAGTGGACCGGGGGAAACTATGGGAGTGCCTGATTAAATATGAAATCCCTGTGTGCTTACTTGAAATCTTGAAAGAATTACACAGAGGGAACTGGGCCCAAGTCATTAAAGATATACAAGGGGCGCTGACAAAGAAAATTGAAATAGGGAATGGACTGAGACAGGGCTGCGTCCTAGCTCCGCTCCTTTTTTCAATATTTCTAGCGGATCTCCCAGCAGCACTAGAGGTGGAAAGAAGCGCGAGCCCGAGAATGAATAGTAGAAAGGTCTCTTGCTTGTTGTATGCAGACGATCTTGTGATTACTGACCAGACAGAGCTCGGGCTACAAAGAAAACTAAATGTATTCCACGATTACTGTAAGGATAAATTGCTGACAGTGAACATGGAAAAAACAAAGATCATGTGCTTCGGTAAAGGGACCAAGAATTTTAGCTGGTACCTAGATAAAATTAAATTAGAAACGGTAAAAGAATATAAATATCTTGGTCTTTGGTTTGAACCCTCCTTAAAATGGGACATACATTTGGCACACCAAAACGCAAAAGCATCTTCCTCCATTTGTGGCCTGAAAAAATTCAATAAAAACTATGGGGATATGTCACACAAACCGGTATTAAAAGCATACGAGTCCATGATACCGCCCCAAGTACTGTATGGTGCAGAAGTACTCCTTCTAAGCGGAAAGGGAGGCTGGGATCGGGAGGAAGGTAAGGCCCTGAAAACATTATTGTCACTACCTAAGTCATCTATGATACAGGCAATTAGACTGGAAACAGATATGATTGGATGGACTACGCAGGCCAAAATGGCGATGGTAAGATTCTGGAAACGCCAATCCCAGGGGGTAGGGGAAAAGGTCTCACATTGGTGTAGTGAAGAAATCCGCCACAGTAACCTAAGGTGGGCACTAGACGCAAAAAGAAAAATAAAGGAAATAATCGGGAATCTAAAAGTGGGAGTAAACCAAAATTCTCTAGATGTAGAGTTCACAAAGAGTACACTCAGAGTACAAGGAAGGGAGTACTCCAGAAGGCAGGATATAGGATATCTAAGAAACAAAAAATCAGTGGTAAATATGATAGAATCATGGGAAAACGAGACTGGGTACCCATACTTAGAAACCCTGCCAAATTATGCATTTAGGTGGGAGATACTGAAAATCCGAATTGGCACCATCCCTTGGCTAATGGAAGGGAGAGTTAAGGCAGAAATGTTATATCCAGATGGTACATGTAAATGTGGCCTGGGGGCCAAGTGTGAAATGCTGCACATACTACTTGACTGCTTGACATGTCTAGAAGTGAGAAAACAGTTCTTACGACCTTTATTTATAAAATATGGCATAAGACAACGAGTACAAGCGGCAAACTTATTGATAGGAATGGAAAATCTGGAAATAGCAATTGCACTTGGTAACTTTCTAAAAAAGGTGAATCGCATAGCACAGGAACAACAAAATAAATCAAATTGAGGAACCTATATCGATAGACACAAGTAAAAGCTAAGTTACGAGGGATTGCAAGCCTATAAGATATCGGATAGTACTGTAATGAGAAACATCGAAATTGCCTATTTTTAATGTAATATCTTCCAGTTTTATTATGTATAGCATGTGTTTTAAAATTCCTCTTAACATTTTTTTATGTCTGTGCTACCCATAGAATGCCTTTTCTTTTTAAATTTTGTATAACATATAGAAAGCGGCATGGAAAGTAACAGCCTGATTTTATAAATTTTGTATGGTTTTGATATTGATGTGATGCATTTCGATCTCATTGTTTAAAGACCACGGTCTAAATAAACAGAGTTTCTTTCTCTCTCTCAATGCAAATGGAATTGAAACAGGAAGACCTCTTTCAACAAAACAAGCTCTCAGGCAGGAACAGCGTTCCAGAGAGCTGGCTGTATGTTGAAGGAATGATTAAGGATGTTTCCAAAACGTGAGTGCCGACAACGAGTTGCTTTGAAACATTTGACTCTAGCAGTAAAAAGGAGACGCTTAAAAAGATAATTATTTTGCTCATGTTTACTTTAGGACAAAGCCATTATTAGGAACAAGAGTGATTTAGATCCTTGTATTTCTGCTACGGCTAGCGCTGTCAGAAGTAACTTCAACACCAAGTAAGTGCTAGAACGAAGGATTTTTCACTAATGCCCCAGTCTTTCAATCAAAAGCCTAGAGCCTCCTTTCCACCTTTGATAACGTTATGTGTCAGGTTCATAAACAAATTGGCACCACAAGCCACGTTAAATATACCGTTAAGCTGAAGAATAGGTATCTGTTGAAGCCAAAGGGAAATTTTTCACGAGTAAGAGCAATCTGTGATATATCCACAAACAATTAATTAATAAGAATGTAAAAATGCAAATGAGTAACTAAATTACCTTGTCCTTTTAGGAAAACAATTTCCTTGAAGGGATGCCCTAGACCAAATTGAGGTAGATATAATCCTGGCATATCTACGAGTGCAAAAGAGATGATAGAGAATGAGGAATGTGTACTGAAACAATACACATGTTTTTATTGTTTTTTACAGAATCCAGTCACAGCCCTGATGAGAGCCCCCAAAAATAGATTGGGACTTGAAACTCATTGGCACTTCTAACCGACAGGGGAAGAATTTAAATCAGAATGTGTAGCAACTTAGGGAAATATATGTATTGAATACTGTACCCCTTTGTCATCTGAAATGTTGTTTACCCCCATTGTGTGGTACCCCAGTGCTACTTGAAAATGTGATTTGTGGGTAACCATTTTTATCTGTTTTTAGACTGGAAACCATATAAAAAATTTTGGTTATTTGTTATTTGTCACTATGTCTCAATTCTGTTTTGTTTGATGTAAAGTGAACGTTAAGTGTATCTGACCTCTGCCTTGAGGATTTATAAAATGAAAGGATTGAAAATGAATATGTAAACATAATAGACCAACTGATTTATGAATTTGGTCTGAGTCTGTCTAAAGGTTAGCAGCCAACAAATGGTCAGCTAGATGTTTTGACTTTTAAAAAAATATTTACTGGCCCAATCTAGCTGTTTGGTATAGGGCCCACCCCTTGCATTTCTAACTTTTAGAAAGTTGGCATTTTCTTGTTCTAACCATTTGATGCCTTCAGCCTCTATTCTGGGTCACACACATCACTAGATGTAGTTGGCCTTTTGTGTACTCCTCCCAGGCAGAATCACAAAGCGGGGCTGGGTAATGGCAGGATGGGCCATTCTGACCTGATGGGAGGGGCGGAGCTGTTACTTATCGCACTTGTACTTCAAAGGAGTTGACTCAGCCTACACACAAACAGTGTCACACTAGCCTTTTGTGACAACAAACATCCTGGGACCAGGGCAGGGCGCGGGGGTGGTTTCTTTTAAAGGTCGCAGGGGCTACGCTCCCCATAATTCTTGCATCGTTTATTTTTGTAAAATACATAAATCCTACCTGCTATATAAGTGTAGATTACTCAGCAATCATCATAGCGTGAGTAGCGTCTGACCCTCGCTCTGCATGAGGGTCAGGCAATGAAAGCACGGACAGGCTCCTGCGCTTATTGCACATGAGCATGTCACAGGATTTGCAAGGCTCGTTTGATTTAATCCCTTGATTCAGAGGCCTGCTGGAGCTTAGGAGCTTAGGACCACTCCTTTTTTTTTTTCATGAAGCACACCCTCTCTGAATGATTGCACTTGGGCGCTTCAGGCTGCAGCCTGGGCTTCCCAAAACTGTGTGTCAATCAGCGAGGGTTTAGTTTGTAGGCAGTGCAGTGCATGTGATAGGAGTCATCACGGACGCCGGGTAACCTGCTGTAAAGAGATACAGTGCGCATGTTTCCCTTTTATGGAAACATGCACGCTGTCGAGATGTTGTAAAATGCTGCCTATGAGATTTCCCTACTAATGTCAGCACAGAGAAGCATGAAGGGCCGGTTTGGCGCCAGTTATGTGCAGTTTGGTAGCAGCAAGTGTAAGTCAGTCCTGTTGCTGCTGCGCTCGCTCCATTTCTGTTGTGCGCCGTGGTGCCACTGCCAGTAAAACATATAACTTTCTTGATCATGCCCCCACCTCTGCAAAATCACTGTGACTGCAGTAGCTACTAATGTGAATCCGGCATGAATTCGACCTTACCGGTTCTCGGCCGCTGCGGGAGCAGTCATAATGGCTCAGCTGTGTCCCATAATGGTCCTCCGTCTGTGATGTAAATTAGTGTCAATGTATTCAACTCCTTTGACATACTTCTTAAATCTCAATTTCTAGCCCGCCGGTGCCCAAGAGTTATTTGCCCACCTATGCTGGGTTAAATTATTACAGGAGGAGGCCCGTGTTTGGCCTGAAACCTCCAGACCTCAACACTTCCTGCCTGTTTTGCCCCTGTCCTGGGGGTCCCTGAAGATTCTGTCCCATCACAGTGTGAGTCTTTGAGCAGGTGATATGTCTTTAAAAGGCACAAGCATGGCTCTCAAGACAGAATTAGTGTGGGATCATTTTTGTGTTATGTGTTCACTTTATAACTGTTAATTGGTGCATAAATACTTTACACATTGCCTCTAGGTTAAGCCTAACTACTTCTGTGTCAAGCCACCAGAAGGGCAAACACAGGTTAATTTAGTGACTTTTGTGGTTCACCCAGACAAGGATTTTGGATGTTGCCTCTCTGGATTGTTTTTATGCTGGAAGGTGCCTCTTCCCCCACAAAAACAATCCTGTCTACAAAACAAGAACACTTGTGCAATTGTGCAAGGGTGCCTGCTTTGGTGCTGGGCTGCCAAAACAGCGCCTGCGCAGGGGGAAAGAATAGGAATGCACTGCATTGGATAAATACAGTGAATTCCTGCCCTTTACCTAAGACTAAGGGCAGGGCAGTAAGGCAACATGCTGCATTGTCCTGCACCAGCGTTCCCACAAATATGCTCCTAAATGTTCCTGTTCAGTCAGTAGCACAATGGTGCTGTTGCACAAACTATGTCCCTGTTGAATTAGCATTACAAGGGATCAGTAGTACAAGCCATTACTAGACGTCGAGTACAAGTCAGCAGTATATGGTTAAAATCTTACAGAGTCAGCAACACTTCTTTTTCATTTTCATAGAAAAAATACATTCCTTAATAGTATTCTGTGCTAGGAAAGTTGGTGCACAAGCACTAATACTGAAGGAGTCGTAACTTCCCTGTTTAATATCTATTTCACATACAATAGAAGTCAGGAACAGAAAGAATATTTATTCGTGGCTAATCTTGTGAGATACATTGTAAATATGACCATATTTGAATGAGGTTTTTACTACCCTCAATAAAAAAATCTCATTTAAGACAGCAGTCATTATCATTACAACTTAAATCTTACGTTGTTCGCTGAAGATTAGCTACAATGATTTTCTTACAATCCTGCAATAAGAAATCTATTGGTGGATCAACCTTCTCAGTCCAGGCAACCTGACTCTGGAGCAGGGACGCCTGAATTTCATAAAGGAAGCAAAACATTGGCTGCTTCAGAGATGACCTATCAGACTGCAGGGGGACAGCAATAAAAGTAAATACACTCTCAGGGTTTTTTAACACCTCAAGCAAATTTCCATGCAGTTACCAGCAAGTGCAACCACACTGAAAAAGACTGACATAGTCATAACCACAAGAACTCAAAAGGCAGAGATAAGCCTTCAATACTCACCCATATACCTACAAGTAAAGCAAGCCATAGGGAAGTTGCATCCCCCTCGTTGCAAAGCAAATATTATTTTCCAAACAATTCATTCATAGCAATCCAAATCAATCATCACTGTGTAAGACGTCATTCACCTCAACATTTTTCATATAAATTCCAATCAATATCACCCTCTTAGACATGCCAGTTCTACCGATTAGGAGCATATTTATTAGAGGTTTGCACCACACAAAGTAGTAGATATGTGGCGTAAGCCTCTAAGTCAGATTTATGAAGCCATGCAAAGCCACTTTGCGTGGCTTTGAATACCTTTAAAAATCGGGAGTAAGGCAATGCAGAGCAAATCGATGCATTGCCTTAATCTGCACAAGGTAAGCGTTCCATTGGCATTGCAGTGGGTGTTCTAATGCAATTACCATGATTTCTGACGCATTCCCAGATTTACAAGGGCTTGTAAACCTGGGAATGTGCCAAACTCTTACGACTCCCCAGGTGAGCTGTAACAAGGAGAAATATCTTTTTTTTTAATCGTTTTTTCATCCTATTGTATGTGCTGAATTCTGCAGGACACATAGAAAGAGGCAAAAGTCTACCAGGATTGGTGTTGTGCAAGAAGGGGCCCGATCTAGCACAAAAACAATTCTGTATGCAATGGTGGCACCTTTGCACCATGATGCATGGCCTTCATTGGTACTAGGCTGCCAAAACGGCACAAAGGAAAGGACAGGAATGCGGCGTATTGGATAAATACGGTGCATTTCTGCCCTTTCCCAGTTAAGCAGGGCAGTGCAGCAAGGTAACTTCCCGCTCTGCTCTGCACCACTAATTTCATAAATATGCCCCTGAATGTATTGTGAGTCTACTTTTATCTGACCACACACTACCTGATGGGCAGGCACCCTTTCATGAAGAGATTTGATAGGCACTGCTTGGGAACTCAAGGGGTCAAGCATAGTCAATCCCTGCAGATCGAATATGAGTCTAATCATTCCTCGTATATAATGCTTAATACAAGGATGACTTTAACACAAGACTGCCTCCACCCCACAGTACTCCAAAATGCTCCCCACAAAGGTACACTTTCATTGACAACACTCACTCAACCAGACAGTCCTGTACAGTGTAGGTTGGTCCACACCCATGAAGGTACTTTTGCACTCAACTAAGGAGTATGAGATGTGATAGAAATGACTAAGCAAATGCAATAAGCAACACTGGAGAAGAAACATAATAGCGCACACAATTAGGAACATAGCACACATAATTAAGAACATACAAGAAGTATCACAAAGTATATACAGTCCAAATTAAAAATTAACAGGCTGATACAATCTCTTGAACCAAACAGGAGAAATAGCATAGCTCATCAAGAAAGTATGGAAAAAGCTGGCTAATATTTGTTACATTTTAAATTCTAATTCCTTTTTTTCACATCAAATAAATGTTTTTCTTTCAAAATAACAGTTGACACATAAAATAAAACTTTTAAATATTTTGACTGAGGCGATGTCCTAGCCAGGCAGAACCTACCACTCCCGTCAGGCGTGGGTGATTACACTCGCTGTATATCCTTGTCTTACGATTGTGTAGCTTGGCAATGAGCAGTAAGGCTGATCACAGAGGCAATGTGAAAAGCATTGGCACAGCACTCACTCACAATAAATACACTGAGCGTCACAAAAGAGACTTCACATATGATATATGTAAATATAATTTTTATTCAACACAAACAATATTCAACACAACATGAACATCATGTATTTCTGGGCATAAAGTACACTTGGAAATATTACTAGCAGTACTAGGCCCAACCCTGTTGAAATGACATTAGTAGTATGCACACTTGGGAAAGATCTTATTCTACCCCCGCGCACCCTCCTGCAGTGCAACACGTTGTCAAACCTAAGCCCAAGCTGGCAATTCTTACACTTCAATACCACAAAGTTATAGGGTGCACTCCAGGTCACAATGATACCAGAATGTTTTAAGCAGCACTGCGGGCCAAGGCTGCATGGGTAAAACTAATGTCAAACCTAGTGTTCTTCTGGCAAAAAATCAACGCGTAAGGCAACACTGTAGGCCAGTGTAATTAATTACAGGCGGTCTGCAGACTGTCACAAATGCACAATCACTCAGTACTGATACGAGGTGCAACGGATAACAGGCAGGTCAGTACAGAATGCACTTGCACACATACGCACCACGTACTGTAATGCGGTGCAAATAATATTCGTCAGGTCAATGGCTAGCACTCTACAGGTCCCGTGAACCAAGCCTCCCTACACCCTCCAACTTAACCTGACTACCCTAAACTCATTGGGTGGAAATTACCAGCCCTCCCTTCCGATACTAGGCCGATCGTGGCCAAAGTCACTCTTAGTCAGGGTCAGATGAAGAAGGTGGGGTTAGGTAGCAGGACTAATTAGGAGGCAGTCGTCAAATGGGAGTTTGGCCCCCAATCAGGAAATTCACGCACAGGAGACGGAGTAGAAGCAGGCTGAGGGTGATAGCTGGTCACTCAAAAAGGTTTCACAAAGCAAACAAAGCTGGGCACTTATAAGTGCACCTCTCTCTATAAGCAACTATAAGTGGACCTCTCTCCATGTGTTACAGGTAGATGGTGTTAATCACTCGGAGGAGTTATTTGATGTCCCTGAGACCTCCACAAGAACAGGGGGCAAGCTAACAAGCCCTTGACAGAACACTTCAGGGTGCCAAACTGTAGCTGGTAGTCAGCCCATGCCAGCCACTATTCAGGAAGGGCACATGGTCCTTTTCAATGCCAGGAATCCTCCTTGTGCACAACAGATTCCTCTGGTAGTGGGCACCACGCAGTTCCAGGTTCTACGGTCCAACCTCCCCACGAGTGCATCTCTGCCCTGCTGAAGTATGGCACCAGAAGGTATACTGTAATGTGTCTTTCAAGTTGGGGGTGGTTTGGAGGGGTTCCCTTTGAACTACAGATGTGTACCCTAAATTTCATTCATGTCTGCCATGTGGTCGTGGAATTCAGATCTTAATGTTTAGTGGGGCCATGCTCTGGCTCCCAGAGGACAATTGTCAAAAACCTCTCCCTCCAATCTATCCAGCTCGGCCCTCAATTGGCAGTAGTCTGACTTTCCAGTTGCATGCCCAATGTTTATAGCTGTCACAGGCAAATTCACAGATGTGCTACCCCAGCCTCTATTGTGGACTGGTGTCAAGCTGAAAGACACACAAAGACTTTTAGAGCAGAGAAATTTCCACTTCCTAGCACTGGCATTTCTTTTTTTTTTTGTTCAATATCTTTATTATTTTAAAAATGAGTTCCTATAGATATGATAAAATGCAATGCAACAAAGCAAAGTGATCATTAATAAGTAAAAACTAAGGGCCCGATGTAGGTAGGGCGTTACCGATCGGTAACTGCTGAAAATACCGATTATTGACCCTTACCGATCGGTAAACAGCCATCGAGATGTAGGGAACAAAAAACATAAAGAATCGGAGTGAAAACCGAATCGGAATGAGTACCGAATGGGAAAGAATCCGATACGTACATACCGAAAATCGGATATGTAACGAATCGGAAAAAAAACGATTCGGATGCAAACACCGAATCGGTCCATGTACCGAATCGGTAGTGCCACCGAATCGGAAAATCCCCGAATCGGTCCATGTACCGAATCGTTAGTGACACCGAATCGGAAAATCACCGATTCGGTCCATGTACCGAATCGTTAGTGACACCGAATCGGAAAATCACCGATTCGGTCCATGTACCGATTCGTTAGTGACACCGAATCGGAAAATCACCGATTCGGTCCATGTACCGATTCGTTAGTGACACCGAATCGGAAAATCACTGATTCGGTCCATGTACCGAATCGGTAGATATACCGATTCGGACATGAGCCGAATCGGAAAACATGCCGATTCGTATGATTCGCCGATCGGGAAATTCCCCGATTCCGACAGATGGGGAGATGTAGGGAGGCACAGAAACACCGAAATCGGCTCAAAATCGGTAGAAATCACTCGGTATTTACCATGGATTGCAATCAGGTGGTAACCAACTCCAACCCATATAAACAGGCCCAAAATGCATTGCAACTTGCAGGATGGCAGCTTTCTATGTCATTGCGAGGCGGCTACGGCTACAGCAGGAAGGACAGAGGGAATGGCTAAGAAATGAACAGGTCTACAGACAGAGGATAACCCTGTTCATGCTCACAGAGGCAGAGATCCTACAGAGATACAGGCTGGACTCTGACACCATACTTGAGCTCATCAGGGATCTCAAGCCATTCTTGGACCACCACACCCCAAGGGCACACGCCATCCCTGCGCACATCCAGGTGCTATGCAGCCTACACCTGCTAGCGTCTGGCAGCTATCAAAGTGGTGTAGCAGCAGCAGGAGGGGTGAGCCAGAGCAGCCTGTCAAGGTTCTTCCACACATTCCTTGACGCCATGATACACAGGATGGACCAATACATCTCTTTTCCTGCAACCCACGCAGAACTGCTACAAACCAAAGCTGACTTCTACCAGATGGCACAATTTCCCCAAATCATCGGTTGCATAGATGGCACGCACATTCCGATTTGCCCACCAGCGGACACCGAATACATATACCGCAATCGCAAGTCTACACACACCATCAACGTGCAGGTGATCTGCAATGCAAAGTGCACCATCACAGACCTGGTTACAAAATTTCCAGGGAGTACCCATGACTCCTATATTTTCCAACAGAGCGGCATCTATGCACGGCTGATGGCTGGCGAATTTGGTGAAGGATACCTCCTAGGTGAGACACATCATCAGACCCCCATAACACATAGTAGCTAGGTGTAATACATGTATGCATGTGTGTAATGTGACCCCTTTCTCTTCCAGGCGACAGTGCATATGCCCTCCGCTCATTCATACTCACCCCCTACCTAAACCCCTCCACACCCAGCCAAAGGAGGTATAACCGGGCCCACATACGCACAAGGAATGTTGTCGAACGGACCTTTGGCATCTGGAAAAGTAGATTCAGATGCCTGCACAAGAGTGGAGGTGCAAGGCAGTATACCCCCATCACCTGCTGCAAGATCATAGCTGTATGTGCAATGTTACACAACCTTGCGGTGAAGAAGGGCACTGAGGTGGAGTTGTCTGACTACGAGGACCATGACGACGACGACGAAGCTGTGCCACTGACTCAGCTAGCTGGGGTGTGTACGCCAAGTGATGGCAGATACAGACGTGAGGAGATTACTGAGAACTATTTCTGAGTGAGTACAGATGCAAAGACAGCAAAATGTTGGTTGGAAAAAACAAATTTTAATAGTGTTGCAACACAGTTCCAGCACTGATGTGCAACAAAAAATGGTGTATAGGAAATTAACACAAGTCCATGGTTCAGGTTGCCTCACCCGCCCTAGCAAGGCTATTTCTTTGCCCGCTTGCCAGACCCACTGGGGTGTCCCTCAGCCCCCTCTGAATGCCCAGCAGCATCAGCGGAGCGCCTGGTGCTCCTACGCGGCTCAGACGCAGCGCTGGCCGGGCTGCTGCGGCTGCTGCTGTCCCCAGCATCACCCAGGTCCAGGGCAGGATTGGAGGCGGTGTTTGAAATAATCATGGCCTCCATAGCAGTGGTGATCCGGGCCATCCCCCTTGTTAGCTCAGCCGTATGCTGACTCAGGCCAGATTCCTGGTTCGCGCTGCGATGGCACAGTTGTGCCGTCGCCGCAGCAAGGCGGCCCATGGCGCGGTTCAGCACCCGGGCATCCCGCCTGCGCACCAGCTCATGCTCCTCCTGTCTGCTAGATGATTGGGTGATGGCAGTGGTTAGCCTGCCTAACCCTGCTGCCACCTCCTTGTTCGATTCCACGACGGCCTGGAATCCCTTGACCAACTCTCCCATCTGCAGGTTGTGCTGCAGGAGCTGGCGTTGGCAGGCCATAGTGGATCTTGCCTGTTGCCTCTGAATCTTCACCATCTGTCCCTCGAGGCCCAGGAATACACTGCCCTCCCGTGCTGGTGCAGCAGTGGTGGTGATGGTACGGCGCCGGGCACTGCTGCTTCCGGCCTGCTGAGTGGGCTGGGGTGCCACTGGTGGGGGTGTGGAGCTGGCCGGTCCCTGAGCCCCTGCTCCCAGGACAGGTTGTACAGGTGGCAAGGCCATGGTTGTGGCAGGAGCTGGTGTAGGCGGAATGGTGTCCCTTGTAGGGGAGTTCTCTGGGGAGAACTGCAAGGGGGGTGTGCTGGCCATTTGTGGGGAGTGCAGTGCATCGAAGTCTATGACCAGGTCTCCCTCCATACCTAGCCCTAGGGTGTCTCCGTCCTCCTCCTCCTCCTGGCCAGCCTGGCTGGTGCTCGGCCCTGCGACTGCAGTGTCAGACGGTGCTGCTCCCTCTGATGTCAATGTTGTTCCGCCTGATGGGGCCCCTAGGTACAAAGAAGCATTTGTAAACTGAGTGCCGATGTATTACAGTCACTACAATTAAAGCATTCCACATGTCCTTGCATCTCCTTACACTGTGTCACACTGTTTCCTGTCTTGTGATTCTGCACTGCCATATTTAGCTAACTTCTGCTGACTACATGTACCATGATGCTTGTCTCTTGTATGTTGGTGACAGTACTGTGCTGGGGTTTGCCTATGCATTGTGTCTAATGGGGAGGTGTCTGGTAGGGTGTGTCATGATGCGCATGCTTCTTACCTGTAGCTGTAGCTCTCGCAGAGCTGTCCAGGGTCCCGATTCCACTGACACTCTCCCTCTCAATGGTGCTGGAGACCAGTTCCTCCAGCTCGGTGAGGGGTGGCGCTGGGTTCCTGCCTCCTCCAGTGCCTCCAGCCTGCCTCTGTATCTCAGCCATCTTTCTTTTTGTGAGGCTGCGGATGTCATAGAATCTCTTTTTGAGTTCTTCTACGGACCTGGGGGTGACACCCGCAGCATTCACCTTCTGGGCGATTTCGGCCCAGATCCTCCTCTTGGTGCTGTCTGGCACATTGAGGGACAGCTTACCAAACAGCTGGCGGTGCACCCTCACCACCTCCTCGACCAGCACCTGAAGCTCGGTGGTGGTGAACTTCGGCTTCCTCTTCTGGGAGGACTTCTGGCTTTCGCACTGCTCTGCCATGATCTTTAGTTCAGTTGGCAACCTCCTATTCCCACTGCTGCTAACTGTGAGTGTTGAGCTCAGGCTGGCTCTCCAGAAACTTCTTAATTAGCTGCACCTGCCAGGGTTGCCACTCCCTGTTTGGGTGGGGGAGGGGGAGCCACCTCATTGGCTGAATCGGCTTTTGCCGAATCGGCTTTTACCGATTCGGATATTACCGAATCGGTAAAATCTGATTCGGTATTATCCGAATCGGTAAAAGCCGATTCGGTTCCTTCAATGCATTCCTATGGGCTTTTTCGCCATGGGTGTGTTTTCATGGCTACGAATCTATGATTGCCGAATCGTATTTTACCGAATCGGCTTTTACCGATTCGGTGTTCGCCGATTCGGGACTATCCGATTCGGTGGTAGCCGAATCGGTAATTTCCGAATCGTTGTTAGCCGATTCGGTACTTTCCGAATCGGACCGTGCCGAATCGGAACGTACCGATTCTCATTACCGATGCCGACCGATTCGGTATTCATTCGCTTTTTTTTCCCTACATCTCGTTTTCCGATTTCAGAATACCGATTCGGCCCGCCTCGGTATTTTGAAATCGGAAAATCGCGTTTACCTACATCGGGCCCTAAGTGAATTAAAGGGAATATAGACACAAAAATAGAATTTATGACATAAAAAATAGTGAAATAACAAATATTGCCAAACCCATATCAAATATCCAAGGAATGTCTATATTAGAATGTTAACAACAAATTAATTGTATTGCATAGACACCACAAGATATAAGAGTGAGAGAGAAGAAGAAACAGGAAAAGAAAGGAAGAAAGAGACAAAAGAAAGATAAATAAATAGATAAATTAATAGTTAGACCACTAGATATAGATAGAGCAAGAGAGAGAGAGACACAGAGAGACAGAGACACAGAGACACAGAGACACCTGCTGCAGTGGAGAAAGCAAATTAAGACGTAGAGGCAGAAGGATATTGGGCTACCAACCCCTGAGAGGACAATTTTATATATTTATCCAGTGACCTCCAAATAGTATCAGAGATGGAGGGAGAATAATGCTTCTCTTCAACTGAAGTGTGGCCCCACGAAGAAATGATACTCAGGCCTACCAAGTATGATAGGACAGGAGATTAAAGGATTTCCACTCAGTTAAACTAATCTTGACAGCAATTGATATAAGGAGGTCTAATAGCTGCATATCAGTATCATCCAAGGGAAGAGGAGTACAAGCAGCCCACGGTCCCAATAAGATCATAGGTAATGAGAGCTCTAAAGGAATATCAAAAATTAGTGATAGATGTTTCTGAACTAAATCCCAAAAGGATTGCAATAATGAACATTCAAAAAACATATGTTGGTGAGTGCCGGAGACCAAATTACAATATCAATAAAGATCATTATCCCCCAGGTTAAACTTGAATAAACGATCAGGGGTCCAATGTAGAAGACTCATAGTGTAGAATAGCACTGGCATTTCTAAGCTTTTAATGAATAAACCACCTTTATCACAGAATAGGGTTTGTCAGAAACATGATGAGGCAGCTCCACTACATTCTACTATTGCATCCTGAAGTAATCTCAACCATTCCCCCATGCAAACCTATGGGAAAAGCAAAGCTCGTAGGTAGTGAAAACACACATGGGTGTTTTTCACTACCTGGGCACAGCTGTGTACCTGCCCTGCCTTTAACCTACCACGTGCTTCACCCCTCAGGACATACCCTAGGGTTGTTCCAGTGGTAGTAAAGGGTCCACTCAGGATTGGCTAGTGGTTTGGAAAGGCCAACTTGAGCATAAGTGCAATTGCGCTCACACAGACCTGCAATCGCAGACCTGACTTCTGTTTAGAAACACCATCTCAGCACTGCTTCCTACCATGAGTAGGAAGGGCAGGCACACTTTCACTTTGCATTTACAGGGTGAAAGTGTTCAGAGACCTAAGGTCACTAAAAGAGAATCCGCAACACCCTGGTGTTGTCTCATGGGAAGAGCTGACCTCCTATGTAGGGAATACCCACATTGGGGTTCTTCACTACCTGGGCATGGAACACCTATGTGTACCTGCCCTGCCTTTCGCCACCCAGGGCTTCCCTTGTGGGTGCCCCAGTGGTGGTGGAAGGCAAGCTCAAAGTTGGTTAATCAGTTAGAAATGTCAACCTAAGAACAAGCGCCAATTGCACCCCCACAGGCCTGTAATGGCAGGCCTTGTACATGTTTGACAGGCTATATTGGTGGGTAGCACCCTCAGTGCTGCATCTCACCATTAGCCAGCGCCGGACCCGCCCAGGTAGGTGGTGTACATTTTTACAGAGCCTTCATAGGTACAACATCTAAACCAATTACATAAGCGCCACTTCCTGGCACGTGTAGAAGGGTGCGCATACCTTCCCACTGCAGTACAATAGGAAACTGCCCAGAAACCTTGAGCCATATAAAGAGAGTTAGCGAAAAACAGGAGGAAAGAAAGTCCATGTCCAACACTTGGTTATTAAATCTTACTTTTAATGCACAATGTGTAGCTTTTATAGGCATTTTCCGAAGACTTCCAGCCATATGGTGAAAATAATGCACCGCTTATATCGCAATGGAAAGGCTTCCTAGGGGCCCGAATGGTGCGGCACTAAAGTGTAAGGCATGAAATGAAATATATAAGGGATTATTTACAAGTCCCTTGCATCGCCGTACCTCACTTATTCATATATTAAAAATGGCGCACTGTCTGTTCAATGCACTTTCAAATAAGCCCCATTGTGCTCCGAGATGTTCCAAAATATGATTGAGAAATTCTCAAAGCAATGGCTGAAAGAAACTGACCCAAATAGGCCTATGTCTGAAGGGGCTGAACCAAAGCCGGCTCTCAGTATATTGTAAACAATATATCTTTCAGACAGCTACGCTGTCAAGTCAGACCAAGAAAAGGGGGCAGAGAAAGGAGAAAGACAAAGTTAGCAAAATATGAAAAAAAGCAGCAAAAAATAACCGTGATCTCTATGCTATATATTAAAATGTGCGTTATTTTCCACATGATAATTGTGGGGCATATTATGAAGAAAGGGCGTTACATTATCGCCGCTTCTATCAGCAGGAACTGCCGATAAAGCGGCGATAATGGGTTTGATAATATGCTCTATGAATTCCAATTGAAGCCCATGTTAGATGTGAAGACCTCGAACATGGGCTTCGATTGGAATTCCATAGAGCATATTATCAAGCCCATTATCGCCGCTTTATCGGCAGTTTCCTGCCGAGAAAAGTGGCGATAATGTAACGCCCTTTCTTCATAATATGCCCCTGTGTTTCCTGGCAGTTGTGAATGTCAAGTTTGTCATTGGACTAGATGCAGAGAGCAGATGAAAACACCACAACAGTATGTGGAGATTTTCTTTCAATTAGAGGGTTTTCTACTTTATCTCACAAACAAAGCAGGATCGATCATGACTCGTTTATACAAAGTGCATAGCTGTGCATTTCTGTCACTTTTGCTTTGTATGTGAGCAACTTGACGACATGTAACTTTTAACTGTTGACGAACTGAAAGTTCTGTTTCCAATGAAAATACAATGACCTTCAATGTTGAAAGGAGGGTTATTTTACCAAGAAGTCGCAGTCGATAGAGTGGCGTCATGAGATTCTCTGCGAAGAAGCAGTAATGAAATATATGATGGTATACTGAATGAAATCAACTAGTCCATTCTGTGGCAGGCAGAAACTGTATACACAGATGTTGAAAACAAAATATATGAACCTGATGCTAAAAAATCTTAAGAGTCTTAAGAAATGTTAAGAAATCATGTTCATGCCATTCTAAACTACCAAAATATGTCGAAGACTTGAAAAAATCTTCCTTTGTAAGTTCCATACTTCATTATAGTGACATGTGAAGAACAAAGTTGGTCACATAAATGGAATTAGCAGCACATGTAATAGACTTTTTAAGTAAAATGTCAAAAAAGGGAAACTGGTTGTGCTGAAAACATAAATCTACAATTGCGTGATGTCTTAAAAAGGTTCTATATTTATCTTGCGTGAATGAAAGGACATTTGTCTTCTTTATAAATTGTGCTCGAAGGATAGTTTAGAATTTGCTTTCGGTAATAGTTCAAGATTGAAAACACAGGAGTTTGCTGCCATCTGGCGGTTACTACATGTAAAGAGCAAATGCGATTTGCTCACATTGGCTCGAAATATTGGCTCCATTATTACATAATGAAGAAAGAACGGTGCATAGTAATCAGCTTAAAAAATTAGAATGCGCATTCTTTTCACGGGACAACAAGGGCAACATATTCAGTCATTTGTTTTTAACAAAACTGTATGGCCAGGTCATTCATGAAGGCGGGCGAATAGATAGATAGATACCCATAGCAAACATGTTCATGTCGTAAAACAATGTGAAGTCGTGTTTTTTTTTTGTGTGATAACATGAAAGGGACATTCAGGTATTTCGGTGCCACCACAGAGGCGTTGAACATCGGCTGCATTGTTGTCAGGTGGCAATTTCGTATTTCACTTTACATACCGCGGCTCAACTCAAAACAGGGAGGAAAAACAGTCAACAAAGACAGCAGCACAGCCAATGCGCTAGAGATGAATGGAACTGCATAGTATTAAATAGTAGAAGAGAGGAGCCGCCTAAAGATTGACAGCCAGCATCAATGCCCAATGATAGGCACACGTCTCGCCATTGCCCTCTCCTATAGGGCCTCATTTATGAGGTTTTGCAGTAAGGAAGCGCAGCAGGCCTTCCTGCTGCGCTTCCCTACGGCAAAAGAAAAGGGCAGGAATGCGCCATAGCTATAAGATACGGCGCATTCCTGTCCTTTTCCCCTGCGCCGGCGTGCCATGGGATGCCATGTGCCAGCGCAGGCACCTTTGCACCATGGTGCAAGGGTGCCTGCGATGTGGGAATGATCATTTTTGTACAGAAAGGGAAACCTTTCTGTACAAAAATAATCCCAAGAGGCTTTTTCCTCTTATTATGTGTGCTGCTTCTGCAGAACACGTAGAAAAAGTGAAAACGAGGAGAAATAAAGATTTTTCTCCTGTTTGTGCCTCCCTTCTGCCTCCCCTGGGGAGGCGTAAGCTTTTGACGCTGCCTCAGATTTACAATTTCTCCTAAAGCTGGGGCAGTGTCAAAAGGCCATGGATGTTGCTGGGAACACGCCCAGCAACACCCATTGAATGCCCCTTTAACGCAGAACACTGTGTTAAAGGGACTGACATTTATCAGGCAAAATTAAGCCCAAAAAAGTGGCTTAGTGCTGCTTGATAAATATCACGCAGGCTTCTGCGCCACAGAGCAACAAGCCTCATAATTTAGGCCCATAGTAATTATGAACATTCATTGTGTTCTCATGGCATACGAAAATGTTTAGGGAGCAGATGTGAAAAAGGGTTGCGCAATGCATCTCACCAAGCAAAATTGCTCCACTGCATCACCTGGAGAGAGCACAACAGAGCCATATCTTCCAAGAAGTGATGCAGTTCTCTTAGCTCGATGGGCTGGAACACTGTGGTTGTAGAGTGCCAACACAGGCACCCTCGCTTCATAGTGAAAGGGTGTCTGACTTGTGACCAAGCTAGTTTTTGTGCAGGAATGAGTACCTTCCGGCACAAAAGCTATCCTTTCAGGCAATGCTTAATTTGCAAAAAAATAAGTGCTGGGGCTCTCGTTAGGAGATCATTGCATCATACGCCCCCCATTGCCCCTGCCAGCACTGCCAATGAGAGTACAAACAGAGCTGCTAACCATCAGGATCCTATAAGTGTGACAAATTAGGTTATTGAAGGCCACCCAAAGCTATGAGAATGGTCATGTGGCAAATATTCATCATTTTAATATATATTGAATTACTAAACAACTGTTGTGCTCGTTTTAAAATTGGACAAACAGCTCCATCATGTTGCAAACAATAACAAGTGCTGGGGTTGACAATTAAGTACTGGCGCAGAGCACTGGAAACTACCAGCTTAATTAAGCACTGCTGTGAGGATATTTCCTCTTTGTATGTTAGTTGTAGAATGCAGCACCCATGCAAAGAGGAAATAATAAGGAGAATATAGATATTGCTTCTTGATACACCAGCAGAGATGAGCACCGTTTTGGTGCAAACTCATATCTAAAGCTCTTTGGAAATATGGGGTTGTGTGTAAATATATGAACGGATGCATAGAAAAGACCTACTCTCTTAATCTACTTGTACAACTTTTATCTTCTCATCCATCCACTCTCTCTCTCTCTCTCTCTCTCTCTCTCTCATATCTCTGATTGCATTTTCTCTACCTTTCCACTTCCTCCCTTTCTCTTTTTTTTAAACCTCCCTGTGCAAGCTACAATTAAGCTCAGGTTGCTGGGAAACGTGACAGAGGCACCAGCAGCAGCCCTGGGCTTTCAAATTCGGCATCCGAGGGCTCAGCCCACTGGAAAAAAGCCTAGTGGAATAAAATGCATGTCCAGCCTTGATCCTGCGCTACCTGAGTACTGAGACTTCCACGTAGCTCTTAAAACACATCTCTCTTCTGACCACCACTGTGCATTTACTTCAAGACATCAGACACCCGCCATATCCTCACAATGACAAAGCAACTATATACACTATTATCACTACACTAAGGGGGATATTCACAAGGACTCAACACCGAATTATCCCCATCTTAACGCATCAAAAGTATGGATAGATTTAACACCCATTCACAAGCTGGTGCTAACTGCAGACATCCCCTGTATTCCCATGATAACTACCCCAAAATTCAACTCCACGATGGACACCATCAACTAACCCTAATGAGATACAGAGTAGGCGTTCCCATGCAAAAACACATGAAAAAAACCACAATACCACATTCACAATGAACTGCCAGATCCGTGATCCGAACCCAAAACCGGCGATAAGCTGCGGTAGCAGCAGGGAATTAACACCTGCTTTTTGCTGGTGTTAAGCAGGACGACTACCTGCAGCATAAAAGGGAACCCAGCCAAGAGCCACACCTGAGGACCCACACATGCCATGGAGACAATGATCATGCAATGCAGATACTCATGAGGGCCACAACATGCACTGCAACCCCCCCCCCAGATCCCCGGCACCCCCCAGACATACACATACCGTGCACAACACAAGAGCCACAACAAATGCATGATGACGCTCAGTGCCAAAATAGACACACACATGTGTGGACAGAAGAATGAGAAACAGTCACACAGCACTGAAGTAACAACCAATAACTTTATTGAAACACAACACAAAACAGCAATGGATCCGCGAGAGACAATCTCGATGACACAGCTTGGAAAAGAAAGCACAAAATCAGGACGTGTGTCATGCGCACATCAAAGGAGCGAGACACAGAGAAACAGAGAAGGAAAGTGAGCCAGAGAGAGAAAGAGTGGGAAGGAAAGGAAAGGAGGGAGAGTAAGAGAGAGTGAGGGAAGGGGGAGTGAGAGAGAGGGAAGGGAGAGGGAGTGAGAGAGAGAGATAGAGAGGGAGAGAGTGAAGGAAAAGGGAGTCAGAGAAAGAGAGAGAGGGAAGGGAGAAGGAGTGAGAGAGAGAGGGAAGGGAGAAGGAGTGAGAGAGAAGGAAATGGAGGGAGAGAGAGAGCGAGACACCCCCACCCCTGCACACTCAGGCCCCACTGCTCACCTGCTCACGGTGTGTCTATCAGTAGGCACACTGCGTCCCCGTGCGATCTCCAGGCCCTGGTCACGCCACCATGGCATGGTCAACATCATGAGGGCCAACCCCGTGGCACAGCAGGTCCCACAAATGAAGCTGAGTCCTGAGTCATCGCAGGCAGAGTCCACATCAGTGCAAACATCATCATCACAGGCTGCACACATGCTCAGCAATTATGTGTGCCACTAACCCTGTGCAACGCCAGTCAACGCCACGTGGTGGTAGGCCCATGTCGGTCGCAAGGCCTCGGGTGCCACTAACCTTGTGCAATGCCAGTCAGCGCCACGTGGTGGTAGGCCCGTGTGGCAGCAAGACCTCAGTTGCTACTAAACCCTGTGCAACTCCAGACAGCACCACGTGGTGGTTGGCCTGTGTCCTTCGCAAGGCCTCAGGTGCAACTAAACCTGTGCAATGCATGCCAGTCAGCGCCACGTGGTGGTAGGCCCGTGTCGGTCGCAAGGCCTCAGGTGCCACTTGCCCTGTGCAACGACAGTCAGCGCCACGTGGTAGTAGGCCCATGTCGTCCGCAAGGCCTCGGGTGCCACCAACCCTGTGTGTAGCAAATCATGGGCCCTTTGTGATTGAGCACGGTGGAGCATCCGTCATCAAGTCACCACCGGCAGAGGCGAATGTGACCTTGTCGGCCCCTTATATTTGTGGTGTAACATGGCCTGTGACGCCTGTGTGGGGTGGGTGTGGTATGTGTGCAGACCTGCCCTCAGGGAGTGGCTGCGACATGCTTGACAACTAGGCCAGTGACCTGCACACCACCAGCGAGTAGGACTGTGACAGGTACCTATGTGGGCCCCCCATCGGAGCATAAGTGGAGTGGTCTGGCCTGGTGTACGCCGGACCGACGAAGGGCTTGCAACAATGATTCAGGGGCTTTGGGCGTGGTTCAGTCCATATCTGGACAAGGAAGTGGCTAATGCTTGTGTCCCTGTTGTAGTGCCCACGGCACCTGGGACACAATAGGCAATGTAGCACATGGTGACTGGCATCCGACTACATGAGCATCATTGACGTAAGGGAAATCACTATCCCTACTTCTATCCACACAGTCATACATGAATGATGAAAGACGTGACACAACAGTGCGTTACTGAATGTTTATTGCACATCCAGTGGAGTTTAGCAGCTAGAGTGGTACAGGGCCATGCCAAGCACACCACACAATATGAGACCCGCCAGAGTCCATCCGGGGATGACAAGTACTGCAGAAGAGGAAGGGCACAGTCCGCAGTCTGGTCGCCGTGTCATTGGTCATTGAACATGATATAACAGTCCATGTCGCGGTACAAGGTGAGTGCAGGGGAGTGTATCGGGGGTCAGTGGGAGGCCATGAGGCCATGTGCGGCACCAAGCAGAAACAGGCCAGGTGGCAGAAAGGAATGCTACTGCCTCCTTATGACAACAATCCCATCCACATCCTCGTCCTCGTATGTGTGCTCTGCTGCACCTGTGGGTGTTGCAGTACCGGCTGCGGCACTGTGTGCCACTGACACATCAGGGGCCAGAGCAGGGTTGTCGGCTGCACTGTGTGGCAGTGGCACATCAGGTGCTGGAGTGGATACGCCTACTGCACTGTGCCGCACTGAAACACCAAGGGGGCAGAGATGTGGACGGTGTGGGGGCAGCAGCATACATCCATGCCACACCTTGTGGCAGCAATGCCATGATGAGGCAGGGCATCGTAGACCCCAGCTACATTTCGCTGATGTGCAGCGGTGGCTGCCATCTTTTCCGCTCTATCCACACCATGTCCTTGATGAGTCTCCACATGTGTACCAGCTCACGGCTGGAATCACTGGAGACAGTCTGAGCGAACAGGTGTACTTCTCTCAGCGTGATGACTCCAGCAATGTCAGTCAGGGCTCGTTGGAGACCATGGAGCGGGCCGTGGGTGTCCGTTAGGGACTGAAGCTGGTCCTTGATGGGACCTAGACACCCATGGATGGCGTCTAGTTTGGTTGCCATGAGGCCGAACCTTACCCGCACATGCTCAGCTGTCTCCTTCTGGCCCTTCAGCACATGGCGATGGTTTGTTCCTGGGGGTCTTGGGAGAGTGCTGGGGCTGTGGGCACCTCATGCTGGGTGCTTTGGGCAGTGGGTGGGGTCTCCACAATGCAGCTGGGCTGTCCTGATCCTGGAAGTGAGTTGGGGATGATGTCCATAATGTGTTGGAGGGTGTGCACTGCTTGATTGTGCATGTGTGCCATTGTGGCCCTCTCCACCCATTCCCCCAGTACCTGGTGGTCACTCACCTAGTTGTGGCTGTGTTGTGTCCTGTCAATCAGTGTCCGGTCTCCTGACTCTGGCCACGGTCTCCACACTGATGACTGTCGACACCAGCTCCTCCAAGTCATCGAGCATGAGCTGTGGCGCTGCGCTATCACCTCCAGTCTCCATTGCTGCCTTCTGGTTGGCAGCGAGTTTCTCATTGGTCTTTCCCTTGATATCAATCCATCACCTCTTGGCCTCGTCCATTGACCTCCTGTGTTGTCCAACGGCATTCACCATGTCCACGATGTTCAGCCATATCCCATTTTTGGTTCCCAATGAAACGTGGAAGTGATGAACAGTTGTTAATGGATCCTGTTTTCCTGTGGACTGAACTTCGTCTCCCTCTTCTTTTCATCCTTGCCCTTCCCTGTCCCCGAGGTCCCAGGCTGGTCGTCCGGGGTGCTTATGGGGTTGCGCTCATCCTCTGCGCCTGCTCCGGCTGCCTCCATGGTGCTTGGGTGTTGGTCAGTTTGTGTTTGGGTGTTTTTTCTACTTTTATAGTGATTTTTCCCACATGATGTGTGTGTTGCAGGCCTGGCGCTGCTTATCGCTGATTTCCTCATCACACTTTGGACCGTCGCATATTTTTTTGCGTTGAGGTTTGTGATTTTATCGCCGTTTAGGTGGTTGTATCGCGGACATTGGCCACGGTTTCAGTGGACTATCGCATGCTAACGCCTTGTCGTGAATTTCACGTTAACACAGTTATTTTCCCGCGATCGGCTGCAATGTGTAAAGGTGTGTTATCTTTTTTTGGTGATGTTTAGCACACGTTCTTGTGAATATACCTCTAAGACTTCTACAAAGTTCTCACAATACTTCTTTGATTTACTGTGCACCATGATCTGATAGAAAGCAATGGAAACATAAATTGACACCTCAAATTTCACGTCTACCATATACTAAAACATCCACATAGTTCTCTTTTTTCACATATATTCTGTCCTCCTAAGATATAAGACATCAGAAATTCATGCAATGCATCTCTATTTTAACCTGCATGATGAGCTTCTACACAAATAATCACACTGTTTAACTTGCTGTTTGAACTGGTATTACAGTCCTGAGTTATTTTATTCACTTTCATTTTGAATTGCAAGGTCAACCTGCTCCATGCACCACTATCTGGGTACAGCTGGATATTTTAAATAAGCATTAGCATAGCCAATAGGTCTCGCTTTTGGCACCTTATAAGTATTTAGTTATGCAGTACAATATCCTTGTTGCAACAACATCAACTGTTGCATGGATAAACCCTTATAGGTCCCAAAAGCAAGACCTATTGGCTATGCCAATGCTTGTTTCTCTTGCCCCACAGTGGAATGTGGACGGGCGCGGATGTCGGGCACAGCTGGCTCCAGCCATTAATGTGCGGATTCCAGGACCTGCATCTTCCGGTCTCCTCGGGGTGGGGGTTGTTCAGAGTTTTATTTGTACAAGGCAGGTCTCGGAACGTTGTGGGCAGTGGAGTGACAAGCAGAGTCCATAATAGCGGCCCAGTTACTAAATGAGGTAGCTGAAAAGTGCCCCATGTTTGCAGGTAGTAACTGGTTTTAATTTGTAAAGACATGGTGATGAAGTGTTATGGAAAGGCTGCACGAATGAGCTTGCTGCAGGAAGTGTTTGTTGAAATATCAGGAAATCAACGTTAAAAACTGGCCAATTAGACCATAAAACGGGCCCACAAACAGCCATCATGAACTGCCTCACGACGTCGCCACGGGTGTTCTTCCGGGTTGAGGGCTGTGGATGAGTGCCGGCCGATATACTAAGAACGGCTTACCGGGACACGGTGCCCACTCCCTCTCCCAATGGACGAATAGGACCCCCAGTCCCAAACCAGTTCTTTCTCAGACTCAGCAAACGAACTGAGTTCCCTGTATAAGCGAGGTGACATGATCCTCTACACCACCCACATATTCTACAGATACTGCTTCATCTGTTAACCTAGGAAAGCTTATACCTAGAAATCCAATTTTAAATACTCAGCCTTGGAGTAATCCAATAGAGAACAGGATCACACAAGCCCGGAAGGTTGCCCCAGGACCACGCTGCTTCACAAGTTTACTTACACATGCGACGTCCAACCAATTCATAAGCCCTGAAGAAGTCCCATGTTGGGACGAAACGCGTCGGCTGTTTGTGCTTTTATACTGAATTGAAAAATAAAGATTGAAAGAAGAACTCTAAATATTTCTGAGGAACTTTCTTCTTATGGTTACTTAAATATCGTTTATACCAACTGATTCATTTTTTGTGGTGCACCTTTGCTGTTGTAAATTTTGAACTGCCTCATTGCTTGATAGGGCAGTCCGGCTTTGGTCACGAGGACCCCCAATCCTAAAGTAGTTTCTGTACTGCAGATACATGATCTGGGTGCAGTGGGCGCTGTAGCGCCTCTACGCCTGAGGCGCTATTGATAGGTGTCCCCGACAGGGTGTGTGCGCATTACCTACAAGGGTAGGGGGCTCTGCAGCCAGTGGGTAAGGCCCAGCGGATGCAGAAGGGAGGGTTAGCAGCTGGTGTCTCTGGGGCACAGAGTCAGGTGGTCCTGGGGAGGGCTGGGTGGATTGGCAGTCATTAACGCCCTTTGCTCTGTATTAACCCTCCAGGATTCCTGCTGAGCTGTGAATGGTATGTAGATTGGACCCCCTCACCCTAGCCGCATTGTCCACATGGGCCGATTTATACCTTCCCTGGAGGGGGCAGGTAGCGGCTCTCGCCCCAGCCCCTTTGTAATGCCATTTGTATTTGCACATTCGTAGCGTTGTTTCGGTGCAGTTAGAGGGCGCCAATCCTGGCAGGACGGATTAAAGACTTAGGACCCCCCTTCTCCCAAAAGCTTTCCTCAAACCTGAATTACCCTCCCCAAAATTACATTTAATAGTTCCAGTTTCCATAGTTTGTGATTACACATATGAATGCGGACCGAAAAAACAACTAAAAGATAAAATTAATAAAAAATCAAAGCCAATCATTTATAGTATCCTACATGAATAATTGTTAGCTTAATTCTACCTAAATTAGATACAGTGTGCACGTGCTCTTTTGAAATACACCCTTCACCCTTAAACCCAAGTCCTCTGCAGGCTCCGTGAATGCATGCACTTGCGTCTTATGCCACTGAAATTGTTGTAATTAACCATGCCTCACTGATATGGATGGGTGCAATACAAGTATTTCCTCACACGGGCCAATTACGCACACACTTTTAATAAATGAGTGTTGTTACACCATATAACCATGAAATTAAGATTGCTACATCAAATCTCTCCAATAACACTCGCAAAAAGAGCCAATTCCCTCGATTGCCCATGTTGATTCTGAGACGGGTTCTGGACTGTGCAAGCTATAATATTTGAGGGTGTCTCTCCCATATTGTGGGTAGGGGGTTTGTGTGCCAATCACTGAATATGCAGAGCTGTTGAGTTTTCCCCCAGGACATTGGAAACATTAATTAAATCCTGTTTTTGTGGTCACTGGGATTCACCCGTGAATCAGACGCTGTCACCTTAGTGGTCGCACCGGGAGGCGTTTGGGGAAACAGGCCTCGCAGGGGAAGGGTGACCGCGATTATATCAAAACTAAAGAAATATGGGGCATATTACCAACAACTAGCGATAATTTTTGTCTCTAACTTGTTTAGAGACAAAAATTATCGCCGCACATCGGCGATTTTTATCGCAGATAAACCTTGCTATTAACAAGGTTTATCGCAAATGCGATAAAAAACGGCCGAAATGCATGAATATCGCTGAAAAGTCAGCGATATTCATGCATTATCGAGCAAATGCTCTTAGCCATGTTATCCACCTCCCATTGGTTAACATGGCTAAGAACTGCTCAGGGCAGGTGTTAGCTTTTGGAGATATTCCCGCTTAGCGCGAATTTCTCCAAAAGTTGGTAATAGGAGATAGCGATGTTAGCGACTGTTTTCAGTCTCTAACATCTTGGCACGCCCACTTTGCATCTCATTAGTGATAAATATCACTGACATGCAAAGTGGGGCCCAAGATGGTCGCTATCTCCTACTAGCTGTCGCTAACTGGTGTTAGCGACAGCTTGGTAATAGGGAGATAATTTTATCTCCGCTTTCTTGGCTTTTAAAGCCAAAAAAGCGGAGATAAACCCCCTTGATAATATGCCCCTATATTTTTTTTCCTAATAAAATAGAAGTTTTTTTAAATTTCTTTACTTTTGCTAAAATCGCGGCACCCATGCTTTACTTTTAGCATTAAAAGTGTAGCGCGGGTGCCGCGATTATAGCAAAAGTAAAGAAATAGAAGTTTTTTTCTATTTCTTTACTTTTGCAATAATGGCGGCACTCGCGCTTTACTTTCAATGTTAAAAGTAAAGTGTGGGTGCCGCGATTAGCATGAAGCTGATGAGGAGGGAGTCGGAGAAGTGTTGGGATAGGAGAGGGGGGGGATTCACGCGCGCGATCAAAGAAGCCAAATGCCAGCTGCGCTCGTCACGCGCACTCTGGTGCGCCTAATAGCAAGCTTGTGGCCCGCAACGAAGCACTTTTAAAAGCGGCTACTAAATGTCTCGCCAGTGCAGCGCATGCGCTGGCTCAGAAGAGACCTGAAAACGGTATGATGTGTAGGTGTGTTACTGCTCTGTGCCGCAGTCAATTTGTCCATTACTCTATTTCCCTGACATTCTTTCTTCCTTTCGTTTTTTCTTCCTTTCAGCCACTGCTCTTCCTGTTGTCACTGTTAATTTTGGTCAGATATTTTCCTCCCATTATTCTCCTTCCCCTTTTTAGTTGGATTGTCTATCACTATCCACTCTATGTCACTATCTACCCACTTTTCTTGACTGTCTAACCCCTCCCTCCACAGGACTCTCTTTATTCGTGTCAATTTGCCACATCACTTATGGGATGATTACCAGTTTTAGGATAATTGTGGGGTTGTAAATCTGAATATGAAAATAACGCTACCATGACGTAAAAGCACAGCAGTACCACAGAATGGGAAATTGCCACATGGGACTCAATTTACCGAATGTTAAAAGAACATGGAATTCCGAATTCCATGGGGTTTAATTCATAGATTTGCCTTCTGCTTCAAACATGTAGTAAAGGTATATAGGAGCCTCTGTGTCACTTGGGGCGAAGGGAGGGAGTTGAGTGGAGTAGGGGAGGGAAGACTACGCTAATTCCTGGCAGGGCATGCATGGTATGTTTCCATCTGCCAGGAAAACCAAACAGGGAAAGAAGCTTGGCTGCTACTGCAACCAAATCCTCATGCAATTTTTAAAGTCGGAATATACTGCCAGGTATAACTAGATCCAGGGATGCCCAAAGAATGCTCTAGAGCAGCAGGTCCCAAACTGTGCGCCGCGACACCCCAGTGTGCCGTCAAAACAAGTCTGGGGAGCCGCGAACACATTAACACCAAGCACATGCCCGGGATTGAAAAGGCTAAGTTTTTATTGCATTCACTACAATAGATCTCACTTAGTCGTGTGAGGGTGCCACGTAAATCATTTATCATTCCTCTGAAAAGCTGTAAGCTTATTGCGGTCTGAGCAAGAATTTTACATTCGTAGGCTCCCTGATTTTCTGGCTGTCTTGGAAAACAAAAACAACCTGGACCACAGTAACATTTAAAATAAAGTATTTTATTCATCAGTGATATGCAGTGTTGCACTGAATAATGGTGAAAACAGTTATTTTTTAGAAGGTTTTGGGGCACATAGCAAACTCAGGCATGCTTTTTAGTTATCAGGAAGGCATTTTATTAATAGCTTTTTGCATATACTTAATGACGCAGGCTGTTTTTTTTATTCATGCTGTGTTTAAAAAGAAATGCTGTAGAAATAATTGCAAACACTGCCATCTAGTAAACTACTTCCTTCACAAACTATTAATGTAAGCACCCTTTTTCCATGGTGAAAGACTTGTATTCAATACAAAGTATAAAACACACCTGGCACCTGAAAAATGCTCTCACGGCTTCACGCAGCAACACCACAGACCATCTAGTAAAGACTATCATCTGACACCTTTATTTATCCGTATTTTTTGCCAAGGGCAAATAATATATTGGAAGTCTGGGACAGTTAATTTCCAGTCTCCCAGTAGTATGCCGTTGCCTAGGGCAACATGTAGGTAGCCCTTTACCGATCGGAATCGGCCGAAAAATACCGATTTTCGGCCGTTTCCGATCGGTAAAGGGCTAGGGAGATGTAGGTGCACATATTCGGTAATTTTACCGAATTGTTATTATTACCGAATCGGTAATAAGTACTGAATCGGTAATAATTACCGAATCGGTAATATTTACCGATTCGGTAATATTTACAGATTCGGTAAAATTACCAAAAATGCTATGTGGGTAGCCAATTTTCCATTGGCACATGACTTACAGAACCGGTATTTTACCATGGAATACAAATCCATGGTTAAATACCGATTCCTGTGTACATGCACATCTGTGCATGTACACATGTGCCATGTGACAGACAGACGTGCCCTTAGGGCATGTGTGTGTGCCACATTGCACACATGCCCGTTTTGGGGGTGCTAGAGGGTGTCAAAGTGACACCCCCTGCACCCTTGTGAATTCATTAATTACCGATTCGGTAAATACCGAATCGGTAATGCCTAATCATTCCTATGGGCTTTAAAGCCCATAGGAATGAATGGGCATTACCGATTCGGTATTTACCGAATCGGTAATTAATGAATTGTTAAGGATTCGGTAACGAATCCAGATGTTGGGACCTACATCCCATTTACCCATTTTGAAATACCGAATCGGTAAAATTCGGTATTTCAAAATCGGTAATTGGGATTTACCTACATCGGACCCTAAGTTCCTTATCAGAAGGACGCACAAGTCCTGCAAAGCCTAGCTCACACTGTAGCACTCACTAAGCACAGACCACACTGAGTAGAACTGTAAATAAAGGGAAAGGCCAGAATTTAAAGGTGTCGTCTTAAGTCTGTGCAAAACTAAATTAGAAGAAAGCATGAAAGGGTTGTAAGTAAACTTCTGAAACCATGAATGTATGAGTTTAAGCATTACCATCGCCTACACCTTTTACAAGGCTAACATTACCTCAGAAAATGGTGTTAGTCCTTAAAAACGTTTTTAACAAACATACTCAACTAGATCATGCACACTCTTGTACAGGTAGTAATTATGCAGGCAAGCAATGAAAGGGTGGACCCAGCAAACACATTCAACATAACCATGAAGTGTTGGCAGCCCTGACAAAGAAACCTCAAAGGCCAATAGTATTTACACATTGCATCTCGGCATAAGTGAGGTATCCGGCGCAAGACCTGCAGACACTGTATGTGCGATCACAGACATAGCAGCAGATTTTGGCGGCAGAGCAAACAATATACTTACTACAGCAAAGCCAACAAAGTACATGAGCAACAGAAAGGAAACAGAAAATAATAAAGAGCATTCACAAGGTAAATACCATAGTACAGTGACGAAATCCCAAAATCACAAATTCCTAAGGAATAATCAACATGTGCAAATGTGTTTTTGGAACATTACAGCGTGAGCTTCCACTTGCGGCTGTTTCTTAAGTGAGTAAATATTTCTGATGCCCCATGAAAAGAACACCAATCGCATCATGGGAAAGGTTATCTTCATACTTGAACTTGAGTGCAAACTGCTAAAAGTGCACAGGAGCTCAAAACTGCTGCTGATCTACTGTTTCTAATTCTGCTGAGCAAGAGAACTCGTTTTACCGTCTGCAGCCTGTGCTGGCTGTCTGAAGCTGACGCTGATTCCTCACTGTGTCGTGGCGCTGCGTCCCCCTGACTCGCTGGTGTGAGCGTGAGCTGCACTCGGCACGCTCTGCCTGTCGCTCCCAGCTGGAGTCAGAGGGGTTGAGGCCAGGGTGCAAACAGCGAGAGCACCTAGCCTGGGGGACTGCGAGGACCAGAATCCTTAGCGGAGATCACCTGGTTCCTCTTCCCCCAGGCGAACCGCCCACGGACACGCCCCCAACGACCTGGTTAAAGATTCGTGACACCCGCTTCGCGGGCGCCACTCACAGGAGCTCAAAACTGCTGCTGATCTACTGTTTCTAATTCTGCTGAGCAAGAGAACTCATTTTACCGTCTGCAGCCTGTGCTGGCTGTCTGAAGCTGACGCTGATTCCTCACTGTGTCGTGGCGCTGCCTCCCCCTGACTCACTGGTGTGAGCGTGAGCTGCACTCGGCACGCTCTGCCTGTCGCTCCCAGCTGGAGTCAGAGGGGTTGAGGCCAGGGTGCAAACAGCGAGAGCACCTAGCCTGGGGGACTGCGAGGACCAGAATCCTTAGCGGAGATCACCTGGTTCCTCTTCCCCCAGGCGAACCGCCCACGGACACGCCCCCAACGACCTGGTTAAAGATTCGTGACACCCGCTTCGCGGGCGCCACTCACAGGAGCTCAAAACTGCTGCTGATCTACTGTTTCTAATTCTGCTGAGCAAGAGAACTCGTTTTACCGTCTGCAGCCTGTGCTGGCTGTCTGAAGCTGACGCTGATTCCTCACTGTGTCGTGGCGCTGCCTCCCCCTGACTCGCTGGTGTGGGCGTGAGCTGCACTCGGCACGCTCTGCCTGTCGCTCCCAGCTGGAGTCAGAGGGGTTGAGGCCAGGGTGCAAACAGCGAGAGCACCTAGCCTGGGGGACTGCGAGGACCAGAATCCTTAGCGGAGATCACCTGGTTCCTCTTCCCCCAGGCGAACCGCCCACGGACACGCCCCCAACGACCTGGTTAAAGATTCGTGACACCCGCTTCGCGGGCGCCACTCACAGGAGCTCAAAACTGCTGCTGATCTACTGTTTCTAATTCTGCTGAGCAAGAGAACTCGTTTTACCGTCTGCAGCCTGTGCTGGCTGTCTGAAGCTGACGCTGATTCCTCACTGTGTCGTGGCGCTGCCTCCCCCTGACTCGCTGGTGTGAGCGTGAGCTGCACTCGGCACGCTCTGCCTGTCGCTCCCAGCTGGAGTCAGAGGGGTTGAGGCCAGGGTGCAAACAGCGAGAGCACCTAGCCTGGGGGACTGCGAGGACCAGAATCCTTAGCGGAGATCACCTGGTTCCTCTTCCCCCAGGCGAACCGCCCACGGACACGCCCCCAACGACCTGGTTAAAGATTCGTGACACCCGCTTCGCGGGCGCCACTCACAGGAGCTCAAAACTGCTGCTGATCTACTGTTTCTAATTCTGCTGAGCAAGAGAACTCGTTTTACCGTCTGCAGCCTGTGTTGGCTGTCTGAAGCTGACGCTGATTCCTCACTGTGTCGTGGCGTGCCTCCCCCTGACTCGCTGGTGTGAGCGTGAGCTGCACTCGGCACGCTCTGCCTGTCGCTCCCAGCTGGAGTCAGAGGGGTTGAGGCCAGGGTGCAAACAGCGAGAGCACCTAGCCTGGGGGACTGCGAGGACCAGAATCCTTAGCGGAGATCACCTGGTTCCTCTTCCCCCAGGCGAACCGCCCACGGACACGCCCCCAACGAAACGTATATAGATAACATCTCGCATCCCGCGACGCGGGACGTGCGCGGGACCAAGCGCGGGGATAAGCCCGGGCAAAAGGGCGGGCCGTCTGTGGCCGTCCGGGGACGACCGAGGACGGGACGGGCCACTCCACTAACGCTCACTACAAGAGGAAACTATTCAACTAAACTTTTGATTCATACGTGTAAAAAACCCTCATTCCTTTACTGATCAACTGAGATAGTGTGATTAAGACAAGCCACTGCATATTAACAATACTATACATTACATCTATAAAACAGATTTCTGTCCCCAAGTATGAGGGCGCTAAAAAAACTACGCTCACGGACAATCTACATGAGGCGAATGGGGACGGACGCAGCTGTAAGAAAATCTGTAGACAAGTCATTAAAACCAGGACAAATATCAAGCACTCCTGCTATAAGTGAATACTTCTCTACCCTCTCCAAGAAAAAGTTTCTTTCCCCAAACTCTAATGATGATCAAAATAAGTTGGTTGAACCGGATCCGTTACATTTTTCTGACCAGAAATCCAACAAACAAGGTCAAAGAACAATAGAGAGTAATTTGGCAAATTACTCTCCTTCGGAAGAATGTCAAAAATCTCATCTAGTTGTGTCTCAAATAACAACTATAACACCTATAAAAAATCAGGACAACGACTTATTTTTCGACGTATCCGTAAATCATAACTCAAAGACCGAAGAAGAAAATAAAGAAATATTGCTAAGTCAAAGACATCCCCAAACCAGTTCGCCAGAAAAATCACCTAACCTTTTTTCTAATCTGACCAATCTATCAGACCCGAATTTTATAAACCTAAACTCTGGAAATTCTGCCTCTCCCATATCAAAAGCACTCTTCTCACTGCAAGAAATTCTGGATTCAGTACTAACACATCTTGGACACATTTTAGCTAACTCAGACGATACTTTAGACGTACAAATAGGAATACTTAAATTCCTGGTTGAAGAAAAAAAGAAAAAAGATCTAACTAAAGTCTCATCAAAACAAACCGGAGAAGTCGAATCACAACAAACAGATGAATTTCATAAAAATGGAAGTGCCACCCCAAAACAACAGGAAGCAAGCACACAAACGAACGACGTACTAATAATCAACAATAAAACTAATGGATCAAAAAACAAAGAAAAACCTCCTATCACATATTCACTTAAAAAACTGTTCAAAGAAGAACTGGAAATCAAAGCTGAGAACAATACCAAACACTATCCGATTTTTTCGAATAAAGTATCCGATAACAATCGCGATCAGATTATCGGAAAAAATAAAACTGAGCTATCGGGAGTTACTGCTGAACAGAATTTCAACCAAAGAGAACAGTCTGAAAAAAGTAATACTAGGGAAAAAGTAAAGGGGAAGAAGAAGAGAAAACCTATGAGGAGAATACAGAGGAAAAAAGGGAATAGGCTCAAATTCCAAAAATTCAATCCTGTAAACCTGGTGAACACTTCAGTAATTCAAAAAACATCAACAGAAAAACCCTTAAATCCTGAAGCAGATGAATTTTGTCCTCCGATAGAAAATAGACCAACATCGCAAAATAACATGGACATAAAAGAACCATATGACAATACTTTCCAATCATGGGAAATAAATCCATCCAAACACATAACTATTGAAGAGCTATTTCCTTCAGATAAGGAGCCGTTTAATCGCGGTAAAATCATCAATCTATTACAAGAAATTCCATCCTTGAATTCTCTGACCAGCAAAGAAATTGACTTAGTCCTGTTTCCTATAAAAGAAAATAACAAACTAGTACAGGTATCCTTTTATTCACCGGTTTTGCCTGGAATAATAATCAGAGAGAAGGAAATTCTTCACAAAAATGGCTATGATGTAATCTCGGTGGAAGATTTCAAAACCAACAACTCAAATAATGGTATATTAGGACAAACTCACAGAAGAAAAGAAAACAACAGTTCTAATTGGGGAGACCTAGCATCAAGTACTATGAGGAAAGATTTACTTAAAATACAAGTAATTCAAGGAGAGAGGTCAGTCTGGTCTCGGAATCCCACCTTTAGCAACACTGAGAACTCAATAAAATCATGGGCATGGTTATCAGAAACCTTAAACAGCAAAAAAATGGTAAATTCACAACAACGCGAAGTTTAGCAAAGGTCTGACGTTATTGTCCTGGAACCTGGCAGGGAAAACTGATATAAAAATGAAACATGCAATTAAAAATTCCCCTGATATCATCGCCCTCCAGGAAACATGGTTAATCAATACCTTTTCTCAAAAAGGATACTATGTATACGAAACATTGGCAAAAAGATCAAGAAGGGGACACGCCAAGGGTGGTCTGGCAATATTATTAAAAGAAGATCACTCTTGGTCACAGGAAATAATTAACACAAACACAGACAATCTACAATGTTTAAAAGTATCCCTTAGAACCCATGCCTCAGCCAAACTAGAAAAAATATTACTTTTCAATATTTACGCACCTCCCAGCAGTAATAATAATGATTTGCTGTTTGACCGCCTAATGGAAATTATCACTCATATAATTGATGAGCAATCTCACTTGCCATACCTCATAATGGGGGACTTGAATGCTAAAATTTCTAACTGCGAGTTAAAGAAATGGGCTCGTCTTCTCAAAGAGGAATCTCTGGAATCATCACTTCCTGAATTCCCAAAAGGAACTAAATCGGATAAGAGGGGACGCGCACTACTAGCTTTTCTCTCTGGCATTAATGGGATTATATTAAACGGTAACATCAATGGTGATATACCAGCAACATACACACGGCAAGGAAATGGATCTCCTTCAACTATTGATTACTTTATATGCGGGATCGAAGGAAAAGAACAAATGAGTCAACTTTCGATAATATTCACTGCAGAAAGTGATCACGCTCTTTTAAACCTTTCAACCCACTGGATTGCACCGTCCTCTTTTTATAACCAGCCACTATTTTTTACAGAAAAAACGGAAGTAAACACAACTAGGCGTCGCATTTACTGGGGGACAGAAAATATGGACTATCTGCGGCAACTAATTACTGAAACCAATATATTGACCAACATATATTCAGATGACCCTGTAAAGAACTTCGAACATCTAACGAATAATCTCAAACAAGCTCTGCAAAGTAAGCTAGAATACCACAGACCAGCAAAAAGAAAATGGAAAAACAAGAATAAAAACTGGAATCAACCAGTCGTAAAACAAATCAATAGACTGATACGCGCCCAGTATCTGGAATTCTCGTCAGTAAACAAAAAGGAAATAAATAGATTAAAGAATCAAATACGACGAGAAAAAACTAAACAGAAAAAACTGAAGCAGGACTTTAATTGGACTGAAATCCAGCTAGCAGCTAAACATAATAATCAACGTAAATATTGGTCACTGATCGCAACAATGACAGGATCCAAAAAAAAGCTGGAGGCTACACCTGTATCAGAAGAAAACTGGGACATATACCTACGTGAGCTATACAAACAGAATCAATATATAAAAAATGAAGAAGTGGGAGGAGAAAACGTGGAAACTAACGATATTAAGATCAATAAAACGTCGGCAGTGTCAGTCTCTATGAATATCAGGAAGGCAAGGAGCACAGGTGCATCTGGCCCCGATCAGATACCTGTCAAGGTCTACCAAATTGACCATAAAGAGTGGGGAACGGTGCTCTCGCCGCTATTTAACTATGTATTCGACAGTGGTCAAATGCCAAATTCCTGGAAAGGAAGTATCATAATCCCGATTTTCAAAAAAGGAAAAAGAAACATACCGGGAAATTATAGGCAAATTGCCCTCATGGACGCTGCTGGGAAGATTTTTGCAGCAGAAATCCTGGATAGGCTGAAAAATTGGGCTTTTTCATTAGGTCTAATTCCTAAATTTCAGTCCGGATTTCGCCCACACCATTCTGTCACTGACAATGCAGCAATCTTCCAAACTATATTAGATAAGTACGCAACAGGGAAAAAACAAACTATTTACGCAGCGTTCATCGATTACTCGACAGCCTTCGATCGAGTGGATAGACCGACCCTGTGGTCAAAATTGAGAATAATGGGGATTCCGGAGCAGCTATTACATCTGATAGTGAATCTACACAGTGACACCTGGTGCCGCGTCCAAATGGGAAGTGACAAGGGCCTATCGAAGGTAATACGAACATCAAATGGCCTGAAACAAGGGTGCCTCTTGGCTCCAATTTTATTCTCACTGTATTTAAGTGACCTACCTTCCCAACTGCAGCAAGGGATATGTACTCCTCCTAAGATAGCCACTGAATATATCCATTCCCTGCTGTATGCAGACGATATAGTCATGTTTGACCTAACACCTTTTGGACTACAAAATCTTTTAGATATTTTATATAAGAACTCAAGAAAAAATTACCTAATCCCAAATACGAACAAATCAAAAGTGGTTGCCTTTTCAAATCAGAAGAAAAGGGTAAGGTACGAATGGAAGCTGGGAGGTGAGATACTAGAACAAGTAAAGGAGTATACATATCTGGGTAGAATTTTTTCACAAAACATGAGCAACATCAATCAAATCAACCACCTGAAAAGGAAAAGTGATCTGCATGCTGGGGCCTTGTCCCGCTTATATTCGGCCACTGGACATAGACATTTCTCTGCACTGATTCAAGTCTATCGAGCTAAAATCACACCGGTCCTGTCCTATGCCTCGGAATATATTCCTCTAAATCAATGGTCATATATGGATTTAACAGAAGGAAGAATATTGAAAAAACTACTGAAGATTTCAACATCTACCCCAGTACAGGCATTGAGACTGGAATGTACCATCACGAGCGCATATGCTACAGCTATAGCGAGCATCATAAGGTGGGCCCATAATCTTCTTCTTTCAAAAGAAGGTACTTTAAGAAGATTGCTAAAAGTAGAGACATTCGAGAGTAGCCCTACTCATACTACCTTTGCTAAAAATTTGCGAGAGGCTCTACAGCTTGCAAAAGTCAATGTGGAAATCTTGTCTACGTGGTCACCAGCTCAACTCAAACTTTTTCTAAAAAACTTCACTCCCAAATTGAGCTACGAGATTGATCACTCTCATTGTAATAGACTATCGTCATACAAATTTTATGTAGCCTCGCAGGAATACAAACAACGTCAGCCTTACCTAGAGTATACTCTTCAACATGGCGCAAGGCGTGCAATTATGATGTTGCGCCTTGGAACACTTCCAGTACAAACCTTTACTTCCTCTTGGAGGCCCAACAGCTCTGCCCTTTGTACCCTTTGTCAAGGAGGCAACCAAAATTTGGAACACTTATTTTTTATATGCCCTAATGCAGAAATTGTAAATGCAAGGTCAACATGTCTTAAGCCCATCTATCGGTCCTGCAGGATCACTAGCTCACAAGACTTTTTATCACTATGTAAAAGCCCCCCTAATGAATTCGTTTGTTATAGAATTTTTAAGTTTTTGAAAATCTCATTGAAAATGTATTAATATGGAATGTATAAATGTATATTTTATTTGTGGTCCTCGTAAGAGTACCGTAACAAAAATAAAAAACTTTGACTTTGACTTTGGCTTCTTAAAGAAGGCGTGCCCGAGTAACCCTGTTGTATTTTTATTTTGTTACATCTATAAGTATAATACCTTCATCGGCTTCATCCCAAATATTTTCAGAGAGAACAATGGAAGTACTCACAAGGCCGTACTTACATTCCACACCGACAAAAAAAAAAAAAAAGTAACAAAATGGGGATCCACAGTCAATGGGCAATAAGTCGGAAGGAGCCATGGGTCGAAAAAGTTTGGGAGCCACTGTTCTAGAGACAGGGCAGATGTGTTGTGATACATGCAAATGCAGTGGTCACAGGAAGACAATGCTGGAAGTTAAACAGTCTAAAACTCTATGGATCCTGGTTATGATGAATATCCATAGCACAATAAACTGCTGAAACATATGGTTTCATCACATAGGGGTAGAGATAGTTTGACCAAACGATACATCTGTGCGTGTGGCAAAGCCCCGATATGCACACAGATCTGCGGCACTTCTGTCATCATGATACTGCAGATTCCAGGTAGTAAACCACACTCTCTGAACAGCTTATGTTCCTCTAGCCAAATTAATTCTAGGTGATCTCATACACACAGGAAAATGGAAGAAACTGCTGGCAGCCGAAGTGAATGCACAAACTTGTCCTTGGCTGGGAGATCCATGATTAGAGCTCCTGTTTCATAAGTGACATTACCATACCAAGTCATACCCTAGTGACTGTGACACATTCACTAACTGAGGTTTCAGCAGGAAATCCACTCTCTTGTATTCCTGAAGCTGAACTATCCATTGGAGCTACATGTATTACACCTACACACCCACTTTGGTATCTTCCTGCTCAAAGCAAGCCAGACAAGGGGGCAGCAAAAGCACTGGGCTACCCCCAGGACTGCATTGCTGTTTTGCCACTGCAGACCTCCTAAGATCACAGTGACTCGTACTCAGATTGTTGAGATTATATTTAGATATCTCTGGAATTCCTTCATTAAATTGTTTAACCTCCACCTTGGGAGAAACTATACAGCCTTATTCATGAAGCCGATATCGGCTCGCAAAGGGCCAGATTCAGAGAATCTGGCCCTTTGCAAGTGCGAGTTTTCATTTGGGATTCATCATCCCAAATGCAAAAATCGCTAATTGCGATCTTGCAATTTTGCGAAGAATTACATTTAAGGAATCTCTATTTGAGATTCCTTAAATGCAATTCATCATCCAATTTTGTTTTGCGAATTCACAATTTCTGGCCGCAATTTACTGCGTGGTCAGACCTCGTGGTAAATTGCGAAAACTCAGAAAAATGCTTTTAAATGCATTTTTCTGAGTTGCATGTTACACACACACATGTCCTTTGGACATGTGTGTGTGCAACACCTGTGTAAAATTTCATTTGAGGGGTGCTACAGAGTGTCCTTTGGACACCCCTGGCACCCTTCAAATCGCTATCTTATTTGCGATTAGCTAATTGCTAATCGCAAATAAGGAATACTCCCCATTCAATCCTATGGTCCTTTTGGCCCATAGGAATGAATGGCGAGTTATTCCTTATTTGCGATTAGCAATTTGCTAATCACAAATAAGGATTATGTAGGAATCACATTTCGTTATGCAATTTCTACATGAATCCCGTTTTGCGAGTCCTTAATAGCGATTCGCTATGATTCGCTATTAGGGGCTCGCAAAACGGGAGAATGATGAATAAGGCTGATAGCCACCAGGCTGGGAAGAAGCAAAATAACTATTGGCTTTTCCTACACATTTCGGTACACCTCTAGGACCCTCCTTTAATTATAAAGAATATAAATCACCCCCTCAAATTCAAGATAACTGAATTTATAAACTCATTTGAACTACAAAAACAACGTTGGCACAGTTACTCAGTTTTGTCTTTCAACTCTCTATGGACTCTGTTTTAATAGGTAAAGGGTTTCCCATTCTGAAGGACAACTGAGCACCCTGATTCTACCCATTCACCAAAGATGGACAACCTTTGGTACATTTACCCCTTTTTATGCCACAAATCTCGTCTTAGGTAGGTTTCAATTATTTGCATTGGACCCTCTTCCTTTGGGACTCACAAAGTCGGATCTATCTAATTGTCTTTTTGGAGTTATTACTAAAAAGTGCCAACAGATGTTGGTAGCAGAGGATGGTGATTTTTCAAATCGGGTGCAAATTGTGGTGCAAATCCTAATTGAAAATGTGCAACTCTAAAACTGTCAGTGTTAGGGAGTCCTGGAATAGTTTGGATTATCCTGGTATATTCATCCTATTTAAGTTGTTTAAATAGAGCTTTGTGGAATGAGTTGCTATAAGTGGTGAGTTGTGTTATGTAGGTTTATGATGTCATATCCATGTTTTCTTGCAATATGATTTGTGAATCAACTGTTTTGCCAATGATAGAGTATGTTATGGCAATGTTGCAAATTGAACTTAAGGGTCCGTCCTGTCAATGGTGTTTTGTGTTTAGTGTCTTGGCTTTGTGCATGTGTCAAAATTTGACTCCGATTGTGATGGTTGGAAAAACACCCTCTTTTGTGTGGTATTCCCTCGGGGTTTTGCCTTCCATAACTGCAACTGCTTTTGTTGGCTGTAGGACACTGTGCACTTTACTACTGCTAACCAGTCATTAATTGCTTGTGCTTACCCTTTTAAACATGGTAAAGTTGGAAGACACCCAATTGGCACATTTAATCTACTTATAACTCCACAATGTATATATTACATGTACCTAGGGACTGTAATGTAGATGCTACAAGTGAGCTGCAGCACTCATTGTGACACCAACTAAAAAACCACTGTAAAATATGCTTCCAAGCTCGACTTTGCAGCCTTTGTTTGTAGTTTTAGGCTGTCCACTTCTACTTGGCAAAATAAACCTTTTGCCAAGCCTAAACCTTCTCTTTTAGTACATATATGCCGCCCCTAAGGAAGGTCTTAAATGCCCATAGGGCAAGGTGCATGGTATTTAAAAAACAGGACATGTATATGTAAAGATTTACATGTCTTGGCAGTAAAAGATATACAAATTCGTTTTTTTACTATGGCAAGGTTTGCCCTCCAGTAGGAAAATACTGGGTTAAATAAAACAATTTGAATGCTTACCTTCGGTTTGGGAGCAGCTAGAAAGATGATTTATGGACACATTTTAATCATTTAACACCTAAAACTGTTAATCTTTCTCCTGTGGTGTTGTGTGTATTGCTTCCAGACAGTGGACAAAAGACTTGGGTGTCGAGAGGTGTTTTTCTTCCTTGAACAGGATGGCCTGTAGTTTGTGCTTAGCCCCTGCCTAAGCTTAAAAGGGTGCCGCCCCTGCCTAAGCTTAAAAGGGTGCCTTCCCTGTAACTGTCAGTTGTAGCTTACAATTATGCCTGCTTCCATTTGCTCTCCTAGACAGTTTGACTCCAAACCCAGTGGGGAGCAGCCCCAGACTTGTTTGGAGTGACCGCTTGGGGGAGGGGGTTGCCTTTTTTTTGCGAGACCTCATAGTGGGACAGGGAGCTCTGACAAGGGGGGGAGAGTTTCTGCCACAGTAGAATTTGGTAGAGAAGTGTACTGTGGGATAGTTTACAGTAAAACACTCAGGAAGTGCTGCAAGAGTGGGTATGGTCACCCCTGGGATCTTTTTCCCCAGAGGTTGGGGAGTGGCCAGGACTTTCTCCCACCCACAGTCTAGCACTAGTCATAAAAGTGGTATCCCAAGTCCCCCTCTCAGAACACTCCTGGGCCTGTGAAGAATCGGAAGAAGGACTGATCGCCTGTCTAAAGAACCAGAAGGAAGACTGGACCTGTTTGCCTTGAACCTACGATGGGAAAAAAGTGAATCAAGGGTCAATGGGCTGACACTTTGGGGCATATGTACAAGCTCCTATCGCCACCAAAACATCACTTTTAATGACGTTGTGGTGGCGATCTGGGCTTAGCCATATCTACAAGGCAGTGTTAGCTCAGTAATAACCTATCTGTTTCTACCATTGCCCCATTAAAATTTAGTTTAGCTATCCCATCCGCATATCCTGATAATTCCCCAAAGTCAGATATCAGCCAATCGACACTCTCTAAAGTGAGACCTAAACCTGCCATGTAAATCAAAAGGTCATCAGCACATAAGGAGATTTTATTATACCAAAGGCCACATTTAAAAGGCTTTATTTAACTCTTTTCAACAATCCTTTAGGCCAAGGGCTCGATATACAGATTAGATAAGAGCGGGGATAAAGGGCAGCCCTGCCTTGTCCCCCCTGTTATGTTAAAGCCTGCAGTTTATTTACCATTTAATAGTATTCTTGCAAAGAGTGTTTTATAAATCTTCCGTATCACCCTTCAAAATTTATTTTGCCCCATGGAATGCTTTGGAGGGATCCAAAATAGAGACCAAAATGAGAATATTAATAGGGCAGAAAAGGATCAAAAAGCATCAACACTATCAGAGAGATCTAATAAATCAGCAACAGTGAGATCCACCACTATCAGTCCAGTCCTATTTAGGTCTTTTGAAAGATGTTATGAAGCAGATGAAAATTGCGAAAACGATGGATTCACCCTCACTGCTTGAAGAAAGCATCTAGTCCCAAGGCTAGTAATAACACAATCATTGTGCAGACTTTCAAGACAAGAGCATTGGTTTCTGCTACAAGATGATCTGGCATAACTTTTCCCAACCATTCAGCCAAAGAAAAACAAAATGCTACTGACGAAAGGAAGCGGCAGGACACTCAATCCACTCTAAGGGTTTCAATTTTCATAAAACCGGCTATCTTCTCTGAGAGTTTCCCTTAAACCATTCCATTGGACTACCCCTGCCTGGGCTCTGAATAATGTACTACTAAATGGCTGATGGGCACTTTTTCAACACGTCCGCTCATGTTGTCAGTAAATGCAGCCAGTGCCTAGAGGACTGCCAATAGCTCCTTTCAAGGCTTGGCATTCATGTGCCTCCATCAGCTATAGAGGGAGTGCCGACTCAGCACCTCTCTTTTACCAAGAGCCGAGAACGTCTTCTGTCATGATCATCAAAGGATTGGAGAGCCAGAAACAGTCTTTTCTCTAGAAGCCACAAACACATTGCCGCTTAGAGCTTGTGTGACAGTGCAAAGGTCTGCACATGTTCTACCCATGCAGGTATCCAAATGTTCATCAGATAATACATCGAAGCATTGTGATGCAGTTGTATCTATAGGACCTCTGCCATTCATTGATCCAGTAAATGATTGAACTACCAGTCACAATGTTGCTGTTGACTCTGATGTCTCAAGGAGAAATTGCAGTAGATTCTGAAATCTGGAATCACATTTATACGGGCAAAGTACTTGCCCTCACACAGTTTCTAGGGAAGTGCCTGGAAACCACAAAGCATGTGTTCGGCCCAGTTGACGCTTTAATTTTCTATGGATCCATGGAAAAACATTGCAATCTTTGAAAGTTTTGAAATCTTATGTCCTGGTGTTTCCTTGTGAACATCTGTTATTGTGACTCAATATATTCTACTTTTGCACAATAATAAAAGCAAAGAAATGGGCCTGAAAGAAGATACATTTTTAGGAATACTGTTAGCATCTCCCCTGCCACACCACTGAATGTAGAACATTTAAACTCTTGGAGGAACAATTCAACATACATATCCAGAGCAGGACTGGGTTTGTTGTTTGGAAACAGCAGGTTGTTGGTGACAGCAGGAAAGGTGGGACATAATGTGGGCTGATCAATAAAAGTTCTTTTTGTTCTTCAATCAACTTATTATGGGCTGCTTTGCAACTACTCATGCTTGCTATACACACCCCTGGCTTGGCTTATTGTGCAGGCACTCATTTCAATGTTATGGATGCCAAGTAGCCCTATGCAGTGCCGTGTTTCCACAGTACACTATGGAAATTGATACGCAATGAACTGGTCCATGTGTGGCCAGTCTGCCATTTCAGTCAGCTCTCATTTGAAGAAATACCAACCCTCTTGATTAGTAACCAATCCCAGAATATGGAGACAGTGTTTGAGGTTATTTTCTGCAGTATGGGTGTAGGTGTGTTAGGCATGGATGCAAGCCAAATGAACCGTGGTATGATAGGTCAACTTAGACTTGACTTCACCTGAGGGACTATGGGGCATATTATCAACAAAGGGCGTTACATTATCGCCGCTTTTATCGGCAGAAAACTGACGATAAAGCGGCGATAATGGGCTTGATAATATGCTCTATTGAATTCCAATCGTAGTCCATGTTGAATGTCTTCACATCTAACATGGGCTTCGATTGGAATTCATAGAGCATATTATCAAGCCCATTATCGCCGCTTTATCTGCAGTTTCCTGCCGATAAAAGAGGCGATAATGTAACGCCCTTTGTTGATAATATGCCCCTATGTACTATAAACAGCAAGAACAGAGCTCCAGGCTTGGTTACACAGCCCTCTTGAATTAGTTGTGTGATGGATAAGTAAAACAGCACTATTGATTAATAATTATTGACTCCAATATGTATATTTAATTATCTTTACTAATCATCCCACACCATTGACAATTGCCTACTGATGGGTACCACAATGAATTTTTATATGTGATCTCCACGAGAACCTGAAAGAGTTCCAGATTGCTTTTGGAGCAGGAACAGCTGTGGAAATGTAGCATTGCTGCCCCATTCAAGAATAAAGTAAAAAGAAAAACCTGGTCAGGTGCATTTCCACTATCATTCTTTCTTCAAGGAGCTCCAGTAACCGAGTGAGCTGCGTTGACGCTGATGTCCACAGGCAGCTTTACCTGTGTAGGTCTAATACACAACACCCCAGCTCACTAAAACTATTGACTCACACCGCATGCAATGCCACAGCTACAGCTTTAAGAAAATCATGGAAAAAAAGTCTCACCAGCTTGTCCATATCCTCACCCACATACAGACCTTTATTTGTAGGCTAGAGGAGTGACTGCACCTTCCAAAAAGGCAATTTATTCTTTTTCTAATTAACTTAATTTAGCGTGGTGCATATCAACTTATTTTTTTTACTCAAATATATTGTTTGCCTACATATGTAGTGTTTTCTTTTGCAAATTGGATCTTTTAGGAGATGAAAACACAATATTCACTGTCAAATATTTACATTTTTGATTTTTATATGATTATCATGCTCAGATATTAGGAATATGTAGCACACCCTGAAAATATATGACAATCAATGAAACCATAAAGTTATTGCAATGAAGGGACTGTCGGAACTTTGGGGCACATTATCAAGAACAGCGTTAAAATTATCGCCGGTTTAGCAGCAGAAAACTGCCGCTAAAGTGGCAATAATGGACTTGATAATATGCCCTGGAAAATTCCAATAGAAGCCCATGTTCACACCAGAACATGGATTTCTATTGGAATTTTAAAGGGCATATTATCAAGCCCATTATTGCCGCTTTAGCAGCAGTTTTCTGCCGCTAAACTGGCAATAATGTTTTATGCCGTTCTTGATAATATGCCCCTATATTAGATATCTAGGAGAAATTAGAGAAGAGGCTGGGTGATACTTAAAAGTGGCAAAAGTTGTGTAGTTGTTTCCAGCGAAGTTGCTCTTTTCAAGTGTAATGTGATATGCCAATATCTCATGTGATTTTCTTCCATCAAGTGCGCCCTTTTTTAGTAAAATATTCCAGCAAGATACCACCAGCAGACTGGTTCGAGCAAAAAATGTCTTGTCGCAAGATATTGCTTCTGGGAAAGTTCCATATGCAAAAATTACACAAAATTGTGTAATGTGAAATTATTAGTAATTCTGGGAATTTTGTTAAAAATTAAAATTTGAAGTTACGAATGTTGCCTGCATAACTAAAATTTCTCCCTGGACATTATTTTATTGTTCTACCCTCATGGGACATCTCTCTTGGATAAAAAGCACGTCGAGCCCTATATATTCACCAAAGAGTTCTGCTTTTAACAAGTGATACTTTAGGACTGATTTATATGTTGGCAGGAAGGGGGCTCAGAGTTATCTCCCAGCCAACATAGTGGTCTGTCTACTCAATTCAATGTCGGGTGGACCATCAGTTTGTCCACGGTGCAAACTACGGTGTCTGCCGTAGCCAAACGTCTCCATCGGCCCTGGGGATTAAGGGCCTTTGAAGAAATGGCTGCAAATCTGCCTGCCCAAGAAGGATGGGCCGACATGTTGCCATTTTTTACTGTTTCATACCGCCAGGCAGAACCTGGTGAAAGTGACAAAAATCGTAATAAAGAAGGCCCTTATTTATGAAAAGGGACGCATCGCTGCGAGAAAACAGGCGTAAGATATTGACCCATTTGCATCCCAGAAGTGACAGTGAAATCTCATAGGTGCAGATTTACGTTTCCTGGTGCATCCCTGCAAATCAGCAGGCATGCACCAGGAAAGATGCATGACGCAAGTTTACCCTTGCTCCTGCACGGATGCGCCGCATTTACAATGCGACGCATCATGGCGCAAGGATAAACAAATGCGTGTCGCATCTGCCGGCATAAGGTTGGTGCAGTGCTGGAGTTGTGTCGCAGGCGCGACGGAACTCCAGCACTGTGCCTACCTGGCCTACTCGCAACATGGTGTATCACGCATTATGGCTGCTTCAGGGAGGCACAAGGTTTTGATGCAGCGGCGTCCGAAAAATCTTGTAGATTTCACTCAGGCACTTTTCCGAGGTGTTCCTGTGATGGAACGCCCACCCAGCACCGGAACGCCAACATGAAACCTGACGCAGGTTTCATGTGGGGCAAGACTTTGCAACGTGACACATCTCCCTAGATGCATCACGTTGTAAATAGAGCGCAACGTGGTGCATGGTTTGCGCCACCGCTGCATCGCAAAAGTGACGAAACAGCGGCCCAAATGTGGCACATGAGGCTCGTAAATCTGCCCCATAGATTTCACTGCGTCACTTCTACAGCCCTTTCTTGCGTCAGAACGCCCCTGCATACATTATACCTGGCGCAGGTATAATGTGACGCAGGGGTTTACAAAGTGACTCATCTACCTAGATGCGTCACTTTGTAAATATGGTGACACATGGTGCATTTTTCTACCGCTGGTGCGTCTCAAAAAGTGACGCATCGGCAGCACAAAAGTGATGCAAGGGCTCATAAATAAGCCCCAAATACTTTTTTGTTGAATGTATCTGTATGAATTAAGAACCAAACTTAAATGACGTTGCATACGTTCTTAATCCTGCTGGTGTTCAGTGTCCACTATGCTGCATTTATCAGTAGAAGATAAATGCCTGTACGTCACTTTTTCCCATTTTAAAAGTGACGCACCAGTGGCCTAAGTGGCTTGTAAATCTGCCCCAGTTAGTAAAAGATGCCAATCGAGTTCTCCAATCTTTACCAAAACAGCTAGTAAGAAGTAAGGTTGGACCAAGGGAGGGATAGAAGCAAAATAGTGCATGTTAAGAAGTGAGGCAGTAATAATTTTTTGATATATGTAAATAAGTACTCTCTTACATTTACTGAAATTTGCACTTTTAACAATATTTTAGTTTTCTAGCTGCAGCTAAACCCGGATGGCTGCTGATTTGATTTCAAAGAGGTTATATCGGAGCTCAGCAAATTACTGTCACCCATTGCACACAGTTTTTTTAGGTAATGTTTTCCAAGTAAGTAAATACAAATTAATTTCAAATACACCACTTTTCTTCCATGGGTTACTCTTTTTTTTATTAAGACCATAACATTACTCCATTATTAGTCAGTATAATATACATTTGTCATTATTAGTAAGTAGGAAAGTCATAGATGTGGGTGGCATATTCTTGATGATGCGGTAAAAGTATTTTATGTATTGGTAAAGCCATGAAGATGATTGTCAGGTTCTGGAAGAGGCAGCAGCAGAAGCAGCATGCCAACGAAGAGTCAATTACATAAAGCCATTTTTGGCTCCTATGTTTACGATCAAAAACAGGTCAAGAAATGTAAAGGATTCCTGGCAGGTGTAAACGGATTTATCATTGCATAATTGCATAATTCGATGCCACAAGTGCTTAGACTATCAATGTAGTAAACCACCCTGCAAGAATAGGGCAACAACAAAGTGTGCACATGTGTGGACATTTACAAAAAAAACAATCCTATTGTTTTCACCCTGAAAACGGTTGGAGAGTTTTACCAGCAAAAAAGGCTGGCTTCCTGGATGGGGAGGGAAACTGTTTACCTCCAAATGTTGAAAAATGTTTTCCCCGAGGAAAAAAATCTGAATTTGCAGGAGAGATTCATTTTCATAGTCTGCTTTATCCAATTAGGTAAAGAGAAAATGAAAGCCCAGTAATGATGTCACATGACGTTGCCAGTATTATACCTAGAAAACTGCACCTGGCACAATCTTGCCGATGTGCTACCTGAAGTATTTATGAATTGTAAAAAAGTGTAAAACTGACTATAAAGCTCCAGTCCTCGTCTTGGTCCCTATGGACTTTTAAAGTTTAATATTCATGTCTGAGCCCCATTGTTGATGGTTGGTTTAAACCCTGCTTGTGCAAGACTCTACCTGAGTCCAGTGAGATCGCAGGAGCCCGCACAGCAGAGCGTTAGTATCACAGAGCAGACTGTTCCTTCCAAAAACAACTGCCATCCTAGTAGTCCATTTCATTTGTTCTTTCTATTCTAAATTTAGTCTGGAGTCTTGAAACAATTCAGAAAAAAGTGGAAAACTCACCTGCCAAGGGCCTAGGACTCGGATTGATAGTATTCATTGAGTGAAGACACCCATCTTTTGATGATTTACATCAATACCGTTGTCCAAACCGTTGATGAGCCCTGTGTTATGGGCATAATTTGACACTTCCAACAGTGCAGCTAAGGATCGTGCAGGTGAGAGAGGTGGGGCGGGGGATTTCGACAGATGGTGGCGAGGGAAAATATATTATTTATTTAATTACCGCTTTTGGTCGTCTGTCCAATCCCCCTAACCCGACCCCACCGCCCACCGATCTTAGCTGCAGTGGCCGCGGCTGCAACATTGTCATGTTTCCTTTGGTCACCAAAAGTATCTAACTGCAGCAGTTGTGAGAAATAATTTGTACAGAACACAACAACCGTTTATCTTAAGCAACATTTAATTCAAGAGGTGTGGGGGGGGTTTTGAAGTGGGAAGAAATGTCCAGGATACGGGGAATGGGAGGACGGTGAAATTAAAAAAACTGACTATTGTTCATTTAGGTTTTATTTTAAAATAATTTGTTATTTTTTCTGAAGTTGCTCATCTTTTCTTCACATCTGATGGTCAGAATCTGATCTCAGGTAGCAGCTTCCAGCAAGTGGGATCCACACCTAAGAATTAGTTCCTTAGTGCAGCTAGTGCCATTTTTGTACTTTATCCTGAGGATCGTTTGGCTCCTTAACTCTCTTTCACAGTGGGGCAGAAATTAAGGGGTGCAATGGCCCTTACTGTGTAACTGAGCACCTTCCAAAGCAAAGCCGCTTTTCCCCCCTTTTTTTGTTCTTCGTTTCGTACAGTGCACAGCTGGGTTTACGCCATGACCTGATGGTAATTTTTCTTTAAAATGCACCAATGCCCTGTGGGAAAAGCAGCACTAAATAATACATTAAGCATGTGTTTCCCTGATGAGGGGAAGGCTGAACAGAGATCTTCCTTGGGGTGACTAGAGGCATTATTTAGGGGCAGCACTTACTCTGCAGATGTGTTGTCTTCCAGAGCCAGTCATCCAGCCACTGCTGTCCTGCGGCTGAAGTCTGGGCTCATCATTACCAGGCCGCAGTGCTCTACAAGATACTTAGTAGAGGTGGCTGGCCTGTTTGGATTAACAGCATATTTTCAAAAGTAATGCAACTGCCAATTTGAAAGCTCGGCTGCTTCTAATGAGACAGGTCAGCAAGAGTCTTACCTAATTTAGGGAGATAGTATCAAGCAGGGCGTTAAAAATTATCGTAGTTTTAGCGACAGAAAATTGCAGCTAAAGCGGTGATAATGGGCTTGATAATATGGCCTTTTGAATTCCAGTAGAAACCCATGTTCTGGTGTGAACATGGGTGTTGTATAATCGAGGAGTCAAAGTTATAGAAGAAAAGTAGTTTAATTCTAAATACAAGAAACAGGTCTGTCCACTTCAGCAGCAGCAACAGTACTGGCTGAGGTGCAACAGAATACAGAACACAAGGAATACAATTCTAATTCCATTAGCTTGAATTTAAGCAACTAAGAACATAACACATCCCCCTTCTTTGTAGAATAACCGAAGGAATAACATTACAATTATTAAAAACACAATCTACATAACATTAACAGAAGAATGATATTGTAGGAAAATAGCAATGCAGAAAAATAACAATGACATTATTAAACACAGAATGCATAATAAATACATAACCTACCCCCCTTAATATAATACAATTAAAATAAATAATGAGAAGATAATACAAGCATAGGCAAACTCCTTAACCAACAACAAAATCCTTCAACCATAAGGGCATTTTTCTCTTTCTTTCACATTTCTCATCAGAAGAAGAAACATTTGTTTCATTGTTACCCAACACTTCCTCATTACATACTTCGTAGTTATCATCAAAAATATGCTCTTGAGGTACATTAATATCATTAGACCAAAGGGGATCAATGTGCAAATCTTGAAGGGTTTTTCTCTTCACATTCTCTTTGCATATAACAGCTCTCTTCAAGTTCCATACTTTACCATTTTCTACTCGAACAGCATTGTTTAGAACCTTAAAAACTTTAATGGGATCATAAAATTTGCTAGTATCTTTAGAGACTTTCATGAGTTTCTTAATTCTTACCCAATCACCTACCTTAATTCGAGAAACAGATACGTTCTTGTGAGCATTGTCATTCTCTCTCATTTTGTCTTTGTCCATAGAAAGTCTTTCTTTAACCACTTCTGTTGACCATGTAAAAACAGGACACTCCATTAACCAACCTGGATTAAATTTACACCTAGGAGGTCTACCTTGCATCATTGATAAAGGTGACAACTTTGCAACATCATTCTTTGTAATTCTTTATGCCCACAAAGCTTTTTTAATAGCTAACTTCCAGTCAGTATTGTTTGCGAATGCACCTTGAATAACTCCTTTTAATACTGTATTGAATCTTTCTACATTTCCGTTCCCACTTGGATAATACAAAGCAGTAGTTTTATGCTTCAAACCAATCCTGTCAAAATACTCCTTTGCTGCCAGAGAACTGAATTGTACACCATTATCGCTTAAAAGTGTGACTGGTATACCTTCAGAAATACAAACTTGATCTAGAAATTCTAATACAGAATTTGTAATCAGCCTTTGTCACAATGTAAACAACATGCCACTTGGTAAATAAATCCATCAGAACAATCACATATTCTTGGAACTCACCAATTGGACTGATTATATCAACTGAAATATTCTCCCAATGTTGATTAGGAATGGTAACATTTGACATTGGTGGATTCATAGTGCGAAGAGTTTTATCAGAACCAGAACAAAATGCACAATTATTTACAAAATGTTCTAAATCTTTGTCAATAAATGGCCACCAGAATGATTCCTTCACAACATTTTTAGTTCTTACTATCCCAAAATGTCCTTCATGGCATAAGTTTAAGATAGTATTTCTCATACCAAAAGGAGGAATCGCTCTGCAGCCTATAAAAATAATATCATTTTCAAAGGATAATTCAGATCTCACATCCCAAAATGCTTTGCATTCTTTAGACAATGAATCTTTTCTTGGCCACACTTCAGACATGAACTTTGCCACATTACATAAATCCTTGTCTTTAAAATGTTCTGATATCCAATCATCATGTTTGATAGCAGATAACCCTGAATCGTGTACCAAAGTGACTTCAAAGTCACTATAAGGTTCATCCACACATGTCTCTAAGGGATTAGGTAGACTTGACAGGAAATCTGCAATCAGATTGTTTTTACCAGGCACATATAAAATGTTATAATTATAATCTTTCAATCTGATAGATAAACGTGCAAGCCTTGCTGAGGCAGATGAAATCACTTCAGTGGAAAGCAATTTAATTAGTGGCTTGTGGTCAGTACACAAAACAATAGGTTTAGCCCAGATGAAAGCCCTAAAATGATCAAGAGCCCAAGCACAGGCAAGGACTTCTCTCTCAATTATGGGATACTTCTCTTCCGTTGGTGAGATTGACCTTGACGCAAACAATATAACCTTTTCTTTACCCAAACCTTTGTTACTTGCATCCACAGTAATGTAGGTATCTGAGCACGGATTGAAACTCGCAAGATTAGGAACGTTATCTAAAAAGTCCTTAATGTACTGAAACTCTTCCTCACATAACGGATCCCAAATGAATTGCACATGTTTTTAAAGTAGTTGCCTTATAATAAATACTTTTCCTGCAAAGTTTGGTACAAACTTCGCACAATACTCTGCCATCCCTAAAAAGGATCTTACATCATCCTTGTTGCATGGGGATGGAACATTTTTTATGGCATTAATTAACTCCAGTTTAGGTTCAGCACCTTCTGCAGATATAACCAGCCCGTCGCCAATAAATTGTTGTATAATCGAGGAGAAAAAGTTAATGTAAGAAAAGTAGTTTAATTCCAAATACAAGAAACAGGTCTGTCCACTTCAGCAGCAGTAACCGTACTGGCTGAAGTGCAACTGAATACATAACACAAGGAATACAATTCTAATTCCATTAGCTTGAATGCAAGCAACTAAGAACATAACAATGGGCTTCTATTGGAATTCTCCAGGGCATATTATCAAGCCCATTATCGCCGCTTTAACAGCAGTTTTCTGCCGCTAAAACAGCCATAATTTTTTATTTGCCCTGCTTGATAATATGCCCCTGAGTGATTTGCTCATAAGTCATGAGCCGCCTTCCGGGCGTGGGGTGCATTGATAATGAAAATTATTATGATCATGCTTTTTTCGTCATTGTACAGCTCGGTCCTCCAGGCCCACCCCTGCATCTCCGGAGCCAGTCTACATGCTGCTCCCTTGCTGTTTATATTAGTAAACTGCATGACATCAGCATGAGGTTTGGCTCGGACAAGCAAACCTTAGGAGACTTGGGGGCTATGGCAGTAACTCACCCAGGCTCCTAACATTGTGCAGATAGGAGAGGGTTCAAGTGCATATGTCGGACTGATTACAGCATGGCACCCGTCAGACCAGACATGCGTACTTCACTCTACGGTCCAGCTGAACCTGTGTCACTGTCGATCAATTGTTAAGCCCCACCCATAGCTGTCCTTACTCATGCAGACGACAAACTCGTCCCAGGCGTGCTGATATAAAAGCAGTGCACTGAAGCTGGCCTGAAAAAAGGCTACCAATATTTATGGGACTTGACCCCTGCAGGGGGGCAATGCCCCCATGCCCCAAAAAAAACACCTCTGTAGATGCTACTACTGATGCAATCGAGTAACAATAAGGCTAGGGAAATTATTACTGTCTTGGGCCTACATTCATGACCACAGCAGACTAATAGGTATTATTAATATGACTTAAGGAATATTTACAAGGGGTCATCGCACAAGAACATTTAATTTTATGTCCTGGTGGCAATAACCCCTTTGCTTTATTTACAAGGCAGCATTAAGCTACTTAATGTGGCTTACCGCCGCCTTGTTAATAACGCCCTTTCACACAAAACGTGGAGTGAAAGGGGCATGTAATAGGTGCTGAGGGGGTGTTCCGCCGCAACACCCATTGCTTTTCGACGCTGACCCCTATTTACTAGACTGACCTCAATATAGGACAGCGCCAAAAATAAGACCAAGGAAAACATGGTCTTAAATTAAGGCAAAAAGCAGAAATTAATAATTTCTCCTCGTTTTTGCAGTTTCTATGTGTTCAGCATACTGCATCACACATAGAATGAGCAAATTGCCATTAGTGATTGTTCATGTGCAGGAAGGTGTCTCTAGGTGTGTCTTCCTGCATGTAAACAATCATTAAATAATGATGAGCTGCAGCTTCTAAACGTGCTGCATTCTGCAGCACACATAGAAGTTACAAATAGCCATTAGTGATTGTTTATGTGCAGGAAGGGACACCTTTCTGTTCATGAACAATCATTTCCTGCAGCGTAGGCACCCTTGCACCATGGATATGGCTTGGCAGTTCGGGCTGGACTGTTCCCACGAGGCACAGGGTCAGACTGATTTGCATATGGCAATGTCTGAACTGGGGTGGCTGAGTGAGCTAAAGAATGGTGATAGATTAAACCCATATCAGTTGACTGGGGGTGAGTGTTTGATTGGCTCAAACGCTCCGTCCATCATCCCCTTTTGTATCGCTTTGTTCGCCCTAAGTTGGCAGGGTATGCTCAGACGTGAGTCCCTTGCTCACTTGGACACTGGATTCAAGAGTGCCTGGCTGATGATGATTGTGAATCCGAAACCGGTCCCAGGATGCTTGTTTCCGGGCCAGGAAAGACAAGGCTTGGCAGTTTGGGCTGGATTGTTCCCATTAGGCACAGGGTCAGACTGATTTGCATATGACCATGTCTGAACTGGGGTGGCTGAGTGAGCTAAATAATGGTGATGAATTAAACCCAGATCAGTTGACTGGGGGTGAGTGTTTGATTGGCTCAAACGCTCCGTCCATCATCCCCTTTTGTGTTGCTTTGGTGCTAGGCAGCTAAATTTAGCACTAGTGCTAGGGGAAACGCAAGGGTGTGCCGTATTATTGTTTATAGGCCGCATCCTTGCGTTTTCAGAATGTTGGAGCACGGCGTTACCAATTGTTGAGCTATCATCGCGCTCCACCATTCTGTTGTAAATATGCCCCTTAGTGTCTAGGGTATTTTTTTGATGTAGCAGAGAGATTTTCTCAACCAAAACATAATACAAAGAGATGCACCTGTGAACTTTACATCTACCCTAGTTCAGATTTCATGCTGTGTCCCTCTAGGGTGAATTCTTCCCCATTACTGTTGAACCTAGCTCTGCTTCCCTTGCCTCATCTGATTGAATCCTTCAGCTGCGCATTTTGTATGTGGTGCTGAAGCTAAAGAAAAATTGAAAAGTGGCTGCTGTTAAATTCAGCAATTGCTCATAGTTCATCAACGATTCAGAAAAGGGGGTGGTGATGAACAGAGTGTCTGAATTAAGCAGACCACTCTTACCCAGTCCAAGGATCAGGGCTTGATCCATCACCGTTTTTTAGCTCACTGCACCATCCCAGCTCAGAACCTGGCTACATGCAAATTAGTCTGTTCCTGTCCCTGTGCATGATGGGAACTATAGGTGTGGCAGGGTATACTCAGACATGAGTCCCTTTCTCACTGCACCATCAGGATTCAAGCAAGCCGGGCCGAAGAAGGCTGAAATGCCAGAAACCGGTCCCCGGTAGCTTGTCTCCTTTCTGGTGAAGAATTGGCTTGGTAGTTTAGTCTGCCCTGTTCCCATGATGCACTGGGCCAGGGACAGACTGATTTGCATATAGCCAGGTTCTGAGCTGGGATGGTGCAGTGAGATAAATAACGGTGATGGATCAAGCCCTAATCTTTGGACTGGGTAAGAGTGGTCTGCTTAATTCAGACACTCTGTTCATCACCACCCCCTTTTCTGAATCGTTTTGGCCACTATAGGTGTGGCAGGGTATACTCAGACATGAGTCCCTTTCTCACTGCACCATCAGGATTCAAGCAAGCCGGGCCGAAGAAGGCTGAAATGCCAGAAACCGGTCCCCGGTAGCTTGTCTCCTTTCTGGTGAAGAATTGGCTTGGTAGTTTAGTCTGCCCTGCTCCCATGATGCACTGGGCCAGGGACAGACTGATTTGCATATAACCAGGTTCTGAGCTGGGATGGGGCAGTGAGATAAATAACGGTGATGGATCAAGCCCTGATCTTTGGACTGGGTAAGAGTGGTCTGCTTAATTCAGACACTCTGTTCATCCCCACCCCCTTTCTGAATCGTTTTTGACCACTATAGGTGTGGCAGGGTATACTCAGACATGAGTCCCTTTCTCACTGCTCCATCAGGATTCAAGCAAGCCGGGCCGAAGACGGCTGAAATGCCAGAAACCGGTCCCCGGTAGCTTGTCTCCTTTCTGGTGAAGAAATGGCTTGGTAGTTTAGTCTGCCCTGTTCCCATGATGCACTGGGCCAGGGACAGACTGATTTGCATATAGCCAGGTTCTGAGCTGGGATGGGGCAGTGAGATAAATAACGGTGATGGATCAAGCCCTGATCTTTGGACTGGGTAAGAGTGGTCTGCTTAATTCAGACACTCTGTTCATCACCACCCCCTTTCTGAATCATAGTTCATCAACAGCAGGCTGCTTAAAATTATCTTATACTAACCCGGCATTACACTGAAACCCTGCTGTCTGCCAATCAAACATCTCTGCAGCATAACAAGACCTGGGCATGAGAAGATAGTGAACTCCCGTTCCCACCAAATGTATCAAAAATGTGTGGGCGAAAATGTATTTCAGGCTGAATTTTCATTCTCAGCTTAGTTGTATTGTGAGCTGTGCCTTTTCTAATTTTCACTTTATGAAAATAGGATTGTACCTGGTTAGTTTTCCTTGCAGGGTCTCCATTGTGAATACCTTTATTTCCTCCAGACGGAATTATTGCAATGCCACCCTGTTGTTCGCCCCAAAGCTGAAGTACTCAGATTGCAGATAATGTATATTGTAGCAGCTAGATTTGTATTGCACCTCTGTCGAGGCGGGACACATTATTCCATTTTTGAGATAATTGCACTGATTGCCAGTGAAGAAAATAATCAAATGTAATTCCTTATATATTGTTCGCAAAGCATTTTAATGGTATAGTCCTGGTGGGATTGGTATGGCAGTAGTCTGCAAGGTTTTCCATTAAACCGAGCAGGGATGGGCTGTAGAGCTCTGTCAGTTGCCTCACTGTAGAATGTATATCCTTTCAGTAGGAGCTGGCCATCCGACCCTTAAAAGGGTTTAAAAATGCGTTGATGAATCCTTAGGTCACTACTTACTCAACGAAGCCTTGCAGCCCTTGACAATTGCCTCTTTATATAAATCTTCAAAATAAACTAAAATAAAAGGATGCAGTCACTTCAATGTGTACATTCTTCTTGTCTTCGCATGTTTAATTTACAAGAAAACTCGGATATGTTGTACACCTAAGTTTAGAATGGGTGTGCAAAAGTAGGAGTTGAGTAGACTGGTTCACGCTGCACTGTCCACGTAGTATATATAGATTTGTGAGATATTCATAAAGTAAATGAGGATCAAAAAGTGAAATATTACTCATCATCATCACTGTATTCGATCTAAGAAAGTAAAGATCATAAAAGTACAATAATAAAAGCAATACAATAAAATACATTTCGCTCCAAAAATGTCAGTGCATAATAAGGAAATAATATCAAAACGCTATCCTGTCTCGCCTTACCCACTTCAGAGGGTCCAAATGACAACATTGCGAAATAGAGGAGGGCGAAAACCTCAGCTAAGGGTCCGCTAATCACTCCTACCTGCCTAACTATAATATCTGCTGATCTGTCGGTTTATGATTTTTCCTAATATCCAATGCATTTGGACAACAAATGTACAGTAAAACCATTCATAATATTTAAAAAAATAATAGGTACACTATAATATATTAGATAAATAGAGTAATAAATGCGTAAAATCATTCTAAGTTAATACCGCTAAGGTGGAGGAACGTCGCTCCACTGCCTTGCAGCAGTAAAAAAAGAAAAAAAGAAAATTATAAGAACGTAATGTTATTATCCTTTTATTTTTTCCTACTCCTGCAGCAGCTTTGTATGGGGGGCAGGGCTGCAGAGCAGGGGAGGAGAGGTAGAACACTCCTGAGTGCTCAATGACTGTTTGGCCGGCCCTCTCGGGGCGCCCATTATAGTCATGCACAATTTCCCTGTTCTCCATGCTGGCTGCATTAAAGACTGCAAGAAGAACATGCTTAGGCCCCCAGTCCCTGGCTGAATGCCGGACCACGGTCCACAGACCAATCACAAAGCTAGATTGAAGCATTGTGATTGGTCAGGGAAGCCTGGGTGCTTACTAATCACAATGCTGCATTGCAGCGTTGTGATTGGTCAGGGGAGCCTGCCTGTTTCCAAGAGTTCGAGATGGAGGGGAGCTGAGACATGGGACCCGGAGGCAAGGGAGGTGTATTTTATTTTATTTCTAAATGTGCCCCGCGTGCCCCCACTGTTGTGTGGCGTTTTAAGCTCTAAGGGAATTTTCCAGATTCATGCCCTAATATAGGTACAATTCAGATTGCTCTTATATAGGCATAGAAATCAAGTCCTAATTTAGGCATAGCCCTTGCCACCCAAATACAGGCATGGCTACTTACACCCGTACCAAACGTCACAACGATTTCTTGGAAAACCAGCTTGAGCAGTTAGGGAACTTCCCCTTGCTTGAATATTGATTTGTCCAAGAACTCAGTTACTTTACAAAGAACAACTATTCCCTAGGGGTTCTTTCCTGGCGTTTATATGCCCGACTTTATGTCAAACTATGGCTTTCCTAAGCACCTTCAAGGTATAAATATACCTTCACTTGCTCTAGCAAGATACAATGGTTCGGAGCAGTTCGAAGACCTACTTGGGCAACGCAGCTCGCTACAGCAAGTGCAGAAGGAAGCCTACTCTCCAGCTGATGCACTGATCAGGAAGCTGCTTTCTCCTGACAAGAATCCAGCTCCAGTGTTTCCGGCTCCCCTTGCGGGGTATTGGGAAATCGAGTCCCGAGACAGAGATACCAGACCTCCTTCAATCAAAACCAAGGTATGGAGCTGACAAGAAACTAGAGAAACCTTTGGTAGATTCTTGGCAAAAACTAAACCTATGCTACACAATACTTACTTCTTCCCGCATCCTAGACTTAGGTTAGGTACATTGTGGTAGGCGTACTTTAGAAGCAGCAGTTGAGTATTTTAGTCAATGTTATTTATTTATGTATGTTCATATGGCTTAGAAACCATACAATGCTCTTACAGTATTACTTCATATCACTGTTTACGCTGTACGCATTATACTTTGCAGTCTGCATAACAATTGTAGCAGTTCACTTCTCTTGCATGAGAAAGAAGACTTTTCAATAAACCCTTTTTATTGGCAACACCCATATCACTATATCTCTGCAACTCTGTAGAAACAAAGCATGCACGATTGACTGAGTGAAAAACGTATCTATTGTTTCCGCGACCCTGAGAGATATATTCTTATTCTTGGGAAAGAAAGTTGTCATGTTTATGCGGTTGTCAGAAACAAACCCTTTCTTGTGTATTCGAGAAGGTTTCTAGTGACCTCTGAGTAAGCTGGCACACACAAAATTAAGTTTAGTATATTCAATAGAGACCTAGTTGACCTCAGTCCTACGTCTAATCTATAGGATATAGTATTCCAATGCGCAGAGCCTATTGGGAATATAGGAAATACACGACACCACCCTACACCCCGCCCCCCCCCGCATGCTGGCCGTCACTGCAGTTAACTTTATAGGGGTCCCTGCAATTGACTTTCTGCCCTCTCACCAGTGTTCGCGCAGAGTCCCGCCGCGGGTGTTGACACCTGCCAATGCTTCATCTGGAGGTGCTGCCCAGCTGTTGTTTGCTGCCCAACCACTTCGACCGCCCTAGGAACCACACTACCCAGGGTGCATCATGGCCAGCCTCAGCTGTTCCAGGTCCCGCTGACGAGAGGGAGGCAGCGGTCCACCTCAGTGCCTTAATCGCAGCCTCTACCTCCGCAGCGTGGGTCCCTGCAATTGACTTTCTGCTCTCTCTCCGGTGTTCGTGCGAAGTCCGGCCGCGGGTGCTGACACCCGCCAATGCTTCATCTGGCGGTGCTGCCCTGCTGTTGTTTGATGCCCAACCACCTCGACCGCCCTGGGAACCACACAACCCAGGGTGCATCACGGCCAGCCACAGCTGTTCCAGGACCCGGTGACGAGGGGGAGGCACCGGTCCACCGCAGCGCATAAAACGCAGCCTATACCCCCGCAGCGCGGGACGTGCACAGAACGTGCCGGGCAAAGCCCGGGCCAAGGGTGGGCCCATCTGAGCCCGTCGAAGACTGAACAAGGCTGGGCCACCCCCCTGATAAGTTGTGCTATGTGAGTTTACATGTTTAATGTTTTGGTATTGGAATATTGTTGCTGAAAACTGGAGTTTTCTTTGGGGGGTTTGAGGTGCTGTCTCTAATGAGATAGAACGCACTGAAAGACAGCTCTTCCTAATGCCTATTATTCCAAGTTCCCCAATGACTTCGGAATTAGGAGCCCTTGATTTCCCCCAAATAGTAAATCTTTCGATCACTCCTGATCTAAGGCCCACACTTGAAAAAGCGATTCCTGAAAATTTAAACAAATCTGATACGGGCACAATCAGGAAAGGTGGTCAGAGGAAACAAAAAGCCCTTAAGGGCGGGGGAACAAGCGAACTGCTCCTCGAGTATAGCATCAAAGGTGCAGACAGAGGGCCATACTACTGGTGGATACAGTCTAGCAGTGGAGTAACCGCCAATATGGGCTTTAAATTTGGTTAAAGAATTTAAAATACACTTTGAAGCCCTTGTACAAGCTGAGTTAGAAATTGTTAAGAGCCACGTTGAGAAGCTTACATCCCTGGTTGATACATGGGGGAGCATTTCCAACATTCAGGATAACCTCAAAACTTCTGACCAGGTTTCCACTAACCAAAGCAACCTTCCGACTACATCTGCCTCTATTGTTCTACCAGCCCCTAAAACCATAACGGGGCTTATCCCCCGCATCCAACAAACCGTAGCCCCAGTTGTGCTACAACATGGGGCATCTAAGGAGGGTGATATTGTCTATGGCCCTATGACCTAGGTAACAGCCTTAGGCCCGCAAGTGGAACAAAACTTTTCAAGTAATTGTAGAAAGGATCATAGTAATAATTGGCAATTGAATAGAAGCCCAACTAAACCTGACCTGCCATGTATAGATCTACCCCGGCTTCGACTCCCTATACCGTTGTCTTATCTGGTATACCAGAGTTGGCAACAGGTAGAGGGGAAACTTATCCTGAATTAAAAAATAAAGTTACTTTTTGGCTAAATAAACATAGACCACTCCCATTTTTAATACAGTGTGAAATCCTATTTGCTAGGTGGGTTAGTTGGCTGGGACAGAGGGGGAAACACATCTCGGGGGGGATTGTGTCCTGGTTAATTTTAGGGACACCAGGGTGGTACAATAAATTTTGAATTGGGGTCATTTTAGGGAGATTAGCGCATTCCAGACACTCTCTCTGGGTTATTTTTATATTTAGCCCCTTGATAGACCGAATGGGAGGTATATTTAAAAATGGGAAATGAGAGCCCAGACTGAGAATTTGCCAAATCTGGGCCAGGGCTCTGAGCAATCCCGTCCTTTAACATCCCAGTTAGTAATAGATACAGTAGTCTAGACCTAGTCAATTTACTGGATCCTCCAGCTGAATTAATTGAAGGTATAGCTACCAGCCAGCTGTGCTCCAAAATTGTTATTGATCGGAGGTTGTGGTTCACCTTCTTAGGAAAAATTCTGAGGTTGTAGTGGCCACTGGAAGCTCGGGTGCTCCAACAAAAACACCAGGGGAGCCCCCGGCAAATATACAGGAAAGGGAGGGGATACCCTGCCAAGCGTTACAGCAGGAGTTGTAACTCCTGCACTCACAGATCGACAAAATAAAAGTTCAGCAGAATACAGGGGTTCTATTTTGGAACATAGCAGGTCTTACTTCTAAGCTGGACCTTCCAGATTGGGGTGAATACATTGACACCCACAAGCTATGTCTCTTCCAAGAGACGTGGTCCACAGTACCATTATATAGAACAGGATATGCGGCATGTTCTATCCCAGCCTTGCAGGGGCCTAGAGGGAGACCCTCGGGGGTCTCTGCATTTGGGTTGCTATTCAGCTGGGTTGTACAATTAAAGTGCTAGACACTGATTCTTTTGATATCCTGTGTATTCTTCTTTCCTTTGTTGACACACTTAAGTTGGCCGTTATCAATGTATGCTCTCGCCCAGTGAGGATAGGGCAAACTTCACAGACTTCAGATTCCTTGCCCTCTTTTCTTCTTACTTTACCAGAGTCTGTCCACAAAATTGTAGGGGAGATTTTAATTGTCATTTCGAACCCCTCAATGGCATAAGCTCTATCATCACGAGCGAAGAAGATTCTGTGTGGTCCATTCCGGACAGTAAAATCTATCCAACAAGGGGGTGGACTCCCCTTGTTCTTCAAGTGACTTCACTTACTCTTACCTATTCGCTAAGCGCCTGCAATAGTCGATTCCCCTCAGGCACCCTGGGAAGCCCAACTTTTAATAAATTGGGGCAGGCCTCTACTATTGTCTACATTTTGGTAGAAGTCATGAAATGGTATAGAGTTAAGGATTTTGTGGTCCAATCTCGATGTGAAAGTGTCCATAACCTACTGGTACTCGCATGAGCTTATCCTCAACTCAAGGGCGGCCAGGGTTTGACAATACAACCCCCCCCAATCTAATTGCAATAGAAGGGGGTAGAAGAGGACGCAGGGAGACCCTTGTTGCATCTAATGAAAAAATGGCCTCTCTGTACACACAATCTATTCCTTATTTAGAAACTGCTTTTTGTGTGTCCGAAAATTATCTAGGCCATGAAGCTTTGTTGTTGATAAACATGAACCATCTGGATATGTTTTCAAAGTTGGCAGAGTTTTTTTATAACCATGGAAATAATAACAATCTTGTCTCAAAACCTAAACACCCCTGGTTTAACAAATCGTGTAGGGATATAAAATATGCACTGGTACTTGGGGTTAAAAATAAGGACCCCCTAAGTACCAGAACTGTCACGTCACATTATAAAAATACCATAGCTGAAGCTAAAGCAGCTTGGGAGTTTGTAAAATGGGAAGCAATTAAGTTAGCTTTGGACACCAGAGATATGAGAGACTTTTGGAATTTGGTTAAAACTGGCCATTCCGAAGGCAACTCGGCGATAGAACCAAATCTGGGAGTAGAAGCTTGGAGAGTATATTTTAAAGGTTTATATTCTAGGCCTATGGATGAAGTTGCAGCGCATGGCTCAATAGATATAGACCAAATCCCCTTAAAAACGAATCCACCACTATGCACAATGTTGGAAGTTACCTTGGCGTTGAGAAAATTACTTCCCAACAAGGCACCAGGACTGGATAGAGTTCTTGGTGACCTGTTCAGAAATTAATAGGTAGTGTCAGCTCCTTATCTACTGATTCGATTCAATGCTAATATTCAGGTTTGGCATTTTCCTCGACTTGGGCTGGTGCGGAAATTATCCCACTATTTAAAAAAGGCTCCCCGCTCAATCTGGCAAATTATCGGCCAATAAGCCTTATTGATGTTTCCCAAAAGATATTTGCACATGTTCTGCTGGGGCGATTGCAATCTTGGATGGACGAGATAAATGTTTTAACCCCCCTACATGGAGGATTTAGGTCCAAGATCTCGACCATCGATCAGATTTTTAGATTGCAATTAATCCACTGGAAAACAGTTTTTGGAGGGGGTAGCCTCTATCTAACCTTTGTGGACCTTAAGTCCGCCTTTGATATGGTCCGGTGCAACCAATTATGGGGTCTCCTGCACGACATGGGAGCACCGGTTTACCTTTGTCAATTATTGAAGCGCTTACATGAAGGTACTTATGCGAGGGTAAGATATGGTAAAAAAGGAGAATTGACTGCTCCTTTTCCTGTGGAGAAAGGGGTGAGGTAGGGTTGTGTGCTAGCGCCAACCCTCTTTTTCCTTTTCCTAAATGGCCTAATTGAAACCCTCTTGGCAGTGAAGGATATAGACTCACCAAGGTTAGCAAATCGTAAAATACCAGCCTTAATGTTAGCCGATGACAAGCTGCTCCTGTCTAAATCATCAATGGGTATGCAGCGTGTACTGGAGGAGTTTAGTGCATTCTGCAGGAATAGGAATCCGGAGATAAATGTTCAGAAAACTAAATATATGGTCTTCCATGCCAAAACTACTAATTGTCCGCATCCCCAATTGGAGGGTAGGTCCCAAGAGAGAGTGCCCATTTTCGATTATCTAGGCATCACACTTAATGATAAGATGGACTGGGGGACTCAAATTAGGAAGGCCAATCTGAAGTTAACACTGTCAATGTGTGGTATCCTGAAAGTTCAAAAAAACTGCACCCAAAAAGTGGTCGGCCCCCCGGCAGAAATTTATAAAACCTAAGCGAGGGGAGCCTCTTTATATGGAGCCGAACTCTGGGGTCACTGCTCATCCCATACTCTATAGGTCACAGAGAATACCTTTATTAGGCAATTGCTGGGACTTCCAAGAAGCACGCCTCTAACCCCACTTAGGACGGACTTGGGTATTGGTACTATTGCTGATATAATTGCCTCTCGTACCCTACTTTTTTGCCATCGCATATGGAGCACGCCCAAACTAGTTACTTATAGGGAGAAACTGAGGGATGTTATGTCCACACTGGGAGCAGCCAATTTACCTTGGCTGTCTTATATTAGGAAAATATGCCTTTCATTGGGGTGCGCAAATATGTGGTCTACCACAGAAGAGGCTTGCTCCAGTATACCCAAAAAGTCTTAGTCGTTGTCCTTAAAGAACACAAACTAGCCTTGTTGACCCAGAGTATGAACTTATGCTGCCTGACCTCAAGATTTATGAATGTTAAGCAGCAGTACAGAGTAGAATTGGCCCTGGATAGCATCCAACCGTTTATGGCAAAACAACTCTATATACAATTTCGGCACGGTACGCTTCTTCTCCGTGCATTCACAAATAAATGTAAGGGTGCAACCAAAGCTGATTTCCCTGGCTGCTCCGCTTCCGAAGAACCAGCACTCTACGTAATGTTGTTTTGTCCTGCTTATTTTAGGCCCAGATCGAGGTGGGTCCTCCAACTCTGCAGGTATCCGGGGTTCAGAAACTATGTTGAGGTCTATATGGCTACTTAAATATAAACACTTCCATTATTTGTAGTAGTCACCTCGAAATTTCTATTTGCAATGTGGTGTATACGTAGAGGTATCCTAAAGGGGAAAGAGCTGGATAGCAACTAAATGGTGCCTTCCCGCTAATAAATGAAATTGTTTTATGTTTTTATATAGTTCTTTTTAGAGAATTGTGCTAATAATATATATATATATATATATATATATATATATATATATATATATATATATATATATATATATATATATATATTTTTTTTTTTTTTTAAACAAAAAAGAGAAAATTGGAATTAGCTGTTAACAGTTTTATAATTTCAATGAATGTGACCTGGTTAAAAAAAAATAAAAATAGTGATTAGTAGAGTATTTCACCCTCAGACCAGCGGTTTGGATCTCCTGTCCTTTTTAGTGAGAACCATATTACTCACAAACGTGTGCAGTTTATACTTTCTAAGTTACTGCTGTTGGCCATGGCTTTGTGTATTAGTCCTCAGCATGATTTTCCTAGGCCAGCATTGCACTCATAACACAGAATATTTATCAGGCTCCAGCTAGCACAGGATACAGGCCTCCCGCTTCCATCCGTACGGCAGGTTTTCCTTCAGTGCTTCGGAGGTGTACCCAAGGAAGGAACCACTTCAGGCTCCATGCTGCTTCGCCTCATTGCTTTGTGGCTGCGAGCTAATCTGCCAGTTAGTTATAATTGTATTTTCTCGGTATCTGTCCTCTGAGAGCTGAGAAAGTGCCATATGTTATTATACCGATATATGCCGTGGATCACTGAATAGCTGGCAGGTTAATATTAATGCCTTTACCGCTGACATGAGCTGCGTGAAATATGAAAGGGAAACTTAAGTGAAAAACTCTTTATCCGGTGCCACTAACCCAGGGCTATTTCGTGCCCTTTACAATGAACGCCGTTCGTGTAAAAGACTCAAGAAGCTAATAAAAGCATGTTTTAAACTTTAAACATAGACAACAGTGCTATGTGTGTGGGCTTTTATTACAGACCTGCTGCATACTATTCACGTGCAATGGACAACACACCAACATATTTGCTATCACATGAGGAACACATACTAAGCACCACTGTTCAGTGAGGACAGTTTTTTCATTCACGTTGTAACTGCTGCTCTAATTCAGGTCAAAGATTTATTTTCTGTTATTTGATTGCGGTAGCAATTGCATTAATATGTGTTTCAATGAAGCATTGTCTGGCCACTGATAGAAATGATATAAAAAAATGCAATTTGAAGCCAATTATGGTATAATTCCCAGGTTCGGATTAAATTAACTACCTCAGTGAAGAGTTTGCGACGAGGTTCTTCTTGGTATCGCCTTACATATTACAAAGGAGTGCCATTATTATCTATTTCTTTTGTGGTGGCCACTGTTGCACATACTAATTCAGGGCTTCATTTATGAGGGCCTTGTGTCGCCGTTGCGTCACTTTTCAGTGATACTGCTGCAGCATAATCAATGTGCCACACTGCGCCCTATTTACAAAGTGACACATCTAAGCAGATGCATCACTTTTTAAAGGCCTTTGCTACGTAATACCTGTGTCAGGTATTCTCTATGCAGGGTGTGCGTTCCCTTGTAAAAAAAAGCCCAATTCAATGGTGCAGTGAAATTTAAAAGATTTCCCTGCGCCACTCCTATGACTTGACTGATTCACAATCCTTACACCTGCTTCAAGCAGATGTAAGGAGTGACCCAGAGCTTTTCAGATGGTACCGCCTATGTGTAATGGCACATTGCTGGAGTTGCGCCAGTTATCCAACACACTCTAGCAATGCTTTATTATTGCGCCATCAGATACCTCAGGATTCCTGATGTTTCTGTTAAGTCCTTGCACCATGGAGCTCCACAGTGTCCTTACAGCGCATCCATGGTATCGCAAGGATGGCGCTATGAAAAGTATTGCATCGCTGTTTTTGCCCAGCAATGCACCACATTTCATAAATGAGGCCTTAAATGTGTATCTGTTATCTGTGTAAGAAAATAATTAACATTGCCTTTTGCTTCTGAAACACAGTGCCAATAGAGGCCAAAAGAAACAGACCCTCCTTGGGAGTAAAGCATTATTTTTAAATCCGTACAGAAACTTATTTTTGTGGAGGGGTCGTAATTAGCCCCAAAACTACTAAGATTATGTGGGGAGTGCCTGTGACATAAACCAGTGTGGTGATTTATTATATACTATGAAGGCCTGCAGGGACAGCTAAAAAGTACATTCCAAAGTCCATTGTATAGGGCGAGTGCCCATGAACATTTTTGTAAATGCGGGCCTATAAGTTTCACAATAAGGAACACGGGGCTAGATGTAGGTAATTTGGATTTACCGATTTAATAAAAACCGAATTTTACCGATTCGGTAGTTATGAATCAGTAAATCCAATGTAGGTAAAAATTCGGTAAAAAATACCGAATCGGTAGGATTCCGTATTTACCGAATCGGTATTTACCGAATGGGTATTTGCCAGTGATTCCTATGGGCCTGTAGGCCCATAGGAATGAATGTCAATTACCAAATCGGTAATTACCAATTTGGTAAACACCGAAAAATTCAAGGGTGGCAGGGTGTCACTTTGACACCCTGTTGTACCCCTGATTAGGGCTTGTGTGCCATGTGGCGCAGGTGTACATGCACAGATTTGCATATACACAGGTATTCGTTATTTACTACCAACTAATAGTTGGTGGTAAATAACGAATCCTTAAAGCCCTGTGGCACTTTTTACAGTGCCATTTACATATGAAAATGCAGATTCAGTAATTTAACGATTCTGTAATTTTACCAAATCGGTAAATTTACTGAATCAGTAAATTACCGACTCGGTAAAATTACTAAATCTGCATTTTAATATGCCCCTACATCTCAGTATCCAAATACCGGTCGGTAACGCCCCAAAATCGGTATTTTCGGCCGTTACCGACCGGTATTTGGATACCTACATCTGGCCCACAGTCCCCACATTTTTCCCCGGGTCACTGTGACTAGTCAAAAATGCCAAAATAGGCCACAGTAAAAGATTTATGGTATACTAGCAGCCCGTCCCGACGTTGTCCGGGTATGAAATAGAATGTGTGCAATTTGTGTAATAGACAAGGGAATTTTATTTTAAAATCTCGCGGTAGACAACATTTTTAGCATGAAGTGTCACAATAGTTTGGCATGTGTGTGCAGATACTGTGTGTACCTCGGAGTAAGAAGTATTAGCAGATGTCTCTAGTGTGTATGTGCTCCACTTCCGTAGGTAAGCGTGTGTGAAAGTGCATTCAGTTGTAAATTTTGTGTCCCCGCAGGCACGCTGAATCACATCATCCCCTGCTTGAGGCCCGGCTCCAGTTTTGTTTGATATTGTGCTTGTGGTGTAAAGTCATTGATGCAGAGCGTTGAGTGGGTGACAGCGCGCGCTGGAGACCCTGCGCGTTTGGGAAAGTGCAGCCAGTTCAAATATTAGTGTCCCCGCAGGCACGCTGAATCGCGTCATCCCCGGCTTGAGGCCCGGCTCCAGTTTTGTTTGATGTTGTGCACCTGGTGTCAATTCGTTTATGCAGAGAGTTGAGTGTGTGACAGCGCGCAGGAGACGCTGCAGTTAGTGTCCCCGCAGGCACGGTCCTTTATGCAGAGAGTTGACTGGCTGACAGCATGCAGGATACTGTGCAGTTATTGTCCCGCAGGCACGACCAGTAGCGTCTGCCCCGCCCTAAGCCCCGGCAATTGCCGCGCCCATTGGCCACGCCACTTGCTCCCGTGCAATTGCTGCACCCATTGGCCTTGGCCACGCCTGCCCTCAAGGCACGTTTTTTATTTTATGGGATGTGGCGCGCGATTGTTGCCGTTTGTCGCGCCCATTGGCCACACCCCTCGGTGCCGCGCAATTGCAATTGCCGCACCCATTGGCCTTGTTCATGACCACAGCACATGCCCCCAGCACAACGCTCACGTTTAAGGAACGCTTTTTTTTTGTCGTCATGTCGCGCCCCGCCCACGCCCACAAGCGACTACTTTGCCAGTAAGTTTTTTTTACGTTTCTAATGTATATGTTGGGCAGCTGTATAGCCTATGTCCATCTGCTGCAACTGTCCTTTCCAATGCTGTATTGGGTGTTGTGATTGGTGCTGTAGTTCCTGAGATTACCCGCTTCATAGGTTTGGGCTCTCTCTTTATTATATTGGTATAGATAAATGTCATGCACATTTAGGTGCCAAAAGCACCAACACCTTTATGTATTGTCCTTTTTGCGGGAGGGAAACTTGTAATAGTTGCTATTTCCAAACCTCTGTTAAGTGTCATATGATACTGGCATTGCTTAATTTGAGCTGGTGGTTGCCGAGCAGGGCCACCTGCAATCATTTTCCTCTTCAGACATTTCCCTATAGCAAGAGAAGGAAAAAGACACAGAGACGAAAGAAGGAAGAAGGGAATGATGGATAAAAAAGTCACCAAAGAAAAAAAACAGGGACCACAAGTGAGGTACCAGTCCAGGTAGTGTCTATCAGTGGATTAAAGAGCGAGAGGTGCATTTAAGACTATGCAGGCTTGGTATTTTGTATGCTGCCTGACACAGGCTTCCAGGCAGAGATCTGGCAGTGGCGGCCAGCACGGCTCGTAGGTGCCGGGAAGGGTGAGGGGTGAGGCAGTGGGAGGGCACTCGGGCACAACTTAACTTACCTTGCCGCCAGATCCCACATCTCCGCTCCCTTCCGTCTGGGACTCCAGGAAACAGGCAGGCTCCCCTGACCAATCAAAATGCTACAATGCAGCTTTCTGATTGGTAAGCACCCAGACTTTCCTGACCAATCACAATGCTTCAATGCAGCATTGTGATTGGTCTGAGGGCCGAGGTTTGGTGCTCAGCCAGGGACTGGGGGCCTGGGCAAGTTCTCCATTCAGGCTGTAATACATTTCCCATGGAGAACAGGGAAAGTGCGCATGACTGCTTTGGGCAGCACGAAACAGCCGACCAAACAGTCATTGCACACTCCGAAGGATTCCACCACTCCTCATCTGCTCTCCAGCCCTACCATGCACCCTCATGCAAAGCTGCCACAGCAGGAGGACAAAATAACATGACAACATTTTTCCTTTTTTAACTGCTTCAAGGTAGTGGGGCGACGCTCCTCCACCTTAGCGGAAAAGCCACCTGTGAGCTCTGGGGCCCAGCCCTCATTTTTTACTAAACAAGCACTGGCTAGTAGCAGGACTTATGGACCCACTGCCCAGGGCTCTTGTAATCAGTCCCATAGAGTTACAAGAAATAGTAAGTTTTCATGCTTGCACAAGCAATAAAAATGGCAACTGCAATGCAAAAAAAAAAACAGAATTGCTTTGTGTACCCAATACGTGGATGGGAGAATTTCTTTTAGATGTGGTGATGTTTTATTTTTCAGTTGTAAAATGGCTCCTTTTGCATAGGAGCCCGAAGGACACATTTAATTGAAAGAAGTCGAGACTAAAATACTCCGGTTGGCTGATCAAGAAAGTAATTGACGATATATTATGTCAATGGCTTAAGTTTCCAGAGCTAAAATTGCCAACAGCTGAAGGAGGCTGAACCAAAACCCACATAATATGTATAAAATGGAATGTCGTCATCAGGAATGGAACAAATGCCAGTAGACATCACTGAGGGTCTAACTTCAGCTATATCTGGAAATTGGCAATATTGTTTAATTTAACGTTTACCTGGCTGCATTTATAAACTTGCCACACATCTAACATGATGCATTTAATTTAAAAGCTTCTGTTGTGCTCACCTGTCTTTTCCTGAAGGTAAAACGATGGTGTTGTCATGAAAACAAGCACTGAGGGTCCTGTCTTTATAAAAGGTTACAGATATCTAGAAAAACAACTGATCAAGTTTGTGCTGCGCGCATCTTATCAGCAGCCGTACCTCCTGGGCAGGTAATGGTTCAATCTGCCAGAAAAGTAAATCAGTGAGTGAAGCGGCGTCAAAGGCAAGCAGATAACTAGACGATCTGCCTGGGAGGCAGGTCATCAGCAAGGGGGTGCCTTTCAGACAGGCGCCTGCTCTAAGGTGAGGAAAGGAGACAGGAGGCAGCAATAAAGTTCTGCAGCTAGCAGGCAGTTAAGGATCCTTGTCCGGCCTCGTGACAGGGCAACATGTTGATATGTCTGGCAGGAAAACAAAACTACCGGTCCGGCTTGCCAATTATTCCATCCCCTGAATATCTAAAGGGAAGCTTGTTACAGTGCAGGGGAATTACAGCTTTCTCGTGGCTTTTCACGTAAAATGTATGAATGTCCTTTGGAAATATTTTAGTTAGCTGATCTTTGCTGTAACAGGAGATCATTGAAAAATTCCATTCATATTTATAAGCAGATATTATGTAGAAAAACGTTTTATAACCTCTTAAAACGATTCCGGTGACTCGGATAAGTGATCAGATATACATTGCTTGTACCACAAGTGATCAGAACAATGAGGCATATTATCAAGGGGGTTTATCTCCGCTTTTTTGGCTTTAAAAGCCAAGAAAGCGGAGATAAAATTACCTCCGTATTACCTAGCTGTCGCTAACACCAGTTAGCGACAGCTAGTAGGAGATAGCGACCATCTTGGGTCCCGCTTTGCATGTCAGTGATATATATCACTAATGACATGCAAAGTGGGCGTGCCAAGATGTTAGCGACTGGAAACAGTCGCTAACATCGCTATCTCCTATTACCAACTTTTGGAGATATTCGCGCTAAGCGCGAATATCTCCAAAAGCTAACACCTGCCCTGAGCAGTTCTTAGCCATGTTATCCAATGGTAGGTGGATAACATGGCTAAGAGCATTAGCTCGGCAATGCATTAATACAGCTGACTTTTCAGCGATATTCATGCATTTCGGATGATTTTTATCGCTTAGGAGATATACCTTGATAATAGCAAGGTTCCTAAGCGATAAAAATCGCTGCAGCTCGGCGATAAAAATATCGCTGCTAAACCAACATAGCGATAATTATCGCTAGTTGTTGGTAATATGCCCCAATGTCTCCTAAGGCCACATCGTCGTTCTCCTCCTCACTCAATGGAGCTTTAACGCACAGATGAGTGACGTGTATTAATAATACTGAAATCAATGCTTGATGAGACCAAAAATGCACACAGATGAGAGTTTAAAGATGTCAATAGATGAACCTGAAGTAACTCAAATCTTTGAGACCATAGTACCAGAGTCCAATTAGGCAGCAAATCCTCCTTGGAGATGATAATGAGGAATTAAGTTAGAAAATACAGGCCAGGAAGCAGTGATGAAGGTGTGAAGAATGGACAAATCCTAAGAAGCTGCCTTCCCCATAGTGGATATCCCATGTATTGAGAAAGAAGAGCCATGCCACTAGAGGCGTAAACTGAGGACACGCCAGAACAAATCCACTTGCTAAGAAACTCAATAGATGGTTTCAGACACTTCCTATTGGTACCAAGAAATTTACATAAAGTGAGCCACAATTACAAATCTCAGTGGTTCTATTGATATAACTGGAAAGAGCGCTGTAAACGGCTAAAGTCATCAAGGCCTTTTTTCTTCAGAAATTGAATTAAGAAGAAAGAAAGGAAGACACATTTCTTGATCCAGTTCTTCAGAGAATTAACTTTTGGGACAAAGGCTCAGATTTATATCTGAGTGGATGACTCACGTTCTACCACGGGAAGGAGTAAATTACTCTGTCCACATGGTGGCGGGCCAACTGCTGGATGTATAAATAACCGCCAAGCAGGTGATCATTTATAAAAGCCTTGCTAAGAAGCGCTGTCTCAGTGATTCCTGTCAATGCATTTTACTCTGTGCTACAGGCCTGCGTCAGCAGTATGCAACCCAATAGCACAGAATATTTCTTTCTTCATCACAAAAAGAAAATCTCAAAGAAGGGTTTTCTTTCTGTCAGGCGGAGCTTTAATACAATTTTATTGTCCTCATTGCCCTGTTTTTCTGGGAGGCGAGAATGAGTAAAATATGGCTACATGTCCACCCATCTAAATTGGGCAGGCGTACATGCAGCCATTTCGCTGACTGCCCCTATTCCCCAGGGTCATCAAAGAAGTTTAGTGTGCAGTATATACGGAATAGTGCATGGGAGACATTGTGACTCTATAGGGTTAACTACCTTAGGCAGTGCTGATGAGGCATGCAGAAAACCCATGTACCAAGCTGAGATAGCAGAGGATCTTGTAATGCATATTGTTGCTGTTTGTGATGCATTCCTTTTTGCCAAGGTGCTGTGTTTACCGTACCATGCCAAGGCATGTGGATCGAAGGAGACATACTGTGAGGTTATACTGACCTCAAACGAGCATGGGAGTCCTACGAGGAGGATTGATTAGTATGAGTGACATGCAGCCGGTAGGATTTGGGAGGATCCTGGATTCTCAAAAACACTGATAACATCATGAGAACCACTGATGCGGGAAAGGAAAATTATTTTATGTAAGCCAGCATTTAGTGTATAAAAAGAAGGATGCAGATGCCACGGTGAAGCTCACAGAGTTGTATAGATTTGCAGTCCCCCACTGCCACTGTTGCACCATTCTCAGATAGCGAGAGAGAGAGGGAGAGAGGGAGAGAGGTTGGATTGGGCTTTCTGGTGCAGCTGCTAAAGTTAAGTTATCCAGGGGAGACTGGCCAGGATCTCCTTCTTTATCACGATTTACTGAATTATTATTGTGCTTTTGATTTTCTGCATTGCAATTGATTCAAGACAGTTATTCTGCCATTGTGCTAGCATTGCACTATACATATACATGTAAAGGTTCTGCTACTGTTTAGCTATCGTTGCCAACATATGTGCTGTTATTTATTATTGTCATATTGTATCAGCTATGTGTGTTGCTCCTTACAGAGTGCCCTAATTGAATTGTGCCTGATTGGTATTGCTTGGGTTGGTTGCCAGCAACTGGGCCAACAGATTTGGACACAGGGAAGACGGAGTACTCTTCACCATAGCCAAACTGATGGCCTGTCCAAAATTATATTGGGTGGGTGAACCACTATGTTGGTGGGGAGGGAATTGTGTTGCTGTTGCAACAGAGGGCCCTTCTCATCAACATAGTAATCAGGTCTGAAATAAGGATGTAGTTTGAGGACTATCCAGTTAGAGCCATGAAAAAAGGTAAAATACAGAGTGAAGAATGTTCTCCAATCCATTCAGATGAAGTGATGGATGAAAGGAGCACAAATTTAAAAAAAAACGTGGAGCACCTTGTACTCCCAAACATTTTGCTGAAGTGATGGCTGTAAAAAAAACTAATTTTGAAAGAAAACCTTTTCAAGAAATGATTTCCCATCAGTTTGAATGGAGGATTCTGTAGGACATCGAGAACCAATGGAACATCCCATTGAGTGATTTTCAACCTGAACGCCAAACTTTCAACAGACTATCCCTTGAAATTCAAAGAGCATAGCATCATAGTTATTTGGTGTTCAACATCTGAAGGTTCTCTACAAGATTTAATAGCTGCCAATTGGGGTCTCAGGAAGTAAACTGCCAACCTGTTGTTGAAACCATCGAAAGAAAGTTGAGAATAGGAGGTCTGTCAAAGTCCGATGAACATACATTCAAAAAGGAATACTAACATTGAAACATCATCCAATGATGTTCGTAAACCCTCAGGGTTGATTATCTACATGTGTTGTGAATCCCAGAATCTGCTTCACAATAGTGCTTAAAGGAGATGAAACTTGCCAGGATGAGAATGTCCTCTACATAGTACAGATGTGTGTACCCCTGAAGTGAGTGCTCAATTGCACGTGTGTCTAGTAAACAAACTCTGGTGCATATTACCAACAACTAGCGATAATTATCGCTATGTTGGTTTAGCGGCGATATTTTTATCGCCGAGCTGCGGCGATTTTTATCGCTTAGGAACCTTGCTATTATCAAGGTTTATCTCCTAAGCGATAAAAATCGGCCGAAATGCATGAATATCGCTGAAAAGTCAGCGATATTCATGCATTACCGAGCTAATGCTCTTAGCCATGTTATCCACCTACCATTGGATAACATGGCTAAGAACTGCTATGGCAACAAGGGGTGGTGAGGGACAGAGTCTCTGAATCAAGCAGAAAGCTCTCACCCAGTCAAGAGATCAGGGCTAGATCCAACACCGTTTTTTAGCTCACTGCACCATCCCAGTTTCAGAACCTGGCTGTATGCAAATTAGTCTGTTCCTGTCCCAGTGCATGATGGGAACAGGGCAAACCAAACTACAAAAGCCAATTCTTACACTGGGAAGGAAACAAGCTCCCGGGGACCGGTTTCTGGCATTACAGCCGTCTTCGGCCCGGTTTGCTTGAATCCTGATGGTGCAATGAGCAAGGGTCTCACATCTGAGAATACCCTTCCACGCTTAGGGTGGACAAAAATATTTACAACAAGGGGTGGTGAGGGACAGAGTCTCTGAATCAAGCAGAAAGCTCTCACCCAGTCAAGAGATCAGGGCTAGATCCAACACCGTTTTTTAGCTCACTGCACCATCCCAGTTTCAGAACCTGGCTGTATGCAAATTAGTCTGTTCCTGTCCCAGTGCATGATGGGAACAGGACAAACCAAACTACAAAAGCCAATTCTTACACTGGGAAGGAAACAAGCTCCCGGGGATTTTGGCCACTATAGGTGTGGCAGGGTATACTCAGACATGAGTCCCTTTCTCACTGCTCCATCAGGATTCAAGCAAGCCGGGCCGAAGAGGCTGAAATGCCAGAAACCGGTCCCCGGTAGCTTGTCTCCTTTCTGGTAAAGAATTGGCTTGGTAGTTTAGTCTGCCCTGTTCCCATGATGCACTGGGCCAGGGACAGACTGATTTGCATATAGCCAGGTTCTGAGCTGGGATGGGGCAGTGAGATAAATAACGGTGATGGATCAAGCCCTGATCTTTGGACTGGGTAAGAGTGGTCTGCTCAATTCAGACACTCTGTTCATCACCACCCCCTTTTGTAAATCGATTTTGGCCACTATAGGTGTGGCAGGGTATACTCAGACATGAGTCCCTTTCTCACTGCTCCATCAGGATTCAAGCAAGCCGGGCCGAAGAGGCTGAAATGCCAGAAACCGGTCCCCGGTAGCTTGTCTCCTTTCTGGTAAAGAATTGGCTTGGTAGTTTAGTCTGCCCTGTTCCCATGATGCACTGGGCCAGGGACAGACTGATTTGCATATAGCCAGGTTCTGAGCTGGGATGGGGCAGTGAGATAAATAACGGTGATGGATCAAGCCCTGATCTTTGGACTGGGTAAGAGTGGTCTGCTCAATTCAGACACTCTGTTCATCACCACCCCCTTTTGTAAATCGATTTTGGCCACTATAGGTGTGGCAGGGTATACTCAGACATGAGTCCCTTTCTCACTGCTCCATCAGGATTCAAGCAAGCCGGGCCGAAGAGGCTGAAATGCCAGAAACCGGTCCCCGGTAGCTTGTCTCCTTTCTGGTAAAGAATTGGCTTGGCAGTTTAGTCTGCCCTGTTCCCATGATGCACTGGGCCAGGGACAGACTGATTTGCATATAGCCAGGTTCTGAGCTGGGATGGGGCAGTGAGATAAATAACGGTGATGGATCAAGCCCTGATCTTTGGACTGGGTAAGAGTGGTCTGCTCAATTCAGACACTCTGTTCATCACCACCCCCTTTTGTAAATCGATTTTGGCCACTATAGGTGTGGCAGGGTATACTCAGACATGAGTCCCTTTCTCACTGCTCCATCAGGATTCAAGCAAGCCGGGCCGAAGAGGCTGAAATGCCAGAAACCGGTCCCCGGTAGCTTGTCTCCTTTCTGGTAAAGAATTGGCTTGGTAGTTTAGTCTGCCCTGTTCCCATGATGCACTGGGCCAGGGACAGACTGATTTGCATATAGCCAGGTTCTGAGCTGGGATGGGGCAGTGAGATAAATAACGGTGATGGATCAAGCCCTGATCTTTGGACTGGGTAAGAGTGGTCTGCTCAATTCAGACACTCTGTTCATCACCACCCCCTTTTGTAAATCGATTTTGGCCACTATAGGTGTGGCAGGGTATACTCAGACATGAGTCCCTTTCTCACTGCTCCATCAGGATTCAAGCAAGCCGGGCCGAAGAGGCTGAAATGCCAGAAACCGGTCCCCGGTAGCTTGTCTCCTTTCTGGTAAAGAATTGGCTTGGTAGTTTAGTCTGCCCTGTTCCCATGATGCACTGGGCCAGGGACAGACTGATTTGCATATAGCCAGGTTCTGAGCTGGGATGGGGCAGTGAGATAAATAACGGTGATGGATCAAGCCCTGATCTTTGGACTGGGTAAGAGTGGTCTGCTCAATTCAGACACTCTGTTCATCACCACCCCCTTTTGTAAATCGATTTTGGCCACTATAGGTGTGGCAGGGTATACTCAGACATGAGTCCCTTTCTCACTGCTCCATCAGGATTCAAGCAAGCCGGGCCGAAGAGGCTGAAATGCCAGAAACCGGTCCCCGGTAGCTTGTCTCCTTTCTGGTAAAGAATTGGCTTGGTAGTTTAGTCTGCCCTGTTCCCATGATGCACTGGGCCAGGGACAGACTGATTTGCATATAGCCAGGTTCTGAGCTGGGATGGGGCAGTGAGATAAATAACGGTGATGGATCAAGCCCTGATCTTTGGACTGGGTAAGAGTGGTCTGCTCAATTCAGACACTCTGTTCATCACCACCCCCTTTTGTAAATCGATTTTGGCCACTATAGGTGTGGCAGGGTATACTCAGACATGAGTCCCTTTCTCACTGCTCCATCAGGATTCAAGCAAGCCGGGCCGAAGAGGCTGAAATGCCAGAAACCGGTCCCCGGTAGCTTGTCTCCTTTCTGGTAAAGAATTGGCTTGGTAGTTTAGTCTGCCCTGTTCCCATGATGCACTGGGCCAGGGACAGACTGATTTGCATATAGCCAGGTTCTGAGCTGGGATGGGGCAGTGAGATAAATAACGGTGATGGATCAAGCCCTGATCTTTGGACTGGGTAAGAGTGGTCTGCTCAATTCAGACACTCTGTTCATCACCACCCCCTTTTGTAAATCGATTTTGGCCACTATAGGTGTGGCAGGGTATACTCAGACATGAGTCCCTTTCTCACTGCTCCATCAGGATTCAAGCAAGCCGGGCCGAAGAGGCTGAAATGCCAGAAACCGGTCCCCGGTAGCTTGTTTCCTTTCTGGTAAAGAATTGGCTTGGTAGTTTAGTCTGCCCTGTTCCCATGATGCACTGGGCCAGGGACAGACTGATTTACATATAGCCAGGTTCTGAGCTGGGATGGGGCAGTGAGATAAATAACGGTGATGGATCAAGCCCTGATCTTTGGACTGGGTAAGAGTGGTCTGCTCAATTCAGACACTCTGTTCATCACCACCCCCTTTTGTAAATCGATTTTGGCCACTATAGGTGTGGCAGGGTATACTCAGACATGAGTCCCTTTCTCACTGCTCCATCAGGATTCAAGCAAGCCGGGCCGAAGAGGCTGAAATGCCAGAAACCGGTCCCCGGTAGCTTGTCTCCTTTCTGGTAAAGAATTGGCTTGGTAGTTTAGTCTGCCCTGTTCCCATGATGCACTGGGCCAGGGACAGACTGATTTGCATATAGCCAGGTTCTGAGCTGGGATGGGGCAGTGAGATAAATAACGGTGATGGATCAAGCCCTGATCTTTGGACTGGGTAAGAGTGGTCTGCTCAATTCAGACACTCTGTTCATCACCACCCCCTTTTGTAAATCGATTTTGGCCACTATAGGTGTGGCAGGGTATACTCAGACATGAGTCCCTTTCTCACTGCTCCATCAGGATTCAAGCAAGCCGGGCCGAAGAGGCTGAAATGCCAGAAACCGGTCCCCGGTAGCTTGTCTCCTTTCTGGTAAAGAATTGGCTTGGTAGTTTAGTCTGCCCTGTTCCCATGATGCACTGGGCCAGGGACAGACTGATTTGCATATAGCCAGGTTCTGAGCTGGGATGGGGCAGTGAGATAAATAACGGTGATGGATCAAGCCCTGATCTTTGGACTGGGTAAGAGTGGTCTGCTCAATTCAGACACTCTGTTCATCACCACCCCCTTTTGTAAATCGATTTTGGCCACTATAGGTGTGGCAGGGTATACTCAGACATGAGTCCCTTTCTCACTGCTCCATCAGGATTCAAGCAAGCTGGGCCGAAGAGGCTGAAATGCCAGAAACCGGTCCCCGGTAGCTTGTCTCCTTTCTGGTAAAGAATTGGCTTGGTAGTTTAGTCTGCCCTGTTCCCATGATGCACTGGGCCAGGGACAGACTGATTTGCATATAGCCAGGTTCTGAGCTGGGATGGGGCAGTGAGATAAATAACGGTGATGGATCAAGCCCTGATCTTTGGACTGGGTAAGAGTGGTCTGCTCAATTCAGACACTCTGTTCATCACCACCCCCTTTTGTAAATCGATTTTGGCCACTATAGGTGTGGCAGGGTATACTCAGACATGAGTCCCTTTCTCACTGCTCCATCAGGATTCAAGCAAGCCGGGCCGAAGAGGCTGAAATGCCAGAAACCGGTCCCCGGTAGCTTGTCTCCTTTCTGGTAAAGAATTGGCTTGGTAGTTTAGTCTGCCCTGTTCCCATGATGCACTGGGCCAGGGACAGACTGATTTGCATATAGCCAGGTTCTGAGCTGGGATGGGGCAGTGAGATAAATAACGGTGATGGATCAAGCCCTGATCTTTGGACTGGGTAAGAGTGGTCTGCTCAATTCAGACACTCTGTTCATCACCACCCCCTTTTGTAAATCGATTTTGGCCACTATAGGTGTGGCAGGGTATACTCAGACATGAGTCCCTTTCTCACTGCTCCATCAGGATTCAAGCAAGCCGGGCCGAAGAGGCTGAAATGCCAGAAACCGGTCCCCGGTAGCTTGTCTCCTTTCTGGTAAAGAATTGGCTTGGTAGTTTAGTCTGCCCTGTTCCCATGATGCACTGGGCCAGGGACAGACTGATTTGCATATAGCCAGGTTCTGAGCTGGGATGGGGCAGTGAGATAAATAACGGTGATGGATCAAGCCCTGATCTTTGGACTGGGTAAGAGTGGTCTGCTCAATTCAGACACTCTGTTCATCACCACCCCCTTTTGTAAATCGATTTTGGCCACTATAGGTGTGGCAGGGTATACTCAGACATGAGTCCCTTTCTCACTGCTCCATCAGGATTCAAGCAAGCCGGGCCGAAGAGGCTGAAATGCCAGAAACCGGTCCCCGGTAGCTTGTCTCCTTTCTGGTAAAGAATTGGCTTGGTAGTTTAGTCTGCCCTGTTCCCATGATGCACTGGGCCAGGGACAGACTGATTTGCATATAGCCAGGTTCTGAGCTGGGATGGGGCAGTGAGATAAATAACGGTGATGGATCAAGCCCTGATCTTTGGACTGGGTAAGAGTGGTCTGCTCAATTCAGACACTCTGTTCATCACCACCCCCTTTTGTAAATCGATTTTGGCCACTATAGGTGTGGCAGGGTATACTCAGACATGAGTCCCTTTCTCACTGCTCCATCAGGATTCAAGCAAGCCGGGCCGAAGAGGCTGAAATGCCAGAAACCGGTCCCCGGTAGCTTGTCTCCTTTCTGGTAAAGAATTGGCTTGGTAGTTTAGTCTGCCCTGTTCCCATGATGCACTGGGCCAGGGACAGACTGATTTGCATATAGCCAGGTTCTGAGCTGGGATGGGGCAGTGAGATAAATAACGGTGATGGATCAAGCCCTGATCTTTGGACTGGGTAAGAGTGGTCTGCTCAATTCAGACACTCTGTTCATCACCACCCCCTTTTGTAAATCGATTTTGGCCACTATAGGTGTGGCAGGGTATACTCAGACATGAGTCCCTTTCTCACTGCTCCATCAGGATTCAAGCAAGCCGGGCCGAAGAGGCTGAAATGCCAGAAACCGGTCCCCGGTAGCTTGTCTCCTTTCTGGTAAAGAATTGGCTTGGTAGTTTAGTCTGCCCTGTTCCCATGATGCACTGGGCCAGGGACAGACTGATTTGCATATAGCCAGGTTCTGAGCTGGGATGGGGCAGTGAGATAAATAACGGTGATGGATCAAGCCCTGATCTTTGGACTGGGTAAGAGTGGTCTGCTCAATTCAGACACTCTGTTCATCACCACCCCCTTTTGTAAATCGATTTTGGCCACTATAGGTGTGGCAGGGTATACTCAGACATGAGTCCCTTTCTCACTGCTCCATCAGGATTCAAGCAAGCCGGGCCGAAGAGGCTGAAATGCCAGAAACCGGTCCCCGGTAGCTTGTCTCCTTTCTGGTAAAGAATTGGCTTGGTAGTTTAGTCTGCCCTGTTCCCATGATGCACTGGGCCAGGGACAGACTGATTTGCATATAGCCAGGTTCTGAGCTGGGATGGGGCAGTGAGATAAATAACGGTGATGGATCAAGCCCTGATCTTTGGACTGGGTAAGAGTGGTCTGCTCAATTCAGACACTCTGTTCATCACCACCCCCTTTTGTAAATCGATTTTGGCCACTATAGGTGTGGCAGGGTATACTCAGACATGAGTCCCTTTCTCACTGCTCCATCAGGATTCAAGCAAGCCGGGCCGAAGAGGCTGAAATGCCAGAAACCGGTCCCCGGTAGCTTGTCTCCTTTCTGGTAAAGAATTGGCTTGGTAGTTTAGTCTGCCCTGTTCCCATGATGCACTGGGCCAGGGACAGACTGATTTGCATATAGCCAGGTTCTGAGCTGGGATGGGGCAGTGAGATAAATAACGGTGATGGATCAAGCCCTGATCTTTGGACTGGGTAAGAGTGGTCTGCTCAATTCAGACACTCTGTTCATCACCACCCCCTTTTGTAAATCGATTTTGGCCACTATAGGTGTGGCAGGGTATACTCAGACATGAGTCCCTTTCTCACTGCTCCATCAGGATTCAAGCAAGCCGGGCCGAAGAGGCTGAAATGCCAGAAACCGGTCCCCGGTAGCTTGTCTCCTTTCTGGTAAAGAATTGGCTTGGTAGTTTAGTCTGCCCTGTTCCCATGATGCACTGGGCCAGGGACAGACTGATTTGCATATAGCCAGGTTCTGAGCTGGGATGGGGCAGTGAGATAAATAACGGTGATGGATCAAGCCCTGATCTTTGGACTGGGTAAGAGTGGTCTGCTCAATTCAGACACTCTGTTCATCACCACCCCCTTTTGTAAATCGATTTTGGCCACTATAGGTGTGGCAGGGTATACTCAGACAGGAGTCCCTTTCTCACTGCTCCATCAGGATTCAAGCAAGCCGGGCCGAAGAGGCTGAAATGCCAGAAACCGGTCCCCGGTAGCTTGTCTCCTTTCTGGTAAAGAATTGGCTTGGTAGTTTAGTCTGCCCTGTTCCCATGATGCACTGGGCCAGGGACAGACTGATTTGCATATAGCCAGGTTCTGAGCTGGGATGGGGCAGTGAGATAAATAACGGTGATGGATCAAGCCCTGATCTTTGGACTGGGTAAGAGTGGTCTGCTCAAATCAGACACTCTGTTCATCACCACCCCCTTTTGTAAATCGATTTTGGCCACTATAGGTGTGGCAGGGTATACTCAGACATGAGTCCCTTTCTCACTGCTCCATCAGGATTCAAGCAAGCCGGGCCGAAGAGGCTGAAATGCCAGAAACCGGTCCCCGGTAGCTTGTCTCCTTTCTGGTAAAGAATTGGCTTGGTAGTTTAGCCTGCCCTGTTCCCATGATGCACTGGGCCAGGGACAGACTGATTTGCATATAGCCAGGTTCTGAGCTGGGATGGGGCAGTGAGATAAATAACGGTGATGGATCAAGCCCTGATCTTTGGACTGGGTAAGAGTGGTCTGCTCAATTCAGACACTCTGTTCATCACCACCCCCTTTTGTAAATCGATTTTGGCCACTATAGGTGTGGCAGGGTATACTCAGACATGAGTCCCTTTCTCACTGCTCCATCAGGATTCAAGCAAGCCGGGCCGAAGAGGCTGAAATGCCAGAAACCGGTCCCCGGTAGCTTGTCTCCTTTCTGGTAAAGAATTGGCTTGGTAGTTTAGTCTGCCCTGTTCCCATGATGCACTGGGCCAGGGACAGACTGATTTGCATATAGCCAGGTTCTGAGCTGGGATGGGGCAGTGAGATAAATAACGGTGATGGATCAAGCCCTGATCTTTGGACTGGGTAAGAGTGGTCTGCTCAATTCAGACACTCTGTTCATCACCACCCCCTTTTGTAAATAAATTAAGAACTGCTATGGGGCAGGTGTTAGCTTTTGGAGATATTCGCGCTTAGCGCAAATATCTCCAAACGTTGGTAATATGAGATAGCGATGTTAGCGACTGTTTCCAGTCACTAACATCTTGGCACGCCCACTTTGCATGTCATTAGTGATAAATATCACTGACATGCAAAGCGGGGCCCAAGACGGTCGCTATCTCCTACTAGCTGTCGCTAACTGGTATTAGCGACAGCTTGGTAATAGGGAGATAATTTTATCTCCGCTTTCTTGGCTTTTAAAGCCAAAAAAGCGGAGATAAACCCCCTTGTTAGTTTTGGCCTGTTGCAAAGGTAATCTAGTGTGTGTACAAAGGTCTGTCCCTGTTACCCATAATGCAATATTCAGAACCTGTACTGTGATCTCGAAGAGCGCACTAAAAGCACCTTCCAAGTGAAGAGAGGGCTACTGTACCCAACTAGGTCTAACAAAAGAAGTTGGGGGTGGCAGCATACCATATTTTTGTATCTCACGTAGTTCACCAGATCTTTTTATCTCTGACAGTGAGAGTGTGGCCTATTGGCCCTTTCTGTAAATGTCAGCTGTTATGTGAAAACCCACGTTCATGTGCTGAATTGCTGAGTGTATTTTGGGTTTGTATGCATGTGTAGTGTGAGGTAGTACAACTGGAGTAATAGGACTATCTGTATAAACTATTCTGAGTGCCAAAATCAATGGGATCCATTTTGGATGCTCCTGGTTTACAGTAGAACAATGGGAAAAAGCTTCTTCGGACAGTGCAAGTGTATTGTCTGCGTTACTGTGGATACTACTGGATAGAGTGTGGAAACCAGACGTTAGGAGGGTGTAAGAGAGACAGGGATATCATCAGGAATCCCATAAAGACTTTGTTAGGAAGGAGCTGCTATTTAGTTCATCCTGGTCACTGGCATTTGGTAGATGGCAGGGATAAAAAGGATGGGCCTGCAGTTTTTATTGATCAATGTGAGAACATTTCTTGGTCAGGCCTGTCCTTTTGACTATCCCTGATTACTACATTATAGATTGCAATAACAGCTGGGTGCAGAAACCTCACAATCCCTTGTGCCTGTGTTGTGGGTGCTCTGGTTTAAAGATAGCTCTACTGATACCTGCTGCATCACTTTTCACAAAGGCTGTGTCTGGAGCAGTGGGAGTGCTGTGGGTCGACGGGGTGGGAAGGGGTAGGGTGGGGGGGGGTAGTGGAGTCGGACATATGACATCCATGAGTAAAATAAGTAAATAAATTAATAAAACGTTGTACCTTGCGCTCACTGCATAGCCAAGTTTGGGATGAAGTGATTGCAAGGTATATAGTTTTATTTATTTATTACTTACTTTACTCTTGGACGTAGTCTGTCCGACTCCACTACCCCCATCGTGCCGTCCCACCCCACCGCCCGCAGCACTCCCACGGCGAGCGCCACTAGTCTAGGGAGCAGCTTAAGAAGGACAATTGAAATAGATCCACCCCAAACTGGTTTTGAAGTTTGAGACAATGGACCCATATTCCCTTTCTAGAAAATGAAAATAAAAGTGTAACCGAAAACTACCCACTACCGCACTTGGTTCCAGTTCCAAGTTCTTTGAGATCCAAGTAGAGTCTGCTCTGCAGAAATTCTGAATTACTACTGTGTGATCGGTGCTGATGTGATGTGAGATCACCTGAAGTCTGTACTTTCTGTTGGAGGAGCTGAGAACATCTGCTGCAAGAGAGAAGGAGTCTGCCTGCCCCTGCAAGAGGTGAAACTGTCCAGGAAGACGAGCACAGTGTGTTTCTGATCTGAGAAATGACCAGAGAAAGCAGGCTGCATGAAAGTATGGGTGGGAAAAATATTCCATTCCGCTGGCGGAATAGGCAGAATTTTGCCTATTCCGCATTACAAGAGTAATGCAGAGTTCTGGTCAAATCCCATCAACCGCTGAATGCTGAGATTGTTTTCTCTCACTAGGCTCCCGAACTGTAAGTTAGAGAGCAATATTTGTCAATCCCTAGTGTGATTTTAGGTCACTAGAAGGGCACTAGGTGAGATGTTTCCTAATGCAGGTGGCTGGAACCATTCACAGTCATAAGGCTGCCGCTCATGTAGAAAATTGCAAAAAGAATAATTGATAGACAGAATGCTGATCAATGTCAAACATTCACCCCAGTACAGAGATCTTGGCCGAAATCCATCACTTTTTTGCTCCCCATGCCATTCCAGTTTAAACCCTGCTATATACAAAACAGTCTTGACCCTGTTCCCCATGGGATCAGTCCAGTCTGATCTGCCAGGCCAGGACCTCCCTGGACAGGAAACAAGCATCCTGGTACCAGTTTTGGGGCCTCACCCCTCATCAGCCAGGCTAGCTTGACTCCAGTGGCATGGAGAGCGAGGGACCCACGTCTGGGCATGCCCGTCCCACTCAGGGTGACAATTGCAAAAAGAACAATTGATGGACAGAATGCTGATCAATGTCAAGCATTCACCCTAGTACAGAGATCTGGTTCTAAATCCATTGATTTTTTGCTCCCCATACCATTCCACTTTAAACCCAGCCTTACATAAATCAGTGTTAACCCTGTTCCCCATGGAAACAGTCCAGCCTGTACTGCCAGGCCTGGTCCTCCCTAGATCAGAAACAAGCATCCTGGGACCGGTTTCGGGGCATCACCCTCACCAGCAAGGCCAGCTTGAGTCTGGGCTGGACTGTTCCCATGAGGAACAGGGTCAAGATTGATTTGCATATGGCTAGGTTCAAACTGGGATGGCATAGTGAGCAAAAGAATGACGAAGTGAATCCAGATCTTTTGACTGGGGGTGAGTGGTTGAAAAGTTTCAGCAATCTGTCCATCATCTTGTTGTGTTTGCTATGTTTGCCCGAAGTGGCCAAGGGCAGGCCCGGACGTGGGTCCCTTTCTTGCTGTGCCACTGGAATCAAGCTAGCCTGGCTGATGAGGGGTGAGTCCCAAAACCGGTCCCAGGATGCTTTTTTCCAGTCCAAGGAGGACCTGGCCTGGAAGTTCTGGCTGGACTGTTCCCATGAGAAACAGGGCCAAAACTGAATTGGATATGGCTGAGTCCAAACTAGAGTGGCGTAGTGAACAAAAGAACAATGGATTAAACCCAGATCTCTTGACTGGGGATGTGTGGTTGAAATTTTTCAGCACACTATCCATGATCTTGTTGTGTTTGCTGTAGAATATCTACTCAAGCTACAGAAAACTCAACTAGAGTAGCTGCACCCTGTGGCATGCTGCATTGTACCATTTGTGCTGATATTTTTAGTGTGCAATGCTTCTGGCGCTAAATCACAGTGCATTGTGCCTATTTTCACCTATTGGTGGAACCTCATGGAATCTTGCAGAGTTTATATGTACCCTCTGCAATTCTGTGGAGTGATATTCAGTGACTTCCTCCCAACCATACATGAGAGAGCAAACCCAAGCATAACTATTCTGCAGAGGGTCTCCCAAACTCTTTGTGGTTCCCAGCGAGAACCAAGAAAGTCTATGAGAGTCCACACATTGCTCTGAGGCCGGCAGCATCTAAAATATTCTATGCAGCCTTCCAGGTCGGGCTGCATCTACTCTGCCGTGTGCATTGGCCTAGGTAATTTTGAAATTGTTGTGCCAAATGTGCTAAACTAGTTTGACGTGAGCATCGGCCCATGTTGGGGTTCCAACTGCTGTGACAAGCCTCCATGTGAGTTATGAAGCTATGTAAGTCTACAGGGATCACCCGCACAGTGGAGTCAAGCCATGTCTGACATTCTTGGTAGCTACCACGGAAAATGTAGGAGACAATGATTGGGTTGAGCCTGCAGTGGGACTCAGCTACTGAGCACGGACTTGTACAGGGCTCAAGATTGATTTTCTTCCCATTATGACTATAGGGGTAACGACCTAAATAAAAAATCAATGACTGATAATGCATTTGACTGATAGGAAAACTGCACCTCAAAATTATTCATGATTCTAGTTTTGTGGTGGGAAGATTGGCCTAGTTTTATATGGGTGAGGGAAAATACAGGTGTAGTGTGCACAAGATAATTTTGATCAGGCATACCACCCTTGATTGAATTTTGTAGTATTATGTACTGCTGTGTAAATTGAAATTACATCATTTTTCTAAAGATACTCACTGAGCAGGAAATGTATGTTTTTTGTGTCTGTTGGTTGATTGTTGAGCTCAGAGTTGTCCCCCCACACTACATTCCTGAAAAGTCTGCGACTGTTCAACCTCTTTACCCTGACAGCAAAGTGCAGAGAGGGTTGTACTTGACCCACTTTGCAGAGACATAACAGCATGTGCCCCAGGACACCATAGACAAACTAACTCAACCAGCACAGTTATTTCTGTGTAACTCCGGTGTGTCATGTGGGCCTCGAACAATGTCTGACCACACCATGTTTGTATTGACCCCAATCCCACTACTATTAATCTGAGAAGAGGAAAAAAGGCTGTCCTGGGACATACAGTGGCTATAATCGAAACCCAGGTTGTTAGCTGGGAGGCGCCTCTTGGGGATTAGGAACTCACTGCAATAGAGGCCAGCAGGTCTCAGACAGGTTCAGATGCAGATCCAAGGAGGCTTGTTGCAGCAGGTAGGCTAGGCAGTTCAAAAGGATCCTCTGGAGCTTGTTGTGTCCCCACATTTCAGAACAGAAGGTCAGTCAGCTGACCGTTGGAGTCACTTCAGCCTAGGATGAAGGTTGTAGGTTCAATCTTCCTTCTAAGACAACAGGATATACTTCAAGCAGCAGGAAAGTTTCCTGGCAGCAGGGCAGTCCTTCTTCAGTAGTATCCACAGGTCTAAGAGTGTACTGAAGAATGGGCCTGAAGGTCCCCTTTTTATACCTGGTGCACACTTTGAAGTGAAAGAAACATCTGGACCCTTCCCCTTAGATTTGAATCTGGGATTTCCTATCTCCCTGCCCTGGTTCTAGTATGCCTGCATGTACAATAGACTAGTATGAAGTCCTTTGTGTGTGAGCTGTGCAGTGTCTTTTGAAATGCAAGTATGACAGGTGGCATCTCCATCCCTCTCACCAAGTCAGGATTGTCCATCCTGCCAACACCCAGACCCTCTATTGTGTTGTTGCTTGGGAGGAATGTACAAAGGTCACCTGCCACCTAGTCATCTGACCCGGATACAGGCTGCAGCTACCAAAAGGTATGAACAAGAAAATGACAACTTTGCAAATGTGGCATTGGCAGACTTTTGACTGAAAAGCAACTTTACTGTTAAAGAGGGTTTAAATGACAAGTATTTAGTCACCAAACATGACATTCCTACCTGCTCCTAAACAAAGGTTATCACTAATTAAATTAAATAAGGTCACCCAGTGTTATGCTATGGGAGAGGTTGGTCTTGCTACCATGGAAAATAAATTAGAAAGTTTTTCACTACCAGGACATTACATATAAATCACTAGGAGTGACTTATATGTATCAAAAAGGAAGGTTTAGTCCTGGTCAAGGGTCTATTTTGCCAAATCAAGTTTGCAGTTTAAAACCGGCTGAAATGTCAAGCCGAAGATAAGTTTAAAATACTTCTTAAGTGGGCAGCTCGCGAAGTGCTTCCGGACCACTAGTTCTATTTAATTTACTGATCCCGGGTATAATGGTACACCACTTTATTAGGGAGTTTTGAGTAAATTTCGGAGCTCCACGGAAGGCTGCCCCTCCCAGCTCATGTAACACTGCTAACAAAAATGTTCCCAGAATGTAGTCAATGAGCATCTAGAGACTAGCTATGGCCCATCTCTGGGTCACCTCCTCACCTTATTTCAGGAATACCAGAGCCAAAGTCTTGCCTCTGGGCCTTTGTCAACCTACACACTTGTTCAGTGTACTGATCTGTAGAAAACAGCCTTTCCAGTACCCTTGTCTACCTGGTATTGGTATCCATCGGAGCAGAGACAGGAATTTCATATACTGTGTCATGTAAGAAGAAACGACTCCCACCATCAGGGATACAAGCTCAAACACTGAATCTAGCTCTCAACCTTGGGAGATTCAGGCATGTTCTACCTCCTGCCCCCGGGCAATGCTTACCCCTAAGGCCATAAAGGACACCCTCTAATATGTACCACCTGTGGGTGATATTTTAGGATAGACAGAGTCCCCCTGCCTGTGTCCTAACTCAAAACAATCAGAGCCCCGGGCCTCCTCCCTGTTTCTCTGAAGTGGAATGGTCCTATTCTTGTCACCTTATTTTGTGATGTGTCTGTGTCTCCCTGAATCTCCACCTCACTATGCTGGAGGCAGCCTCAGCCACCCTTCTTGGGGGTTAACCAGGTATCTTCTTAGACGGTCTGCTACTTCCTTATCAAGCTCTCTGGGGTCAGTGAGCTTACCATCATCCTGGTGTTGGGATAGCTCTGTAAAACAGGTACTGACCATGTGGTCCCTTAGAATTAGATAATGCAGATTAGTGAAATCATTTACATTCCTGCCCCTTACCCAACCACTCAATGCCTTGCCAGAGTAGTGCAGGAAATCTAAGCATGGGCGAATTTTGCGAATGGGCAATTCGCGAATTTGCGGATTTGCGAATTGGCAATCCGCAAAATTTGCGAATTCGCGCATTTTTTTATTTTTGCGTGTTCGCGGGTGTTCGCGAGGCGCTTTGCGTGTTCCCAGGTGTTCGCGAGGCGCTTTGCAATTTTGCAGGGGTTTTTTTTTGCCTGCTTAATCACTGCCACCCTCTCGTTTGTTATGCCCATCTGCCCTCTGTACCACTTGTTTCTGTGCCCTTCTGCCCTAAGCCCCACTTAGAATGGCGCCGGCAAGCTGCTAGCGCCATTCTAAAATAGCTACAAATAGCTTCAACAGGAAGCACTAATAGATAAAGTAAAGCAGGTGCTCCAGTTGAAGGTCAAATTAAGTTACACAATCATTAATCACCCCAAGTTTGGGGTGATTAATGATTGTGTAACTGAATTTGAGCAGCACCTGCTTTAATTTATCGATTAGAGCTTCCTGTTGAAGCTGACTTTTGTAACTATTTTAGAATGGCTCTGGCAGCTTGCCGGCGCCATTCTAAAAGAGTTACAAAAGTCAGCTTGAACTTTTGACCCAATCTGTTCCATTCGCGGATTATCGTTCGCGGGTTTTGCGGGAAATTCGCGAATCTCGCGGATTGCGAATTTACCGAAAATCCGCGAAATCCGCAAGCGGAACGGATTTTCCGCTCATGCTTTAGGAAATCCACCCAAGACTGGTTTAGAACTTTCTGGCTGACCCTGAACCTGATGCAATATTTCTTAGGGGACACCCCAAAACTGGAAGGTAAAATGACTTTCATGGAGTGTACCTCATCGGGCCCCCCAGCTCTAATGTAAAAAGGGTATCCCTTCTCACTTGGGCATATGTTTCCACAAAATTCCTCCCCAGTCCTCCTCAGGGACCCTATGCATCTTCAAAGCTGAGCTATTTGATAGGCAGAAAAACATGTATCTATATCATTTCTGATTATATAACTGGGCACCAGCGTACCTTCACCTCTCCACAGGGCACTGCACTGCTGCCACCACTTCTGCTGGATCCTATACTTGCTTGCCTTTCAGTTCCAGGCCATTCAGCTGCCTCTTATGAGCCAACTTCTTTTCATCAAGAGACAGCCTCTTTTCCTCCATTTTAAGCCTGAATGCTTTCTCTGCCTTTCTGTCCGCCTTCTCCTCAGGGGCGGAATGTAGGAGGACATGCTGCTCCCTGATTTTGCAGAGGTTCCATTTGTTCAAAGAAGTGTATCTCCTCTTCCTCATGCTGCTCAAGGTCAGGGTATACTGTTTGACCCTCCTCCTCTAAGTCCTCTTCCTCCTACTCAGGGTTGTGATCCACTGCATCCACTGGGGTGGGCTACATCATCTTGACCTCCTCACAGGCACAGAGGGCTATCTAGAGGTCCACCTTGCGGCTTCCTTTCCTGAATGTAGCCCACTCTCCTGGCAGAGGTTCTGCAGTTCGGCCTAGCTAAGGACCTCAATCTTGAGCAGCTCTATCTCTGTCATAGGAAACATGAGGTGAGGTAAACTAATTTTAGGGAAAGGAGGAAAAATAGCAAATCACAATCTATGGAGAATTTAAATGGAGGTCAAATCTGTTGTCAAATCATTTATCTGGGATTCTAGTGTTACACTAATCACTGTATGGAAATGCACAAATAGCAATGTGAGAACTTGGGTTGGTGGCTGGGGATAGGCGGATGTGAGCTCTTCTCAATCAACAGCCAAAATCCTTGTCAGGATGAACTACATAAATCCCTACATTTCTCAAAGATATGCTACTTTGTAATCTTCTCTGACAATTTGAACAACAAAATGACCGGACACCGAATGACACCAAGGGTTGTATAAATAGGTGTTCCTTTCCCTAATTAGAAGCATCCTAACTGTTAAGATTGGTGAATCAATCAGCAGTATAGATCCAACTTTAAAAAATATGGGAAAGACACTAATATTCCATGTATCCCAAGAAAAATGATCTGTGTTCAAGGAAGGACCACCTTGTCCTATAATAGTGGATGACTTTCAACCATATGAGGAAAAGGATATATTAGATTCCTCTATATCATGTGAACAGTGCAGTATCTCATTTCCTGCAAGTGGCATTATGAATGAATGAATCAGCGGCTTTTGCATAGCACTCAGCTACTAGGCGATGGTCCCAGCACTTGGCAAGAAGAGTGTTTGGAGAGGTAGTTGGACAGACAGGTACCCCATGCTCCTAAAGTTGTAATATATAGGGTTTCAAAGCTTACCTAAAAGGCACATCGTCAGTGGTGGATCTGAAATACAAAGGCAATTGATTCCACATCTTTAAGGCCAGGGCCATAAAAGAGGAGTCCCCTCTGCACTGTTTTTTTTTTAAATCAGGTGACTGATAACAAGTTTGTATTACTCAAACACTGCAATTTCCTAGGTTTGTACTCCCTGATCCCCTCCTTCGGGTAGGTGTGTCAGCATAAGCATATTAAACGTAATAGGCTTGCATATTGTTAGCCAGAGAGTTGCTTTATAAAGTGAGAGATAGAGAAGTGTTTTGGTATCTGTAGGCAGACCACCATATTCTTAACCACATGCAGATGTTGGACTAGGTAATCTGGGAGACCCAGGTACAGAATATTTACATAGTCCAGCCTATACAAAATCAGCTCCCTAACCACTGACCTGTGCATCATGTGGGAGAAAGTTTATTAATTTCCCGAGCATTCATTTGATCCACAGGCCTGCTTTCACTACAGCTGAAATCTGTGCTTTAAAAGAGAGTTGAGGGTCAAACAAAATGCCCAGATTTCTTGCCACTACAGTTGTGAGGGTAAGGGAGGTGCAGAGGGAAGTTCAGTTGGGCTAGGCTTTTGTCCACAGTGGGAGTGGGTCCAGCCAAACAATAGGAACTCTGTTTTGTCTAGGTTACATTGCAGCTTGTTTGCCCTACGCCAGTCAAGTAGTGCCTTTATGCAGAGTGAAAATGTTTGTTTGGCCCTCGCTGAGTCTCCTTCATAGGTAAGCAGTATGCCACAGAAAGATCCTGGAGCATGCCTCTTTTGTTCTTATCCCAAGATTAGTAGCCCAATTTTACAAACACTTCCCAAAGAAACCTAGCCCCAGCGAAAGGGCTCAGGGGATGGTTTCTTTGGTGGATATTATCATGATTAAAATGGAAGTTAGAGTATAAGCAAAAAAGGAACCTAGGCCCATATTTATATTTTTTTCATGCAGCAATATGCAGGAATGTTCCATATTCAATATTATACAGCACATGCGTGTCCTTTCCTAGCACTGGTGCACTTTTGGCTGCTAACGCCACGCAGGCAACCTTGTGTCATGGTGCAAGGGTGCCTATGTTGTAATGACTATTGTTTTTGTGCAGGAAGGGGCACCTTCCTGCACAAAAACAATACCTTTCTGTGTGTACTGAAGAATGCAACACACCTAGAAAGAGGAACAAATGAGGAGAAATAGATATTTCTCCTAGTTAAGTGTATCATTTTCCCCATTCCCAGGTTTCCCACCAAAACCCCTGGGTAGATCCATAAGAACATCCATGCTCCACCCATAAAACACCTCCCTGGGGTTGAGTAACTCAAGAAAGCAATTTGTGTTCCCTTGTGTTACTCTAGGTTTATCAAGCCATGCATGACCACAAAAGGTTGCCTTTCGTGGTCCTTGCATTGCCCATGTGCCCCCTTGTGTGGCGCAAGTGTATTGCAAAACCTTGATAAATCTGGCTTTCCTTTAAGATCAATAGATAAAAACTATGAAGGGTATGGACAACAGAAAACAGAAAGCAATATGACAACTTAGCGCCTTGATTCCCTTGGGCTTAGTTTGCGCTGTAAAAATCCAATACTTACTTACTTACTTACCAACCTAACTTCAGTGTTAGCGGTAGGACCTCCAGGGTAAGAGTAGCATAGATGCTTATAAGATCTAATGAGTTACTAAAAAAGGGTAAACCCAAATTATGTCACTGCGACTTGCGTATTGAACAGTACATTATACAGAGTGGTGCCAATGCACAATTCATCAAAACCAAATATACATTGATCCCAAAAATTGAATTGAGACAAACATGTATGGTAATCAATAATCAGTGTTATTTAATCACACTGCTTATACATACATGTCCTAATCCTGACAATATCAAGAATACAGTGCCCCTAGGTGGGAGGGGGAAAGGGTGTGGGAATTTGTGATTGGAGTGAGAAAAAAAGGAGTAGATAAAGGATATAAAGTGCAAATCACATAAATTGTTACTTAAACCACATCAGACTCATATTTTAAGCCACATGTTTCACAGGATAGTCAAGAGAAATAAAATAAATAGCCATGATCAATGGTACAGCCACTGTGACAAATCGTTGTTGGTTTACCATCTGACACAGGGCTGATCCATCCAATTGGTCAATGGACCTTGGACATCGTATTTGAGAAGATCAGGAGCTAATCATCACATAAATAGTAATCACAATTTTTATCTTGAGTTCAGTCAAAAAGGAAAGTTAATTAAAGTTTAAGGGTTTTATTATCCATAGTTTAACATATCACCTTTTTTTCAAAATCATAGGGTTTATTCCCATTAGTTTCAATAATCAATTTTAAAATATTGATGAAAATCTGCCACAATGCTTTGCCCTAATTGCTCAGGAATTAATCCATTGTGATCAAACCGGGTTCGTAGCAGGAAAGTCCATGTCCACTAATACCGGGTTTTTAATTCAAGCTCTTGATTATGCGACTAACAATAAAATACCCACTCTTATTACTATGGTTGACGCTGAAAAAGCATTCGACTTGGTTAACTGGGACGCACTTTTTATTGGTTAGGGAAATTCGGCATCCCGGCCCAAGTACTAAATATGTTGAAAAATATTTACAAAGGTGCCCAAGCCCGGGTTATAGTTAATGGAGATTCAATAGGGGTTGTGGAAATAAACCGGAGAACTAGACAAGGGTATCCGATGTCACCCTTTTTTTCACTTTTTTCATCGCACCCCTAGCTATAAGAATCTGCGGAAAGCCCCAGATTAGAGCCCCAATTGAAGGGCTGGCCAAGCTGAAACTTCACGGATGACATAATTATGTACCTATGCCCAGACAAGCAGATTGTGGAAGAAGTTCTTTTAGAATTTAGTAAATTTGAACAAATAGGAGGCTATAAAATAAATCAGTATAAAACAGAGATTTTAATGCTTAATACGGATTGTAACTTCTTACCTACTAATTTAGGATTCCAGGCATTGAAAGAAGAGCCGATTAGATAGCTGGGTATCTATGTTTCTAACCATATAGAACAATTATTTGAATTACCTTGCCATGCAAAATAAAATTAAAACCCTACTGGACAAGTGGACCCTGTTACCATTGACTTTGATCGGCCGTGTAGGACTCTTAAAAATGTCAATTCTTCCCTTATTATTATTTCTGTTTTTTATTGGAACCTTAAAAATTAACTCTAAGGCCCATATGCATCGAGCTAAATTGACTTCGCAAACGGCGAAATTCGCAGAATTTCGGCGTTTGCGAATGCAATTTGGACTAATGGTATGCATCAAGGGAATCTGCTTGAAAAATAAGGAATCCCAAAATTTGTGATTCCTTATCTTGCGATTGTATTTAAGGAATGTAAGAAGCCAAAAAAAATAGCAAATTTGCCTTAAGGAATCGCAAATTACCACCAACTACTAGTTGGTGGTAAGTTGTGAATTCCTTTCAAAATGCATATTTTTTTATTTTTCAAAGTGCCATGTGACGTACATACATGCCCTTAGCACATGTATGTGCGCCACATGTGCACCCATGCAGATTTCAGGGGTGCAACAGGGTGTCCTTTGGACACCCCTGCACCCTTGAAAATATTCTCAATTTGCGATTAGCAAATTGCGAATCGCAAATTTCCCCTTCATTCCTATGGGCCTCCTGGCCCATAGAAATGTATGAGAAATTATTCCTTAATTGCGATTAGCAATTTGCTAATCGAAATTAAGGCATTTTAAGGAATCGCTAAAAAGAAGCGAATTTCTACATACATACCATTTCGCGATTTCTAAATAGCGATTCCCTAAAAATCGCTATTTAGAAATCGCAAAACGGAATGTTGATACATATGGCCCTAAGTATTTTAAAGAAATTGACTCTATAATTAGGGAATTTGTTTGGAATAAAAAGGCTTCAAGGGTTAAATTGCCCATATTACAACTGCAGATAAATCAAGGGGATTTAGCCTTACCAAATATTCAAACCTATAAACCTTGTAAAGAAGACACGTGCTGCGATATTCAGAAGATGAAAGTGATTAAAAGAACCAAAAGAGTAAATAGTAGATACAGTTCTACCATGGTGCTAAAGCAGTGTATATATGCAGGCATATAAAAAAGACAGTAATCAGATGTACTCTTACTATGCAAACCCTACTCTAAGGGTACCTTGAGTGTGTGTAGGTATAAAGTCAAGAATCCTCAGAGGGACGATCCCAACCCCCTTACCTGACAGAAGAGAATGTAGGACCTCTTCTTGGTACGGACACCCCTCAAGAGATGTCAGACCGCTGCATTGAAAAGTCTCACAATGCAGGGACACTCAGTGTCAGCTGGAGTGCCACCTCTGCTAATCTTTTTGAATGGTCTTCATTCATAACAGAGAGCATAGTTGCGATGTGCATATAGATCAGCGGTATTTTGAATATGTAGATAGCCCTGCAGCCCCGTGGATGAAGCGAGTACGACATTTATACTTAGTGTGTGGATGGGCCTTGTACATGACGTTCGAGGCATCGTGATAACTTTGTGCGAAGCTAGATGTGAAAACAAAGTAGTTTCAGCAAAACTAATCCAAATATTGTTGTGCATGCAAATATGTTCTAAAGGTCCCGGCAGGAATGTTATTGTAAAAAATGAGTGCTTTGCTACATGGACCTAACCCATAAATAACAAACGTCTATGCAGAAAATCAAAACATATGCAATAAGAGAGAAAGTTATTTGCACATCATCCCTTGGAAATAAACAAATGTTAAAAGAGGACAAGTTCAGTTTATGTGCTGCATTCTAAGTGTGGTTATTCATAATTCTACGAAACTATCCATTCTAAACAAGAATTTCAATTTCGTTTGTATCAGTAGGAACATTTTGCAGAATTAGGTAATACATTTATGTAATAAAAAACATGATAACCTAAAAGTCAAGAATGATACATTTAATGGTGCTCCAGCACATCTTGTCAAACCCCTTGCTAAGTAATGCAGCTTTAAGCATTTTCAGGCCTAGTGAAAGTAGGTACAGCTACCTAATACAATTGTGCACATTTTAAAACTCAGTTTGTTCATTTAATTCTGCACATTATTTCACACATATTTTAGCTATATTATCTTACATTTAGCTAAAAACGCCTCTCTAGTGCCCTTGAAGGTGTGATCTAACATAGGCGAAGAGCCGCCTAACGAGGACCTTGGGGCATATTATCAAGGGGGTTTATCTCCGCTTTTTTGGCTTTAAAAGCCAAGAAAGCGGAGATAAAATTATCTCCCTATTACCTAGCTGTCGCTAACACCAGTTAGCGACAGCTAGTAGGAGATAGCGACCATCTTGGGCCCCACTTTGCATGTCAGTGATATTTATCACTAATGACATGCAAAGTGGGCGTGCCAAGATGTTAGAGACTGAAAACAGTCGCTGACATCGCTATCTCCTATTACCAACTTATCTCCAAAAGCTAACACCTGCCCTGAGCAGTTCTTAGCCATGTTATTCAATGGGAGGTGGATAACAAGGCTAAGAGCATTAGCTCGGTAATGCATGAATATTGCTGACTTTTCAGCGATATTCATGCATTGCGGCGATTTTTATCGCATTTGCGATAAACATTGGTAATACCAAGGTTTATTTGCGGTAAAAATCGCTGCAGCTCAGCGGTACATTTTTGTCTGTAACCAAGCAATAGCGATAATTATCGCTATTGCTTGGTAATATGCCCCCTTGTTCCTTCACCAAACTCTGAGGTTTGTCACCTTGTGTCTACATTATAGATCAGCAGGAATGAATAGCCTAGGTTATCATAACAGACTCATGATGAAAGGAATGCCGATCTTCCTCTTTTATTTCCAACTCCTTAAAGGAGATACAACTATTATTTATTGAAATAATTAACTTAGCCGTGAGGCTCACATGACATAGTAGCAACAGACTCATGCTTGAGCTTCTCCGGTGTCACCTTTATATGCAGCACTTTCACATGACAGCTAATCACTGGCATTTTACTGTGACTGCTGATGTTCAGGTTCACTCTTGGAGAATCTCAACTTGGTACAAGTTATGTGGCAACCACCTACGTGAGTCTGTTGTTGTCTAGAGTTCCTCTGAGATTATTCCAACAGCATAGTTGCTAGGAAGTGAACGGAAGCCACTGAGATGCTATAGTAATTGTAATTGCTGATGCTAGACACTATCTGAGAAGAAGGTCGGTGGCTCAATGAATGAATATTATTCAATAACAGGCACAAGTGAGCAGAGAAGGACATGAGTGAATAACTGCATTGATGCTTATTGATACTTTATGCACCAATTGCATTGAGTATCATGTGTGATACTTGAATCTGATATGTATTGGCTAATGATCATAAACATCTTATTGCACTTGAAAAACTATCACTAATACTAATGTTGCAGCTGGTAAATCACAGTTACCCCAAATATGTTTTGGGGCACTTTTTGAATTAACTAAGAAGATGTGGAACTTACAGTGTTGATTGTGTGCTGGTTTATTATGTTATTAGATGAGATTTGTGTTTTATGTTCTCATTTTCATTTATTTAGTTTTTCACCTTCATTATGGTGGCTGAGCATGCCACAATCCCAATTATTCTACCTGAGGCAGCTGAAATGCCGTTACTGTGGAAACAATGGCTGAACATACTTATTTGATAGTGATTGAAAGAGAAATGTTCTCACTAGCCAGAAGTCAGGGAGAACTTTAACATACTTTGGGAATTGAAGGAGTACCATTTATGAGAGTATCAAAGAGTTACCCATTTAATTATTAAAGGTGAACCCAAAAATGTCTATGAAATATCTGTTACAATGTTAGAAGGACATAACTAATCATGAATAATTGATATTTTAGAAAAACACAAATGTTTCACTAGAGTACAGACCAAGGAATAAAAAATGTGGCACTATGTTGCGCATTTGAAAGGCCTGGCAGGAACATGTCAATGTAGTGTTATTATAGATTCTTTTAAGGTGCACTAATAATCCAACAGCACAGGAAAAATTGTTACTCAAAACTTTCATAGTTCATAGATACTATTAATGTAGTGTAAGGAATGGAGTATACCTTTGTCATGGTTGACACACATGAGAGATGTATCTAGTAATAGAATAGAGACAGTGAATAAAGTCATGTCGCCTTAAGGACCGTGGGAAGAAGAGAAGTTTGTGGTGCAGAAAGTGAGTGGAGGTAATCTTAAATTTTGTGCCAGCAGGGATTCTAATACAAAATGTCGGAAGTGTGGGAATCTGCGAGATTTGTTTATTATGAATTGCTGTGCTCAGAATGCAACCTTCTGGAGGTGCAGTATGCATGGTTAGTTTGCATAGGGTGTGTAAGTGTGGCAAGGTCCAAAATGTGGAAGAAGTAAACAGTGATGTTTAGAAAGTCAAAGTCAAAGTCAAAAGTTTACTTTACTCGGTTAAAACTTTAAAACCATCAAAGCACAGCATAGTATTACCTCATTCAATTATACATGATTACATACTAACATATAACACCGCTAAATACATTTTGATGCAACTATTGTACAATAAAAATGGCTATAAAAAGTTAAAAACAGTTTGTTACCCAATGTTAGGCATATCTTAAAAAATTATCCAAATTATATAAAAAGTACTCTTCAGGATAGGGCTTACCTAAGAAATATTACGGTAGCTGCAGTTTATTTCTACATCTAATGGCCCCTGTAATGTAACTCGCCACTCCAAAACACATCACGGCGGACGCAAGCATTTGTAGATACCCCATAGCTGGTCTGACTTGCTCAAAATTACAGGCCCTTAATAACGGCAAGATAAATTTCTTGCGGGGCAGAACATAAAACTTACTGAAAAAAATCATGTGGAGCATATTTTGCTCAGAATAGTTATCGCATGGGCAAGGCCCTAAAGTCCCCTTTTTTGTAAAGCCTTTTGGGAAGGATAACAACCAAGGTAATATGTTGTGTTTAAATCTTAACAACACAAACACATGGAACGGTTTACTTATGTAAGTCAAGTACGGCTGGATGTCTCTCCCTATACTTAACATTACAAATTTTCTAACTGATGGTTTTAACAATTCCTCTTCTTCCCTTTGTAGCTTTAATCTATTCAAGAATTGGGACTCTATGGCCTTAATGGCCATTTTGCTTAGCGGTCTGGGGTTCGTGAACAGGTCAGGACAGCCCATAAGATCCGTTTGAGATTTAATATAACGGATCCAAGGTATTGAAAGGCTCTTATGTAGGTATAGACAATCTTAAATGATTAGTTGATTTAAATTTGGAAGTTGTTGTGCCCATATTCTCAGCCACCCTAACAGCGGGGCCACAGCGATCTTATCACAGATATAGCCCACCCCCAAATCTTCATGAACATTAAAAGAAGGTACAGATTGAGGGAGCGACAACACTTTTCTACAAAAGACATTTTCCGTAAGTTTGATCTCCTTCACATCAGTATACCCCCACACCTCACTCCCATACAATACCATGGGTACACATTTTGCATTATAGATTTTCATTAGAGCCGGCAGAGGCTTGCATCCCAAACATTTTGCAAGCCCTAACAGGGCACTTGAGGCTCTAGCTAGTGTGTTCTTTTTCAATGTGCGTTGCATAACCCATGACCTTCTGTCATCAAAGGCAATCACCAAGTACGGGAAGGTTGGTACTTTACTAAGTACCTCCCCTTTACAGAAGAATGATGCCTTTTTAGCCCGCCCTCCACCAATTGACATAGCATGTGATTTTTTTAAATTAGTCATCAAATCTAAGGAATCCATACATTTAATAAAACAATCTAATAGGGATTGTAACCCTCTTGCCGTTCTCGCTATTAAGACAGTATCATCGGCATACAACAATGCCGGAATCTTTTTTGGAGAAAAAACAACACTGGGTGTTGGCTTCCCACAGTAAGGCCAAGCCTCATCAATGCAATTAAACAACCAGAAAGCCAGTACTGCAATTTCAATTTGAAATAAATTCCCTACGCACAATGAATTAAACTGAGTGCGGGGCAGTGACACAGTCCATGAATTCAATCTTTTTTATTTCTGTAATTGTTTTTAGAAAAGAATTAGTTGGTTCAAAGTTTACCAAAAAAATTCAACAATATCGAACACAAACAATACAAGGACCACTATTCATAAAAATGACATTTTCTTAAAACAAACAATGATATCACAATAATTACAAACAGATTAAGTGAAAAAACATCAACCCAACCATATGCTGATTCTAGTGTCCATACAGAACGCTGCATCCGTTTTTTTGAAAAATAAAAAAGTCAACCATCTTCGGTGCGAAGCATACCTAGTCTCCCATTTGGTCAAGAGCAGCGAAAAGTAAGCAATAACCCAAAGATGGTGGTTTTGTTGGGACCCGAAAAATGTGTAGTTTGTCTTATTGTCTGAGTGGTTTTCCACGGCTTTTTGTGTTGAATATTCTTGGTGTGTCTGATACAGAAACCTTCGCATACAGCGAAGAACACATAAAAAATCTTCTAGCTGCCCCGCCCCTTTTCACCACACTTAGTGTGTCTGCTCAAAATCAGAACGAAACTGACAATCTATTGAGACTTAAGAAAAAACAGATACGAACCGACCTACACGGACATTTTTTACTACAACATCTTCGAGCGGGTTTTTTTCAAATTGCAGTACTGGCTTTCTGGTTGTTTAATTGCATTGATGAGGCTTGGCCTTACTGTGGGAAGCCCACACCCAGTGTTGTTTTTTCACTGATTTCGCAGGCGGCTGCCTGTGTGGTTACCCGAGTTGGTGACTTGGTTTGTTTAAATTCTTTTGTTGTTGTGTTCTCAGGATAATTGGTTCTGCGACGGGTTTTGTTGGGACCCGAAAAATTTGTAGTTTGTCTTATTGTCTGAGTGGTTTTCCACGGCTTTTTGTGTTGAATATTCTTGGTATGTCTGATATAGAAACCTTCGCATACAGCGAAGAACACATAAAAAATCTTCTAGCTGCCCCGCCCCTTTTCGCTTCCGCCACATTTAGTGTGTCTGCTCAAAATCAGAACGAAACTGACAATCTATTGAGACTTAAGAAAAAACAGATACGAACCGACCTACACGGACATTTTTTACTACAACATCTTCGAGCGGGTACAATTCCAGCAGGACTTCAAATAAAAAATGTCCCAGTAATATTCACGGCGGATCCCATCTACAAAAAAGGATATAGCTATATCGAAACAAAGTGCAGCCGGGATCTAATGGTCCTGACAGTGGAGACGGCACAAAGACTCTCCAAACTCCAATTAGAAGAAATATCAAAACTAGAAAAGGCTATTTCTACAAATCAACTCATCACAGACGCAAAAACTCTGCTGGAAAAAGTTGAAAAAGAAATAGGAGAATTCAAAGACTACACTATTAATCAAAAGAGTTCCCAATTTGAGAAGGATAAACGTAATTTCAATATAGATATGGTCTATCCATACTTGCAAACAGACTTCTACTCAAGACCTGAGGCTCGGAGACACCTACAAGAATATCAAGGGAGATCTTCCAAAAACTACACTACATTTCGGAAACATCTTCCTCAGGAAGTAGTCGCGAGAGCGAAACCCCGGAACCCAGGAGGTTTAATAACAGAAGAGGATCTCATCAGAATCATCAGACGTCTTTTTTAGGAAGAGGCCAGACAAAACCCAGAGGCAAAGTCCGCTTCAATCAGCAGTCATGGGAGATGTCTACCAGGAGACAGAATTACAAGAACTAAAACAATCTTCAATTGTTAATCTGTCAAACAAAATCCTAACACAAGACGAAACCAGGATCCAGGAAAAAGGTCTTTCTTTTGTTCCTTCTCAATTTACGGACTTTGTCAAATTGAAAATAGAAACCCCTGAATTCTGTAGAAAAGTCAGGCTCAAAGCCTTCTTTTTGGAAAATACTCTTGATACATCCACCGAGAACACAGACTTAAAAAACAAATCGACATTTGTTCCCTCCAATAATAAAGTTCCAAAGGAGATCATCACGTTTGAGAGGACATTACTTTCATCTATCTCAGAAATGGAACAGAAAAAGAAATGGACTAGATTCAATATTTCCAAAAATGAATTCTTGGCACTGATGGACTTAAAGAAAGATACGTCAGTGATGTACAAACAAGCAGATAAAGGTGGGGCAATAGTCCTTTGGGATAGGACATTGTATGTTACTGAAGTCAAAAGCCAACTGGATGACAACCGCTGTTATAGAAAAATCAACTGTGACCCTACTATTGAATTAAAAAATGTTCTGCATGCAATTGTTGATGAAGGTTATGCCCAAGGTTTCCTAGGCAAAAATGAGACAGAGTATCTAAAAATAAAAAATCCAAGAATTCCCCTTTTTTATGTACTGCCTAAAGTGCATAAAAATGAAAAACAACCACCTTGTTTCGGGATGCGAGTCGCTGATGGAGCCAGCTTCAAAGTTCGTGGACTATTTCCTTAAACCTTTTATGTCTGAGGTGAAGTCTTTTCTTAAGGACACCACGGACTTCATCAATAAAATCAGCCAGATTGAGTTTGAGGCAAATACCAATTTTTTAGTGACGATGGACGTGGTGTCATTATACACACCAATACCCCAAGAGGAAGGCCTACATGTCCTGAAACATTTCTTAGACTCAAGGACAAGACCCCATAAAGTCCCCACAGACTTTATTTTGAAATTAGCAAGCTTTGCACTAAAGAAAAACTACTTCAAATTAGACGATGATTTCTATTACCAAATAAGAGGAGTGGCGATGGGATGCCCTTTTGCCCCGGAGCTGGCTGTATTGTTTATGGCAGTTTATGAGGAAACTTTCATTTATAAAAACAACCCATTCTTCCAATATATCAGTTATTGGAATAGATATATAGACGATATCTTTTTTGTTTGGACAGGGCAGAAGCAAGAACTTAAAGATTTCCATTCATGGCTCAATAACTGGTCCAGGAAATTCAATTCAGCTTGACTTATTCAAAAGAAAAAATACCCTTCTTGGATGTGAAAGTATACCCGGAGAATGGAGGACTTGTGACCACTTTGTACAAAAAAAAGACCGACCGGAACAAATCACTCCATTTCAAAAGCAACCATCCGAAGAGTCTAAAGGATAATTTACCCTACGGACAATACTTAAGTATCCGTCGCAATTGTCACTCGAAAGAGGAGTTTATGGAAAATGCAGCCAAACTGACAGACAATCTCATGGAAAGAGGGTACCCCAAAAAACTCCTTAAGCGATCAGTCAAGCGTGCCTGGTGGACACCACACGAAAGCTTATTAGAGAGGAAAAACAAAAAAGAAACAGACAGATTAGTTTTTGTTTCCACTTACTGCCCTAACTCAAATCTACTGAAAAAAGCGGTCACAAAAAATTGGCATCTAATCAAAAACCTACATTCTTCATTTTATGCCAGAACATTATTCGCTTTTAAGAAAAATAGATCTATTGGCAAACATCTAGTCAGAGCAGCCCTACCACAAAAAGAGGCCATTTCTGTCAGAGGTTACGTAGGACTTCCCCTAGTAACAGGACACAAAAATGTGGAACATGCGTTTGCTGTGCATCAACAGAAGAAGGATCAGTTTTCCAATATAATAACATCTTTTGGAAACATGCTTCATTCACAAATTGTAAGTCACGAAATGTGATATACGGGATTAAATGTCCGTGTGACTTGCTATATATATTGGGAAAACCAATCAGGAAGTATGGTCATGAATAGCACAGCACAAATCCCGAATAAGAATGAAGACATTGACAGCTCCATTGGTGAGCCATTGGTTGGAAATGGACCATAAAGAAACTGATTTCAAATGGACTGTCATCTCAAAGGTTGATAAAGATCAAAGAGGTGGCGACTTGGACAATAAATTGTTGCGAAAAGAAGCAATGCTAATTCTGAAATTTAATACAGCATCTAAAGGTCTCAATGAAATGTCCGAATTGCGTAAACTAAATTGACTCCTCGTGGGTCATTCCATGACACATTGAAGAACCCTCTGCCCCCAGCCAGACACCCGCAATGATCAGCTTCTGCCATCTTGCAAACAAATTGATGTCAATCTTTCTGATGACCCTGCCGACAAGTAAGGCATACGTGCACACACCCTTCACCACCAATATAGTCCATGAACCCTTGTATACATAACATACAGAGGGGCGGCTTTGTCCGTGGAACATAAGGAATAACACCTCCCTTCACCCGGGTCCATTATATTGAAGCCCAACCATATGCTGATTCTAGTGTCCATACAGAACGCTGCATCTGTTTTTTTGAAAAATAAAAAATCAACCATCTTCGGTGCGAAGCATACCTAGTCTCCCATTTGGACAAGAGCAGTGAAAAGTAAGCAATAACCCAAAGATGGTGGCTAATATATGCCGCATTTTCGCCAAAAAACTCCGAACCACACAGTTTAGCGTCCACAGTACTCAGGGAACTACATTTCCCAGAAGCAGGATCACGAGGGAAGCGGAATTCAAATATCGGACTGCCCGTGCGCTAGAACACATGGATTGTGTCTCGCGGATCCCAACACAGACGACTGGCTGCGGCTCCATTCAAAGGTACGTTCAAACTCCGGACCCGCTACGCTAAGCACAGCAAGCGTAAACTCTTTGACACACACTGAGACCCACACGCGGTTAACGCGCACCTTTATTTTCGCATTCATAGGCCCGTGAACTAATTTATTCAAGAATCATTTCCTACGAACACTCCGCCCCAAGACACACTACGAGGACGCTTCACAAGTAAGCTAAAAGGGCTCCGTTAATTAATAAACTATTGTGCACTCGCCCCTTAGACGTTTGTCATGCTCACTAAGTCTCTCCCTTGTCTTAACAGATAAATTGTTTGCTCCCCACCGTTGTGCATGTAAGTACAATTTTGGCTCTATTCTCAAGCGTGGCAGAGTAGTATGCTATCAGATGTTTGGAGGCTGATTTTTTATTTTTATTTCAATCAATTTGTTTTTGTAGTCGACCAACGCCCGGGAATCCAGTTATAGAAAATGTAATTTTTATGAATAGTGGTCCTTGTATTGTTTGTGTTCGATATTGTTGAATTTTTTTGGTAAACTTTAAACCAACTAATTCTTTTCTAAAAACAATTACAGAAATAAAAAAGATTGAATTCATGGACTGTGTCACTGCCCCGCACTCAGTTTAATTCTTTGCGCATAGGGAATTTCTTTCAAATTGCAATTGCAGTACTGGCTTTCTGGTTGTTTAATTGGAATCTTTTTTTGGCCAACTGTCGGAATGTCCTTACATGCCCCGATTAGTGTGTCCCCTAGATTATTAATATAAAGCATAAACAACAAGGGTACAAGTATGCACCCTTGTCTTACCCCTCGCTTTACTGGTCAAGCTCCCATTCTCATCATAGCGGACTGCAGCACTGGTATTCTCATGTATATCAGCAAGAAAGGAAATCAACACGGGGTCCAGCCCCAAGTGTAACAGGGAAGTCCACAGTTTTTGTCGGTTCACAAGGTCAAATGCAGTAGACAAATCAATGAATGTTAAATGTATGTCCCCCTGCTTTGCCACTGTGTACTTCCCTATGACCAGATGTAAATTGAGGCATTGGCATACAGTGCCGCTTCCATTTCTAAACCCGTACTGCAAGTCCGAGACGATAGAGTTATCTTCGAACCAATCTGTCAGCCGCTGTAATACCACTTTCCCCATTATTTATGCGGCCGAGTCCAAGAGCGAGATCGGCCGATAACATGCCGAATCTTCTCTTGAGCCTTTCTTAAATATTGGGACGATGACAGCTTTGCCCCAGATGCTGGAGGGCTGATTTTGGAAACCGCATTAAATACAGAAGTTAACACCTTTGCCCAGTAACCTGGATCGGCCCTATACAAGTCCGCCGGGACCCCATCCAGGCCTGGAGCTTTCCCCTTAGCAGTGGACTCAATAGCCTCCAGAACTTCCTCCTCTGTAAAGCTGATTTGAACAGCCTGCATGGATACACCTCGTACGACAGAAGATGACTGATTTATTTTCGCGTAGAGGCCACTGAAGTGATCCACCCACTTTTCAGGGGCAATGAGACATTCCCTGATTGTATTATCTGTCTCATTGAACAGGGCGCTGTTAATCACTTTCCAAATTTGAGTGATACTTTTCAGGACACTCACCTTGGACAGTTCCTCCCATGCCAAGTCTTTTGATTCCTGTTTCCTCAGTTTGATAGTTTTTTTTATATGTTCTTCTAGCCTCAGCAATCTTTTGTGCGTCCCTACTAGATTCTTTTAATACTTCTAGAAGGACCATATGACTATCAATACAAGCTTGGTTGAACCAACTTTTCCATTTTTTAGGCCTAGGTTTGCTTTTTCTAATTAAGTTTACTGCTATATAATCTGTAATACGACTAAAAGCACCAAGGATTGTCTTAGGATCAGTAGACATGTCCAAAGATATACTCAAGTCCTCATTGTTACTCCTAAGCAAATTTTCCTGAAAGTCTGCAGGCTTGATCATCTCCCACCTTAATCTCCACCCCTGGGATACATTATCTATTTTTGAGTTAAAAATCAGGGCCGATATTTCTTTGCCTCTGAGCGCCCTGATTTTTATAACCATAGCGAGCGGGTTATGATCGCTAAGGCCGTTATATGAAACATCAAATGATTCTATTGTGTCTCCCAAAACTTTTCAAAGGACATGACACTAAAATATAATCTATTGTAGAACAATTGCCCTGTCCAATGAAAGTTGGGGCAGTAGAAGAGGTGTCTCCTTGTAATGGAGCACATAGATGGTTTACAGCTAAGAAACTCTCAAGAAACCTCCAACTTTTAGTGTGCTCGAAATGAATACTACCCCTCGAGTCATCATCGGCATCTATATGCTGCAAACATTTTAGGTGACAAACATGGGTATTAAAATCTCCCAAAACTAGAAGATAATAAAATGCATCATTACTTGCCTCACAGTCATCCAGGAACACCGACAGAGCCCTTAGGTGGTCCAATTCATCGACCATAGTGAAGGAATTATAAAAATTGACCACTAAGATTTTGGGCAAATTATCCGCCTCAAGTCTCACCTCTAAAATGTTTGGCGAGCATGTCCCAACTAACACTGCTTTGTACAGAAGTTTAAGACTAAATAATAACAAAAGACCCATCTCTTGCTCTCCCTGCTGGAGCTGGTATGGCAAATTTACTAAATGATTGAAAACCATCCAGCAAATAAGATTCTCTAGCCTCCCAAGTTTCCTGCAGGGCAATAATATGATATACTGAATGAAAAGCCTCCCAGTTCAGATCCCCTATTTTTGATCGTAGTCCCGCAATATTTCAGGATAGGATCATCATTTTATTCTCCGGAGAAAAAGCTCTTGTCTGGATACACTTATTAGCCTCTATAACCCTGGAGGTCAATAGTGGTGAGTTAATAGGACCGGGTTCCTCTTCCGGCCTCACAAACTGAGCCTCTGTGTCCAAAGCCAACCCTTCTATCACAGGGAGTAACACGGACCTATCTCTCATTACAACTATATCACTAGGTATACTAATAAAGGTTTTTCACCAATTGTAGTGACCCTATCTCTCAATAAGGTGCGGGTGTACACTGTAAATCAGATCCAATAAGCGGACAAACTCTACAGTTGTCCGCTAGACTAACTATTCCAAATTCTATATTTGTCATGGCACAGTGTCAATCATTTGTGTTCAGTGAGCTTAGGGCCTCATATCTATTGCTCAAAGCAACAACTCCCATAGAACCAGTTAACTCAGTAGTAAAATGGCTACCTTCCCCATGTACTCTGTTATTATGAGGTGGATAGAAAAACCCCAGTGGGAGTACATTCACGTAATCAGGCTGAATCCTAACTGATCCAGCCTGATTCAGAATGTGCTCAACTAATCTCGGCTTATGACGTCACAGTCGCCCTTAAGCGTCTTCCTAGTTTTTCCCACCCATGATACCCGTCTAATCATTTTAAAGTTATTGTACAAGTGGTCACCTAGAACTGTTTTAACACTCAAAAAGAGGAGGGCCTTGTTCTTAAGGGTGGTCCAGTGTTCCTCCCTACCATCCTGGGGTTTCGGGACATTTGCCAAAATTATCGAATATGGGCAAGCTTCAGGTGGAAGGTGCAACAATGGTTCTTGCACACAGGCCCGCACTAGAGGACTTAGTCTTCCCGTTGGACCAGTTGGTCCCGGTTTTGGACCTTGGTTAATTCCCACTCCTACCCCTGTATGGATGGTTGCCGGTGCTATGGCTTGGGGTACTGGGGTCATCATTGAATCTACCAGGTCAGATACTCTAGTTGTGAGTGCACTTAGGGAATGGCCATCCGATTGAATCACCCCAGTTTTTGGTATTTCTCGGGTTGTGATATATTTCTCAATGGTATTTAGTCTACCATCAATTTGTTCCAATTTATCCATGACTGGAGTGATAAATACTCTTAAACGATCTTCCATGGTTCTCATAAATTCACACATTTTAGACTCCAGGGTGTGTTCAATATTTTGGTCATCAGATTCTATGGCTCCCTTAGGCCTCCCCTCCCCCACTTGTTTGTACTATTTTCATCCGGTTTACCTTGCCCAAAGTTAGATTTTATATTTTTATAATTCCTGGACTTTTTGCTTGTTGACGACTTCCTTTAGGGGCATCAATGGCCTTTCTTTTCCCTGTTAACACATTACTGTTGATTACAGAGGTGGACCGTAACTGCCTGGTACATGTAACTAAGGGGGCAGGTGAAACATTAGTTATATTGGATGAATCAGAGGAAATAGATAGGCTTGCGTCCTATACAGACCCATTCGGGGCCCCAAGTATGCTCCGAGACGCTGAAGGAGCGACAGTGTTTATAGACGCCTCTGTAGTTATTAATGGACAAAGTCTTTGACAGGATGGGTCAAGATTCATCCTTCTTTCCACCAGTTCTATTTCTGTAGACACCACAGTTTCTGCTTGTTTCAGGAAAGCGTCCAGCGTCCCCACTCCCCCACCCCCAGCGCAGACTTTAGTAATGGATTTGGCCATAATAAGGATAATAAGGATATGTACGATAGGTGCAGTAATCCAATCAGTTGTCCATGAAATATAAAAGATCTGTACCTTACTTCTCAGATGTAAGAGGGGGGCCCAGCCCAGCCTCCTTTGGCCTCTGAGGGCCGTAGAGGGCCATCCCTTTGCCTGGGCTTAGCCCGGCGCGTCCTCGCAGGACGAGGGACCTGGCGCGGTCACTCGTGAGGTCAGCATTGCCCGTGGTATCCTGGGGGTTGTAGGCAGGAGTAAACCGGTGGACCGGCGGAGCGAAGCCCGGCCGGTCGTTCCCAGTGCAGGGGGGGGGGGCGGAGCCAAGTCTAGCCGTGAGGGAAGTAGAAGTGTGCACAGCAACCAACAGGTAACGCCTAAAATCAGCGAGGAGATAGCACCAGGGGACTCGGCCCCTAACGCGGCTTTATGCACCTCCTGGCGCCGTCACTCGTGAGGTCAGCGTTGCCCCGTGGTATCCTGGGGGTTGTAGGCAGGAGTAAGCAGGTGGACCAACGGAGCAAAGCCCAGCCGGTCCTTCCCAGTGCAGGGGTGGGGCGGAGCCAAGCCAAGCCGTGAGGGAAGTAGCAGCGTGCACAGCAACCAACAGGTAAAGCCCAAAATCAGCGAGGAGATAACACCGGGGGACACGGCCCAGAACGCGGCTTCATGCGCCTCCTGGCGCGGTCACTTGTGAGTTCAGCGTTGCCCCGTGGTATCCTGGGGGTTGTAGGCATGAGTAAGCAGGTGGACCGGCGGAGCGAAGCCCGGCCGGTCGTTCCCACTGCAGGGGGGGGGGGCGTAGCCCCGCAAAGCCGTGAGGGAAGTAGCAGCGTGCACAGCAACCAACAGGTAAAGCCCCAAAATCAGCGAAGAGATAGCACCTTTAGAAACTGAGGGCAGATTGACAAGAAAGTGACACATCTGTAGATATGCATCACTTTCCCTGCGGCACCCTAAGAAGCCCTTGCGTCACCGTGGATGCACCGTATTTACAATACGGCACACAATGGGGCAAGGATTGACAGACGTGTCAGAAATTCTGACGTATCTATTGGTGCAAAAATCACAAATTGCTAGAGTCATGTCATAAGCACGATCCAACTTCAGCAATGCTTTTTAAGGCCTATCCTCATTGTGCTGTGTCACTCCATATGCCTGCTCCAAGCAGGCGTAAGGTTTTTACGCAGTGGCGTCCTAGAATGGTGCAGTGAAATCTTGTAGATTTCACTGCGTCACTTCTACAAGGCTTTTTTGCGTGGTAATGTCCAACCTGCATACATTATACCTGACGCTGGTATAATGTAACATAGGGATTTACAACGTGGCGCATCTCCCTAGATGCTTCACGTTGTAAATGGGCCGCATTTCTACTCCGCTGCTGCGCCACTAAAAGTGATGCTACGGCGGCGCGAAAATTACTCAAGGGGCTTGTAAATCTGCCCCTTAGTCTACAAGTCAATGACCAGAATGATAACCAGTTGAACCAGGTGGATTGAGTGGTAGATGGTAGATCTTTAACCATCAGAAAAAGCCAATGGATTTTCATGGGAACTCACTTCTCTAACACGATTGCTGATTAATCCAATGCAATTCTCTTTGTGGGCACATAAAGGGTATGACCTACTACTCTTAGGACTGATTAAGATTGCATGAACCAACTGGTTGTTCGTATCACTGGTCTCATGCACCAATGTCAATGTGCTGAGTTGCATTTATTTTCTGCTGCAGAATCAATGTTCTCCCTTTTGCAGATCTTTAATCCATAAATTGATCACGCACAATTCCTCATCAAACACAATATTTACATCATCCAAGTGAAAATCATCGATTTAAAGTACATCAGACAGTCTCTTATTACTACTTTTACCCATTATTAACCTCTGTTCCCCAATGAGTTTAAGGCTACTTGCCATTCTTCTGGGAAAAGGTTGGAGTAATATTTCACTAAGACCAGCTGATGTCTGCCTTTCATCATGTATTGGCATCCTCCGCAGTGTCTGCCTGATCAGATATGAGAGTAAATTAGTGACAGTTTTAGTGACCCAGTATTAGCATATGCCCTTCTAGGAGATAATAATTTCTACAGGAAATGTTGAGAGGAGAACACAGTGCTATCTCATCCTGATGTCAGCCGAGGGGTTAAGGTGGATCTAGGATTGACTTGATGGGTTTTAGTGTCATGAGTATTTGTTCTAATGATGGAGAAATAGTAAAAAAAGCATCAGTTACCAGATAGAGAGTCAAATGTTTAGGTCTTAAGGCAATAAAGGTATATGTTAAAACACAACTCTAAAGATCAAGTGTTGTCTGTGAGTAGCCTGAGTGAAGATGAGGACTATGTTAAGGAGTTCAGACAAGTCTTTAAAAAATAATTTGGGTGTCACAAGAATTTCAAACACAAAATAATAGTGAGGGGCAGTGCCAAGCTGGTGCTACATAAAGCTGGGAGGGTGCTAATCCCCGTGATGATGCCATTGAGGGAAGACATACTAAAGAAGAGATTGAGGCTTCTGAATGCAACTATGATTTTGCCAGCAAAGGATGCTAGAAGTAAGGTAAGTATGTATGTGGACCTCCCTGATCTAAATCAGAATACATTGATTGCTCATTAGCCTTTGTGCATAATTAGAAATTGTTGCCTATCCTGGGAGAGGCTAAATTATTCAGTGGGATGGGATGCATGCCAAAACTGAAAAGTGTGTATTAGAGATGAACATGTGTGTATTTTCAGAACCGATAATTTGCTAAATATATTTAAAGCAGATATTTGAATAAAAAAATCACTTAGACTCACTACTGATATATATAACAATATTTCTAATAATATTACCTTGGTATTATTACCTTGGCGGCAGGAGCATTGCAGCTATGCTATGCTACACTCACATTTAAGACCATAGCTTACCCTTGCTGTACTAGTCGAATATAGGTACCTGAGAAAGTTAACTATGGTGGTATCTACCCCCATCGTAAGCATCATTGTCCAAAGTTTTCCGTGTATAATGCTATCAAAAAGCTGAGGACAAATCAGAAAATACCATAAACAAATTACCATGTTTGATATGTACATATTTTCATATCAGTAAGTTCAAATAAAAAGCTTGTTCCATTGTCCCAATTCCTGGTCTAAAACCAAATTGTAAGTCCTAAATTATTATTAGAGTCCACCCAATCCTGTAGTCTGCACAAAAGCTAGCACCCAACCACTTTAACTAAATAGTCAAATAAAGAAATAGCTCTATAATGTGCCGGACAGTTGCGATCACGTTTCTTGTAGATGGGGACAATATGCGACTCCGACCATGAATCCAAGAAACTGGTACTCTGATAGGATCTAAAAACAAGGGTTAAAAGAGGGCCCCAAAGAGCGATGTAAGTTATAAAGAGATCAATCGGGACACCATCGGTTCCCAGAGCTTTACCCCTCCTTACTCACTTTCAAAACCGCTATGACTTCTTCAAGAGTGAAATTGGAAAGGGGAGACCACTCATCACCCCGAACGTATGGATGGGTGCCCCAATCCCCCGGGAAACCGTTGCGGGCTGGGGGCGTGTCCCGGCCGGTATGCCCATAGCGGCGTGGTCGGAGCACGCCCCCGCCGCCTGAAAGGGTTGTCCTAAACACCCGCCCGGAAGTCCGTGCACCGATGGGCGGGATGGGGGCGCGGCCCAGCCTTCCCGCTGCTGGATAAAAGGCGCGGGAATCCAGGAAAGCGTCCTATTGTTCCTGTGCTCTGAAGGCTGCACCACTCGTCGCTCGTGAGCCCTCAAGGGAACAAGCTGCAGTTTTTGAACGTGTAATCATTGTTTTTTCTGTTTCAGTCATCAAGGCGTAGCTGGAGTCCAAGTCGCTGCTGAAAAACAGGCAGAGATAAAGCAGAACGCAGATATGCCTGGCAAGAAGAGTGGAAAGAGCTCCGAGATGGAATGAATGCTGCGCACACTGGTGAAGCAAGTGTCGGTGATGGACAGAAAATTTGTTAAAGTAGACCAGCTAGGTCGCGGCTTGGCGGCCCTCCGGAAACAAGTGGAGGCCCAAGCAGGGCCCTCAGGGCGACCTAAGAGGATCGTGGGGCCTGCTTTGCCAAACATTACCCCAGGGGGGAATGGGGGAAAAAAGAGGAAGGGGAAAGTGGGTCCTAGCGAGGCCCCAGTCCCGATGGAGGTCCCAGTAGCACCAGCGTCCAGCCCGGTACCTACACCGGATGGGGGATTGCCAATCCCTGTAGTTATCACACCGCTAGATAACGACTAAATGCCTCCCGAACTAGCGCTTCAGTTGGCGGCTGTTTTACCCTGGTTGAAGAAGGGAGCGGGGGATCCGCGGCTGTGGAAGACCCGGCCGAGGAAGCTAGGCAGATTGTTGAGCAGCTCAGGCAGTCACGGGTGCTGGGACAGCGAGCGTACCTTCTATTTCTCCACAGGTGGCGAATCAGGTCGCGGTTGAAAATCGGAATAAGTCGACGGACACGGCTGGTGGTGCGGCAGATGCCGGTAAGAGATCGCTCCCAATGATGGGGGAGGGCGCGGTACCCTCAAGGCGGGAAAGCTTGGCGCAACATATTCCTTTAGCAACTAAGGAAATGGTATGGGCTAATAAATACATAAACATGTTTTCATTGTTGACTGATAATCGAGAGTTAGAATATGCCAAGACTCAGAAAGATTTATGGCACCCCAGTGTATGGCCCGCAAAAATGGCAGAATTCAGGGTGGAAGAGTCTATGATGAACTGGATTAGGGCTTTTTCTATTTTTGTAGCAATAATCGCTGAGCGAACACCAGACCTGTTGAGTGACCTGGCTTGCTACCAGAGCAGGATCACGGGCTTCCATGAGAAGTATGGAGGAGAAGAATGGAAAGGGTATGACATGGCTTTTAGAAAAGCAAAAGAGTTTAATGAAACACTGACTTGGGATTGTTTGGACACTGTATCTTGGCATGCACAGTTCTTGACGGGATCGGCGGGTGGATCAGGGTCGAGCACAAATGGCTCCAGGGCCTATCAACAGAAACATCCTCAGCCCTTTCGACCAACCTACGGGGGGAGTCTCAGCCTAGATCGGGCGGGAATGGAAATAAGCGAGGAGTATGTTGGGGTTTCAATAAGGGAACGTGTAACAGGCCGCAAGGAACGTGTAGGTTCAGGCATGCGTGCTCTGGTTGTGGTACCACCTCCCACCCCGAAACTAGCTGCCGATCCAGGGCCAATGGTACCGGAAGAAAAGGGGGTACCAAGCAGGATTGATACGGTGCGGTGGAGGTCCAAAAAATCGCCCGTGGATATTCTGGCTTTGACCCCTTGGCTGAACAAATGCCCTGATCATGTATCCGCTGGGATCCTGCGAGATGGCTTCTCGTATGGCTTCAGGATCCCGGTGGGTGATTTTCGGGGGTCCCCCTCATGTACAAACCAACTATCCATTCAGCACAACCCGGCGGTGGCCTCCGCAAGATCGCCAAAGAGGTTGGCTTGGGGTGGGTTGCAGGACCTTTTAGTGACCCACCAACGGCCAACTTTGTGTATTCCCCATTAGGGGTAGTGCCGAAAAAGGAGCCGGGGGAATACAGGCTCATCCATAATTTGTCGGCACCAAAAGGGGCTTCTGTGAATGAGGCGATCGATCCAGACATTTGCAGTGTAAGGTATGCATCTTTCGATGACGCAGTGGTAATGTTGAATCGCTTAGGCCCTGGTGCATTGTTAGCAAAATCAGATATTGAATCTGCATTTAGGTTACATCCGGTGCATCCCCGGGATCAGCACTTGCTGGGTTTTACATTTCAGGGGAAATACTACATGGATATGTGTATGCCGATGGGTTGTTCAATTTTGTGTGCCTATTTTTAAATGTTTAGCTCATTTCTGGAGTGGGTATTCTCGAAGGCCACAGGGCATCAACATGTGATGCATTATCTTGACGATTTTCTGTTTCTCGGCACAGCGGGCTCTCGGGACTGTGCACGGGCATTGCAGGATTTCTGCGTGCTCATGCGGGGTTTCGGGGTACCGTTGGCGCCAGGTAAGACGGTGGGGCCGATTACCTCCCTGGAGTTTCTGGGTATCGAACTAGACTCCGTGGAGGGTTGCTTCCACTTGCCGGCCGGGAAGATCGCCAAATTCAGGGCCTCCTTGTTACAGTGTCTTCAGAACGAGAAAGTGACACTGCACCAATTACAGCAAACAGTAGGTCAGCTTAACTTTGCATTGAGGGTTATGCCGATGGCTCGCCCTTTCTCACGATCCATTGCCCAGGCCATGGATGGCCTCAAGGAAGGGCACCATTGCACGAGACTGTCGGCAGAGGTTCGCCAGGACATGCTCATTTGGCTGGCATTCCTGGCGGATTTCAACGGCCGAGTAGTCTGGAGCAAAGCCCCGGCCTCGTCGGCTGAACTAGGCTTATGGACCGACTCTGCGGGCAGCGTGGGGTTTGGCGCGATCCTTGGAAACCGTTGGTCGGCCCAAAGATGGCCAGCATGGTGGGAAACAAGTGGTTTGACGAGCAACATTGGCTTTCTAGAACTATTCCCCATCTGGGTGGCCCTGTCGGAATGGCCGGAGGAGTTCAGAGACTGCTCTGTGGTATTTTGGTCCGATAACATGACTGCGGTTGAGTGCATTAATCAGCAGGCAGCACGCTGCAAGTGGATATTGCGATTGTTGAAAGAAATTGTGTTGAAATGCTTGAGATTAAACATACAATTCAGGGCAAAACATGTGCCGGGTGTACTGAATAATGCATCTGATGCGCTCTCTCGTTTCAAAATGCAGGCTTTCAGGGATTGTTTACCCTCAGCGGAGCTAGTGGCAGCGCCATTTCCCGAATCATTATTGCAAATCAGCGCCCCGGACTACAAAACCTCGTGGCAGCCAGTTTAGCGCCCAGGACAAGGAAAGCTTATGAAGGGACGTTCCGCTCGTACTGCGCCTTTGTGGGCCCGGCATGGGAGCATAGATGGGGTCAGGAGGGGTCCTTTACCCAATTTTTAGTGGCACTTCATGAGGAGGGCCGGTCGGCGGCAACCGCCAGTCGGTATAAGGCCGCCATATAATTTATGGCTCAGCTCCATGGCATCAGGGACCCGATGGACTCCTTTGTAGTCAGGAAGGCGCTGCGCGGCTGGCAGCGCTTAGAGGGGCGCAAAAGGGATACCAGGCACCCAATAGGATTTGACAGATTGACCTCCTTGTTGGCTAAACTGGAGGAGACATGCTCCTCACCTAGCGAGGTTGTATTATACCGGGCAGCGTTCGCGTTGGCTTTCTATGGGGCCCTGCAGGTGAGCGAATTAGTGGCTGCCAACAAAAGAGATATGGAGGGGGGTCTGCGCAGGGATCACATGCAAGTGAGGGGGGATTCTCTGCTGATCACGATAGCCAGGTCAAAGACGGATCAGGAGGCCAAGGGGAATAGCATTGTGTTGCAGCATGCTCCAGGTAGTCCCTGTTGTCCAGTGAGGCATGTTGAGGCCTACCTAAAACAGAGGTTGACAACGTGGGGGGGGGCCTTGCTGCGACATGCGGACTGCACCCCGTTAACAAAGTTTCAGTTTCAGAGGGTGCTGGCAATCACGATTGCAGCAGCGGGCTTGAACCCGATTGATTTTGGGACCCATTCATTCAGGATAGGGGCCGCTACAGAAGCAACGGCTCAAGGTCTGCAGGCAGACAATGTTAAACAGTTAGGCCGCTGGTCTTCGACTTGTTTCAAACGGTACGTGCGGCTGCACATGTTGTAACTTACTGATGAAGTGCACTCACGCTTGTTTGGATTACAGTTTCACCAGCCTGTGACGCAGGGCGGAAATTGGGACCGGCCCAGTGTCAGCTAACCACCACTTCAGGAACAAGGAATGGAAGACGAGTGGTCTGGGTCGTGGGCCACTCATACGTGAGGCGTGCCGGGGACATATTCAAGACAGGTTATGCGATCCACACATCTGAGGAATATGGTTTCAGGGTGTCCTTCCATGGGAAGGGCGGCCTGTGTATTGACCAACTGCAAAGTTTTGTGGAAGAATTATTAGGGCGGCACAGGTCACCGCCATCTGTAGTCATAGTGCACATTGGGGGCAATGACTTGGTAAGGTTGGGCAGACGAGCTTTAATTGAGCACATACTTTCTGCAGTTAGTTGGTTAGCAAAGACGCTCCCGGGATGTACATTAGCTTGGTCTCACATGATTCCGCGGAGGGTATGGCGGGGTGGTTTGTCCACAACAGCATTGAACCATTCGGTAAAGAGGGTCAACAATAAAATGGAGAAACTGTTTCACTCTACTCATCTTCAAAGCATATCTCATGGGTGCATCTGGGGCGATCACTGTTATTCTGATGATGGGGTACACCTGTCCAGGGTGGGGAATGACTTTTTGATAGGAGACATGATAGCTTGGCTAGTGGGGTTGAGGAGACATGACCTATAGGAGGTGTGGGGGGGCCAGATGGTCGGTCAACTATCTGGCCTGTGGCAGTAAGGTCATGATCGGTGAGCAGTGATTTCAAGGTCCCTAGGGGGGGCGCTACCCATTACGGATGGGAGCGCCCGGGGGGAGGTGGCCATTGGCCCCTCCCATGGGGGGGCACCCATTACGGATGGGTCGCCCAGGGGGAGACGGCCATAGGCCACTCCTAGGGGAAGACGGCTATATGCCCCTCCCCAGAATTTCCCGGGGGCCGGATATCCACTCCGGCGGAAGAGAGTGCGGGGAAAGGGGTGAGTCCACACCTTCCTGCTGCTGGATAAAAGGCGCTGGAATCCAGGAAAGCGTCCTCCTGTTCCTGCGCTCTGAAGGCTGCACCACTCGTCGCTCGTGAGCCCTCAAGGGAACAAGCTGCAGTTTTTGACCCACCCACCAGCCCCTGTTGCAAAAATTTGGGAATTAACAAAGTTCTAAGTTACAATTTGTTGGTAATAAAACATGTCTTGTGGGAATCGTTGCCTTTATTGTAAGTCAATACCAAGAGTATGCATGTGACTGAATACTTGCTTATAGGCCTTTTTTCCTTTGTAGAAATGTTAAGGAATGTATACAATAAAGTACGTTCTGTGTTATAGGACCTTTCTTCCTTTGTAGCAATGTTAAAGTTATTGGATATATCGAGCTGCACTTTAAGAGTAAGCATAGGTTTTTCTCCCTAGTAGGTAACCAACTGTCGTATTTATTTAGTCTTCGGTCGGGCGGTAAGGTCATGATCGGTGAGCAGTGATTTCAGGGTCCCTAGGGGGGGCGCCACCCATTACGGATGGGAGCGCCCGGTGGGAGGCGGCCATTGGCCCCTCCCACGGGGGGCGGCACCCATTACGGATGGGTCGCCCAGGGGAGACGGCCATAGGCCCCTCCCAGGGGGAGACGGCTATATGCCCCTCCCCAGAATTTCCCGGGGGCCGGATATCCGCTCCGGCGGAAGAGAGTGCGGGGAAAGGGGGGGAGTCCACGCTGTCCTTCTTACGGATACCCCGCACGGGAACTCGGACGACCTTAAGATGGCGTCGAGTGAAAGGGGGCCCCCACGACAAGGGAAGTTACAGTTGGCTACGAGGGTAAAGTCCTCTGCGCATGCGCCACTCACACGTGAGGGCGGGAATTCGGTGATAGGGACCTGACACCGGTTAAGACCTTGCCGTTGGCCCCTAACGTTAGGATGTACAAATTAATATGGAATGCATTATGTCATGATGTTAGACTCGGTTAGGAAATCTTTGTATTAGAGATTTGTTAAGGATAGCCTGAATACCTGTCTTCATCAAATGTAATGAAAGTTGAATTTGTACATGATACATGAAACGATTTAATTTAAAGTTTTAAATTTTGTTTCATATTTTAATAAATACGGCCGGGGGGGTCGTGAGGCCCCCCTGCCTTCCAAAAGTTCAAACTGTGTCTGTCTCCTCCCATTGGGATTGGTGGTGGAAGGGGTGGCGGGCATCCCGGCCCATATGAGATTAATTGAGGTATGAGAAGAAGCGGTCATAGGGCAATCAGCCAAGGACACAGAGGTAACACCTTCCATTACATTAGAATATACTTTAGAGGAATAAGCTACCTAATCTTCCTCTCTAATTGCAATTTCAATACGGGCCTAACATCATCTCCTAAAAAAGGGGAGTTGACAACACGCCCAAAGGCCATATTCTCATTATTGCGGCAGGCTTATGTAAATTTACCAACATCTCCTCTTTCAAACCCTTTTTTCAATGTTTGATGGCAATTCTATAAGTGTATCTACAATTCAAAATATTGATAGAATTCCTAGGTTACTTTTTAAGGCTAATTTCAAATTTGTGTGTGCCTGAGAGCAAGAATAATCAAACCAACCATTAATCTTTGCAACAACACTCTGCTTGTGTGTGGTTAACCCTTCTTGAATACCCTCTGTAATCTGATTTAATATTTCAAAACCTTTGGTTGCCACTGCTGTCTCATCTAGACAGATATCAAAAGCTCTGCTCTGTTTGGTGATCAGTGGTTCTAAAACGGTATTAGGATCTACTATAGACCAACACACAGTGTAGCCATATAGGCGAGAGATTTAAATATTCTCAGCTGCTGTGACACAGTGGCTGATCATTAATTTGTTTGGTTTCCATCTCTATACTGTGGGGGAAATGATCACTCATAGTGACATCATACAACATAAATGTAGATACCATGGCAGAGTAACGGTTTGGCAACAATAGATAATCAATTACACTACTTCCCCCTCTCCAATTAAATGTAAAAGTTACATCAACTGGGCAATGACTCATATCATTACAAACACCTAGATCATAATTAAAAAGTAATTCATTGAGTTGCTCTCCATACTCTGTATGTAAGAAGTGGGTAGCAGTGTCATTCATAGGAGTGACCAAGCCGCAAACCTTATTGTCCGGCAATGGGCATAACGGAAGATTAAATTCACCCCCCATAGAAACATCGTATCTCTAGATTCATTTGAAACTAGTGAATCCAGATCAATATTCAATTGTCTTAAAACAGATAATATATCCAAATTACCAACTATGTTATAATAATTTATAACAACCAACAATGTAGTAAATGAAATTCGGATAGAAACAATTTGATAAAACAATTTTGTAGGAGTAGCAACCAGATCTGAGAAAGCCAACTTATTTGAGACATATGCGCTTAAGCTGCCTTTATATCTACCACATTTTGATGGAGCTGCTGTGGTACGAAAAAAAAAATCCGAAAAAAGAACAGTGGTAGTGCATAAAGTCGAAGAAACATGAGGGAGGCCCACCGCACTGGTCAAGGGAACTAATTCGGCATTTGTCAGAGGGCTTGGTAATAGGCTACCAATCTGTATACCCTTAGGGTAGATAGAAATTTTGGGTGAGCATACATAGAGGTTGTCACTATCTTGATCAGTTGTACTCAGTCAATCCACCTCTCTCAGTCAATCCACCTCCGTAAGAGAGGAGAGACTATCATACTTATTAGAAGTTGGAGGGGAACATATCAATGGACAAAGTTGGACTAAATCGGAATATACAAATTGATAATTAGTTTGAATCGATGATTGAGGTTGCATGGCTGATTCGCTGGGGTGGCCTGTTAAAAGAAACCAACTGGTACAACAGTTATTTGGTATGAATTCAGATAAGGCAAGCTTGCTCTGCCTAATATAGTATTAACAAGTTCTGGAGTTATAAAAGATAACACCACACAATCTCCAGGTAGTAATTTTTAGGCCCCTACCAACCCAATTTACTAATCATGCCATCTTAAAGTCTGCATAAAGGGATCCCCCTAGCCCCACTCTTGTATATAGCAAATTAAGAAATGTATTTCCTAATAAGTATGAACATCCATGGGTAAATGTAGAGAGAATTGGGATGTTTACCAAAATAACCATGTAGGTGTCACTGCTTGAGGTAAATCTAGAAAATTGGAAGTGTTATAAATAGTGTGATTACGACAATGAGGGTTGTTTAATCCTCCCCTCATAGCTAGCCTTGGATGAAGCTTTGTGGCCATTGCTCTACCTCTCCCACTATAGTAGAAGTACCTTGGTCTAGATTAACCCTCATTGAAGAAATGAAAATTGTGGCTAGTTTTAGACCTTCTGCCCCGGCTGGACCCGTCTCATGATCTTTTGCCCTTACTCTAGAAGGTCTAGGTGGCACTATGGGTGATTGGCTTCTAACAGACCCTGCTCTCTCATATCCTGTCTTATTTTTTAGCACTTCTTTCAACAAACATTCTATTACAGCCAGACGTGACAGTACGGGTAGTAGTAGAAGGGATAGTTTGTCTCCTAAATCGTCCCAGTTCAAGGTAGGGTTAAGGGGGGCTAGTCAAGTCTTGTAATTGAATTTGATTGTCTGTTGCTGGCTGTTTGGGTGATGCCCTCCTTGACCTTTTTGGTTTAGTGGGCAGAGGTTTTCTTAGGGCCTGTCTTTTCCTCTTAGTAAGAGCTTTCTTAGCTGGCAAAGTTAATACATTAGGCACAGGTTCTGGTGAGGTGAGGAAGTCCATAGTGGGGGCATTTGAAACCGTGTCTAGTGTATCCTTCACAGGCAGCAGATTTTCTGACACCAAAGGGGCCCCGTTTGTGCTACTAGCCCCACCCAGCGATGATCTTCTTTCCGTCAAAGCAATCTCGTTAGATATAGCAGATAATGCTTTCATAAGGAATTAATCTAACGTCATATAATCCCCCCTCAGAGCACGATGGAATTTCCTTTTTTTTTCCCATTTTGAGAGTACAGTTTTGTAATGCGATGAGGAGATCCAAACATTAGAGATGGGTACCTGCCCAGCCTCCTTCCGCGTCTGACAGTTGTGGAGGGGCAAGTTGATTCCCCCATGCATTGTTCAGGGCTGCATTGCGCTTTTAAGTGCATTAGAAATACCTGGCGGGTGGCGGTAGTTGTGGTCCCCACCTGTGTGGCTCAAATCCTGGCTCTGTGCAATCAATCTCCAGGTCGTTGGCGCTACACATGCCACGGGGCAGCGTTGTGCTTTAATGCATGTTAGTAATACCAGAAGGATGGCGGGAGTTGTGGTACCGAGTGGTGCAGCTCAAATCCAGGCATGGCTCTGTCCCCTTCTGTGCAATCAATCTCCATCTCGTTGGCGGATACAATTGCATTAGTGATTTAAGCTCTTTTGGCAACTATTGTTCCCAGTCATTGTATTTCAATATGCAACCTTCTATTCTATTGTGTATTTTTGCCTTATGAGAATTATTTCTATATCCTTATATGGTATCTCTGTTCTTGTAATTGATATTCCCTTGGGTGAATGTGTTGTGGTCCTTCTTTTTCTGTGACTGGAGTAGTATTAGGTAGTTGTATAGAACCTAATGGGGTCACTGGGGTGGGTGTAGTCAGGGAGATTCTTTTCAGTTGGAACCAGCCCTCGTGTGGGATTGTATAACTGAATAAAACTGGACATTCATTCCACTTATTCCATTGTAGTGTCTTAAGGGGCACAACCTAACATTGCATCACCCAATATCCCTGCAAAATAGGGCACCAGAGTATCCGTCATGCTACTGATCAAGCCCTGCACTGACACAGCAAGCTGCTGCCCATGGGCATCAGTCTGGGTGAGCACTGGCACCATCCCAACCAACTGGCACCTTCCAAACAGTTCACATATATGCACTGGGCACATTCTTTCTAATTTTTTGGAAATGAACACAATAAAGTAAGGCTCTACTAAAACCCTTTCAAAAAGTTGTGCTTTGCCTAGTCTTTATAACCAATATTTAAACTTCAGTGTTTTATCTTGCCACAAATGTGCCTTGTCATCATGGACAGCAATTCACCAAAATGCCAGGAGAAGCAAAAGTGACTTGACCTTCACTTTCACTCACACATACATATGTTTTTACATACACATGCATTCACATTCACAGACACACTAACACATACACAAACAATCTGTCTACATTTGCACACACATTCACACATACACACACTCTCTCTTTCATAAACACACTCAAAACTGCAAGCACGCACACAACATACATACATTTCAAAGCATTTTTTACTTACCTCAGCTGCCAGGAATCGTCATATTCCAGCTATTTGTATTCAATTTTTGAATAAACTAATTGCAAATAATGTAATAATATTCACTATTAGTATTAAAAAAATGGACAAAAAAGAGGTGAGTGAAGCCCCCACTGCTTCCCAGACCAGCCAAGGAAATGGTGACTCGTGCCCTGATTTTGTCGCGTATTGACTATGCTAATGCATTATATATTGGCCTTCCTGGATACCAGCTGAAGAAGCTGCAAACCATTCAAAACGCTGCAGCAAGAGTGCTGCTTGGTATCGCTGGCAGATCAAGCACAAAGCACCATCTTCGGGATCTGCACTGGCTTCCCTTGGTGCAACGCATCCAGTTCAAAGCCCTCACTCTCGCCCACGGTGCCCTATATAAATCCGGGACTCCATATCTCAGAGTCGCTTTGATTTCTACATCCCCCAAAGACAACTGCGATCAGCCGCATTATGTCTTGCAGTTATTCCCCGATATCGCCTTACACAAATGGGGGGCAGCTATTTCTCTTTTAAGGCAGCCAAAGCCTGGAATGCCCTTCCCTATGAATTGTGAAACACTCAGGATCTCAGGCTGTTGAAAAAACAGTTAAAGACCTTGCTTTTTGACTAACCCACAGCTCCTCCTAGCTCCTTGCTTCTTATTTTCTGCAGTTGGCTTTCGCGCCAGAAAACTCTTGAGTATCTGTGCGCGTTATAGGTGTTTTATAACATAACATAACATAAGTGCGAGCTGCTTCTGATCCTGCCACTGATTTTGCCACTTCGGCCACTAAGGGTCCCAAAGACAGTGCCAGGGGTCACAGCAGGGACCCCTGGCTACCCCTAAATGACGTCCATGCTTCTCAAGCTCTCTGGCACAAACATAATACCACCTTGGAGTTATTGATCAATAATATAATTGACTGTTCCTCTGATAGAGAAGTGGAAGGCTCAAAGAACCATTTAACATGAATATATCTGTGAATATTCATGTACCAAAGGTTGTTTTGGTTTGATGTGTACCTCTAAAATGTGTTGAGCTGTGCACAATGGGGCACATTTGTGTTTAAGAAGATACGCTTACTTCATAGTGGCACAAACCCCGACTACTGACACAATATCTTAAAAGAGAAACAGAAAACAGACTTGAGAGAGGGATAATGAGAAAGGAGAAAATCTAACAGAAGAGGAAGAAATAGAAAACAAAGAATGGTTCAGCATATAAATGCAGGGAAAAGGTATAAATATGAAAACTGAAGAGGGAGTAAAATATAGCTGATGGATAGAAGAACGTGGACTCAAGAAGAGGCTCGCTGTGGCCAATCTGACTATAATTGGAAGACTGCATTTTGAGCACAGGCACCACTGCTTAGCAGAAAGATTCTGTGGTGTAGATTCCCCTCACCCAAAAAAAAAGAGAGACCCCCTCCATCATGTTTAGCCTGATATTATCCTTAAGGCTCTGTCAACTACAAATGGTGACTTCTGATTGATGCTTCACTTTTTCTTGGTGAATTGTACAAAAAGTAATGGATGGAATGCTACAATTAATCCCAGCCATTAATACTATGGCCGTATCCCAGTCCGTTGTTATTTTAACACAACGCCACTTCATTTTGGACCAAGCCATATGCAAATCAGTCTTCTCCGTGCTCCAATAGAAACAGTTCTACCTTACCTGCTAGTCCAGATAACCCTGATCTGGAATACAAGAAACCCAAGACCAGTTTGCAAATGTGTACGGAACCAGCATTTAGGCATTCCACTGAAGTATATAAAAAAGTGATGGATGGAATTAATCTCAGCCACTTTTAATAACTAGGGCCAGATCCCAGTACATTGTTATTTTGAAATCCATGCCGCTTCAGTTTCTACCCAGCCCTGTGCAAATCGGTCTCAATCCGGCTAAAAATTGTACTTTCTGATCTAAAATTACCTACTTGATTTTAATACATTTTTGGCCAAAATGGTGAACCTATCAGAGGCTGGCATGGCGAAATATTTGTATTTCTCCTTATTACTTTCTGCTGCATCACATGTAGAAAGAGGCATGGCCTGACTGGCCAAATCAGGAAACAGGCGTTTTCCCAGTGGGATGGAGGCCGATTTTCATCTAAGATGTCCAATTTTCACCTATTGGGCCACTCTAATTGAAGACTTTAATAGGACACAGTAATGCCAGCAGCGAAGTTCAATGAACATACAAGCCACAGGGTAGACAAATGGAGCTGTCTGAGACAGACAATGCAGTAAGGGGGTTGGTCCGTCAAAATATGCCAGGACGGCTTTTGGCCCTTATTCCTGACCTGGAAATAGGAAATTGCCTCATCCATTCCTGCACAAAAACAATCTTGCCCATAATGCAGGCACTTTTCTCCATGCCTGCTTTGGTCCTAGGCAGCACAATGTGGGCCAGAGCAAGGAGGGAGCAGAAGTGTGCCATATCTTAGCAGATATGGTGCATTTCTGCTCTCTCCGTTTCACGCAACTCAGCACAGCGCACCAACAGCCTGATTCATCAAGCCGAAATCGGCTCGCAAAGGGCCAGATTCTGAGAATCTGGCCCTTTGCGAGCGCTATTTTTGCATTTGGGATTCATCATCCCAAATGCAAAAATCGGTTATAGCGATTTCGCTATATTGCTAAGAATTACATTTAAGGAATCTCTATTTGAGATTCCTTAAATGCAATTCATCATCCATTTAAAAATTGCGAATTCGCAATTTCGGCCCGCTATTTACCGCAAGGTCAAACCTCGTGGTAAATAGCGAAAACTTAGAAAAAGTTGCATTTTGCACACACACATGTCCTTTGGACATGTGTGTGCGCAACACCTGTTTAAATTTGCATTTAAGGGGTGCTACAGGGTGTTCATTGGACACCCCTGGCACCCTTTAAATCGCTGTCTTATTTGCAATTAGCAAATTGCTAATCGCAAATAAGGAATACTCCCCATTCATTCCTATGGGCCTTTTGGCCCATAGGAATGAATGGGGAGTTATTCCTTATTTGCGATTAGCAATTTGCTAATCGCAAATAAGGAATGTGTAGGAATCGCAATTCTTTTTGCGATTCCTACATGAATCCCGTTTTGCGAGTCTGTAATAGCGATTCCTTATGAATCGCTAATATACACTCGCAAAACGGTCTTTGATGAATCAGGCTACAAGTTTCCTTGCTACGTTGCTTGAAACTTTGGAAAATGTGGGCCTCAATGTCTGAAATACTAAAAAAAAACTGTCCAGGCATAGGATTTACGCCTGGAAGGGTATACTTTAAGTGAAAAACCTACGGTGCACATTGGTACTCATTCGCTAATGAGCTTCAGCACCTCGTCAGTGGAATCAAGTGCAACATAAATGCAATTACAATATGATATTCAAAGTTGGGTGCTGTGTTGCACTATTTAAGTTTGTAGCTGTCAATGCTGTGCTGTTTTACATGAGAAAAAAAGCAATGTTTGTATTTTGTCTACAATAGATATCCATACATTATAAAAAGAGAGGGTCGAGAGGGAGATAATAGAGACTATGCCTATAGCTTCTAGGCCGGTTTCTTCAAAAGACAGTATATAACTGGGGGATAAAGAGTACCTAATTTTGTTTGTGCATCTCACACATCTTTGGTCGTGCGATCATTTCCACCTTAACTAATATTTTGAGCGAAAACGTACAAGTGCAACATTTTACTGCATATTTTTATCCTGACAGGAGATATATGCTTATCTGCCAATGTTTTTTATTTACCCACATTTTGGTCAACTTTGTGATGTTTGTGGCGCAGTCAAAAATTTAAATCATAACTTCAAAATATATGAGCTAGTACAGATTGATAATTTAGCCATGTCTATTTGCAATCTATGAAAATTATGTTATGGCACGATGTCCGGTCAGGTGAAAATGTCTCACCAATGTTTTTCAAGAATTATGTTATGCGTATGATTTTCAGCCAATACTTAAAAACAATACATTTTTCACAATGTTACAATTCAGTCTGTTTAACTGTCTGTATTCGGTTTTAGTATATTAAAAGCTGCATAACTATAATTTGTACTTATTTTGGTTTCCATTTGACAATGAAACTTATTATTCATATTTTAAATAAATATATAAAGAAGCACCATGTGCAAAATTGCTCTAAAAGCAACATATTTGTTTTTTTCGCTTGAAAAATTAGCTGTCATCATGCATTATTATTGAAATATTAGTCTCAGTCGAAACAGAATTAACTGAAAATGCAGAGTTGGTTACTCTTGGAAATGAAGTAAAATTCTTTTTCATGAACCATGCCTTTTGTAACTCTAGTGCTTTTGATGACAAAATAAAACACTTCAGAGTGTTCAATCTGAGCAATACCAATGTTGTTAGCCATTGTGAATGTGACAACTATTCTACGACCGAACAATCAGATCCTGAAATGGAAACTAGCAGAAGCAGTCTGACTTTATCACTTCTAGAGAATGATGTATCTGGCTTATCAGTACTTTACTTCTGGCTCCATCCTGAAAGTGTCAGGCAGATGAAGTCCATTAGTTCTGAGATTTAATCTAGGTACCTCACACAGTGCTTGACAGACAGTGATTAATTACATGGGTACATATGTTAACAGTATCATCTGCCCAGGACAAAAAATGTGAGGCCGGATATTCTGTACTAAATTATTTTTTTTCTACGATTTAAGTAAGCATTGTGCCCTTGTAAGAAAAGGGCTACATTGCTAAAGCATTATCTGTTACTAGATGCAGTTCCCAATTCCAGTGCCACTATGTAGGTTTATATATTTTCATAATCACTCACTCATTGAGTAATTCACTCACACAGTCAACTCCTTCAACACACTCAACTCAGGCTGCATTCAATCAATTGTCTACTCATTCAAGAATTCTATCTTTCTATTTCTGCACGCAGTGTAGCACAGCAAGACAGGGAAAGGGCAGGAACGTGCCATATTTAAGTTAATATGGTTCTTTCCCGCCTTTTCCCCTCTGAAGGCGCCCTTTTGGCAGACTAGTGCCAAGGCAGAAATCTTTGCACCGTAGAGCAATGGTGCCTCTGCTACATGCAGGATTGTTTTTGTGCAAGGAAGGTGCAGCTTCCGGCACAAAACCAATCCTGAGAGGATTACTCCTCTATCTATGTGAGCTGCAGAATTCAGCACATAGAAAGAAAAAGTAACGAGTAGAAATAAAGATATTTCTCCTTGTTACACCTCCCCTTGAAAGGCATAACTTTTTGCCACATTCCACGGTTTACCAATTCTGGTAAATCTGAGAATGTGTCAGACTTCATGGTAGTCATGTGGAAACACCTATGAAATGCCCATGGAACTTCTTCCGGCTGCAGAGAATGGCAACACATTGATTTACACTCCAGATTTATGGAGCCACTCAGGGCTACGCAAAGTTGCCTTGAGTGTCTTCATAAATCTCACTTAAGGTTTGTGTTATGCATGTACCATGCTACATGGTGCAAACGCAACGCAATCCAGGTCATAAATATGGCCCTTGATATGTTGGCCAAGCTAGAATGCATGCCAAATGATTCTGTGGTGCCTGCACATGGGCCTTAGCCACCACTGTGATAAGTGTTAAGACGGCAGAAGATACATTTCTGTAGATTGTGATCGACTTCTCATTTGGAAGTTATTTTATGCTCTCATCAGTATTCACAAAGGACTCAGATATTTACTAGATTTGAAAGAGAATGATAAATAATGCCTATAAAAAAATGTGAAATGCTATTCAAACGTTCTACTCTTTTTTTGCGGGAGAGGGATAGAAGAAAAGCTGAATTGATTTGCAAGAAATATTCAAAGTGGATTCCTCAACCTTGGATTGTCTCTCCAGGAATGTTCAGAGTAGTAGTTGTTAAATGATGACAGGTTGCTAGGCAAAGAAAAGACCAATCCTTACATCATACAAGGACATGCAGTCACCATTTAAGTCTCTCTATGCCAAATTTCACTTACAAAGTTGTGAAAAAATGACGTCTTAAGTGGGAACCAGGTGCAGGTAATTTCTATCAAATAGTAACATTTTAAAAATACTGGAGAAGGGGGGAGCGCCAGCAACGCCACCGCCTAAGATAGACGCCTAGATACGGAGCTCTGTATTGCATCGGGAATGCCGCTTGATGTTCTGCAGTTCACATGATCGTGAGATGGTAAAAATTGGCAGGTTATTGCACCAAAACATCTTCTGCAGTGAAGGCCAGCTTTTTGGTCCAGCTTCTTGGGTTCTTTGTTTACTTATCGTCGCTTGAGCTCTGTTCCTGCACTCTGTCCACCATTGTGTTTTTCCTCCTGCTCTAAAGTTTCCTCTGCACTGAGTTTTGTCTCAGGTATTGCCCCTTTTCCACATTTCTCGACATTTCCTTTGTCTACTTCTCAGTTCATTATTGGATTTCCAGAACTATCCTGTGCTTTTGCCATTTTCTTATTTTCTTCTTCAGGAGTAGTGATTTAGGGAGAGCTCAGCATATTTGCTTGCGGCTACCTAGCTTTTGCTTTTATTTAATGGGCAGAAATAAGAGTGTATAATACTCTAATAAAAACTGTACTGCCAATCTGTCTATTTATGAATCTTCCACTACTGTGCCCTCAATCGATGGTTCACATTCCACTGATGTTATGGCTCAGTCCACTTCCTCTAGATTTACAGGTATGTCCTTGTTGTTAGACTTCGCATCTTTAGCATGGTTTCCCCTGACATTTTGCCTCTACCTCCTGTATTTTTGATGCTGTGCAGGATTTCATTATTGCTGGCTTAAATGCTTTGGGCACTTTTGTGCCACCCACATGAGTATCCCTGAAAAGGTATCTCAGACCAACCACTGCAGTGTCTGCATGCAGTTTGTTAACTGCCATGTCGACCTGGCAAGTGCACCCACTTGCCAGGCCCTAACCTTCCCTTTTCTTACATGTGAGGCACCCATATGGTAGCACCAAGTTACCCCCTTCAGCAGGGTGCAGTGCATGTGAAAGGGATAGCCTATATCGGTATGTGTGACATATCCTGATGGTGAAATACTGCCAATTTTGTTTTTCACTATTGAAAGGCTATATTGCCCAATAGGATAGAATAGGAAATGCTTTGTAACATCTTACAAGTATACCTTTCCAGTGGGACACAACAGAGAAATATATTTTAGGCTCTCTGAACTCAGAATTAACCCTGGGCGGAGTGGGCGTAGTGGGGCTTCGCGGAGCTACGCGAAGTGGGCGAGAAACTACGCCCACCTCCGCACTCCGCGTAGCCCCACTACGCACCACAGGCCTCCCTCCCGCCCTCCCTAAATACGTTAAATTAAAAGTATTAAATAATTGAAAAGGCACTTACCTTGCCCGCCGCTGCCCGCCGCGTCCCCGGGGCTCGCTATCTTCTTTGTTGCCGTCTTGTTTACTAATGCGCATGCGCGGGCGGCCGCGCATGCGCATTTTCTCGTGAGAAATGCGCATGCGCGGCCGCCCGCGCATGCGCATTATTAAACAAGACGGCAACAAAGAAGATATCGAGCCCCGGGGACGCGGCGGGCAGCGGCGGGCAAGGTAAGTGCCTTTTTAATTATTTAATACTTTTAATTTAACGTATTTAGGGAGGGCGGAAGGGAGGCGGGTGGCGGCCAGCTACGCTCCGTCTGCGGAGCTTGCGTAGTGCCGCCTGGCTACGCCCGCTACGCAAAATGCGGAGTAGGCGGCACTACGCAAACTCCGTGCACGGAGCGTAGCTGGCCGCCCACTCTTACTCAGAATTCAATAACACATCTTTTAGTAAAGATGTTTTTTTAATTGTTTGAAAATGTCACTTTTTGAAAGTAGGTATTTTCTTGTACAACCATTCTGTGTGCCTCTGCCTGTTGGTGTATTAACTTCTGGTTTTGGAGTGACAGGGGCTGGAGATGTGCATTCACTGTAGACAGCCACTGGTGGGGGGTGAGAGGGGGGTTGAGGTGTGCCTGGCGCTTCCTAAATGAATCAGAGCTGAGCTGAATAGACCTTGGCTGAATTTAGAGTAGTGGGGGAGGTTTCCTTGCACCTGAATATGCCCTGTCTACCTTGCAGAATGCTGTCTCTACCGCCAGTCGACATACTGCACCAGTGTGGACAGAACTGGTTTGGACTGGGCTCAGAGTCCCTTGCACACAGAGAACAAATACATTTTGGGGTATAAGTATTAGACCTAAATCTCCAGAGAGTTAGATTACTTCTGAGCTCAAGAGGAACCTTAACCAAGGAGATGAGCTGAAGAGCTGTGAGGAGGAATACTGCCTCTTTTGCTGAGTGCTGTGTGGGGTTGGCCTGCAGTTGCTGTTTCTGCAAAGGAAAGGACAAAGACTGGAAATTTGCTTTGAATCTGCTTGAAGATCTCCAAGGGCCTGTCTGTGCTGGCCTCCTGTTCAGAAGTCTCAGGGTCACAAAGACATCACCCCAGCTCCCCTGAACTATGCTGCTGGGAGTTCTGACCCGCCGTGTGGTGCCTGTTCCAGTTCTCGGCCTCTCGAGGTTGTGCTTGCTGCTGACAGCTGAAAGAAACCTGTAGTACTAAGAAAATTGACGCATCACTCTTCTTGCGGCTGTTTTTGCGGCACATAACCGCTGTAGAAGACAAATCTCCACGCATCGCCAGGGTGCTGCCGAAACCAATGCAGCGTCTGCCGCCAGTGCAAGAACTGACGCATTGAGGGATCGCGGATCAAGAAACCGACTTAACACCTCCCAACGCCGCCGTATCGATCACCAATGCATCCCGGATTTCCACGCATTGTATCTGTGTGGCAAGTTTTCCTGATGTATCACCTGTGGACCAGAACCGTCTTGGAGTTGATACATCACTTCCCCCTACAGACCGGATTCAGCGCATTACTTCTCCTGGGTGCAGCAGAACTGTCGCATCGCCTCCCCATGGTCTCAGGAAGTGACGCATCTCTTTATTTCTCGATGCGTCCCATCTCTGCCGCTGTTTGGCCTTGTGAATTTTGACGCATCGACAGGTACTTTGGGAGAAATCACGCATCCATAGTTTTCTAAGGAGCTTGTTGTTTGAAACATTTTAAGGACATATTCTTATGACATGTATGTTGGATTTTTGTCATTTGGTCTTGTTGAGTTTGGATAAAGATACTTTATTTTTCTAAACTGGTGTGGTGTCCATTTGTGGTGTTAACATTGTATTACTGTGTGTTTTGAGTACAAATACTTTACACATTTCTTTTGGGATAAGTCTGTCTGCTCGTTCCAAGCTGCCCAGGGGGTGAGCAGGGGTTATCTAAAGTGTATATCCCTTTTAATCTGACTAGAAGCAATCATCCCTATTTGGACAAAGGTACCCACCTCTGCCAACTAGAGACCTACATTTCTAATAGTTGTCTTCCAAGACAAAAGCAACATCTACTGCTAATAAACACCTCAAACAAGACGCTCCTTCTCCTCCTAAATCTCCTTCTTATGTATCTTTAGCCAGAACAAGAGGCAGATCCTTCTCCTACATCACGACCAAGACCTGGAATGAACTCCCCCTCAGCATCAGATGAAGCCCGACACTGCAAGCCTTCAGAAAGGACCTCAAGACCTGGCTCTTCAGATGACCTCGGAGCCGCTACAACCCCCTCCCCCCTGTGCCTTGAGACCCTCATGGGTGAATAGTGCACTCAACAAATCGCTGATTTATGCATGTTCTCTTATTTGCTTGGTGTTATTTTTCTTCTTTAATACCTTTGCAGATGTTTAGATCCCTTGTTTCCCGTTTATCTGCTCGTCATTCTTGGCATCCAGATGTGATACTTCCTCCCTTGTTGGTGGGATATCTTCATCTGTTTGTCGCCATCATTATCTTTTTCCTTATTTTTTGTTTAAACGGTACATATTACAGTCGTCAGTTTGATATGTACAGTCACTTCTTGCTGGGTCTTTTGTCCCTTCTTTTCTTTTACTATTATATTTTCCCTCTTTTTTTATTCCTATTTTGTATATTCTAGTATATATCCTCTTCCATACCTTCTTTTTTTCTTCATTCCTTTCCTTCCTTTTCACTACTGATGTCTACCGAAAAGGCTAAGAGAAAATATTTATTTTTCCACTTTGCGTTTTATCCTCGATGTAATATGTGTACTTTTTAAGAAAAACTGTCAGAAGTTGGCATCTAGGTGTTCATATTGACGAAAAACGAATCTTTTTATGTTATTAAAGTATTGTTTTATGTTCATGCTTTTAAGATATGTTTTTATCGAAATAAAGCCTTTTTCATACTCATACTCATACTGATGTCTGTGTAGTTTTCTATGTTTTGTTGATGTTTTTCATTCAGAGATATATCTTTGAATTTGAAAGGATTTATTAATCCTATTAAGTGGCAGAGAATTTTGTCTTATTTAGCTTACTATAATCCAGATTTGGTTATTTTGCAAGCAACACATTTTATGGAGAGGGAAGCTTTCAAACTTAAACATAAATGGGTTGGCTCAGTCTTAGAATCTCCAACATCTACCAAGAAAAATGGGATAATTATTCTGTGCCATAAAAAGTTCAAATGTTCTGTTTTATCTCAAGAAATATATTCTGAGGGTAGGTGGTTGTTGGTCGAATTACTTAGTGGTGATATTTCCATCACAGTCTTCAACGTTTATGGCCTGACTCAGCCGGACTACTCATTCTGGCCTAATGTTACAAAAAATGACTTCAAACTAAAGACACATTTTTTATTTTAGGTGGTGATTGCAAACAGATTATTGATCCATTTTAGATCAGAAATCGAAAGTTTGCTTTGTTTCTCAGAAATCCGACAAACTCACCTTGTGGATGCTTGGAGCCTGTGTAATCAAGATGCAACAGAGTTTTCCTTTTTTGCATCCCCCCATAGACCCTTTCATAGGTTGGATTATATTTTTTCTTTCTAAATCTTTCTCAAAACCTTATTTCCTCTTCACTTAGGACAATTGTTATTTCTGATCATGCCCCGGTTGTTACTGGTTTTGATTTGCTCCCTCCACATCCCAGATCAAATAGATGGTGATTTAATAATTCCCTTTTGCAAGATCCTGCTTTTTCTTCCTCGTGCACTACCTTTGCAAATGAATTCTTTTTATTAAATGCAACACCAGATATCTCTCTCCAAGTATTATGGGACACGTTTAAAGTAGCTGCCCCTGACTTTCTTATTGACTATGTTTCCCAAAAAGGAAACATTGCCATAACTAGCATAAAGTTCTCTTAGCAAACATTAAACGCCTTGAACACCAATTTTATATAACTTCTTCTGACGCTACCCTACAGGAGCTTGTTTGTGAGAAGCTCAAATTTAACAATTTCTCTACTGATAATGCCTCGTCTATATTACTACATAGTATTGCTCGTTGTTATAGTGGCCGGGATAAGTTGTGCTCCCTTTTGGCTACTTATCTTAAGTAACTGAAAAAACATACTCTTGTTAAAGCCATTTGCCCGTGAGATGGGTCCCTCCCCTTTAAACGTCTGGATATATTTCAGGAATTCATGAAATTTTATTAGCCGTTATATACCCCTGATTCTCCTGCCTCTTCTTGTCATATTGATACTTATCTTAGCGATATTCCTTCTCCTTTTTAGGATACTCCTAACTTCGCATCTCTTGTGGAACTCTCTAAAGCTTTACAGTTTCCTAATTAAAGCAACATTCCAGGACTGGATGGTTTTACAGTGAATTTCTTTAAAAAAATGCCTAAGCTTTTACAACTTTTTCCTTATTTTCAAGAAACGGGTACAGCAAGAGGCACGTTTCAAGGAGCCATTATATGTCTAATTTCTAAGGAGGGTCGAGATCCCTCCTATTGCAATATTTTTTTTTTTAATCTTTATATTTGAATAACCAGCTCCATAATATTGCACATCAGTTAGCAACGGAAGTTCATTGACAATTTCTAATAAAATCAACCACAGATTCGCTAAAGAGGATTAAACCCACCTACCACCACCGACCCCCCCCCCCAACAAACATTGACATAGCCCCAGTGGACCCCCAATTTCGAACCCATCGATGCAGACAAATTGTAATCACCCCCCCAAACCACTCCCCTTCTCTCCCCATCAGGACTACATTGAACCCCTCCTTATTACAGCCACAACCCAAGGAATCCAGTGCAGGACAGGTGCCACAGGACCGCATTGTTAAGTGCACAGACGTAGAGTACAAGGTTCCACACTGATCCCACCTCAGGTCGGCGCCTCATCCGTCTGTGAATCCATCCACTCTCCCCTATACCTCTTCCAAGTCGCCCATATTTTCTCCCATTTGTTAGGGCAGCCTTGACTTTTGTAGATAACCTTTTCAGCCCGTTGGCACAAGTCCAAATCTCGCTCCCACTCTTCCATCGAAGGCAAAAGATCACTTTCCCATAGCCTCGCAATATTTCTCTTGGCCACCATACTCGCGAGAGCCAACTACACTTTGTCTTATTTTAGCCAGGTGATGTACTGGTGACCCCTAAGACATGCCATCTGGCCTCCAGCTGAACGTCCGCTCCCACCACCTCCGACATGATGCCTGCTAGCCTGGACCAATATGTCCTGATTCTGGCACAATCCCACAATATGTTGAAGAAGGTCCCTTCTTCACCACACCCCCGTAAGAAAAAACATGAGTCCACATAACCTATCAGGTATTGCGTCGTTCGTGGGGTGTATGACCTATGCAGGATGCGTAGCTGGACGAGCCTGAACCTGGCACGAATCGCCACTTCTCGGGGACACTGCAAGGCCCCCCCCCTAATCATCATTCTCTAACAGCCCCAGATCTGACTCCCACTGTTGCCGCAGGGGCCCCAGCGTGTCTGTGATGTTATTAATAAGCTTCCTGTATGTGAGGGAGATATCTTTGTCAATCATAGGGTCCAGCAGTAGTCTATCCTCCAACGGAGCATATTCAGGTAATTCCTCCCCTTGAGTCAGGTGTTGGTGTAGGGCATGCCTAAGCTGTTGGTAATGTAGAAACTCCCCATTCCCCATCTTGAATTCAGCCTGCAAGTCCACAAATCCCACCATCTCCCCCGTTTCCAAATATCCACCAGAACATCAATACCAATCAGGCTCCACTGACGCAGATCCTGCAAGCTTGCCACTGCCGGTAAGAAGGTCCCGGCCCACAGAGGAGTCTGTTCCGTAGATTTTGCCTCCCATCCTAGCAATTTTGTCGCCCGTTTCCACACTCCAACCACAGCTGCCGTTTGGGGAGGTAGAGGTCTACCGCACCTACCGCTAGTATATAGGGCCGCTAAGTAGGTACCGCTGCCAAAGGCTAATCTATCTACTCTGTATGCTGGTTCCTCCAACGGGGCAAACACCCATCCATTGACATTAATCAACTGCGTCGCCCAGTAATATAGGCGGACATCTGGCACAGCCAATCCTCCCTCGTAGGGCCCCCTCTGTAGCTTCTTCAGAGCTATTCTTGGACACCCACCACTCCAGAGCAGGGAACGTTGTTCTGAATCAATCGTCCTGAAAATCTGGTCCGGGATTGGGAAGGGTGTATTCTGTAGAGCATAGAGCAGGCGGGGGAGTGCCATCATTTTAAATAAAACGGCACGCCCCATCAAGGAGAGCGGGAGGGACCTCCAATGCTCCACGTCTCCGCGAAGTTGATCCAGGTGCGCAGACACATTCAGGCGCAAGAACTCCAAGTCAGACTGCGTGATCCAGATTCCTAAGTCTTTGAATACTTCCTTAGAGGCCAGGCCACAACGGTCTGCCAACAGCTGTGGCTGCTGCCCCATTAGGACATGTCCCAGGGACTTGTCCCAATTTATACGGTAGCCGGAGTAAATACCGAACTCGTGCAGAATTTCCATTAGTCTCTGAATGGAAGCGGGCCGGCCTCTGAACATACAGGAGGATGTCGTCAGCATATAACGAGGTACGCTCCTCCCAGCCCCCTCCCAGGTCTATGCCCCATATCAAGGGGTCTGCCCGAACCCAGTGCGCCAACGGCTCCAGCGCCAATGCGAACAGGGTGGGAGAAAGACGGCAACCCTGACGTGTGCCCCGGTTCAGGTGGAACTCCCTAGATAACCCGCACTCTTGCGAGTGGTTCAGTATATAGCAGCCGTACCCATGCTCGAAAATGGTCTCCGAAGCCCATTTTTTCTAAAACTGCGTAGATATACTGCCATTCTGTACTGTCAAAAGCCATATGGGCATTGAGGGATAATAGGGCCGCCGGCACCTCGGGTCGCGCAGACACCTCCTGTAAAGCCCCGAACAAACGCCTTAGATTTAAGCGCGTGCTCCTTTGGGGCATAAAGCCCAACTGGTCCGGATGGATCAATGACTGGATAACTGCTCCTAGTGGCCAGGATCTTACCAAGTACCTTTGTCTCAAAATTAAGTAGGGATATGGGTCTGTAGGAACTGCACAGATCCTGCGGTTTGCCGGCTTTATGGATTACAACGATCGTTGCAGACCGTAGATCCTTGTGAAGTTTCCCTACCTGTTTGGCTTAGTTAAACATACTTAGCATATGGGGTGCGAGTCGACTCGATACGCACCGAACGCTTCAGCTGGGAACCCATTGGGCCCTGGCGCCTTCCCCACCTGCATGTCTCCCATGACGTCTTCCACTTCCTTAACCGTCATCGCTGACTCCAGGATGTCTCGATCTGCTTGTTCCAGAGCCGGTAGTTGCAAGGAGGCCAGAAAGTCTTGGCACTCCTGCTCTCGCCTGGTAGTGTGTGACCTATAAACTGTCTCATAATACCGTGCGAATTCTGCTGCTATCTCCTTGCCCGTTGCCTTCACAGACCCGTCTGACCGTTTAATCCCCGGTACCCAATTACACACCCGATCTCCTTTCTCCAGCCTGGCTATCATTTTCTTGGCCTTATCCCCTAAGTCATATACTCGTCTCTGGATGGCCAGTGTGTGAGATCGCACCTGGTCAGTAAGCACATCTTATATCTCTTTTTCCAAGAGCTGCCGCCTGTGAGAAGTTGGCCTGGTATATAATGCTCACCAATTCTTAGTGATCACTTTGTACCATGCCAAGCAACCCTTATGATGATTGGTTGTAATTCAACCTTGTAGACCAGTTATCCTAGTGGTAACGTGGACGAAGCAGTCTTAGGCTAAACTCTGAAAGGCATGTGAAGCCAGCTGTATTACCATACACAACCCCCTTGAATACCAAATGAAAGGACACCACACAGATATATATTGAAAATATATATTGATTTATTAACTATAAAATCCCCTGGACTCTTTATGAGCACAGAAGCACAAGCGTTAAATCACAAGACAGTTTAAAATACACAAAAGTTGCACAATATGGATGAGCCCTAGGGGCCACCTAAACCATATACTAAGAAAGTGGTATAAGAGATACCAATCAGAACGGAACAGGCCTAGGACCTTGGGAATCGCTGGAGCTATTCAAGACTAGCAATGATTAAGTCGGGAAAGGCCCGCGGGACTCGGGTGCAGTGTCTAAAGTGCACGCACTTTCCAATGTAAAGTCTATGGTGCGTAAAAAGTACAAAGTTAGTTAGTTCGGAACCTTCCGAGTGACCTAGAACGCTGAAACTTAAGACACAGGCCCTTGAGATGTGTACCAGTGTAGGAACACCGGCGGAGCTGAGTTACCTCACCCACAGGAAGCGGGTGCACAGGGTCGAAGTAGTGTCGGGTTTCGTCACGCTGGTCGATGGTGCTTGGAGCTGAAGAGGCTGCAGGTGGCTCGATGTGAAGAGTTCCGGTGGATCCAAGGGTGGATCTGAAGTTGTGAAGACCTGAAAGCAGAGGGGACAATGTTCAAAGTCACTAGCCAGTGACTACCGTGGAACCAGATTGGAACCAGGCGATGTCGGGTGCAAACAGGCGTTGAGGTGTAGCTTCTCTCTGCAGCCACGTGGACACCGGGGGTTGAGGACATCCAGGAGTCGGTCACGAGCTGACCCACATAGGCTTCTCGCTGTTGGCGGTGTCGGCGACCTGATCGGAGCAAACAGGCCTTGGCTAGTGCAAGCCACGCAGGAATTGAAAGATGCTTAACACTCGGACCAGCAAGGTCTGAGCGAGTGCTCCTTTTCACAGGAGCTAGGGCAAGTCTGGAGCAACCAGACCCGCAGTATAGTTTGTCGGTTTCATCGCCAAGATGGCCGCTGACCACATGGCTAGTGGCCGGCATGGCGCGTCGAGTGGCACAATGCAAAAGGGCCCCACGCAGATCGTGGAGATGCTGGAGAGCTCTTCTTCGGTGCAAGGGCTGCTCGGTGGTGGGGGTTCTCAGTCCCCAAAGCACAACGTCGAGGATGCCTCGGTTGCTGCGCAGTCAGCTTTTCAAGTGTCTTCCAAGAGGTCTGATCCCACGTTACTCGGTGCCTCCACGGGTCCCTTCTTTGCAGGGACTGTGGATCAGGCTGTGAGAGGTCTGGGAGTCTGGGTCTTGTCAGGCTCTGGGCTCGGGCTCCATCGGGAGGCGGCGGCAAAGCAGACGTCGAGTTGCTGGTTGGTGCCTGTGTTCACAGGGTGGCCACTCCTAGGCCACAAGGGAGATTCTCTTCAGTCTTCTGTGCAGCAGAATGTCGAAGTCCAGTCTTCTTCTTTGTTTAAAGTTGATTTTAGGATGATCTGCTGTGCAATGGCACTGCTCCCACTCTTATTCCCAATCTGAGGGGTGGATCACCTACTAGGTCCCTCCTCTGGGAGGAACCAGGAAGGAGGGCGGTTACACCCCCTTTCCTTTGTCCAGCTCCTCACCAGGCATGGGTCTGGAAAGTCCCAGGACCGGTTTGGACTGGCTTATGCACGGGGACAACTTGTGTGCCCCGGGCATGTCTCAATCTATTCAGCCCGTTCCTACCCAATACACAAAACCCTGTCTGGGGTGGTGCTCGCACCTCCCAAGGCAGGAAACCCTTTGTCCAAGCTTCCCTCGCTGGAAGGACTCCCAGCAGCAGGAGGTCAGACTTGTGTCTGTGGTGGCAGCATCCATTTTGTGATGCTGAGGCTCTGGTTAACTTTAACCGGGGTTAAGGCTACACACATGTCGTGTCCCTCTAGAAGGGTGGAATGCTATCCCCGTCGACAGAACTGTCGAGGGGATAGTATTCCAATTCGTATGACACCTTACTCGACATGTTTTGATAAAGCCAAACCAAAGATAGCATTTAACCGCGAGGATTATAATGCACTTAAGAGTATATGGTATGGCAATATCCTGGAACAGCTTAGGGAGTGGTTCCTGACAGCTGCAGACGGGCTCAGCTCATACTAGAGCACCATCTCACATATTTCCAAGCACTCTGCCTCCAGGATTGATGAGGCCTTCCATAGGAGTGGCTGATAGGAACATATGTGTCCAGTTTAAGGGTAGATATAGGGATACTATATCTAAGCAAGAGGTGATTACACCAACTTACCCCAGCTGAGTGATCAGCCAGTTGTGTCAAATATGGAGGCCAGGCCAGGGGTGGCACAATACATGCTGCTGCCCCTGGTAGGCCTTGGAAACACCTATGCCCTGGGTACCTAGGGTACACTGTTACAGGGGCCTATAAGGTGAACCAGTTCCAATTGTGTATGCACCTAAGGTACATGGAGTCCATTTTAAGGAGAGAGCAATCAGCCTGGGGCCCTGAATAGCAGGATCCCAGGCCAACTATGTCAAAAACCAGCTAAACACCAGGAAAAAAGTTTGGGGGTAACCATAGTCAGATATCCACCTTCCTACACCGCATATGCCATCTGCGGTACAAAAGGGGGTGGTGGTGGTGATGGACCACCCCCTTTTGTACCGCTTTTGGCCGCCATAGGTGTGGCACTCGGAAGCTTGTTTCTGGTCCAGGGAAGACATGCTTGGCAGTTCGGGCTGGACTGTTCCCTTGAGGCACAGGGTCAGACTGATTTGCATATAGCCATGTCTGAACTGGGGTGGCAGAGTGGGCTAAAGAACGGTGATGGATTAAACCCAGATCTTTTGACTGGGTGTGAGTGTTTGATTGATTCAGATGCTCCGTCCATCACCACCCCCTTTTGTACCGCCTATGCCATCTGTCCTAATCCTGCTCAGGGGTCCCATCTCCCACTTCCCCTAGGGCCTGTAGGTCCCGTTCTAGTTTGTCAATTTGCGCGAGTTTGTCCTTACGACGTTTACCCATCTCCACCTGCACAAAATCTCTGGCCAGGGTCTTGTATGCCTCCCACACTATACCATGCGAGCTGACAGAGCCTATGTTATCAGCGAAGTATTGGTCTACCCACTGCCTGAACACTTCCTGGAACTGTTGATCCTTAAATAAAAACGTATCTAGTCGGGGGGGGTTAGCCCATTGCTGCTCTGGACCCCGGAGATATACTCCCACTGGGGAATGGTCAGATATCCCTCTGGCCCTATGACACCCACCCTGGAACAGACCGATGCACCCCACCTGTGTGGATAAATAATCAATCCTAGACCCTGAGCCGTGTGCTGCCGATACGTGTGTGTATTGCGGAACCAGGCGATTGTGCGCCCTCCAAAGATCCACCAGGCCCATAGCATGTACAAAGTCTCAGAAGTGACAAGTCCCTCCCTTGGCAGGCTGATTCTGTGACCTATCTAAGTCCCTCTCCATTACTGAATTCATGTCACCCCCTAGGATCAGGATCCCCAATGTAATTTCCAGCAGTAATTTCCCAATGTCGGGGAGAGTGGTGCTGTGTAGCTTGGGAAGGATGTACAGCGAACAGAGATTAAGTGTATTCCCCTCCCACGGAGCCGCCAGTGCAGCGTAGCACCCTAAGGGGTCCAACCATTGTCTCCCAATTATCAACGGTAGGGAGTTCTTAATGAGTATCCCCACCCCCCTCGAGTCTGTGGTAAAACCGGCATGTGCCTGCAGCGTATAGCCAAATCTATTAAGGGCCTTACAATGGTTCCCAAGTAGGTGCGTTTCCTGGAGTAGGGCAATGTCTGGTGCTTGTCTATGTAGGTATTGGAGCACCATGGGAAGCTTTATCTTGTTCTGTAGGCCGTTAACGTTCCATGACAAAATACTAATTTGTCGGGCAGGTGGTATGAGCATTATAGATTACTAACACGAACATCCAAGGAGACGAGTGCCTCCTCTCCCCTCCCCTGCTTCCCACTTGCCTACGAATAGTGCCTATGGAGCCAAAACTAATACATCATAGAAGAAGAATAAAGAGAAAAACACATATACAACCTTCTCCCCCAACCCCTAGAACTACCCCCCTCCCTGCTACCCTGCTACGTCGGCCAACGTGGCCAGACATCCCCCAACAAGCAGAGCGCCTGAAGCCCTTCCAACGAAAACCTAGGGGGTGAGTAATGCTTCCTAGTCCCGTATCTTGAGGGCTCCTGTCGGCCCCATACTTCAGTCTGTTAGCCACCACATCATGTCCTAATACCCCTGAACAGTGCAAGTACTAAAAATTACAGGCCTCCAACCCACATACTTTGAACCTCCTGCCCTCCTCCCAAACAGTACCAGATGGTCCATCATTGACTTCCCCACATCGTAAGGACCCCCCCTCCTGTGGTCCAACCTCCTGGACAGCGTCCATCGCGACCCCTGGTACACAGTCAATGCATACAGAGGAGAGTCAATATACATCACATGCACTCCAGCCGTCTCCTGCGCTTCAAGTCAGTCTCGGCCATCTCACTCCATGTCTGGCGAGGTCGAAAGACTCCAAGGCCGAATCCTGCTAGAGGGCAGAGTATCTCAGCGCTGTCGACATCCTCTCCCCGCTGAGCCAACCAAAGAAGTCTAAGATTATGGTGCCGTGTTTCTCCAGCCGCCCCCCGATCCAGGGGCCCCAATGCGCCCACGTGTTCCTCCAGCCAAGAATGTACATCCTCCGGGGAGTTAAAGAAAAAGGATTTCACATCTACTAACAGCTTGAGTTTTGCTGGAAAAAACATCATATATTTGATGCCCTTATCTCAAAGCACTTTTTTCACTCCATCAAAGGATCGGCGCTCCTGTTGCAGCTTCAGCGTGAAATCGGGAAAGAGCCTGATGGTGGAGTTGTCCAGGCGCAGATCTCCATGTTGGCGGTCTGCCTGCAGGATGGCATGACGATCTCTATAATTAAGGATCCGTGCAATAATTGTCCTCGGTGGGGCTCCCGGGCGCGGCGGACGAACCGGCACCCTATGAGCCCGCTCAATAGCGAAGAACTTCAAGAGGCGTTTTGGTTGTAGGTGCTTGAGGATGAGATCCTCCAGGAACAGGTCCATGCTCTGCCCCTCCATCTTCTCCGGCACACCCACCACGCGTATATTATTTCTGTTGGCCCTCTCTTCCTGGTCTTCCAGGCGAGCCGTTAACCCCTTCTGTTGATGTGACAGATGCTGTACCTGCTGCTGCAACTGTTTGGTGGTACTTTGGAGTTCTGCAATATCTGCTGCATTTTGAGTGGCTTTCTCCGAAGTTTTGTTTAAGTCCGCCCTCTGTAGCGCCATTTCGATGGATACCTTATCTATCTTCGATTCCAGCGTGGTTCCCAGCGTTTGTATAGCCTGCATGATCGATGTTAACGATGGCTTTTGTGCTTCTGCCCGGGCACCGGCCTGCGCATCGCCCTCACCGCCCGTAGTGGCCCTGTAGTTATCCATGGTGTTGGTCTGGGTCATCGTGGTTTTTTTTGGGGCCTCATGACCGTGCCTGACAGGCTGGGTCCACAAACGGGGAGGGGGGGACACTCTGTCCGAACCCCAAACGTTAGCTCTGCGCTCCCTTAGGATCTCACGTGGGTCGAGAGACCGATGCCACGAACAATCCTACGGTCAATGCAATCCGTCCTCACGAAGATTGCTCCTCCAGCCTATTCTCCACGTGGGCGCACCGTGCCGGGCCCTTCCACCCGATAGTCTCTCATCGACGCTCAGTGGACATGAATCGCTGCTTCCGAGCCCATCGCCCGTGGTGTTAAACAATGTCTGTGGCTCTCTCCCACCAACCACGCGCTGCCTGTGCTGCTGAGGCTCCTTCCACTTCCTTCCGAGCGCCCTCTCGCCCTCATACCTGCACTCTGCCTCCCAGCCTCTGCGGATGCCGCCTGCTGGGCTCCACCATGGCGACGTGCCCTCTGTCTGCCCTGGTCTAATGCCACCTCAAGGCGCCAGCCGTTGCAACCGGGCAGCAAGGATCAGGAGGTCTATTTATATGGCCCTACCTCCTTCAGCATTCAGGGGCCATCACCACCAGGTCCGAGTCCACATCAGTCTCTGGCCCGTGTATCAGTGCCCCTGGCTGTTTTTGGCGCTCCACTATTGTTTCCGCCAGTGCCCCCGGGGTCTCCGCTTCTGTCCCTCGCCGAAGAGGGGGCACTCCCACACCGGCACCGCCGGCGATGTCTACGGCGTCCGCAGTCAGCCGCTGGGCCCGCCGCTCACTTGGTGCCCGCCGCCGGCACAGCTCCTCCACCGCCGGCCTCAGAATCACACGAGGCTGGTGCCTGGAGCGCTCCTTCTCACGGTGTAGGCCTCAGGAGGCACCGAACTGCAGGCGGTCGCCGCGGCACTTCCGTGCGGGCGGGGGGGGACTGGAGAAAGATCTTCCGGCACCGGAGCACTTTAACTATGCAGATTTGGCCTCTAGGACAGTGAGGCTGCAGGATAAGTGGCGGATATCTGGGGCCTTCGGGTGTTCCTCACGAGAGCCGCGTTAGAGTGCGGCCATCTTAGGTGCCGCCAGGCCACGCCCCCTCCTATTGTAATATTTATTGGCCCATATCTTTGGTGAAAGTAGATTATAAAATATTTGCCAAAGCGCTTACTTTGCGACTTGATCCTATCTTATCTCACCTCATTGGTAAAGAGCAATGTGCATTTGTTAAGGGTAGATTAACTTTGCATAATTCTCATATTCTTTAATGTCTTAACTAAGGCTCCTTATCTCTCTTATTCTTTGGCTGCAGTTTCCATTGACATAGACAAGCATTTGACAGAGTTGACTGGTCTTTTTTGCTAAAACGTCTTACCAGGCATGGTAACTACTTGAGACAGCCCCTCATGCTTCAGTTTTTAGTTAATGGTCATACTTCCAGCTGTCATATGGATACTTCATTACATATATTGCGTTAAGTTAGCATGAGTGTATTACATGTTTAAACAGCCGGTTTGCCTTCGGCTTCAGTTTTGCACACGACACATACTTGTTGTTGTAGCTTTCACCCTAGAAGCGGTGAGGTGGTTTATTTGAGAATAATATGTTATTTCTATGCTATCAGCTTTGCCTGGTACACTTGGTACAACTGTCTGCACACTGAGAGCTGCACACTCTAAGATTAACCTAACACAAGGTTGCTGGGAGGCCTGATCCTCGCACCACATTAGACATAACACAAATAATGTTGATGCCAACATTTTGGGCTCTACGCGGGTTTAAGATAGAGTTACACGGAATGAACGTAGACACTTGGTGCTGCGCATGAAGAGAGCTGGTAGCTGTTGATGTGATCTGCTCCTACTGACATTGAGAGGTATGGGGGCCGCCCTGCTAAAGCCCGAATGAGACCTTCATATATATAAAATAATATGCTAGATAGGGTGCGCGAAATATAGGTGATATAGATTTCTATAGAACTTGCATTATAACATGCTAGCACCTTTTGCTTACTATGGATTAGTGACTATGCTGCTGACTCTGATTTTTATAATCTGCATTTTGGTATTATACAAGATACTGCGTTTGAGAACTTTGCATTGAATAATAAATATTTCAAACTTGCACTTGTGTTCTTTGACTCTCAGTTTTGGTTTGAAATGATTATATAACGAAAGAGTGTTCATGTGTTCCACGATTCCTGAGGTATTCTAAAGATCATGTTCTGGTTTGTCTAAGACATGGATCATTCCATAATGATCCATGAGACACTGTAGCTAGCTAGGTAAGGGGATTTCTGACACTGAGATGAGTTTTGGATCATCCTAACTCACTGAGGTTCTAGATCTCTATGCACAGTTCTGTGGGAGAACGGAAACCCTGCTACATGGCGCCCAACGGATTGGTTGGCCTTATTTCATGACACTCGAGTAGTATATCATTCATACCTTGACACCTTCATTCCCGTTTCCGGTAAACGGTGGTGTAGGAAAACCTACCTATTTTTGGAATAGGTCTTTTCAAGCTTGAATTCTTCTGTAAACGGTTTCTTTGAATTACTACCCAGTTGTGCTACAAAGTGGTCTTTGTCTTTTTTCACTTCCTGTGCTAACATGGCCGTGGACATAGCGCAGCATAGCCGCGTCGCGGTTCGCGACCACTTGCGGGCATATAATGTCCCTGCGGAAGGTTTGGCTGTGGTTCTAGTGGTGAGTGCGGAACATGCGTACCCGTACGAATTGTTTTATTCCTGGGTGACGTTTCCGGAAGTAGACGCTAATTCGGGTGTCTACCATTCATACACTGCCTCGGCTGTTCCGGCGGCTTATGCTCCGTACAGAGCACTGGAAGTACCTATAGATGTTTGGCAGCACGGAGTTTGGTTTGGTGGCGTCCTACCCCATTCTTTAACGGCTCCGAGGTTAGGTCCGTTGTCCATTCCGGGCTGGCCCGCCTTGGGTGGATTTACTCCTCATCCTAATCGCGCCACTTGTAATGTGGGTGATCTGCGGCGTCTGCATGATGTCGCAGTTGACGTGATTAGAGCGCTTGTTCATTACATTGGTCGTAATATTCATGGCGCAGCCCCCGCAGGTGCGCAGCTTCGAGCGGAACAGGCTGGTTTGAAAATCAGTCCTGTCTTGGTGAATTCCGTAATGGGCAGAAAGCCAGAGAATAAGGATGATTTTCCTTACTGGCTTGCCGAGAAATTCGACCAGCTGGAGGCTGTGTTTCCTAATACGAATCCGGGTGAAAAACACCGGATTCTTACGCTTAGTTTACCGAAGGATTTAGCCCCTGAACTTGCTGACTGTGAAACATGGGGTAAGACATTCGCAGCGGTTTACTCGAGGTGCTATGGCACCCCGTCTGTGTCTAACCTGTCTGCGGTCCTTAAACGTGTACAAGACGATCACGGACCGGAGTCGGCGGTTGAATTGGGTATGCGCCTGAGCGGCTCGTTTGAGACAGTTTGCGGTCTTATCCTTGCGAATGTCAAGGGGGATGCAGTGAACTTTCAGGTGGCCAATGCTCTGGCGTTAATTCCCGAAGCCGAGAAACCCCGTCAGTTGGCAAAGATAATTGTGGCGGCTTATAAAACGGTTGGCCGCACTTCTAAGGGTTTAAAAGCTTTTCCTGAAAAGGAGAAGAAGCAGCCCCAGGGACAGTCTTCGGAGACAGGTGGACAGCCCAAGTCCAAAAAACAAAATTGGCCTAAAAAGCAGAATCAGGGTAAGCAATAACAACAACAGACACAGGTTTCTAGTCCGGCGCCTTCACAACCTGCGCAGTCGGATCGAGTTTATGAATTGCGCGATCGCGCTACGATTAAATCGCCTGACAGATATCAGGCATCTGACCAACGCTCTCCTCGTTCCTTTCAGGTCTCATCGGCTCCGTCAACCGGTGGTGGAGGGGGCGGAAGGGGCAGGGGTGGCCAGCAAGGACGTGGCCAGCCCCGCACGCGAATAGAGGGGGATCAGCGGGACGACTCTACGCCAAAGAGACCGCAGTTTGCCAAGAAGAAAGTCGCAGCCTTAACGGCGCATCGATATGCCCCAGATAGTGAGAACGCGGCTTCGGAATCTGACGTGGGCTCTGACCTTGCTGGACAGCGCGGCGGAGATTACCATAGTGAGAGAGGCCCTCCGTCCACTGTTGAAGGTGACAGCGACTGAGACTTTTATTGTGATTGAAACAGCTGATACACATGTTGCTCCCCCTGAAAGACTTTTTGAAATTGTCCTGTTAATTGAAGGTGACATGCAGCGAACTGTAAAAGGGGTATTTTGGGAGAATCTTTCGGATACGTATGACATTTTGCTTTCGGAGGCTGACTGGCCCCCACCTTTTGTTCTCGCAGCTCCGCGAGGGGAGGAGGTAATCCTCCCCAGTTTCGCGCACACTGTATCGAGAGTGGAAGCGCTGCATTTTGCAGAAGAGTGGGCTCTGGCGCTTGCGCCGGCTGTGTACCGATATCAGTGTGGCTGGGATAAATTGTCCCCTAGCCATGAGATTCCTTTACGGTCACAGCCGCAGCCACAACCCCAGTATCCCATACGGCGTGAAGCTAAAGCTTCGGTCGCGGCTATCCTTGAACAATTGGAATATCAAGGTGTAATTGAAACGTGTGTGTCACCAATGAATAATCCCCTTTTTACTCTTAACAAGCCGGACGGCTCATATCGTCTGGTTTTGGATTACCGGCATTTGAACTCGCATTGCCGTAACTGTGCAGTACAGAATACTCACGGCTCTGCCCTAGTGAATAGTCTTGAGCGTAAACGGTTCAAAACCACGCTTGACATTTCCAATGGTTTTTATGCACATAGATTAGATGGTCTAAGTTCCCAATGGACCAGTTTTACGTGCGGCGGCGTACAAAAAATGTTTAAACGACTCCCAATGGGATATAAAAATAGTCCTGGAGTGTTTTCCGCCCGCATAGTCTCTCTTTTAGAGAGTTTCGATCCAGTTGCATGTTCGTATGTGGATGATATTTATCTCACGGACGACGAACTTTGGGTGCATCTGTGTCGAGTAAACAGCATAATTTGTAACTTTGCAGACATGGGTTACAAGTTTAACTTTGCAAAATCGCACATTGCGGAGTACACAGTGTTGTTTCTAGGTTATGAACTTAACCATGAAGGAAAGGGATTGGCTCCTCAGTTCCTGGAGAAGTGCGCGCAGTTGCGCTCTCCGACAACGCTGAAAAAATTACAGTCTTTACTGGGTTTTTTAAATTTCGGGAGGACATACATTCCGGAATATGCCCAGCGTATCAAGCCTTTATATGCCTTGGTACAACCATCTTTTTCCAAATCATGCTGGCTGCCTGAGCATTCAGCCATTCTGCAGTCCTTGCAGGCAGATATGCTCGCTTCTGACTACTTACAGACTCGTGATAACCAGACCAACCTGGTGATAAGAATTATCCCGGGGACGGTGGGTTTCACGTACCTGACTTTTAATGAAGGGGATACTGTACCTATTGCTTACAAGTCACACTTATACACTTCGGCTGAACTGCGTTTTTCCACTGTGGAGAAAGTTTTAACGGCTGTGCAGATGGCAATTCTTAAGGAACGTGCCCTGTCGCAGGGAAAGCGCATGTTGGTTGTCACCCCGTGTCCAGCCTTGGAGGCGGTCACGAAAGCCAGTGTACCGAATTCTAAAGCTTTGCACCCTCGGTGGATTCAGTGGGCTACATCCTTGACATCTCAGGATGTCACGTTTATTTTTGACGCCGCTTTACGGTCGCAGGAGTATTTACAGTATGAATTTGTTCATCCTGCTCCTTTAGCAATGCGGCCGTTGGAGGATTTCCATTGTATCATTTACACGGATGGTTCGGCGCAGGTTGCGCATGGCTCTAAACACGCCTACGTTTCCGCTTGCGCCATTGTAGTCGGTGCCATGGTGAACGATGAGTTCAAGTCCAGTGTTGTGCACACGCAAACGCTAGGGGACTGCACCGCACAATTAGCAGAGCTTCGTGCTCTTATGCTCGCATTGGAGTACGCTGATCCTTGTGTGACGACTTTAATCGTAAGTGATTCTTACTACTGTGTCCAGTCTTACAATGAGAACTTGTTCTTTTGGATTCAGAATGATTTTCGTGATTCCAAGGGTAGCACAATAAAACATAAAATGATCTGGGTCCGAGTGGCGGAACTTAAAGAGAAACTGCCGCTCGTGTTTGTGATTCATACTCTCGGCCACCAGCGCGTGGGGGTCCACGCTGTTGGCAACTCGCTTGCTGATGAAGCAGCGAAGTCAGCGGTATCAAAATACTTAGTTGCAGCAGTCACGAGGTCCAAAAGCAAAATAGATGATGACATCTTGGCGGCTGTTGCTGCCACGGAGAAGGGAGGTAAATATCCTTCGGGGTTCCCTTCGAAGTACACATACCACTTAAGTCCCGATAAGGTTCCTTATGTGAAAATTCCTGAAGTTGGAGAGCGTCTAGTTCCCAACTCGGATCGCAGAGCTTCTCTGATTACAGCGGCTCATGAAGGTGTGGCGTCTGCGCATGCGGGCGTCTCAGCCACTGTATCTCAGCTACAACAGAGGTTCTGGTGGCGGGGACTGTACAAACAGACGCGCGATTATGTCCTTATGTGTGACATTTGTCAGCAGATCAAGCCTTCTACTGCTGCGCGTCCGCCTCAGACACAGTTGTACATCTCTAATAAACCACTTGGTTGTGTTTATTTGGATCACTGCGGTCCTTTTTCTTCTGATACTGCGTATAAATACATCTTAGTAGCAGTTGACTCATGCACACGCTTTGTATGGGTAGGGCCGCATCGAAGCGCTGATTCGCGAACTGTCATTAAGGATTTGCGTGTCTTTGTGGGAATCTTTGCTTGTGGTACTTTCCATTCGGACCAGGGTCCGGCTTTCGCCTCTAAGGCGTACAAGGATGCTATGGTTTCGTTGGGAGTACAGGTGAAGTTTTCAAGTCCCTACAGGCCTGAGGGCAATTCTGTAGTAGAAAGAATGAACCGCGACTTAAAGCAATCTTTGACAGCCCGTGTTATAGGCACTGGTAGAAACTGGCTGACCCACCTCTATGGCGTGCAGCGTGCGCTTAATAATCTCCCTAGAAGGTCTCTGGGTGGGCGGACCCCATACGAAATGCTCTTTGGTATCAAGATGTACGTACCTGACCTTGATGGTGCAGACTGCCAGGCCCAGGCCGCGGCCTTTGACGTAGATGAACATTGCAATGTTTTACAGGATCTACAAAAGACCAGAGACAGTCTTGCAAAGGAACACTTGCCCTCCACGTCGGATGATGCGTTGCAGATCCCGGTAGTTGGCTGGCTACCCCAAGTTGGAGAACTGGTTCGAGAGAAGATCGATAACAAGAAAGAGTTTGGTCCCTCATATCGTGCACCTGTTCGGGTTCTTGGAGTGAAGGGCACAAGAACAGTCATTTTACCACCACTTCCAGGTCGTAAAGAAAACAGATTTATTTCTATTGACAATGTCAAGACACACAGGGTGGCCGATTCTTCATAGCATGACACCGGCTGTATCCTGTCCTTCCATGGTGAGGCACTCTGTGCTGGCTATTACATCTGGTGCAGATCAGGAGGTGTCCCTCGAGATGCCTGGCATAACCAGTCCTTCATTAAATACTATTCCTGTTACTAACATTGATGAGGTGACCTATGCAGATCCTGCTGATTTATCTATGTCCGATTTACAAGCTCGTTTGGCTAACCAATCCAGATTCTCTTTTGACTCTGATTCGGAACTTTCGAAGAAACCATCGACTATTACAAAATATGCCACGTTGTTTAAAAAACATTTTTTAATTCCACCTTGGACATACATTTGGCTGATACTATTTTTATTTTATCTTTTTATGTCAATTGGTTTTGTGTTTTATTTTTTCCGACTGATCGATGGCCATTATGTGAAAGAAAGAACAGGAATTCGGTACCTTAATGGAACATTGGCCCCTCTTTCCTCCTCACATTCAGTACACAGACTAAAGAGAGACTTACATTCAGTAGAGATTACTGCTTGGCCAGTCCTTGATGGGATTGTGTGGGATGCGGTTAGGTTTCAGATACATGGCCCCACAGAAGTTATTAATGTTCCTAATGTGCTTAGAGTAAACATGGGAGATGTGATTAAGCAAAATATTCGTTCTGATGATTGGGATCTTCAGGCCGTAGAAGCATTGTTCTCTGATTTGAAATATTATGCGGCCTTTGATGCTGAGGATTTGTACTTAGATTCTGTCAATTATGGTGATTTGTTTTGTTATCAACATTATGGAAATCATTTCTTACACAAGACAAGTTCCAGGAGGGTTCCTGTGAATTACACTCAGTGGGAACATTGCCCTACTCCCTTACAGGGGAGCTCAAGTACATTTCTGGGAAAATACTCTTATTTTACAGATTTTAATCAATCAAATCCTGAGTCGTTTTATTTTAAAGTGAACCAGAAATTCATGCCCAAAGTTAGACTTACTGATACAAAATTGCTGTATTCAAAGTCCTTTTTAGAAAGGTTATCTGTGGATGGCTATGAGTTATGGAAGGATGCTATTGACCTTAAATCGGTTTGGGGTACCAAAGATTGGCAGGTACAAGGCACTGAGGCTTTGCATCGTGCATGTCTCATCCCGAATCACATGTTGTTTTTAAATTCTACTATTTCCCAAACAACATGTTTTGGATTGGCTACATCTAAAAAATTAAATACCCCTACTATCCCTGACTTGGAAGAATATTCAGGTTGGAGTAATTTCACTACAATATCCATCAGTGGGATACAAGCACTTTTGCAGAATTCCTCCTTTAATATTTCCCGTTTTGATCCGGAGGGGTGGCTTTTGTGGCAAAGAAGCTCTGATGCTTGCCAACGTAGGTTTTTGGGTTTGTCTGAAGGTTTTACGCACATCAGGCCAGATCCCAGGTTTGAAACAGATCACACTGTTACTACTTATTCAGTAGGCAAATTGTGTCAGAACTGGTTACAACATTCCACTTTGGCTGCAGTTAAACTGCATCTGTCCCAGTTGAATGAGAATATAGAGCTAAATGATTTTATAAAAGGCCCGACTAGGGGTAGATCTAAACGCTTTCTTTATGCTGTATACAATGAAATTTGGAAATTTTCACAGGTTGAGGCAGCTAAACGCCTGAGAGCGATTGATCAAGCAAATTTGGAAAAAGTGCTAGCAGTAGTAGATAACAGTATTAACATGCTTTCTTCCAGGATTTACACATTGGATAATATTGTTTCTTCTGTTGTTGATATTGTACATGATGAAGTGTCCACGTTATACCATGGTCAAAATCAATTGCGTTCTGTAATGCAGTTTGCCTGGACTCTACAGACAATTAAGGCAGGTCGAGTTCCCTGGACCTCATTGAACGTTTCATCCCTTTTCGCCCCTTTTAATCTTACTGAAAAACAGCGCATGCTTTCAATGCGTGATGCATCATTTTCTATGTTACATATTGAGAAGCTAGAATCCTTGCCTTTCTCAGTTGCTGAAGCCACTACTGCCACGTGGCTTATTCATGGTTTAATTACATTACCATTTCCTTTATATAAATTTACTAACTGTATGCGGTATATTGCTATAGGACGATATGAACCACTAGGCAATGCATTCCTACACGAGGCATGGTCATTACCATACACATACAGATGTCTGAAGGATGGAAAAGAAGTGAATCTTAATGGTGAGGAATGCACACAGTCACCTGACCATTCATTAATATGCAGACACATTCAGTTACACGGTTCTTGTAATCAGGACCGCCCAAATTTAGCATGTGTTTTAAAAGGCACGCCAGTTCCAGCAGTGGTTCCCACGTTCACATTATTAGCTAATGGTAGTTATTTACTTTTGAACAACGAATTATGTTGTGGTTTATTAAATGGTGTGGCTTATGTGGTAACTGTATCAGAGCGTGTGGTGTGCTGCAAGAATGTTCTATACCCACCCACGCATGGGTCTTCAGATGTCTCCATCTGGCCACGGATTCCAACCTTGGAAGCAAAATTCAATGGTTTAAGCAGAATAAGGGCCCTTTTGTCTCAAAAACAAGTGACCCTGAGTTCGGCCCGGGAAACTTATGTCCTTCACATAGCTAACACCCGCACAGAGGTGCAGGCGCTTTTAAATACTGATTTGCCGTTTCATTTCTGTGAGCTGGTGCACCAGATTTTTAACGCTTCTTCAACGACTGGGCTTGCACATTTTTTTAAATTAGTAAGCAGTGGCCTCGTGACTACGTTTGAAAAAGTTTTTGGTATCATTCCCACGTTTTTCCACACTATTTTTTCGAGTCTGTTTGGTGGACTACCTGTGTTGCTGGCTGTAGCCGCAGGCATTCTGTTGGTGTTTTTCTTCATAAAACATGGATGCCCATCCTGCGCAAGACGCCGTTCAACGCCTCCTGACACTGTGCCGTAATCGGATGCTCAATTACTATGGAACATTGCCGCTTGCAGCATTAAGCACGGCCTATAGATTGTCATTTCGGTTCACCGACTTCACGTGTGTCCAACCTGTGTTTCACTGCCTGAGCTGCGAGTTCGATTGGGCCATTGATTTGTGCCTATGCTTGAGGACTGCTCCTGACGTCGATTTTGATCAGCTAATGCGTCCCGTGGTGGCTCACGAGCTGATCTGTTCTGGCGAGAGAGTTATGGCCTTGGCAGCGATAAATGGAGTTCTGGGCCAATGGGAGATCTCTGCAGCGGCGGATGCCTTTCTGACACACAGCGATCTGGTGAACCCACCGAGTTGTCCTCTGACGTTACAGGAGGATCCGATGCTGGAGGAGCACGTATGTTCTTTCCCATTGCTAAATTGGATTGCTGAGCTATTTTCGGATGATGGCAGTGATTTCATGCTGGAGGCTGTTGCAACTTTCTTTGCATATACTTTCCAATCGTGAGATGCCTGGGAGGAATGCTTTGTTGTGATATATGACTTTCCCCTCGCTGAATTGGAGGGATGGACTATGTTCAGCTGATGGAGAGTACAATCACGTGATGTCGCTGGGGATAACGTTAATGTGGCACATGACTTTGGAAATCGGATAAGTGCCTTGTTTTTCTCTCTTACAAACATTTGAATTGATGGGACCTGGTCCTACGTTTCATATTTTTGAGACCTGGCGGATGACTTTTGGTTCAAAAGTTTTGTTTTTATTTTTAGATTTGAGGCCACTGTAGGCATTCATACATATTCATTCATACATATTTTTAGCTTATTTTAGCTCAAGATTATTGATCTTTGCTTTCAATTGTTGTGTCTGATTTAGTATTGCCTTTTCCCTTATGTTTGACGGTGCTCGGACCAATGGGGGGGTGTCATATGGATACTTCATTACATATATTGCGTTAAGTTAGCATGAGTGTATTACATGTTTAAACAGCCGGTTTGCCTTCGGCTTCAGTTTTGCACACGACACATACTTGTTGTTGTAGCTTTCACCCTAGAAGCGGTGAGGTGGTTTATTTGAGAATAATATGTTATTTCTATGCTATCAGCTTTGCCTGGTACACTTGGTACAACTGTCTGCACACTGAGAGCTGCACACTCTAAGATTAACCTAACACAAGGTTGCTGGGAGGCCTGATCCTCGCACCACATTAGACATAACACAAATAATGTTGATGCCAACATTTTGGGCTCTACGCGGGTTTAAGATAGAGTTACACGGAATGAACGTAGACACTTGGTGCTGCGCATGAAGAGAGCTGGTAGCTGTTGATGTGATCTGCTCCTACTGACATTGAGAGGTATGGGGCCGCCCTGCTAAAGCCCGAATGAGACCTTCATATATATAAAATAATATGCTAGATAGGGTGCGCGAAATATAGGTGATATAGATTTCTATAGAACTTGCATTATAACATGCTAGCACCTTTTGCTTACTATGGATTAGTGACTATGCTGCTGACTCTGATTTTTATAATCTGCATTTTGGTATTATACAAGATACTGCGTTTGAGAACTTTGCATTGAATAATAAATATTTCAAACTTGCACTTGTGTTCTTTGACTCTCAGTTTTGGTTTGAAATGATTATATAACGAAAGAGTGTTCATGTGTTCCACGATTCCTGAGGTATTCTTAAGATCATGTTCTGGTTTGTCTAAGACATGGATCATTCCATAATGATCCATGAGACACTGTAGCTAGCTAGGTAAGGGGATTTCTGACACTGAGATGAGTTTTGGATCATCCTAACTCACTGAGGTTCTAGATCTCTATGCACAGTTCTGTGGGAGAACGGAAACCCTGCTACACAGCAGTGGTTCCTCCTTTGGGGTAGAGGAGATTCGCCCCGCCTGCTGCGACGCTCCTCTGCCCTAAAGTAGGAATTAATATAATAACATTTTTAAAAGGGCCTCGATTGCTAACTGGAGAGTGTGGGCGGGTGTGATTATTGCTGATTGACAGCAGCTGGGATGACACCACAGACGGCAGAGTGCGCATGCTGGATTGGCATGCAATCTTCTGCCTGCACTTATAGCAGCTGTGTTAAACATCCTGGGCCTCATTTATGAAAAGTGACGCATTGCTGCGTGAAAACAGCGATGCGTCACTTTTCACTGCGCCCTCCTTGCGACACCAATGATGCGTCATATTTACAGTATGGCCAGCAAGGGGTTTTATTATCTTTCTATTTCTCAGCACTAGTAGGGCCTGTTGTGAATAATCAGGATACCTAAAACTGTTTTTAATCAGTGGCTGTGCTATGTTATTAGCTTTTAGTGAAGGAGTCCCAAAGGATCAGTACAAACAGTGTTACCACACTAACACAGTAAATATAGTAAATAGTGAATAAATGCAAAAAACCAGGGTTTTGTATTGTCTGAAGATTATTATTTGTTTTCAAGACAAAAACATATTTTTATACAAAAGAGATAAACATTCATGTAAAATAGGGTACATACACAGATACTAGTTAGATATTCAAGGTATCGGTGTTTCCTCCTTTGATATATCTAAATCATAAGTCCAGACTGCTCAAGTACAATGATACAATGATTTCAACTCCAAATCAGAAGAAAATCAAAGATGATATATTAAATCAAATGCAGAGTTGGACTAAATAGTCGACGTTTCGGTCTCTTTAGGAATTTTTCACAAGACCATCATCAGGACAAAATATTTCTACATACAGTAGATGACCCTTTTTACTTAGATAGAGATAAGTCCCTTTTCTAGTCAGGACGGCAGCAGCACTTTCAATTGTAGCGTTGATGCAGGGCAAAGAAGTAAATCTTTTTATGCCAAAGTTTGCTTGTATTATATACAGGAGTGCTGACAAAAAATTTTCTGACAAGGTATCCAAGTTTTGATCAATTCCAGAACACCCGTGTAGTTTTCGAATCTTGATCGTAACCGCGCCAAACTCCAAACGAATCATGTTAGGGCATGTAACGTTACATTGTACTGATCCTTTGGGACTCCTTCACTAAAAGCTAATAACATAGCACAGCCACTGATTAAAAACAGTTTTAGGTATCCTGATTATTCACAACAGGCCCTACTAGTGCTGAGAAATAGAAAGATAATAAAACCCCTTGCTGGCCTTTCTCTTATAATAAGTACTGCCCGAGCCCGCAAGGGTATATTGGGTTGCTCACCTACATATCTTGTATATTTACAGTATGACGCATCATGGCGCAAGGAGTTACAGATACGTCAGTATTTTTGACATATCTGTATCGCGCAAAAGTGACGCATTGCTAGAGTGAGTCACAAAAGTGACGGAACTCCAGCAATATGTCCTTTCACATGGGGAAAGCCCCATGTGCAAGGGCCTGCGTCAGTCTTACGCCTGCTGTGAGGCAGGCGTAAGAAATTGACGCATTTGTGTCCTAGAAGTGGCGCAGTGAAATCTTATAGATTTCACTGCGTCACTTCTATGACCCTTTCTTGCAACAGATCGCCCCCCCTGCATACATTATGCCTGGCGTAGGTATAATGTAGAGCAGGGGTTTACAAAGTGACGCATCTACCTAGATGCGTCCCTTTGTAAATATGGTGCAACAAGGCACATTTTTTACGCTGCTGGTGCGTCACAAAAAGTGAAGCACCGGCGGCGTAAAAGTGACGCATGGCCTCATAAATGAGGTCCCCTAAGGTTTGCAGAGGTAGGTTCCCAGTCTCAAACGGAGCGCTGCGTTAGCCTGCTCTGTCCAAACCTGATGCTTCTCACATGGTTGCCGACAACAGCATGCGAGAAGCCGCAAGATTGGTTAGGTAGACAGTTTAAGTTGGAGGAAACTGAAGTTTTATCCACCCTCGACCATACTCTTCAGCATCGAAGGTGGCAGAACCATCACTGGTGCTGCTAAGTGGATGTCAGTGAGTTTGCAGCTCGGCTCCTTCACCCTCTGTGCCGGCGATCACGGTCACTTCTTTGGTTCACACAGCGTTTCTCCACCAGCACCTGTGAGCCCCTTGCGTCCTGTTATCATGCGGAGGATGTGGCATTGCCCTGTTGTTCACAGAGAGGGCCAACCAGTACTTTGTCCTGCAGAGAAAAAAGGGGCACAGCAAGGGCCGAGGTGCCGGGCTGGCTAGTAAGATGAAGAGATGCCAAACCCTTGAATAATATGACCTAATAAAATGTTGTTTAAAAAAAAAATATGTACCCGTGTATGTGCAGTGAATGCAGCTCTGTGAATGCATGACAGCCAGCTAGAATAAGAGCAACCACTTGCAGTGTGTGTGTGTGTGTGTGTCAGCAAGCCACTGTATTGTTGTTGTGTGCCTTACATACTGCTGTTATCTTTTAAAACAGATTGAATGAACCTGCAGGGTGTGGGTGCGCGCCAACTTGCTGCATCTCCTTCCTTTGTTACTGGCCCTAGTGGGTGCACAGCTGTTGGTAACACGGCTGATTATAGACAGTGTAGCCTCCCACAAAATTAACATTTGCCGCCCCAGGTTTTATAACAGTAGGTCGACGGCCTTTCCTGTTTATTATACGACCATTTGTGCACATCACTGGATGTCGAGCCTTCCTTCCTTAGAATGTTACCAAAGAGTAATTTACCGATGCTGTCTCCTAAAGCCTTCCCTGTGTGGCCATAGTCCTGTTTCGGTGACTATATGTGCTTGCGGTTGGCACTCGCACAATGTGGTAGTTTAATCTCTTAGGCAGTGGTAGTTGTGCTGGACTAACTTCAAAATGGGTTTTAATTTGGTGATCTTGGAAGCGATGGTCCCATGTACAAATGAGTCCTCTTCCAATTAACTTGCAATCCTTACATTATATTCTTGTTCGGAAGAAGAGGCTTTTGTGTGTTTTAATTACCCCTGACAAATGGGGCACAAAGTAATCTCTTTAGCGGCAGCATGTCTGCCTTAGGACGGAAGTGAAGCACGGAGGGAACATCTAAAAAGAAAGGTGAGAAACTGCTCTCTTGCCCAGGAGCTAGTAGAGCCTTTAAGCACCCCCTTCTTGCCAAACGGGTAGAACGGGAGTGAGCTGCCAATTCCATTCCAAAAGGAAAGGCAAGTGAGTGGCCCCAAAGAGAGGAGAGTAGAGGAAAAAAAAACTTGCGAATCTCACGTTTACAGGCTTCTAGTTCTCTCCGCGCCTGCTTGTGTCCTGAGCTATACATTCCAACATTCAGGATTGTACTGTATGCTCACCACCACCTTCCAAATATTTGAGTGCAGTTCCCACAGCATAGATTGGTCTTTGTCAGACTGTTTGGAGCGTGTACTCGGGCTGGTCTTAGAGAGGCCTCCAGCTTCTAGAAACAATCAACTAGAGTGAGGAGACACTTCAGCCATCACCAGCCAGCTATTCATTTGAGCACGTCATCTGCTGCCCTGGTAAAGGGATGGCTTGTCTACACATCTCTGTGTTAAAAGCGAGGCAAGGCTAGGTCAGAATTCTGCATTTTGCTTTCTTTTGTCATCTTGCTGGAGAGAGCATTGCCACGGGAAAGTCTACTCCTTTTCATTGTACGTAATTTGTAACTTTTTGCACACCTTTCTCTTCTTTCCTCTGTTTGATCGATCCCCACAAGCTTTGAATTGCCACCCTGTTTTTAGTCTAGGAGGGCCTCAGACTCTCCATGCCCCTTAAAATGTTTCACTGGGAACTTACCTCTTTGCACCATTCCTTAATTTTCTAATTTTTAGTGTATTAGCATTTTGCTCTACAACTACTTTTTTCCTCGCCAAACGCAAAGAAAATCTTCAATTGGGAGTGATGCATTTTTACAAGTTGCTTTCTAAATATGACCTAGATGGGCTTACAGCTACCTGGCAATCACATGTATTAATAAAGTGAGGGTGTGCCCCCCCAGTATAGTAATGAACAAGAATGCAGTATGTTGTGTTAGAACTGTTGTTCATCGTAAACCTGCACAATCGTAAACCTTCCGCTAGGACACTCTCACTTTGCCACTCCCATGTCACCAGCCACCACTGCATACTTCCAAATATTTTCCATTACAATAGGGAGTTCAGCAGGGTTGCCCTTTATCACCACTGGTAAAATGTATTCTAGCCCTTTGAACCATTCTTATTTCTTATCTAACATACAAACAAAAGCCAAACAACAGCGGAGCCCAATGGAGGTAGCCAGAGCAAGTACAGAGGACAAACAGAACCCCACAAGCCTCCCGGACGACCAGCCTAGGACCTAGGGGTCTGGGAAGGGCAAGAAGAAGAAGATTAGGAAGAAGTGGTTCAGTCCGCAGAATAACAGGATCCTGATAAAGGAGGTGGTAGAACACCATCAACTACTGTTCTTAACCTCCACTGTGTCACTGGCAAATAATAATGGAATATGGCAGACATCGTGGATAAGGTGAATGCACTCAGAGTGCTGAAGAGGACAATGAAAGAGGTAAAGAGGCGCTGGTATGATGTGAAGCGCAAAACCAAGAAGAAAGTCGCAAACAACCGAAAGGCAGCAATGCAGACTGGAGGTGGGAGTCCTGCACCACTGGAGGAGCTGGATGAGATGGAGGAAATGGTGTCCGCAGTCATCAGTGGGGAGACGGTTGCAGGAGTTGGGGGCCCGGACACTGATCAACATGACCGGACCCAGCAACAGTCTAAGTAAGAACCAGGGACTGGGAGCACGGGAGGAGATGGGGACAATGGCACTTATGCACAATTAAGCATAGCACATGTGCGGATAAACCATGCCCCAGACCCCCAAGAGTTGACAATGTACAAGTACCAACACACATCTGTAATGTCGTCGGAATGTCCACTGTCCTGCATCAAATAAGCAGCTCCCCGAAACAGTCACAATGACCACTGTCATGCAGTCAGAATGTAAACATGTACAATGTGTCAACATACATTTGAACACAATGTTAAAATGCATTTCCCCTTCACATAGCAGGGGGAAATACAACACCTCCTGCAGAGCAGGCCGAACTTCTCTTCTCTGATGATGAAAAAGACTACCACACCTTTGAATCTGACACCCTCCAACAGCTCATGGAGAGCCTCTGCAGTCAACTTCCAGGCGCAGGGCAGCCCAGCTGCTACAAGGAGAACCCACCCCTGCACAGAACACACAGCAGGCAGCACCCACCACCACGGCTGCCTTCCAGGACCCCCACAACAAACACATGGCCTTCCAACGCTGTGTGTTGGGATGCCAGGAGAAGCTGGCTGAACATGTGAAGGTGGGGTTTTACCACATGGCAGCTAAATTAGACGCCATACGTGGGTGTCTAAGTCCCATCAGGGACCACTCACAGTCCCTAAAAGGCACCCACAGTCCGCTCCATGCTCTCCAACAAACCATGGCTGACATCACTAGAGCCCTGACTCAGAGACAAGAACGACTGTCTAGACAGAGTGGCGCCAACGAACTCGCCCGGGAGTTGGGACACATGTGGAGAATCATGGAGAATATGGAGGCGGAAAGAGGAGCTGCCAGTGGTAAGAACGATGCAGTAGCATTGATCTCCGCCATATGGCCTGTTTCTGCTTGGTTCTTCCTTCTGCATCATCACCTTCCACTGTCCCCGATGCACTCTGCGACACTCACCTTGGACCTCAACATGGACTGCCATATTCTGTTTGGTCACCAATGACACAGCTATCAGACTGCAGACTGAACTCCTCCTCTTCTGATGTACTTGTATTTCCCTGAAGGACTCTGGTTGGCACCTTCACGGGCCAACAATGTAAAGTGGGGTTTGCATGGCCCTGTCCTGCTCCATCTTCAACACTCCACTGAATGTGCAATAAACATTCATATTCACACAGATGTGTCATGTCTATGATCTTTCAAGTGTGGAACTATGGATGTATGTAGGGTCATTGATTCCCCCTTATGTCTCATGTTGCTCATGTTGTGAGACTTAGGCCACAGGGTGACACATTGCCGATTACAGTACAGGTGACGCCAACACTACAACGGAGACACATGCATTAGTTATTTCCTTGTCCATCGCAGGACGGAACCACGCCCATAGCCCCGGGGTTATTGTTCACACCCTGACGCTGGACTGGCATACGCCAGGCCAGCCCACTCCACTTACGCTCACAGGGGGACGACGACAACGCTACATGTCTCAGGTCTTCCCTGTAGGGATCTGCTGCTCACAAGTCTAGTTGTCAGCATGCCACAGCCAATCCCTCATGGCTGGTATACACCCATACCACACCCATCCAGCACAGGTGTCACAGGACATGTGACCCTGCCAATAAAAAGGGGCCTGGTGCATATGCAGGATGCTATTTCCAATCTCTAACTGGGTGTCTCCATGTGGTTATCATTAATGCACGAGGGCCTAGGGCCCTGCCACCTCACATTGCCCAGTGCAGGGGTGACATGATGGCATCTGCACCATTAGACTCAATCATAAAGGGTCCATGACTTGCGGTGCACAGACTTGGTGGCACCGGATATACTACGGCAGACAGAGGCACACCGCCACGGGACAGTGACTTTCCGTGCACTGAGGTAGGGGGCACTTAAAGTGCTGAGCAGGTGTGCAGCCTGTGATGATGCGCCATCCTGGCGGTCCGGACTGGTAAGGATTTGTATTAGCCCTGTTGGACTGCAATGTAGGCCTGAGTCAGCGGGCAGTGTGGGCCTACCACACACATGGCGTTACCTCAGGGTTCACAGAGTTAGTGGTACCTCAAGAGCAGAGCAGGTGTGCAGCCTGTGACATGCCTTGTGCACTGATTTGAGCTCTGCCATTGAGAAATCAAGATCCAGAATCAAGTGTGTGACCTGGTGGCCCGTGTTGTGAGGCTGCATGATGTGGAGGGTGAAATGGTCATGGGCCCCGGGCTTGGAGCTTGCACCGGGACGTGGTGGGCCGTCTTAGAGACACGCCAGTGGTGGAAGGTGAGCGGTGAGGCCTGGTTGCGCAGGGGTGGGCAATGACCACTGTGCGGCGGGAAGGGCTGGGGTGTAGCAGCCTGTGTGGGCAGGGGCGGGCAAGCAATGGTGGCGTGTGCAGCTGTATGGACTCTGCCATTCATGTCTCTTGAAACTGTTTCAGATAAGGGACCAGGGGGACTGCAGTGTATACTGGCACTTGGTTGGAGACACACCGGTGGCAGCAGGTGAGCAGTGAGGCCTGGGTCTGCAGTGTTGGCACTCTCTCTCCCTCTCCCTCGCTTTCTCTTTCACTCTCCCTCTCTTTCTCCTGCCCTCTCCCTCTTTCTCTCTCTCCCTCTCTCTCTCACTCTCGTACTCCCTTTGTCTCTGTCTCTACCTCTCTTTCTTTCCCTCTCCCTCTCTTTCTCTCTCCCTCCCCCTCTCTTTCTCTCTCCCTCTCTCTCTCTCCCTCTTACTCTCTTTGTCTCTATCTCTCCCTCTCTCTTTCTCTCTCTCTATCTATGTACTTTGATGAGCGCATGACACACCCTCTTATTGTTGTTATTGTTATTGTTAGATTCGATTTATATAGCGCCAAATCACCGACAGGTCTCTTAGCTAAGTATGGGCGCAAAATCCGTTCCGCTCGCGGATTTTGCGGATTTTCGGTAAATTTGCAATCCGCAAGATTTGCGGATTTCCCGCAAAATCCACAAATTCGCACGCTGCGGATTTTTTTTTTCTTGGTGATACAATTTTGCGGCGCGCGGCGTTTACTTCCCGTCATTCATCGTTTGCCGAGTTATTTTTCTGGATATTTTGCGAGTGCTGCGCCATTTTGGATCTTGCTGCGGGATCCCACGGGAATTTGGCAAGCGCAATTACGTAATCGCGGCTTGGCAAATTTCACAGCGAGAGTTTGTCAACGCGAGTACGCCGTGATCACGTATCGCGGTACTTCGCAATTGCGAGCTTTGAGATGCGGCGAGCAGCAACAATCTCGCACTCGCGAAAATATAAAATTTGCAATTCTGCACAAGAAATCCACCAGCAAGCAGCATAAACCTTCTGGAAATGATGATTTTTATCTGAATAACTCCTCAGGTTGACATTTGCCTGCACTTTTTTGCGAGGAGTCCGTTTTGGGGAGGGGGGGGGAGGAAGGAAGTGCCCCACAGTCTTCAACTTCCTGTTCCTGTCCAGCAGGCTCCTCCCAGTGCTTTGTCCATCTCCTGGTCACTTTTCATTTGGATCTGGAGCTGGAAGGATTACTTTTTGTGGATGCTGCTGGATATTTGGATTTGAGGCCTTTTTGACTTTCTTTGGATCACTTTTGGATTAGAAATTTCACAAGTAAGTTTGTTTGGGGCATTACAGTTGCTGTAACTACAATTTTGGAATTTTCGATTTTTGGGCTGTTTTGGGGCCTTTTGCACAGGGGTACTCAGTGGTGGGTGCACTGAGTCTTTCTGTGGGGTGTTTTGAATTTAAACATCATGGAGGGGCTGGATGGCTTGGGATTGTGCTGATTTTTCTGTGATTTTCATTTTTTTGGCCTGTTGTGGCCTTTTCACCCGGGGTAGTGAGTGGTGCATGTGCCTAGTCTTTCTGTGAGTTGTCTTGAATTTAAACATCATGGAGGGGCTGGATGGCATGGGATTGTGCTGATTTTTCTGTGATTTTCGTTTTTTTGGCCTGTTGTGGACAGGCCATGTGGTTGGGGGCCATTTTGAGTGCTGCTACAGGCCCTGGCCATGTGCTGTGATGGAGGGGGCCATTTTGAATGCAGGCAGTGTTCTCAGGCCTGCGCCCATTTTGCCTAGCTTTCATCCATTATGCCCAGGGGTAGTGAATGGTGCATGGGCCTAGTCTTTCTGTGGGTTGTCTTGAATTTAAACATCATGGAGGGGCTGGATGGCATGGGATTGTGCTGATTTTTCTGTGATTTTCGTTTTTTGGGCCTGTTGTGGACAGGCCATGTGGTTGGGGGCCAATTTGAGTGCTGCTACAGGCCCTGGCCATGTGCTGTGATGGAGGGGGCCATTTTGAATGCAGGCAGTGTTCTCAGGCCTGCACCCATTTTGCCTAGCTTTCATCCATTATGCCCAGGGGTAGTCAGTGGTGCATGGGCCTAGTCTTTCTGTGGAGTGTCTTGAATTTTAAACATCATGGAGGGGCTGGATGGCTTGGGATTGTGCTGATTTTTCTGCGATTTTCGTTTTTTTGGCCTGTTGTGGCCTTTTCACCAGGGGGTAAGCATGGGCGAATTTTGCGGATCTCGCGTTCGCGAATTTTGCGGATTTGCGGATTCGCAATCCGCAAAATCCGCGAATTCCCGCGAATTTGCGGATTTTTTTTTTTTTGTGTTCGCCCGTGTTTCTGCCAGTTCGCGAGGGTTTTTACAATTTCGCAATTTGCGAACTTACCTGTCGGGTCGCAAGTTTTGCGAACTTGTTGTTTCTACATGTCCAGCCTGTTTGGGACACTCTTCTTCATCACTGCCACTCTCTGTCACCACTGCCACTCTCTGACTACTCATGCCACCCTCTGGCCCACTCATGCCACCCTCTGTTTCATCACCACACCCTCTGGTTGTCCAGTGTACATTATTTTCGGCAAAGCAAAGCACACCTTCCCTGCCTCAAGTGACTTGAATTAATTTGGGGCTGATTAATGTGTCACAGAATATTTTTTTAGCTGGCACCTGCTTCCTTAGTGCGCCCTGATTAGTGATCTTTTGCACTTGCTAAGTGCTTTCATTGTTGCAAAATTAGTTACAACACCTGCCCTGCCCCAACTGACAATAATGAATTAGGGGCTAATTAATGTGTCACTGAAAGAATTTAAAGTTCCAGCCTGGCACCTGCTTGTCTGCTCCTTTAGCTGTAAATCAGGACCTTTGTGGCATACAGTTAAGGTCAGAGCAGGGTCACACAATAGTTGCAAGCAGGCAACCGAATTCTGGAGGGCCCCCTCAGGAAGCACTACAAAGAATCGTTACAAATCATGAGGTTGACCTTTTGCACCTGCTCATTGCTTTTGCTTTTGCTGAAATCGTTTTTCGTTTTTTTTCGCGCTATTCGCGGGGCGCGGCGTCGTGCGAAACCGACCGCGGAAGCCGCCAATTCGTGCGAATGAGCATTTTATTTTTTTGCGGCTTGTTGTTTCGCGAGTTTTTTTGCAGTATTTGCGAGCCGCTTGCAGCGCAACACGCGAATTTACCCCAAGGTCGAGTACGGGCGCGGCCATTTTGTTTGCGTGACGTATTTCCGTTTCCGCCCGCTATGTATAATCTCGCGCAGTAAGCGCATTGCGAGTAGAGGGTCGCACGAGATCGCGCGGGAAATCTAGAGGTTCACACGAGATCGCGAGGAAAATCTCGCGCGAACTTACTTTTGCGCTCGTGAACGGGCGCCGGCCATCTTGTTTTTCATTCATTTCCTGTGTCTGGGCATGGTGTTTAATCCTCTTGGTATCTTTGCCATCCTTTGCTTGTTTTCAGTTTTTTTTTTACGATTTTGCTTCTTATCTATCCCTCTCTTTTCCTAGCTGTATATTTTTGTCTTTTCTGCTATTTTTCTTTACTTTTAAACTACATTTTTAAACTCTTTTCTTTTCTTCTTCCCTATCCTATTCTTTCTTAATTTTCTACTTCTTCCTACCTTACCTGCCCAGACCATGGTCAAGCCAGGCGCCGTGAAGCTGCCCAGGCACTTGAGGGCCGCAGCGGCGGCGGGGAGAAGTGCTGGACCCAGTGGCAGGACAGCATGCGGGAGATTGAGGGGGGAGCAGGTGACGCGACGGGAGATCTTCAGCCCGGAGGAAGTGGGCGCGCTGGTCTACTTCGTCCAGCGCCGCCTGCCTAGGACCATCGCGGGAGGCGGCAGGATCGCGGCCGGCGGGTACAACATGCGGGAGCGCCGGAAGCGGTGGGAGAAGGTGTGCTGGGCCATATCCCACCTCTACGGGGTCCAGCGCACCTACAGCCAGGTCACCCATCGCTGGACGGACCTCCTGGACCGCGAGCGCGACCTGCTGGACCAGCTCGGCTTGGAGATCCCCGGGCTTGGTGAGTAGTAGTAGCCATTTAATCACTCACTACTATGATGTTTTCTCCTGCTCTGTGTTGTTGTATTGCAAATATTTGTTTTTTACATGGAGCAAGCCAATAATGCCGCTGATGACGATTACATTGTAGTTAAATTATATTTCAAAATCTTCTGTGCATTTCAGGTGCACTGCTCTCCTTCTCAGTGGCGTTGCTACTATGCTTATTTGTTTTCTATTTCGTGGTCTCATTGGCCTGAGTAACTATTATGTATGAGTGTACTTCACAGAACTGCGTAATGCTAGACACTAGGGGGCAGATTACATTTACAAGCCCCTTGCGCCACGTTTACGTTGCCTTGCGTGACGCAACAGCGGCGTAAACGTGCCGCATCCCTGCGAGTCATTTACAGCATGACGCATCTAGGAGATGCGTCATGTTATAAAGCCATGGGCCTGCACCACAATGGGTGCGTTCCTAGTACGCAGGGTGGGCGCCGCGGTCCAGCGGCTGTGCGCCTCGCAAAATTGCCTGCGTGAAATGTACAAGATTTAACGCAGGCACTTCTGCGACGCTGCTACGTCAATTCAATTCCTTATGTCTGCTCGAAGCAGGCGAAAGGACTGACACAGCATGTTAAGTATTGGGTGGCCCTGAGCATTACTGGAGTTGCATTGCGTTGGCGACGTGACTCCAGCGATGCGCCGCTCTTACGTGACGAGATGCCTCACGCAAGTGCCTACCCTTGCGCCAGGGCGCGCCGCATTGTAAATGAGGCACATCTGCCGTGTCGCAAGGGTAGTTTTGCGTGACGCATTTGATCTGGCGCATCTCTGGAGATGCGCCAGAACGCGTAAGTAAGTATGCCCCTAAGGGGCAGAATTGCAATTACCGTCGCATCCCTGCAAAGTAGCAGGGATGCGCCATTAATTGTGCGGCCCGCTACCACCACCAAACATGGTGCGCCGTATTTGCAATGCGGCGCACCATGGGCCCAAAACGTCACCGAAGCTTTACTGCTGGAGTTGCGTCGCAACGATGGCGCAGCTCCATCAATGCTCTGGGGTACCCTATCTCCCCAATGCTGGGTCAAGCCGTACGTCTGCTTCAAGCAGGTGCAGGGTTTGTGTGACGCATCATTGTCCTAAAGGTGACTGATTGATATTTTGTAGATTTCCCTCAGCCACTATTAGGATGTGTTCCAGCGCAGGAATGCCCTCCCTTGCGCCGGAACGCCCCCTGATGGCGCAGGGCTTTATAACGGGATGCATCTCCCAAATGCGTCACGTTGTTATAATATTATACGCCGCACCATGGCGCCCTTTTTTGTTTAGCTGCTGCGTCACAAAAGTCACGCAAGAACGGCGCAAAAGAGCCGCAAGGGCTTAAATCTGCCCCTTCCTTTGTAACCCTGACAATAAGAAAAATAGTGGCGGTGGATTGATAGTTTGACTATTTAAATGACTGGTAATGTAGCAGGCAACTGTTAGTGTTGTCACTGATCTGACTGAAATCACAATGGAGTTTGTCTGTCACTTTGCGTCTTGCCTGCGGACTGCTGCCTGCCAGTCCTAGGTGAACGTTTCAGTACTTTGTTTAGTGAGTTACGTGACTTTCGAAGTCACAGGTCCGCATATAAATGAAAAGTAACCATAATCAATATAATTTCGCAGAAATATTTTGTTATTGTTCTTTTGAAATGTTTGATTTGGTTGACATTGACAAGCAACAATCATCCATGTTTTCTGTTCTTTCTTTCATGTTGTACGTCAGCTCCCCCCAGGGGCGAGAGGAGGACACAGGAGCAGCAGGCGGCGGATGCTGTTCATCAACAGGGCCAGGATCGGGCAGGCGAGGGCTCCTCTGCTGGCCCCAGTAAGTTTTCATTTTAGACTAGTACCTATTTTTCCTAGCGTTCCTCATTTGACTTTTTTCAAAATTGTCTTTGCTCTTCTTGTAGACTGTATCTAAATTCTTATCCTGCCTCTACTATGACTCCCTGTGGTATTACTAGATTATTCTTATTAGTCTGTCTGTGTAGCTAACTAAGATTGCACGGTTGGCGAAACTCCCATGATTCTAGTCAGCAATAGCTCTATCAACTTAGTGCAGTCCTCTGGGATTGTCCATAATGTCTTTTGAAGTGTTCTATCTGGACTCATGCTTGCAAAAATTGCAAAACCTTTCGCTCAGTCACTCTAGTCTGGACCAAAAAACACAGATTGTATTTAAGTTTAAAAGCTTTATTAAAAGTAAACACATTTATTAAAATGAAGTCATAATAAAACTAAACGTTTAACTGATAATGGAAAAGTGGTTAGTGCTGACGATTAATTGAAGACATTTCTTGTGGTCGAGCCGAGCTCTCACCTGGTTTCAACTTGATCTTGTTGTTAGAAGTCCATCTTCTGTCTGTGTGGAGAAAAATGGTGCGTGTTAAAAAAACAGCCTTCATCAGTTGTGCCAAAAAGTGCAGCAAGACAACCTTCCCTGGAAAAAGGGACATTTTTTTTTAACTTTAACGACAGTCACAAATTACATTGTTTTCACATGTCTTCATTCCTAGACCAAATACTAGTGACTGCTTTATTCTAACATTCTTAAATGTACTTTGTAGGTGGAACATCTGGTGGCGGGGCCAGTGTGGAGGTGGTGGTGCTCGACACCGAGGCGGAGGGCGAATCGGGCGATGCTTCAGGGGAGGAGGCGGCGGCGGCAGCTGTGAGAGTTGAGACGGTGGTGGTGGCGGCCAGAGGTAAGCTCTTATATATTCCTTACTTATTGAGATTGAAGACTAGCTGGGAAGGCAAGAATATGAGATGCATGGCTGGGTGAATGATGAAGCAATGATGGGTGGAAGGACAACAGCCTGGGTGGGTGACACAGAAACTGTATGTGTCCATATACCTGGATCATGCTACTATCTGACTCTTAGATAGCATATGTGTATCTAGAGCAGGGGTACTCCTAGTACGGCCCGCGGGCCGGTGGTGGCCCGGCAAGCCTTCGTTGGCGGTGCGCTGACCTTGCAGACAATCACTGCTCCCCCGGCCCCCACAGAGCAGAGGCTTTTTTGTATTTCACCTGTTAGCGCCCCTGCATCTCCACTCTGACAATCACTGCTCCCCCGGCCCCCACAGAGCAGAGTGGAGATGCAAGGCCACAAAGAGGTGAAATAGAACTAAGCCTCTGCTCTGTGGGGCCGGGCAAGCAGTGATTGTCAGGGTGGAGAAGCAGGGGCGCTAAAACAAACAAAGCCTCAATAATATGTTAATGGTCTTTTAAAGACCTGTTAAGTACTTTGGTGTTGTTGTCTGTGTGTGCGCGTTGAGGAAGCGGTCTCAACCCGGGCTGAAGGCTGACACAGATAGACACACACACAGTGAGATGACAGAGGGGGAGGGAGAGGGAGGGCAGGAGGGAGAGAGAGATGGAGGGAGGGCAGGAGGGAGAGCAGGAGGGAGAGAGATGTATGTAAATGCTGGGTCTGGTGGCTCAGTGGATGAGGGCATCTGCTGCAGGGACCTGTGTGCAACCTCATGGTCACAAGTTATCGTTTTGCTTTAGCCCCGCCCCCTCTGACTCCGCCCCCACCAGTGCGGCCCTCGGCCCCAAACTACACTGTAAATGTAGCCCCTGAGAGAAAGTTTGTGAGTACCCATGATCTAGAGAGAGTAGACGGTCAGTGGATGAACTAAGTGTAACTTTGAAGAGCATGTAACACTAACACTGCACCCGCACGTCCGTTCCAGTGTAGGAAAGGCAAGGAAAAGAACTTTTAATTTTGTCCAAATACTACCATAAATAGTAGCAGTAGTTTGTATTGCAAGCACTGCATAGATCCGGTTATTATGGTGGCCACTCCCTACCTCTCTTAATAAGTTTAGTAGTACTCAGTCATTCATGTGTGGATGTATCACTGGTCACTCAATAAAAAGCAAAGCACCTAAAGTCATCCCATATATAAGCAAAAACATCCCATGTGAAGTGATAGATAATCAGATTATTTATCTTCTTCAATTTTCCATTTCTAGTACTCATTTCCACTGTAGGGTGAAAGTTAAATTAATTAAGCAGTAGCCCTTGAGTTGTAACAGAGTATTCTCAGTGCCACCCGTACTAGAAAAGTAAGAGATTCACCACCTGCATGTACTGGACGGGTACAGTAACGCAACGGCAACGCAAGTCTAGGTCACTCCTCATGGCGTGCGTCTCTTTTTCTCGGGTGCAAGTTTACCGCGCTGGCATTATGCCGGCTTGCAGAAAATAACGTACCAATTTTCCAAAACAAGAGATAAGAAGAAGAATAAGACTGGTGTACTTTCATAGTCGACTCCAATGGAAGTCCACAGTGCTCGTAGACTTTGTTCCTTAAACTCCCACTAATGTTAGAGCAAGGATGAAGAAGTGTGAGGTTAGATAGATACTGGCCTCAATAGTTATGTAATGCGCTTGCAAGTTGCTAGTTGTACTGCAACACAAATTTCTGCTGAATGATTGAGTTAATCTAAAAGAGCATTGGTTACAGACTATGTCTTTCTTTCTTCATATAGGTTCTCCTTCCAAACGGACAAGGAGGAAGGAGCTGGCTAGAGCGGCCCGGCAACGGAGGATCGAGGCCACTGTTGCGGAATATCGGCGGCTGGTGGCCCTGGAGGACGTGGAAAGTGTGCAGTCGACAACTACAACAACGTCGTCTGCATCGGCCTCCGTGGCCCCACTGGCTGCCACCCAGCACAGTGGTCCACCCAGACTGAGCCGGGCTGCCAAAGGCAAACGCCACCACCGAGCAGCAAGGCCAACAGCTGCCTCTCACAGGCATTGCACCTGCAAGGCAGTGAAGGCACGCCTGCGCCGCACCACCCTGATGGTGTCCCGCCTTCAGCAGGAGCTCGCCTTGCTCCGCGAGGAGCATGATGCCCTGGCCCAAAAAGTGAACAGCATTCACCCATAGTGTCCCTTGCCCCTTTTTTAGAGACTTTTGGGGGGTGGGAATTGGGAGTTGGGTTTTTGGGGACTTTTGAAGGACAATCGTTGGGGTTAGGGAGGGTCTTGCGGGAGATTATTTTGTTAGGGATATAAATATACTTTTTCAAACTTTATCTGAGCATACCTGTTTTTTACTGCTTGCCTGGTGGGTGGGGGTTTAACGTTGACTGTTTTCCTGAAAGTTTAGTTCCATTTTCTTCCTTTAAGTGTAAATGCCCAAATGTTTTCAACACTAAGTGCCTCTCACAGACTCAGTGAAGTGAATCCAAGAGTCCTAGGACTTTAGTAGTACTACCTTCAGTCTCTCGTCTCTCGTACTAATACTCCATTATACCCCCAAACCACCAAACGCTTATCTTACCTGTAATTTGTGTTTGAAAGTAGGGCTAGACCCAGGGCTGGCTCCACGGGAAACACCGAATAACGTTGGCAATCTTGGTCGGATAAAATTTCCTCATAGCGGTGGTACTATTGTTGTGACACAGTGGCAGTTGCATGCCTATGAAAAAAAAGAAAATGAAATCTGGTTTGTCCTCCTGAGCAATTCAACGGTACAACTGAGAATATAGCATGTGACAGAAGTACAGTAGAGCAGTGCCACATTGTAGCCTAACAAATGGTAAAGTATAACTACTAATTCGGTTGAAGTTCTTTCACATTAGCAATGGTTCTTTGTCAAGCTGAGTAAGAATATATCATCGACAACTGTGGAAAGAAAGAATGCGACAGTACAGGGCCTGTGTGGAATTATTGATAACGATATTCAACATAAGGTCTCTGTAGCCAGATACCCGAGAGCCTTGCTGGTCACTATAAATCCATTCACAACAACACTCAATGGGGTTGGTCTGGAAGGTGTCCGGTTTACTCCCCGTGATCCAGTCGATGCAAATATGGTTCCACTTCCAAATGTCACCAACACCCAGAAGTGTAAACACAGGGTGTTCGAGGCATTAGGCGGGGGAGAAAAATAACAAACTAAAATAAAAAATGTGGGATGGGTAAAGGTAGGGTCAGCAGGGAAAGGATACCTGTAACAGAAGACAAGACAGGCATCAGTGAAGTGCTGTCCTAACATACAAGAAGAAGGTATAGTAGATAGAAAAGGAGAAATTGCTTTTTTTCTAGGTGTCCCCTCACTCACCAGGGTTGCCCCTTGGTGACATGCTTCATCATTGGGGCCATCCCAGTCCTCTACGGCCTGGGGCGTGCTGCGACTTGCGAATTACGTAGGAGCACTTACAAATGACTATGTGTGGTGCAGATGTGATAGTGGAGTGGACTAAGTGATGTGTTAAGGGATCAATGTAGAAGCAGAGAGAGAGCCAAGAAATGCAGTCACAGTCAGAGAAAAAGGCAAGGGATACTGTATCTATGTGGTTGTAGTGGTCCTGTTGGAAGTGGTAAGTAAGTTGCCCGCAGAAAGAAAATCCTCCTATTAGCGGCACTCCTCCATTGCAGCCGACGCTTCGTCCATCGATGTTGGTCACCAGAAGACACCCTGTCCACTGCCTGCCTGATGCTGAATTGTGGCTCGCTACTGTGAAGCCTGACTCCATCCTTTTTTCCCCATTGCAGAGACTGAAACCCGGCCTGTAATTATTCAACGAAAAACAGGAAGTGATATAATATTACAACACCACTGATAAATAAATATAAGGCATGTAGGCTGTGGAGTGCAAAAAGTCACAATTTGTTTTTCCTAGTAGACAGTACAATGTTTTTGAAAGTGCGTACTCTGAGTCACCTTTTGAAGGATGTATGGGCAAATTAATGTATCGGATCTTGCCCCTCAAGCTAGGTGTACTGTAAACTGTGTTTTAGAACAAAATTAGATCTTCCTAGCAGTGCTCCCACCCAGACCCTTACTAAAGCCAGTCGCAAAAATGTAGAAGACCCCCAATCAAATCTCAAAAAACGAGGCCTAGCAGAAAACTGGTGACAAAACTTACTTTGAAAGTAAAAGTAGGCCGAAGTACCCTAATTACCCATTACCCACCGTGGATTGCATTCAAACCACTTGCAAGCAACAAAGCAAAAGTAGCCATAGCCAGCATCGCTCCAAGACTCGAAATCCCCCCCACTCAAACACATGCAATAGAAATACTGCTAACCCTAACGAACCCTAAGTTAAGAATAGTGGCAAAGGCTTTCTTTAACTATGCCAAATCCCCCCTTTCCCACCATGGATTTTCTTCAAATGACTTGCAACCAAAATTACACATTCTCACGAGTGCTCTAAGACCCCAGAACTCAGTTTGAAAAATCTAGAACACCCCGAAACACATGCAATCCTGCTGCTAGGGCTAACCCTAACGAACCCTAAGTTACAAAAAGTGCCAAAACTAAAGGCTTTTCCGCGCGGATTTTGTCCCAACCACTTCTACCCGGTATTAGACCTTCCCAGGAATGCTCCAAGACCCGGCAACCCACCCGCCAAGAAGCGTAACACCCCCAAACAGGCCAAAAGCAAAATCTCATACTTGCAATATTTCTGGGCCTTCGGTCCAAACGCGCTGCGTAGCTAGGCCATAAGTCGGGGTTGGCACGACGGATTTCCTGAAAAGCAAATGCAATCAAGATTAGAGTGTCCCAGCAGTGCTCCCAGACCACGAAACTCACCCGCAAACAGACGGAACCCCCCCTAAGAGCACCTCAAAGGCAAGCAAGTCATCAAAAACACAAAAAAAATTCCGCCTGGGATTTGGTCCAAAACATTTTTATCCGGTATTAGAGCTTCCCAGCAATGGCCCCAGAGCCGTCAACCCAGGAGAAAACGAGTAGAAGACCCCCAAACAGCCAAAGAGCAAAAGTACAAAAATGGGGACTTAGTCACTTTTTCACAAATTTCCCAAATCACTCCGCGCGCGCTCTGCAGCTAGGCCCTAAGTCCCCTCAGCCACCATGGATTTGCTTCAAACCTCTTGCAAAGTAAAGTATATATAGCCAGCAGTGCTCCCACACCACGAAACTCACCCGCAAACACCAGGAAGTCCCCCAAACAGGCCCCCGAAAACGCTACATAGAGCAAAATGTCAGAAATAGCCCAAAAAAAAATCGGCCTGGATTTTGTCCCAACCACTTCTACCCGGTATTAGACCTTCCCAGGAATGCCCCAAGACCCGGCAACCCACCCGCCAAGAAGCATAACACCCCCAAACAGGCCAAAAGCAAAATCTCATACTTGCAATATTTCTGGGCCTTCGGTCCAAACGCGCTGCGTAGCTAGGCCATAAGTCGGGGTTGGCACGACGGATTTCCTGAAAAGCAAATGCAATCAAGATTAGAGTGTCCCAGCAGTGCTCCCAGACCACGAAACTCACCCACAAACACCAGGAAGCCCCCCAAACAGGCCCCCGAAAACGCTACATAGAGCAAAATGTCAGAAATAGCCCAAAAAAAAATCGGCCTGGATTTTGTCCCAACCACTTCTACCCGGTATTAGACCTTCCCAGGAATGCCCCAAGACCCGGCAACCCACCCGCCAAGAAGCATAACACCCCCAAACAGGCCAAAAGCAAAATCTCATACTTGCAATATTTCTGGGCCTTCGGTCCAAACGCGCTGCGTAGCTAGGCCATAAGTCGGGGTTGGCACGACGGATTTCCTGAAAAGCAAATGCAATCAAGATTAGAGTGTCCCAGCAGTGCTCCCAGACCACGAAACTCACCCACAAACACCAGGAAGCCCCCCAAACAGGCCCCCGAAAACGCTACATAGAGCAAAATGTCAGAAATAGCCCAAAAAAAAATCGGCCTGGATTTTGTCCCAACCACTTCTACCCGGTATTAGACCTTCCCAGGAATGCCCCAAGACCCGGCAACCCACCCGCCAAGAAGCATAACACCCCCAAACAGGCCAAAAGCAAAATCTCATACTTGCAATATTTCTGGGCCTTCGGTCCAAACGCGCTGCGTAGCTAGGCCATAAGTCGGGGTTGGCACGACGGATTTCCTGAAAAGCAAATGCAATCAAGATTAGAGTGTCCCAGCAGTGCTCCCAGACCACGAAACTCACCCACAAACACCAGGAAGCCCCCCAAACAGGCCCCCGAAAACGCTACATAGAGCAAAATGTCTGAAATAGCCCAAAAAAAAATCGGCCTGGATTTTGTCCCAACCACTTCTACCCGGTATTAGACCTTCCCAGGAATGCCCCAAGACCCGGCAACCCACCCGCCAAGAAGCATAACACCCCCAAACAGGCCAAAAGCAAAATCTCATACTTGCAATATTTCTGGGCCTTCGGTCCAAACGCGCTGCGTAGCTAGGCCATAAGTCGGGGTTGGCACGACGGATTTCCTGAAAAGCAAATGCAATCAAGATTAGAGTGTCCCAGCAATGCTCTCAGACCACGAAACTCACCCACAAACAGACGGAACCCCCCCTAAGAGCACCTCAAAGGCAAGCAAGTCATCAAAAACACAAAAAAATTTCCGCCTCGGATTTGGCACAAACCACTTTTAGTGCTTCCCAGCAATGGCCCCAGACCCGTCAACTCACCTGCAAAGAGGTAGAACAACACCCCCACAAGTGCTGAGTCTTTCTTCATTGGGCGTAAACCAGCCCTCTGCTTTGATGGAAATAGGAGTCTGGAGGAGGAGGATAGAGGAGCATGTTCTTCTGAACTTGTGAACCTGAGGAATGCAGACTGCGGCACCTTCAAATAAATTAGCAAACAAGTGAAGACAGTTCTGCTGATGGGCTTGTCTTTGTGATTATCTGATTAAAGTTTGAATTATATTAACTGTGCACAACAAAGAAAGACAGACACACAGGAATAAAAGTGAATAAGGATGAAAAAGAAAGTTATTGATTCGTTGTCTCATTTTCAGGGCTCGAAGTCGGTATCACGGTCCAGGAATAAGAATAAGGCTTCGTCATCATACTCTGCGAATTCAGCCCGGGTGAGGTCAGTGCCACCTGACAGAGTAGAAATTCCCTCATCTATGGTGCTGGCCACCTCCTCTTCATCCGGCACGCTCTCTCGTACTCTTATATCTGGTGGTATGAGGTGCTGATTCATCTTGATCATTGTTAACCTCTCCACATTTTTGGGCGAGAGGCGGCTCCGTTTGGGAGTTACAATCCCACCAGCCGCACTGAAAACCCGTTCAGAAGACACACTTGCGAGTGGGCAAGACAAGTAGTTTATAGCCAGGTTGGTGAGCTGTGGCCACAATTCTTTTTTCCCATGCCAATACGCCAATGGGTCAGAATTAACATAGACCTCTGTGGAGTCATTCAGATAGTCCTTCACCATCGACTCAAGGTCCTCCTCCAAGGTTCCTCCACTTTGCGTAGCTCTTGCTGTGCCTCTGACCTTTTGAGAACCAAACCCACGCAGAGCTAGCCAATCCTCTTCAGCCTCCAATGTTTCTGTTGTCTTTCGTGCAGATGATCCGGTTGCCGGTGTCTTTAACGGCTGAGAGGTCACTTGTGCCACAGCCACAGGTGCAGAAGTGGATTGTTTTGACTGGGGATGGCCTGCTGATGTACTGCCATTTCCTTCAATTTCCAGCCGTTCTGTTTCAAACTTCTTGGCTGACAAGGCTAGCCAACGTTTGTACTTTGTAACATCTTCATCACCAAAAGGAAAGAATGCTCTGCCTGCCAGCGCCTTTTTGTAGCGTGGATCCAGAATAGTAGCACAAATGTAATGCTGTTCTGAGTGGATCTTTTGAAGACGTTCATCACCTTGTAGGAGCTCTAATAATTGCTCAGCCAGAAGCAAAGAGTCTTTCTTTTTGTCATCTTTTCGAAACACAGAACACACCTCCTTCAGTTGGTCCTCCAGCATGTACAACAATGGGATAGCTTTTCCCAAATTAGAGTCCTCCTTGCTGACTGCACGCGTGAAGACCTCAAAAGGACGAAGCATGCGTGTTAGGCTTTCAACTATGTTCCATTGCGGCCCACCCATCCTCAGCTCCTCTATACCCTCTTTCAAGAAATATTGATCGAGTTGCGTATACTGCTCATACAGACGCTCAAGCATGTAGAAGGTTGAGTTCCAACGTGTTACCACCTCCTGGATGAGTGCTTTCACTGGCATTTGACATTGATATAGCATGCTCCTCAGCTGCTTCCGGGCCTTAAAAGAATGCCTGAAATGCTTGCAAATTTTTCGGCAGTTCTCCAATACACTGTACGCTGCACTGCTTTTATTACCCAAGAATTTTTGGACAACCAGGTTTATACAGTGCGCCAAACACGGCACTCTGAAATAGTAACCGTCCCTCATGGCCTTAACTATATTGGAGCCATTGTCCGTGGAAACATAACCAACCTTGCGTTTTAGTGGGGACAGACAGTTAAGGACCTTTGTGTTAAAGACATCCAAAATGTTTTCTGCTGTGTGACGTTTCTCCAAACCAAACATGGCTAGTGTTGCATGTTTCCGAGCACCTTTAAAAACAATGTTAGTGTCAACACCTGAGTTTAGCTTTGCTTTAGCCCCTGAAAAAGAGACCCAGTGTGCAGTGATGCACATGTAATCAGCGCCTGCGCCACTGGTCCACATGTCTGTTGTCAGATGTATAGTGTGAACAGCACTCTTCTGCAAAGCTGCCCCAATCACCTTCAGAACATCTTCATGTAGTGCTGGAACCGCAACTCGGGCAAAATAGAACCGGCTAGGAACCTTCCATTTAGGGCAGAGCACTGCCACTAATTCTAGAAAACCAACCCCTTCTACAAAAGAAAAAGGGAGAAGGTCCAGAGCTAGCATTTTAGCCAGCTTAGTGTTATACAGACGGGTCATTGGGTGGTTGCGTTCATATTGCGCTTCTGTAAACAACATCTTTTTAATGTTGCCCTGGACCAATGATTTACGGGATGATGATGATCTCTTCGACCCAGTTACGCTCGCTGATGAACTTTTCCGCATTGATGTCTCACTCTCTCCCACACTCTTAGTGTGGCTCCCATGGGGTGTGCTGCTGACATGGGAACTGGGTGTAAGTGAAGTGTTTGAATCGTCTTCTTGTACCTCCTCGTCATCAGCAGATGACAAATCAACGTTTTCATTACGTGCAATTCCGGCTTTCTTGACCGCCTCTAGGTGCGGAAACCATTGGACAGGGTGCGCTCTCTCAAGATGACCTCTCTGGCCTCCGGTACCATAGTTAGAACCAAGCTTACCACGACTAACTAGAAGCTTACAAAGGCTACAAATGGCTACGTTTTCCTTTTTTGGGCAAACACTAAAGAAGTCCCAAACTGGAGACTTGAAATGTCTTCGGGGGCCGGAGGAGGCGGCGATACTGGTGGTGGTGGTCCTGCTGCTAATGACAGATGAAGTGGAGGATGTGGATTGCCGAACTTCAGTACGTTTTGCACTTTCACCACCACGAATTGAGGTCGAGGACGAGGTGGGTACCTTCTTGCGAAGAAATATGGAAGCGGTAGGTTTTGGTGTACTACTTAACTCCAAATCTAATGATTCCATTTCCATTGCCTCCTCGCCGACATCATCATCACGCTCAGCAGCTTCTCGGGATAGGGTCAAAATGTCTCTTTGCTGCATGCCCGGTGGGGCTGCAGTGACCTTTGTGATGACTGGCTCGTCGTCATCGTGAGAGGCTTCATCACCAGCAGTATCTGTCACTTCTTGTTGAGCCTCATCACACTCCATAGGTTTGAGTTTTTGGACGACCTTCCTTTTACGCTTAGGTAACGGTGTCAGATCATGGTGTGCCTCTGCCTCACTGTCAGACCGCAGTTGTGGTTCCCAAGACAGATCACTTGCACCAGAACGAGGTGGGCTTGAAGAAGATGTAGACACCCCCCTTGATCTTTTCCTTGCTAGGGATGTGGAAGACAATGAATGATCATCAGGAGGAGTGGCTTCCAATGATACCTCAGCTTCATTGTCGATTTCCAAATGTGCCCCTACTTCGGGAGGAACAACTATTGTGGGCACTTGTGAACGTCCATGCACCTTTGCTTGCGCATCTCCTTTTGCTGCCTCTCCTTCCACATGTACTTGGGCGTGTACTTGCACATGGTGTTGTTGTTGCGGCTGTGGTTGTTCAACACTTGTCAGATGAGTTACAACAACCTGTGTTGATTCAGGGTCATTGCTGCTACTTTCTTGCGATGAGCCAACATCACTGGTCGATGGTGATTGGAGAAGTACACTGACTGCCTCTGAAGCACTCAAGGGCTTTGACTTAAGTTGGCGTGGTGGTGGAGGCACTGAACCCAATGGAGCAGGGGTGCTGCTCTCAGGTTGGTCCCCAGCAGATCCTGCTGCTGCAGGCGTACTTTTTTTTTTGCTCCCAAAAAAAGTGGCGGGTGGCACACCAGCCTCCTTGGTAACTTGCTTCTTCTGCTCCTTACTAGCAACTTTCTTGCTAGAGGAGCTACGGAGAACTTTCTTTGGGGCCATCTTCTTCAGAGCAGGTCAGACAGCAGGCCGCAGTTGCACGAATTGTAGAGTTGTCTGAGGCCAGACGTGACGTCGCGTGACGTTATGCTGCACACACACACCGCTGCAGGACTTCTTCCTGGCACTGGTGGTTCTCTTGAGTCTTGTGCACCTAAAAAAAATGGAAGACAGAGGAACATCAGTTCAGTTATAGAGCACAAAAAAATCGAACAACACTGCAAAATCAGCACAATCCCAATCCATCCATGCCCTCCATAATGTTTAAATTCAAGACAACCCACAGAAAGACTAAGCCCATGCAAGACTCACTACCCCTGGGCATAAATAAAGGTTGAAAAGTAGGCAAAATGGTTGGAGGCCTAACAACAAAGCCTGCATTCAAAATGGCCACTTGCCTGCCAGCACATGGCCAGTGCCTGTAGCTGCACTCAAAATGGCCACCAGCCACATGGCATGTCCCTCCCCATGAACACCCCCAAAAATCGAAAAACACTGCAAAATCAGCACAATCCCATTCCATCCATGGCCTCCATGATGTTTAAATTCAAGACAACCCACAGAAAGACTAGGCCCATGCTAGACTCAAATACCCCTGGTGAAAAGGCCACAAGTACAGGCCCAAAAATCGAAAAACACTGCAAAATCAGCACAATCCTATTCCATCCATGGCCTCCATGCTGTTTAAATTCAAGACAGCCCACAGAAAGACTAGGCCCATGCTAGACTCAAATACCCCTGGTGAAAAGGCCACAAGTACAGGCCCAAAAATCGAAAAACACTGCAAAATCAGCACAATCCTATTCCATCCATGGCCTCCATGATGTTTAAATTCAAGACAGCCCACAGAAAGACTAGGCCCATGCTAGACTCAAATACCCCTGGTGAAAAGGCCACAAGTACAGGCCCAAAAATCGAAAAACACTGCAAAATCAGCACAATCCTATTCCATCCATGGCCTCCATGATGTTTAAATTCAAGACAGCCCACAGAAAGACTAGGCCCATGCTAGACTGAAATACCCCTGGTGAAAAGGCCACAAGTACAGGCCCAAAAATCGAAAAACACTGCAAAATCAGCACAATCCCATTCAATCCATGGCCTCCATGATGTTTAAATTCAAGACAACCCACAGAAATACTAGGCCCATGCAAGACTCACTACCCCTGGGCATAAATAAAGGTTGAAAAGTAGGCAAAATGGTTGGAGGCCTAACAACAAAGCCTGCATTCAAAATGGCCACTTGCCTGCCAGCACATGGCCAGTGCCTGTAGCTGCACTCAAAATGGCCACCAGCCACATGGCATGTCCCTCCCCATGAACACCCCCAAAAATCGAAAAACACTGCAAAATCAGCACAATCCCATTCAATCCATGGCCTCCATGATGTTTAAATTCAAGACAACCCACAGAAAGACTAGGCCCATGCTAGACTCAAATACCCCTGGTGAAAAGGCCACAAGTACAGGCCCAAAAATCGAAAAACACTGCAAAATCAGCACAATCCTATTCCATCCATGGCCTCCATGATGTTTAAATTCAAGACAGCCCACAGAAAGACTAGGCCCATGCTAGACTGAAATACCCCTGGTGAAAAGGCCACAAGTACAGGCCCAAAAATCGAAAAACACTGCAAAATCAGCACAATCCCATTCAATCCATGGCCTCCATGATGTTTAAATTCAAGACAACCCACAGAAATACTAGGCCCATGCAAGACTCACTACCCCTGGGCATAAATAAAGGTTGAAAAGTAGGCAAAATGGTTGGAGGCCTAACAACAAAGCCTGCATTCAAAATGGCCACTTGCCTGCCAGCACATGGCCAGTGCCTGTAGCTGCACTCAAAATGGCCACCAGCCACATGGCATGTCCCTCCCCATGAACACCCCCAAAAATCGAAAAACACTGCAAAATCAGCACAATCCCATTCAATCCATGGCCTCCATGATGTTTAAATTCAAGACAACCCACAGAAAGACTAGGCCCATGCTAGACTCAAATACCCCTGGTGAAAAGGCCACAAGTACAGGCCCAAAAATCGAAAAACACTGCAAAATCAGCACAATCCTATTCCATCCATGGCCTCCATGATGTTTAAATTCAAGACAGCCCACAGAAAGACTAGGCCCATGCTAGACTCAAATACCCCTGGTGAAAAGGCCACAAGTACAGGCCCAAAAATCGAAAAACACTGCAAAATCAGCACAATCCTATTCCATCCATGGCCTCCATGATGTTTAAATTCAAGACAGCCCACAGAAAGACTAGGCCCATGCTAGACTGAAATACCCCTGGTGAAAAGGCCACAAGTACAGGCCCAAAAATCGAAAAACACTGCAAAATCAGCACAATCCCATTCAATCCATGGCCTCCATGATGTTTAAATTCAAGACAACCCACAGAAATACTAGGCCCATGCAAGACTCACTACCCCTGGGCATAAATAAAGGTTGAAAAGTAGGCAAAATGGTTGGAGGCCTAACAACAAAGCCTGCATTCAAAATGGCCACTTGCCTGCCAGCACATGGCCAGTGCCTGTAGCTGCACTCAAAATGGCCACCAGCCACATGGCATGTCCCTCCCCATGAACACCCCCAAAAATCGAAAAACACTGCAAAATCAGCACAATCCCATTCAATCCATGGCCTCCATGATGTTTAAATTCAAGACAACCCACAGAAAGACTAGGCCCATGCTAGACTCAAATACCCCTGGTGAAAAGGCCACAAGTACAGGCCCAAAAATCGAAAAACACTGCAAAATCAGCACAATCCTATTCCATCCATGGCCTCCATGATGTTTAAATTCAAGACAGCCCACAGAAAGACTAGGCCCATGCTAGACTCAAATACCCCTGGTGAAAAGGCCACAAGTACAGGCCCAAACATCGAAAAACACTGCAAAATCAGCACAATCCTATTCCATCCATGGCCTCCATGATGTTTAAATTCAAGACAGCCCACAGAAAGACTAGGCCCATGCTAGACTGAAATACCCCTGGTGAAAAGGCCACAAGTACAGGCCCAAAAATCGAAAAACACTGCAAAATCAGCACAATCCCATTCAATCCATGGCCTCCATGATGTTTAAATTCAAGACAACCCACAGAAATACTAGGCCCATGCAAGACTCACTACCCCTGGGCATAAATAAAGGTTGAAAAGTAGGCAAAATGGTTGGAGGCCTAACAACAAAGCCTGCATTCAAAATGGCCACTTGCCTGCCAGCACATGGCCAGTGCCTGTAGCTGCACTCAAAATGGCCACCAGCCACATGGCATGTCCCTCCCCATGAACACCCCCAAAAATCGAAAAACACTGCAAAATCAGCACAATCCCATTCAATCCATGGCCTCCATGATGTTTAAATTCAAGACATCCCACAGAAAGACTAGGCCCATGCTAGACTCAAATACCCCTGGTGAAAAGGCCACAAGTACAGGCCCAAAAATCGAAAAACACTGCAAAATCCGCACAATCCTATTCCATCCATGGCCTCCATGATGTTTAAATTCAAGACAGCCCACAGAAAGACTAGGCCCATGCTAGACTCAAATACCCCTGGTGAAAAGGCCACAAGTACAGGCCCAAAAATCGAAAAACACTGCAAAATCAGCACAATCCCATTCCATCCATGGCCTCCATGATGTTTAAATTCAAGACAGCCCACAGAAAGACTAGGCCCATGCACCACTCACTACCCCTGGTCAAGGCCCCAACAACAGGTCAAAAATCGAAAAACACAAAATTTTACAAAAAAAAAAAATCGAAAAACACAGAAAAATCAGCACAATCCCAATTCATCTATGGCCTCCATGATGTTTAAGTTCAAGACAACCACAGTCCACCCACCACTGAGTACCCCTGGGGAAAAGGCCCCAAAACAGCCCAAAAATCGAAAATCCCAAAATTTTAGTTGCAGCAACTGTAATGCCCCAAACAAACTTACTTGTAAAATTTCTAATCCAACAGTGATCCAAAGAAAGTCAAAAAGGCCTCAAATCCAAAGATCCAGCAGCATCCACAAAAAGTAATCCTTCCAGGTCCACATCCGAATGAAAAGTGACCAGGAGATGGACAAAGCACTGGGAGGAGCCTGCTGAACAGGAACAGGAAGTTGAAGACTATGGGGCACTTCCTTCCTCCCACCCCCCTGCCCCCCTCCCCAAAATGGACTCCTCGCTAAAAAAGTGCAGGCAAATGTCAAACTAAGGAGTTATTCACATAAAAATCATCATTTCTAGAAGGTTTATGCTGCTTGCTGGTGGATTTCTTGTGCAGAATTGCAAATTTATATTTTCGCTCGCCGCATCTCAAATCTCGCAATTGCGAAGTACCGCGAGACGTGATCTCGCCGTACTCGCGTTGACAAACTATCGCTGGCAAGCCGCGATGACGTAATCGCGCTCGCCAATTCCCGCGGGATCACACAGCAAGATCCAAAATGGCGCAGCACTCGCAAACTATCGAAAAAAACAACTCGGCAAACGATGATAAACGCCGCGCGCCGCAAAAATTGTATCACCAACGCCGCGCGCCGCCAAAAAAATCCGCTGCGTGCGAATTTGCGGATTTTGCGGGAAATCCGCAAATCTCGCGGATTGCGGATTTCCCGAAAATCCGCAAAATCCGCGAGCGGAACGGATTTTCCGCCCACGCTTACCAGGGGGTAGTGAGTGGTGCATGTGCCTAGTCTTTCTGCGGGTTGTCTTGAATTTAAACATCATGGAGGGGCTGGATGGCTTGGGATTGTGCTGATTTTTCTGTTATTTTTGTTTTTTTGGCCTGTTGTTGTGGCCTTTTCACCAGGGGTAGTGACTAGTGAGTGTTGCATGTGCCTAGTCTTTCTGTGGGGTGTCTTGAATTTAAGCATCATGGAGGGCATGGGATTGTGCTGATTTTTCTGTTTTTTGCGATTTTTTTGGGGTGTATAACTGAACTTATGTTCCTCTGTCTTCCATTGCTTTTAGGTGCACAAGACTCAAGAGAACCACCAGTGCCAGGAAGTCCTGCAGCGGTGTGTGTGTGCAGCATAACGTCACGCGACGTCACGTCTGGCCTCAGACAACTCTACAATTCGTGCAACTGCGGCCTGCTGTCTGACCTGCTCTGAAGAAGATGGCCCCAAAAAAAGGTCTCCGTAGCTCCTCTAGCAAGAAAGTTGCTAGTAAGGAGCAGAAGAAGCAAGTTACCAAGGTGGCTGGTGTGCCGGCCGCCGCGTTTTATGGGAGCAAAAAAAAAAGTATGCCTGCAGCAGCAGCAGGATCTGCTGGGGACCAAGCTGGGAGCAGCACCCCCGCTCCATTGGGTTCAGTGCCTCCACCACCACGCCAACTTAAGTCAAAGCCCTTGAGTGCTTCAGAGGCAGTCAGTGTACTTCTCCAATCACCATCGACCAGTGATGTTGGCTCATCGCAAGAAAGTAGCAGCAATGTCCCTGAATCAACACAGGTTGTTGTAACTCATCTGACAAGTGGAGAACAACCACAGCCGCAACAACAACACCATGTGCAAGTACAAGCCCAAGTACATGTGGAAGAAGAGGCAGCGCAAGGAGATGCGCAAGCAGAGGTGCTTGGAGGGTCAGAAATGCCCACAATAGTTGTTCCTCCTGAAGTAGGGGCACATCAGGAAATTGACAATCAAACCGAGGTATCATCTGAGGAAGCCACTCCTCCTGATGATCATTCATTGTCTTCCACATCCCTAGCAAGGAAAAGATCAAGGGGGGTATCTACATCTTTTTCAAGCCCACCTCCTTCTGATGATCTTAACCTGGATGAAGATTGGGAACCATCATCACGGCAGTCTGAGAGTGAGGCACACCATGATCTGACAAAGATACCTAAGCGTAAAAGGAAGGTCGTCGAAAAACTCATAGCTATGGAGTGTGATGAGGCTCACAAGAAGTGACGGATACTGCTGCTGATGAAGCCTCTCACGATGACGACGAGCCAGTCATCATAAAGGTCACTGCAGCCCCAGTGGGCATGCAGCAAAGAGACATTTTGACCCTATCCCGAGAAGCTGCTGAGCGTGATGATGATGTCGACGAGGAGGCAATGGAAACATCACAATCATTGGATTTGGAGTTAACTAGTACACCAACACCTACCGCTTCCATATTTCTTCATCCACCTCGACCTCAATTAGTGGTGGTGAAAGTGAAAAACGTACTGAAGTTCGGCAATCCACATCCTCCACTTCATCTGGCATTAGCAGCAGGACCACCACCACCAGTATCGCCGCCTCCTCCGGCCCCCAAAGACATTTCAAGTCTCCAGTTTGGGACTTCTTTAGTGTTTGCCCAAAAAAGGAAAACGTAGCCATTTGTAGCATTTGTAATCTTCGAGTTAGTCGTGGTAAGTTTGGTACCAACTATGGTACCGGAGGCCAGAGAGGTCATCTTAGGAGAACGTACGCTGTCCAATGGTTTGCGCACCTAGAGGCGATCAAGGAAGCCCGAATTGCACGTAATGAAAACGTTGATTTTTCATCTGATGATGACGAGGAGGAAGAAGACGATTCAAACACTTCACTTACACCCAGTACCCCTGTCAGCAGCACACCCCATGTGAGCCACACTAAGAGTGTGGGAGAGAGTGAGACACCAATGCGAAAAAGTTCATCAGCGAGCGTAACTGGGTCAAAGAAATCATCATCATCCCGTAAATCCTTGGTCCAGGGCAACATTAAAAAGATGTTGTTTACAATAGCGCAATATGAGCGTAACCACCCACTGACGCGTCTGTATAACACTAAGCTGGCTAAAATGCTAGCTCTGGACCTTCTCCCTTTTTCTTTTGTAGAAGGGGTTGGTTTTCTAGAATTAGTGGCAGCGCTGTGCCCTAAATGGAAGGTTCCTAGCCGGTTCTATTTTGCCCGAGTTGCGGTTCCAGCACTACATGAAGATGTTCTGGAGGTGATTGGGGCAGCTTTGCAGAAGAGTGCTGTTCACACTATACATCTGACAACAGACATGTAGACCAGTGGCGCAGGCGCTGATTACATGTGCATCACTGCACGCTGGGTCTCTTTTTCAGGGGTTAAAGCAAAGCTAAACGCAGGTGTTGACCCGGACATTGTTTTTAAAGCTGCTCGGAAACATGCAACACTAGCCATGTTTGGTTTGGAGAAACGTCACACAGCACAAAACATTTTGGATGTGTTTAACACAAAGGTCCTTGACTGGCTGTCCCCAAAAAAACGCCAGGTTGGTTATGGTTCCACGGACAATGGCGCCAATATAGTTAAGGCCATGCAGCCGGGTGACTATTTCAGAGTGCCGTGTTTGGCGCACTGTATAAACCTGGTTGTCAAAAAATTCTTGAGTGATAAAGACAGTGCAGCGTACAGAGTAGTGGACACCTGCCGAAAAATGTGCAACCATTTCAGCCATTCTTTTAAGGCCCGGAAGCATCTGAGGAGCCTGCTATATGAACGTCAAATGCCAGTGAAAGCACTCATCCAGGAGGTGGTAACACGTTGGAACTCAACCTTCTACATGCTTGAGCGTCTGTATGAGCAGTATACGGTACTCGATCACTATTTCTTAACACAGGGTACAGCTCAGAAGGAGGACCTGAGGATGGGTGCGGCGCAATGGAACATAGTTAAAAGCCTGACACGCATGCTTCGTCCTTTTGAGTTCTTCACGCGTGCAGTCAGCAAGGAGGACTGTAATTTGGGAAAAGCTATCCCATTGTTGTACATGCTGGAGCACCAACTGAAGGAGGTGTGTTCTGTGTTTGAAAAAGATGAAGAAAACCAAGAGCCTTTTGTTCTGGCTGAGAAATTATTAGAGCACCTACAAGGTGATGAACGTCTTAAAATGATCCACTCAAACCAGCATTACATTTGTGCTACTATTCTGGATCCACACTACAAAAAGGCACTGGCAGGCCAAGCATTCTTTCCTTTTGCTGATGAAGATGTTACAAAGTACAAACAGTGGCTAGCGTCCTCAGCCAAGAGGTTTGAAAGAGAACGGCAGCAAATTGAAGGAAAAGGTAGTACATCAGCATCAGCAGGCCATCCCCAGTCACAACAATCCACTTCTGCACCTGTGGCTGCGGCACAAGTGACCTCTCAGCCGTTAAAGAGACCGGCAACCGGATCATCTGCACCACCAGACACAACAGTAACATTGGAGGCTGAAGAGGATTGGCTAGCTCGGCTTGGGTTTGGTTCTCAAAAGGTCACAGCAACAGCTAAGCAAAGTGGAGGAACCTTGGAGGAGAACCTTGAGTCGATGGTGAAGGACTATCTGAATGACTCAACAGAGGTCTATGTTAATGCTGACCCATTGGCGTATTGGCATGGGAAAAAAGAATTGTGGCCACAGCTCTCCAACCTGGCTTTAAACTACTTGTCTTGCCCACTCACAAGCGTGTCTTCTGAACGTGTTTTCAGTGCTGCTGGTGGCGTTGTAACTTCCAAACGGAGCCGCCTCTCGCCCAAAAATGTGGAGAGGTTAACAATGATCAAGATGAATCAGCACCTCATACCACCAGATTTCAGAGAACGAGAAAGCGCGCCAGATGAAGACGAGGTGGACAGCAACATAGATGAGGGAGTTTCTTCTTTGTCAGGTGACACTGAGCTCACCCTGCCTGAATTCGCAGAGTATGATGACGAAGCCTTATTCTTATTCATGGACCGTGATACCGAGCCCTGAAAATGAGACAACAAATCAATAACTTTCTTTTTCGTCCTTATTCACTTTTTTTCCTGTGTGTCTGTCTTTCTTTGTTGTGCACAGTTAATATAATTCAAACTTTAATCATATAATCACAAAAACAGGCCCATCAGCAGAACTGTCTTCACTTGTTTGCTAATTGATTTGAAGGTGCCGCAGTCTGCATTCCTCAGGTTCACAAGTTCAGAAGAACATGCTCCTCTATCCTCCTCCTCCAGACTCCTATTTCCTTCAAAGCAGAGGGCTGGTTTACGCCCAATGAAGAAAGACTCAGCACTTGTGGGGGTGTTGTTCTACCTCTTTGCAGGTGAGTTGACGGCTCTGGGGCCATTGCTGGGAAGCTCTAATACCGGATAAAAGTGGTTTGGCCCAAATCCGAGGCGGAAATGTTTGGTGTTTTTGCTGACTTGCTTGCCTTTGAGGTGCTCTTTGAGGGGGTTCCGGCTGTTTGTGGGTGAGTTTCGGGGTCTGTGAGCACTGCTGGGACACTCTAATCTTGATTGCATTTGCTTTTCAGGAAATCCGTGGTGGTAAACCGGACTTATGGCCTAGCTACACAGCGTGTTTGGACCGAAGGCCGAGAAATATTGTAAGTATGAGATTTTGCTTTTGGCCTGTTTGGGGGTGTTATGCTTTTTGGCGGGTGGGTTGGCGGGTCTTGGGGCATTCCTGGGAAGGTCTAATACCAGATAGAAGTGGTTGGGACAAAATCCACGCCGATTTTTTGTTGTTGCTTTTTCTGACATTTTGCTCAATGTAGCGTTTTCGGGGGCCTGTTTCGGGGGCTTCCTGGTGTTTGTGGGTGGGTTTCGGGGTCTGGGAGCACTGCTGGCAATGGATACTTTACTTTGCAAGAGGTTTGAAGCAAATCCATGGTGGCAGAGGGGAGTTAGGGCCTAGCTGCAGAGCGCGCGCAGAGTGATTTGGGAAATTTGCCAAAAAATGACTAAGTCCCCATTTTTGTACTTTTGCTCTTTGGCTGTTTGGGGGTCTTCTACTCATTTTCTCCTGGGTTGACGGCTCTGGGGCCATTGCTGGGAAGCTCTAATACCGGATAAAAGTGGTTTGGCCCAAATCCGAGGCGGAAATGTTTGGTGTTTTTGCTGACTTGCTTGCCTTTGAGGTGCTCTTTGGGGGGTTCCGGCTGTTTGTGGGTGAGTTTCGGGGTCTGTGAGCACTGCTGGGACACTCTAATATTGATTGCATTTGCTTTTCAGGAAATCCGTGGTGGTTAACCGGACTTGTGGCCTAGCTACACAGCGCGTTTGGACCGAAGGCCGAGAAATATTGTAAGTATGAGATTTTGCTTTTGGCCTGTTTGGGGGTGTTATGCTTTTTGGCGGGTGGGTTGGCGGGTCTTGGGGCATTCCTGGGAAGGTCTAATACCGGATAGAAGTGGTTGGGACAAAATCCACGCCGATTTTTTTTGTTGCTTTTTCTGACATTTTGCTCAATGTAGCGTTTTCGGGGGCCTGTTTCGGGGGCTTCCTGGTGTTTGTGGGTGGGTTTCGGGGTCTGGCAGCACTGCTGGCTATGGATACTTTACTTTGCAAGAGGTTTGAAGCAAATCCATGGTGGCAGAGGGGAGTTAGGGCCCAGCTGCAGAGCGCGCGCAGAGTGATTTGGGAAATTTGCCCAAAAATGACTAAGTCCCCATTTTTGTACTTTTGCTCTTTGGCTGTTTGGGGGTCTTCTACTCGTTTTCTCCTGGGTTGACGGCTCTGGGGCCATTGCTGGGAAGCTCTAATACCGGATAAAAGTTGTTTGGACCAAATCCGAGGCGGAAATGTTTTGGTGTTTTTGCTGACTTGCTTGCCTTTGAGGTGCTCTTTGAGGGGGTTCCGGCTGTTTGTGGGTGAGTTTCGGGGTCTGTGAGCACTGCTGGGACACTCTAATCTTGATTGCATTTGCTTTTCAGGAAATCCGTGGTGGTAAACCGGACTTATGGCCTAGATACACAGCACGTTTGGACCGAAGGCCGAGAAATATTGTAAGTATGAGATTTTGCTTTTGGCCTGTTTGGGGGTGTTATGCTTTTTGGCGGGTGGGTTGGCGGGTCTTGGGGCATTCCTGGGAAGGTCTAATACCAGATAGAAGTGGTTGGGACAAAATCCACGGGGGAAAGCCTTTTGGCACTTTTTGTAACTTAGGGTTCATTAGGGTTAGCCCTAGCAGCAGGATTGCATGTGTTTCGGGGTGTTCTAGATTTTTGCAACTGAGTTCTGGGGTCTTAGAGCACTCGTGAGAATGTGTAATTTTGGTTGCAAGTCATTTGAAGAAAATCCATGGTGGGAAAAGGGTGATTTGGCATAGTTAAAGAAAGCCTTGCCACTATTCTTAACTTAGGGTTCGTTAGGGTTAGCAGTATTTCTATTGCATGTGTTTGGGTGGGGGGGTTTTCGAGTCTTGGAGCGATGCTGGCTATGGATACTTTTGCTTGGTTGTGTGCAAGTGGTTTGAATACAATCCACGGTGGATAAGGGGGTATTTGGGCCTACTTTTACTTTCAAAGTACGTTTTGTCACCACTTTTCTGCTAGGCCTCGTTTTTTGAGATTTGATTGGGGTCTTCTACATTTTTGCGACTGGCTTTAGTAAGGGTCTGGGTGGGAGCACTGCTGGGAAGATCTAATTTTGTTCTAAAACACAGTTTACAGTACACCTAGCTTGAGGGGAAAGATCCGCTACATTAATTTGCCCATACTTTGTTATCCTTCAAAAGGTGACTCAGACAGAGTACGCACTTTCAAAAATATTGTACTGTCTACTAGGAAAATCAAAGTGTGACTTTTTGCACTCCACAGCCTACATACCTTATATTTATTTATCAGTGGTGTTGTAATATTATATCACTTCCTGTTTTTCGTTGAATAATTACAGGCCGGGTTTCAGTCTGTGCAATGGGGAAAAAAAGATGGAGTCAGGCTTCACCTTAGCGAGCCGCAATTCAGCATCCGCCAGGCAGGCAGTGGACAGGGTGTCTTCTGGTGATCAACATTGATGGACGAAGCGTCAGATGTAATGGAGGAGTGCCGCTAATAAGAGGAATTTTTTTCTGCATGCAACTTACTTACCAATTTCAACAGGACAACTACAACAACATACAGATACAGTATCCATTGTTTCTTTCTATGACTGTGACTGCATTTCTTGGATCTCTCTCTGCTTCTAAATTGATCCCTTAACACATCACTTAGTCCACTCCACTATCACATCTGCACCGCACATAGTCATTTGTAAGTGCTCCTACGTAATTCGCAAGTCGCAGCACGCCCCAGCCCGTAGAGGACTGGGATGGCCCCAATGATGAAGCATGTCACCAAGGGGCAACCCTGGTGAGTGAGGGGACACCTAGAAAAAGAAATACTGGTACTAGCTTTTGTGTCATTGCAAATTGAGACATATGTGGTTATGTTAATCAACTGTGGACCATCCACCTTTCTCCGTGGATCCCCATGCGCTTGAGTTTAAAACTCTTGTGGTATTACGATATGAGTCATCTGTGAATTTGTGAGCCAACTATGATTTTTACACTTTTCTTCACGGCCTTCCATGTAAACCCTTCCCCCTTCCGTGGTGGTAACCGTCTAGAAAAGTGTTTCTAAGAAAACTGGCTTTTTAAAATATGAATGTATTTTAGGAATTACATCTGTGAACTACATCTGTGTGCTAAACAACAATCTTTGATTAGTCTTTCCTAATGTCTGGTTATTGTGTATTTCCTCCTTTTGGGAAATAAGTGTTCTATAAAATGTCCTTATATGATGTAGTATCAAATGGGAAATGTGTAAATACCTTAAGACGCAGGAAACTGATGGGAGTATTTGTTTTTTATTGTATTTTCAGCCCTGAAGAAACTCCTTGATAGGGAGTGAAACGCGTTGGCTGAACTCGTTGCATATTTTACTGATGATGTGTATTTTAAACGGACAAAAATAAATAAAGAACATTTTTTCTACTTATTTTTTCTTGGACTTCTATTTTGGTGCGCCCCCATGAGCATTGAAAAAATTGTTTAACTGATCTGGAGAGCACAGCGACGCCAAACAGCAGCTGGTGTCGGGGTTGGCAGCACAGAGAAAAATATATTTAAATACTGATTTATTGGAACTGGAGTTTAGGTGCGGCACTTTAAGGTCCGCTGCTGCTTTTTTCGTACAAAGATTTGTTTATGTTCACAATTGTTTGTCCATGCTGTGTTTTTTTACAGGCTGTCTTCTGGTGACCAACATTGATGGACAAAGCGTCAGATGGAATGGAGGAGTGCCGCTAATAAGAGGAATTTTTTTCTGCATGCAACTTACTTACCAATTTCAACAGGACAACTACAACAACATACAGATACAGTATCCATTGTTTCTTTCTATGACTGTGACTGCATTTCTTGGATCTCTCTCTGCTTCTAAATTGATCCCTTAACACATCACTTAGTCCACTCCACTATCACATCTGCACCACACATAGTCATTTGTAAGTGCTCCTACGTAATTCGAAAGTCGCAGCACGCCCCAGCCCCTGGAGGACTGGGATGGCCCCAATGATGAAGCATGTCACCAAGGGGCAACCCTGGTGAGTGAGGGGACACCTAGAAAAAGAGCAATTTCTCCTTTTCTATCTACTATACCTTCCAGACCAACCCCCTTGAGTGTTGTGAATGGATTTATAGTGACCAGCAAGGCTCTCAGGTATCTGGCAACAGAGACCTTATGTTGAATATAGTTATCAATATTTCCACACACGCCCTGTACTGTCGCATTCTTTCTTCCACAGTTGTCGAAAGTACTACTTACTTTTCACTGACATGCATGCAGTAGTGCATGCACTTTCAAAGATTGATGGATAGGTTTGTACCCAAAGATTTGTTTATGTTCACACTTGTTTGTCCATGCTGTGCTATTTTTTCTTGTCTCCCAAAACCTTTCCCAAAACCCCCCGTACCCATCCATTTTTCAAACCCTAACCCTCTTCCCCCGGGCTGTGTGGTTTTGATTGATGTGAGACTAAATTACAGCAATAAATCCACACACTTGCTGGGGAGGATAAGGTGATAGCAACAGGCTGGTGAAGAAATCCGAGGATAAATTCTTACTCTGCTTGACAAAGACCCATGGCTAATGTCAAAGAACTTCAACCGAATTAGTAGTTATACTTTACCATTTGTTAGGCTACAATGTGGCACTGTTCTAGTGTACTGTCACCTGCTATATTCTCTATTGTACCGTTGTATTGCTCAGGAGGACAAACCAGATTTCATTTTCTTTTTTTTCATAGGCATGCAACTGCCACTGTGTCACACCACTAGTACCACCGCTATGAGGAAATTTTATCCGTCCAGGATCGCCAACCTTATTCGCTGTTTCCCGTGGAGCCAGCCCTGGGTCTAGCCCTACTTTCAAACACAAATTACAGGTAAGATAAGCGTTTGGTGGGAGGGAGTATAATGGAGTATTAGGAGAGACGAGAGACTGACGGTAGTACTACTAAAGTCCTAGGACTCTTGAATTCACTTCACTTACTCTGTGAGAGGCACTTAGTGTTGAAAACATTTGGGCATTTACACTTAAAGGAAGAAAATGGAACTAAACTTTCAGGAAAACAAAGTTACTGCTAAACCTTCACCCACCAGGCAAGCAGTAAAAAACAGGTATGCTCAGATAAAGTTTGAAAAAGTATATTTATATCCCTAACAAAATAATCTCCCGCAAGACCCTCCCTAACCCCAACGGTTGTCCTTTAAAAGTCCCAAACCCAACTCCCGATTCCCACCCCCCAAAAGTCTCTAAAAAAGGGGCAAGGGACACTATGGGTGGATGCTGTTTACTTTTTGGGCCAGGGCATCATACTCCTGGCGGAGCAAGGCGTGCTCTACGCGGAGCCCCTCCAACACGTTTGTAAAGTGGTGGAGCTCCTGCTGAAGGCGGGACACCCTCAGGGTACTGCGGCGCAGGCGTGCCTTGTAGTTACAATGGCTGTGAGAGGCAGCTGTTGTCCGTGCTGCTCGGCGGTGACGTTTGGCTTTGGCAGCCCGGCTCAGTTTGGCTGGAGCACTGTGCTGGGTGGCAGCCCGTGGGGGCACGGAGGCCGATGCAGACGACGTTGTTGTTGTGGTCGACTGCACACTTTCGTCGTCCTCCAGGGCCACCAGCCGTCGATATTCTGCAACAGTGGCAGCGATCCTCCGTTGCCGGGCCGCTCTAGCCAGCTCCTTCCTCCTTGTTTGTTTGGAAGGAGCATCTATATGAAGAAAGAAAGACATAGTCTGTAACCAATGATCTTTAAGATTAACTCAATCATTCAGCAGAAATTTGTGTTGCAGTACAACTAGCAACTTGCAAGCGCATTACATAACTATTGAGGCCAGTATCTATCTAACCTCCCACTTCTTCATCCTTGCTCTAACATTAGTGGGAGTTTAAGGAACAAATTCTACAAGCACTATGGACTTCCATTGGAGTCGACTATGAAAGTACACCAGTCTTATTCTTCTTCTTGTCTCTTGTTTAGGAAAATTGGTACGTTATCTTCTGCAAGCCGGCATAATGCCAGCGCAGTGAACTTGCACCCGAGAAAAAGAGACGCACGCCATGATGAGTGACCTAGACTTGCGTTACTGTACCGGTCCAGTACATGCAGGTGGTGAAGCTCTTACTTTTCTATTACGGGTGGCACTGAGAATACTCTGTTACAAGGGCTACTGCTTAATTAATTTAACTTTCACCCTACAGTGCAAATGAGTACTAGAAATGGAAAAATGAAGAAGATAAATAATCTGATTATCTATCACTTCACATGGGATGTTTTTGCTTACATATGGGATGACTTTAGGTGCTTTGCTTTTTATTGAGTGACCAGTGATACATCCACACATGAATGACTGAGTACTACTAAACTTATTAAGAGAGGTAGGGAGTGGCCACCGTAATAACCGGATCTATGCTGTGCTTGCAATACAAACTACTGCTACTACTGATGGTAGTATTTGGACAAAATTACAACTTCTTTTCCTTGCCTTTCCTACACTGGAAAGGACGTGCGGGTGCTGTGTTACATGCTTTTCAAAGTTACACTTACTTCATCCACTGACCGTCTACTCTCTCTAGATCATGGGTACTCACAAACTTTCTCTCAGGGGCTAAATTTACAGTGTAGTTTGTGGCCGAGGGCCGCACTGGTGGGGCGGAGTCAGAGAGGGCAGGGCTAAAGCAAAACGAAAACTTGTGACCATGAGGTTGCACACAGGTCCCTGCAGCAGATGCCTTCATCCACTGAGCCACCAGACCCAGCATTTACATACATCTCTCTCCCTCCTGCTCTCCCTCCTGCCCTCCCTCTCCATCTCTCTCTCCCTCCTGCCCTCCCTCTCCCTCCCCCTCTGTCATCTCACTGTGTGTGTGTCTGTCTGTGTCAGCCTTCAGCCCGGGCTGAGACAGCTTCCTCAACGCACACACACAGACAGCCACACCAAAGTACTTAACAGGTCCTTAAAAGACCATTAACATATTATTGAGGCTTTGTTTGTTGTAGCGCCCCTGCATCTCCACCCTGACAATCACTGCTTGCCCGGCCCCACAGAGCAGAGGCTTTGTTCTATTTCACCTCTTTGTGGCCCTGCATCTCCACTCTGCTCTGTGGGGGCCGGGGGAGCAGTGATTGTCAGAGTGGAGATGCAGGGGCGCTAACAAGTGAAATACAACAAAGCCTCTGCTCTGTGGGGGCCGGGGGAGCAGTGATTGTCTGCAAGGTCTGCGCACCGCCAAGGAAGGCTTGCCGGCCCGCCACCGGCCCGCGGGCCGTACTATGAGTACCCCTGCTCTAGATGCACATATGCTATCTAAGAGTCACATAGTAGCATGATCCAGGTATATTATGGACATATACAGTTTCTGTGTCACCCACCCAGGCTGTTGTCCTTCCACCAATCATTGCTTCATCATTCACCCAGCCATGCATCTCATATTCTTTCCTTCCCAGCCGCGTCTTCAATCTCAATAAGTAAGGAATATACAAGAGCTTACCTCTGCCTGCCACCACCACCGTCTGAACTCTCACAGCCGGCACTGGAACCGCCGCCTCCTCCCCTTAGGAATTGCCCTCCGCCTCCGTGTCGAGCACCACCACCTCCGCGTTGGCCCCGCCACCAGATGTTCCACCTACAAAGTACATTTAAGAATGTTAGAATAAACCACTCACTAGTATTTGGTCTAGGAATGAAGACATGAGAAAACAATGTAATTTGTGACTGTGTACTCTAAAGTAAAAAAAAAATTCCCTTTTTCCAGGGAAGGGTGTTGTCTTGCTGCACTTTTTGGCACAACTGATGAAGGCTGGCTTTTTAACACGCACCATTTTTCTCCACACAGACAGAAGATGGACTTCTAACAACAAGATCAAGTTGAAACAAGGTGAGAGCTCGGCTCGACCACAAGAAATGTCTTCAATTAATCGTCAGCACTAACCACTTTTCCATTCTCAGTTAAATGTTTAGTTTTTTTATTATGACTTCATTTTAATAAATGTGTTTACTTTTAATAAAGCTTTTAAACTTAAATAGACTCTGTGTTTTTTGGTCCAGACTAGAGTGACTGAGCGAAAGGTTTTGCAATTTTTGCAAGCATGAGTCCGTGCCTCTGACACTTCTTGACTCTGAATCCGTACTCTTGAGCTACGTTGGATAATCATCATTGGGGATCAATCATCAATGAATTCGGGAGGTAAATGACTGTGCCACACTATGTAGTCAGTCAGTAAGGACATTGGGGGTTCAAAGTCTGTTATCACAGAGGTATGTGGAAACTCTAACAGTGCCTATAATAATTGATAAGCAATGCACTATTTATTGTCCATAGTTGTTTCTGCAGAAGAATTGTCCCCTCAACAGTAGTGGTATGGACTGTCCTCCTATCCAAACCAAAAGGTAATATCTTATTCTTTCTTGGTGGTCATTCACATTTTATAGTTGGGAATTTTCAAAGCAGATAGAACACTTCAAAAGACATTATGGACAATCCCAGAGGACTGCACTGCACTAAGTTGATAGAGCTATTGCTGACTAGAATGGGAGTTTCGCCAACCGTGCAATCTTAGTTAGCTACACAGACAGACTAATAAGAATAATCTAGTAATACCACAGGGAGTCATAGTAGAGGCAGGAGAAGAATTTAGATACAGTCTACAAGAAGATCAAAGACGATTTTGAAAAAATCAAATGAGGAACGCTAGGAAAAATAGGTACTAGTCTAAAATGAAAACTTACTGGGGCCAGCAAAGGAGCCCTCGCCTGCCCGATCCTGGCCCTGTTCAACAGCATCCGCCGCCTGCTGCTCCTGTGTCCCCTCGCCCCTGGGGGGAGCTGACGTACAACATGAAAGAAAGAACAGAAAACATGGACGATTGTTGCTTGTCAATGTCAACCAAATCAAACATTTCAAAACAACAATAACAAAATATTTCCGCGAAATTATATTGATTAGGGTTAGTTTTCATTGATTTGCGGACCTGCGACTTCGAAAGTCACGTAACTCACTAGTACTGAAAGGTTCACCTAGGACTGGCAGGCAGCAGTCCGCAGGCAAGACGCAAAGTGACAGACAAACTCCATTGTGATTTCAGTCAGATCAGTGACAACACTAACAGTTGCCTGCTACATAACCAGTCATTTAAATAGTCAAACTATCAACCCACCACCACTATTTTTCTTATTGTCAGGGGTACAAATGATGGGGCAGATTTAAGCCACTTGCGGCTCTTTTGCTCTGTTCTTGCGTGACTTTTGTGATGCAGCAGCTAAACAAAAGAGGCGCCATGGTGTGGCGTATAATATTATAACAACGTGACGCATTTGGGAGATGCATCCCGTTATAAAGCCCTGCGCCATCAGTGGGCGTTCCGGCGCAAGGGAGGGCATTCCTGTGCTGGAACACATCCTAAAAGTGGCTGAGGGAAATCTACAAAATTTCAATCAGTCACCTTTAGGACAATGATGCGTCACACAAACCCTGCACCTGCTTGAAGCAGACGTACGGCTTGACCCAGCATTGGGGAGATAGGGTACCCCAGAGCATTGCTGGAGCTGCGCCATCGTTGCGACGCAACTCCAGCAGTAAAGCTTCGGTGACGTTTTGGGCCCATGGTGTGCCGCATTGCAAATACGGCGCACCATGTTTGGTGGTGGTAGCGGGCCCCACAATTACTGGCGCATCCCTGCTACTTTGCAGGGATGCGACGGTAATTGCACTTCTGCCCCTTAGGGGCATGCTTACTTACGCGTTCTGGCGCATTTCCAGAGATGCGCCAAATCAAATGCGTCACGCAAACTACCCTTGCGACACGGCAGATGCGCCTCATTTACAATGCGGCGCGCCCTGGCGCAAGGGTAGGCACTTGCGTGACGCATCTCGTCACGTAAGAGCGGTGCATCGCTGGAGTCACGTCGCCAACGCAATGCAACTCCAGTAATGCTCAGGGCCACCCAATACTTAACATGCTGTGTCAGTCCTTACGCCTGCTTCAAGCAGGCATAAGGAATTGAATTGACGTAGCAGCGTCGCAGAAGTGCCTGCGTTAGATCTTGTAGATTTCACGCAGGCACTTTTGAGAGGCGCACAGCCGCAGGACCGCCCACCCTGCATACTAGGAACGCACCCATTGTGGCGCAGGCCCAAGGCTTTATAAGGTGACGCATCTCCCTAGATGCGTCACGCTGTAAATGACTCGCAGGGATGCACCACGTTTACGCCGCTGTTGCGTCACGCAAGGCAACGTAAACGTGGCACAAGGGGCTTGTAAATGTAATCTGCCCCCTAGTGTCTAGCATTACGCAGTTCTGTAAAGTACACTCATACATAATTGTTACTCAGGCCAATGAGACCACAAAATAGAAAACAAATAAGCATAGTAGCAACGCCACTGAGAAGGAGAGCAGTGCACCTGAAATGCACAGAAGATTTTGAAATATAATTTAACTACAATGTAATTGTCAGCAGCATTATTGGCTTGCTCCATGTAAAAAACAAATATTTGCAATACAACAACACAGAGCAGGAGAAAACATAGTAGTGAGTGATGAAATAGCTACTACAACTCACCAAGCCCGGGGATCTCCAAGCCGAGCTGGTCCAGCAGGTTGCGCTCCCTGTCCAGGACGTCCGTCCAGCGGTGGGTGACCTGGCTGTAGGTGCGCTGGACCCCGGAGAGTTGGGTCATGGCCCAGCACACCTTCTGCCACCGCTTCCGGCGCTCCCGGATGTTGTAGCCGGCCGCGATCCTGCCGCCTCCCGCGATGGTCCTGGGCAGGTGGCGCTGGACAAAGTAGACCAGCGCGCCCACTTCCTCCGGGCTGAAGATCTCCCATCGGGTCACCTGCTCCCCCCTCAATCGCCCGCATGCTGTCCTGGCACGGGGTCCAGAACTCCTCCTCCCCGCCGCCGCTGCGTCCCTCAAGTGCCTGGGCAGCTTCACGGCGCCTGGCTTCACCATGGTCTGGGCAGGTAAGGTAGGAAGTAGAAAATAAAGAAGGAATAGGATAGGGAAGAAGAAAAGAAAAGAGTTTAAAAAGTAGTTTAAAAGTAAACAAAAATAGCAGAAAAGACAAAAATATACTGCTAGGAAAAGAGAGGAATAGATAAGAAGCAAAATCGTTGAAAAAAAAACTGAAAACAAGCAAAGGATGGCAAAGATAGCAAGAGGATAAACACCATGCCCAGACACAGGAAATGAATGAAAAACAAGATGGCCGCCCGTTCACGAGCGCGAAAGTAAATTCGCACGCAATTTTCCTCGCGATCTCGTGCGAACTTGTACTCGCAATGCGCTTACCTCGCGAGATTATACATAGCGGGTGGAAACGGAAATACGTCACGCAAACAAAATGGCCGCGCCCGTACTCGACCTTGGGGTAAATTCGCGTGTTGCGCTGCAAGCGGCTCGCGAATACTGCAAAAAAACTAGCGAAATAACACGCTGCAAAAAAATATAAAGCTCATTCGCACGAATTGGCGGCTTCCGTGGTCGGTTTCGCACGACGCCGAGCCTCGCAAATAGCGCGAAATTACCGAAAAACGATTTTTGCAAAAGCAAAACAAATGAGCAGGTGCAAAAGGTCAATCTCATGATTTGTAACGATTTCCTGTTGTGCTTCCTGAGGGGGCTCTCCAGAATTCGGTTGCCTGCTTGCAACAATTGTGTGACCCTGCTTTGACCTTAACTGTATGCCACAAAGGTCCTGATTTACAGCCAAGGGAGCAGACAAGCAGGTGCCAGGCTGTAACTTCAAATTCAGTGACACATTAATTAGCCCCTAATTCATTATTGTCAGTTGGGGCAGGGCAGGTGTTGTTAATAAACTAACAAAGAAGAAAAGAATTCTTGCCTGCGCACTCCCTTATCTGATACAAATTTTCAATTATTCAAAAAATTATTTGCACAAAGTTTGTGTGCTGCTTGGTTGAAAGGCGGCCAGCCCAAAATAACAATCAACCTCTGGTGGAAAACTCCACTAGTTTACCAAGCGCACTCCAATAAGTTTAAAGTATAACCAATATAAGAAATTTATAACCTTAATGTTTCAATTAATCACACAAAAAGAGATTTCTTCTTCAAAACCATGTATTTTTAGAATTTTTTGCATATGGATGTTATTTGTTTCAACATATTAGTCTTAGGCTAAATAATACAAAATTTGAAAAACAACAACTTTACATCACCAAAATACAATGATTCTATAATGATTGCAATGCAGAGACATTTTTAGATGTAGTAAAAAACATAGTTGAGGAAAAGGCCCAATGCATTTCGGGGGGTTCCCTTCTTCAGGGGCACTGCAAAAATAAAACAATGTATAAACAATATGTTAAACATTAGTGATACTTCACTAGAAATTCAATTAACAATTAATTACATGCGAAGGCAGTTCATGATAATTCCAACATATAGTGCATATATTTGTAGAAAAAACTGGATTACATATTTATGTTGTAGAAGATGAGGACTATGGACGTCTTATCAAGGTCAAGACTAAAAGTATAAAGAAATTGAGCTTGAAAAATAGGCGTGAAAGACACCCCCACCACAAATGAATGATGTTACTGTGATATTTGTGCACAAAGAGAGAAGAGCTGCAAAATTTGAACTTCATGTAAGATTGATTAAAACTTCCACAGTATAGAAAATAATCCACCGTACTGTGTTTGTTAGAAACAGAAAATGAACAAGGTTGTGACTATGTACTCACATCTCAACTACTCAGTGTTACATTGTAGTCTAACTGGCGTTCCAACCGGAAAAGAATATTTAATGCAAGTATTTCAGCTAAAGGACCAAAACAACAATATATAACTATCAACAACTCGAAATCCATGCACTCAGTAACCAAATAAATAGTCTGCTACTATGAATATTAACTTACTTGATGCTTATATAACTGTGACTGATAAGCTACTAAACTCAGTTTTGCTAATATGCATTAAATATTCTTTTCCGGTGGAAGTTTTAATCAATCTTACATGAAGTTCAAATTTTGCAGCTCTTCTCTCTTTGTGCACCTTCGTAGGCTATAAATTTCTTATATTGGTTATACTTTAAACTTATTGGAGTGCGCTTGGTAAACAAGTGGAGTTTTCCACCAGAGGTTGGTTGTTAATAAACTAACCCCAAATTAATTCATGTAAGTTGAAGCAGGGCAGGTGTGCTTGCTTTTCCCCCCCATCTTCTACAGTGATGATGAACCAGAGGGTGGCATTGATGTAACAGAGGGTGGCATGGGTCAAAGAGAGGGTGGCAGTGGTGAAACAGAGGGTGCTGGGAGGCTGTGATGATGAACCAGACGTAGAAACAACATAGTCGCGACCGTTGCGAGCCGATAAGTAAGTTCGCAATTGCGAACTACTACCAAAACCTCACGAACTGGCAGAAACACTTGCGAACACACAAAAAAAAAATCCGCAAATTCGCGGGAATTTGCGGATTTTGCGGATTGCGAGTTCGCAAATTCGCTAAATTCGCGAATGCCAGATTCGCAAAATTCGCCCATGCTTACTCTTAGCGCTAGGAACCAAGGGAGAGAAAGTGGCTGCTGAGGGGTTGGAAAGTGCGCGAATCATCAAAGGTTACTCTAAGCTTAGTGCTTCTTTAAACAGAAGAGTTTTAAGTGATTTCCGAAAGAAAAGCAGGTTGGATTCTTTGCGGAGGTGTTCCGGTAGTTTATTCCAGAGCTGTGGGACCAACGCTGAGAAAGATCTACCGCCTTTCGAGGAAAGTTTGTACCGGGGTCAGGACAGCAGTTGTGCCTCAGAAGACCTTAACGAGCGTCCAGGATTGTAGACCTCCAGGTGTTCTTTTATGTAGATCGGTGCTAGGCCATGTATAGCTTTGTGGGCTATACAAAGGCTCTTGAATTTCACTCGCTGTTTTATGGGGAGCCAATGCAGTTTACACAACAATGGTGAGGCATGGGTCCGTCTTGGCAGCCTGAAAATCAATCTAGCTGCATTGTTTAAGACCACCTGCAGTCTACTTGCCAATGCCTGGGGAATACCCAAATAAAGAGCATTCCCATAGTCCAACCTTGAGATTATAATCGCTGAGAATATCGTACAAAGCGTAGAAGTGGAGAGGAGGGGGACTAGTTTTTGTAGCTGTCTAATGAGTCCCAGACACGTCCCCACCACTGATGAAACTTGGCTAGCCATTGAAAGTTCATGATCAATTTTTATGCCTAGACTTTTTACGGTTGGACATGGTTTGGGGGTGGAACCTAGGTCCTAGGTCCTGGGGCCAGAACAGGTCACTCCAGGGTGATTCCGCTACAGGGATAACCAGGACCTCTGTTTTGTTGGGGTTAATTTTTAGTGAGTTGGCAGTCATCCAACTCACTGTATAGCTGAGGATGTTTTGGGCTTGGAGCTGCGCGGAAGCAGTGTTGTCGATGCTAAGCAACAGCTGGGTGTCATCGCATAATTAAAAACTTTGCAGCCCATATTTGCCAGGGTTGTTATTAGGGGTTGCAGATAAACATTGAAAAGAAGTGGGGACAGTGCAGAACCCTGGGGATCTCCACAGTCAAGTGAGCCTAGGTCAGATGTAACATCCCCCAGTTGAATCCTTTGTGTCCTGCCAGACAGAAAGGATTCAAGCCATTGGCGGGCTAGATCTTGTACACCTAACATGGCCAATCTATCCAGTAAACGAGTATGGCTTACAGTATCAAATGCCACTGATAGATCTAATAATATCAGGGCGCAGTGTTTTTTACTGTCAGCCATAACTCTAAGCTCTTCAAGCACTGAGAGCATCACCAACTCAGTGCTGTGGTGCGCTCGAAACCCAGCTTGGCGTCCTTGGAGAAGATGGTGAGCCTCCAGGAATGATGAGAGTGTTTTCAGGACACGTTGTTCTAAAATTTTGGCCAGGAAAGGTAACTGGGATATTGGCCTGTAGTTTTTTAAGTTGGTTGGATCTCCACCAGGCTTTTTTATTAGAGGCCTAACTCGTGCCTCTTTAAAACTAGATGGCAGATATCCAGTGTCTGGCGAGTTGTTGAGTAAGGAGATCATGTGTCCCTCTAGGCCTGGAAGCGCCATCTGGAAGATTCTGGGGGGGCATGGATCCGATGGGGAACCTGTTTTAGTTCGGTTCACAAGCTGCCTGAGGGAAACTACATCTAGTTGTGGAAAACCAGAAAGAATATGATCTAGAGGGAAGGTTTGAAGACACGGCAGTAAGGGATGGATAATGGGAGTATTATTAATGTATGAAAGAATGAGCCTCACTTTTTCCAAGAAGAAGGATTGGAAGGTATTGCAGTCAATTTGAATCTCTGTTTTTCCTGTTTTTTTACTGAGCTCTGTCAGAATTCTAAAAGTTTCTTTCTGTTTATTTCCTGCATTGTTTATTCGGGTTTCAAAATAGTTCACTTTAGTCGATACACTACATTTTTTATAAGAGTTGAGGGATAGCTTGTATGTGTCTCGATCTGCAGGATCATTGGTTTTACGCCACCGTCTTTCCACGAGGCGAAGTTTTCTTCTGAGTTCTCTCAATGAGGGATTGAACCAAGGAGCTCCTTTTCCTGCTTCTTTAATCTTATATTTCCGCTCTGGTGCTACCTGATCAATGGCCCAGCACAGATTTTGTGTCAGGTTCGCACATTCTTGATCCAAATCCCCTTGTATATTAGCAGAAGGTGTACATGTGAGAAGTAGATCAGTCAAGGTTGCTGGGTTAATTTTATTCCATTGACGTATCATTTTGAAAATTTAGGGTGGGTGGGTCGAGTAACCTTCTATTGGGATACAGCAATTTATTTAAAAAAAAATCTGACCAAAGGCAGGGTAAAACATCTATGACAGTGACCTCTGGGTGGGTAGTCCAGATGAGATCTAAGGTGTGGCCTTTATTATGTGTGGAGACCTTAACTAATTGTTGAAAGCCTAATGTGGTCATGAGAGTCTCCAGCTGTAGGGTTGCAGTGTCTTTGGCTTTTTTTAGCCCAGTGTGAATTGAAGTCCCCAACTACTAGTACTCTCTGGTAGCGTGTACTGGTATCAGAGATGATGGTTGTGAGCAGGTCATTGAAATGCAGAGTGGATTTTGGGGGGCGATATACCGTCAAAAGGGCAAGACATGAATTATTGAAAGTGAATTTTACCCCGAGTATGTCTGCTGAGTCCGCAGACTCTGCTATTAACTTTGTAACCCTCAGTTGTTTTTTAAACATGATTTTATCACAACGATTGTGCCACATGGCATCATATTCGTTTGGCAGGGAGGCAATGATATCTGGTAGAGTACTATCTCTCAGCCAGGTTTCGGTAAGTGCCAGTATATCTATGTCCTCGTCTTGGAGGAGGGTAAAGATTTCTAGGTGGTGTTTTTGTAGAGACTGTGTATTCAGGCTTGTAAATTTCAATTCGGTCTGAGATTTAATCGCCAAATTAATGGTATTTCCGGGGCGTTTTTGAGAGGGCGAATAACCGCCATTTTGTAGTATGTTAAATTCTTTTAGCTTACCCAGAGTAGACTCACTGACGGAGTAGGTTTTTAAGTCCAGTGAGTGTAACTCTGTAGCTGAGTACACTAATCGGTGGCCAGGGGATCTGGCCCCTGGGCCCGGTCGTGCGCGGATGGACGCAGACGGGTTTACCTTTGGCGCACCTTCGGCGCGCCATCGGTGCGCCCGCTGCACGCGTCTGCTGCGCGTCCATCAGCCTAAATAGATCTAAGTGGAGACGCGGCTCCGTCCCCTTTTGGCAGAAAGTGCAGCCAGGGGTCAGTCTGCTGCTAACACGCCCTCCTCTCAAACAGCTGAGCTGCGGGGACCGAGGCGATTAGCGGTCAGGGAGTGAATGCATCACAAATAGGTGGAAACAGATTTTAAAAGCTTCAATCGCTAAAAAAAAAGTTTCAAAATCAATTTCAGGTTGCGCTTTTAAAGTCAGCGTTTCAGTCAGAGATTAGCACCGTGTGGCTGCGCGTGAGGTCAGGCAGCCTCCTACTCACCGCAGTACCTCTTATCTAGATTTTTGTCTTGCAGGCTGTGACCTACAGAATGCCCTGGGAAGAACCGCCATGAAGAATTGTTGTTTTGGTTTTATTCTGTTATTAACAAATTATTTGGATATTCTAAAATGAATGTATGATTCTCTTGTTTCTGACCACACATGTATGTTAGGTGTTGTGATTGTGAGACTTCAGGGGAATTGTTTGGTTCATGAATTCGTAGAGTTGATGTGCAATATCTATGTCCAAAGGGGGGATGCCCGGGGTAGGGCCCATGGGGGAGGGGGGTTCTTGGGGGTGGTTGTGGTGGGTGTTGTTACCCTTTTGGTGCTTCGGGCTGCATGTCCAGTTTCTCCCGGGCATCTGTTGTTCTTCATGTGTGGGTCTGGGCTGAGCTCCCTTGTCTGGTGCAGGTTGTCATTCGACTTTACACCAGGTCAGAGCAGGTGTTAAAATTCTGCTGCTAACGCGCCTTATCGCATGTTTTGTGATCTTATCGCTGATCTGGGTGGTCGTTGAGAATGTAGCAGAGTGGTGTTGTTGCAGCTTTTTGCACGGGAATGCCTACTCTGCATATCATTAGCGTTAGTTGCCAGGGTCATCTGTGGTGATGATTTTTGCGACCGCTATCGCAGGTAAACTGGTGATATGGGCTGTTAGCACTAGCTTGTGAATGGGGCGATGAATTTATCACGACTTTGGCTGCGATGAAGTGCTGATAACTTGGCGATAGATCCTTGAGAATATGCCCCATAGATTTACTTCTTTCCAAGTTTTTGGGAAATAAAAAAAAATGTATACTCTCCTTAGCACATCTTAAGAAAATCTAAATCCAATAGATGTGTGCGCTTTTCTGACTTTCGACTTTACAATAGAGCTTTCTGTCTTCCTCAGGCTTCTAAATGGCTCCTTTATGATTCATCCCCCATTTTTACCCTCAAGGTGTATTATTAAACACCCTTTCTTAACAAATTTTTCTGTAAAAGAAGTTCTTGCTTTTTCTTTAAAGACTACTGTTACCTATCTTCAGCTAATTAAGCATACCTGCTCTTTGTTGCTTCCCAGGTATCACTGTAGAGTTCTTTCCAGAGATGATTTTCTCCATTCTCCCTTATGGTACAATTGTCTTATCATTCTTAATGATAGACCTATTTTTTGGAAGGCATAGAGACTTAGGGCCAGATGTAGGTCGCCCAATACCGGTCTGTAACGGGCAAAATTACTGAATTTCGGCCGTTACCGACCGGTATTAGGCTTTTTAGATGTAGGTGGCATTTTTGTAGGATTCAGTATTTTACCGAATCAGTAATTTAAGGATTCATTAAAATACTGACTTCTTAACATAACGATTCGGTAAGTTACCGAATCCAGGATGTAGGGAGCACTCAAGTTAGTGCATTCCCCAGTTTAGGATTCGTTATTTACCACAAACTAGAAGTTGGTAGTAAATAATGAAAACCTTTGAAAAAGCATTTTTTTTTGCTTTTCCAGCAGTGCCATGTTGCAGACATACGTGCCCTTGGGGCATGTATGTCTGCAACATGTGCACCCATACACAATTGAGGGGTGCAACAGGGTGTCAAAGTGACACCCTGCCACCCTTCAATGTTTCCCCCTTTTACCGAATCGGTATTTACGGATTCGGTAATTGACATTCATTCCTATGGGCCTCCAGGCCCATAGAAATGAATGGCAATTGCCGAATTGGTAAATACTGATTCAGTAATTACCGAAACTTACCAATTCGGTAATTTTTAATGAAAAATTACCTACATCCCATTTACCTGTTCTTAAATACCGAATCTGTATAATTCGGTAAACTGGGATTACCTACATCTGGCCCTGTGAGGCATAATTTCAGTTCAGAATCTCTTTGATGGAATGATCCTTGTTCTTTCCATCCATTTCAGGCTGCTTTTCATTGTCTTAGTTACTTTTGGTATAAGTATTACATTCTTATGGAGACAATTCTGGATGTTTTCCATTCACTCCAGGCATATCTCCATACCCCTTTGGATGTTTCCCTTCTCAAGATACTTACTCTTTTCCCAAAAGCTGCTTTGATTTATAATTATCTGACAGCTCCAAATCCTGAGCACATTAAAACTAAACTGGAACTTGCTTGTGAAGCTGACTTGGGTTGTGTTTGGAGCATTGGTCTCTGGGACAGGATTTGGACTAGATCATTAAAAATGTCTAGCTCTGTATCCACTATTCAAACCCTGTTCTTTTTCTAACACAGACTGTATTACACACTGATATCTATTGCCACTTTTTCCAATGCAAATAACTCCTTGTGTTGGTCTTGTGGCCATCCCTTTGAGGATTTTTTGCATCTTCTTTTTATTTGCACACCTATCGCCTCCTTTTGAAAATCTATTTGGTCCCGTGCTTACATAGTTTTAATTTACAATATCCTGTGTCCAATATATTACTTTTTCTCTGTAGTTTGTCTGATACTTTGGTACTGACTTCCTGTAAACATGGTTTATTTGACCTCATGTTAGCTTTAGCTTTTCAGCATATTCCATTAAAGTGGAAATACTCTTCTAAAATTTCAATTAAAGCTTGGTGGAATACTGTTTGCCATTATCATAGGATATATGTTGCATTTGATTCTTTATGCAAACAACATGTTTTTTTTTTCTCCATTTTCTTTCAGATCCTGAGCTCATGTCAGCTGCTGCACACGAGCACAGACTAGAGAAATCATCAGGAAACCACAATCAGGTGTTATGAATACACAGCAATGACTTTATTGCTTGATTTAAAAAACCTTTGCAAGTTACAAAAGATAAAAAATATTTAAAAGTGTACATATGTAAAAAAAGGAGTGCGAATTCCAGTCCAGTATAAATAAAAGTAGCAAATATTATGCTGATGGAAGGTCACTTGGATCGATCACATCACAACTCTTTTTTCTGCTTGATCCAAAAACCTGACCAGGGCACAATTTAGTTTGGTGTTCCGGGGATCAAAGCATGCCAGAACTGCTGCCCTGCATGATCTAACCATATTTTTGTTCCAAAGTTTCTTTAAGAGGAACCGTCTTTCGTGCAACAGGTTTGGGCAGAGGCATAGGATGTGTGTGATGTCTTCTTTGTGTTTCCCACAAAGTCGACAGGGTTCGTGGCCATTGACTCTTTTCCATTTTGGCAAGTGACACGACAAGTTGATGAGTCCCATTCTTAATTTTAAGAAGCAGAGGCCCACATGCATCAAGCACTTTTTCATTCGCAAACGGTGCGATTCCTTAAAATCGGCCGTTTGCGAATGCAAAAGTGCTTTTTGGGATGCATGAAGCAATTTTAGAATTCGTAACATGTTTGCGAATTCTAAAATTGCGGGTGCTTTTAAGAAGTCGCAGATGTGCGATTTCTTAAAAGCAATGCATCATTATTTTAAAAAGTGAAAATTCGCAAATAGGGTGCCAAATTTACCGAGTGGTTGAACCACTCGGTAAATTTGGAAAAAGTGTTTAAAATGTTGAAAATGCTTTTTTTTCAACATTCATGTTACGGACACACATGTCCTTAGGACATGTGTGTGTGCAACATGATGCAAAAAATACATTTCAGGGGTGCATGGGGGGGTCCTTTGGACCCCCCCCTGCACCCATGAAATTTTCTAAGTGCCACTCGCAATTTGCATTGACTCCTATGGGCCTTTTGGCCCATAGGAATCAATGGGAATTGCGAAAATTAACTTAAGAATTCGGTATTTCTTTGGGATTCGGTAAAAATTGCGATTTTTACCGAATCACAAAGAAATACCGAAAAAAATGATGCATAGCATTTTGCACTTCTTAATTTGCGATTCCTTATTTTTCGCAAATTAAGAAATGCAAAATGACACAATGATGCATGTGGGCCTTAGTTTTGTACGTGCAGTGAATGTTAAGGTTAGGTACCGCTGTGGGATCAGCTGGACATAGGATTGCAAGGTCATCCAGCCGTGACTTCTTTTTGCTAGCCGAGCCTTGTCTTCCACTAAAGAAAGTTTTTTAGCGCTTATTTTTGCTAATCGTTTGGATTCATTTTGGCTTACTTGCAGATTCCAAAGGTCGTTCAAGCCTAGGGTTCTTAGCCCTTTTTCCCAATAGTCATGTCCTGCTCGCCATATGTTCTTGTTAAGACTGGCCCAAAGGTGTTGGCCTAGGCTGCCTTCCTTCGATGACCTCAATTTGTGGCAGCACATTAAAAAGCTCTTGGCTCTGGCCAATGATTGGTTACAGATACCCAGTTCCAGCCTGATTTTCGCCGGTGATGTTTGGTTTGGTAGCTTGAACACTGTTCTATATGTTTTTACGATGATTTTATCCAAATTGCCACTGTCCAATCCTTTTAAAACCTCGCTACCATAGGTTAATGTTGGAATGATTTTAGCCTGCGCGACCTGTATTGTTGGTGCAAATGTTGGGCCAAGTAGCTTTTTGTGTAGGGTGCTGATTGCGAAAGCAAGTGCTGCTCCCTTCTTTTTTTGTTCTTCAAGGTGGATTTTATATCTGCCGTTGTTGTTAAAAAAGACGCCAAGGTACGTATGGCAGCTGGATTCAGCTATGCTTTCCCAGTTCAGGATCAAAACCAGCTTTTTTGCCCTACCTGGACGCACCGCCAAAATTGTTGTCTTCTTGTTGTTGATCTGAAGCTCATTTTTGGTTGAGTATTCAGAGGTTGCGTCCAATAGTCTTTGCATGCCAATCTTTGTTTTACTAAGGAGGACCACGTCGTCGACATATAGCAGGTTTGACAAAACGAAGCCAACTGCTTTAGGAGCGTGGGAATTTACCTTGTTTAAGGCTTCAGGAAGGTCTGATAGGAACAAATTGAAAAGGGTGGGGGCCAAAACACATCCTTGTTTTAGGCCTTTTGTCGTCAGAATTGGGCGTGATAACCTAGAGCCGTCCCCAATCTTGATCCTCACCCATGTGTCCTGATGCAAAAGCTGTATGGCTCTTAAGAGGTCTTCTGGGATGTTTAACCTGGAGAGCGTCTGCCAAAGCATTCCCCTGTTCACGTTATCAAAAGCGGCTTTATAGTCGATGAATCCCATATAGAGTGAGCTGGAACTGGCCTCCGCCTGGTCAATCAAACAGGAGAGGGTCATTAGATTGACAGAGGTGCCAGTATTGCTTGTAAAGTCGGTTTGATTCGGAGGAATTACTGAGTGGTCTTCTGCCCATGCCCTAAGTGAATTCAGCAACAATCGTGCAAAATACTTTGCCTCATTGTCTGTGAGGGCTATGAGACGGTAATTCCCAGGTGATTTTTTTTCCCCGCCTTTGAAAATTGGCGCGAGAATTGACCCCTGCCAAGAGGGCGGAATGCTGTTGTTATGTAGGATGGTGTTAAAAAGGGTGGTTAACTTCGAGGCCCAAAAAGTAACGTCCTCCTTAAACACAGCCTGAGGAATTCCGCCTGGGCCTGGCGCCCCATCTTTGCGACCCTTTTTGATTAGTTTTTCAATTTGGTCCTTGTGGATAATTCTTGATTCTTTCCCGTTTCGGTTCCTGGGACCCTGTGTTGTTCTTTCAATGTTTTGAACTGAATTGAGTGATAACTCCATTGTAAGCGATTTGGATTGCTGGTCAGTAGGCCATACTGTAGTGCCTTCAGCAATGGAATTCTGATAAAAGGTTATATCTTTTCGTTCATTGAAATGAGTATTTAGGAAGTCGACCCACTCGGACTCCAAGATGGTTGACGACGCGACTTTTTGAGCGCGCCCAGATAGGCTGTTGAAAGTGCACCAGAACCTTGCAGAGTTATTTGATTTGATGTCGTGCTGTAGTCTGACCCAGAAGGAGTTCCAATGGATTGTACATTGTTCTCTTTTTGCCTTCTTCAAATAGCTCCTGGCCTCTCTCCATTGTTCTATTATTAGCGGGTCCTTTGGGTTTGTTTTCAAAACCCGCCATAACCGATTCATGGTTCTTGTTGCAGATTGTATGTCGAGATTCCTACAAGGCGTCAGCTTTTGCCCATTCTGGTTGGCATGCCTTATCGGTTTGGCGTGTCTATTGATCAGTTCAATTGCAAAATTTGACCAGTTTGCAATATGGTCGATGGAGTTTCTGCTAGTGCTCTCGATAATTTGTTTGGCCTCAGTTGCTATTTGTTGGAAGTTGCTGAAGGAGCACTTGATTTGTTTAAGGTTGATCGTATACCTATCGGATGGCAGTGCCCTTTCCTCTTCATGTTGGGTTAGTCCGGAGATAAGCATTATTTCTTGAGGACGGTGATCGCTTTCCGTTCTGCTTCCAAGACTAAACCCTGTTATTTCATGAAGAAGTGACAGGCTAACAAAGGTGTAGTCAATTAGCAAGGCACCATTCTTCGATACGTAGGAGAAGCAAGGTGGCTTGTCTTTAGGAAAGCGCACATTTAGGGCTCTAAGACCCAGATTCTCAAGGTTGCTTTGTAGAGCGCGGCCCCTCAGGTCGTCCTTGTGCCATCCTGGGGGGTCCTGCGGTGGTATGACCCAAATGCTTTCGTGTGATTTAGTTACTTCGTTTTTATGTAAATCAGACGTTAGCCACATGTTGAAATCCCCTGATAGTCTGGTCTGCGCTCAGTCCCACATTGTTTAATGTGTACGTCCGCCCCCTGGCCTTGTTGGCCCGGGAACGTAAGATCTTACTAACATCCTATGCGGACGACACGCAACTCATTTTCAACTTCTCCAACAACAATGTGGAGGACCAAATTAAATTCCAGGAAGACATTCTGGCGATCTCAAGGTGGCTATCTAACAACTGCCTTCAGCTTAATGCCTCCAAAACAGAGGTTCTCCTGATTGGCAATGGCACGCAGACTTGGGAAGAGCACTGGTGGCCTCTGGCGCTGGGACCTGCTCCTTTACCCAAGGAGTCAGTAAAAAACTTGGGGGTGTTATTGGACAATACACTCAACTTGGAGTCTCATGCTCAAAAAGTGGCAGGCACCTGCTTTGGGCGTCTTCGCTCTCTTAAACCCATTCTGGGTTTTTTTGAGCCTACCACTCGCCAGATCATAGTCCAGGCTTTAGTTTTATCTCACCTGGATTATTGCAATGCCCTCATGCTAGGATCTAACAAGACTGCAATAAATAGGTTGCAAAGAGCACAGAATGCTGCCGCCCGCGTTCTATTTGCTCTACCTAAAACCTGCCACACGTCCCCCCTTCTCCGTCGACTACACTGGCTCCCTATACAACAGCGCATTCACTTTAAAACCCTCTGCCTTACCCATAAAATCCTGTACAATGTTGGCCCCCATACTCTGCAAGGACTGTGCTCTTTCTATACTCCCACGCGTGCACTCCGCTCAGCGGACCTCTCACTGGCCTGTACTGTCAGAATTCGGAGGAGCAGAGCTGGTGGCTGCTCCTTCAGGTATCTGGCCCCTAAGCTCTGGAATTCTATCCCCCCTAAAGCTCGGGCTACTCTAAATCATCTGCAATTTCGAAAACTTATAAAAACTTGGTTGTTTGCATCCATCTAGCACTTCCTGTACCTTCCTGGATCTGACATGTCTGCAAGCGCTGGGACGCCCCGTCGCTGGGGTAGCCATGCGCTATATAAGATTCCATAACATAACATAACATAACATAGTATTATTTCTGGATTGGGGGATCCAGTTTTCACTGTTAGTATTGTCGCTATTACCTCTTCTGTGAAGGATTGCCTTGATGCCGAATTTGGGCGGATATAGGCATTCATTAGGACGAGAGACCTGCGCATATTACATTAAAGTGGAAATACTCTTCTAAAATTTCAATTAAAGCTTGGTGGAATAATGTTTGCCATTATCATAGGATATATGTTGCACTTGCTTCTTTATGTAAACAACATGTAAGCAGAGACGTATTTTGGTTTCTGTTAACTTCTTATTTGAATAAGGATGAAAAGTGTCAGAACGTCATAATTGCTCCGAAAACTTTAAGCCTCCATGAATTGTTTTCTCTCTGCTTTCTTTTTTTCATTAGTTTGTGTCACTATATTTATCTTCTAGATATTTTACCCATTTAAGTTATTTCATATTATTATAGATTGTTATCAACCCTCAGATATATCATGTACACAAATATTTTCTTTCTTTTCCTTTCCTTTAGACATTGCCTAAGTCGATTGTACTACTGAATATCGACATACAAGAAAATCAAAGACAGATTATCATGAGACATTACATTGAAAGGTAAGTGCATAAAGGGAAGTGTAAAGTTACTACTCCTAAATCCACATCTCTATACCTTGAAGATATATGTACCTCTGAGGTGCATATGTGTGGAGTTAGGTATAGAACATCTAGACTTAAATATCAATATATGTTTCTGATATTTTATTCTTGATATTTAGTACTATCCATAGTCTGAGTTTGATATTCAGTATGCACGTCATCAGTCTTGCTGACCATGAGTTGCTGTAAACACAAAAGTTCTCAACCTCACATTAAATTCATCTGATCATTTGCTGTTCGGATGCATTTACCTAAGACCAGGGACTCAAAGGCTCCCCTCTGAGATCCTACAAGCAACCCTTTTGTTCAGCCTTGCACCCATCCTAATACTCTTTCTGCTGTCCCTTTAGAACTCAGGCTGTATTTATGTGCTCCACGGTTAGGGTCACACAGAATAAATTACTTATCAACGCATTACTCAAATTATTTCAAAAACAAAAACAAAAAACATCCTCAGTCTTTAAAACCAGCAGTAATTATGTTTCTTTACACATTTCATGGTTGGTGCATTATTAGATAATTCGGGACCAACGTGCTCACACAACGTTTAAAACTGAGAAGACATTCGAAAAATTAAGAAATTAAAAAGAAATGTTGATAAGAGTGATAAACACGCGCCAACACATAAGAATATTAGTACCCAGCTGTGTTTGCAGTGATTAATTGCTTAAGTGACTGCAATTTAAACATGTAAAACAGAGACGTCCGCAGGGAAGACGTGTTTTACAGTAATGTCATCTAATGAATACAGTACTTTCATGAAGAACACTTATCACAAAATTATGAAAATGAGAGCATTTCTGTATCAGTGGCTTTGCTAACCTCAATGAAGATACTAATGGCAAAATCAACAATGAAGCCCATTTCAAACTCACAAGCTGGATAAAGAAGCAAATCTGAAGGTAGGTAACATATAATGGGAATTCACATTACAGTGCCAAAACATATGATACCACCGCTATTGCTTTTCATCTGTTTAATTTTCAAAGAAGGCAGACGACAGTGATTACAAATAACGCCTACTCAAGCAGTGATAAATTTCACCTACCAGACAATTATTCAAACACATTACGGATGAGTACTAAAGGCCATTTTGAAGTCCAGCTTAGAGAGTTTCCATATGACACCCAGTAAAATCTAAAACTCACAGAAAAGTGTGTAATTTGTGCCGGTGGTTTCTTGTGCACGGCACCGTGACTTAATTGTCAACACAGGCACTTATGGCTGTCTGCCACTTGGTGGCGCTATTGTCTGTTTTGGAGATGAGCACAACAATAGTTGATCATTAATTCAAAATGCTTTACAAACGACTCGTGTCCAAGCTATTCTTCCAGCTTTGTGCCTGGAAGAGTCTGAATTCTCCCTCTTGTGGGTCGGAATGTGTTTGTTGTGTTGGTACTGTCGTTGGCAGTACTGACAGCGGCAATGGAAAATGCAAGCTGTGGTAGCCTCCTGACGAGGGCCCTGGCACGTATTGTTTTACAAATTAAGCACTGCGGAAAACACCCACACTGCAAACAAGTCCAATTACAGAGACGGCTATGTTCGATATTATGGCTGTTTGGCAAGGGTTTTCACTGATACAGCACTCCCCAGGCCACATTGCGCAGTAAGAAGACGAAAAGCAATTTTGAACATTCACAACCCGTATGTTGACATCAGCAGAAGCAGTAACTTTCAGTAGGCTCTGTAACTGTGCGATTCCCAGATGGCTGCACACAGTTATCTGCCTCAATCACAGCGCTGTAGTTAAAGCATGCGCCATTAGCTCCAATAACTCTGATAAACCACTTACACCATTAAACATTACCGCGCAATAAAGAAATCCACTAAAACAATTCTTTACACCTGATCTATCATGAACCACAATCACCTCTCCCAATGACCCACAAATAATTACGCTGCGAAAGCACACGCATGCCAATTAGAAGAGCTCAATAATATATTAAAGCCACCTGACAGGATATACTAACAGATTATTCGCAAAACTGCTTTCCCTATTGAAAATAGCTCGGCATAACAGTAAAATCTTCTCAATTCATCCGTACTTGTGCTTCATTTACAAAGTGCTCAATCGCCAGAAGGTTGTTTGCTGCTGGTAAATGTTACACGCTGAGAGATTTTACTCTTGATATGCATGTTAGTACTTTGTTTTACTTAATTTAAATTGAAAGCAATTGATTTGTAGTTGCAAGCTGAGCTGATTTCATCTACCAAATGTGGGACCTGAAAAAAGTCCGAAGCACGACTGTGGTGAGAGCGAAAAAAATAAATTAGGGTGGTTAAAATCAGGCCCACTGGAACTATGCGGCAGGAGAGGGCCAAATTATGCAGCACGAAAAGGCATATTATGCAGCATAATGCTGCCCATGTTGTTATAGTATTACTTCATTATTTTGACATTTTTAAACTCGGTAAAACTGGGCACTGATTGCATCTCACTGGTACCAGTTTAAAACTCAAATATAGCAATAAGCAACAAGGTGACCAGTCCAGTCTTGCAAAGGGTCTACCAGCACGTGGCAACATTTGCCGCTGACTTTTCAGTAACTTTTGAACGATTTGAGCTAGAAAGACATTTTTTTGGGGTAAAACCTGCAGATTATGTGGCAGAAGATAAATTGTGTTACAAATGCGGCAATCTATAATTATGCGAAAATCGCTGCAGCTTCACAATCGTATATTTCCAGTGGCCTGGTTCAAGTGTATTGATTGTAGCGCTCTGGTGGGAAGATAAGGCACGTTAATTATGGGAAAAGTGAAGAGGTAGATAATGCACAGCACATACAAGCTCTGATCAGTAAATAATGAAGAACTCTGAGATGACATGACGCAATTTTGTAACTGCAGACTCCCATTAAAAAACAGGAGGTGGGGGAACCTACCACTAAACCAATGTTTCCCAATCTGTGATCTGGGGTCCCCTGGGGTCCATGAATTCTACTCAGAGTGTCCGCGACAGGGAATGAAATTCAATATTAGCAGATTAATAACATGGACATAAATGAAAAAGCAACATGTAAAATTGAACACTTTAAAACATTCTGTCAAAGTGAAGGAATGTCAAATTGGTGGCTATTGATTAAGCAAGGATCTTCAAATAGTTTTTTGGGAGCAGTGCAAATACATCAAATAGAACACAGTATGGACCATGAGTGACCTCATTTGAACTTAGGCAAGCTCCATGTTTCCAATGAAAAATACTCATTTAAAAAATATGTTTGGGTGAATTAAATAGAATATTTCATAATTTCTGTACTTCTGTATTTGTTTGATTAATGCTTGTTTCTGTATTTTTTTAGTATTGTTTTGTGGTTCATAGCATCAAAATGTCTCAATTTGGGGTCCCCGGGTTCTACTAATTACATAGGAGTTCCAAGGTTCTAGTAAGGAGTTAGTGGAGGTCCTAGGGTTCCAGTAATGATTTAGTGGCGTCCACAGAAGTGTAAAGGCTAAGAATCACTGCTCTGGACAATGTGCAGCAATTACTTTAGGAATCCCATGCACAGTGTACTTCCATACCCCAATGCATTTCCATAGCTCTATTTGAAGCTTATGTTTGCAGGGACAGGTGAAATCCTGCCTTTCTGTTGCAAAAGTTGGAACCTCAAAGGTGACCAGCTCATACAACTTTGATTATGTCAGCGAGGCTTAGCTGTCATTGCTTAACCGCTGATGGTTAACTGACTTAACTGTTATGGGAGAGTATCTCATTTGAGAAGGCCTGAATATTCATAGATTACATCTACCACCAACTGACACCAACACAGAAAGCCTGGACTCGAGCGTACTCCCTTGTACTGTTTAAATTAGTGAATGTCTTGATATTGCACCAAAAGATGTTAAAGAGGTCATATATGGATTGATGGGACACCTATTGATCCTTATTTGTGGCTGAATTAACAACATAATGGAATAGGACGTTTGACCAGATTTATTGGTAACGACTGGGAGCACCAGGCTGTTGAATTTATCCAGGATGTAATACCAACTTGCACTAAGGTGGAATCGTAGGACTTGCACTGTTTTTGTTTTGTACAGCACTGAGAACGTCCTGGGGTACGCCCCACAAACGCTGAAAGGAAATATACACAGGGGTCTTTGATCACTGAAATTGGGCAGTTGGGTGAATCTCCCTTCCTCTTGTAGCACCGCGATTATATTAATATATCTGGCTGGATATTGAGTTGGATCATTATGTGAGCACAAGAGCCCTATTCAACAACCCCCCACAAGACAGAATCCGTAAAACCAAATGTGAAATTGTGAATGCTGCCTGTCTGTTGATGTTGACATCAGTAATCCATGTAAGTAAACAGTCAGAGTGCTTATGTATGCAGCAGAGGAGCAAGGGGTTTTCTTTATTATGTGTTTCACTTCCAAATTCTATAGGGACATGGCATTCCAGAAAGGTTTGCTGGGTGATGGCAGAATCAGAAAATGATGCTAAACTTGAAATACTAGTTGAGAAGTGTGTGGCAGAAAAGGAGAAACGATTTGGAAAGGCCTAATTTAGACCCCAATTCACAAGGGTAAAGTTAGACCAAAAGTCTAACTTTAGAGCTGAAGTCTAACTTTAGTTCTAAAGTTCAACTTTACACCTGAAGTCTAACTTTATACATAAAGTCTACATTTAGATCTGAAGTCTAAGGGCCTGATTCACAAAGGTAAAGTTAGACCAAAAGCCTAAGTTTAGACCTGAATTCTAAGTTTAGACCTAAAGTCTACCTCAGTGGTTGCTCCTCCGCTATGTGGAGGAGCATCGCCCCACTGCTTTCAAGCAGTGCAAAAGCAAAAACATAAAATTATAATAACTTTCTACGACCAGGGCGGTGGAGGAGTGGCTCGCCCACTACAAAGAGCGCAATGACTGTTTGGTGGGTCCTCTCTCACCTCACAAACCAGCCATGCACACTTTCCCACTTTTCCATGCAGGCTGCATTACAGCCTGCATGGAGAACATGCCCACCCCTCCAGCCCCCGGCTGAGTGCCGTGTCCTAGTGCTCAGACCAATCACAATGCTGCAGTGTAGCCTTGTGATTGGCTTAGGGGAGCAAGCATGAATGCCTGCTTCCTGTTCCTGAAGTCGGAGGCAAGAGAACAGGAGCAGGGACGCGGGACCCGTCAGCGGCAAGCTATGTGATTTAAAAAAGAATCCCCCTCCCTCCCACAATCGCAACCCCTTGGCAAACTGTCCCCATGACCCTGCCCACCCTCCCACCAGCCATGGTGGCTGCCACTGGTCTAACTACACACCTGAAGTCTAAGTTTAGACCTGCAATTTGTTTCTGTGCAGGATACATTAAAACAAGTAAATACATCTATCTATCTATCCATCACCCCAAATGTCTGACAAAATCATCCCATCAACTACCAAAACCACTTATGCTATTGTTTTTATCACACAGGGATATTCTGGACAGTATGCTGTATCAAATAGGTCTAGGCCTAGCATAGATCAATATGTGACACTGGTCTTTAGTCTTGGATGACAGTATTTCAGACATGGGTGATGCAGTACAAGCACTATATCAAACTTTTATGGAAGTGGGGAACGAACAGTAACATAAGCAGCTCAGGTCTGATATTTCCTTTAAAAGAAATTGTCAGAGTCTGCTGGAAAATTAGCAACTAGCACTATAGCAATGTGCCACTGATAATTACTGCTCCAGGTCCAATGAACTAGACAGAATACTATAATGAATAGGACCTTAAAAATAAGTAATGTCTTAAAGGTTAAACTGAGTCCTACTTTATTTCAAAGGTCAGAAATAACAGCAGAAAGTGATGAAGGTACAAGTGCCACTGACATTTCTGTGCATGACTCAATGTTACATATATGTAGGATGAGTAGAAGTGGTGAATTAAATTCTCCATGTGTAGTCAGAAGCCAGTCATTAGACATACAGGTACTCGACCTAAGCGAAAATAAATGTATAACATAAAGGATACATATAGGTATGTTGAAATACTACACTGTTAATTTTTACTTACTTATTGTTTTGTTATTGCTTGAAAGAAATAATGAAAATAAATATATATGATTTAATAGAATAATTATAAAATGTGTACTCTATGTTAAGCAAAACTCTATTTATGTTTGTTTTTGAAGCAATGCATGTCATTAAAAATAAGCATTTGTGATCTCTGTTCTCTGGTCTCTTCCTTCAGCCAAATGTAAATTGTTGTGCATCAATCTGTTTTGGTTGGAGGTGGAACCTCATCACCATCAGCTTTGCCATCAATTTGTTCTGCATTGTTATGATATCGAAAATTGCACACACAGCTTCTGTTTTGCATGCAGTCTGTGGTGTATACTCCAAAGCAGCCCCACCATTATGATGGCATTGAAAACTGCCCTTCAAAATCCCAACGGATCTTTCAATCACATTCCTGGTTTATGTGGGCACCATCACAACAACTTTTCCTTGCTGACCTAGGCTGCAAACAAGGGAGCTTATGTACAAGCCCCTATCACCACGGGAACATCACTTTTTGTGACGATCCCGTGGCAATAGGAGCCTTGCCTTATGAACAAGGCAGCGTTAAGGCACTTAACAGGTCTCAACCCTTCCTTGTACATAATGCACTCTTACACACTACGTTTATTGTGAAAAGGGCATGCAGTGGGTGTTGTGGTGGGTGTTCACAACACCCATTGTAGTTGATGCTGCACCTATGTACAAGGGTGGTGTACATAGCAGGCAGTGCCAAATTTAAGACAAGGAAAACCCTGGTCTTAAGGTGGGGAAACGAGGAGAAATTCATTATTTCTCATCGTTTTTTATTTTTTTTTCCATGTAGCACACATGGAATCGAGCCCATGGCATTTTGCTTTTTCCTTGTGTGCTGCACAAGGCAGCACAACTTGTGCAGCACACATGGAAAAAGCTAAATGCCATTGTTTGTTTATGTACAGGAAGGTGTCCCTTCCTGTACATAAAGAAAACTTTTTAAAACTGCCATTTTTAACTTTCAAGAGTGTTGCATAAAGCAGCACACATGGCATTTTAGGAATGTTTATGTGCAGGAAGGGACACCTTGCAAGGGCGCCTGAGTTGGCGCTAAGCTGTGAAACTTAGCACCATTGTAGGGTGAAGCACAAGGCTGCACAACATCCTTGTAAATATGGTGCAGCTATGCTTTTCTGAAGTGGCAAAGCGTCGATAAGCCTAGTAGGCTAACGACACGCTCCACCACTTTGCCGTACATATGGCTCAAGGAGTCAAGAGCCAAGGACGGATGGCATAAACACTGTCCCGTATATAACAAAAAAAGAATGGTAAATCTTATGTACAGTGTGCATCTTCAGTAATGTGTGAAATATGTTAAGTCCAATAACCTAGCAAATAAGCATCTCTTATTTCTCCTCAGGCTAGTCAACTGAAAAGTGCACAATAGCAAAAGATGAAAGAGTCATGAGTGCTTCCAAGATAACGGCAACAATGTCCGTTATAATATATTCTGAATTGCACATCACTTGAATGTTAAGGGAGTACTGATGCTTTCTGTGGATGGAATTATAAGGATGTGTCACATCCACGTATCCTATGACAATTGGAGATTGAACAATTTGGTAAACATTTAATAAATAGTCACATTAATTCTGCAAAGAAAAAAAAAAAACTAATTCTGAAAAAGCCTGGACAACGAACTCTGGGAAATATCAACAGAAAAAGCCATTGTAGTTTGGTAAGTCCCTGAAACAGGCAGATGTAAGGAGTATAAATAAAACCTGAATTTGCAGTGGGATGGTTTGAATCCAGCGGGCCATGCAAGCACTGGCTCCAAGTCATTAATTACATTCATAGTGACAGCCATGCTGAGTCTGTATGTCTCATACGCCTCCTCTTCAGTTTATACACTGTCGGTAAATGTGCTCTGTCTACTTCTCCTCCTATCTAGAGCTCCCAGGACTCTCCTTCTGAAATAGAGTGCAGTCATTGTGGTTGCTAGCCCTGCAATTCAGATGGCTTTTTATAATTGCCACTGGGTTACCACCTATTTTCACTTGAAAATTGAGATTTCTTTTTAAAGAAGTGGTAAACAGTTATCTATTTAGCGTTTTCCTAAGCATTCGGGTGTATGTGTAATTTTAAGGAATACTTATTTTGACCCTGTGGTATATAAGGATTCCCTGTTTTAGCAGTCGCAAACTGGTTTGAGCTTGATTTAGCATTCTCTATAGTTTTGTACATGAGGGCCACAATATCTCATTTCATCCAGATGCTTGCAGTTTATTAGACTTGATAATTTTCACCTTGAACACGTTTTTCTTGAGCATTTGGCATAAAATGTGAATTTTGGAACTCACTGCATCTAAATCTGCATGCCCCAGTAGTAACCAGGAATTTTTCACAGCTTTGCTGTGTTGAAATGTTTTTGGGGATTTAGAATGTATCGCACCCAGTATTTAGTGGGTGCAAAGCTCCAAATTTGTATATGTGCCATAGCAGCAGTTGTTGCACATAAAATAATTATTCACGTCACTCATAATGAGTGCCATTTGTGACTGGGAGAATCCTTTAGAAACCATTCATGCCACTGCTTGTGCCTTTGAGGTAAAAGGTAGCCAGGTAAATGTTTTACATCTGCTTGATGAAGAGAACTGATGTCAAGGCATGAACAATCAAGCGAATCTACTTCAGTAGGATAGTGTGGTCTGAAAAGTTATTAAAAAAAAATCAAGCTACATCAGAGATAACATAATTGCCATCTGTTGCTCACATAGAGATTTTCCAGGAGAGATATCAGGGACTGAATTGCACATAGTGCCCTGGGGGTCGGGGTGCAGTGCATTCTCTAATATAAATTGTGCCATATACATACAGTGCCAGCTCAATCCTAAGGGTACATTTCTTCATTTGCTTGGGGCCCCGGCCACGGAAAGACTTTGCTCTTTGCCCGCACCATGTCATGTCACAGGAGCAAAGGCAAAGAGACAGTCACAAGGTGCACTTACCGTGTGGCAAAAAGAGATGTTGCACCGTTAGTGCACTCTCAAGTGTGCGCTCTGAAAAGGAGGAAGGGGGGTGGGGGGGTCCTGTGACTCCCCAGAGATCCCTTTGCAGGCAGATGCAGTTACTCACTGGACTTGCATTCAGCGGGGTCTCTGACCCCCTCTGAGTTGCAGGTCAGGTGCTGCCTGAACTGTGAAAGACAGAGCGGCTGCTTCAAACATATGTTCCACTTTTCACTAATGTGCTGCCATTGGAGCAGTCACGCATTATATATAATGGAGTACACCATTGCTGTAGGCATCTGGTGCACTTGGTTAAAAATGCTCCATGGCGCAAGCAAGGACAGTAATACGCCCCCAGGAGTCATTCTGTAACACAGGTGAAGTCAAAGCCAAACCTGAAAGAGGTGCATGGAATTCAGCTAAGTTCTCCAAATTAAACAATCAAGCTCTGACTACCTTCTTTAAGACGTTTGATGAAATGGCTTGTAGACAATATGGACAATAGTTTTTCCGTTGACAATGGTCCGTGGAAAAAAAGCCATTCTGGGCAGTGGTTCTTATCTTGTGGTCTGGGGATATCTGGTAGCTCACAGAAAGAGTGTACAACTAAAGAAGCAAGATTTGAAATTTTAAAAAGTTCTGTGAATGGGTAGAAATTTGAAATTGGAGTGAAGTTACATCAAACAGAATAGAGTGGCCTCAATTGAATATAGAAAAGCTCCATCTTCTCAGTAAGATTTCAATTTTAATTGTCTTCATATTTTTTTAATTAAGTAAAATATTTCGTCATTTGTCTATTTGATGAATGTTTTTCACTTGATTTTTAGGCCGGGTCACTGACTTCCAATAATGACTCAATGGGGTGCCCCAGATTCCAATAATGATTCAGTGAGGCTCTCTGGGTTCCAGTAAGGATTAAGTGAGGGTCCACAGAAGTCAAAAGTTTAAAATCCATTGATTTAGTGCATTGTTCTGATGAACGCACTGGATCCAATTACAGAAATATTACTCCTGCTGCATATAATCCATGTGCCGTTTGCTCTAAAATGGATGCCATTTCAAAGACTCGGCCCATTTCATAGGGAGCGCACTCTCACTCCCACAATGGCTTTCCCTCAAGAGACTAAGGTGTCTCCCTTTTCCTTGCTCCTTGCACATGATCCTATAATGGAAGAACGCACAAAGGCATGCATTTCACTGTAAATTGGATTGATTGTCAAGCAGGAATGTAGAACCGAATACTGAGATCCCCCTTAGAGGGGTGATTTGTATGGGAGACAAATGATCTGTTCTGATTTCATTTTGGTTCCCTCAAAGAACGCACCTCTGTTGCAGCCCCTGACCCTCTAAACTAGCGCCCAGACACCTCCTTCGAGGTAACTATGCACTCTATATATGCCATGAATTGAATGCACTAAGCCTGAGGTGGCATATGCACATTTCCTGTTTCCAGACATGCTCTGAAGTGATCTGCATGCATGCAACATTTACTCAATGATTCAGCCAACCAAGAGGTGTCATGAACTTTAGCAGCTTAAGAGGGAAGAGAGTTACACTGAGTAGTTTTAATTATTAGTAAACCTTTACATGTTTGTGTATAGCTTCTTTGACTTTAATCGAAACTCATAAGTACCTCTGTGAGAGGATAGAATGCTGGGCCTGAGGAGTGGGGCAACAATTGGAGTTAGGGAGCATGAAAAATCAGGAATGGACGAGGGCTGATGGATGGGGGCTGGATACATGGATGGATGGTGGATGGATGGATAGAAGAGTGAATGGATGAAGAGTAGCTAGACTGAAAGAAAAGATGGTTGGATGGAAGAGTGAATAGATGGGGATTAGCTAGATTGAAAGAAAAAATGTATGGATGGGTAAAATTACAGAGTGAATGAAGAAGAGAAGGAAGGAAAGAAAGATGGAAAAACACCAAAAGGACTGAGAGAAATAAAGAAGGAACAGGATTAAAAGAAGGAAAATGTACCCAGATTCTTCACTTTTCATATTTGATTGTGCCTGTGCTGCTTGGTTTAGAGGGCTTGTTGGTAGGGATGTATGATGGTACCACGTATACTTTTACAACGAGTACCGTTACCACGCTACTTTTACCACGCAAGTCGTTACAACGACTTGCGTTGAGGGGCGCTGGATAGTAAAATATTTCATTTACTATTCGAAATCCAGTCCCCGTGGACTCTAGGGAAAGGAGTTGGATAGTAAATTAAAGTATTTACTATCCTGGAGCGCCCCCCAGCGCATTTCATTGTAACGACCTGCGTGGTAAAAGTAGCCTGCTAACGGTACCGCGTTGTAAAAAATGCGTGGTAACCGTTGCATACGCCACTCGCTGTTATTCTGCCACCTGTTACAGAGCCATTAGCTGAAACGTTTGGTGCCAATTAACTAAAATATACATATAATGGGTTTGGCTCCATCATGAGGGTAGGGTTTCTCTCTCACCTCATGCTATTGTTTTCGCTTCTTGGTGTATCAGTGCTCCTTGTATGGCAAATTCGCATTATAATTCACTAGAGAATAATTTTTAAAATACCCCCAACCATAACTTTTTTCTCACAATCAGATCTTACCTCTTACACGCAATACTTCTACCACTCCCATCATCACTTGGAGCATGGAGTTAGGCAAAAACTCGGCAAACCACCGCATGGCGGAGTTTACTGGTGCCTACTCTACATGCAGCAGATGTTCTACTTTATAGCCTGGCATCTACATCATGATCGACTGCTAGTCCATGGTGCCCCAATCATGCCACCCTTCACCTTTAATCAATGATTAGGGACCTCTGCATTTGCAAATCAGATAGAGAATTGTCCTGTTCTCTGTTGCTTTACCTCACCAGGAAGTTTCCGACAGTTTTAAACTGCTGATTACCAACAAAGCTTCTATTCATCTGCTCCTAACAATCCAGGGTCACCCATTGATTGTATAGATGTTGAGCTCTAGAGATATCTTGGATGACCCAACCTGATAGGCCAAAATAATTTGTCCTTTGTCAGTGGGTTGCAACAGAAGCCAAATTCGATCCATAGTCCCTCCTCTATTGCAACCTGGATGGACCCTGAGGTGGGAGGGGAAATCTAAGTAAATGGCAGAGTTGTGTTTTTAGGTCTTACTTAGGCAGCGCTTGTGCTGTCTCGTCGAGACATGCTGTATTCAGGTATGGACGTTAAGCTCTGCCAATGTTCCACCCATCTTTACAATTGTCTCATCTTGCTGTCTTTTGTTAATGATGGCTTTTGATTCCTAAATAGGCTTACTAGTCCCTCTTTTTTTACGTTCAGCTCCACATTGCATTTGCTTCAGCAATGAAGGATGCTTCTTCTTTGTGTTTGCAGCGCACCATGCATGATTTTACGTTAAGAATGGCTGCAGCTTAGGCATACTAGTCCCTCCTTAGTACCTCCCTCCCTTCTGCTGTTACCTCCCATAAGGATAGCCCCTCTTACACGTATCCTTACTCTCTAGCTTTTATTAGCAATTAGGGAGCAGTATTTACTTAATTAATGTCTTGCACAACATGCTGTCCGAACGCATAGCAATAGCATCCATTTTTTGTACATGCATCACCGCACAGCACTCGCTGGAAGATGGCTTCAGCAATGGTGGCGACTTCTTGTTTATGATTTGGTTTGAATTTACTTCACAACCCATTGTCAACTCAGCACTGAGCACCACTTTTTGTTGGAGTGCAGAAAGGGCAAATAGACATCCCCTAACTTTTGAACAAGTGTAGGAGTCAGCGGACACAAACACCTCGTCATGTAAGAGATTCCTTTGCATGCACACTGTACTTTATATGCACACTCTGCTTTATGAATTAATTTGAAAATACAGATATATCTGCAATAACTGAGAACGTACTTTTTAAAAATATATCATGCACGAGGGCTACTTTCATAAGGTTTGTTTATTTAAACTGTGTTCTGCCATCATGCATAATTTAAGAAAAAAAACTTCCTGAAACATACATTCCCGCCCCTTCCAATCCCTCCTATGTTGCATTACTCTGCAGCAGCTTCAGGAGACTTTTAGCGCATGTCCTAAAACTTACAAAGGCACTGTGCTTCAGTTTTCAGCATGGCGTCTGCTTTCATCAAATGCAGTGACCTGCTTTCCCGTTCTCCATGTGGCTTGCCCACTCCCTCCATCCTTCACTGCCCATGTTTTCTTGCCTGCTCCCTCTCCCCATCTGAAATAACTAACAAGCATTTGCAATGCAATACGTCTCGCATTGTTAAAGTTTGAGCTATTGGGGTTGCATTATTATCTGCAATGCCAATAGCTCAATTTTTTCGGTAATGCAAGCCCAATTACATTGCAAAGTCTTGATACCAATACATATGGGGTATGTGTTAGAAGAGAAAAGTCCCAATGTACAACTACGTGTGGTTTTGTGAATATGTTTCCAGGAATTACTATTAAGTGAACTCGGAACAGTAAGTGATGCCGTTGAGTGAGAGTATTTGCACGAATGCTGGCTGTGACACAGTGGACTTGGACTTGTGGCAACGTTGTGGTATGAGTAGGTGAGATCTAGTCAGCAGATGATTTCAGCAAGAACAGAGGCATCCAGGAGTCACCTATAAGGCCGCTGATACTTTTTTAGCATTTAGAACGGAAGATAAAAGCAGATCTCGGATTGTTCACCCCTTTTAGGAGAGATTGTATCAACTCTTCAAAATTCCATTGACAAAAAGTGGCTGTCCATATAAAACTGTACTATATCACACATCAGGAATTCAACCAGAGTGACAAGAGCACAAAAGCGTAATTTGAACAGTGTGGAAAGTAATCCAGGCAGTATAATCTTTGCAAGGCGCTATGGACGGGTTTTGTTTCAACAGATTGTATGAGCAAGAGAATTAAAAGAAACAGACGAATGCACTCTTTACTAGGCTTGTCTCATTGTCTTAACTGTTCATCTGCATTCCCTGGTGCTCTCTGGTCATTCCCTAAAAAGTTTCAGGGCCACATTTATGAGGCCATACTGGCACTATTGTGCCGGTGGAACGTCACTTTTTTGACGTTCCGCTGGCATAATCTGTCCACTGGCATATACTTATAAGACCAGGTAAAGCCACGTTACATGGCTTTTCATGGCCTTATAAAAATGTAGCAAATGCAATAAGATGACGGACAAAGTGCTGAAACATTTCAGGAACTCACCCCCAGTCACAGATCTGGGTTTAATCCATCATAATTCTTCTGCTCACTTCGTCACCCCAGTTATATGCAAATCAGTCTTGACCCTGTGCCTTTTGGGTTCAATCACCCAAACTACCAGGCCAGGTCCTCCCTGAACCAGAAACAAGCATCCTGGGACTGTTTTTGGAATTTCTCTCCTCATTAGCCAGGCTAGCTTGAATCCAGTGGCAAAGTGAGCAAGGGACTCATGTCTGGGCATACCCTGGTCACTTAAGGCAAACATAGCAAACACAGTACGATGATGGACTCACCCCCAGTCACACATCTGGGTTTAATCCATCATCATTCTTCTGCTCACTAAGCCACCCCAGTTGGACCCAGCGATATGCAAATCAACCAGCAGGCCTTGTGGCTACAGTCCAGCCTGAACTGCCAGGCCAAGTCCTCCATGGACCAGAAACAAGCATCCTGGGAAAAGTTTCACTCCTCATCAGACAGGCTAGCTTGAATCCAGTGGCAAAGTGAGCAAGGTACCCAAGTCTTGGCATACTCTGTCCGCTTAGGGCGAACATAGCAAACACAATGAGATGATGGAGGGACTGCTGAAACTTTTCAGACACTCAACCATCATCACAGAGCGATGATGGTTAAATCCATCATCTTTCTTCAGCTCACTGAGTGAAGTGAGCTAAAGAACGAAGATGGATTCAACCCAGATCTGTGACTGGGGGGTGAGGGTCTGAAAAGTTTCAGTGCTCTGTCCATCATCTCCTTGTGTTTCCTTTGTTTGCCATAAGTTGACAGGGTATTCCCATATATGGGTTGCTTGCTCACTTTGCAACTGGTTTCAAGCTAGCCTGGCTGATAAGGGTGTTACCCTGAAACCTGTATCAAGATGCTTGTTTCCTGTCAGGGGAAGACCTGGCTTGGCAGTTTTGTTTGGACTGTTCCCACATGGCACAGGGTCTAGACTGATTTGCATATGGCTGGGTCTGAACTGGGGTGGCGAAGTGAGCTAAAGAATGATGATGGATTCAACCCCGATCTGTGACTGGAGATGTGTGTTTGAAAAGATTCAGTGCTCCGTCCATCGTCTCCTTGTGTTTGCTTCTATACATGTGACCCTTTCATGCAGAAAACGGTGTGAAAGAGACGTTCCATGGGTGTTGCTGGGGTTGTTCCCAGCAACATCCATGGCTTTTTGACACTACTGAAGATTTTCTAGAAATTGTAAGTCTGAGGCAGCACCAAAAAGGTGCGCCTCCCCAGAGGAGGTGTAAGGGAGGCAAAACAAAATCATTATTTCTCCTTGGTTTTCCTCTTTTTATGTGTGCTGAATTCTGCAGCACACATAGAAAGAGGTAAAAGGCTCTTGTGATTGTATCTATGTAGGAAGGTTTCCCTTCCTACATAGAAATAATCATCCCCGAAAGGCAGGCGCCCTTGCACATTGGTGCAAATGTGCCTGCTTTGGCTCACGGCTGCCCATTGGATGCCGGTGCAGGGGAAAAAGACAGGAATGCACCGTATCTAATAGATATGATGCATTCCTGCCCCTTTCTTTTGCCGTAGGGCAGCGTAGCAGCAGAGCCTGCTGCTCTGCCCTATGACAAAAAACCCAGAAATGAGGCCCTCAGTGTTTCTTGGAGTGCGCTGGGTTTGTGCTTGGAAAAAACGGGAATGCAACGGGTTAACCATGTAAAGATCTTCAGACAGGGGCTCTGCCAGCTGTTCTCAGTGTGTCGCCCCAGAAGTCGCATGTAGGCTGGAACTCAGTGAGCCTCTAGTGGAAACAAGGCTGATGACTTTCAGGATTGCTTGGAAGACCTAGTCTCAGAAGTGGCCCCAAGAGATAGCCAAATTCTGGCCCACTTTTATTATACTTTTGCACAGGTACTCAGTCAACATGTTGGTCTGAACATATAGTGACTAAAAAACAAGCATTGGCATAGCCAATAGGTCTTGCGGATGGGACTTTATCAGTGTTTAGCCATGCAGTACATTATCCTGAGTGCTGTGCCACCAGGGATTGAAGAGATATACAATTGCTACACAATGGGTCATGCAGTCTGATTCAGGAATAGATGCTTACCTCAGGAAACATTTATATACACATTTCACTGTGTTGAAACGTAACATACTGCCTAAGTAACAATACTTTTGTGACATAACATTGCATCCAGAATGTACCCGTACTTCCTTTTTCCAAAACAAATATAGCAGTCTAAAATGAACGCTTCTCTCAACCATAAGACAATACAGAAAGCAGCCACGGAGTCATCACATTAGTGCAAAATATTAGCACATTGCTTAACACTGGGTGCACTAAACAGTCTGGTTTGGAAGGCCTGAGTGACTTGGAGAGTTAAGGATCAGCATACAATTCTGAAAGACCATTAAATAAAATATGTGTGTATTTTAAAACTATTTTAGGCTTCATTGCCTCTCTGGCATTTTGCTGAATATGATATGTGTACTGCAACTGTTTTAGTTCACCTACACCAGGTGCTTTCTAAAAATCAAATAGAACACTTTAAACGTCGTTTCTATGCACAATAATTGTTATGTCAAATGACCAGATCTTCTGTGTCCATTAACTAGTGTGTATGTATTTCTTACGTCTGGCCCTGCTTGTCGTTGCTGAACATACATATTGTTAAGCTCTAAGATTATCCTCCCCCACCCCCCAAAAACTCCAAAGTGGGACATGTTACAAGGAGATTTCCTTTTTGGGGAAGAGAAGAAGAAAAGATTCGGACCTTGTTTTGTCTCTCGTAGGGTTTGAAAGTGAGGATTAAAGGTACTGGGAGTGACTGAGATGCAAGCTCTTAGCTGCATCTGAACCAAAAAAAGGAACAATCCATTATACAAGAGGGAAAAAAAGAAATGCGACATCTATGCTGCCTCCCGTGGAACAGCTTTAATAAATGGATGTGGGCTCCTCGACTGATGTGCTTATGTACCCTCATGTTGTTATATTTTTAGTTTTTGTAATAGCGTTAAGTAAAACCATGAGGGTAAGAGAGCGCTGTACAATTGAGGTTTATTTGAAGTTATCAAATAAAGCAATGGCGAATTGAGAGGGTGGTAAACAAAAGTAGGCATCAGTCATGTAACAACCGGCACATTCATGGATAAAACAATAATTAAAGTAGTACATTGATGCAGGAGACTTACAGCTTACCACCTATAAATAGCAGTTGGCTAAAGACTCTCGAGGTGAGGGAATAAACAAGACAGGCAATCACTGTGCTTAGTCAAGTGCACGTGCGTCCCCTACCAACACGGATTGTATCACACCCACCATTTTATTTCCCCCAAGCCTCTCTGCTGTTCACATCAGGAGGCATGGTACCCGGGCCAATCATATTTGAATCAGGCAATCACTTTTCGAGTCGTAAAACAGCATTAGGAAACACTTCAAGGTCTGTAATTCACTCTTTCACTGGCAGGGAATCGGCCGGTCTAAAAGTGCAAACCATACACACTGAGAAAAGCAGGATGTAGAAGAAGACACAAAGGAAGAGTACACCAGGGCATATTATCAAGGGGGTTTATCTCCGCTTTTTTGGCTTTAAAAGCCAAGAAAGTGGAGATAAAATTATCTTCCTATTGCCTAGCTGTCGCTAACACCAGTTACCAACAGCTAGTAGGAGATAGCGACCATCTTGGGCCCCACTTTGCATGTCAGTGAAATTTATCACTAATGATATGCAAAGTGGGCGTGCCAAGATGTTAGCGACTGGAAACAGTCGCTAACATCGCTATCTCCTATTACCAACTTTTGGAGATATTCGCGCTAAGCGCGAATATCTCCAAAAGCTAACACCTGCCCCTGAGCAGTTCTTAGCCATGTTATCCAATGGTAGGTGGATAACATGGCTAAGAGCATTAGCTCGGTAATGCATGAATATCGCGGACTTTTCAGCGATATTCATGCTTTGCGGCGATTTTTATCGCATTTGCGATAAACCTTGGTAATACCAAGGTTTATTTGCGGTAAAAATCGCCGCAGCGCAGCGGTATAATTTTGTCTCTAACCAAGCAATAGCGATAATTATCGCTATTGCTTGGTTAGAGACAAAATTATAGAGAAGGCCTCTAGTAACAACTGACGCACAGAGGCTCCAGGCCCTGGCTTATATTATACTCAATGAGGTGAACATACTTCCGCTGAACTTTGAGGTCACACCAACAACGGTGTCAAATGTTAGGAATTTCGAACACCCATTGTGTGTTGAGGACAGAGTTAGACCAGGTTTACTAAAAACAAAGAAAAACATTTTCTTTTTCCAGGTAGAAGTGATGAAACTGAGAGCGAGACAACAAACACATTAACAACTGGTAACATAACGGCACAAACACACAAAACAGTTATTGTTTTGGGTTGTTTTGAAGGTTGGTTGCTTGGGATGGCGTAGGACAGGTGGTTACGGTTACTCACGTTTTCGTTCCAGATTCGTTCTCTACAGACTGCTGCTCTCAGTGTGTAGTGTGGACTAAGCCCCTCTTTGTCTGCAGTAACGCGTGCATTGCAACATCTGCTGTATAGATTTATAAGCGCTTTTTAAGGATATTTCTTAATAAGAGACTGCTGCGGGCTGTTGGAGTCTGCAAGGCTTGAGTCTGGTTTGTAAAGGTGCCACAGTTGCCTGCTCCCAACAGCAGATTTTAAATTAAAAACAGCCCTCCTCTGCCCCCACACCTTAATCCCATCAAGACCCTCCTGGAGCTGATGGCCCTACGCTCTCCCCACTCCTGAATATGGGCTGCTTCTGGGAAGAGCAAGAACTTAATTCACAAAAAGCGGTTGCAGCTGGGAAGGCGATAAAATGCCAGAGATCTGGGACTGGACATGTGATCTTGGGCAATCAACCTCGCGCAAACATAAGAGCTGCCAAAGGCAGGCGAGAAAGAACATATCCACTCTGTAAAAAGCACTATAAACAGAGTATGAAAGTGCTATGAACAGTGCTTAAAATGGAAAAATAGAAGTGCAGATACTCTGTTTCTGACAAGTGCCGGTATTCTCCAATTAAAAGTATAGTGTTGTTCTTGAGAAGTGCCACTACTCTCCCTCCCAAAATAAAAAAAGTGCTGGTACTCCGTTGTGGACAGTACCGGCCCATTTAAAGCACTGGCTATAAATATATCCAGGTTATTGGAATTCATATTCACGTCCTGATAGAGCAACCATATAAACACTCCCCAAGTCTGTGTCCAACTGCACAGCACCCACCAGCCCCAGGCACAAACGAGAGTAGCGCCACAGCTTCGGCCCCCATGGCCTCTGTGCCGGCCGAACTCCTTGTATTAGATACTACACAAACGACAACGTTAGGCGACCCTGAGACCCGAAGGGCTGGTTCCGCAAGAACAAACAGGTTAAGCAAAGATGAGCGAGCAGGGATTGACAAGATAGCAAGAACACTGGTAGAAAGAAAGGAAGATGAAGAGTACATCACGGATATGTTCAACTCGTATACAGGGAGTCACAGATGACATTTTACCGTACGACTGTGTTGACATGTCTTGAATGCATACGAGGACCGATATCGAGACAAAGGTCCCGAGAGCCTAACGACTCTGTACCGGAAGGTCGATATCGGGGATGAGGGCGAGTGTGATGTGACGGACCTCCTTATGCGTACGCTTGAGGTTTTCCACCACCTCACTGAACAAGAATCGGGAACTAAACCCACGACATCCGTGGCGACTGAACCACAAACTGAGCAATCTAACGCCATGATGCCGATACGAGAGGCTGCCCCTTACTGGGTTCCTCCACGAGGTGAAGGGACTAACGATGATGCAAACTACAAAGATGCAAAAGGAAGGGTAGTGTACAACTGGGTCTATCAGCCATGGGGCCGGCAAGAGATTCTGACATTCCGGAAATCTCTGCCTGACCTACGTAAAAACCCCACTGCCTTCTATACTGAATTAGGTACAGCCCTAGGTTCAACGATTATGACCCTGGCTAACATCGACTTGTTTTTCGGGTTATGTCTACCAGCTGATGTGTGGAAGCAAATCCGGAAAGTCGACCACCTTGAGCTGTTTGGACATACCTGGTCACAACTCGATGGCATTGATAAACAACGAGAACCTGGACAAAAGCCTTTGAAATCCATTTTTGACCTCCCAGATAAAATCGTACAGAAATTAAAAACCCTGAAAAGAAAGTGGACTGGTCGATAGTAACGGCCTGTCGCCAGAAACCCCAGGAGGATGTATCGGACTACTTCTCCCGGTTTGAAACCGTGTTCTCCGATTACAGCAGCCAGGACATGACCACTGCAACCGGACACCATCTGTTTGTCCAGAATTATGTTAAGGGTTTGTCACCAGAGATCTCCCAGAAACTGCAGGCCAGCGAGAGTAGTTGGGCAGCCTCCAAACCTGCGGCTATCCTCCAGATGGCCCAATATTATGAACATCAGAAAAATGAAAACGATAGAGCAACAGAGAAAAAGAAGAAAGACTTGAAAGAGAGGGTGATGATTGCACAACTGCAAGGGGTGACTATAGGACGAGACCAATACAAGGGAAACTATCAGACGAACGTCCCTAAGACTGCACCTCCCAAGGACCGCACTCCGACTCCCCACATTGGACGTACAGACATTAGAGAGGACCAGTGTGCTTTCTGTAAAGGAACAGGCCATTGGAAATCCCAGTGCCCGGTTCTTTTGGAAATAATCAGAAATAAAGACCCCAAGGACATAGCAAGTGGACCGAGAAATAGGGGACAGCTGCGAGGGCCCCCAAATGACACGACTAACGACAGATCAAGCAGACCAAACACATTTGATCGACCCAGACAGAACCAGTGCCAGCAATCTGACTACGATGACGCCCACGACTTTGCATAGGACTGCCAAGGGAAAGGGAGGGATCCAGTCGAGCTCTATGTTGACCAGCAAGGCCCTTATGTCACTGCTAAGGTCTTGGGTACAAAGTCTCCATTTCTGGTAGACACTGGCGCAACACGTAGTGCGTTATCTAAACGGCTGATTCCAAGGGCACCCTTGTCTGGCTCACTTATTACATCGACAGGTTTCGATGGAACGCCCTCCACTAACCCTTTGTCCGCTCCGATCCTCTTCGACTTAGAAAACAACACCACTGACACCACGTTTTTGCTTTCCTCCAATAGCCCTGACGCCATTATGGGACTTGACTTATTGAAACACTTCCGAGCGACAATCAGATGTTCTCAAGACGGAGTTCGAGTTTTCCTTTACGACAACCCCGTTCTGCTTAGACATTGCCCTCCCCGACGCATGTTTTCCATCACTGACGCTGACGCATCCCTGCTTGACGCTCTGCCTCCGTATCTGTGGGCCAAGACAGATTCGGACGTAGGGCGCATGATGATCGACCCAGTACACATTACTGTCCGACCGGACGCGATACTCCCAAAACTTCCACAATATCGGATATCGCCCGAGGGCGAGAAGGCATTGGTAAAGATCATTCAGTCACTGATAGACGCAGGAGTGGTAGAGGAAGTGGTTAGCAACGTTTGCAACAGTCCTATCTTGCCCATCATCAAGAAACAAGGAGAGGGAGATGAGAAAGCATACCGCTTTATCATTGACCTTCGAGAGATCAACAAAGTGGTTGTACCCCAGTACCCCGTAGTCTCAGACATCACCACCATCCTGACTTTGATTCCTTCTACTGCCACCACCTTCACTGTCATTGACCTAAAAAATGCATTTTTCTCTATCCCCATCCACCCAGACAGCCGATATCTCTTCGGCTTCACCCTAAAAGCCCGCTCATATAGGTTCTGCCGAGCACCCCAGGGCTACACAGAAAGCCCTAGCATCTACAGCCAGGCCCTCAAGAGACAGCTGGATCAAGTCCAGTTACCCGATGGAGTGGTGTTAGTGCAATACATCGATGACATCCTTTTGGCAGCCGACACCACTCCATTAGCAGTCACAGCCACCATTCAACTCCTGCACTTCCTTGCGGAAAATGGCCACAAGGTCTCCAAGAAGAAGTTGCAATTCTGCCAACCCCAGGTCACTTACTTAGGCCACCTTTTGTCCAAAGACGGAAGGAAACTCACTCCCGACCGGATCCAAACCATTCTCGAAACTCCTGTCCCTAAGACTCAGAAACAGGTTCGCTCCCTACTAGGCCTCACCTCCTTCTGTCGACAATGGTTGCCAAACTTCAGTCTCATTGTAAAACCACTGCTTTCTCTGCTAGCCAAAGATGTCCCTTCCCCCCTCCCTTGGACTACAGAATGCCAATCCTCCTTCACGGAATTACGAGATGCCCTTTGTTCGGCCCCTGTCCTAGGCACCCCAGATTACACAAAGCCCTTCTCCCTTTACACTCACGAAAGGGAGGGGTGCGCTTTATCTGTCCTGACTCGGTCCATTGGCCCAAAGCAACGACCGTGCGCTTACTTCTCCGCCACTCTTGACCCTGTAGCCAGAGCCTTACCTGCCTGCCTTCGAGCTGTAGCTGCCGCTGCTATCTCTATCCGACAGAGTGAGGGGATTGTACTCTCGAATTCCCTCACGGTACTAGTACCCCATGCAGTTGACACCCTCCTGAACCAAACCAAGACGCAACACCTGACGAGTGCACGACTGACTGGATACGAGCTGACTTTGCTTGCACCCCATATCACCCTGAAAAGATGCACCACACTGAACCTGGCAACTTTACTACCCCTACCAGAGAACGATCCCAATGTGCCCCCTGTACACGACTGTGTGACTCTTACGGACGAACAGACTAGAAGTAGGGTTGACCTCAGAGACACAGCTTTTCCTGACCCTGACGGAGAGCTGTGGGTGGACGGTTCTTGCATCAAACTCCCCGATGGCACCACTTCAGCTGCCTATGCAGTCACCACGGCCCGAACTGTAGTGGAGACAGCCCGCATCACACAACGATCTGCCCAGGCAGCGGAACTGATTGCCCTGACACGAGCATGCATCCTAGCAGCAGGTACCACAGCAAACATTTACACCGACAGCCAGTACGCCTTCGGGGTGGTTCAACATTTTGGGCTCCTTTGGAAGGAAAGGGGATTCTTGACCTCACACGGCACCCCCATTTTGCACGGAGATCTAGTTTCCGCCATGATCGAAGCTGTCCTTCTCCCCAAAAGGCTTGCGGTCATCAAATGCCAGGCACACAAGAAAGTGACAGACATTATTGGACAGGGAAATGCACTAGCCGACATCACTGCTCGAACGACAGCTGAAAATAGGACGACAACACGTATGTACGTGACCAGGTCACAAGCAGAAAAATCGACTGACGCTAGGGACACTATTAGAGACATTCAAATGGCTAGCACACAACACGAATTGACTGAATGGACACGGGTGGGATTAAAGGACGACGAAGGCTGCTGGCGGACAAAAGACACAAACAAATGGTTGCTACCTGACTCATACCTGATTCCCATACTGACTATGGCACACTCCCCTGCCCACATAGGATCAGCCCCCATGATTGAACTTGTCTCCAGAGTTTGGCACAATGATAAAATCACAGACTCCGCCAAACGTCTGGTCCAACAATGCTTGATATGCCTGCAACACAACCCCGGGAAAGGAACTGTAGTACCCTGGGGAGGGTTTGGGGTCCCAAATCACCCGTTTGAAGTCCAGCAGATGGACTACATCCAGCTAGACAGATGCCAAGGCCTGAAATATGTACTTGTTGTGGTATGCGCATTTAGCAAATGGGTGGAAGCATACCCAACCCGTGACAACACTGCTATGGCCACTGCAAAAGTACTGTTAAAGGAATTTTTCCCGCGCTACGGCCTTTGTCGAATTTTATGGAGCGACAATGGCCCCCACTTCATAGCCGAAGTCATCCAGCTCATCTTAAAGGGGCTGGGCATCAAGCAGAAGTTCCACGCAGTCTTCCACCCCCAGTCTGCTGGACTTGTTGAGCGACACAATGCCACACTAAAGCTTAAACTGGCCAAGATAGTGGCTACCACGGGTCTGAAATGGCCAGACGCCCTCCCACTGGCATTGCTATCGATGCGTTCCACCCCCACCAAACATCACTTGACACCTTACGAGGTTGTTTTCGGTCGACCCATGAGTGTCTGGTCTGCACCGAAACCAACTTCCATTCATGACGTCCCGGACGTCCTAATGTCTGATTATCTGTATAAATTGACTGAAACTCTGTCTGTCATTCATCAGCAAGTGCAGCAGGCCATCCCCGATGCTTCCAGGGGTCCGGGTCACACCATCCAACCTGGGGATTACGTGCTGATCCGAAATTTTCAGCGAGCAAAGAGTCTGGAACTCCGGTGGACGGGCCCCTGGCAAGTATTGATCACCACCCGGACGGCTCTTCGTGTGGAGGGGAAACGGCACTGGCTGCACGCACACCACTGCAAGAAGGTCTCCTCGACCTTGGCCACTACAGAAAGCATCGACAACCAAGAAGAGCTCCTGAACAAGGACCGACCGTCACTAACCTGCTATCCTGATACCGAAGCACTTGAACTTTCAAAATTCTCTGATCCCACTGTGCCATCCAGAGAAGGGTATTTCCTGCGTCGAAAGGAGGGAGCTTCGGCTAAGTAGACCACGGACTAAGTTAAATCTCAGAACGGTGACCTAAACACCACCAAGGGTCACCCGGAGAGAAGCTAAACGAAGTCTGTGGTTCTGCCCGCTACCGAGCACCTTGAAGATGATGGAAGCGCCAGATAAGAAGATGATGGAAGCGCCAAATAAGAAGATGATGGAAGCAACAGGAAATACCCACTACAGAAACCCAAGAACAGACAGACTCCACAGCTCAAAGACAATTGCACTCTTCATCACAATCCTTTTCTGCTTTCTCCTCATGACCACGCTCTGGATTGTGGAAGAAAATGCACCTGCTCACGAAACATTCCTGACCACTGCTCAGCCTACCACCATGAAGGAACATTATCTGATTTCGCTCTCTCCTCAACTCAGAGAGAGGCGAAAGGAGTTTTGGAATAACTCCTTTGTGCAGTTGCTGCACCAGCACAATCTTGCCACCAACGCCACCAACTGTTGGATCTGTGGGTTGCTACCCCACGCCACTGGACATTCAATACCTTTCATCCCTTCACCCTTCTCAGTTCACGGCTCCTGCCTTGCTTGGCTGATCCTCCTGCAAGAAAGCTATAAAGACAATGCCACCTCCAGCAAAACCATGACGCACTTCTATCATGGGGTCTGGCGAAACAAAACAAAGACACACTTCTGCCCGCAGAACTCCAACGACTCAATCCACATGGACATCCCTGCTAAAGAACGAATTGAAATGCAGGTGTTCAACAATCCAACCAGACCCACCTTCTCCTACCTGCGGAAACGAACGGCTGTCACTCTGACTGTGGCCCTGTCAGTCATCAACGTCACAGGCCACAAGTGCATAGAAGGGCTTGGGACACAGCTGGTAGGCCGCAGTGCTTGCCGTTTTACCAGAACTTTGGACTCCACTGATCCACCTTCCTCTGTGTCGTCCCCAAACATGTACTTTGTCTGCGGCACAAAGGCTTACACCTGGCTCCCCAAAGGCTGGGGGGGCACTTGTTTCATCTCCTTCATCCTTCCTCCGACTTATGTGGCTCCAGCGAATCATCATAGACAAAAACGAGCCAAGGACATTGAACAAGCCGACTCAACAGGAGCACAGTTCCTCGATGCTATGAAGGGACTTGTTCCGCTCTGGGGCCCGATGGCAAACAGCCGTGCCATCCGACATCTGACTCAGGCAGTTGAGACAACAATGAACATCACAGCTGGTATCCTTGCTAACAACACCGCCGAGCTTCAAGCGGTCCGCTTGGTGGCACTCCAGAACCGCCTTGTCCTAGATGTGGTTCTTGCGGACCGTGGTGGAGCATGCCGCATTATTGGGTCCAGCTGCTGTACATACATACCGGGCAATTCACCCTCAGTGTACAAAGCCATCGAACATCTCCACAAACTCTCTTCAGAAGTCCACCAGGAACAGGAAGAATGGTCGCTTGGTGGTTGGTTCTGGAACACCGTTAAGAACTGGGGCTGGAGACTGTTTACCATTATCCTGATTCCTGTAGTTGTAATATGCGGTCTATGCTTAGGAATTCAATGTCTGCCACCTTTGTGTTCCTTATGTACAAATTGTATTTGCCCTAAGACTGTGGACTTTGGAAATGAACGCATGGGAGCATTATATGATGCCGAGGTTAGGAATTTGATGAAGATTGACATTGAGTAGGCAAGTTGGCTAGATATGTTGAAAAAGGAGGACTGTTAAAAGTTAGGCCGCAAACGTCAACATTATCGGCGCCATCTTGCCCTTTTTGAGCCCATTCGTGCGCGTAAGCGGCAGCCATTTTGAGCACCATGGCCTCTCTGCCCCTCGCTGATAGCCAGCGCGTCTCTCTCTCTCTCCTAACCTCGCAAGCATCCCCCGCACGCTGACAGCCCCCGCTCTCACATGCCTTGGGTCATAAACCCCTCTTCCACGCAGCTCTGCCTCGGAACCCCATCCTGTTCCCAGCGCGACACCTCCCACCATTCCTTTCATGGTCCCGGATGCTTTGATAAAACCCCCTTTCCTCTGTGCCCGTTTGTCTTCCTCGTTCCCAGGCCGCCACCTGGCCCTGCGGATACTGTTTATTGCCCCCCGTACAGTAGGAAGCTTCCCCCCATCGAAGGATCCAAGAGCTGATCAAAGCCCCCACCCCATGAGATCCGATCAACCTCACACATTCCGTGAATCGGCGGAATGTCCAGCTGCGCGATAATCATCACCTGTTGTGACCGGGGTGGGGACTCCAACTGTAAATGTGTGTGGGAACGGGCCTGAAGGGGAGATTCCGAGGATGTCTTTCCGTACATCAAAGGGTTGACAGAGATGTGTTTCATGCAATAAAGTAATAAACTTGTGTATAAGAGGCCAGGCCTCAGAGATGCGGTTAGAGCACCTCGAGAAGATACCCTGTTGTCTGATTTGATGTGTTCTGCTCCGTCGGAATAAAACTTCTGTTTCCTGCCTTCCAGTCTCCAGCGCCTGCCTCTTTGTTTGGTAACTTGAGTGGGTATAGAGGCGGCTAACGCCGGGCAACTTTGAAAAAGGTCTTCTGCCCGTACCTTTTTCTACACAGCCTATTCAAACCCCAGAAATACACGGTAAACAAGACCAGTGAGGGGGTCTGCAGAGGGGCCTACCAGCAACCGACTGCCGTCTCTGCACAGGAGGCATTCCCCCTTCACCAGGCTCCTGAAAAGGGGGGACCGCTCGGCCCCCCGACCACATGGCAGTGTGGCGCCCCCCCTCCTCCGGCCTCTCGATGGTGGGGCGTGTCACGTGGTGATGACACGCGCGGCACGCCTCACCACTGATAGGTTGATGTCTCCCCCGAGACCCGGAAGCGGCTGGACAGCTTCCGGGGTATGGGGGCACGTCGACTGGGGGGCGGGCCGGCTGGGCCGGCGACCCCTGGCGAGAAAGCCACATAAGAGGCCCGGGAAGCGAGCTGGGCGCCCTCTTTGCCCCTGGCTCGCTACCCGCATACCTCGTAGCCCCACGCTCGGGGCTTCTAATTTTCTTTATCTCTATTTCAGGACCCGGTGCCTCGTGGCCTCGAAGCGGCAGCGGGCAGATCCTGGTCGACGTCGGGATGTCGGACCGTGCACCCGGGCAGTGCCTTCGTTTGGCAATCGGAAATTCCTTGGTAGGATCGGCAGGCAAAAGTGGCGGAGGCGTGAGGTCAAGCGGCCTGGAGAGCAGCTGGTTTGCTGGCAACGAGGTATTTTTCGGGGGCGGGAGCGTCTTCGGTGATTGCCGGTGAGTGAATCAGCAGCCGGAGCCTCGAGGAGCTCACGTGCTGCTGGGGGGCGAAAGAGGGGGCTCTGTCCAGTAAAAATTTGATTAGAGCGCTTAGTAAAGCACCGTCTACTGAGATCGATTAGCGGCGTGCTCAGCAAGTCAGACCCAGTGAATTAGACTCGGAATAAAAAACGTACGTTTTCGGCAGAGATCACTGTGTGGGGGCGAAGCAGAGAGACCAATAAAGGATTGCATGTTTTAATTGTTTTACAAGCATTTTCAAAGGTGCTGCTGTGCTGTATGTCTTATAATACATGTTCCAATTAACTGGAAGCCTTTTGTAATGATTTGAAGGTTTGATATAAGTATTGCTGCCTGTGTAGTCCTGGGGGTTTAGTGATTAAGGCACTGTTTTCCTTTTTCGTTTGTCCTTTTGGTTCTACAGGGGCTGGATCCCCACATGTGTGTGCTTGGTCCTCCTTTGCACTGAGTATTATACGGAACCTTGTACAAGATAGCAACATTTGTTTTTCCCTAGGAAGCTTAATTCTGGGGCTCCTTGATTCCGGTGCTTCTTCCTGTGCAAGTCAACAGATCGTGGGCGCTGAGGACGGCATCGGACGGGGGACACACAGGAGATCGGTGGTAAGGGGAGTGAGGCGGGCCTGCACTTCATTGCTTCTGGAGGGCCGCCGGGCTTGAGACCTTCCTACAAGGGGTTGGCGCTCGCCAACACGCTAAGACTAGCTAGTGTGTTTGCGGTCACAGTTGCATGGTACTTACGGCCATCTTCATATCCCCCATCTAAAAAGAAGGTACAAGTGCACACGTGCACTCAAATACTGGGTTAGGCTAGGAGTAGAGTGCACTGGGTATTGTGTTAGAATGCCAGGCCCACGAGTAAATAAGAGTGCAGGCAATAAGAGTGCCCGCATGGAGCTAATGATGCAGACTACGTTGCATAAGGTGAACGCGATGGATAGGCGCCTCGGTAGAATGGACGAGTTGGATAAGAGTGTGGCAGAAATCAATCGGAGGTTGGATGGCCCTACGGGACCACAAGATAGGCCAAGAAGGATTATTAATCCGCCATTGCCCAGTTGATTTTGTCACTCCTCCTAAGAGGGGCAGGTCCAAGAAAAGTGTTGGAACAGTTCCCAGGAACACAGCGGAGGGGGATGGAATGCCAGTAGTAGTACCTATGGATACTCCCTTAATGCGCCCAATTGCACCGGCGGTCCCAGCTCCTGTTACGCCAGCAGTGCCGGTGGCCCCACTCGGGGTCATTGCCCCTGTCACCCCCGCGACCATTGCTCCCATCCCCGCCGGGGTCCCAACACCACTGACCAGCCCTGTTCCGGTGGAACTGGCATCCCAGATAGCTGACGTTTTACCCTGGTTACAGTTGGGGGGGTGTTGCCATCTTCCCAGGATCATTCGGCGGAAGCCTTGAAACTGGTTGAGGTGATTAAGTTAGCCAGGGCGAGTGAAGGGGCACCATTGGCACCAATTCCTTCCCACACAGGTTCCTCCAGCGAGCAGACGGCTAAGAAGGATGGGGCTACGTCGCAAGTCAGTGACAGTGGTAAGGAGGTGGCTTTGCCATTATTAGAGAATGGTGCTATGCCCTCAAGGAGGGAGAATTTGGCGCAAAATGTGTCTAAGGCTGTGAAAGAGATGATCTGGGCAGGCAAATATATCAACATTTTCTCCTTGTTAATTGATAATAGGGAACTGGAATATGCCAAGTCACAAAAGGAATGGATGTTGCCCAGTGAATGGAGAACAGAGTTGGTTAAGTTCAGAGTGGAGGAGACATTCATTAACTGGATGAGGGCCTTTTCCGTATTCAGTGCCGTTACTGCTGAAAGGTCACCCAATGTACACGCAGAAATGGCCTGCTACCAGAGCAGGATTGCCATGTGGAGCGAGAAACACGTGGGGGACGGGTGGAAGGAATATGGCATTTCATTCAGGAAGGCTAAAGAATTCAATCCCTCTTTAACATGGGATATGGTAGATTCCCTGTCATGGTACAGCCAGATAACTGGGGGGTCAGCAGCGATGGGGGCAACTGGTTCACAGAAAATATACCCGTCTAAGCCCCAACAGCCCTTTCGGCATGCGCAAGGAAGTGAGGTACCAGGCAAGGGTAAGGGTTGGGGGGATAAAAAGGGCGTATGTTGGGATTTCAACAAACGGTCCTGCACTAGGGCAGTGGGCACATGTAAGTTTAGACATGCCTATGCCTTGTGAAGGCATCCCTCACACCCCGAGACTTCCTGCAGATTTAAGGGTGGCAACCAGAGGACCAGGGGGAGAAGGAAACCTGAATAGACAAGAGGGGGGTTTAGTATCACACACTCCCATTGATGTCATGGCAATGATTCCTTGGCTGAACAGATATCCTGATCACGCAGCGGCTAAACTACTTCAGGAGGGTTTTTCTCAGGGTTTCAGGATACCTGCAGGAGGGTACATAGGTAAGAGTGAGTGTAGGAACCAATTATCAGTAAAGCACAACCCAGGTGTGGTGGCTGCAAAAATTGAGAAATAATTACTCCTGGGTAGGATAGCAGGAACCTATGATGAGGTGCCAGTGCCCAACTTTGTTTGTTCCCCACTTGGAGTTGTCCCTAAAAAAGAGAAAGGCGAGTTTAGACTCATTCATATTCTCTCAGCCCCAAGGGGGGCATCCTTGAATGATGCTATAGATGAGAATGTCTGCAGTGTAAAATAGGCCTCCTTCGACCAAGCGGTAGACTTGCTTAGGGTCCTGGGTCCAGGGGCATTGATGGGCAAGTCTGACATAGAGTCGGCATTTCGTCTTCTCCCGGTGCATCAGGATGATCACCACCTGCTGGGTTTCAAGTTTGATGGGAAGTATTACATGGACAAATGCATGCCTATGGGTTGTTCTGTCTATTGTGCCTATTTTGAGATGTTTAGTTCCTTCTTAGAATGGGTAATGAGGCAGGCAACTGGGCATCAACAGGTCATGCACTACCTTGATGACTTTCTCTTCCTTGGCAAGGCTGGGTCTCAGGAGTGTGCGCGGGCACTGCAGGAATTTTGCGTGCTCATGCGGGCTCTTGGGGTCCCGCTGGCACCAGGAAAGACAGTGGGGCCAGCCACTAGCTTAGAATTTCTGGGCATTGAAATAGACTCTGTGGAGGGTTGTTTTAGGCTCCCAAAAGAGTAGGTGTCAAAATTCAAGGCTGCACTGCACGCGTGCCTGGCCAGAGAAAAGGTCTCTTTACAACAGCTCCAGGAAACAGTAGGCCAATTGAATCTCGCGTTGAGAGTAATACCAATGGCTCGCCCCTTTTCTCGCTCAATTGCGCAGGCAATGAAAGGTCTGCGAGAAAAACACCACCGCACTAGACTGTCACTTGAGGTTCGCCAGGACATGCGCATATGGTTGGCATTTCTGGAGGGCTTCAATGACAGGGTTGTGTGGTCTGGCCCCCCCACGACTTCAGCAGAGTTAGGCCTATGGACTGATGCTGCTGGAAATTTTGAGTTTGGTGCCATCCTTGGGAACAAGTGGGTCACCCACATGTGGCCGGACGACTGGGTGTACAGTGAGTTGACAACAAACATTGGCTTTCTGGAGCTGTTCCCCATATGGGTTGCATTGATGGTCTGGCCAGAACATCTGCGCAACAAATCAGTGATATTCTGGTCAGACAACATGACGGTGATGGAGTGTATTAATCAGCAAGCGGCACGCTGTAGGTTCATACTCTGCCTCTTGAAGGAAATTGTGTTGAGATGCTTGAAATTGAATGTTATATTCAGGGCAAAACATGTGCCAGGTGTCCTTAATAATGCAGCTGATGCTCTCTCTCGCCAGAAATTGCAGGTATTCAGGGAACATCTTCCAACAGCAGAACCTACACCGACACACTTCCCGTCAACACTCTGGCAGATTGGTCCCCCAAATTACAGGACCTCGTAGCTGCTAGCTTAGCCCCCAAGACAAGAACAGCGTATGAAGGGGCGTTTGGTTCATACTGTGCTTTCTTAGGGCGAGACTGGGAATCCAAATGGGCCCTGGAGAATAGCTTTGCAGATTATCTGGGTAGATTGCACCAGGAGGGTCGCTCAGTGGCAACAGCTAACAGGCATAGGGCAGCTGTCTCTTTCTACGCACAGGCAAAGGGAGTAAAAGACCCAACTAATATCTTTGTGGTGCGTAAGGGCCTGAGGGGTTGGCGCCGCCTACAGGGCAGCATAGCTGACGCTAGAAAACCAATAGGCTTGGGAGGTTGACGGCATTACTGCCTGCATTGCATGACGTCTGTAGTTCAGACTGGGAGATACATTTGTTCAAAGCAACCTTCACATTGGCCTTCTATGGGGCTCTGAGACTGAGCGAGTTGGTTGCAGCCTCCAAGGCAGATAGGCAAGGGGGTATTCAGTTCCTGAACACAACAATACAGGGAGACACATTGTGGGTGACAATTATGAGATCAAAAACTGATCAGGAGGCGCGGGGGGAGACTGTGGTTCTGCACAGGGCAAGAGCCAATCCTTGCTGCCCGGTGCACCATGTGGAGACTTTCCTCAAGCAGCGAGGTGGTTTGTTGGGTGGGCCACTCTTATTGCACGCCGACTGCACCCCTTTAACTAAACACCAGTTCAGAAGAGTCATGGAGTTGGCCATCACCAGGGTGGGGCTTGACCCGAAGGAATTTGGCACACACTCCTTTAGGATAGGCACAGCCACTGAGGCAACCACAAGAGGTTTGCAGGAGAACAGTGTTAAGAGAATTGGCAGATGGTCATCCAATTGCTACAAACGTTATGTGCGGGTACACATGTTGTGAAGTACCTAGAGCTTTGTTGACATTAGGTTGTTTTTCTGGTTTTTTGCAGTTTCTTCGCTCTGTGATGCAGGCGGAGGACTCGCTTCAGGTAATCATCAAGGTTCATCGGCAACTCAGCGCAGCGTGGACAATCAGGAACACAGGACGCAGTCAGACAGGGTTTGGATTGTTGGTCATTCATATGTGCATCGTGCTAAACATGTCTTTTTTACAGGCAAGGGTAGAAGGGAGCTAGAGCACAAAGGATTGTCCATCTCCTTCTTGGGGAGGGGGGTCTCTGCCTCAGCCAATTCCGGGGATTCTTTGCAGAATTGGTCGCCCAACATGCAGCACCGCCGACGGTGGTAATTATTCACCTGGGAGGGAATGACCTTGCTAGACTGGGTAGGAGGGTCCTCCTAGAAGAGATCATATCAGCAGCAGGTTGGGTAAGGAGGGTTTGCCCTGACTGAATTGTAGTTTGGTCTCAGCTGATACCTTGGCTGCAGTGGCGTGGGGGTGATTCCGTCAGGGCATTGAATCACTCGGTAAAGAGGATCAATACCAAGTTAGAAAAACTTTTCCGAACCACACACTTACAGACCTTCCCACATGGGACCATTTGGGGGATGATTTGTACTTACAAGATGGGGTCCATTTGACTGAGGCAGGAAATGCAATATGGTGCGACAATATCCTAGCTTGGTTGAAGGGCTTTGTGAGGTAGGGATGACCTTCAGGCAGGAGTTGTTGGGGGGGGCAGATCGTCGGGAAACAATACTGGCCTGTGGCGGTAAGGTCATGATCGCTGAGCAGCAATTTAAGGTCCTAGGGGGGGCGTCACCATCCACGGAGGGGACGGCCCAGGGGGAGGGGCCACTGGTCCCTCCTAGAACTTCAGGGGCAGGTATATCCGCTAGCTGCTAAAAACGCCGGGGAGGGAGTCACGCTTTCCTTAGGCCAGTAGCCACCCCGCACATACACCATGACGTCAGCTTATGACGCAGAGTGTAAGGGCCCTCCTTGTTGGTTAAATGGAGTTCAAGATGCCGATGGGGTAGGCGGTCCCCTGTCGCGCATGTGCACCTGTAGGTAAGGGCGTGGTTATTAGGACCTGACACCGGTTAGCGACCTTGCCGTCGGGCCAGAAATGTTAGAATGCAAATTCAGACAGGATGTTAGATTCGGATAGGAAACATGCTGTATTAGACTTTTGTTAAGGTTAGCCTTGGATACTTGTCTTCAATACTGTAAATCTAATGTCTGGAATTTTGTTATTCTAACATATTGATGTCATGTTGATATTCATACTTTTATTGTTTTGTATAATAAATACGGCCAGGGGGTCCCTGACCCCCCGCCTTCCAAAGACAACTTGCTTATGTGAATCCTTCAAGGTGTGGAGTGGGAAGCTGGGAGGGGCGGGTAGCCAGTCATGGACCATTTGAAAAGGGGGGCCACTCGGCCCCCCGATCACATGGCGGTGCGGCGCCCCCCTCCTCCGGCCTCTCGATGGTGGGGCGTGTCGCATGGTGATGACACGCGCGGCGCGCCCCACCACCGATAGGTTGATGTCTCCCCCGTGACCCGCAACGGCGGGACAGCTTCCGGGGCATGGGGTCGGGTCGACTGGGGGGCGGGCCGGCTGGGCCGGCGACTCCCTGGCGAGATAGCCACATAAGAGGCCCGGGGAGCGAGCTGGGCGCCCTCTTTGCCCCTGGCTCCCTCCCCGCATACCTCGTAGCCCCACGCTCGGGGCTTCTAATTTTCCCCACCCACCAGCCCCAAAAAACAAGCTGTTAAACAATACTAGTTGTAGGTAATATGTGAGTTGTAACTTAGGCCTTTTTCCCGTTTCATGTGTGATTTTATGTACTTAGGCCGTTTTCCCGTTTATAGCTGTAATTGGTTGTGTTCAAATATTGTTTGGTGTACTTAGGCCTTTTTCCCGTTTTCTAGCTGTGATTGAGTTGTCAATAAGAATGTAATATTATGTGTGCTTAGGCCTTTTTCCCATGAGTACAGCAGGCTTTGGGTACTGTTCTGGTGGAAGTTGAGTGTAGTTGTCCTTTAGTGAGGTTTTCTTTTTCTCTACGGTTCATTGTCGTATTTATTAGGGTTGGTCGAGCGGTAAGGTCATGATTGGTGAGCAGCAATTTAAGGTCCTAGGGAGGGCGTCACCATCCGCGGAGGGGATGGCCCAGGGGGAGTGGCCACTGGTCCCTCCTAGAACTTCAGGGGCAGGTATATCCGCTAGCTGCTAAAAACGCGGGGGAGGGAGTCACGCTTTCCTTAGGCCAGTAGCCACCCCACACATACACCATGACGTCAGCTTATTCGGATAGGAAACACGCTGTATTAGACTTTTGTTAAGGTTAGCCTTGGATACTTGTCTTCAATACTGTAAATCTAATGTCTGGAATTTTGTTATTCTAACATATTGATGTCATGTTGATATTCATACTTTTATTGTTTTGTATAATAAATACGGCCGGGGGGTCCCTGACCCCCCGCCTTCCGAAGACAACTTGCTTATGTGAATCCTTCAAGGTGTGGTGTGGGAAGCTGGGAGGGGCGGGTAGCCAGTCACGGACCATGTCATGGAGCCTTAGAAAGTTTGAGGGGGCAGGAAGCCGATGAAACTGCTGTCCGACAAAAAGCAGTACTTCGAGCACCCAGCAGTTCCGGCTTTTTGGGTTTCACTAATGGGTCAAACTGTTGTTCAAACACAATCACAACAAACATTCTCCCGGCCTGCATTGAAAGTGAAAGCGTGCATGGTGCGCTGCACTTACTGCCTGCAGGACCAGAAACTCTCTAAAGAATTGAAATAGTGCTTACCGACAAAAATATACATATCGTGTCACAACCGAAGTAGAAGGACCAGTCACCATGGGAGGTTTCATATGAAGACAAGGCGGTACTAAGGAGGGACTAACTAGGTCATTAAGGAATTAGAAGCCAGCATATACAAAGGACAACAGTGCAAACCAATAAAAAATATGGGCGGAGAGTTGCTGGGGCTTCGATTCCATACTCCAGAACAGCAAGCCTCGCAGAGCAGTGCATTCCCGCAGACTCTAGGTTCGACCTAAAAAGCTGCTACTGTTCCATATTGTCAACGCATACTAGAATTCCAGGGTATCCTAGTTTCCTGAATACTGGAGAAAGGAATGTCTTTATAAACATTCCAACTAGAACAAAAGCTGATCCAGGGCCAAATATGAAAGCAGGTCATATTAGCGTCTCCCCAATTTAAGCACAGGATGAAACCAGGATACCGCCAACAAATGAGCTAGCTAGCTTCTCATATCTCTGTCTCGATTCCCAAATGCGAGATGCATGCATGTAAGTGAGAGGCCTGCCAGTCATCAAAGCTTGCGGAGCAGGTTGCACGATCAGAGCAGGTGCCTCTCCCACAGAAGTAGTGTATCAGCTGTCATCTCGCCAGGCCTCTGCAGCGACACTGAAACACAAGCCTATACAACGAGGTCTTTCGGAGATCTGCTCTCGTGAGTGCCAGAAGCACGTTCAGTGCCGGTGCCAGGGGCACTTTCCTTGTCATGCTTATCCTCGTGCTTGCTGCGCTCATGAGCGCACACTTTCCTCCAGCGGAGAGACACATTAGTAGTGTACTCTGCATATAGCTTGGACTTTCATATGCTATTGTTTTATATCTATGTCGTCTTTATGTGAGACAGGTTTGCTTCGGGTTTCTTTTGACAAGGAGACCAGCTTATTTTGTACACAGAGAAAAGCATCTTGTCTTTGAAGTGGTCGTATTTCGTTCAATGAGCCGGTTAGTGTGTTGCTGTAAGGAGGTCCAAGACATTTAATAGCCTTGTAGGGTCCGAGGATGATTGAGGAGCTGCTGTAGGTGCTGAGCAGCTACCCAGCGAGCATCTTCACATGGAAAAAGTGCACTGGCCTGTATAGGAGGAAAGTGGTGGCAGAGAATGGTTGCGTGGGCAAAACTCCATGGAATCTTGTAGAGTTTATATGTAACTCCGCGGAATTCCATGGAGTAAAACTCTTCGAGTTCCACCAACCTCTAATTAACACCAACATAGATACCATCACCACAAATGCCATCAGTGCGCCCACCAATATCACCACCACCAAATACTACACTACCAATAACAAACCCCACCAGAAATACCACAAACAATATTACCATAACCAGTATTCCAAATGACATTACCCCCACCAAGGCCATTTATTCACCAAACCACCACAGATACCACAATACAGCCAAACTACCACTATAACACCACCACTACTGGCACTGACACACTAATATCACTACTACCAATATCAACACCACAACTAACAGTAGCCAACTACCACTAATACTACACTACAACCACCAACAATATAATCATCACCAATGCCTTCATGACAAATACCACCAATTTTCAAATCAGCACCAGTACTACACAACTACTCCAACAAACATCACTACCAAAAACACCAACAATAAAGCCTCTACTAATATCACCACCACCAATATCACCACAACACATACCATCACATAACTAGCAGTAGCCCTCCAAAACCACACTGCTAACACCAGGACCACCACTAGAAAGAATTACCAAAGCCAATGGTTTTACGGGTGTTAGTTACAAAAAATCCATACCACCTATCCCTGGGAGGGGATACGCTTTTATTGTTTTAGTGGGAAGAGTAGCAGACCATGTGTGAATGTTTAAGGGATGGGCCGTGCAACTATAAAGGTGGGCCTTATCCTAGAAGCCAGGCTGTGTTTTTCTTCATGGGACAACCTTCAGGATTCTGCACTTCTCTCTCTTTCCTGTCTGTTTCTTATTAATTTTTTGGAAGTGGAGTGTACATCCTTTTTGAAAGGGAATAATCCCTTTCCTCTGCTTCATCCTATTTTCTTCTTGATAGCAATTGCCAATGTGTCTGTTTCCTGTGCCCTTAATTTTTGCAACTCTGGTGCCATCTCATTCCCTCACTTTTGTTTTCTGCATTTTGTGGGTGGTTTGGTTTACTTCTCGCCAACTTCACCAACTGTGAAGTGGAGAACGGGAAGACACCAGCTGGAAGGAAGCAGAATTATAAAGTCTGTGTACCAAATAAATAATGCCAAACATACACGACACATATAAGAAAACACAGCAAGAAGGAACCCCCTTGAAAAATCTTGAATTTCACTCATGAGAAGGAATCTCTATGCTGATATCATGCAAAAAATGGAAAGAAAAAATGAGGAAGAAACGGTTCAACCCTTACTTTCTAAGACTACACCGGTGACCCTACATAGAATTTACAAGTATCCGTATACATATTTGCAGTACCTGCTTTTCCCATCTACATCTAATCAGGATCACTTTTATTGTTAGACAGGAAAGATTAACATATTGACTTTTGGAACTTTATTGTGAATTTCTGTGGGAGATCATGTGAAATTATGAGAAGTAACTTTAACAAACTCCTATAAAGATTGTATTGGAAAAACCTGAAAAATAATTGAGTGAAACTGACTCATTCACAAGGCTCATCACTCCCTCTTCTCTACCTTTTCTTGAGTTATTCTGCATCAGACCCTTACAGTTAACTCTAGTGCTCTCTTCCTGTCAAGTTTTAAAAGCACTAACCTCAGCACAAGTTTCTGGTCTAGCAAGAATAAAACTATATCCTCTTCACACTAGCTGGTCTCCCAAGAGCCAGAAACCTACTGGAAGAGTGCTTCCATTTGTATCAATAACACGAAAGATGAGTGGGACAGAGTATGGAAAAATGACACCACCGATCTAAAACATTTTTAGTTTACCTCTGGTGATTTATCTTGATAATTTAGATTTCTTAGCAAAACTTCTCAAGCAATGTTCATCAAAGTATCTGTGCACAGAAGACCTTGTTATGAACACTATGTCTGCAATTCAATATGTAAATACATAACCACTGGTTTCTATACCTGTTTACATTTTGTGCTCTTCTGACAACTCTTTTGTGAGCTCTTTCTTTCAAGTCCACTGTGATTGAATGACAACAATTCTATGGATTATTGATACCTACATTGCCTATTCTTTACATTTTGTTCCTGCATTCAACATAACAAGTTCTGCTCAGTTAAGTTGTTCTCACAGTTGCAGCTATGATTCGCTGGAGCCTTTGAAATTTTGGTTATACAACACACGAATCTCGATTACCTTTAGCACTTTGTCTTATGGATGATCTATCGTCCTCCAAAGATACTGTTTCTTCCAGTTATTGTCACTGACGTAGTTCTTAAGATCTTGTCAGTGGATGGTCACCGCCATTCCACATTGTCTCGCTGGATCTTTCTTGTGCAATACTATGACCTTTGGTTTCATTTGTCTATTTGCTTCTTCATAGAATAGATATATTTTAACTTCAAGTAACTGATACTAAACCGTTCATTACTAACCTGCTCCTTTCCTTCCATCTAGGTTTCCTCCTGACGTAAACAACTCCAGACTAGATGGCCGAAGCCTTATTGGAACTGACAGGCAAAGTAACAATTCTTCAGAGGAACATTGTGCTCTCCATTCCACCACCCCGATTGTCTATCACAAGCATGTAAGTCAAGGGTACATTTTCTTTTGGATGGGGATCCAAGATGTCTTCCGAGATTTTGTAACCCTGACAAGGCAATCTCAAATACCATGAGAGTGTCAAAACCAACAGTTCTATAGCCAGTCCCTGGATGCTTGTTTCCAGTGTCCAGTCCAAGGAGGACCTTGGTTGGCAGTTCGGGTTGGGCTGCTCCCATGAGGCACAGGGTCAAGACTGATTTGCATATGGCTGGGTCTAAACTGGGGTGAGCAAAAGAACAATGGATTTTACCCAGATGTATTGACTGGGGGTGAATGTTTGATTTGCTCTGCATTCTGTCCATCATCTGCGTGTCTTTTGTTATAGCATAAAGCCAATTCCTGACTTCTTATTTAACAAAAAATAAACAACCATCCCTGAATTGGTAATGTGGATCTTGGAATGCCTCTGGGTGAAAGGGGAGGGTATTGGGGTCGCATGTGTTGTGAAGCCGAGGGTAGGACAGAGAGGTAAGAAGAAGCAGGTCTTCTCGCCAAAGTGCGTGCTAACTGAAAGCAATGTAAATGTGCGGAATTTGTCATTCACCATATGTAAGGGGTGCTTGCCACTCAGTATAGGCCTTAATTTATTGAGTTACTTGAAGTTTCATGAGGACAAGTAAAATAACAGTGTTGTGTTCCGGAAAGAGTCTTTTTAACGGATAATCATACAAATGCTTGCACTAGATACTCTCTGACTACCTATTCCTAAATATGTGCTTGGAAAGCATCTGTTTTTATCTTAAACACTAAACTCAGAGCCACTGGAATTATGCAATTCTGTGGATTTGTTTGCATAAATATGAACCTGACATATTTTTCAAATACTCCATCATCTGCCACATACCTGCATATTTTATTTAAGAGAACTTTTCTAGCTCAAACAGATCAAAAGTTACTGATTTGTGTTTTTCTATGCAGTGGAAGGCCCTTCAAAAAGGCTAACGGGTCACCTTTCAGTTGCTTATTTTTCTATTTGGCTGTTAAACTGGTACTAGTGAGGTGAAATATTTGCTCAAACTGCAAAACTGTGCAAAAAAAGGTACAAAATAACGAAGGACTATTATAAAAAGATATGCTGCATTATGCCGCATAATTTGCCTTTCCTTCTTGCTTAATTTTGCCAACCTTGCTACATAATTTGGCACTCCCCAACCCCATAATTTGAGTTGATCTGACTATATCAATCTGCAGCAGCATATCTTATACAGTTTTAAAATTCTGATTTACATATTCAAACTCACAATGCTTTCTGTTGCAGGCTGGGACCTCATAGCACCACCCAATAGGGTATCCAGGCGCTTGCAGGCCCCAGAGGCTTATTCGTACAGCCAGGTCTTGAGGGCCATTTGGAATTTTGGAAGTGAAGTAATATTCCGGAGGTGTGTGGGGAGGCCGTTCCAGGTGTTTGCTGTGATGTGGGACTAGGAGCCTCCTCCACTTCTGCTTTGGTACATGTGGGCAGTAGGGGCAAGCGAACAGAGGCAGAGCATAGTCTTCTCAATGGTTGGTGGAAGTTTAGGCGGTGGTTAATGTAGACGGGTCCTTGGTTGTGTAGAGCCTTGTGTGCATGGTTCAGCAGCTTGTAATACTCAAGCCCCTGTTCCACACTGCGCCCACAAGGATTTACATTTTTTACTCTTTGACATCACACATAGACATCTGCAGAGATCGCAGTAAGCAATTGAGGTTTCATAAGTATTACCTTAAATTAATGTTTTCATTTATGGTGTGCATTATTTCATCTGCGGATACATGCAGGTAAGAAAAACTGAATAGGATAGTTACAGAACATTTCGTTTTTTAAATCATACCTTGGACCCTGCAATGCACTTCAATGATTTCAATGAAGGCAGTCTGGAAACGAGGTTAATATACAAATTGGCACTTCTTGGCCATTTTCATTTACAAGTTCCTATTGAGGCATTGGTGCCTCCCTGGGAATTTAGCCATGCCCCCCAGGGAAGCGTACCCAACAATTTGAAGATCTCTGGTCTACACCTATCGAGCATCACTTTTCTTTCTGTCTTTCAGTTTTTTTACTCCTCTGTCCAAATTCTTCTCACTCATTGCCTCCCCTTCTCAGCTGTTTTCTCACTCCATAATGTTTTGGTAAGAAGGTTGTCATCCATTTTTCCCTGACTTTGCTACTTCAATGACCTTCATCATTAATTTTTCTCGCCACTTTACCATTATGCTCCTCTCTTTCGCACTTATCATTCTTCCATTTCACTTCCATAAGCCTGCACTCATTACTTCTTAAATCTCCTTCTATTTGATCATCCTTACCTTTTCCCCTCACCTGTGTCTTTACCCTCCCCAATCATATATTTCTTCTCTCTACTCACCCCTCTCTCTTGAACCTCCTCTTCTACTTCACAGTGGCCTTCCTTTCTCAATCTCGCTCTTCTGTTCTTGTTCTTCCACTTATTTATTCTCCCTCTGTCTGCTCTTCTCAATGTATCACCTCTCACATATCTTGATACTTCTACGGCAATGGTTTTTGCAAAAGGGCATGGGAGCGTGATGCCCCTCCTGCTGTCAGCCGTGCAGGAAAAATAAAGTGCCAAAGAAAATATGTCATTGCCATTTTAAGTTTTCGACATGCGGACTTCTGCAGCCAGCCGACCCCAAGCCGAGAGTCATACGTGGCATGCCCTGTACTTTTGGAAGGAGGTGGTATTTTATGTTGAGCTTTAGGAGAGAGGGATGGTTTACTTTGGGGGTTTTGAGGGAGGGGTTTTATTTTGTGTTTTTGGTGAAGTGGTGGGGCACCTCACTCGGCCGTCACTTTCAAATCTCACCAGCCCCACTGTACTTTTGCTCCCAATTCTTCCATCAATTCCCCACCCTGTCTTAATTTATTTCTGCTCTCTCTTCTCTGCATAATTCCCTTATCTACTCACACTTCATTTCAGTTTCCTTTCTCCTTCCTCTGAACCCAACATGCATCAGACACACAGACCCAGGACAAAAAGCTGCTGGGGATAAATACATATAGATCTAGACAGGCAGCTAAATAGGCCAGAATACTGGGTTTATCAGATAACCATAGAAAGTCAAGAATGGGATTATTAGAGGCTAAATCTGGTGGAAAATCAGTAAACACATTAACAGGGATGCATAGTGACTAGGGACTCATGCACAAGGAAAGCTCAACAGATTGATAGGCTAAATATCTACAGAACAGCAATCGGACAGTCTTTATAAAAGTCCTGATTAGGACAAATCAAACTGTCCATTGTCTAAGTAATGAGAAGAATGTCAATGGTATGATCTAAGTCTTCAGATCCTAATGGAGGAGTGACAAGCCCCATAATAAACAATTGGGTGGAAGCAGGATAATAGGCACCCAGCTAGATGGTGTGGAAAAGTGCCAGACATATTTTTGCAGAAGTGTACACAGACCAATATATTGAGAAATTAGTGAAAACTCCAAACTCTGCAGTACTAACTTTTTTCCCCGACACTGAGTTTGACTACACCCAATCACAAATAGATATGTATATGTTTGTTAGGAAACTCAAATTGTACAAGTGCACCACAATAGAGCTTTGGGAACACTGCCACCTGACACTGATGATGAGAGAGCCTTACAGTCAGATAGCGAGCTGCGAAGGATACTAGAAAGCTTAGAGGATGAGGATCCACCAGACCTAACCCAACCCATTGACTCACAGAATAATACCCAAATACTTGTAAGCCAGGGAGAGGCCGCCGTAGAGATCAGAACGGAGCCTACAGCTCAAGTGAAGACCACAATTACCAAGAGATAATATTGATTTATTCCATGAGCTGGTGAACCAGGATATGTTACAACTTCTTAATAAACCCCCGGAGAAACAAAATCTTACCCCAGATATGAGAGTTGCACTGACAGACCTGCGTAATGACAAGTCTATTGTCATTAAACCCTCTGATAAGGGTGGGAATATGGTCCTCTGGGATAAGAAAAGATACATACAAGAGGCCATGAGACAACTATCAAACACAACATGCTACAGTAAAGTTGACCACTCTTATCTTACGAACTTGCAGAGTAGGGTACATCAGTACATTAGAAACTGGGCTAGTGACAAACTCTTGAACTGGGATGAGACTAAATTTCTCATCAATGAGAACCCTACAACACCTACCTTTTACCTTTTACCTAAGGTTCACAAAGACCCTATACAGCCCCCAGGCAGGCCAATAGTGTCCTCGATCAACAGCCTCTTAGAAAATGTGTCCCATTATGTAGACCATTTTTTAAAAGATTATGTAAAAGAACTGACTTCACATATTGAAGACACTAAAGATTTTCTACAGAAGATAGACCACATCAATTGGGAGAAACACTTCTGGCTTGTCTGTTTAGATGTAGATAGCCTTTAAACCTCTATTTGACACACGGATGGGCAAAGAGCGTGTGAACATTTCCTAAAATCCAGAAATGTACACCTTGAAGTACAGGAACAGGGCATAAAATATAGCATCCTCATAATGATTCGGTTAGGAAAACATGGTATCTGACTTCCAGATGAAAAACAGGTCTGGCCAGCAATCTACGTTAATAAAAAGTGGCGCTGAAGTTTGAAAATCCAACATACATTGGCAATCCACCTCCTTGCATGGCTCAGTTGGCCATTCCTAAGAAGAACGTTGCTTTGTGCATCAAGAACATATTGCATAAAACCTGTTATAGCAGCAGATTCAAAAGAGGAAGCTGCTACTCAAGCAAGCAGTTCTGTGGCCAAAAGATTGCTGTACATCATAGAGAATGGAGATAGAAATCATAGATGATAGACATGATTCAGTAGTTACCAAACTCTTTCATATTACATTTGTTTTAGAATAGGTACTAGATACCTATTATACCTATACCAATGCTTAGATGAGAACCACACCACACTTGGAGTGATTACCAATCAAGATTATTTCTCAGAATAGGTCCATTACAACTTCAACTTACCATCAGAGTTTTGCTTTCATAGTTATATTCCTCAACTCATCTAATACCTCAAGAAGAACATAGTCAAATAAATGGTGACACATGCAGCACCTCGCAGGCGTGAGAGAAAAGGAGGATGTAGATATGGCAAATGGACACAAGGGAGCAATATAGATACAAGAACATTCTACACTGGCTTAAGATAAGAGGCTTAGGTGCAAGAATATAGATAAGCCGGTAGGCTAGATGAGCGCAAAACATAAATATAATGATAGGAAGACGCAAGCATGTGAATGTAGTGGCAGACACATATGATAAAACCCAGTCACTAGAACAAGGGGGCATGAAGTACACAAAGTTGCATGATGGTCACCAATAATTGGAGGAGAATAACGTGAGTTCAAGGTACACATACACAAGGACATCACCATGCCTATACACAAAGACTTAATATTGGTACATGGATAGCTAATAGGGGAAGCAGTTAAACTGTTGTTGGTACAAAGGCACACAACAGAGGCAAGCATGAAACCAATGGTAAAAAGACAAAAGACCAGTCACAAAATACTCTAAACTGTACATGCCTCGAGGAAAGGTAAAGACACATTCGCATATAGGAGTGGAATAAGACATTTAAACAAGGAAAATCACAAAGTGCCAAACAGGATAGAAATAGGACATGGCAAGCAGATATGGAAGGTTCAATCACATACCTGAGGAGGGAACTCTCACAGCTTCATAAACTCACAGTTGATGCAAAAGGACGCTTTTTACACAGGATGGATTGAATTAGACCTTAAACCAAAGTAAGATAGGCAAGTGTTCATAGCACCTACGCAAAGAAATAAGAGAACATTTCACTGTACCATATTGTACAACATCGTTGCCCTGACTGTACCTTAGCACAAACAACCACACCCTGAACTATATTATCTGTGTAATAACTAACTAATCATTCCCTTTAGCCTACACTATTTAATATCACTTAGCATTATAGCTCTCTAAAATGCAATGCCCTTGTTAAACAAAAGCCTCAAAAAACCATACCAATACACACCAAGAAACCTTACACCTGCAACAAATCATATCATGTAAAACAGTACATCACCATATAACTCCTCTCTACACACTAAATTGTAAAGCACTATGCACACAACCATATACATTCTCATAACTCAACTAAGCACCATACAAAGTATACCACAGCCCTGTATAAAACACTGAATTTCACCACAAAACACTACACTGTGCAACACACCAGTCTTGGAACCATCACTGAAGCAATGTTACACCACTGACTTCAAAACACCACCCCCTTTCTACATGAGACTCTACAGTGCTTCATATACAATGCTATTAACTTACCATCACATTTCACAACACTCCATATTACCACAGCGCAGCACATTACACAATACATGGCAGTTGTAATTTACAGCATCTAGCATTTAAGAAATGGCAGGAGTGTTAGATAAAGTATTATAATAAAATAATCGCTTGTTTTCTTTTTCTTCTTCTTTCACTTTTTCTTGACAGTAATAATATTAAATATAACAATAATATTATTATTAACTAGCAGCCCGTCCCGCCGTTGTCCGGGTATGAATTGCTGCCAGCCAGTTGTATATTGTTTTGTAGGATTTCGTTTTGATAGCATTTCTTGTCTGTGACAGGCCTGTGAAACGCTCCAATTCACAGTGCACTGCTGATGCACTTAAGAGTGCGTGTTCAGTAGTGTGTGAACTCGAGTTTCCCTACTTTATTTTTCCTTGCAATATTATATAGCGCAAACTCGACAACATGGCATGAGCACAATTTACATTAGAGAAAAACACATTCATTTGTGGTAGGCACAGGGAGACAAAGCGATTTGCCTGGAATCACAGGATGTTGAGCTGATGCTGAGATTCGAACGTAGCTCCCCAGCTCTAAAGTTTGCAATTCTAGAACTTGTTGCGGGAGGTGTGTCTAAAAGTGTATGTCGGTGCTGGCCATCAATGAGAGAGACCTGTGCATTTTTCAAATGGGTGGTGAAAAAATATGAGTATGTTGCTGGAGATGTGGGCCGCCGTGCCACCAATGTACTTACCGGGGGAGGGTAAACACCCATTATTCCGCAACTTTCTTTCCGCATACCATCACTCCGCATACTTTTATTACGAAAGTACCATGACTCCGCAATGCCATTATAACGCATGGCTTTACATTTTATATGCTTTTACCACGCATACATTTACAACGAAATTCGTTGTAAATGCATGTATGGTAAAAGCATGTTTTTTTAATGTTTGGATAAGGTAAGTATGGGTATAGGGGTATATGTTTTGGGGTACTGAGGTATATGTTTTGGGGTGTTTGGGTTTTTTAAGAGTTCAGATATAGTTTAGGGTTATGGGGTACAGGGGTAGTTTTCGGGTTTAGGGATAGGTATGGGTTTTGGGGTACAGGGGTATTTTTAGGGTTCAGGGCTAGGTTTGGGTTTTGGGGTATAGGGGTATTTTAGGGTTCAGGGGTAGGTTTGGGTTTTGGGGTACAGGGTTATTTTTAGGGTTCATGGCTAGGTTTGGGTTTTGGGGTACATGGGTATTTTTAGGGTTATGGGGTAGGTTTGGGTTTTGGGGTACAGGGGTATTTTTAGCGTTCAGGGCTAGGTTTGGGTTTTGGGGTACAGGGGTATTTGTAGGGTTCAGGGGTAGGTTTGGGTTTTGGGTTACAGGGGTATTTTTAGGCTTTAGGGATAAGTTTGGGTTTTGGGGTACAGGGTATATTTATAGCGTTAAGATGGGTTAGTGTTTAAGGGTGTTGGGGTATTTTGAAGAGTAAGGGTGGGTTATGATTATGGGGTGCAGGGGTATTTAAAGGGAGCAGGGTGGGATTAGCACAAGATATGAGACATGGCATGAAGGGCGGAACGTACATCACGCCCCCAGTGTTTGTCACGCCCACAGCACAACGCAGACACGCCCACAAGGAACTACTTTGCTGGCACTGTTCTTTAACCTTTTAAATGTATATAATGGGCGTCTGCATAGCCTATGTCCTTCTGCTGCAACTGCCCTTTCCAATGCTGTATTGGGTGTTGCGATTGGTGCTGTGGTTCCTGAGATTACCCGCCTCACAGGTTTGGGCTCTCTCTTTATTATATTAGTATGGATAATATTTATAATTATCATCATCACTATACGAATTATCATAGTATATTAAAAACTTACTTCACCATAACTTAGCTTACAATAAAAAAAAACTTAAAGGTAAACTTTAGGGGAAGAGCCCTAGCCAGAAATTGCCTTTTGGATCCCTGGTCTGTGGCTCCCACCCAGGACAACATGCAGGGGCCCAGCAGTGGACCACATGGACCACGAGGTAGAGGTGAAGTGCCTGGTGAGTTGGTCAGTATGCCGGCCCTCTTTAAATTCAGCTGAAGTTTCAGCCATGCCAGTACATCACTCCTGACTCTGCTGTAGTCCGCCTCACCACTTACATTGGTGGGGGCATTGCTCAGCCCCTAAAAACTCCACACAGATCAACCAAGTCTTACTCCGATATGGCCCAGCAGTGGTGATTTTAGCTGAGCCTACACTGGACAACAACGGCTGGTGGGATTGAAGCTCTCTGGCTGCCCTCTTGGGACCCTGCTCTGCAGTGGCAGCTCAACCCGTTACCCATGCGAGAGGACATAGCTGAGGAACTGTAGGTATCTCTATCAGCATACCGGGACACCAAGATGCTGATAAGCTGCACTAGCCCTTGCTGTGGGATTATTCCTTGCTTGACTTGGGGGTTACATCCTCGGACCTGCAGCACTTCCCATCAGGAGGCTGGGCCCTGCACTGGAGCCCACATCAACCATCGATCTTCAGCCAGAGGCACAGATGAGCGGGCCCCTGACTCATACGGAAGCACTGCACTGCCATTGGAGGCAAGACAGGCCCCCCTACGCTCCATGCCCAGTCGGTGCACAATTCACTTGCCCCGAAACCTTGGTCTCAGGTCGGACCACCAAAGCAGCCTGGGGAACCGAGGTCCATAACCAGAAGATCCCATCCAGGCTCTCACTGAAACATCCCTGGATCATCTAAGACACTGTTGGGCATCAGGTGCCTGGTACCCACTCGCCCCGCACTGCTTGCATTGTTGCCTGCACCAGTTGGGAGAGAGAGCCTGTGCAACCCAGACTCAGCTGCCAGACATGCAGAGCCACCTCTGAGGTGAGGGACCAGACCAACTAACTGTTGGGGTGTTTGCTCTGACCCGTGTCCCACTGGCACACTGCAATACCTTCTGAGAAACACCACAGCCCCATACATGTCTAGAACCGGGCCAATAGAAGGTCAGGCACACAACACACCCCAAAGCACACCCTGGCGTACCGACCCCCAAGACTCTGGCCCGTTTGCTTTGAATCTAACTGAGCCATGGGAGCATGGTTAGGGGAAACAACACAAGGACTGCTCAGTAGGCAGTATCTGGAGGTGTACTGCAATAGGTGCACCCCCAAAATGGGATGGCTTGGCGTCTAAAACCCAGGAGGCATTGTCCTTTAACCATCCATTACCTTTACCCATGATGATGACTAATACCCTGAAACCGGTCCCAGGATACTTGATTTCGGTCAAGGGATGTCCTGGCCTGGCAGTTCGGGCTGGACTGTTCCCATGAGGAGCAGGGGCGAGACTGATTTGCATATTGCTGGGTCAAAACTGGGGTGGCATGGTGAGCAAAAGGCAAAAGAATGATAGATGTAACCCAGATCTCCTGACTGGGGGTAAGTGTTTCAAAAGTTTCAGTACTCCGTCCATCATCTTGTTGTGCTTGCTATGTCTGCCATAAGTAGCTGTCGGTATGCCCAGACGTGGGTTCCTTATTCGCTGTGCCACTGGAATCAAGCAAGCGTGGCTGATGAGGGATAATACCCCAAAACCAGTCCCAGAATGGTTGTTACCGGTCCAGGGATGACCTGGCCTGGCAATTTGGGCTGGGCTGTTCCCATTGGGAGCAGGGTCAAGACTGATTTGCATATGGCGGGGCACACATCGGGGTTGCATGGTGAGCAAAAGAAAGATGAATTTAACCAAGACCCCTTACTGGGGGGGAGTGTTTGAAAGGTTTCAGTACTCCTTTCATCATCTTGTTCTGTTTGCTATGTTCGCCCTAAGTGGCCAAGGGTATACCCAGACGTGGTCCCCTTTCTCGCTGTGCCACTGGATTCAAGCTGGCCAGGTTGATGATGGGTGGCACCCTACAACCGGTCCCAGGATGCTTGTTTTTTGCCCAGGGATGACCTGGCGTGGCAGTTCAGACTGGACTGCTCTCATAAGGAGCAGGTTGAAGACTCATTTGCATATGGCTGGGTGAAGACTGAGGTTGCATGGTGAGCAAAAGAATGATGGATGTGACCCAGATCTCTTGATTGAGAATGAGTGTTTGAAAAGTTCCAGCCCTCTTTCCATCATCTTTTTGTGTTTGTTATATTCACCCTTAGTGGCCAAAGGTATTCCCTGACTTGGGTCCTTTGTTTGCTTTGGCACTGGATTCAAGCTAGTCTGGTTGATGAAGGCTGATTCCCCAAAACCAGTACAAGGATGCTTGTTTCTGGCCCAGGGATGACCTGCAGTATTAGAAGACAGTGGTCCAAAGACTAATAATTTATAAAGTCACAATTTTGTCAACCGTTTCTTAATTTACAGAGTGAAGAAATCTCACAACGCAACAGATATCGAACATTCAACAGTGGCGATTTATTTATTTTCTACCACTCTCATATGATATAAATCAACAATTACAATACATATGGGTCAAACTGATTGCCCCCAGGGGAGCGTGCAAAATAGAAAGATGAAGTAGTGCTCAGTGATAAGGGAAGGATAGAGTTGTATAGTTTGTGACATAAAAAAGCACTTTTTTGTTTGTACACTAGGGTTAATAAATACCCCTATATTCAAACCTGGCCATAAGTCAATTCATACATAAGTTTGAGTCATTATGTAACCTATATATTTAGTCATTAGAATGCACAAGGGAACGACAATATGTAGGTCCAGGTAAGTTATCAGAAGAGCGTCGACGTTTCGACTCGACTTTTGGCCTTGCGGTGGATTAAACCTGTGCCGTGCGAGTCTTCATCAGGATTAAGGGTGGGCAACCATATGTCGTTTGATGACCCTATAAGACAAAAAATGTTCTAAGTGGGCTGTTGCGTATAAGTTTAAAAAGAAGAAAGAAAAAGATCAGGGGGTAATAACTTACCCTGACGTTGCCAGAGATTCTGTTCTATTTTTTCATTAAAAAAGTAGTATTCAATTGATGTAAGGTCCTAGAAAACAATATATTCTAGTGAGGACCTGGGAATTAAAACACCAACCACAATATGATTGGAGGAGGATAGGGATATTACCTTGGTGCTTAATTACCCTCAGGATGATTCACTCTTGAAGTTTCCAATAAATATCAAAACCTATAAAAAGGAAGAGATATGTTGGAGTGACCGAGCTCAAGGATTACTCATTAAGATCATCAGACTACCAGGAATTGGAAAGCGTTTCTACCTGTATAATTCTACGCTGTGCATTAAGTTCTCCATCCCAATAAATCGATACTCCACAGTTTCCAAAGTCGATAGGTTAAGGCTGAAAGGAGGGAAGCAGGGCAATACTTTAATATTCATTGTAACCAATTACCAAAACTGTTGGACCATTGCACATAGCAATTATCGGCTTACCTAGTTTCAATAGGAGGAGGTTGAGGCAATTAGTACTCTGTAATTCTCCTGTATTGGAAACGCTGCAATAATAAATAAGTTATTATAGCAATGGACAAACTCACCTAACTTTGCGTTCCATTTATATGCGGGATATCAATGATTGTTTATACGAGATTACTCGGTAGTCTCAGTCATGGAGCGCTGTAAAAATCCAGGGCAAATATTGATAAAGTTAGGTTACCCTATAGCCTTCTGTTTCAACTAGTAAGATAAATAGTAGTAAGATAAATAGTTAAGCAGCGCTTACCTAGTGCGTTCATTCAAATATGGTGAACAGATTGCCAACAGGTTTCCTATGTTTCCGATAATGATTTCAAAAGATGTTCTGTGCCGCCACCATTAGAAAACTGTAATAATAAAGCGTGCCCAAGTTAGAAATTTCGAACAAGCTTTAGCAGGAGACCACCCCACCTCAGGTGATGAGCGGGACCCTACCCTGCTTTATGGTAATTTAAAAACGGCGGGTGCCTACTCCGCAGTTTGGGAGAGTGAGAGCGGGTGCCCACCCCCAGCTTTGTGCCTTGAAATGGTAGCCTACCCCGTATTGCAGCCGCGGAAGTAAACACTGAGGGCCGCCGCCCTGCCCCCAGTGACCTGGAAGCGAGGGAAAGCCAGCTCAATTGCAGGCGGGGCCGGAAGAGAAGCGCCGGCTGAAAAGACCCAGGCGGGAGCCTACTCCGTGCTGGGACGTTTGCAGGAGAAAAGCAAAGGGCCTAGGGAACCTTCAGGCATGGCTCCCGCAGCCGCTGTGTGAGACCTGCATGGTCCTGCTCCTGCCTACCGGGTGAAGAGGGAAACGCGCAGAGAAGCCTCCGAAGGGCTGCTGCTGGGGTTGGCGGGGCTCACGTAAGCTGAGGAGAGCCCCGCAAGTGCAGCAGACAGTGGAGAAGTGAGGCGGAGGGGGCCAGAGGCACATTGCCGGTGCCTGCCTTGCCGCATTAGGGTCCCCGCACTGCCATCGGAAGAAGGAGACCAGAGGACGCACCACCCGACAGAGGAGCCGAGTCTCCAAGTAGTCCTGGTGAGTGGGGGGGCGCTGTTGAGGGACTGCGGGTCCTGAGAGTGGCCCCCGAAGTGCCCGTGCTGGTCTCTCTCCACAGCGGCGCCGCAGATGCGGGCCGCCGCACCTATTGGTCAATTGTTTTTATTCCAGAGTCCCTGAGTGGGACTCCAATGTGCACCTGGTTGGTACTGGCTTATTTCCCAGCTGCCCCGTCTGACAGTGGGCAGCTGCAATGTTTGACCACATTTAGAGTCCCAGAGAGGTTCTCAGGGGGGCATGCTGGTGCCCGTGCTCATTTTCACATCTGCCCAGCAATTAGTGGGCAGCTGCCACGTTTAGGCCAGTACTTTGTGTACTTTTGCTTACGGCCTGTTTTGGACCGCTGGATTTGCAGGGGTGAAGATTTCCACAGCTTTGGAGATTTGCAGGAGAGCTGTAATGCAGAAGACGTTCGGCTGGGTTGTGGACACGTTCAGGTGAGCCGGATTGCTGAAGAGGATCCATCCTCTTCAACGAGTGGGTAAGCCAAGCAGTGCCTCGTGGATTAAGTGCGGTACCGTTCGGCATTTGAGCCGCATGGAAGGCCAGTTGGCCTGGGGTCAGTTCCTAATGTGTTTATGCCCCATGATTCTTGCATATTTGCGCTTTTACGTAAGAGGTTGGTGTATAATGTGTGATGCTAATGTAGGTTTATGCATAATGTGATTCATGCACAGGGTGATTTAGGAATCCTCTGTTTTACGTTGCAGGATCTAGCTCTCTATTCAGTATTTCACCAGTTGTTACTGTTTGTGCTCTACCTTTACTATTTGTACTTCAATTTCCATGTGGCCCTGTCTTGTGTATATAATCCCCTGTAAAGACTGCCCAGTGGCAGTTGTGTGATTACCATTGAATGTGTTTTATGTTAATACAAAGGCAATTTTTTTTTAAATAACCTTGTGCGGAGTTCCTTTTATGGTGTGCCTAGTGTGTTGCTGCTGTGTGTGTGTTGCACAACCGCTTTACACATTACCTTCAGGATAAGCCTGACTGCTCGTGCCAAGCTACCAAGGGGGTGAGCAGGGGTTATCTTTGGAGTGTAACTCCCTTGCCCTGACTAGAGTGGTGGTCTCTGCCTGGCTTTGGTGCAAGCCTCAGCCAACCAGAGATCCCATTTCTAACAGCTTTTGTATCACATTTTCACATGTATATATAGAAGACTTACATACTTCACTGTGACAAAACACAAAAGATTGGTATATGATAACGGTTAGAACATTGAGTGACAATGTTTGACAATATAACTTGAACATAAACAGTCCATATACAAGGTGAATTCTCTTTCTACATCACACATATACAACATATATTTAGAGGTACTTTGCACCTTTTCCCCGTTTCGGACAATCGATAAGTCAGGCTATGGTCAATAGGTCAAAGCAATAGTCAATAATATGAAGTATGAAACAAATATGGGCCAGTTGGTAGGTGAGGGTTAAATGCTCAAGCAACAGTACCTTGAAATTGGCAGCCAAGTCCTCAAGATGGCTCATAGGCACATGACTATGGGGATATTTGGCCTGACTCATAGGCACACAACTATGGGGAGATTTGGGTTGACTCATAGGCATATGAGATATTTGGTCTGACTTATCAGGATTTTGGACCTGTACCACACTCAATCCACGAGGCAGTGCTTGGCTTACCCACTGGTTGAAGAGGATGGATCCTCTTCAGCGATACGGCTCACCTAAACATGTTCACAACCCAGCCGAACGTCTTCTGCATAACAGCTCTCCTGTAAATCGGCAAGGCTGTGGACATCTTCACCCCTACAAATCCAGCAACGCAGCAAACTCCATTCCTGCAATGCCTCACTGCTCTCCTGCGAATCTCCTCTGCAAATCCTGAAAAGCAGCTTCCCTGCAACACAGCAGCACCTATAAAGAAAAAATATGGTTAAGTACCATCCTTACGGTGAGTGCATTAATGGAAAGCGTATCTACTAAAGACTTGTTTTCAATGATGCTGAAAGTCAGAAAACAGGGCAACGCTTGATCATTGAGATATTGTGTGTATTATTTAATGTGCATAACGAGACCTTGGCATTAGCACCCAGTGACATTCTTATGTGCCATCCTTTATTGTGCTGTATTCTGTAAATCCAAAAGCACACTCTTGTGCACCTTGTGCCTAGTTTTGAACAAACAAGGTGCACCTTAGTGTGTGATGTGAAAACACAGTATAACTCCTGCCCGGAGTGCCACAACTCCAAGGGTAACAGTTGATTATTGGAAGTCTGCGCAACAATAGATTCATTATCATATAAGTGCCTGTACGTACACATGTTAAAGGCAGGAGGGAATCATTCATGACTACTTATTTGTTGAATAATCTCTCTGCTTGTATTTGCAGTACATTTCATCGTGCACTGCATTACAGACATATCATTACGAAGTGTTTCAGGGCTGAGAAGAGCCATACATACGACTCCAAGAAGACGGTGGCTGAGCTGGAAGGCCTGCAGGTCTCTGTTTGTCATTTTGTCCCAACCTCCCTTCCCTTCTGGGGTGGCAGTTGATTCAAGATTACAATTTTCAGATTAGACACCATACTGGGAGAGATAGGAGGTCCTGCATCATCTCTGCTGACCAGAGCCCGGTGAGTGGCATGACAGTGTACAGGCTAGTAACATCTAGAGTTATGTTTTGGAAGGTGAGATGAGTGGCTACACCCTTTACGCAATGACCGCTAAATTGTGCCACCAATGGCAGATAAACATTGCTAGCTTAGCATCTCCCATGGCCTTCCATAGGAATTTGAAGACATGGTTATATTCTCTTCTGTAAGTGTTCTTCTTTTGGATGACTTATTTTCTGTTGGTAGCATCTTGACGCCTTAGGCCAGGGCATAGCACACTTATTAAATCTAAAATCAATCAAATGAAAAGGAAGTTCTCCTCTAAACCTATGCCCTTTATCTAAGAGAATGCAGATACAAATGAACAGGACACAAACAAATCACTGTGTAGATGTATTCTCTAGAAGACTGTCTCGAGAGGAGATATTTATTAACATTAACTCCCATTAAAAAATGGGTGTTAGGTCTCTGGAGTAAGACCAAGAGGCAAAGTGGTGCTAAACCATTTCTCTCTCATGCAGCAGCAAGTACACTCCTTTAAGGCTACTTTTATATGAGTACTATAAAAAACTAATTTAAGAAATTAATCTGATTTTTAACAGTACATGAAAATAATTTCTCCAGTATTTTCCCAGGTGAATGTAGGAAAATGCCTGATGTTGCATGATCCCCCATGATATTTTGGATTGACTGTACTCCTAATTGGCAAATTTATAATCCCTATATATGTCCATAGTATATGTTGCAAAGTATACTTGGGCATGTAAGCTAAATGTCACACGTCAACTGCAGCACTCCATTGTTCCACCCACTACATTCACAGTGCAAACTTGACTACACCATGATGACCTTACCGTACCCAGGGATGTTTGGTACTAAACATCTTCTCTTAATGAATCCACACTGATATCAGTGTTGGATTTATTAATGGATGCATAGAGAGGAAACCATAGAGGGCCAACTGAAAACCTACCAATCCCTAGTGTGGTTTCTGACTAGTCTTAGCCAGCCTGCCACCACCAGACATGTTTCTTACCTCATGGAGTGAGAACCTTTATTCTCAGAGGCAAGGAACAATATAAAACTTGTGTTTTCCTTTACACACTTTTCTTGGGTTCACCAATTTTACCCCTCCTCCAAGCTGGAATAGCATGACAAGGAGGGAAGACTCAAAGGTGATGCCATTTTTGAAATGCAACCCAGGCTGCTCCATATAGTGAGGCTACCAAACCCCCCTGTTCTGCTCCACGTTTGGTGGGACGACAGGTGGGAACATTTGTTAGTTGAGGAGATGGGCCCACATTCATCAAGCACCCCACCCCCTAAGGTGTGGTAGGTGATGTAGACCCCACTTTCATGTTTCCTCCATCTCGTTTTAGAGGGAATTAGCCAATTAGGGTAAGGGTTGTGCCGACATCCCAAAGGAAGTGGTCACATAGAGGGTATATACACCCTAAGGGTAGGTAACCCATTAGCTACAACCTGTCCTCCCCTAACTTTAGTATCTAGGACCCTGAACTTTAGATTTGACTGTCCTAAGAAGACAATGAACAAAGAAGAGTTGCTGATCTGAGAAAAGAGGACCTGCTGCCGAATTTTGTCACAACACGATGTCTGCTGCCTCCAGGAGTCGAGCATCGGGTTGTGCTGTCTTGACCTGAAACTGTGAAAACTTTAAACCCCAGAGGCCCTCTGGCACTTCAAAAATCTCCTATGAACTCCCTTGGAGTAGAGGAGCTACTCCCCTGCTGACCACAGGCCCGGACACCGCACTGTCCATCCTATTGATCTGAGGCTACCTGGCCTGACCGACACTGCACTCACCCAGGAATAAGCACCCAGGCTCTGGAAGGTCATCTCTGTCCCCCCATCAAGTGTGAAGACACCAGACCTACTGGAGCTGTACTGTACCTACCCCCAGGGTACTGGACCACCTGTCACCAACACTGAGACAGAGAGTACAATCTGCACTCAAGTGCTGAGGAAGCAAGCACCTATTGAGGGATGTCCAACCCCCTGATACCCACTTTGTGAGTAGCCCAGCTGCCCAGAAATCATCCCTGCAACATGACTGCTCATGACCGCAAAGACCATCTTGACTCACAGAGCCAGACTGACCTATCTACTCTGCACCCAGTCCACCAGGCCTGGGTACTGATGAACCAGCTGCACCTGCGTGGTCCTGTGTCTCTTGCAACCTAATCCCTCATTTGGGGTACCTGTGTGTCCTCCTGTGCAGCCTAATTTTAGGTGGCCCTTTCTTCGTAGCGCACCAGCTATCAATGACTTCAGCACCCTCCTCCCAGCCAAATCCTGGATGCCACCAAAAATCCACTGGTGCAACATTGGACCTCAAAGTTGAACCCCTAGAGCTAACTTTATGATTTTATATACATGTATGTGCTTTTCTCCAAAGACTTTCATTGTGCATAATTGCGCACAACAGTGAATTTTTTACCGAACTTCATAACTGAAAATGTAGTTACCTGTGAATGAAGTTCTTGGTATTGAAATTTATATAAAAATCTGTGTTATTTTTATAAATTGGTCTCAGAATTATTCTTGAGTGTGTGTCTCGTTTATTGCATCTGTGAGTACGACAAATGCTAGCACTACCCTCTGATAAGCCTAACTGCGTGCCCACACTTCCACAAATAAAGTGTTAATATTATCTTATTTTGCTTCTGTGTACCAATATGGGACCCATTGAACTCTCTGCACAGTGTACTTCATTTTAGTACACTATATAGATAGCCAGCTTCCTACATGATGCAATTTTTGTGTCACTTTACAATGTCCTTCTTGGAAAGGTAATTACAACAGTTGGGCAAAACCAATGTTACAGCACCATTTTGGGGCAGACTGCATGCATTATGGCACTGGGTGGCAGTGTTACAGTGCATCGAGTCCTATTACCAGTAAAAAATCCATTGCATCCAATCTGTAAAGAACATCACATCATATATACCTTGGATCCCTCTATTATCCATCTATTCTGAATGTGTAGTTTATGTTTTTTCCCCCACACAGAAAGAAATTCCCATGCTAATGGAATGGGTTTGCTGGAGTGTTCTAAACCAATGATCTATTTATTCTATGGTGAGTGCCACACAATCATGGATTAATTTCTTAACTCATTGAAAAATGTGTTTGCTGATTACGCTGCATTCTGTAAGAAGCTCTGTGTAAGCATCTGAAATTGGTTTCCCATTTGAGCTTTAAAATAATGCATGCAGGAGTTCTTAATGGTTTGATAATCTATGGAAAGGTTGTCTACTTTTTTTTTTTTTTTTTTTAATTTTTTCAAACCTTTATTGTGCATAAACAGCAGAACAAATACGGGCCTACAACCCTCGGGCCGGCCACGAAACATCATCAGCACAAGTGCATGCAATACAATCCCCCCAGCAGCTGCAATAGGACTAGCGAACAATGAACTTTGCATCAGAATGAGTCATATCGCCGGGGGAGAGGAGAAGTGAAGGTTAATTTTTAAGTTTTTAAAGCGTTTTCACCAAAAGATACAGTGAAGAAAAAATAATAAGAAGATTCGAGTCCGCACAATATCTTCACACTACGGGCAGGCGACGTTATATTCTGAAAACATCGACGAAGGTTAACAACAGGTATATCGTGGCGGTGCAAAACAGTGGCAACAATTTACTAACACTCATGCACCCCAAACATCGTCGCTCCAACCCTACCAACCCCAACCCAGTCCCGGAAACGAATCAGAATCTGAAGCACAGAAAATAGAAAGAAAGACCCATAGAACCAAGCGTACAGCAGATTACCCCACCCACCCTGCAACATTGTGGAGGCTACGGCCTGCCCCCCCCCCCCACAGAGTGCCTGTCGCCCCAGAAACCCGAAATATAGACAAGAAAGAATAAGAAAGGAAAGAAAAAGAAAGAACATGAACACCTTTGATATAGGGAGCGAGAGAGAGAAATTCAATCTACATTCCCAGAAAGAAAAGGGCGGGGAGGAGCCCACTAGTTACTAAACACCCGAATATCCCGGCCCTTCCGAGACCCACAGTTGAAACATCGGCCAGTAATTAAAGTAAAGTACATCATCAAGTAGGCCTACAATGCGGATGTGGAAAAACAGCATACGATATGCGCCCATCAAAAACTTTAGTCAGATCCAACCCCATCCCCTACAGCCAGCAAAATCAGTCAGCAGTGGGTAAGTAGCTTAGCCCTGGCCCGATCGCGGACGGAGTTTCACGCCAACCACATCAGGAGAGCCCCTCCCCCCGTGCACATCAGGGTAACATGGTTGCTTGTGAGAAGAGACAGGATCCCAAAATGGCCACCAGCTATCATTACAAAGTCCTTTGTCCTCCATGTATAGGTGCGTCAGGGCATCAATAAAGTACAAATTCAGCGGGGAAAGGATTGAAGGCCCCCTGTCAAAAGGCAACACGCAGGATGGAAGTTGATCAATAGAGTCACTCATTGAGCTCGGCGGTGCAGGCAACATGAAGGCGAGCCCAGGGGGAAGGGGAAACAATGTAGCAATCACGGAACGAAAGGGCTGCCTGTCGTCGGCTCCGATGGAGACATCCACAAGGCTAACTGCAGAGTAGGCGCAGGGAAACAATGTCTCATCATGGGGAGGCAAAGGCAAACACTCACTCGGCTGGGGACAAGCGCTGCGTTCGCGAGCCACCGTAGACTTCATGGCTTCCAGCCGACCACCCAGTGCTTGGAAGCCAGCAACCATCTCCGACCGGAGATCACGGAGGGCAGCCAGGATAGTGCCGCAGGATACTGCAGGTTGATGTTCACGTAAGGCGGGTGCCAGCGCTGGTGCTCGCAGTTCAGTGTGCCGCTCCGGCAGGGCTCGGCTGACCACGGGCGGGGGTATGGTAGCTCTCCCTCGCCGCGGGAGAACAAAGGGAAACATGGCGCCGGTAACAAAGCAGCAGAGCTGAGGGTGTAGTAGAGGCGAATATCGCTGAGGAGCTTCGAAACCACCAGCGGCAAAGTCAGATCAGGGACGCCTCCCAAAAGACGTCTCCCACCCGCCTAAACAGCGGGAAGAGGCATTCGTCTGCGCTGATGTGGGTCGCCAGATACCGTGCAACGCTCACCTTCCCTGCGGAGCGTAGAACACCACCGACGGGTCCTCAAAGCGGCCGTCCCGGTACCAGCGTAGTCCGCGTTGAACTTTAGCAGCAGTGCGGTGGTGATTGCCGCGGATGGGAAAGTGCCTCCATGGAATTATCCGCACCGTCCAGCCGAGCCGATCACACTCAAGCATCCAGGCGCCGCCGACAAGCGGCCATGTAGGCGAGGGTCCGGGGCGGGATTAGTACCTCCAGTTTCTCCAGCACCCAGGAGCGCCAGAAAGTCGAAAGAGGAACGGAGCACTCAGCTCGTCCTCACACGCAATCAGCCGCCAGCGTCAGCCAGGAAGATGATCAGGATAGCGCTGCGGAGCTCAAGGGCCGGCGGAGCCGGGCGACTACACGTCCGCTCCGGTCGCCATCTTGGCTCCTCCCCCGGTTGTCTACTTTTTATTGGATCTTTAGCAGTCTTTGAGACATTTTTCTGTTGGTAAAACCTCCAAAGTTTTTACTTTCAGTTTAGAAATCAGATCTATCTAGTTGATCAACATTAACCACTACGTGGCTTAAAGCAGAGCTTGTTCTATTAAAGTGGTTATTTGTGGAAAAAACTGTAAATTCTGAGGGGCAGATTTACAAGCCCCTTGCGCCAACTTTACGCCGCCGTTGCGTCACTTCTGTGATGCAGCAGAATTTTGAAAAATGCGCCACCCATGATGCAACATATTTACAATGTGACATATCTAAGGAGATGTGCCCTGCGCTACTTTATACCTGCGTCAGGTGTAATATAAGCAGGGTGGACGTTCCATCGCAAGGAAGCCTCGTAAAAGTGACTCAGTGAAATCTACAAGATTTCACCCAGTGGCTTTTACGACACCACTGCGTCACAATCTTACACCTGCTTTAAGCAGGTGTAAGGAGTGACGCAGCATGATTAAATAGGCATTCCTGACCATTGCTGGGGTTGGGTTGTGCTTATGACATTACTTCAGCAATGCGTTGCCTTTCCGACAAAAGATGCATCACGCATCTGTCTGTCCTTGCTCCACGGTGCACCGCATTGTAAATGCGGCGCATCCATGGTGCTGCAAGGCTATTTTTTAGTCACACAAATCAACTGGCGCATCTCTGCAAATATGCAGAGATCAGCCAGTCCTTGTAAATATGCCCCTGAGTCTTTACCATAATGTTAGGGTTTCAAAAATCTCCTTTTTATGGTAAAACATTGTGGTGCACCAGTTCATTTGTGTGACAAAATATTAGCCTAGTGCCACCATGGATGCGCCGCATTTACAATGGGGCTATTCCGACCATGCTGTATCACTCCTTACGCCTGCTTCAAGCAGGCACAAGGTTTTGACACAGTGGCATCGTACAAGTCACTCAGTGAAATCTTGTAGATTTCACAGTCACTTTTATGAGGCTTCCTTGCGACGGAACGCCCACCCTGCATACATTATACCTGATGCAGATATAATGTAGTGCAGGGCTTTACAGTGTGACGCATCTCCCTAGCGTCACGTTGTAAATATATTGCATTGTGGCGCATTGTTTACGATGCCGCTGCATCACCGTAGTGAGGCAACATCAGCGTAAAGTTGGGGCACCGGACTTGTAAATCTGCCCGTAGTTTTTAGTTTGAAACTTCTCTACCTTGTTCCCAGCTTATAATTGCTCTTTAACATGGATGAGCTACCCATGATACTAAATGACTAAAAAAAACCTGTGGAAGGTGTGGAGACGTGACGTGACACTGGATGGGTTAACCGGTATTTTCTGAAAGCAGCTGATATTGCAAAGCAAGGCTTGTTTGAAGGCACCATCAATAGGGCACATTAGGCAAGTTTAGCAACACACATGGGCACTTACCTTTTCTGTAAGTAGCAAGACTTGTATGTTTCTGATGGAAATGGTAACACAACAGCAGAAACCGTTTCCAGCACACTGTAAATTACATTAGTCCAGAAAGTCCCAAAGTTTCCCTATCAAGGGACATGCGGTTGGTGCAGCTGGACCATTCATGTTTCATGAGATGTTTGCCTCTTCTGATTGGCTTAGAGTTCTTTACGTGTGTAGACTGTCAAGGCTAATCATGGGCGAGAGATGCCCCTGTGTTTGTGCTGACAGAGTTTGTATTTATTTCAGTACGATTCTACATGAGTGCCATTGTTTTGGTTCATAAGATTATTTTCTTATAGTCTATGAGTGAATCCAACCTTCACAGTAAATTGGATCCTAACAGGTAATTTGTCAGGGGGCACATCAAATTGATAACGTAATTTAAAATTGAATGATTATTATTCATTTATTTATTTTTTGTCCTCATTCCCCTCAGAAGCAATGTCCATTCCTTCCGTCCTTATTTCGAGAGAGAAACCAACCACTTGCGGCCATTCCACAATGAACAGTACCCTTCCTGTGGCTGCTCTCTCTCTCTCTCACAGTGTTAACTTCACACTGGCAGCTGCCTTAAGTACAAACAGAGGGGCCCTGCAGCAAATAGAGTTTTTACTGGTGTAATCATTGGACAGAATTCTAATTTATGTATCTTCATATATCCTCGTTACCCCCCGCATCTTGACGCTCTCTTTCTGGACCCACACTCCATACTTGTAAGGGCTTCCAAAAACCTTTCCTCTTGGACTCTTTCCCTAGCAGGTCTATCCTAGACATATATAGGAGGTTCTCCAGTCAATCTGAATGCTGCGGTGGTGTACCTCCCACACATTTACAGCAGATTTCTCTTCTAGCCAGTAAAATTGCATAGAACAACAAGTCTCTAAGAAAACCCCTAAGGTTATCCATCACACCAAAGATAACCAATGATAAGTTTACCTTAATTTGCAGTCCCAAAATACCTGATATAGTTGTTTCCACTTAGTCCCAGAACACTCTGAGAACAGGACATTGGTAAAACAAATGGACATCTGCTGCTTTTCCAAGCCACATTTTGTACAGCTGGTTTAACTTTCTTTCCCATCTTTGGCAATTGTTCAGGTATTATGTATGCCCTGTGGGGTGACAATGCGGTAAAGTGTGCGCATTGATACTTGCCAAATATTCTGTAACTGCTCCCTCAGCAAGTGTCTTCCCCACAACTCTTCTGCCAGCGTGAAATCCTTCCATGATGTCATGTATTTTCCAATACCAGAATGTGACTTACTTACTTTCTGATGGATTTGTGACCATTTGTACCTCCAAGGTATTTCCCACCACTAACGCTGATTCTTGAATTTGTTCCCAGCTTTTTAATTGTATATATTTAAACTTTGAAAGACTGCCCTTCATCAGCCCATTTAGATCTTGCCAAGGTATAAGACTCCCATCCAGTGTCAGATCTCCCCAGATCCTAAGATCCGCGTTTTTTATGGGTACTGCCAGTTTATCATTAAGGCACCCAGATGGCATTCCAGTGGAATTGCATAAAATCCTGGGGAAGGTGCTATTTTCATTTATGACACTAGTGATAGGTGAGATATTAGATCAAGAGGCACAAGTACCGAATTCCTCGAATCAGGCCACTGTCACTCAAATTTTTAAATCAGGTAAGTACCCAGCTTGGTGCGAATCATATAGACCGATATCTCTTCTGAACTTGGACTATAAAATCTTTACAAATATTTTGACAGGAAGATTAAGTCGGATGAAGTGATACATAAAGATCAGAGGGGCTTTGTAAAGGAAAGGTATCTACATGAGCTTACCTAGGAGTTAATAGGGGCCATCGATTTTGCAACAACTTATGAAACCTCACTAGCAATACCAAAATGAGATGCCTCTAAAGTCTTTGATAAGGTGAGGTGGTCCTATCTGTTCTCCGTTTTAAAAAGACATGAACTAGGAGACAAATTCTGTAGAGCCATCCAATTAATATATCAAGAACCTACAGTAAGAGTCTTGGTGAATGGGAATTTATCTTCACCCTTTCAAATACTTAGGGGTACAAGACAGGGCTGTCCTCTTTCCCCAGTCCTGTTCAATTTCTATATAGAACCCTTTGAGCAGAAACTCAGAACTACAACTGACATTCCCTCCTTTCACCAGAGAGAATGGTTGAGGAAGGTTGTGCTATTTGTAGATGACCTCATGGTGTTCTCTTCCGATCTTGGGATGGCCTTACTGACTATTCTATGGATGACATTGAAATTAGGTGAGGTGTCGGAGTACTTAGTAAATGAAAACAAAACAGAGGTCTTGGTATGGAATCAGGGAAGTGAGAATCAGTTGATTAGGAACAAAATGTGATATCTGAGTTTAAAGATAGTACAAGACATAAATGAAATCGCAGAAATTAATCTGAGAAGAACATTAAAAGAGTTTGTGAAACTAATGAAGGGATGGGCAAACCTTCCGCTAACGATTCTGGGGAGGGGGAACTTGGTCAAGATGACTATATTGCCAAAGATCACTTTCCTATTTAATACCATAGTACTTTGAAAAAACCACCATACATAAAATCCACAGCCAATAAATGCTTTAATTTGGGCATATAAGGGGAATCAGGATTTCTTGGATAAAGCTGTGGAGAAAAAGAGAGAAGGGAGGATTAACCCTCCCAGATATACAATACTACGCATGGGCCTTCCAACTGACAAACTCTAGAATGCTTGCAAAGACACCAGATGGATCTGTAAGAGGGTCTATGTTTTTGGCAATGTTAAAAGAAAGTAAGGCAGAGGTAGATGGCTTCCTTTCTAAATTTGGGGACCCTAAATACCTTTAAAAAGTTCAACTAAAGGTATTACAAACAACGGTGAGAGTGTTGTCCCACATTAGACAACTCTCAGAACTAGACTATTATTCCCATTATGCCCCGATTTGGGATTCATCAGGGACTCCAGAGTGCCTTAATGATAAACTGGCAATACCCATAAAATTGAATGATTGACAATGTTTTCTGCTGTCTGTGCTACACGTAAACAGAACATGTTGAACACTTCAATGTTCCTTACCAAACCTTACGCTCTTTTATAGATTTCTGCTCATTTGAGTCCAGTTCCATACTGGGTACATTAAATAATTTCAGAGAAATAAGTGTTGATGTACTTCCAATAGCTAGCTGGTTATCCACAATATGGTTCTGATTTCCTGACTTTACCTGCATAAGATCTCATACTGAATGAAATGTGCACAGTAATCTGAATTGCTACCGTGCTGCATCTAGACTTTCCTTATCATTTGGCATTGATTCATTGTCAAACTTGTGTTTTCTTTTTCACACTTTGCTTGAGTTCCCCAATTTCAAGGAACACTCTTGAGGCAAATTCCAAAGAGGTTTTCCTCCACCCCCTGGATTAAATCTGTAGCATTTACTTAAATGTAAGCTACACCCAACTCAAGTAACCCTTGGTTTCTTTTCTGGTTGATTTTTAACTAATAACCCGTCAGAGGTCATAAACTCCACCAATCCTGATTATCAGATGTACAATCTAATCAAGAATTGTGGGGAACAAAATTCCAAACTTCTAACTGGGTGTCACATAAAGTAGGCTTTCTTGAATCCTGCCCTGACATCATGTTTGGTTGCCTTCTTCTCCCTAAAAACTCAAAAGAAATCTTACTTACTTGTAAGATAATCACTTGATGATTCAGGCACGAAGATCCCTTGTTAGACATACAAATTATGCTGTGGGTCCAGATCAGCATTTTACACAAGTCTCAGTAACTCACAACTAGGGTGCCTATTTACAAGCCACTTACACCACCTGTATGTCACTTTTTCCCACATTGAAAGTGATGCATCCTAGTCAAGGGCCTGCTCTCTCCCCCTGCAGATCTGCTGTTAAGTGCTGCTGCCTGCAGTGACATTCTCTGTCCTGACAGTGGTACGAGGCCTGTGTTGTACCCGTTTTGTTGCTCAGGTGTGTCATGCCTTTTATTGCTGTATCCACTGTACTGTGCTGAGCTGTTTTGACTGTGCCTGTCTTTTCCCCCCATGTTTCTGCCTTGTTTTTCACTTGTTTTCACTTCCCAGCCTTCCCACTGCTGCTGCCCCAGCGGCCCCTCCCACCAATTCCCGGCTCCAGCCTCCCAGCTGCAAGGCCCCTCCCCATTCCCTACTTGCAGCAGCAGTGCCGCTGGTGCGCCAAAGGCAAGCCTGTCTTCACGCATCTGCGCCCGTCCGCAACCCGACTGTGACCAGCGCAAGGGACCCCGGATCTATGACCATCCACCGTTATGACTCAGCTTCCCTCCTCGCACTCAACCCCGGAAGGAACAACAACTGCCAACTCTCAACGCCGAACACCAGCCACGGGCAGTTTTTGTGCCAACACTGCTGACCATCCTTGGCCATCAACACCACCCCCACGACCGCCGCACCCACACCGGAAGCCCGCACCACCAAAGCCCTGAAGTGTTTCCTCCGGATGTATGACGTTACAACGCATGCTTTTACCATGCATGCCTTTACAACGCGGTTTTTACATCGCAATCCATTACAACGCATAGCGCTTAGAGGTGCTGGATAGTGAAAAGTTTAATTTTCTATTCCAACTCCAGTCCCCGTGGACACTAGGGAAGGTGTTGGATAGAAAATTAATCATATTCCCTATCCTAGAGCGCCCCCCAGCGCAATCCGTTGTAATGGTTTGCGTTGAAATGCCTGCGTTGTAATGGTAGTGCGTTGTAAAAGTTTCGTTGTAAAGGTTGTTCACCGTTTCCTCCTAAACGTGTACTCCCTGTGCAGACACACTGTAGAAATCCTCCTGGGCCTGCCCCTCTTTCACCACACCATCGCTCCTTATCCAACCCCACCCTATCGCCTCCCTGGACTGTGCATTCATTGGAGACCTTAACTTCCACTTCGAGAACCGCAGGGACCCCGACTCCATGGCCCTCCAGGACAACCTCGCCAACCTTAGACAGAAGCAGCTTGTCACCACCCTCGCCCACACAACTGAACACATCCTCAACCCCATCTGCAGAGGAGGGTCCAACATCCATTTCAGCTACACTTTGCAACCCCTCTGGACAGACCACCGCTGTGTACATTTCTTCTTCAACACCACCACCGCACACAAGCCTGCCTCGCGCCCGCCATGAAGGAACTAGAGCAAGGTCACTGAGGAGAACATCAACTCCACTCTCATCCATGACCCCCTTACTGCCATGACCGTCGCCAACTCTGCAGCCAAAGAACTACGCAGCTGGATCACCATCTGCGTAGAAATGCTCGCACCCCTCCACCAACATGACAGACAATGCCCCCTGAAGGCTGCCTGGTTCACTACTGACCTCAAATAAGTCAGACGCTCCTGCAGGCGTTTGAAAAAATGTTGGAGAAACAGCAAAACCACGGGAGACCAGAACACCTACCAGAAAAACATGACTGAATACCACCAACGCATAGGAGCCACCATGAGGACCTTCAACCGGAACAAAATCGACACCAATGCCAGTAACACAAAGGAACTCTTCAACGTCAGCCAGCAGTTCACCAGACCCCCCTAGCAAAGCCACAGAAGTCATGCCATCCCAGGACCTCCGCAACAAACTCAGCTCCTAATTTCACCTGAAAATCAGGGCCCTCTATGATAACTTCAGCGAACAGACTTCTGAAACTAAGCCCGCCCCCAGCAATGACAGCTACCCCACCATCACCACCTGGACACAGAGCCGCTGCCACCATAGCACACAAACTATGCTGCACCATCAAGGCCTCTTTTGAATCCGGCATTTTTCCTGATGACAGGAAGCGGGCAGAGGTCAATCTCCTTCTCAAGAAACCCTTGACTTACCCAACAGACCTGAAAAACTACCAGCCCATCTCTCTCCTTCCCTTTTCAGCCAAAGTCAGTGAGAGATTCATCAATGGCAATGCCCAGCTGCCCGCCCTCATCAAAGAGAACGCCATTCTTGACTCCTCCCAGTCTGGATTCTGCAGCAACCATAGCACTGAGACCGCACTCCTCGCCACCACTGATAACATCCCGATGCTACTCGACCAAGCCCATATCGCGGCCCTCATCCTGCTAGACTTCTCCGCAGCCTTCAACACCATCTCGCACCGCGCTCTTGCAGCCAGACTCCACAAAGCCGGCATAAGTGGTACCGCCCTTGACTGGATCCGCTCCTTTGTCACCAGCAGAACCGAAAGGATCAAACTCCCACCCTTCCTCTTCAAACCTACAGAGATCAACTGCAGAGTACCCCAAGGGTCATTTCTCAACACCACGCACTTCAACATCTACATGGCTCCCCTTGCCGCCTTTGTCAGACTACATGGGCTAGGTATAGTATCCTACGCTGATGACTCCCAGCTCATCCTCTTCCTCATGAATAACCCTGAAGACACCAGACTCAGCTTCCAGGAAGGAATGAAGGATGTCGCAGCCTGGATGTGCAACAGCTGCCTAAAGCTCAACTAGGAGAAGACAGAGGTACTCATGCTTGGATCTTCCGCTTCGGACAACACATGGCAGCCCTCTGCCCTCAGAAACCCTCCCACCCCAACGGACCATGCCCAGAACCTTGGTATCATACTAGACTCCTCCCTCACCATGACCCGCCTGATCAATGCCTTCACCTCCACCTGCTACAACTCCCTCTGCATCCTCCAGAAGACATTCAAGTGGATCCCCCCGAAGCCAGAAAGATCATCGCCCACGCACTTATAACCAGCAGACTGGACTAGGGTAACCCCCTCTATGCCAGAATCAACAAATCCCTCCTTCCAAAACTCCAGATCATCCAGAACACCGCGGCCCAACTCATCCTCGGAACCCCACGACATAAGCGCATGACACAACACCTGCGAGACCTCCAGGGACTCCCCATCGAGAAGAGAGTAACCTTCAAGCTACTCACTCACGCCTATAAATCCCTCTAAAACATTGGACCCAAATACCTCAACAAAAAGAGTTTCTTTCCACGCACCCAAAAAAAACCTCTGCTCCGCCGACCTTGCCCTAGCAGAAACACCACTCATCCGCAGAACCAGAGCAGGGGGAAGAGGCTTCTCCCACATCATGGTAAAGGCCTGGAACACGCTCCCAGTCAACATCAGATCCTCCCCTACCTGCACGCCTTCACGAAGAGCCTCAAGACCTGGCTCTTCGTGACCCACTAGTGCCTTGAGACCCTCACGGGTGAGTAGCATGCTTAAAAATACACCTGATTGATTGATTGATGCATGGGCAGCACAAGTGGCTTGTAAATATGCCCCTAGATTTAGAGAAAAGGTATTGTGCTCCCGATAAGGCAAAGAGAACCTGTCATAGACCCAGATTTACAAAAACTATGGGCCTCATTTATGAAAACGGTCACATTGCTGCATACAAACTAATTCAATTCAATTCAATTTTATTTATGATCTTGGAACTCCGAAGAGATCCACATAAAATTTGGCTTTACATTTTCAAAACATTCAAATACAACTAGTATAAATATAGGAGAGAACATATAAAACCAATTTTAAATATACAAACTAAGTGTGGGCTGTGAACTTCGCTGCGCTTGCAGAGTTTGTAGAGATTTCCACTCTCCACGTTACGTGGAGCTCGCACAGTTCTGAAAAACTCCCCTATATGGAGTCTTTTTATTCACTCACGTTCGTCAACGTCAAGTTGCTGAGCAAGAAAAATCCATCTCCGGGCGAGATTTTTCCACGTTTGCGATCGTCAACATCAAGTTGGCAAGCGCAAGTGTGGAAAATCAACCCCCCCGGCAAGATTTCTGAATGCAGGCGGTCAGAGTTCTCATTGTGAGTGGTCGAATATGCTCGCAACTGCTCGTGTTGAGAAACTGTCTGTATGCTTTGAAAAAGCTGCAGCTCAAGTAAAAATCTACTCTAGCGGCAGAAAGGAAGCAGCGCCGCTTGTGCTATGCATGGTGCCATTTGCGATGATTGCATAGTGCAGACAAGTACCTGGCACTGAAAATCACTGCGAACAGCATTTATCCAACGTACTCCACCACTTGCGGAGCTCCGCGGAGCGCAGCAGAGTTCTTTTTGCACTTCACAGAGTCCCACGTAGCAGATCTTCGTGAACGGCACCCAGGGTTAGTGAAAACAGCGATGCAACAGTTTTCCTGCGCCCTCCTTGCGACAGGATGGATGCCTTATATTCAATGTATGGGGCTCCATGTTGCAAGGAGTTACAGATTTGTCAGTATTTCTGACATATCGGTAGTAAGGGTAGGTGGCGGAATCTGCAGAGTTTTGCCAACTCCATGCTTCGCTGGGAACTCAGAGTTCGTTTAAAACTCCGATTCCGCTGTGTTGCGGAGTTTGCCCCTGCCACTCACCCCTATGAAGGCCGCTCTGGCTTACCTGGTCCTGGATCTGGCGTTCTCAGGCGTACCTGGGCTGTCTCCTCGTTGGTGCAAAGCCCCTACACTGTACATCTTGGGAGAACTGTGCATGAGTCCTCCCAAGACGTACAGCATGGGGGTTTTGAACCGACAAAGATACAGGAGTAGGAGGACAGTCAGGCACAGCGGAGAACACCAGATCCAGGTAAGGAAAGCAGGTGACAGTCTGGAGTTAGGAACCCTCCAGGTGTGCTGCCTGCATGCAGGCTAGGGCAGAGTGGAATTACAGAGAGTTTTTAGGCAACTCTATGGAATTCCACATAGTTGAACTCTACCAACTCCGCCCACCCTTGATCTGTAAGTGCAAAAGTGGCGCATTGCAGGAGTGTGTCTGAAAACACATGCAACTCCAGCAATGTGTCCTTTCACATGGGAAAAGCCCCATGTGAAATGGCCTGCGTCAGTATTACACCTGCTGGGAGGCAGGGGTAAGATGCTCCATGGGTTTTGCATTGGAATTCCTGTGCAGCCACCAATGAGTTTACATGCAAATCGATAACAACAAAGACTTTTGCCAAAATCCTGTGTCTCCTTAATGAGGAAACATTTTGTATTTCTCATATATAGACAAAATACTCTCAAAGAATAGTTTTGTTCCTTTCTGCACAAAACAACCTTGAATACATTGCATACTCCCTTGCACTCTGGCTGCATCGTTGCCACACTGATAAAGTACACCAGTGCATGGAGAGGGCAGAAAATCATAATTTCATTCTACGTATAGTACAGACTGCTCTTTTCAGTTCAAGCAATGCAGCGCAAAAACTTTGGTGAACAATTACAAATATTTTACACAAGACAGGGTAGCAGGCAAAGGTGCTGCACGGTGTTGCAAAAAAGGAAGAGACCAGAAATTCTCCATATATACAAAGATATGGACCATTTCCGCTCTCTCCTTGTGCTGGCGCACTACAGCCTAGCGTCATTGCAGGTATCCTTGCACCATAGCACAAGGCTGTCTGCGTTACAGGCAGGATTGGTTTTGTGCAGAAAGGGACACCTTCCTGCACAAAAATTCATTTCAGAGTCATTTGCTTCTTTTTATCTGTGCTGCAGAATAAAGATATTTCTCCTTGTGTTGCCTCACTTAATAAATCATAGCATTTTGACACAGTCCCAGGTTAACTAGCTTTAGAAAATCTGGGAATGTGCCAGAATTCGTATGTGGATTGTGAATGCACCAGAATGCTCTACCCATGGAACGCCTCCCAAGTTAAATTGTAATGTGAGCAGCTGCCTTGCATTACATTGCTTTACAAAGCCATGCGAGGCCACACAAACCAGATATAGCATGGCTTTGTAAACATTACTGAAGCCTTTGCAAGGACAAACTAGGGTGAACAATCACCTATATACGATAAATGGCAGTGATTCATTTGGAAGCATATTCTACAGTTAAATGTATCACTATTGATAGAGCAAGATTTCATACTTACAGAAACTTGCCTGGACTCAGTCCTCTCGATATAAAATGTAACTAATTAACCACATGCGTGCGAGCGGAATTCTGCTCGCACGCTCAGATTTTCTAAATCCCATTATTCATGACGAGCTGGGCTCGTCATCAGCGTGCGAGGAGGCTACGCCATGACGAGCCCAGCTCGTCATCAGCCCCGAAGGGGTTAATAAACATTTTTAGTTTTTTAAAATTACATTGCACGACATTTCTAGTAAGATGGGGAAGCTTGTCTATGTGCTTTTACTAACAGTAACCCGAGTGTCCTAAAATGGCCACCGAAAACGCGGGTGCTCTTTTTGCGCATGGGTCCACCACATCTACGTGGTATGACGTCTTTCACTTCTGGTGGGAATTTCTTGCATCTGCGCACTAATTCCAAAATGTCCACTTCATGTCTCACACAGTAAAGCACCTGCTACTGCTTCAACTAAACTTTGTTTGTTCTGCTTAACTATTAATGCTATAGTTAAAAAAAAGTAATAGGGTTAGAGCAGAGATAAGAAGAATACAGTGCATCCATTTATTTTTGTATTCTAATATGTTTTTTGATGTTGTTATTATCTCTTATTTGGGCCTGAAGGGTGACATAAACTCCATATTGAAAAGGCTGCCTCTGCGCAGATGATCCCAGAAATCCCTGAAGTCACTGTCATTGAATGGCTGCCAATACTCATCTTACCCACAATGTTCCAGGGAAACTGACCATTTGACCTCAGGAGAGGAAGAAATATGAACTGTAACATATACAATGTATACAAATTGAAAACAATATTGCTGGGTAGAATGAAAGTGCATGGGAAAAAATTGTGGGCCGGAATTTGATTAATATAAGTCAATGAAAATGACCTCAACTTAGTATGGTTAGATGACCTCTCCTTGTCTTTCTGACCAATCAAATGAAGGGAACACATAGAATTTGCAAAATTTAGTGGTGATACATTGCCCAGAAAATAGTATAACTAAGGTAGGCTTAGTTAGTTAATTTGACCCAACGTATGCTGAAGGAGAATCTAGAGCAGAGGTTCTGATGGAGCACTCTGTCAGAAGAATCGGGGTGTGCTGAGGGAGAAGTATTGATTACCCAGTTGGGGTACCCGATTTCTAGAGAGGGGTGTGACGCTGGCATTGCACTTAGCTGAGGTCACCTGTCCTGATCTCTACCTGTTCTGACCCGTTGACACCTGCTTATTCAGGAGCCCTTTTCTTTGACCTAGCCCGTGGCCAGGATTGGTCCTCGCACCATTCTAGGTAAATATAATCCATGTGGTATGCCCTTGTACTATTTTCCATTCTCACCCTTTCCAGGTACCAATGTCTAAAGGTGTTGCTATAGTTTCTTACAAACTTTACGTCGTATTGATTATTTTATTACTTGTAAAATGTATGGTCACTGTTTTGTGGCTGCTGACTCAACAAATTTTGCATACATTTAGGGGCAGATTTATGAAGGACTTGCGCCGCCGGTGCGTCACTTTTTCCCATGTTAAAAATGACGCACCGGCGGCGCAAGGCCTTCATAATTCTGCCCCAAAGTGTTTAAAACTTCTCCAGAATCTGTGATTATTTCAGGAAAGGTAAATTAGTAAATTAATACCTATTATGCTAACTCCATTTTCGATCCATAGGACTTATAGCATAGGTGACAAAGGTTTGGTAAGTCATGGTGTACAGGTATAAGTCCTAAAAAATTAAATCCTGATAGGCAGCAAATAAAAGCAGGATTACCGGTTCAAAGTGTGAATGTTTATGGGCCTAGGTGAATATGATATATTGAGTTTATAATCCGCACTCCATCGGTATTTTTCTGGTAGCAGTATGATGGTTAGGGTTTAGTTAAAGATAGGTAGTTAGTTGCGTATTGATTATTGATTTGTTTTGTACTAACCAAACCTGTTTGTATTGTTATTTGTTGTTCAGAATATCCTGGGATACTGAATAGCGTGTGGTAAATGGAAGCCACACTGCAGTGAGGTTACTTGCCTTGATGAAGTAAGTGCGGAAAGTTAGGTAAAACTTGAAGCACTATTTGGGAATTATTTTCTTGTATAAAAGTGAGAGTGATTGATTGAAAGCAAAGGAATTTGTTGATGAAAGTTTGGTTTTATATCACCTAGAAAGGGTAAGTCTGAAGGAGTAACAGGTTCTTTTTGCTTAAGTGAAGAGTAAACGGAAGGTTGTTTTACTCGCAGTGTATGAAGAGTAGACGGAAATAAGTTTACTCATTGTGAAAGAAATGATCTGCTCTATTAAATTTAGTCAATCAGGCACAGTAGCAAATGTTTTCATGTTGTTAATTAATTAAATGAGTAATTAGAATTCAAAGAAATTGAATTGTCATATTACCATTGCAAAGGAGGGAGTCAGTCACGGGTGCTGCACTGATGTCATAGAAAAGCTGCGCTGGGATTGGTAGAAGCAGCTGGTGTTTAGTTGTGGGAAAATTGTAAAGGAGGGGTGAGTGCAGAGAGTGAGATTCACATCACAGAAAAGACTTGCAAGCATTGGTTAAACGCATCTTGTAAGACAAATACTGATTGGTCATTGAAAGTTAGAGACGCGCTAGTATTGGAGAAATAGTTCTGCAAAGTTAGCAAATTAATTACATTTGAATTGATTGAAATTTCTTATAAAATTAGACAGCGGTAATTATGTGTGGCATTTAGATCCAGCAATCATAGGAAATCGTCCAGATTCTAAATACTCAGGTTTTTCCCAAGAACAAAGTATTAGAGGAAGGCCATATAATATGTACGGGGAAAAGAGAAAAATGGTATTCATGCAGAAAATCAAGAATTATTTTCAGAAAGATAAACCAGTGAAAAGAAAACAAGAGAAGGACTAATCATTCCACCACCAAAAACGCCTGCATCATACATGATGATAGAAAGAGGCTACCACACTTGTGTATGGTTAGAAAATTGGATAGAATACACCAAGGACAATGGCATTTTGGCATTTCCAGAACATGGTACATTTAATGGTAGACTATTGCACAATTTGCGAACTCGCATGAATGAATTAGATCCAAGACCTAGATCAACATAGTATGAAGCTTTAGAAGAATGGGAAACAGAGGCTTTTGAGCAAGATAGACCTCGAATTGACAGAAATTTCAACAGATTTTACCCCAGATTTCCAAAAGAGACTCGAGATAAAGAGATGAAACAATGGAGACAGTCTATGCTAGTGGAAGGATTATATATTGTCTTTACCACAGAAGAACCGACTGGAAGTAAAAGTACTGAGAAAACAGAACGTTTAATGACTAGTGGTAGTGATTCAGATGATGATTATTTAGAGAATTTATCAATGAAAAATCTGCCACCTTATCAAGAAGAAACCAATAGAGTTCTTCCTAGTGTCCCGTTCCTACAACCACCCTTAGTTCCGCAGATTATTCATGAAACCTCAATGGAAAAGGTACTACAAGAAAGAGAGTAAGAAGCATTAAAGAAACAGCATAGTGAGTCAATTCAGAAAATCACTATAAGTTCCTTTATATGGAGATGAGCAACCTAGTCCTAAAACTCCCGTTCTGACTACACCTATAGTACAACCTAGGAAAGAAAACCTAATTGTTGATGTTCAAGCAAGTGAATGTGAGTCAGTAATTTCCTTAATGGATTTACCTATACGAGAACCAGTGAGTGACTCAATCAGGAAAATTACTCCCCAATGCTCAAAGGAAGTACAGATTGAGACATCTTCAGGAACAAGAAATGCAACTGTTGTAAGCCCTGATAAATTAGAAAGATGGATTTGAGCCATAGAAAAGCCAAAATCACAGCCAAAGGTATTGGACATATTCAAATTAAGGGTAAAATTAGAAGAAATTGTAGCTGGAAATGTAGGGTTAAAAGACTGAGGGGCATATTATCACGAAATGGTGTTAACATTCTCACCACAGCAATAATGGGCTTGAGAATACGCCCTGGGGAATTCCAATAGAAGCCCATGTCCCGGTGTGCACATGGGCTTCTATGGGAATTCTCTACGGCGTATTATCAAGCCCATTATCGCCGCTTTAGGAGCAGTTTTCTGCGGCTTTAGCGGCGATAATGTTAACGCTGTGCTTGATAATATGCCCCTAAATTCTTTAAATGAAGAAGAATTGTTGTTTATATGTTTAAGTATTACTCGAAATACAAAAATATACCATGAGAAATTCATGAATCTAGCTTCTGAAATGGGAATTGACATTGGCAAATCAAAGGTATTAGAGAAACCATATAGAGCTGAATTTTCTAATAAAGACTTAGAGAACATGAATGTGTCAGGACGAAAATTGCAGTTATAAGAATTATTGTTGTTGTTGCAGAAATGGGAAGATTTAGATAAGTGGAAGGCCAGATGGACAAATAAAAAGGAAGCAGCTCAAGCAAAAAGAAATGTATCAGAGTATTTAACAAAAGAAACAAAAATGGCTGAAAGGATGTGTCCGATGAGAGAAGTGCCAGGAGAAGGTTATGTACATGTCCCATGGTCCCGTCAGGAAATTTTATCATTTACTAATGATTTCCCTAAGCTTAGAGAAAAACCAGTAGAATGGTACCGGCAACTTGAAAGGTTTGTGAAAGTTTCGAAGGTACTGTTAAAAGATTTGGATGGTTTATTTGATATTGTTATTCCAGCTGATTTATGGACTGAGTGTAAAATTACGGTAGATTGGCCAAATGATGAATACCCTAGAGATCCAAAAAAAGGAGCTCCGTCAGAAGAAGTAATGAAAACATATAATCAAGTAATAACCTAATTAAAGGGAAAGATACCTCCTAAAGAAACAGATTGGACAAAAATAGACAGAACCTCCCAAAATAAAGATGAATCTGTACATGCATATTATGAACGCCTATTGCAGGTATTTAAACAGTACAGTGGTTTGGAAAACATTGATATTCAGTACATGACACATGTTATATATCGTTTTGTGTCCGGACTAATGTCAGAATCTCCCAAACGATTTAAGAACAAAACTATGTTGGCAAGCAAAGCCTGTTGAAGAGATTCCCAAGTATGCAAAATACTGTGAGGATGAAATTGATAATAAGCGAAAGAAATTAGAAGAAAAAGTAAAAATGGCAGACCAGCAGGAACTTCAGTTAAGTCAGCAAGCAAATAATCAGAAGAAGGGAGAAGGCCAAGGTGGAAGTAGTGGGGGCAAACTCCGAGGGAAAATCAGTAAAAAAGAGGCAAAGAAAAATGTTCCCTGTCATGGGTGCGGAAATTGGGGCATTTGAGAAACAAATGTAAATTAATACAGAATAATAATGTTCAAAATCAAAATGTAAATCCACAGACGCAGAATGAGGTTACAATGAGACAGCCGCAACAGGTAATGCACAATCAGTTACCTCCTGCCCCTATGCCTAATTTTGTGAGTCAAGCCAAATACAGTGTGGACTCCGGATTTCGGGATGGAAGTGGTAAGAAAAATACAGTAACACCACACTTTATTTTACAGGACACATTTTTTGAGGACGAGCCCTTCTGACGGAGCCTGAGAGGAGGGAAGAGGAATGCGTACTTGGCACATCCTTACTGGTACATCAGTCAGGTCCTTACATTGACGGAAAAGTGGAGGGAAATGATGTTACCTTTTTGTTGGACACTGGTGCTACCAGTTCTACTTTGAGAACAGCAGACATCCCAAACCTACCCCTCTCAGGAGAAGTGATCCAAGTAGTGTGCATTTCTAATAAACACATTAGGACACCTGTCACAGAACCAATGGAAGTGTGTATGGGTAATTTTAAAGAGATGTACAAATTTGTTGTGTGCGACTCTAGCCCTGTAAACTTGCTAGGAAGGGATCTACTATGCAAGATGAACTGCTCAATCTTTTGCACACCAAATGGTGTCGATATTCAGACTCCTGACGAAGACGGAGTGTACAAAATTATGTTAGCTACACAAGAAACAGAAGTTAAAAGATGTCCATAGAAGATTTACCAGAACAGCTTCAAACCTTTGTGAATTTTAATGTGTGGGATTTTTCTGGAAAAAAGTAGGGTTAATGGCAAATGTTGATCCCATAAAAGTGAAAGTGAAAGAAGGTGCCGTTTACCCAAATACTTAACAATACAAAATGAGTCCAGAGATAAAGGCAGGTGTCACAAAGGAAATAGAATGTTTGGTTGAACAAAGCATTTTAGAACAAATAATTTGCAGTCCTTGTAATTCACATATAATTGGCATAAAGAAACCAAACGGAAAGTTCAAGGTGGTCCAAAACCTTCGAAAAATAAATAAAATTGTCATTCAATGTTGCCCAGTAGTACCAAATCCAGCAGTGGTTCTGTATCAAATACCATGGAGAGCAGCATAGTTCACTGTAATTGATTTATGTCATGCCTTCTTTTCCATCCCATTGCATTTAGCCAGTAAATTTTTATTTTCGTTCAAATTTGACGATGTCGGGGTCTAAATACTTATTGCTGTATGAACCACACAGGAGCAGAATTACGCTAGATCCCAATACCCTTCTCAGAACGAACCCTGCTAGGTCTTTTAGTATTCCATTGCAGGTAAGTTCTAAGGGGGGGAAAGGGTTGGGACAGAGAAGAGACTGCTCCAATATTCTGCCTGTTCAGCTAAGTCTATTCTCCTTACAGGACTGCAACATTAATATGTAAAAAACCTTTATTTACTGTGCCTTTTAATTTACTGTTTTTTTATGGGGTATAAATAACTTATCTTACCAGAATGATTACTGAAGCTTACTTCTTTTCAACTTCTCATGTATTGTTTACCAGGTTGTATGAGAAGTCTTCACTCAAATCTCCTTTCTTTTCATTCTCATGTACAATCTGCACTTGAACCTGCTATTCCTTAAAATAAGAAAGATAAGGTAAGTATTTATTTCTGTATTCCTTACTTACGTAATATTTGGGTTTCTCTTTCTATTATACAGCTTGATTTTTAAAAGCTTTTTATTTATTCTTCTCAGCTCAGGAAAGCATTTACTGAAAGGTTGTTCCAGTTTTCAAAGGAAGGAAAATATATTCTGACTTTGTTTCCTTTGTAAATAGAAATTTATCTCTGACACAATAACCTTTTCTCACAGAATGTTTTATATTAGCTGCATAGTTTAACACTAACCTGATTAGTGAGGGAATGTAGTTCCAACGAAGCTAACACCTGATTGTATCGCAACTACCCTAGCTGACTTCCACGACGCTGGGCAAACAGGTGCTCTTCCAATTATTTCTTCAGTAAAGTGTGCAGTGGAATGTTGAAGCACACTTAACCAGGTGTTCTGAAGCCTGAAAGACTGGACTGCTAACATCGGTGTGCTGTTGCAGTATGTGCATGTTGGCAGCCATCTTGGAGTTCCATCGGTGCCAATAAGCACTCCAGCCTGAGGGATGAACTGACTTTTGATAACTTAGTAGGGAGGACATGGTTGCCAGCATTGTGTTAAAAGGAGGAAACCTCCCATGAGTCCTGACGGACGAGCATGATTATGTCTGGTATTGTGTTCCACTGGGGTACGCGGAAAATCCATCCATCTTTAATCAGATTTTGAAAAAGTGTCTTCAATCATTGGTGCTGCCTGGACAATCTGTTCTGTTGCAGTATATTGATGATCTGTTGATGGCATTGAGAACTAGAAATGACTGCATGATTGATTCCATTGCATTATTGAACCACTTGTCAGAAGGTGGACATAAAGTGTCCCCTGAAAAATGACAATACTGTACAACCTCAGTCAAGTAACTGGTACACCTTTTAGAAAGAGGGGTCAGAAGAGTGACATCTGAAAAAATCAAAATAAATCAAAACATGAAACGAACCCAAACTCAGAAAGAAATCTGAATGTTTCTCGGAGTTGTAGGTTACTGCAGGCAGTGAATTGTGGGATATGCAGTACTAGCTAAACCTTTGATTCAGCTAACAAAGAAACTGGCAAAAGATCCAGTCGAATGGGATGATGAAAGCATGACTGATTTCTTAAAATTACGCAACTGCCTGTGTGAAGCTCCAGCTTTAGGGATGCCTGATTATTCAAAAGAGTTTGCACTATTTTGTGACACAAGAGACAATTATGCTCTCTCAGTTCTAACCCAGACCCATGGGTTAATGCGACATCCTGTGGCATATCTTTCTGCCACATTGGACTCAGTGGCATCAGCATTGCCAGGCTGCCTGAAATCTGTAGCTGCAACTTGCATGAGTCTTGAGCAAAGTGAATCCATTGTCATGGGACATCCTGTAACAGTTTATGTCCCACATGCAGTCGTGATTCTGTTAACAAGAACACAAACTCAGTATTTAACTCCTAGTCGGATCACTAAATATGAAACAATTATTCTTAGGTCAGAGAACATGACAATAGTCAGATGTACTGTTCTAAATCCAGCAACCCTGTTACCAAATTCACACTTTGAAGAAGTAAGGGAGGAAGTCGAACATGATTGTCTCGACCTCACTGAATTCAGTACTAAATCTCGTGCAGACATACATGAAGAACCTTTAAAAGACCCAGAGTATGAGCTATTTTGTAGATGGCTCATGTATGTGCCATGAGGAAGGAGGATTGAGCGCTGCTTATGCTGTGTACATTATCTGGTATAGTTGAAGCATCCTATTTACCATGAGTCAAGTCTGCACAAGTAGCCAAATTGTTTGCTTTAATAAAAGCGTGCTAAATTGGGAAAAATTGAAGGTAACCATTAACATTGATATCTAGAATGGTTACCGGGTTGTGCATGACTTTGGCCAGTTGTGGATGCAAAGGGAGTTCATGACTTTTTCAGGAACCCCTATTAAAAATGGACAATTTGTAAGAGAATTACTTGAAGCAATTCAATAGCCTAAAGAATTGGCAGTTGTCAAGTGTGCTGCTCACCAATCTGGAAATGACAAAGTGACAGCTGGTAATTGATATGCTGAGCAAGTGTCCCAACATTGTGCCTGATACAGAATAGCAGTAAACAAGAAAATCAATGCATGTGGAATCAGCTGCCAACTTATGCTACTAAGAGGAGTAAATACATGGGACATAGTGAGGGATTTGCAAAACGAAGCAGAACCTAAAGAAAAAAAAAATGGGAGAAAATAGGATGTCAGATAAGACCTGAAGATGGTGTGATAGTTTACCTAGATGGTAGACCAATACTACCTGATTGTACGCTTGCACCAATGGCAAGAATGTACCATGGGGATGCACACATAGGCAGAGATGCAATGATAAGGTTGTTCAGACAGGATTGGTTTAATGCAAGGTTCAGGAAAGTAGCGGAGATTCTTGGCCAGCCATGCCTGATCTGTCAACAAATGAACCCTGGTAGGAAAACTGTGGTTTGCCCTGGGAAAATTGGAAAGGCAGAAGGCCCATTTATCAAACTACAACTTGATTTCATTCAGTTACCTGCTTTCAATGATTAAAATATGTTCTTGTCATCGTCTGTTTATTTTCCGACTGGGTAGAAGCATATCCAACCAGAAGGAATAACAGATTAACTGTAGCCAAACTCTTTTTAAGAGGCCATTCCTCGGTTCGGTTTTCCAGTAACGATTGAATCAGACTGAGGGTCTCATTTTAATAATGAAATACCTCAACTTATTTGTTAAGCATTCAAAATTTAGCTAAAACTGCACTGTGCATATCGCCCTGAGGCTTCTGGAGTAGTTGAACAACTAAATGGCACAATCAAAGCAAGATTGGGAAAGATGTGTGAATCTACCCAATTGGAATTGCCTGATGCTTTATCTCTTGTCCTGATGGGACCCAGAAGCATTCCAGACAAGAAAATAGGCTTGGGTCCCCATGAGATACTCATGGGAAGGGCAATGAGGCAAGCATGTGTGCCAGGACACAAGCTGTTAACTATATCTGATGATTTAGTGTTGGAGTACTGCAAAGAGTTGGCTGACCAAGTGCGTTCTATCTCTCACCAGGTTGGGGAAGACACTGTGGCCAGACAATCAACTCCAGCACATGATTTGAACCCTGGAGTTTGGGTAGTGATAAAAGATCACACACAGGAATCTTGCCTAGCACCAAGGTGGGGAGAACCTCGACAAATGATATTGGTTACCACCACAGCTGTAAAGTGCAAGGGAATTCCAAACTGGACCCATGCCAGTCATACAAAAAGGGTAACAGAACCTGACGAAGTAGAGAATGAAGGTTGCCCAGCTGAAGGGTCTCAAGAAGTTGATCCTGAAGTAGTTGACAAAGAACAACCGAGCACCAGTCAGGATGAATGGATTCCAGTAGCTGACATACTTGAAATAGAATAAGAACAAGAAGCCAAACATATTTAGATAGTCAGAGTGATAGTGAGGATGAGACTGGAATAGAAGAACAAACTCCGATTTCCGAAATCAAAGCTACTAGTAATCTTGAGGAGGACCAGATAAGGAGAGAGCAACATACTCAGACCGATGAAACACCCATCAGAACTCCTGTGTCTGAGGAGGGACAGCTAGGCATTAGCAAAAATGCCCAGGCAGAAGACAATCAAGAAATTTCAAGACCTGAGCAGGACCAGATAGGTATAGAAAAACGTTTTCAGGAAGAGGAAAAAACTCCAGGCCCAGCAAAACTGAATCCTGAACAAGGTCAGACTAGTATAGAAGAACCCATCTAGGCAGAAACGTCAACAGTACTAAGCCATGGACAAGGTCAGATAGAGAGGATACCTGAAGAGGACGAAAATCAAATTGTGCCGCAACTCAAAGAAAACAAAAGAAAATCTGAAGAATCTGAAAGCACAGTGCCAGCTAAAAGACTCAGAAAAGGTGATACTCGGCCTGGATTTGTTAAAAGACTGAAAAATTGCCTAGTCACAATAAGTGAACAACCGGAAAAAGTGGACGAAGTAACAAGTCAAACTGAACCGTTGACAAGTAATCAAAGAAGAAGAAGTCCACCTTGAAAAGACTGAATTCAAGGGTCCTGAATGGACTCATGTGATTCTCGAAGAATTTGAGAATCTGGAGATCAGTGATGAAAGTGATGAAGTATTAATTGCTGGTCAATTTGTTGAAGAAGTGAGACCAACTTGAGATAAAGTCACAGTTATATTCTGTGTAAAGTTTACAAAGAGAGGTTAAGTCTCCTTAGTCAAAATGGCTGATGCTAGAGTTACTGGAAACTCAAAAAGAAATTGTATAAAGACATGCTGTAAGATATGCACATGTAGTGTATTGATAGTGAGAAACAAAACTTACAAAATGAGTAGATGAATCTAGAGAGAGAGTGAATAGGGTGAAGAGAAATAGAAGCATCAGATTCCAGGTTCCAGATTCCTATCCACCGCTAATACATTATAAACATGGCCGACACCCATGTAGATAGACTTCAGGACTTTCCCAAGATGGCAGACATGGCGTGACGAAGGAGGGAGATTGGAACACAGGTGATTCCAATTTAGAATTAGGTTGCACTATAAATATCATGAGGGGATGTAAACCTTTTGCGCTCTATTCCGGGAAGGAAGCCGTTCTTCACGTGGTGCGGTACGAGGAAGGAGGATGCAGGGAACTTAGGACTTTATCAAGGTAAGCGCTGTAGGAGTGCCCTTTTAAGTAGAAAACTTCTGGGTTTACTAGCGCGTTTGGGGTTTATTTAGGAATAGTTTTTACTCCTCAGGGGGACAGCCTTTGTGTATTCACACTCGACTATGAGTTAATTGCCATTGGTCTCATTAGAGGTTTTAGAACTTAACATGTACATATTTATTTTTCATGCACGGGTCTAGATTCCCCTCCATAGATTATTCTTGGCAGTTTACACTACTGGCCATTATAAAATACTGAGGAGGTTATGTCCAGTTGTAGTTCAAGGCCCCTTTTAAATACTCAGCCACCTTTATTTATCTTGGAAATATACGCAAGGTAGAACATATGGGCCATTTAGATCTGAATCTTTCACAGTTTATAATACCAATTTGATAGAAAAACTTTCTCTCATTTGAAATTGGATTTTAATTTACAGTATGAAATATATGACCGCATTGTACATACATTCTAGTAATTGGATATGGATCACCAACATTAGACTAATATACATATTGTGCGGTCTTCCTATCTTTCAGAGTCATCCCTGATGTAACAATCGTTTGTCTGTCCATCTTCCTCTGAACACTAATCTATATAGTAACTAAAGAGGTAAGGTTATGTATCCACCTCTAGTTGTTGAGATGTTATCACACATAATTCAGACTTGCCTATTACTACTAAACTTACTTATCATTCTCTCAGGACTGTTCATAGACGTCTTGCCAAATTTTTGAAGACGACTCACATTCTGACTACTTGTTTGCATGTATAAATAATTTTGTGGTGAGTCACAACTTCAGTCTATATATATTACTTGGAGTACATATGCGACATCAATGTAGACAGGGTTTTCATCCAACAAGGAGTATGTAATTTTCCTTAAGGATGTCTTACTATGAAAACACAGTGCTTCATTAAAAAGGTACCATGATTGAGTTGTATAGATGTCTCACTATGAAAGCATGGTGCTCCGTTACTAAGGCACCATGATTGAGTTATATAGATACGACTTAGGCTTGTGGATTTCGAAGATTTCTGAAACATAAATGTGGATATTGCATGAAAATGTACTCTCCCTTAGGGATGTCTCAACATATAGACACAGTGTTCTCAGCATAAAGACATCATTATTGAGGTATATAGACACCTTTTAGTCTTGTTGATTCCTAAGATCACTTAAATACAGTTTTTGATGTTTCATAAAAATATGATTAAGGCAAAGAGTTATCCTGCTCTTGTCCTGGGAAATTCCAATGCCACTACGGGTACTTAGGCACTTGTTTTCCCTCTTGGCAAACCTCTAATGTGATTCTGTTCCGTCCTTTCCTTAGGCTTCCCAATACTACTAATTAAGAGATCTTTTGAAACGCTCATCTACAAAGAAACTTCCTACCCATTACAACGACTATATATACTCAAAAGAATTTGGTATGTGGTACCCTTTTCTTTACATTTGCATGATGAGATGCATAAGAGTGTCTCTCCCCCACAGCACATTCCTCTGCCCCTGGAATCTGATGCTTCTATTTCTCTTCACCCTATTCACTCTCTCTCTAGATTCATCTACTCTTTTTTTAAGTGTTGTTTCTTACTAATATAACCTTCATGGACATTGGATTAGATTATCCATCACATGAAAAGCGTATATGATGACAAATATATTATATGTTGTTGTTTTCCCATCTCAAATGAAAATCAGCTTGTGATAAAAAAATGAAAAATTGGTTGCATAGGCTCCTAATGAGTTTGACCATAGTGGTCAATTGTAATAACACAACTTCTAGGTCATTAACTGTAACAAAGTCTGGCTATCTGAAAGATCAAGCTTTTGAACTTAGATTTTAATTGTATGTTTATATATTTTTATGGCAGCCCTGAAAAAGTCCCTTGAGGACGAAACGCGTCGGCTGCGAACACCCGTGTTTTGACTGTACACCTTTTTTTGGAATAAAGAAAATCACAACTAAGAAAACCTACATCTGTGATCATTGACATTGTAGTTCTGGAATTGTGTGGTGCACCTTTGCATGTATGTATTGATTTCTTGAGTTCTTGGATGAACTATCACTGTGACAGTGGGTGTTAACCAGTGTGCACACACTTCGCCCATACAAACTACCTGGGGCGATTTAAAATTTGGGGGTGATTTGTGTTAGGTGCTACAATTAGGAAGTTTCCACTGTCTCCTCTGTCTTTTAAAATTGTTAAATTCACTTCCAAAGCACTAACCAACTCCACATTTGAATTTCTATAAAGATACTATATATAAACCTTACTACAAAAAGTAGGATACCATCATGCCAGGCTTTAAGGATAGACGGCAGGAGTTAGCTCAGGACCTATTTGCAACCAATCCTAGATTGACGAACAAACCAACCCCAACAACATTGGGTTTAAAGGCTAAATTTCAAAAACTAGAAAAACTTAAGAAAAGTGAAATGTCAAGGTGGTGGGATGGGACCACCTTAGAAAAATATATCGAAAATGAAAAAATTCCCCGCGGCCTTAGAATCCTAATCTTTCCCACATTTGAGGACCTCAGTCCAGAACAACTAGAGGATTGGGAGGGCAACTTATGAACTGCCTCCTACAATATGATCAAAATCCTCATAAAAAATGCTGAAATAAAAGGTGAGAAATTAAAACGAGTAATTGAGGACCTTGAAAAGGAAATTGAAAGCCCCGCACTGAAGGAGACCGTTCAAAAGAATTATGCAATCTTGGATGGAATCCTAGAGAACCATCAGATGTATCTAAGGGACAAAAAGATCAAAAAAATAAGAAGGGATGATAAAGATTATAAAGATGGGAGAATCTATACATTTTCGCACAAATTTGACAATGTCAAAGTGGCAGGAGAGGAGAAAAGGCAAAGAGAGGAGAACTCTGAATTGACTTCTGCAGGTAGCATAACCTCTTTATCATCAGTAGCAAGCTCCATCTCAATAGATGCACCTGCAGTATCTGAAGCGGGGGAAAATAGACCTGCCCGAGCAATTTTTTATTGGAGATGGAAAGATTAAGACTAGGTGCAAGACCAAAGGATCAAAAACAAGAAGGGGGGGCAAAGATGGCAGGAGAGTAAGCAGGGGCAGAAACTCAAATGTGGAAACGGTGGCAAAACAAATGAGATCGAACAAGAAATAACTGTCCATAATGATATGAGCATGGTGGAAGAAAATAAGTCAATCATTGTTAACCTTTCGGAAAAATGTCTAACTGATGATGAAATGTCTGTTTTGGAATTGGGTCTGGGGTTCAGTCCCAATCAGTCAGGGGACGATACTGAGATATTTGTTGATCTGTTTAAATTTGTTCGTACCCTAAAATTGAAAGATCACTTTGTCAGGAACCCAACCTCCAAAGATAAATGTACTGATATCAATGTTGTTAACACTCATACTGTAAGTAAAATAAACTTGTTGCAAACAATGATGTCAGTGGAATTGGAGACTTCTATTGATATGGACTTGATTTGTCAAGAATTAGAAATTGTGGAAAATGTATCAACTGAAAGTGGTCTTAAACCAAGGTCAAAATTTATACCAGTAGGGACACATCCAAATATAGAAATCTTCAAAAACAGAGTAGCATCAGGGTTTCGCCAATTGATTGATCATCCCACCCGCTCCAAACCTGGTGTTTCGAACCTAACCCCTAAAGAAGAGGTGGCCTTGAAAAAAAAAAATCAGACAATTCCATTGTTATCGGCGAAGCGGACAAGGGGGGCAATGTTGTCCTTATGAAGAAAATGGACTACATCAATGAAATTAATCGTCAACTCTCAGACACTGCCTGCTATACAAAACTTACTGACAACCCCATTGCCAGATTGATAGCCCATATAAATATGAGACTAACGGACTGGCGAGAAACCGGACTACTAAGCGAAGAGGAACACAGATATCTGACAGTTTGCAATCCAAACTATCCCTGTATATACATCCTGCCAAAAATTCATAAGGGCGGCCCATTTCCACCTGGCCGCCCTATCATCTCCGGGGTCAATTCACCAACCGTAAGATTGTCAGAGTATGTTGATGTATACATCCAACCCTTTGTTCAGAATCCGCCCGCATATATTCGGGACACAAAAGACATACTCTCCAAATTTGAGGGTTTAACATGGGGAGACAGCATGTTGTTTCTCACCCTGGATGTTGCAAGCTTATATACTTGCATAAAGAAGGAGTTTGGTATGAATGCATTGGCCTTCTTTTTGGGCCAGAGAACAGCGGATCACTTGCTTCACAATGAAGTTCTAATGGAAATGACAGATATTATCCTGTCAAAGAACTTCTTTCTTCATGACTCAATCTGGTTCCAGCAGATACAGGGTACGGCAATGGGATCCAGGTTTGCTCCCGCTCACGCCGACCTGTTTATGGGCTGGTTCGTGCGGGAGCATGCCTGGGGCCGACATGCGGCAAAGTGGTCAGATCATGTGATATTCTGGGGCAGGTATATTGATGATGTTATCATACTCTGGAATAGACCTGCCCCAGAACTGTTGTCATATTATGACTATCTAAATGACAACCCATACAATGTCCGATTTACCATGGAATTCAGTGACAAACAGATTGACTTCTTGGACGTGACTTTCTTCATTGAGGACAATACAATTAACAGCAGGACCCATAGAAAAACGACATTGTGCAACAGTATGTTGCATTTCAAAAGTTCACACCCCTGCCATGTTATTGAAAACATACCATATGGGGAGATGCTCTGTATGCGGCGGAATTGCAGCACGGAGCACTCCTTCATCACTAACATTGGTAAAACAGAGAAACGATTCCTAAAGCGAGGTTACCCACCAAAATACTGTGGAAGGCTAAGGAAAGAGTCAACAAGGTTAAAAGGGAAACTACTCTTGGGACCATGCCCTGTAAGAAACAACAAAATGCTCCTGTGGCCTTTGCCACCAAATACACTGATGAAAACAGTAGAATCTACAATACCTTAAGAAAGAATTGGCACTTACTAACAGAGATACCAAGCTTGGCCAATATTGTACCAACAAAACCAAAGGTAACATATAGACGGGGACAACATTTGAGAAATATGCCATGTCCAAGCTATGTGACCACAGAAAAGAAAAAAACATGTTGGCTCCTACCAAAGACTGTGGGCTTCCACACCTGCAGGGGGTTTAATGTCTGTAAATTGGGCGAGATAAAACAAAGAAGTTTTGCTTCAATACACCAAAGATACATCAGATCAAACACTTAATCAATTGCAATACGACCTTTGTAATATACATTGTGGGCTGCCCCTGTGAGAAAATCTATGTGGGCAGCACAAAACGACCCCTCAAATCGAGAATCCAAGAGCATGTTCGTGCACGCCGTAATGTTGATCACAAATATGCGATGACTTTTCACATGCAAGAAAAGCATAAACCCGAAGGTGAGCTGTGGTTTATGGGGATTGATCATGTACCTGCACACCCACAAGGTGGAGACCAGATCCTGGCCCTTCGAAAAAAGGAAGCAGAGTGGATCTGCAGATTGAGAAGTGTGGAATTGGGTCATAATTTTGATGACGAGATGCATCATCTATTAGCGTGACCCCCCCGCACTCTCTTGTTGAATGCAGAAATTCTTCCAATTCTAACTACAACATAAGGGTTATTACTAGCGACTTTCTAGACCAACCAGGCTATATTTTCTGTTTGAGAAAAGAGAAGGATTAATAGGGTCTCCAGTTACAGTATCAGTTTGTGCAAACATAGCGAAGGTCTGAATAACCAGGTTAAGACCATTAGCTTGTTGCAAACTAGTAGTTCGCAACGCCTGAACTTAGGTGATATAATGGCATTTTAAACTAAATGTTGTAAGATGCAAATTTTGGGCTCTCTTCATTTGCTGTATGATTAGGAAATATATAAATTTGCCCATATAAGAATTATTTATTGGTAACAATATTTTAAACATATGTAGATCATCTATCAGAACTGTTGGCATGTAACTCACTGAACTTATCACAATATGTTATTATTACGAATGCCAATGTTATTGGAGATGTAGCATGTTCCCATATCTACTGATGAAACCATTACCATAACAAATTATACATTTGCTATTGTTATTGTGAGTTGGACCGTATTGACAGCCCATTGGAGAACTCCCTTTCTATTCTTTCTCCACACTCACTTTACATGTGATTTCTAATCCCAACAGGAAAAACCTTTTACCCTTCTCTTTTATTTATTTATTTTCTCTTTCTTTTTGTTCTAGATGTCGTAAAAAAAAAAAATCTCACTTTCATATCTTTGGGGGATAGACTACCAAATATTTCGGGGTTGTTTCTCAATTTGCTACTGATCGCTATCCAATTCACTAACCTTTTTTGTGGATTGCCCTCGGAACTCTGTGGAGCCTCCAAATAGATATCAGCGTTACCGTGGATATATAAGTGCTACCTTGGACTCTCCAATATGGCTGCATTGTATTGCTTCCCATTGTCCTTGGTTGTGATCTCTCTATATGCTCGAACAAAATATTATTCTCGAGCATATTGGTCACAACTATTCATTTTCAGTAGGCTTATAAATTACGCCCACACATGAAATATACCTAAATAGAATTCGGATTATGAGATCTTAGGGTCAGGCTAATACGGTATTTCTGCGTTTACATTAAACAATCCCCCTAACAAAGAAGCAATATGAACATTTCGTTCTTTGACTGTAGCGAGTTAGGGAAAATGATCTTATTCCCTGCGGATGCGATGTCTTTCTTTTTTGAGAGGTACATTCCATCCAAAACCTCTATGTTTTCGCAACATGGCTGTCATTCCTTTCGAGACCAGCTTTGTGTCTTACATAAGATGGCCGACACGTAGCGTTAGTGGCATAAACTGTAACATAGTGGTTGGCTCTCTGTTTAAGCATTGATGACTAAGAATTGACGCAAACGTATCCGAAACTAAAATTTTAACCAAGTGGCTGATTGGACTCATATCCGTAAATAATATATATATTTTTTTCCTCTCCACCGCTAATACATTGTAAACATGGCCGCCACCCATGGAGATAGACTTCAGGACTTTCCCAAGATGGCAGACATGACGTAACGAAGGAGGGAGATTGGAACACAGGTAATTCCAATTTAGAATTAGGTTGCACTATAAATATCACGAGGGGATGTAACACTCTTGCGCTCTATTCCGGGAAGGAAGCCGCTCTTCACGTGGTGCGGTACGAGGAAGGAGGATGCAGGGAACTTAGGACTTTATCAAGGTAAGCGCTGTAGGAGTGCCCTTTTAAGTAGAACATTTCTGGGTTTACTAGCGCGTTTGGGGTTTAATTAGAAATAGTTTTTACTCCTCAGGGGGACAGCCTTTGTGTATTCACACTCGACTATGAGTTAATTGCCATTGGTCCCATTAGAGGTTTTAGAACTTAACATGTACATATTTATTTTTCATGCACAGGTCTAGATTCCCCTCCATAGATTATTCTTGCCAGTTTACACTACTGGCCATTATAAAATACTGAGGAGGTTATGTCCAGTTGTAGTTCAAGGCCCCTTTTAAATACTCAGCCACCTTTATTTATCTTGGAAATATACGCAAGGTAGAACATATGGGCCGTTTAGATCTGAATCTTTCACAGTTTCTAATACCAATTCGATAGACACACTTTCTCTCATTTGAAATTGGATTTTAATTTACAGTATGAAATATATGACCGCATTGTACATACATTCTAGTAATTGGATATGGATCACCAACATTAGACTAATAGACATATTGTGCGGTCTTCCTATCTTTTAGAGTCATCCCTGATGGAACAATCATTTTTCTGTCCATCTTCCTCTGAACACTAATCTATATAGTAACTAAAGAGGTACGGTTATGCATCCACCTCTAGTTGTTGAGATGTTATCACACATAATTCAGCCTTGCCTATTACTACTAAACTTACTTATCATTCTCTCAGGACTGTTCATAGACGTCTTTCCAAATTTTTGAAGACGACTTACATTATGACTACTTCTTTGCATGTATAAATAATTTTGTGGTGAGTCACAACTTCACTCTATATATATTACTTGGAGTACATATGAGACATCAATGTAGATAGGGTTTTCATCCAACAAGAAGTATGTCATTTTCCTTAGGGATGTCTTACTATGAAAACACGGTGCTTCGTTAAAAAGGTACCATGATTGAGTTGTATAGATGTCTCACTATGAAAGCATGGTGCTCCGTTACTAAGGCACCATGATTGAGTTATATAGATACGACTTAGGCTTGTGGATTTGGAAGATTTCTGAAACATAAATGTGGATATTGCATGAAAATGTACTCTCCCTTAGGGATGTCTCAACATATAGACACAGTGTTCTCAGCATAAAGACATCATTATTGAGGTATAATGACACCTTTTAGTCTTGTTGATTCCTAAGATCACTTAAATACAGTTGTTGATGTTCCATAAAAATATGATTAAGGCAAAGAGTTATCCTGCTCTTGTCCTGGGAAATTCCATTGATACTACGGGTACTTAGGCACTTGTGTTCCCTCTTGGCAAACCTCTAATGTGATTCTGTTCCGTCCTTTCCTTAGGCTTCCCAATACTACTAATTAAGAGATCTTTTGAAACGCTCCTCTACAAAGAAACTTCCTACCCATTACGACGACTATATATACTCAAAAGAATTTGGTATGTGGTACCCTTTTCTTTACATTTGCCTGATGAGATGCATAAGAGTGTCTCTCCCCCACAGCACATTCCTCTGCCCCTGGAATCTGATGCTTCTATTTCTCTTCACCCTATTCACTCTCTCTCTAGATTCATCTACTCTTTTTTTAAGTGTTGTTTCTTACTAATATAACATTCATGGACATTGTATTAGATTATCCATCACATGAAAAGCGTATATGATGACAAATATATTATATGTTGTTGTTTTCCCATCTCAAATGTAAATCAGCTTGTGATAAAAAAATGAAACAATTGGTTGCATAGGCTCCCAATGAGTTTCACCATAGTGGTCAATTGTAATAACATAACTTCTAGGTCATTAACTGTAACAAAGTCTGGCTATCTGAAAGATCGACCTTTTAAACTTAGATTTTAATTGTATGTTTATATGTTTTTATGGCAGCCCTGAAGAAGTCCCTTGAGGACGAAACGCGTCGGCTGCGAACACCCGTGTTTTGACTGTACACCTTTTTTTGGAATAAAGAAAATCACAACTAAGAAAACCTACGTCTGTGATCATTGACATTGTAGTTCTGGAATTGTGTGGTGCACCTTTGCATTTATGTATTGATTTCTTGAGTTCTTGGATGAACTATCACTGTGACAGTGGGTGTTAACCAGTGTGCACACACTTCGCCCATACAAACTACCTGGGGCGATTTAAAATTTGGGGGTGATTTGGGTTAGGTGCTACAATTAGGAAGTTTCCATTGTCTCCTCTGTCTTTTGATAGTGTATTGATAGTGCTTATAGTATGGATAGGACTGACCATAGCAATACCTTATTTGATGGCTGCTAAACAGAGTGATACTAGTATACATGGAAAGGTAGCTCACCATAAACAAAACAGAGTAGACGTAGAAGCACCAGATGAGATAGAATTACATCACAATAGAAACAGAAATGAGACGGATTTGAATATATTTGCTAACCTATTAGTGCACTAGATAGAGACAATGCAAATAAGTGTTTGCTACGTCTTCATGAAGTTAGCTACATCAGTAGCTGAAGGAGTTACTTACCAGCAATTACCACTGACATATGGTATTTCATGTAGTATATTAAGTAGTCTGTTTTATAGAACTGGAAAGTTACAGTAATATTATTCTAATCTAGATGTAATTTTTTTTCTGAAAATCCTACACACAGAAAAAATAATCCTGTCCTTAGCAGTAGAGACTCACAGTTCATGGGTGAATATTTTCTGACAATGCAATAAACAATAGATATAGCTGAAGCACCCAAAGACAAATTAACTTGTATATCACATGAAGAAGAGAAAATATTTCTGAATTTAGTCGAGAAAAGGAGACAGGATTTCCATAAAAAGGCCACTGAACCGAAACCCCAGATACCCAAATGGGCTGAAAGGGAAGAATTTATGCCAAATGGCAAGACTCATGCTGCTATGTCTGTGGACTTTGAAAAGAAGGGGAAAATCTGTCTCCATAGGTTGAAATCTGAGTATAGCAATGTATTCATCGGTTCCAGTGAATGTGAGCATAATTTCCTGATAATTGGGGGTTGGGGACTAAAAGGAGGAACTGATCCAGTATTTCCTGGAGTGTTTTATATTTGTGGGAATGAAGCTTATTTTAAGCTGCCTGATCATTGGTATGGGAGTTGCTATTTCGGAATAGTATTCCCAAAGGTATACCATGTAAAAAGAATCACTGGAACCAATTAAAACAATAATGAACTAACACAACATAAAAGGGTTCATTTTTCAGAAATTGTAGGTGATATATTTAGTGCATTGATACCTTCAGTGGGAAATTCTGAACACTCAAAGAATTTGTAAATTATCTACAGTGGTAGACGCTTATCAACTGACACTGCTGGAGGATTCTTATTGATCAATACTGAATTAGTTGCGATCAGATCAATGGTTTTACAAAATTGACTTGCTCTTGATATATTATTGGCAAAAGAGGGCGGAGTCTGTAGAATGTTGAAGATGCTACATTGTTGCACTTACATACCTGATAAAAGTGTTGAAATTGAAAGGTATGCCATAAATATTACTCATTTGGAAGAATAATCGAAACCACAGGAGGTTGATAGTGCATGGAAGAGACTAACTGATGGTCTCTCCTCAGTAGGTAGTTGGCTTTCTAATGTAGCTAAAAAAATTGTAGGTAAAGTACTGATGCCAATAAGGGGATATCACTAATAATTTTGGTGATAATGATTTGGTGCAAATTCTGCAGAAACAGAAAGTGGTATGCAGTAAATGATAAAAGAAAAAAGCGAAAATGTAATGAGATTCAAATGGATGAGTTGAAGGAAGACTATATATATAAAAGAATGCAAGGATTTTAAAAGAAACAGGATCAAAGAAATCCTAAAGAAATAGAAGAAATAGAATTGGGAGAGTGCTAAAGTTGGCATCTGGTGTCAGATAAATACCAGAAAGAAGGTACCATGCACCTGAATACACTTGAGCTTCCACAGGAGCAGCGCTCTTCGGAGGACCAAGACTCAACATGAGGAATAGGTTCCCAACTCCCCTGCCCCACTACAGTGAAAAAAGTTCACTCCTAGCAGGATGGGGGAAGGGGGAAAATGGGATAACAAGAGAGACTCTTCTCCTGTGCCTGCTTCTCCTGAATTCTTAGCTAGGGTGGCTCTGTCATCTGTAATTACAAAATAACAGAATTAACTTGTGTGGTTCTATCACAATGACTTCTAACTTTCACCACCCCCATTCACTAAGCATACCTGTGCTAAACAGTGGAATTGCCTTTCTCTGAAATGATGCTGGAGAAAATGCAGAGCTGGTTTAAAAGATGCAATAATTTCTAGGCAGGCAGACAATGATAGTTGGTAAGCATAATATATATATATATTTCTACATACAACAGGATACTATCATAAACAGTCTCTACCTTGAAATTCTTTAAGCCTTCCTGCGCTGCAGATGGTATAATTCTCTTGTAAGACTGCTCTGCAAAAGTGTCTGCCAGTCACTAATTCAACTGTTCATGTGACTGAAATTTGTGAAATAAATTCTCATGAAGCGCTGTCAGTCTTCATTAAGTCTTGAAAGATTCAGCTACACTCCTGCGCGCTGTTCCCACTAGCAAGGCGAGTTTTTTATAACAGATAACTCACCAATAGCAGGTACAAATAACAGACTCGGACACACCATAGAAATAACCTCAAAGAAGCTCATGAGATAAGAGCCTTCGAAGACTTGGAAAGCTGCCAAATAAATCTTCTCTCCAGAATGTCAGGCAGCTAAATATACAAACTTAAATAATAGCCCCTGAAGGACAAACTCAAAACTGATGTGAGAAGATTAATTGGACACCTCCTCCTCACAGAAAAATTCAGTTGAAGTGCGTCACGTTCAAGGAACGCACGCACAAACTTAAATAATTGCGGAACACTAGAAGCGCTAACCTTTGATCTCGCTCCGTGATCAGAGGTCAACACGGAAAGGCAGAGGAAAGAAGCACAAATCTTTTTTTAGGGAAGGGAAATGACGGAGTCCCAATCAAGGGTAACAAAGCTGTTTTATTCTGCAAGCAAATCGTTTAGGAGCAGTGAAGGAGCACAGATTGCCATTCCTGACATCTGGTTCCGAAATTAATGATGGTATAAATACTATCAAAGAGGGGACTGATGGAGCAAAGTTTCATATGTACAGAAACTTGGTTGGACTCAGTCCTCTCGAAATAACATTTAACTAATTAATCAACATGTTTTGTTTTATTAAAACTACATTACATGACATTTCTAGTACGATGGGGAAGCTTGGTCATGTGCTTTTACTAACAGTAACCTGAGTGTCCTAAAATGGCCGCCAAAAACACAGGAACTCCTTTGCGCATGTGTCTGCCACGCCTACTTGGTGTGACGTCTTTCGCTTCTGGTGGGAATGTCTTACATCTGCGCACTAGTGCCAAGATGGCTGCATCATGTCTCACACATTAAAGCACCTGCTACTGCTTCAACTAAAGTTTGTTCATTCTGCTTAACTATTAATGCTATAGTTAAAATAAAGTAATGGGGTTAGAGTAGAGATAAGTGGTATACAGTGCATTCATCTATATTTGTATTCTAATATGTTTTTCTTTGATTTTGTTAGTGTGTATTTGGGACTGAAGGGTGACATAAACTCCATATTGAAAAGGCTGCCTCTGCGCAGATGATCCCAGAAATCTCTGAAGTCACTGTCATTGAATGGCTGCTAATACTCATCTTACCCACTAAGTTCCTGGGAAACTGACCATTTGACGTCAGGAGAGGAAGAAATATGAACTGTAACAAATACAATGCATACAAATTGAAAACAATATTGCTTGGTGGAATAAAAGTGCATGGGAAAAAAATTGTGGGCGGCAATTTGATCAATATAAGTCAATGAAAATTGCCTCATCTTAGTATGGTGTGATGACCTCTCCTCGTCTTTCTGACCAATCAAATGAAGGGAACACATAGAATTTGCGACATTTAGGGGTGGTATATTGCCCAGAAAAATAGTATAACTAAGGTAGGCTTAGTTAGTTAATTTGTCCGACTTGTCACAGACCTGTCACTGACCCAACGTATGCTGAAACAGAATCGAGAGCAGAGGTGCTAGCGGAGCACTCTGTCAGAAGAATGGGGGGTGCTGAGGAAGAAGTATCGATTACCCATTCGGGGTACCTGATTGCTAGAGAGGGGTGTGACTCTGGCGTTACACTTAGCTGAGGTCACCTGTCCTGATCTGTACCTGCTCTGTCCCATTGGCACCTGATTAGTCAGGAGCCCTTTTCTTTGCCTCAGCCCATGGCCAGGATTGGTCCTCGCACAATTCTAGGTAAATATAATGCATGTGGTATGTCCTTTACTATTTCCTTTTCTCACCCTTACCAGGTTCCAATGTCTAAAGGTGTTGCTATAGTTTCTTACAAACTTTACGTCCTATTGATTATTTTCTTACTTGTAAAATTTATGGTCACTGTATTGTGGCTGCTGACTCAACAAAACTTGCATAGATAAAGTGTTTAAAACTTCTCCATAGTCTGTGATTATTTCAGGAAAGGTAAATCATTAAATTGCTGCCTATTATGTTAACTCCCTTTTCGATCCCTAGGACTTATAGCATAGGTGACAAAGGTTTGGTAAGTCATGGTGTACAGGTATAAGTCCTAAGAAATTAAATCCTGATAGGCAGTAAATAAAAGAAGGATTACTGGTTCAAAGTGTGAATGTTTATGAACCCAGGTGAGTATGATATATTGAGCTGGTAATCCGCACGCCATCACTATCTTTTCACTTTGATTTCAGAAATATAGTAGAAGACTTAAAGTTTCAACTTTCAGTCCCCAAATAACTGGCATTGATATGGATCGTGGCTTCTGGTTATATTGTGGCGAGACACAGTGACATAAGATCCCTGTAAATGTTCCTGAGTTCTGTGAACAATCCCTAAAATGTTTGCCCAGAGCGGTGTGGTGCAACAAGACGGGGTGGGGGCGGCAGATGCCCCGCTCCTACCTGGTCATCACGGCCAGAAAACACAGGACTGTTGCCCCCCCCCCCCCCCCCCTCGTACCTGCTCTTCGTGTGCCACCACCGTCTCACGTGCGGCTGTCGCGGGGCAACCTACGCCATAAGCGTCAGAAGGTTTAGCTGTGCCACAGCAAGAGAATTCCACATTTAGACAAGTCAATACATGGATCTTGACGCTGATAATAATTAGGGACGATCTGACTAAAGTTCTACAGATTCCAACCTCTATTTAACATGCTCTTTCAACACAAGGCAACCTACATTTCTAGTGCACTCTTGTCTCTGACAACCATATTAACACCAGAGACCTGTTTTATTATATTGTCCTATCACATACGTATTTCAGAAGTTCTTTGAAATAACAAGCTGAAGGGTACATCCATACAGCCAAAACGTGAATGTATCACCACTTTGTCATGACTCCTTACCTTTTGCATGACGGCCCACTCCATTGCCCGCATCCTCAATCTGTTCCCACTATTCCTTTTCCTCTTGATGATTCCAACAACGCTTAGCCAATTTTATTCACCATGGTCTGAGGAACATCCCATGAGGTCGCCGTAACATCCATTATCTGCACTGGTCCATCAATCGTCATAACATGGACACCTACAGAAATTATTTCACTTATGGTAAACACTGTTTGAATCAATGCGGCTGTCCTTCACTTTGGAAGAATACGTTTTGGATTGGATTGGATTGGATTGAGTTTTTATAGAGCGCGATAGCTATCCGCAGGCATCCTAGCGCTAATGATTAACAGGTGTGTATGAGGAAAGAGACTGTGTTTATCTGCTGAACAAGAGAGTTTTCAATTTTTTCCTGAAAGGGAGAAGATTGGGCTCAGAGCGGAGGGAGAGGGGAAGGGAGTTCCAAAGTCTGGCTGAAAGTTTTGGAGTATCACTGCACTGTAACTTGTGTAATGGGAAGGGTATTAAAACACTAAGGGGCTTATTTACAAGCCCACTGTGCTGCCAGTCTTTCATTTTTTTGATGCAGCGCAGAGTGCAGACCCATATCTCCAAGGCCAAGCAAAGCCATTTTGCATGGCTTTTTCTGACCTTGCAGATACAGAGTAAGGCAAAGCAGTACATGTTGCTGTTCTGCCTTACTGTGCATCAATGAGGCATTCCATGGGCGTTGTGGTGGGTATTTGCACGCAACACCCATGCATTTTGATGCATTCCCATATTTACAAGGACTTGTAAACCTGGAAATGCTTCAAAGGCCTACTCCTTCCCAGAGAGCCGTAATGAGGAGAAACAGCTGTATTTCTCCTCATGTTTTCTTCTTTCTATATGAGCTGCATTTTGCAGCACACATAGAAGGAGGAAAAATAGCTGTATTGATTTTCCGTTGCTCTTCCTGCACAAAATCAATCATTCCATCAACACATACACTCTTTCACCATGGTGCAAGGGTACCTGCATGGCGCAAGGTGGCCAAAACGGCACAAGCACAGTGGGAAAGTACTAGAATGTGGCGTATATCATAAATACAATGCATTCCTGTCCTTTCCTTTTGACACAGAGCAGCGCATCAAAAAGTTATAAATGAGGCCCTAAGGGCCTGATTCCAAGTCAGTCATTGATTTTCCCAACCCGTGTTTAAACCACTGTTTGCGCATGTCAGTATTATAAGTTGGGTGTTATTTTTTAACGCATCCAGGGGCATATTACCAACAACTAGCGATAATTATCGCTATGTTGGTTTAGTGGCGATATTTTTATCGGCGAGCTGCAGCGATTTTTATTGCTTAGGAACCTTGCTATTATCGAGGTTTATCTCTTAAGCGATAAAAATCGGCTGAAATGCATGAATATCGCTGAAAAGTCAGCGATATTCATGCATTACCGAGCTAATGCTCTTAGCCATGTTATCCACCTACCATTGGATAACATGGTTAAGAACTGCTCAGGGGCAGGTGTTAGCTTTTGGAGATATTCGCGCTTAGCGCGAATATCTCCAAAAGTTGGTAATAGGAGATAGCGATGTTAGCGACTGTTTTCAGTCGCTAACATCTTGGCACGCCCACTTTGCATGTCATTAGTGATAAATATCACTGACATGCAAAGCGGGGCCCAAGATGGTCGCTATCTCCTACTAGCTGTCGCTAACTGGTGTTAGCGACAGCTAGGTAATAGGGAGATAATTTTATCTCCGCTTTCTTTTTAAAGCCAAAAAAGCAGAGATAAATCCCCTTGATAATGTATGTGAGTTCTTATATATGTGAGTTCTTATATAGCGCTCAATGTACCCTTGGGTATCTCAGCGCTTGCCTTGGGAACCCGTCCTGTTTTTCCCTGTGAGATCACCCATGCTGGGCATCTCAAGGTGAAAGTCAGGTATCCCGCCGCGGGGGGCCGTTGTGGAGATTAAGCAAGCTTGTTGCCCAGAGCTGCATAGTGTGAACTCGTGCTTAGAGTGGGCACCGAAGCGAGAATTATCGAGTCCGTGGACAATTGGGTTCAGGACCCTGCCGCGTCGGGAATCGAACCCTGGTCCCGGGTCTGACCTCAGCATCAGGGTATGCCTCCTCTAACCAGTGAGCCACACTTCTCCACTAGTAATATGCCCCCCAGTATTTATCGGATGTGTTAAATACATCAACCTTTTTAAGTTACGGGAGTTTTGACTTCACAGGGGAAAATAATACAGAAATTACTGTATCATGTGGATTTTGGTGCGTTAAACACCAAAATCCACGTCATTCCACAGAAATAGGTGCTATTTATCAAACTCGATAAATAGCGAACGCTATATTATCTTTATTTACCAGGTGCGATAAATAGCACAAACATTCATAATCAGTGCCTTAATATTCTAGACCCTTTTTCATTTGACACTTCCCCAGTCTTTTTTTTCTTTTCTTAACAGTGATTTTTTGGGAAATAAAATGCTTCCTTCTCTGTGAGGGTATAAGAATACATTCACACGGAGCTCTATTTTGTAAAGTCGCCGTGCATATAATTTCAAATGCCCAGCAGATGGCAGCACATAACCTTTACATTTTACCCACTCTAATAAGTCCCATGAAAACAGTTATACATTTGAATTCAGAATATGAAACACTAGATGACACAGTCCCATTATCCTCATATCTATTTATGAATTTGTAAAATGCGCCCAGCAAGCCTGCTTAATAGTAATGTGGTGGCATTTTCATGGTAAATACATTGTTTGATGGCTAAAACCACTTTCATTACAGTTTATTAGCGACTGTCCATAGACCAACATTAATAGTAAAAAAAACAAGTGTATTCCAATTTAGAATGTAAAATCTTGTGACGGTGGAAATGAACCCCAAAACAGATCACACAACTTGGGAGAAGACAGTAAGGAATTTCAGGAACAGATGGGTAAGCAAAATTAGAGTAAGGTGGGGGATAGACAAACACAACATTCACCAAGTCCATGATCAGCATGCAACATAATATCTTTTGTGGAAGGAAGAAGACAGTTCAGTTATTACATTCATGCAGGCTTTCTATTTAGAAGTCCCTAAACTCCCAAGTTAGTTTTTCATTCCCTAAACTATAAAAATGCAAAATAGGGAGGAGCAGCCCAGCTCAAAAAACACTTTAAAAAAATGCTGCTGAATGCAAATGGACAGGTTATTATCGTTCTTCTGTCATTGTCTGTCTTGGACGCAGGCCAGGCTGAATGCCTAATCTGGAGCGCCATGAGGCTTCCCTTGCAATAAAAGTTCTCTGTATCTCCTTCTTTGCCTACCATACAGCAGGGACCATTTTATGTCGCCATTGCATGTGTTTGTCACAAGCTTCCATCTTTTCTTTGTTCCCCATGTTTGACCATCCCCCCATATCCCAGTGGGGCCTAGAGGGGCACCAAAAGATTTATTTCATTTATTCCATTTTTGGCCTGCCGCCTCTTCAATAGTTTATTTAATTTAAGAATCCGATGTTTACCCCAGCTCCCATCGGGTCCCCATGACCCTTGGTGGGGGACCAACAATTACTTGATTCATTTGTTCAATTTTTTTCCACCCTCCATCTCCCATAGGGTCCCCATGAACCCTGCAGGGGCACCCCCAATTACATAATGTATTTATTGGATTTTTACTTGCCTGCCATGCCTGTTCTTCATTGGAGCCCTGAAGGGGCAACAGCAATTGTTTAATTTGATTCTTTGATTTATATCCTCCCCAATGTGCCATAGGTTTTCGTTTGTTCTTGGAGAGACACCAGGTTTGCTTTTCATGTGTAATGTCCAGTAAAAAATATTAATTTATTCATAAGTACTTGGTTGTTTAGATTTTCTGATGATGATGGTGAGTAGTATTACATTGGCTAGATTGCCCAAGTCTCATTAAATTCCTCCTTCATTTGTATTACCTGCAGGTGCACACGATGTCAGTTCACACACAATACTGAGATGGAGAGAAGTTTGTGAATTAGCTGCCGGCAACACCCGCTTCCTCTTCCAAGTTCGTCTGCTTTTGCTAATAAAAAGTAAAGGAGAATGCCCCATGGAAGGAGGTTACCAACAAGAAAGTGGCCAGTCGGGAGCAGAAGAAGTCTGTTGCTATTGCCACCACTGGCATCAAACCTTCCTCAGTTTTCTGTAAATGTGGCATGCCTGCTCACCTTCCACTGAGCAGAATGAGGCTGTGTTGATGGCAGCATCACCACCAAAACTAAAGACCCTGGGCCTCATTTATGAGCCCTTGCGTCACTTTTATGCCGCCGGTGCGTCACTTTTTGTGACGCACCAGTGGCGTAAAAAATGCGCCTTGTTGCGCCATATTTACAAAGTGACTCATCTAGGTAGATGCGTCACTTTGTAAACCCCTGCGCCACATTATACCTGCGTCAGGTATAATGTATGCAAGGGGGGCGTTTTGACGCAAGAAAGGGTCGTAGAAGTAACGCAGTGAAATCTATGAGATTTCACTGCGTCACTTCTAGGACGCCGTTGCGTCAAAATCTTACACCTGCCTCCCAGCAGGCATAAGACTGACGCTGTAACTTTCACATGGGGCTTGCCCCATGTGAAAGGACGCATTGCTGGAGTTGCGTCACTTTTGTTACAGCATGAAAAATGGGACCCCCTCAAAAAGATAAGTTGCGACCAAGGAACAGACTGGAGAAAGGAGATTTATTCTAGAAAATTGTTCCTTCTGTGGTCATAAGAATCAGATAAGCAAAATACGTCTAATAATTTAAGAGTGGTGACAGAATTAATTAACAATGTTTACTTTACCATGGTTTTTATTTTCATTTAATGTGATTTTTTCATTTCCTTTTTTTCATTTTTTACATAAAAAGTCATGATTCATCATAGATACATTTAACAAACTATTATTTTTTACTTTTAAGGAAACATATAATTATAACACATCAGTAATAGAAAAGTTTATACAAAAAGATAATACACAATTAATTTTGAAACAGCCACCTGATATTAGAAACTCAAATCAATTCACTACCATACATACATGCATACCACAATCACACTACCAAAAGGGAAAAAAAGGGAGAAACTAGATGTTGATTGACAAGTACACAATTTGTCTAATTCTAGGGTCTCAAAAAGAGTTCGAGACCCCCGCACATGATAGGTCGACGCGCGTTTCGGTGGATGAACCACCTTCCTCAGGACCTTTTTTCTCTTGTGGATCAAGAAATATCAGGGGACGGTAAACGACAATCAAATTTATATTTCTTTGCTGTTCAGTTTCTAGATCTTTAGACCACGATACTTGTAGGAGGCACCAGTTTTCGGCGCGAGATAGGGCGTAATTACTTCAACCTGTTCCGAGATAATTCTCCAGGGAGTCAATTTAAAACTTTTAATAACTGATGATGCCCTCAATGGTGCAATACGGATCGACAAAAAGTGGTCTCAATAGCTGCAGTATTTTATTATTAGCACTTAAAAGCATTCCTCTCTTTATTCCGAGTTGTGACGCCGTGTATCAGCCGGGAATTGTAGGTATTTCTTTCTTTGGTCAAATAAGTGACCCCTTTCTTTATACAGCATTCATTTGAACGTAAGGGATCACGGAGTCTATCTTAATCTTCCTCGGCGGTCACTTTTGTGACACACTCCAGCAATGCGTCACTTTTGCACTTACAGATACGTCAGAAATACTGACGTATCTGTAACTCCTTGCGCAATGATGCGTCATAATGTAAATATGACGCATCATTGGTGTCGCAAGGAGGGCGCAATGAAAAGTGATGCATCGCTGTTTTCATGCAGCGATGCGTGACTTTTCATAAATGAGGCCCCCTGTATCTCCATGCTGCAGCGAGTGCAGACATGGAGAGCAATACGTCGAAAATTGAGTTGTCCCAGGAGTAAATCGAATCATCAAAGGAAAGTCAAAACAGTATCCACAGCCTTTAACACCTATTCTGGAACAATGACTAGAGCAGGAAGTTGAGTTTGCTGCAGAATACATGCCATTGGACATCAGCTTCATGATCTCCATCAAGGAAAAGAAAGAGCCTTCCCCTTTCTTCTCCAAGCCCCCTTCCGATGATCTTGATATGGATTGCAACTTAACCAAAAATGCGCCATGAGAGAAAGGGAAAGGGAAGGTTCCCAAAAGCCTTGGAATTGAGGAATGTGATGGTGAGTCAAGAGATCGTTTATGTGGAGAGTCACCCAGAGCTTACCTCTTTTTAATCTGCTCTTAGACAAATAATTCTGCTACTCGGATATGAATTTACCTTAAAAAATGAACAAGAAGAGGTATTCGGAAAACAGGAACAAGTTAGTTAAATTAAATGCTGGGAGAGTATTGACAGAGTCGGTTCCCGAATAAAGTTTCTGAATGTAGAGAAGTTTTGACCTGCAATATATTCAGTTTGTGAGGTACAATAAACTGATCTTATATTCTTAGAAAAGCATGTTAGCCACAAATAACAAGTACACAGGTGGCTCTCGACCTTAGTGAGAGTTAGTGCGGGCCAGTGGGTTTGTGTCCAGATGTCTGGTGTGGGGAGTCTATGATCACTAAGTGTGGTGTGCATGCTGTGTCCCGATTGGTGATCCTAAATATTATGTGGTATCTGACTTTGTGGTATTTTGGGAGCACATGCCTTTGGCCAAACCTGTTATTTTGGGCCAATTTCCTCTGACCTATTTGTGGTGTAAATGTCTATCAGTGAGATCGACCAGGGTGTTTCCTGGGTACACATTTGTCATTTTTTTTCATAGTTTTATATAGCGCAAACTTGACAAGAAGGTATCGGGTATCAGAGTGCTTTACATGAGCCCCAGTTGCATTACACTAGGACACATTCATTTTTAGTAGGCACAGAGAGATTAAGTGATTTGGCCAGAATCACAGGATGTTGAGCGTCATTGCCGAGACTTGATCCTGGAACCCCAGATTAGAGATCGACCCCCCTAGCCGTTAGGCTACATCCTAAACCCGTCTGTGACCTGTTAATCGGTAGGCTTGGGTTTGGGTCGCAGAGCCTATCTGGCCACATATCTCTGACTCGGAGTTGATGAGGAGGTCACCTCGGGTGAATCTGACAGAACAGACACAAGTTCATTATAATGGGTACAGCTAATATGGCAGTCATCGATATCATTTCTACCAACAGCCTCAGTATTGTGCATACAGTTGTCATAGCGTACATCAATAGTGTCTTTGCTGATATTGAAAATATGCTTGCACAGTTTATGCCCTACATTGACTTTTTTTCTACTAGTATCGACATTGTTATGCGTGCACACTTTATGGCATACATCGACATTGTCTTTATTGATATTGCCTTTGTCGGGCATATATTTATCATTGTGTGTAATGACACACCATGATTTTTTTAGGGGATGGTGAGTTTAAGCTAGTTTAGTGCTATTTGTACTTTGGTACCCCCTCTACTTGCTATGGCGGGGACAGTAATTTCCTTTGTGAGCTGCTCTGTTAAAGGTGCGTTGGTCAACTGGTGCTGCAGTATTTTTTTTATCTGCATGGGCTGCGTCAAATGTGAGGGAAAGTGGGTGTTTAAATTTCAGGTTGATTTTTCTGTTGTCCCTCAGATCTCTGCATGTGCTGTGTATTGAGGTGTTCTCTGGAAAGGGTTGGGTTATTGGATTATACCTCTTTTCTGAAACGTTTGGGAATTTTGGGCTACTTTTGGGCTGTGTTGTGTGGGTCCCATTGTACTGCGCAGAGCTAAGTAAGCCTGTAATCCTGTCAGTATCAGCTCAGTGGTCAAAACTAGGAACGATTTTTGTGGAAAAAAGATATAACTGACAATTATCCGCCCTCTGTGGCCAGACACAAGCTATACCCTTTTCACCTAAGTCCGAATTTTCCCTAATGCCGAATTACACCCTGTATCACACCCTGGGGGCATTCAAACCTTCTGCGTAACAACCAGATGTTCAAGCAAAAAATATACACCTCTTCACTTCTTTCAGACACTGCCAGTATTAAGAAACGAACAGTCTCCAAGAAAACTCTTTTACTAAAAAATAAGATCAAGGTGGTGACCCTATATAACACACCAAAGGCTTCAGTGTTCCAGTTGTGTGTAACGCGGTTCTAGCAAAAAAAACTTTAGCTACCTTCACCCTCTCTAGCTTGCTGACTAGGAAGAAGTGATCTGCGCACTTGTCCTAGTTTGCCATATGCTTGGACTACGGTTCAGATGTAGTCTCTTACCCTTTGACTGCAGCCTCCAAACGGGCCTCTGCCTTGCGGATTCAGCATATTTACTGATTAATTATAGCACCTGCTCACCGATCATGTTGCGCAGATGTGAATCTGTTTGGGAAAGGGTCCTTGTACTTCGGTAGCAGTCGGGCTCGATACACCAATCTCTCCTATCTGGCTCACCAAAATATTGCTTAGGATATGAATTTACATTAAAAGACAAGAAGCATTTGACAAAACAGGAACAAGTTGGTTTACACAGCAGCAGGGATTGTATCAACAGAGTCACGTCTGAAAAAAATCTTTCAATCTACAGGAGCTTTGGCCTACAATATATACAGATGGTGAGTTACAATAAACTGATCTTACATTCTTAGAAAAGCATCTTAGTCATAAACAACAAGTACAACCATATGATAAGGGAGACCTCAGGGAGAGCTAATGTGGGCCAGTGTGTTTGTTTCCAGATGTCCAGCGTGGGGAGTATTTAATCACTACTTCTCATGCTGTGTCCTGATTTGATGAATGTTCCTAACTGTATGTGGCATCTGCCTTTGCGGTATTTTGGGAATGTGCGCCTTTGGCCACACATGTTTTATTGGGACAAATGTCCTCATTCCGCTATATAGTGTAACTGACCATCTGTTGGATCAATAAGGGTTGTTGCTGGGTGCGATTTGACTTTGGGCTAAGTGTAACCCCACCTGTGACCTGTAAATTGGTTGGCTTGTGCTTGGGTCCGCAGGGCCTGTCTCAACACGTATATCTGACTCTGAGTTTATTGGGAGGTCACCTTGGGTAAATCTGACTGAAAAGACACAAGTGTGTTATAATGGGTGCAACTAATATGGTGGTCATTGATATATAACTTTTACCAACATCCTCAGTATTGTGCTTACAGTTGTCATAGCGTACATTGATATTCCCTTTATTGATATTGAAATTGTTTCGCGTGTACAGTTTATGACATTCATTGACATTGTTTCTACAGGTATGGACATTGCTATGCATGCACAGTTTATGGTATACATCAACATTGCATTTATTGGTATTGCCATTGTCGGGCCTGCATATATTATGGTTTGTAATAACATCGTATTCATGGATATTAACGTTTCCATCAACACTGACTGTTTCCATCTTTTCAAGAAGACCCAATCACTTGCAGCAAACAACATCTCTACTGCAGTCATTACCTGCCCTAGAGAAATCCAATACAACCGCCTAGCTCCACCTCATTAAGGCCACAGGAGGAACACATACCAGAATGCTCAATTTGCAAACAACAAGTTGGTTTAGGTAAGCCAGGTGGAAATTAGTGTACAGGGTTCAATTGGCCAATTTGAAAAATCAATAGACAATTGTGTGAGAAGAGGACCTAAAAAATGTAATGGTTGGTGGTGCGAGAGATTAACTTCAACCAATAGGAGGGGATGGCAATGAGAAAGAAGAAGAGGATGTCAGTCTCTTCCACAGCAGCTCTGCAACTGTCACACATAGTTTGGAGTCATTAACACTAGGATAGGTATGACAAAGAAAACATTTACTTCAAGCAACACTGTGGCTATGTTCACCATGGAGTTGCAGTACTACCAAACTCATGATAAAGTCCAAGTTTTAAATGTGAATCTGTCAAAACATTTCACATTTTATCTCCTCCCTTTTTCTTTCATGGAAGAAGAGGTGTTTCAAGAATTTGTGGAGACAGTCTGCCCAAAATGGAAGCTTCCAAATCTGACCTATTTTTCCACAGTTGCTGTACCAGCACTGCTCCATCAAGTGCTGCAATTGGTTGGTGAGCTGTGAATGGCAGCACTGTTCCGTCCATACACATCATGAGAGACATGTGGACAAGTTGCCAAGAAACAAATGAAAGATTAAACCCCTGCCAATACATCGGAACTCAACCTGCTAGATGCTGCAGTGCCTGTTTGAGTAGTGCAAGTTTATCCTTGAATATGTAATTTAAAGGAAAGGAAATGCAACTGCCAAAGCCATGACAGTGGAAAGTGGAAAAATGAGGGCTAGTGAAGTGCCTGATCAAAAATGCTACTCTATTTTGAGGTTTTGACACAGAAAGTCACCAAGGAGGAGAGTACAACAAGTCAAGCAATCGCATGGTTGCACCTTTTGCAGGAAGATTGGCAAAAGTTGTCACAAATAATAAGCAGTCTTAGTGAAGAAGCAGCTGGTTTGGTCAACAGCTTAATCCTCCGCTTGAACAATAATCAAAGGCTCCAGAAGGGATTGAGACCTCCTAAGAGTACATCTATGCCACAATACTTAATTCAATGTGCAAAACAACTCTGAGCACTTTCATTGCTTTATCAGAATTGGATTTTTAAATTTACAAGACTGGGATCATCGGGAAAATGGGTGATCTAGAAGAAAAACGACTGCAAATTCAAGACCTGGATGGAACTGAAGTGCAGCCTTCAACCTCCACAGAGGGTGGTGCTGTTGGCTCAGCTTCAACTTCACTACCAACATTTGCAATGGGTTGAATTCACATGGCATGGCTTAATTCAAGTGCCCAGGTGCAAGTAATGCAGGCAGAGAAAGTGGCAGCACCAATGACAGTTGGAAAAAAGGAGTTAAAGTGAAATTGTGTTTATATAACGCGTTCTACCCATGGTGATGCATTGAAGTTCTTTGTGGTGTGTAGCACGCTAGCTTGGAGAGCAAAGTTAGTGATCAATCCAATGCTTATTGGGATGTCTTGTGCTCTCAAAGAAACCATTCCATGCATTTACTCCAGTTTCTTTGTGGCAAAATTAATGATTTAGGCTTGATTTATGTTGGAAACAAGCGATTTACTGTGGTCTGTATACCCATGAGGAATGCAGAAAGGAAAATGAAGGGGCATTCAAAATAAATAAGGGAGAGAAATCTCAATACATCTGTGGAAAAAAGCACATTTTAAATTGCACTCTAAAGGAATGTGAATTTTAGCAGTCTTCATAGAGACACTTTAACTTTGAAAGAGGTGACGGATATTTGCGTTGCTGCAAAGAGCAACCCCAGAGCTTTTTGAAACCCCTTCACGAGCAATCATCAAGCAGTGTGACATTTAAACACATCCAAATACCAGTTATTACCAATTGACCTTTGAGAAAGCTCTTGTCTAAATCACCCCACTGTATATAGATAAACGTATAAACTCAGTACACTCAGTACCATGTATGTATCGTTAAGCTCTAGGCATTCAAATAATTTTACACCACACAGAAAATTCACATAGAAACCTTTTTTATGTAAACACCCACACACTTTATATATAATAACACAGTTGATACCCAGTATCATCATTTGTCATTTCAGAGCATCTTTTATCTGATCCATCCATTGCCTGCTTCAAAAGAACATTGGAAGGTGCTATTCCCTGCACATGCTTGAAGAGCATCATGTCCCAAAGAACAGACACCATGGCTCACAGATTGGATGTGTTTGAAGTCACCATGGCCCTCCAGCATCCACCTTGCTTCAAGGTGGAAAACACCAGGCCCTAAAAGATGGTCCAAGACTATTTGGATTGCAGAACAGAGATGTACCAGTATCAAAACATGCTGACCTAATAACTTGGGAACAAGGAACACTGTTCTGAACTCAGCATCTTGATATTAAACTAAAGTGGCTAGCATGTTTGACAGCCAGTGTGTTAGACCTGGCTCCCTCAACAGGGTCAACACCAAACTTGTTGTCTACACCATCCTGTTTTCTGAACCAGTTTTTTTTGGCTTTTAGGACTCTGTGCACTTTACGAGTGCTTACCTCTCCCTCTGTGTCCTCTCTCCGATAAACATGGCCAAATTGGCCTACACTGAATAGGCACATTTATTTACTGTAAGACCCCAATAATGTGGTACTACATGTACCCAGGTCCTGTCTCACTCAAGTAGCCTTTTAAAAACGTTTCAGGCCTGCCATCTGCAGGCTGTGTGTGCAGTTTTAAACTGCCATTTTGACCTGGCAAATTAAATCTTTTGCCAGCCTAAACCTTCCTTTTTAATACATACAAGTCACCTCTAAGGTAAGCCCTAAACTGCTGATAGGGAAGGGGGTAGGCTAACTAAAATGTTAGACATATACTGTTAAGATTTACATTTCCTGATAGTGAAAAAATGTTGATTTTGCGCAGGCACCTTTGCACCACAGTATAAAGGTGTCTGTGTGCAGAGGAAGATTATTTATGTACCGCAATGTCCCCCGTCCTACACATAAACAATCTTGAAATGCCATTTTGTCACTTCTATGTGTGCTGCTAAATGTAGCGCACATGGAAGTTACAAAATGTCATTTTTTAAAAAGATTGTTTATGTGTAGGAAGGGTCACCTTATTGAACATGACAATCCAAGGCGTTTTGCTTTTTTTCATGTGTGCTGCACAAGGCAACACACATGGAAAAAGTTAAAACGAAGAGAAATAAAGCATTTCTCCTCATTTCACCAAGTTAAGACCAGGTTTTCCCTGGTCTTAATTTTGGCGCTGCCTCCTATTTACGCTGCCCTTATACATAGGGGACAGAGTGAAAATCAATGGGTTGGCAATAGGGCTTGTACATATGGCCATAGGTTTTTGCAGGAAGGTACTTTCTAGCAGGATGGGGAGACAGATCTGTCACTTATCTCAATTGCGCTTCAAAGGGGGCTGCCTCAGCACTCTCGTGAATGGTTTCACACTAGACTATTGTGATGCTAAACAATCTGGGACCAGGACAGGGAGGAAGGATATTCTAAAAGCACCTGTTGGGTAAAACTCTTGAAGCCTCTCCCACTTCACAGTGATCACTAGGTATAAATATTGGACCCTCAAACCAAATCTTCTGTTCATATCTGGACCTGTGGAAGGCTCAGAAGGACTCTTTTACTGCCCTGCTGCTGGGAGTGCGGTCCTGCTGCTGAGCAAGAAGGACTAGAACCGTACCTTGAACCCAGAATCACTAGAGTGACTCCAAAGTCTGTTTGACAGGGCTTCCTGTTCTGAGCTACAGGGACTTAACAAGCTCCATGTCCCATGAACTCTGCAGTGTGTCCTGATCCACCAGGGGATGCTCCCCAGTTCTGTACCCTTGAAAGTGGGGCTAAAGGTGTTCTACCAGACTAACTGTGGTCTCCATCAAAACTGACGCAGCACGATGAAACTCAGTGCAGGACCTCATAGCCATTGAAGTTTCTCATTGGAACCGAAGTAGTGTGGCCTCACATCCAAGCCCGCAGCACCTCACCAGACCCTTTGGAGCACAATGCAGCATGACGCAGCATGACACAGCATGACGCAGTGCCTTGAATTGAGGACATAACATACACTTCTCAGCAGGACTATCCTGGTCCTTGGTTCAAGCCCACAGTTCTCCCTGATCGGCCTGAACTTGTGACTTTGTCCGAGTTCGGTACGACAAAATAACAAACAGTTGACACTTTCTGTTGCTATTTTTACCACAGGGACCAGGTTAGTCACACTGAAGACTAATCTACTCAAGCCCATCCCAAAGATTTCCGCTCCATTGAAGGAGGCCGTGTGGAAGAAGCTTTCAGGACAAAGAGCAAGTTGAGTAATGCAGATAGTCGTCGTTGCACCATGAAAATCCAGTCGTCATTGGAGCTTTGCGATGTTAGGTCATTGCAGACGGTCACTGTCAGTGCAAAGAGCAGGTCTCGCTAAAACTTTGCATTGGCTGTCCTCACAGGCAGCTGAGTTTTGGCATGAATAGGCCCATGTGGAACGCAAATTTCAGGATTTTCACCTTTTCTTCAGGAGGAGTACACTCTCCTGGCAGCCAACGGTCGAGGATCTGTAGGTCACCTCTTGGGGATTAGAACTCATGCCAGCCAGACGCATCAGCAGGTACAAAAAGTGCTGGTCAGCTGGGCATTTGTAGGGCAGCCTCTTGAAGCTTTTTGTGTTTCTGTAGCTCGCACAGAAGACTAGATAGCTAGCCCCTGGAGTCACCCTGGGGGTTCTGGGTTAAAGGTAACAGGTCCTGTCTTCCTTCCTCAGACAGCAGGGCAGCAAAGCTGTACTTCTAATGGCAGAACAGCACAAGAGTCCTTGTTTTTAATCTATCTCCTACAGGTCCAGGAGTGATCTGATTTGGGTTCTGACAGTGTCAACCAGTGGGTGGAGGGTGTCTCTCTTGTTGTCCCTTCCTGCCCTTGTTTCCAAACTGTCTAGGGTGACAAAAACAAGGGCAGGCCTGGTGCCAGGTTCCTTTGTGTGTGCTTGAGGCAAAGCATTTTGAAGTGCAAGTGTGACTGGGTACACCCCTTTCTCCATTATCCAGGCTGTATGGCCCATCCCCTCCAGTCTTCTTTTTCTCAATGTCTGGCAGCAATTCCCAACCCACAACAGCAAAGTCACGTGACACTGGCTACTGACTGAAAGACACTGTTAATTTGGATATAAAAATGCCAACTTTCTAAAAGAGGAATTTTTATAGCTGTAACTTAAAATCGGACTTTACCACTAATGAGGATTTAAAATTACATTTCAAAAGAGCGAAATAGGTTTTTCTCTATCTGCTCCCAAACTGAAATTAGCACTTTTTTTTTTTTTTTTTTTTTGGTGTAAAACATCCAAGTAACAGCAGTACATTTATACAATAAGCATGGTGTGATACACGAAAACAGCACGTACTTTTACACAGCTATTCAGCCGACAACCCTCCAGTCCGGCAGCACATGATGAGGATGATACGGCAAATCTTCAGAAAATAGTTTTCGGAGCCGTGAAGTTTTACTTTTAAAGTTCATTTTTGTTTTGTTCCTTTTCATGAAAACAAAAACCAAACCAAACGTAGTGGCTCATTTGTATTAAATAGACATAAAGCAATGTGGAAAAAGAGTTGCTAGTAGAACACGCCGACCCCCAACCCCAGGCCACCCCCCTTCACCCCCAAGCACAGCGTGAGCCTAATTCTCAACGACAAGATTACATTTCTAATCCCACCCCAGGGCATCTTACAAGTTAAACAGACATTTCCTCCTCATCATCTGAATCCTCGTCTTCATCCTCCTGCAGCGGGTCGCACAGATCCCCTCTGTATCTATTCCATGCCTCCCATACCTGTTTCCATTTCTTTGGGTTCGCTCTGAGTTTATATACAGTTCTTTCAGTTAGCATCAATTTGTCCATGGTCTTGCACCACAACGTCAAAGTAGGTAACTCCCCCACCCCCCATCTCTGCGCCACATCGCGCTTTGCCACCATTGTGCCAATTGTAACCCACTGCTGTTGTCGGAGGTTAAGATCAGTGCCATCCCATATATTGAGGAGACAAAGGCGTGGTTCTGGTGTGAGGGAGGTATCAAGGGCCTGTGAGATTGTGCGCATGACCTGTTGCCAATATCCAGCGATGAGAGGGCGACCCCACAGCGTGTGTAATAATGTGCCGTCCTCCCCACATCCCCTGAGACAGTGAGGGGAATCAGCCCTGTTCATTTTGTGTAAGGTGGTCCGTGTATAGTACACTCTGTGTAGCACTTTTAACGGTATGAGCCTGAACCTGGCCGATACTCCAGCCTCTCTCGGAGACGCCATAGCAGCATTCCAATCCGTCTCATCCATAGCACCCAACTCATCCTCCCACTTTTCTCGCAGTTTTTGTAGGGGGTCTGGAAGATTATTCATCAGTTTGCGGTATGTGAGCGAGGTGGCCCGTGATTGCAAAAAATCCGTAAGAAGCCGGTCTTCCAGGGGTGAGGACTCCGGGACCGTAGTTCCTGGTTCCAACACCGCCAGGAGAGCGTGTCTGATTTGGATGTATCTGTATGTTTCAGTGGGGCCTAGGGCATATTGCTGTTGAAGTTGCTCGAATGGAATCACCCCTGTGGAGGACCAAAGATCCCCAACCGTAGAGATGCCTATATTATCCCACTGGGTGAACCCCTTACTGGTCCTGAGGCAGCCCAGTTTCTTGGTATCCCAAAGCGGGGTAAGCTTCGTGATGATTCCCTTCCATTGTAGCTTGGTGAGTGCCTTGTACCATAAGGTGACTGTGTGTTTAGTAGGGCCAATCAGGTCCTTGAGGAGGCTTGGGTTATATAGGGGGGCCAACAGACTCTGTGTTCCCAGTTGGGCCCTGTCAGCCAGATATGCCGGGTCATTGTGTGATGCATGGATCCACTGGTTGAGTACCTTGAGTTGGGATGCCCAGTAGTATAGCTGCACATTCGGTAGTGCTATCCCCCCATCGTACCAACCGCGGTTAAGTTTGAGGTGAGCTATCCTCGGAGGACGCTCACCCCATAGCAAGGTGGTGACAACTGCGGTGATTCTCCGAAAGTAGGAGGGCGGGATTACATCTGGGGTATTCTCTAAAACGTACAGGAGGCGCGGAAGTGCCATCATTTTAAACAGAGCAGCGCGGCCCAGGAGCGTGAGCGGCAGGGATGACCAATGTCGCACGTCTGCCTTCAGACGGAGGAGGGGGGGTGCCAAGTTCCGGTCTTAGAATACAGCTGTATCACTGGTAACATGGATACCCAAATATTTGAAGGAGACATCGGTCAACACCAAAGGACAGTGTTCAGGGAGGACTGGCCAGGGGCCCTTCAGAACATAAAGGACTGATTTCGTCCAGTTGATTGTATAACCAGAGGCCGCACCGTGTTTATCGCAGAGTGCTAGTAGAATCGGAACACTCGATTCGGGGGCAGACAAATAGACCAGCATATCATCGGCATATAATGATACTCTATCTTCCCAGGTCTCCGTCCATTTAAAATTAGCACTTATTAACTGTAAAAAGGTAACCTAGTGTAAGTCTATGGGAGAGAAAAAGATTACAAAAGTAAAAAACAACTTTAGAGATTTTTCACTTCCAGGTTATGTAAAACTTAAACCCACAGGTCCTACCTTTTAAGTGCCAGGCACCCTGCTCTAGGTGGTTTTAGGACCTACCTTAGGGGTGAGGTATAAGTATTAAGAAAGAAGGAGTAGCCCTGGCACATGCTTTATTTTGCTAGGCAGAAATGGCAGTTTAAACTGCACTACAGGTTGCAGGGACATACCTGGGACATGTTTTTAAGTGCCACTTTGGTTGGTGGCACAGTGCCTGCTACAGGCCCACTACTAGCCTTTAAGGGCCCTTGGTACATGTAGTACCATTTACTAGGGACTTACATGTAAATGAAATGTGTCAATTAGATGTGCGCCAATTGTTCCCTATTTTAGGGAGCGAGAGCACAAGCATTTTAGCACTGGTTAGCAGAGGTAAAGCGCACTCAGTCCTAAAACCAACAAATTGATTATCACAAAACAGGAGGGGTGAAGACAAAATGTTTGGGGGGCTACCATCGAAGAATGTCAGATTTAAGAGTGAGTGACACATTATTTAATGTTGCAGGAAGGCACTAAATATGTTAATCTTTTCTTCAGATAGCCACAACCAGCCACATATCTAATTGCCTAGTAATGATATCCATTGTCTCACTACCATCACTTGTCCCATTCCCCTTTCCATAGGTCTACAGTTATCTGACATATTGCTATTGTGTATGGATGATATACTGGCAGAGAAGTGTGGGAATCATTTCTTCTGTTGGATGCAGAGTACAAGATTATGGATTTCTGACACAACCTTGCATATTCTGCACATTTTCTCCTACTCCCTGCTCAATTCTGGGCTCTCTGATATTACACTGAAAGAGAGAGAGCTGACATCAAACCTTCAGCAACTCTGTAGCAGTACAGAATGATTTCCCCTACCAGAGCAGCCCAACAGAGACTATCAGCTGACAGAAAATAAGGCAGCTGGTGGAAGAAGGGTGAAACCCTCTCTCCGTCTATGAAGGCACCTGACTCTGCCTATGGAGACCCGAGAAATGCAGAAGAAGTTGATTAAACTGACAGCCACTATTGCACCAGCTGACGCAGATCTCTAAAAACCCGGGCCAGGTAGAGAGCAATATGAAAGTGAGTGCTTCGTCTTATGATGTATCAACATTTGGAAACAACGTGTGTTTCCTATTGTTGTTATTTTGCAGCAATGTATGAACACATTCAGAATCTGGTATTTACACAAATGGCTCGAGTGCCATAACATATGATTTAATAACAGTAGGATTATTAGGTCTCAGATAACTTCACGATGAGCATGTTCAAGTTTGCAATTTACCACACATTTGCATTTTAGGGCATATTCTGTCCAATTCCTAATTCTTGGCACTCTTCAAGTCATGATGTAAAGATGAGGATGAATCCGTTCTATGTTGCAATATCACCCACCATTACCTTTTTGTAAGTGAAGTGTGTCGTATAGTAATATTCTCGCACTAAGGACATTGGGGCATATTACCAACAACTAGCGATAATTATCGCTATGTTGGCTTAGCTGCAATATTTTTACCGCCGAGCTGCGGCGATTTTTATCGCTTAGGAACCTTGCTATTATCAAGGTTTATCTCCTAAGTGATAAAAATCAGCCGAAATGCATGAATATCGCTGTAAAGTCAGTGATATTCATGCATTACCGAGCGAATGCTCTTAGCCATGTCATCCCCCTCCCATTGGATAACAAGGCTACGAACTGCTCAGGGCAGGTGTTAGCTATTCGTACTTAGCGTGAATATCTCCAAAAGTTGGTAATAGGAGATAGCGATGTTAGCGACCTTTTCCAGTCGCTAACATCTTGGCACGCCCACTTTGCATGTCATTAGTGATAAATTTCACTGACATGCAAAGCGGGGCCAAAGATGGTCGCTATCTCCTACTAGCTGTCGCTAACTGGTGTTAGCGACAGCTAGGTAATAGAGAGATAATTTTATCTCCGCTTTCTTGGCTTTTAAAGCCAAAAAAGCGGAGATAAACCCCCTTGATAATATGCCCCATTGTTTTTCAATTACCCATAGATGTTTACTCAAGATTTTTATTTTTTAGTGCAACCACCCTTAATTTATTGTATTTACTTCTGAAAATGTGAGTAGATCTTCATTCAAAGGTATGTCGCTGTTTTACTTGAATTACACAAATATGCAATATTACATCGAATGCGATGCAGCACATGCCATTACAATGCGGTCGTTACAAAGACCGCGTTGTTACAGTGCATACCTGTCCAACGCAAGTCGTTACAATGACTTGCTGTAGGGGATGCTGGATGTTGAAATAGTATAACATACAATTCCAACTCCAGTCTGTGCAACAGTAGGGAAGGTGTTGGATTTTAAATCCAACATGTTGTGCCCCCTACAGCAAGTTAATGTTACGACTTGCGTTTTAATGGTTTGTAATGTAACAACGCGATCATTGTAACGACCGCACTGTAATGGCATACAATGTATTGCATGCAATAAAAGGATTTCTCCCATTTAAACGTACACTAATCATAAGTTATAACTCTAAAACAGCTGACACCATTCTCTTAGACTGCACATGACGCACCACATAGCAATCTGAAAAATAAGTGAATATGGGGCATATTATCAAGAACAGGCGATAAAATTATCGCTGCTTTATCGGCAGAAAACTGCTGCTAAAGCGGCGATAATGGGTTTGATAATATGCCCTTGTGAATTCCCATAGCAGCCAGGTTCTAGTGTTAACCTGGGCTGCTATGGGAATTCACAAGGACATATTATCAAGCCCATTATAGCTGCTTTAGCTGCAGTTTCCTGCCGATAGGCGGCGATAATTTTATCGCCTGTTCTTGAAAATATGCCCATATGTTCTTTGCTCTCAACATATTCACAATTTCTCAGAGAAAAGCGAACGCCCTGATTTGTTTTCGTTCTACATAGGGTAAAATACACTTTATTCTAAATTAAAATCTATTGAAATAAACCGTAGTTTTCCATCCAGCATTAGTTCATTTATATTGTAATTTATGTTTGTAGTTCAAATGAATAGCTAGATCACATATATCTAAATTGAAATATCAGTTTGGGCAAAGTCGAATTAAAAACTCTGCCAGCAATTTGGCTGCTGAGAATATTCCTCAGTAATTCGCACAGCGTCATCCGGCAGCAGGTTTCTCATTGTCATCGTATTTTTTAATGCTCTACTTCTTGAGTTGCCGAGAAGCCCAGTATAAACTCAACATGGATTTAGATAACATATCGCAGTCTGGTCAGACTCCCCTCGTTACAATGGGAAAATCCAATTTTCGTCACAGAATGAGGCTCTGCGGGGTTTGTTATACGTGAGGACTAGCTGTATTACAGGAAGCAAGAAAGTTGTGTCCAAAAGCTTGTTATGAGCAGTAAAATGAGACAAGTAGCGGAGGCTGCAGGAAGAGTATGTGATTTCAAATACAAACATCAAATAATTGCAGTTGAGTAAATATTCCATGTCTCGATAATAATAATAATTGTCCTACTCTCCATTCGGCGTGTTAATATCCAGCAGTAAAGCGCCAAAGGCATGTATCAAACTGTGTCCTACATTAGAAGCAAGCAACCAACCACAACTGTTTTTTTTCCTAAAACAAACCGTCACAAAATAACCTCTAATCATAATGATGTATAAGATTTCATTAACTTTGGCTGCATCGTGTATCCGTCCTAACCATTCCTATCAAATCTTTATCATAACTCTTTTCAAGGAGGTTTTTCGTAACTATTGAACAGATCTACATAAACGTAGATAAAACAAAAATATGTTGGGAAGAGGACAGTATAAAGGGTAATGGTTGGATAAGCAGGAGGGTACAAAGAGATTTTTCAAAAGAAATCATGGGGCATACTATGAAGAACAGGCGATAAAATTATCGCTGCTTTATCGGCAGGAAACTGCAGCTAAAGTGGCGATAATGGGCTTGATAATATGTCCTTGTGAATTCCCATAGCAGCCCAGGTTCTGGTGTTAACCAGAGTGAGCAATACCAGAGGTTTGATAAATGTCAGCTGTATGGAAACTACGTAAGAGTGCTACAAAGATGCAGGTTGAATTCGGAAGACAAGACGTTCTCTCCTACTGCACTTTGCGCAAGACAATTCTTCAGATGCTTGCACCAGAAGCATTTTATTTTATAAGAAAAAAAATATTGGGACACAAGGGAGAGGGAGAGAAATACTTTATTAAGACAATCAAGTCGATTAAAGTGCCAGGTGCAAGTGAAAGGTACATAGAAAGAAGATCAGCAACACAATGCACAAATTTAGCCATGTTTGTTATTTTTTTTAAACATACTATTAGTTTTTCATTAAATTCCAATACAGAATATTATCACAGTTCTACGATTACATTGCTACACATTTTGCTTGTAGATATAACAACACCTGTCTGCAGTGTATAGTATACATTATTCAATCTGTATATCTCACATCAGGTAACCATGTACATGGAATCACCCAATGTGTCCCACTTTTTGTATTACGGCTAAATTCCTGACTAACGTAAACTAACTAAAACCCCCTCCCACCAGTGTTTCAACATTCTGTTCCAAATTGAATTGTTTTACTGTCTTGTGTTGTTAGCAATAGTCTGCTGATTATTGTCATCATGTAGTCTTACCCGGGCATCCACACAGCGTGTTCTTGCGCTCTATGAAGCCAAGATGGTCTAGTGTGTGCTTGGAGTACTATATATGCGGTCTGGGGTTATACCTTTAAAGGTTTCCATCATTCCATCCCATTACATAGATATCTGCTTCTTACACAAACCCCATGCCTCTTCCCGGTGGATAACTGCAATTTCAGCCCCCCCCCACGTAACATTTCACTGTGCCATGCGTATATTGCAGGTGGTCTTGCCGACTTCCATCTCATAGTGATGGACGTTTTTGCCAGAATAACCGCAAGGTCAAGGAAATGGAGTTGTACTTTATGGGAAGCCGACCGTTTCTGGAGACCCAGCAGGCACTCCAGCAGCGAATCTTTGATACTCAAGTCTATAGTTGTTTTGAAGTACTGGTGGAGCTCTGTCCAGAACATCCTCAGATGCGGACATGCCCATAACATGTGAGCCAAATCTGCTTCCACCAACTGGCATGTAGGGCAGTGGTGGTGCATGTTTGACTACATTCGCTGAAGGCAGCGTGGTGTAGGATAAGCCCTATGCAATATCATGCATTGTATAAATTTAAACTTTCCATTCCTGGTCACTTCCTCAGGGTGTTCCAGTATGCCCACCCATTCCCTGTCTATTATCTCTCATCCTGCATCCTCCACCCCTTTGATTTGCAAGGCATCCAGAGACACTGCAGCATGTGCTCGTATTCCCACATATAACCATTTGATGAGATGACTTCCCCATTACATGTAGTACAGTGACCTGACTAATTTGTGTATTTGGGGTTCCTCTCTCTGGGGGTCCAGGTGTTTTTTCACATAGTGCAAGATCGATGCATGTGGCATGTATAGACGGTTTGGTACCCTGTTCTCTCCTACAAAATTCTCTTGGTCCAATCATATCTCAGTGTTAAAAAAAGCCCTGATTGTGTCTACACCCTATCCCTGCCCAAATCCTGTGCCTCGTGAGCCTCCCAGTGGGTAGTGGTATGTTATTTGCGTAGTGGGGGCAGCGGGACGTATATTGTAATGCTTTCCTCCAGCACAGCAATGCCGTCCGCAGTAGGGGTGGTGCATCTAGGGGGATTTTAGACTTTGGCAGAAGCAGAGTGCGTATAGTTCTTTGATCAATGTTTAGTGTTGAATATCCGATCTCCTATAAATTGCGACCTGGCTGGGGGCGTGGCTAAGATGGCGGCGTGAGTAGACGTGCCTCGCCGAGCTCCCGCCGCCAGCCGCCGACTTTAGCATAATTCTAGCACCCACCCGACCGACGATAGCCCGGAGGGACCGCCTGACATCTGTGGAGCGGCGACGGCGTCTCCTGAGCCGGTTCTGCGCCCGGCGGCCGCCTGGTTCCCGCCGGGACTTGCCGAGGAGGTGACAGCGCCCGGGGCCTAGCGCGCTCCCCGAGCTCGGAGCGGGAGCGAGAGCGAGGCCGCAGTGGGCGGAGCCACGACGCCGCCTGGAGTCACCCGGGAGCGGCAGCAGCAGGTCCGGCCCGCGCGGAGCCGCGCGAGGCCCCCTAGGACAGATCGGGGGGGGCTTCTGCGGACCTGCTGCGCGCGCCGAGAAGCGGAGCGACCATCGACGGAGCTGTCCCTGGCCTTCGTCCGCCGTCCCGGCGGTAGAGCCTCGGGGTCCCGCGAGGCACACGGGAGTACAGCGCCGGGGGCGGCCACGTGATCCCGGCCCGAGGCGGACCCAGCACTGCAAACGGAGGTAACGGGGGGGAGTGGGACAGTGGTAGCGGACCCCCCCCTCTCCGCGGAGCTCCTGCCTCCCGCCTACGCTGTCGGAGAAGCCCGAACCACACCGGGGGGTCACCATTCTGAGCGGCCCGGGCCTCTCGCACTGAGGCTGCTGTTACCGCGCGGCCCACACAGAGGCTCTGTGGGGTGCCTGGGGCTCGCTGGGCCAGCCGGAGGGGACTGAGGTGAGGGGAGTGAGGACGTACATCCCCCACTCCCGACAGGCTTGCTGCTGCAACATTGCCCCCACCCTTGCTGGCCCTGCAGGCCAGACACGCGGCCCTGAGGGGGGAGCGGCCTGCTGGACCCCGGGGAGCGCACTGGAACTCCTGCCCTGCATGCCTAGGTGGGGCGGACTCAGGGGGCATCAACACCGGTTGCAGCGCCCGATCCCTGCAAGAGTGAACAGGCCCCCGCGAGGTGCGGAGGCCCTGTAGACCTACTACGCTCCTGCCCCTGGTCGGGGCGCCATCTTGGCGGCTCCCTGCCCGACGTCTCCCGTCTCGCCGTTGGATCCGGAGCTCTGCGCCTCACCTGAGGCCCCTGCCGCGCCCTCCGACGCAGCACTACCCGTCCAGGACTCTGGGACGCGCGAGGGTACCGTTTTCCCAGCGCTGATCGACTCGGACCCGGATTGGCGCCCGGAGGGCCTAGAGTCCCGCTCTGCGACGTGTGGAGAGAGACACCGGCAGACGCATCTGGGAGCTCTGGGGCGACATGTCTGGCGGGAGGCCCAGAAAGGACCGAACTATCAAGGACCTCTTCACCCCCCCCGCCGTGGGGAAGCGGAACGGCCCTGCGGGCCCCAACCCCCGGGTTGATGCGGACAAGAAGGCGATGGACACGCCGCCCCCCGAGGGTGCGGACCCCGAAGGCCCAGTCACGCGGTCCTTTTTGGAATCCCTATTCTCTGGCCTGCGGGAGGACATTCATGCCCTGAAAAAGGAACTCCAGGAAGAGATTAGAGAGGTCCGCCACGACACCGATGCCATAGGGGAGAGAGTAGCAGACTTGGAAACAAAGAGCGACGTGCGGGACGCCGAGATAGAGGCCTTGCGACAGGAATTGGCCCGCATCCATGATCAGCAGGTGGACCTCCAGACTCATGCTGAGGACTTAGAGAACCGCTCCCGGCGGCACAACATTCGGATCCGAGGAGTGAAGGTGACCTCGGACACGGAGGACCTCTTCCGGTTTGCACAGGGCCTTTTCAACCACGTCTTGGGCCGTCAGGCGGACGCCCCCCTGCGTCTGGACAGGGCCCACCGAACGGGACCGCCGAGGGCCAACGCGACGAATCCACCGGACATCCTGGTGTGCGTGCAAGACTACAGAACGAAAGAGGAGATTCTTACCAAGGCACGCCACATGGAGAAGATCACCTTCGGCGGGCACTCCCCGGCGCTGTACCAAGACCTGGCCGCCCTTACGCTGGAGAAGAGGCGCATCTTCCGGCCGGTGACGGCGGAGCTGAGGCAACGCAACATTTCCTACAGTTGGGGGCATCCCTTCCGTCTGGTGTTTCGGCTCGGCAATGTCCTCCATCAGCCGCGCACCCTTCGAGATGCCTGCCGAGTGCTAGGCATGGACGAACCGAGAGTCGACGAAGAACCGGCGGGGGACAAATCCACGAACGAGGCGGGCCCAGGCCGCTGGCAGCAACAGCGGCGCAGACGCAGGCCGCGACGCCCCGCTGACACAGAGATTGCAGAAGGGCAGAGATCGGCGGTGGAGGCGGTGGCACAGGGCCTGGAGCCTGCGAACAATGGCTGACAGCCGGAGAAGCGACGCACTGGCGACACAGGGCTTAGTCGGTACGGGCTACACTGGCCCGGCGGCGGGGGCCCGCAAAAGGCGCTCCCTGGTCTTGCCTGACGATGCCACAGACTTTTCACCTACGTTGGGGCGCCGCGAGTGAGCAGACCTACCTGCGACGTCGCCACTGCTCCCATTCCACGGACTTTCCTTACCACGGGTCCAGAGGCTGTGAACCTGGACCTGGGACAATGATGACTCACATTTCCATGCCAGTTGGGGAGCGGGGTGGGGGAGGGATCCGGGTGGGGGGTGTTGAACAGAGGGAGTTTGCACTGCAGACAAGGGGGATCCGGGTGGAATGGTTGCTCCAGTTGAGCCTAGACTTGGGGGGGCTGTTGGGGTGGGGAAGGTTCTGGGGGGAAAGGGGGGAGGGTGGGTTGGGGGGGTCTTGGGGAGTGTGGGGGGAGGGGTGGGAGGGTTCTCCTTGTCCAGCAGGTTCGGTCGCCGAGGGTTGCCCTACCGCGACCCCTAGCGCAGCGTCTTCCACGTCCCGCGGGCCCACACTCACGGCCACCGGGCAGGCTTGGCTTTACTCGTACAATCCCGGATATGCCACGACACCTCATAGTGCTTACGCTTAACGTGCGGGGTCTCAACAGCCCGAACAAACGCAGGGCGATCTTATCCTATCTCGAGCGCTCCAAGGCGGACATCTGCCTCCTCCAGGAAACACACCTTGTGCGCAGCGACCAGCATAGACTCAAGTCCCGCGCGTTCCCGTGGCAGTTCTTTTCCTCTTCCCCGAAGAAGTCTGCAGGGGTGGCAATCCTAGTGGCTAAGTCCTTTGAGGGGAAAGTCCTCCAAAAAGAAGCCGAAGTTAGAGGGCGGCTCCTACTCTATAGCTTCCAACTCGCGGGTCACACCTTACTTGTGGGCTCAGTTTATGGTCCGAATGAGGGCCAGGAAAAGTTCCTGCACACAGCCCTGGAGACCGTCACAGCCACCACACACACTCACTTGCTGCTAGGGGGGGACCTCAACATAGTCTTTCATAACTCGGCTGATCGCTCGGGTCAGAGATCGGGTCAAGTAGGGGCGCTCTCTGCGGCAGGTCACGCACACCTGGCGGACCTGGGCCTCATCGACCTCTGGCGGCACACGCACCCCCAAACCACCGCCTACACGTACTACTCGGCTGCTCATAAGACATATGCGAGGCTAGACTATTTCCTGGGCTCTTCGCAGCTAGCGCTACAGGTAGAGAGCGTGGAGATACTACCGGCCTCGCTCTCAGACCACTCCCCAGTGGCGGCGACGCTTCGGGTGGGAGCCATGCCAGCACCACAACGGCACTGGAGACTGCGGGACGGTCTCTTACAGCTGCCTGACACCCAGCCCCGGCTCACGTTGGCGATCGACCGCTTTCTGGAGCACAACGCCAATGACGACACCACCAAGGCGACCCAGTGGGCGGCCCTTAAAGCGGTCCTGCGCGGGGAAATTATTTCCATTGCCACGGCCAACAACAGGGAAAGGGAGCTGAAACGAGCCGAGCTCTCCCAACGCGTGGCGGAATTAGAACAGATGCACCAGCGCACGGGGGCGTCCAGAGCGTGGCGTCAATTGTGCGCCGAGCGGAAAATGCTGGCGGCCTTGGACCAAGATGTTGCGGAATACGCCGCGATGCGCCTCAAGCACGCTTACTATACCGGTGGCGACCGTTGCGGGAGACTGCTGGCGAGTAGGCTTCGGGCGCAGACTCAGAGGCAACAAGTGAGCTCTCTCCGGTTGCCCAGTGGCGACCTGGTCACAGAGAACGCAGCGATTGCGACGGCGTTTGGCGATTTCTATGCGGCGCTCTACGACGCGGATCACCTGGACCCGGACGCCGGCCCAGCCTATTTGCGAGGCGCGGATCTCCCCACCCTTACCCAAGCCCAGGTGGACTTCCTGGAGCGGCCCATAGGCCTGGAAGAGGTCATTTCGGCCATTGCCCGCCTAAAAGTCGGGAAATCCCCGGGACCCGACGGCTATACTGCGGCGTTCTACAAGACCTTTTGCCAGCAACTTGCCCCCCTCCTGCGCGACCTATTCAATACATTTGACACGCCTGGCGCCATACATCCGGATCTGCTGGAGGCGTCTATCTCTGTTATTCCCAAACCGGGTCGTGACCCGGCAGTCTGTGGCTCTTACAGACCCATATCGCTACTGAACGTAGACCTGAAGCTCTACACTGGCATACTCGCGAGCCGCATCGCCCCCTATATGCAACAACTGATAGACCCCGACCAAGCGGGCTTTATCCCCCAACGGCAGACCAGCGACAACACTAAGCGGGTACTACACCTCATTGAGGCCGGATCGCGCACTAAACCCGGCTGCATGCTGCTCACCATCGATGCGGAAAAAGCCTTTGACAGAGTACACTGGCCGTACCTTGATCAGGTCCTCCGCCACTTCGGCTTTGGGGAGAAACTTCGCCACCGCATCTTCAACTGCTATCGCCGGCCCAACGCCGCGGTGCGAGTGAACGGTCATACCTCCCCGAGGTTCGACATTGGCAGAGGCACGCGCCAGGGCTGCCCGCTGTCACCACTTCTATTCGCATTGTACATGGAGCCGATGGCCCAGAGGGTGCGGCAACATGCCCTCATTTCCGGTATTAAATTTGGGGCCGACACGCACAAGATCAGCCTGTACGCTGATGACGTCCTGCTGTCCCTCACTGACCCGATGCGATCCCTGCGCGCTCTCTTTGTGGAGCTGCACACCTTCGCCCTAGCCTCGGGCTTCAAAATCAATGAAGCCAAATCTGAGGCCTTGAACATCTCACTGAGCCCGGAGGTGGCGGACGAGGTTAAATCGGAATTCCGATTCCAATGGTCGGACACTACCGTCCCATATCTGGGCGTTCGCCTAGCTCCTACTGTCCGTGGCACCGCGCGAGCCAATTATGAGGCCCTCACCCGCAAGCTCCGGGAGCAACTCCGGCGCTGGAAGCCACTTACGCTGTCGTGGTTGGGCAGAATTGCCGCAGTCAAAATGACACTGCTACCGCAGATTCTGTACCTGTTCCAGACGCTTCCTCTGAACCCCCCAGCGGGTTGGCTCCAACAAACCCAGTCGGAACTGTCACGGTTCATCTGGAACGGCCGGCGACCCAGATTCAAGCATGCTCTCGCCACCCTACCCCCCGCGAACGGGGGCGTCGGCGTGCCCGACCTTACTTTGTACTTCCAGGCGGCACAACTGCGCACCTTTGTGGAGTGGTTCCAGCTGGAGTCCGGCAAACACTGGCTCTTCCTGGACCAGGCAGTGGCCGGCCGCACCCTCCAAGGCGTGCCCTTCCTTCCGCGTCGACACCGTCCCCCTAACCTGTACGCCTCTGAAATCACCAGCACCGCCCTGCGAGTGTGGGACAGGGTAGCCGTGGCTAAGGGGCTGACCACCTTCCCCTCGCCCATGACCCCCATCTTTGAGAATCCAGCCTTCACACCGGGCTTGGACACCGGCGCGTTCACGACGTGGCGGACGACACCCTGTCGCGCGGCAGGACACATGTTCGACACCAAGGGCATTCTGCCGTTCCGGCAGGTCAAGGCAGATTACGGCGTGGCCGAATCGGAACGCTTGCAGTACCTGCAGGTGCGCCACTGGGTGCTCCACCCCTCGATCCAACCCGGAGCCCAACGGCCCCTCACACCTTACGAACGATGGCTGCTGACGCGCACCTCGGATAAGAAGTTGATATCGGACCTCTACCAGCAACTGCTCCTCACGCAAGCACACACCTACAATGCGGGCCAAGTCCGGTGGGAGAGGGACCTGGGGAGGCAGCTCACTAGGAAGGAATGGGAGGGGGTGTACCATAGAGCCAGACACTCGGCGCACCACACCGGCCTTACCGAGACTTTAACTAAGGTAGCAACATACTGGTACCACACCCCTGAGAGACTACACCACTGGGATGCCCGGATCAGTGACAGATGCTGGAGGGGATGTGGGGAACTAGGGACGCTGGAACACCTGCTGTGGAGCTGTAAGGCGCTGCGCCCCTACTGGGACCCTATCCTGGATCTTATAGATGCTCATCTAGACACACAACTGCCGCGCTTCCCAGCGTACATCCTACTAGGCCTCCCAAACGCACTCATGTATCCTCTGAAATCCTGGCGCGGGCGCCTGATTGCACTGGCGCTTGGGGCTGCGGTCCAAAACATTGTGGCACACTGGAGGGCGGCCCACGCTCCGCAACAACTGGGGTGGCTTCACAGACTGTGGGCGATCCTGGGAATGGAGAAACTATCGCTGGCAGCGTCAGGGAGGGGGGCGGACTTTGCGGAACTCTGGCGACCGTTCCTCGCCTTGCTCACCGGGGAGTTTCGGGAGGTGAGCTGCCCGCGCTACCTGCGTCTGCTACGCTTAGCCGAAACACCTCTCCCGGATCCCAAAACACGTACCCGTAAGCGCACGGACCCCCACGCGAGTGGCGTCCACTGACTGCTGAGAGTGGCTCGCGACCTAGAGCTGGATTACGGATATGGACAAGGAGAAGGGAGGGCTGGGGTGGGGTGGGTGGTGGGGTTGTTTACAGTTCTTTGTTTCTCGTGTTTTTCTCACAATGCACTAGCACTGACCAGCTTGCACCGTTGTAGCACCTCTTAAGACGCGGCCGGCCCATTGGGTTGTAGGCGGCTTGCTGTGTTAATAAGATGATGTACCCGCTGGCCCTATGATGGGTATCCGCGGGGTCGCTGACCCCGGCCTCCCTAGAACGGTGGCGGCCCTTACAGAAGTACATGAGGTGCATTTTTTCTGCCTATGCTCAATAAAATATTTAATACATAAATTGCGACCTGCTGTTCAGTAGGCAAGCCATTACAACAGGCATGCATAATAATATGCTCGGAGGTCTGGCACCCCCAGTCCCCTTACGTGTTTCCAACTGTAGTTTTTTGAGACTCACCCTTCTTCTGCCTGCCCCCCAGATTTGGTCCAAGAGTGCAGTATCCAACGTATGAAAAAGGGCCGGAGGAATTATGATCGGCAGGTTAGTGAAGTAATATAGGAGTCGGGGGAGGACCGCCATCTTTGACACTGCCACGTGGCCCATCGACAAGAGTGGGAGGGAGGTCCAGAAAGCGATGTTCGAGCGCAGTCCCGTATTGCCCTGTTGAGATTACCCTCCAACATATCCGTGTGTGATCGGTATATGTGGATGCCTAAGTATTTGAAAGCGGGTTGCGCCACTGGCAGCCTATACAGACCAAAGTCAATCATTTCAGGGCCTGCGTGGTTTTGAAAAAATGAGGCATTGGATTTCGAATCATTCATAGCAAGGCTAGATATGTATTCGAATGATGCAAATATTCTAGGTATAGGGTCTAATTCTCCCAGGAGGTCTTGACCATAGACAATTATATCATCTACACACGCAGATATCAAACGTATTCAGTTGCCCAATGGTATCCCGATGTGATTAGCTTCCTGTTTCATCTGGAGTGCCAGCAGTTCCACCACTAACACAAACAACAGTGGTGATAGGGGACATCCCTGGTATGTGCCTTTGTATATTGGGTACTTGCTCGATATATGCCCACCTGTCCATACCCTGGCTGTGGGGGCTTAATACAAGAGACGTTACCAGTGAATGTATACTGGGTGTAACCCAAACCTCGCCACAGCCTGAAACATATATTCCCATGAGAGTATGTCAAATGCTTGTCGAAGATCGAGTGCTATGCAGCCAGCATTTGCTTAATGATCTGGATTGGTTGCCATTATTTGGTGGAGTCGTCTGATCTTTAGGGACGTGCGGCGTGCAGGTTGGAATCCACATTGATCTATGTGTGTCAGTTCATGTAAATAGGGGAGGAGCCTGTTAGCTAATATTTTACTTAATATTTTATATTCAGTTGCTAGCAGTGAGATCAGGCGATATCTTGTGATATACATGAGATCTCTCACTCATTTGGGAAGTGTGACTACTAGCACTTGCTTGGTAGTGTTAGGGAGGCTGCCTAGTGCCAGTGAGGTTCTAGAAGACCTGTTACTTGTCACCGCACTGTCTGTATTTGTGACACGTGTTCCTTGTGCTGAGGTACAATTTCTGCCAGAGTTTCACTATTAACCTTCACCTTTGATGCTAGCTTAGCATTATCGCCTTAAGCAACATGAAGTCAGCGGTGAGCGAGCCAATCTGTTGCTCTATCACCCTTAGGGACTCTTTGATTTCCTGCAATATTAGATCCAGCTTGTCCTGAGTCACCTTTTCTTCTGTAGGCAGTGCACAGGAGAGTGAGGGGGAAACGCAGGGTGTTCTTGCTCTTCTGTGGACTGTGACCTAGGGGCAGAAGCCTCCTGTAGCTACCCTTTTGAATGCCCCATATCTATTGATGTCTATCCCACCAGATCTGCTATTAGCGATGGAGTGGCATTGCTGTTGTGACTTCAGATTGGAGTTGTGCCAGACGTGTCTGGGCCGTCGCTTGCAGTGCAGGCACCCGGATAATCTTGTGTCTGAATTTGAGGCCCTCAATACGCAGTCCAAAGGACAGTTCTTTTCAGATTTCTTCCAGTGGTGTTAGTTGCGACCTGCCTCCCACACTAGGCTCCCTTACATGGATGTGTGTGCTAGTGCATTGCTACGTGGTCTAGGCGCACAGTGTTCTAGGTGCAACGCATTGGATATTTCCTGATAATTCAGTGTCCTCAACAATTCCCAGTGCACCGCCTCTGGTATCCTCTTACATGTTCAGATGTTTAGGAAGTCTTCATGGATCTCCCTGTGTTAATTGTTGGAGCTGGTGGGTAGATAGCTTGATCTTGTTTAGGGGTCAACAGAAATGGTGTCGTACAGCACAACGTTACAGAGCCCCAACCCACTCACCGCTGGGCTGATTACAGTATTCACTATCGCAGGTCCCAGACTCATCAAAATAGATGGGCAGCAGAGCCAGGGTCAGGGTGATTGGTAATAACCCATGTGCAGGCATCGTCTCCCACAGTCACACCTCCCGGCACCTCCACAATGTGCTATTGGCTTCTGGTTTTGTCTGCCCGGGTCACAACGGACACAACTGTTGTGGGGGTGGTGTAGGGGGGAAGTGTCCAGCAGCTGCGGCTATAGCAAGAAGACAGGCATTGTCTCTCTAGGCCAGTCTCGCCATTGCGACCCCCCCCACTCTAGTGTGAATGGCACTCGTGGCGCACCACCTCCCGGCCTGGTGGTCCGTTCTTCGTCCGATGCTCCCAATGTAATGCGACCCATTCTCTCTACTATAATCAGTGGCCTGTTGGGCGCTCAGGGCAGTCTCTGTGTGGATCCCCATGCATAGGAGGGGGAAGGTGAAGAGGGGCAGAGAACTATACCTCCGTCTAGGTGTGGGCTGTTTTGTACTGTTAACACTAAGTTTTTGTCTTGTTTTTTGCAGCTAAAGAAAACCTGTGGTCTGAGTGGAGCTAGCAGCCTATGACCCACTTCGTGACTACATATTTCTTAGCTTCATCATTGATGCTGCACCTGTGGTGCTGATGCCTCACTAATTTATCTACTGTGTCCACACATTTTATAAGTCTAGAAATAATTTGGGACTGAGCGTTGGGTTAAAGGTAACTAAATCTTCTGGAATTGTCTGTATCCCTTCTTTGATCAGCAAGAACACAAGGTGGACTTTGTCGGACACAATAGAAATGCATCTCCCATGTCCCAAGATTTATTTTATTTTTTTGACTAGTGTGCTGTTCTGGCTAGTGAGCACCATTAGTGCTGAATGGTTTAACTTTGATTGGCATTTGGGAGCATATCTCCTGCCCGTTCAAGCACACATTCAAGTGAGAGAGGTACATCTGCAAAGGCGACAGTGTGTATCCGCTGCCTCAGCCATGTGGACTGGGTGTACAAAGCGTGCTATTTGCTTTCAAAAACCAAACAATGGTATGGCCGAGGTCAAACAATGGAAGAGATGCATGTGGAGAGTCGGTGTCCAAGTACCATTGATCCTCAGTGGAACTTGTGGAGTGTATTGGCTCTAGGCTTGGCAAGGGAGTCATTTGAAGATTAGTCTTTCAATTATGGGCATGCACAAATCTCTACTTATCACTAAAAAGTCTCAAGATACCAGGCAAGGTAACAATAAAAAGAAGGGCATTAAGAAGAACAAGAGGGTAGGCATGCCTTCTTCTCTGTAGTTTTTAAATCTATTCTCCTGGAATGTAGATGTTTGGCAACACTTGATAAAGGAGAAACCCACAATGAAGCTTGCTGGACCTGACATAGTTGGCTTGATTGTCACTCACCTTTTTGTCTTCCATCCTCCTGTTTTTGCTGACTTCGTTTTTAGGACTCAGTGGTGAAGTGCTTGTGCTCTCTCCTTTAAAGCTGGTAGCATTGGCGCATTTAATTTACTTTCATATCCCTAGTACAGTGGTACTGCATGTACAGGCTTGTAAATTAAAAGCTATTAGTGGGCCTCCAGCACTTACTGGGCGGCACACTTAAGTAGTCTTGTAAACATGTATCAGGACTACCATTGCAACCTTTGTGTACAGTCTTAAACTACCATTTAGACATGGAAAAATAAACCTTTTCCAGGTCTACACCTTTCTTTTCAATACATATAAGTCACCCGTAGAGTAGGCGATAAACATCCCAGAGAGCAGGGTGCACTTTATTCAAAAAGTTGGATATGTACTTTAAAGTTTTACATGTAGTGGAACACTCTTGCCTTCATTTTTCACTATTGCAAGGCCTACTTCTCCCATAGGAAAACATTGGGTTACCTTATTAGATTTAATAAGTGCTAAAATTCAATAGGGAGTATGTAGGATTCTCAGGTTTGGTGTCTAAACAATTGCAATTTAAAGCCTTTTTAAAGGTTAAGTCAGATTTTAAGTCACAATTCTGAAAATGCCACGTTAGAAAGGTAAATAAGAAAAAATGGGCCTGTGTCTCTACTTCTTTACAAGCTCTTATAATTTCTGCTTTATAGCCAAACACATTTCTTTATGTTTGTACCGGTATTTTATTTCTACCTTTTTCCCTCATATGTTTATACTTTCATTTAGTTGTTTTCTTTTTGTGTGTAAAGGGAATTGGTCCACAATTTTAAACAATACATATATACATACATTCAAAAAAGCTTAAAAAAACTCATTTACATTCCTCAAATTAAGACATACTATAAATACTACATCACAGTACACAATTATATGCAAAAAGCTGAATGGGCATAAAATTATAACCTTGGGTATAGGTTATAGTGAATAAATCAGTATCATAGATTCTTAGAAAAAATATCTATATATCCGTCAGAGCACAATGGCATTCATCATATAGTCCATCAAAATTGAAGTTAATTCTAAATTTAATGACATGCAAGTTTTTAAATCCTTATTCTTCTGTGCTCTTTTGTTGGCACAAAAAAAAATGAAAGTATAAACATATGAAGTAAAAAGGTATAAATAAAATACTGGTACAAACATAAAGAAATGTTTTTGGCTATGAAGCATACATGATAAGAGCTTGTAAATAAGTTAAGGTTCAGGCAAATCTTTTCTTATTTATGTATACAGCCCTGCCGAGTCCTCGTCCCTTGCGGCCAAACTCCTTAATCTCTACAAAACGTTTAGAAAGGTGGCATTTTCATGCCCTAACCATGTAATGCTTGTATCATGTGTCCTGTGTCACATGACCAGGTGAAGCCGGCAGATGGTCTTTGTGACTTGTTCCCAGACAATAAAACAAAGAGGGAATACGTGTTGACAAGATAGGCTTGTAGGAAGGTGGAATAAACTGTAGTGATGCTGATTGTTCTTCACAATGCAATGCTCTAACAATATCCCATAGATGGTCCTAGGATTCACAATAATAAATACTTGGCTCAATCCTGGTAGTGTTACAGGCTTTACCAGGGGAACATGTTTTAAGCATGTTAAAGTACCAACATGGAAGATAAGCAATTGAAACAACTCAAAAGAAATCCAACACCAATGTATAAAAATAAAGCAGATTTTTATATAAATTGAGACACCAAAATGAAGTAAATCAGATAAGTGTAACCGAAAATATGGATTTTAGAAGAAATAATAAATCACTGCAAATCAATTCTGCAAAGCTTTAGCATTGCAGTCTTTGAGAAAAAGCACTTGTGTCAATCGGTCACTTGCAGGTTGTGTTGCCTGGAACCCAAGGCGGGTAAAGGTGACGCAGGTGCCAAGCCACAACAGTCAGTGTGAATTAACCTGGCTTGAGAAGCCTGCGTGCAGAGTTGGGGAGCTAGTTTTACCACTTACATGGTGCTGCTGAGGAAACAGGTGCAGAAAGTCAGCAACAAGACCACTCACAGTTTAAGATGAAGATGTTGTAGTGTTGCCTTGAGAAGCAGCAAAGACTAAAAGTGGTATTAGCGAGACTGGCCACCTACAAACCTTGGCAGCGGTAAGCTTTCAGCGGGAAGATGATTCGACATCCGGATGTCCCAGGGCAATGCAGTAGTCGGCTATAACTTGCTGATCAGGACTACCTATCCCACAATGCACTGGGACCATCAACTTTTCGGCAGTCCCCTGAAGGGTCCAATGCAAGCGATTCTTTGTTTCCAGTATGTTGTTTTTACTTGCGGTGTGCAGTGATCTAGTGTCACTAGTCCAGGGGAGTAAAGAGTTGCTTTTGGTTCTCAAATCGGTCCCACTGCTTGGGGGAACATGTCATTGGTCCGAGATGAGTCATAGTCATGCAGTTCCAGGAAGGTTGCCTGAGGTGCAAGGTACCCTGCCTTTGGTTCATGCAGCTCCTCTTCTTGCAGACTCAGGTCACTTCTGTGTCTTTTGTTGCAGGTCAGATCAGAACTGAGGTGCTGGTGTTAGGGGTGGCCCTTAACTCCTAGTGTTAGGGGTGTTAGGGGGGTGGGAGCAAGTAGCCAATGGGCTACTAGCCCCAGAGGCTAATCTGCCCCTGATGTGATCAGATGGAGGGGGTCACCTTTATTACCCCAAACCCTTTATTCTACCACTTCTAAAACTGTAAGAAACATTTGCTTGCTGTACAGACCAGGTAGCCCACCCTAGAGGTGAGGCTAGCCTACTGTGGGTTTACACCGCTTGACTATAACATTTTTCCACCTGCCTAGGTGCAAATGTCCCTGGGGTAGGGGGGAGGCTGTTTCCTCCTTTGGGAGGCACTCTGGTTACATCTCACAGGCAGTGTAAGCTTTGAAGCTCACCACCTTAATGTGCAGATTCATTAGTTGTCCTGTTAGGGAGGGAGGAGTGACCTTTTTCCCATCCAGGTAATTGTTTCTGACTCCTGGGTTACTTCACACCCCTGAGCAGGGGGTCAGATTCCTGTTTTGTCAGCGGCAGCCACGGGCTACCCGCTAGAGCACCGGAGAGGCTAGGGCAACCAGTTGAGCAACCTCCAAAGTAGCCACCCTGGGGCCATGCCACATTTCCCTTGATATGAGAATCATGTCAGGGTTGAGGAGGCACATTGCTTGATACCTAATGTAACATATTGTGGTTGTAGCATAATGGAGATGGTGACCTGAGTTTGCCCGGGTGCTAGCCTTTGTTATCCTATGGATAGCTGATCACTTAAAGTAGCCTTTATCAGAAAAGGTCATGTATATTGTGCCATGCTTACTGGGCTCAGGATACTTCCTTAGCAGTGACTGGCATATATTAAAAATATTGGTTTGGCCTTGCGACACATGGTGAGGACAAAGTTGAGTTCAAGCAGTTTACACTGCTTTTAAAGTCTGTGATGGCAGAACTGCTGTCATCTGTTTACTTGGACCACTCAGGGTGGCAAAAATAGTGCTTCAGGCCCGGGTGACCCCGTTAACACCCATACCCTGAGTACCATTGATACCATATACAAGAAACTTTTTAAAGGGGTTAAAGATTTTGCCAATTGGGATAACCAATTCACATGTACCATTTTTAGGGAAAGAGCACTGGCACTGGGGACTGGGCATCAGGCTCCAGAGCACTTTCAGAGTCATAACCATCAACATTGAAACAAAAAGTAGGGGGGGCATACAAAAAGGGCCCTTTCCTACAAGGCCCTCTCTGACTCTCTAGGGGAGGAGCTGTCACCTACCACACTTGCAATCTCACATATAAGTACACGGATGGTGTACTGCGAAGAACACAACAGAAGGGGGAGGGGAAAGACTGTGTTAAAAAAGTACCTTCACTCACCCTAGGGTGACATGCTTCTAAGCATGTGCGCAAAATCCGTTCCGCTCGTGGATTTTGCGTCGCGGTCTCGCACAAAAAAAACCGCGAACACGCAAAGCACCCCGCGAACACGCCAAGCGCCCTGCGAACACGCAAAAATAAAATAAAAAACCCGCAAATTCGCACAAATTCGCGAATTTTGCGGATCACGAATTCGCAAATCCGCAAATTCGCGAATTCGCAAAATTCGCCCATGCTTACATGCTTCATCATTGGGTCTCCTCTTCGCACTGAGAGGAGCGTGAGGTGTTTTATGTAATCCAATCTAGGGTTTTAGCAAGGGGCAGAGCGCAGAACAAAAATAATAAATGTGTGTGAATTAAAATGATCTCCTGGTGAGTGGGAATAATCTTTATTAATCCGCCCAATGGATAGATTTAAACTAAGCTAAGTGAAATAGGGATATGAATGTTCCCCTATATTAAGATCTGGTCAACATGTTTCTGCCTCTAAAGACCAAAAGGTTCTTGCCATTCATAAGGCCCACGCTATATGTCACTCTGCTCCACATGTGTTGAAAATAATAATCATAAATACAGGAGCTCCGCTATAAGGTGGTTATAGCGGAACACCCGTAACAGTTCTCCCCTTCCAGCTCTTCGGAAACGCAGCGGTGGAGACTATTGAGAGTCCTGTTATCTGCAATAAGGGACTGATGAAGGTGATGGATGCCTAGTTGTTTAAAATGCATCTTGTGGACCTGATTAGATGCTTTTACCACTTGCAAACCCCATACCAGTCAAAGGATGGTGCTTATGATTATTATTTTCAACACAAGTCGAGCAGAGTGACATCTAGCTTGGTCCTGATGAATGCCAAGAACCTTCCTTGTACTTATATGTGAGACTGAATGTATGGAGTGGTACCGTTGAAGGTAATAATTACTCCTTTAAGACCCCCTATTGTGAGCTACCTACCACACTTGCACATCACAACACCTCTGCATGAGCACACTCACAAGCTGTTTGACACTAGGCTTTTGTGCCCCCAAACAAGCTGGGGCCAGGGCATGGAGGCAGAAAAATTCCAAGCACATCTGGGGAATGGAAACCTTCAGAACCATCTTCTACTCGAAAGCTGGTACCACATATACATTTCAGACCCTGAGGCTGAACTCTTCAGAACACGTCTGGGCCTGTTGAAGACTCACAAAAACTACTGTACTGCCCTGCTGTAAGAAGGACCGCTACTCTGTCCAGCTATCCTGCCACCTGAGTGAAAAGGACTGGACCTGCATCTTGAAACTAGGGCCTCCAGAGTAACTTCAAGGGCTAGTTGGATCGCCTTCTGATTGGAGCCTCAGGGAGAGAATAGGTTTCAAGCACCTTGATCCCAGCAGAAGAAATCTTTCTGTTGTGAGTCTTGTCTATCAAGTGGTGCCACCCCAGTCCTGGATCCTTGGAAATGGGCCTGAAGATGCACTGCCAACCCAGCGGTAGTCCATGGGCAAACCAATGTAATGCAGCACATTGCCTTGCAGCACTGCATCAGGGCCGCCACTGTTCAATGCACCCCCATCTCAGGACTATGCATTGCAACCCCAGAGCTCCTCATAACCACCTCTGTGCAATGCATCCTCAACACAGTACTCCACATTGTATCTTGCACCACTCAGCAACCAGGATTTAAGGTATTTTGTTCAGCAGATCTAACTTGGTCCCTGCATCCGGCCATTGACGTCAGCCTGAACTTCTGACCTTGTCCGAGCCTGATGCGACCAGAGAACCACAGTTGGCACTTTGTGCTTCTAATCACTATTTTTACCTAAACCTTTAAAATTGGAAATCTCGGGTTCTTCTGATTGGATTTCTGTTGTTTTGTTCTCAAATAATTTTTAAAATGTTACTCTGTTTCTATAAATTGGTGTGGGATTTTTCCTCTGCTGTGTTTTTACTTTATTACTGCTTGAAGTGCTGCAGCAACAGTTACACATTGCCTATAGGTTAAGCCTGACTGCTTCTGTGCCAAATTACCAGAGGGTTAAGTACAGGTTAATTTGGGGTTTGCTTGGTTCACCCTAACAAGCATTGTGGTTGCACCTTAACTAGGATTTCACCCCCTCAACCAATACATTTCCTACAGAGCTAATATTGAAACATAAGCTTTTTTTTTATAGAAAATGTGGTCGAATGAGTTTTGGCATATTTTAGGATACTGTTGTTAGCAAATCAGTTAACTTCCTGCCAATGGTAATAATCGAGTAAAGTCTGTAAGAAATTGGGTTACTGGTTGAAGAGGGTAAAACCTTGCTCAAGCAGGAACCACAATCCTTGTCAGGGTGAAGTAACAAGCAACCTTAAAATAGCCTTGCTTAGCCCCCTGGTAGCTTGGCACAGAGAAGTCAGGCTTAACTTAGAGGCAATGTGTAAATCATGTATGCAGCACACAAACAGTAATAAAGTGAAAATACAGCATAAGAAAAATCTACACCAATTTAAAAAAACAGTTATTGGACACCAAAATGACAAAAATCCAATCAGTCGAAGTGTAGATATGTAATTGTAAATATCTCAGTAAAATAGAGCAAAAAGCATAAAGTGCAAACTGTAGATATCTGATCATGTAGGACTGGGACAAAGTCACAAGTTTAGGCTGACTGGGATGGAGCATGGGCTGGATTCACAGACCCAATTCGGCCTGTGGAACAAGAATACTTTGAAGACCCGTTGTGGAGCCTTGCGAGGTCCCTTGTCGAGGAAGCATAGTGTTACTGAGGCAATGTGTTGGTTCTAAGGAGTTGCGAAGCTGTAACGGAAGGCCCTTCATCATCGTTAAGGATTCTGTTGGTGAGGGTTGGTAATGTGGAGTCTTGAGACAGTGACAGTTCTGATGCGGGCTGCATGGTCAATGCAGAGTCCTTGTGCTGAGAGAAACCTCTCAGCAGAAGCGATGCATCCGTTCTGCTTGGGACTACACCGTGCTGCAAAGGGGCTTCCACGGCTCTGCCAGATCCACAGATGGGCTGTCAGAGCACTTCAGGCCCATTCCAAGGGTCCAAGATTGGGGAGGCACCACATGGCAAGATAGGACTTACAGAAGGCAGAGTCCAGATGCTGGCAGCAGTCCCCGTCAGAATGAGTCCAGCAGAGTGGCAGTCCTTTCAGCTGCTCAGCAGTCCTTTCTCCTGGCAGAATTTCCACAGGTACTAAGTGTACTGAAGGGTTGCTGTCTGAGGTCTAATTTTTATACCTGGGCCTTCCTTTGACGTGGAAGATGCATTTGGAGGTTTTCCTTTGAAGTCCACAGGCTTCCTGCCTTCCCTGCACTGGATCTAGACTAACTTCATAGGGTATGCAGCCCACTGTGACGAGGCAGGGAACAGTCTATGCATGTTTAAGTAGGGCTGTGACCAGCTCTGCCCTCTTATCCTGCCAGTAATGGCACATTCAGGCAGACCTAAGCTCTCTATTGTGTGTGGCTGTCTAGCAGGAATACACAAAGCCAAACTGTCAGCTACACCAAGTCATGTGACCCAGATACAGGCTTCAGGCACTAGGGTCCTCATTATGATGCGTATTACACATTACAATGCATGCAGTCTGAGGCAGCAGCCGGAATGATCAACCAATGCCTTCCGACGGTGAGCTCATCGGTCGGTTGGAAACTCCTCAGAATTCCTTGATGACGGCGTTTCCGCCGTCAGAATTATGATGTTGGTTTTCAAAAGGCTTTACATGTCTGCCTTTCTGACATGGAAAGGCTGTCAGAAAGAGACATTGGGGGCCCCAAGCAGGGCCCCCTTCTTCCCTGGCCCTCCACATCTGGGGTTGGGGGGCATCTATGGTGCCCTCCTGAAGATCCCTGCACCTTGTGAGCCACACGGTGCAAGGATGTTCCCAAGCTTCATTTCTCAATGGGAGCTTGTGCTCGGGCGGTTCCTCCACCGAAACAGTGTCAGTCGGAGGCAACTCCGACCAACATTGTAATAAGGGCTTAAATGTCTAAGGCAGGAGAATGGCAACTTTCCAAAACTGGCACTTTCATAATTGTGATTTGAAATCCGAATTTACCATAAGAGAGAATTTTTCATTAAAATTCCAAGGCCACCAAATATGATCTGATTTCCTGTTTCCATTTGGAAGTTACAGCTTAATAATGTAGTAAGGTAACTCCAATGTTATTCTATGGGAGAGGTAGGCCTTGCAGTAGTGAAAAAACAATGTAAGATATTTATTACCAGGACATGTAAAACTTTAAATTACATTTCCTACATCTGAAATATATTGCACTCTACCTTGTGAGCTGTTAGGGCCTACCTCACGGATGACCTATATGTAGTAAATAGGAAGGTTTGGGACTGGAAGACGGTTTATTTTGCCAGATCAAAATGGCAGTTTACAACTGCACACACAGGATGCACTGGCAGGCCTTAGACATGTGTAACAACCAGTAGTAGCATTTAATTTACTGGCTCTGGGCACACTTAGTACCATTTTACTAGGGACTTGCATTAACATTAAATGCTCCTATTCCACAAATTTTAGGAGAGCACAAACACTTTAGCACTGGTGAGCAGTGGTAAAAAGTGAAAAGTCCTAAGATCAACAAAAAAAAGATCAGCGAAAATAAGTGGGGCAAGGGAAAATGGTTTGGGGGAAGACCACCATGGGGCTGACATCTAACTCTTCAAACTTTGTTGATTGAACAACAATTAGGAAAGTTGTCATTTATATGAATTTTATTCCACTAATTCATCTCACTGGATGGCAGTCTTGGAGTTCTATTTACATTTTGACCCTCATCAAAATGTATATCCACCCCTCACCTGAAGAGAGGTTTCAGATCATTTGTGCCTATAAAGTTTTTATTAGTGGCAGGGAAACAGGAGAAATTGTCTTTATTAAGAGGTCTTATTGGCAATGCTTTGTGAGTCTTCTTCGTTGGTTGAAATGGCCAGTTATCTAAAGTGCCAGACACCACATTGCACTAGAAGTCTAGTAGTGCTCCAGAAAATAATATCTAGCAATAAGGGAAAGTATTTGACACCAGAAAGAACCTTCCAGTGTTCAGGCCAGGAAGCAAGGCAAGAGCTGGACAATGATAAGCAAGAACTGGAGAAGGCAACTGGACTCAAAATAGACTACGCTTTTGTAGGGTTAAACTTAATGTAAGATCATTGAAAAGAGGTTTGGCCAACTTGGCTTGGGAGTAAAAATATCAGAACAATCAAAAAGACATGTAATGACTTTTAATAGATAGTTATAGATACATTATTGTATATATAATATGTATTGTGGTTGTGGAAATGCTGAAATAAAAATAATTTGGTAATAGTAGCTCATTCCACATGCAGCATTACTGGATCCCAACATGCGTGAAGGATGTCCCCTCACAATGAACAGGGTTGGCTTAACAGTGTCAGGACCCATATTGGAGGCAATATGGTGCCTGAGTGTGTGCCCTCTTCCAGGTAGATGAGAAAAAACCCAAATCATGGTGGGAAACTGCATAGCTACAGAGAGCTTGTGCCCAATAGGAGACTTGACCAGAGACTGCGGAGCAGTCTAGGGGGCCATGCCTGGTCGTGGCATTGGAAGGTATTCCTTACAGTCTTGTCCTGAGAGGTTTCTTCAACTGGACATTGCCTATAATTTAGGTTATGAGGTGACTGGAATGATGCTCACAAATTGGTAAATTTCACCGACCTCCATCTCTACACAAAGAATAAAGAAGCTTTGTTTGAGCTTGCTGGAAAACCTGTAGGCTCTCGCTCTATGTGCCTCAAATAGAACAATCAATCAAGCTAATCCTATTATTTAAGCTTGATTTTAATCATTATTACCTTTATTTGAAACAATTGATGGACGATCATTTGCATTTACAACCGCGGCCCCAATTTTTAAACCTATTTTTCAGTTAAGGTCTATGCAGTTTTTGGTGTTGCTTAAACAAATGGGATGGGGTGCAGATTCCAGGGCAAGACTACAGAAATAGAGGTTATTCCCAGAAGTCAAACAATCATACTCTTTTTCCTCCAGTGTATGAGCTGAATTTGGTAAACCTTTGGGCAATCTTAATGCTTTGTTTTAGTCAACATCACAAGTTACTAAAGGTGAACTTGTAATGAGGTACCCATTTTTAGATGTCTACTTTACACCTTAAGTAAGAGAAACAAGGAAAATGTCTGACAAAGAAATGCCGTTCATTAGATGTTTTCCACAATCAGAGGAAGTACACATTGGAGACATGTTACTAAGATCCAAGTACAAATTATCATTTCTGACACAAACAGAGCATAATTTGGCAGGCAATGGTTATTAATATCAAAAATTGCCAAAGAAAGTAACATTAAAAATGGTTGGTGCCTTACGAAGTCATTGTCCAGCCACCACATTAACATGACAATTCAGTCCCCGAAGACAAATGAGTGGCAGACATCAAACATCTTTATGTTTACATGTTATCATAAATCGACATAGAATAGTCCAATCACAAAGATGAATTAAAGATAATCTAGTAGCCATTTATTAGACTAATTATAACTGCAATTTATGCCCTGATAGACTGTACAGGGCAATTTGTAGTGTTGATTTACTTTCTTTGTCCTCCTGCCTGTGACCTTTAGTAACCTCTGATTTAAATGATGTAACTTTATCTATATGTTATAGATTCTCTCTTCCTCATGCTTTGTTCAAGAAATTGGATCCTGGCAATTCATCCAAAAGCAGGGTGATCATTTTATTGGAATGTGCTGGCAAAATCTTTGCCCAGGAATATTAGGAAATTTGAAAGATCAGGCATATGCTTGTAATCTTATCCCATTTTCTCAAACTGCATTTTCATTAGCAGTGACTAGAACAATTTTTTAGGAAAAGATGAGGCTATTTTTGTTTTATTGACTATAAATCCCCCTCAACATTATTGATCAAAGCATACTTCAGAAAAGGCTACAAGAATGGGGGATTCCACCTCTGATATGGAAGGCCAATCTAGGCCAGAATTCACAATTGTATTTTAAAAGCTACGTAAACAGCGGTCTTTTGTAAAGGTGCATACTGTTAATCCTATTTTTTAATTTATACCCGGCTAACTTAGGTGTCACTTTTTCAAAGCTCAGATTTTTCTCATAAACTAGCAAGCTATGCCCTTTCACTTCTACAGTTGCAGACAATACCTGTACCATGCAATTGGTGTCCAGTGCTCACTTAATTCTTTATACCATTGTAATAAATCTATAATCTTACACTAAATTCAAAATAATCTGCTATGGTGAGTTTTGGATCGGCATCTTCAGAAGATGGTCAGTGGGTGACTTTATTATTGAAATAAATATATGAACAAGGGTGCATGTCTGGCGACTGAAACGCGTCATTTGAACCTTTGATGTGTGAATAAACAACACTTATCTTGAACATTGCCCACGGAGTCTGTATCCTGGTGTTGCGCCGATCCTTTGGATGGACAAGCTTTGGGATTTTGTGACATACATACATATATATATATATACATAAATATATGTATATATATATATATTCACTGAAAAAACCATATGTTTCACACACGTTATAGTTAGAAATTAGCATTTTAAAAGCCTTTGAAATTCACTGAAAAAACCATAGGTTTCGCACCAGTTATAGTTAGCTGGTCATTTTACTCATACAAAAACCTATGAAATTCCCCTGTTATAGTTAGTTCAGCTAACTATAACTCGCGCGCCCGCAATGCACTGCTGATGACGTCACATATTACATGTGGACAAAAAAAGGGCACTGGGCTGTTCCTAGAGGAAGGAAGGAGGGAACAGTCACTAAGGTGCAAAGGCTAGTGCTCAGTGGAGAGCTAACCCTGGGTATCCAATTTGTTGGATATAATGGCCTCACACACCATTACGAGTGTCATGCTTCATCATAGGCAATGCTCCTCGTTGGGCAGGGGGTGCAATGCCCATATCGGAGATATTTTATCCAACTGCCTATGGGTGAAGTGTGGGTGAGGGGCCAGGACAGAGTAGATGGTGTGGGTGAGGATAAAATGAGGCACAAGGTACCGGAAAACAATTTTATTCTGGTGGTCCTCTGTCGCAAATAAAATCAAGAATAGCCGGTAATCGCTGGAACTTAGGTTTCCATTGCCGATACAGTACTAAGGTGTGACTGGTGTGGTCAAAATGTTTCTCGCTTCAAGTTCACTGACTGCGATTCTTCAGGACCTAATGAAAAACTACTATCTACAGAAGCATGACCTACAATAGTATCAGTTTATAAACAGCACATAAGTTGTACTACCTGTTTAACACCTGCTCTTGCCTAAAGTGGGGGACAAAAGAGATCGTTACCACAGGTAAGTGACAACATGTGAACTCTCTAGTGACTGTAAACACACTGTGACATTGTGACATACTAGTGATAAGTGTGGCTAGTATGTGGCTAAAAAACAATGTGGAAAATCCAAAATGGATGTGTAAAACCAATAAAAACAATGGGTTGCAGCAGCATTCATAATGATGGAGTATCCGAAGCAGTAGGAGTAACTGGTGTAATGCACAGTTCCTCATTGAGACCAGGTACTTGCTTTTATCGCCTGGCAATGGGTGCTACCTGCAATTTAGAAGCAAGTCATGTACATGAACGCTACTGGCGCTAACTGCGAGGCCACCATACACCCTAATACCCTTATACCCTTATCCCCCCTCCCTAGCCTCAATCATTATGGCTTCTCCCCTGATGTCAGACCTACCGGGTACTGTTGACACCCTTTCACTCTAACTTTTAGGTGAGTAAAATTACTCCTACTTCTTCAGATACTCCATCATTATGAATGCTGCTGAAACCCACTGTTTTTATTGGTTTTACACATCCATTTTGGATTTTCCACATTGGTTTTTAGCCACAGGCATAGGCAGTTGGATAAAAGATATCCAATAAAGAGCCCCTCTTTGAGGTGTGCCCGTTGGGCATTGCACCGCCTGCCCAACGAGGAGCATTGCATATGATGAAGCATGACACTCACAAGGGTGTGTGAGTCCATTATATCCAACAAATTGGATAGCCAGGGTTAGCTCTCCACTGAGCACAAGCCCTTGCACCTTAGTGACTGTTCCCTCCTTCCTTCCTTTAGGAACAGCCCAGTCCCCTTTTTGTTGTCCACTTCTTCCAGGCCGAAGACTGTGGCTGGACCTTCCATTCTATTTTCTTGAGTGGTAATTTAAGCCCTACTGGATCACAATTGATCCCCATCTTCCCCTCTCTTTTGTTACAAGTCACATATTACATCACTCATGACATGGTCAGTGACATCACTCATGACATCACTCATGACATCTCAAATTACATCCCTGATGACATCACTGATGACATCATCCGGTGAATGTGTCTCTTTCTGAAAAATAAATACATATTTTTTATATATGTGTATCTAAAGGTCGATGGAAGATTGAATGGGTAAATAAGTCTCTAAAAGGATGTTTATTTTTGTAAAATTGATTGTACAACTGACTTAGTAGGTATATCTTAGTGAATAGGTGTATTAGCGAGTAACCTTTAAATATTTAAATATCTGTATCAGTGTCTCACTTTGTATATAAGTGGCTGCATGGGGAGGTGAGTAGCTATATGAGTGTATTTGGGTTATTAGTTGTTTTTTTAAGTATCAGAATGAGTGCCTGTATGGTTCGGTGGGAGTATTACTTAGCGCACAGATGCATGAATGACTGACTCACTGTTTGTATGTGTTTTGAAGACAGCATGTGTGCAGGACTGTATAGGTGGATGAGTGTGTGTATGGGTGTGTTAGTGACTGAATGACTGTCTCAAAAGTATCTTTATGAGCAACTGAATATGTTTTAAACTCGTATATGTGAGTGTTGATGTATATAAATGAGTATATATGAGAGCGAGAGATTGTTAGTGATTATTTTAGAGAGTGAGTATGTGTGCGATTCTGTAGAAATTAGTGTAGTGGTGGGTGTATAGCTATATATGCAAGTACATGGATGTTTGATAGTTTATTTGCATGTGTGAGTAACTCTATAGATGAGTTTCGGTGTGTAATGAGATGCATAGGTGTATGAGTACATATGATGAGTCAGTACATGTATGAGTGCCTATATAGAACTGTTAGTGAATGACTGAATATGTATGTAGATTTGGGAATTATTGAATAGGTTGTTCTAACTAAGCATGGGCGAAATTTGCGAATTCGCGTTTCGCGAATTTGCGGATTTCTCAGCGAAATCACAAAAAAATCAGCTAATTCACAAATTTTCCAGCGAAATCGTGGATTTTTTTGTGATTTGCACTGGAGTACTTTCTACTGGCTAATCCAGTAAGTGCTCCCTCATTGGGTTAATGTATAGTGCTTTTACTACACTGCAGCTGCGTAAAGGGCCAGAAGATGTGTCTCCCGTGACCATGTGTGCCGGTAACACAGGCACAGGCACACATGGTCACTGGAGACACATCTTCTGGCCCTTTACGCAGCTACAGTGTAGTAAAAGCACTATGGGGCAGATTTACAAGCTGCTTGCGCCTCTTTTGCCCAGCAGTTGCGTCACTTTTGTGAGGCAGCGGCAGCACAAAAGATGCGCCATGGTGCAGGGTATTAACAACGTGACGCATCTGAGAGATGCATCACGTTGTAAAGCCCTGCGCCATCAGGAGGCATTCCGGCACAGGGGAGGACGTTCCTGCGCAGGAACACCTCCTAAAAGTGGCTGAGTAAAATCTACAAGATTTCACTCAGTCACTTTTAGGCCAATGCTGCATCAAAACCCTGCGCCTGCTTGAAGCAGGCGCAAGGCTTGACGCAGCATTCGGGAGATAGGGCCCCCCAGAGCATTGCTGGAGCTGCGTCGCGCTTGCGACGCAGCTCCAGCAATTCGCTGCTTTTACGGCACAGATGCGTGATGCATCTGTGCCGTTTTTGCCACATGGTGCGCCGCATTGTAAATGGGGCGCACCATGGGTGGCGGAGCTGCGGCGCACAATAACTGGCGCATCCCTGGGGAAACGCCAGTTATTGTAAATCTGCCCCTATACATTTAGCCAACGAGGGAGCACTTACTTATTAGACAGTAGAAAGTACTCCAGTTGAGTAGAGGTATTGCACAAAACGGTGGCATATTCGTGGACAAACACGCAGGGCGGGATTCATTCTGCCCCCTGTTAGACTCGTTTTTTGTGCCCTTCTGCCCTCTGTTAGACTCGTTTTCCCTTGTTTTTGTGCCCTTCTGCCCTCTGTTAGACTTGTTTTTCTCTTGTTTTTCTGCCCTTCTGCCCCCTGTTAGACTCGTTTTTGTGCCCTTTTGCCCTCTGTTAGACTCGTTTTTCCATATTTTTCTGCCTTTCTGCCGTCTGTTAGACTCGTTTCTTTTGCCCTTCTGCCCTCTGTTATTCCCTTGTTTTTTCTGCCCTTCTGCCCTCTTTGAGACTCGTTTTTTGTGCCCTTCTGCCCTCTGTTAGACTCGTTTTTGTGCCTTTCTGCCCTCTGTTTTACTCGTTTTTTGTGCCCTTCTGCCCTCTGTTAGACTCGTTTTTCCCTTGTTTTTCTGCCCTTCTGTCCTCTGTTAGACTTTTTTTTGTGCCCTTCTGCCCTCTGTTAGGCTCGTTTTTCCCTTGTTTTTCTGCCCTTCTGCCCCCTGTTAGACTCGTTTTTGTGCCCTTTTGCCCTCTGTTAGACTCGTTTTCCCATGTTTTTCTGCCCCTCTGCCCTCTGTTAGACTCGTTTTTTGTGCCCTTCTGCCCTCTGTTATTCCCGTGTTTTTCTGCCCTTCTGCCCTCTTTGAGACTCGCTTTTTGTGCCCTTCTGCCCTCTGTTAGACTTGTTTTTTGTGCCCTTCTGCCCTCTGTTAGACTAGTTTTTCCTTTGTTTTTCTGCCCTTCTGCCCTTTTTAGACTGCTTTTTGTGCCTTTCTGCCCTCTGCATCACCACATCATCACCCAGCTCTACCCCAGCATCACTCAGCACCACCACATTATCACTCAGCACCACCACATTATCATTCAGCACCACCACAGCACCACTCAGCACCACCACAGCACCACTCAGCACCACCACAGCATCACTCAGCACCACCACAGCATCACTCAGCACCACCACAGCACCACTCAGCGCCACCACAGCACCACTCAGCGCCACCACAGCACCACTCAGTGTGCCACCACTGCATCACTCAGCACCACCACAGCATCACTCAGCACCACCACATTATCACTCAGCACCACCACAGCACCACTCAGCACCACCACAGCATCACTCAGCACCACCACAGCACCACTCAGCACCACCACAGCATCACTCAGCACCAGCACAGCATCACTCAGCACCACCACAGCACCACTCAGCACCACCACAGCACCACTCAGCGCCACCACAGCATCACTCAGCACCACCACAGCATCATTCAGCACCACCACATTATCACTCAGCACCAGCACAGCGCCACTCAGCACGACACCAGCATCACTCAGCACCACCACAGCATCACTCAGCACCGCCACAGCACCACTCAGCACCACCCCAGTATCACTCAGCACCATCCCAGTATCACTCAGCACCAGCACAGCATCACTCAGCATCACCACTGCACCACTCAGCACCACCACAGCACCACTAAGCGCCACCCCAGCATCAATCTGCACAACCATTCAACAACAACTGGTTCAAATATGTTCTCTTAATGTTTCAAGCTTTATTACAAATGTCACAAAAAGATGTTAATATTTCACTTCTATTCTTGGATTTTCGTCACAATAAAATATACTGAACATAATCTTCACAAAAGTTATTTACAAAAGTTTAAGCTATTGCCATTATAAATTAAAATCACTTTTATTTAAGTATTAATTATTTTAAAAAATTAAAAGCCATTGTAATTTGTAATATCAATACATCTAAGTCACGTAAATGCAAAACATGTTGCATTACAAATGCTATAGGTGTCACATTTGCGAAAGTTATAACTATTGGCATTGTAAATGACAAAGCTATTAATTTGGCTTTTTTCAAAACCAACACATAAATAAAAAATATTGTCATTTACAAGACCAATAGCTCAAGCTTTCCTAATGCCAGACCTATTGCATTGCAAATGCTTGTTTTTATATCTGTCAGTGCTTCCTGTTGAGGTTTAATTTTCGTGACAGGCGCCTCATTACCTACTTGTAACTATTCTCTGACCCTGCTTCAAGGGTCAGAGCAGGGTCAGAGAATAGTTGCAAGTAGGGAACAAGGCGCCAGGAAGCACTTACAGGCTTACAGCAGCAGGTGCCCAAGTTGAAGTTAAATACTTTGTAACCCTTTTGTAAAAGGTTACAAAAAATTAGCTTCAACTTTTGCACCTGCTGCTGTAACCCTGTAAGTGCTTGGCTGAAAATTCGACCCGCTGATTCACGTATTTTACCGCAATTTCGCGAGATTCGCGGATCGCGAAATCGCGGAAAATCCGCAAATTCCACGAGCGGAATGAATTTTCAGCCCATGCTTAGTTCTAACTGGAATTGGTATCTCCAGTTTTTTTAAATTGTTACTTTCTATTTTTGATCGTGTGTATCAAAGATTATATTACGGTGAGAGGAGAACTGCCACAAGGATGATGTCATCAGTGATGTCATCAGGGATGTCATTTGAGATGTCATCGGTGATGTCATGAGTGATATCACTGACCATGTCATGAGTGATGTAATATGTGACCTCATCAGCAGTGCATTGCGGGCGCGCGAGTTATAGTTATCTGAACTAACTATAATGGGAATCTCATAAGTTTTGTATGAGTAAAATGACCAGCTAACTATAACTGTTGTGAAACCTATGGTTTTATCAGTGAATTTCAAAGATTTTTAAAATGCTAATTCCTAACTATAACATGTGTGAAACCTATGTTTTTTTCAGTGAATTTGCAAGGTTTTTTAAATGCTAATTCCTAACTATAACGTGGCTGAAACCTATGGTTTTTTAAGTGAATTTCAAAGGTTTTTTAAATGGTAATTCCTAACTATAACATGCCTGAAACCTATGGTTTTTTCAGTGAATTTCAAAGGTTTTTTAATTGATAATTTTCAAATGTAATAATTGTTATATTTTTTATACTGATTTACTACATTATTATAAATTATTTATTTTTAGATATATAATTTTTTGAATTACATTACATATTTTTAATATCAATAAAAAAAAATGTTTGTACACCTCTTTGAAATGCAGCCCCCTGGCGTGTTTGCAGAGGGGGAACTAATTCCCCTTGCATACTGGGGATCCCTGGGGGCCAACTAGCCCACCTGGAACCTCCAGTTTGCGCCAGGGGGCTGCATTGCAGAGAGGTGTAATGAGGCCACACTCTTTTTTACACCTCTCTGCGACACAGCCCCCGGGCGTGTTTGCAGAGGGGGAACTAATTCCCCTTGCATACTGGGGGTACCTGGGGCCAACTGGCCCACCTGGAACCTCCAGTATGCGCCAGGGGGCTGCGTTGCAGAAAGGTGTAATGAGGCCACACCCTTTTTAACACCTCTCAGCAACGCAGCACCCTGCAGAGGGGGAACTAATTCCCCTTGCATACTGGGGAACCCTGTGGGCCAAGTAGCCCACTGGGAACCTCCAGTATGCGCCAGTGGCTGCATTGCTTTGCCCCGGGGGCAGCGATCCCGGGGGCAGTGTGTGGGGGATTGGGGACCCCACACACTTCTTTATCACTATGCCTTTGCGATTTGATTCCCCCGGAGGGTTATTGTTGAAAAAACAGACCTTGTTTAAAAAAAAAACCAAGGCACAAGAAAGCAGTGAAACAAAGGTGTAAAACATGCAAAGGGAGCAGGGTAGAAGCACCCTGACCCCCTTGGCCTACTCAGGGGGTTCCACAAGGACCCCCAAGGCTACCCAACATTTATTTTATTTTTGAAAAATCCCGTGGTGCGCGCACCGTACGTGTACCTAAGCATACCCCGTGATCCCCTGATTTTTCAAAAAAAGAAAAAAAAAATCCTTGGGGGTCCTTGTGGGACCCCCTGAGCAGGCCTGGGGGCCTAGGGAGTAAGGGTGCTTCTACCCTGCCCCCTTTTTAAGTTCTACATGTTTGTTTTTCTGCTTTTGAGGCACAAGATGGCTGCCGACAATTTCTGTTTTGGAGTATTGACAGACAGTGGCAGCCAATCAGCATGCAGCTCATGCACGGAGAGGTTCCCGTACGGTGCGTGCACCATGCACGCACGTACGAGGACCCCTGTGTGCATGATGCGCGCTTATAGATATATCATTTTTTTGCGTTTGTGGACGGAATCAGCTGAAAATTTCAGGAAAATGGCACATTTTGTTTCTGAGCAGCCCCTGAAAATTTGGGGGGGTTTCGTCAAGGGGGGGGCCGAGAAAAAAGGGGGGTCCCAAAACGCGTTTTTCCCATGTTAATTTCCATAGGGCCTTTGGCCTCACTTTTAGCTTGAACGGCTGAATGGATTTGCACGAAACTTGGCAAAATTGTAGGGACTGTTAGCCCGATGTGCTTTTGCTAGGTCTCAATATATGTGCTCCAGTGGATTTTGAGAAATTAACGTTCAAAACAAGATATATATCTGTAACAGCGCTCCGGGCTGCGCTCCGGTCCGCTTACTTTTCGCGAAACGGAACTTTGCGATGCAAAGCTGATTGGCTCCCCGGTGTCTGTCAACATTCTAAACAGTCCGGAGCGGCCACCATCTTATCTCTCGGTAGGATCGAGAGAGAAGAAGAGGTGAAAAACGAAGGGGGAATTTAATGAAAGGGGGCAAGGTATACCCCTCTTGACCCCCTAGGAATGTTGTTGGGGTTATTAAAGGGTCCCGTGGGGAAAATAAATAAAAAATTATTTTTCACGGTAGAAGCGCTTCCCGGGCCGCGAACTGCGCCGCAAACTGGTAGCGAAACGGGAATTCGCCATTTTGTGCTTCGTTTTAATTAAATTACTAGGTATAAGGGGGTGCGTGAGACGTATCCTAATCCCTTATGTTTTCTGAGGGTGGCTGAGGAGGCTCATATATGTTGATACATGTCTTCCAGCGGCTGTGCGTGAGCTTTTTTTTTTTTTTGCTGCGTGACGTCTGTTAACGTTCGATTCGATGGAAATCAGGAAGTGTTGACCGCCAATTTGTCAGTGCGATAAAATATTTTGTTATAAATGAATCCTTATTGATAAACATTGTCTGCGCCATCTTGCCTTTTTTCCAATGCCACAATTTTGTCGTGCACGGCAGCCATTTTAGATGCCAGGCCGGTCCCAGGCTATCACCTAGACCTGCGGATGTAGTTTATGGCGGCCCCAGCTGTAGAGAATCCAGACATGCCAACCCTCCCGATTCAGGCGTGAGACAACTGATTTCAGTGCTAGTCTCCCGCCTCCCGATTTCTGCAAGCAAAAACCCGGGGGCATATTACCAACAACTAGCGATAATTTTTGTCTCTAACTTGTTTAGAGACAAAAATTATCGCCGCACATCGGCGATTTTTATCGCAGATAAACTTTGCTATTAGCAAGGTTTATCGCAAATGCGATAAAAAACGGCCGCAATGCATGAATATCGCTGAAAAGTCAGCGATATTCATGCATTATCGAGCAAATGCTCTTAGCCATGTTATCCACCTCCCATTGGATAACATGGCTAAGAACTGCTCAGGGCAGGTGTTAGCTTTTGGAGATATTCGCGCTTAGCGCGAATATCTCCAAAAGTTGGTAATAGGAGATAGCGATGTTAGGGACTGTTTCCAGTCGCTAACATCTTGGCACGCCCACTTTGCATGTTATTAGTGATAAATATCACTGACATGCAAAGCGGGGCCCAAGATGGTCGCTATCTCCTTTTAGCTGTCACTAACTGGTGTTAGCGACAGCTTGGTAATAGGGAGATAATTTTATCTCCGCTTTCTTGGCTTTTAAAGCCAAAAAAGCGGAGATAAACCCCCTTGATAATATGCCCCACGATTCCTCGGGGGTTTCAGCTGACAAGGCTTGGTATTGTGTTACGTGGTAATTCTTCCAGGAAACGTCAGAGGGTCGATGCAGGGGTTCTAGAAGGGGTGATAAACCATTTAAGCCTCATGAACAAGCGCATGGTCTTTTAAAGATCTGTGAAGTACTCGGGGCGGCGGTGTGTGTGTGTCCTCTTTCAGGAGCGGGCGGGGGGGGGGGGCACTGCCAGCAACTTGCCAGGCCAGGCAGTGTTCAACACTTGCATCACCCTTTCTCTGCCTGCTATTGCGCTCCATGCTTCGGAAAGGTAAGAAAAAGAACGTGCATTTGAGTTTGAAATGTCCGATCCTGTAGCAGTACACTTGCAAAGCCCACACATGACAATAACCCGATTCAAGGCCCCATTCACCCGATTTTTTAAAAATATATAGCACTCCAACAAAGTAGGATTATAAAACGTTATTAACTTTTAAATATAACGAACGGAACAAAAACTGTAAAAACATTTAAACATTTTTGACAAAAAAAAGCAACAATGGTCAGAAGCTGTCTTTTGTGCGAATAGTCCCAAGGCAGCACAACGTGCTGAGTTCTAGACGGCACCCAGGTGATGTCACCTGGGTGCCGCACTGGTTTTTGAGATCCTACAATGCAGCTCAGAAAAACAGCGTGGGGCGTCCCGGGTGGTGCGGGGGGAGGCCTCGTCAGTAGCGGTCTGTTGTGCGAATAGTCTCAAGGCAGCAGAACGCGCTGAGATGTGGATGGCACCCAGGTGATGTCCAGTAAACTGCCGCACTGGTTTTGGTATCCTACAATGCTGCTCCGAAAATTGGCGTGGGGCGGCCCGGGGGGGGCGTGGGGGAGGCGGCGTGAACGGGCCTCCCCAGGTGGCGGCCATCCAGCTGAGTTGCGCCCGCTCTTGCGTCTACAGCGTCTCGCTCACCATGTAGTTGACTTCCGCCCACTCTTGCAGTGCAGCGATAGGCGGCTGCCACAGGACTCTTAAAATGGCGGACGGCTCTTCGGTTTTGGGCCTGGTCCACTAAAATGGCCCTGGGACACCTTGGAACTCGGACGCTTGCCTGCTAGGGCTTGGGCTCCATTCTCGAAAGCGTCCCCTCAGCCGTGAAGATTCTACAAAAGTCTTGGGGGCCCTCGACTCCTGCAGGCTTCCGGTGGGGAGCGGCTGCCATGATTGCTCGCGGAATGACCACGACGGAGCCACGAGATGGTGGTGCTCTCATGCTGATGCCAGCTTCAGTCTGAATCATCCAGAAACAAGGTGGGGCTTTCATCGTTTGGGAAAAAAAAATGTTCTAAACCAATGAAAAGTGTTATTTTTAGGTCATATGACCAAGCCTTCCATCTTTAGGAAACCAAAAGTAAAATGAACCAATCAAAAGTTTTATAAACAAGTCACATGACCTGTTATGCGGCATAGGGCTACAAAAAGCGTAGGAAATCCGTTGGCACGTGAGGCGGCGTCAGTAGCGGACCGATGTGCGAATAGGCTGAAGGCAGCACAACGCGCCGAGATCCGGATGGCACCGAGTTAGTGTCCAGCAAGTTGCTGCACTGGTGTGGCTATCCTACAATGCTGCGCCGAAAGTCGGCGTGGGGCGCCCCGTTGGCCTGTGAGGTCGCGTCAGTCAGTGGGGGCTGTGGGTCTCCCCCAAGATTGAGGCTCCTCGGCTGCAGTGGGGCGCCCCTTAGCGTTTCACTCGCCGTCCAACTGAGTTGCGTCCACACTTGCGGCTACAATAGGCCGAAGGCAGCACAACGCGCCGAGATCCGGATGGCACCGAGGTGGTGTCCAGCAAGTTGCCGCACTGGTGTGGCCATCCTACAATGCTGCGCCGAAAGATGGCGTGTCCAGCTGAGTTGCGGTCACTCTTGCGGTACAGTGACTCGAACGCGCCGAGATCCGGATGGCACCGAGGTGGTGTCCAGCAAATTGCCGCACTGGTGTGGCCATCCTACAATGCTGCGCCGAAAGACGGCGTGTCCAGCTGAGTTGCGGTCACTCTTGCGGTACAGTGACTCGAACGCGCCGAGATCCGGATGGCACCGAGGTGGTGTCCAGCAAATTGCCGCACTGGTGTGGCCATCCTACAATGCTGCGCCGAAAGTCGGCGTGGGGTGCCCCGTTGGCTTATGAGGTGATGTCAGTAGTGGACCGATGTGTGAATAGGTCGGAACCAGCACAAGGCGCCAAGATCCGAATGGCAAGTCCTGGATGTTGAGTGCCATAGTTGAGAGTTCTGAGCAGTGCTTGTAAGACTGTCAGAAGCTTATTTGCACCTGCTGCAGCTTCACTATTGCCCTGGTGTGGCCAAAGATCGCCCATGACATAGGCGGCCGGCTCCCGAGGTCCGGCGGAACTTTTTTCCTTTTCCTTTCTGCTTCTTGTCCCACAATCCGTTTCACCTGAAGACACGACCAGGTCCCTGAATGTGTGCAGGGGGACGCTATTGATTGAATGAAAATGGCGGCTTGACACAAAGCTGACTCAAGCGTTGCTGTTGATGCTATACAGACAAAAATTGGTTTTCAGTTTGTACATTCTTCAGGATTTTTTTTTCCATCCAAGGCTGATTGAGAGTTTGTAGAAAAATGGCTTCAGATTTTCCACATATTACTCTTCAACATTCTTCCTAAATGTAACAATGTGAGACTCACTAGGAGAACGGCTGTTTATCTTCCCTTTCAAAATGCTGCCAACAATATTTTCTGAATGGAAGACACCATCTTGTAGCATAAAGGGCCGAAAGGGGTTCTGGTCTGGCCGATGGTTGGTGGAGACATTTTGACTATATCTTGGACCTGCCCGGCCTCGCCCAAAATGGCGCCGGTATAAATGGGACTCATAACTCCTTGTTGTGTACTGGTTGAACAAACTTGATATCACGAGATACGTATGCAGTTTTGAAGCACATGGCGGGCGGGGACGAGAATTGATTGAATATTTTGACATCCCTATTGATATTAAGTTCTGATGTGTTATTGATTACTGTAGTATTGAAAGTTCGAATTAACGTCACGCATGGTACTTGCCCGCAAATATATATCTCGATAACTTTTTTGTAAGTGGCCCTGTCGTATTTTAATTACAAAATGTACGTCCACCGATTCCGCAACTGTTAGACACCTTAGTTCTTGCAACCTAATGGCCCGCTCGTTACGTTCCTCTATAATGTAAATGTCTCCTCATCATATACGATTTCAGTTTGCTCCGTGGCCGGCCCACGTGGTTATAGGCCCGTATTTGTATACTGACATTTTCACAATAAAGGTTTTTAAAACAAAACATGGTAGTAGTATTTACATTGGTAAAGTTTTTACTTTTAGTCACTGTTTTCGAATCAGTAAAAGGCAAGTGAAATAAAGCAGTCCAATTACATGACGGATAAAAGGTATAATAGGTAGGAACGCAGTAAAGATAAATGGTCAAGGGCAGTTGTGTTTTCCACTCCTGCAACATAAAGTGATCGATAAGAATCTGATAATCAGGCGTATCGGCGACTAAGACAGCAGGCCGAGTCTCTTTTACTCAACGGCTCCGTCATGGAACGAAGAAACGCCCTTTTTCTCGAAAAAGGAATATATTTTACTTGCAGGACAGTTGTAAATTTTCCGGGAAAGTACATTAGCCGGGAATATTATAACATATATGTTTTAAAAAAAAAACTTTGAAATCAATAAAAAGCATATTTTTTAGGTCATATGACCAAGCTTTTCATTATTAAAATAACAAAAGTAAAATGAAGCAATAAAAAGTTTTATTAACAAGTCACATGACCTGTTATGCTTACGTTACGCGCTGCGCGCCGCGCCCCGGATCACTTCCGGGTGCGCTAACGCGGCGTGTCATATAACGCATTACGCGACAACGTAGGTCAAGAATAAAGTCAAAATGTCTCCACTAACCAGCGTTCGGAACACAACCCCTTTCAGCAGTCCAAAAAGTTCTGTTAAATGACATCAGAGGGGACAGGCAACAAGAACCATCAGTCAAAGAGGGGAGGGCAAGTTCCTCTCTACCGGGTCATGTTGGGGCGCTACCGGAACTGATCGAATTGGTAGTCTACAGTGTTTCTGGATGTTTCAGACTAAAGCTGGCGTCAGCATGAGAGCACTACCATCTCGTAGGTCCGTCGTGGCCATTCCACGAGCAAACATGGCAGCCGTTCCCCACAGAAGCCTGCGGGAGTCGGGGGCCCCCAAGACTTTTGTAGAATCTTCACGGCTGAGGGGACGCTTTCGAGAATGGGACCCAAGCCCTATCAGGGAAGCGTCCGAGTTCCAAGGTGTCCCAGGGCCATTTTAGTGGACCACGCCCAAATCTGAAGAGCCGGCCGCCATTTTGAGAGTCCTGTGGCAGTCGCTTATCGTTGCATCGCAAGAGCGGGAGCCACTCAACTACATGGTGAGCGAGACGCTGTAGTCGCAAGAGCGGTCGGTAAACAGCTGAATGGCGGAAGAGGCACAGTGTAGCAAAAGCGGGCGGAATGGCAACTAAAACGGTAAAGGGGCGCCCCACTACAGCGTGTCTTCAGGTCAAACAGATTGTGGGACAAGGTCCAGAATAGAAGAGTCATCAAAAGGCAAAAAGTTCCGCCGGACCCCGGGAGCCGGCCGCCTATGTCGGGGGCGATCTCAGGCTAAACCGGTGCTATAAGACTTGGGAAGGGGGTCGGAGCCAAGCGTCTTCTCCGAGTCCGGGCCATCACACCGCCCCTCGGGGGCCTCCGTCAAGCGGTTTAGGGAGGTACCATATCACATTGTTTTCAAATGCAGTCAGGTCCACAAACGACCCTCACTTACTTTGAGAATAGTGAAGCTGCAGTAGGTGGAAATAAGCTTCAGACAGTGTTACAAGCGCTGCTCAGAACTCTGAACTATGGCACCCAACATCCAGAACTTATGCCATTTGAGAATGGCAGTGACATCGAAGCAACTCAGGGACCAAAACCATTAACGTACTTTCACGTATGAAAATCTTACTTGGGGAGGGGGCAGGAGCGAAGCGACCCCTCCCAGTCCGCGCCACCACACCGTATGTTGAAAATCTGAAGCCATCGTTCTACAAACTCAACCAACCTTGGATGGAAAAATCTAGAAAAATGTACAAACTGAAAACCAGTTTTGGTCTGCATAGCATCAGCAGCAACGCTTGCTATCAGAGTGCATGAGTTTCACGCTCGATTGATTGAGCTAGCCGGATCGGGCAATAAAAATTATAAAATAGTTATGTAAATAGTTATTTAATAAAATGTTTTACCCTGTTTCTTTGCTGGTGTGTTGAATATATTTTTAATATTTGCATAGGGTTTGTCGTTATTTTGGGTGGGGTGGGTGACGGAGCCGAGCTGTCTTGCAGCCCTCATGGTGTGGAGCTCAGTTCATCTCACTATTTTCGTATTTCTCATGAAGGGTTGTTCCTAATATTTCTATTTTAGCGAGGTCAAAAAGAGATCCAATTAGTGGCCTACTGATTTTGCTCGATTAATTTTATTTTTTTACACGATTTTTCACGATTTTTCACTATCTGCAAAGACTAAACAGAGTATTGCGACTTTGTGCTTGTTTGTAAATAGAGAATGAACCAAAGAGAATCAATTGTAAAACAGTAAATGCTTGGATAACAATCAATCAAATGGAGAGACAAGCAGGCACGACGGATTACAACGGGGGTAAAGGCCTGCGTTAACTACTCTTCACTATCTGCAAAGAGAGAGTACTACTAAGAGAAAAGAGGGGAGGGGGGCAGCGTTCAAAGCACATCAGCGTGCATAAACACGAAAAAGTTTTTACCTATCACGTACTTGACATTTGACAGCTTTTGATATTTGCTATTAAAAAAACAATGAAATTCACTGAAAAAACCATAGGTTATAGGCCATATATAGTTAGGAATTAGCATTTACAAAACCTTGAAAATTCACTGAAAAAACCATTGGTTATAGACCATATATAGTTAGGGATTAGCCTTTTCAAAACCTTATTTTACTCACACAAAACCATTGAAATTTCATATATAGTTTGTTGCACTAACTATATATCGCGCACCCGCAATCCACTGCTGATGATGTCACATATTACATCATTCATGACATGGTTAGTGACATCACTGATGACATCACTGATGACATCTCAAATGCAAGTGCAACTAACTATATATGAAATTTCAATGGTTTTGTGTGAGTAAAATAAGGTTTTGAAAAGGCTAATCCCTAACTATATATGGTCTATAACCAATGGTTTTTTCAGTGAATATATATATATATATATATATATATATATATATATATATATATATATATATATATATATATATATATATATATATATATATATATATATATATATATATATATATATATATATATATATATATATATATATATATATATATATATATATATATATATTCACTGAAAAAACCATAGGTTTGACACCAGTTATAGTTAGCTGGAAAGTTTACTGACATAAAACCATTGAAAATTCCCACGTTATAGTTAGTTGGACTCACTATAACTTGCGCGCCTGCAATGCAATGCTGATGACGTCACATATTACATCACTCATGACATGGTAAGTGACATCACTCATGACATCACTGATGACACCATGAAAAATAAATATGTTTTATATATGTATATGTAAAGGTCGATGGAAGAATAAATGTTTGAATACGTGTCTAAATGGATGTTGGTTTAAAAAAAATTGATTGGTTAACTGGCTTATTAGGTGTATCTTAGTGAATACATATATTAGCGAGTAATGTTTAAATATTTAAATATATGTATCAGTGTTTCACTTTGTGTATAAGTGGCTGCATGGGTTAGTGAATAGCTACATGTGTGTGTATATGGGTTATTAGATGTTTTTTTAGTATCAGTATGAGTGTCTGTGTGGTTTGGTGGGGGTATTACTTAGCACATAGATGCATCAATGACTGACTCACTGTTTGGATGTGTTTTGAAGACAGCATATGTGCAGGACTGTATGGGTGGATGAGTGTGTATATGTGTGTGTTAGTGAGTGAATGACTTTCTCACTAGTGTCTTTATCAGTAACTACATATGTTTTAATCTAGTATATGTGAGTATTGATGTATATAAGTGAGTGTATAGGAGAGTGAGAGATGTAAGAGTTCCTGTTTAAATAAGTATGTGTTTCTATAAGTGATTGTTTAAGAGAGTAAGTATGTGTAAGTTTCCTCAGAAGTAAGGTGGTAGTGTGAGTATAGCTGCATATGCAAAAAAAAGGATGTTCAATAGTTTATCTGCATGTGTGAGTGTGTGTGAGTAACTTTTGGATGACTGTCAGTGTGTAACAGGATGTATAGGTGTATCACTACATATGATGAGTGAGTATATGTATGAGTGACTATATAGAACAGTTGGTGAATGAGTAGATGTGTATATAGATGGTGGAATTACTGAATTGATTGTTGTAACTGGTATGGGTATGTCCATTTTTTTGAAAATTTTAGTTTCTATTTTTAAATATGTGTTTCAAGGGTTACATTACACTGAAAGGAGGTCTGTCACTCTGTCACAAGGATGATGTCATCAGTGATGTCATGAGTGATGTCACTGACCATGTCATGAGTGATGTAATATGTGACGTCATCAGCAGTGCATTGCAGGCGCGCAAGTTAAAGTGAGTCCAACTAACTATAACATGGGAATTTCAATGGTTTTATGTCAGTAAAATTTCCGGCTAACTATAACTGGTGTCAAACCTATTGTTTTTTTCAGTGAATTTATTAGGTTTTTTAAATGCTAATTCCTAACTATAACTGGTATGAAACCTATGGTTTTTTCAGTGAATTTCATAGGTTTTGTAAATGCTAATTCCTAACTATATATAGGGCCTCAAACCTACGTTTTTATCAGTGAATTTCAAAGGTTTTTTTATAGCAAATTTCTATAGCTATGAAATATATTTTTTATAATGAATCCTATATTGTATATTTATGTAATACTATTTTTTTTATGTATATTGTTCATGTTTATTGTATTTTTTTTTTTTTTTGCCCTGGAGCGCTCTCGGTGCGCGAACCGTTGAGCGTCCCGTTAGCGCTATTGCCGTGAACAAAAACATCATTGTGACGTATCGCTTAGCCGCGTGATGCGTCTTATGACGCACAGCGTAAGCACACCGAGCACCTGAGCGCATACGATCGCGCTACGTAAGTGCCCTGGGGCGCGTAGCGTAAGCGCGTCGGGTCATGTGACCTGAAAATAACACTTTTCATTGGTTCAGAACAGTTTTTTTTCCAAATGATGAAAGCCCCCACCTTTTTTCCCCATTCTCACTTTGTACTTTGACTGAGGAAGACCTGTTTGCAGACCTGTGTGTAGTAAGTGAGAAATGGCTACAGTAGCAGCAGCAGCAGGAGCATCTCAACCACCACCACTACAAGGACCACCACAACACCACAGTGGTGGTGAAGAAGAAGAGGAGGAAGAGGAGGAGGAGGAGAGGCAGTTCCTGCCTGAAGATAATACCCCCTATAAACCCAAGGAGCACTTTGTGTGGGAGTTTTTTTAAAATCCCAAGGGGACAAAAGAAAGTAAATGCTCCAAAAGTCACATGTCTCATCTGTGGCACTGTACTTTCCAGGGGGAACCCAGCAAAAAAGTATTCATTTGGCAACAATACAATGATTCTCCATATGCAACGCAAGCACCCAAACAACTATGCCGCAGCAGAGGTCAGAGAACTGACAAGAAACCCTCCCCAATCTTCTCCCAGCACCTCCAAAAGAAAACAGCCCACTCCATCGGGTCCAGAGAAAAGGGAGATGGTCCTAAATTTCCAACCCCAGTTTGGAGATTATAAAATACTTTGTAAATTTTGTGGGACTAAAATTTGCTATGGAGAGCAAAGTATCAAACTGTGGATTCCATATACCACAATAACTTCTGTAACAACATGCAAGATATCTACAGAGGAGACGGTGTACATTGAATTTAAGACTCTGCATTGGTACCTACATGTTGGTACTTAAATCACCCACACAACACAGCAACTCTATTCAGAGCTACACTACCTCTAAGCACTTTAAATTATTATTTTACTGTTTCACTGGGTTTTCCCCATGGAATGATCCCCGGTACGCTCCCCGGTGCGCGTACAGGGCGCTCCCCCCGCGAAAATCGAAAAAAGAAAAAATAAATGTTTTGCCCCGCGGGGCCCTTTTAAGGCCCCCACATCAAAGCTAGGGGGTCAGGGGGGTCTACCCTGCCCCCTTTTGGTCATTTACCCCTTTGTTTTTACCACCTCTTGTGTCTCGATTCTACTGAGACACAAGATGGCGGCCGCTCCGGACTGTTTGGAATGTTGACAGACACCCGAGAGCCAATCAGCTTTCCGCTCGCGAGCTCGCGCGCTTATAGATATATATTTTTTTTTAACCTAAATGACTCAAAATCCACTGGAGCACTTATCTTGAGACATAGCAAAGGCACATCTTGCTACCAGTCCCTACAATTTTGCCAAGTTTGGTAGAAATCTATTCAGCCGTTCGGGCTAAAAGTGAGTCCAACCGCCCAATGGAAATTACCATGGGGAAAACATGTTTTGGGACCCCCCTTTTATCTCGGCCCCCGCTTGACGAATCCCCCCCAAACTTTCAGGGAAGGAGCGGAGCGGAGCTGGCCATTTTCCTGGAGAAATATATACATATAGATATAGATATATTACCTACTATATATATATAGTATATATAGTTAGGACCTAGTTTCCATAGGAAATCCCCAACATTCTATTGGGAATAACTAGGGCGCTGGTTGATGAATCTTCGCAAATTTCTCAAAGAAGATGGCTCGCTCCGCTCCGCTCATTCCCTGAAAGTTTGGGGGGGATTCGTCAAGTGGGGGCTGAGAAAAAAGGGGGGGTCCCAAAACGTGTTTTCCCCATGTTAATTTCCATAGGACCTTTAGACTCAGCTACAGCTTGAACCGCTGAAGGGAATTTCACCAAACTTGTCAAAATGGTAGTGTCTGGTATGCAGATAATGCTTTTGGTAAAATAGTGTAAATCCCTCCAGTGGTTCCTGAGAAAATTAGAAGAGAAATCAATTATATATCTATAAGCGCGCATGGGTGCGCGCACCCCGCGTTTTTTCGCGATTTTTGGGGGAGGGGGCTTGGGGGGGCTTGGGGGGCTTCTCTCTTTCATTTCAATGTTTTTAATTTAATTTCGAGGGTGCCCACCCCTCGTTTTGCACCCCGAGATCACCGCCGCCGCCCGAGCTGCCTTAAGATGGCCGCCGCCTGGTTGTGGGTGGGGCCAGGAGGACGATTTTGAAGTCCCCTGGCAGGTGCCCACCCTGCCAGGGACATTGCCGCCCTAAGATCGAGTGCCCACCTCGATTTATTGTCTTTTTAAAATAGCCGGTGCCCACCCGGCATTTGCTGCCTATCCCCCGCCTACGAGTGCCTGGAACGGGCCGCCGCACTGCCCGCAACGACCCGGAAGTGTTCAGGCCAGTCGGCCAATCATAGCGCGGCCCTAGGAGAGGTGGCCAGAAGTCCCGCCCCGCAGTCTGAGGAGAGACGAGGGGCCCGGCGCCTGAAGGTGCAGGCGGGGCTCCGTTGTGGAAGAGGAGCCCGCGCCGCCAACCGGAGAAGCCTTCCAGAGTTGCCTGGTTCCCCCGCGAGGCTCTCCCGCGTGAGAGAGCCCCGCCCGCCGCCGGAGAAGGACACCCGGTCTGCAGGGGAGCCCCTGCCACAGGTCCAGGTGAGTGGGGGCCTGGGGTGTTGATCCACAAGGGAGGGAGGGCGTCGGGACACATCGCCGGTGTCCGCCCCCCCCCCCGGAAAGTTCTGCACCTTCAGTTTCAGCCCTGAGAGGGCTCCGGGGGCCATTGTCAGTTTGAGTCCCCAGGAGGGGGACTCCGCCGATCTGCCCGCATCTTGTGCCAGGGCCCCGAAGCCAGACATGCCAACCCTCCCGATTCAGGCGGGAGACTACCGATTTGAAGGCTAGTCTCCCGCCTCCCGATTCATACACCTAGAAACCCGATGCCAGCACTAATTAGGGTACCTGCTGCTCTAGGCTGCAAAATATCTAAAACACATTTTAATGGGATGTTTCAAAGATAGACCAGAGTTTCTGTTCATGCCATGACAAGAATAAATACATTTTCGAGTTGGGGATTTTAGGTTAACAGGTTGCAGTCTCATATTACAGGCAATGCACGTGTCCATGTGCTAAGAAGCTGTAACTCTTGAAGACTACACTCTAAACAAGTATGATGGCTTACTACGTTACAATGGTTTGAAAAGGCCAAAGCTTCAGGTCTTTAGGGGAGTGCACAGGTATTCAGAGTGGGATTCTGGCCGCTCTGCAAACCGTGTAAAGGGGAAAATCCACGTAAGAATGAGACAAGATCCAGGAAATCTCTGTCTAGAAACGTGGTTAATTGGCTGTGTCAGGTTTCCTAACATACACTTGCTAAAGAAAAATATGTCTTTAAATGTACAGCTAAATACATCATTACCTAGTTTGAATTACATTTTGTGAAATCTGATATATATTTAACTTCCAATATTTAACATGACATGTTCACAAAGTCTGCTTTTTAACCTAATCGCCCCTGGTAATATATATATATATATATATATTAGCTTTTAAAAAACCAATGAAATTCACTGAAAAAACCATAGGTTATACACTATATATAGTTAGGAATTAGCCTTTAAAAAACCTTGGAAATTCACTGAAAAAACCATAGGTTTTAGGCCTTATATAGTTAGGAATTAACATATAAAAAACCATTGAAATTCCTCCTATATAGTTAGCTGGACATTTATTGATATAAAACCAATGAAATTCGACATATACTTAGTTGCACTAACTATATATTTCGCGCATCCGCAATCCAATGCTGATGATGTCACATATTACATCATTCATTACATGGTCAGTGACATCACTGATGACATCACTGATGACATCATCCAGTGTCTGTATGTTTTTGTAAAGTGTAAATATGTTTTACATGTTGAAGAATGAGAGGATGTATAAGAGTATGGATGAAGGATTTGATTGTATAAGTGAGTAAGTATGTGTAAGTATATCTGTGAAAATGTAAGCTGTTCTGTGTTTAACTGTATAGATGAAGAAATCAAAGTGTGATTGATTCTTTACAGGACTGAGTAGGTGTGTGAGTAACTCCATGGATGAGTGGCAGTGTGTGAGTGTCTGCATAGGTGTATGCGTGCATATGATAGTGTTGCAATGATGAGTGACAGTATGTACGAGTGACCTTATGGGTGAATGAATGAATGTGCATGTAGACGTAGGAATCAGTGAGTGGGTATGTAGTAAATGGTATTGGTGTGTCAATAGTTTCAAAAATGATACTTTGTATTTTACACTAGGTGTAACAGAGGTTATATTAGAGTGTAAGGAGGTGCATTGTATTACACATGAAGTATATCATCAGTGGTGTGATTATTGATGTTAAATGAGCTGTCATCAGTGATGTCATCAGTGATGTCACTGACCATGTCATGAATGATGTAATATGTGACATCATCAGCATTGGATTGCAACTAAGTATATGTCGAATTTCATTGGTTTTATATCAATAAATGTCCAGCTAACTATATAGGAGGAATTTCAATGGTTTTTTATATGTTAATTCCTAACTATATAAGGCCTAAAACCTATGGTTTTTTCAGTGAATATATATATATATATATATATATTCCCTGAAAAAACCATAGGTTTCACACCAGTTTTCGTTAGCTGGAAATTTTACTGACATAAAACCATAGAAATTCCAACGTTATAGTTAGTTATACTCACTATAACAAGCGCGCCTGCAATGCACTGCTGATGAGGTCACATATTACATCACTCATGACATCTTCAGTGACATCACTCATGACATCACTGATGACACCAGCCAGTGAATGTGTGTCTTTCTGAAAAATCAATATGTTTTATATATGTATTTGTAAAGGTTGATGGAAGAATAAATGGTTAAATAAGTGTGTAAATGGACGTTTTAAAAAAAAATGATTGGTTAACTACCTTATTAAGTGTATTTTATTGAATACATATATTAGAGAGTAACTTTTAAATATTGAAATATATGTATCAGTGTTTCATTTTGTGTATAAGTGGCTGCATGGGTTGGAGACTGACTCCCTGTTTGTATGTTTTCATAAGACAGTATATGTGAAGGACTGTATGGGTGGATGAGTGTGTATATGTGTTTGTTAGTGAATGAATGACTGTCTCACTATTGTCTTTATTAGTAACGACATATATTTTAATCTAGTGTATGTGAGTTTTGATGTATATAAGTGAGTATATGTGAGAGTAAGAGATGGTAATAGTTCCTGTTTAAATAAGTATGTGTTTCTATAAGTGATTGTTTAAGAGAGTAAGTATGTGTAAGTTTCCTTAGAAGTAAGGGGGTTGTGTGTGTAGCTGTATATGCAAATAAATGGATGTTCAATAGTTTATTTGCATGTGTGAGTATGTGTGTGAGTAACTTTTGGATGACCGTCGGTGTGTAACAGGATGTATAGGTGTATCACTACATATGATGAGTGAGTATATGTATGAGTGACTATATAGAACTGTTGGTGAATGAGTGGATATGTATATAGATCGTGGAATTACTGAATTGGTTGTTGTAACTGGTATGGGTATCTCAATTTTTTTGAAAATTTTAGTTTCTATTTTTGAATATGTGTTTCAAGGGTTACATTACACTGAAAGGAGGTCTGTCACTCTGTCAAAAGGATGGTGTCATCAGTGATGTCATGAGTGATGTCACTGACCATGTCATGAGTGATTTAATATGTGACGTCATCAGCAGTGCATTGCAGGCGTGCAAGTTAAAGTGAGTCCAACTAACTATAACGTGGGAATTTCAATGGTTTTATGTCAGTAAAATTTCCAGCTAACTATAACTGGTGTCAAACCTATTGTTTTTTCAGTGAATTTCATAGGTTTTGTAAATGCTAATTCTTAACTATATATAGGGCCTCAAACCTATGAAATGTAATATTTTTTATAATGAATCCTATATTGTATATTTATATAATACCATTTCTTTTTTTTTTTTGCCCTGGAGCGCTCCCGGTGCGCACCCCGGTGAGCGCACCGGTGAGCGTCCCGTTAGCGCTATTGCCGCGAACGAAAACATCATTTTGACGTATCGCGTAGCTGCGTCCGCGTTATACGCACAGCATAAGCGCACCCGGAAGCACTCGAGCGAATACGATCGCGCAACCTAAGCATCCGACGCACTTACGCGACGCGCCCCGGGGCGCGCCGGCACGTAGCGTAAGCGCGTCGGGTCATGTGACCTGAAAATAACACTTTTTATTGGTGCAGAACAGTTTTGGTTTCCAAATGATGAAAGCCCGGGTCATGTGACCTGAAAATAACACTTTTCATTGGTTCAGGACAGTTTTTTTTCCAAATGATGAATGACCCCACCTTTTTTCCTTATTCTGACTTTGTCCTTTGACTGAGGAAGACCTGTTTGGAGATCCGTGCATAATTTTTGTACTTTAAAATGGCTACAGAAGCAGCAGCAGCTGGAGCATCTGCACCACCACCACCACCACCAAGAGGACCACCACAACGCCACAGTGCTGGAGATGAAGCAAAAGAGGAGGAGGAGGAGGAGGAGGAGGGGAGTGGGAGATTCCTAGCAGAAGACAATACCCCATATAGGCCAAAGCAGCACATTGTATGGGAGTTTTTTCCATCCCAGAGGGCAAGAAGAAAGTGAATGCGCCAAAGGTGACTAGCCTAATCTATAAGATGGAACTTTCAAGAGATAACCCTAAGAAAAAATTCTCATTTGGCAATAACACCATGATTCGGCACATGCAGTGCAGGCATCCCAACAACTATGCTGCGGCAGAGGTGAGAGAACTGGCCAGCAACCCTCCCCAATCTTCAACCAGCACCTCCAAACGAAAGCAACCCACTAGATTGGGACCAGAGACAAGGGAGATGGTCCCAAACATTCAACCAAAGTTTGGGCAATACTTGTATTGTATTTTTTGTGGTAAGACCATCACCTATGGTGAGCAAAGCATAACGCTCATCAACCGTGCTGGTGACAACCACAAATGCCCCAAAAATCCATAATTTTTTCCTGATATTTTTTGCTCCAGTTGAGCCGTTTTCAATTCCCTGTTTTTTGTTTCTCCTCTTAAAAATAACAAAAAAAATATAAAATAGTTCATAAAAGCCAAAAAAAGTACAAAATGTTCAAAAAAATAAATCAAAAAAAATATAAAACAACAAAAAGAAGAAAAAAAACAGTTCTTTTCAGAACTACCTCTTATTTATAAAAAAAAGGCTACACTTTTTCCCCCATGGTACGCTCCCCGGTTTGCTCCCCGGTGCTCGCACTGGGCGCTCCCTCCGCTCAAATCGAAAAAAATATATATATATTTAGCCCCACGGGGCCCTTTTATAGCCCCCACATCAAACCTCGGAGGTCAGGGGGGTCTACTCTGCCTTCTTATGGTAATTTCCCCCTTTGATTTTGCCACCTCTTGTGTCTCGATCCTACCGAGACACAAGATGGCGGCCGCTCCGGACTGTTTGGAATGTTGACAGACACCCGAGAGCCAATCAGCTTTCCGTGCGCGAACTCGCGTAGCGCGCTGGTTAGCACCCCGGTGCGCGTACCGCGGCGCGCTTATAGATATATATATTTTTTTTTTAACCTAAATTACTAAAAATCCACTGGAGCACATATCTTGAGACATAGCAAAGGCACATCGGGCTACCAGTCCCTACAATTTTGCCAAGTTTGGTGGAAATCCATTCAGACGTTCGGGCTAAAAGTGATGTCGACCGCCCTAAGGAAATTTACATGGGGAAAACACGTTTTGGGACCGCCCTTTTATCTCGGCCCTCGCCTGACGAATCCCCCCCACACTTTCAGGGAAGGACCAGAGCGCCGCAAGGCAAATTTGAGAAAAATTTTCAGGCAGATTCCTCAACCGGCGCCAAAGTTATTCTCAATAGAATGTTGCGGATTTCCTATAGAAAATAATCCTAACTATAACTACCTACTGGCGACCGCCAGTAGGTAATATATATATTGACGCTTGACGAATCTTCCTGAGACTTTCAGGGAAGGAGCGGAGCAGGCCATCTTCTTTGAGGAATTCACGAAGATTCAGCAACCGGCGCCAAAGTTATTCCCAATAGAATGTTGCTGATTTCCTATGGAAACTAGGTCGTATCCATAACTACCAACTGGCGACGTCAGTAGGTAATATATATATATATATATACATATATATATATATATATATATTACCTACTGGCGTGTCGCCAGTAGGTATATATAGTTAGGATTTTTTCCCTATGGGATTTTTGAAAATTCTATGTCTAATAACTTTGGCGTTTGTGGACGGAATCGGCTGAAATTTTCAGGAAAATTGCACATTTTGTTTCTGAGCAGACCCTAAAAATTTGGGGGGTGTTTGGCAAGGGGGGGCCGAGAAAAAAGGGGGGTCCCAAAACGCGTTTTCCCCATGTTAATTTCCGTAGGGCGGTTGGCCTCACTTTTAGCTCGAACGGCTGAATAGATTTGCACGAAACTTGGCAAAATTGTAGGGACTGTTAGCCCGATGTGCCTTTGCTAGGTCTCAATATATGTGCTCCAGTGGATTTTGAGAAATTAACGTTCAAAACAAGATATATATCTGGAACAGCGCTCCGGGCTGCGCTCCGGTCCGCTTACTTTTCGCGAAACGGAACTTTGCGATGCGAAGCTGATTGGCTCTCCGGTGTCTGTCAACATTCTAAACAGTCCGGAGCGGCCGCCATCTTAACTCTCTGTAGGATCGAGAGAGAAGAAGAGGTGAAAAACGAAGGGGGAATTTAATGAAAGGGGGCAAGGTATACCCCTCTTGACCCCCTAGGAATGTTGTTGGGGTTATTAAAGGGTCCCGTGGGGAAAATAAAAAAATATATATTTTTCACGGTAGAAGCGCTTCCCGGGCCGCGAACTGAGCCGCAAACTGGTAGCGAAACGGGAATTCGCCATTTTGTGCTTCGTTTTAATTAAATTGCTAGGTATATCCCTTATGTTTTCTGAGGGTGGCTGAGGAGGCTCATATATGTTGATATATGTCTTCCAGCGGCTGTGCGTGCGCCATCTTGTCTCTCGGTAGGATCGAGAGAGAAGAAGAGGTGAAAAACGAAGGGGGAATTTAATGAAAGGGGGCAAGGTATTCCCCTCATGACCCCCTAGCAATGATGTTAGGGTTATTAAAGGGTCCCGTGGGGAAAAAAAATTTGATTTTTCACGGTAGAAGCGCTTCCCGGGCCGCCAACTGGTAGCGAAACGGGAATTCGCCATTTTGTGTTTCGTTTTAATTAAATTACTAGGTATAAGGGGGTGCGGGAGACGTATCCTGATCCCTTATGTTTTCTGAGGGTGGCTGAGGCGGCTCATATATGTTGATACATGTCTTCCAGCGGCTGTGCGTGAGCTTTTTTTTTTTTTTTTTGCTGCGTGACGTCTGTTAACGTTCGATTCAATGGAAATCAGGAAGTGTTGACCGCCAATTTGTCAGTGCGATAAAATATTTTGTTATAAATGAATCCTTATTGATAAACATTGTCTGCGCCATCTTGCCTTTTTTCCAATGCCACAATTTTGTCGTGCACGGCAGCCATTTTAGATGCCAGGCCAGTCCCAGGCTATCACCTAGCCCTGCGGATGTAGTTTATGGCCCCAGCTGTAGAGAATCTAGACATGCCAACCCTCCCGATTCAGGCGTGAGACTACTGATTTCAGTGCTAGTCTCCCGCCTCCCGATTTCTGCAAGCAAAAACCCGGGGGCATATTACCAACAACTAGCGATAATTTTTGTCTCTAACTTGTTTAGAGACAGAAATTATCGCCGCACATCGGCGATTTTTATCGCAGATAAATCTTGCTATTAGCAAGGTTTATCGCAAATGCGATAAAAAACGGCTGCAATGCATGAATATCGCTGAAAAGTCAGCGATATTCATGCATTATCGAGCAAATGCTCTTAGCCATGTTATCCACCTCCCATTGGATAACATGGCTAAGAACTGCTCAGGGCAGGTGTTAGCTTTTGGAGATATTCGCGCTTAGCGCGAATATCTCCAAAAGTTGGTAATAGGAGATAGCGATGTTAGGGACTGTTTCCAGTCGCTAACATCTTGGCACGCCCACTTTGCATGTCATTAGTGATAACTATCACTGACATGCAAAGCGGGGCCCAAGATGGTCGCTATCTCCTTTTAGCTGTCACTAACTGGTGTTAGCGACAGCTTGGTAATAGGGAGATAATTTTATCTCCGCTTTCTTGGCTTTTAAAGCCAAAAAAGCGGAGATAAACCCCCTTGATAATATACACCCCACGATTCCTCGGGGGTTTCAGCTGACAGGGCTTGGTATTGTGTTACGTGGTATTTCTTCCAGGAAACGTCAGAGGGTCGATGCAGGGGTTCTAGAAGGGGTGATAAACCATTTAAGAATCATGAACAAGCGCATGGTCTTTTAAAGATCTGTGAAGTACTCGGGGTGGTGGTGTGTGTGTGCCCTCTTTCAGGAGCGGGCGGGGGGGGGCACTGCCAGCAACTTGCCAGGCCAGGCAGTGTTCAACACTTGCATCACCCTTTCTCTGCCTGCTATTGCGGTCCATGCTTCGGAAAGGTAAGAAAAAGAACGTGCATTTGAGTTTGAAATGTCCGATCCTGAAGCAGTACACTTGCAAAGCCCACACATGACAATAACCCGATTCAAGGCCCCATTCACGCGATTTTTTAAAAATATATAGCACTCCAACAAAGTAGGATTATAAAACTTTATTAACTTTTAAATATAACGAACGCAACAAAAACTGTAAATACATTTAAACATTTTTTGACAAAAAAAAGCAACAATGGTCAGAAGCTGTCTTTTGTGCGAATAGTCCCAAGGCAGCACAACGTGCTGAGTTCTGGACGGCACCCAGGTGATGTCACCTGGGTGCCGCACTGGTTTTTGGTTTCCTACAATGCAGCTCAGAAAAACAGCGTGGGGCGTCCCGGGTGGTGCGGGGGGAGGCCTCGTCAGTAGCGGTCTGTTGTGCGAATAGTCCCAAGGCAGCAGAAAGCGCTGAGATGTGGATGGCACCCAGGTGATGTCCAGTAAACTGCCGCACTGGTTTTGGTATCCTACAATGCTGCTCCGAAAAATGGCGTGGGGCGGCCCGGGGGGGGGCGTGGGGGAGGCGGCGTGAACGGGCCTCCCCAGGTGGCGGCCATCCAGCTGAGTTGTGCCCGCTCTTGCGGCTACAGCGTCTCGCTCACCATGTAGTTGACTTCCGCCCACTCTTGCAGTGCAGCGATAGGCGGCTGCCACAGGACTCTTAAAATGGCGGACGGCTCTTCGGTTTTGGGCCTGGTCCACTAAAATGGCCCTGGGACACCTTGGAACTCGGACGTTTGCCTGCTAGGGCTTGGGCTCCATTCTCGAAAGCGTCCCCTCAGCCGTGAAGATTCTACAAAAGTCTTGGGGGCCCTCGACTCCTGCAGGCTTCCGGTGGGGAGCGGCTGCCATGATTGCTCGCGGAATGACCACGACGGAGCCACAAGATGGTGGTGCTCTCATGCTGACGCCACCTTCAGTCTGAATCATCCAGAAACAAGGTGGGGCTTTCATCGTTTGGGAAAAAAAATGTTCTAAACCAATGAAAAGTGTTATTTTTAGGTCATATGACCAAGCCTTCCATCTTTAGGAAACCAAAAGTAAAATGAACCAATGAAAAGTTTTATAAACAAGTCACATGACCTGTTATGCGGCATAGGGCTACAAAAAGCGTAGAAAATCCGTTGGCACGTGAGGCGGCGTCAGTAGCGGGCCGATGTGCGAATAGGCCGAAGGCAGCACAACGGGCCAAGATCCGGATGGCACTGAGTTAGTGTCCAGCAAGTTGCTGCACTGGTGTGGCTATCCTACAATGCTGCGCCGAAAGTCGGCGTGGGGCACCCCGTTGGCCTGTGAGGTCGCGTCAGTCAGTGGGGGCTGTGCGTCTCCCCCAAGATGGAGGCTCCTCGGCTGCAGTGGGGCGCCCCTTAGCGTTTCACTCGCCGTCCAACTGAGTTGCGTCCGCACTTGCGGCTACAGTAGGCCAAAGGCAGCATAACGCGCCGAGATCCGGATGGCACCGAGGTGGTGTCCAGCAAGTTGCCGCACTGGTGTGGCCATCCTACAATGCTGCGCCAAAAGACGGCGTGTCCAGCTGAGTTGCGGTCACTCTTGCGGTACAGTGACTCAAACGCGCCGAGATCCGGATGGCACCGAGGTGGTGTCCAGCAAATTGCCGCACTGGTGTGGCCATCCTACAATGCTGCGCCGAAAGACGGCGTGTCCAGCTGAGTTGCGGTCACTCTTGCGGTACAGTGACTCGAACGCGCCGAGATCCGGATGGCACCGAGGTGGTGTCCAGCAAATTGCCGAACTGGTTTGGCCATCCTACAATGCTGCGCCGAAAGTCGGCGTGGGGTGCCCTGTTGGCTTAGTGGACCGATGTGTGAATAGGTCGGAACCAGCACAAGGCGCCAAGATCCGAATGGCAAGTCCTGGATGTTGAGTGCCATAGTTGAGAGTTCTGAGCAGTGCTTGTAAGACTGTCTGAAGCTTATTTGCACCTGCTGCAGCTTCACTATTGCCCTGGTGTGGCCAAAGATCGCACATGACATAGGCGGCCGGCTCCCGAGGTCCGGCGGAACTTTTTTCCTTTTCCTTTTTGCTTCTTGTCCCACAATCCGTTTCACCTGAAGACACGACCAGGTCCCTGAATGTGTGCAGGGGGACGGTATTGATTGAATCAAAATGGCGGCTTCACACAAAGCTGACTCAAGCGTTGAGTTGATGCTATACAGACAAAAATTGGTTTTCAGTTTGTACATTCTTCAGGATTTTTTTTTCCATCCAAGGCTGATTGAGAGTTTGTAGAAAAATGGCTTCAGATTTTCCACATACTACTCTTCAACATTCTTCCTAAATGTAACAATGTGAGACTCACTAGGAGAACGGCTGTTTATCTTTCCTTTCAAAATGCTGCCAACAATATTTTCTGAATGGAAGACACCATCTTGTAGCATAAAGGGCCGAAATGGGTTCTGGTCTGGCCGATGGTTGGTGGAGACATTTTGACTATATCTTGGACCTGCCCGGCCTCGCCCAAAATGGCGCCGGTATAAATGGGACTCGTAACTCCTTGTTGTGTACTGGTTGAACAACCTTGATATCACGAGATATGAATGCAGTTTTGATGCTCATGGCGGGCGGGGACGAGAATTGATTGAATATTTTGACATCCCTATTGATATTAAGTTCTGATGTGTTATTGATTACTGTAGTATTGAAAGTTCGAATTAACGTCACCCATGGTACTTGCCCGCAAATGTATATCTAGATGATTTTTTTGTAAGTGGCCCTGTCGTAATTTAATTACAAAATGTACGTCCACCGATTCCGCAACTGTTAGACACCTTAGTTCTTGCAATCTAATGGCCCGCTCGTTACGTTCCTCTATAATGTAAATGTCTCCTCATCATATACGATTTCAGTTTGCTCCGTGGCCGGCCCACGTGGTTATAGGCCCGTATTTGTATACTGACATTTTCACAATAAAGGTTTTTAAAACAAAACATGGTAGTAGTATTTACATTGGTAAAGTTTTTACTTTTAGTCACTGTTTTCGAATCAGTAAAAGGCAAGTGAAATAAAGCAGTCCAATTACATGACGGATAAAAGGTATAATACGTAGGAACGCAGTAAAGATAAATGGTCAAGGGCAGTTGTGTTTTCCACTCCTGCAACATAAAGTGATCGATAAAAATCTGATAATCAGGCGTATCGGCGACTAAGACAGCAGGCCGAGTCTCTTTTACTCAACGGCTCCGTCATGGGACGAAGAAATGCCCTTTTTCTCGAAAAAGGAATATATTTTACTTGCAGGACAGTTGTAAATTTTCCGGGAAAGTACATTAGCCTGGAATATTATAACATATATGTTTAAAAAAAAAAAGTTCGAAATCAATAAAAAGCGTATTTTTTTGGTCATATGACCAAGCTTTTCATTATTAAAATAACAAAAGTAAAATGAACCAATAAAAAGTTTTATTAACAAGTCACATGACCTGTTACGTTATGCGCTGCGCGCCGCGCCCCGGATCACTTCCGGGTGCGCTAACACGGCGTGTCATATAACGCATTACGCGACAACGTAGGTCAAGAATATAGTCAAAATGTCTCCACTAACCAGCGTTCGGAACACAACCCCTTTCAGCAGTCCAAAAAGTTCTGTTAAATGACAACAGAGGGGACAGGCAACAAGAACCATCAGTCAAAGAGGGGATTGCAAGTTCTTCTCTACCGGGTCATGTTGGGGCGCTACCGGAACTGATCGAATTGGTAGTCTACAGTGTTTCTGGATGTTTCAGACTAAAGCTGGCGTCAGCATGAGAGCACTACCATCTCGTAGGTCCGTCGTGGCCATTCCACGAGCAAACATGGCAGCCGCTCCCCACCAGAAGCCTGCGGGAGTCGGGGGCCCCCAAGACTTTTGTAGAATCTTCACGGCTGAGGGGACGCTTTCGAGAATGGGACCCAAGCCCTATCAGGGAAGCGTCCGAGTTCCAAGGTGTCCCAGGGCCATTTCAGTGGACCACGCCCAAATCTGAAGAGCCGGCCACCATTTTGAGAGTCCTGTGGCAGTCGCTTATCGTTGCAACGCAAGAGCGGGAGCAACTCAATTACATGGTGAGCGAGACGCTGTAGTCGCAAGAGCGGGCGGTAAACAGCTGAATGGCGGAAGAGGCACAGTGTAGCAAAAGCGGGCGGAATGGCAACTAAAACGGTAAAGGGGCGCCCCACTACAGCGTGTCTTCAGGTCAAACGGATTGTGGGACAAGGTCCAGAATAGAAGAGTCATCAAAAGGCAAAAAGTTCCGCCGGACCCCGGGAGCCGGCCGCCTGTGTCGGGGGCGATCTCAGGCTAAACCGGTGCTATAAGACTTGGGGAGGGGGTCGGAGCCAAGCGTCTTCTCCGAGTCCGTGCCATCACACCGCCCCTCGGGGGCCTCCGTCAAGCGGTTTAGGGAGGTACCATATCACATTGTTTTCAAATGCAGTCAGGTCCACAAACGACCCTCACTTACTTTGAGAATAGTGAAGCTGCAGTAGGTGGAAATAAGCTTCAGACAGTGTTACAAGCGCTGCTCAGAACTCTGAACTATGGCACCCAACATCCAGAACTTATGCCATTTGAGAATGGCAGTGACATCGAAGCAACTCAGGGACCAAAACCATTAACGTACTTTCACGTATGAAAATCTTACTTGGGGAGGGGGCAGGAGCGAAGCGCCCCCTCCCAGTCCGCGCCACCACACCGTATGTTGAAAATCTGAAGCCATCGTTCTACAAACTCAACCAACCTTGGATGGAAAAATCTAGAAAAATGTACAAACTGAAAACCAGTTTTGGTCTGCATAGCATCAGTAGCAACGCTTGCTATCAGAGTGCATGAGTTTCATGCTCGATCGATTGAGCTAGCCGGATCGGGCAATAAAAAGTATAAAATAGTTATGTAAATAGTTATTTAATAAAATGTTTTACCCTGTTTCTTTGCTGGTGTGTTGTACATATTTTTAATATTTGCATAGGGTTTGTCGTTATTTTGGGCGGGGTGGGTGACGTAGCCGAGCTGTCTTGCAGCCCTCATGGTGTGGAGCTCAGTTCATCTCACTATTTTCGTATTTCTCATGAAGGGTTGTTCCTAATATTTCTATTTTAGCGAGGTCAAAAAGAGATCCAATTAGTGGCCTACTGATTTTGCTCGATTAATTTTATTTTTTTACACAATTTTTCACGATTTTTCACTATCTGCAAAGACTAAACAGAGTATTGCGACTTTGTGCTTGTAAATAGAGAATGAACCAAAGAGAATCAATTGTAAAACAGTAAATGCTTGGATAACAATCAATCAAATGGAGAGACAAGCAGGCACGACGGATTACAACGGGGGTAAAGGCCTGCGTTAACTACTCTTCACTATCTGCAAAGAGAGAGTACTACTAAGAGAAAAGAGGGGAGGGGGGGGGGGGCAGCGTTCAAAGCACATCAGCGTGCATAAACACGAAAAAGTTTTTACCTATCACGTACTTGACATTTGACAGCTTTTGATATTTGCTATTAAAAAACCATTGAAATTCACAGAAAAAACCATAGGTTTTAGGCCATATATAGTTAGGAATTTGCATTTACAAAACCTTGAAAATTCACTGAAAAAACCATTGGTTATAGACCATATATAGTTAGGGATTAGCCTTTTCAAAACCTTATTTTACTCACACAAAACCATTGAAATTTCATATATAGTTAGTTGCACTAACTATATATCGCGCACCCGCAATCCACTGCTGATGATGTCACATATTACATCATTCATGACATGGTTAGTGACATCACTGATGACATCACTGATGACATCTCAAATGACATCACTGATGACATCTCAAATGACATCACTGATGACATCTCAAATGACATCACTGATAAAATCACTGATAACATCTCATTTGACATGACTGATCACATCACTGATGATGTCATTCATGTGATAATACCATGAACCTCTTCAGACTCTAATATAACCTTAGATACAATCAGTGTAAACAGACAGTCACAGACTGTCACTCATCCATGGAGTTACTCACACACCTAGTCAGTTATGCAAAAAATCAATCACACCTCCATTTTCTCAACTATACAGTTATACACACCTTACTTATTCAAACATATACTAACACATATTTACTCTCTTATACAATCCCTGGTACATGTTCACAATGATCCATACAGCCACTCACACATTCACTGGCTCTTACGCACAGTTATTTATATATGTCAACTCTCACATGTACTGTGTTTTACATATGTACTTACTTTGACATGTAGCACTGAGATATCCATTCACTCACTAATACACTCATGCACAGTCAACCGCCCATACAGCTGTTTCCACATGCACTTTTGAACCCATACATATAGTGAATCAACTACTCACACATCTATGTACAGAGTCACACACCTCCCAGCCACCCATACACACACACTCAGTTTCCCATACAAATACTTGGACAACCAATGAATAACCCATACAGTTACTCATATAGCTACTGATCAACATATGCAGCAGTTTGTAGAACAACAGATATAATGATGCACAAATTAAAACAGTTTAGTCACTAACCCATGCACTCAGTGAGACACATTTAATCACTCACTCATACAGTCAGTCATGCACCTACTAAATCCTTCATACAGACACTTATACATCCACTCATTCTTCAATATGTAAGACATATTTTAACTTTACAGAAACATACAGTCACTGGATGTTGTCATCAGTGTTGTCATCAGTGATGTCATTTGAGATGTCATCAGTGATGTCACTAACCATGTCATGAATGATGTAATATGTGACATCATCAGCAGTGGATTGCGGGTGCGCGATATATAGTCAGTGCAAGTAACTATATATGAAATTTCAATGGTTTTGTGTGAGTAAAATAAGGTTTTGAAAAGGCTAATCCCTAACTATATATGGTCTATAACCAATGGTTTTTTCAGTGAATATATATATATATATCAGTGATGTCATCAGTGATGTCACTGACCATGTCATGAATGATGTAATATGTGACATCATCAGCAGTGGATTGCGGGTGCGCGATATATAGTTAGTGCAACTAACTATATATGGAATTTCAATGGTTTTGTGTGAGTAAAATAAGGTTTTGTAAATGCTAATTCCTAACTATATATGGTCTATAACCCATGGTTTTTTCGGTGAATTTTCAAGGTTTTGTAGATGCTAATTCCTAACTATATATGGTCTATAACCTATAGTTTTTTCAGTGAATTTCAATGTTTTTTTATTAGCAAATATCAAAAGCTTTAAAATGTCAAGTACGTGTTAGGTAAAAACATTTTCGTGTTTATGCACGCTGATGTGCTTTGAACGCTGCCCCCCCCTCTTTTCTATTAGGAGTATTCTCTCTTTGCAGATAGTGAAGGGTAGGTAACGCAGGCCTTTACCCCCGTTGTAATCCGTCGTGCCTGCTTCCCTCTCCATTTGATTGATTGTTATCCAAGCATTTACTGTTTTGGAATTGGTTCTCTTTGGTTCATTCTCTATTTACAAACAAACACAGAGTCGCAATACTCTGTTTAGTCTTTGCAGATAGTGAAAAATCGTTAGAAAAAACAAAAGGAATCAAACAAAATCAGTAGGCCACTAATGGGATCTCTTTTTGACCTCGCTAAAATAGAAACATTAGGAACAACCCCTCATGAGAAATATGAAACTAGTGAGAGGAACTGAGCTCGACGCCATGATGGCTGCAAGACAGCTCGGCTCCGCCGCCCACCCCGCCCAAAATAACGACAAACCCTATGCAAATATTATAAATATATACAACACACCAGCAAAGTAACAGGGTAAAATGTTTTATTAAATAACTATTTACATGGCAGCCTGCTGCAACATCGATCCAAATGCATGCCGCCGTTCCCGGGATTTCTCCCCGACTACTCTGCGGCCTACGAGATGGAGAGACCGGGGCGTTGACTAGGCGGGGCCTCCGGCCGCAACCACAGCGCCAACGATCGCTGCTGACGGAGGGGAGCCTTGCCGGTGAGAACAACTGATCTGAAGAACAGCTGCCTGCGGTGCCTCCCTGAGCCGCTTGACGGAGGCCCCAGAGGGGCGGTGTGGTGGCGCGGACTCAGAGGGGGCGCTTGGCTCCTGCCCCCTCCCCAAGTCTTGTTGCCCTGGTATGGCCTGAGATCGCCCCCAACATAGGCGGCCGGCTCCCGGGGTCAGGCGGAACTTGTTGCTTTTTGATGCCTCTTGCATTCTGGACCTTGTCCCACAATCCGTTTGACCTGAAGACATGTCCTGCGGTGCCCTGGTCCAACCATCACATATACCTGCGCCAGGAGACGGCGTGGGGTGCACTGGAAGGGAGAGGCGGCGCAAATGAGCCACCCCCACCTCCCCAGGTGGAGGTTTCTCAGCTACACCCCAGCGCTTCACTCGACAAGCTGAGTTGCGCCCGCTCCTGCTGCACAGTGCCTCGCTCAGCCAGCTAAATTACGCCTGCTCTTGCTATTACAGCGTCTCACCCGCCATCCGGCTGAATTGCACCCACTCTTGCGGTACAGCGACAGGCGGCTTCCACGGAGCTCAGGAAATGGCGATCGGCTCCACAGACTTGGGCCTGGCCTGCAAGGATGGCTCTGGGCAACCCTGGAACTCGGACGCTTGACTGCTAGGGCATGGGCCCCATTCCCAAAAGCGTCCCCTCAGCCTTGAAGATTCTACAAGAGTCACCGGGGCCCCCGCCTCCCGCAGACTTCCGGTGGGGAGCGACTGCCATGATTGCTCGCGGAATGGCCACGACGTAGCCACGGGGTGCTCTCATGCTGACGCCAGCTTCAGTCTGAAACATCCAGAAACACTGTAGACTACCAATTCGATCAGTCCGGTGGAGCCCCAACGTGACCCGGTAGAGAAGAACTTGCCCTCCCCTCTTTGACTGATGGTTCTTGTTGCCTGTCCCTTCTGTTGTCATTTAACACAACTTTTTGGACTGCTGAAAGGGGTTCTGATCCGACCGCTGGTTGGTGGAGACATTTTGACTATATTCTGGACCTGCCCGGCCTCGCCCAAAATGCCGTCGGTATAAATGAGACTCGCAACTCCTTGATGTGTACTGGTTGCTCAGCCTTGATATCACGAGATATGTATGCAGTTTTGGAGCACATTGCGGGCGGGGACGGGTACTGATTGAACATTTGGACATCCCTATTGATATTAAGTTCTGATGTATTATTCATTACTGTACTATTGAAAGTTCGAATTAACGTTACTCATGGTACTTGCCCGCAAATGTATATCTAGATAATTTCATTGTAACTGTTAGACACCTTAATTCCTGCAACCTAATGGCCCGCCCGTTACGTTTTTCTACAGTGTAATGGTCCCCTCATCATATACGATTCCAGTTTGCTCCGTGGCCGGCCCACGTGGTTGTAGGCCCGTATTTGTATACTGACATTTTTGCAAAAAAGAGTTTTCGAAGGAAGTATGGAATCAGCGTCATAACAATCGTCTAGGTTGGTAAGGTTTTAGAATAATGGCTGTTATTCCCAAACAATAGAAGACAGATAATGCAGACCCTTTGCCTGAATTTAGGATTGATTGAAATTTGTATCCGTCACACCTGCCCTTTTTCCAGAATTGTTAGAAAATGGTCGACCGTAGCTTAAGGTATCTGCTGAATGTAAGGTGTGGTATTTTGTCCCATAAAATAAGACTAATTGAGAAACAAATACACGAAGAGGGAACTCGAATTTAGAGACAAACAAAATGAAACATTTTTTGGCATCATAAGAAGGGGAGGATATGTTACACAGAAAAATAATGCGAAAGGGATAGCCAAGATCTGTTGTATCACACGTTCCTGCAGCTAGTCTGATACATGGTAAGTAGAAGCTTTTTCGTGTTTGCGCGCGCTGACATCCTCTGAATGCTGTATCCCCCCCTTTCTTTTCTCCTCTGTAGGTTACATCGGAGTTCCGACTGAAGAATGGAGTGGACATGGACCGCACCGTGTTCCATGTAAGGAAAGACATAGACAAGCGCTGTGAGATATTGCATGGAGTGCAGATCATCACTGGGAACGTGAAAAATTGTATGGTGTGACTGTGCGTACATGCCCTGATTGTATGGTATGAATGTGTATGTATTCCATATGCCCGGCCGATAAACATTCTGTTTGCGCAACTGCCGCGTTAGAAAACAACATTGTGACGCGTCGCGTAACCGCTACGTATCGCGTTGTTGCGTAATGCGTCATATGACGCGCCGCGTTAGCGCACCCGGAAGTGCTCCGGTGCGCGAGGCGCGAATCGCAGTTTCCCGGAAGCGATCCGGGGCGCGGCGCAGAGCGCGTAACGTAAGCATACCAGGTCATGTGACTTGTTAATAAAACTTTTCATTGGTTCATTTCACTTTCATCACTTAGCAATAGCAAGTGTTGTAGCTTCAGCTGGTGCATCCCCACCACCACCACCACCTCCTAGGAAGAGAGTACCACCTCCTCAGGTGGTGGTTGAGCAAGAGGTGCCCCCCTCCCACACCTTCTTGTTGCCTGATTCGGCCAACTCAATCGATCGAGCATGAGACTCTGTTGTGATCTGAAGAACCGCTGCCTGCGGTGCCTCCCTGAGCCGCTTGACGGAGGCCCCCGAGGGGCGGTGTGGTGGCACGGACTGGGAAGGGGCACTTGGCTCCTGCCCCCTCCCCAAGTCTCGCTCGGCCAGCTGAGTTGTGCCCACTCTTGCGGCCTACGACATGGAGAGGCCGGGGCGTTGACTAGGCGGGGCCTCCGGCCGCAACCACAGCGCCAACGATCGCTGCTGACGGAGGGGAGCCTTGCCGGTGAGAGCCACTGATCTGAAGAACCGCTGCCTGCGGTGCCTCCCTGAACAGCTTGACGGAGGCCCCCGAGGGACGGTGTGGTGGCGCGGACAGGGAGGGGGCGCTTGGCTCCTGCCCCCTCCCCAAGTCTCGCTCGGCCAGCATAGTTGCGCCCACTCTTGCGGCCTACGACATGGAGAGGCCGGGGCGTTGACTAGGCGGGGCCTCCGGCCGCAACCACAGCACCAATGATCGCTGCTGACCGAGGGGATCCCTGCCGGTGGGAGCCACTGATCTGAAGAACCGCTGCCTGCGGTGCCTCCCTGAACCGCTTGACGGAGGCCCCCGAGGGGCGGTGTGGTGGCGCGGACTGGGAGGGGGCGCTTGGCTCCTGCCCCCTCCCCAAGTCTTGTTGCCCTGGTGTGACCTAAGATCGCCCCCGACATAGGCGACCGGCTCCCGGGGTCCAGCAGAACTTTTTGCCTTTTGGTGGCTCTTCTATTCTGCACCTTGTCCCACAATCCGTTTGACCTGAAGACACGTCCTGCGCTGCCCTCGCAATGTGGCCTGGTCCGAGAATGTGTGCAGGGGGACGGTATTCCTCGCTCGGCCAGAAGAGTTGTGCCCACTCTTGTGACCTATGACATGGAGAGGCCAGGGCGTTGACTAGGCGGGGCCTCCGGCCGCAACCACAGCGCCAACGATCGCTGCTAACGGAGGGGAGCCTTGCCGGTGAGAGCCACTGATCTGAAGAACCGCTGCCTGCGGTGCCTCCCTGAACCGCTTGACAGGGGCCAACGAGGGGTGGTATGGTGGCGCGGACTGGGAGGGGGCGCTTGGCTCCTGCCCCCTCCCCAAGTCTTGTTGCCCTGGTGTGGCCTGAGATCGCCCCCGACATAAGCGGCCGGCTCCCGGGGTCCAGCGGAACTTTTTGCCTTTTGGTGACTCTTCTATTCTGCACCTTGTCCCACAATCCGTTTGACCTGAAGACACGTCCTGCGGTGCCCTCGCAATGCGGCCTGGTCCCTGAATGTGTGCAGGGGGACGGTATTGATTGGATCAAGATGGCGGCTTCACACAAAGCTGACTCAAGTGTTGCTGCTGATGCTATGCAGACAAAAACTGGTTTTCAGTTTGTACATTCTTCAGGATTTTTCCATCCAAGGCTGGTTGAGAGTTTGTAGAACGATGGCTTCAGATTTTCAACATACTACTCTTCAACATTCTTCATAAATGTAACAATGTGAGACTCACTAGGAGAACGGCCGTTTATCTTTCCTTTCAAAAGGCTGCCAACAATATTTTCTGAATGGAAGACACCATCTTGTAGCATAAAGGGCTGCGTCAAGGGTGATATTGCCCAGAATGTCTTGTTTTCTAGTGCTCGTAATGACGAAGCCAGAACTGCCGAAGGGATTCTGGTCCTGCCGCTACTTATTGGAGACATTGAACTATACTCTGAACCTGCCTGGCCTCGACCAAAATGGTGCCAGTATGGGAGCGACTTGCAACTCCTTATGACGTTCTAGTTACTTAGCCTTGACGTTATGGGGGATGTATGCGGTCTTTGTGCACATGGCGGGCGGGGAAGGGTACTGACTGGGAATACGGACAACCTTTTGATGTCGATTTTTCATTATTGATTATTGTATTAATAAAGCTTCGAAGTAATGTCGCCCATGATACTCGCCCATGGTGTGCGTATGGACGATTTTATTGTAACTGATCCTGTTATACTTTCAATTAAAAAATCAACCTTCACTGATCCTGCAACCGTTTGTCACGTTTAGTTTTTTCAATTAAATGGCTCGCTTGTTACATACTCCTATACCCCTGGCTTTTGAAAGACACCATCTTGTAGAATAAAGGGCTGTGTCAAGGGTGGTATTGCCCAGAATGTCTTGTTTTCTAGTGCTCGTAATGACGAAGCCAGAACTGCCGAAAGGGATTCTGGTCCTGCCGCTACTTATTGGAGACATTGAACTATACTCTGAACATGCCTGGCCTCGACCAAAATGGCGCCAGTATGGGAGCGACTTGCAACTCCTTATGACATTCTAGTTACTTAGCCTTGACGTTATGGGAGATGTATGCGGTCTTTGTGCACATGGCGGGCGGGGAAGGGTACTGACTGGGAATACGGACAACCCTATTGATGTCGATTTTTCATTATTGATTATTGTATTAATAAAGCTTCGAAGTAATGTTACCCATGATACTCGCCCATGGTGTGCGTATGGACGATTTTATTGTAACTGATCCTGTTATACTTTCAATTAAAAAATCAACCTTCACTGATCCTGCAACCGTTTGTCACGTTTAGTTTTTTTAATTAAATGGCTCGCTTGTTACATACTCCTATACCCCTGGCTTTTGAAAGACACCATCTTGTAGAATAAAGGGCTGCGTCAAGGGTGGTATTGCCCAGAATGTCTTGTTTTCTAGTGCTCGTAATGACGAAGCCAGAACTGCCGAAAGGGATTCTGGTCCTGCCGCTACTTATTGGAGACATTGAACTATACTCTGGACCTGCCTGGCCTCGACCAAAATGGCGCCAGTATGGGAGCGACTTGCAACTCCTTATGACGTTCTAGTTACTTAGCCTTGACGTTATGGGGGATGTATGCGGTCTTTGTGCACATGGCGGGCGGGGAAGGGTACTGACTGGGAATACGGACAACCCTATTGATGTTGATTTTTCATTATTGATTATTGTATTAATAAAGCTTCGAAATAATGTTACCCATGATACTCGCCCATGGTGTGCGTATGGACGATTTTATTGTAACTGATCATGTTATACCTTCAATTATAAAATCAACCTTAACTGATCCTGCAACCGTTTGTCACGTTTAGTTTTTTCAATTAAATGGCTCGCTTGTTACATACTCCTAAACCCCTGGCTTTTGAAAGACACCATCTTGTAGAATAAAGGGCTGCGTCAAGGGTGGTATTGCCCAGAATGTCTTGTTTTTTAGTGCTCGTACTGACGAAGCCAGAACTACCGAAAGGGATTCTGGTCCTGCCGCTACTTATTGGAGACATTGAACTATACTCTGGACCTGCCTGGCCTCGACCAAAATGGCGCAAGTATGGGAGCGACTTGCAACTCCTTATGACGTTCTAGTTACTTAGCCTTGACGTTATGGGGGATGTATGCCGTCTTTGTGCACATGGCGGGCGGGGAAGGGTACTGACTTGGAATACGGACAACCCTATTGATGTCGATTTTTCATTATTGATTATTGTATTAATAAAGCTTCGAAATAATGTTACCCATAATACTCGCCCATGGTGTGCGTATGGACGATTTTATTGTAACTGATCCTGTTATACTTTCAATTATAAAATAAACCTTCACTGATCCTGCAACCATTTGTCACGTTTAGTTTTTTCAATTAAATGGCTCGCTTGTTACATACTCCTATACCCTTGGCTTTTGACCCTTTCCTACGCGCGGTCTGTACTACCGCCCTCGGGCGATCTATGTAATGAACAGACTACCATTGCCGAAACACAAGGGAATGCATCTCAGAGAGATAAGTCAAGTACGTGGTAGATAAAAACATTTTCGTGTTTATGCACGCTGATGTGCTTTGAACGATGCCCCCCCCCCCTCCTCATCATTTAGATTACCACCGGCCATTGCACAAAAGCGTACCGGGCGCTCCCCACGCAAAAAAAACCGTTGGTGTTTTTTTTTGTTTGTTTTTTTTGCCCCGCGGGCCCTTTTAAAGCCTCCACATCAAACCTAGGGGGTCAGGGAGGATCTACTATGCCCCCTTATGGTCATTTCCCCCTTCGTTTTGGCCTCCTCTTGTCTCTCGATCCTACCAAGAGACAAGATGGCGGCCGCTCCGGACTGTTTAGAATGTTGACAGACACCGGAGAGCCAATCAGCTTCGCTTCGCGTAGTTCCGTTACGCGTCTAGTACGCGAACCGGAGCGCTACCCGGAGCGCTGTCACAGATATACATATTTTTTTGAACGTTAATTTATCAAAATCCACTGGAGCACATATATTGAGACCTAGCAAAGGCACATCGAGCTAACAGTCCCTACACTTTTGCCAAGTTTCATGCAAATCCATTCAGCCGTTCGAGCTAAAAGTGAGACCAACCGCCCTATGGAAATTAACATGGGAAAAACGCGTTTTGGGACCCCCCTTTTTTCTTGCCCCCCCCTTAACGAACACTCCCCAAATTTTCAGGGGCTGCTCAGAAACAGAATGTGCTTTTTCCTGAAAATTTCAGCCAATTCTGTCCACAAACGCCAAAGTTATTAGACATAGAATTTTCAAAAATCCCATAGAGAAAAAATCCTAACTATAACTATATATATAACTATATATATATACATACATATATACACATATATATATATATATATATATATATATATATATATATATATATATATATATATATATATATATATATATATATATATATATATATATATATACATATATATATATATATATATATATATATATTCACTGAAAAAAGTATAGGTTTCACACACATTATAGTTAAGAATTAGCATTTAACAAAAGCATAGGTTTCACACATGTTATATTTAGCTGGACATTTCACTCATACAAAACCATTGAAATTCCCCCGTTATAGTTAGTTCAGCTAATTATAACTTGCGTGCCATCAATGCTGATGACGTCACATATTACGTCACTCATGACATGGTCAGTGACATCACTCATGACATCACTGATGACATCTCAAATGATATCACTGATGACATCACTGATAACATCATCCAGTGAATGTGTGTTTTTCTGCAAATTAAATATGTTTTATATGTGTACATCTCAAGGTTGATGGAAGAATAAATGGGTATATAAGTGTCTAAATGGATGATTTTTTTTGTAAAATTGATTGTATAACGCACTTATTAAGTGTATCTTAGTGAATACATGGGTTAGTGAGTAATGTTTGAATATGTAAATATCTGTATAAGTCTCTCACTTTGGGGGCGTGGCTGGACCAGCCAAGATGGTGGACGTCTCTCCGTGAGGATCTGGCTGCCGGCCGGTGACCGCGGCCTTTAGTGTCTCTTATCAGTGTCCTCACACGCCACAGTGTCCGCCTTTAGAGTCCAGAGGTGGCAGGGTCCATCCCGGTGAGCCCAGAAACCCGATGTAAGGCGCAGCGGAGTCGGGAGCACTCCGTCCACAATCCGGGGTGATCGACCTCCCCAAAATGGCGGACCCGCGGCAGAGATCCGTGGACCTCTAACGACTATCCCACACCAGCGACATTCAGGTGAGACCAACAAACATTGAGTGGGAGGTGACCGCCTGAACCAGCGGCCCGACTCCAGGACAGGGGCCCCGGGTTGCCAAGCTGTGGCGCTGCAGCGGTGTGAGTGGGCTCCTTCCCTCCCCCTCTTGTCCGACCGCCTTGGAGAGAAACCCTGGCTGATGACCTTAGCAATCACGGGGGCACGATCCGGGCCTCGGAGCAGCGGCATACGGGAGAACAGAGGAGCCAGAGGGCGCAGTGTATGACCTGGCAAGCGATCGGCACCGGGGAGGACGTGTACCCTACAATCCCCATGTGAGGCGGCGGCAGCCCGAGCCCAGCGGCCCTGGGACAGTGTGCAGTTGGCGGGCCGCGGGTTGAGGAGCCTTGCCGCACCAAAACCAGTGACTGTAGTTGGTGCCTCAGCGTGACCTGGGTGAGGGCTGGCAGGACCGGGCTTTCGGGAGGAGCCAGGCAGGAGGAGACGGCCTAGGCGACGCATCAACAGTGCAATTACAAAACCACGAGAACGTCTGGGCCTACCTTCCCTAACTGACAGCAAGGCCGCGGAGGTGCTAAACAGACCAGGGGAGGTGGCGAGTCACCCGCGGAATCAGCGCAGGGCTGCCATCAGGCGGTGTGAGCCTGTTACCCCGGAGCCCTGAGCACGGCTAGGCGACCCCGGACACACGTGGCCTGGGGCGAAGACACAGCATAAGCACCCATCGCGAGTACACTCATGAAGTCGCCTGGGGAGCAAGAACGTCCCCCTCCGCTTCCAGCCTGTGAGGTGCCAGAGCACAGCAGCGTGGAGCACAGTTACTAGTTGGGTGCACTTGGCGACAGGAGGCCACCCTGGAGTTCCCTGCAGGCTGAGGGACGATAGCCACCCTGACCACATCCTTGACACTGCAAGTGGGATACCCTGTGATACCACCGGGCCATGTTGCCACTGAAGGGCACACCTCCATCCTGTAAATATAGACTCCGCGCCCGAGTGGTGGGACTCACGTGCCACCGCTAAGGATCTTCCAGACGGAGAGACTGAAGCGGGCCACCGGCAGCCGCCAGCAACAGTAGGACGCATCGAGAAGTCAACCCCCTCGCCATGGGTCGCCCTCAGAAGACACTTTCCCAGATGCCAGCCATGATGAGGTCACAGGACGAACCTGCCAGAGAGGACGCTACGTCCAGAAAACTGGGCCAAGTCCTAGCGGCCATAGAGCACTCCAGAGTGGCGATGGAACACAAGTTTGACACCCTGGCCACTGACCTCAATATCTTATGGGATGACCACAGGAATCTCACTGACAAGGTGAACCAGGGAGCAGCGACAATGCAAACGATAGAGCCGCAGGTCCAACAACATCACCAAACCCTAAAAGACCTCCAGGCCCGGGTCGAGACTCTAGAGCATAAAACTGATGACTTGGAGGGGCGCTCCCGCAGGAGTAACATCCGAATTATGAATCTACCGGAGGGGGTGGAGGGGGCCGGTCCGGTCAAGTACATCACAGACTGGATCACAACATTCACGCCGGCCGAAGACCTGACACCTCATTTCTCCATCGAGCGGGCGCACCGAGTGCCGGCCCGGAGGCCTAGGCCAGGCCGCCCCCCGAGGCCCTTCCTGCTGAAACTACTGCACTTTCGAGATCGGGACATCATTCTCTACGCAGCTAGGGTGCATGGCCGTCTGCAGGTGGAAGACAAACAAGTGATGATGTTTCCCGATTATTCTCAAGCAGTACAGCGACAAAGAGTCATCTTCCAGACAATTAAACGTACCCTGCGCCAACAGAATGTTCAATATGCTCTTCTGTTTCCGGCACGCTTCATGATTGTCCACGAGGGGAACGCACACTTCTACTCTGACCCAAAAGAAGTGGACACCTGGATAGAACAACACCTTCCACGTCGAGCTAACACTTCACCCACAAGAAGCGGCCCTGGGGTGCGCAGAGTGGGACGGCGACCCCGAAAACTCACCCTGACACAACTGGAGGTGCGGTTAAGCCCTTCTGGAACAGACTCCGCGGATCTAACGCAAATCATCACTGAAGGCACTGCAGGTGGTGGGCACCCTGGACCCCGGGAGGAGATGCTCAGACATAGAGGTGGGCCCCCACCTGTTCAGGTCGGAGGACGAGGGCAACGACGCACCCGCGTCCCGGTAGGGCTCTGTGACGCCTTCCAAGGTGACTCCCCAAACAGCAGACACCCTGATATAATAAGGCGCCGGCAAACACAGGACACTCAGTAAGAAGGATGAGATCCGAGCCCGGACCACGGACTGCTATGGAGTTGCCCTGCTAGTTGAGATCAATGGCTTGCTGACTGCCGCCCTCCATTGCGGGGAACATAATAGCCAAAGGCATCCCAACCCAGCATACCCAAAGACGAACTGAAATGCTCCCGGAGGACACTTCACTGAAGACTTCAATGGCCGTGGGACCGTGCCGGCGGTGGCCGGTGAGATATCCTTCGACGAGCCCACGACAACAAACAAAGGTTTTTTTATGCAAACCAGTCTGGAGGCGTTGCGTCGTGCAATGGATCCACGATGTTGGGACTGTTTCCCAAAGTTGCAGTTTTTTATTCCCTTTAAAATCCTACTTTTTCCACTTACTCCTGAGCGGGATGGAGGCAAACAGAGTAAACAGCATGGAGTTCTCAGTGGCGGGGGGCAGAAGGGGGTGGGTCGGATGGGGGGCATACTTAGGGGCAGGTGATCAGATTGCATAGGCACCACATGACACACAGAATGTCAAACACCGATTTCAAGATCCTCACGCTTAACATCAGGGGCAGGTACACGGCCAGCAAACGGTATTCGGTCTACGCCTATATTAAATGTCAACAGGCCCAAGTGGCCCTCCTACAGGAGACCAAAAAATATAGTTTGGAAGGTTCCCCTGGTTCAATTCACAGGGAGGGGAGCAAGTACAGAGAAAAATATCGTGATACCCTGTGGTATGTTCTTGGTCAATTAAGTAAGACCAATGTATTTGCTATATCTAGGAACTGTATAGTGTATGGAGGGTGGGGGGGCTAATTCCTAATTGGATTTTATGTAAAGTACATCAAACATTAGTACCAATGGGTGACACAGGAACAAAGTTAGAACTAGGGTATATATAAAAATATAGTGCAATTTATTTAGGTACCTCCCTATTCAGGGTTACACTCTAAGTTAAAAACATTAAAAGCAATACATTTCATCATAAGAAAACAATTTCCATAATCATAAAACAGTCAAAAAACAAAAGTCGACGCGGCGTTTCGGTGGTTAAAAAATGGTTTCACCTTCTTCAGGACGTTTTGACTAGAGTAACTTCAAGTCTTAAAAATGAAGACTTTATTGACGACAAGACTTTCCCTTTTAGTATTGTCTTGAATTGTCGAGGATCTTTAAGGTAAAGCAAGGCCTTATTGGGGTTTCTTTCTTTCTTATATCGGCACAGAGGAGCCACCGTTATTTTATATCGTGGTTGTTGTCCAGTATAAAATTATGGACTCCTTCTTTACATTGGAATCACAGAAAAGAAGAACTTTTCATCTATTCTGTTCGGTCTGCGGTGGGAATATCGCAGGATGAATATTAGGGAGACGATCTCTCTTTTTTGAAAGCTTCGTTTGCGTAATAGGGCCTCCCTGCTCCTCTGTGTCCGGGTCTTCATTTCAGTTCTAACTTTTTTCCTGTGTCACCCATTGGTACTAATGTTTGATGTACTTTACATAAAATCCAATTAGGAATTAGTCCCCCCACCCTCCATACACTATACAATTCCTAGATATAGCAAATACATTGGTCTTACTTAATTGACCAAGAACATACCACAGGGTATCACGATATTTTTCCCTCCTACAGGAGACACACTTGACGGCGTAGGAATTAGATCGATTGCGTAAAAAATGGCGAGGCGTGATATGCGCACTGGGTACTCCACATTAACCAGAGGTGCACTCATATGGATTTGGCCGGGGGTGCCCTTTAAAGAACACAGCAGGATCATCGACAGGGAGGGGCAATACGTAATACTGACAGGCCTATTAGAAGGCCAGCACACACTTGTGGGTTGTGTGTACGCCCCCAATATAGATCAGGATCAGTACTGGAACACCCTTACTGGCGTCTTGGCCCACCATGCAGGAATACCATGGCTTCTGGGGGGAGATTACAATTGTGTTCTAGACCTGCACCTGGACAGATCACATCCCTCACCACTCCACTCACCAGCACACAAACAAACAGCAGAGGGTGGATGCATGGAGGACGCTAAACCCGGCCGTACTCTTTTCATTCTATCCCACATGACCTGCGAGTGAGGTTAGATAGGTTTCTATACACCACAGACCTGATACCCAAGATAAGACATGCGGATTACATGGGGTGAATACTATCAGACCATGACGCGCACATAGTAATCCTTCGCTGGCGGCCGCCTCACCCCCCGGTCCCAACATGGAAACTGCCCCAGGAGTGTCTCACTGATCAAGCCTTCCGCCACGCCCACGGTGCGTACATCAGGGAACACTTCCTGCAAAATGCTGGCTCTGCCTCTTCTAGGGCAATAGAGTGGGACGCATACAAGGTGAGTGCCAGAGGTCATTGTATTCAGCAAGTAGTAGGGGTACGGTGCACACTAGAGCAGGCACTGTGCGGGGTGGAGAAAGTGATGCGGATCTCTCCCAGGACATGGATCAAGGGAAGGCCACACTCGTGCAACTCTCAGCAGCGAAACTCGCGCACACGGAGGCTATGAGGGACTTGTGCAAATATGACTTCAGCGCCTATGCAGCTCGAGCACACAGTGAGGGTAATAGAATGGGTGCACTTGTAGCTTAGTTGACCCAACAGGACACGACAACCCATCCCATTACGGAACTCATGGACTCAAACGGGCACCTTAAACACGCCCAACTTGACATCTTACACATATTTCACGGCCACTACACCGCGGTGTACCGTGCCCCGACGCCGATGACACAATGCGAATTGCCTCAATTTCTAAGCCCGTCATGTATGCCTTTAATTTCTCAGGCGGATAGGAAAGACCTAGACAGTAGAATCACACCCTCCGACATAAAACGTGCAATAAATTCATTAGCAAAGAAAAGAGCACCTGGTCTGGACCTCTTCCCCCTAGAGAACTTCAAAACCTTCGCGGCTGAAATAACACCCCACTTGGTGTCCACTTACGAGGAAGCCCTGACCAAAAACATACCTCCGGCCTCGTTCCGCGAGTCGCTAGTCGTGACGTTCCCAAAGCCGCACAGAGACCCCAAACTCCCGGCCTCTTATAGGCCAATTACACTACTAAACGCGGACTGCAAGCTCCTAGGTAAATTACTAGCCGACCGATACAGTCAAATCCTCCCGGCGATGGTGCATCCCGACCAGTGCGGCTTCGTGCCCCGATGCAACACCTCCCACAATTTACACAGGCTGTTTCACATACAGCACGAAATCACAGACCAATTCCCGGGAGCAGCCTGACTGATCTTCGATCTAGAAAAGGCGTTCGACACCCTGACCTGGCCCCACCTCTTTGCCGTCCTGCGGGAAATCCAGGTAGGCCCCACGCTGATGGCGGGCAATTTTTAATGCATAGACAACTAATAGACAGTAGCCGAGCGTACTGAGATTCGCGGGAAGAAGAAACCCCCAACGCACCCAGTGCTACACACGATACTGCGGATGGGGGCAGGCAGACACCTAGTGACATGGCATTACAAAGCCATTCGGGAACTCACCGAGGTTCCCCTAGACAGACTGAGTCAATCCTGGGAGGCTGATATAGGACGGGTCCTCCACGACACGGAGTGGACACGAGCACTAGAATACCCAAAAAAAGTCTTCCGAAACGCCTGCTTCAAAAATATACAGTTCAACGTTCTTCATTGCGCTTATCTTACGCCCGACAAGCTGCATAAGTATTACCCAGACACGGAATTCAGATGTCCCCGATGGCAGTTATTGAATGCGACCCTTAAACATTTGTTTTGGGACTGTCCGTCGCTGCAATCATACAGGAACAGAGTACACCACATGCTGCACACGTTGGTGCACTTGCAACACATCACTACATGGGAAGCATGCGCCCTGGGTATTTATAAGAATAAGAAGTCTGAGAAACTGTAGTGGCGGTTTGCAACCTTAGCCATCTTCTTGGCCAAACAAAATATAGCCATGCATTGGAGGGTCCCTACAGGACCGCCAGAAGCGGCCTAGGTGGGAGCTGTGAACAAGTGGGGAGCAGCGGAAGAAGAGATCCTGAGGGAGGAAGTGGTAAAAGGTGCACGCAAACACCAAATCTCTATGGAGTGGGCACACTTGCTAATACAATTTAAGCAAGAGACAACCGCACAAGATAGTCCAGAGCCGATGCAACCCCTACCTTGCAGCCCCCCTAGGGCCCCAGCCCACAGGCCCCACCACTATTGCATGTGTGGCACCCCTGGAGGTTGATGTGCCACGGGTAGTCAATCCTACTAATGTGATCATCTGTTATGGCCGCGGGTTCCCCCCCTCTTTTTCCCCCTCCCCCCGCCTTGTTTGCCCTTCACGACACGCATCACCAGCTTCCACCAGCTGGTGTCTGACGTGGGCGCCACCCTGGAGTGCCGCTTGCCCCCTGATCGCCGCTTTTTCCTCTCCTCCCCACTTTTTCTCCTCTCCTCGGGGGGTATCCCCTCCCGTGGTTCCCAGTTCAGTTTTAGTCGGCAGGTTGAAGTCCGACACATTTACTTACATGCTGATGTTGGCATACATTAAGTAGGGTAATATACTGATGGAGGGGTAGCAGCTCCACCGGACCTCACAATCATATCACCTGAGGGATCAGGTACACTCAGACATGTCATCCTGTGATGAGATAGCCCACTGATGGATTCAGGGGACATATTGCACAACTGCCACACTCAGAAGACCGAAGCCAATCTGCTGTCATTAAACCACGATTGCAAATGTGATATAATGTCGGCATATATGATGATCGATGTGTGACCTATCTCATAAATGTAAAACCCTAATAAAAAGATTTAAACAAAAAAAGTCTCTCACTTTGTGTATAAGTAACTGCATGGGTTAGTGAGTAGCTACATGACTGTCTATATGGGTTATTACTTGCTTTCGAGTATCAGTATGAGTGTCTGAATGTCTGTATGGTTCAGTGGGGGATATTCCTTAGAGCATAGATGCATGAATGAGTAACTCACTATTTGTATGTGTTTTGAAGACTGCATGTGTGCAAGATTGTATGGGCGGATGAGTTTGTGTATGGGTGTGTTAGTGAGTGAATGACTGTCTCAATAGTGTCTTTATGAGTAAGTACACATGTTTTAAACTAGTATATGTGAGTATTGAAGTATATAAGTGAGTATATATGAGAGTGAGAGATTGGAAGAGTTCCTGTATAAATAAGTATTTGTTTCTATAAGTGATTGTTTAAGAGAGTAAGTATGTGTACGTTTCTGTAGAAGTAATTGTAGTGGTGTATGTATACCTGTATATGCAAGTAAATGGATGTATCAGTGTCGGTGTTTAACAGGATGTATAGGTGTATGAGTACATATGATGAGTGAGAACATGTATGAGTGACTGTATAGAACTGTTGGTGAATGAGAGGATGTGTATGTTGATGTTGGAATTACTGATTAGGTTGTTGTAACTGGTATTGGTAGCTCCCTTTTTTTGAAAATTGTATTTTCTTTTTTTGAATGTGTGTATCAAAGGTTATATTAGGATGAGAGGAGGTCTGCCACTCTTTCACAAGGATTATGTTATCAGTGATATCATCAGTGATGTCATTTGAGATGTCATCAGTGATGTCATGACTGATGTCACTGACCATGTCATGAGTGATGTAGTATGTGACGTCATCAGCAGTGCATTGCGGGCGCGTGAGTTATAGTTAGCTGAACTAACTATAACAGGGGAATTTCAATGGTTTTGTATGAGTGAAATGTTCAGCTAACTATAACATGAGTGAAACCTATGGTTTTTTCAGTGAATTTCTAAGGTTTTTTAAATGCTAATTCCTAACTATAATGTGTGTGAAACCTATGGTTTTTTCAGTGCATTTCAAAGGTTTTATAAATGATAATTTTAAAATGTATTAATTATTATATTTCTTTCTTTTTATAGTAATTTCCTACATTTTTATTATAGATATATATATTTTTAAGTTATATTTCATACTCTTAATGTAAAATAATTACAAAACAAAAAAATGTTTTTTTTTATTTTTTCTTAATATATAAAAATTAAATTCTATATAATTCCTTTTTCATTCTTTTTTGGTAACCGTACTGTACACGTACGGTGATCACACCATACTCTGTACTGCTAATCGTACTCAGTGCATACCTGCGCATACGCTACAAATACGCTTTAACGTTACGCATCACTTCAATGCTTCCGTGTGACGTCATGTACGGCGCTCCGTACGCGAAAGGCGTGAAAGTTTTTAATTGTTCAAAAACATATATTTATGTATTTAATGTACATACAAAGAAAATACATTATCTGGCATAATTATAAAAATTGTTTTTTTAACTTTTAATACGCGTACATTACTTTTAAAAGCAATTACGCAAATTGCGGCAGGATGTCATACGTACTCGCATCGTAAGAGCACCGTAAGCACACCGTCAGCGTACGCAAAGCCATGTAACTTTCAAAGAACATATGTAATTGGTTCATATTACTTCCTATTCTAACTGCTGAAAGACCCCACCCATTTTAATCAGTCTTCTTTGACTTTCATTGAAGGAACACCTTTTTCTGAAGGAGATGTGTTTTCATTGTTTTATCATGGCTGCCCAGCAAGAAGGCACTTCACAACACTCTTCTGAGGAATAATTTGTGGCAGAAGATCCACCCACAAAAGAGAAGAGGCAGTGGTATGGAAAAAAAAATCATTTACAGCAGGTGAATAAAAGGTAAATGCTGCAAAAGTAACCTGCAAAATTTGCTCTGTTGTACAATCTAGAGGGAATCCAAACAAACATTTTTCCTTCGGGACTGCAAGCATGGTGAGGCATATCAAGAAACAGCACCCTGTAAATGTTGCCCGTGCTGCATGCACCAGAGTTATGGACGACATTCCACCAGCAGAACCAAGTACTTCAACAGGATCTGCAAGTCCACATCCAGACATCCGTCCGGATGTACATTTTGTAAACAACTATTATGCTACGGCGAACAGTCGATGGATTTAATTATTAGGAGGAAACAGCAGCACCAGTGCTGTTGGCCTTATTTTTTTTTTTTAAATGTTCCTGTTAAAAGCTTTTTTGTTTGCAGTACTGTTTTTTCCTAACAAAAAAAAAATGTTAAAAAAACATTAAAAAAAACTACAAAACAACAAAACAAAAAAAAAGTTATTTTCAAAACTACCTACTCTGGTTAAGAAAAGAGCTAAACTTGTATGCTAGTGTGTGAAAGTTTAGATGTATGTTTGTGTAGTGCATAATTGACTGAAAGAATACATTGTATGGTGAATGTGAAAGTGCAGAACTATAAGGAAGTGCTACAGCTTAAATCTATAGGGTGTTTACTTTATAGTATACAGTAGTACATCTGAAGAACTTGAATGTAACGTATGTGCATAAATATGTTACAAGTCTATGCTTCCCTTTGCACTGCTAGTGAAACTGCCTAGGTGCATTTGTAAGTGTTTGTTAGGGGCAGATTTACAACCCCCTTGTGCCTCTTTTACACCGCTGTTGCATCACTTTTCTGATATACAGCGACAGTTTCTGCAGAAAGTTTATTTTTATTTGCTTAATAAAAACTGTTTCAAACCTAGACTGATTTTTTTTGCTGCGCAACCACACCTCCCCATCAGGAAAGTAACATTATGGGGCTTATTAGGATAGCAGATTTTCCGCATCCTCTGGGCCGGTGAAAGCCACCGCCGGCCCGGAGGATGGGGAAAATCCGCTGCGGACCCACAAAAGACCCACCGCCACATTAGGATGGCTGGTGGGTCCTGGTTTCAGTCCGCTGCTTTTCCGCTGCAGGTGGCTTACAACTGCGGCGGAAAAGCTCTAATATGGTGGCGGTGTCTCTCAGACACCGCCAGACATATTAGGATGGGTTTCAAAACATGCTTTTCTGCGGCGGGTTTTCCGCCGTGGAAAAGCATGTGGAACTTCACTGCAGGGGCCCTTTGCGGGGCCCCTGGGTGAAGGGTGGTGGGGGGTGCACATGGGGGGCACCTATGGTACCCCCCTACATTTGTATGCAGTAATCGTCAGGCACCGCACGGTGCCTGCCGCTTTCTGCATACAAATGCAATGTATGCATTTTTAACATTGCGGCGGGTGCAGCTTGAAGCCGCACCCGCCGCAATGTTAAATATAGAGGATGTGACCGCCATGGTGGCGTCACATCCTAATTGCACAGGAGGGAACTCCGCAGGCCATGCGGAGGTTCCCTCCTACTCTGGGTCCATCCGCAATCCTAATGGCCCCTTTATGTAAAAAGTATGTCACCTACAATCTTGATAAAAAAAAGAGCGCAAGACACTGTCATTTTTCCGCCGTGATTTATACACCACACGGCAACTACATAAATGGCCCTTGAAACATATGAAAACATTTGTTTCCCTCATAATCCCTCTCCACCACCTTATGGGCACTGTACAGAGTTAATAGTTGTTACGATCGCGGAGGTACCGCGAACTACAAATCCCGGCATCCTCCGGGAAAAGACTACAGCTCCCGGCATTCCTTGCGGCGCATCACACTTCCGCAATGCGATACAAAAAGGGAATGGCGGCCGGAGCAAGTTGTCGGTGATTCCGGACCCGTAGCTTTGCTCGACCTCGGAGTTCTGTCCTGCTGGTGTGGTACGAGTGTGGTTACCGTGACGCTGTGTGTTTCTTATCAGCGGCAGTTTGTTTCCTACCCACCTCCGGCTGTGAAGGTATATTTGGAGACCTTGTTTAGTTTTGGTGTTTTGCTTTGGGGAATTGCTTTGGATTTGTCCCGGTTGGTATTGTCGGCCAACGGCGGTGATTTCTGTTGTAACTATCGAACATTGGATAGTTACTCCTTTTGGGGTGCTCTTTTCTTTCTTGTACATAAGACTATACCTGGAACCCAGCTAAAAGTTGGGGATTCCACCTTTGGAATCTCCAGAGGAGCTTTGTGAGACATAACAAACACCTTGTGTAAAAGGGTATCACGGATTATATATGTACAGATGTGTAACTTGTTCTTGGCTTTTCTATTAACAGGGGATTAGGAGGTGTGGATTACACTCTACCCCTGTAAGGTTTAGTGGAGTCTTATATAGGTAGGTGCTTAGTGCAGGAACTGAATTGTCGTAGCAAGCATTGTGTTATATGTTCTACTGGAGTATGTATCGCTTATATATATATTCTGTATCCCTATAGTTACAGCATATCCAACCCTACGTACCTCTTTACATCCACAAGGCTTTATCTTTTCTTTTACAGGTATGAACCCTCATAGCAACAGTTATAGAAGCTACCCATTTACTGTGTTTGTTTATGTCTTTCAGATCTCCCTCCCTGCTGTCCCAATCCTTTCCTTCCTTGATATTCCTTATTTTTCCCCTCACTTAATCCTGTCAACACTCTGTGCTATAACGGCTGTCCAGGTGTTGGCTAGATTCAGAGGTGGGCTTACCTTTCAACAAACCGATCCTGAGGACTATTCATAACAGAATCACCGACCCATGAATTCTTGTCCTTCCGGTCGGGTTGTGCTGGTATGGCCACTTTAGAGGATGTGATAGAGGCCTTGGGCGCATTGCAGTTAGAGGTAGCTGCCTCTAGGTTAGAAACTGCAGATTTGAGGGCGCGCGTTGATGTGGTTCAACACAATCCCTTTGATGCAGGGGGTACGCCACCGCCTCAAGCAGTTGTGGTAGAGATGCCTGTATCAGTCCCATTGGCTTCCCCGGAACGGTTTTGTGGGGATTCGGATAAGGTGCAGGTGTTTCTCACACAGATAGCGTTGCACTATTCCTGTAAGCCTAGATCTTTTCCCACTAATCAGGCGAAGGTGGCCTTTCTGATTTCTTATTTAGCGGGCAATGCTGCACAGTGGGCTGTCCCCCTAGTAAATCGCAACGATCCTTTGTTGCATGATTGGGAGGCCTTCAAAACGGAATTCCTACGAGTATTCGACAGAAGGGCAGATTCCTATACTGCAGACAGAGAAATATTGGAACTAAGGCAAGGAAAAAAGGATCTTGTAACATATTTGAATGCCTTTAGACGCTTGGTAACGGAAACCACATGGCCCGAAAAGAAACAGGCATCTTTGTTTCATCAGGGTTTGAATGATGAACTCAAAGATGTGATTGCACAAATCGACCCCCAGCCTACCACTTGTGAGGGATTGATTTACTTGGCCCTGCGTCTAGACCATAGACTGTGTGAAAGGAAGGGGGATAACTGAAGGAAACCAGTGGTAGAGACACATGCTTCTAAGGAAGCCAGTTCGGGTTCTTCATCCGAGCCTATGGAAATAGGGGCTGTGAGAACAGCCTTGACACCAGCTGAAAGGGAATCGAGGCGTAAACAGGGCCTTTGTTTATATTGTGGCAAGAAGGGCCACTATGTAAGGGAATGCCCTGTGAAGCCTAAATCCAACTGATTCAAGGGTAGCCGAGTGGCTGCTGCTGATGCGGAGAAGGCATCGGAAAACTAGCAGACTTTAGGAAACAGGAAGGGGTTTCTTGGAGTCCTCAATATGTCCCTTCATTGAGTAACAAATTACAGTATGTGACTAATCATCTTTACGTGTCCATTGTACTAATGTTGGCTGGGAAAGCGATAAAAGCCTCAGCTATGGTGGATTCCGGGGCAACGGGCATGTTCACTGATTTTCAAGAAGCTAAACGTCTAGGGATAGTTTTGGTTCCTAAAGAAAGACCAGAAGAGGTGTATGCTGTGGATGGGAGGAAGCTGAGCATGGGTCCGATCAGTTTTGAAACTGAAGCAATCGAGGTGAGGTTGGAGGACAAGCATGCAGAGATGCTTACTTTTGGTGCGATTAGGGCTCCTCAATATGGCATCATTTTTGGACTACCCTGGTTGGAGAAACATAACCCTAAGATAGACTGGGACTCGAGAAAGGTACACATAAATTCTGAGTTTTGTCTGCTTCATTGTTTACAGGAATGGATGAGACCAGTTCAGGGTTTGTTAGGGGGGCCCTGTATCGCCTCCGCAGCAGAAAAATGTGTGCAACTCCCTGTTGATTATCAGTCGTTTAGTCAGGTATTTAATGAGGAACATGCTGAGAAGTTACCGCCGCATAGACAGTACGACTGTCAAATAGATCTGGTTCCAGGTGCCTCAATTCCGTGTGGCAGGATTTATGCACTAACACCTGCATCTTAGAGAATATCTGGACAAGTTGTTAGCCTTGGGTTTTATACGCCCATCCAAATCCCCAGCCGCATCGCCTCTCTTTTTCATTCCTAAAGCCAATGGTGAGCTGCGCGCATGTGTGGACTTTCGTGCGTTAAACGCCATCACTATCAAACACAGGTATCCTTTGCCCTTGATCAGTGTGTTATTGGAACAAGTGAAGAAGGCTACGATATTTACGAAATTAGATCTAAAGGGGGCGTATCACCTGGTCCGCATGCGTAGCGGGGATGAATGGAAGACGGCATTCAAAACCAGATATGGGTTGTTTGAGTACAGAGTAATGCCATTCGGGCTCTGTAACGCCCCTGCGGCCTTCCAATTCTTTTTGAATGATGTGTTCCGGGACATCTTGGACCGCTATGTAATTGTCTATATTGATGATATACTGGTATATTCCGAAACAGAGGAACTACATTTCCAACATGTCACCAGCGTGCTCACTATCTTGCAGGCTAACCATCTATACTGCAAGATCAGCAAGTGCGATTTTCATGTGCATGTGGTGGAATTTCTGGGAGTGATGCTGAGTCCGGAGGGTCAAGAAATGGCGGACATGAAGGTGGCGGCGGTAAGGGACTGGCCTGTTTCAACTTGTGTGAGGGATGTACAATGCTTCATGGGTTTCGCCAACTTCTATAGGCGTTTCATACATCAGTTCTCGAGGTTGGTGGCGCCTATTACACATCTGCTGAAGAAAGGTAAAGGGTTTGTGTGGTCTGAAGAGGCACAATCCGCCTTTTCGTCCCTTAAAGAAGCATTCGTAACAGCCCCTGTGTTATCACATCCTGACCCGGGCAAGCCCTATATTGTGGAGGCTGACGCATCGGAGGTGGCAATAGGGGCGGTCTTGTCTCAACGCAATTCAGACACATGTCAGTTACACCCCGTGGCATACTTGTCACGAAAGTTGAATCCGGCGGAAGTGAACTACCACATAGCAGAAAAGGAGTTGCTGGCAATACGTGACGCTTTTCAGGAATGGCGTCAATTTCTCATGGGTGCTCGTCATGTGGTCACTGTTTATTCCGACCATCGGAATTTCAGGTTCATGTCTGCTGCGCGTCATCTACCTCCCAGACAGCTCCGGTGGATGATGTTTTTCTCCGGATTCAATTTCATCATAACCTTCCGCCCGGGTGCAGACAATAGGAAGGTGGACGCTCTGACGCGCCAGTCAACTTGCAGTCCGAATGAGGAAAAGGCTGAGGCGAGCATAGTGGCTCCTGAGAAAGTGGTGTGTGTATTACAGCCAGATACTTTCTTGAGAGACGTTCGGCAGGGAGTGAACTCCTTTGACTGGAAGAAGTGGTTGGGTAGCCATAGGGAATGGAGATTGTATGGGGGCCTGCCGATGTTCCGTAACCGGTTGCTGATACCTACTCGGGCTCTGAGAAGGCAGGTATACATCTGGTGCCATGAATCGCCTAGCGCGGGACATCTTGGGGTGGCTAAGACGCTGGAATGTGTATTAAGACAGTTCTGGTGGCCTTCGGTGAGACCTGATGTGGGGCGCTGGGTGACAGCCTGTGCTCAATGCGCTAGGATGAAATCGAACCATGGCTGTCCGCAGGGGTTGTTGCAGCCTCTACCTACTCCAAAGATTCCTTGGGATCGGATCTCAGTGGACTTCATCGTCGGCCTTCCCGCTGACAAAGGTTGCACAGCCGTTATGGCGGTGGTTGATTACCTGTCCAAGATGGGGCACTTTGTGGCCTGTAAACAAGTACCTTAGGGGGGTCAGCTGGCACTCATGCTGATGGTCAACGTGGTGAGGTTACATGGATTGCCGAGCGTCATTGTTTCTGACAGAGGGTCTCAGTTCCCAGCTCAATTTTGGAAGACATGGTGTTCTTCGTTGCATATTGAGTCCGCCCTCTCCACCAGTTTTCACCCGCAAACTGATGGACAGACTGAGCGGTTGAACCAAACGCTTAAGCAGTATCTAAGATGCTACGTGGACAATGACAAGGAGAACTGGGTGGATTATTTATGGTTGGCGGAGGTGGCCTATAATAATGCCACACATGGTTCCACCAAGATCTCTCCGTTCTACTGTTTGTACGGCAGGCATCCACGTTTCCTTCCATTTGTGCAACCTGAAACTGACTCTTTGCTTCCTGGTGTGGTTCATAGGGTGGCACATATTAAGGAGACGTTGGTCAAGGCACAGGACAACCTGCGAGCGGACAAGCATCGGAGGCAAGGACCTTCATATGGTGTAGGGGACGAGGTGTGGTTGTCTACCAGGAACTTGCGCTTCAGGAAGCACAGTGTGTTCAACCCTAGATACATTAGTCCTTATAGGGTGCTGAAAAGGGTAAATCCTGTAGCAGTTAAGCTAAAGCTCCCTTCCCATCTCCGCATACATCCTGTGTTTCATGTTTCTTTGCTGAAACCATCATTGTCGAAGGGCCAGTCCCGTCCTCCTCCTGTATTGGTGCATGGCGAGGAAGAGTATGTGGTCCGTCGTATTCTGGACTCCCATTTCAGGAGGAGTAAGTTGTGGTATCTGGTGTCCTGAAAGGGGTACGGGCCTGAAGAGAACTCCTGGGAACCTGCTCTAGGTGTCCATGCCCTGAGGTTGGTGTCTGCATTCCATAGGAGATGTCCATTGAAGCCTGGACCCTGTCCTCGTGGTTGAGAGAGGGATGTATTGTTACGATCGCGGAGGTACCGCGAACTACAAATCCCGGCATCCTCCGGGAAAAGACTACAGCTCCCGGCATTCCTTGCGGCGCATCACACTTCCGCGATGCGATACAAAAAGGGAATGGCGGCCGGAGCAAGTTGTCGGTGATTCCAGACCCGTAGCTTTGCTCGACCTCGGAGTTCTGTCCTGCTGGTGTGGTAAGAGTGTGGTTACCGCAACGCTGTGTGTTTCTTATCAGCGGCGGTTTGTTTCCTACCCACCTCCGGCTGTGAAGGCATATTTGGAGACCTTGTTTAGTTCTGGTGTTTTGCTTTGGGGAATTGCTTTGGATTTGTCCCGGTTGGTATTGTCGGCCAACGGCGGTGATTTCTGTTGTAACTATCGAACATTGGATAGTTACTCCTTTTGGGGTGCTCTTTTCTTTGTTGTACATAAGACTATTCCTGGAATCCAGCTAAGGGGCATTAGTTGGGGATTCCACCTTTGGAATCTCCAGAGGAGCTTTGTGAGACATAACAAACACTGTGTGTGAAAGGGTATCACAGATTATATATGTACAGATGTGTAACTTGTTCTTGGCTTTTCTATTAACAGGGGATTAGGAGGTGTGGATTACACTCTACCCCTGTGAGGTTTAGTGGAGTCTTATATAGGTAGGTGCTTAGTGCAGGAACTGATTTGTCGTAGCAAGCATTGTGTTATATGTTCTACTGGAGTATGTATCGCTTATATATATATTCTGTATCCCTATAGTTACAGCATATCCAACCCTACGTACCTCTTCACATCCACAAGGCTTTATCTTTTCTTTTACAGGTATGAACCCTCATAGCAACAGTTATAGAAGCTACCCATTTACTGTGTAGGGATTTAGTCTTATGCCTGTGTTTGTTTATGTCTTTCAGATCTCCCTTCCTGCTGTCCCCATCCTTTCCTTCCTTGATATTCCTTATTTTTCCCCTCACTTAATCCTGTCAACACTCTGTTCTATAACGGCTATCCAGGTGTTGGCTAGATTCAGAGGTGGGCTTACCTTTCAACAAACCGATCCTGATGACTATTCATAACAATAGTGTTCCTAACCTGCCCACTACTACTTACTTTCCCCATACTCTATTGGAAAATACATCACAATATCACTGGCAACAGTAAACCGTTCCCACCCAATAAGGAGCAAACTTGTGCTCGGAACACTTCAGCCAATAAAATGTCCATGTTGTTCCACAGACGAGCAAGGAATGACTGCCAAACCTTCTACTTTTAATACTACACAGCCAATGAACATTAAGCTTCGTAAAGTCCCGCTTGGAGTACGTTACACTAATACTCCCCGAACAGGAAGGAATCCCTAACAAAACTTTTCCACTGACTTCTTGTACGACTAACGGTTCCTATGAAAAAAATATATATAAATCTCCTGCACAGTATCTATTTCAATTAGCAACATATTGTGGTGAACTTCTAACCTCTGTACTCACGCAAGTGATCCATGAACTGTTACTATGGTAACAGGCAGGAAAGTACTGGTACTGTTTTAAAAAAAAAAATAATAATTAAGGGAAGACATTATCTGGGATAATCATGAAAATTGTTTTTTAAAACTTTAAATAAGCGTATATTACTTTTAAAAGCAATTACGGAAATCGTGACCGTACGTCGTCAGAACAAAGATGGATTGAAGAGTTATACATTTTATAAAACAATATAATACTGCACGCTAAAGGAGAAAAGTCAGCACAATTATTGACCCCTCTCCCAACATTTAAAAGCCCCTGGGTGAGGTGGTAAATTAATCGAGACTGAATACGTTAGTACAGCCTACTGTGCTTACGCTACCAGGAAAACACTACAACAATACAAGGCCCAGATTTCCATTGTAGTGATATCTTTGTTCCAGGTCTAGTTGTCAGATCGGCACACACACTTCCTCATGGCTCGTATACAACCACACCACACCCATCCAGCACATTTGTCACTACACATGTGACCCTATGTATAAAAAAGACAAAAATGACTTGTTGTATGCCATTTTAGAGTTGGTCCCAAAGTACCGAACAAGGGGCCCACTACTACATGTGTGGCCTCTTTGGTCACTGAGCTAGTGGTGCCCGAAGCACTGAGCCGGTGAAGAACCTGCGATGATGATGATGATGGGAGCACGAGTATGTCGTTAGCCATAGAGATATCACGACTCTGCACCATATATGAGAATTATTTGTTGGAGATCGGGACTACATCATGCAGAAGGTGTCTTTTCCATGAAAAGGTGAGCAGTGAGGCTTGAGTACGCATCGGAGGGTGTCAGTGCTGTAGCAGACTAAATACAAAAACGCGACTTAGTATTTTAGACGAACGCACTCCTATATAGTGTATTAATTTACATGTATACATTTTTTCCCCAATAGCAGGAACGTTTTTATAATCGCTGAAATGTCTGGAATATTACCAATACAAATAGTTCATAGAAATGTGAGAAGGAACATGTATAAAAGCGCAATGTTATCTAACTCCAAATTAATATAGTAACAATATCCAATCATAACATCTTTCTTTTATTATCTTTCAGATGTAGAGCTTCAGGATGGATTATGTCCGGCACGTGGTGAAAAACACTGGTGACAAAAAGGTGAGCTGCGAGTATTGTTTTCAATCACTCTTATTTCCTCTCTCGTTTCATAAAAAAATTACACACAATGTTAACTTCCTTTTTATCTTACAGGTTGTGTTTTACAAATTGACGACACCCCCCCAAAATAAACTTACAAAGCTCTACGTTCGTGTATTCTGCGATGATGAGTGGCCATTGTAACAAGGACTGAGAAGCATGCTTCGACAAGTAGTGCTCCCTGTTTGAATGACGGCAATAGCACAAGGTGAGCAAAGAAGCTTGTTTCTGAAAGAACGACAAGTTATCTGTGAAAGGAGAGAATGTGTAGTATGCAGCAGGCGCACAAAACATACATTGGGCTATCGGGGCTCAGATAGGTTGAGATATCTTCCTGGGCCCAAACGCAGTCGCACCCGAGTACTTCACAGGTCTTTTAAAGACATTTTGCTTGTTAATGAGGCTTTGATGTCCCCCCCCCCCGCTTACAGCCCCTGCAGCTCCACTCTTCTTTTTGGTTGAAATTAAGCCTCCCCCGAAATTTTTTACTAGACCCCCCCCCCCCGATTTCGTGTTGCAGCAAGATCTAGACTCACCCAAATGATTCTTCTAGATTTGAAGTACAGACTTGCAGATGATAAGCGATCCAAACTTTCATATTCTCCAATTTCTCGATGAGATAACATCTTCAAACTGTAACTATATAATTTCTTACTTAGACTCATCTCGTGGGAAATCTCTTCCCACATTTCTTTCAATTCCGTCTTTTCTGATTTTGTTATGTAGCATGTTACATATCAAGCAAGTTGAGAGTGCACTCTGAAGCAGCACATCTGTGGACACACAACGGAGGCAAAAGATGAGCTATGAGTATTTTCTCCTGTATTAACTACTCCATCTATAGTTTCGAACATTGTAAGTTGTGTACGGTGTTTAGGGGGTGTTATACAGGGAGTGCGAAGGTAAATTTGCGCGTATCAAATCAGTTCAGTATTTGTAAAGTGCAAACTATTCACTCCTACGGGTCTGATGGCACTGGGGGCGTAAGCTGAGCTGCTGCCGGACTTGTGGATAAAGACGCTGAAGTACTGACCCCAATCGTAAACTCTTAACCTGCACGTGCCGTTAGATGTTTGACAAAATGCTGCAAAATTATATTGTTAGGTTTAAAAAAATTGATGAACTTTTAACCTGCAGGTGTCGTAGAATGTTCCAGAAAGTGTTTTGATAAAATAGGTTGAACTTTAGGTCGTTTTTCGTATGGAAAATTAAAAAATAACCAATGAAGATACGTTTTGGAATGTCGTTGAAGGAATGAAGTATTCTGATTTATTCTTTACATGTATTTTAAATGTGGAGCGACAGAGAAATTGTGCCCTTACTGGTTCTATTCTTGATGAAAGCGGTGGATTACATGAAGTGTGGGACAAAGAAAGCATTCCATGTATGTGTAAAATTTGCAATCTGCATACCAACTACAAAGGTGAGGTAGAAATGAATAAGGTGTGTTATGTCTTCTGTAGTAGTGATTTAATATTTGAGGTTATATTTTTAAGTTTGCATTTAGGTATAGTTAATAGTTTTAGTAGTTTCTGACTAGTGAATAATAAAAAGGTAGATATACTAAAATACATGGTAGTAAACGTAATAATGATTGTCTGTTCTTATGAAATAGAGGTGGTTGGCGAGTGTTTCTTTTGAAGAGATGTTTTATAAATGCGTGAGAAATAAAAAAGAAATGAAAATGTGCAGAATGTTTTCTGTATGACTTTCTTGACATTAGTAAACTACATGAGGTTATAAGTGAAACTATTTGTCAGGCTTTGTCCCTTTGCTGCATATACGTAGGTGTTTTAGTGGCCTGGATTTTACCGGTGCTCAGCTTTACTATCCCTTTTGAGACAGTCGTCAATTTTTACATTCCATTTAATGTCCTTAATATAGATATAGTAAAGGGACAGTATATCAAAAATGTGGAAATTACAACTTTGTTTACTCTCTTCATCCACTGCAATACACTCTATAAAGTGTTTAAATGACTGTAGTAACATATAGATGTCTAGCTAGTAAAGGTGGTGTACTTCCACTGGGCCCATTTATAAACCTATGCTATTGGATGGTTTATGTTTTACCCACCAATTTGCATGTTTGAATACTTTTTGCTGAGAAGGGTTGCGGCAGACACCTGTTAAAATTAACTCAGTGTATGGGTATAGTGGCGCTAGCAGTGGCGGCTCCCCCAATGTGGCGTGGGGGCATCGCACTACTGCTTTCTCACTGTGCGAGAAGGCAGAAACATAAACGGTAAATACTACCATTTATTTTTCTGCCTTCTCATATTGTGAGAAAGCAGAAATGCCTCTGTGCCTGGTTAGGGGGCAGGCGGGTGCGCGGTCCTGCTCGAGGGCAGGGGGGAGTGACTTGCCCACTGTTGTGGGTACCGACTGTTTGGTCGGCCCTGGAGCCGACCAAACAGTCTGTACCCAGAACAGTGGGTAAGCCACTCCCTCTCTGCCCTCGAGCAGGACCGCCCACTCTCCCTTTCTCTCTATGCAGAGAAAATGTCCTGGCTGGGGTGCTCACCTGCTGCACCTACCAGTGTTTTAATTGGCTTTCCTGCATTGCATAGGGGAGGGAAGCTGCCTGCTGGCTGCTTCCTGCTGCAGGAACACGTGGACCCAACAGTAGAGTGTGGCTGGCCGAGGGCTGGGGCGGAGGGGGTACGGACGGTACCCCGGCACTCAGGTAAGTTTTATTTTAACAGTTTTATTCCCCACCCGCGACTCCCACCCCTCCTCCCTCCCTCGAGCCTGCCGGCTGCTGCTGGTCCTATCTGTATCTTTGGTGTGTGCTGTGCGGGTCTAACCTAATAATTCTTATCAAGCCGAGACGCAGGTAAATTCATTTGCCAAGGCTCACACAATCATTCGAGAAGCCCGGATTAGAAAACAGACTGAGTGGTAAAATTGCCATTGTAGGAGCTGCCTCACTAAACTCTTTCCATAAGCCTGATTTTCATGGGGTGTACTCTGACTTCAGCATACTTCTGGCATTTTATGGATTTGCAAAAATCTCCCCTGGTTTAGAAGCCCTTGGTTTCAGTGCGCACTCCACCTTCTCTCTGCATACTTCTGTCACTTGTCGGGGTAAACGTCACTGAATCAAGAGTTAACTTTAGACTTTTTTTCCCCGCAGGGATTTCCCTGTAACGCATTGAAACCCTTGACGCACTTCCCCCACCCTGGAAAGTTGAAACACACCTTACCAGGCATTATTGAAAGCATATTTATTTACGTGTGTTTCCAGGGATTGAATATCCGCATATCTCGATTTTAAGAACCCGGAGCTAGACAAATCTATGACTACCACAATGGTTCTTAAAGTGCCCTCTTGAAATAGGTAAACATGAAAGTTCTTACAGTTGTCACTCTCAGGTATGATAGTTTTACAAAAAAGACAAAAGTGTTCACTCTTAGTTCTCCCATTAGTTTTGACTGCAAATAAAGCACATGCTGGCACGCTATGTTTGTATATGTTGTTGTGTGCACAAGTCTCAGTTTAGCGCGTTGTGTGTATGTGTGTTGGTGAAAGTAATGACCCGAGGTGTTAATAGCATGACTTTATGGCTCATGGACAGGTGGAATGCTCAACACACTTTCGCTATTAAATATCCGACCAGTAACACGCAGACCAGAGTAAAGAAAGGATTTTACTCGCTGAGTCATCTTGCAGTTGCACAATCAGAATTGCGGACGTTCCTTGGAAATAGATTTTTGAAAAGGTCTTTTATTGTTTCGTTCTACCCCTTTGCAATTGCACCACATCCCGCCCCGACATTTTACTAGCCCTGCCTACTGCTACTAACTTTCTTCTTAGCACTGTACTCAAGCAATGCTTTGACTGAGAGAGGTGTCTACTTGACTTCCATGTTTGCTTCTCAGAAACGCCTTCTAAGGACCCTGGTCTCCCTGGGATCATGCATGATCAGCTGTCAGGCTGACGGAAAAGGGACTTTTCCCACATATTGCAAGTACCAAATAGAGCACGCTGCAAGCCTAAAGTATGTCATCACACATTTTCCCACTAGACTAATAGTGCATATTTTTAAGTTAGGAATGATACATTAAATTAAATTAGCACAGAGAGGAAAGATTGTGCATTGAATGTGCTGCATTATTCAATTTAAACCCGTTCCTAATTTTGTTTTAATTATTAAGCCCATGGCATTTCAGCAAATCCATTAGGATGGCTAATTTATGACAACTAACAGCGGTTTGGTCCTCTGCCGAAGGTGTCTTTGAAGTTCGGTGACTACTCAACGACATTTAGAAAAGACCACAGTGCAAACAGACTGATTCCTAATCAAAACACCTTATAACAGATGGTTGCAACCACTTAAAATCAGGTGTGTTGCATACAAGACTCGATATTCATAGTTCACTCATACATTTGTTTGTGTCAGGCATGTAAGGTAAGTCACTGTGACATTTAATGGGTGTTGCAATGCTTGTCTGGTCTGTACCACTTGTGATCACTTCATAATTGAGCATGCTCACTTAATTTGCTCCCTACGTAAAGCTCACCCCAACGTTTTTGCACACCATTTTGAAATGTCACAAGCCGCCACTGGGCGCTACTAGGAATGGTGGAGGTTTCTGTTTCATTTCGTACAGTTAAGTAAGGGCTCGGGGGGGAGGTGGGTATGTTGGTGATTAAAACCCAGAATTTAGTAACGTGTAGATGTTGAGCTACTAAAGGTGATATAGTACCACTGGGACCATTTAAAGAGCGCTCTATGGCATGGTATATGTTTTACCAGCAAAAAAGCATCTTTTAATACATTTTGCTGATGAGATTTTCGGTAGACATCTGTTGAAATTAAGCATCTGTATGCCTATAGTGGTGCTTCCAGGTTTGCTGGGGCTCTTTCTTTTATTGCGTAAAGTTAAGCAAGGGCGGGTGTGGAGTTGGTGTAGTGGTACTGACACTATTTATAAACCGTCTCATCGTATGATCTATCTTTTAGTTGTACAATTGCAGGTTTTAATACCTTGTGATGATGAGCGTTCCGGCAGACACCTGTTGACATTAGGTCTATGTATGGCTGTAGTGGCGCTAACGGGAGTGCTGGTGTTCGTTGTTTGGTTTCCTAAGGTTAAGCAAGGGCTGGGGCAGGGGTTGGGGAGGGGGGTATGTTGCTGATTATAACATGGACATTTGTAGCTAGTAAAGGTCATGTAGTTCCACTGGGTCCATTTATAAACCGCGCTATGGGATGGTTTATGTTTTACCAGCCAATTCGCATGTTTGCATACTTTTTGCTGATTAGCTTTCCGGCAGACACCTGTTTAAATTAACCCTGTGTATGGGTATTTTGGCGCTACTAGGAATGGTGGGGATTTCTGTTTCATTTCGTGTGATTGAGCAAGGGTGGTGGTTGGGGTCGGGGGAAGTGGGTATGTTGGTGATTACAACACAGAATTTAGTAACGTGCAGATGTCGAGCTACTAAAGGTGATGTAGTAACACTGAGACCATATATAGGGCGCCCTATGGCTTGGCATATGTTTTACCCGCAAATTTGCATGTTTTAATACGTTTTGCTGATGAGCGTTTTGGGAGACATCTGTTGAAATTAAGCGTCTGTATGGCTATAGTGGCGCTTCCAGGTTTGCTGGGGCTCTTTCTTTTATTGTGTAAAGTTAAGCAAGGGCGGGTGTGGAGGTGGTGTAGTGGTACAGCGACTATTTATAAACCGTCTTATGGTATGCTGTATATGAGTGATGAGTGTTCCGGCAGACACCTGTTCTCATCAAGTCTATGTATGGCTATAGTGGCCGTAATGTGAGTGCTGGGGCTTGTTGTTTGGCTTTGTATGGTTAAGCAAGGGCAGGGGTGAAGGTGGGGGTGGTGGGTATGTTGCTGAATATAACATGGATATTTGTAATGTGCACATGTGTAGCTAATAAAGGTGAAGTAGTGCCACTGAGTCCATTTATAAACCGCTCTATGGCATGGTATATGTTTCATCTGGAAATGTGCATGTTTTCATAACTTTTGTTGCTAAGTGATCCAACAGAAACTTCTTGAAATTAAGTTCCTATATTGCTATAGTGGCTCTACCAGGTTTGCTCAGACTCTTTCTTTGATTTCATAAGGTTAAGCAAGGATGGGGAAGAGGGTGGTGTAGTTGCAGTGGGCCCACTTATGAACCGCTTTATGGTATGGTACATGTTTTACTCGTAAATTTGCATGTTTTGATACCTTTTGGTGATGAGTGTTCCAGAAGACAGCTACGCATATTACAGAACATTTCAGTGGATAACAAATCTTCGTGCTGATAGACCTTCTTGCACTGTGGTAGAAGGCTGCCAGCATTGATGGCAAGTTATGAAACTTGGTGCCATTGTAGATTTCAATGGAAGCTTGGACTATTTCTTTGTTACTGTGGTCTAGTCAGGGTTTAAGTGGAAAAAACTGGGGGTGCTCTAAAAAGGGGCAAGGCAAACTTCTGAAAGGGGTGTGGGCTATCTAAGTAGGGGCATGGTCTAAATCAAGATGAGTAGCATTGTGTGCTTAAGAAAATCCCCTCCAATTATCCTACCTTCAGAAGATACACTTTTTAAAGGAAGTCCCTTCCTCCTGCAACGGGGCTCACCTAGCATGATGTCTCCACTCGTCAGTAGTGACAAAAATGAGCATGCACACATTGATGTGCATGCTCTCACTGCAGTCCAACAATTTTTTTTTAAAGAAATGACTACCTTTGCGAGGTCCGAAAATAGAGTCCAATAGAGAGCCGTTTCAAAGACCTCTGAAAATAACTGCTGGTGCTGAGACCCGGCCCACTTAAAGCTCTGCATCCATCCATCCTAAGCACTGCGCCAAACAACCATCTTTCAATTTATCCATACATTCCTACATACATACATACATACATCTATCCCTGCAGTTATCCTAAGCTCAGCCCACTCGCCTATGGTAAGCACTGTGCCATCCATCCAGTCATATGCCCATATATCCATACATACAATTGTCCCAGAACTAATCCTAAGCATCTACAGCCCACCCATCTTTTCTAAGTACTGGTCATTGCATCCATTCATCTTTGTATCCATCCATCCATCCATCCATCCATCCATCTAGCTATTCATTTATCCATCTGCCCATCCATCTACTCGACTTTTATTCAACTATCCTTCCTTATTTCTCTGCACCCTCTGCCCCCGATTCTAAATACAGCGTATTATACTCATCCACTCAGTTTCTTAAGGGTCCAAAAAGGCTGGCGATAAGCATTGACAGGGAGATGTTTCTGATAAAAAACAAGAAAGCTTTGAGTTGCTCTTTGTGGACCATTGTTCACCACCCTTCTTTGGTGGTGTTTTAAACAAAGGTTGATCCAGAGAAAGAAATGTAAAGCAGCTTTTCAGTGTAAGACGTTAATTTAGGAACATAAAGTTGTGTCCATTTCTATATAGGAACACTGCTTTAAACTGGCAGTGACTGACAGACACTGAATACCTGTAGTTCTTACATTTGAGAGTGTATACCACACAGCTACCTTGGGGTGGTGAGAATTTGCACTTCTATATTTCCATGTGAAGCACAGTATAGGGATATAAAGGTAATTCCAAAGCTACTATCCTCAATTTAAATAGGGAGTGTGAAAACCAAGTGAGCCAGGCAAAGCCTGTGTTTTGGTAGCACTAAAACAAGACACTGTTAAAGGTCAGAGCAGGGTCGTGCTAGAGTTGGCATCTGTAGAAATTAAGAGTCTGTATGGATATAGTGGCGCTTCCAGGTTTTCTGGGGCTCTTTCTTTTATTGCGTAAAGTTAAGCAAGGGCGGGTGTGGAGGTGGTGTAGTGGTACAGCGAATATTTATAAACCGTCTTATGGTATGGTGTATATGAGTGATGAGCGTTCCGGCAGACAACTGTTGGCATTAGGTCTATGTATGGCTATAGTGGCGGTAACGTAAGTGCTGGGGCTTGTTGTTTAATTTCGTATGGTTAAGCAAGGGCAGGGGTGGAGGTGGGGGAGGTGGGTATGTTGCTGATTATAACATGGATATGTCGCAACGAGAGCAACATTTAAGTGGAGGCTAATTCTTTCAGCAATAGGCAGTGGGGATGTAGGGGCTCTAAAAAGGGGGAAAAAGAACAGAGTTTCATTTACAAGCAAATGGTATTTTGAAGACCTGTGATGTACTCGGGTGCGGCTCTGTGTGTGCGCCCTGGAAGCTGTCTCAGAGAGTCTGGATGAATCGGTTTTGTGCGCTTGGTGGTCTTTCTGCTAATCACCCCACTATGATGTTGCTCCTGCCTTGCAAAAAAAGGAAGGGAAATCCAGAGGGAAATGGGCTCTCTATAAATGATTTCCATTCTCCTACTATGCTACTCACCTGGCATGATGTCTCCACTTCTAGGTAGTGAGCAATGCGCATGTTTTCACAGTCTCAGTGCAGTACAATTACACAGACTACCATAGCGAGGCTCGAAAATAGAGCCCCATAGGGACCTGTTTTGAGGTCCCCAAAAATAAACTGCTGGTGGTCAGACCCCCACAGCCCCCCTCCCACTTAAAGCGTTGAGTGCAGTGTTATATTTGCGAAGTTGTAGATAAAATTGTTAGGCTAATAATGGTAATTTTTGTGTGTGCCGTTGGTTGATAATATCATCCTTAGTAAATAGATTAAAATTTTGTAAAAATACTATCTATAAAGTTGTCTGCGGTGGGTTGCAGAGGGAGTGCTCTATGGTAGTGGGGCGCGGCGGAGAGCTAAAAATTATGAGGTAGTTCAGTTACATATAAATTGTAAAGGTGTATGTAAATAATTAAATAAATACTTGCTGTATGTTTTATGGCACTACTCATCATCCTACTGCTCCTCTGCCGTGCTCCATCACATTGCAGCAGTGCCTCTGGAAGCCATCAGTAGAACTTATGTAATTGTATGTTATTATTTTAACATACTTCCAAGAAATAGTTTACCATTTGCAGTTGATACTGGAGGTTGTTGCTACGAAGTTCAGGATGGTTGTCCTCTTCCAAAAGAGGAAATGGTTGATAAAAGTGCAGAAGAGTTATATTGTTAAGAAGTGCAAGGGAAACATACACAAGCTAATGTGTATAAGTGGGGTTGTAGATGTATTTGTAAAATTTGACAGGAATATATTGATATAATGCAAAATTTGCTACGAGAATATCAACAGAAAAGTATTAAACAGAAGATTAAGTTGTTACAAGAACTAGATCCATGTAATGTAAGAAAATATACTGAGACGTATGCACATTCTCTGGCTTGTCTTTCAAGAAAAGTGTGTAAAGGTGTTTTACATTACTTGAGGATGTTAGCAGTACACCATTCAGAAATGCGGAAGTTTGTAAGGAAACTGTACTATGTAAAAAGTCTTGCATTATATTTAAGTGAACTGAATACATGTCTTTTACATTGCTCTTTATCAGATGTTCAAAAAAAGTGTGATGATATTGAAATGCGATATTTTGGTTCAGAAGAGAAGTCCATAGAATGTGAAAGTTTGACAATTACAGATGTTGGAGGAGATGGGAAAGTGATTAGCACTGATCAGTTTGAAGAAGAAATGGAATTGGCAAGTTTAATGTAGTGTTCTCTGAAATACCAAACTATGTTTGTGTTGGTTGTCGACGAACTCATTATAAAAGTCAAACTAGGAATGTTGATTTGTATTTGAAAAGTGAAAAGGAGAACAACGGTAAGTGGGAAGAATTTGCAACTTACTTGTTGGTGGAAGGTCGATTTGAGTTAGGTAGTGATCAACGTATATGTGAATATTGTTACAACAAATTATAGGTGAACAAAATGCCGGCTAGAGCAGTACATGATAACTTAGAATTAGTAGCTATTCCGCAAGAACTGGCAGAATTGAATATATATGAGTGTGTTCTAATTCAATCTTTTCATCCTTTTCAAACTATAAATTAGATGGGGCCTAAAACTGGTAAACTGCCACCAAAAGACTTGCAAAGAGGGCTGACAGGAAGAGTGGTGTACTTACCTTTGGATTTTAAGAAAAATATTGAAACTATTGCTGGAGAGAAATGAGGCAGTAGTCATTCTAGTAAATGGTGTACCACCAAAAGAGTTGAAAAATATGGCAAGAATTTGTGGATGTTTATAACGTTGAAAAGGCTACGTTATATCTTATAGAGAACAATATTTATTATAAAACTGTAAATGTGGATGAACCAGTAATACGTTTAGAAGATGCATCTGAAATTTCAAGTGGTCAAATAGAGAAAGTGGACAAGTCAAAGACTGAAGAGATTTATGAACATTACACAATATGTCCTTTGCATTTAAAAGAAGTGATAGGAAGCAGCATTGAGTTATTTCCAATGAAAAAAGCACAGGGAACTCTAATGAGTGTATGGGAGAAAAGCATGGAAGCTGGTTGTTTTCCACAGCTGTTTCCTACTGGAGAAGGTGGGTGGTTTGATGATCGACATGTACGGATTCCAGCTTCAGAATATCGGTCAACAAGATTATACTCTGAAGAATCTTGATTTCGACAGTGCATTCCATACATATTTCACCTTTTGCTGAAAGTGATCTGTCTTCTCTGTCATATGCAGTGAACCACATACTTAAAACTGGAGGTCATCAATCACTGCTTTCTGCGAAATAATTTGTGGAGAAAGTTCAGGATACAGATGGAAATTTTGAAGCACAGTTAATCAATTTGATGGGATGTCAACGGGGGAAAAAATAGTATTGGTATCGTCGCCATGGAGAACTCAAGTGTATGTTATGGAATGTACGTACGAGAACATGGTTTGTCACACTTAGCTGCGCAGAGTATGGATGGGAAGATTTGCTTAACTTTCTAAGAGAAGCCCAATATAAAAAATGTTCAAATAAAGACTTGTGGTGAACTGTGTTCATTTGATCCTGTAAATGTGTGCAGATATTGTAACAATAGGTTTCAACGTATAATGTCTTTTATCCACAATAAAAAGAATACACCTTTTGGAGAGGTTACCGATTTCTTTTGGAGAAAGCGTTATCAAGCAAGAGGTGCACCTCACATATGCAACTATGGATCAAGGATGTATCTAAATTTGGAAATGATTCTGATGAAACAGTATTGTCTTTCACTGAACAGTAAGTGACATGTGAGATTTCAAGAAAAGAAGGAGATAGAAGCTTGAGACAGCAAGTTTTACGTTTCCAAAGTCGCCGTAGTAGAAAGTATTGTAGAAGAAAATAAAAGTCTAAAGAAAAATTATATACCAAATGTCGTTTGGTTTTCCCCGTCCAGTCATTTGTAAAGGATGAGTACATTTTTCTTTTTCTTCTGTAAGGCACACAATAGTTCGAAAAACTTCAAAGAATACCTACAACTTAAAAAGAACAGAAAGTATATCAATGATTACAATCAATCCAGTCATTTTAAAAATGTGGAATGCGAACATGGACATTCAGTATGTTGCAGATAACTCAATTGCTGTTGCACGTTATGTTACATCATACATAACAAAATCAGAAAAAACAGAGATGAAACAAATGTGGGAAGAAATTGCATAAGAGAAAATCCATAGCAAAAAATTGTACAGCTTTACTTTGAAAATGCTTTCCCACTGAGAAATTGGATTGTATGAATGTTCAGACTGCTTGTGCTCTTCAGGTTTATATTCAATGTCACGAGGAATCATTTGGGTAACATTAGGTCTTGCCTGCAAACAAAATCGAGTTTTGAAATCATTTGAAGAAATTGAAGAATTAGCAGCAAATGAACCAGACAGTACAGACACTCTTAAAACTAATATGTTGGACACATACTATCTGAAAAGGAGTCGACATCTGGAATAGCTATGTCTGTATGAAGTACTTCAACATTACAGCTTCAAAAGAAATGTAAAACAGAATTTAAAGGAAGGAAAATATGCAGTAGGTGGATGTCAGGGTTGTTTAGTAAAACATGCAAAGGGTAATCTCATAAACCATAAGAAACTTTGTTGTGAAACTTCAGATAAGCGAGCATTTTACTATTTAGCACTTCTGCAACTGTTTAAACCATGATGTAGCTAACGTAAATTACTTGGAGACTTTGACTGCTACGAAGATTCGTTTAATGCATGTAAAGGTAGCATTGCATGTTCAATTTTTCCTACATATTTAAAAATGTTTAATGTTGAAGTTGATTAGGAAAAGTCTATTACAGCTGAAATAGGTAATGAAAGTTCTCAAGATAGTCAGAGTAGTGGTCCATGTAGTCAAGATCCTCTGCAACAACCAATGTTGGAAAATGAAGCAGCAATTGCTATGCATGAAGTCGAAATTGCAATGCAACAAGCACACGAGGAGAATATTACATTGGAAAACTTAAAAGAACAAGTAAATGTTGAACAGAAAGAAATATATGTACAAGTGAGAGAACGAATAGAACATGGTTTTCTGCATGAAAAAAAGAATGTGTGTGTTCATCTTTTAAACCTCTTCTGATGTACATCAGTGGTCAAGCTGGGACAGGTAAACGTTTTTTAATTAAAGTTTTCTAAAAAAAACTACTGGTTCACATTTATATTGTGTGGTAACAGCTCCAACTGGATTAGCTGCAAACAATGTTAATGGAGTTACTTTGCATAGATTATTGATGTTACCAGTTGAGCATGATCATAAATTAGAATATCAGAAGTTGTCTGGAGAAGCTTTGTATGAAGTGTCAAGAGTGCTGAAGAAAATTAAACTTTTAATTATTGATGAGGTGAGCATGGTATCAAACTTAATGCTTGCTTTGGTACACTTACGAATGAAATAGGTATTAAAAACAGATTACAAAGTTCTCTTTGGAGGAACACATTTAATTATATTTGGAGATCTGCTACAAATAACCCCTGTAAAAGGAGAACCAGTGTTTAAAACTCTTCTACATGAAGACACTAATAAATCTTTGGTAAGTATTGGAAATGTGAATCTGCGGTAACATTTTGAATATAAAGAACTCCCTCAGAAATTTGCGACAAGCAAGAGATGAAGAGTATGAAAATATTCCAAATTATGTAAGAATTGGTGTTCCCAAACAAACATGTTAAGCAAGCTTTTCAAAGTCGTCTACTAAAGAACTTGTTTACAAATGAAAACACACCAGCAGAAGTAATGTACAAGAAAATGAAAGAAACAAGTCTATTGTTTGCTTGATGCCTACAGTTTAAGAGTGTTATACATTTAATAGAGAGCTTATGAAATTGGAAAATCAAGAAATAGTTCACATTGAAGTTACTGATAAAATCGAGCATCAAAGAATAACAATTGTTCTTTCAAAAAAACTACAGACTAAATTGGATTCTTTGGAAAAGTCTGTATCAAAAACTGATGGCTTAGAAAAAAATGTACATGTATGTTTAAACTATTGCGTAATTTTGAAGCATAATCTGAATGTAGAAGAAGGTTTAATAAATGGAGCAATGGGAAAAGTTTTTGATTTTGTGAAATATCAAAATAGAAATGGAATTGAATTCTTGAAAGTTAAATTTGATCAGATTACAGAGGTAAGACAGATTGTGCATTCTGCTGCACGTATTTTGCTTGTAAAAGACTTGTATGTTTGTAGAAAACAGTTTCCCTTCTGTTTAGCATATGCAATAACTATTCATAAATCTCAAGGTTTAAGTGTAGAAAATGCTTTGGTAAATGTAGGAAGAACTGTGTTTAAAGAGGGAATGGTATATGTTGCATTATCTCGTGTTAGAACATTGTCTGGTCTGTTTTTATTTGATTTTGATGAGAACAAGGTTAGTGCTGATGTTAATTGTGTAAGAGAATATAATCGTTTGCGAAGGCTTCATGCTCCAAGTTTTGGTCAATATCCTCTTTATGAGAAATGTGTTGTGTGTTCAAAACACAAACATGTTGGAGAATTAACTATGGTTGAAAAGCAGAAAGAAAATCAAGAGAAAAAAATGTAAAGAAGCAGAAAATACAAACAAGTGATGACGTTGTTGGATATCAATTAGAAAATGCTCCTGGTGTCAACTGCTATGCTAATGTTATCCTTAACGTTATATTTTATCTTGAAGATGTTTATGGTGAAATGATGGAAAGTCAGGAAAAAAGATTATGTTCAGCACTTTATGTTTTATTTCAAGAGTTGAGACCTGATAGAAGTAAGATCCATTCTGAATCTGGTATTCGCCAACTGTTGGATACATGTACTGGATCTTTAACGTTCAGTGCTAATATACAACAAGATGCAGAAGCATTTCTGATGATTATGCTTGAAGAACTAGAAGATGAAGGAATTCAGATTGAGAATTTATTTGGACTCAGTTACAAATGGAAACATGAATGTAAACAGTGTTCATTACCTTCAAGCACTATAGTTAACAGAGAACGATTTCTATATTTAACAATACCTGACTGCAAATCTGTACCATTTTCCAAATGAGTAAAAGAAGCTGATCATGAGATTATGTGTTCTTCTTGTAAATCAACAATGCTATTTACATTATGCCTACAAAGATATGGAAAATATTTGATTATAATGCTGTAGAACAAATGAAAGAAAAGTGGAAACCAAAATTTAAAATGTTGTTGCTAGTCAAGTATCTATTTCTGGAAGAACTTTTGGAACAGTTGCTATTTTTTTTACATGCAGGAAGTACTACTGCAAGTGGACATTATACAGTTTATTTGAAGTGTAATAATGGTTGGAGTCACTGCAACGATACACACTTGGAAATGAAACCGAGATTGCCTTGTGAATTACCCAAATCATACTTGATATTTCTGAAACAAAGATTTTAGATACACCATTCAGCTTTGTAGGAAGGTGAAAAGATACTTTATGGAATTCATACTGGATGCTTTCAAAGCAAAATTGTTGATACATTATTTGGTGTATTGGGAAAATGTGCACAGAAACTATGAAGTAAAGGTAAAATTTGAAGACCAGAAATAGTATCGGATGTGTTTATTGGTGGTGATTTTGTATTATATTTGTGAGAATTAGGGATTTTTTTTTTAAATCTAGTTGATTGTTTTTCTTCCCTGCTGTTTATGATGAAACTTCTCTGACATCACTGTGACTAGTAAAGTTAAGTAGTAGCTGATGACAGGAAAAAAAGGGAGAAAAAACGTTATCTGAATGTTACATTATTTTGTAGTATTTAAAAACTCATTGTAATTTGTGAAATGTATTACATTACATAGCAATTCTAGCAGTTTATTTTATGTAGTTGAAAAGTTAGAAAAAACAGTACTAATGACAAATACACAATAGTAGTTCGATATTTAAAAAAACATTTGAAATTCACTAAAAACATAGGTTTCACAGACATTATAGTTATGGATTAGTATTTAAAAAAACCTTTGGCATTCACTAAAAAAACATAGGCTTTAGGGACGTTATAGTTAGTTGGACATTTGACTCATATAAAACCAGAGAAATTAACACGCCCGCCCACAATGCACTGCTGATGATGTCATATATTACATTACTCATGATATAGTCAGTGACATCACTGATGACATCTCAAATGACATCACTCATGACATTACTGATGACATCATACACATGATAATCTGATGCACCTCCTCACACTCTAATATAACCTTTGAAACACCCATTCTAAAATGCAGACTACTAGTTTTGAAACCATAAACACAAGAATGCCATATACTACATACAACTCTCTATTTCCTAGGTCTACACACACATCCAGTCACTTATACATGTAGTTACTCATCAATACAGGACTATGATATGTACTCATACATCTATATGTGCAGTCAAACCCTGCCAATCACCCATAGAGTTACTCACACACCTAGCCAGTAATGCAAAGAATCAATCACATTCCCATTTACTCATGTATACAGTTATACACACTAACTCCATTATTTATATACATATCACATCACTTATTTATACAGATATGAACATATATGTACTGTCTTATACAATCACTGATAGAAGCAGACACATATTTATACACCCACTCTTCAAATACTAACTCAGTCTCACATATAGTCATTTATGTACTCCAACCCTCATATATAGTGCCTTAAAACATATGTAGGTAGTCACAGATATACCACTGAGACATTCATTCACTCACCAACACACCCATACACACACTAACTCACCCATACAGCCCTTTCCATGTGCACTTTTTAATCCATACAACCAGTGAATCACCTACTCACACATCTATGCACATACTCATAAACCTCCCACCCACCCACAGAGACCCTCAGGGACCCATAGAGATACTCAGACAACTAATCCATAACCTTTATAGACACTCATGTAGCAATTCAGCAACCCATGCACTTGCTTACACACCAACTGAGAGACTAATACAGACTTTCACACAATTAGTCAGTAACCCATTCATTCAGTAAGACATGTTCAATCACCCACTTATACAGTCAGTCATGCACAAACAAAATAATCACTTTAGGGATTTGTAAATGCATCCATTCTTCAATACACTTTGGCAGATATATAAAACATATTTAACCTTTACAGAAACACACATTGACTGGATGATGTCATCAGTGATGTCAATTGAGATGTCATCAGTGATGTCATCAGTGATATCACTGACCATGTCATGACTGAAGTAATAGGTGACATCATCAGTAGTGCATTGCAGGTGCGCAAGTTATATTTAGCTCAACTAACTAAAACGGGCACATTAGTCTGGTTTTATATGAGTCAAAAGTCCCACAAACTATAACGTCCCTGAAACCTATGTTTTTTAGTGAATTTCAAAGGTTTTTTAAATGCTAATTCCTAACTGTAACATCTGTAAAACCTACATTTTTTGTCAGTGAATATATATATATAAATTACGCACATCCCTAGCAAAAGACAAAGCGTTGGGAGCAGCAGATAAATATAGGTGGCAGTCAGGAACAAGCCTAAGCTCCGAAGCAAGTTCTATTGACCATAATACACAATGTCCGACTGAAGTATCGTTTTTTTCCGAGGAGATGCGCCTCATGCTGGAGGCCAACGAACAATCTATTCGGGGGATAACACACTATCAAGGACGAGGAGGCAGGGGAAAACCAAGAGAAGGAGACAGTGGAGGATTAAAAGCAGACAACACTGGTGTGGGAAACAAAAACCAGACAGCGAAATACAAATAATAGATGAACAAACATCAGAACTCATGGTAATTAATTTATCTAATAAACAATTATCTGCTACTGAAGAGAAGGTAACTTTTTTCACCGACACTGAGTTTGACTACACCCGATCACGAATAGATATGTATATGTTTGTTAGGAAACTTAAATTGCACAAAGTGCACCACAATAGAGCTTTGGGAACACTGCCACCTGACACTGATGATGAGAGAGCCTTACAGTCAGATAGCGAGCTGCAAAGGATACTAGAAAGCTTAGAGGATGAGGATCCACCAGACATAACCCAACCCATTGACTCACAGAATAATACCCAAATACTTGTAAGCCAGGGAGAGGCCGCCGTAGAGATCAGAGCGGAGCCTACAGCTCAAGTGAAGACCACAATTACCAAGAGACAATATTGATTTATTCCATGAGCTGGTGAAGCAGGATAAGTTACAACTTCTTAATAAACCCCCGGAGAAACAAAATCTTACCCCAGACATGAGAGTTGCACTGCCAGACCTGCGTAATGACATGTCTATTGTCATTAAACCCTCTGATAAGGGTGGGAATATAGTCCTCTGGGATAAGAAAAGATACATACAAGAGGCCATGAGACAACTATCAAACACAACATGCTACAGTAAAGTTGACCACTCTTATCTTACGAACTTGCAGAGTAGGGTACATCAGTACATTAGAAACTGGGCTAGTGACAAACTCTTGAACTGGGATGAGACTAAATTTATCATCAATGAGAACCCTACAACACCTACCTTTTACCTTTTACCTAAGGTTCACAAAGACCCTATGCAGCCCCCAGGCAGGCCAATAGTGTCCTCGATCAACAGCCTCTTAGAAAATATGTCCCATTATGTAGACCATTTTTTAAAAGATTATGTAAAAGAACTGACTTCTCATATTAAAGACACTAAAGATTTTTTTTTAAATCTAGTTGATTGTTTTTCTTCCCTGCTGTTTATGATGAAACTTCTCTGACATCACTGTGACTAGTAAAGTTAAGTAGTAGCTGATGACAGGAAAAAAAGGGAGAAAAAACGTTATCTGAATGTTACATTATTTTGTAGTATTTAAAAACTCATTGTAATTTGTGAAATGTATTACATTACATAGCAATTTTAGCAGTTTATTTTATGTAGTTGAAAAGTTAGAAAAAACAGTACTAATGACAAATACACAATAGTAGTTCGATATTTAAAAAACATTTGAAATTCACTAAAAACATAGGTTTCACAGACATTATAGTTATGGATTAGTATTTAAAAAAACCTTTGGCATTCACTAAAAAAACATAGGCTTTAGGGACGTTATAGTTAGTTGGACATTTGACTCATATAAAACCAGAGAAATTAACACGCCCGCCCACAATGCACTGCTGATGATGTCACATATTACATTACTCATGATATAGTCAGTGACATCACTGATGACATCTCAAATGACATCACTCATGACATTACTGATGACATCATACACATGATAATCTGATGCACCTCCTCACACTCTAATATAACCTTTGAAACACCCATTCTAAAATGCAGACTACTAGTTTTGAAACCATAAACACAAGAATGCCATATACTACATACAACTCTCTATTTCCTAGGTCTACACACACATCCAGTCACTTATACATGTAGTTACTCATCAATACAGGACTATGATATGTACTCATAGATCTATATGTGCAGTCAAACCCTGCCAATCACCTATAGAGTTACTCACACACCTAGCCAGTAATGCAAAGAATCAATCACATTCCCATTTACTCATGTATACAGTTATACACACTAACTCCATTATTTATATACATATCACATCACTTATTTATACAGATATGAACATATATGTACTGTCTTATACAATCACTGATAGAAGCAGACACATATGTATACACCCACTCTTCAAATACTAACTCAGTCTCACATATAGTCATTTATGTACTCCAACCCTCATATATAGTGCCTTAAAACATATGTAGGTAGTCACAGATATACCACTGAGACATTCATTCACTCACCAACACACCCATACACACACTAACTCACCCACACAGCCCTTTCCATGTGCACTTTTTAATCCATACAACCAGTGAATCACCTACTCACACATCTATGCACATACTCATAAACCTCCCACCCACCCACAGAGACCCTCAGGGACCCATAGAGATACTCAGACAACTAATCCATAACCTTTATAGACACTCATGTAGCTATTCAGCAACCCATGCACTTGCTTACACACCAACTGAAAGACTAATACAGACTTTCACACAATTAGTCAGTAACCCATTCATTCAGTAAGACATGTTCAATCACCCACTTATACAGTCAGTCATGCACAAACAAAATAATCACTTTAGGGATTTGTAAATGCATCCATTCTTCAATACACTTTGGCAGATATATAAAACATATTTAACCTTTACAGAAACACACATTGACTGGATGATGTCATCAGTGATGTCAATTGAGATGTCATCAGTGATGTCATCAGTGATATCACTGACCATGTCATGACTGAAGTAATATGTGACATCATCAGTAGTGCATTGCAGGTGCGCAAGTTATATTTAGCTCAACTAACTAAAACAGGCACATTAGTCTGGTTTTATATGAGTCAAAAGTCCCACAAACTATAACGTCCCTGAAACCTATGTTTTTTAGTGAATTTCAAAGGTTTTTTAAATGCTAATTCCTAACTGTAACATCTGTAAAACCTACATTTTTTGTCAGTGAATATATATATATAAATTACGCACATCCCTAGCAAAAGACAAAGCGTTGGGAGCAGCAGATAAATATAGGTGGCAGTCAGGAACAAGCCTAAGCTCCGAAGCAAGTTCTATTGACCATAATACACAATGTCCGACTGAAGTATCGTTTTTTTCCGAGGAGATGCGCCTCATGCTGGAGGCCAACGGACAATCTATTCGGGGGATAACACGCTATCAAGGACGAGGAGGCAGGGGAAAACCAAGAGAAGGAGACAGTGGAGGATTAAAAGCAGACAACACTGGTGTGGGAAACAAAAACCAGACAGCGAAATACAAATAATAGATGAACAAACATCAGAACTCATGGTAATTAATTTATCTAATAAACAATTATCTGCTACTGAAGAGAAGGTAACTTTTTTCACCGACACTGAGTTTGACTACACCCAATCACGAATAGATATGTATATGTTTGTTAGGAAACTTAAATTGCACAAAGTGCACCACAATAGAGCTTTGGGAACACTGCCACCTGACACTGATGATGAGAGAGCCTTACAGTCAGATAGCGAGCTGCAAAGGATACTAGAAAGCTTAGAGGATGAGGATCCACCAGACATAACCCAACCCATTGACTCACAGAATAATACCCAAATACTTGTAAGCCAGGGAGAGGCCGCCGTAGAGATCAGAGCGGAGCCTACAGCTCAAGTGAAGACCACAATTACCAAGAGACAATATTGATTTATTCCATGAGCTGGTGAAGCAGGATAAGTTACAACTTCTTAATAAACCCCCGGAGAAACAAAATCTTACCCCAGACATGAGAGTTGCACTGCCAGACCTGCGTAATGACATGTCTATTGTCATTAAACCCTCTGATAAGGGTGGGAATATAGTCCTCTGGGATAAGAAAAGATACATACAAGAGGCCATGAGACAACTATCAAACACAACATGCTACAGTAAAGTTGACCACTCTTATCTTACGAACTTGCAGAGTAGGGTACATCAGTACATTAGAAACTGGGCTAGTGACAAACTCTTGAACTGGGATGAGACTAAATTTATCATCAATGAGAACCCTACAACACCTACCTTTTACCTTTTACCTAAGGTTCACAAAGACCCTATGCAGCCCCCAGGCAGGCCAATAGTGTCCTCGATCAACAGCCTCTTAGAAAATATGTCCCATTATGTAGACCATTTTTTAAAAGATTATGTAAAAGAACTGACTTCTCATATTAAAGACACTAAAGATTTTCTACAGAAGATAGACAACATCAATTGGGAGAAACACTTCTGGCTTGTCTGTTTAGATGTAGATAGCCTTTATACCTCTATTTGACACACGGATGGGCAAAGAGTGTGTGAACATTTCCTAAAATCCAGAAGTGTACACCTTGAAGCACATTCTAGGATGTTATTGCAAATGGTTGAACTGTGCCTAGTGGAGAACGTGTTTCTTTTCAAGGGGTCCCTATACAAACAGATCCAGGGCACGTCGATGAGCACCTGCTTTGCCCCCAGCTATGCCAATTTATTGGGAGGCTGGTGGAAAGAGCGGGTGCTCAGAAGGGATGCCCTGGAATATTGGACCACTAGGGTCAATATATGGCTCCGATTTATAGATGATATATTTTTTGTGTTGGAGGGGAATGACAGAGAACTCCTAATGTTCATTGAAGCACTGAATCAGATCAGCCTCAATCTCAAATTTACTATGAAGCACAGCCAGGTGAGCTTAGACTTCCTGGATATCAAGCTCAGAATAATCAACAATAAGATAGAGACTGAGATATTCAGAAAAGAGACAGCAGGTCACTCCCTGCTACACTCGTCCAGCTGCCATCCCCCTAGTTTTAGATGGGCCATTCCTTTCGTAGAGTTTTTAAGCGCCAAGAGAAATTGTAGTACCCATGAGGCACTTAAAAATCATAAAATGGAGATGCAAGGAAGATTCAGAGCAAGGGGATATCATCCCAATATGCTCAGGAAAGGAGTGATGAAAGTAGAACCCATTGAAAGGAATGTGACACTGTACAAAGCATCCAAGGTCACCCCCAGGAAAAATTATACACCTATCACACTTATAACAACTTATAACACACAATCACCCTTGTTCAGCCAGATTATAAGAAAGAGATGGAAAATCTTAAAACAGGACAAAATCCTAGGGCCAAAACTAGGGCCCCATCCAGCAATCTCCTATAGAAAAGGAAAGTCTATTAGAGATCTAGTTGTTAACAGTCATATGGAAACCAAGAAACAATCATGGTTGACAGCAAGGGGAGGCTTCCACAAGTGTGGAAAGTGTAAAGCCTGTAGCTATAGCACAAATGTAAGAGAGGTGACTCTTAACAGAATCAACAAGAGATGGAAAATTAACAAAAACATCCAGTGCAGTACAGACTATGTGATATACCTGGTGACATGCCCATGCAACAAATGGTATATTGGGTCGACCACGTTTCCAGTAAGCATGGGCGGAAAATCCGTTCCGCTCGCGGATTTTGTGGATTTTCGGTAAATTCGCAATCCGCGAGATTTGCGAATTTCCCGCAAAATCCGCGAGCGGAACAGATTGGGTCAAAAGTTCAAGCTGACTTTTTGTAACTCTTTTAGAATGGCGCCGGCAAGCTGCCAGAGCCATTCTAAAATAGTTACAAAAGTCAGCTTCAACAGGAAGCTGTAATAGATAAAGTAAAGCAGGTGCTGCTCAAATTCAGTTACACAATCATTAATCACTCCAAACTTGGGGTGATTAATGATTGTGTAACTTAATTTGACCTTCAACTCGAGCACCTGCTTTACTTTATCTATTAGTGCTTCCTGTTGAAGCTATTTGTAGCTATTTTAGAATGGCGCTGGCAGCTTGCCGGCGCCATTCTAAGTGGGGCTGGGGGCAGAAGGGCACAAAAGTGGGACAGAGGGCAGAAGGGGACAAAAAATGAGTGGGGTAGAGGGCAGAAGGGCACAGAAATGAGTGGTACAGAGGGCAGATGGGCATAAAAAACAAGAGGGTGGCAGTGATTAACCAGGCAAAACCCCCCCCGTGAAAACTCAAAGCACCTCGCGAACACCTGCGAACACGCAAAGTGCCCCGCGAACACCCACAAACTCGCAAAAATTTAAAAATCCGCAAATTCGCACGAATTCGCGAATTTTGCGGATTGCGAATTCACAAATCCGCAAATTTGCGGATTGCAAAGTCGCAAAATTCGCCCATGCTTAGTTTCCAGTTAAAAAAACAGATATTGGAGCACTGCCGTGCTATCACGAATAGGGACTTTTCATATAGCACAGCAAGGCACTTCAATACACACCATGACGGAGACTGGACCCAGACAAAGTATTTTGCCCTGGATTCAGTCACCAAAATCCCTAGATGAGGGGACAGAAAGATGGCATTGCGAAGAGCAGAATCTAGATTCATCCTCCAAGCAGGGACCCTAGCGCCAATGGGATTGAACATCGATGAAGAGATGTACATACACTTGTAATAATGATGATGAAGAGAGAATAGCTTCCTAAACCTTGCGAACTCGGTTCCATCTGTTTTTAACAACCACTCATGAAGAAGAACTTTTAGAACCAGACCGTGCAAATTTCTCTAGGAACATTTAAGTGTTAACTGACATTGTGGTATTAACAGTAGAAATGGTAGCTGTCAATAGTATTTTGCAGAATATTAGAATGGCTCTGTAAGCGAATGATTTTTGAAATTACAGAAAGAATTGAACTATTAGTTTTAACTGTGTAAAGGCAATAACCCTATCTATCTCTCTTCTTATGATTGTAGATTATTCCGGTATGGTAAAGGAATTGCCTTCTTTAAGAAAAAGCAAAACACAAAAGGATTGACACCATCATATGAATTACGAGCACAGAGCAAGGGGGCATAATCACTATAAATTGCACCGCCCCCTCCTTCCTTTATTATATATTTTTTGTAATTTTCTTTTTGCTCTAAAATTTATAGTATTGAATTGCTTGGAAACTCGTCGAAATGCCTATTAGAAATAACTATTATTAGGTGATATAATTATGACACCTTACAAGATTGTTTTGAAGTAGGTGAACATACGAGTATTTATACAATTTCTAGCAGAGATTATGTTGAGATGAGAGAAATAGTAATTGTTGGTTACAATCTGTAGTACGAATGGTTCAGTAATTTACTACTAGTGGGGCTACTATACCCATCTAAATATTTAGATAGAGAACATGGGTACTATACCCAAGCGACAACAATAATATTGTTGATACCGAGAGCTGGAACTCTTTAGGTCACTAGAACACTGGGTACTACAAAGTATTCATACATGTAACCATGAGAATAATTGGCACAAATGGAATGGTCTTAATTTAATTATGTCATGAACAAATGAATTATAATATGATTTTGTATTATTTCTGACACTAGACCTGCGTGATGTTGTAAACACAGAGTCTTTTATTTATTTCCTTTGAACCAAATGGTATATGATCCCCTGATAACGGAACCATGGTCATGTGACCAAGTGCCTGTGCGCTAGAAACGCGCCTTTTTTTTGCCCTGAAATAAATCGATTTAGAATATATGTTCAAATCGTATTTGGTTGTGTATTCGGCCAAGGCAGTTAGCCGCATTTTAAGTCCATTTATGTTAGACAAAGCATTGCTGTAATCATTAGCAGTGTATAGGAAGGTGAGTAACCCAATATACCCTTGCGGGCTCGGGCAGAGTTTAGTATAATATGAAGTGGCCAGCAAGGGGTTTTATTTGTATGGAGTTTCAGCACTAGTTAGGACTTGTTAAAAGACAATCAAAGTACCTAGACCTGAGTTCAATCAGCAGCTGTTCAGTTGAATTAAAAATCACAAGGTTCTAACAATAAGACACAGAAGATGTTACCACACTAACATCATATGTACAATAAATGAATAATAAAACATGAAACCAGGATAGTTTGTTTGTCTGAAAAGTTATTATTTTGAATTCAGGACAAAAGATATTTATGTACAAAAAATGAGCAATAACATAGGACAGGGTACATACATAGATATACTGTGGATATTTAAGGTATTGGTTACTTCTCCTATAATATATCCAAGAAAACAGCCCAGACTGCTGAGAAAAATGATGAATTGATTTCCACTATTAATCAGGAGAAAAATCAAAAGTCGATACAAATCATACTGTGCAGAATTGGACTAGGTAGGTCGGCGTTTCGGTCTTATCTTGATCATTTACAAGACCATCATCAGGACGAAATGATAATATATACAATTGTTGACCCTTTTTTTTTTTGATTCAAAATCCCAACACTTTTAGATTAAGTGGCGGCATCCGCTTATTTCTTTACAGGCGGGCAATGTGCAAGGTCAGTTTTGAATAGCAAGCACTTATGCATATAGCAGTATTGCAGTGAACAGGTTCTGGTAGTTTATCCGATTAATATCACTGTTCCAGGTTGTTCGAGTTTATTTGTAGGCTATCATCACGGGACGTCAATAACGAGCAGTACTACCCGGGCTATACTTTCCATGGAATTTTCACTTCTCTGGTAACTTTCCTGAGCATTTCATGCCTATACTGTTGGATGACCCCTACAGAGCCCCAAGTCATTGGAACCATTTTTATTTGTTTTTTAATGTAATGATTTTGTATAGCGCCTTGTCACCAGAACAGGCATCAAATCACTATAAAGAGAACTAAATAACTTCCTTGAGGCGAGTGGGCTTGGATGAAGGGAAGATAACAGAGAGAAGGGGAAACAAAGGGAACAAACAATAAAACACAGCTGAATAAAGGTGACATGGTTGGAGTCGGAGACACCAGGTTGATTTCTCTGTGCAGTGAGGCTAATGTCGGCTATTTGCAAAGATAACTTCTCTCCATTGAGGTAAGAATTGAAAAGGTTGGTCGAGACCTTTTCTTTCTTCTAATGAAGAGCAAGGGAGAGAGCTGAACTGCACTATATTTACAAAGATATGATGCTTGTTCTGCCCTCTCCCTGTGCTGGCACACTAGTGGCTTCCTAGCATCAATGTAGGTTCCCTTGAGCCACAGTGTAAGGGGTCTGTATTGTGGGCGGGTATGTTAATGTGAGGTAAGGAATGTCTTCCTGTCCAAAAACAATCCTTGGAGGTGTGTTCCTATTCGTATGTGTGCTGCAGAATACAGTACACATGAAAGGAGAATTAACAAAGAGAACTAAAGATCTTTCTCCTTTTTACATCAAGGTCAGACAGGGACATCATTTTGCTGCAAATCCAGATTTATTGACTCTAGTAAATCTGGGTTTGCTTAAAAACACATAAATAGGGGCAATGGAACGCCCTTTCTCTACCCATGTAATGCCTACCCGACACGCTGCCTTGCGTTACTTTCCAGTTAAAAAGTGATGCAAGACCACACAATTATCGATTTGCATGGCTTTGTAAATTTCACATAAGCACTTGTGTGATGCAAACAAAGACAATGCAAGTGCTTAGTAAATCTGTCTAACCATTGTTCACATGTTTCCCTTTACTTTGCCTGTTCAGTGAAACAGTTAAGGCACCTCAATCCTTATTGGACTCTTGTTGGCGCTTGTCATATCTGATCATTGTTGGCCAACGTTGACATTCATTTTCTACATCCATATTTTGCATCCATAATGTAGTGTTAGAAAGCGTTTTCATGTTTGCCTACCGTACTACCAAACCGTTGCATTAGTACTCATTCAGACACATTTTAAATATTCTACCATGTGCTTTTCAGTGTTTGGGTAAAGGGGTATTTTTGGGGTTCAGGGTCAGTTTTTAGTTTTTGGGTAATGGGGTATTTTTAGGGTTCAGGGTCAGTTTTTAGTTTTTGGGTAAAGGGGTATTTTTGGGGTTCAGGGTCAGTTTTTAGTTTTTGGGTAAAGGGGTATTTTTAGGGTTCAGGGTCAGTTTTTAGTTTTTGGGTAAAGGGGTATTTTTGGGGTTGAGGGTCAGTTTTGGGTTTTTGGGGTACAGGGGTACAGGGTAAAAATAAATTAAAATTAAATTTAAATTAAATTAAATAAATGAAATGAAATTAAATTAAATTACATTAAATTATATTTTTTTCAATTAATTTTCGATTATAAAATTAATATATACTTACCAATACTTACGTTGTAATGGTATGCGTTGTAAAGGTACCTGCGTTGTAAAAAAATGTGTTGTAAATACATGCGTTGTAAAAGTTTTAGCGTTGTAAAAGTTCCGTTGTAATGGTAGGTCGTTGTAAAAGTTGCGTGGTAAAGGTTGTACACCGATAAATCTGGCCCTCCGTGTTCTGAATGTATTTCTGTTTCATCTAGAGTTATCAAGAGCCTTGGTTTCAGAGAAATATTCTGGTTAATATTGGAGACTAATATTTAGAGGTTGGCAGACTGGTACTCTCTCACAAACATGATGGATATCCTTCTGATTCGCAATTTGGTATTCACCAATCGGTAAGTAAGTAATGAATCACTGATAGAATAGTGATTCATTAATTAGTTGATTCCATATTTAGGAAATCGCATTAAGCATACAGTGATGACATTGAGGCAGGAAGTAGACCTGTTTAAAACTGGAGAATATTGGTGCTGAATCGCCTAATTCTAACCCGAGTGTGAGTTTACATACAACCTTTTTTGTCAGCCAAAAAAGTCATGTGATGACAGGGACAAGGGTGCTGGGAGCAGGAAAAGAAACCTGAAATTCTAAAGAACTGGAAATCCTCATAGAAGAGTATGTTGGGCATCATGACCAACTGTTTGGAAAGTCATCCATGAATGTGCCTGAATCCCAGAAGAAAAAGATTTAGGGGCATATTTACGTCTTCTGGCGCATCTCTGCAAATCAGCAGGGATGTGCCAGAAAAGATGTATCACGTAATCCCCCCCTTGCACCACCACAGATGCGTCGCATTTACAATGTGGCGCACCATGGTGCAAGGAGGGGCAGATGCGTGACGCATCTTGAGGCGCACGGGCGGTGTATTGCTGGAGTGCCGTCGCAAGCGCGACGCAACTCCTGCAATGCACAGGGGCCGCCCATACTCAACATGGTGCCTCACTCCTTACGCCTGCTTTAAGCAGGCGTAAGGATTTGACGCAGCAGGGTCATAAAACTGACTCAGTGAAATCTTGTAGATTTCACTGCGTCAGATTTACGTGGCTTTCCTGCGAGGGAACGCCCACCCTGCAACAGAACGCCCAAATGAAACCTGATGCAGGTTTCATGTGGTGCAGGGCTTTACAACGTGACGCATCTGCCTAGATGCGTCACGTTGTAAAGAAGTCGCAACATGGCGCATGGTTTACACTGCCGCTGCATCACAAAAGTGACGCAACTTTGGAGTAAAAGTGTTGGAAGGGGCTTGTAAATCTGCCCCATAGAAGGGAACGCAGAAAAATATCAAAGCTGTATGACGGACCCAGAGATTAAGAGAGGGGATACGTGATCTTTGTGAGGCAAACGGGAAACAGCATTTACAACGCTGTCTCCACAACTCTGTACCATTACAACACGGTTGTTACAATGACCCCGTACACACATACCATTACATCGCAAGTCATTACTACGACTTGCTGTAGGGGGCGCATTTCTGTTGCACAAACTGGGAATGGTTTATTAGATAATACAATTCCTAAGTTCAGTTCATCCCCTACAGCAAGTCGTAGTTATAAATTGCGATGTAATGGTATGCGTTCTAACAAAATTGTAATGGCATGCAATGCATTGTAAGCGTATATATTCAAGTGGGACAGGAGGAGGCCCCCACTTCCCCCCTACCCACTGTCATTGAGGAATAAGTGGAAAGCACACCAGAAGCCATCAGTAGATTTGGGTCAATTAACACATCAATCCTTCCCGGAACTTCACAAGCATGGACGTCATATGGAGGTAGTCAGGGGTCGTAGCAGTGAGCTCTATCATGCCCTTTTCTACTCCTGGAACTTCCTTTTTGACCCCTAGCATCAAAGGCAGCAAAACCTTTGCCTCTTCTCAGGCCAGGTTTTGCAAAGGAAATTCTAGGGGTAGCAGGGAGCGAGCTAGAGGTCACAGCTGTGACCACTGACTACCTCCAAATGATATTCATGCTCAGATGGTAAGTTCAATATTAAATTGTCATTACAAATTGAGAATGTGAGGGTGTAAGTTGGGCAATGAAACATATTGAAAACCCATAGTAATGTAGTTAATTCCAAAACCTAAAAGTCATAAAATCCTATATACAATAATAGTAGTGCCTGTTCTGTGTATTATAGGAGATGTAGTGTAAAGATAACAACATACAGAATGCAAAAAAGAATAAAAAGGACATAGTCAAAGTACAACCAAGTATAAATCACTACAGTATTCTCAATCTACTTTTGTAAAAAAAATCCTCCTCAAGAAAGTGACCATTCAGAAGGAGATTGTCCAGAACATTTACACATTCACAGAGAGGACCTCAATGACAATGGCAACCAGGCAAGTCCAACACATGCTGAAAATGTAAGTCCTGCAGCTATGGAGCATACAGAAGCACAGCTGAGGAGGGGATGAATGCATCACAACAACTGTTGCACATGAACCAGTTCTGAGGCCACAACAACTGTTAGTAGATACTAACTTGGCATTCGTTATCCTCCCGACACTCAATCACACTCCCCTGATGTTAAGTGCAGATGAACCATAACTGTTTGGAGGGTTAGAAACCTTAGTGCTCACGGTTCAGAAGCAAATAAAAATGATAAAACAAAACCTAGTAACCCTGGATAGAGACATTACTATAAGCTTACAACTTGTGCCGAATTCCCAAGCTGCCAATCAGATGTTGATGAATAACAATTTTGCAAATCTATATGAAGCAATCAAGACTATATGTAAGGAATTACATAAGGAAAAAAACAGCACAGACATTGGGAGTGCCATACATCATCCCATATTGATGGGTTAACTTGTGCAATCAGTTGCCCAGCACAGGCCACAACCACCTTGTCACACTAAATTGATAGCTTAAAAGTGCAAATGGGGAATTACAGTTCAGATGTGGCAGGAGAACTCATACAGGTCACCAATGCTGTTGAAACTATGCAAACAACACATGTTACAAGTGACACATAGGTTGGAGTGGGAGAAAGTGAAGATCAATATAGTGTGAGCATCATCTCAGTTGCAAACATTCTAAATCAGTGTTAAAACAAGAGTCCCAGTGGTGCTGGTGAAATTGTTGGATCAAAGACATCAGCAAACAGTAAAAACAGGTCTTAAAATATAAAAAGTCTAATACACTTTCATTGCAAAAAAATGCATGTGCTATAGTTTTGTCAAAACAACCATCTGAAAAGAGAAGTATCTTTTCAAATATGTATCTCACCTTAAAATAAAGGCATATATAGTTGTACAACCTACAGCGCCTTTTTCTATTTCTTTATGACATTTTACATTATTTTACATACTTGCCTTGAAAAATAATGATTGGTGATATTTGCATGTCTCTATAGCCCTTCTACATTTGGTGTTTAGTCATGCGTGGGAGGTGGTAGGATTTGTTCTTCTTCCTCATCAGATTCAGATTTTGACACTGTTACACTAAATCCTTTTTGTTGTTACACTATTGTGCAGAATAGCACATGTTGGTACAATTTTGCAACTTGCTTCAGAAAAATATTGTAGGGCACCATAAATCCTATGCAGACCACTAAAGAAACATTTTAGTAGTCCAACGGTACATTTAATAATGCCTCTAGTTGTACATTGTGCCACATTATATCATTTTTTATTGGGAGTAGTGTGGATAGATATAATCTACAAGCAAGAAATATTTAGCTATGGTATTAACTCTACATTTAAGGTCTATGGGACACATTTCTATATCTGCGTATCCACTAAATATCCATCATCAAGATCTTCTCTTTGTAACCTTTGGTAATTTCTACTGTTAAAAGTGCTGTGGGTGGTTCTTGGAAATCATGTAACAAATCTGTTATTAAATTTTGGGAATTACAACCAACTTAGATGTTAAGGTAATTAGTATTTTTACGGTTCTTGAATAAATACTCAGTGTCAGATGGTGAGCATATAGACACATGTGTACCATCTATACATCTAATAAAATGAGGGAAATTGGCAATCACATAAAATCCTATTTGGTTGTCTTCAATTCCTGTGCGTTTCTGGGGAAATATAGATAGTTCTGAATTAAGATTGCATCTGAAAATGCACACAAAAGCAAGAAAGGGAACAAGAGACACGCCACCAGCTGCTGCCACCATATCAGAGGCTAAGAGATGGAAACTACATAACACCTGCATATGGGTGGGGGTGGAATGACTGCACAAGGTGTTTGTCTCAAGCTTAGGATAACAGTGATACTTAGCCTGTACTTTGCAGATATCACGTCATTTGGGGAATATTATCAAGAATGCCGTTAAAACATATCACCGGTTTAGCCGCAGAAAACTGCCTCTAAAGCGGCGATAATGCGCTTGATAATATGCCCTTGAGAATTCCAATAGAAGTCCATGCTCTGGTGTGAACATGGGCTTCTATTGGAATTCTCCAGGGTATATTATCAAGTCGGCTATCGCCGCTTTAGTGGGAGTTTTGTGCGGCTTAACCGGAGATTGTTAATTCAACTGATTCTTAATTCAAGGGTATCGCTAAATTAACACCTGTTAATGATTTTCCTATGTTCAAAGCAAATGTTTTTGTTACAAATAACTCGTTTGTGAAAATGTTGGACATATGACTGATAGACTTTGAATTGCACTAAGTATTAGGTTGCGACCTCTATAACTGGAATCATCCGTCTAGCATTATAAACTTGTGCAACTATTCAAGAGGATCTAGGCGAATGTAGTGAATCCTCTATTTGTACAGATATTCTTTACATCTTAACCCCTTCCATGCTTATGACGAGCTAAGCTCATCATGAGGCACAGTGGAGCTGTGCTCATGACGAGCTGGGCTCTTCATAACGTCTGCGGCACTCCTACGTGCAATTGAATCCCCGCCTGGGCGGGAGAATCAATGAGTGGGCAGAGTCGTGATGAGCCCCGCTTGTCATGAGCACAGCTCCACTGTGCCTCATGACGAGCTCTCATCATGAGCACCATGGCGACACCCCCCTCCCCGCGCCATTGTGGAATTACCCCTAAGGCGAAGGGGTTAAATCACATATGCTTTTAAGGTATCGCAAGTGATCTGGAAATAAATACATATTGTCAGGAGTGAAAGACTATTACTAATTCTAATGGGTATTACTTTATGTTACAGATAATAAACTATGGAGCTCATTTACAAGCCCTGTGCATCACCAGTGCACCACCAGTGCACCAGCCGAACATCACTTTTTCTGATGTTCCGGTGGAGCGCAGGGCATAGCCATATCTACAAGGAATGTAAAGCCACCCCATGTGGCCTTTTATGGCCTTGTAGATGCGGAGTGAGGCAAGGCAGCACAGTTGCTGCGTTGCCTCACATTACAATGGGGAGGTGTGCCATGGGTGTTACTATGGGTGTTCTCACATAACACCTATGGCATTTGACATATTCCCATATTTACAACAAACTGTAAATGCATCAAAAGCCTAAGGGGTGGCATAGGAGAGGCACATGAGGAGAAATAACATTATTTCACCTCATTTTTCCCCTTTATATTTGTGTTGCATTTGCAAATAGACATAGAAAGAGAAAATCACCTCCATTTATTAGTTTTGTGCAGGAAGGTGGCAAAATATTGTAAATGTGGCCTTATGTGTATTGAGAACCATTCGAAACATAGGCTTGATTTCTAACTTTCTGGATGTAGATATGAATATAAGAATGTACGTAACAGTTCAGACTATGCTGTGTATTTAATAAAAAAGTTTATCATCTCTGGGAAGTCATAGAGTTGTCAGCCACCACAGAGAGTGGTCTACAGAGGAGGGGGAGTGGCAGGGTTGGGTGTAGCAAGCTATGGATTACGGAGGTTTACAGGTAAGTAAACATATAAATAAAAGAAAAATTTTCCTTGCGTGCACTGCATTCCCAAATGTGATGCCCTGTGCGCAGCAAAATTTGTTTTATTTATTTATATGTTTAGTTACCTGTAAACCTCAGTAATCCATAGTTTACTAACCCCCATCCTGCCCCTCCCCTTCCCCACGTCACCGCCCGGCAGGTACTCCCACTACCGACCATGGCTAGTGGTTTACACAAAGATTGTTCCAAGATATTTCAGGAAACATAGTGGAAATAGTAAACTGTAATATGATTGACCAAAAACAAAACGAATTATCTATTTTCTTGTTGTAGATATCCATGCATCTGTAGCACAGGTTGACTCCACCAGTAGCGACAACAGTAGCGGCCCATTGAGGGAGTTCCGTGGGGCGGTCAGGCAGGCGGGGGAGGGACAGGGTGGGGGGTAGTAAACTCAGTAATATGGATGGAAGGAAGAAAGGAAATTTGTTTTATTTATTTAATTGTTTCCTTATCTCCTTTCATCCATATGCCAGTGTTTACTGCCCCCCCACCCTGCCCCTCCCCTGCCCCGGCTCACCACCCCACAGAACTCAATCCATGGGCCGCTACCTACCGACAAGGAAGGTGAAGATATTGAGTGTCTTTGTTCCTCTCTCTATTGTACCATTCCCCTTTCTTCTGATCTACTGCTCACCAGCATAGATATTCTTGGCATGGTTTTCAGTAGGTTCCAGGAAGAGTGGATACCTGAATCTGTAATGATGGATCTGAATTGCCAGGTTATTGCAACCTCAACACATGAAACTGCCCTATTTTCAAGAGGATGCTCAGGGTAAAAGAATGATGATGGAGCTTTCTAGTACTGATCAAATAAAAAAAAAAACTTCTACAGCTCCATGTAGGTTTGGTTGACCTGATTCACAAAAGTAACTTATACTTTTAGAGTAATTGAGACTTTTGAGTAAGTTTAACATTTTTGCTTATTCACAAACTCCTAGTGTAAGTTAATACTAAAAAACAGTACTAGATCCAGCAGCAAAAATGGGCAGTCACCGGTACTGCATTTCTCTCCCGTAGGGAATAATGGAGGAGGAAGTTAAAGAAGTTAAAATTAACCCCTATAAGAAATACTGTGCAATTAATTGTGCGTATTTAAAATAGTTAAAAATATAAATAAATATAATTTAATATTTGGCTTGAGGTGATGATCTCCACATAGATCTTGGGAATTCTCCAATATTCCTGAGAACTGAGGGGATGTAAATTACTTTTGGAACCTCTGTATGCTAAGGCACCATGGTAATACTAAGTATTCATCCCTGTGGATATTGGGATTCGCAGTCATGACCTCACCAGTCCCACACATTCCTCAAAGCCAACGATGTTCATCTGTTATAGGATTTGCCTGGGAGCCCAGTAGCACCCCCACATAGAACAGGCCCACTTAGACAAGGCCCACAAAGACATGCCCTTGCACTGTAATGCTGATGTGTGCAACTGTGCTCCATTCTCCAGAGCTTGGCCACCACCGAAATTTAGGACAATTACTACCACTAGTCATGGTGAGAGAATGAAAGGGTGGTTATAAAGATTAAGTGAATATAGAGACTGATGAATAGGTTATTCTGACAGAAATTTCTTCTCCCCCTTTATTACAAGTGTATTACACCCTGTGACACTTGCACTAACGTGGACGGAGTAGCCATCATGTTTGTGATGGAGTACCTGTCCACCAAATTCTAAATTAAGTCCTTTTTAAATATAGGCTAACTGATCGTTCCTTGTCATCAACATCAAATACATATAAATTAATAAAATCAATAGAAAAATTATCAGAGAGATGACAAAACATTCACCATCACAGTTGAAAAGCTATTGCGCTGAGGGTTGGATTCAGAAAGCAGATGAAGATTGCCTCTTTTCCTTGAGGCCTAGATCAGCCATGGGGAAAAGGTGGCCCAAGACTCACCATGGTCATGTAAACTGTTTCCTACACTATAATATGAATTAACGCATAGATGATTGCTGATTGTGATGATTTTTTATTAATCAAACAATAAAGTGTTATTTATTTTTACAACAACAGTGTAATAGACTTGTTACAGAACTGGGTTTGTCACATGTTATATTCTAGGTGAAACTGGAACCTGGCACCGGATGCAATCATGCCAGTGTATTCGGCCATTAACAGGGATAAGGCGGTTGTTTGTGATGTTAGGGGTTATCTGGGCCTCCTGGAAATGTTGTGCAGAAAAGGAATTCCATGATTCAGAAAAGGGGGTGGTGATGAACAGAGTGTCTGAATTAAGCAGACCACTCTTACCCAGTCCAAAGATCAGGGCTAGATCCATCACCGTTTTTTAGCTCACTGCACCATCCCAGCTCAGAACTTGGCTATATGCAAATTAGTCTGACCCTGGCCCAGTGCATCATGGGAACAGGGCAGACCAAACTACCAAGCCAATTCTTATACTGGGAAGGAAACAAGCTACCGGGGACCGGTTTCTGGCATTTCAGCCGTCTTCGGCCCGGCTTGCTTGAATCCTGATGGTGCAATGAGCAAGGGACTCACATCTGAGTATACCCTTCCACGCTTATGGTGGACAAAAATGATTCAGAAAAGGGGGGTGGTGATGAACAGAGTGTCTGAATTAAGCAGACCACTCTTACCCAGTCCAAAGATCAGGGCTAGATCCATCACCGTTTTTTAGCTCACTGCACCATCCCAGCTCAGAACTTGGCTATATGCAAATTAGTCTGACCCTGGCCCAGTGCATCATGGGAACAGGGCAGACCAAACTACCAAGCCAATTCTTATACTGGGAAGGAAACAAGCTACCGGGGACCGGTTTCTGGCATTTCAGCCGTCTTCGGCCCGGCTTGCTTGAATCCTGATGGTGCAATGAGCAAGGGACTCACATCTGAGTATACCCTTCCACGCTTATGGTGGACAAAAATGATTCAGAAAAGGGGGTGGTGATGAACAGAGTGTCTGAATTAAGCAGACCACTCTTACCCAGTCCAAAGATCAGGGCTAGATCCATCACCGTTTTTTAGCTCACTGCACCATCCCAGCTCAGAACTTGGCTATATGCAAATTAGTCTGACCCTGGCCCAGTGCATCATGGGAACAGGGCAGACCAAACTACTAAGCCAATTCTTATACTGGGAAGGAAACAAGCTACCGGGGAACGGTTGCTGGCATTTCAGCCGTCTTCGGCCCGGCTTGCTTGAATCCTGATGGTGCAATGAGCAAGGGACTCACATCTGAGTATACCCTTCCACGCTTATGGTGGACAAAAATGATTCAGAAAAGGGGGTGGTGATGAACAGAGTGTCTGAATTAAGCAGACCACTCTTACCCAGTCCAAAGATCAGGGCTAGATCCATCACCGTTTTTTAGCTCACTGCACTATCCCAGCTCAGAACTTGGCTATATGCAAATTAGTCTGACCCTGGCCCAGTGCATCATGGGAACAGGGCAGACCAAACTACCAAGCCAATTCTTATACTGGGAAGGAAACAAGCTACCGGGGACCGGTTTCTGGCATTTCAGCCGTCTTCGGCCCGGCTTGCTTGAATCCTGATGGTGCAATGAGCAAGGGACTCACATCTGAGTATACCCTTCCACGCTTATGGTGGACAAAAATGATTCAGAAAAGGGGGTGGTGATGAACAGAGTGTCTGAATTAAGCAGACCACTCTTACCCAGTCCAAAGATCAGGGCTAGATCCATCACCGTTTTTTAGCTCACTGCACCATCCCAGCTCAGAACTTGGCTATATGCAAATTAGTCTGACCCTGTCCCAGTGCATCATGGGAACAGGGCAGACCAAACTACCAAGCCAATTCTTATACTGGGAAGGAAACAAGCTACCGGGGACCGCTTTCTGGCATTTCAGCCGTCTTCGGCCCGGCTTGCTTGAATCCTGATGGTGCAATGAGCAAGGGACTCACATCTGAGTATACCCTTCCACGCTTATGGTGGACAAAAATGATTCAGAAAAGGGGGTGGTGATGAACAGAGTGTCTGAATTAAGCAGACCACTCTTACCCAGTCCAAAGATCAGGGCTAGATCCATCACCGTTTTTTAGCTCACTGCACCATCCCAGCTCAGAACTTGGCTATATGCAAATTAGTCTGACCCTGGCCCAGTGCATCATGGGAACAGGGCAGACCAAACTACCAAGCCAATTCTTATACTGGGAAGGAAACAAGCTACCGGGGACCGGTTTCTGGCATTTCAGCCATCTTCGACCCGGCTTGCTTGAATCCTGATGGTGCAATGAGCAAGGGACTCACATCTGAGTATACCCTTCCACGCTTATGGTGGACAAAAATGATTCAGAAAAGGGGGTGGTGATGAACAGAGTGTCTGAATTAAGCAGACCACTCTTACCCAGTCCAAAGATCAGGGCTAGATCCATCACCGTTTTTTAGCTCACTGCACCATCCCAGCTCAGAACTTGGCTATATGCAAATTAGTCTGACCCTGGCCCAGTGCATCATGGGAACAGGGCAGACCAAACTACCAAGCCAATTCTTATACTGGGAAAGGAATTCCATGGCAGGCCTATGCCTCAGGGGAACGTCAATCCACCGCATGTCCTAAACATAAAGCCGAGGCGGCCGTTGATGGGGGGCTTTTGAGGAGGGGAGCCCTTTATCTCCAGAGGGTGACGATGAGGACGGCGAGGATTCGCCTGACGAGTCACTTGAGGAGCCGGGCCTGTCTAGGCCCTGGTGCCTACAACAGAATGCACCCAAGGGTCCTGCAGACATGCTTGTCCCGGAGGATTTAGTTCATCCCCGTTTCTCGATGTGGACACTGAGTGAGAAGTTGATGCAATTCATCACCAGTAGTATAAGGAAACCCCTAGAGAAGGAGGTTTGGGCCTGCTTTCAGGCGGAATGCCCCCGGCCAGCCCTTCCGGGCAAGGTAGCTGTCACCCCGGAGATTGACACAAGGATGGCCACATTCCTCCAAAAGTATATTCACGATCCCAAAAAAGGGATTGATAGGAACTGGGAAGCTTGCCAGGACAAGCTCCTAGACGCCTGTGGTCCTCTCACAGAATTTTTAGATCTGGCGGAGGAGGCGAAGGCCTCCGGTTCCATTCTTTCCCCAGAGTCAGTCTCCGGCTGGGCCCAGCGAGCTATCGTCTTCCTGGGGAATGCGAACTGTGTCCTAACTGCAGACAGACGCCGCACCTTGTTGCTTAAAGAAGACCCAAAGCGAGGGGACTTGACCTCTTTGGAGCCAGGGGCAGTGGCGGATGGAGGACTTTTCAGTGAGCCCTTTGTGAAGGAGCTCACAGAATTCGTGTCCACCTTCACCACTCTGGATAAGGCGCAGGCCTCCATCAAAAGACTGTTCAACCCAAAGGTTTTTGTTGGGGTTGGTCGTGGCAGGGGGCGCTCGACCGGCCGCTTCTACACTCAAGCTCCCAACAAAGGCTTCAAGAAGGCAGGTGACCAGCCCAAGCAAGAATTCTTCCAATCTCGTAGAAACAGAAGAGGCAGAGGCACCAGAGGAGGAGGCAGAGGCCAGTTCCAAAATCACTCAGGTGAGTCTCTCCTCTTACCCCCATTTGGAGGTGGGGGGCAGGTTGGCCTTGTTTGCTCACAATTGGGAGGCTATTACTGGGGATTCTTGGGTTCTTCACATCGTTAGAGGGTTTCATATAGAGTTCTACAAACACCAAAGCAGGATCGCCGACCAGGACCTTTAGTGTTCACGTCCGCGAAGACGGCTCTGGTAGACGAAGAGGTTCACGATCTCCTCCACAAAGGGGCGATAGTGGGCTCCTCTCTCCACCCATGCGGTTTCTGAAGCAACATTTTTTTAGTGGACAAGACAGATTGTTGTCAGTCTAAAGGAGTTTAACAGCTGGTTGGTTTACCGCCATTTCAAAATGGAGGGAATCCACCTGCTGCGCGACCTCCTGCGCCCAAACGACTGGATGGTGCACCTTAACCTTAAGGATGCTTACCTTTCGGTCCCGATTTTTGCCCCACATCTCAGGTTTCTCCAATTCCTGTGGAAAGGCCAGGTTTACAAGTTCACAGCGCTACCTTTCGGTCTTTCCTCGGCTCCTTGGTGCTTCACCAAGGTGCTCAAACCTGTGGTGGAGTACCTCAGAGCAAGAGGCTTCTGTCTCCTCATTTATCTCGACGACATCCTTCTCTTGGCTCAGTCTTCAACCTTGCTCACAGAGCAACTCCGGATGATGGTGCATCTCTTGCAGAACTTAGGTTTTGTCATCAACGAGAAAAAATCCCTCTTGATCCCGGCCCAACAGACGATGTTTCTGAGGTTTATTATAGACTCGGTGAAAACGACATTAAGTCTCCCCTCCAGGAAAGTTTCCAAGATTCGGCTGGAATTCAAACGCATGCTGGCCGGGCCCACCACCTCCCTCCAGCAAGTGGCCAGGGTGTTGGGCCTTCTTTCCACCTCCATACAGGCCATCTCTCCGGGACCCCTGCACTACAGGGCCCTTCAAAGGCTGAAGGCCACACACCTCAGGAAGGGTGCTCGTTCCCCTCACGGAAGAGGTGAGTTTGGAAATGCAGTGGTGGCTGGACCATATGGAGGCCTGGAACGGGAGGGCCATTTTTGGATTGGCTCCAGGCATTGTCATAGAGTCGGATGCCAGCAAGTCGGGCTGGGAAGCACGTTGCGGGGACTCCTTTACCGGAGGAACATGTTCTGCAGAAGAACAGTGTCTTCATATAAATTGCTTGGAACTTCTTGCTGGTTCCTTTGCCATCAAGTGCGGAATGAAAGACAGGATCAGCTGTCATGTCCTTCTCAAAATGTACAATGTGTCCTTTGTCTGATATATAAATCACCTGGGGGGCACACAATCCAAGGTCCTAGCGGAAATGGCCAAGGAGATTTGTAACTTTTGCTGGACAACATTGTCTTGGTAACAGCGGAGTATCTTCCAGGAGCAGCCAATGTGGTGGCGGACTGGTGCTCCTGAGAAAGGTCGGATGTCAGTCTCGGGCAGTTGGACACCAGAGTCTTCAAGAGGCTCCACGTCCTTTGAGGATCCTTCTCAGTTGACCTCTTTGCTTTGCGCCTGGACCATCAGCTTCCCAGTTACTTCAGTTAGAAACCAGATCCTCTAGCGGCGGCGACAGACCCCTTCCTTCAGGACTGGTCCCTGGAGACGGGGTATGCCTTTCCACTATTTGCGACGATCATGCGCCTCACAGCGCAGGTTCGCCATCAGCAGGCAAAGGTAGTGCTGATCACGCCTTATTGGAAGTCGCAAGTTTGGTTTCCAGTTCTTCTGGAACTTTCTTAATATTTTCCAATCCTTCTACCCCTCGATCACATGATTCTTCTGGATCCCAAGGAAGGCCTCACTCGTTAGTCCTGCAGAATAGGATACCCCTCATGGCTTTGAGGATTTCCGGCAATGTTGGAGACTCCGGGGCTTATCGGCAGACCCTCAGACTAACTTGGTAGCGACATGGGCGGACAGCACCAACAAACGATACTGTTCGGCTTGGTCCAGATGGGTGGGTTGTTGCCTTAGCTGGGGTCAGGATCCCGTGGGTTGCAAAGTGGTCCATGTCCTGAATTTCCTGGCTACCCTGGCCACAAAGGGTTTGGCTTACTGCACAATAAATTTGTACAGATCAGCCATTTTGGCGGGCCATGACCCTGTGCAGGGCCCTGCAGTGGGGCAACACCCTTTTGTGTGTAAATTATTGAGAGGTATTTGCCTATCCCTACATCCCCTTCCCAGGTAATCACACCTGTGGGATGTTAACAAAGTTTTGCATCTATTTAAATCCTGGCCTTTGAATAGGTACCTGTCACGCAAGCAACTTTCTGCAAAGTTGGCCATACTCCTTTGTTTGGTCTCCTGCAGGGGTGTATCTGTTGTGAGAACTCTAGATCTCCCTGGACGGGTCTTTTCCCCCCAAGGGGTCACTTTTCATGTTTCTCGCCACACCAAGTCGGATACCAGGGTAATTTTGTAACAGGCTTTTGATCGAAACCCTAAGTTGTGTGTGGTGCGTTGTCTCAAGGCTTATGTGAGTATGACGGATAAATATCGTCCTCACGGTGTAAACCAGTTGCTGATTTCTCTCAGGAAACCATTTAAGGCTGTGTCTTCTCCCACCATTGCAAGATGGGTCAGATGGGTCATGCGGGAAGCGGGCATTGACATTACGCACTTCGGTGCTCATTCAGTGAGAGGAGTGATGGCCTCCAAAGCCTTTACCCTCGGAGCTCATCTCGAGGAAATTGTCAATGCCGCTGACTGGTCATCAGACTCAATGTTTAAGAGATTCTATTTTAAACAGTCATTGACATGGCTTCCCTTGTGGTGGATAAGGTTTGAACAAGCATAATCCTGCCTCCGGTCCTGCCATAGAATGAAAAATTTCCTAGTAGACACGTAGGAAATTTTCAATCCTATTATGGACTCGGAGGCGAGGATTATTCCCTCCCGGAGTTTCCTGAGGAGTCAGTCACTCTCTCCCACCCGAGACTATGTCTCAATTACGCCGTAAGGTATAAGTATTGGTCTAAATATTTCTTGTTTAATGTTGTTACCATTCAAAGTATAACTGTATTCGTATTGATGATTATGTATCCTTACATTTGTTTTTTCTGATTATATTGCTCCTTATCGGTATACTACCTTTGTGAGCCTTGTGATGGTTAAGTTCTGGTTCATTCGACATTCTCTTACTTCTTTCAGGAACAGACACATCTAAACCGGACTAATGGGATTCGGTGACAGCTGGACAGTTCGCAGTCAAGAAAGAGGAGATATCCCAGCATTCCCGGACCCTGAGGATATGCGTGGATGCTGATTGGCTAACCTCTTGGACTGCCCTTTCCCTGGGGTTCCTACCTGTTACCGGCCCATGGGACCCAATCCAGACTAGACTATTTCCTGATTTCCTAACAGTTGACACCTCTCACCCTTGACTATGAGGTCACTTTTGGACCATGCCTTGATCTGTCAGTGTGTTGACCAGAGCCTGGCTAAACTGATGCACAAGCCGTGGCACCTCAACACTTCCTTCTACAAAATGGCAGTAGAGAAATGTCTTCTTCAACATGCCACTACCTTCCGAGTGGAAACCAAGGGTTCGGTGACATTGGTACAGACACTGTGGGCCTCAGCAAAAGCCACTCTCAGAAACCACGTAATTCATGGTTTTGCAGTGGCAAATAGGTGTAGAAAGGAGCAGCTAAATTACTGGAACAAAGATTATGTCCAACACCCATTTGTACACCAGATCCTCAGCTGTGGTGAACAAGTGATAGATGGAAGTGGCAAAGGTAGAACTGAATAACTTATAAATGGCCAAAGCATAGCACATGCTTCATAGGCTGAGGGCACATCATTGTAAACAAGGAGAGAAAGTGAGCAGGCTGATGACTGCACAACTTTGACAAAGAGAGGCAATGGGAGTGATTTCTGCTGTTCACGACTCATGGATCTGCTCAGAAACCCCCATGAGGTAGCCTCAGAGTCTGCGGCCTTCTATAGCACACGCTATCATTCTGAAGCTGTGGGTGATAGTGGCTGGGAGGACGCATGTTTTACAAACTTACATCTGTTCTGTCTGAATAAAGAGGACAGGAAACTACTGGAAGGGGAAATCACAAGACACAAGATAGCCCATGCCCAATGTAATCTTCCCTATAATAAAGCTCCATGGGAGGATAGATTTCCTTGGGAAATTTATAAATGGACAAAACAGAAAGTACTGGACTCTGTAGATGAGATGTACAAAGAAGTGGAAACAGACTGGTACCCTCTCCTCCATTTGCAATAGGCATTATTAGAGGTCCTGCCGAAATCAGGAAAAAATCCTCAACTTTGGCTACCACCCAATATCCCAGGTGGGTTTTGTACTGAGCTGCACATCCTTTAATTATATACGAATGTTGGGCCACCGGCTACTGCTTTCTAGGAACTTGCTTAACGATGCATTGGCTTTCTCCGGTGATGCCAAGAACGCGTTTCAAAGGATCGAATAGCCCTACCCATTTCTCATCCTTCAGTGATTTGTACTCAGGAACTAGTATATTGCAAAGGTCCAATGTTTCATAGCGAACCCATTTAGCATATTAACTTTGGCAGCTTTGTGGTTGATGCCTTCCCCATATAGCTTGGGACGCCCCAGGGATGCTCTCTGTCAATCAATCAATTAATCAATCAACTTGTAAAGTGTGCTACTCACCAATGAGGGTCTCAAGGAGCTGAGGGGGGTGCTGCTACTGTTCGAGTATAAGAATTGGCTTGGTAGTTTGGTCTGCCCTGTTCCCATGATGCACTGGGCCAGGGACAGACTAATTTGCATGTAGCCAGGTTCTGAGCTAGGATGGTGCAGTGAGCTAAAAAACGGTGATGGATCAAGCCCTGATCTGTTGACTGGGTAGGAGTGTTCTGTTTAATTCACATACTCTGTCCATCACCACCCCCTTTCTGAACTGTTCGAAGAGCCAGATCTTGTAGAGCCTACTGAAGGTGAGCAGGTCTTAGGTCTGCCGCAGATGGGTGGGGAGGGTGTTCCAGGTCTTGGCGGTGAGGAAGAAGAAGGATCTGCCACCGGACGTTGTTCGTTGGATGCGCTGGATAGCGGCAGGGGCGAGGCTGGCGGAGCGGAGCTGGCGGGCGGGGGTGTAGAAGTTGAGTCGGTCGTTCAGGTAGGCTGGTCCGGTGTTGTGGAGTGCCTTGTGTGCATGGGTGAGGAGCTTAAAGGTGACCCTCTTGTTGATGGGCAGCCAGTGCAGGTCTCCCAGGTGGGGGGTGATGTAGCTGCAGCGGGGGACGTTGGGGATCAGTCGAGCAGAGGCGTTTTGGATGCGTTGTAGTCGCCGCAGGTGTTTGGCCGGGATTCCTGCTTAGAGTGCGTTGCCATAGTCCAGCCTGCTGCTGACGGGGGCTTGGGTCACTGTTCTTCTTGTTTCGGTCAGGATGCACTTGTTATCCTGCAAAGCATGCGGAGTGTGTTGTAGAAGGAGGAGGAGACGGCATTGACCTGCTTTGACATGGAGAGGGAGGAGTCGAGGATGAATCCTAGGTTGCGAGCGTGATTCGTGGTTGTAGGAGCTGCTCACAGTGTGATCCCCCTTGTTGTTTTCATTTATGATAGAACCCTTGGCAGCAGCTATCAGCCCCTTTGATAGTGGGGGTGCCCACGCCTGCAAGCCCTATTATACACCAATGAAATTCTTCTTACCATTACAGACCTGGCACAATCCCTCCCAGCCTTTATGGGGCTTATAATGAATTTCACTGGTATATGTGAGTACAAAGCCAATTAGGACAAAAGTAAATCTTTACCACTATTGAAAGTTAGGATGGCTGAGGCCATAGCTGATTCTCCCGTTCAATGGACACCAGAACAACATTGGTATCTAGGGGTGTATCTCAACAAGGGTCTAGAGGCAATGGTTCCTGTCAATGCTGAATCTCTCCTCACCCAAGCCAGGCTAGATTATGAAAAATGGCATACCCCGCCTCTTCCTCTGGAACAGGATACAGGCTTTATACATTTTGATAGTGCCACGGTTTATGTGTGCCCTCAGCATGCTATCGCTCCCGACTCCTCTATCTCTACTGAGGGGAATTGACAAACGTAACAAAATCTTTTTCTGGGGCAATACTCGTGTACGATTGTAACTCTCCAAACTAATTGCTCACAGACAAGGAGGCAGAATTAGTCTGTCTAGTGTTCAACATTACGGTACAGCCTACGTCTTTCCCAATTGCCCATGATGCACCAACTAGTGCAGATGTTCCTTTGGTGGTCACCATAGTGGGCCATATTGCCTCTAATGGACCAGGTCCCCAGCTACTCTACAAATATGCTACATCCTCATCTTCTATGCTGAATCAATTAGTGGAAACCATGCTGCAATCCTGGTCCTGCACCCATAATTTGTTGCAGATAGATGCTAAACTGTATACACACACAACCATCTGGCACAATGGCTGCTATTTGTGTGGTTGGAAGTGTCATACATTGGATCCAAAAGAAATTAGCAGGTTTCCAAACCCTCCATCAGCTGATCTTGCAGAACAACCTTACACCATTTTAAGCTCTGTTGGGAGGAATTTCACCTGCCCGCCTATCTGAATTAAAAATATATTTAATTGTGACACTGTCTAGGGAGCAAAATACGGGCATCGTCGTAGCCCATACAGGATTCCCGGTGGAACGTCATCTGAAACATTGGGAAATTTAAAAGCTTGCAATGGTCGGTTTCTATAACGTCTGTGTGTCCTAGCTTTATACCAATCTTTCTTATTTCAATACTGCAATAAATTGCAAAAGATACTACACATACAAATACTTGGACTCTGACTAGACCAGTGTGATAGAGTACTTGGATAGGGGAGTTCAGGAATTTTGGATGAAATTCTGCCTTTTAAATTGCTCGAAGATTGGTATCTGACTCTGGTGAAACTGAACAAGGCGGGCCTACTGCATCAATCGCAATGCTGGAAAGGTGACTAAGAGGGATGCAATATTGTCAGGGCCTCATTTACAAGGAACTGACACATCTGCATAGATGCGTCAGTTTCCTTGCACCAGCGCCAAATGTCCTTTCGCCTCCATGGATACGCTATATTTACAATACAGTGCTCCATGACACAAGGATTAACAGAATGGGCAGAAATTCTGACGAATCTGTTGGCCCAAAAGTGACGCATTACTGGAGTTGCTCATGAAAGTGATGCAACTAAAGCAATGCGCCAAGCAGATATGTGAGTCCTATTCAAAAAGCCTGGCGTCGTTCCTTACGCCTGGTCTGAGCAGGCATAAGGATTTTGACGCAGTGAAGGCGTAGAGTGATGCAGTGAAATTTTGTAACTTTCACTGCATCAGTTATGCATGACATATCGCGTGGTAACACCTAGCCTTCATACATTATACCTGGTGCAGGTATAATGTCATGCAGGCTTCTACAAACTGACGCATTGCACTGAATGCGTCAGTTTGTAGATATGGAGCAATGTGGCTTACTGATTACGCCACCGATGTGTCCGAAAAAAGTCACGCAGCGATGGCGCAAGAGGCTTTTAAATAAGTCCATCAATATTCCAAATGACTGCCCCTGCATGCTGGAAATGTGGTATGGGATAGGGGATACTCTAAGGCCCAGATTCTCAAAACTGTCACGGAACGCAGCAGCCAAAAATGCTGCGCTGCATTGCATGAAAGGGAGGGATCAGAACAGTGCCATATCTACAGAGACATCTGTGCCCCTCTCCCTAGTGCCGGCACAGATTTTAGCTGCCGTGCCCAGGCACACACCTTAGCGCCATAGTTCTAAGATTTGTGCATGGGTTTAACATAGGTTTTGTATTTGAAGGGTACCATTTCAGAATAAAATACTATGCTTAGACACACTTTAAAAATGTTCCTGCTTTGTACAGTGCAGCACACATGCAAAGTCAGAAAATAAATAAATAAATACATTTCTCCTGTTAAAGCCTCCTTTCAAAAGGCGCTACCTTTTGACTCTAAACCCTGTGTATTATTGTTTGTAGATAAGGTTTTGCATCATAAGGCATGGGTGGTGGCATGGGAACCCCCATGTGCCACCCATTCAATGCCCCTAAGGGCTAAGTAACGCAAAGCAGTGCTTCACTCTGGTTTGTGTTACTTTTGGGGTACTTTTCAGGGTACTTTTCAGGGTAAAATTAGCTTTTGTCTGGAAAGTAAATTAAGCAAAAAACATTTTGTGCTGGTTAGTGTCACTTTTGTGATGCTAACCCAGCTCACAATGTTTGTAAATATACCCATAAGTGCGGTCCTTGAGATTCCGCTCCAACATTCACTGCAACTAATCCTATTGAACGACATGACTGACATTCCCTCCTTCAATGTACATGAACGAAGCAGGCTCTCCAAGGCTTTACCCACGGCCAAGATATGCATCTAACACCATTGACGATCCCCACACTTGCTCACTCATACTGAATGGATGGCTGACGCCTCCTAGGAAAGGTTCATATATAGAGTACAGGACTGGATGGAGGTTTACCTGCAGATATGGTCTCCATTCCTAGAGTCAGATGCATGAGGGGCACAGATGGCTTACGATGCAACTAAATGGTCATTGGTAGTCGTTTGGCCTTCTTCTTCCCTATTCCCCGCCGCTCCCCACCCAGTTATTTCCCGACTCATCAGCCTCCATTCCAATGCATGGACCCACTTGACCCTGTCCCATCCGCTAGGACCTGCAGTTGACGCGTTGGTTAGTTTTACATATGGTTGTAAAATAGTACAAATGATTTCCATACTCAGGTTGTCTAGTGTGTTGCAGTGGTTCCAGCTACATTATTCTCTCTTCCCACATGTTGACTCGCTACCTAGCACTTTCATGCAATGGATGCAATGTTGATTTTTCTTTTGTTGTTTACAACTCTGTAGTGTTCTGTTAGGTTTACTTTCTAGTCTTTTTAGAACCTTCCACACTCTGTGTTCTTTCCACTGTGTCTCTGATTCCGTTTAGAACCCTGTTTTGAATTACCAACTGTATTAATGATTTACTGGCTGAGTGAGCTGCTGCGCAGCACTTGTTCCAATAAACTAGCTTACAAATCAACCTGTCTGTGAGCTAATTACTACAAAATATTTGGCGACGATCCGTGAACAAGTGACTGCCCACCACGCGTGTACCCATGGAGTGATGTTCGGCAAACCTGCGGTGTCACCTGCACTTCAACATTAGAAGACGCAAAAGTCTAAGAAGCACCGGTTCCACCCTCGAGATTACATCGAGCAGTTGGAAGAACCGACATATCCACATTAACCTCCTCAACCCCGCTGAGCTTAAAAAGGGAAAAAGGTACTGTACTTGTTTTTGTATTTGCTCACGGGAAGCGGCAGCAGTCTCCACTTAGCGCAGGCACCGACCTGCTTATTTACGTCAGTTACGCTACTAGCGCAACTAACCTAAGTTCTTGGCGCATGGTGTAACGCCCAGCCAGTGGAGTGAATATTATTGTCCTTGCGCAATTGACGTAAACTGCATCATTAAACGTCACTGAAACGCAACGTTCTGACGGTGGAACGCAACGTTGGAGGCCATTTTACAGATTGTTTTCTTTTTTTTTTTTCCTCAGAAGTTTTATTATCACACTGTTAACGTACAAACGAGCTTCCAACGCGCTAACAAAGACGCGCTTTCACAGCTGCTCAAAGCGATACTGTTCACGAAGTAACCACAACGAGGTGAGTGGCGGCTGGCTGTTTGTTGTGTTCACGAAGCGGAACCACCACGAGGTGAGCGGCTACTGGCTGTTTGTTGTGTTCACGAAGCGAGGAATTAGTTCTGACACGAAGCGAGGAGACAATTTAAACTCTATTAAAGTATCACCTTGTTTGACAGCTGTCATCATTACAAAGCGAGGAGACAGTCTTTACTCATCATATTGACATTAGCCATCTAGTCATTTACCTTTACATAGCTGGAGATTGTTTTATTTCCTCGTACTTACATTTGCCATCAATAGCCCGGTTGTTCCTCCTGCGTTTGGAGCATACCTTTACATTCATGCAAACATGAGTCTACAAGCTGTTTCTCCTCCTCCGCCATTCCTTGATCTTCCAGGTGAACCTCCCATTGTCTGGAAAAAGTGGTTTGACGCTTTCACCACTTACTTAGGGGCTATCGGTGCGTCCAGGTACAGAGCAGAAAGAAAAAAGTACCTTTTGTTAAACAGTTTGGGGTTTGAAGGACGTTCAATTTTTAAACATTTACCCCCCTTGGTACCTGCCCCTGAAGAGGAAGATTTAGATGACTACAATCAAACTGTAAAACTGCTTGAACTACGTTTTGATGTCAAACCTAGTCTTGTTGTTGTCAGGCACAAATTTTTCAAATCTGAGCAGAAACATGGTGAAAAAGTAGAAGATTTCATCTCTACTCTTAGGGTATTGAGTGCAGAGTGTGAGTTTGAAAATTTTAGGGACCAAATGATAAGAGACCAATATATTTGCAAATGTTTAGATAAAAATATTCAACAGAAATTGTTATCACTTGATAATCCCTCTCTCGAAGAGACAGTACGAGTTGCAAAAAGCATAGAATTTTCAAAGCTTTCTGTCAAGGAATTAGATATTAGATCTTCTTCGTCCATTACTAAGGATGAAACAGTAGTCAGTTCTGTGAAGGTTGTTGATAACAAGACAGGTACTCTGGGTCGTGCCGACAACAAATTCTTTGAACAAACCAATGTGTGTTTCAAATGTGGAAATTTTCCCCATTCAAAGTCTGGTCGTCCTTGCCCAGCCAGGAGTGTCACTTGTAGACTGTGCGGCAGAGTGGGACATTTTGCTAAAGTGTGTCAAAGTGGAAAAAAAAATCCATCCTTCTCGCAATCTGGTAGACAGTGGAACAACAATTATGCCCCCACTTCGGTTGCTTATGTATCTGATTACTCTCAGGAAGATACCAGTATACAAGATGATCTGAGAGACATGGTTGCTGTGGTTAGCATTGAAGATCCTGAGTCAGAGTGTGTGGATCCTTACTCCGATTTTGGTATTGGAGATAAGATAGTTTGTTTGTTGGTCGATTCCGGGGCCAGGATAACAATGCTAACTCAGGAACTCTTTGAGGAAGTTTGGGGTAATCGCAAACTTTCTCCTCCAGATAGGCTACCCCTCAACTATGAGGGCAGGAAGATCGAACTGTTGGGATATTTTGAAGATTCTATTGAATTTAGGGGAAGGAAAATTTTTGGCAAAGTGTATGTCTCAGTCAAAGGTTTGAACATCCTTGGCTGGTTCCACCAAGGTTTATTTAAGATGGTTCTCCGCCCAGGAACCAAAGATCCCATCTCCATAGCTGTTGTTCAATCCGACGACATTTTCCCTGCAAATGATGTCCTTTCCACTCTAAATGATGATTTCATCTGCACTTTGACCAAAGATTTTCCTGGTGTTTTTAGCAACAAATTAGGGGAAGTGAAAGGATTCATGCACACTATCCGTATCAAGGACAATGCTATCCCAATTAAACACAAATTGAGAAATGTCCCATTCAGTGTGCGAGAACAGCTTGAGACAGAGCTTTATGATCTTTGCAGCAGAGGAATCATTGAACCCATTGAATCCTCTCTATGGCTTTCTCCACTTGTAGTTGCTAAGAAAAAGACTGGGGAGCTTCGTGTCTGTGTCGACTTACGTAGCCTAAACAAAAACATCTGGGTCGATTCTTTTCCCCTGCCTAAGATCCCCGACATGTTGTCGTTTATTGATGGTTCCAAGTGGTTCAGTAAGCTGGACCTAGCATCTGCATACCACCAGGTGGTCCTGGATCCAGCGTCTAGGCATTTTACTGCTTTTGTATCCCCTATAGGTTCCTTTCAATACTGCCGTATGCCCTTTGGGTTGGCCTCTGCGGCAGCCGTATTTCAAAGGATTATGACCAATATTTTAAAAAACATCAGTGGTGTGGTCGTTTTCCAAGACGATGTGCTTATTCATGGTAAAAGTGGTGATGCCCATGATAAAACTCTGAAAGAAGTTTTGAAAGCCCTGAGTAGTGCAGGTGTAGTCTTAAAGAAAGAAAAATGCATTTTTAGAGCTCCCAAGGTAGAATACCTTGGACATGTATTATCTGAGAACGGTGTTGAACCCAGGCCTGGTTTGGTTAAAGCTATTGTTGACAGTCCTGCACCTAAAGACAAGAGTAGTTTGAAGTCATTCATTGGACTTTGTGAGTTTTACGCTAGGTTCATACCTGATTACGCCACGAAAGTACAACCCCTATCCAACATGCTTAAGAAAGAGGTTCCTTTTTGTTGGGATGCTGATTGTGAAAAAGTTTTTTCTTGGATTAAACAAGAACTTACTGGATCTAAAGTTTTGAAACCTTTTAATCCCAATTCGTTGTGCACCATCACTGTTGATGCCAGTGGGTTTGGTTTAGGGGCTGTGCTCACTCAAGAGGTAGGTGGTGTTGAGCATACTCTGGGATACGCTTCCAGGGTTCTTCGTGGAGCGGAGTCCAACTTTGCAGTAATTGAAAAGGAACTCCTAGCTTGTTGTTGGGCTATCAGGAAGTTTAATCCGTATATATGGGGTAAACACTTCTGTCTGAGGACTGATCACAGTCCTTTGGTCTCTATCCTTTCTGGGGTTCGGATTAAGGATCATTCTCCTAGGATTGCCAGGCTTTCAACGAAACTTCTCCAATATGATTTTGAGGTCAGCTACATACCCGGGAGTAAAAACGTAAGGGCTGATTATCTTTCTAGGAATCCTGTAGACGTTGATACTGACAGAGATTGTGAGGAAGATTACGATGAAGAAGACTGTTTTGTGGCTTTTGTAGGTGTTGATGATATGCGCTCCATTAGTGAAAGGGAGTGGAGAGAACATTTATCTAACGATACTCTACTAGGTGAAGTGATCAAGTGTGTTAGAGGTGGATGGCCCAGGGAGAAAAATGTTCATGTTTCCCTTCAGACCTTCGTTAAAGTGTCTGATGAGCTTTCCATTGAGGGGGGTATCTTAATGCGAGGGGATAGATTGATTCCTCCCAGTGATCTTAGAATTAGAATTGTCAAAGGTGCGCATGAGGGTCATCTTGGCAAAACACTAACCAAAAGAAGGGTTAGAGAGCATTACTGGTGGCCCCAGATGGATCAGGATATAGACACTGTTGTTGCTGAGTGCGTGGTTTGTTCTAGTGCTGAGAAGTGTTTGAAAACACGTTCTCCTCCCCTTCAACCCATTCCTTTTCCTGATAGGCCGTGGGAAAAGATAGGTATAGATCTAGTTGGCCCGTTCTATTTGCTTCCCTCTACTTCCAGGTTTGCTATTGTTGCAGTCGACTACTACTCTAAATGGCCTGAGGTCCGTTTTGTAAGTGAGGCCAGCTCCAAGAATATTATTGATTTCTTGAAAGACCTGTTTTTGCGTGAAGGTTTTCCTTCCTCCATTGTAAGTGACAATGGCACACAATTTGTTAGTCAGGAATTTTGTTCGTTTGTAGATTTGAGTGGCATCGTTCATTTGAGGAGTGCTCTTTATCACCCTCAGACGAACGGTCTTGTTGAGCGCATGAACAGGGTACTTAACAATTGCATTCAATGGGCTATTGCTCAACACTGCCATGTCCCGAACGCTGTCAGATCCATGTTGTGGTTCTATCGTACCACTCCCCACACTTCCACCAAGGTTTCCCCGTTTGAACTGTTGCGTGGGAGGAAACCATGTTCAAAAGTTTGTCCTGGGTGGATGTCACGTTGGGTAAAAATGAATTCCATTGATAATGTTGATGAAGTTGTCAGGTCTAATGTCTCGCATGCTCAGTCTAAACAAAAGAGTGTTTTCGACTCCAGGAAGAAAGTGATCTCTCAGTCATTTGTGGTGGGTGATAGAATCCGGATCAAGTTACCCACTCACTCTACCAAGGGGAGTCCAAAGTTTTCTGAACCTTTTGTTATTGACAAAGTTTGTGGGAATTCTGTGAGAGTTAACATGAAGAACTGGTGGAATGCTGCCAGGGTGGTTAAAGTGGGAAAATCTGTGGTTCATCCTCAGTCTTCTCATGATATGTCTATGTTGCCTCTTGATGCTTCTATTCTGCCTTCTACTTCTTCTGCTCTTAATTTGTCTCGCAGGTGTTCTCCTGTTCCATCTTCTCATGATGTTTCTGCATTACCTTCTACTTCTTCTGCCACTGTCCCACCTCGTAGGAGTTCTCGCACTCGTGTCACTCCTGCCAGGTTTCGGTAATTTCCATGGTTTTCTTGTTCTTGATCTATTGCTGTTCTTTCCTGCTTTTTCTTTTGTTTTGTAGGAGAGAGGATAATGTAGTGTTCTGTTAGGTTTACTTTCTAGTCTTTTTAGAACCTTCCACACTCTGTGTTCTTTCCACTGTGTCTCTGATTCCGTTTAGAACCCTGTTTTGAATTACCAACTGTATTAATGATTTACTGGCTGAGTGAGCTGCTGCGCAGCACTTGTTCCAATAAACTAGCTTACAAATCAACCTGTCTGTGAGCTAATTACTACAAACTCGCTGCCTTACAGCGTTCAAAGATGTTGTAGAGTTGATGACATGCTATATTTGATGAGTGTTAGCATTCCGTAGCTCACGATTATTGTGCGGTTTTGTCATGTTGGTGTGAGAATGCTTTACACAGCAAAGCTGCTTGTTATGAAAATATAAACAAATATGTCAAAAAAAAAAAAGCTATTGTACTAATAACATCTAAAATTCAAATATCCACTGATATTTTTCAATGAAAGTCTTCCTAGAAATACAGCGTGGCTGCGCTAAATCTTGCAATGCTAAACATTACTTCTTAGTGGCTAATGCATATTAAACGTTTAACTTGGGAAAACAACTCAAAGTCCAAAAATTACAGCACCATGGGCCAGATGTAGGTGGCCATTTACCGACTGGTAAATGGTCATTTGTGATGTAGGGGCCCTATTTTACCGATTCGGAAAATTTACTGAATCTGTAAAATACAGAATCGGTATTTTTACCGATTCGGTAACTTGCAGATGTAGGTGGGACTCTTTTGAGTCCCACAGACCTTACAGAATCGGTATTTTACCACCCAATCCAATTGGGTGGTAAAATACCGAATCCAGGTGTGCATGCACACCTGTGCCATGTGACAGACAGACATGCCCTTTTAGGGCATGTCTGTGTGCCACATGGCACACGTGCCTGAATTCGGGGTGCTAGAGGGTGTCAAAGTGACACCCCCTGCACCCTTGCAAGAATCGGTAATTACCAAATCGGTAAATACCGATTCGGTATTCCACATTGATTCCTATGGGCTTCAAGGCCCATAGGAATCAATGGAGGATACCAATTCGGTATTTACAGAATCGGTAAATACAGAATCTTACAGATTCGGTATTTACCGAATCAGAATTACCTACATTTTCCCCCCTCTAATTTACCACTTCTTAAATACCGAATCGGTATGATTCGGTATTTTAGAAGTGGTAAATTAGATTTACCTACATCGGGCCCCATATCTTGCAAGGTAAAAACAAAATCTCAGCCCCTGATTCCTGCCCATGTAAGCCCTCTAAACAGAGGGTCCATATGCAGGTTTTCTGTCAGCCGAGTTTCTGAGAAACTCCTGCAAAACACGAGAATATACAGTAACAGCACATGGAGATGGGCCTAGGCGGATACAGCTTTGGTCTTCCAAACATAAAGGGCCAGATGTACGACCATTTTATTTTGCACCTCGCAATTTGCGTCTAATTGTAAGGTGCAAATTGTGAGGCGCAAAATGAAATGTACAACAGTGGGCTCCATGCATCAATGAAAAAAACGGTTGCAAATGGGCAGATTCTAAGAATTTGCCCCTTTTGCGATTGGTATAGATGCATTTGGGATGCATCATCTCAAATGCAAAAATCACAATTTAGGAAATTTTAAAATTTGCGATTTCTTAAATTGCGATTGCATGTAAGAAATTGCAAATTGCGATTGCTTAAATGCAATGCATTAACCTTAGAAATGCGTGATTTTCGCAAATAGGAATAGCAAATTACCGTCAATCTAAAGTTGATTGTAATTTGCAATTTCTTTGAACAATGCACTAAAGTGCATTTTTCAAAGTCCCATGTTACACACACACATGCCCTTAGGGCATTTGTGTGTGCGCAACATGTGGATAAATTGTAATTTCAGAGGTGCAACAGGGTGTCCTTTTAGCACCCTTGCACCCTTGAAATTGCATGCGCAATTTGCAAGTACCTATTAGGTACTCGCAAATTGCTCATGCAATTCCTATTCATTCCTGTGGGCCTCTAGGCCCATAGGAATGAACGGGAATCAATTCCTTAATTGTGACTCGCAATTTGTGAGTCGCAATTAAGGAATGTAGGAATCGCAAATTTGTTTCTGATTCCTACATGCATAAGCAATAGCGCTATAGTCTATTTTGATGCATGTGCACCAGTGTGTTTAACACTAATTGCGATTCCCAATGGGGTCGCAAATTGCGAGGCTCATTGATATTAATGAACTTCTCACAATTTGAGAGCCCATTGAGAATTACAGGCCCTCCCAGGGATGGTGGCCTGCTGGGCTCAGCAGGCCACCATGTCTGGGACTGCTGTGAAATAAAGCAGTTCTTTTTTATTTTTAAAGGAAAACAGGATGTATTTAAAAAAGATGAAAATGAAACGTTTTCGTTTTATTTTTAAGGGCAGGCAGTGGTCCCTGGGACCACTGCCTGCCCTTGAAAAAATATTTTTGCATGCATTTGCAAAGGGGAAGGAGTCCCCTGGGGATCCCTAAAAAGTAGAAACTTCTAAAGCAGAAGGTAATAGGAAAAATGTGCCCCCAATGAAAAGAGATATTAGTTTATGTTTGTATAAATACTGGGAAGCAGATCTACAAGGAAGTGCCGGAGCGTGGCACCGCAAGCCCTTTGGCTGTGCCATGGTGCAGCACTTCCAAAACACATGGATGCGACATATTTACAAGAATATGCCGCATCTCTGTGCTTCCCCCTGCGCTGGAGCATAAACTGCAACCATGCACTGGCGCAGGCACCCTTGCACCATTATGCAAGTATACCTGCATCGTGGAAAGATTGTTTTTGTGCAGGAAGGGGCACCTTCCTGCACAAATACAATCACTACAGGCATTTTCCTCTTTCAATGCGTGCGTAGAATGCAGCATGCATTAAAAGGAAAAAACAAGGAGAAATTAAAACATTTCTCCTTGTTGCGCCCTGCTACGCCTCCTCTAGGGTGGCGTAGCATTCAGACACATCTCCAGATTTACGATTTCTTGTAAATCTGGAGATTTGTCTTGTTCCATGGGTAAAATTGTAAATTGATACTTGTATAGCGCACTACTCACCCGCAAGGGTCTCAAGGCGCTTGTACGCAAACCGCTGTGGAACCCATCCTGGCTTTCCCGGTGAGGCGTTTTCTCCTTGGCACCCTCAAGGTGGAGGCCAGGCATCCTTAGCGTTGTGGGGGCCGTTGTGGAGATTAAGCAAGCTATTAGCCAGAGTTGCAGAGTGGGACTCCATGATTGGAATAGGCAACGAGGCGAGAATTATTAGGTCCGTGGAATTTTGAGCCCAAGACCCGCTGAGGCAGGGAATTGAACCCCGGTCCCGGGCTAGACCTCTGCATCAGGGTCTGCCGCTCTAATCATTGAACTATGAACAATTGGTCCTTGAAAACAGAGAATATGACTTTGTAATAATTATAGGCCACAATAAACTATATAATAGGAAGAAAGTCCAGCCGGACTTAGAATTTCATTCAATGTATTGAAAATGTACTTAAATCAGACGAACAAACACTAAAGCGGTGGGACACAGTCCTGCATCCACGATGCTGCACATACATTCAAAACATACAATTACAGTGGTGTTTCAGGCAATTAGAGGTCATGAGCAAGGAGAGTATTTAGCATACACTTGCTTCACATATGCGGGAAACATGCAATTTTGGCACATAATAGTACACTTATTGTTTAACCCACATATTGTGTCGACGGCATTTCGATCCAATTGTATTAATGGATCATCATCAGGACTTTCAATGTCAGCCTGAATGTAGACAGCCTGGAGAATGTCCAGACCGAGGATAAGGGTAGGGAGTAATTGGTTGACGTCTGTGGTATAATTCTAATTTCAGTGCTTAGCCCAGGAAGACAGTTAAGGGTCAGTGATACAACCAACAAGGTTAGGCGATATCAGGGTGGATGGTCATCTTGCCTAGGTAGGAGTCTTGGCCGGATTGCCGAGTTATTAGGCTCCTCAGGTTCACGATGGAACCGCAGCAGAACGTCCCGGTGCACAGTCGCGCCTAGGAACCTAGTCAACCAATTCCTCCCTACCCTTATCCTCGGTCTGGACATTCTCCAGGCTGTCTACATTCAGGCTGACATTGAAAGTCCTGATGATGATCCATTAATACAATTGGATCGAAACGCCGTCGACACAATATGTGGGTTAAACAATAAGTGTACTATTATGTGCCAAAATTGCATGTTTCCCGCATATGTGAAGCAAGTGTATGCTAAATACTCTCCTTGCTCATGACCTCTAATTGCCTGAAACACCACTATAATTGTATGTTTTGAATGTATGTGCAGCATCGTGGATGCAGGACTGTGTCCCACCGCTTTACTGTTTGTTCGTCTGATTTAAGTACATTTTCAATACATTGAATTAAATTCTAAGTCCAGCTGGACTTTCTTCCTATTATAGAGTTTATTGTGGCCTATAATTATTACAAAGTCATATTCTCTGTTTTCAAGGACCAATTGTTCATAGGTTAATTGATACCCCAGGTCCTTGGTTACCTAGTGGGTTCCCTTGTTTTTTATAAAAGCTCTAATCATTGAGCCACACTTCTCCACTAAAGGGTGTGGGTGTTGCATGGGAACACCCACAGCAACACCCATGGACCGCCCCTTAAACACAAAGTGCTGTGTGCGAAGGGCCGTATTTACAAGGAGAGGAGAAGCCATGCAGGGTGGCTTTTCCTGTCCTTGTAAATATGGAGGAACACCCTGCGCCACCAGTAAGTCACAAAAAGTGACGTACTGGTGGCCCTGGGGCTTGTAATTCTACCCCTAAATCCAAATGAATCACTCCACCATAGTGGAGTCACAACTTCGCCTCTGAAGTTGATCCTTCACTCATTAGCAAATCCTGTTTTTCTGCTCTTAATACCTTCTCCAGCCATTGAATAATTTACACCAATCTAGGAAGGAGCAATGTTTCCATCTCATGCCTTGAGTGTGTCAAATTTGGTGCAGATGTGTCCATTAATTCAGGACTACTAAGAGGGTCCCAGCACTTGTATTTTTTTAGCTTCCAATTAATTTTCCCACGGGGCATTTAATCATGTAAAGCCTGAAAACAGCTGAACCAAATTTGATGGCGCAGTCGCCTTTAAATCATTTAGTATCTTATGCTGGTTTAGTAAATTTTTGTCCACCCTTTTTGAGCTAGAACAACAGCGCAACTACTGTGCATGCGTTGGTGCTGGATCTTTTGTAAAATATTTCTGATGTCTAAAAACATGCAGATAATCCACTATGATCAATGAAAAATACCCACAGCACATGTGCCATTGATAATAATCCTCCTTTCCCTCCAGGTGCTGGTGAACACAACAAATACACATTTTAAAAGGAGGCAGCACAAGGAAGAGACAGAACTACAAGATATATACGTTAATGGAGCGTTGGTTGGCTCATTTGTGCAGGTCTCTCTCAGACTGAGAGGTCAAACCTACAAAAAGGCCTTGATTGTCTGGTTAGGTCTACCCAAGTTTAAATACAGTACCCTCAGTTTGACACTGCCGGATTGAAAATAAAGTTACCAAGCCTTGAAGAAAAGTGATAATGAATAGGCTGCCCACCTTCTGAAATAAATTTCACCTGATTGCCTGAGGGCAAAACATATTCTCGTTTCACAGCTCCCAGGCTGGCCTGAAGGACAGGTGGCCTATTTATTGGCCAACATGCACTGCTAATCCCAAGGGTGAGAGGGCACCACATCACTACCTTGCCCAAGGGTAAAAAACGCACGTGTGGGTTGGAAGAGAGTTTGCTCAGTTACCCCATATTATACGCACTTTAATTAGTGGGGCTAGTCCCCACCACATGCATCGAGCCAGGGTGAACCAAGCAAGCTCACACCTATTTCAGCTTTCTGTTCACCAATGTCTACAGAGTACTAGACAAATACACCTCACGGTTGTGCCAGTACACTGTGTACATTTGCACATTCTTATACCTTGATGAAACCTAGCTGCACAGAAAGCATGATCTCCGGACATTCAAACATTTAAATTAATTTTTAGATGAAAAGCAAGATTTGTACCACTGCTTCAGTTTGTAATACAGTATCTAGGTGTTCCCTGTAATAAGTATGAGGTCAGAGGAAAATACAGCATATTTCTTCACTATAATGTGAGCAATTCATTATATATGTGATAAAGTACCCCTTGCCATACAATATAAGGATATTGCAAGTCACAGAAGAATTCCATAAACAAATAGAGGAACGAGGTCAAAGGCCTAGTACCTTTATAAGGTTATGGGACTCCAAGGTGACTTGAAGTTTCCTTATCATGTTTTACATGGGGTACTTTAGCCCATGTAATTCTTAGTCACACCCATCTTCTTTCACGTAAACATTTAAAATCTTGCTGTATAGCTCTTTCATATGAAAGAGGGAGCATGTTTGCAAACATGAAGAATACAAATCAAACCTCTAGTGCAAAACTAAACACATCAAAAACTTGTTACATATTTGTTGCAAACAGTTGTTAGAAACAGTTCATTAGAATTCAGTTGTTTTCTTTTTTTTAGATGAAAGCTATAGAAGCTGGGAATTTGACGAAACATGCAGAAAAATTCTAGCTTTTGTTAAACTACCTAATGAGTGTAAAAAATAAACATGTTCTCCCTGCTTGTCATTGTAAGCTAAATAAATACATCAGAAAAAGAAATGTAATGTTCCGTTGTTGTTGCTTTAAACAGAGGCTTCAATTATGCTCGTGACCTGACTTGCCTTTACCCTACTTGTCCATCCATTTGTTCTTTTTATCAGTATCTCCTTTGATGAACTGAGGAACCTGCTATTCACCTGGGAATAGATTCACTTTTGTTATTTCCTAAAGGTTCTAGGCACTGATTCACAAAGATAATTCACAAAGGAGCTCAGTTTAAAAATTGCCGACCACCGCTGAGAGTCAGCTTTTGAATTTACCTGCTCAGGCACCTCTAGGGAAAGCAGCCGCCACCGCCGAAAGTCACCGGGGGCCATATTATCACGAACAGACACCGGAGGGGAGGAGGACTACATCTCCCAGCGTCCCTAGCGCCACGCACGCCCAATTAGAACACCAGGAGGCGGATAAAAGAAACCTTGACCTCCCGCGGGACGCGCGCGGGCAGCGCCCAGAGAGGCTGTCCGAGGCCGGAGGAGGCTGGGGCGGGCCACCCCTCTAAGAAGCTGGACTTGGTACTTTTTTATTAGTCTTGTAGTACTGTTTAAATTTACTGTTTATTCCCTGTATACTATTGCCTAAAGTATGAATAAGAAAAATACCCCTAAAAGCAGGTCCGTGGTAGGGACCCTAGATGCCTTTTTGTTAAGGGCAGAAATCATTCTTAACTACGAAATTGCGCGCACTGAGCGAAGACTGTCTCTTGAACCCCCTCCCCCGTCCAGTAGACTCTGACACCTGCGGTGCTGGCATCAAATGTAACAGTCAATGATGAGTCCCCCTCTTTAATTGCTGGTTCTCCAGGTCTAGATTCCCCTTCAAGTGCTATTTTAGTATCGTCACCAGGGCATAACAATGTAAGCTCGCATGACTAGAGGGCAAAAGGCGAAATGTGAACACAACCATATAAATAATGAGGAACCCCACATAAATAATCCTAAAGGGATGGTTAATCTAAACCAATGTAAAGCTGTTACTAACCCTCCGGGAAGGAAAGGGAAAAGGGGTACAAATGCAGGTAGACCCAAGGGCCATACAGTTAGCCATCTTGATCGAAATAGTCCAGGTAAACCTGAGGAGGATAAGAATTTTGGGGGAAGAATGGAGACATTGATGTTAACTCTTTTAGAGCCTATGCACTTAAAAATCACCACTATTGAAGCTCGTGTAGCTAAAATAGAGGAGATGATGAATCTCACCTGTCAATCTGCCCAGAGAGTTCATTCCAACATACCACTTCATCCACCCCCGATAAAATGAAAGATAATCCCAATGGTATGACTTTGGTTATGGCTAACCCCGGACAATCAAAAAGCAGGGAGGCTAATACCATACTAGAACACAATAACCCAGCACGTAATAGTGGAACCAGTGAAGCAAATCCAGAAGGCCCAAATGGGGGGAGTAACACTAATGGTAACATTAACAGTGATATAGGCAGAGACCAACTTGGCCACAGGGAAAACCCAAACAACAATTCAATGACTTTAAATTTACCATCAGAGGCCATGCCATATACAGTTGTTTTAGCTAATGATCCAGTTTTACCCCCCAATGTTTTTGAACACTGGTCAACGCTGAGGAACAAATCCCTTGATTTCCTAACTACTAGGACAGGATTTAAAAACTCTCTGTTTTCGGAAATTAAAATGGTAAGAAGGGTTAGCTGGGTAGGTACATCCCCCAAATCCTTAAATGGAGACTGTGTTGTCTTAACTTTCAGGGCCCCGCATTTGGAAAGGGGTGACCACTCGGTCCCCCCGAACGTATGGTTGGGGGCCCGATCCTCCCGGGAAACCATTTTGGGCGGGGGCGTATCACGGCTGGTATGCCCGAAGCGGCGTAGCCGGGGCGCGCCTTTTCCCGCCCAAGAGGGGTTGTCCTAGACACCTACACCGATGGCCACGCCCAGTAGGCGTACCAGCGGAGGGTTCACGCACTCCCGAAGAGGAATAAAGAGAGCGGGAATCCTAAGAAGCATCCTCTTGTTCCTGTGCTTGGAAGCTGCACCCACTCGTTGCACGTGAGTCCTCGACGGAACAAGGAGCAATTTTGAGAACTTGTAATTCTTGTGTTTCTCTTTCACTGACTTCGAGCCGAAGGATCCAGGACCGTGTTGATCGACTCGGAGCGGATATTCGAAAAACGATGTCTGGCAAGAAGGCAGGATAAGGGTCCGAGACAGACCAGGTGCTTCGCATGTTGGTGAACAGAATGACGAGAATAGAACGATCCTCGGTCAAGTCCCAGCGCTTGGTCGTGATATGGCGGGCATTAAGAAGCAGCTGGCCGCAATGAACAAGCCTGGTAATCCGAAGAAGGTAATAGTCCCGGTATCCCCGGGAGTCGTCCCTGAGGGTAGGAGGAAACGGGTCAGGAGGAGGGCAGCGACAGGGGAGGTTCCGGTCCCCGAGGTGCCCCCGGTCTGCCCTGCCATACCAGATGATGCCCCAGTACCAACCCCAGACGCGGGTCAACCGATTCCGGTTGTGATTACGCCCGCCAACGACGAGGACATGCCTCCCGAATTGGCCACCCAGTTGGCCGCATGGCTCAACAAAAAGGCAGGGGGTGCTACGGCGCCCGGAAACACGGCCGAACAGGCCAAGTTACTAATCCAGCAATTGCAGCAGTCGCGAGATGCCGCGAAGGCGAATCTCCCTCTTGTCTCCCCACAGGTGACCCCGGAAGGGCCGGCAGCTGGCATCGAGAAAACGGCGGGAACAACGACCGAACAGGGTAAGCTCGCTTTGCCAGTGGCGGGGGAGGGCTCATTGCCCTCAAGACGGGAGAGAGTGGTTCAACATATTCCGTTGGCCACAAAAGAATTGATATGGGCAGACAAGTACGTTAATATGTTTTCTTTGTTGACTGACCATCGAGAGATGGAGTATGCTAAGACACAGAAAGATTTGTGGCACCCGAGTGTATGGCGAGCCAAAATGGCGGGATTCAGGGTGGATGAGACGATAACAAACTGGGCCAAGGCCTTTGCAATGTTTACTGCGAATATTGGCGAGCGTAAGCCCGAGGTATTACCCGAATTGTCTTGTTATCAGGCACGTATAATGGATTTCTATGAAACATATGAGGGGAATGAATGGATGGGTTACGACATGAAATTCCGTAAAGCAAAAGAGTATGATTCATCTCTGACGTGGGATTGCCTCGACTCGATTTCTTGGCAGAAGCAGCTCCTGCCTGGCGCGGCGAGGACGTCCTCGCCAGGTGGGAATGGGTCAGGGTTTTCCCGCCAACAGCCCGCGGTGCCCTTTCGAGCGGGCGCCGGTGGCGAACACCAGCCGAGAACCGGCGGGAATGGGGGAAAGCGGGGGGTCTGTTGGGGCTTCAATAGAGGCAACTGTACCAGACCGCAAGGGGCATGTAAGTTCAAACATGCGTGTGCGGGTTGTGGGAATTCCTCGCACCCGGAGAGTTCATGCAGGTCAAGAAATAGCGGGTCAGGAGGTAGGGGAGGGTCCAAACAAGACTGAGGGGGATCATTGTGTACAATTGCCTACCCCCGTTGATATCATGGCTATGACTCCCTGGCTAAACAAATACCCTGATCATGTCTCCGCTGGGGTGTTGAGGAAGGTATTCTTTTATGGCTTCCACATCCCGGCGGGGGATTTTCGTGGGGAACCTTTTTGTAGAAACCAGCTTTCGGCACAACATAATCCAGGTGTGGTAGAGAGAAAGATTGCTAAAGAGGTTGCCCTGGGCCGGGTCGCTGGCCCCTACCAGCACCCGCCAGTAGCGAATTTCATCTGTTCCCCATTAGGAGTGGTCCCCAAAAAAGACCCGGGGGAATTTAGGCTGACCCATAATTTGTCAGCTCCAAGGGGTTTCTCGGTGAACGATGCGATTGACCCAGGAGTTTGTTCGGTGCGGTACGCATCCTTCGATGATGCCGTCACCATGTTGAATCGCTTGGGCCCCGGAGCGCTGATGGCGAAATCAGATATCGAGTCGGCGTTCCGGTTGCTCCCGGTTCACCCACAGGATCAGCGTCTGCTAGGTTATGCGTTCCAAGGACGTTACTACATGGATAGATGCATGCCGATGGGTTGCTCCATCTCTTGTGCTTATTTTGAAAAATTCAGCTGTTTTTTAGAGTGGGCATTCACCGAGGCCACAGGGCATAGGCATGTTATGCATTACCTAGATGACTTTCTGTTCTTGGGGGCAGCCGGCGACACGAAATGTGCGCAGGCGCTACAGGACTTTTGCATCCTCATGAGGGAATTTGGAGTGCCATTGGCACCAGGTAAGACGTTTGGACCATCTACTTCACTGGAGTTTCTGGGAATTGAGCTTGATTCTGTGGAGGGATGTTTCCGTTTGCCAGTGGGAAAGGTAGCGAAATTTAGGGCTTCCCTGGAACTGTGCCCTAGTAAGGAGAAAGTGACCCTGCATCAGCTACAACAAGTAGTGGGTCAGCTTAACTTTGCATTGAGAGTGATACCAATGGCCCGGCCCTTTTCACGCTCTATTGCACAAGCTATGGTTGGTCTCAAGGAAGGACACCACCGCACGAGACTGTCTGCAGAGGTTCGCCAGGATATGCGCATCTGGTTGGCATTTCTGGCGGACTTCAACGGTCGAGTAGTGTGGAACAAGCCGCCAGCGTCTTCGGACGAGCTGGGTTTGTGGACTGACTCGGCGGGGAGCGTGGGATTCGGCGCCATCTTTGGTAATCGATGGTCGGCGCAAACATGCCCGACGTGGTGGCACACCAGCGGTCTCACAGGTAACATAGGGTTCCTCGAGCTGTTCCCTATTTTTGTTGCTCTGATGGCATGGCCGGACGAGTTCAGAGACCGCTCTGTGGTATTTTGGTCTGACAATATGACTGTTGTCGAATGCATTAACAATCAGGCAGCACGCTGCAAGTGGATTTTGGGATTGTTGAAGGAAGTTGTGCTGCTTTGCATGAGACTGAATGTACAGTTCAGGGCGAAACATGTGCCGGGTGTACTGAATCATGCGGCTGATGCACTCTCTCGTTCACATATGCAGGCGTTCAGGGGTTATCTACCTACAGCGGACCTAGCGGCGGCACCATTCCCCGAAGCACTCTGGCTACTCGGTGCCCCGGATTACAAGACCTCGTGGCAGCAAGCTTAGCCCCCAGGACGAGGAAGGCGTACGAAGGAGCGTTTCGTTCCTATTGTGCATTTTTGGGTCCGACGGGGAATCAGAACTGGGGTCAGGAGGATTCCTTCTTAGGGTTCCTGGTAGCACTGCACAGGGAAGGCCGATCAGCGGCAACGGCCAATAGACACAGGGCGGCCATTTCATTCATGGCGCAGGTGCATGGCATCAAAGACCCAACTGCTTCCTTTTTGGCAAGAAAAGCCCTTCGTGGCTGGCAGCGCCTCGAGGGTCGTAAGCAAGACGAGAGGCGCCCGATTGGCTTAGAAAGGTTGTCCCTACTTATGGCAAAACTACCCACGACATGCTCCTCCCAATTCGAAGCAGTTCTGTTCCGGGCAGCTTTCGCATTAGCGTTCCATGGGGCTATGCGGGTGAGCGAACTGGTCGCAAAGAATAAGAAAGATGTGGAGGGAGGCTTGTGCCGGGATCACATCCTAATTAGGGGTGATTCGATGGTAGTCACGATAGCTAGGTCCAAGACGGACCAGGGAGCTATGGGAAACAGTGTTGTTGTCCAGCGCTTGCGAGGGTCCCCCACGTGCCCGATAAGGTGCATTGAGGAATACTTGGCACTGAGGGCGGATACATGGGGGGGGAGTTTGCTGAGGCACATCGATGCCACCCTACTGACGAGGTTTCAGTTCCAGAGGGTACTAGCACTGACAATCGCGCGGCGGGCATGGACCCGTGCGATTTTGGGACCCACTCCTTTAGGATAGGGGCTGCTACTGAGGCTACAGCCAGGGGTCAGAGTGCTGAAGAGGTGAAACAGTTAGGACGATGGTCCTCGAATTGTTTTAAAAGGTACGTGCGATTGCACATGTTGTGAAGTCAAGTTACATGCACTCACGCTTCTTGTCTTCTGTTTGATTTACAGTTTCGCGAGCATATCATGCGGGCGGAATTTGCAGTTGACCCAGCACCATGGGACCAGCGGTCAGAGATCACCTGCTGAGGAGAGAGTGGTGTGGGTCGTGGGCCACTCATACGTGAGGCGGGCCGGGGACGTATTCAAAGCAGGTGACGTGACTCACGCAGCTGGGGAATACGGGTACAGAGTGGCCTTCCACGGAAAGGGCGGGCTCTGTATTGACCAGTACGAATCTTTTGTCGAGGGTCTTTTAGGGCGGCAGAGGTCACCTCCTTCTGTAATCATAGTACACCTGGGGGGCAATGACTTGGTGACACTCGGTAGGCGAGTATTACTCGAGCGAGTTTTGTCTACCGTTAGCTGGCTGGCGAAAAGAGTCCCGGGGTGCACGATTGCTTGGTCCCACATGATTCCCAGGAAAGTATGGCGGGGGGCCTTTCGGTGTCAGCACTGAACCATTTGGTGAAGAAGGTTAACAACAAAATTGGTAGATTGTTTCGCTCTGCGCAGTTGCATAGTATTCCGCATGGGTGTATTCGGGGTGATCACATGTATCTCAATGAAGGTGTTCACTTGTCCCGGGAGGGGAATGTCTTACTCATAGGAGACTTCATAGCATGGCTAAGGGGTTTGAGGAAGCATGACCTTTAGGAGGAGTTTGTGGGGGGGCCGGATAGCCGGTCAACTATCCAGCCTGTGGCGGTAAGGTCATGATCGGTGAGCAGTAATTTCAAGGTCCCTAGAGGGGGGCGCCACCCACTATGGATGGGAGCGCCCGGGGGGAGGCGGCCATTGGCCCCTCCCACTGGGAGGTGGCACCCACTAAGTATGGGTCGCCTAGGGGGAGACGGCCATAGGCCCCTTCCAGGGGAGGAGGCGGCTATATGCCCCTCCTACGAATTTCCCGGGGCCCGGATATCCGCGACGGCGGATGTGATAGACAGTGTGGGGTGGGGGGGGGAGTCCACGCTGCCTTCCTACAGATACCTCACACGGGTGCTCGGACGACCTTTAAGATGGCGTCGAGCTGAAATGGGGGCCCCCAACAAGACAAGGGAAATTGGAGTTGGCACAGAGGGTACAGTCCTCTGCGCGGCCGCCACTCACACCGTGAGGGCGAGAGATTTTGGGTAGTAGGGATCTGACACCGGTTGCGACCTTGCCGTTGGCCCGTAATGCTAGGATGTACAATTTTAATTTAGAATGTATGCATTTGCAGGATGTTAGACTCGGCTAGGAAAACCTTTGTATTAGAGATTTGTTAAGGTTAGCCAATGAACATGTCTTCATCGAAATGTAATAAATGAAAATTGTACATGATATGAAACTTTTATTTAATGTTTTAATTTTGTTTCATATTTTAATAAATACGGCCGGGAGGGTAACTCCCTCCCGCCTTCCAAAAGTTCAGACTGCGTCCGTCTTCCCATCCTTGGGGATTGTGTTGGGAGGGGGTGACAGGCATCCTGACCATATGGAAAGGGGCGACCACTCGGTCCCCCCGAACGTATGGTTGGGGGCCCGATCCTCCCGGGAAACCATTTTGCGCGGGAGCGTGTCATGGCTGCTATGCCCGAAGCGGCGTAGCCGGGGCGCGCCTTTTCCCGCCCAAGAGGGGTTGTCCTAGACACCTACACCGATGGCCACGCCCAGTAGGCGTACCAGCTTAAGGTTCACGCCCTGCCGAAGAGGAATAAAGAGAGCGGGAATCCTAAGAAGCATCCTCTTGTTCATGTGCTTGGAAGCTGCACCCACTCGTTGCACGTGAGCCCTCGACGGAACAAGAAGCAATTTTGACCCACCCGCCAGCCCCTAATGGCAATGTAGTTCTGCAATAAAGTCTTTTTCTCTGATAACATCTTCTTCCCTCTGTTAGTGGTATATGAAGGTCTAGTTTAATGATATGACTTCTGTCTGAAGGTACTGTTTTTCTTTAAGAATAAAACAAAAGTTGCAAGTAGACACGATGATGTTTTCTCCCTTAGTAGGTAATCAAATGTCGTATTTATTTTGGTCGGGCGGTAAGGTCATGATCGGTGAGCAGTTATTTCAAGGTCCCTAGAGGGGGGCGCCACCCACTATGGATGGGAGCGCCCGGGGGGAGGCAGCCATTGGCCCCTCCCACTGGGAGGCGGCACCCACTAAGTATGGGTCGCCTAGGGGGAGACGGCCATAGGCCCCTTCCAGGGGAGGAGGCGGCTATATGACCCTCCTATGAATTTCCCGGGGCCCGGATATCCGCGACGGCGGATGTGATAGACAGTGTGGGGTGGGGGGGGGGGAGTCCACGCTGCCTTCCTACAGATACCTCACACGGGTGCTCGGACGACCTTTAAGATGGCGTCGAGCTGAAATGAGGGGCCCCCAACAAGACAAGGAAAATTGGAGTTGGCACAGAGGGTACAGTCCTCTGCGCGGCCGCCACTCACACCGTGAGGGCGAGAGTTTTTGGTAGTAGGGATCTGACACCGGTTGCGACCTTGCCGTTGGCCCGTAATGCTAGGATGTACAATTTTAATTTAGAATGTATGCATTTGCAGGATGTTAGACTCGGCTAGGAAAACCTTTGTATTAGAGATTTGTTAAGGTTAGCCAATGAACATGTCTTCATCGAAATGTAATAAATAAAAATTGTACATGATATGAAACTTTTATTTAATGTTTTAATTTTGTTTCATATTTTAATAAATACGGCCGGGAGGGTAACTCCCTCCTGCCTTCCAAAAGTTCAGACTGCGTCCGTCTTCACATCCTTGGGGATTGTGTTGGTAGGGGGTGACAGGCATCCCGGCCATATTATACGTATCATCATTGAGAGGGGTTTTAATGGGGTGGAGATATTAACATCCTACCTTTGGGTTTCTTTAATCGCTGTTGTACCAAAAATAATGACCTATGGAGCTATACTTACCAATAGCCCCCCCAATACCAATTACCAATAATCAGTCAGTTGGCAGTGAAGACTCTGACAGAGGAGCCTCTCCTGACCTCACCCCTCGAAGACCACAGAGAAGACTGCTGGCTTACAGTCAAAACCAGGCAGATATACTTTCAGTGAACACATGAAGTCAGCATGAAAGGAAAGTTACAAGTTGGTTCAGGGGGCCTTAAGGAAGGACCATATATGGCACACATAATTGCTTCAAAGCTTTAGCTATTCATTACTGGGGAGGTCAGGAAGGGTGACTCCCTTTCGTCTTGGTGCATTGGGAGTGAAGGCACGGCGCCTCCCAGAATGTGCTTATCGTGTTCAAAACCAGTCGTAACCTTGAGTGTATCTGGGGAAGGGAAAAGACAGTCTACCTTCAGCTGCTCTTCTTTAACTCAAATAAACGGATCCGGTCTGCTGAGCAGAAAGAACACATGACTACTGCTCAAAATAGGACATAGCCAACAAAATGGCGTCTACATGAGTTTTTGGCCCAGTTCACTAATACAGAGAAGAAATACTAAAATGCTCCTACTTAACTAAAAAGAAATACATGAGTAAATGCCATATATATATATTATATGAAAGGATATATAGGTACATCATGCTAACAAATATATAGATATGTATATGGGCCCTTAATGAAAGGGAAATTCGGATATTTATCCTTCATCGCCCCATGGACTCTGTAATGTACCCAGGCCCTCAGCGTCTAGCCGAAAACTACTTGGGTGCTAGACAAGTAAGATATTGTATATCGACATCAAACCACTTTGAGATTTCGAGTGGCCTGGAAACTAACGACTGACTGCAAATATAGAACTTTGTTAAGCTACCTAGTGAAGTAGTCCAGCATAAAAATATGCTCAATCAGGGGGACTTTGCAAATGAGAGCGTGAAGGAGTCTCGGAGTGCTTGGATTGAGGGTACCAATAATGGGCAGGCGGTTCTTGAAGCCGCCTCTGAAATAGTGCAAATTAATGGGTCTTTACTAGAAGGTGCTAGTTTTCCTGTATCGGCTCCAATCCCTGTTGAATCCTCACAATGCCATATTGTCTCCTGGAACATTGCTGGAATTAAATCAAAAAATAATAATCCACTCTGGTGGGATTATATTCAGTCCCAAGAATTGCTCTGTTTTCAGGAAACTTGGTCTAAGGAACCGGTCCATCTAAATGGGTATAGGACGTTTCACACTCCGGCTGTTGAGGGCGTGAGTGGGAGAGCTAAGGGGGGGTTGAATGTTTATCTCTCCAATAATTTGAATTTAAAACTGGTTACAGAGCCTGTCAAAGATGTTTACTTTCAACTTCTAGTACTTGATTTGGACTCTGTTACCTCTATTGCCTTGGTTAATTTTTATAATATTATCCCCTTGAGTGAAGTATGGATTGTAATTAACAATATGTCTAAAGAATTGTCCTGTCTGGTTAAAAGTAGAAGGAAAGATGTGATGATACTTTTGGCAGGTGATTTTATCTGTACTCTATGCAGAAAGGCTGAAGATAATCGATGTGGAGCATTATGGGAAGAGGGCATGGGTTCATCTCATTTCAGTCATACTGCCTTGGGTGAACAACTAAATGAAGTCCTTAATAACTTTGATCTTGGTTTTGCAAATTAACTATGTGTATTGCCATCTCCTTTCCCTCCAACATTTAATGGTAGGGGTTGTTGTTCTACTATTGATTATGTTCTTGTCACTAATAATCATGCCCATAGAATCCATTCTTTCAAAGTCTCTGACAATTCACTTAGTGACCATTTCCCTTTATGTCTGGCCATCCTACTGCCAACAAAGAATACTATAAGGATCAACAAAAGAGATCGAGTTTGAGAGAACTTATCTATTGGTACTACCAATGGTTATTCCTTACGATGGGCCATGGTTGATCAATCGGAAATACTTAAAACAGTAATTGGTAAATGTATGTCAGAGTTTACGATCTGCTTGGGTGATGATACTGCCCCTGTAACTCTTTTTGCCTCTTTTTTAACAATTACTAATACAATAAGGAATTCTCTTATTAGGCAGAATAAAAAAAATAGAGCTCAGGGAGGATGGTTTGATTCTAAATGCACCCAAGCCTATGTACTCTTAAAGAAAGAACTTCATAAAAATCCAAGAAGTACTTCTGAGGTGAGGAGACTGAGGAATTTATATAAATTAGCAGTCAGAGACAGGAAGAACACAATAAAACAAGAGGTCTGGGATGCTTTGCATGTAGCTTCTGTAAATAACAACAGTTCAGGCTTCTAGAAGATTATTAGAACTCCCTTTTTTGTTGAAGAGATTGGCCCTAAAATTGAGATAGCTATCCCAGAAGCGGACTGGATTAGACACTTTGCTCAGGTATACGAGGGAGAGGAACTATCACTAACACCTGCCTCTTGTCCCACTACTCTTTATCCTAAATCAAGGAACCTGGTGTTTACCTTGGAGGAAGTTGAAAGGGCCTCCAAGCCAGCCAGGGTGGTAAGGCGCCTGGCCCAGATGGTGTCCCCATAGACATATTTAAGGCAAGTATCCCTCTGTGGGGGCCTCTTCTGGTCCAGGTGCTTAACGCAAGTTGTAATACAGGATTTTTATCTACCTGGGTGGAGTCCATATCGTGCCTATCTTCAAAAAGGGGATAGAAACGATCAGCGATGCTATAGTCCTATCTCTTTGTTGAATTCCTTTACAAATATTGCTGGGTGGATAATCTTGGAGCGTCTCCTGGATTGGGCTGATGATAACTACATTTTATCTGATTTACAATATGGATTCCGGGCCTGCCTAGGAACAGTAGAGCAAGGTTCAATCTTTCAATGCTGGCGGGAAAGTACACAAGGGCTAAGAAAGGAAATCTGTTTTTAGCTTTTGCGAACCTCTCGGCCACTTTTGACTGCATGGTCTACTCTAAATTATGAAGTCTGTTAGGACACTTAGGGGTTGATGAAAATATTATTTATTTTCTTAAACGTTTTTACAGTGATGCCTCAGCTCGGGTCCGTTATGGCCTAAAGGGTGAATTCACGGCCGCTATCCCGATTAGGAGTGGAGTCAGGCAGGGATGTGTCCTGGCCCCATTCCTTTTTAATTTGTATATAAATGGTCTAGAGGCGGCCCTGTGTAGAGATAGTTTAGACTCCCCGTATGTATCAGACCATCCAATTCTGGCTTTTTTGTACGCAGACGTTGCCGTGCTGATGTCTCGTACCCAAGTGGGTCTACATCACGTGGTGGATAGTTTTACCCTTTACATGAAAGACCTCGGATTAAAGGTGAACTCTTCTAAAACATTCATTATGCGCTGTGGCAAGGGTTTTAACGTTAATAGGGCTGTTTTTATTGCAGGACAGAAGCTTGAGGCAACCAAACAATTTTCTTATTTAGGCATATTGTTTGCACGGAATGAGTACTGGGCCCAAGCCGTAGCTGCAAAGAAGTTGGCGATGTTACGTTCTACTTCTGCCCTCACCACTTCTGCCAAAAAATTGGGTAAAAGACCATCTGCAAAATGTGTATCTGCTGCTATTTATGGGAGCGGGGTATGGGGGTTTGCCGACTCTACACCCATCCAGGTAGTTGCAAACTCTTTTCTATAATATATTTTAGCTGTTCCCAACAGTACCTCAGGGTGTATCTGCCATGCAGAATTAGGCCTTCCATTCATATCTGACTTAATTAGGCTTGAGCCTGTGCTATTATGGCACAGGCTGTGAACAAAAGAGGAAACAAAGCTGAATAGGGATATTCTGTGAGATATTTTGAAATTGGAAGGAGCAATGAGGATTCCCTGGTTGAGATATGTGTATAAGTTTTGTATGGACCTTGGTAAACCAGAGTATTTTTCCAATCCTCTTACTATCTTGGCAGTAAACAGAACAGACCTGAGGAAAGAGGGCTTGACTATGCTGCACATCATAAGAATGACAACAGAGATCTTAAAACCATCTGTCCTGCAACATCAATTGGTATTAACCACTTTTAATATTTAACCCGATTTGAATTTTGTTCCTGGCATTTATGGCAGATTTTTATTAACTCACTTTAGGCTGGGAATCTTCCATAGATTAGTTAGCTTCCCAGCTATTAATGACTGGTCGCGAGACCTTCAGCCTTACCCCCTGTGATGATATGTCTACACAAACCACCATTCATGTTATTCTATTTTGTAAATTTTATGCTACTGTTAGGCGCGGGATATTGGTGCCTTTTTTTAAACAGATGGGATTGCGGCAATGTCGTTCAGCCTTCTTACGGTTACAATATTTAGACAATGAAAGAGGCATTTTAAAAATGATAATCTTCCTGAAAAAAAGTGGTATATTGGAGAAAAAGCATGGTTATGTAGTTGCACTTTTTGTACAGTGATGATCGCCTGAACCAGTTATTAATGAAATGTTGTACATGTTTTTAATATATCTTCTTTTTAAATATTGTGATTTTATAATTTGTAACAAAATGTGTTAATATTAATTGTATGCTTTTATGATTGCTATTTAACAATTGAATAACGCTATTTTTGATTGATTTAGTAATATACACGTTTGAGTTAGTGTACTACATTGTGCTCAATCACATAATCAGAATGTAAGTTACCAATAAAAAAAACAGCAGCAAGTCCATCAACACACTTGGCTAGCCACTGGTGTGCAACACGGTACACAGACAAAATATCGATTTTTAAATATCGATATACAAAAATATCGAAGTTTAAATATCGATGGGACAAAATATCGAAGGTAAGTAATATCGACAGTCTTAATATCAATATTAGTATGATATCAGTAATATCGAAGTTGTAAATATCGATGTCAATAATATCGAAATAATAACTTCGATGTTACTAATATCAATTTTTAAATTAATTTAGTGTATATTATATTGTATTTATTATGTTTTATTATTTATTTTTAATGTAATTTAATTAAAAATTGTCTTTTACTACTGTAGCGGGTTGTGGGTTTATAGGGGAATAGGGTGGGAAGTAATTTAATTATGTTAAATTAATTATTAATTAGTAGGAATTATTAATTAATTAATTGAGAAATAATTCTTAATTATTTTTAATTAATTGATTAATTGAAAATATGTTCTGTAGCGGGTTATGGGTTTATAGGGGAATAGGGTGGGAAGTAATTTAATAATAATTAATTGATATATGTTTGTACATATTTTAATTAATAATTAATTGGTAATTAATTTCTATTAATTAGTTAATTAATTAATATAATTTTGTACATATTTATAATTATTAATTAGTTGGTAATTAATTATTATTAATTATTTAATTACATTAATTATAGTAATTTTTTTATATATAATTTATTGTTATTCTTAATTAATTAATTGGGGAAAATAATATTAATTATTAAATTAAATTAATTACAGCAAATATGCTAATATATTTACTTTATTGTTATTGTTAATTAATAATTAGTTGGTAATGAAATAATATTAATTAATTTTGGGTAAAGGAGTATTTTTAGGGTTCAGGGTCAGTTTTCAGTTTTTGGGTAAAGGGGTATTTTTAGGGTTCAGGGTCAGTTTTCAGTTCATGGGTAAAGGGGTATTTTTAGGGTTCAGGGTCAGTTTTCAGTTTTTGGGTAAAGGGGTATTTTTAGGGTTCTGGGTCAGTTTTCAGTTCATGGGTAAAGGGGTATTTTTAGGGTTCAGGGTCAGTTTTCAGTTTTTGGGTAAACGGGTATTTTTAGGGTTTAGGGTCAGTTTTCAGTTTTTGGGTAAAGGGGTATTTTTAGGGATAAGGGTCAGTTTTCAGTTTTTGGGTAAAGGGGTATTTTTAGGTTTCAGGGTCAGTTTTGGGTTTTTGGGGTACAGGGATATTTTTAGGGTTCAGGGTCAGTTTTGGGTTTTTGGGGTACAGGCGTACAGGGTAAAAACAAAAAAAATTACATGAAAAAAATTAAAATTACATTAAATTATTAAGTGTTTTAATTATTTTAAATGTATATGTATTAGTTTTAATTTTGTTTTAATATTTTTATTTAATATTTGTAAAATTATATGTATTTTAAAATTATTTTTACATTATTATTAATACATTTAAAAAAATGATATTTTTGATTCCGATATTTTTGTATTACGATATTATTTTTTCGATATTTTTGTACTTACCTTAATGAAGATAGGATTCCGATATTTTTGCTGTCGATATTTTTGCTCCGATATTTTTGCATTTCGATATTTTGTCTGTCGATATTATGTCAGACATTCGTGCAACACCATCCCATAAAATATAATGGTGGTAGGGAATCAAAATTGAACCCCACAGGGCATCATTTTAAATTCGATTTAATTATTTAAAATAGTAAACATTTTTGGTAAATAAAATGTAATGTTAAAAAATTATATAGAAGTAGTACATCTGTATTATTTTATTATTAAACATTGAAATACTCAGTTTTGAATTTAAATATTTTTGCAACAATAAATGGTATTAAAGAAAAACGAAGTAAATGTTAATTAATTATATGCATCCCATGTAATAAATATTAAGTATATTATAAACTCCGAATTATAATTAACATTTTATTTTTATTGTAGACTAATATATTCCCCTAATCAAGGATTTATTTGAAAATGTAGCAATAGTTCCGTAGCATGTTTTTATTTTGTTCTACATTTATGATAAACATATAAAATTAGTGTAAATCATTACTTTATATAGAAATATTGATCTCCGCTCCCAGGCTAAAATTAAATTTAACATTACATTATATTTATTCATATTTTATATTTCTACATTAATTTCCCACTATGTCATAGGGTTTTTTTTATTTTAATTCCTCTTTTATTTTCAGTGGTAGGTTGTTACAGCACTAGTGGTTGGGTCTGCTCTGTGCTGGAGTTACTACTGTTGGATTTTTGTTTTTATTATTGAACTAAACCTAGATTTTGTGAATAAGCAAAGATTAGTAAACTTACTCAAATAGCTATTCAATATTCTGTGGACTACTTCTGCTTTGAAACATATAGAGTAATGTATATGTAATTTGCACTCATATTGTGTCTAATTGTTGCAAGTCAGGTAAGTTAGCAATAGAACCCACAATACTCATGAACTGCTACCAAGCTATGTCATCAATGATGTAATTTATTATATCAAGAGTAATGTAAGATATGAGGTCCAGAGCAATGCATGACTGGGATGCAAATTATGTTCAGGTTACTGAAACATAATTGGTGAATTTCATTTTTTTTTTAGGTTTTATTTTGTAACAATGACTGCACTGTGATTTTTTGTGAATTACAGTGGTCTTGGTTAAACTACATTATAGTGTTATGAGCAAACCTAACCATAACTTCACTTTAATCTTTGAGTTTGTTAGTGAGCGTCTCTGTTTTTTAGTTATGTTCAATGCAGAACTGTTTCTTACATCTCATCCTAAAGTTAAATTCTAAACATAGTAGTGCACACATTTTGGCTGTGATTAGCATGGAATAGCCACAGTCTCTGTAAAGCCTTTTGAGGACAATTTAAGCTTGTCGACATATGAAGCAGAGGTTGGCTGCACATCATGGGCCTCATTTATGAGGCTGTGCGTCACTTTTAAGCCGCCGGTGCGTCACTTTTTGTGACGCACCAGTGGCGTAAAATATGTGCCTTGTTGCGCCATATTTACAAAGTGACGCATCTAGGTAGATGCGTCACTTTGTAAACCTCTGCGCCACATTATACCTGCTCCAGGTATAATGTATGCAAGGGGGGCGTATTGACGCAAGGAAGGGTCGTAGAAGTGGCGCAGTGAAATCTATGAGATTTCGCTGCGTCACTTTTAGGACGCCGTTGCGTCAAAATCTTGCGCCTGCCTCACAGCAGGCGTAAGACTGACGCAGGCCCTTTCACATGGGGCTTGCCCCATGTGAAAGGACGCATTGCTGGAGTTGCGTCACTTTTGTGATACACTCCAGCAATGCGTCACTCCTTGCGACATGATTCGTCATACATTAAATATGACGCATCTGGAATGTCGCAAGGAGTGCGCACTGAAAAGTGACGCATCATGTTTTTATGGTAAGGCTCTGTATTATAAGTATAACACGGATAGTGTATGGATCACCTGTTCTCAAACCTGCACCAATGCCTAACCTGCAATGTGTACCACCTTTAACTGTACACAGTAGTGTTAAATCACAGGGCTGCGCACATCAGGCCCTATGCACCAACATCAACAGGTGGACACTGGCTATTACTTTGGAACTTCAGCCTCTCCTTCATGGGTATTTAATGTCCACAGTGGATGGCCTTTGATTGTCTATATTGGGGGTAAGACCAAAGGTTTCAAAGTTGTATAGTGAATGAGAAGGGTGCTGTACCTGATCTATGGCCAGCCTCCCCTGTTCACTATTCATGAGCATTTAATCCCCAAAAGTAGCCTTCAGATGTGTGCTGCATGGGTGGGGTGCACAGGATGGCATCTTGTCAAGCCCTGCACCCCATCATCCTCAGGCATCCGATCTCCGTTATTTATGGCCTTCCACAATATATAGTGGGGAACAACTGTAGGGGCAGGTGCCTTTAAACCCCTTCAAACCATCAATCTTTCCCCAGCATTAGTATGCAGGGTTGGCAGTACTGCCTTATACCACACCTCTGGGCCATAAGCAGCCATGTAGCTTGCACCCTCTGGTGGTGTGCCATACAGGCAATGCCTCTAAAGTTGAAACTCTTGAGTCTGTGAAGTTTGCACTCATTGGAGGTGTAAAAGAGGAGCAGAACTAGCACCTCCACAACCAGTACTACTGAACACAGCCTGAACATTGCCATGATTACGATCTGCAAATCCAGACACTGCACCCACAGTGCCCATGTCAATTTAATTTTGGATTTTTATGTGTAGAGGTCTCTTTGGATCCCCGTCACAGGGGCCTTGGGGTCAGTATTTGCTCACCCAACCCCTTATGTGCCCTTTAAGTTTTTCTTCAGGACTCAGAAATCAAGGACATAGGCCCTTTAATGGCAACATATTTTCTCATGTTCTGGCAATCAAGAAATTGCAGACAGTGAAGCAAACCATAATTTGGACCCCAAATACAATGCTCATGATCTCACCCTTGATTTCAGAGATTCAATTAAAAATGTAATTAATGCCCAAACAGGTCACAATATAATTCACATTGCCGCAAGAGAATGGTCTCAAGTTGTGAAGCCTCCTTCTTTTGCTGTTTATTGGGTCCTACCATGTAACCTATAGCCCTGCCCCTAAGGAAATCCTTGAAGGCACACCACGAATTTACTGTGATTGAACTGAGCCCTTGTTTTGTGCAAACTAGTCCTCAGTTTCCTTATTCATGAAGGTTTTTAAACGCTTCTAAATCAGTAACCTGAGTCCCCTGCAGTTTTCCAGCACTCATAGTGTGATGGTCAAATATGTCCCTTGCAGTACAAAAATATTTCAAATAAAATGTATTTAGTCATCAGACCATAAAAGTGCAAGGTGCATATATACAGCCCAAATATGTTAAAAATCATCAATCAAGACAGACCAAAAAACTTCAGAAACACAAACATTCTGTTAAACTTTTATCTATACAATGTTTGCCGTAAAAAGCTACAAGCTGATCAGTACATATTGTTTGGTACATAAATACACAAACTTGTTTAAAAACTACAACAATTAAAATTGTGCATTAAGCTATTACAATGGTTCTTTCACTGGCATGAGGGAACATAGTAATCTAGACCTAAGTAGTTGCTCAGTTAGCTACAGTCCATAAAAGTTAGAAAGGGTTACCACACCAGCTGAACCTAGTGGGGATGTGCCGCACTATGGGCCTGTTAGGGGGGATAATGGAAGAGTTTTCAACGCCTTTCCTCTCATTCCTAACATATGGCCCAGGAACTTCGTTGTTTTGCACACAAATAATGATCCCATATCTGATTTTAGTATGTGCAGAGCTGCCCCATAGTCATGGGTTCCAAACTGTTTACAAATAGGAATTAGCCATTTTCTTCTAGGGCCAGCATATGCAGGGCAGACAAAGAAGGAATGGCTGAGTGATTCAATTGGAGCTGAAAAGCAAGGGCAGGAATCCTAACTTTACTACTCCTAAAATGCCTTTTGTGAATACCAAAAGTTGTAAAGTTAGGATTTTGTCTCAGATTACTTTTGTGAATAGGGCAGTAAGTTCCTAAGGAAAATATTCTCAATTGTTGTTAAGTAGTTCACCTTTTAAAAACCCCACAACTCAGCCCCAGAGTGGCCCCCACTTACAGCCTTGCTTTTGTAAATCTCTAGGGCTGGTGCAACCAGTTTTGTGTAGGAGCAGCAGTGTTCCTTCCTGAAGGCCCAAGGTACCTGTATAAACTTAAGCTAGGCCTTTTTTAGGTGTTGTTTCCAGGTCATACCTTCTGACAATTTGATGCCCAAATAATCAAAAAAACTCACTCTCTCTAAGGGTATGTTATTTAAGGGTAAGCACCTTCGAAAATTTTGTGAGGATTCGATTCAGCATCATGTTATGTTTTGGAGATGTTTATTTCGAGGCCCTTCTCCTCACAAAAGGTCTCAAATTGATTTAGTAAAATTTGAAGCTCCATGGGTGTTTTAGAGACAAGCAGAGTGTCGTCTGAGAAGAGAAGAATTGTAATTTTCTCATTCCCTAGGGAGGGCATATTCGCTGTTAATATGGCTGAGAAATCAACCACTTCATTGATGTATAGAGAAAATAGTGTGGGGCCAAAACACAACCCTGTCTGACCCCCTGACTGATTTCGACAGGATCAGTGACTTGGCCCTGGCCACCTCATCTCACCCTTGTGTAATTATCTGCATGGCGGTGTTTGATAAGTGACAACATTTCAAGGGGCATCCCATCTCTTTCAGTACCAACCAAAGCTTGTTCCTGGGTACAAGGTCAAACACTGACTTCAGGTCTATAAACGCTATGTACAGACTCCCCTTGCCCAATACCACCACCTTCCACTAAAGAAGAAAAAAACAGTAGACCTGATCAATCGTTCCCATGTTTGGCGGGAGCCTGCTTGTAGTGGGGACAAGATATGATTTTCGGCCATCCTACCCTTTATCCTCACTAGGAGAGAGCAACAAAATACTTTTTGAATTCAATCAATCAGGCTAATGGGCCGATAATTAGACGGATTGCTCCTGTAGCCCTTTTTGAAGATGGGGATTACTTCAGCTCCCTTCCAAGATTCGGGAATTGGGGCTCCTCCTGGCAATGGCATTAGAAAGTGCTGTTACATATGCTGATCAGTTATCTTTATCAGAATGAAAAATGTCAACTTGAATCCCATCAGGTCCAGGAGCTTTGGCAGGTACAATTGCCTCTATGGAGGCCAGGATTTCCTCCCTAGAGAAGGAAATCCTTGCTACACGATGAGATAAATCAGAGGAATGTGGCCCTGTGACGAGGCAGAATGTGTTGGTATGAACAGGACCAAAGTGCTCTTGCCAGGTATTAGCCCCAAAGTTATTGGCTAAAGGGGGACAGTTTTCCAGGTTTCTCCTCCCAACATGAGCCCAGAATGTCCTGTTATCTGATTGGGAGCTAGCCTCCCCAAATTGTCTCCACTTCTTGTCAGTTCCTAAGTCTGATGACTTTGGCCAATCTTTTCCATACGGACCTGCATTCCATGAGTTCGCCTTGTTTGTTTCCCTCTGTTTGGAACTTGCACTGTAGGAGTAGTCAGCAAAGTTGCAGGCTAGATTTTCAAAATGCTTAGCATGCAGGGCACTAATATTCTCAGTTAAGCTCAGATTCTTTTGCAGGGATTAAAAAAACGACCAGATAGGACTCAAGATCCTGTTTATGGTGTACAGTTTAGACTCATCCCCATAACCATTGGCCATTTGAGTCGATGTTTGTCATTCATGGGTATTACCTCCACTGTGATAATTTTACTCTTTACGACACTTGTGCACCCCAGGGGTATATCAGACCTAAACTAAATGAATTATGGTCGCTATCACAATTATTAGCTATAGTCATATCAATTACAGTTGGCCATAGTCTAAGGTCCACTAGAATATAATCAATGCGACTAGCGCCAGTGGGCCCAATGAAGGTCAATTCCTCTCCTCTATCTAAAAGTATTCTTTTATGCTAAGTGTGACCACTTCTTTATTGGTAGGAGCTCAAGAGATGGAACTGACCATAGTTTGTCCTCCTCATTGACATCATGAATATCCTCCCTGTGTAGGGGCTCAAAAGTTACATTGAAGTCGCCATCTATGATTAATGGGAGCACAGGCCACCTCATATCCAGCAGCTCATCTAGGTTTTGTAAGGTGGGAGATTTGCCTCCTCTGGTGCCTCTTGCATAGACATTATAGATGTCTATAGTCTTGCCTATTCTAACTCTTATCCTGACCACTAGGATATCTGAGTTATTAGTTGAAAGCTCTTTGATATTACAACTTAGTGCAATGCTGATCAAGGTCAGCATTCCTCCTGATGGCCGGCCATGTTTAGAGGCTACTGCCGGCTTGTGAAATGTCACAAAACCTGGCACGAACACAGGTGTTAGGCTCCAGGTTTCTTGTAATATGCAGATGTCATGCGAGTTAATAAGCTCGGTCCACTGAGGCAGGCATAGCTTATTCCTTACACCAGCCACAGTCCATGAAACCAATTTACACTGGTTGAGGGTTGTTTGCGGTTAGCAGCAGCCATTGGGGATTCAATCAACTGGTAAAATATCTAAGCTGCACGATCTTTCTCCTCTATCAAGCAGCTTGTAGAGGAGCCCAGTGAGATTCGCTATTGTAGCTTTAAGTGCAATAAATTCCCGTATAAGTCTATTTTTGAAGAAGGGGTTCCTTGGTCGTCTATGCCTCCACCCCCAACTTGAGAAGTTGTGTCTTCCCTAGTGTCCTCCCTATCCTCATGTTCCCTTGGAATAGTGGCAATTTCAAATTGATCTTGTGAATCTCAGAGGGGTAGGAATCTATTGCTGCATGGAAAGTCGACAGCGGGTAAGTGCCTATCACTGCCCATGCTAGGCAAATTTTTAAATAACGTGTCAGAGGACTCCAGTTGCTTTTTCCTACTAATTAGCTTTTTAAACATACTTGGAAAATGACCAGATTTTATAGGGCTAACACATGCAGATATGGCCTTTGGAATGGGTACAATATTGGTGGCAGACAGATCAAGGAGCTCCATGCGCTCAATCAACAAATCATCAATCCGGTCGAGCACGCCAGTCCCCGCCATGGGGGTCTGGGCTTTTTTTTAAAAAAATGTGTGCTCTCTAATGGGCTCCTCCCACCCCTCCCTCTACTACTTTTCTCTTACGCCATTCCAACCCAGTGTCTCTGGGAGAGAGAAGGAAAGCCCACCAATAGGGGTGAGGCACAGAATTCCCGTTATCACTCTTAGGAGAGCCTTGGGGCATATTATCAAGGACTGGTGTTAAAATTATCGCCGTTTTATTGACAGGAAACTGCCGATAAAACGGCGATAATGGGCTTTTTTTTCCTTTTTTTTTTTTTAATGGGCTTGATAATACGCCCTTGTTAATTCCCATAGAAGCCCATGTTAACACCAGAACATGGGCTTCCATGGGAATTAACAAGGGCGTATTATCAAGCCCTTTATCGCCGTTTTATTGGCAGAATCCTGCCGATAAAATAGCAATAATTTTAACACCGGTCCTTGATAATATGCCCCAGAGTACCTTAAATAGTTACAATATCTACAATTTTCTGGAGCTGAATATCATGGGGGTGACCCAGTCCAGCCTCTTCCGGTCTTTCATGGGCGAGGGCTATGCTTTAAAGCATGTCCTACTGGTTATGTGTGCTCTATAATGCAGCACACATGCAAAGGGAAAAAAAATGAAAACATTTCTCCTCACTACACTTCCCTCGAGGAAACACAGCGTTGTGCTGCAAATCCCTTCCTTCAATTCCTTGTAGATGGGGATTTATGTCATAAATCCTTTAGCTATTCCTTGGGTAATGCAGAGCACAGATTCTTATGGGAATATGCTTTTTAAACCCCTCCACTATTCCCCCCACCCCCCAAGATGGACCTGCACTAACTTGCAATGCCTAACTCAAATATATCAACTTTTTTTATCAAGACTTTGAGCAGATTCTTTGAACAAAAATATAGCTTGCCACTAGAAACTCAGACTTGAACATCAAATGTAATATTGGATGATATGTCTGTATGCTTCTGTTACGCAAAATGCAGTTGTATAAAACACATATTTCTAAGTGAACCCAGAAATACAGAGGGGAAAAATCATATTGACAGCCATCAAACTACCCTGCAAAGTTGTATTGTTGCCTGGGATACTACGATATGCAGCATGAAGGACCAAATTGTTCATTAATTCTAGAGTGAAAATGCAAATTATGCAACAGATTCTATGTCAGTTTTGTTTTTATCTATTTGCGATAGAAACGATTCAAATCTGCAAATGTTGTGACATTTACAAATCCCTCTGCCTCCGACTTCGTCGTGTATTTTATCCCCCGATCCGCTTGACTGCAATATCCGTTCATGTCACACAATTATGTATTATATATGCTATGAGTTTGTGTCTTTGTTTCTACAGGATTCAATGGAATTTAAAAGAGCACGCGGGACATTCCAGAGAAAAATTGCCTGCTGTGTTTTTCCTTTTGTCCAGCAGAGAGAGCTCTAAGAGCACTCAAAGCACGTCTGTATGTTGGAAATCTATCTTTAATGTTGCTATTCGCACGGGATAATATTTGTAATTAAAAACAATAAAAACGTGTGTGAGAAAACTGTTTGGAAAACTCAAAGACATCTTTCAAGTTCGAATGTACTTTCACTCTCAAACTACGTTCAGTTGCCAGAATCAAACAATATACATTCTGCAGCAGGTGCCTTGCACGATTTTCTACGCGACTTTTACGACGACAATTTAGCCCTAAATTCAAGTATCAGGGAAAGTATGTTTTTGCAGATAAGTGGCTACCCTTCTATCAAGAGTCGTGAGGCAGCAGCAGGACTGGAAAGTAAGACGACTCTCGGAGCCATGTTTATTTTCTGCAGTTTCTACTCCTTGCACCACCCCGGCCCCCAAAACAATAGTACATCTTAGCAGCAAAAAGGAGGCTGGTGAGGAAAAGTGGTGGGTTAAAGATCTACTTCATCAGTCAATGGAAGACATAGAGGGCCTGAGGCCTTATTGGCACTTTTGCGCCCCTGGAACATCACTTTTTTGATGTTCCGGTGGCTCAATGTGCCCCACATATTTATAGGGCCATGTAAAGCCACTTTACAAGGCTTTTCTTGACCTTATAAATATGTGCCCCTTTAACTCAGAAAACTGCGTATAAGGGGCGTTCCACGGGTGTTGCTGGGGGTGCTCTCATACAACACCCATGAAACCTGACACATTCCCAGAGTTACGAGGCATTGTAAAGCTGGGAATGCGTCAGAACCTAGCGCCACCCGAGGGGTGGCTCAGGGAGGCGCAACGAAGAGAAATGAAAACATTTCTCCTCGTCCTTTCATTTTTCTATGTGTTCTGTATTCTGCAGCACACATAGAAAAAGGAAAGCGCCAAAATGAATTGAATTTGTGCAGGAAGGGTCCCTTCCTGCCCAAAATCAATCATCCCCGCAAAGCAGGCACCCTTGCACCATGGTGAAAAGGTGTCTGCATTGGCACACAGCAGCTGATTGTGCGACGGCGCAGGGGAAAAGGACAGGAATGTGCCATATCAGGCGCGCAACACCCATTGAACTCACTGGGCTTCAGCCCCCCGTCGTGTGTGGCAGCCCGGGATGAGACAGATCCCAGGCACACACAGAGCCGCACCCGAACGTTTAACAGGTCTTTAAAAGACCATTTGCATGGTAATTAGGCCTTCCAGTTGTTTCACCCCTTTTAAGAGCGCCTGCAGCACCACTCTGCATACTGAATAAAGGTTCAGCCCCCCCCCCCCCGAATTATTTTCTTAGCCCCCCCCCCCCCCGAAATTTGGCTCTAGTTGCACCTCTGTGCCATATCATATAGATACAGGGCATTCCTGCCCTTTCCTTTTGCTGTAGGGCAGCGCAGCAGGTGGGAGGCAAAAGCCCATAAATAAGGCCCAGGATACTTTAGCTGTATGCCGCCACCAATGACATTTTTCTGAATCCATATACGTAATTAAATACCTTACAGAAAAATAATAAAAGGTAATTGATGTAAAAAGTACCCAAATGTTTTGTTAATAGAAAAAATCGACATTGGTTTTTCAGACAAGTGAAAGTTTGGAAAACCGTAACACATTGTTGTGCATTTATAATATAAAAAATTATGATTATGTACTCAATATTTACAAAGCTTTCATACATTTCATCTGTGTTGTTTCAAATTGCTTGATGACTATCGTTCCAGATAGTGGAATGATGATTTTGTGATCAATTACTATGAAGGTATAATCAGAAACAACCAATACTTTCGCTAGACAGTTAATGTGGCTGAATGATGAAAAATCTTTAAGTCTGTGTAGTCCAACATGCGTGCGTAGCCAGAATGATATTTTTAGGGTGTTGTGGCCCGCAACTATAAACAAACATTAAAGCTGTACACTGTAGGTGCTTTCTTAAATACTTGTAAGGCAAAATTATAGAAATTGTAAATATTTACTTGAGTATTGATTGTCATTACTACAGATGCAGATAAAAGTCAAGCTTCATGTTATGAAACAGATAAGAGACTTACTTATTTAAAAATAGGCTAGAAAGCCAAATCACCTCCATAATAGACCTTAGACTTCCGAGCAAGTAGCTTGTACTTTACAACATCTACAACAGCTAATGTGGGCACAAATAGTATGCATTAAAAGGGAAGGCATTAGCATTTCTCACCAAGATCATGTAGTAACAAATAACCACGGGGTGCCATTGTTAAACAGTTTGTAAAAAGGAATGTAGATCAAGGAACAATAGTTAGAGTTTGATAGACTTCAGAAAGCACTAAGCAAGGTGATTTATGGATCTTACACTAAGGGTATGATTATGAGTTTGGCGGTGACACAGCAGATGGTGCAACATGCTGCCCGCTTTGGGACCGCCAAACCTGTGGTGCGACTGCCTACTAAATTAGGAGTCAAACCTGATCTGGGGGTTGGTCCTGTGGTGTTCTGACAGCAGTTGTCTGTCAGGCTCATTGAAGAGCTTCACATGCAGACCCCCACTTTCAGAGCGCCGACTGCAACTTCCTGCACGATGTTGCATACATGACACACCTTTCAAGAACTGGGTGTGCACATACATTAGGGCCTCCTTAGTTGCCTCAAAGCCACCCTTTTCATGGTGGTATCACTGCCATGAAAAGGGTGGTGGTGAGACAACTCGCAATATGCTAGGCGGAAAAGCAGCACCACCTGAATATGCTGCCTCAACCTGCACTGCCTCTGCCATACAGGATCCTTTATCTCGGTGGTGCCGACAGTATTGTGCTGGTCCGATTGCCACAGTCGAAATATACGGGTGGTCCCGCAGTTCGACGGTGGATGGAACGCTACCACGGGTTCGGCGGTCTCATGGATCGCCAAACTCGTTTTACAACCCCTAGATTCTTTTCAGAAAATAAGCATCAAATTGAGCATTAACATCACATTGGGGCAGCTGTATTGGCAAAAACATGATAAGCCATAAATTCCACTTGAAATCTCCAATCAATTTTCCTCCAAATGTATCTAGTTCTCGTTTTGCTCCATGAAACTTGATTTTAGCTTCTCTCATCTGTCTTCATCTCATAATGTCTGTCTCAATTTCCTCTCCCACCCTTTTCCCCACTACCCCGTTCTGTTTGCTGCTGCATCTTTCTGCCTTCCAATTCATTTGTCTCCTTTGCTTTCTCTTGCTTTTTCTATTTAAACATCTTTCTCTCCTTCTCCTCTATTTTTTAAAACGTCTTCTCTCTATCTACTCTGTGCTTCTCAATTGATTTTATTCCCTCCCTTGCCCTCTTTTCCATAAAAACTGAAACGTTTTCCTGGCTTTGCATGTCCATGAGCAGCTGTTGCTACCTCCAACCATCCTAGGGCTTTCTGGAAATGAAGAAGTCCCCTTCAACCACGGAATAAAGAAGTTAGTGCAATGTGTCTATCATATCCCTACAGCTTATTGTCCATTATTGTTGGAAAGGACATCAGGCTACATGGATATGGTGGGTTCTAACTGCTTTAGGGCAGAGGAAAATGAGTTATTTTCTACTGCCCCACCTTCACAGTACAGTGGACTTCAACTGGACATCCACAATAATGTAAAAGAAAATATTTCTGGTAAAAACACCGGAAACATTTTTTTAAAATAAAATCTAAGTGTGATGTTGGGGAAATGCTTTGGAGTCCTGAGTTTGAGTCGTTTTAGTTTTTCTGTATTGTGTGGCACGTTGTGCATGATGATGTCACATCAAAACAAAAGTGAAAACAGACCAAGATAATTCAATTGGCATAGAGCCACAACTGTCCTACCACATAGCATTTCTACATTTCTCCCAATAACAGTAGTACCCCACTTGTGTTGCTGGACAATCGCCTGAGCCAAGAAAGTCCCAAACACAAAAAGAAAACATCAAGATTTTGTCTTGCAAATCAACCCATTCTGGCCATGTGCATATCTGTGGCATTTAGGCCAGAGCTAATTTGGCACATGCGGAAACCTAACAGACTCAGACATTTCTGAAAATAAGGCACCTAGGGTGGTCGGGGTGATGTGGCTCACATGGATCCCAATACCTTTTCTTACCCAGAAATCCCTGTAAATTCCAGAACGATTTTCCTCATAAATCCGTAAAGAATGATTCCAGAATCCATGATAACCACAATTCTCCCAATGAAAACAGTACACTAAATGTTCACCAAGTATTATGCATTTAGTACACAATGTATGTAGAACTTCATAACAGCAATTTATTTGCTATGACCATCAATTAGAAAGAAAGACAAATCAGAATTCCAAAGGAAACAATACATTTCACAATCTACTACAGAGATCTGAGAATACAATCTATAACAACCTGAAAATGTTGTGTAGGGATGTCTGGAGAGGTCAATTGTAATACAGATGCCTAGATTATGGTTTCCACGATATTTGTTTCAAGGAGAAGAATCTTCAGCGTGTTGGCCCAAGCAGGGTTAGCTAGATAATAAATCATTTTTGGAAGATAGATAGTCTGATATAGCAGCACTTTGTGACATGGCAGGCTATACTAGGTCAATTCAGATTCACAATACAGCTAGTTAGGGTAATAACAGAAGACTGGTACAAGGCAATAGTGACTGCACTTATCTAAAATTTGGTCTAATAAATTCAAAAGATTTGGGTACCAAGAACCTGAAGCCACATACCACTAGGCTTCCAAAGGTATATACCCCAATTTTTACAACACAACACAATGGTTCAGCACTCTCCACAAAGAACAATTGTAAATAAATCAAGTTTTTTGGAATCCGTTCAGTTGGGCTTTAAAAGTTCTTTATTCTTTTTCTTTATACAAAACGTAGCCTACGCGTTTCGTCCAAAAGGACTTCTTCAGGGCTACAAATAAGTATACAAAAAATGCATATTATACACACAACTATTTACAAATTAAAAAACATACACAGATAGATACTAATCACAGATGCAATCCGTGTTCTCTATGTAAAGACCTTTTTTTATAAAAACCTCATGTCTCCAAATACATTGACCTGATTCACCTACTAATTGATTTTATTACATAGTTTCCTTTATCAGCTACAAAAAGGAAGAGAGGACAATATCTTGATATAAATGAGGGAGAAAAAAAGGACCTGATTGTAATGTAAACAAGAAATGTTCCTATACACAACACTTTTACATTCATGCTTGAACTTTCTTTGCGGAAGAGCTACTCATATTTATATTTAGGTGTTACATTTAATAAACTAAGAAGTGGTGAATCTGACTAAGATGAGTATTCTTTCAATCTCCTTTTCCAACAATAAGACTTTCATTGATGGCGGCACCTTGTAATAAATGTAGGTAAACATACAATGCATGATTAATACACTGTATTTTATGAACTAACAATAGTTTGATAACCAATAATTATTATATACCTTTAAGTTTACATGGGGATTTTCTCCTATGTTGATAATTAATTTGTCCAAGAAGATAATTTTATTCTTGTAAGATGTGTTATCCAATGATCCAGTAAATACCCGGGGATGGCCACCTATTACAGAGAAAATATTCTCCTTTATAATTTATTTTTAAATGTTTAATTATTCAAAGCATTATAACCTATGTGGTCGCTCAAAAAGAGCTAAATTTGATGCCCAACCTACCTTGCTACTATTTATTCAATATCCTCCATATATTTGCCTCCGTATTTTAAAGGAAAGGAGTTTTTAAAATTCGGCTCAATTTCACATCCAGTCTCTGTGGCATATATAATCCCCCTTTGTATAAAATAAGACAATAAATAAATGTAAGCTAAACAAAGCTTAGGAATTCTGAAATTTAATGGATAAAAATGCTTATTAATACAGAGCAAGACTCAATAGATTTATCGAATAATCGAGTATTGCACATTTATGTAACTACATGAAGAGATAATAATACATTTAAAACTCTTTTAATGAAGTTTTTTTAAATTCAGCAGGCACAGGTCACCCTATACTTTTGTGGAATCAGGAGGGTCACATACGTGATGTACCGATTGCTAAGCCAACCAACCACAATTCAATGTGTCAAGGGATCTTATAATCGAGACAAAAGCACTCCCAAAGTATAAACTTTCCCTAATGCGGTGGGAAAGTAACTTATATAAATATTTTATTATCCTAAAAAAAGGGGGGGGAACAGAAATGTAATAGTGCTCAGGGAACAGAGGTATTAAAATGCGGCGGATACATAAAGAGGCAGCATCTTTTAACAGTGTTTTTTCAAAAGCTTAGACACCCATTGCATTCACCTTCGAGTAGTCATTCATACACTTCAACGAAGAGCCCCCAAACAAAAAAAACGGCATCTTTTTAGCAGTGTTTTTTTCAAGTGCATAACAAACATAATAAAGTTCCTCAAGTTTCTTTCAAAAATCTAAGGCAGTCAAGTGGCCTCTCTGGATTCCAAAAAACGTTATTTATGTACACTTGTTGTTTGTGGAGAGTGCTGAACCATTGTGTTGTAAAGCTAGTTAGGGTATTTGTAGCCTCTACATCAGGCACAATAACCTAGCAAATTATCTGGCTTCTGGAAGCAAAATAAAGATCTCTAGAGCAGACACTGTGCTGCTAGCAAAGCTGTAGGCCGCAGCATTGTCAATCAAATGTAAGTCGTACCAGGCTTGTGATGGCTCTGCCACAGCCAATAGGCTAATCAAAGCACCATGCCATATTGGAATCTAGAGATTTCCTGACTGGACATTGCTTCTGCATGACTGGTAGTATCAGGGAGTGACAACCAAGTATTTATCAGGAAGAAAAATGGTCACAAAAGTTGATGGCTTAAGAACACTGTAGCTCAATGGCCTGTACAGCTGTGGAATCTTTTCCAACAGCAAATTCTTATTTGACATCCCATATGGGGAAAGTGAAAAGGGAGTTCTGCTTTTGCCCATTGAATTTGTGGTCTCTTAGCTATGACTGCAAACCTGATTACATTATTCAACTTCACCTGTTGCAACTATGCAGATGACTCCCACATCATTTTAGAAAATGATTGACTCAAAGACCTCTACAATTTAAAACTTGACGACTGCTTTTGAGCCATAAACAGATGCATGATGAAAAACCATCCAAAGCTAAATACCGAAAACAGATCTGGGGGCAATGGCAAATAGTACCAATCTACAGCCATTTGGCCTAAGGAAAATGAGGCCCCTCCAACAATATAAAGAGAAGTCAGACCTATACTTGACACCACATTTTAAAAGTGTCACATAGTGCCGTCTACACAATGAAAACACTAAACTGCATCTTCCTATATCTTGGATACCAAAGGAAACTGCAAGCCATCCCCATACTCAGAATCTCCAGACTTGACTTTGTCAACAGCATATACACTGCCACTTCAGTGTTCATCATATGCAAAATACAACTCAACCAAAATGCTTTCGCAAGACTTGTTCTCCACCTTCACTCAAGGGAGCACATGACTCCAATCTAGCAATCACTTCACTGGCTGCCCTGTACCTAGAAGGTTTATGTATAGAGAGGGGTCCCAGACTGGGAGAGCAATTCAAAAGGAAAAAGGGAAATTCAGGAGAATCTATAGAATTCAAAACAAATTAAGGGTACAATGTTATTTATTCACAGAGTACTCAAGCATTATATTTGGTGTACATTGCATGTAAAATATTCATTAGAACAAATATGTGCCCAAAGGGAGCAGGGGAGGAGAAGGGATGGTGTGCAGTGAATAAGGATTGGTGTAGGATGAAAGGAGTATTTGGTGCAGGTCAAAAATACATTCTTTACAAATACATTACTATAGTGGCTTCCTGTGGGAGCCAAACAAGAGTGCCACAGACGATCATGTAATTTATGTAACCAGGCTTCAGAGACAAGCTGTATAACTCTTGCTAGGGGTAGAAGCTGGTATTGAGGGGGGTAGGTAGTCTACGTTTCGACCCTGGATGGCCTAGAGTATTTTTCCCTTACAAAACGGGCCTTCTTCAGGACAGGAAGGGAAGGGTGGGCTGGTTTCCTACAGGATGGCATAAAAACTTGATTCAGCTAAGGGTCTATAATAGATCCCAAGTAAAAACAGAAGGTCAATACTTAATTACTACACAGAGGACCGATGGGGGCAGGATACAACGTTTGTATTGTTTGGTGTGCCATAGGCTGCAGGTAAATATATAATCATGGTTAATCAAAAGAAAGGGAGGGATCAGGAAAGAGGCATAAGAACCAAACAGTCACGTATAAGCTTACTGCATTTAAGTCATGAGGTTACACAAGTGCACAAGCCTCTTAAAAAAACGTATAGGCACATAAAGGAGCGTGTCTCCTGTTTGAGAAAAAAGCTCCATAAGAGCCGCAATCGCAGGCCGGTAGTTATCAACTGTTTATGGCAAATACTCTAAGACAATATGTGCCAACTGTTTACTGCACGGATTTGACCAATATGTACCCTGGTTAGGACTGTAAGACATCAAGCTGAGACAGGCTGGGTCACGGCGTCGATGCTCCATGGGTAAAAAATATATGCAAATACTCTACATAGTGCATTTTGACCACATTATCTCAACACCCGCCACGGATTCATCTGGCAAACGTGAGGATGTAAGCGCCGGAGTTTACGGTTGTTGCGTTCCCGTTTTATGGGTCGCTGGCTGTTTAAAATATTGTCGATACCGCCAGTGGCTGAAAATAAACATTTGAACGGAAGTGAAAGATATATCATTATCAGGGTTTGAATAGTGTCAGCGATGATCTAGGGCACATGATTACCTGGCAAATGTAAAAGTAGAAAGCCTCGATGAATGCGCGAAAGGATCTCCCGTATAAGTGCTGCGTCCCGGTGTTGCGGGTCGCGGGCTGTTTAAATTATTGGCATTGCCGCCAGCGGCTGAAAATAAACGACCAATGGAACAGAATAGGAATGACAGATAGATCAATAACGAGGATAGGGTGGTGTCAGCGATAGTAAAGGGTGCATGATTACCTGGCAATTGTCAAAGTAGAACGCATCAAATTACTACGCGAAGGACTCCCGGTCTCCCGTATAAATGTGGCAGCAATGGAGCGTGTTGGCAGGAAGTATTAATACGTGCCAAAGAGGCGTGTCCTACGTCGTCATGAATAGGGTAAAAAGACTACAGCTAAGCACTGATCCGATAGAAAGAGGGTTGGGTCAGAATTAAGTGTAAGTCAAACGGCTAATTTATAATTTATAATGGGAACATTACTTCAACCATAACATTTCACATTTAAAAACCACAGTGTGCACCTGCCACGCAGGGTAGTGAGGCACCTGGTATGCTCAGTACATTAAAGTTGAAAAGAAACATCATGGGACACCAGTATGAATATTATTAGTTTGCTTGTGCACGAACCTGCCACACAGGGTGGTTTAAGGCGCTGAGGAGTCAAGTGCATGTTAGATGCATATAGACAGTCACTTTTTCAGCTACAAGGTAGGGCGGTCACTGAACTTTGTTAAAAACAATATTCATGAGTATAGAGGAAAGAGAGAATTAGAAGGGTCAAAAGATAAAGCTTTAGATAAATACATCCTTGACAGTCATAGTGAGAAACGGATTATAATATTGCAAGTTGTGCAAAGCTACTATCTGATTCATTCAGCCCTCTGCGGACTGAGTAAAAAAAAGTGATCCACTTGAGTTCTCTAATATTGAGTACAGGGCGTATGTTACCTTCCCTGGGGCCCAGGGACACATGTTCAAGAAAAATCCATTTTAGACACTCAGGGGAGTGCCCAGTTTCCATACAATGTTCAACCATCGGGGCACCCATTACTTTGCATCTAATGCGACTACAATGTTGTAGGATCCTCATTTTTATTTTCTGTTGTGTTTGGCCAACATAGATCAACTCACATGGACAGATGATGCAATATATGACGTCAGAGGTGTTACAATTTGCATGGGATTTAAGTGAAACCTGATGGTGTCTGAAATGGAATTCTTTAATTTGGATGGTGCATGCGCAGGCTTTGCAATTGCCACATTTATGGTGGCCAAGGATAGCAGGGAGGTTCCTGAGTGATGCTATTGTGGTTTCTGACGGTGAGTCCAAGAAAGATCGGTCAGGGATGTTTTTTGCTTTTTTGAAGGGGTGCATGGGTGGGATATAACTGCCCAAATCATCAGAAATCAAGTTCCAATGCTTGTTTATGTTTTTTTAATGTCATTACTCTTAGTTGAGAATGTAGTTACACGAATCAGACGTTGTTCCTCTTTGTCCACACGTTCTCTAGGTTGTAGCAGGGATTCACGCGGGTTGAACCACGCTCTTTTTCTCGCTCTTTTAACTAGCCTTTTAGGGTAGCCATGCTCAGTGAGACGTTCCATCAGGTTCTCTGACTCATTCATGTAATTCTCCTTCTGGGAGCATTTGTGTCGAATCCGTAAAACCTGCCCAAAAGGCAGATTATCCCGAAGAAAATTGTGTAGGTGGTCTGCACACCATTTTTTTCATTATTTTCCGTTTCATTTAATCTAAACATTTTTAACCAATTGCGTGCGTCCCTGGGTTGTGCAAGCCCAAATGCACTGATACTAAGTAAGAACATATGGGGAGCGCGTGGTTACACGCTCCACTCCTAGGTGCACTGCGTATGAGGATGCAATATCCAACTCAATTTTAAACCATTCGACCTCTTCACAGTTTATACAAAATTCTTCATAAATGCTTGTCATTCTGTTGTCATAATATTCATCAAATCCACATATTTATCGTACTGCATTTCAGAAACTTCTCATATTTCCATGTGTCCATCCAGACTTCTTTTGAAAATAAGATCATAATACACTGAGTGGTTCAGAGCAGCATTCTTTTATTTTATTTCAAACCCTATGCATTTCGGGCTAAAGTCCAGCCCTTCGTCAGGGGGGACTGTGAATGGACAATTATAATAATGTATTATTTACAAATGATATCAATATCTACTTTACAGACTTTTTTTAAAAAAAACATTTCAAATGCAAGCAGTCTAATGTTCAGTACTCGGCGATACTAAATAAATATACGAAGTACATGATTGTCCCCGTCCTTAATTTCGGCTACAACTGTTAATTTAACTGACCCTTCACCCTCCTAAACAATCTGCTTTGTCACCCCTTGTGAGTTCACTTTATCAGGCATTGAGGAAAAGTTTATCCAACATTCCATCAAAAACTCAATTCTAACTAATGCGTTTGCACTCAGAAAGTGCTGTGTCTATTGCTATGCATTTATCCTCTTAACAGAACTACAAAATGTTTGTCTTCCTTCTGACTAGTACAGCACAAGTTTTCATGTCATCATTATACGTTTAAACATTATAGTACAGCCCCGTTTTCGTGCTAAACATACCTGCTCATTCTTTCATCTCTTTCAGCCCGCGTTGCGCGCTGCAGGTAATTAAGTCTCACGCGTATCTCGACCCGAGCTTTAACCACTTCCTACTCCGCCCACTTCCTCCCCAAACCTGATTATTCATGTTTGTGCGCCTAAACTACATTCCCCACAGTGCATCACAATATAAGTATAATATAAGTATCGAATTCCATACTGATTTCATACTTGTTCAAAATATAACAAATGCTTGCAAAGGATATCCGTAATCCATCTCTATTCAAAAAATGCTTTTACTGTCCTTCCATGTATTTGTGGTTACCACCGCCTAAGGTTGTCGCTCTGAACACGATGTTCAACTTTATGTGGAGTCCTGAATATTCGTCCAACGTCTTATCCGTTTTCACTGGTGCCGGGTGCAACGACCAACGGGGGGCTATTTATAATATGAAAATTGTGTAGGTGGTCTGCACACCATTTTTTTCATTATTTTCCGTTTCATTTATTCTAAACATTTTTAACCAATTGCGTGCGTCCCTGGGTTGTGCAAGCCCAAATGCACTGATACTAAGTAAGAACATATGGGGAGCGCGTGGTTACACGCTCCACTCCCAGGTGCACTGCGTATGAGGATGCAATATCCAACTCAATTTTAAACCATTCGACCTCTTCACAGTTTATACAAAATTCTTCATAAATGCTTGTCATTCTGTTGTCATAATATTCATCAAATCCACATATTTATCGTACTGCATTTCAGAAACTTCTCATATTTCCATGTGTCCATCCAGACTTCTTTTGAAAATAAGATCATAATACACTGAGTGGTTCAGAGCAGCATTCTTTTATTTTATTTCAAACCCAATGCATTTCGGGCTAAAGTCCAGCCCTTCGTCAGGGGTAACTGTGAATGGACAATTATAATAATGTATTATTTACAAATGAAATCAATATCTACTTTACAGACTTTTTTAAAAAAAAACATTTCAAATGCAAGCAGTCTAATGTTCAGTACTCGGCGATACTAAATAAATATACGAAGTGCATGATTGTCCCAGTACTTCATTTCGGCTACAACTGTTAATTTAACTGACCCTTCACCCTCCTAAACAATCTGCTTTGTCACCACTTGTGAGTTCACTTTATCAGGCATTGAGGAAAAGTTTATCCAACATTCCATCAAAAACTCAATTCTAACTAATGCGTTTGCACTCGGAAAGTGCTGTTTCTATTGCTATGCATTTATCCTCTTAACAGAACTACAAAATGTTTGTCTTCCTTCTGACTAGTACAGCACAAGTTTTCATGTCATCATTATACGTTTAAACATTATAGTACAGCCCCGTTTTCGTGCTAAACATACCTGCTCATTCTTTCATCTCTTTCAGCCCGCGTTGCGCGCTGCAGGTAATTAAGTCTCACGCGTATCTCGACCCGAGCTTTAACCACTTCCTACTCCGCCCACTTCCTCCCCAAACCTGATTATTCATGTTTGTGCACCTAAACTACATTCCCCACAGTGCATCACAATATAAGTATAATATAAGTACCGATTATCCCGAAGGCCTCTGGGGTGGTGGATTCAGTATTGTAGTAGCGAGTTTCGCTCCGCTGGCTTTCTGAAACCGTAGTGTGTAGGACATCTTCTTCTGCAACGATTGAGAGATCTAGAAAGTTTATCCTTTTTGTATCTGATTGAATCGTGAATTGAATGTCTCGAGACCTCATGTTAAGCCAGGAGTGGAATGCTGTTAGTTGAGACTCGTTTCCTGCCCAGATCAAAATGATGTTGTCGATATAACGCAGGCATAGTCCAATATTGGATCTGACAGGGTTGGAGTTATTCAGAATGAAGGTGTTTTCAAAATCTGACAAAGATAATGGCCAAGTCTGGGGCGAAGGCTGCCCCCATCGCCACCCCCTTAGTCTGTAGATAAAAACAGTTATGGGAGAAGAAAAAGTTTCTCATCATGGCAATTTTAATATAATGAAGGAGGTCAGAACCTAAGCAGGGGCCTCACAGCGGTCAAGAGCTATTGTTATGACGTCAAGTGCTTCTTCCTGAGGAATACTTGTGTAAAGCGAAACAATGTCGCAAGTTACCAAGAGTTGCTCACTGAGATTGAAGGGACATCCATCCATGATGTTAATTGTATGTGTGGTATCTTGAAGGTAAGTCTCTGTTCTTTCGGCAATTGGTTTTAGGAAAAAATCAATAAAGCGACAGAGGGGTTCCAATAAAGGGCCACATCCAGAGACTATGGGGCGTCCCGGAGGGTTGTGCATGTCCTTGTGAATTTTAGGCAAGGTATAGATGGTTGGCAAACAGGGATTTTTTTGATTGAGATATTGGTATTCTTGTCCCGATAGGAAGCCCTGGTCAAGACTTTCCTTGGTCACTCTTTGTATGTCAGCGGCGAGGTCCTTTGATGGATCTCCAGGTCATTTTTTGTAGCTGACTCCATCGCTGAGTTGTTCTCATAACTGTACCTAGAGGAGCAATATTCGAGGCATAAAGCATCCCAAGGAAAAGGACTGCTATATATTATAAACTCAAGCAATACAAACAAAACAGGACACTGTGCTAGTCTTGTGCCTGTTATCACCACACCATCTTACCATAAGAAATCCATAAAAGCCACTTTTTTCTCAGTACAAGCTACTAAGCACTGAAACTAACCACCAGTGCTTCAAAGTATCAAGGTATCCAGGTGGGTGCATATACACTTCATAAGACAATCGAAAACATGGCTATTTCCATGACAACCAGACCACTCCACAACCCATCAACAGAACTTTTAAATCTCAAATCTGGAAGTGTCCTTGATGTGGAAATGGTGAGAACCACTGCAGATGTTAAACTTGTTAGCCAGATAGGCAGGGGTGCTGGTCATGAGCGCTTTGTAGATGATGCATCTGATTTTAAATACCTTGCAGTCAGGAAAGGACAAAGAGTGAAGTGCCATCAGGATGAGGATTATGCACTCATATTTCTTCCTGCCCTTGTTGAAGTGTGTTACTGCATCAGGGCCACTCTTAAGGAGGGTTAGTGTGGATTCTGCAATGCCATTGAGCAAGGCAATGCCACCATCCAGGAGCAAGAATATGAAAGTTTGAACAGTATTTATGAAGCTGCTTTCTGTTAGGAATGTTTGGACTTACTTTAGTACAGAGAGCTTGTGTCTGGCCATCTGTGGGTCTGATTCATAGAGGTGAACTTACACTAATGTGTAAGTATACAATTGTTTGGTATTCACAACACTAGTTGTATCTTCAGGACTGCTTAGTCTCAGCACTCAAAACAGTAGGACTGTCATATCTTTTTATGTGCGAAGACTACACAGATGTAAAGATACTTCTTGTAAAAGTATCTTTGTGAATTGCAAACAATTTTAAACTTACACAAAAGTATACATTTACCTTTGTGAATCAGGCCTTTATCTTTCTTTGAGGCTGAGATTGATGGCTATGATGAATTAGGGAGACTTGGCATAAGGAGGATGTTGGAGGTACAATAATTTCAAAGATGATTATGTTGAGTTAGTTTAGATTAGTAGTTGCTTGCTCTCTTTGATGTTGATGAACAACAGCAATTCTGTGTTGGTGGGGTTAAATATAAGGTAGGAGGTGAGCATCCAGGTCTGTGTAAGGTGAATGGAGGGTAAGCAGCGGGTGTCTAGAGCAGGGGAGGCCTATAATTACAGTTGTGTCATGGATGTATTGGTGAACCTTTGATGTTATTATCTTTGAGTAGAGCCCCAAGGTGCTCCATGTAGAGGTTGAAAATGACAGAGGACAAGACGGAACACTGAGAAACTCTGCTGATGTCCAGGATATTCTGGTATCTGGTGTGCCCATGTGAAAAATTGGGTGTCAATGTAGCTTGGACTGGTGTCACTTGGATATTGATGGCGATATTCAGTGGTTGTAGCATCCAGTGTCGGAGGTGGGAGTTATCCACTGCAGTGGCCGCTGTGTAACCTTCGTCAGGTAGTTTTGTTGAAGGTAGACAGACATAGAACTCAATTACGCATGCTAAATACAACACTGCCTGGTACAGAATTCATATGGTGGGATGAACAGCACCTATCCTGAGATTTGTCCATTAGGCGGGGCATAACATGCAGCTATCGGTGCTTAATATACCAAAATCTGCATGTCCTGCTCTTTACCAGGCCTTTCTTTCTCTGCTCCATTTTATTATGCCTGACCTGCCAAAATTCATCTGGGGGTATGGACTTTATCAGAAATGGTAATTGCCTTGTAAAGGATTAGTACTTTTGCAAACCAAGCAAGATAAGTGCAGTTTCAAACTGCAGAAGTAAATGGGACAACCACATATCTTCAGAAATTTACCTCAAATCCCAAGGTTAACTTAGTGGCCTACTTTGTTACTTGTCGTCATGCCAGTTGCAGACTCAGTTAGTGTATCAAAAGTGCATTTTAGTCAGTTGTAGCCAGGTGGAGTATTATGCATTGATGCTGCATAGGCTTCACTATGCAATACTCCCACAATATCCCAAAGATGGTCCTTGGATTCAACATAAGAAATCCTTAGCTCAGTCCGGGTAGATTGGTAAAGAGCAGTCAGGCTCTACTAGAGGAACATGGGTTAAGCATTTCAGAGAACCAATGTGGAAGATAAATAATTGACCTGACTCAAAATAAATCCAACACCAATTTATAAACACAAGGCAGATTTTTATAAAAAATTTAGACACCAAAACACAGTAGATCCGATAAGCATAACTAGAGTTATGGATTTTAGAAGCAAAATCAACACAGTGCAAATGAATACTGCAAACCTTAAGCATTGTGGTCAATGGGAATAAGCACCAGCAACAATCAGTCACTTTTAAGTCAGGTTGCGTGGACCCCAAGGATGGTTAAGGTGGTGCATGGTCCCAGGACCAAGCCACAACAGTCAATTTGATTTCACCTGGCTCGAGAAGCCCTGCTGCAGAGTTGTCTGCATGTCCTTGGTGCTGAACCGGGAGCTGCGGGGCAGCTGGTTTAATTTCTTACAGTGTTGGTGGGAAACAAGTGTAAAAGTCAACAACGAGGCCAAAGCTGGTGTCAGATGAAGGTGTTGTGGTGTTCCCTCGAGTTGCAGCGTCGAGTAAAGATGTAGGTTGCCAGACAGTACATCAACAAGCCTTGGCAGAGGTAATGTCAGTAAGAATATATTTTGATGTCTGGACGTTCAGGGGAAAATGGTAACTGCCTGAAACTTGCTGGAGGTCAGGACTACATTTCTCACAATGCACTTGACCATCTACTTTTGGGTGATCCCTCGAAGGGGCAGATGGCAAGCAATTCTTTGGTTGCGGTATGTTGTTTTTACTTGCAGGCTGCAGGGGACTAGAGCCGCTAGTTTAAGGAAGTCTGGAATTACATTTGGCTCTCAAAGCGGTTCCTCTGTCTGGGTGAATTGATCTTTTGTCCAGGACACATCACAGTTGTGCAGTTCCGGGATGGTTGCCACAGGTACAGTGTATCACGCCTTTGGTTTGTGCAGTTCCTGTTTTCACAGTTTTGGGTATCTTTTGTGTCCTTTGTTGCAAGTCAGATCAAAACTGAGGTCTGGTGCCAGGGGTGACCCTTAAATCCTAAATGTAGAGGCGTTAGGGGTGTAGGTGCAAGTATCCAATGGGCTACTTGCCCCAGTGGCTAATCTTCCCCTGAACTGACTACATTTGGGATGTCAGGGGTGATGAGGCACATTGTTTGATACCAAACATGACATATTTTGGCGGTACCAAAATGGAGTTGTCAAACTTAAGGGTGCCTATCTGCCAGCCCATGTTATCCTATGGACCGATGATCACTTATAGTAGCCCTTAATGGAAAAGGCTTCTATAAATAAATATATGCTTGCATTTATATGTCCTCAACCTTAATATAATGCACCCTGGCTCCCGGGTTCAGAAGGTCATCCTTAGGGGGTGATTGGCATAGATTAGAAACAGTGCATTGACCATGCCTCACATGGTGAGGGCAAAGGCTGTAGTGGCAGGACTGCTGACATCTGTTTGCCTAGGTCACTTAAGGTGGCTAAAACTGTGCTTCAGGCCCCAGTGACCCCTTTAACGCCCAGGGTACCAGTGGTACCCTTTACCGGAGACATATAGGGGGTTAAAGTCCTTACCAAATGAGGTTGTCATTTCGCATGTGTAAGTTTTAGGGAAGGAGCACTGGCTCTAAGGTCTGGTTAGCAGGCTGCGGTGCACTGTAAAAGTTGAAAAGAAGCATTGAGTAGATGAAATGGGGGCAAAAAGTGACGGGACACCTGCAGAAAGGACTGTTTCTTTACAGCAGCAAAGTGCAGAGATCAAGGAAAATGTTGTGATAAAGTTGAGCACTGTTCTTCTACTTGGTGGTGTTAGAGCGCTGCACAGAACTTTCTCTGCTGTTGTCATTCTTTCAGTACCTGTTGTATTTCACGCTGCTTCCTTTTTTTATTTTTTATTTATATCTTCAAAGCAGCAAGATTACACAGAACAATATACTGTATACAGTATATATCAATGGAAAGAAAAAATGAAACACATAAACAAATAGGTACATGGATAAATAAATCAACCCTCAACATATTCACGAAAAGCACCCCAGAAACTTGTACCAGTCTGACGTTTCTTAGGCCCTTTAACAGAAAATAATCCCCATTCCAACTTACATAGGTTGTACATTTTTGCCCGCCATAGTTCAAATACTGGGGGATCTTTCTGGAGCCACTCGCCATCAATACAAAGGCGACAGTCATAGAGAAAAAGATCAGCTGTCGATGTAGATGTAATATATTCAACATGCTGCTTTCAGGCAGCTTCCCTATTAACATCATGGCAAGTGTAATAGTCAGACGAGAATTCATGACCAAAGATAACAACTTTTCTATATATGTTATAAATCTAGACAATTTATCACAGGTAAAGAAAATATGTAAACTATCCGCGTTATCATCCCTACAATGAAAGCACTTTGCATCAGACCCCATCCCCCATTTAACCATTTGTGCGGGGGTGTAATATAAATCAAATAGAGACTCGCTGACATTAATGTCTCCCATGGAGAGTACAATAAGTTTCTCAACCACGATGTCCGTTTCTCCCAACTCTCTAGACCATTTAATATCATATTTATCCAAATCATCTGGTCTATCAGCTGGCAGAAACTGATATACAACTCCAATTTTAGGCTGTTGTCTAACCATCTCTATAAGAGAGTGGGGTGTCATATTGACATTAGTCCAAAATAAAAAGTCTTATTTTGCAGATATTTGAAAAACTGCGCTTTAGGCACACCATATTGTAAAACTCATTCATAAAAAGATTTACACACCCCATCAACAGAATAAAAATCCCCTAAGTTCTTAATAAATGTAAATGTAAATGTAAATGTAGACGTATTTGTAAAGCGCACTGATACCCCGGCAAGCAGTGTGTCCTGGCGCTGTACTCATACCGCTAGGGAACCCGTCCTGGCTTTTCCCCGTGAAATGTCCACTCCTGGGCATCCCCGGGGTGCAACACCAGGCATCCCCAGCGCTGTAGGGGGCCGTTGTGGAGGCTAAGCAAGCTATTGCCCAGAGTTGCAGCGTGGGACCCATGATTAGAATAGGCACTGAGGCGAGAATATCCAGTCATCGGAATTTATGAGCCAGAGACCCGACGAGGCGGGAATTGAACCCTGGTCCCTGGCCAGAACTCTGCATCAAGGTCTGCCGCTCTAACCATTGAGCCACACTGCTTCACATACATCCAATACCTCTTTTCCTCCAGGCTGGAACTATATTATCCCCAAAATATACCCGGTAAGATCTTCAATGCATGCAGGGGCGGTAGTATGACTTTTTCCCCATTATAGTCGGGATATGTAATCGTTTCCACACTTTATAAGCACTATTCAAAACTTTAAATCTCGTTCATTTAAAGTAACTACCATCCACTTCTGTAAATAAGCACTGTTTAGCAATAGGGCCCGTAAAGATTTCGAAGATGGTAGGTGTAGTGGCTCTATTAACAGAACCTTCCCCAGTAATTAACACCTGCATTTTTAACAAAAAAGATGTGCAAAAGTATAAAGCAAAATCCGGAACCGCAAAGCCCCCTCTTTCAAGAGGCAGCGTCATAAAACGCATCGCACGTCTAGGCCTGCCCAGGCTCCAGATAAATTTCCCAAAAATGTATTGAACATTTTGTAATCTAATATTTATAACTTCCAAAGGTAACGAGCGAAATGAGTAAAGAATCTTAGGTAACACCTTCATTTTGATGATGTCACACCACCCTATCAAGGTAGAATATAATCGCCCCCACCTGTCCAAAGAATCTTTAACACTAAGAATCAATGAATTCCAATTCACATCCATCACTTTGGACATAGAAGATCGAATTTGAATGCCCAAATATGTCACCTCTTTAGCTACCCGCTCATTAGACCAGACAATATTGTCCGAGCACAGAATTTGCGTTTTTGACACATTGAGCTTGTACCCAGCAATACATCCAAATGCTGTGGCTAACCGCTCAATCTCCTTTATCGCAAGAGAGGGATCCACAGTCGTCACATCAATATCGTTTGCATAAGCAAACACAGAGAACTGATAACCCTGAACCAGGAATGGGGGAATATGAACATTATTGGATAATTGTTCTATGAAAGGATTTATATGAAGGACAAATAAAAGGGGAGAGCAGGGGCAGCCTTGACGGGTGCCCCGAGTTATAAATACCGCCTCCGATAACAAACCCATTGCAGACATTTTAGCAGAGGGGGGTTCGTACAAGGCTTGAAGAGCTACAATAAATTTAACTCCAAAACCGCTTCGACCCAACAATTGCCACAAGTACCCCCAATCAACACGGTCAAACGCTTTCTCGGTATCCAATAAAATCAGCGCTAACTCCCTCTTTTCTGTAGCGGCGATGTCAAATAGTGATACAACTTTATTAACATGCTTCCTTCAACATTCTACCCCACCTTACATATAACCCTCGTGCTTAATACTGAAAATGCTTCATCTGATCTCAACTTTACCGACGTCCCATTCATGCTGGGCCACTTGCTTCTTCTTCTGTATTTACTCTGCTCTGCCATCCCCAACCGTCTTTTAATATCCCATCCATTACTCCTGTACAGTTGTTTCCATGGATCCATGGGCTCTCTAGGTTTCTGGTTTTATCTGTGGATCTCAGTCTCTATTTCAAGCTCATTGCCAGTCAGTCAGTGTTTAATCAGCAATGCCATTTCAAGACCATTATATTGAAGATGAAATGTAGTTAGATGAAATTTAGATAGACCTGCCGACTTTGGAACTGGGAAACCAGGTTCGAATCCTGAAATTAGTGCACCATCCTGTGATCCTGGCAAAACACTCAGGCCCAGATTTATCATTATGTCATGCAATGCAGCAAGGTAACTTGCTGCCCTAAGTTGTGTTACAGAGAGAGAGCAGGAATGTTCCATATCTATAAAGATTTGGTGTATTCCTGTCCTCTCTTTGCCTTAGTACACTCAGTACAGCATAGCACCAAATCAGGAACCCTTGAGCTGTGGTACAAGGGTGCTTGCACTACAGGCAGGATTGTTATTGTGCAGGAAGTTGTTCCTTCCACATGAAAACAAAATGCAGCACACTTAGAAAGAGAAAACAAAGAAGAAAAATAAAGATGCTTCTCCTCGTTGCACCTCCATCGAGGTGGAGCAGAATTCCGATGCATTCCCAGGTCTACCAGTGTTGGTAAAACGTAGGAAGCATCAAATACATGGGTGGGTGCATAGGAATACCCAAGCTTTGCCCATGTAATGCCTACCCGGCTTTCTAGACAGTAGTTACTCATGTCTTGGCTTTCCTACACCTGTCAGCAGCCTTTGACATAGTCAGAAAATAACACTCTTTTGTTCACGCTGAGAGAAGGGATAGGGATAAAAGGTGTGCTTCTGAAATGGTTCACCTCATTCCTTTAAAGTCTCTCTCAATCTATAAAACTAGGCAAAATCTCTCAGACCATTCTTACCTAGTACAAGGTATACTTCAGTACTCAATTTTCTCTCTAGCACTATTTAACCTATATTTGGAACCGCTCACCATGCTGTTGAAAACGTTTGACATATCGTATTATCTCAATGCAGATAATACACCATTTTAGTTAAAAATCACCTTCCCTGAAGACATAATATTTAGGCCAAACATTAGAGAGCATCAATCCTGGATGAAATACAGCAACCAAATCTGCACAATATCAACTGAAACTTCCACATGGGCTCAAACCCCTCATACCCGCATCAGACTTCAAAACCAAGGTACAGTCTTTAATACTATTTCAAGTTACCTATACCAATCCCCTACTTTCACGCACACATAAAGTACAGTTAGCCCTGCTGAAGACAATTCTTCATGCAGTAAGAGTACTGATCACAGAAGTGAAACACTTTGACACATCACATCAGACTCAACATCTCTGAAGTGCCTCCCATTAAAAGCTAGAAGCTCTTTCAAAGTGGCCTTTATAATTGATGAAGTCTTATACCAGGGGCACCCTGAAATAATCTTCTCAAAAACTCACCCTGTCCGGGTAGAGCTGCTTCATGGCATGTCAAAACTGCCTCTCTTTACCAGAAACATTAAACACAAGAGTTATCTTGAAATTTCTATTGCTGCCTCAAAGCTGGGCACACAAGGAACCCTTCAGCAGGTGCTTTTAATTTGTAAATTACTGCTAAACACAGTCCTTTCAGGTCAGCGCCTATTGCAGCCGCACCAGTCGCAACGCCCTGAAGCCAGCCCTGGCTACTCCCTATTAAGCACTAATTCAATGTTAAAAAAGCCTCTTGCAATGCAGAGCAACCATTGAACTCTATTACACCAGCAATGTGCAATAAACTTCATTTAAAGCTTTAAAACATTATGTACATCAACTAATGCCCCAGTGGTATCTCTAATGATAACCCATAATCTGATATAAGTCTGAGAGCAGAAATTGACTCAGGATTTGCAAATTTTGTCCTATACTTCCATTGCTAAAATGATGTTTAAAGAATTTTGAACTACTTTCAATTATTTCCTTCAGCTGCACTTATACTGTGAATACCTCATGTATGTATCACGTAAATAAACAAATAGCTGGGAGCACCTGGCACCATTGATTGCTAATAATGCACATTTCCTACTTTTTCCTTTCAAATGCATAATATATCTTTTCACATGTTGAAATATGAATTCAGGCTCTTATATTTTCGGATATAATTTCCTTGCTCAAAGTTCACTAATGAAGTAGGTCATATATGTTTTGGTTTTCCCCTATTTCACTTCCCAGTCAAAGTAACTTCATTATTGTAAATATAAAACACGCTCCTTGCCCGAATCCCACATTTCAAAAACCCCAAATCCCAACCGAAAATTTCCTCATGGATCACAGGGTTTTTCTAAAGCAGATCTTAGTCTTTGGTCTTACCCAGCATCAGCTTTTTTAGAAGCACAGCAGAAATCTGCTTAGGTCTTTGAGGGCTCAAATTCAAACCATAAAAAAATACAGGGCTTTGAAATTTGCTTAGATAAGTACTATGGTCATGTTCCCCAGTCATCTTCCTTTCTTATTTCCACTAGAAACTTCAGCGTACTGAAATACTGTGTTGCAGAAGTCAAGAAATAATCCTCCATCACCTTCACCTGGTGCTGTGATCAATTTTTATATGCTAATCCACCTTGATTTGCCTGCACATGTGAATGGTACTCTTTCTTTATGAATCTTCCTGAAAATGGTGCATTAAGCTTGTGAGTCATAGCTTGGACCAGCAAATGACATTGTGGGAGAACAACCGTTTTTACCATGGTGATCTGCCCTACAAAAATCAACGTGATTAAATGCCAGATCTAATTTTTTTAAGTTACATTCTGATCACTCTGGGTTCCTCCTCTTTCAGTGCACAGCTGTGTGGTTCACACCGGCAGTGCTCTGCCTCTATATCCGCTGCAGCCCCCTTCAGACCGCGGTTCTAGCTCCCTAATCACCCCTGGACAGCCCTCGCCTCTAGCTGTTAGTCTTTCTCTTTTAACCTGGTGCTTACCTATTTACTGGCTTTAACTTTTAGCAGTATAGTTCTTCAGACAGTCTTTTTTTTCTGCCTACTTCTGTCAGCCATTGCCCTTGGCCTTCCACCGCTTCCTGCCGCATTTTTCTTTCCCGCTCCTGTTCCCACCTCCCAGCTGCCATGCCCTCCCCTGACCTCTACTTAAAGGAGGCCAGAGGACGCCAAAGGCACGCCCGTCTGCACCCATCTGCGACCCGACTGCGTCTAGCTCTACAACTCAGGTGCCTTCCTCGCACTCAACCCTGGTAAAAACATCAACTGCCAGCTGTCAAAGCTGAACACCACCCACAGCCAATTCTACTGCCAACACTGCCGACATTCCTTCACCATCCACAGCACCCCAATGACCTCGGCACCCACGCCGGATGCCCGCACCAAAGAAGCCCTGCAATGCATCCTCCTCAACATGCACTCCCTGCACAGGCACGCCTTATAGATCTGGGACCTCCTCGACACCCTCTCGCCAGACGTCGTCTTCTTTCCAGAAACCTGGACAAATGCAGCCACTGCCCCATGTATCGCCACCGCCCATCCCATTGGCTACAAGATCCAGAGGAAGGACCGCCCCAAGCACCCAGGAGGAGGACTCGCCATCGTGCACAAGAGCTTCCTCTGACTCTCCACCACCAGCACGAGCAACTCCCTTTCCAACACCGAACTCTGCGTGGCACACTCGCATACAGACCCCCTGGGCCCCATGCTCCCGTCATCACCGCCATTGTTAACCTCATCGAACCCCATGCCATCTCCTCCATGGACTACATAATCAGTGGAGACCTGAACTTCCACCCAACAACCTCAGCGACCCCGACTCCACCGTTCTCCTGGACAACCTTAGACTGAAGCAGCTCATCACCATCTGCACCCACAAGGATGGACACATCCTCAAACCCATCTTCGCAGGAAGAACAAACATCCACTTCAGCCACACCTTGCAGCCCCTCAGGATAGACCACCACTGCGTACACTTCTCTTTCAGCACCACCATCGCACACAAGCCCACCCAGCACCCGCCATGAAGGAACTAGAACAAGGTCACAGAGGAGCACCTCAACTCTACCCTCGTCCATGCCCCCCGCCACGACAAATGCCAACTCTGCAGTCACGTAACTACACCGCTGGATCAACAGCTGCATATACAATCTCACTCCCCGCTGACGGCCTAACAGACAACACCCTCTGAAGGCCGTCTGGTTTACCACCGACCTCCAAGAAGCTAGACAGTAGATGACTTGAGAAACTATTGAGAAACAGCAAAACCACCAAAGACTAGTCTGCCTAGAAACATGACAGATACCACCAACTCATTAGATCCAACAAGAGGACCTACATCAGGAACAAAATCCTCACCAACGCCAGCAACTAAAAGGAACTCTTCAACATCATTCAATAGTGCACCAAACCCCCTCAGCGAAGCCACAGATATCACACTATCCCAGCACCTCTGCAACAAACTTGGCTCCTTCTTCAAAGTGAAAATCAAGGCCTTCTACAACAATTTCAACGAGCAGACTCCAGAAACCACCCTCCCCTCCAGCAATGACAGTCAGACCACCATCACCACCCGGACATGGGTCACCACGAAGACATCACCACAACCATGAAGAGTACCCACTCAGGAGCCTTCATGGACCCCTGCCCGCCTCATATCTTCCACAGAGCTGCTGCCGCCATTACGCCCAAACTACCCCGCACCATCAACTCTACCTTCGAATCCAGCATCTTTCCCAATGACTGGAAGCAGGCTGAGGTCAAGCCCCTCCTCAAGAATCCTTTGGCCGACCCAACAGACCTGAAAAACTACCGGTCCATCTCTCTCCTTCCCGTTGCTACCAGTCAACGATAAATTTGTCAAAGCACAACCAACAACCTTCATTGAATTGAATGCCATCCTCTACTCCTCCCAGTCTGGATTCAGCAGTAACCACAGCACTGAGACCACCCTCCTCGCTGCCACCAATGACATCAGTGTGCCTCATCCTGCTAGTCCTCTCCACAGCCTTCAACACTTTCTCCCACCTCACTCTTGCAGCCAGACTCCATGATGCTGGCATATAGGTATCCGTCCTGGACTGGATCCGCTTATTTCTCTCCAGCAGAACCCAAAGGATCAGAGTTCAACCTTCCTCACCAAACCCCCCAGAGATAAACTGCTGAGTACCCCAAGGATCATCACTCAGCCCCATGCTCTTCAACATTTACATGGCCCCCCTCGCTGCCATCGTCAGACAGCATGGCCTCAGCACAGTATCCAATGCCAACAACACCCAGCTCATCCTCTCCCTCATGAAGACCCCTAAAGACACAAGACACAGCTTCCCGGAAGGAATGAAAGACGTTGCAGCCTGTATGAGCGACAGTTGCCTAAAACTGAACTCAGAGAAGACAGAGGTCCTCATCCTTGGATCCTCCCCCACCACTTGGGATAGCAACAAGTGGCCTCCCACCCTCAGAAACCCACCCACCCTAACAGACCATGCCCGGAACGTAGGCATCATTCCAGACTCCTCCCTCACCATGACTCGCCAGATCAATGCTTGAAGCAGGCGCAAGGCTTGACGCAGCGTTGGGGAGATAGGGCCCCCAGAGCATTGCTTAAGCTGTGCCGCGCTCCTTTTTTCCTTGTGCTTTTATGGCACAGATGCGTGACACATCTGTGCCGTTTTTGCCACATGGTGCGCCGCATTTACAATGCGGCGCACCATGGTGGGGTGGGATGCGCCAGTTGTTCTAAATCTGCCCCAATGCATTTAGCCAACGAGGGAGCACTTACTGATTAGACAGTAGAAATGACTCCAGTTGAGTAGAGGTATTGCACAAAAAGGTGGCATCTTCGTGGACCAACACGCAGGGCGGGATTCATTCTGCCCCCTTTTAGACTCGTTTTTTGTGCCCTTCTGCCCTCTGTTAGACTCGTTTTTCCCTTGTTTTTCTGCCCTTCTTCACCCTGTTAGAATCGTTTTTCGTGCCCTTCTGCCCTCTGTTAGACTCATTTTTCCCTTGTTTTTCTGCCCTTCTGCCCTCTGTTAGATTAGTTTTTTGTCCCCTTCTGCTCTCTGTTATTCCCTTGTTTTTTTGCCCTTCTGCCCTCTGTTAGACTCTTTTTTTGTGCCCTTCTGCCCTCGGTTAGACTTGTTTTTGTGCCTTTCTGTCCCCAGTTAGATTCGGTTTTGTGCCCTTCTGCCCTCTGTTAGACTTGTTGTTCCCTTGTTTTTCTACCCTTCTGCCGTTTGTTAGATTGCTTTTTGTGCCTTTGTGCCCTCTGCATCACCACATCATCACTCAGCGCTACCCCAGCATCACTCAGCACCACCACATTTTCACTCAGCACCACCACATTATCACTCAGTACCACCACAGCACCACTCAGCACCACCACAGCATCACTCAGCACCACCACAGCACCACTGAGCATCACCACAGCACCACTCAGTGACACCACAGCATCACTCAGCACCACCACAGCCCCACTCAGTGCCACCACAGCATCACTCAGCACCACAACAGCATCACTCAGCACCACCACATTATCACTCAGCACCACCACAGCACCACTCAGCACCACCACAGCATCGCTCAGCACCACCATAGCATCACTCAGCACCACCTCAGCACCACCACAGCACCACTCAGCACCACCACAGCACCACTCAGCGCCACCCCAGCATCAGTCTGCGCAACCATTCAACAACAACGGGTTCAAATATGTTCTCTCAATGTTTCAAGCTTTATTACAAATGTCACAAAAAGATGTTAATATTGGATTTTCGTCACAATAAAATACACTGAACATAATCTTCACAAAAGTTATTTACAAAAGTGTAAGCTATTGCCATTATAAATTAAAATCACTTTTATTTAAGTATTAATTATTTTAAAAAAATGAAATGCCATTGTAATTTGTAATATCAATACATCTAAGTCACGTAAATACAAAACATGTTGCATTACAAATGCTGTAGGTGTCACATTTGCAAAAGTTATAACTATTGGCATTGTAAATGACAAAGCTATTAATTTAGCTATTTTCAAAACCAACACATAAATAAAAAAAGTTGTCATTTACAATACCAATAGCTCAAACTTTCCTAATGCGAGACCTGTTGCAGTGCAAATGCTTGTTTTTATATCTGTCAGTGCTTCCTGTTGAGGTTTAATTTCCGTGACAGGCGCCTCATTGCCTACTTGTAACTATTCTCTGACCCTGCTTCAAGGGTCAGAGCAGGGTCAGAGAATAGTTGAAAGTAGGCAACGAGACGCCAGGAAGCACTTACAGGCTTAGAGCAGCAGGTGCCCAAGTTGAAGTTAATTTCTTTGTAACCCTTTTGTAAAAGGTTACAAAAAATTTGCTTCAACTTTTGCACCTGCTGCTGTAACCCTGTAAGTGCTTGGCTGAAAATTCGTCCCCGCTGATTCGCGGATTTTACCGCGATTTCGCGAGATTCGTGGATCGCGAAATCGCGGAAAATCCGCAAATTCCGCGAACTGAACGAATTTTCAGCCCATGCTTACTAATATTATGTAATTTGTGTTCCTGATGGGAAACCTTGTGCCACTTGAGACATCTATTGCAATTTGAGGGGAATACATCTTTTGTCGACATTTGGGGAGGAATGAGGACCTTTTCCGAGGTAGATGACCAATCGTTATTAATTTGCATACATAGGGGATTGTGGTCACTATCCAAGGTATGCTTGACAACCATATCCAAAAGATCACCCCATAGACGAATGTCTAACAAAATGTAGTCTATGCGGGACGGAGAGCTAATTCTGTTAAAGGTATTTGCCCCGCTCATGTCCGAGCATGTCCTTCCGTTTACTGCTCTTAGATTGTGTTCAAGAGTTAGGGCATTGAATAGCCCTCTGTGACCACTTCTTGATGGGAGCTATATTGATGATAGGTATAGACCATTTGGTATTCTCCTCATTAATACCCAGAAAGTCCTCACTACTCAGGCGTTCGAAAGTGTAAATGAGGTCCCTGGCTACTATAATGTTGGAGTGCGGCGAGATGCAATCTAACTTGCACTCCAATGCTGTTATAGTTGCTGATGTTTCTGCGCCGGTAGAACCTCTTGCATTAATATTAAAAAGCTCCACGTTTGTACCATTAGCTGGCCCTCTAATGGTCAGGTGGAGAATGTCTTGTGATGGGGGGTATGGATGGTGATGGACCAATTCAAAGAGATATTAATCCAGATAAGTAAACCCCCTGAGGGGCGACCCTTGCCTGAGCTAGTTGCTGGAAAGAAGTACTTAGTATAACCAGGTTTATACAAGGGAGCCAGGCTCCAAGTCTCCTGGAACTAGCAGACATCAAACTTTTAAATGAACTCATTCCACTCGGGAAGGAGCAGTTTTTTCTGGAGTCCCGCTATGTTCCAGGAGAGGAAGTCCAGCACCCTCAAATTGGGCCCATCTACAAGAACCTCACTATCTACAGCACAAGCTGGAGCTCCTCTCCAATCATCTTTAGAACCCTCATCCTTTGGTCTTTCTACATAGGGGGGCTTGGAGTGGGATCAATCTCCCTACCTCTGGCTCCTACTGGGACAGTAAATAAATTCTGCAATGGACCACAATCTAGTCAGTCAACTGTATTTAGTCCTGACCCTCCTCCCATCCTTCCTTGTGCTTCAAACTCCAACAGCCAGAGTGGGGAACGTCTAATCTGGATGGCTGAATGCTCTGGGGAAGAGGTACGAAATTCCAGAGCCAATAGATTATCAGCAAGTGGAGCATTAGCTAACAACAGCTCAATACAGTCTGTCTGGGAGTTGGACGATATAATCCTCCTGACTCTGACCATATCTTCCCATATTATTGACCTACAGCCCCTCACATGGCGCAACCAATAGACTGCTTTGTTGCGCAAGGAATCACTACTTTCATAGCCTTGCCTAGGGGAACATTTGGGGACTTTAGCCATGTAAACTATTGGGAGAATACCCCCTGAAGAAATGCGGTTCCCCTGGGCAATGGAGCTGGCCTGGGCACTCTGGTCATCCTTAGGATGGTAAAGTCACTGAAGACGGACTGTACCAGGAGAAGTGCTTGGGACCCCTTGGGCTTTTGCCGTATCAGCATAAGATCTTGCAGTGCTGAGCAAGAGGGCCACGGAAGAGGGAGCGTTATCTTGGTTGCTTAACCCGGATATGATCTATTACCCGCCCCGGAGGGAACTCCTGACTGGGACCTATTTGTTAACTGAACAGGTAGAGTGGAGGGGGTTGGGATAGGTGGGCTAGTGACTACAGGGGGATGAACAACCCTGTGATTTAGAACTTCCACCATTTTCTTTAAAGACGCCACCTCCGTTAGCAGTAATTCAACTTTCTGTAACAATCCCTCATTGAAAGGTCCACACTTGCAACTGATAGCAACATCTCTGGTACCAGTAACAGTATGTTCGCTAAGTGGAACAGATGGAATATCCTCAGCAAAGTGCGCTAGTGCTGCAAACCTATTTGAACAAGGGACTTGCTCATCAACTTCACAAACATGTGAATCCCCTCTGTTAATTGAAATTATTAGAGAGAGTAGAGCTTCATCTAGGGGGGAATCTTTGGACAGTACAAATAGGAGGTTTTTGGGATGGTTTGTTGAAGATTGATGGAATTACTCTTCTCGGTTTATTAGCTAATGCTAATGCTTCCTCCAGAGGATTAGTGGGAGGATCCAGTACTGTGCTATTGTTGGCTCCCAGAATCTCTTCACATTCACTTACTATTGACTCAATTCTATTGAGAACGCAATTGCTAGATGTATGCAACACTTTCTTTGCCTTTTTCCCTTTCTTACCCGCGGCTGCCCCCCCTTCATTGTCTTCCTTTTACCCATAAGGGGGATGGTGTTAACCAGGGGTGAATCTACCGGTTATAAGTCTCAAGGATAGGGCTTTCAGTGAAGTGAAAAGATCTCTGGGCTTAAATGTCCTTGGAATTGATCGCAAAGGCCCAACAAAGTAAATAGAGAAAGTACCTTGTGTCCCGAGGCGCGAATGAAAGATGGGGGAGGCCATGCCCTGCCTCTTCGTGGTGATGACGGGCTAGGATGGGCTAGGACAGGCTAGGACGGGCTAGGGCGGGCCCGCCCGCGCGTGTCCCACGAAGCGGGAACCGCGAGCCGTTAAGCAGTGCAGGCACAGGTGGGCTGGATCACGGGGCTGCTGGTTCTGGTAGTCCCCTTGCGACGTCCACAGCAAAGACCCAGCTGCGAGCGGCACAAAAGAGAATAACTAGATGCATGGCTTCGTCATAATTGAATTTATTCAAAAACCAAACAAGGAGAACGTGGTTATACGAACACTCCAGAGTGGGAGGCGCCTGCACATCTGCGGGGTATACCTGGACTACATTGCCTTATATTGTATAAGAACGGGAGTAATAAACCTACGGTCTTGAAAAAGAAGGTGTTATATGAATCTACCTTCAAAACGCGTTAAAGCATTTAGTACAGCCACAAATTTAATTGCTTATCTATCACCTTAGATGCATAAAATGTGGTAGGGAACAATGTGTGTAGGTCAGAGTGCAATAGATTTTATACGACTTGCATGTGTTTTAATGGGAAAGGAGAAATATTATGTTTTTATATATATTGAATGTATTGCAATTAATTTACTGTGATTTTCTGACCAAGTGAATTCCTTTTATTGATTTTTTTTAAAATTCTTTTTTAATATATTTCAATCATTTTTAATATAGAATATAGGTATTTTATGCCAATATTTGGAGGACTCTAAGATTTAAATGAGATTGGTTTGCATGAGTATATATAGGAGGACGGAGAGTGTGAGAGTGACTAGAATTTGAGATCAATGATTAGAGATCTCCCAGAAGACGCCGTTTGGAAATAGTTTATGTTGAACTAGTCCTTTGGGAAACCAAGGGTTCCTCTCTTTTTTTATATATAAAATGATGACTACATGAAACTGTGTACAGATATGTGTAAATATACTAGTCAGCACTACCAGTGTGTATGCGTTTTGATTTCATAGTCACAGTGAGCATCAACACATTCACAGCGCACCTGCTACAAATTACCACTCATAAAATATATGTAGCTACATGTAACAAACAGCATAGAACAACATCTGGTACAAACAAAATAGTGTACGTGGCAACTACATGTAGCAAATAGTCCTTCATTGCCAACCACAATTAACATAGCTTCGTAAAGTAGCTAGTGTGCTGTGACAGTGTGTTTGTCTCTCCTACAGCTAGTTATTAGTACAGACTCCTAATTGTGGACGATAGTAGAGTCAACTCATAGTATGATGACTGTGAATTGATTCACATAGAATGTGCATGGGAACACAGTCCCAAACCTACAATCTCTGTATGCTACATCAAAAACTGTATCCACAAATGAAATTCATTTGGAGATCTCATATCACACATGCAAATGATACATATTATATTTTGCCAGTGAAACAGTGTCTACCTAGTGAGAATGTTTCCCCACTTGCCCCACTAGGCTAAGATGCCAATAGGACAAGCAGTGATGTAGCCTACCATGTTAGTATATTGCACTCAGGTACAAAGAATGGCTTCACATCTATCAGTACAGTCTTAGTGTGAATGTGAATACCCAACACCAACATTCAGAATATGTAACAATTGAACATCAGAAATCACATAAAGCAAGGTCAATACAGCCAAGGTGCCAGACACTGATGCATCCCAAGATATAGTGTTCCAGTGTGGCTAGAAAATCGCAGGCGAACTTCATGTCTGTACGCATAGCCATCACCAAACTTCAAGTAACAATACAACCTATAAACATATTGTGATGGGTCCCAATGGCAACATATTTATGATTGTACTACACCTGACTAGTTGTGACTAGACAAGCCAGCCTTGTGAGCCCCAAATCACAGGCTATTCTTGATGGTAAAGTCTATGAACAATTGCAATGTACATGACCCACACATATCCTTTAAAAACACAAGGCCCACTAGGCCATAAAGTTGATGGTTATGTCCTCAACATGATATGGTGGGTTCTCTCAACACTTCCCTGCAAATAAACCATTAATGGAACAGTTCTACATGGCCAATGTGAGCAACAGTCTACAGGACACATGGAAACAGATGAGCCAAAGTTACATCAATTGATACATACTTGCCTTGGCTTTACTGGGGGTGTCTGTCATGTATTAGATTGTACCAGGTCCATGTGAGTCTCATCACCTGTCTCAGTGTCAAACGACATGAGTGTTGCATGTGAACACCCACTGCTATGCACAAGCAACACCGCCTTGATGCAGAGTGTTGTTGTGATGTGATTTATGCAGCCTTACTATCAGCAATATGTTGGAGGTCATGCCATGGCATGTATGGTGATCTAGCATAGCACCATCAACATGAGTGAGGATCATGTGGTCCACAAATGATGACACTGTTACTTTCGCGTGGGGTATGCCCCTTGAATACGAATGACCTATATTAAACCAATCAAATGGCTTCACCCATAGATCCCCTTTCAGGTGTTTGTAGCCAATCACAGCCCTCTCCTGGAAGGGGAAATATAACCAAGTATCCCCACAGGCTGCTGCTTGCACTGTGGTACATGGTGCAGATTGGCAGGAGGCTCCACTGTTGTAGATGTGGGTGCACTGACCCCATGGCAGTGCTAGTTTGTGGTATCCCTGGGGAAGATAAAGCCATGTAATTGGATGGTAAGACTAATTTAGCACACGGGAGATCTCTTGCAAAGTGTGCCTTTGCGCTACCAGAGGGATTTGGCCCTATGGGTAGTATCACTCACAAAGCAAATCATACAAAAAAAAAACAAATACCTAGAAACCGTAATCTTCAGAGCAAGAATAGTCTGGGCACTGATAAGCGCCAATGCTCTTGTTTTCATTTCTACCAACCGAAAGAAAAAATCATCCCTGGTGTGCTCCTTCTCAGGAAATGCTACTAAGATTTGGAACTCACTCCCCAAGGATCTTTACTGCACCCCCTCTTTTCCTTCCTTCCTTCCAACGGGACCTTAAATGTCTACTTCTCAACAACTACTTCACGTGCACAAGCTGCTCTACATTTTCCTCAATGACTGGATCCTTCAACATGACCACCTGACTTTTTCAGTCTCCTATATTGTCCCTAAATCCATACCTCAATGCATCCTTGTATCATTCCGTTGTAACCTCATAACAACCTAATGATTTATTGCTCATTCTTTGCGTTATGAATCCCCTCATGTACATCATGTAAATGTAATCACATAAGATGTAAAGCGCTCTGATACCCTTGGGTCTAGCTAGTGCTACACAAAACTCAAAATTAAATACATTAAATAAATGATAACTGAAAAGCCTGAACTCACACGTGTACTAAGGGTGGGCGTAAAATCCGTTTCGCGGGCGAATTTACGGATTTTCCGCGATTTCGCGATCCGCGAATCTCGCGAAATCGCGGTAAAATCCGCGAATCAGCGGGGACGAATTTTCAGCCAAGCAAGGGTTACAGCAGCAGGTGCAAAAGTTGAACCTAATTTCTTTGTAACCTTTTACAAAAGGGTTACAAACAAATTAACTTCAACTTGGACACCTGCTGCTAATTGCTTCCTGGCGCCTCGTTGCCTACTTGCAACTATTCTCTGACCCTGCTCTGACCCTTAAAGCAGGGTCAGAGAATAGTTACACGTAGGCAACGAGGCACCTGTCCAAGGAATTAAACCTCATCAGGAAGCAGTTATAGATATAAAAAACAGGAAGAAGGGAGAGGATGGCAAATACACCCATTTTGAGTTGTCAGGAGGGGTTAAACTAAAAGAGACCTTTACAGCACAATTTTCATATGCATTTTGCTAAAAATAAAAAGCTGTATGTTCTGTAGGGGCAACTCAGGAATCTGGCCCTCTGAGATCCGGCCTCTCTTTCTTTCTCTCGTTCTCTCTCTCCCTCTCTCTTTCCCTCTCTTTCTCTCTCTTTCCCTCTCTTTCTCTATCTATCTATCTATCTATCTATCTATCTATCTATCTATCTATCTATCTATCTATCTATCTATCTCTCTCTCCCTCTCCCATAAACGACTGCATGGGTAACTTCGCTATGCAAGTGGCTCGCGAAGACGCAAAAATCCCAGCAAACACGCCAAAAACCCCGCGAACACGCAAAAAAACTAAAATTTGCACAAATTCGCGAATTTTGCGGATCGCGAATTAGCAAATCCGCAAATTCGCGGATCGCGAATTCGCAAAATTCGCCCATGCTTAATGTGTACACTGTCAACACATATATTAAACATGGATAGAAAGGCCGCAGGTCAACTCAACTATTCAAACCCAAACTAGCAATTGCACATCACAATACACCCAAAAACATAAATTTTGTATTGCATCCAAAAAAGGATGCATGAGCCTAAAGCATACGATTTCCAGCCACCATGTTAGACAAAAATGACACTTCCCAGTCAAAGCATTTGAATGGCTGCATGGTGTCATGTCAGGCCTAGTGTGAAATCGAAGCATTGACTGGTAGCGTAAAAAAAAAAAAAAATTGAGCATTTACTGAAAACGTGACACATCTGCCCAGGAAGTGATGTCGAGGATCATGCAGGCTGCAAACCAGGAACTGTGAATTTACTTTCATATTTTAACTTTAAGTCATAGCTTAACTGTCTGTGCTTCTGAGTCGTTGAGTCTTGGCTGTGCTGGTGAGGGTTTTAGTGTGCCTGGAGCTGTTTAGTTGTGTCTGTTGTCCCTGTTGCGGCCCTAAAGTCCTTTTTGTACTTTCTTTTTGTGTATTATTGTGTCTTGTCCTGTGTTCAGTCACATGCTTGTCTTTTGAGGATTAACTGTAATAGGGCTAGTTGTAAGTTTTTTTTGTTTTTTTTTGTTTGGGTGTTGGTTCTGTTCAGTTTGGATTATGCCTGGGAAGGGTAAGGCATGACCCTTGAACGGTAAGGAGTTTGGGAGCTTCTTTTGGTTGGTAAACATCTACCTGCCAAACATGGTGACGAGTGGTGGCCGTGTTCTCCTGGGCTGCCCCATAGTGGAGCGCTGGCAGTTGTGGGAGATGGTGCAGGCACTGATGGAGAGGCTGTTTGGACCAGATGGTCCATCAGCTAAAACATTGCTTGGCGGATGTATTTGGCAAAGAGTCGGACCTGCTATACTACATTGGCTCCCAAATTGATGGAGAAGCTTTTAAGTACACCTGATTTGTGCGTTTTTCAATGTTTTATGCCTCACATACCTTTGTGCTCTAAATAGCCATGCCCCCATGCAAATGAGGCAAATGCTGTGGCATTTGCGCAGGCATGATCTGTGCAGAGTGTTATCTGTGACAATGAGCAGGACACATAAGTGATAGTGTCTCTTTGGGTGATACAATTGAGTACCAGGGAAGAATAAAGCTGACGCACAAGCCCGTAACCCATCCAGACAACTCATATGATGAGAAACTAGGTAATGCAGATCAGCTCAAGAGGTGCTTCTTTCACCACAAGCATTTGTCAGGTACAGTTGTGATGGGCCATTACAGAACATACGTTACACGTTAAGTTGTCTGCAAAACTCTGTGGGAGTGCAAATCAGAAGCAGTGGTGCTGCACAGCTCAACTTGGATTTGGCCTGTGCTGGCCAGCAAGACAGAGAAAATGCAGATTTGAGCAGAAGTCATTGATGAAGGGGCAATCCGTTGAGTTATGGCAGACTACCTTACCAACAATGGTGCTTATTTAGAAGACCCTAGCAGCTCCGGTACTCATTTCCTGGTGTGAAAATTAAGAGGGCATGTGCATTGCAATTCCTCGCTGAGTATGGTATGTGAGTTATGTAGGCGAGTTATGCAGAAACTCATCAATGTCAGCTACAATAGTGAAATAAAGTAGTTATGAGGTCCAAGAACTGGTCCCGCAAATTGGCCAACAGGTGCATAATTTGGCTCATCGTATGTATGTACACTTCAGCCTGCCTTAACGATATGTATCATTCAGGCATGTCAACTGTGCGAATAGCTGACAGAACAGAAAATCAACCTACAAAAATATTGACACAGATATATCAAAGTCAAAATTATCGAAGTCCAATCTACATAAAGGTAAGTACAAAAAAAATATTTAAAAAATATTGTCAAAAATATCGATGTTAAAAATATTGTTTTTTTAAAATGTTTTAATAATAATGTAAAATTAAGTAAATAATACATATAATTAAAAGAAATATAGTTAAAAATACTAAAACATTTAAACATAATAACTAATACATATAATGTTAAAATAAATTAAACATATACATATAAAATAATATATATACTTACTCCACCTAGTGCAACATTAGGGAAAGCGTTGGATAGCGAAGGGGTAAAAATTACTATTCCCACTCCAGAGATTGCAACAGTAGGGAAAGCGCTGGATAGCGTAGGGGTAAAAATTACTATTCCCACTCCAGAGAGTGCAATAGAGGGGAATGCGCTGGATATTGTAGAAGTAAAAATTACTATTCCCAGTCCAGTGAGTGCAGCAGTAGGGAAAGAGCTGGTTAGCGTAGGGGTAAACATTACTATTCCCACTCCAGAGAGTGCAACAGTAGGGAAAGTGCTGGATAGCAAAGGGGTAAAAATGACTATTCCCACATTAGAGAGTGCAACAGTAGGGAAAGCGTTGGATCATGTAAGGGTAAAAATTACTATTCACACTCCAGAGAGTGCAACAGTAGGGAAAGCGTTGGATAGCGTAGGGGTAAAAATTACTATTCCCACTCCAGAGAGTGCAACAGTAGGGAAAGCGCTGAATAGCGTTGGGGTAAAAAATACTATTCACACTCCAGAGAGTGCAACAGTAGGGAAAGCGCTGGATAGCGTTTGGGTAAAAATCACTATTCCCAGTCCAGGGAGTGCAACAGTAGGGAAAGTGCTGGATAGAGTAGGAGTCAAAATTACTATTCCCACTCTAGTGAGCGCAACAGTTGGGAAAGCGTAGGACAACGTAGGTGCTAAAAATAACATAATTATAAGTGAAATAAATATTGTAATTAAATAATAATTCATTAATACATTTAGAAACAAAACTACAAATATATCTAAAATAATAATTACTTTAATAATATTAAATACTTTCCCCGTTCCCCAATAAACACACAACACACTCTACATAAAATTCACACAATTAAATTAATTGTCAATTAATCAATTAATAAAAAAGAATTTAAAATTAATAATTAAATACAAATAAATTAAATGTCAATGACAATAAATAATATGTAATACAAATGAATTCCTCAATGAATAATTATTTAATAACAAAAACATTATCTATACTCCATTTTTCTTAATTAATTACTTATATACAAATATTTTACTTCCCACCCTATACCCCTATAAACCCACAACCCACTCCAATAATAAATTAATTCAAATAAAATATTTGTCAATTAATAATAATTAACAATTAATAAACAATTAACAATAAATGAATTATTAATGACAATAACAAAACAATTCTAATTATTTAATTAAAATTAAATTACTTCCCACCCTATTCCCCTATAAACCCACAACATGCTACAGAAATAAAACACAAAATGTAATTAAAATTAATTAACAATTCCTAAAAATTATTATTTAATTTACTATAATTAAATTACTTCCCACCCTATTCCCCTATAAACCGACAGCCCACTATGGTACTAAAACCCAAAATTTACTTTTAAAAACATTACTAATTTCAAAAAAATGTATACATATATTTTTAAAAAAGTACAATACGTAAAGAAAATATAGGACACATACATATAAAATACATACTAAAATACATAACACTCATATCAATTTCGATATTACTAACATCGATATTTGCAACATCAATACTTCTTACCTTAACTTCGATATTCTGGTTGTCAATATTTTTGATTTCGATATTCTGTCCCTACGATATATTGGATATTTAAAAATCAATATTTTGACTGTCCACCCAGCTGTGCCCTTAGCTTCATTACAACCTGATGGGTTACATAGCCAATTGCTATGCATATGTGCTGTGCTTTAGTTGAATACAATATATGTGTACTAAGTTAATTGATTTGTTTTACGTGTTATGTCTTGTAGGTGGACCTGCATCATTCACAGTTGGCGAGGTGGAGGACTTCAAGGATCCCAACATTAGCAGTGAATGCCTTCATCAATACTAATTGTGCAGTATAAGGACTGAGTGTGATGTCTGATGCTGTGTGAATTTCCAGATGAAATGTTCATCCTTATCACAAAGAAACTTTTATACTATGAATAATAGGTCAGGAAAAGTGGATGTTAATTCTAGCATGTGCATCAGCCTCCGACTAATGTCGATGAGAATACATTGCCAATCTATAGAAGTCTGGGATAATATATGATTCAATATTGGTGAAAGCATAGGCGTTGAGAGGGGTTACACTTACAATTTCCACTCCAAACAGGTCCACAGTAGGGAAAGTATTGGACTTAGGAGGGGTAAGATTTACAATTCCAACAGTAGAGAAAGCCTTGGGATTCAGAGGGGTAACATTTAATATTACCACTCCAGTTTGTGCAATAGTAGGGAAAGCATTGGACTTCGGGGGGGTTACATTTACTATTCTCACTCCAGCCTATGCAAAAGTAGGGAAAATGTTGCACTTCAGGGGGGTTAAGTTAACTAATCCCACTCCAGTCTGTGTAACCGTAGGGAATGCATTGGACTTCAGAGTGGTAAGATTGACTATTCCAAATTGCATCAGGGCCATACCGGCAGCAAGACACTTACCGGCAGCCTTCCAGGGTTTCCCAGCGCCTCCGCCGCCGCAGGACACACGCGGCCGCCGAGTGGGGCGTTTAAGGAAAACTACAACTCCCAGCGTCCCCTGCTGTGCGGGGACGGCGACTGATTGCTGGGGCTTCCGTAGGGAGGCGGACAAAAACGAGCCCTTCCTCCGGTGGAGCGGGGGTCCAAATTGCATCAGGGCCATACCGGCAGCAAGACACTTACCGGCAGCCTTCCAGGGTTTCCCAGCGCCGCCGCAGGACACACGCGGCCGCCGAGTGGGGCGTTTAAGGAAAACTACAACTCCCAGCGCCCCCTGCAGTGCGGGGACGCCGACTGACTGCTGGGGCTTCCGTAGGGAGGCGGACAAAAACGAGCCCTTCCTCCGGTGGAGCGGGGGTCCAAATTGCATCAGGGCCATACCGGCAGCAAGACACTTACCGGCAGCCTTCCAGGGTTTCCCAGCGCCTCCGCCGCCGCAGGACACACGCGGCCGCCGAGTGGGGCGTTTAAGGAAAACTACAACTCCCAGCGTCCCCTGCTGTGCGGGGACGCCGACTGACTGCTGGGGCTTCCGTAGGGAGGCGGACAAAAACGAGCCCTTCCTCCGGTGGAGCGGGGGTCCAAATTGCATCAGGGCCATACCGGCAGCAAGACACTAACCGGCAGCCTTCCAGGGTTTCCCAGCGCCTCCGCCGCCGCAGGACACACGTGGCTGCCGAGTGGGGCGTTTAAGGAAAACTACAACTCCCAGCGTCCCCTGCTGTGCGGGGACGCCGACTGACTGCTGGGGCTTCTGTAGGGAGGCGGACAAAAACGAGCCCTTCCTCCTGTGGAGCGGGGGTCCAAATTGCATCAGGGCCATACCGGCAGCAAGACACTTACCGGCAGCCTTCCAGGGTTTCCCAGCGCCTCCGCCGCCGCAGGACACACGCGGCCGCCGAGTGGGGCGTTTAAGGAAAACTACAACTCCCAGCGTCCCCTGCTGTGCGGGGACGCCGACTGACTTCTGGGGCTTCCGTAGGGAGGCGGACAAAAACGAGCCCTTCCTCCCGCGTCGCGGGACCCGCGCGGGCGATGCCGGGCGGAGCCCGGGCAGAGGGCGGGCCGTCTGTGGCCGTCTAGGGACGAAGAGGGACGGGACGGTCACCCCCCTAAAGCCCTACCTACAACATGGGTAAGCGGAAACTCCAAACATCTATCACTGGTGGTGCGGGTAAATCAAAAGTTCCACGAAATGCTCCATCCTCTGCCAGCATTATGTCCTATTTAACATCTGCTGTAGGGAAATTGAACCAGGAGATTGCAGCAACTGAACGTGAACTGGGGCTAGACACACCTCTCTTGGATCACCAGGTGCCTCCTCTGTCTGGGACACAATCCATACCATTGGAGCCCTCAGTCCAGATCATTACTGCTAAAGACCGGGCATCACTACCCCTATGTACTGCTATAATCCCTGATGAACCTAATTTGTTGGGCGCAGCTGATCACCATAGTTGTGCACAAGATCCTGAACCCCCAGCTGTTAAGTGTACCAAGAGGTGCCTAAAGAGAACAAAAAGGATCTCCACGCAGCATGTTGTCACATCCCGTTATATGTCTAGGAGATTTGAAAAAGGCATAAAGGACATGGTGGAAAAAAGTACCCTTGTTCAGATCGCTAAAGATATTGTGGAGACTTTAAAAGACTGTGTCTCGGAAATTGTGGGGAAATGTGAAAGGTTAAATATGTTGTTATGCCCTAAAGTACCTGCATGCCCAACCTCGATTCCTACGGCTATACCAGCCCCCAATGACCAACATGAAACACCAATGGAGGGGATAGGGAGTGTTACTCCAATTGTTCCAACTCTCCCCCCACTTCCCCCTGTGCCATCATACTCAAATCGCGCCGCCAATTTGGCTGGGCCGACCGATCACCTGGTGAGGACCCAAGTTGGGGATAAGGTGAACAATGTAGCTGGGAATACCATAGCACGCCAAGGTGAACAGTCACAGGTGGAAAGAAGACCACGGGGGAAGCCCCGTACTCACTTACCACCAGAGGCGACCCCCTTTGTTGCGGTCCTGGTAAATATCCCACACTTGAACCCAGGGGAGGAGGAGTCCCAGCGTTCCTTGTTAGCAAATGTAAAAGCATGGTGTGATGAAAACTGCACAGGGCCAAGGGATATATCCACCCATATTACTATGGGAAGACGGGTTGACTGGTTGGGGTATACGGCAAAAAACCTTCCCGGTGATTGCATCATTGTAAATTTTAACAGCCCCCATGAGGCTGCTCGCCTATTTTGGGATGCAACGGATGTTAAGGTTGGAAGGATCCGAGCTGTACCACTTGGTTATTTTTACCCTCCGCCACCTATTCCCAAACTACCCCTAGGCAAGGAAAAGCAGCATGGTACCAGCAGAGGGGGTTCTGGGCTGTCATCATGGGATTTGCAAACACCTAACTTTACTCCTGGTCATATTGACCCCATCAGACCTACAAACCGGGCTACCTTAACACTAACAAACAGATTTACTGCCTTGTCTCATTTAGATGAAAATGACTGACTGTCTGGTTGTGCTGCTGATACAGACCAGACTCAATCCATTACCATCATTGATAGGGAAGGTGGGGAGACCGTTAAAATCGCAAGTTGGAATATTGCTGATCTCCGTGCCAAGAGAGATGACGCTATATGGTTGGAACAACTAAGGGGCTATGAGGTGGTGGCTCTCCAGGAGACTTGGGATAGAGATTGTAACTTCTGGCTGGATGGGTATACTTCTTATTTTAAAGCTGCCCAAAGTTCCAGCTCAGGGAGAAATCGAGGTGGGCTCATGTTTCTAATCTCCGCCAAACACAGGGGAGTTGTGCAAATCATAAGCACCACATCCCATAATCTCTTAGCCTGTGAAATAACCTTACCTAACAATGTAAAGACTTTTATAATGCGCCTCATGGTACGCACTGTAACGAAAATATTAACGCATTAGCGAAATTTTTAACCACCTATAAGGAGAGTCAAACCACTTTTGTTCATTTAATTTTGCTTGGGGATTTTAATATACATTTGTGTCAGAAAAATTGTCAGTACAGGGTGTACTCAGATATGGATTGTCTCCCCCACTCTCATTTTGAACACTCTATAAAGGGGGTTGCGTTAGAAGAACTACTGTCCGATATTGATTTATCTGAGCCAAAGTTTATCGACCCTAATGAACGGGTAGCTACATATTTGTGTCCCCAGGTTTGCTACAAAATGATATTTTTTATAATGCTGTACAAACTACTTTTAGTGACCATAACCTAGTAGTTATGGAATTAAGTAATAAAAATTTAGCGATACTTGCTACAATTACAAAGACTGCCCCCCATATGGATTTATCTGTGCAAGACCAGGGGAGGCGGGTCAAGTGGAGTAAAATTATCCCAGAGGATTTTTTCTGTGAACTTACCGAGAAGGTGGGAGATGAAATTAACACCTGTCTGGACCCTCTTAGGTTTGGAGGTGACATTATTACCTCCTTCGAAATTATTTGTAAACAAGTAAGCTCGAATCTAACATCTAAGACGAAACACAAGGAGCAAAAACTGCATGGGTGGTTTGACGCAAAATGCTCAAAGGCCCACAGAGATTTATTAACAGCATTAAAAAAGTCCCCCCGGGACACCCAAGTAGTGGCCAGACTAAGGAAAAATTATAAATCTATTGTAGAGACACGCAAGAAAGAGATTAAGAAAAATGCTTGGGACTCACTCTATGATAGGGCCACCCTGAGGGATAGTTCCAAATTTTGGGAAATCGTAAATACACCCTTGTTCAGTGAGAAGGAAAACTCCCCGCTGGAATTGAATATATATGAAAAAGATTGGCTGAACCACTTTGAAAAAATATATGGGAGCAATCTCCAGATAGATCCATTTGTACCAACAGTAAGTGAACAATCAGGGCCACCTTTGCGGTTCACCATTAAAGAAGTCCTAAAGGCTATTGAGGACACAACTGCTCATAAGGCCCCGGGCCCAGATGGGGTTCCTGCAGATATGTATAAATCCAACCCTTCCATATGGTCAATTGCCCTCACAAATATTTTCAATATAGCCAGCATCGATAAAAGCAGATTGCCTACGACCTGGTCACGGTCTATAATAGTCCCTATTTTTAAGAAGGGCCAGAGGGGGGACGCAAGATGTTATAGGCCGATATAATTGTTGGATTCGTCCTTTAAAATACTAGGGAAGGTGATCCTAACTAAAATTGCAATGTGGGAAACCAACAATGACATCTTGTGTGATGCACAGTATGGTTTTAGATCTGGCAGAGGAACTGAGGACCAGTGCCTCAACTTCCACCTAATAGTCAGTAAATACACTGTGGCCGCAGGGGGGGTCAATCTATCTAGCGTTTATGGACCTGTCCACAGCTTTTGACCTAGTAAATAGGTCAAAGCTGTGGACCATGCTTTTGGATATGGGCCTAGACCAAGCATTGGTGTACTTCCTGGCTGATTTGCATAGGGACCTAAAAGCGGCCATACGCTCCATCAGGATTCAAGCAAGCCGGGCCGAAGACGGCTGAAATGCCAGAAACCGGTCCCCGGTAGCTTGTCTCCTTTCTGGTGAAGAATTGGCTTGGTAGTTTAGTCTGCCCTGTTCCCATGATGCACTGGGCCAGGGACAGACTGATTTGCATATAGCCAGGTTCTGAGCTGGGATGGGGCAGTGAGATAAATAACGTTGATCGATCAAGCCCTGATCTTTGGACTGGGTAAGAGTGGTCTGCTTAATTCAGACACTCTGTTCATCACCACCCCCTTTTCTGAAACGATATTTCTGCATCACAATGTTTTGATATCACAATATTTTTTCTGACATTTGACTTTACAACTCAATATTTTGTCCAATGACTGGAATTTTTGTAGCTTTGGTATCAAGTAATTTATTTAAATTGCTTTGGGACTTTTCTTGTGTTGTCTTTTTATCTTATTTCTGTTTGTGTGCTTCCTAAATATTTTACACATTGCCTCTAAGTTAAACCTAACTGCTTTTGTGCTGAGCTACCAGAGGGTTAAACACAGGTTAATTTAGTGACTTTTTTGGCCCACTTTGACAGAGATTGTGGCTGTTGCTTGAGCATGGGAAATAGCTCAACCAGCACCCCAGTTTATCACGAGGAGGAACAGAGAACTAGGCGCTGACTTCCAGAAGGACGGCTGGGGGTCACTGTCACCGTGTCACAAGCCCCTCTCATACTACAAAGGTACTGCCTGACATTGGTACACCACTACATGAAAGGTCCCCTGCCTCAATCTGCTTCCAGACCCTCATACCCCCCGAAAGGCATCATTACCCCCAGTGACACTAATTCCTAGAAGGACCCATTGAAGTGCTAAGTGGAAATCAGAGCCTCGAAAGGGAAGGCATGGGGTCTGCTGCCTCACCCCAAAATGTACAGACGCTCTCCATCCCTGGCCTTAAATACGAACTCTGGCTCAGCAAGATGCCAATGTCTCCTCTGGTACATCAACAAATAAAGCTATAAAGCCAAGCATATCACCTGCTCCAGCTCTATCATATCAAGTAACAACTACTTTTGCAGCAGTGTGGTGGTATTGGCTTGGAGCTGCATCCTTCCACATCCAGCACATAAAACACTAACTGCAGCACCACTGCCCTTTGAACAGGCTGCTCCCTTGTACTCCTTGTGGCCAGGTCAGTGGTGTAGGTAGACACAGGGATGGAGATAGGTGTAGTTGGACTACAAGGCACTCACCAGGGACATGCATTGAACATGCAGTGTAGTCAGTAGATCCCTTTAGGGGCATCATGTAATTCGTGAGTGTGGTAGCTCCTAAATGGAGTGCGCGATCTTGCATCTACACCCCAGTGACTGTCTTGCATCTTCTCCTGCCAAAAGGATGCAATTTCCGATGTTCACAAATGTTGAAGGAGGAGATTCTCTTTCTACCTCGCATTCCAGGAAGAAAGCTTTCCCCTTGCCCTGAACAGCAATGGTGTTACATTTTCTATGACAACATGCAATGTCATCCTTTTGTGACACAGCTACATAATAACTTTAAGCATTAATGCGCTACTGCAACCCCATGAAGTCACCATGGAGGCTAAGCTTGAAAATTAGTTGATAAGTAGAACAGGGAGCTTTAACCAATTTAAGACAGCCTTGCACTGTTTTTTACAACTAAAAATCTGATTATCACCTTACAATGAAGAGTAGGGTGCTACACTCCACAGAAACATCCATCTCGCACATCTAACTTTATTACTTCTACTAACCACAACAACGTTTCATATACTGTATACTTCTCGATCTTTCAGCACACTTTGACTGTGTTAGGTCTGCCCTCAAATGATATTTATCCTTTCTGTCTGAAACGACCTTCTCTGAGGCTAGGCAATTCAAACAATCTTCTCTCTCTCTGGCACAAGTTGATATCCCCCTTAAATGTATCCTTGAATCTGTACTGTATATTACCTGCTCCTGTGATATTATGATGTGGCTTATTACGATGCTGGTCGGGTGCACGTCCGAAGCATCATGTCAGAATTGAGACCGCCTGACTAGTAGTCAGTGGTTCCATCTGACAAATTAGGATGCAACACCCCATGGAATGGTCGGAAACAACTATTATTCTATTACGGCTTGTGCTGCAGTCGGAAAAGGGCTGCAGCACAAGCCCAATTGGTAAATGGATGTTTTCAAACATCTATGCACCGTGTGCCAGGCACCATGTGGTGCCTGGCATGGGGGTATTGCTGTTTCAGGCCTCATAGAGGAGGCCATGGAGGGACAGGGTCCTGCTAGTGGCCCTCAAAGTTCGTTTCCAACAGCCTTTGCATGGCAGTCAGACCACCGAAAGGTTGTCTGAAAGGGACATCATAATCCCTATGGTGGTGCCTGAGCAGGCAGCGCCCTTATTGTAGGAAATTACATTCTGACCGATAGTTGGATGGGCTCCTTGAGCCCATTGGAAGCGTTGGTCGGTTCCTCTGCCCTGCCTCTGCCTGCAACGCATCTTAATGCAGCGGTCGGACTGCGGCAGCAGATGTCAGTCAGACCGCAAACGAAGGCCTGTCGGTTGTTATCTGACTTATATCGCAATCAGGCCCTATGTGTTTTTAATCCTATTTATATGAAGATGAAATCATGTCTTATTCTCAACCCTAACTAGCTCAACCCCCACGCACATCTATCTTGTTGTCATTTGTCACTCTATGGCCCGCTTTTCTCTCATGCTGAACTAATCTAAGACAGAGATGCCATACTTTCCTTTCTCATCCACATGTACCTCTACTCTTAGAACAATCCACTTTTCCCTGGACACACTCAGCTACAAAATTTGGCATCCTCACCACTCTCAATTCGTGGATGGAAATTTTCATCACCACGACAACAAAGTATCATGTTCTTAATATATGTTTGTTCTGTCCTTTCGTTCTTTTAAACACAGCCAGTGCACTGTAGTGCTCGGCAAACAGGAAAACATGCCTTTCGCACATCATATTGTGTGTTGCATGCTCTTTTTTTCAAACAGCGGCATTCCTAAAGCTCCCAAATTTTCAACAACACTGGTATATTCAAATCGCCCACGCAGTTGTATGTCTAGTGAACTGTTTTTTTTATGTTGCTGTCCAACTTATATAAAGAAAATATCATATATTGCACATTTAATAAATACAAATATACAATTCTTCTATAGCACTATCAAATCTACTAGTTTTGTAGACTGAACACCTTTCTTGTTTATATTGTTTTCCTCATGCACAAATTTAGGTCCCATCTACTGCACAACATGAACATACCTCACACAAATGCACCATATACCTGAAGCACAACCAACTATGCACTTCGAAGTGTCTTTTAATTTGTTCAGCAACCAGCAAGCAAGAAAAAGAAGCTGTTTCAGAATTGTTTGAAATACCCGGATTCCCTAACGATTGCCATGGCAGACCGTGTTTATGTGATGAGGCCATGATTAGGAAATGATTAGCAACATTTACAGGAAACTCTGTCAGCGCACCTACCATCCATTATCGCCTTTCATAAGCTTACAGGAATCTTGATAGTTCACACTGTATGAGAATAGATCCATCCAGAGAAGTGAGATATCAACAAGGTGTGTTTCCTTAAGTTAACTAAAATATTATTTTCTGGGAAAACCATTCCTATTTCTTATAAAGTACTTGTCAGACACAAGTATACATTAATTTTTATTCATGTATACATTCACTTAATTTCAACTAATCCGTAATAAATATAATTTTTATATACTGAAGATAAGGGGGGCAAAAACAGCGTGTGGTGAATTGTGTTCCCAAAGGCGTTCCTGTTGTAGAAGTGTTAGGTTCACTGAATATAGGACTTCCCCATTGCATTTCGCTCTGATCGCTAAGGTGCACAGCACTAGTGAAAATGAGAACTAGGGGGCAGATTTATGAGGCCCTTGCGCCACGTTTACGCCGCTGTTGCGTCACGCAAGGCGGCGTAAACGTGGCGCATCCCTACGAACGATTTACAACGTGACGCATCTAGGCAGATGCGTCACGTTGTAAAGCCCTGCGCCGCTTGTGGGCGTTCCGGCGCAGGGTGGGCGTTCCGGGGCAGGTGCGCCTCGCAAAAGTGGCTGAGTGAAATCTATGAGATTTCACTCAGTCACTTTTAAGCCAATGCTGCGTCAAAAGCCTGCGCCTGCTTGAAGCAGGCGTAGGTCTTGACGCAGCATTGTTAAAATGGGGCACCCCCGAGCCTTGCTGGAGCTGCGTCGCGCTTGCGACGCAACTCCAGCAATGCGCCACATTTCCGGCACAGATGCGTCACGCATCTGTGCCGTTTTTGCACCATGGTGCGCTGCATTATAAATGCGGCGCACCATGGCTTGCGGAGCTGTGGCGCACTGTGGCGCATGTTAACTGGCGCATCCCTGGGGATGCGCCAGTTAACATAAATCTACCCCATTGTCTCCTTTAGTACATTCTTCTGCCCCTTCACAGTATAGGAAAGTGTGCCCTAAACCCATATTATCATATTGCCATCGGCTAATGCATTATACAAGTACCATTCCCCAATTGTTGCTCAACCGTTGCACTAAAGTTGGTGTCCCTATATTTTTACTACTACATTGTGCATATGTAAACAGGAACGCCTAGCCTTCAGTACCTGACCCCTACAGAGTAACCATCTTGAAGCGTTCACAAGTTTAATGAATAACTATTCAGGCCTTGTGCAGGGATAGATATGCAAATAAAACCTTGAATATCTTCCAAGAACCAAGAATATAAAAGAAAATTGTAAGTGTGGATTGGATGTTTGTTTATAAACTGAAAAGCAGAAAATGAGCAAAAACCTATGCCAGGGATCTGGTAGTGAAGGATGGGTAAGAAGTCCTGTAGATGTGACCTGAATTAATTCTTTCACTCAAATTACTGTGAGAAAATACCTTTTTCGCATGGTCCCCCCTATTCTTGCGGAATTTAATTCTGCTTTTTTGACTGCTGTCTAGTGCCCAGCGTATGTGCTCAGGCCTATAAACAATTTAGAAATTCACTAGGTCTTGATTGGTGTATTTTACTCTCCTATAAGGTCATAATATTGACATAAATATTTATTTATTTTATACAATATATTAAGCGCGCGAATACCCAAGGGTGTCTTTGCGCTAGAACAGAAAATCGAGTAAAACTAGGATTGTATTTGATTAGCAGGGTCTATTGATTGAATAACCAGGTTTTTAATTGTTTCCTGAACAGAGTGAGTGTGGGAAGGGAATGCTCTTGAGTTGAATGGGGAGGGTGTTCCATAGTTTAGCCATGGCTATTACAAAGGATCTGTCTCCCCATGTCGCTTTCCTTGTTTTGGCTATCTCAAGAAGGTTTGCTTTGGCAGATCTAACAGTGTGAAGCGGTCTGTAAGGACAAAGGGAATGTTTTAGGAAGAGTGGGCCTTTTTCATGGATGGTTTTAAAGGCTATGCAAAGAGCCTTCAATTTGATTCTTTGCCTCACAGGTAGCCAGTGACGTTTACGAATAATGTTTGAAATAGGTTTAAACTTAGGTGTTCCAGTGACAAGTCTGGCAGCTGCATTCTGAACCAGCTGGAGTTTGTTTAACACCTGTTCTTGAGAATTAAGTGGGAGAACATTGCAATAATCAACTCTGGACATTAGAAGAATGGAAATTAAAGTGTTAATGGTGTTGGCGGGGAGATAAGGTTGCAGTTTTTTGATAATTTTGAACGTGAAAAAAGAAGCAGAGACTATGGAGTTGGCTTGATGTATGTAGGAGAGTTTATTGTCGAAAATCACTCCCAAATTCCTGACCTTAGTGACAGGGATAGGTGGAGGTCCTAGATCTTGGGGCCACCAGGTAGGGGACCAACTAGGAGTGAGCTTACCGAAGACCATGACTTCGGTTTTGTCCGAATTAAGCTTTAAACAGTTTTTGCTCATCCAGTTGCTGTAGGCGTGCATTCCCCGTTGGAAGTCAGTGGCTACTTCCAGTCCATTGTTATTGATCGCCAGGACAAGCTGCGAATCGTCCACATAAGAAGTAACTGCTAGGCGATGAGCTTTGATGATCCTCGCTAAGTCCGCTACATAGATGTTAAAAAGTGTTGGACTCAGCGAGGATCCCTGGGGGACACCACAAGGCAGGGAGAAGGAGCAGGAGGAAAAACCCCCCATAGAGACCGATTGTTCCCGGTCTGTTAGAAAGGAAGAGAGAAGGGAAATAGCATTCGTGGGAATTCCAGATTTTTTGACACGGTCGATCAGGATGGAATGATCGGCCGTGTGAAATGCTGCGGAAAGGTCAAGCATTATAAGCACTGCTGCACCTCCTCTGTCCAGGATCATTCTGATCTCATCAGAAGCTTTTATTAGTGCAGTCTCCGTGCCATGACCCTTTCTGAATACGAACTGCGAGTCATCAAGACAGTTGTTAATGTCTATGAATTCGGAGATCTGCAGCCTGATTCATGTAGCTGAATTGCGCCCGCAATCGCTGCGAAAACGCAAATGCAGGCGCAATTTCCGTATTCGGCATTCAACAACAAAATAGCGAATTCGCTAACACATATTAGCGAATTCGCTAATATAATCGCAGAATCCCTGCCGCTGAGCATTAGCGAATCGGTAATAGCGACACACCACGGAATCTGCGAAAATAATAGCGAATTCGCAATAGGAAATCGCAATCGGCATTCAAGAAAAATCGCAATTAGCGAAAAACCCAAAAATCGCTATTTGCACGGCGCAAAATAAGGACAGCTCAAAGCAGGTGGTAACCATGAAAGGCATAGAATTTTTTTTTCAAATAACTGTTGTCCTATCACCAACAGGGCCAGGCCTGACCAATCACACATAAGGACATTCAGTAGCAGCATTAGGCTTTCCACAATGCCTGGGATGTACATGGTGGTGAGGCGGCGAAGGCTACAGCGAGCAGCACGGAGGAGACGCATGAGGCAGGCGAGGATTTACCGGCTGCGGGTCACCTTGCTGGGCCAAACCAGAGAACAGATTTATGCTAAATACAGGCTGAATGGGGAAATGATCACCTGGCTGATACAAGAACTCGACCCCATCATGCAGCACCCAACAAGGCGAAACAATTCTGTGCCCACACATGTGCAGGTATTGAGTAGCCTGCACCTCCTGGCCTCCGGAAGCTTCCAGGGGGTAGTAGCGGCCGCTGGGGGAATATCCCAGCCCACCATGTCACGCTGCCTCAACAGTTTTGTAGACGCCATGCTCACCCAGCTACACCGTCACATCAAATTCCCCGCCAGCCAACAGGAATTGGACATGACAAAGCTACAATTCTACAATGTAGCCCATTTTCCACATGTGCTCGGATGCATAGACTGTACCCACGTCGCCGTCTGCCCACCAGCTGGCATGGAGTATATGTTCCGCAACAGAAAGTGCTACCACTCCCTCAACATCCAGATGGTCTGCAATGCCAAGACATACATCACTGACATTGTCTCACGGTACCCAGGGAGTACCCATGACTCCTTCATCTTCCGGCACAGCGCACTCCACACACGGCTGGTCAGGGGAGAGTTTGGGGAAGGACACCTACTTGGTAAGTACACTTTGATTGAAAAGTCACATTGCAAAGATGTAACAGCGCAGCACAGGCAATCACCATCTGCTCCTCCCATTCAGGTGACAGTGGCTACGCCCTCCGTGAATACCTCCTGACCCCATACCTCAACCCTGCGACACCCCAGCAACGGCGCTACAATATTGCTCACATACGGACAAGAAATTGCATAGAAAGGACATTTGGCCTGCTCAAGAGCAGGTTCCGCATACTGCACAAGACAGGTGGGGCCATGTATTACAGTCCTGCAAAGTGCTGCCGCATAGTGGCTGTCTGCGCAATACTACATAACATGGCAACCAAGCGCCGGATACCTGTTGACATCTCTGGCAGTGAATCTGAGGGGGACAACCAGCCACCTGCACATGCGCGCCATGCACAAGGGGAGACCCCAGCAGAAGGGCACAGACGTCGCAACCACATCACAGTGAACAGTTTCTAGTACAACCACTGCCATCACCCCACGAATCGACAATGCATGCAAAATGTAAAGAAGACACAACGCTAATGTGTGTAGGAAAAGAAATGTATTTGTTCACTTCACAAAATTAAATGTAATGGTCCGTGCCAAAGGTCAAAATAAAAATATCTGTTCACTTCACAAAATTAAATGTAATGGTCCGTGCCAAAGGTCAAAATAAAAGTATCTGTTCACTTCACAAAATTAAATGTAATGGTCCGTGCCAAAGGTCAAAATAAAAGTATCTGTTCACTTCACAAAAGTAAAAGTAATGGTCCGTGCCAAATTAGTCCCACACACAGTATTCCGTCATACTGCTGTGCTTGCCAGGCTTCACCTCAGCCTGTGCCAGTGGTTATTCCAGTCCTCTAGGTGTGCCTAGAGCGTGCCCCTCCACAACGCCTCTGAGGGCCTTCCTCCTCCGGGGCGTCAGGCAATGGGGGGGTCCTGGTGCTGCGGGTGGGTAGTGGGGCCTGTGAGGCTGATTGCGAGCTCAGGCTGGACGCCCCCTCACTCGCATCATCACCCCCCACAACAGATGGAATGGGTGGAGGGTGCAGAGCCACGACAGCTGTGGTGAGGGTCTCCAGCACCCTCGACATGTCCACACTGCACTGTATGACAGTGTGCTGCTGTGTCAGACAGCGCCTCGCCAGTAGGGAAGTGGCATTTGCTGACACGTAGCTCGCCCTGCTGTAGGTGCCAAGCTGTGTCAGCAGTTGGCGGTGGTGCCGGCGTTGGCCACCGTACATTCGATTCATGGCGCGGGTGTTAGCCTCCACGGCTGCAGCTATGCGGGCCATTCCATTGCCCACCCCGGCCAGGTCGGCCCTCATTCCTTCAATCTGTGTAGCTACACAGGCCACGTTGCGGCCAATGTTGCATAGTTGCAGGTGAATTGCCCCCTGCTGCCGTGCCTGGCGCTGATGTATGTGCAGCATCCGTCGCTCGATGCTGAGCCGCGCCTGTCCTTCTCCATTGGCCCGCCTGGTAGCAGCTGCGGATCGCTGGCGTGACCTGCCACGCCTGCCCTGCTGGCCGGATTGTGAGGCTGGGGGCTGACTGGACAGTGGCGCAGCCCCGGATGTTGAGGCGCCAGCTGATGGGGATGAGGCCACCGGTGTTGCAGGTGTGCTCGTCGCTGGGGGTGTGCCTGCTGGTGTGGCTGTGGCAGTCGCTGCGGGGGCCACAGGAGTGACTGACCTGGCTTTAGCTCTGGGAGGAGCAGCGGTGGCAGGGAGCACAATGGGTGCTGCGATGGCAGCAGATGAGGGCGCTGCAGCAGTTGCAGGTGGGACGCTGCCGGTGAAAGTTGATGGTGGTACAGTTGCAGCGTTAGGGGCTGCTGCCTGGGTATGTGTTGGCTCCTCCAGGACGCTGTCGTCTATCACCAGCCTGTCGCTGTCACTGGTATCTCCACCTGTGGGGGTAAGTGGAGGACCATTAGTTGTATGCATCTGGCAGACGTGCAGTTGCAACATGCATGCTGGGTGACATTCCCTGAATGGCAGTGGCTTTGTGTGCATTGGGACCTGACTACATCTCCCACAAAGGCTGCATTGTGGTACTACTACATTGTGGTCAGACTACATCTCCCACAATGCTTCAGGGCAATACTTGATGTGCAACAATTACATGCCTATGGGACATTGGGGGGCCCTATTTGGTCATGGACATCCATAGGGGGCAGGGTCGCAGTCGCATGCCACTTACCTTGGGTGTCTTGTGTGGGGGCGGATGAGTCCAGTGCAGTGAACCCCACAACGGCCTCCATCTCAAGGGTGTTTTCCACCTGGTCCTCCAGGGGGGTGTTCGGTGGTACCGTCGGACCTCCTCCGCCTGTGCCCGAGGACTCCCCGAGGCGCGCCGCCACCTTCTCCTTCGCACGGCCTCGGAGGTCGTACCACCTCTTCTTCAGTTCTTCAAGGGACCTTGACGCCACTCCCACAGAGTTAACTGCAGAGGCTATCCCCTGCCAAATGCGTCTCTTCTCCATCTCCGGGACCCTCCTGGAATTTGCTCCGAACAGTTGGTCGTGGTTAGCCACGACTCCCTCGATGAGGTGCTCCAGCTCCTGCTCGCTGAATTTCAACTTTCGCTTCCTCCCAGCCGAGCTGCTGGTCCCTGGTGCAGCTTCCTCTGCCATGTTATGGTTTGTGGCTCAGTGGTGCACTCTACAAGCCAAGATGTGCAGCTGCTCTTCGATCTGCTCCCTGTCTCTCTGCCTCACTGTGGAGAATGGTGCTCGGAACCGGCAGCTTCCTGGTTGTGATGTCATCACTGGGCTCGAAATGCGACTTCCCGTTTTCCCGATCTCGCGAGTTTGCGATCTCGCTAATAGCGATATCGCTAATAGCGATATCGCTATTTGCGAGATCGCAGTCCAGCCGCGGGTAGGCCGAAATAGCGATTAATCTGCGATTAATCGCAATTTCGATCGGATCGCTATCGGATTTTGCGATCGCGTGCGAATCGCTTTTTTTTATCGCAATTCTTCATGAATTCGGATTTGCGATTTCTGAATAGCGACTCGCTATTTTTCGCTATTTCAGAATCGCAAATGCCGATGTTCATGAATATGGCGGCTGGTTAGTCATGATTTTTTCTATCATCTTAGATGCAAAAGGGAGACATGCTATTGGTCTATAGCTCGTGACCTTGGATGGATCTAGGGTGGTTTTCTTAAGAAGAGGTTTGATTACTGTTCTTTTCCATATTGAGGGGTAATTGCCTGAAATAAGCATGGCGTTGAATAGATGTCAGCAAGAGTTTGAGAGACTTTAGCGGGAGCCAGTTTAAGTATTGAAGGGGGACAAGGATCGTTTGGTGAACCCGAGTTGATAGTCATCATGAGTTTGTGAACTAATTCTGGTGAGACTTGATCAAAGAAAAAAGTGGGTAGATTAGTAGAAGAGGGGTCCAGTGTGGGGTGGGAAATAGTTGTGTCGTCAGTCAGTCTATTGAATTTGGAATAAATATCGCAAACTTTTTCTTGAAAGTACGTTGACAAGGCATCGCACAGAGATTGAGACGCCTCTTTAGAGGTTGATTTTTCCTGACCTGTAAGGTGAGAGAAAACCTGGTAGAGTTGCTTAACCGAGTCCTGAGCTGATACAATTTGGTTGTTGAAGAAAATACTTTTCTGCGTAATAACCATATGTTTATATTTCTTTCGTTTTTCATGGGGGTCATATCGGTTGCGTCACTTACGTGCTTGCCATCTACAGCTTTGTTTTTCTAGCCTGAGAGACTCATTGAACCAGGGGGCTGAGTTAGATGCTCTGTTGGTAGAACATTTTTTGATGGGAACAGTAGTATCAACTATGCTTTCGAGGCAATTGGTGTAGGAGATGGCTGTGGTTTCAGGATCAGACGTGTTAATATCTTGCATCATGTATAATTTGTTCTTAAAATCATCAAAATTAATATTTTTCCATGATTTGAACATGTTGGAATTGCAGGATTTCACGGGGAGGGAACTAGGAGGGTGAATATTGAAAAAGACGGCAGAGTGATCCGTCCACGTGAGGGGCATTATTTTCTCTATGGAGAGAGATTTGAGATTGGAAAAAAAATCCGTCTAATGTGTGTCCTGCTGAGTGCGTGGGGGAGTGGACAAGTTGACTTAGTCCTACGGCATTCATTTCGGTAAGGAGGGCGATCGTATCGGGGTCTCCACTAAGATCTAATTGGAAATTAAAATCAGAAATAATGGTGAAATTGTTTTCCCCGGCTACGGGCTCCAGAAGATGACTCAGAGAGGATAAAAAGGCTGAGCGAGAACATGGGGGTCGGTAGAGCAGGACACCTCTAAAGGAGCTGGAGTAGGGAGTGACAAATGTAAAGTTCATAGCTTCACATGTGTTGATTGTTATGGGGTCCATTCGCAGAATGAAGGTGTCGTGGTGTATTATCGCTATACCGCCACCTTTTATTTAGAGGTCTGTCAAGTCTAATGTTAGTAAAGCCCTCCGGCGTAGCCGAGGTAAAGTCGGGATCAGAGGCCTGGTTACCCCAGGTTTCGGTGAGGAGTAAAATATACAAATTCCAACTTTCAATGAAGTTGGCAATTTCATACCTGTGCTTAGGGAGGGATCTAACATTTAAGAGAGCAGCTTTGACAGTTTTAGTAGATTTATTGTAAGATGAGTTGGAAGAGCCTAGTGCGTGAGGGTTATTCATGATTTGGAAGGGACAGTGTGGGCAGGTATAAGGAGAGTAGTTTAATAGACGCAAATCTGTAGGAGTACAGGTAGTATTGGTAGTGTTGAGCGTTTTCAGATAGGCAGCGTCATAATGGATTTCAAGGGGAAGAGGGCATGGGGTGTGCAGGCCAGGGGGACTGGCCCTAGAACCGGAACCAGCGCGGACGGGCGCAGATGGGCTCGCCTTTGGCGAGCCTTCGGCGTGCCGCCAGCGCGCCCGCTGCGCCCGTCCGCTGCGCCTCCGGGAAAGGGGTGTCATTTTATGCTGGGGAGGGTGGGAGGGCCGAGCAAGTAGTCTGCTCGCCCTCTGACTCACCCAAGATGGCTGCGAAAGTAGATTCTATCCGATGCAGCGCCTAATCGGCTGCTGTTGGCCCCAAATTAAGATGCAGGCGTGTGCGAGAGTGTGGGAATCGGTAAGTAAGGGCCCAGGGAAGAGTTTTAAAACACAAAATACAATTACACAATACCATGATTGGTATTCCACTTCTAGGGCCTGACTTCTCTTCTCTGTATCTCCCTTCTGAAAATGGCATCTATTAATTAATCAAAGAGGAATACATGTGGTCAAATTAAATGCACAGCCTAACTAATTTTGTTCTGTTGTTGCATGATAATCACACCTACCCTCGTGTACTTAATGTCTTTCAGATTATTAAAAGCAGTCCTTACTGGCATGCCCCAGGTAGTCTCATAGCAAAAGGTGTGTTATGATTTCTGATAGTTCCACTCAGTTCAATGTTGGTAAAGGAGAAATAATTATGTCATTTGCACATTTACGCAAATCACAATTTCAAATAGTACAACTATGGTTTTTTTTTTTAAATTAACGTTCCATAAGGGTATAAGCCAACAGTAGCATTCTTGCTCTCTCTCATATTCATGTACCCCCTCATAGAGTGTAGGGTAAAATGTCAACCACCATCTGTGTGGTCTAAGTACTTTGCCCCTGTCAAGAGCCACGTTTTCTCAGTGGTCCCCATGATGGTGACCCCAAACATGGCATTAAGGGTCTGATCTCTGCTCCCTGCATGATCATTCCTTTGAAAGCTCAATGGTACATTAGTTCTGCCCTACATCCGCACCCACCTACGGGTGGTCCAAAATGCTGATCACCACTTGCATGGCTGATATCCTACGCCTCTGGCATTAGATGCCCGACTAAAACGTGCTCCTTAAAGGGAACATGCATTAGGCAAAAGGTACTCCTTCTCACGGGTGAGGGACTGGCCCCATTTAAATCAGGGAGCCATGCTTTTGAGCCCCTTCTGCAACACCCAGGTACCTTACATTCTACACCGAACCACTGCTTATATTTTGCTTTCACTCATTCTTGTCTGATTGGCATACTGAGAGTGGAAGAAGCAGTCTAGTTAATGGAGTTCACATTCCAACAAAATGTAATGCACCAAACGTCTTAAGCTGATATTTTATTTTAAATGACAGTATGTTTTTTTACCAAGGGAAAAGTTGCAGCTGTTCTCATTTTTTACAAACCACGTTGATATCTGTGGTTCTTCCTGTTGTATGTAATAACACATCTTATTAACTATCGGGTATGAGATTTACTAATATTCAGGCAGCGCAATGTTGCGTGAATATGTGCAGTATTGGTTTGCGCCAACGGACAAAAAAATCTGCAGCGTCTTATTTTCAAGGTGTTATGTGTCAGTGAGGTCAATGACAAAGAAAATGCATATATTCGCCACACCCAATTTACATTTGCGGTAAGGAGGAGTTGGGACCTAGTGACTCACGCTAACTGGAATCCTGAGCATGTCACAGATCCCGGCCTCGGCAGCTTGCCTCAATATGGTGTGATTTAGGGCAAATAACTTGAAAGCGCCGTAGCGCTAGGGTGTGTGCATGAGTGTAGCATAGGTTTTATACAGAAAGGGTACCCTTCATGTACAAAATACTATACTAGGTAACTTGCAAAGCTTTTCCCACTTTGCATACGTGCTGCACAGTGCAGCATGCATGCAAAATCGGAACAGGAAGGAGCAATGCTGCACCTAGTTGAAAAGGGTGCAGTTTTCTCATGCTGAAGCCAATCTACTGGTTTTAGTAAATTGGGTTTAGCGTGAGAAACCTGGGGGCTCATTTATGAGCCCTTGCGTCACTTTTACGCCGCTGGTGCGTCACTTTTTTTGACGCACCAGCGGAGTAAAAAATGTGCCTTGTTGCACCATATTTACAAAGTGACGCATCTAGGTAGATGAGTCACTTTGTAAACCCCTGCGCCACATTATACCTACCCCAGGTATAATGTATGCAAGGGGGGCGTTTTGACGCAAGAAAGCGTCATAGAAGTGACGCAGTGAAATCTATTAGATTTCACTGCGCCATTTCTTGGATGCTAATACGTCAAAATCTTACGCCTGCCTCATGGCAGGCGTAAGACTGACGCAGGCACTAACAACATGGGACTTGCCCACGTGAAAGTACACATTGCCGGAGTTGCGTCACTTTTGTGACACACTCCAGCAATGCGTCAGTTTTGCGCCTATAGATACGTCAGAAATACTGACCTATCTGTAACTCCTTGCGACATGATGCGTCATACATTAAATATGACGCATCGTTAGTGTCGCAGGGAGAGCGCAGTGAAAAGTGACGCGTCGCTGTTTTCACGCAGCGATGCGTCACTTTTCATAAATGAGGCCCCTGGGGTGGATGCATGAGAACGACCATGCACCACCCTTGGTATGCCCCGATGGCGCAAAGTAATGCAAAGAAGTGTAATGCGCTGCTTCTTCTTACTTTTACATTATTTCCAGCGCTAAACCAGTTTAGCGCTGGAAAGTTACATAGGAAAAAAGATGTTGCGTTGTTTTGCATCACTTTGTGACGCAAACACATTACAAAATCTTAGTAAATCTCCCCCTATGTATTTGTGTAATCCCTGCTTGAAGTACACGAAAGTATAGATCGTCTCCTAACCCCCCTCAGATAATGGGTGTTTGTCCTGTTTCCGCCTGCACCATTGATTTGTCTCAGTGAATGATGCTGGCAGCGATCTTCGCCTTAAAAATCCTTTTGTGTATGACAATTGATGGCAGTATAATTTGCGACACTTGTGTCGCGTTGCTTAGAACCGTGGGAGGGTCAATGTTTAGCTTTGGAAAATCTCTGCCCCACTGCTTAACACACAACCTAGTAAAGGTTTTGCTGGATGTAAATTCGTCTGTTCACACATATTTCACAAAAAATGTAGCCCATGCATAATGACTTCTACCATATCACAATTTACAGACTTGCTAGCGGGCCCTGTAATCGATTTAGAAAACCAATCTTGTAATCCCGAAGGAAAGGTCAGGTGGCTAGTGTGGGGCATAAAGCAGCACAGGAGTCCTGACAGGTCTTTGAAGTCAGTCAAGCATAGTGAGGTAATTTTTTAATTTGTTTAGAGAATCCCATTAGCTGTTCTTTTAAGAAACAATTTCAAGTACAATAGTCTATTATTCTCCGTGGTTCAGTCAAGAGAACAAATCTAATCCCTCGAAGATTGTTTTACCTAAGGTAATTCATGGCGTTTCTGTATGCATTAGGCAGGTCCAGATGGTACTTTTTTAATGTATCAACTGTTGATACTCCTTAATGCAGAACAACAAGAGATCGCTGTGTATTTAATAATTTATTAAGCACAAAGAGAGAATAAAACTAATCAATTACCTATTGGCAACATATGGTACCCAGTTATCCTAATACCGTTAATTGTAGTAGGCAGTGGCCCCTGAAGAATGTGATGAGGGGCCACTGAGTTTCCCATATTTCCCATATTTCGCAAATAGTCATTAGTCTTGGGTTTTATGAAGTGGACCACCCTGAAGGTTTGGAGGACCCATCAAGGGTTGATGGTTACAATGTGATGCAGGAGCTACAGGGGCCTGTGTTACCCCCCTGTTGCAGTAGTTAGGATAGTTCCTTCTTAAAGCCTAGAGATGATCGAGCTTACTCAATATGCCTTCACCACCATAAAAAACTTAAGATTAGAACTGTACGTGTTATTTGTTTTTCCATGACATAATGTCTATCATAATTAATTTTTGTGTCTTGATGGTTGGCCTGTTTTCACACCCTCGGCATGCTTTGCAAGGTCTTCAGGTGGCTCCCAGTCAACACCAGAAGGACCGTCACACAGGTCCTTGTCACCAGTGGACTGGACTACTCAAGCGCTCTTTATGTAGGATTCACAACAGACCACCTGAAGAGACTGCAGAAAATACAGAAAGCAGCAGCAAGACTCATTGTCAACCTACCCAGAAGGATCCACATCATACCCCTCCTCAAAAATCCAGATTGGCTCCCAATACAGAAGACATGCCAGTTCAAGATGCTGGCCCACCTACAAAGCCCCCCACAACGAATGATCAGCATACCTCAACAAATGATTGACCTTCCACCGCCAATCAGATACATACAGTCTGCCTCCCGATTCCTCTCAGACACCCCTTGGAAACCCTGAACCAACAGCAGAGGACGCTCCTTCTCGCACCTGACAGCCAAGACATGGAGATTCATTTCCCTGCCCCTAGGGGTTAACCCATCACTCCAGCAATTCAGAAGAGAACTCAAGACCTGAACGCCTGAATGATACGACCTGCAGTGGCTACTATTGCCTCGAGACACTAATGGGTAAGGTGCTGTGCTCTATAAAAGATTAATTGATGATTTTGTGGTTCTGATTCATTCCATATTCGTGGCACTGCTGTTCCATCTAGTATCGCAGGTAAATAACAAATCATATCTTCTGTCCCCTTTTTTATCCATTAGACCCACATCATCCATGCGAGGAGACATTGCATGAGCGTTGCAGTGGGTTTTCCACCCAACACCCATGGAATTTGACGCTGCCTCAGATACACAAAGTTATGTAAACTTGGCGAAGCACCAAATCCATACTCCTCTTGAGGTGAGGCATAACTAGGAGAAATATGCTTAATTCTCCTTGTCTATGCCTCTTTCTATGTGTGCTGAATTCTGCTCCCTACATAGAAAGAGGAAAATGGTTCTTCGATTGTTTTTGTGCAGGAAGGTGCCCCTTCCTGCATAAAGACGATTCTGCATGCAACAAAGGAACCCTTGCACCATGGTGCAAGGGTGCATATGTTGGTGCTAGGCTGCTGAAATGGTGCCAGCGCAGTGAGAAAGGACAGGATTACACCGTATTGCCCTTTCACTATGGCGTAGAACAGCTCAGCAAGGTGCTGTGCTGCGTTACTATATGCCAAAATGTCATAAATGAGGCCCATTATGTTTCAAGTCTTGTGGTTCTAACATATTTAAAGCAGTGGCTGAAGTTGATTTCTATTGCCCTTCTTTCACCATCTAATATAAGCAAGTACAATGCAGCCTAAGGATCTGTAACATCTCTAACTAAAAGTGCTTCTTCATTGATGAGTGAGTGTATATGTATTGGTAATCAGCTGTATTCGAGACTGAAGCACTATGAATAGGTGAGGATAAAATCATTGGTCCTTTACCAATTGAGTGGATGTACAAATGGGGGAGTGGTTGTAGGCTTGGATGAATTAATGGATGAGTGAGTACATAGATTAATTCTGGAGCAAGAAGCAGTGGAATTGGAAAACTTCCCCCTGTTGTCAACTGCTTGTTGTCCACCCCTTCACCATCTAGATACTCACTTATCATCTTACCCAGGTGTACCATTTATTCCACCAATCTTCATTCATTTGTTCATCCATGGACTCACTTTTCCATTGATCTATTCATACCGTCTTCAGTTCTACCAGTAATTTCTATATGTGTTCACTAATTGATGTCTTCATTTATGCATCTGTCCACTCACACTTTGATTCATTCCCTTTTCACTTACTTACTATTATACGCAACCACACATCCAAACTTGAAAATCAAGTAAGACATAATTTCATTTACAAAATCCAAGATTGTTTAGCTTTGTTGTTATTTTTATTGTTAGGTAAACTTGTATCGCGCGCAGCTTTACCAGGAAAGGTGCGTCCCGGCACTGGTAGCAGTGTCAGAAAAAAGCAGAGCTAACATGTTGGGAACAAATGAGTTTTGATGGCCTTGGGGAAGGAAAGCAGGGATACTAAACAACTAGTCTGAACAGGAGGAGATTTCCACAATTTAGCGGCAAGATAGCTAAAGGACCGGCCCCCTGCTCTGAGGCGTTTCACCCAGGGAACCGTAGCCAGAGATTGCTCAGCGGAGCGGAGCTGGCATGTGGGGACCAACAAATTAGAGATAGAATCTTAGGGGACAAGAGTTTTGGAATTTTGAAGGTCGTAGAGGTTAAATAGAACAAGGCTTAAAGCAGAGCCCTGAGGAACCCCCTGCTTGATGGAATGGGCGCAAGAGAGGAAAGGGGGCAGAGACCTGGAAAGCTCAGTCAGAGAGGAAAGAACTGAACCAATCCAGTGCCAGACCGACCACCCCCGCCTCCTCAAGGCGGCGCAGGAGGATCTGATGAGAGACCCTGTCAAACACAGTGCTGAGGTCGAGCAGTATCAGAGTTGCAGTTGGTCCCTCATCCAGAATGGTCCGCAGATGTTCACTCGCCGCTAAAAGTGCAGTCTCGGTACTATGACCGGGACAAAAACCATTCTGGGAGCGGTTCAAGGTACCGCTGTTGTTCAAGAAGCCCAAAAGGATGTTATTAGTGTGGGCCTCCGCAATTTTGGCAACCCAAGCCAAAAGAGATATTGGTCGGAAATTTTCTGGCTTAGTAGGGTCCAGTGAGGGTTTTTTTCAGCAAGGGGATTACCCTTGCTTGCTTCCATGATGAAGGCACCACCGCCGGAGTGAAAGAAGAATGAATCATCTGACATAAGGGCGCGAGAAGTCTGGTAAGCAGTCTCTAAATTGGGCAGGCCTCAATGGATCCAAAGGGGACCCTGATTTGATCTTCATGCTCAATGTAAGAAGCTCGTCCTGAGAAATAGGCGGTATAGCTGCCAAGGTAGCAGTAGGAGGAGGAGCTGATGGAGCCACAAGGTCCATGGGGCAAATGGGAAAAGATTTATAGATGGCTTCCACCTTCTGAATGAAGAAGGTGGCCAGATCCTTGCATTGCTGCCCCGATGTGATAGTTGGAATGGGGGGATATTTCCTGTGTTTGAAGTTGTTGATTATTTTGAAAATGCATTTCACAGGGTGTTTGCTGGACTTAATCTCATTAGTGAGATAGGCTGCTCGTGCTAGATGTATGGCCTTGTAGTAACATTTAATCTCGTCCTGATACAAATTTTTAGCCCCAAGGTTGTATTTCTTTCTCCAGTCCCGTTCTAGTTTTTTGCATGTGCTATGCAGGATGGCTAGAGAGTCATTGTACCAGTAATTGGAACTTAAGCAGCAGCCTCTGGACCATTTAGCAGGGAAGAGAGTATCTAAGGCCTGTATTATCCAATAGCAGAGTGCTTTATACGAATGCTCTGGGTCATTGTCTTGAGTAGGGGGACAGGTTGCCAGACAGGCCAGCAGTTCCTCTAACTTAAGTTTATGCCAGCAAAGTCTGAGGGTGGCCTTAAGGTCAGCTCTGGGCACTGGCTCGGAAAGCTGGAGGGAGATGGACACTAGAAGGTGATCTGACCAACAGACCGGGCTAGGTGATTTGACCGTGAGAAAATATTAGAAAAAAACGGGTCAAGTAAATGCCCGGCAGTGTGGGTAGGACGCACCACCAGCTGTCTTGGTTGATAAGCAGCAAAGTCGGCGAGCAAGCTGCTGATTTCTGGGTTGGAGGGACAATCAAAATGTAAATTTAGGTCCCTAATGAGACAAAAATTCGCGGCAGTCAGCGCCAGGGAACTCACGGCCTCAATAATGGCTGATTTAAATTCCGATATCGCTCCTGGGGGGCGGTAGACTAATAGACCGATAATAGAAGAGTGATCGCTAAAGGAGATAACAATGCGAGCACATTTGCACCCGGCTACATCCTTCTTGACAAATTAACAGTGGAAGCAGGACTTAAAGATGACAGCTATGCCCCCGCCTCTAGTCTCCCTGTTAAGAGACAGGATACCGAACCCCGGGGGAGTGCAAGGCTGTGTTCAGCCACTGTGGCATCGGTTAGCAAGGATTTGGTTATTAAAAAACACATCGGGAGATTCATCTTCTATAAGGTCATAGATCTCTATGTAGTGTTTAACCAGAGAGCGGACATAAAGGTGTAAGATTTAAAAAGTGGGTCTGGGTGGTCTGGGTGGGACAGGGGACAGTGAGGGGCAGGAGTTAAAGCCACAATTGCAACAACAAAAAGGCCCTTCCATTGCATCTCCCAAGCACAAGCCGCAAGGGCTTATGCGCTGGCCGATGGACAGAAGAAGCTCCTAGTATGGATTGGCACCCCTGATTTGATACTGCCAGCATGTCTGGCGTTTGGCGACGTCCAGGCGCCGACGGGCGCAGAAAGGCTTGCCTTTGGCGTGCCGCCGATGCAAGTCCGCTGCGCTCCTGTGCCATGAGCAGGCTAAATAGTGTGTCCTAGAGCAGGGGGGGTGAAAGACTCCCCTGGAAAAATGGTGGCGGTGGGACAGCGACCCGAAAATGGATGAAAAAAACCACACCGGCCGAGTCAGAGCAGTACTCCCTCTACATCAATCAGCCCTAATGGCTGTGGTCGACCGGGGAGGTGCAGAGACTGAGCAGCACACCGTCACAGCAGGGGGCACAGTGATTAAGAGTGATCAAATAAAAGCAGCGTTAGTGTAGTAATTGCTAATACAAAAGTAAGTGCACAGCAGAACACATATAATTTTAAAAATAATTAGTACAATAAGAAGTGGAGAAGTGTGGCTCACTGGTTAGAGCAGGCAGACCCTGAAGCAGAGGTCAAACCCGGGACCAGGGTTCGATTCCTGACGCGGCAGGGTGTTGAGCTCAAATGTCCACGGACTCGATAATTCTCGCTTCGGTGCCTGACCTAATCATGGGTTCTCACTCTGCAACTCTGGGCATTAAGCTTGCTTAATCTCCACAACGGCCCCCCCCGCGGCAGGATGCCTGGCTTTCACCTTGGGGATGCCCTGTGGGGGCTATCTCACAGGGAAAAACCAGGACGGGTTCCCAAGGCAAGCGCGGAGATACCCCTTCGGGGGTCGATTCTGGCGCTATATAAGAAATATAATATAATAAGCCTTAAGAAGTAGATTTGGCATAAAAAAACATGTAAGCAGAGTGAAACATACGGGGCAGTCCGCTACTACCAACACTGCAGGCAATTAAGAGCGCTCCCGCACCAAGAGCAGGCTAAATAGTGTGTCCTAGAGCAGGGGGGGTGAAAGACTAGACCGCCTCCCCTAGAAAAATGGCGGCGGTGAGACGGCAACCGGAAGTGGATGAAAAAAGCACACCGGCCAAGTCAGAGCAGTACTCCCTCCACATCAATCAGCCCTAATGGCTGTGGTGGACCGGGGAGGTGCAGAGACCGAGCAGCTCACCGTCACAGCAGGGGGGCACAGTGATTAAGAGTGATCAGATAAAAGCAGCATTAGTGCAGTGATTGCTAATACAAAAGGCAGTGCACAGCAGAACATGTATAATTTTTTTAATAATTAGTACAATAAGAAGCCTTAAGAAGTAGATTTGGCATTAAAAAACATGTAAGCAGCGCAAAATATACGGGGCAGACCGCTACCACCAACACTGCAGGCAGCTTTGTTAAGCCATGGTTTAGTTGCAGTCAACCTAAAGATTCCTTGAGGTATGATGCCTGTTTAATGTGGCTCTTTACAGGGCTCTACTGCTGGTTGAGATCAAAGAAAGCAGACAGGTGCAGAGTTACATTATGTCATGCAGAGCCACACGGTGCGCAGACATAATATCGAGTCGAAAATATCGATTGGACATAATATTGAGTTGTAAATATAGACTGGACAAAATATCGACAGGACAGAATATAGATAACCAAAATATCGTTTTTAAGGTAAGTGATGTAATATCGACTGTTAAAAATATCGAAAGTTAAAATATCGAAGTATATAATATAGATAGTTAAAAATATCGATTTTTTAATAATATCTATTTTTTTATAGTGTATTTTTAGGTTATAATATGTGTGAAAAGTGTGTATTTATGTTATAATTAATTTTAATTAATGAATTTTGTTTTTATAATTATTGCGTAATTTAATTCTGTAGCGGGTTGAGGGTTTATAGGGGAATAGGGTGGGAAGTAATTTAATTATAATTAATTAAATTTGTAAATTTATTTATTGATAGTAATTTTTAATTAATTGTTAATTAATGTATATTTGTTAATTAATTACATTTTAATTGGTAAATAATTTTAATTAATTGATTAATTGGTAATTATGTACATTTTACTAATTTATTTTCTATAGCGGGTTGTGGGTTTATAGGGGAATAGGGTGGGAAGTAATTTATTAATAATTAATTAAATAGTTAAATTTATTTAAATTTATTTAATTGGAAATAATTGTTAAATAATTTTTAATTATTAAATAATTAATTGTTAATTTTTAATTAATTGGTATTGATAGGTGATCAATTGAAATAATTATTGTTAATTAGTAATTTTAATATATTAATTATTATATTATATAAAATGTTTAATTCTTTTTAATTAATTATTAATAGATATTCATTTTTAAATTTTTAAATAATATATGAAGTATTTACTTTCCATAATGTTGTATTCTCTGGAGTGGGAATAGTAATTTTAACCCCTACGCTATCCAACGCTTTCCCTACTGTTGCACTCTTTGGAGTGGGAATAGTAATTTTAATCCCTATGCTATCCAACGCTTTCCCTACTGTTGCACTCTTTGGAGTGGGAATAATAATTTTAACCCCTACGCTATCGAACGCTTTCCCTACTATTGCACCCACTGGAGTGGGAATAGTAATTTTTACCCCTACGCTATCCAACGCTTTCCCTACTGTTGCACTCTTTGGAGTGGGAAAAGTAATTTAACCCCTACTCTATTCAACGCTTTCCCTACTGTTGCACCCACTGGAGTGGTAATAGTAATTTTAACCCCTACGCTATCCAATGCTTTCCCTACTGTTGCACCCACTGGAGTGGGAATAGTAATTTTAACCCCTACGCTATCCATCGCTTTCCCTACTGTTGCACCCACTGGAGTGGGAATAGTAATTTTTACCCGTACGCTATCCAATGCTTTCCCTACTGTTGCACTCTTTGGAGTGGGAATAGTAATTTTTACCCTTATGCTATCCAACGCTTTCCCTACTGTTGCACTCTTTGGAGTGGGAATAGTAATTTTTACCCTTACGCTATCCAACGCTTTCCCTACGGTTGCACCCACTGGAGTGGGAATAGTAATTTCTACCCCTACGCTATCCAACGCTTTCCCAACTGTTGCACCCACTGGAGTGGGAATAGTAAATTGTACCTCTACGCTATCCAACGCTTTCCCTACTGTTGCACCCACTGGAGTGGGAATAGTAATTTTAACCCCTCCGCTATCCAACGCTTTCCCTACGCTTGCACTCTTTGGAGTGGGAATAGTAATTTTTACACTTTTGTTATTGTACGTTAATAATATTGGCTATTATTTAATTATATTTTGTTACTATATATATATATATACATATATGTTTTAACAAATATGAATTACAATTTTTTTTTAACTTTCATTAATTATTTAATTATTATAAGTTTATTTAAGTATTTTGAAGTATATTTTAGTAATTAATTTTTAATATTAATTTAATTTAACTTTGTTTTTAGTAAAGTCGATATTTTTAAAAACTATATTTTAGTAAACAATATTTTTAACTCGATAATTTTGTACTTACCTGTTTGTAGATAGAAACTCGATATTTTGTCTGTCGATATTTTTTCAACGATATTCTTGATGGTCGATATTCTGTCCCTCGATATTATGTCAGTTATCCGTGCCACACAGCAAGGCAACTTGCTACATGATGGTACATGAAAGAAGAAGTTCAGAAATGTGCCACATCTATTAAGAAATGTGGCACTTCTGCTGTCTCCTAGTGCTGGTGCACAGTGTGCTGCCCATGGCCAACGTATGCACCCTTTCGCCATGATGAAAGGGTGCCTGTCTTGCAGACAGGATTGTTTTTGTGCTGGAATGGATAACTTCCTGCACAAAAATAATGATAAGAGGCAAATTCCATTTCTATGTGTGTTGCAGTATGCATCACAAACAGAAATCAAGTAGAAAGGAGAAATATAGGTATTTCTCCTTGTTATGCACCTTTCAGGTAGAAGCACCATTTTAGCATAAACGCAGGCTGACAAATTTTTCTACACCTGGATTTGGGTAAAAATACAAGAGTGGATGCACAGGCATGCCCATGCTCCACCCATGTAAGACATACCATTTGCTAACCCCACCAAGCCATCCAAATCAACTGTGAGTGGTTTTAGTAAATGTCAAAATAGATTTGCGTTGGGGCTATGTCACAAAAAGGCTCCACCCCTACATAAAAGCTTAGTAAGTTTGAGCCTAATAGTGTATGGTCATGTTGGATTATTTCTATTTAATTAGCAACTGCGCTGACAATCCTTCGATTTATATAATCTGCTCTATCCAGAAGACTATATAGATGCAACATAACAGACCCTTCAAACTTATAGAAGAGAAATTATCTGATCAATAAACCACAATCATATTCCTTGATATGCTCTATAATTTATAACTAGACTGTTTGCTAAGTTCATTCCACTTTACTAAATGTCATATGATGTACTCTTTCAGGAAATGTATTTTTTTTAAATGTCATATGATGTACTCTATTAGGACATGTATAATTATAAAGTACAAATGTTTCCCCTTAGAAGTTCATAGGTATGCTCTGTAGTTTGTTTAAAGGACTCATCTGACTAACTGTCGCAATGATTGTGCTATAGAATTGGGAAGTGGTCTGATACCCAATTGGGTCATGTTCGCTCTATATAAAATCTTGAATAAATAAATAAATAAATAGGTAGACGTGTATGATGAAGAATGCCACGAAAAGTTGTGGGTGAGGTATCTACTCCAAAATCTTTTTGATTCTGGTCATAGGAACATACACATCTAAAAACCAGTCCTGGTTGTCTTTGTGTGTTTAGTGCTCAGCCTAATAGTATCAGCCCAGAAAGCTTATACCTGTAACAGGAATTTCAGAGGACAGGTCAACCACTGTTTTTGAAAAAATCCAAACCTCAACTTGAGCAGGGGACGAAATTGATATATTAATGAAGCTTAGATACAATTCAATAAACAGGGGAGCAGAGAGATAGTCATGCAGAAATCAGCAAAACATTGAGCTCTTCTTTGTATAATTATAACTGGTGTAGTGAAGAGACATACCTCAGGGTGACCCATCCTTTGTTAGATGCTTTCTTCCTAGTCCCACACTATCCTTTTCAGCCAATCCACTTACACAGATTACAAAACCAATGGGTTTGCACCATTATCAAGACCTTTTCAACAGTTATACAGGACTCCTTTCTTGCATTGTTTGCCAAAAACATTGCCACCTTCACATATTGGTAAACTGCAACAAACTATGCGAAGATGTGGCATACTTAGTATCACAAATTTGCACACCATAAAGGAAAATCTGTCTGCAACAGCCAATGCCCGAATGCACCCAGCGGCCAGCCACTTAGGGCTAGATTTACGACCATTCCATTTAGCGAATTGCAATGTTTTGCAACTCATAATTTGTAAACCGCAAAATGGATTGAACAACAGTGTCTCATACAGGGTTTGGGATTCCTAATGAAGTCGCTAAAGACCCACATCATTAATATTAAAGAGGTATTTCACAATTTGCGGCCCTTTAGAAATCTCACATATCACAGGGATGGTGGATACTGGGGATAGCAGACCACCATGTCTGTGTTTGCTATTTTAAATAAATCAACTTTTTTTTCAAATGCAGCCTGTTTTCCTTAAACTAAAATAGGATGCATTTAAAAGATAAAAAAGGAAAAGGCCTGCTGCTAAAAATATTTTCACATAAATTCACAAAGGGGACGGGGTTCCCAGAGGACCCCTTCCCATTTGAGACTGGCTTACCACCTTCTTGAAGTAGGTGGTAACCACAATTGTTTTGCAACCGGGTTTGCGGTTGCAAAACAATTGTACATACCAGTGTGACTCACTATTAGGAAGGGACGCCCTTGGCACGTCACTTTCTAATAGCAACTCGAAAACCCTGTTTTGCAAGTCGGCAATAGGTTGAAAACTTGCAAAATACGGTTGGTGCATACCACACCCTTTTTAGTGGTGGTAAACGGGCCGATTTCCCGTTTGCATCCGCTAAAAAGGATCGTACATCTGGTCCTTAGCCTCTTTGGCCACTCAAACATTACCATTAATCTATTCTGATGAGTCATTATTCCTATGTTTCTTCTCTGAATACAAATTTGTGTCCTGATTTAAAGTTTGGTGGAAGGGTTACTCTGTCAAAAACATAACAAATATCCGGTCCGCTCCTTAGGACATAATACACCTACAATTAGGTAGACAGGAAATACGTCACGTTTGCAACAAGTAACCCGTCTGCCAATTTGCAAATCAGGCCTTTATTAACAAAATGATTGCAAGCCTTAGTAATGGAAATTTGAACTATCCCACAAACTTCAAATATGTGCTCTCCAACTTTCATGCCACATTTCCAACTGCACCTAATGTCCAGTTTATCAACAAGCAGGAAAACATACCATTAGAGAGGCTGTGAAAAATAGAGCATCTATTAATTATTGACCATAAAAAACGTATAACTTTTTTTCTCAATGAAAATCTTGCTGTCTGAGGACTATCGGCCGGATTCATCAAGCTTAATTGCGCTCGCAAAGGGCCAGATTCTGAGAACCTGGCCCTTTGCGAGTGCAATTTTTGCATTTGGGATTCATCATCCCAAATGCAAAATTCGCTAAAGAATTCGCACATTTGCGAGGAATTGCTTTTAAGGAATCTCTATTTGAGATTCCTTAAATGCAATTCATGAACCATTTTAAAACTGCAAAATCGCAATTTTGGGCCGCTATTTACCGCGAGGTCAAACCTCGTGGTAAATAGCAAAAAAGAAACTTAGAAAAATGCATGTTACACACACATATGTCCTTTGGACATGTGTGTGCGCAACACCAATGTAGAGGCCCATAGGAATGAATGGGGAGTTATTCCTTATTTGCGATTAGCAATTTGCTAATCGCAAATAAGGAATGTGTAGGAATCGCAATTTATTTAGCGATTCCTACATGAATCCAGTTTTGAAAGTCCTTAATAGCGATTCCTTAATAATTGCTATTAAGGACTCGCAAAATGCGACTATGATGAATCTAGCTGTAACTCCCCATTCATTCCTATGGGCCTCAGGCCCATAGGAATGAATGGGGAGTTATTCCGTATGATTAGCAATTTGCTAATCGCAAATAAGGAATGTGTAGGAATCGCAATTTATTTAGCGATTCCTACATGAATCCCGTTTTGCAAGTCCTTAATAGCGATTCCTTAATAATCGCTATTAAGGACTCGCGAAAGGGGACTATGATGAATCTAGCTGTTACGACCCTATTTTTGGTGACCTAACCTCTCCAACATGACTGTGTTGTATAAATAGCAGGTGGACTAGCGTATCTTTTCAATAAAGTCATTATCGAATCCATTTCCATCCCTTTAAACCATGTCAACTGTTCAATGGAGCTGAACCTCTACTGCTAGAAAATGTAGAGCCCAAACAAAAGCATTTTAAGCTGTATTTTATCCTACAGCCCCCGTTTACTCATCTTGGAAACTTTGTTGGAAAAAAGGAACGAGGCTATGGAAAGACGAGCCTCAGGGCAATAGGCCTCATGTTTGTTGCCTTCAGCATAGCCCTCAAATGACCTTTTCCAGCTGGTCTCCTCACACAGATTACAAAACTAATGGGTTTGCACCATCATCAGGACCTTCCTAACAGTCACATAGGGCTCCTTTTGATAGAACCATCTGAGGAATGCCTGCCTCTAATGAGTCTTTAGGCTTCTACCACCTTGGTCACACCTCCCTGGAATGTCCTTTCTTCAACACATTTTTTTCGGCTAATAGATTAGGACGCTCATACTTTGCACTCATGCTTTCTTTGCTTGTCATTGTGTCCTCCCATACTTACCCCATTAGGCATTATATTCTTCTAAGGTTTTCTATTAAATGGTATCCATATTCTTTGCCATCACACATGCTGGTATGGCCACTGACTGCTCTGTGGCATCTTATTTATACTGCTTGATACTTCACGCATCGCATTCCAATGATTCACGCTCTGGGCGTACAGGTCGTACCGGTCATCGGGTGTTACCCCGGAAGGCTGGAAGGATGGGGCTTCTTTTGCAGCAGTGGAGGTTGGGTTTGTTCCTGGGGGCCAGTTTTGCCCCAGTAAGAAAAGTATCAGTGCTTCACACTTGCGCCCCATCTGCCCAGGGGCTGATCCAACAGAATGGCCAGGGCTGCTTTGAGTTCCCAATCCAGCCCTGGGCACAGTCACATCCATGACAAGTCTAGTTTCGCTGACTGCCCGTTTCTCACACTAACGCCTCTCTGGGTATGCTGTCACCTATCTCCTTGATAAGAGGGCCCTGAGAGTGTCACCACTCCCCAGCTGACCTCTATCACCTGGGAACAATACAAGCTTTGGGAACTGATATGTCACACTCATAATGTTGATGGCCAGTCTCCCTCTTCATTCAGTAATGAAAGTTTCTTACAGTGACAAAGTAAGTGTAAAGTAACTGTGTTCACTTTAGTTTAGTTTTGTTTATGTAGTGCATACATGAGGGGAAGAAAGGTTCAACACCCATTACAGTCAGTATTCACAGCATATTATAGCTACCTAAAAAATTATAACAGTAGGCAGTGTTGTACAGATTAAACAGCCAATGCAGAAAATTAAGGGTACCAGGCCGGATCCTGGTCTGGTAGCTATTATATGTTTTGTTATGTTATGTTATTGTGTGATTTGTATAGCGCTCAGCTACTCCGAGGAGTGTCCCGGCGCTTCTACCCTGATGCCAAGCAGGGAAGGCGGAGGATAACCGGATCTACTGAATGAAAAGCCAGGACTTAAGATCTTTCCAAAAAGCTAATAAGGTGACAGTCTTTCTCAGAGTGACAGGCAAGGAATTCCACAATTGTGGTGCCAGGCGTCTAAAAGAACGACCTCCAATACGGGCTCGCTGAATACCAGGAATGGCAGCCAAGGCTAGCAAAGCTGACCTTAGTGATCTAGATGGCTGGTAAAAGGTCAGCCGCTTACTGATGTATTTCGCGCCAGTTCCGTGGAGGGCTTTGAAAGCCAGCGTAAGCGTCTTGAAAACAATACGTTTCCGAATAGGAAGCCAGTGAAGAGTTTTCAGAAGTTCTTAAGCGCTAGATCTACGATCTCCGATGAAGACCAGAGATGGCGCGCGCAGTAGAATGTTGGACTGTTTGGAGACGCAATAGAAGTTACCCCAGGAGTCCAAGATATAACACGTTCGCATAGTCCAAACGTGAACCTATTAAAGCCTGCACAATGATTTTTCTATGGCCAAGGGACAGCAACGGAAGAAATTTCCTGAGCATTTTGAGAATGCCAAAGCATTTACCAACTAAGCCAAGAATCTGGGGCTTCAGAGTGAGACCGTTGTCAATTAACACTCCAAAATTCTTGGCCGAGGTAGAAGCGGCGGAAGGAGGAAACATGGCCACCAAGCCTTCCACCTCGGGTCCGAAAGACAGCCAAAAAAGAGCACCTCGGATTTGTCCGAGTTGCACTTGAGGCTGTTAAGCTGGAACCATTTGAACACAGCCTCAAGGCAGCCTTTAATGCTCTCTCCATCGAAGTCAGCACCCTTCTTGCAAGAGAAGAGGAGCTAGGTGTCGTCCGCATAAGAAACGATCTGGGCACCATAGGACTACTAATACAAAGCTCCCCCTTCTGGGGAGAGAGCACCTCTGAGCACAACAAGGGGGGACCAACAGGTCTTATTCCATAACACGTAGATTGATCAAAAGTTCATGCGACAGCGACAAAATTATTCTTCCATCTTTCAAGATTTATTTGGTTGGTATTCAGTGCATACTTTCAATTTAGATCATTGAATTAACTGAGTTCATAGAATGTCTTTGTCATTGACATGTTGAAACAAATAAATCACACATCCCAATGCATTTCGGGCTCCGCCCTTTGTCAGGGGATTACTATCAGCGTGACTACGCTCAAACTCCGCGGAGTTCCGGAGTTGATCTTTTCCCGCTCGGAACTCCGCGGAGTTTGAGCATAGTCACGCTGATAGTAATCCCCTGACGAAGGGCGGAGCCCGAAATGCATCGGGATGTGTGATTTATTTGTTTCAACATGTCAATGACAAAGACATTCTATGAACTCAGTTAATTCAATGATCTAAATTGAAAGTATGCACTGAATACCAACCAAATAAATCTTGAAAGATGGAAGAATAATTTTGTCGCTGTCGCATGAACTTTTGATCAATCTACGTGTTATGGAATAAGAGAAGACCTGTTGGTCCCCCCTTGTTGTACTCAGAGGTGCTCTCTCCCCAGAAGGGGGAGCTTTGTATTAGTTCCTTTGGATGTTTCACTGCCAGGCCAGACAGTGATTATCTCTTGGCAGCACACTACACTCCTTTACAACCCTTTACCTTTGGACAATCAGCTGTGCGAGTTCCCTCCCACTTCAGTTATCACTATATGACTACGCCAGTGCCGCCAAGGGGGTCATAAAGATGTAGAGTAGGGCTCAATTATAGAGTCAGATCAAGGAACCAGGCTGGCCCCTGTGCAATAGGCTGAATTTGTCCAAGTGTAAATTGCCAACACCGGGACACATGTATCAGCACCAGCACATCGGCTGCTTTCTGTTGGTAGCAGTAACCTGAAGGTGGTGAGAGGACTTTCTTAATTCCACTTCCAGCTGGGATCAAAGCAAAAGCTTCACTTAAAGGGCTTCAGCCTCCTTTTTTCGAGTATCATCCTAACTGGTAGCTATTGAGAGCCAATGTAATGAGGGAAATAAAGGAACACAGCTTGTTATGACTATACAAGTGCTTTAGAGAACTATCAATCAATCAATCATTTGTAAAGCGCACTACATACCAGCGAGGGTCTCAAGGCGCTGGGGGGGGGGGGCGCTACTGATCAAACAGCTAGGTCTTGAGTATCCTCCTGAAGGTCAGCAGGTCTTGGGTCTGTTGTAGGCTCAGTGGGAGTGTGTTCCATGTCTTGGCGGCGAGATGGGAGAAGGATCTCCCACCGGTGATTGTTCTTCGGATGCACGGGACGGTGGCGAGTGAGAGGTCGGCAGAGCGTAGCTGGCGGTTGGGGATGTAGAAGGAGAGCCGTCTGTTGAGGTAGGCTGGGCCAGTCTTGTGGAGTGCCTTTTGTGCATGGGTGAGGAGCTTGAAGGATATCCTCTTGTTGACGGGGAGCCAGTGCATGTTTCTCAGGTGGGGGGTGATGTGGCCGATGCATGGTACATCGAGGACCAGTCGTGCCGAGGCATTTTGGATGCGTTGTAGTCGTTTGATGAGCTTGGTCGGGGCTCCTGCGTAGAGGGTGTTTCAATAGTTGAGTCTGCTGCTGACGAGGCCCTGGGTGAGAGTCTTTCGTGTATCTGTTGGGATCCATCTGTAGATCTTGCGGAGGGTGTTGAAGCTAGAGGAGGAGAAGGCGTTGACTTGCTTGGTCATTGAGAGCGTTGAGTCGAGGATGATTCCCAGGTTGCGTGTGTGGTCAGTGGGTGTCAGTGCTGCCCCTAGTGCCGTCGGTCACCAGGAGTCGTCCCAGGCTGAAGGGTTAGAGCCGAGGATGAGGACCCCCGTCTTGTCAGAGTACAGCTTCAGACAGCTGGTCTTCATCCAGTCGGCGACAGCCTTTATTTCTTCATGGAGGTTGGGTTTGGCTGTGATGGGGTCCTTGGTGAGGGTGTGGATCAGCTGAGTGTCGTCGGCGTAGGAGATTATGTTGAGGTTGTGCTGTTGGGCTACGTGTGCGAGCAGGCCATGTAAACCTTGAACAGCGGTGGGCTGAGGGAGGATCCCTCGGGTACGCCACAGATGACCTCGGAGGCTTTGGAACGGAATGGGGGAGGTGGACACTCTGGGTTCTGCCGGAGAGGAAGGAGGTGGTCCAATCCAGAGTATCGGATCCCTGCAGAGTGGAGGTGTGCACGTAGTGTGTGATGGCAGACAGTGTCGAAGGCGGCAGAGAGGTCTAGGAGGATGAGTGCTGCGATCTCACCCTTGTCCAGCAGGGTACAGATGTCATCAGTGGCTGCAATGAGGGCAGTCCCGGTGCTGTGGTTGCTGCAGAACCCTGACTGGGAAGAGTCCAGGATTCTGTTTTCTTCGAGGTATCAGGTTAGCTGTCTGTTGACGGTTTTCTCGATGACCTTGGCCAGGAAGGGCAGCAGAGAGATGGGCCAGAAGTTCCTGAGGTCTCTTGGGTCTGCTTTAGGTTTTTTGAGTAGGGCGTTGATCGCGGCGTGTTTCCAGTTCTCTGCGAAGGTTACGGTCTCGAGGGAGAGATTGATGACGTTGCGCAGGTGGGGTGCGATGGTGCTGCTTGCACTGTTGAAGACTAGGTAGGGGAATGGGTCCGACGGAGAGCCGGAGTGGATTGAGCGCATGGTCTTGATGGTGTCATCGATGCTCACGCTGGCCCAGGCTAGCAGGGGTTCATGGTCGATGGTGTTGAAGCTGTCGTGGATGTCTGCTATCTTGCGGTGGAAGAAGGTGGCGAGGGAGTCGCACAGGGGTTGTGACGGCAGGATGTCATTGGTGTTGGAGCTGGGGTTGTAGAGTTCCTTCACGATGTTGAAGAGCTCCTTGCTATTGTGTGCATTGTTGTCGAGGCGATCTTTGAAGAAGGTCCTCTTGGCCGCACTGATTAGGTGGTGGTGGTTGCGGATGGCCTCCTTTTGTACTGCGTGGCTGTCCAGTGTTTGTTCACTGTGCCATTTTTTCTCTAGTCTCCGGCAGGCTTGCTTGGAGGCTAGGAGTTCTGTGGTGAAACAGCTGTCACTCTTGCTAGTGTCTCAGTGGGGGGGTTTCTTCAGCGGAGCGATGGTGTTGGCGCAGTCCTCGATCCAGCGTCTGAGGCTGTGGGCAGCAACGTCGGTGTTGGAGGGTTCAGTGGGTGAGCTGAGAGCAAGGTTTGCGTGTAGTTGCTCTTCGTGATTTTGCTCCAGCAGCGGCAGGGGATCTGTTGGGTGCGGTGGGTTTCTGGAAGGCAAAGTGGATGCAGCGGTGGTCGGTCCAGAGGAGTTCGGTGGTGTGGCTGATGGAGACATACGGGCTTGTGGTCGGTCCAGAGGATTTTGGTGGTGTGGCTGATGGAGACATACGGGCTTGGGGAGAAGACTGGGTTGAGCGTGTGGCCGGCGGAGTGGGTGGGTGTTGTGACGAGTTGCTTCAGTCCGAGATTGGCAAGGTTATCGATCAGGGTTGTGGAGTTGTTGTCGTTGTTGTTCTCAGGATGAAAGTTCAGGTCTCCGAGGAGGATATAGTCGGTGGAGGTCAGGGTGTGGTGGCTGATCAAGTCGGCGATGGAGTCGCTGAACTGGGGGCGGGGTCCAGGGGACTGTAGACAAGGGTGCCTCTCAGGGTGGAATTAGGGTCTGTGTGGATCTGAAAATGCATGTGTTCAGCGGTGCTGAGCGAGTTGTCGGTGCTAGTCGAGAACCTGATGCTGTTCGTGTGGACGATGGCGATTCCTCCTCTGACTCCGTTGGTGCGGTCTGTGCAGGTGATCTTGTAGCCGTCTGGGATGGCTATGGCAATGTTGGGTGCGGAAGAGTCATTAAACAAGGTCTTTGTCAGGAAGGTGACGTCGGGGGATGTTGTGTCGAGCAGGTCCCAGAGCTCGACGGCATGCTTGCGTGCGGAGCGGGTGTTCAGTAGTATGCATCGGAGGTGGTTGGGGTCTTTCTTGGCGGGTGGTTCATCAACTCTGAGGCTGGTGTAGCTGCAGTTCCTGCAGGTGAAGGGGCCGTGTGTGCGTTTTAGGGCGACCTTGAAGCAGGTGTGACTCCGTCCAGAGTTGAGAGTGTGCAGAGTGCTGCTGTCGTATTGGCGGCGGTCATCGAGGCGGGTGCCAGGGGTTCTGGCTCTAGGCGCGGTCCAGGCATGGACGGGCGCAGCCGGCTTGCCTTAGGCACACCTTCTGCGCGCCAGGGGTGCGGTCACGCAACAGCTGGCATATATGGGGAGGTGGGAGGGAGGAGCAGCTGGGAGGCGGGGGCAGCGAATGGGCAGTGGGCGGTCAGGGGGGTGGGGCCGCAGGGGACACAGCGGCGAGGCCGGTGAGGGACAACAAAGGTAACAGAGAGAAGGCAGAGAAGGCAGAGAAGGCAAAAGGGCACAAAAAAACGAGTGGAACAGAAGGCAAAAGGGGCACAGAAACAAGGGAAAAACGAGTGGTACAGAGGGCAGAAGGTCACAAAAAACAAGTGGAACAGAGGGCAGAAAGGCACAAAAAACGAGAAAAATTGAGTGGAACAGACGGCAGAAAGGCACAAAAAACGAGGGGAAAACAAGTGGCACAGAGGGCAGAAGGGCACAAAAAAACAAGTATAACAGAGGGCACAAGGGCACAAAAAAGAGGGAAAAACGAGTGGAATAGAGCGCGGAAAGGCACAAAAAACGAGGTAAAAATGAGTGGAACAGAGGGCAGAAAGGCACAAAAAACGAGGGAAAAATGAGTGGCACAGAGGGCAAAAGGGCACAAAAAACTAGTGGAACAGAGGGCACAAGGGCACAAAAAACGAGGAAAAAACGAGTGGAACAGAGGGAAGAAAGGCACAAAAAAATAGGGACAAACGAGTGTGGCAGAACGGGCACAGTGGCACGGGCAGCGTGGGGAACAGAAGGGAAAACCGGGCAGAGACATGGGGGCAGAGATAGCACGGGGACAGCGAGGGGAACAGAGGGAAGAAAAAGGGGCACAGACCATGTACAGGCAGCGGGGGAAGACAGACAACAGCAGTCACAGACACAGCAATAAAAATACAGGCAATACAATAAAAGCAATAAAGAGGAGGGTGAACAAACCTACCTTCGGCCTACCACTGGCCACCAGGGATGAGGCACAGGTTGCATCCTGCGGTTGGTGGAGGGCCTCGAACTTCCTCAGCAGTGGCAGCTGGGGCAGGGAGACACAGGTGTGCGGAGGTGGAGTGACCTATCTGGTGGGGTCAAGGGTCGCTCTCCTCACCGTGCAGCGGATGGCCTATATGGGGAGGTGGGAGGGAGGAGCAGCTGGGGGCAGCAAATGGGCAGTCATCAGGGGGCGAGGCTGCAGGGGGCACAGCGGCGGGGGGAAAACGAGTGGAACAGAGGGCAGAAAGGCACAAAAAACAAGGGAAAAATGAGTGCACAGAGAGCAGAAAGGCACAAAAAATGAGGGAAAAACAGGGGAACAGAGGGCAGAACGGGCAGAGAGGCACAAGGGCATTGAGGGGAATAGAAGGGAAAACCGGGCAGAGACATAGGGGCAGCGAGGGGTACAGAAGGAAAGACCGGGCAGAGAGAGCACTGGGACAGCAAGGGGAATAGAGGGAAGAAAAAGGGGCACGAACCACGTACAGGCAGCAGGGGAAGACAGACAACAGCATACACAGCAATAAAAATACAGGCAAAACAATAAAAGCAATAAAGTAGAGGATAACCAAACCTACCTACGGCCTACCACTGGCCACCAGGGATGAGGCGCAGGTGGCAGCCAGCGGGTGGTGGAGGGCCTCAAACGTCCTCAGCAACGACAGCTGGGGCAGGGTGGCACAGGCGGTGCTGTGCGGAGGGGGAGCGACCTACCTGGTGAGGCCAAGGGTCGCTCCCCCTCCGAGGTTGTTCAAACCCCCATATAAAAGATAGACATGCACAGTAAGCATATCAGATGAATCTGTCTGTATCAGTAATTACACTAAAAGCGGCACTTACTCTTTTTTATTTAATTTCTTTTATAGTATCACTCATCCCAATGTAAGGTGTCAGAACGCATTCCATCACTTACAGATGCACACATTATACAGAGACAACAAATCATACAAGTGTGTTATTCAATGATCAGGCAATGTTATATAAGACAATGAAGGTTACAAGGTGTAGGAGTCACATATCGTCTGGACTGGTATGTTAAAAATGCATGATCTGAAGAAAAGAAAGTCAGGATTTTAAAAGTAATGCAGTGGGTGGTTTCTCTGCGGATAAGACTTTACTTCTGCCCATAGAAACGTTTGCATGCTGCTCCATAATTCTGACTCATAGCGTACTGTCCTATATTACAAGGATTGCAAATCATGAACTGCAAATAACAAAAGGATCTCTGTACTAAACTCAATAGCCTCATGAGCAATCTACATACATAAAATACAAATCGGTGATCTGCACGTCACAGGAAGTGCTCTGCAGCAGGCGCATTAACTGGCTATGCCACTTCATGAAATACAACTCTGGGCCACATGTACGACCGTTTTTGCATGCGAAGAAGCTCTTTTTTATGCGCACGGTTACACTGCATTCTGTGATATCTGCTGATGCTTTCGAGCGTTTAAACCGTCTCACTGCTTGTTTTGGATTTGCTGACCAGACTCTTTTGATACAGTATCAGTTTTCTTTGCAATTGTGTGTCTCTTTCAATTGTAGATTAATCATTGTGGCAAGAGCACCTGGATGACAGCGATGTCAGTTTCTATCTAATTACTGTTTGGAGTTCAGCGCTCACAGTGAATGTTATATTTACGTTGTATTGAGAAGATTTCTGCAAGAGCAAATAGCTCAAAACCTTCAATACAGAACTCGCAAACCAGGACTCAAACTACTTATATCCTGTGTGTTTGAAAAAATATTTTTATGCATCTATAGTGATTAGCAGTTTTATCTGTAGCAAAAGGCAATTAAATTTGAAACTGTGATTCTGTGTTTGAGGTCGTTCGATTCCATGAAATATTTTTGTAAAGCCTTTGAGTAGCACTGTGGAAGGGGCGGGGTGCGCCAATAAGACCAGACGACCAGCTGATGAGGGGTGTTACCCTGAAACTGCTCCCAGGATGCTTGTTTCCGGACCAGGGAAGACCTGACTTGGCAGTTTGAGCTGGAGTGTTCCCATGAGGCAGAGTGTCAAGATTAATTTGCATATAGCTGTGTCTGAACTGGGGTGGCAGAGTAAGCTAAAGAGCGATGAAGGATTCACCCCAGATCTGTGACTGGGGATGAGCGTCTGAAAAGTTTCAGCGTTCCGTCCATCATCTACTTGTGTGTGCTTTGTTTGTTCTACGTTGGCGGGGTATGCCCAGATATGGGTCCTTGCACACTTTGCCACTCGATTCAAGCTAGCCTGGCTGATGAGGAGTATTATCCCGAAACCAGTCCCAAGATGATTTGTTTCCGGCCCAGAGAAGACCTTGCTAGGCAGTTTGGTCTGGACTGTTGCCATGAGGCAAAGGGTCAAGACTGATTTGTATATAGCTGTGTCTGAACTGGGGTGGTGAAGTGAGCTAAGGAAAAGTGATGGATTCAACCCAGATCTGTGACTGGGGGTGAGCTTCTGAAAAGTTTCAGTGCTACGTCCATCACATGCTTGTGTTTGCCAATAAGAACAGAGGCACTGAAACAGAGGATGGGTTTAAAAAAATAATCCATGTAACTTTTTATAGGCCTGTATGGCCAGCTCCATTCAAAAAGTTGTATCCTCTTCCTCTAAAAATGTGGCCATTGTTATTGGCAATTTGTGGTGAATACTATATCCAATTTTGTGACCTAGACTGTGGGGAGTAGCAGATTTTTACCCCAATAGTCAGGGGAGATCTACAGGCAATGTCTGAATAGACTGACAACAATCAAGAATGTGGTACACCCAGGAAATTCACTCTAATGCGAGAGATGGTAATTTTGTCAGTTCAGTTACATAGATGAAGGACAACCTGTTTTCACGGCAGCAGGTCTCAGTCTTGGGGACAGCAGTCAAAATAAGGAACCATTTAAGTAAATTACTGTTCAGTGTTTAAACTATATTTATGATAGATATTCATACTATAATGAATACATAATATCAATATTATACCTAAGGAATTGAAAATGGTTGATAAATCAGAAACTGTCATTTAGGTTGCTACTCTTTTGAATGGTCCCTGCCTGCACTTGTGAATTTTTATGTTAAGTTTAGGATTAGGAATCCTTTTGACAGGGCAATAAGATCCAAGATAAGAGCTGAATGTCCCAGGCCAGTTGTGAGAAAATGCCCCAGTTTGAGTGGCTACCCCATTTTTGCTGAATTTTATTGCTGTTTTTTTAACATTTGAATAATGGAGTACCGCTGAAAACAACATCTGTATACGCTCTGACATCTTGCACATGACGAAATTGGGGTAATCTTTCATTTGCATACTCACACCCCAATAGGCCATAGTATGTTATCTGTTAATGACTCCCATGTAATGAAAAGTTGAAATGTCACCTTTGAACTGCAGCATTTAATGTCTTATCGACTAGTGGTAGAGAAAAGATGTCTTCAGGCCTACCAGTGTACTCTGGCTTCTGCAGTTTAAACCTGCAGCCCAACCTGTCAAAATCAACTGTTTGACAGGAGAAAAAATGCCTTTAAAATATTAACAAGTCACACCTATGTAGCCCTTGTAGGCCACACGGTCAGATATATGGTATTTAAAAGTGGGACATCTAGAATTTTAACGTTACAATGATCCTCCAGTTGAAAGCCCCCCAAAGCTATTTTCACTGCGAAAGGTGTTGACTCTGCTATGAGAAAACTAGAGTACAGATTAAATTATTAGTTGTGTTATCTCGTGTTTTGCATCAGCTAGAAAAATTATTCAACCCCTAGTTTCATGTTTATTAAAAATAGAGGTCAATGTATTTTAGAAAAAGTAACTTTTATCATTTTAATTTTCCCTTTCCGGAACCTTATGGAGGCTAGTTTTCATTAGCCATGACAGCAGCTGCCTACTAGTCCTTGATTATCAAAAGGTGTGAAAACTGCTCCAAGAGCAGAAACAACGACCCAGGAATGGGGAGGTATTTTTCTTCCCTTTGCAGGATGTTCAATTAGGGTGGACCCAGGAATTTAATTAACTTGTAAAGGGCTTGTCCTTTCACAAGTATATGTAAGCTGAGACGTGGGAAAAGTAAACTTTTGTTCACCCAACCCAGCTGGCTCCAAGCCCAGTGGGAGGGAAGTAACTCCCCAGAACCAATTTTGAGTGACCACAAAGTATGGGCTACATATTTCTCACAACTCTCAGCAGCCAAACAGGCTCTGCACAAGGGAGAAATGGTTTCCCCATCTTGGGTTTTATGCATAAGGTGCACTGTGGGATGTTTGTTTGCAGTAGGGCAAACAGGAATTGCTGAAACATTATGTTGTGTTGTCGCTGGGATCTATTACCCAATTGGTTAGGCAAGAGTCAGGAGTCACTCCCACTCAATAGCTAGTGCCTACCATAAATGTGGCAACCCAAGGCAACTTCTTCAGAACACGTGTGGACCCATGGAAGAACAAAAGGAGGGCTGCAACTGCTGTTTGAAATCTGTGAGGAGACCTGAAAGGCTCAACCTCCTCCCACTTGTAGGCATGGCAAATACATTGACGCCAAGAGTCAATTTTTTGACCTCCTTTGTGGCTGCAGGAACACAGAAGGCTGCAAGAGGCCTTTTTCCTTAAGTGCCCTTCTGACCAGTTGCAACTGGACATAGACTGGACCCGGGTGATAGCACTTGTGGGAGTGCGTCCTGACTCCAAAGTGCTAGCCCTGAGGCCCTGGGACCTTTGCCTGAGTCTCACTGGACTTTTCCTATAATCTCTGAAAAGTGGTGGGATTTCGAACAATCATGGCTTCCAGCCACTGGAGGATGCAGCCCAACCATCCAAACTGATCCAGCTAAGGCCTGAATTTGCTGGGTTGAAGTAACAGAGTTTTTCCCGCTTGGAGCATCTCTGCAGCATCAAATCCAATTCTGCGAGCCTTTGTCGAGAAGGTATCTGGCCTTGCAACACTAATAGACAGATGCAGCCTAGAGCATTGCCCCACTGGAGGAATCTGAACATAGAAATCTTGATCAGGCGAAGGTGCAAATGTATTAACTGGATGACTTATCAGGGTGTGAAATTTGAACTTTTTCCACTCTGAACTTTTTCTGCCAAAACCTCCGGCTTCATCGGGACATTGTAACTTTGCCAGATAGCTCCATCAAACATGATTGAGCTGTACATCAAAATGAATTTTCTTTTCATTTTCAAAAAGAAAATTCCAAAGCGGGATTTTGTTTTCGAAAATGAAAAATCCAGGTTTTTTCTGACAGTGACAAGTGTGGAAAAACAGCTATATCTCTGCCTGTCTAAATTAGGCAGGCAGACATATAACTAAACTTCCCACAGCCCTTACCATCAGAGGTGTTTGACCATGGAAGAGGTGGAATAGTCTCCACCATCATCAAGCTATGGTCCACCTGCATTTACATTAGTTGGGTGGACTCTAGAAATTGCAACAGAGTTTTCCTCCTCCAAGATATAAAGCAGGCCCTAAGTCTTAATGTAAACTCTGTGACCCGTAATAAACCACATGGTGCATTACACCTACATTCCTTTGGTAGCAGTCAGCCTGAAATTATATCTAAACCCCCCAGTTACTAACAAACAGTGACTACTGATTGGGTCTTTACCATTTCTTGGCACTTTTTGCCTTACATTTTTAAATAAATATTATCTATGGTTCCCCTTATTGGATTTTTGTTGTTTTGGTGACCTTTCGCTTACCAAATTTTCTCCTACTTTTATAAATTGGAATGGGATTTTTGTTGTGTTTTATTTACATATTTTGGTACTCTTAAAAGCTTTACACTGTTTTTCCCTACGCTATGCCTGTCTGCTCCGTTACAATAGCCCCTAGGAGTTAACCTCAGATTAAAATTACTGAAATCTTTGCCTGGACCTTACAGATTAGTAATGTTATTACATCTGATGGACTATCATGCACCAAAATCAAAACTTCACTTTCTTATATCAAATATTGTGAACAATGGGGTCATAACCCCTATTCTAACCCCACAAATTGCCACTTTTGTAAGCAGAAGAGAAAAGGATCACATGACGAAGGTAGATAAATCCTGATCTTCATGACAGAACAAGATGTTAGATACCCTGAGTCCAATTACATAAAAGTTGTGCCTTGTGAAAACGGTAAAAACACTGGTGAATCCTTACCTTCAGAGATATTTTCTAATTGGGCCAGAGGGCAATCTGTTTTTGGGGATATGTAAATTCAAGTCTCACCTTTGAGAGATGTAAAGGACTTCTGACATGGTGTAGGAAATTAGTCCTTTTTCCATGGTCTCCACCACTTTCTGCCTGGCACATGATGTGATTTCGATTGGAAGCTTACTGGGTTCCTGCTAACCAGGTCCCCAGTGCCAGATCTCCTCCCCAAAACTGTACAAGTCCCTAGTAAATGGTTCCCCTAGTTCCTAGGGCCTGAGGCACTAAAGAGGGTCCCCCAAAGGCTGCAGCATGAATTGTGCCACCCTAACTGGCCCCTTACCAAACTCATGCAGGACTGCTATCGCAGGCTGCGTGTTTTGGTGCAGACCAGACTTAAAACACAACCTGATTTACACATGCTCATCTGCCTGGCCCCCTAACATTGCATGCAGTGTCCCCTACTACAAGCCTAATGGCCCTAAGGCAGGGTGCTTTGTCTTACATGTGAAGGCATAACTGCATGAGCAGATATGCCCCTGTGCTGGTCGTTTCCAATACTGCCAGTGCAAGTGGACAGGGAAGCCATATTAGAACAATTTCTGGACACTGGTAAAGATTAGTACCCCAGCTATAAGACAGCTTCACTGATAATAGGGATGTTTGGTATCAAACATCTCATATTGATAAACCCATACTGATTCCAGTGTTAGATTTACCAATACATGCACACAGAGGGCACCTTAGAAGTGCCCCTTGAAAACCTATCAGTCTATGTTGTGCTCACTGACTGGTTTCTGCCCGCCTGCCACCTGAGACACTGTTCTGATCTCCAAGAGTGAGAGACGTTTGCTCTCAGGAGGCTCTGAAGAAAAGACTGCCCGGGAAGAGGGTGTAACACTCCCTCCCACAGGATTGGGTTGACAAACTTCAAAGCTGGCAAGCTTAAAAGAGCTGCCACCTTTAAAGTGTGAATATGGCTCCTCTCATAGGAGAGGAAGCTGGCTCCTTATGTCCAGAGCTCCTTTGGAACCTGGAAAGGCAGTACAGTTAGCTAGACCGGTAAGCGTTCCACAACCAGGCTAGTACCACCCCTAAGGTGGGCTAAACGGAGGTGGACATGACTTTTCAGAAGTAGCCATCATTGTGATGGTATACTTAGGAATTCTGGGTCAGTTTTATGCCCACTGCAAACAGGAAGTGTCCTATAGGGGGTGTTCACCCCAAGGGTCAGTAGCCCATTTCCTACTACCCTACACTCCCCTACCACTCCTAAATTCTGTATTTAGAGGATTCCCTGGCACCAGAGGAGCAGTTCATGAAGACTTAAAAAGAGAGAGAACACCTAAGAGCCACCAAAGCAGAGAGGAGAGAAGGAGCAGTTGACCTGATGTATGCCACGCTGGCATTTCTGCATCACTTGTCGAAAAATGTGGCAAAGTTGGCTCATCCTGCAGCTGTTGACTCCAATAATGCCTGCCTTTGATAAAGAACCAAGACCTCCAGTGGGACAGTGGAACAGTTCCTTGCATCTCACAGCAGTTTTAAAACAAAGAACTCTGAGGCCTCTGGGACCTGCCAAAACCCGCCACTGGAAGCCACCATTGCACCCATTGCTCCAAGCTCCATTTGAAGTGAGCCAATGGTGTCATCAATGCCCCCCAGCACTCCAGAGCCCTTAGTGTATCATGGTTTCACTCCCTCATTGACCCTCTTACGTCGCCTGCAGCCTCTGCACATAGACCCCCTCAACTGGGACTGCTCGGGTAAGGAAATAGCCAATGTCTAGGACACCTCTGCACCCACTGACTTCAGGGGTTGCCGAGTTTGCAAGTTTATTTTGGTTTTAAAAGCCCCTACTCCAGGGTTCCTTGCCTTTTGCATTTTCCAGGCAACAATAAAAATATCAAGATAACTCCACAATTAATATTCTTTCTGGAGAGAGATTGGAGTTTTGTCTAGTTGAGGTTTTTACTGATCATAAAATAGCAGAGAGGGTTAATATGCCTTCCGCAATGAAAGTGTATCATGCAGATCACAAAGTACATATAATGTAAAGCGGGTTACTACTTTTCTAAGAGACATCAATTTGTTACTTTCAGTTTCCTGCACTCTGAATTGCTGTGTTACAGACCCCCGGCCACTGGTCTGTCAGCTGTGCATGAGCTAATAGATCTCATTTACGACCTCTCCAATACCCAAGCCAGGCTCATGGATCTGGGAGATTTTAATCTCTGGCTGAATGGACCTATGGATTCAGCTTATAAAGACTTGGTCCAGGCCTGTCGTAATATTCATCTGCAGCAGCTGGTGCTTTCTCAGACCCACCAAAAGGGTCATGCCTTAGACCTGATCTTTGCGTTTACTAGTCAGGTTGCTATTCGGGACATTGTCCTAAGTGTTGGACAGACCATGCTCTTATTCATTTCTCCCTCTCTCTTCCCGCTGTTGCATCCCCAAAGGGGTATCTCCGTGCTTTCGCTCTTACCAGAGGATCCTAATCAAAATTATACACTGTTAAGTGGCTGATATTTAGGGTGTTGAAAATAAATGGGTTTTTAGAGACTTCCTGAAGGACTGAAAATTAGTTGTTTGTTTCAGAGTGGGAGGGAGTGAGTTCCAAAGAATGGAGCCTTTGTAGGAGAGAGCTCGCTCTCCCTGTCTATCTCTCCTGACCCTTGGAACCTGAAGTAGCTACTGACTACTGGAACGCAGGGAGCGTCCTGGACTGTAGAGGTTGAATTTTTCATTCAGATATTTGGGGCCAGTACCAAACAAACACCTATGTATGGTGCAACAGATTTTAAATTTGACACGTTGCCTAACCGGCAACCAGTGAAGTTTGGCCAGAAGGGGACGTGAGGGAGTCCTAGGCTGGTCGTTGAGAACAAGTCTCGCCGCGGTATTCTGGACCACTTGTAGTCTATTTAGTTGTTCCTCATTGGCCGAGATGAACAGGCCATTACAGTAGTCAAGTCTACTGATCACTAGGGTCTGGACAAGTTTTTTCCTGTAGTTATCAGGCAAGAAAGGAAAAACACGACGTAAAAGTCCGATAACACGGAAACAGGATCCAGCAACTTGGCTTGTATGTTCTTTCAGCAATAATGCCTGATCTAACCGCACTCCAAGGTTTTTTACAGTCTGTTTCGGGCTAGGTGCTGGTCCAAGGTCCAAGGGCCACCATACTGGAGACCACAGGAGAGTGACCTCGGCAGGCAATGGTCCAGGCTCTTGAAATATTCGAGCCTGCCAACCCTCCTTTCAGAGGGCTTTACCCTGGGATGTAGCGTGGAGGAGAACTATGAGATCCTTAGCCGGCAAATCACAGATTCACTGTATCAAATGGCCCCTTTGCGGAAAACTAGGGACAGGACTAAGCTTGCCATGCCTTGGTACTCGCAAGATCTAGTCCAGCTGAAACTTCAGTGTAAGCGGGCGGAACGAACTTGGAGAAAGCAGTACCTTGAGTCTGACAAAGTCCTGTTTAAACAGACTCTGCTGGACTACAAAGCACAGCTTAAGTGTGCCAAAGCCAGGTTTCTAGAGGAGACGCTGCTGCAAGCAGCGAATAAATCCCAGACCCTATTTAAGATCGTCAAGGACCTCTCTCGCCCTGCTTGTGCCATCAACGACATTCCGGCTTCCAAAGCCTTATGTGATTCTATGGCACAAGCCTTCGAGGATAAGATTGCTACTATTCTGAGTAACCTCCGTGCCCCGGCCATTCCTTGTCCCCAGTCTTCGCCTGATCCCGCATTGATATCCATTTCGGGGTCATTGGAGGAAGATGGAAGGCAGGTACAGTTGAAAGCTTTCCTCTTCCCTCTTTTGAGGATTTCTGTTCCTTGGCCAACAGGGTGTCCTCAGGCTCCCCTCTGGACCCGCTACCTCACAAATTTTGAAAAATGTTCCAAGAAGAGCTTTTTCTACCTTTTCATGCCATCTGCTGCCAGTCCCTCAGTACCAGTCGAGTTCCTGATTGTTGGAAACTGGCCGTGGTTTCTCCTCTCCTGAAGAAGGCAACATTGGATCCCACCTGCATGGCGACCTTTAGGCCCATCTCGTTGCTTCCCTTTCCTATCAAGATCTTGGAGAAACTGGTCACCAAACATCTGTCCAGTTTCATGGAGATGAACATCTGTCTGGATGTGGCTCAGTTTGGCTTCAGGCCAGGTCATGGTACTGAGTCAGCACTGGTGGTAGTTTTGGATGACCTACGTTCGCGTGTCAACCTTGGTCGGGCAGCCTTTTTAGTGCTGCTCGATATGTCGGCCGCGTTCAATACAGTCAGCCACGTCATCCTGGTGAACAGACTGGAGGAAATCGGGGTGGCCGGCCTGGCCCGGGACTGGCTAGTCTCCTATCTCGGTGATAGACATCAGGTGGTAGCCCTGCCGCCCTACAGATCTGTCATCAAAAAAGTGGGACAGGGCGTGCCACAAGGGTCGGCCATCAGTCCTATTTTATTTAATTTGTATCTCCGCCCTCTGGTCAGGTTGATCATGTCCTTTGGTATAGCAGTCACCAACTACGCTGATGACACGCAGCTCATTTTCTCTTTTGAAGGTAGGGATGCAGTATCCCAGGAGACCGTCCACCGCTGTATGACAGCCACTGCGGAATGGCTTTGTCAAAACTCCCTGCAATTCAACAGCTCAAAAACCGAGGTACTGCATTGTTCTTTGGATCGTACCCCACGGCCTCTGCTGACGGATTTTTGGTTGTCTCCCTCCAAGGGTACTGCTATTCCGGCAGATTCTGTTCAGAATTTGGGTGTGATGTTTGGAGCTAATCTACAGCTGGATGTGTTTGTGAATAAAACAGTGGCCAACTGCATGATGTCGATTCACACATTACGCAAGATACTCCCTATGCTCCCGGTCCACGCCCGCCCAGAGGTAGTGCGTAGTATCATCTTAAGCAGGCTTGATTACTGCAATGCACTACTTCTGGGGGAGCCAGCCACTCTGGTGGGCAAACTGCAGCGAGTACAGAACATGGCTGCTAAGCTGGCTCTCTAACGGCTGCGCTCTGACTCTTCTTCTCTGGCGCTTTCTGATCTTCATTGGCTGCCAATTTACCAGCACATCCATTTCAAAGCAGCATGCTTGGTTTTAAGGGCCCTTCATGGGCAGGGGCCTGTTCCGCTGCCGAAGCTGTTCTCATGGTACATGCCGGCCAGAGCGCTACGTTTTTCATCAGCATGCCTGGTGGCAGTTCCCAAGATTGTGAGGACTCGGATGGGCGGGCGCACCTTCAGATTTACTGCGGCTAAACTGTGGAATGCTTTACCTTTTTCTCTTAGAATCATCGAGGATCTTCCCTCCTTCAAAAAAAGTTTAAAAACGTATCTCTTTCCTAGGACAGTGTAATTGCCTCGACAGCATAACATCACGTATGGTGTTCTAAGAGTCAAAGCTCCAGGATACCCTTTGGGTGACAGTACGCGCGGTACAAATAGGCGATACATACATACATTATAAGTTAAAATCCTAATATAGAACAGTGAAATATTAACTGTAATCAAAGAACTACATGCACACTGCAAAGTATAGATTAATGTTGCAAATGGTACATTTGGGTAGAAATTGATTCTTATTGCTAAAGAGAACCCCCGACTATGGTGTTCCGTTCTCAATTCTGAGTTTTGCTTCTCCAGACCAAGCACTCTTAAACTATACTGCCTGCCAGTATTGATGACATGTCACTCCTACACTTTGTATCCCTCTAGCCAATGTAACTGATTTGCACACATATGATTGATTGTCTCCGTGTAATGTGTGTGTTGCAAAGTGCTCTGACAGACTACTACCCTACACTCCCTAAATTAAATGGTCTTTTTGGAGACTTGATGAGCACTGTTAAAAGGTGATTTCTAAGGCATCCATGGTGGAGGTGGTCACAACCTCCACCAGGAATGGGGGAGCGTAAACAAACATTTTGGCACCAGGTGCCCCGAGCACTAAAGCTGATACTGCCTGCACCCGTCACCCCTAGGCAGTGGAGAAGAGGACCACAAGTGTACCCACGCCCCGAGCATCATGAGGCTTGAGCCCAACTGTTGGTTCAGCTCGACTGGACTCCTTGCCTGCAGCCTCTTTTTGCAGAGACCGATCTCCATAGAATAACAGTAGGCTTCCGATGCTGTTTTACACCTCTGCACCTGGCCACCACTGGTGGTGTACTGATGATGCTGCGTTGAACCTTGCCCACCACTCACCTTAACTCCTGGAGTTTGATCCCATAAGTAGCTCTACTATGCCTGTTTGCTTAATTTGTTCTTCCTTCCTTAGTATTACATAGCAGAACTTCAATATTGCACTGTCCGTTTTTTTAACTGAAAATAACTCATATTTTTACTAAAGTACTTACCTAAACGATGTTTCTCTGATGCCTAAACATACATGACGATACTTGGTACTTTCATAAATTGGTGTGGAGCTCCTTCTTAAGACATATGTGTCATGTATTGATAATTCAGTATATTTCCAGATGTCTTGCATTCCTCTTGGTTAAGACCAAGCTGCTTGACCACACTACCCTTAATAAAGCACCTCAGGATTGTTAGAGCAAGCCCCTATCCACTTATAAGGGGTCCCCTAGACTCTTTTCATAGTATATCAGATTATTGATGTGTCACATGAAGAGCCAGGTTCCTACATTGGTGGTGTAACGGTGGGCTACAAGACTTGACATTTGCTTTACCACTTGGTTAATAAGTGACTTTACTAACGAATCCAAAATTGTCTTCAGTTAAAAATATTTATCTGATTCCAGTTTTTTTCTAAAAAAAATTTAAATCACTATTATGGCCTTTGTGAGGGCCCTCTACAAAACTGTTTAGAATGTAAAAATTGGTAAAGCAGTTTGGCCTTTAGTAAGTACTTAGCATTTTTTGTAAGTTCTTAAAAAGTTATCAAGTACTTTAAAACCATGTCTGAGCCTGGACCTTTCCAGGAGTTCATTGTGGTATCCTATCCGAGCCTTAGGATGCCCCAACTTAAGGAGTTCTGTAAGGCATGGATACTTGCCATGGGACCAAGACTCACAAAAGCCCAACTGCAGCAGTTGCTGGTAGACGAGACAAGTCCTTACCATTGGGGAAGATGAAGAGGACCAAGAGGTGGATAAGGGTGACACTGACTCCACCGCTGCCCAGTCAGACAGCAACTCCACTGGGGGTACTCCTAGTAGTGTCCCAGAAGGGAGAGGCACTGTAGGTGAAGATCTTCAGAAACTGGCCAGGAGGATAACATTAGAAGCTAAAATCCTGGTCATTGAAAAGAAAAGAGATGAGATGGACCTAGCGCCCATCTCTGGTGGCAGCAAAATTATGAATAGGGAGAAGGATGAAGTTGTTCATTTTAAAATCCCCAAAGGGATAGTGCCCAGAGGGTGAGTATATCACCAAATAGTTTACAGCCTCTGAGATGGCCTGTAAAATGAGGCAGCTCAATAAAAAGTATTGGTGCTTTCTTCTTTGGCAGCTCTTCTCAAGAAAATCTAGGGATAGGCTGCTGACACAGATTGAGGCAGACACTGAGCCTTACAACCTCATGAAGGACCCACAACTGTGGGGTTTGCACTCACCCATGAGGAATACAGGATCAGGTCCAGGGAGACTCAAAAATCCCAAAGTCAGACCTGGGTAGATTTTGTAGACTCTTCGGTGAAAACACTAGGTGGCTGGTTAAAAGGTAACAATGTGCATGAATATTTTGGGAAACTGGGGTCTTGATGCAGTACCCTCCTTTACTTTTGCCTCGTTTTGGATGCAACTTTGATGGAGTGTAGTAGGTCCCTGCTAACCAGGCTCACAGGACCACTGTTTATTTCCTAAAACTATACCAAACAACTTGTCTTAATACATCCTCATTGATGCCAGTGTTGGATTTATTAATAGATGCACACAGGAGACACCTTCGAGGGTCCCCATATAACCTATCAAACACGGGTCTAGTCTCTGACTAGTATTAGCCACCGTGCCACCACCAGACAACTTTCTGATCTCATGGGGTGAGAGCCAGCGCTCTCAAAGGCAAGAAACAAAGCCTGCTCTGGGCAGAGGTGCTTCACATCTTCCCAAGCTGGAATGGCATTCCAGGGCAGAAAGCTTCAAAGGCAATGCCACCTTTGAAATGCAACCCAGACATCTACTGATCATAGACAATGCCAACCCCCCTGCCCTGCTCCATATTTGGTGGGAGGACAGGAGGGAAAATTAGATGGATTAGGACGAGTGCCCACATTCAACCAGGACCACCCCTAAGGAGGGGGGGGTGATATGGAAACTACTTTTCTAATAACTCCATCTTGAGATGGCAGGAATTAACCAATCAAATATGGGGTAGAGCTCATTCCCAAAGGTAGTGGTCACTAAGAGGGTGTAGGTCCCCTAAAGGTAAGTAGCCAATTGGCTACTCCCTGTCACTCCCTTTTAGCGTACCTTATTTAGTATTTAGGTGGCACCCCTGGACCCTGAAATTAGATTTGACAGATACAAAAAAGTCATGGACAAAGAAGAGCTGCTGAATTGAGAACGAAAGACCTGCTGCAAGATTTTGGGGCGAAACCTTGCCTGCTGCTCCCAGGACAAAGCCATCGAGGTGTGCTATCTTGTCCTGCAACTGTGAGATCTCCAGGAGCCCTGGAGCACCTCCAGCTCTTTGCCAATGACCTGAGAATTCCCTTGGGGTAGAGGAACTACTCCCCTTCGGGCACTGAACCCGCAAAGTCTGGTTTACCAACTTGCTGCTACCCTGCAACGCCGACACAGCTTCCAAGTAAAAAGAGGTACATCAGCTCCAGAGTATCAGATATATCTCGTACCAAGTGTGAAGACACCAGGACCTACCAGAGCTGTGTCGCACAAATGCCAGGGGCACTGGGTCCCCTGCAAACTACACCAAGGCGAAATGTCCAATCTAGAGTCTAACCCCTAGATTCATCAAAGTCCCGTTTTGCGAGTCCTTAATAGCGATTATTAAGGAATCGCTATTAAGGACTTGCAAAACGGATTCATGTAGGAATCGCTAAATAAATTGCGATTCCTACACATTCCTTATTTGCGATTAGCAAATTGCTAACTGCAAATAAGGAATAACTCCCCATTCATTCCTATGGGCCTAAAGGCCCATGGGAATGAATGGGGAGTTATTCCTTATTTGCAATTAGCAATTTGCTAATCGCAAATAAGGATGCGATTTCAAGGGTGCTAGGGGTGTCCAAAGGACACCCTGTAGCACCCCTGAAATGTAATCTACATTGGTGTTGCGCACACACATTTCCAAAGGACATGTGTGTGTGCAACATGCAACTTAGAAAAATGCATTTAAAAGCATTTTTCTAAGTTTTCGCTATTTACCACGAGGTTTGACCTCGCGGTAAATAGCGGCCCGAAATTGCGATTTCGCAATTTAAAAATGGTTAATGAATTGCATTTAAGGAATCTCAAATAGAGATTCCTTAAATGTAATTCCTTGCAATTTAGCGAATTCGCAATTACCGAATTTTGCATTTGGGATGATGAATCCCAAATGTAAAAATTGCGCTCGCAAAGGGCCAGATTCTCAGAATCTGGCCCTTTGCGAGCCGATTGTTAAATGATGAATCTACCTGTAAATGCCCAGGAAGAGAGCACCTGTTGAGGGATGTTGAGACCCCCTGAGACTCAATTTGTAAGTGTCCAGCTTTCCAAGAAACATGCCTGCAACCTACATGCCCCTGACCGCGAAGATATCTTGACACACGCTGCCCAACTGACCTATTTGTTCGGCACCCACACCTCACGGCCTGGGTACCATCAAACCAGCTGTGCTCCTATGATCCTGAGGCCCTTGCAACCTGCTCCCTCGAGTGGGACCCCTCGGACTTACCTTTAAGTCCCCTTGTGCAGTCTGTTTTCTGATGGCCCCCTTCTCCGTAGCGCACCTGCTGCCAACAACTTCAGCACCCTGCTCTGGGTCGAATCAAGGACACTCCCAACAATCTGCAGGTAGAACTTTGAACCTGGCCTTGATACTTACCTAAATAGTGAAAGTGAACCTCAAGATCCAATTGTATGATTTTATATGCATTTCCTTTTTTTCTCTCATAGACGTCTAAGGTGCGTAATTGTGCACAAGTGTTATTTTGTAAACTTTGAAAATCGATATCTTAAAAAGTACTTACCTTAGAATTAAGTTCTAGTCTGAAAAATTATATAAAAATTGATGGTATTTTTTCAAATAGGTCTAAGATTTATTCTTGAGTGTATGTGTCATGTATTGCCTCTGTGAGTACAAAAAAATGCTATCCAGTACCCTCTGATAGGCCTAACTGCTCACCCACACTACCACAAATAAAGGGCAAGTATTATCTAATTTTGCCTCTGTATACCAATCTGGGATTTACTGGACTCTCTGCACAGTCTACTTCCTTGTAGTGCACTAAATAGAGAGCTAGCTTCCTACGTGTTTGATGTGCATTATAATTTAATTATGAAAGAGCAATTGTGTTCGGGAGAAGTTAAATCAATACCTGGTAGACACAGGTCCACTTTCTCCTCAACCTAAAAGGTTAAAGTGGTGTTATATATTGGTTAAGCACTGGCACTATATTCTTGTAATCGGCTGCAATATTGATAATGCATCGCATTGCATTTGTTTATAGTCACAGCTCACCTCCCAATAATATAGTTTTTTTACAGACACAACAGCACATACACCTTCGGCAGGTATGGCGGTCAAATGCAAAAACCACAGTTGATGAACAGAATGCAGAACAATGTCATACATTCACCCCAGTACAGAGATCTGGGCCTAAATCCATCGTTTTTTTGCACTCCACACCACCCCAGTTCAGACATGGCCATATGCAAATCAGTCTGACCCTGTGCCTCATGGGCGGTTACATAAGTATGATATAACGTACTCGAGCGGAGTACGTTACCGCCAGAGCACATTACCATGAAACATACTGGTTGTGTGCGCACAAAATCTAATTAATAATGCCTGTGTCGCCTGTCAAGTCAGTGGCAAAACAGGTGGCCACCCAAAGGTCCTGTTAATTCCGCTTCAAGTGGATGCGTATTGATATTGTTGGTCCCATTGACCCTCCAACTGCATCACGAAACAGATTTACACTGTTAGTAGTGGATCGTGTTACCAGGTATTCTGAAGTGATTCACCTAAGGACTACTACTACTCCTGTAGTAGCTATGGCACTTATTGTTATGTTTGCCAGAGTGGGTTTTCCAAAAGAGTGAGTGTCAGACAGAGGTAAAAACTTCATGGCCAGCTGACTAAAACACATTTGGGCAGAATGTGGAGTGAGTTATAAGTTTACTATCCCATATCAGCCACAAATAAATTGTCTTTTTTGGGAGATTCAACAAGGCCATGAGAGGTGTGATTGGTAGACTCCCTGAAAACCTCAGAAGGAGATGGGATATCTTCCTTCCATGTCTGCTTTTTGTCTACAGGGAATTTCCACAAAGGGAAGTAGGGGCTTAACCCTTTGAGCTTCTGTTACATCATCCTATAAGGAGACATAGTGTCTTGTGAAGGAATGGCTGGGAAAGAGCCTAAACAGGAAATTGTGGATTATGTGCTTGGCCTTTGTTCCGGGATGGCTGAGTACATGGAAAAAGCATCCAAAAAACCTTGAGGCAAACCAAGAGCTCCAGAATTTATGATATGACCAAAAGGCTGCACTGACAGAGTTCCAACCAGGGCAGAAGGCATGGGTTTTGGGCCTGTGTCTCCTAGGGTCCTCCAGGACAAATGGAGTAGACCCTACCTTATCTTAGAAAGAAAAGGGGAGGTCACCTATCTGGTGGACCTTGGCAGTTGAGGGAACTCCTAGAGGGTCATCCATGTAAACTGCCTTAAACTGTACTATGAAAGGGATGTGAGGATCATGCTGATGATTACTGGTGAGGATCAGAAGAAAGGGAATGAGCCTTCCCCAGACCTCCTCTCCAGCAGTTCCAAAGAGGGGTCAGTAGATGGAGTAATCTTTTCAGACACCCTCTCTGCCGAAAAGCAAGATGACTGCAGGCATGTCCTGGGGCAGAATGCTGAGCACCTTCCCATGGTCAGACTAACTGATGTGTCCATGATGTGGAAACTGGTGACAGTCTGCCTGTCAAAAGTAAACTGTATAGACAGGCTGATCTAGTGAGGGAAAGAATCAAGATGCTGAGGTTAGGGTTAATTTAGCCCTCTGAAATTCCATGGACTAGCCCAGTTGTATTAGTCCCCATACCTCACCCCAGGATGAAAATGGAACATTTGAGGTTTTGCATGGACTAGTTCTTCCATATAGAAGATGAAGAATCTCCTGGGAAAGATCAGTTTCATCCTCTTTCATTTGGGGGGAGGGGGATATGTAGGAAAGTAGCTTTTTTTGACATGGTCACCCACACGTTTTGCCTGGTAACTGATATGATTTTGGCTGGAATGTCAACCAGGTCGCCAGTGCCAAAGCTCTTTCCCAAAACTGTACAATTGCTCCCCCAATTGGCAAAACCTTAGCACACTCTGTCAGTCCCTAACAAATGGTACCTCTGGTATGTAGGGCCTGAGGGCCACTAAGGGCAGCAGAGTGAATTCTGCTATCCTAAGAGACTCCTTACCAAGCACATGCAAGGCTGCCACTGCAGGTTGCATGTCTTGATGCAGACAATAGTGAAAACATGACGTCATACACCCCTATGTGCAATACCTCCTTAATTGCATGTAATATTTGCAAGTCACCCCTACAGCAGGCCTGACAGCCCTAAGGCAGAGTGCTAAATATTACATATGAGGGAATTCCTGCATGAGCAAATATGCCCTGTGCTGGTCAGTACCATTTCGTCCAGTGCAAGTGGACAAGGTATCCATTTTTAAACATAAGGGACACTGGTGAAAACGAGTTCCCAAGCTACATTTTGGCTTAACTGAAAATAGGGATGTTTGGTATCAAACATCTCGTATTGATAAACCCACACTGATTCCAGTGATAGATTTACCAATGCATGCACCCAGAGGAAACCTTAGAGGTGCCCCCTGAAAACCTACCAGCCTCTGGTGTGCTTCATGACTGGTTGCTGCCAGTCTGCCACCTGAGACAGTGTTCTTACCTCAAAGGGTGAAAGTAACTGCTTTCAGAAGGCTCACAACAAAAGCCTGTCCGGGAACAGGGTGTAATGCCCCCTCCCACAGATTGACCTGCTGATTACCCTTCCTAGGTCAGCAAGCTTCAAATAGCTGCTGCCTTTGGAATGCAAATCTGGCTCCCCTCACAGGAGAGGGAGCCACCACCTTTTGTCCAGGACCCTCTTGGCACCTGGACAGGCGGGAAAATTAGCTAGTCAGGTAGATGTGCCACCTCCAAGATACTGTAACCCTAAGATGGGCTACACTGAGGGTGACATGATTTTTCAGAAGTAGCCATCTTTGTGATGGCATATTTAGGAATTCTTGGACAGTGTTTTGCCGACATCCCACATGAAGTGGTCAAGTAGGGGGCCTACTGACCCCAAGGGCCAGTATCCCATTTGCTACTACTCTACATTCCCTTCATGCCTCTAAATTCAGTATTCAGGGGAGTCACTTGTACCAGAGGAGCAGATCCTGTTGACCCAGGAAGGGAGAGGACACCAAAGTGCTTCAAAAGCAGAAGCAGCTGACCTGGTACCATCCCTGCCGGTCTGTCTGTCTCCCTTGTCCAAAACTATGCCAAAGTCAACTCATCCTGCATCTGTTGACTCCAGAATCTTGGGAGGACTGCCTGCCTTTGATAAAAAACCAAGACATCCTGTGGGAAAGCAGAATTGATCCCTGTGTCTTGCAGGAACTCTAAAAGGAAAGACTCTGAAGCCTCCAGAACAGCCAAAACCCAGCACCTGACATAATCACTTCAACCATTGCTCCAAGCCGGAGTCAAAGTGGGCCAAGGTTGTCAGAAAGATCCCCCAACCCCCAGAGTCAAAGTGCACCGTGGTTTCACCACTCGTGGAACCTCCGACCTTGCCTTCAGCCTCTGCGCACAGGTCCCCTCTACTGCGTCTGCTCCGTTAAGGAAAAACCCAATGCCTAAGGCCTCCACCTGCACCCGTTACTTCTGGGCCATGGAGAAGAGGACCAAAGATGTACCTACGTCCCCGAGTATCGAGAGGCTTGAGCCCAACTGCTGGTTCAACCCAACTGGCCTCCTAGCCAGAGCCTGCAGCCTCTTTTCGCAAGGACCAATCTCCATAGAATAAAATGGGGCTCTTGATGCTATTTTACACCTCTGCAACTGGCTGCTGATGGTGGTGTACTGTTAGTGCTGCCTTGGACCTTACCCACCACTCACTTTAACTCTAGGAGGTTGATCCCATTAGTCGCTGTACTATACCTGTTTGCAGAACTTGTTCTTCCTTCCATGGGATTACATTGCCAAACTCAAAAATGGCATCATCCACTTTTTGAACTAAAAAGAATTCATATTTACAAATGTACTAATCTGAATGATTTTTCTCTGATGGCTAAACAAATATAAAGATATTTGCTTTTTTCATAAATTGGTGTGGACCTTATTCTTGAGACGTGTGTGTCATTTATTGATCATTGTGTATATTTGCAGATGTCTTGCACACCTCTTGGTTAAGCTGTAGGCTCCTCAACCACACTACCCCTAATACATCACCTTGGGATTGCTAGAAAAAGCTCCTGTCCACTTATAAGGGAAGTCCTGGACTCGTTACACAGTATATCAGATTATTGATTCATCACATAAGGAGCTAGCTTCCTACAGGGTATGAGTACTGGGCCCCTGACACCACCAAATCAGAAATTTTCTGGAACCAAGTTCATTCTGCCAGGGAGAAGAGCTGCTGTGCTGCATTACGGACTGCCTCATGGCTATCTGCTTTGCTGTGTTGGCCTGCTGCCTACTGATTGATGTGCTCTGCTGTAAGAAGCACTGCTACTTTTATATCTGCTTTTTTGTGTTGGCCTGCTGCCTGCAGCTTTTTACCTGGGAGTAAGAAGGATTGTACCTGCTCTTTACAGCCTTGAACCCAAGTTTCTCCAATGGCTTGCCCCCTGTTCTTGAAGTCTTAGGGCCATCAAAGACATCCTTCAACTCTGCTTCATCTGCGGGGCTCTGCCAACTGTGAGTCCTGACCTGCCAAGAGGTGCCAATCCAGTCCTGGGCCTTGAAAGTGGGTTCTACAAATGTTTTCCTGGAAAATGCCATGCAGTGGTGATTAATCGCCAATCCAAACTAATGCAGTGCTTCCAACACAGTGCTGATCCAAGGACTTTCCCCGAAGTGGGTTCCTACTGCAAAGTTCAACACTAATGCAGCGCCTATCCGAAGACATCCCTGCATGGTTCGACGCAAACACAGCACCATTCTGATGATATCCCTGTGCGTGGCTCAACAATGATGCAGTGCCTCATCATAAAGGGTTCAATGATGATCTGACAGGGAGGCTTGACAAAGACGCATTGACCCGACTGTGTTAAACAGGACTGGCGGCTCAAGTCTTCGATGCTGATGTTTGCTCTATACAAGGTAATTTTTCTAAAGGCTCTCAGTGGGTCGTGTAGCCAGGCTGCCCTGCATTGTGGTCGGACAAAAAATTTGGATTTATCCTGGTCTAGCACAACCGCAAGTGAACCCTAATCGCTATTGACGTTAAAGCACTATATTGCTGTTTATTCTTTAAAAATTCATTATCTCAATTTCTACTTCTTTTAGTTGTTTTGGTCTTCTTTTACTCACATAAATATTCTTTAGTTTTCTAAACCAGTGTGGAGTCTTTTTGTGGTGTTTTCATTGTGTTACTGTAATTAATGTGTTCACAAATACTTTATACATTGCCTCTTAAGAAAAGCCTGACTGCTCTCACTAAGCTGCCAGAGGGTGAGCGCTGGTTAATTTAAGTTGTGTAGCTGACTTACTCTGACTAGGATTGCAGTCCCTACTTGGACAGTGTGCAAACCTCTTCTAAATAGAGACCGATTTTTAAGAGAAATCTTTCACTCAAGTACCTGCATCTACTCTAAGTCGATGGGTAAAAGATGTGATATCACTGGTGATATGCATACAGAGAATTTTGTAGCTCATTCTGCCAGGGGTGCTTTGGCCTTGAACGCTTTTTGGGTTGGGCCAGGATAGAAGACATGCACAAGTGCACCAATTAGTTTAGGATATCTACATGTAATACTTTTTACTGGAAGCAAATTCAACATGCAGCAATGGCAGTAGTAGGCATGCTTTGAACTTGTATAACAAAGTATTCTGTCTTGTAGTAAAATTGTAGATTCCTGATTTTATTTAAGACAAAGGAGACAATTATTATTAGCCCACCTTTTGTTATGTAACCCACCCTTTTAATAGGATGTTCATGATTTATTTTGGTCCTTTCTATTGCCAGTTTTAACTAAACAAACAGGAGCCAGAGGCAGGATATGTAAGACCTTTGGAAGGGATGAGTTTCTTTCAGAAGGAGGATATTTGTGTTATTGATGAGAACCATAAGAAAGAAGTTTTGTGGTTACTTATTTGGTGTCTGTTTCTGTTTATCTTCTCTGGGCCCGATTCACAGAACTAACTTAAGACAAAATCCTAAACTTACTACTTTTGGTATTCACAGAAGTTAGGATTTTGTCTTAAGTTTGTCTTAAGACAGACTTAAGACAGACTTTAAGTTAGGATTTTGTCTTAAGTCTGTCTTAAGTCTGTCTTAAGTTTGTCTTAAGACAAACTTAAGACAAAATCCTAACTTCTGTGAATACCAAAAGTAGTAAGTTTAGGATTTTGCCTTAAGTTAGGTCTGTGAATCGGGCCCTCTATTTCTTGTTTATATTTTTCATTTTTCTCACAGACTCTAACAATGGTCATCAAGTAAAGAGGAAGTCAAGGTCTATACCTATTTATTCTATATGTGCTAAGTTTGTGTTGTTCCTTATTTCCCAAGCGAGCAGGATTATGGGATTTGAAGTTAATTTTAAATGTGGTAGGACTAATAATCACTAAGAGAGACTACATAAAAGCTGCCTCTTTTGCCTTTAATAAAATCTGGGCTCTCCTTCAGTGATTGGTTAAGAGAACCTGAAATTATATTCCTGTAACTCAACAAACGTGTAGTGGGAAAGTGAGGACATAATCTCTCCCTGCACACCTCCTATGGTATTTTTGCTAACATATAAAATTATAAATTTTTTCATTTTACAAGCAAAGAAAACAGTAATACTAGGAACAGTGTTAGAGTTGGATGTAGTTTTCAACACAAGTAAGACAATGCTTTAAATTGCCATGATTACGTATTGGTAATCCGATTTACTCCTATTCCTTATGCCTCATCCCAGTACTTACATATGCGGAAAGGGGGTCCGCACTGCTTATGCCACTCATCTTAACGTACCTGTTCAATATCATGTGTTTAAAAAAAATTCTTAGGTATATATATTTTATTCGATCAAAAGTATGATCATTTACATCATAAAATTCATATCCATAAAATCAGTAAAATAATTAATTTCATTACATCATAAAAAGACGATTTAAAAAGTGAGCTATCACATGCCTCTAGCAATATAAGTATGTTTCAGAAGTTCCTACATTTATAGAAGTACATAAAAAGAGACAACATCCGTATTCCAAAAATAAATCTAAAATTAATCTAAATTTGTAAAAATAAATAATTATATTACCCGGTATCAAATTTGAAACCCCACAACCTGGTGGCATACCTAATCATATTAATTTCACAGAGACATTATTGATCATTTTTAACCTCTTCCACCAAGCAAAGAGCAAATATATCAAAATTGTAAAAACTAGCCACCTTGTGGTATCTGTCTTAAAATTGCGTAAAGCATCAACAGGGTGTGTAAAAGATAGTAGACAACAGTCAGAAATTAACCAATTTTTCCAAAAGTCAGTATAGGAGGGACGAAAAAAAGAAAAAATTATCAACGGTCTCTGGGACGGAATGACAGGTCGGGCACATAGTTGTTACACATGCATTTTCCCATGAGCTTCTCCTAGAATTAAGAGGAAGTACTCCGTACCTAAATTGAATGTCCAGAGCTCTTGCCTGGGGTGGTTTGATGTCATCCAGAAACATTTTGAAACCAAACCATCCCTTTATATTTATAAAACTAGTAGTTAAAGTACCATGTGCAATTCCATCGATGCTTTTTTGTATTCATGTACTCCCAGAACCTTTTTTTAAGGAGAGAGACTATTTTTTTAGTTTGAAAAAACATCCCTTGATCTTTTTAAGCCACACCAGGTCACCTTCACCGGAACAGGAGCGTTACTGGTCCAGATCATTACCCAAAACAAGAAAGACTTAAGAATGGTAAAGTTGTTTATCGGTTTAATACCAAGGTCAAGTCCTAACGGCAAGAGGGGAGTGTTCACTGGTAAATGAAGAATCGCCTTAATACATTTGTTCTCAGCAAGGACTAAGTCCTTAAGATTCTCCAGCCCCCATAGCTCAGCCCCATATAGGGCTGCTCCTAGACCTTTACCCCAATGAAGTTCATAATTGGGGAGAGTGGTCAATATGGAAATTCCCTGGCCCTCCCGGCTATTGCGCAGTCTGCATTCTGGAGAGTCTGAGGGGCAGATTTATGTTAACTGGCGCATCCCCAGGGATGCGCCAGTTAACATGCGCCACAGTGCGCCCCAGCTCCGCCAGCCATGGTGCGCCGCATTTATAATGCGGCGCACCATGGTGCAAAAACGGCACAGATGCGTGACGCATCTGTGCCGGTAATGTGTCGCATTGCTGGAGTTGCGTCGCAAGCGCAACGCAGCTCCAGCAAGGCTCAGGGGTGCCCCATTTTAACAATGCTGCGTCAAGACCTACGCCTGCTTCAAGCAGGCGCAGGCTTTTGACGCAGCATTGGCTTAAAAGTGACTGAGTGAAATCTCATAGATTTCACTCAGCCACTTTTGCGAGGCGCACCTACCCCGGAACGCCCACCCTGCGCCGGAACGCCCACAAGCGGTGCAGGGCTTTACAACGTGACGCATCTGCCTAGATGCGTCACGTTGTAAATCGTTCATAGGGATGCGCCACGTTTACGCCGCCTTGCGTGACGCAACAGCGGCGTAAACGTGGTGCAAGGGCCTCATAAATCTGCCCCAGAGTACTCTTCTTGATTTGGGGTATCCAAGACAACCTATCACTAATTCGTACTCTTTGGTAGTCAAATGCCTTGACCTGCTCCGGGGTTTGCAGGCCCAGCGTTAATTTACCCTTATAGGAATTATAGGTGTTAAACGTCATATATTTTGTCTTAGAACAATTAATTTCTAATCCAATGTCCTTACAGGCTTCAGCAAATTTTTAAAAAATATTCTGAATCCCCTTTGGCGTCCTAGCAATGGGTATTGTATCATCTGCAAAAAGCAGAGGGGGCACAGGACTACCCGCTGATTTTGGGGGATCACCTCCAAAAAGAACACAACTCTTCTGTTTACCCATTTATGTACAGTGTAAATAATGTTGGGGTGAGAACACATCCCGGGCGTACTCCCTTACAAACAGATATATCATTTAAAAGACTGCCATCAAGATTCCACCTGACCTTTTCATAAGTGTCATGGTGCAGGCGAATCAAAATATTAAATAGATATGATGGGAGTCCTAGATCTCTTAGGGCTGACCAATGTTGAGTGCGTTCTATTGAGTCAAAAGCCTTTTTTAGATCCACAAACACAACATACAAGTGACCTTCTCTAATGCTCACTTCCTTCCATATTAGCAGAAGAAATCTGAAAACTTGATCTATAGTTCTTGTGGAGGCCCTAAATCCTGCATGCAGATTATATAAAATATCATTCTCGTCAATCCAATTTTGGATCAGGGTTAAAATAATTTTACAACATTTTTGGGGGGAGACGTCTATAATGGGCCTATAATTTGTGAGAGCCCTTTGTCTAAATTTTTTTGTATTGGAATAATTTCAGCAACTCTCCAGGACACCGGGATTTCACCACCACACAAGATAGCATTAAAAGCCCTTTGTAGCAATGATCCCCATATTATAGGCTCTGCTTTAAACATATATCCTGGAAGCTTATTTAAGCCCGGGGCTTTCCCATTCTGTAGAGAATTAATAGCTGTAATAGTTTCCTCTATTGTAATAGTAGTCTCATCAGATAATGTGTGTCCTGTATAGTTCAACTGTAAACCTAAGTTAGAGGCTACCCGATTGCCTGCATAAAGATGCTTAAAATTCTCATTAAGCATGGGCGGAAAATCCGTTCCGCTCGCGGATTTTCGGTAAATTCACAATCCGCGAACTCTCGCAAATTTTCCGAAAATCCGCAAATTCGCACGCAGCGGATTTTTTTTCTTGGTGATACAATATTGCGGCGTGCGGCGTTCACTTACCGTCATTCAGCGTTTGCCGAGTTGTTTTTCTTGATATTTTGCGAGTGCTGCGCCATTTTGGATCTTGCTGCGGGATCCCGCGGGAGTTTGGCAACGCATCGCGAGAGTTCGCAATTGCGAACATGTAGGTGCGGCGGGCAGCAACAATCTTGCACTCTCGAAATGACAAAATTTGCAATTCTGCACAAGAAATCGACTAGCAAGCAGCATAGACCTTCTGAAAATGATGATTTTTATCAGAATAACTCCTCAGGTTGACATTTGCCTGCACTTTTTACGATTTGAGGCCTTTTGACTTTCTTTGGATCACTTTTGGATTAGAAATCAACTTTCACAAGTAAGTTTGATTGGGGCATTACAGTTGCTGTTCTGCAGAAAAACGAGTTTTGCAAAACTGAAAGCACTCAGCAGGTGCAAAAGTTCACTCATCATTAGTAACCATTCCCTGTAGTACTTCCTGAGGGCCCCTCCAGAGTTCAGCTGCCTATGTTTGTTTGGGGCATTACAGTTGCTGTTCTGCAGAAAAACGAGTTTTGCATAACTGAAAGCACTCAGCAGGTGCAAAAGTTCAAGCTCATAATTAGTAACCATTCCCTGTAGTGCTTCCTGACTGGGGCCCCTCCAGAGTTCAGTTGCTAGTTGCAACAATTCTATGACCCTGCTCTGACCCTCACAGCAGGCTCATAGAATAGCTACAAGTAGGCCACAAAGGTCCTGGGAAAAAAAATTGCAGTGCAACAGAAAGCAAATTACAGATAAGGAAGCAGGTGCCAGACTGGAATTTTAAAACAGTGACACATTAATAAATAAACCCCAAATTAATTCATGTCAGTTGAAGCAGGGCAGGTGTGCTTGCTTTTCCCCCCCATAATCTACAGGGATGAACCAGAGGGTGGCATTGATGTACCAGAGGGTGGCATGGGTGAAACAGGGTGGCAGTGGTGAAACAGAGGGTGCTGTGAACCTGTGATGATGAACCAGACGTAGAAACAACATAGTCACGACCGTTGCGAGCCGACAAGTAAGTTCGCAATTGCGAACTGGTACAAAACCCTCGCGAACTGGCAGAAACCCTTGCGAACACAAAAAAAAATCCGCACATTCGCGAGAATTCGTGGATTTTGCGGATTGCGAGTTCGCAAATACACAAATTCGCGAACGCCAGATTCGCAAAATTCGCCCATGCTTAATATTCATCCTAAACATGGGGCTGTATGTGGAAATCTATTACCATTTTTTTTATGACCTTTTCGACAGGAGATACCAAAATAATTGTCTGTTCTTCTGCCTTGATGCTTCTACGAGTGAGTGCCATTTTCCTGACTCCCAATCCCTTTTTGCCTTGTCTTGTGCCGATTTATACAACTTCCTGTTTTTTACGATATCTATGTGAGATTTTTCCTTTACTGCCACAATTAAATCATCCTTAGCTTTGTTGCAAGCCTCATTGTACGACAGGGCTCTACTCCATGAGAACGAATTTTGGTTGCACTGTTTATAAAAAATGGTCTTAGTGTACAGGTCCATTGCTGTAATGTGGCCATAATGTCATCTGCGCTAGCAACAATATTACTCATGTCGGGGAGAATCTGAACAACCTCTGAATATATTTTTGGGAAAATAATTGGATCAGCCAGTATTTATGTCCATTTTACTCTTTTATTATTGTTAGTGGTGATTACAGGGGTAATCTTATGCCGAGGCTGTCCATATAAGAATACTAGGCCAGACAGTGTAAGTACCAGAGCATTCTGGACTTAGCTTCCCCCTTATAAACTTATGGTATGCTTCTATGTCTGAGCGTTTCCGACCATTACAGGTTCAAACCCTGTGGGTAATGGTGAATGATAAAACCTGATGCCCCACCCTGGTACACTTCCTAATAGGTGTAATCCGTAGCTTCTCAATCCCTCTGGCTTTATCTCCATCATATATTAGCTCCTGTATACAGTCAACCGTTTCAAATATTGTGTTAAAGTCGCCGGCGACTATGTGTTGATAATGCCCTTTGTTGAGTCAATATAATTTGTTAATGTGATTATCGGTTCGGATAGCTTGTGAGGACTACTAAAACGATTGTAGATGTTAGCCTAAGATGGATATTCCGTTCAGAGAAGTCAGTTCCAACCCAAGTATTTCCTCTGAACCTAGATCCAGCACCTTGATTTTACATGCTGATGTATTCTTAACCCAGATTAATAAACCACCGGCTGAGTGGCCAAGACTATCTAGCTTCTACACGGAGGGTAGTGAACCCCACCATGTGTACCAGCTCATGCGCCCCGGTTTCCTGGAACAAGCATAGATGGAAATCGTCCACCAGCTTGCACCCCTCAGGGTCAATTAACTTAGACGCTATGCCTGCAATGTTCAACGATAAGATTTTCAAATCCTGGTTTTCTAACATAAGGATCCAAGGCACTACATCCTAACGTGGTTTTTGCGCTCTCATAATAGGATATCACTATAGTTGGTATTTGAAAAATGTGTATTCTGTGTTAACCAGTGGCAGACTTTGTTTTTCAACTGGTCCAGAGATTCTTTTTGATTTCCCTGTAACAGGGGGAAATTATTTCAGATTGCCACATAAGAGCAACACTCCAGTGTTACCTTGTCATCTTGATCAATAGACCATTTTGGTTCAACGTTTCAGGGAGTGTTTGTTGGCTGCAATCAATTAAATTCCCAGTGGGAGTTAACGTTGAGAGGGTAGGCTCAATGTTAATAGACAGCAACATTACGTTCCCCAGGTGACTACAGCGTAAGGGCCCTATCTTTTTTTGTGGTACTGCCCTATTAGATCCAGTATTTAGGGTACAAGTTGGCAAGTCTACATTTCTACTAGATGGCCCCTCACCAGAATTTGAGCCCCCATAAGAAACAGCCCTCCTTCATATATTTTCGTTGTTACAACTGTCCCAGATAATATATGAGCAATCAATTTATGAATAACATCCACGCTTGACTCCAATTTGTCACGTCTACCCAAAATAGGCAGAAAGTTTTGGGCACTAATTTTTTCTATGCATGATATTTAATGTTACAATAGTTTGCGGGGTAATTTCTCAGAGTGGAGAGGCGAATTAAGGATTGAGTCAATCATAGAAGATGGTATTTGCAATGTGTCACCAGTAGCTTTACGGGGCTACCTCCTGGATCTTTTTCCTGGATCTAGTCCGTGCAACCCATAAAGGCTCTGAATTTTTAACCTTTTTTCTTCTTTTAACTGGGCTTTCACGCACTGGAATTGCTGTAGGTATAGAAGAAGGGAACTGAACAGGGGATGAAACAGAGGGACTTCTGTTGAGAACATGAATGTTCTTGCTAGTGTCATTTGTTGGAAGAGCTTGTGCAGTAGCCTCAGCAATATAGCCAGTAACAAGACCAGCTGAGCACCCTTCCATTGACAACCGTCGCTCTGCAACCTAAATCTCCTTGTCAATGGCCTTGGCAGCTCGTGGGAGGAAGCAGTCAAGTGTAGAGTTTAGTAATGGTTTTGGAGTGATCGCTTGCTCCCCGTCAATTGTAGCTTAACCGCCATTCACAATAGGTGTGTAATATTGCATATGTAAATCAGACTTACTTGTGCTAGAAGAATTCAAACAGGCTGCTTCTTGTTGTGCAAAAAATGTTGGAGTCAGTTAGGGGTCCGGATCCAGGAACCAACAGAACGGGCCTAACCCAGCCTCTTCTGGGCTCTGACGAGCAAGGACGGGCCTGCGTTGGTTTAAGTCCTGGACCCCGGCAGGAAAACAGGCATGGAGATGTGCAATCGGGCGTCACGCACCCGTTTAAATCTCGCAACCCCTTGCACTGGGTGTGTTGCTATGAGCGCGGCGTGGTACAGCCTGGGGCTCTGAGTCCCGTCCTTCAGTCCCTAGCATATAAACAGGCATAGAAATGTGCAATTGGGCGTCCCGCGCTGTGGGAGGCTGCGTCGTATTAAATCTTGCGGCTCCTGGCACTGGTTGTGGCGCTATGAGCGAGATGCAGTGCAGCCTGGGGCTCTGAGTCCTGGCCCATTTTTTAGGTGTTTAAATGGGAAAAACCCTTAACCTATTCTGCTGTACTACAAAAATACTCTAAAACATACCCCTCTCAAATGGGATGGGCCTAGGGCTCTGAGTCCTGGCCCCCGGTTCCCGGCAGGAAAACAGGCGTGGAGATGTGCAAACGGGCGTCCCGTGCTGCTGGAAACTGCGTCAGTTTAAATCCTGCACCTCCTGGCAAGGTGTGGTGCAATGAGTGCGGCCCGGTGCAGCCTGGGGCTCTGAGTCCCGGTGCCCTGTCCCCGGCAGGAAAATTGTTGTGGAGATGTCTGTAGAGAGCCACTTGGGCGTTCCTATACAATGTATCTACACTACACACATACCTACACCCCTCGGGTCGGGTTCGCTCCAAGGGTATAAATAAATGGGCGGGAGACCGCTTGTGGTCTTCCAGCCAACGGTGTAACTCTAGTATCCTTTGTGATCCATTATAGGTGTTTCTAAGGCCTAGCTCTACTTAGGCCCCGCCGCACCACATTGGCGACGAGGCCGGTCGCAACACATGCGTGCCCGCCTACCTGCGGTATCACGATCAGGGAGCGCGCGGTACCCACCTGCGACTGCCCTGCTCCCGTGGTGCTGCCTACATCGTGGAGAAGAGCTGCGGTGCCCACCTGCATCACCCCGTGTGCTGCCGTCTGCTGTGACCGCCGATCGACGCTGCCAGCTCGAGCCCGGCCATGCGTCTCCCTCCTCCTCGGGAGCGCCTTCAGCTGGCGGGACTCGCCGACAGCGTGCCGGTACCCGGGTGAGTGTTTGGCCGACCCGCCCCACGGACCGCCCTGCCTGCGCGGTGGTGTCTGGAGCCTACCTCTCCCTTCTGAGGCTCACATTGTGAGGCCCTGCTCCAAGCGTCTGCCCTCCTCCCTGCAGCAGGCCTATGTGAGGCCCAGATACCGGGGTGTGACAAAAAGCTGCAGCGAGGCCCCGAGGTCGAGCTGGCCCCTCCACTGCCTGTACTCATCTTCCCACCTGCCATCTGCACGTGGCATCAAGGGTTTTTGAGAGGAAGAGAAGGGTTGGGACGCCCTGAGGGAGCCACAAGCTACTGAGCTGGAGGCCAGCCATCAAGCATTGGTGCATCCAAGCGCTCCTGTACCGGTCAAGATATTAGCAAGCGTCCTCGAAGGCTGAGAGTGGGGTGGTGCAGCGGTGGGGGAAGGAAGGGTCATCAGGGGAAACCTGTGGTGGATAGACACATACACCCCCCCCCTTCGCCACGACACATGAAGAAGGGGCAAGCGACACTGTCGTGTGACGAGGACATCCGGCCCACGTGCCCAAGGAACACCCCGTTGCTGTGCACCTAGACCCAAGCGGCACCCGTGCGCTCTCACGTACTCGTGCCCAGGCACCATGAGCAACACCGCACCAGGGGCGGCTGCGGCCCCTCAGCCAGATGGAGGGTGTAATCAAGCTGGAGCTGAGACTCCTCAACCGCCGGTACACACGCACACGGCGGTGGCGCCGTTACCCCCATTCAGCGGAGCCACTGATCCGGCGACGGCTGCGCCCAGATGGAAGGTCTGGGTTGGGAGGCTCAACCACTATTTCAAAGGAACCAGGGAGACCGACGCGACTGTCAAGAGGTTACTCCTCATCTAAAATGGCGGAGCGGAAATATACGACCTATTCGAGACGCTCCCCAACACTGGGGCGGATGACAACTACGAAGCGGCAGTCGCCGCGTTCAACAAGCACTTTGAATCACAACTCAATCACGACTTTGAGAAGTTCAAATTCAAGAGAGCATGGCAAACCGAGTCAGAGTCCGTCGACATGTTCTGTGCCCAGCTGCGCCGGCTGGCCAGCACGTGCCCCTTCGCTGAGCCGAGGGACGAAATCAGAGACCAGCTCATCCTCGGATGTCGCTGAAACTCTTAAGGAAGCTCATCCTCAGACAGCCCGGGATCTCGCTGGACGAGATCCTGATCCCGGCTCGTTCCGACGAACTATCGGACGTCAGAGCAGAGGAGATGGAGGCGGCCCTACACACCCCAGTGGCTGCACCATCATCGTCAAGACTCCTGCCGGTTAAGGAGGAAAAGGTGGACGCCATCCAGAGAAGAACTCCAATGGCCCGCCAACTACCCAAGCCAATACCGGGGAACCTTTGTGGGTATTGCGGAGAGGACCACCCTGCTGCGGCCACAAATGCTGGGCAAAGGGGAAGACATGTTCCCGCTGCGGAAGGCTAAACCACTACGCCAAAGTGTGCCGAGGGGGAAGATTTTGGTCTACGATGTCCAGACCTAGAGGTCTGCCACAGAGCATCCATCAGATCTCCCTGGATAACCCGTCACCACCGTCTGACAATCAGCCCCAGGAGAGGTGCCCCATATACGAAGACGAAGACGATGACGAAGTGTTCGTCATGTCGTATGTCAGTCGATCGGGAACAATGCGAAGACCACCTCCCATGTGCTCCATCTCCATCGAAGGCACGGATGTGCAGGCCCTCATTGACACTGGAGCCTCAGTTAATGTAATGGATTCTGATCAGTATGAGAGACTGTCGCCGAGTGCTCCCCTCGCACCATCTGGTGCAAGAATCTACAGCTTTGGAGGGACAGATCCACCTCCACTGAGGGGCGTCATCCAGACTACCATCGTGAGTGGGAGCTACTCCACGGAGGCGTAGTTTAACATGACTGAAGGAAAGAAAGGGATTCTGCTCAGCTGCCACTCTGCGGAGGACCTCAAACTCGTCTTCTTCGCAAACCAGGTGCACGAGTCACATGCAGAAGCTCTGTTGAGGGAATTCCCAGCTCTCTTCCAAGGTTTGGGTAAACTAAAGGGGAAGAGGTTCCGACTCCACGTCGACACCTCTGTGCGGCCTGTTGCCCTCCGGCACAGGCGTGTGCCCTTCAACCTATGCCCACAGGTGGAGGGGGAGCTCCGAAAGTTAGAAGAACTGGGAGTAATCGAGAAAGTGTCCGGACCCACACCATGGGTGTCTCCGCTGGTCGTGGTGCCCAAGCCCAAACAACCAGGAGCGATTCGACTCTGTGTCGACATGAGGCTACCTAACATGGTGGTGAAGTGAGAGCGGCACATCAACCCCACTACGGATGACATCGTAGCCAACCTGCTGGCGCGAAATGGTTCTCAAAACTAGATCTTCATGCGGGGTACCATCAATTGGAGCTTGAGCCAGAAAGCCGGTACATCACCACTTTCTCAACGCATGTGGGTCTGCGCAGGTACCGGAGGCTCAGTTTTGGCGTATCCTCAGCAGCCGAATTATTCCAAAATGCCATTCGAGAGGTGCTGTCGGGGCTGCGAGGAGTAATCAACCTCAGCGACGACATCCTGGTGTATTCGGACACGCTTGAGGAACACCACTCACACCTGAAGGCTATGTTGCAACGGCTGGTAGACTGCGGACTGACCCTACACAAGTCGAAGTGCTCCTTCAACCAAGAAAGCATTGATTTGTTCATTTACGCCTTCACCCGTGAGGGACTCCAGGTAGATCAAAAGAAGGCCGAGGCCATCTGTGCGGCGAGCACCCCACGAAACCCCACGGAGGTGAGAAGTTTCCTTGGCATGGCTGTGGTCGATTCATCCCCAACTTGGCGGTGATGTCAGAACCCCTGTGGGTGCTCACACGCCAGGACCACAAGTGGGAATGGCCTCTTGCAGCTAACAAGGCCTTCCAGGATATCAAGGCGAGCTTGCTCAGCAAAACCGTGATGGTGTACTTCCATCCACAGCGCAAGAAGGAACTGGTTGTTGACGCTAGCCCCCTGGGCCTAGGGGCAGTGCTCATGCAAGAACATGGCCCGGAGGTGTGGAAGCCGGTCGCCTATGCCAGCAAAGCCCTGACCGACACCGAGACACGCTACGCCCAGATCGAGCAAGAAGCGCTGGCCATCAAGTGGGCATGCCAGCATTTTCATCTATATCTTTGCAGTCAGGAGTTCAATGTGGTGACCGACCACAAGCCGTTGCTTCCACTGTTGGCGGGATCTTCCCGGCTGGCTCCCCCACGGATTGAACGGTGGGCCGTACAGCTGCAAGGATATAACTTCATGGTCATCTTCCGCCCTGGGGCTCACAATCCGGCAGACTACCTGTCCCGACATCCGGACTCGGCAGTGCCAGCCCACCCTCCGGCTGACGGCTGCAGCGAGAAAGCGTTCATCCACATGGTATCGCAGGCAGCAAGCCCCAAGGCCATGACGCTGAAGGTGCTAGGCCAAGCCATCCAGGAAGATGCAACTCTGTCTCCGGTCTGGAAGTCCTGGAGAACAACATCTGGGCTCACTTTATGGATGGGGCTCGAACGCTCCAGCTGGAGGTCGCTCATGCGCAGCAACAGTTGCGGCAGGTTCAGAATGAACTAAGTGTGGGAGAAGAATGAATCGTCCTTAGGGGACATCTCATCGTGGTCCTTGAGAGCCTACAGAAGAGGATCCTCGCATTAGCCCATGTGGGACACCAGGGAATGGCCAAGACCAAGGCAAGGCTGAGGAACAAAGTCTGGTTCCCGGCCATGGACACTTTGGTGGACGAGATGGTGCGGTCGTGCCATGCCTGCACGAACACTACGGGATACCCAGCGCCAGTGCCGGTGATCACAGAAGGACCGTGCAGTACCCCATGGACACACTTGAATGTGGACTTTGGAAGCTTCCCTAACGGTCGTCACATGCTGGTCACAGTCGACTCGTTCTCGAAGTTTCCCGTCGTCGAGGTCATCACATCGACAGCTTTCCCTCAAGTAAAGAGAGTTATGGACCGTGTCTTCCCCATGATGGGGCTGCCTGAATAAATCAAGTCCGACAATGGACCCCCCTTTCAGGGGCGAGAATTCCAAGACTACCTTGCGAATCTGACAATACGACACCGGAAGAGCACCCCATTGTGGCCCCAGGCGAACGGGGAGGTAGAGAGGCTGATGAGAACCATCAATCGTGCGCTTTGCATCGCAGTGGACAGCGGGGAATATCCGGAGACTTCCAATGACCAGATCCTCAGCGCATATTGTCTAACTCCCCACAGCACCATGAAGTGCGCCCCCACTCATCTGCTGTTCAAGAGAGCCCCCCGAGACAGAATCCCGTCGGATCCAACGTGGGTGCCCTCGGCACGGGATGACGAGGCCGTCCAGGCGAGAAGAGAAACCACGAACCGGAATGCAAGCGAGGCTCGTCGAGCTCAGAAGCTGTAGTTCAAGGTGGGAGACCCAGTGGTGATCAAAGACCGACACCCCGGGTGGAAGTTTCGGACACCATATGAGCCGGAGGTATGGGTTGTAGAACGGATTCAAGGGACGATGGTGACGGCCAAGAAGTGACAACAACTGGTCAACCGCAACGTGTCCAGCTTCAAGAAGGCGACGGAGACGGAGACAGACCCTGAGACCGTTGCGTATCAGGACATGGCACCAAGGACACCCCTCTCGGGGTCACCAACTGTGGGGAGTCCATCAGCGGAGTTGTCCTGGCCATCGGGCCAAGGGGCAGGGGGTGGTCCCCGGTTGACCAGTCAGACCGAGGACAGTGAGTTGGCCGATGGAACCCCGGCTGCGGTTGCGTCATCTCCCTGTAACCGAAGCCAACGATACAGTCTCTGGCCAAACCCTGGCCTGAGTCAACAGCTCTGAGACTTTGCCTGTGCATCCCCATGAGCATGGTGAAGTTGGTAGTATCGGACTAAAAGGAAGGAGGGATGTAGAGAGCCACTCGGGTGCTCCTATACAATGTATCTACACTACACGCATACCTACACCCGCCCCGAGGGTATAAATAAACAGGCGGAAGACCGCTCGTGGTCTTCCGGCCAACGGTGTAACTCTAGTGTCCTGTGTGATCCACTATAGGTGCTTCTAGGGCCTATCTCTACTTAGGCCCCGCCGCACCACAATGTCTAATCGGGCATCCCGCGCTGTGGGAGCCCAAGTCGGTGTAAATCTCAAACCTCCTGGTGCTGGGTGTGGCACTATGAGCATGGCTTGGTGAAGCATGGAGCTTTGAGTCTGGCCCTCGGTCCCCAGCAGGAAAACAGGCGTGGAGATGTGCAATTGTGCTTCCCAAGCTGTGGGAGTCCACATCAGTTTAAATCTTGAGCTTCCTGGTGCTGGGTGTGGCACTATGAGCGCGGCGCGGTGCAGCCTGCAGCTAAGCATGGGCGAATTTTGCGAATCTCGCGTTCGCGAATTTTGCGGATTTGCGAGCTCGCAATCCGCAAAATCCGCGAATTCCTGCGAATTTGCGGATTTTTTTTTTTTTGTGTTCGCGCGTGTTTCTGCCAGTTCGCGACGGTTTTTACAATTTCGCAATTTGCGAACTTACCTGTCGGGTCGCAAGTTTTGCGAACTTGTTGTTTCTACGTGTCCAGCCTGTTTGGGACACTCTTCTTCATCACTGCCACTCTCTGTCACCACTGCCACTCTCTGACTACTCATGCCACCCTCTGGCCCACCCATGCCACCCTCTGTTTCATCACCACACCCTCTGGTTATCCAGTGTACATTATTTTCGGCAAAGCAAAGCACACCTTCCCTGCCTCAAGTGACCTGAATTAATTTGGGGCTGATTAATGTGTCACAGAATATTTTTTTAGCTGGCACCTGCTTCCTTAGTGCTTCCTGATTAGTGATCTTTTGCACTTGCTAAGTGCTTTCATTGTTGCAAAATTAGTTACAACACCTGCCCTGCCCCAACTGACAATAATGAATTAGGGGCTGATTAATGGATTTTAACTTCCAGCCTGGCTCCTGCTTGTCTCCCTTAGCTGTAATTCAGGACCTTTGTGGCATATGTGTAACTATTCTGAGGTTCAGAGCAGGGTCACATAATAGTTGCAACTGGCAACTGAACTCTGGAGGGGCCCCTCAGGAAGCACTACAGGAAATGGCTACTAATGATGAGCCTGAACTTTTGAACCTGGTAATTAGTTTCAGTTTTGCTAAGATCGTATTTCTGCAATTTAGCACTTACTCACGGGGTGCGAAGTTGTACTGGCAAGCCGCGAACTCACGCGAACAGTGCGAGCAAGCCATAAAATCCGCTGCTCGCGGATTTGCGGATTTTGCGGGAGATTCGCGGAACTCGCGGATTGCGAATTTACCGAAAATCCGCAAAATCCGCGAGCGAAACGGATTTTCCGCCCATGCTTCCCTGCAGCTCTGAGTCCTGGCCCCCGGTCCCTGGCAGGAAAACAGGCATGGAGATGTGCATTTGGGCATCCCGCGCTCTGGGAGCACGCTTAGGTTTGAATCTCGTGCCTCCTGGCGCTGGGTGTGGCGCTATGAGCGCGGCTCGGTGCAGCCTGGGGCTCTGAGTCCTGGCCCTTTCTTAGGTATTTAATTGAGAAAAACTCTTAACCCATTCTGTTGTTCTACAGAAATACTCTGAAACATACCCCTCTCAAATGGATGGGAGGGCGTGATGTAAGTAATGGGACAAGGAGTAAGGAATCGGAGTAATGAGGATTGCGAAGAAATCCCCTTCATCCCAGTTATTGTCCCAGGCCCTACAAAACATTAAATCTCAAGTAATCAATAAAACTATTACCAAAGAAGCAAATCGTGCTGAAAATAACAAATTTATTGGAGGTACAACGTACAACTGCATCAGTGTTAAAAAGTTCAAGACATTTCGGCAGACTTCAAAACCTTTGTTTCAATATCTAATTCTGTCCCTTGAGCCATATTCAACCTATAATGATTAATAAACCTCGAAGCAGAACCCAGAGTAACCGCAGTACATATATCCGTAAGTGGCACACCATGTCACTCTTTCAATGAAGGTAACACATCCCTGGTAGAGTTGCCTGCACAGAACCAGGAAACATTAATCCATAGTACCAAGGTAGACAATAGGGAATTCCCCCTTTATTGGCCTGACCAAAACTGACAACAAATCACGTTTCCTATAGTCATAAGATCTCGCTAAGTAGAGCTTGATTACTCTGACCACACCCAATTTCCTGTGACCGATGGGAGACAGAATTCAATTTTGGAGCAAATCTTTTACCCGACCTCAATACCACTCGATCCTCAAATATTCTCATATAAGGAGAGAAATTCATCAAAGTATTCCATTCCAACAAACACCTGGCAATAACAAGGGTAATTAGAAACACCAGTTTCAGGGTCAGGATTTATAATTAGCGATCCCCCAAAATCTCAAAATGAGACTTATGTAAAACTTAGAAAAACAAACATAAATCCTAAAGAGCAAGCATATTCCTTACCTATGGCTGTACTATTTCGAAAGCCTTAAAGAGCATTGAAGTCAATGTTGTCTTATCTGCCAAAGAACTCCAAGGGGGACAAAAGGCTGCAATATAGGCCCACTGCAATCTCAAAGTGGCAACTAGTGGCCACATGTATCAAAATTGGAAACTGCGATCACCAAATTGCGATTTTTTGAGAATCACAATTAGGTAATCTCAATTTCCAATGTATGAAACTCCATGAGTTTCAAATACTGATTCATAGTGGGTCCCAAACAGACCTACATCATTAATATAAATAAGATAGATCGCAATGCGCGACCCCCTAGGCATCACAAAAATCACAGGGATGGTGGCCTGCTGAGGTTAGCTGACCACCATCTCTATGACTGCTTTTAAATAAGGCAATCATTATTTGTAGAGCATCCCATTTTCCTTAAAGGAAAACGGGATGCTTTACAAACAGAAAAATGAAAAGATTTCCTTTCATTTTTTAAGACCCAACAGTGATCCATGGGACCACTGCCTGCTCTTAAAAATGCTTTTACAAACATTCACAAAGGGGAAGGGGAAGGTAGGTGGTAAAATGCACATTTTTTGCAACATTCATACATACCGATGTGATTCGCTATTAGGAAGGGACGCCCTGAACACGCCCCTTCCTAATTCTGAATCGCAAAACCCAATTTGCTTTTCAGTAACAAGTCAACGAATCACAATTTGGGTTTTATGCGTGTGAAAAGCTGTTTGCGAACTGAAAAAGGCTTCATGCATATGTTATGCTATGGTATATGCTGTTTTGTAACGCGCACAACTACTACCGGAGTATCCTGGCACGGTATACCGCTGGGGAACCAGTCCTGGCTTTCCCTGTGGGATGGTTCCTCCTTGGAGTCCCCAAGGTGGAGCCAGGCATCCCCGGCGTTGATGGGGCCGTTGTGGAGATTAGGCAAGCTAATGCCCAGAGTTGCCGAGTGGGACCCCTGGTTAGAGTAGGCACTGAGGCGAGAATTATCGAGCCCGCTGACCCTCGTCCATGACCCTGCCGCGTCGGGAATTGAACACTGGTCCTGGGCCGACTCCTGCTTCCGGGTCTGCCACCTCTAACCAATGAGCCACACCACTCCATATGCCCCTAAAATACCTTTATATGAGCCCTCTTGCAGAAACTGGGAAATTTCCTAGTCGGACAAAAGATTGCAGATAAATCCTTATTTAAACACCAATTTGAAGAAGGTGGCCAATGATAATGATGCTCCTGTGCCTTCCCAGTAAGATCTCTTGTTGTATTCTGCATAGATTTATTTACTGAGAGGGAAATTCGTGAACCTCAAAGGTGCTCATAACTACTAGCTTCAATCACTGCAGGGAATTAGGAGGCAGCAGAGTTTTGGGACCAGGTGGAAGGCTGCAAAAGAAAGCAACCGGATCTGATTCCCTAACCTCTCTTTTAATAAGGGGAACCACTGACTCCTTGGACAATTTAGACACATAAGAATTGCATTTGAGTTTCTGAAATTAGGCGGGAAATGAGAGGGATAGGAGGAAAGACATAAAGAAGCGTGTTGGGCGATTGACATGTCAATGCATCCACCCCTATTGCCAGTGGATTCTGAAAACTTGAGAAATAATTGAGGAACAAGAGAGTTTAGGTGATCTGCAAATACATAATCTTTCAGATCTCCAAATCTCTTGAAAATTTCCTGAAAGACATGACTTGCTATTCTGAGGAGGAAAGATCCTGCTAAGAGCAGTCACTACCATGTTGTTCTTCCACCAAACAACAGTTGCTCTGAAAGACAATAAGATGTCCTCTGTCCAACTCTTTTTTACCAAAATGTTGAGAGATTTAGTATCTGTGCCAAACTGCTTATTGAGATAAGACACTGACACTGAATTGTTAATCCTTATTTGCACATCACTCCCTTATATATCTGTCTAGAAGAATTGAAGAACCATGGGATCCCTCCAGTTAAGGGAATATAAACACTGCTCAGTTGTCCAGCAACGCTGGGCCATTATGATTTGCAGAACAATTCTCTTTTGTTGGCATTTATAGTTAATAAGACAGGGTTTGGTTCTGGAAAAGAATGCCATTCTCCAGATTTTGGCACTTTAATCCCCCCCACCCACTTAAGCTACAATCTTAAGTTCTTTGTAACTAAAATCCTGGCCTCAATGTTTGGGAACGCCGACGGTCAATAGTGAAGAATATGAGCCAAATGAAGAAGTGCCCATGGCACCACAAACAGGCTAACTGCCTGCAAAATATAGAAAAAAGGGGGGAGGAAGCTATCTTAAAGAAGAGAATCATTCTTAAAATGTAACCTTTGTCTCCCTTCTTGACTCGTGACCAGGTAGAACTAAGACAAACTACATTTACCATATCTCCTTGGACCTGTAGAAAGTGTCTGTCTAAAGGCTGCTCTTTGTGCAACAACCAACTCAGCCTATTCAACAATCCTTTTTTCGTTTCATTAGGACAAAAAACACATCCAGTCTGTCTGAAACTAGGCTCCGATGTTCACCAGGTTTTGTGAAGGTTGATTTTTTTATATTTTGAGACTGAGAAGACATACAAAATCCAGTAGAACCGCTGTAGGAACATGAAGAATAATATCTGAGCAAGAGGGAGAAACTATTAACAGATCATCCAGTGAGGGAACTACGTCTTGTTCAGAATAACCGTCACTTGAGCTAAGCCCTTGGGAAGCACCCTTTGGGACACTTTCGGGACAAAGGGTAATGCTTCAAACTACCAGTGAAACTCCTCCACCACAAGCATCAGGAAATTTTAGATGATCTGGACTCACTGATACATGAAGATAAGCATCCTGAATATCTATTGATGCCAGAGCATTCCCAGTAGAAATTAAAGGGATCAACTGCTGAAGTGTATTTATTTTGAAGTGAGTTGTGGAGAGATAGCAATTTAATTCCTGTAAATCTATCACCAGCTATATTCTCCTGATGATTTTCTCACAAGGAAGACCAGAGAATGCCATTTTAAATTGTCCTCTTGCTTCTGAACTGGGAATATGATAGAGATTTCTAGCTGCAGATTCCCTACTTCCATTCGGCTCTGTGTGACAGCATTGGTAGCGTTGGTTATGAGATCGCAGTGCCGATATAGGCGCCACCCAGGTGCACGAACCTCCGTTCTTTTCGTTCTGTGTCAATTAAGCACAGATCGGGGAAGAGCTATCCCTCTGTTGCTTTATGACAAGTGTTTCCCCAATGTTTTGTCCAATTTGGAATTTTTCCATCTTTGTGTGCGAGGGATGTCTTCGAGGAAGACAGGTTTCCAGCTGTGCGGTGCCTGTCACCCCATGATGTCGATCAGCGATCCCCACCTCGTCTGTCTCTGGTGTCTCGAGCATGATCACAACTCAAAGTCATGCTTAGACTGTTGGGCCATGGCTCCAAAGGCCCTGAGGGAGTGGGAGATTAAACTCCTTGCTGCCCGTGAGTCAACACCATCAAGCGAGACTCCGTGGAGGTCCCGGTATCGATCCAAGAAGAGGAGGGCGCAGGACCACTCCCAGAGCTCTAAGTCCTCTTTGTCTCACTCAAGATCCTTAGGATACTCGGGGAAGAGACATAAGAAGAAGAAGTTGAAGTGGACTCCATCTTCACCTGGACTGTCGTCCACCGACAAGAGCGGTAAGGAGCACCGACGCTCTAGGCACGGAGCCATAGAATGGGTCGACTTCGCGCCTCCCTCCCTTTTCAGTTGCCGGAGAGACAGGCAAGTCAAGGAAAAGGGTTTACGAGGCCATGCATAGCGTAATTCAACAGGCCGACCCAGCTGGTGAGCCCTTGGGCCCCGTGGAGTCGGAACAGGCCCCATCATGTTCGATTCCCTCTGCTCCAGCCACAGCTCAGGTGGTAACTCGTGGACCCGATCCCTGATCCTGGTCGATGCGGTTATGCCATTGCGACCTCTGACGTCGGACCAGAAGTTGGTGCACACAGTCCCACCAGTGCCCACTGGCAGTGCCATCCCATCCTCATTCTGACAAAGAGCTTCAACGACATCGCCTGATGTGGATTCTGACGTTGACGTTGAGTGAACCCAGGGGTTCCATGTTGTCGTCTGAGCACCTTGAGGTGGTGCTAGGCTCAGGGAAGGAATGAGAGGGGATTATGGACCCTCTGGAACATCATAATAACTCTGCGGAGCAGTTGGTCTAGTATGGGGAATTTGTGGTGCCAGTGGTGGCAGGGTATGCTCAGACGTAAATCCCTTGCTCACTTTGCCACTGGATTCAAGCAAGCCAGGCTGAAGACGGCTGGAATGCCAGAAACCGGTCCTCTGAAGCTTGTTTCCGGTCCAGGGAAGACATGGCTGGGCAGTTCGGGCTGGACTGTTCCCATGAGGCACAGGGTCAGACTAATCTGCATATAGCCTTGTCTGAACTGGGGTGGCAGAGTGGGCTAAAGAACGGTGATGGATTAAACCCAGATCTTTTGACTGGGTGTGAGTGTTTGATTGATTCAGATGCTCCGTCCATCACCACCCCCTTTTGTACCACTTTTGGCCACCATAAGTGTGGCAGGGTATGCTCAGACGTGAGTCCCTTGCTCACTTTGCCACTGGATTCAAGCAAGCCGGGCTGAAGACGGCTGGAATGCCACAAATCGGTCCTCGGAAGCTTGTTTCCGGTCCAGGGAAGACATGGCTTGGCAGTTCGGGCTGGACTGTTCCCATGAGGCACAGGGTCAGACTGATCTGCATATAGCCATGTCTGAACTGGGGTGGCAGAGTGGGCTAAAGAACGGTGATGGATTAAACCCAGATCTTTTGACTGGGTGTGAGTGTTTGATTGATTCAGATGCTCCGTCCATCACCACCCCCTTTTGTACCACTTTTGGCCACCATAAGTGTGGCAGGGTATGCTCAGACGTGAGTCCCTTGCTCACTTTGCCACTGGATTCAAGCAAGCCGGGCTGAAGACGGCTGGAAAGCCAGAAATCGGTCCTCGGAAGCTTGTTTCCGGTCCAGGGAAGACATGGCTTGGCAGTTCGGGCTGGACTGTCCCCATGAGGCACAGGGTCAGACTGATTTGCATATAGCCATGTCTGAACTGGGGTGGCAGAGTGGGCTAAAGAACGGTGATGGATTAAACCTAGATCTTTTGACTGGATGTGAGTGTTTGATTGATTGAGATGCTCCGTCCATCACCACCCCCTTTTGTACCGCTTTTGGCCACCACAAGTGTGGCAGGGTATGCTCAGACGTGAATCCCTTGCTCACTTTGCCACTGGATTCAAGCAAGCCGGGCTGAAGACGGCTGGAATGCCAGAAACCGGTCCTCGGACGCTTGTTTCCGGTCCAGGGAAGACATGGTTTGGCAGTTCGGGCTGGACTGTTCCCATGAGGCACAGGGTCAGACTGATTTGCATATAGCCATGTCTGAACTGGGGTGGCAGAGTGGGCTAAAGAACGGTGATGGATTAAACCCAGATCTTTTGACTAGGTGTGAGTGTTTGATTGATTCAGATGCTCCGTCCATCACCACCCCCTTTTGTACTGCTTTTGGCCACCATAAGTGTGGCAGGGTATGCTCAGACGTGAGTCCCTTGCTCACTTTGCCACTGGATTCAAGCAAGCCGGGCTGAAGACGGCTGGAATGCCAGAAACCGGTCCTCGGAAGCTTGTTTCCGGTCCAGGGAAGACATGGCTTGGCAGTTCGGGCTGGACTGTTCCCATGAGGCACAGGGTCAGACTGATTTGCATATAGCCATGTCTGAACTGGGGTGGCAGAGTGGGCTAAAGAACGGTGATGGATTAAACCCAGATCTTTTGACTGGGTGTGAGTGTTTGATTGATTCAGATGCTCCGTCCATCACCACCCCCTTTTGTACCGCTTTTGAATACTTCTCCAGACACTGGCATGCTCTCTCTGCCTACAGTGGCTACGGAGGCGGGGGCATCCTATGCCATTGTGGTAAAAAGGGCAGCTGAAGTCTTGGATTAGAGCTACCCTCAATGGAGGTCAGGACTAATCTCCTGACTGGAATGCTTCAACCTTGGGCTTCTACTTCCGAACCACTTTTGCCATTTAATGAGGGACTTACAGACTTCCTTCTAGGTAAGTGGTCCAAACCTAGCACAGGGGCTCCTGTGAATAAGATAGTTGCCTGCTGCCATCACCCAGCACCAGGTAATCCGAAGTGCAACAGCCAACACCACACCCTAGAAAGTTTGGTGGTGCATGCCTCTACTTCCCAGGGCACAGTACCTTTCGCCCCTTGGGATAGAGAATCCAAGGCATTGGATGCATTTGGGAAGAAACAGTTTTTTTCCTCCTGCCTGGCATTGCGGTCTGTGAATACTACATGCTCATTGAGCTATTTCTCCCACTCCCTTTGGGAAAAAGTTGAGCACATGCTGCCACAAGTACCGGAGGAAGGATGGGAGAGATGTAGCAAAATACACCATTCAGTGTGGCCTAGTTACGACAGATTCACTGAGCAGATTGATTTAATGACAATGTCTTTCAGGAAGAACTGGCTTCTCAGGCGATGTCCAAGCCAATTTGATGGACATGCCCTTTGATGGACGCCGACTTTTTAGAGAAAAGGCAGACTCAGCCCTGATCAGGTTCAAGGACTCTAGAGCTATGGCCAGATCCTTGGGCCTCTCCTCTCCCCGTGGCCAGTCTTCCTTGTGTGGCAACGTAAGAGGTTTCTAGTTCCATCAGCCCTATCCAAGCCATCATCCCACACAGACTGCCCAAGCCATGCGAGGATGTGGATGCAGTGCATTCTGATCTCTGAATGGAGGCCAGAAGTCGTCGACCACACAGTCCTCAGCAGCCAAGCAATCCAAGGCTGATTCTGCAGGACCGCACTACTCAAGTTGGTGGGAGAATTCATCATCATCTCCCCCAAGAAAGATCCATAACATCATACAAGTGGGTTTGCAGATCCTCCAGGAGGGCTATTCTCTACCTTTTCCTTCTTTACCTCCTCCTATTCTGCCAAATCTGTAACGGCTGATGGACGATCATTTAAAGTTGCTTCAAGAGTAAGTTACAGCTCTCTTTGCCAAGGGAGCTATAGAAAGCGTTGCGGTTTCAGAATTAGGCAGTGGCTGTTATTCCCATTACTTTCTGATTCCGAAGAAAAACAAATGGCTACGGCCCAGTTTGGATCTTCGGTCCGTGAATCTCTTCCTCAAAAAGGAGAAATTCAAAATGCTCACTCTGGCTCAGGTCTTGTCTACCCTAGACTAAGAATACTGCATGATAGCGTTGGACCTGCAGGAAACGTATTTCCACATTTCCATCCTGCTGGGCCTCATGCGTTACCTGTAGTTCAAGGTAGGCCACAAGCACTTTCAGTTTATTTGCTCCCCTTCGGCCATACCAGTATCCCTCGGGTGTTCAGCAAGGTCATGGTGGTGGTTGCAGCTCATCTATGCAGGTTAGGGGTGTTAGTCTTCCCCTACCTCGAAGACTGGCTGTTAAAGGCATCCTCTCCCACCATATATGACTATGGCGGACCTCCTGCATAAATATGCCGAAGTCACACCTGACTCCATTTTAGATATTCCCTTTCATCTGAGCTGCTCCGGACACAGGGCAGTGTTGGGCCTATCCTCCCAAGCAATGAGTCCAGGATATTCAGGTTATGATTCCGATGTTTCTGCTTTTATCCTGGATTTCTGTGAGACTGACTCTGAGGCTGGTCTGCTTCATGGCCTCCTGAAACCTATGAGTAAAGCATGCCAGGTTGCATATGGATGCTATGCAGTGGGACTTGAAGGTCCAGTGGGCACAGCATTGCGGAAATCTCATTGACATGGTCTAAATCTCAGAAGGAACTGTGAGAGATCTGCAGTAGTGGTTGATGAACTGTGATTGGGTAAATGGCAGAACACTCTCCTTTCCCCAACCAGAGCTTACAGTGGTGACAGATGTGTCACTTCTGGGATGGGGCAGCTATCTGTGAGAGGTGGAGATCAGGGGACACTGGTCTCTGGCAGAGTCAGGGCTCCACATAAATTTATTGGAACTCTGAGTGATTTGAATGACATTGAAGGCATTTCTTCCCTCTGTCAAGGGAAGCTAGTGCAGGTGTTCACTGACAACACCGGTGAGAGGTACTGCAACAAGCAGGGGGGTTGGGGTCGTGGACCCCATGTCGAGAGGCCCTGTGTCTCTGGACATGGCTGGAACAGCAGGGCATAATCCTGATGTTTCAACGCCTGGCAGGTTCTCTGAATGCCATGGTGGATTAACTCAGTCATAGATGCCTAGCAGATCACAAGTGGCATCTTCCGTTGAAGGTACAAGGTCTCTTTCAGCAATGGATAGAAACTTGGTTAGTTTTGTTTGCCTCTGAAGAGAAAACTCAATGTCAGCAATACAGGGCGCTGGAGTTCCCAAGGCGGCTATCGCTCAGCGACTCTTTTCATAACGAATGGAGCTCAGGCCTGCTGTATGCATTTTCACCAATACTACTACTGCCCAGGGTTCTGAAAATGATCAGGAGCGACCAGGCAAAAGTCTGTCTTGTGGCCTCAGACTTGGTGAGGAGAGTCTGGTATCCAGACCTTCTGAAAATGAGCATCGATTCTCCAATCAGGCTGCCACTTCATGAGGATCTTCTGTCACAGTAACAGGGGAGGGTCCTCCACCCAAACCTGTCAACTCTGCGCATCCATGCATGGAGATTGAGCCCCGACAGTTGATAGCTTTTGACCTTCCTCCCGAAGTTTGTGATGTTATTGTAGTGGTCACGCAGCCCTCCACTAAGACGGTATATGCCTGCCGTTGCCAGAAATGTTTATTATACTATACAGAAAGGTCTATTGCCCCTCTTTCCACTTTTCTTTCTACTGTACTTCTATTCAATGTAAACCTTGCCCAACAGGGCTCTGCTTTGGGAACTCTCAAGGGTTATCTCTCTGCTATGTCTGCCTTTTTGCGGCTGCAAGACCAGTCTTCTCTCTTTAAATCTGCTATTATACATAGATTTCTGAAAGGTAAGGCTCACTTGTTTCCACCCATGCCCTTTGTTAAGCCACAATGGGACCCTAATTTGGCGCTCATCTACCTGACGTGTGCTCCCTTTGAGCTTTTACATAATTATCCCCTCCGGGTGTTGACCATAAAACCAGTTTTTTTGGTGTTGATTACATTGGCCCAGAGGGTGATGCAGAGTTATCTTGTTTGCCTCCGTATTTAATTTCCTTTCTGGACAAAGTGGTGCTTTGCACCCGGGATTCCTTTTTGTTAATAGCTGTGACCCCATTCCATTTGGGTCCATCCATCACATTGCCCACCTGCTTTGCTCCCCCGCATCCCTCTAAGGCAGAGGTCTTCAAACTTTTTGATGCCGAGACCCCCTTGTAAAACCTTTTTAGGCGTAAGGACCCCCTTCCGACAAAAGTTTCTAGAAACTGGTACTCCTCATCATCAACTTTTGACAACCATAAATGCGCCTTTTAGACCTCATCACATCCCTCCATCATTCATCCACCCACACTTTCACACATCCATCCATCCACCCTTTCATCCTTCCATCCATGCATCCATCCTTCATCCATCCACCCTTTCATCCTTCCATCCATACATCCATTCTTTACCCATCCACCCTTCCTTCCATCCACCCATCATTCATCCACCCACCTTTTCACACATCCATCCATCATTCATCCATGCAACCTTTTATCCATTCATACATCCACCCACCCTTTCATCCTCCCATCCATACATCCATCCTTCATCCATCCACTCTTTCATCCTCCCATCCATCATCCATCCACCCTTTCATCCATACATCCATCCCCCCACCCTTTCATCCATCCATCTACCCATCATTCATCCCCCACCTTTTCACACATGCATCCATACATCCTTCATCCATCCACCCTTTCATCCATCCACCCATGCATCCATCTATTCACCCATCATTCATCCACCCATCTTTTTACACATCCATCCATCCATCATTCATCCATCCACCCTTTCATCCATCCGTCCACCCTTTAATTCTTCCATCCATACATCTTTCCTTCACCAATCTATCCTTCATCCAACCACCCTTTCTGCACTGGCTCCCGGTCGCGTACCGCTGTATCTTCAAAATGGGCTGCGCCGTTTTCAAATCTCTATCTGCTCTTGCCCCTGCTTTTATTTCTCTTAGCCTCAACCGTCACATTCCCTCACGGCATCTCAGGTCCCCTGCTCACAATCTTTTGATCACCCCCAGGTTCAAACGGAAGAAACATGGCGGTGCCTGTTTCTCCTTCCTTGCTCCTTCTACCTGGAACTCCTTCCCTCTCTCAATCCGGCTCACTCCTGACTACATCACTTTTCGTAAAAACCTGAAAACTTATGTTTCAACTAGCTCATGATTAGTCTCTTACTCACCTGCTACCTCTCTCCACTTGTCTCTGAGCGCCATGACACCAATTGGTGACCGTGCGCGGTAACAAGTTCTTTTAACATAACATAACATAACATAACCCTTTCATCCTTCCATCCATCATTCATCCATCCACCCTTTCATTCATCCATTCACTCATCATTCATCCACCCACCTTTTCACACATCCATCCATCCATACATCCATCATTCATCCATCCACCCTTTCATCCATCCATTCACCCATCCTTTACCCATCCACCCTTCCTTCCACCCACCCATCATTCATCCACCCACCTTTTCACACATCCATCCATCAATCATCCATGCAACATTTTATCCATTCATACATCCATCCACCCTTCCATCCTCCGATCCATACATCCATCCTTCATCCATCCACCCTTTCATCCTTCCATCCATACATCCATCTACCCTTTCATCCATCCATTCACCCATCATTCATCCACCCATCTTTTTACACATCCATCCATCATTCATCCTTCCACCCTTTCATCCATCCATCCTTCATCCGTCCACTCTTTAATTCTTCCATCCATACATCTATCCTTCACCAATCTATCCTTCATCCATCCACCCTTTCATCCTTCCATCCATTCATTCATCCATCCACCCTTTCATTCATCCACTCATCCTTTACCCATCCACCCTTCCTTCCATCCACTCATCATTCATCCACCCACCTTTTCACACATCCATCTATCCACCCTTCAGCCTTTCATCCATCCACATCCATCCATCCTTCAGCCTTTCATCCATCCACAACCATCCATCCTTCAGCCTTTCATCCATCCATCCACCCATCATTCATCCACCCACCTTTTCTGTGCCTCTCTCATGGGGGTGGGGGTGGGAAATCAGTATCTCTCTGCGTCGTCATCCTTCTTTCCCGCTTATGGAAGGGCATCTTTGTGCCTCCCTGCTAAGGGCGGGGGACGTGTCATGGGACCCACAGCTCCAGGTGCGCAACATCCATTAAACTCAAAGGGCTAAACTACAGCCACTCCCCCAGCCCCCCCCCCCCCCCCCAGTTCCCCCAAGCTCGTGTATGTGAGCCCCTGAAACAGCTTCAGGGACACACACACAGTCACACCCAAGTACTTGAAAGATCTTTAAAAGACCTTTTACTTGTTAATGAGGCGTTGATGTTTTTCACACCTCGGTGTGATTTAGGCCTCCGCTGTGAGCACCCTCAGCCCAATGCCAGGAACTGCCCTCTGCAGAATCTGCGACCCCCTTCCCAGGACTCCACGACCCCCCTGGGGGTCGCGCCCCACAGATTGAAGACCACTGCTCTAAGGAAAAGGGCATCTCAACGAACTGGACCCAAAAAAAACATTGTCTTTCTACCTTGACCACACAAAAGAGTTCCGGGTGGACGACCAACTCTTTGTGGGGCACATAAGAGCTAAGTAGGGGTGGGCAGTGCAGAAAAAGACAATTTGTCGCTGAATCCATCTCTGCATTAAGATCTGATATGCCCTGGCAAAGAAGCAGCCCCCTGAGGCATTAAGGGCCCATTCCACCAGGGGAAAGGCTGTGACTACAGCCTTTGCTTGGGGTCCCCCATTCCAAGACATCTGTCAGGCAGCAAAGTGGACATCCTTGCACACGTTTGCAAAGTACAATTGCCTGGACGGTCAGGTCCGCAGAGACAGGTATTTTGCAGGTCTTCCTAGTTTAAGATATTGGTCTGCAGCCTACTGCTGTGCTGGTATGGCTTGGGTATCTAATTAAAAGGTAAGTAATCTGCAGCTAGAAGTCTCTTTCAGTTGAACAAGTTACCTACCATCGGAAATGCATTATCTGGTAGAGACTGTATCTAGCTGCAGATTCCTTGCAGCCCCACCCATGTCTCCCTGCTTTGCGTACTAATATTGTAGGGCTAGGGTTGCTCCCTTTTCAGGGCCCTAGTTTTGCACATCGCTACGTCAGTAACTTTGTGCTCTGGACTAGAAATAAGTACTGAGTCTGCGTGCATGGGTGGCGCCTATATAGGTACCGCAACGCCATAACCGATGCTACCCACACCGATGACATCACACGGAGCCAAATGGAGCCACATGATGGCACGTGCAAGGGGGTATTGCTCAGCAAAAGTTTCCGGATCCAGCCCGATGCTTGGTAAATTCAAAGGTAAGGAATCTGCAGCTAGATGGAGTCTCTACCAGATAATGCGTTACCAAAGGTAAGTAACTTGTTCTTATTGCTTTCTTCTCTTGAAGTCTGTGAATATTGTCATATAAGACCACTCTCTTGTCTAGATATCAGACTAAACTAAGGAGCAACTGTGGATTTTATCCTTGATCCTAGTGAGCCCTGGACAATTTTGTGGACCAACTGTTTGTTGCACCTGGACCCCTGAAGCTGAAGTGGTTTCTGCTGTTAATGTGTCATCTCAGGCTAACAGTTTGAGAGACTGTTCTGACATGCACAGGATACCAACCAGAAGCTGCAGTGACGTGTTTTGCTGGCATTACTGGGGTGGAGCAGGCACATCGTGGTGTGCAGGAGCATGTATCTACCGTGGGAGTGCATGCTGTGAACTGTGGTGAAGCTGTAAGACTCTACCATGGTGTTGTAACGCGGTGAGGAGTGACATTTAAGCCTAACAAGCAGTGACTGTTAAGCTTGACGTGGTGTTTGGATGCCGGCTTGATCGTGAGTTATTATTCAAACACACACTTACCGGCATTCTGCAGAGGATGGGTGGCACCATGAGCGGAGCGTTCATGCTGACTTACTTCAGAGTGTTCTTGCCTGTTTCCTTCTATTCCGGTGTGGTTCACATAAGGAAAACGCGTAGCAGTGATGCAGCTTGACCAGCCTGGATGCCGGACGTCAGACGTTTGGTAGCGACACAATGCTCCGACATGCAAGAGTGCTGGGCATTGCCATGACGACCCTACTGCGTGGTGTGGTCGTGCGGCACTGCATTTAGACTCAGAGCAGCAGCATCTTTGAGCAAGGAGGAAGCCAGCATCATTGAGAAAGGAGGAAGCAGCCACTGGATCGAACAACAGTGACTACTTTTTTTTGTGTGTATTCTGAGAAACTACAGTACTCTGGATTATTAGGCAGCATCCTGGATCATTGCTTGCATGACATTGTGCTACTGTACGCAGTAGTATTTTAAGCATTTTAAGCAATATTTTATTGTGGGTGCATTGCGTTATGCCTCTAATTCAGGGTTACCATTTAGCATTGAATTTAGTATTATTTGATTGTGTGGCGATTGTGTAGTATCACGCTGTTCTGTATTTGCTGCAGCAGTTGGTGCTCCAGTGTAGGTCATCACAAATCATATACTCTATAACGTTACAGACAGGTAGGGAATATCAGTGGGGCAAATTTGTTTAGGCAAATTTAAATGCTGGGTAGTCCACCTATTAACATGGATATGTCGTCAGTGCTAGCCCCTCCAAAATTCTTGTAAAATCCTGTGGAACCTGCAATGCGATGGGAGGATTAGTTTGCGTCTTTTGAGACGTATTTGGAGGCGATTGGTGGGGAGGACTTTGTGGCTACTCAGAAGGTAGTGTTGCTGAAGCCAAACTTAGGAGTGGAGAGCAGTAAAGTGTTGAAAACATTGCCCATACCTATAGGAGTATATTCCAATAACCATGGAGGCAGCAATGAGGGTGAAGAAGTACAAGGTGACAAATGTCTAGAGGTTTTGAAAGCCCTAGAGGAGAATTATGGTTAAAAGGTCAGCTTAGTGGTAGCAATGCACAAGTTCTTGTCAAGGTCACAATTGCCTCCGGAATCGGTGGAGCAGTACATCTCTGTACTAAGGACTTTTGCATCCACGTGTAGGTTTAGGGACTTACACAAGAAGATAACTAGGAAACATTAAAATACATGAGTGATTGTTGGATTTGATGGATCCACATATACAGAAAATCACATTTGTGGCTAGATGCTTAGAGCACACTAGGTATGTCAAGGAGTTGAGCCAAGCAAAAGATAAGAGTGACTGCAAAGTTTGTGTTGTAGAGAAAAATGGGTTCAAGAACGGGGAAAAACAATTCAAGAACTTTTTGCCAAGCACAGTCAGGTTTGTTACAGATGTGGTAGCATGCAACACACGGTAGACTCCGATAAGTGCATAGCCACTAAGGAGAAGTGTTACAAGTGTAGAAAAATTGGTCATTTTGCACACATGTGCAAGGCCAGTTCAACTGAGAATTGGAAGTGTGCTGTACATGCAATAAGAGAGTGTCATGAGGAGGAGAATTCATCCGATAAAAAGGAGGTTGAAGTGTTTGTTGTCTGTGACGGCGCTGTCCATGACATACGGGAAGGCTGTAACCCGTCCAAACGTAATTTAGGGATTAATGGTAACAGAATTGCAGTCTGGATAGATTCTTGTTCCCCATACACTATCATAGATACGGATGCTTGGGAAAAAGTGGGTAGTTGCAAATTGATTCCCCTTGATATTGAACCTGTGGGCTACTGAGATATAAAGCTTCCCTTGGTGGGATTTTTCAATAGTAAATTATCACACAAATGCAAGGAAGCAACCAGTAAAGTGTTTGTGGTTGAAAAAGGAAGGGTGCTATTAGAGTGGAGGGAACAAAAAATGTTAGGCATCACATTAGCTCCCAAACTTCCCCAGCAGGTACTTGTGACAGAAAATGCAGAGAAAGCCACATTGAGCTCCAAGTTTCCCAAATTGTTTAGAGGGGAACTTGGGGGTTTATCTAAATTTGAGCATCGCATAGTATTAAAATCCAACAATGTCCCACGTGTGCACAAAGTGAGGAATGTGCTGTTTGCTCTCAATGAGCAATTGAGGAAGGAGTTGCAAAGGTTGTGTGAGGTACAAGTCATCGAACCAATAGAGTCGTCAGAATGGCTTAGCCCCATCGTTTTGGCACGCAAATCTGATAGGGATTTGCGCATGTGCATTGACTAGAGGGATCTTAATCTCAATATTTTGTGGCACAGTTATCCCCTACCACATATCAATGAGATTGTGTTGTCTCTTACCAATGCAACATATTTTTCCTTGATTGATCACTCAAGTGCATACCACCAGGTCAGATTACACCCAGCATCAACGCATCTTACTTCGTTCATGACCCAGGAGGGTGCATTCCGATTCTTGCGAATGCCCTTCGGTTTAGCGTCTGCCTCTTCTGCTTTCCAGAGAGTGATGGGCAAGATTTTGGGGGTATATGTCCAAGGTTTTGGTGTTCCAAGATGATGTTCTTGTGTAGGGTGCTAATCGTGAAGAACATAACATGATCTTGGACAAGACAGTGAACAAGTTGCAAGATGCTGCTCTGACTGTGGGGGTGAACAAGTGCAAATTTGTCATGAAAGTAATTCTTTATAATGGACACACCTTGTCACAGGAGGGGGTGAAGCCCAAAAAGAAACTGCCGGATGCCATAGCAGATGCACCACCACCGTGTGAATATTATTAATAATAATCATAGTAAAATGTATAAACAAGGAGCAATTGCGTTCATTCCTTGGTTTCAAGGAATTTTATTCCAAATTTGTCCAGCATTTTGCTGACAAGGTACATGCTTTGAGAGTGCTGATAAAAAAAGGCATACATTTTGAATGGTCAGATGAGTGTCAAGTTGCATTTGAGGTAAAAAAAATACAAATTGGGAAGACGGTGGCTTTGAAACCTTTTAAACCATTGGACCGTATTTCGATTGCAGTGGATGCAAGTGCCTACGGGCTTGAAGCTGTTCTAATGCAGAAACAACTTGGGCAAGAATGTGTGGTGGCCTTTGCATCGTGCACTTTTAAGAGTGCAGAGGCTACATATTCAGTCATAGTGAAGGAGGCCCTAGCATGCTGGTGGTGTGTGAACTACTTTAAGACCTACATGTGGGGAACCCATTTTGAGGTCAGGTCAGAACATAGACCTGCCATAGATTTGTTCACCACCAAGGGAGCTGGGGAGGCAACTCCCAGAATTGCCAATCAGGCTTCAAGGGTATGATTTCTCATTGAGTTATGTTCCTGAGAACCACAAGATAAATGCTGACTGTTTATCTCATTTGCCGCTGCAATGCGAAGATGAAGAAGAAGATTCCAATAATGACTGTGTGGTGGCCAGTGTGTCCGAGTCATGTGAGGGTGCCATCACAGTGGATAAATGGAAGTCGGCTGTGGGGGAGGATGCTACCTTCAAGGAGTTAATGGATACATTGTCCAATCCTTCTAGAACGAATGTGATCCTAAAAGGTATGCAGACAGAGTATGGAGTTGGAAAGGACCACCTACACAAATATCATGACACAGAAATATCGACAGAAAGAATATCGTGGTCAAAATATCGAATTTATGGTAAGAAATTTAGTATTCAAAAATATTGAAGTTATTATTATTGTTTGGAATAATATAGGTCTTCAGAATATCGATTAAATAATTAGTTTTATGTATTTTAGTTTTATATTTTAAATGTATGTGATGTATGTTTTTTTGTACAAGCATTGTTTATGTTTTTAAATATATGTGTTACATTTTTAGTAGTAATTAATTTTATTTTAATTAAATGTTGCAGGTTTTTAGTTCCGTAGCGGGTTGTGAGTTTACAGGGTCTTGGGTGGGACGTAATTTAATTATAATAAATTAATGAATATTTGTTATTTAATAATATTTATTTCATTGAGATTTTATATTGTTAATTGTGGGAAGTACTTTATTTGTAATTAATTATTAATTGGTTGTTAATATGAATGAATTAATTGTGGAGTTTATAGGGGTAAAGGGTTATTTATGTTTAATCAATTAATAATTAGTTGATCATTATTATTAATTAACTAATTGATATTTTACATATTGAGTATTTGTTTATATTTTTCAGTGTGTAGGATTTACTTTTATAGGGGTAAAGGGAGGGGAGTAAATTAATTTTATTTACTTTATAATTAGTTGTTTAATACTATTAGTTTTTTTAATTGAAAATAAGTTTTAATATTGTAATTTTGTATAGTTTAGTTTTAGCTGTACATTGTAGGGATTATAGGGGTAAAGTGTGGGAAGGTAATTAATTTTTATAACTTTTAATTTGTTTTTAATTTATAATATTTCCTTAATTAATAATTAATTATGCTAGCTATGGAAGTACATTCTTTTTTAATATAGATTTGGTTTCAGAATTGTGTAGTGTTCTAGAGTAGAAAATAAAAAGAAAAAAGTATGTAATAAATAATGCTTAGTTTAGAAATATTTTGTAATTAAAAATATGTATTTGTTTGAAAATTATTTCAATTTTATCTAACATAATGTATATAGGTATTTGTCATATGTATTTAACATAATAATATGTATTTTTTTAATGTAATATTAAATATAGTTGTATTTTAGTTTTTAACATATTTAAAAATATATATTTTTGTTGTTTTTAATATATATATATTTTTTAACTGACTTGAGTGAGAATATTAATTGTTACCCCTCTGCAATCCAACACTATCCATACTGTTCCACTCACTGGAGTGGGGATAGTAATTTTATCCCTCCACTATCCAACACTTTCCCTAGTGTTGCGCTCACTGGAGTGGGAATAGTAATTTTTCCCCTCCGCTATCCAACACTTTCCCTACTGTTACACTCACTGGAGTGGGATTAGTTATTTTTACCTCTTCGCTATCCAACATTTTCCATACTATTGCACTCGCTGGAGTGGGAATAGTAATTTTTACCTCTTTGCTTTCTAACACGTGCCCTACTGTTGCACTCAATGGAGTGGGAAATTTAAGTTTAAATATTTTTAAACAATTTAATGTTATAATTTATATATTAAAAAAAGTATTAGCCCACACTTGTTGGCACTCTGCGTGTATACAAACATGTCTCTTTCATTGGCAAAATTCCAGCTCCGCTAGTTAATTGTTAATTCTTGCTTCAGCACTTATGCATGCCAACACTCTTTTTAATGTTTCTTTTAACAGCATGAGATTCTAACGCACGATGACATCTATTCAACACCTAGTTGAGCGCACGGACCAATTTTCGTAGATTACACCCGACAGTGCACCCGTTTGTTAATGCATTACTTGAGTTTCGCTCCTTAATCTTTTTGTTTTAAGCACTGCTACCACCTACTTTATTAATATCTTTTGGGATCACGATCTATAACTGGTGTTCTAAATTCACGCACTTTTATGTTTTCTATAGCTGTTTCCTCAACTCAGAGTGCTAAAACAGATACTTCGTTTTTTCTTTAGAAATATCCCCGGATGAAGGCATATTTTATGCTGAAATGCATTGGGAATTTCAAAGCGGATATTGAAACATGAATGAACCTTCACATGTACTTAAAGATATCTTGTGGATTATAACGAGATTCTGAAATAAATGAAAGACTATCAACTTAGATAAGTGTTTTCAGCTTTCACTTTAAAAGGATAAACCTTCCAATTGAAGGCAGTAACGGAGCCTGGGGGACATATCCCACGGTGATGGGAATGCAACCTATTCTTTGATTTACATCATACTCCCAGTCAGAGAGTGATACTCCGGAGCTTCGAACAACGTAACAAACATCGATTATCACGTGTAGTGCGCCCTACCAATACAATTATGCTCTTTCACAATAGTGCCATCTTGTGGATTTATTAGGTATTTCTTTTGGATTGTTTTATCCTAATTTATGTGAACTAAGAGCACGCTTCTTGGATAATATTTTGGCCACAGTTACAGTAACTGTTTCTCTACGGTGCATTTTTGAGTTTTTTTTTGTGGGCAGCAGCTCACCCATGTGTGATATGTGATCATGGACCATATTGCGGCCCCTCCACTGTTTCTTCAATCTCCTGGTTCACCTCCCATGTTATAGCAACAATGGAAGGACACTTTTGAAAGTTATTTAGAGGCCATTGATGGTGACACTTTCACCACTAAAAAGAAAAGGCACTCCTTATGTACAATTTGGGTGCTGAAGGCAGAAGTATTGTAAAAACTTTAACTCTTGAAGTTGTTAGCACTCGCAGTGATGATTTGGATTCCTTACTTGTGGACGACTATGCATCGTTGATAAAAACTTTGGAAAAAAGGTTCGATCCTAAAAAGAACATTGTATTTGAACGCCATAGATTTTTACAACGTGCTCAGATCTCTGAAGAGTCCATCGATAATTTTGTCTCTGCCCTCAGGACTTTATCTCTCACGTGCAATTACAGAGAATTCAGGGATGAAATCATACGTGATCAATTAATCGAACGTACTTGCAACAAGAAAATTCAAGAGAAACTTTTATCTTCAGATGATCCTGACCTTGAAACTACATTCACTCTTGCCAAAAGCATCGAGCATTCACAATTGTGTATGAAAGAGATGAGTAATTCTTCTCAATCTACTGAGGTGAAACTTTTATCAGCAAAACATAGTGTCAAAGCCACTAAAGTCCCTCCTGACATCTCTTTACGTAATTCTGCTACGTTACCTCCGACTAAGTCCAAGCTAGACAGAGCACAAAATATTTGTTTTCGTTGTGGTAGCAGGAACCATCTTGGTAATGCAAAGTACTGTTATGCTTTGAATCAAACGTGTTTCAAGTGTGGTAAAAAAGGGCATCTTTCTCGTTTTTGCAAGGCTACAATGTCCAACCCAGCATCCAACAAAGGTGCTTCCCAAGTCAAGTCAATTGAAGAAGAGTTTGTTGATTCTAGTGAGGAAAATGATAATATGTTATTAATGTTATTCTCATCCATTACACATTCTGAGTTGTGTTGTGGAAATTGCATCCATAGGTTGTTCACGCAAGAGGAAATCACCCACTTGTGTGATTCGTGTGAATGGCATGAATGTGAATTTTTTAGCTGATTCGGGGTCTCCTTTCACTCTGTTTTATATTAAAGATCTTGGAACACCTGGAGACATTTCGTTACAGCAGTCCGATATCAACATTTTTGCTTATGAAGGGAAAAGAGTGAAAGTCTTGAGCAAATTTGATGCTCGTTTAGAATTTGATGGGGAAGCAGCCTCAGGTCCAGTGTTTGTTGTCAAGGATGGTACAAATTTGCTAGGTTGGGAAAAACAAGGAGAACTAGGGATCATCCTTGATCCTAACCATCCTTACATGGTTATATCCAGGCTTGAAGCTTCCAACGTCTCAGACGATGTGTCCGTGAAACAGTTGTCTGGGGATCAGTGGATTGATATGTATCCTGATGTTTTTTTGTGGTAGACTTGGGAAAATAAAAGGGTTTCAACATCGCACTATTTTAAAAGACGGCGCTAAAGCCACTGCGCACAAAGTGCGTAAAGTACCTTTGAGTTTGCGTGCTGAGCTAAAAGAGGAGCTTGAACGGTTGTGTCGTATGGATGTTATTGAGGCCATTGATGGATCGGAGTGGTTGGCGCCCATTGTTCTTGCACGAAAGGCTGATAAGACCCTTAGAATGTGTGTGGACTTGCGCAATTTGAATGCCAATATATGGATTGACCGCCAACCATTACCGAATATAAATGAGATGTTGGCTATGCTTGATGGGGCCAAGTATTTTTCTTCCTTTGACATTTCTTCGGCCTATCATCAAGTTGAGCTTTCCAAAGAGTCCAGATATCTTAACTCTTTTGTCACTCCAGAGGGCGCGTTTCGTTACAAACGCATGCCCTTTGGTTTGGCATCGGCTTCCGCAGTGTTTCAACGTTTAATCTGTTTAGGAACACAGCGGGAGTCGTGTTCTTCCAAGATGACATTTTGGTACATGCATCTACTGTAGCTGAACATGACAGCAGGGTAAAATTAGTTCTTGATACTGTAAAGACCTATGGCCTAACACTCAGGAAGGATAAATGTAAATTTTTTCGAGAAGGGGTTGATTATTTAGGGCATCACATATCAAGTAAAGGGATTGAACCTAAAGTTAAAATTTTAGATGGTATTCAAAATGCTCCTCCACCTTCCAATAAGGACCAACTGCGCTCCTTTCTAGGACTCGTGGAGTATTACGCCAAATTTGTTGGAAATTTTGCTGATAAAACTTCATGCTTAAGGGAACTTCTCAAGAAGAAAGAATGTCAACTTTGTATGGTGTGACAAGTGTGCTTATCAATTTTGCATCTTGAAAAAAGAAATTGTTCAAGCTCGCCCTTTGAAACTATTCAATATTAATGACAAATGTATTGTTTCTACCAATGCTAGTAACATTGGTTTATGTGCGGTTTTTGATGCAAAAGAGATGTGTCGGTCATGAACAAGTGATTGCATTTGCTTCCAGGATTCTCCGTGGTGCTGAAGGCTCATATTCCACCATCGAGAAGGAGGCTTTGGCCCTATGGTGGGGTGTTCAGTATTTTCGGATTTTCTTGTGGGGCAATGTGTTCACTCTCAGGACCGATCATAAGCCTTTGGTGGACCTTTTCACTACTAAGGGTGGTGGTCGTGCCACTCCTAGGATTGCCAAATGGCAATATAGATTGGAAGAGTTTAATTATTGTTTACAGTATGTACCTGGTGCCAAAAACAAGATTGCCGACTGTCTTTCTCGTCTTCCTCTGGCTGATGATCTCTCTCTTCATTCTGATGATGATCTTGACGTGAAATGTGCTGTAGGAGCTGTGGTTAATGTTGTGAACAGTGCGCTTTCTGAGCAAGAATGGTTGCATGCTTTGTCTGAGGATGAGGAAATTAAGTTGGTTGTGGACTCTCTAGTTCATGGTTGGCCTGTTAACAACAACCTATCTCCTGAGTTAATACCTTTTAAGAGGATTTGTGATGAGTTGTCCTTTGTGGATGGTATTTTACGTAGGGGTGGTCTTTTGGTTGTTCCTTGGTGCATGTAAGGAAAAATTTTGAATCTTGCTCACGAGGGTCACCAGGGTATTCGTGCGATGAAACACAGAATTTGTGAGGACTTTTGGTGGCCAGGTGTGGATATATCCATTGAACATTTTGTTAGGGACTGTTGTGCTTGCGTTCTCAGCGATAAGTCCCAAGTCACTCATCCGTCTCCTATTGACCCTGTGCCTGCTAAAAATGTGCCTGGTCTAAGCTGGCTTTTGATGTTGCTGGACCATTTGGTATTTCTGGTGGATCACCCTTGTATGCTTTGGTTTTAGTAGACTATATGTCTGAATGGCCTGAAGTCAAATTTGTTGAATGTGTTAATTCATCTTCTGTCATTGGTTTTCTTAAGGATGTGTTTCTTTGTGAGGGGTTTCCAGAAGAACTGGTAACTGATAATGGGACTCAACTAGTTTTGCGGGAGATGCAAGACTTTCTTAAAGAACTTGGCATTAAGCATGTGTTGACATCTCTTTATCATCCTCGCAGCAATGGTTTAGTTAAACGCTTTAATCGTGTTACTAAGGACCATCTACAGTTACCCTTTGTGAATGGTTTGTCATGGCGTACTGCTGTTGCGGATATGTTATGGGCTTTTTTGAACTACTCCTCATATAAGTACTGGAATATCTCCTTTTACATTACTTAGGGGTAGAGTTGTGAGTTCTAAACTGAACAAGGATTGGATGTCCAGCAAAGTAGTTGATCCATCTAAACTTAGTGGTGTTGTTGATGTCAGAAAAGCTGTTCAGTCAAAGTATGCCACTGTTTCTGTGAAAGTTTCTCCTGTGTGTGTGGGCGATTGGGTGAGAATCAAGAAATCTGGTTTTGTTCGCAAGGGTGATTCTCGTTTTTCTGCTCCTTCAAGGGTCAAAGAAGTAAAAGAATGGGTGGTAGTGTTGGAGAATGGGAAGGTGTGGAATAAGTGTGCTATTTCTATTGTTCCTCAATCCAAAATTGTGTATGTTTGAGGGAAGATGGGTGTCCGTGTTGATTCTTCTGTTGACTCTTCTGCAAGTGCTACTCTTGATTCACCTTCCTGTTCCAGTGGTTCTTCTTCTAATGCCATTCCTTCAAGCAGGTGTGGTCAGTCATCCTCGTCTGCTCAGAAAATATTTTCTTCTAGGATGAGATCTGTGCCAACCAAGTTTCGTGATTATGCCATGTACTGATAAGCATGTATTGTTACTTGGATTTTATGTCCAATATTGATTACTATGCTTTCTTGTGTTTTGCAGTAAGGGTTATATTGGTTCCTTCATTGTTTATTATTATATTTTCTTATTTCATTTTCTAGTTTATTTCTTTTCATTTGTTTTCTTTTCTTTTCTTTGTTGTGCAAAGGGAGGTGTTTTGGGTCCTTCTTTTGTATCTGCATAGAATCTTCTTATATCCATGTTCCCTGCGTGGAACATAGAATGTGGGGCTCTGGCAGTTGCTGCCTGGGAGTTGACGGGACTGGTCTATAATAAAGAGGCACCAACTTACCTGTTGTTTACCTCCTCTTTTCACTCATCTAATCAGAATCTTGCCATCAAAGAAAAATAAATCATAGAATCGTTAGCAGAAGACAAGAATACCATCATAGGTCCTGCAGACAAGGTACGAAACATCGTACCTATGAGCAAAGAAATGTATATTACGGAAGCTCTCGGACAATTAGACGACTCTAAGTTCTACCTGAAAATCAAGAGTAACATTTACAATCATAGGGCCCCATTAGGATGGCGGGCGGGCTTTGCCCGCCCGCCATCCTGTCGGAAATCGGGACCGCCCGCCCTAAGGGCGGGGGTCCCGCACACACCATTAGGATGTGCCCCCCACAGTGGCGGGCACATCCTGTATTTTCAGCATTGTGGCGGGCGGTGCGCTCTGCACCGCCCGCCACAATGCAGAAAATGCACTTTCACATTTTCATTTGCAAAGCGGCAGGCACCGCGCGGTGCCTGCCGCTTTGCAAATGAGAATGAAGGGGGGTACCACAGGTACCCCCCATGTGCACCCCCCACCTGTACTTCACTCTGGGGGCCCGCAGGGGGCCCCCAGAGTGAAGACCGCATGCCTTTCCGTGGCGGCAGCGCCGCCGCGGAAAGCCATCTAAAAATGCCCATGGTAATATTGCGGGCGGTGTCTAACAGACACCGCCTGCATGTTACTCGTTTTCCGCCCCGGCCGCTAGGCGACCGGGGCGGAAAACAGGCGGGCGGTATTTTGCACCGCCACCTTCCCCTCCGCCATCCTAATATGGCGGGGGGATTTGGGCTTGCAATGTCGGGCGGTTTGCCTCCGCCAGGCCGGCGGTGGCCACCGCCAGCCTGGCGGAGGCAAACCGCCCGTCATCCTAATGGGGCCCTTAGTATTCTCGAGACTTGGAACAAATTGAAAGAATGGGAGCAGAATGGTATTATTTCTTGGGAAGAATACTGTTATTTTTTAAAAGAGACTTCCCTAAACTTCCCATTTTCTAACTTTTACCGAAAGTGCAAAAGGAACCTGTTAGACTTCCGGGGAGACCTACTGTCTCTTCCATCAGAAGTGCACTTGAAAATGTATCATAATATGCTGACCACTTTCTTAGCGACTATGCCACTTCTCTTCCCTCCTATTTCTGTGACACCAAAGATTTTTTGACCAAACTAGAGGGTGTCACCTGGGAGGAATATTTTCTGTTGGTCACTCTTGATGTAAATTCCCTTAATACTATAAAAGATCATACACAAGGTATAAAGGCATGTTTCCATTATCTGAAGAATAGACCTATAGGGTAGCTAGACCATACCAACATGTTGATTGATATGATTAGACAATGTCTTACAAACAACATATTTATGTTTAACGAACTATCTATAAACAGATCCTTGGAACAGCTATGGGCACATGCTTTGCCCCTAAGTTTGCCAATCATTTTTTGTGTCTTTGGGAAGAAGAAATAAGATGTGACACCACCCTTACATCTGACTTTTCAAAGGTGAAATTATGGCTTCGTTATATCGACGGCCTCTTTTTCATCTGACAGGGCACTGAAGTAGAAGCTGATAGCTTCATTACCAAACTGAAGAAAAATACCTATAACATCAAACTGACATCTAATATGAGCAGAACACAGATTGAGTTACTCTATACACTTGTCACCACAGCATACAATACTCTGGAAACTAGCATCTTCCGCAAAACTACTGTAGGGAACACCCTTCTCCATACCCTCAGCAGTCATCCAGACAATCTCAAATTAAGTATTCCCTATGGAGAACTGCTGAGGGCTAGAAGCAACTGCAGTATGGAAGAAGCTTTTAACATTGAAAAGGCTACCATGATCACTAGGTTCAAGAACAGGGGCTACACCATGTGGGTATTAAAACGAGCTCTGGACAAAGTCAGCAAGATCATCAGATCAGAAACATTGAAAGAACAAAATCAAGTAAGAGACACCACCACCATTTTGACATCCCAAGAGACATGATTTATCACTGCATACAACAGGGAGAGTAAAAAAGAAAAAAATCACCCAATTTCTTACTGGTAGCACCACTTTGGTCACATATGCCTTAGATTGTCCCTGTGGACTTTGTTAAGTTGGCAGTACCACCCTAATCGCAAAAAAGAGGGTGTTGGAAAGCATGCATGCAATTAACAGATAGAATGCACATTGCCCAGTGGCAAGACATTTCCAAGAATACCATCTCTCTAATATCTCCCTGTTGAGTTACTTTATGATTGAACAGGTACACACTGGCCCCAAAGGTGGCAACAGAGTTCACGTGCACACAAACGCAAATTCAAATGGATTCTAGAACTTGAAACCATACACCCGGGGGGACATAATTTAGATGAAGAACTGAACATACATCTACATGAAAGCTAAGGTATTGGATTCTGGGTTCTTTTCCCATCTTCCATGATCTATCATAATTGGACGTATATGTAGAGTATTTATGTGCATAGTACAGATTTATATGTAGAGCATTTGTGAGCATTCTAAAGATTGTACATATTTTATTCCTTTCTTATTTCAAAATTTTCTTCCTTTAGCTTGTATTTTCAAAGGAGGAAAGGAAGGCCCCCTCTGCCATGGGATGGATCGTTCTTACATGGGTCCCCTACCCTTTTCTTCCCCGTACATGGGCACTTCTCACTCAGATAAGCCCTTTTCTTCACTTATCACTTGTTTCTACTTTGGGTTTACGTCTGATGTTTCTTTTGTACAAGTGTTGTTTGTCTCCTGTATAGATTTGGCGAAACACTCTTGCAATTTGAGTATACACCCATATATTTGACAACTTGTTAACATGTTTTGTGGTATGGCATACACGGGTTACTTTGCCACTATGGCGCAATGCACTATTATGATGTCACGGATCACTGACAAAATATTGACCTACAAAATATCGATCTACAGGCATATCGATTGCAAAAATATCGAAGGAAAGAAAATCGACATCCTATCTACAACATGGTAAGTACAAAAATATCGAAAATAAAATATAGATGGTAAAAATATCGATGTTAAAAATATTGTTTTTTCTGTAAAAAAGTAAATGTAAAATAAGTAAATAACACTAATAAATAAAATCAACATAGTTAAAAATATCTAATAATGTTTAAAATGATTAAATAATACATATATAATAATAATACATTAATTAAACATATACAGAAAATATATAATATATATGTACTTAACAATAAGTTGTAATAATTATTTTAATAATTTATAAATTAATAAAAATTATTATAAATTACAAATACATTTACAAACATAAAACAAAAACATAAATAAAAAGTAAAGAATGATGTTTAATAATTAAAAAAATTAAATATACTTTTAATATTTTTAAAATTAAATATATAAAACGTTGGATGGCGTAGGGGTAAAAATTACTATTCCAACTCCAAAAAGTGCAACAATAGGGAAAGCGTTGGATAGCGTAGGGGTAAAAATTACTATTCCAACTCCAGAGAGTGCAACAGTAGGGAAAGCATTGGATAGGGTAGGGGTAAAAATTACTATTCCCACTCCAGAGAATGCAACAGTAGGGAAAGCGTTGGATAGCGTTGGGGTAAAAATTACTATTCCCACTCCAGAGAGTGCAACAGTAAGGAAAGCGTTGGATAGCGTACGGTTAAAATTACTATTCCCACTCCAGAGAGTGCAACTGTAGGGAAATCATTGGCTAGAGTTGGAGTAAAAATTATATTCCCACTCCAGAGAGTGCAACAGTAGGGAAAGCATTGGATAGCATAGGAGTAAAAATTACTATTCCCACTCCAGAGAATGCAACAGTAGGGAAAGTGTTAGATAGAGTAGGGGTAAAAATTACTATTCCCACTCCAGAGAGTGCAACAGTAGGGAAAGCTTTGGATAGCGTAGGGGTAAAAATTACTATTCCAACTCCAGAGAGTGCATCAGTAGGGAAAACGTTGGATAGCGTAGAGATAAAAATTACTACTCCCACTTCAGAGAGTGCAACAGTAGGGAAAGCGTAATGGTAAAAATTACTATTCCAACTCCAGAGAGTTCAACAGTAGGGAAAACGTTGGATAGCATAGGGGTAAAAATTACTATTCCAACTCCAGAGAGTGCAACAGTAGGGAAAGCGTTGGATAGCGTAGGGGTAAAAATTACTATTCCCACTCAAGAGAATGCAACAGTAAGGAAAGTGTTGGATAGTGTAGGGGTAAAAATTATTATTCCCACTCCACAGAGTGCAACAGTAAGGAAACCATTGGATAGCGTAGGGTTAAAAATTTCTATTCCCACTCCAGAGAGTGCAACAGTAGGTAAAGCATTGGATAGTGTAGAAGTTAAATATACATATATGTTCTAAATAAAACAATTAAAATTTTCATTTTTAAATTACTACATCATTTGCAAATCCCCATTGATAATTACTAAAACCATAATTACAAATAAATAATTAATTAACAAAAAAATTAACATTAAATACCAATAAATAGTAATTAATAAATATATATAACCAAATAATATTGAACACTAAAATATTTTTCTAAACAAAAAACATATTAATATTTACAAATTGATTAACAATTAAAAAATGGTAAACAGTAAATTTATTTTTGAATAAAAAGTATTTTTATAAAAAAAATTGAATAAAAAGTATTTTTATAAAAAATTATTTAACAATTAATAAAATACATTTCCAATTATTAAAAATGACTTAACAATAACAATGATTATTTACCAATTTCAAAAAATTAATTACCAATTAAAAAAATAATTGCCTATCAAAAATTGCAATTACCAATTACAAACCTTAATTACCAATTATTAAAATTAATTACCAATTAAAATAATTAATTACCAATTAATAATTATTTAGAAATAAAATAATTATCAATCCCAATCAAAAATAAATAATTACTTAAAAACAATTAAATGACTTCCCACCCAATTCCCCTATAAACCCACAACCCGCTACAGAACTTAAACGCAAAAATGAATTAAAATTAATTTACAATTACAAAAAATGTATAATTAATTTAATATAATTAAATCACTTTCCACCCTATTCCCCTATAAACCCACAACCCGCTCCAGTACTAAAACATAAAATTAAATTACAAATAACATTTTTAATATATAATAAATAGTACACATATAATTTAAAACAAATAAAATACTTAACAAAAACATATAACACATACATATAAAATACATAATAAAATACATAACAACAAACAAATATCGTTATTAGTAACATCGAAATTAGTGACATCGATATAATTGATATTGATATTACTAACTTCGATATTACTTACATCGATATAAATAAATCAATATTAATTACCTTAGGGTCGATATTCTGTCCAACGATATTCTTGACTTCGATATTCTTCACCTTCGATATTTACAACTCGATATTACTGTAGGTCGATATTAGGGAATCGATATTTTGACTGTGCACCGATGTCACGCCTGCCACAGATTGCCCTAGATTTAAGGCATTATGAATAATAATATTTGTCAAAATCGGTACAGTTAGATGGACCCTCCTAGTTCTATGAGCAGTAACTTTATAGCACTATGTCCCATGAATTGTTCTGGGCTTTTACTCCAGCCTCTCACCCCATATCAGTATCTATTTAGGTGCACGTTATTCCTGTATATTCATTCAGGTAACTGTTGAATTTGTGCATAACTTTATTAAGAGTTTACCCACAGAGGCATCGTCACACTATGTGTAGTATTCCATAATTGCCGCAATGTACCTTTTTCTGCACAAGACACGTTTAGTCAAAGATTGATAAATACTCAGGAATTATGTCTGAGTACCATTTGGTTTGATATTATATATACTACTTGGGTATCAAAAGTTTCCAAATTTGTAAAGTATACTCAATTTATATTACCACTATAAGTTTTCATGAAGTATTTGACTGTGTTAAAATGGCCGCCACAGTCTCATTATGTTCTGATATACAATGAACTTTATGTCCTATTTCCATCTTTTACTTGAGACTATATAGAGGAAGTTTTTTGTTTACCCTTTATGTGATCAAGACAGCTAGTCTGTTGAAACGCTTAACCTTTTGCATTAAACTCAACTTCTGCACCTCCTGAGAGCATGGACATTTATATATATATATATATATATATATATATATATATATATATATATATATATATATATATATATATATATATATATATATATATGAATGCTCCTCGTCCCACTGGAACTCGAGGGACTCACGGATGGGTGCGGTATGCGGTAGTGGGTTCCCGCAGAAACACAACGCTCAGCTCCCAAGAATCCCCCTCGGAAGAACCGCACTCGTAGAACCAAATTTAGTGCTCGCACCATCAAAGTTTATTTACAGAGCTAACAGACGCGTTTTAGCATCAAGCCTTCGTCAGTGTTAGTCACGCTTCGCAGGTTCATCTGGGTATTAAAGCAGTCATGCATTGACTAAACATAATATATGGACTAAATGCAATACAACTGAGCGTTGCGCCATCTTGAAACATGCAAAAACATAGTTGAATCCGCATTTCGGGTACATTTTCCTTCTTTATCCCGCGTTTTCTCAGTATAGCATAAACGGAAATAAATGTAATAAATAACGCCGTGTATCGGCATGGCTCCCCGTATTGTAACCTTACGTGAAGATTAGAGGAGCGCAAAACCTCGCAACTCCCATTTCAAATTTCCAACAGTCCATGAAGCCATGTATTGGCAATATTTATTATATATATATATATATATATATATATATATATATATATATATTATATATATATATATATATATATATAGATATATAATATATATATATATATATATATATTATATATATATATATATATCTATATATATATATATATATATATATATATATATATATTATATATATATATATAATATATAATATATATATTACCTACTGGCGGTCGCCAGTAGGTATATATAGTTAGGATTTTTTCTCTATGGGATTTTGAAAATTCTATGTCTAATAACTTTAGCGTTTGTGGACGGAATTGGCTGAAATTTTCAGGAAAATGGAACATTTTGTTTCTGAGCAGCCCCCTGACAATTTGGGGTGGGGTTCATCAAGGGGGGGGCCGAGAAAAAAGGGGGGTCCCAAAACGCGTTTTTCCCATGTTAATTTCCATAGGGTGGTTGGCCTCACTTTTAGCTCGAACGGCTGAATGGATTTGCACGAAACTTGGCAAATTGTAGGGACTGTTTAGCCCGATGTTGCCTTTGCTCGTTCTCAATATATGTGCTCCAGTGGATTTTGAGTAATTTAGGTTCAAAAAAAGATATATATCTGGGCGGAGCCTAACCACACATCTGATCAGATTGGCTGTCAGCACTTCATCCAAGAAGTGTTGGCAGCCATCTTGGACCAATATACATGATAGCACCTCATTAAAAAGCATTGTAGTTAATAGAGGGTTTTAGGACTTTAGTTACATTATAAATCATTTGTTGACTGGTTACCATACTCGTTTTAGGAATTGTGGTGGGTTCTAAGGTTGATTTTACCATGTGAAAAAACCTTCTGCTGTGATATCATGAATATTGTTGAAAGAAAAACTAATATCTCATGATTTTCCCACAGTGGTTTGGAAGGGGATCTATAAGCTAAACTGAAAGCATATTTTCTGTAAATTCACATTATCTTTCTCAGTCATGTGAAAATGAAGTCTGACATTCTCAGTAAAACATGTACATCCAACAAGGACAGAGACTGTCAGTTGATTCCTTTGTGTTCTACTGCAGCCTCCTAGAGTGTTCTAAAGAACAACTAGAGCGCTAACAGTCCTACTTATTACAAAGGTATGGCACACCAGAAGCCATCTTGATTGAAATAAAGTGGTAACTCTTAAAACATTTAATTTAAAAAGAAACAACATGAGGGGGTATATTTTGCCATAGAAAGTATGATTAGTGCTGCAGAATGAAAAATTAGGGCACATTTTGAGTGACTTCTCAAATCCTTTTCTATTTCATTAAAACATTCTGACATGCAGTCTCCCAAAATGGCCACCAGAGACAAAAGAGCCCAAATGTAGCCCAAATATCACCCAGATGTAGCCCAAGTATAGCCTAATGACAGAATGTCCCAGAGTGTTCTAAAGAACAACTAGAGCGCTAACTGTTCTACTTATTACAAAGGTATGGCACACCTGAAGCCATCTTGATTGGAATAAAGTGGTAACTCTTAAAACATTTAATTTAAAAAGGAACAAAATGAGGGGGTATATTTTGCCATATGAATTATGATTAGTGCTGCAGAAAAAAAAATTAGGGCACATTTTGAGTGACTTCTCAAACCCTCTTCAATTTCATTAAAAAAATTCTGACATACAGTCTCCCAAGATGGCCACCAGAGACAAAAGAGCCTAAATGTAGCCCAAATATCACCCAGATGTACCCCAAGTATAGCCCAATGACAGAATGTCCCAGAGTGTTCTAAAGAACAACTAGAGCGCTAACAGCCTTACTTATGACAAAAGTATGGCACACCAGAAGCCATCTTGATTGGAATGAAGTGGTAAGTCTGAAAACACTCAATTTAAAAAGGAACAACATGAGGGGGTTAATTTTGCCATAGAAAGTATGATTAGTGCTTCAGAAAGAAAAATTAGGGATCATTTTGAGTGACTTCTCAAATCCTCTTCTATTTCATTAAAAAAATTCTGACATGCAGACTGAAACATGCACTTTGAATACCAGCAGCAGACGTCCCTGGTGAGCAGTAGCTTTACTACAGTGATCTAATGTGCAACTAGAGTGCTAATATTCAGAATTTATGGCAAATGTGTGACACATCTGAATGCCTTCTTGATGGAACCAAAGTAAACAAGCATTGAAAATGCAATAGATCTCGCCCTCGTTTAAGTTAAAGCCATTCTTTTTGTAATGAGGTGGCTTTTTAGCTTTGCTTTTATTAGTGTTTTTTCAACTTTCATGTAAATAACATGCATCTGTATGCATATAAGTATATGTATGCATGCATTTATGTTTGTATTTATATAGATATACAGATGATATATGTTTATATATGTATGTATATATATATATATATATATATTCACTGAAAAAACCATAGGTTATAGACCATATATAGTTAGGAATTAGCATTTACAAAACCTTGAAAATTCACTGAAAAAACCATAGGTTATAGACCATATATAGTTAGGAATTAGCATTTACAAAACCTTGAAAATTCACTGAAAAAACCATAGGTCAGTTTAGTCACTAACCCATGCACTCAGTGAGACAAATTTAATCACTCACTCATACAGTCAGTCATGCACCTACTAAATCCTTCATCCAGACACTTATACATCTACTCATTCTTCAATATGTAAGACATATTTTAACTTTACAGAAACATGCAGTCACTGGATGTTGTCATCAGTGATGTCATCAGTGATGTCATTTGAGATGTCATCAGTGATGTCATCAGTGATGTCACTGACCATGTCATGAATGATGTAATATGTGACATCATCAGCAGTGGATTGCGGGTGCGCGATATATAGTTAGTGCAACTAACTATATATGGAATTTCAATGGTTTTGTTTGAGTAAAATAAGGTTTTGTAAATGCGAATTCCTAACTATATATGGTCTATAACCTATGTTTTTTTCAGTGAATATATATATATATATATATATATATATCCAGCCTCCATTCGTCCGCAGGGAGCAGGTACCTCTTCCAGGGCTGTCAGGGCGCAGGGGCGGACAACCTCCTCATACCTCCAACAAAACTCCCATTCTGACGAAAAGAAGTACGCCTGACCCGACCTCAGGTAGTAACTTGCACTTTTATTTTTCTTGAACAGCCAAATGAAAAAGTCCTGACGCGTTTCGGGGCTTTGCATAGCCCCTTCCTCATAGGATGACGATACGAAGTGCACTGTAATGCGTGTCATATATATATATATCCAACATACAGGAACCCAATTCGAAACAGGCCACAGGAGGTTATTTTTGGTGTATTTCTTTATTGCTCGGTAGCTTGCTTGCAAATTCTCAGCTCAGTCAGACAAATCAAATTCAAAGCGCCAAATGCGTTTCAGGAAACATCTTCCCTTCGTCAGCGGCATGAGTTCATCAAGTAGTAAAAGCGCTGACAAATGAATCACTTTTAAACACACACCTGCCCGAAAAGAAGTGGCCCTCACGATGGCTTTGTGGGATGTGTAGTTTCTGTAAAATCCCAAGTGGGTGCGTTTTCACCTCTTGCTCCATAGTCAAAATTAAACCCCAGTGGGTTGATGTGAAGTCCTGGCGAGTGCTTGCCTCTGCTTTATTGCTCACCGAGTTATACCACAGTCTGACAGCTCCCTGTAAAAGCCTCAGCCTTCGTCCTTCCAAAGTTCAAACACTCATTAGTGCTAAACGGACCAGCAACAGCCGTGAGCCTTGTTTCATGACCGGGACAGCCGCAAATAAATCCAACATACAGGAACCCAATTCGAAACAGGCCACAGGAGGTTATTTTTGGTGTATTTCTTTATTGCTCGGTAGCTTGCTTGCAAATTTTCAGCTCAGTTAGACACATCAAATTCAAAGTGCCGAACGCGATTCAGGAAACATCTTCCCTTCATCAGCGGCATGAGCTCATCAAGTAGTGAAAGCGCTGACAAATGAATCACTTTTAAACACACACCTGCCCGAAAAGGCGTGGCCCTCACGATGGCTTTGTGGGATGTGTAGTTTCTGTAAAATCCCAAGTGGGTGCGTTTTCACCTCTTGCTCCATAGTCAAAATTAAACCCCAGTGGGTTGATGTGAAGTCCTGGCGAGCGCTTGCCTCTGCTTTATTGCTCACCGAGTTATACCACAGACTGACAGCTCCCTGTTAAAGCCTCAGCCTTCCTCCTTCCAAAGTTCAAACACTCATTAGTGCTAAACGGACCGGCAACAGCCGTGAGCCTTGTTCCACGACCGGGACAGCCGCAAATAAATCCAACATACAGGAACCCAATTCGAAACAGGCCACAGGAGGTTATTTTTGGTGTATTTCTTTATTGCTGGGTATCTTGCTTGCAAATTCTCAGCTCAGTCAGACACAGCAAATTCAAAGCACCGAACGCATTTCAGGAAACATCTTACATATATATATATATTCACTGAAAAAACCATAGGTTTCACACCAGTTATAGTTAAGAATTAGCATTTAAAAAACCTATTAAATGCACTGAAAAAACCATAGGTTTGACACCAGTTATAGTTAGCTGGAAATTTTACTGACATAAAACCCACGTTATAGTTAGTTGGACTCACTATAACTTGCGCGCCTGCAATGCACTGCTGATGACGTCACATATTACATCACTCATGACATGGTCAGTGACATCACTCATGACATCACTGATGACACCATTCAGTGAATGTGTGTCTTTCTGAAAAATAAATGTTTTATATATGTATATGTAAAGGTCGATGGAAGAATAAATGTTTAAATAAGTGTCTTAATGGATGTTTTTTAAAAAAAATTGATTGGTTAACTGGCTTATTAAGTGTATCTTAGTGATTACATATATTAGCGAGTATTGTTTAAATATTTAAATGTTTGTATCAGTGTTTCACTTTGTGTATAAGTGGCTGCATGGGTTGGTGAGTAGCTACATGTGTATGTATATGGGTTATTAGATTTTTTTTAGTATCAGTATGAGTGTCTGTATGGTTTGGTGGGGGTATTACTTAGCACATAGATGCATCAATGACTGACTCACTGTTTGTATTTGTTTTGAAGACTGCATATGTGCAGGACTGTATGGGTGGATGAGTGTGTATATGTGTGTGTTAGTGAGTGAATGACTGTCTCAATAGTGTCTTTATCAGTAACTACATGTGTTTTAATGTAGTATATGTGAGTATTGATGTATATAAGTGAGTATATGTGAGAGTGAGAGATTGAAAGAGTTCTTGTTTAAATAAGTATGTGTTTCTATAAGTGATTGTTTAAGAGAGTAAGTATGTGTAAGTTTCCTTAGAAGTAAGGTGGTAGTGTGTGTATAGCTGTATATGCAAATAAATGAATGTTCAATAGTTTATTTGCATGTGTGATTATGTGTGTGAGTAACTTTTGGATGACTGTCGCTGTGTGTAACATGATGTATAGGTGTTTCACTACATAAGATGAGTGAATATATGTATGAGTGACTATATAGAACTGTTGGTGAATGAGTGGATGTGTATATAGATGGTGGTATTACTGAATTGGTTGTTCTAACAGGTATGGGTATCTCTATTTTTCTATTTTTTAATATGTGTTTTAAGGGTTACATTACACTGAAAGGAGGTCTGTCACTCTGTCACAAGGATGGTGTCATCAGTGATGTCATGAGTGATGTCACTGACCATGTCATGAGTGATGTAATATGTGACGTCATCAGCAGTGCATTGCAGGCGCGCAAGTTATAGTGACTCCAACTAACTATAACGTGGGAATTTCAATGGTTTATGTCAGTAAAATTTCCAGCTAACTATAACTGGTCGCAAACCTATGGTTTTTTCAGTGAATTTAATAGGTTTTTTTAATTCTAATTCCTAACTATAACTGGTGTGAAACCAATGGTTTTTTCAGTGAATTTCATAGGTTTTTTAAATGCTAATTCCTAACTATATAAGGCCTGAAACCTATGTTTTTTTCAGTGAATTTCAAAGGTTTTTTTAATGCTAATTCCTAACTATATAAGACCTGAAAGCCCACCAGGAATCTCCAGTATGCGCCAGGGGACTGCATTGCAGAGAGGTGTAATGAAGCCACGCCCCTTTTTACACCTCTCTGCAACGCAGCCCCCGTGCATGTTTGAAGAGGGGGAACTAATTCCCCTTGCATACTGGGGGCCCCTGGGGGCCAACTAGCCCACCTGGAACCTCCAGTATGCGCCAGGAGGCTGCATTGCACAGAGGTGTAATGAGGCTAAGCCCCTTTTTACACCTCTCTGCAACGCCGGCCACTGGCACCTTTGCAGAGGGGGGGCTATTTCCCTTGCATACTGGGGGTCCCTGGGTCATATCTGCCCAAACACCGATATTCCGAACGATTGAAAATGACTTTTCTTGAGAAACATTTGGATTTGGATTATCATGTCCTATACTTTGGAATTTTTGAAAGACTGACTTTGAGGATGCTATAAATTACTCAAGTCTGCCCGAATTGTGTGGGTAAAATTGATACCTAGTCACTTTGAATAAGAATGTACTTACGTCTCATCTAACATTTGGAAGAAATATCTAGTTATATGACAACAGGATACCGATATACCTTGAAGGAAATAAGAACGCCCTGAAGAAGTTCTGTTGTACAGAACGAAACGTTTCGGCTGGCTGTGGTACATAAACTTAAGGAAAATAAAAGCATTTGATAGACCAAGATTTAGTGCTTCAATAAGGACTCTAAGTAATATGATTTGATTGGACTTATTGTACAAGTGGTGCTGTGCCAACCTTTGGAATATTCTCCACTACTCTCTACTACTTACTCTCTCCTACTCCACTACTCTCAAATACTCACTCTCTAATACTCATTCTCTACTACTCTACTACTTTCTATTGCTCTCTCTCTACTACTCACTCCCTACTACTCACTATCTACTACTCTCTACTACTCACTCTCTACTACTCTCTCTCTCTACTACTCACTCTTTACTACTCACTCTCTTCTACTCTCTACTACTCACTCTCTACTTCTCACTCTCTACTACTCTCTACTACTCACTCTCTACTACTCTCTCTACTACTCACTCTCTACTACTCACTCTACTACTCCCTCTCTACTACTCACTCTCTACTACTCTCTCTCTACTAGTCTCTACTACTCACTCTACTACTCACTCTCTACTACTCTCTACTATTCTCTCTCTCTGCTACTCACTCTCTACCACTCTCTACTACTCACTCTCTACTACTCACTCTCTACTACTCTCTACTACTCACTCTTTACTACTCTCTACTACTCACTCTCTACTGCTCTCTACTACTCACTCTACTACTTACTCTCTACTACTCTCTACTACTCACTCTCTACTACTCACTCTCTACTACTCTCTACTACTCACTCTACTATTCACTCTACTACTCTCTACTACTCACTCTCTGCTACTCTCTCTCTACTGCTCTCTACTACTCTCTACTACTCACTCTCTACTCTCTATTACTCACTCTCTACTCCCTACCTCTCTACCTCTCTCTACTTCTCTCTCTACTAGTCTCTACCTCTCTACCGCTACCTCTCTACCTCTACCTCTCTACCTCTACACCTCTACCTCTCTCCACACACACACATTTACACATATATATATGCATAAATATGCATATGCATTTATATATGTGTATGTGCATGTATATATATATACATACATATATAAGCATATATAATCTGTATATCTATATAAATACAAATAAAAATGCATGCATACATATACATATATGCATACAGATGCATGGTATTTACATGAAAGTTTAAAAAACACTAATAAAAGCAAAGCTAAAAAGCCACCTCATTACAAACAGAATGGCTTTAACTTAAACGGAGGCAAGATCTTTTGCATTTTCAATGCTTGTTTACTTCGTTTCCATCAAGAAGGCTTTCAGATGCGTCATACATTTGCCATAAATTCTGAATGTTAGCACTCTAGTTGCTCATTAGATCACTGTAGTAAAGCTACTGCTCACCAGGGAAGTCTGCTGCTGGTATTCAAAGTGCATGTTTCAGTCAGCATGTCAGATGTTTTTTTAATGAAATAGAAGAGGATTTGAGAAGTCACTCAAAATGATCTCTAATTTTTCTTTCTGAAGCACTAATCATCCTTTCTATGGCAAAATGAACCCCCTCATTTTGTTCCTTTTTAAATTAAATGTTTTCAGACTTACCACATCATTCCAATTAAGATGGCTTCTGGGGTGCCATACTTTTGTCATAAGTAAGACTGTTAGCGCTCTAAGTGTTCTTTAGAACACTCTGGGACATTCTGTCATTGGGCTATACTTGGGCTGCGTCTGGGTGATATTTGGGCTACATTTAGGCTCTTTTGTCTCTGGTGGCCATCTTGGGAGACTGTATGTCAGAATTTTTTTATGAAATTGAAGAGAATTTGAGAAGTCAGTCAAAATGTGCCCTAATTTTTCTTTCTGCAGCACTAATCATACTTTCTATGGCAAAATATACCCCCTCATTTTGTTCCTTTTTAAATTAAATTTTTTAAGAGTTACCACTTTATTCCAATCAAGATGGCTTCTGGGGTGCCATACTTTTGTAATAAGTAGGACTGTTAGCGCTCTAGTTGTTCTTTAGAGCACTCTGGGACATTCTGTCATTGGGCTATACTTGGGCTACATCTGGGTGATATTTGGGCTACATTTGGGCTCTTTTGTCTCTGGTGGCCATCTTGGGAGACTGCATGTCAGACTTTTTTAATGAAATAGAAGAGGATTTGAGAAGTCACTCAAAATGTGCCCTAATTTTTCTTTCTGCAGCACTAATAATACTTTCTATGGCATAATATACCCCCTCATTTTGTTCCTTTTTAAATTAAATGTTTTAAGTGTTACCACTTTATTCCCATCACAATGGCTTCAGGTGTGCTATACCTTTGTAATAAGTAGGACTGTTAGCGCTCTAGTTGTTCTTTAGAACACTCTAGGAGGCTACAGTAGAACACAAAGGAATCAACTGACAGTCTCTGTTCTTGTTGGATGTACATGTTTTACTGAGAATGTCAGACTTCAATCTCACATGACTGAGAAAGATAATGTGAATTTACAGAAAATATGCTTTTAGTTTAGCTTATAGATCCCCTTCCAAACCACTGTGGGAAAATCATGAGATATTAGTTTTCTTTCAAACATGATTCATGATATCACAGCAGAAGGCTTTTTCACATGGTAAAATCACCTTAGAACACACCACAATTCCTAAAATGAGTATGGTACCATCAACAAATGATTTATAATGTAACTAAAGTCCTAAAACCCTCTATTAACTACAATGCTTTTTAATGAGGTGCTATCATGTTTATTGGTCCCAAGATGGCTGCCAGCACTTCTTGGATGAAGTGCTGACAGCCAATCAGATCAGATGTGTGTTTAGGCTCCGCCCAGATATATATATATATATTTTTGAACTTAAATTACTCAAAATCCATTGGAGCACATATCTTGGGACATAGCAAAGGCACATCGGGCTACCAGTCCCTACAATTTTGCCAAGTTTTGTGGAAATTCATTCAGCCGTTCGGGCTAAAAGTGAGTCCAACTGCCCTATGGAAATTAACATGGGGAAAACACGTTTTGGGACCCCCCTTTTATCTCGGCCCCCGCTTGATGAATCCCCCCCAAACTTTCAGTGAAGGAGCAGAACGCAGCGAGGCAAGTCTAGGGAAAATTACGGGCAGATTCCTTAACCGGCCCCAAAGTTATTCCCAATAGAATGTTGCGGATTTCTTATAGAAAACAATCCTAACTATAACTACCTACTGGCGACCTCCAGTAGGTAATATATATATAGTTTCCCCTGCAGTGTCCTCTGGTCTTTTCCTTTTGGAGGTGATCGTTTTGTGGATATTTTCGCGTGCTGGCCAGTAGCACGTGTGAGAGGACCTCGCCTCATCAAGTGGCCTGCAAGAACACTGGCAAACTTTTGTGGCATCCAAGGGATTGGAAGATTGCAGGCCTGCCACATGCAAGGGTCTGGGAATGTGGCCGCTGCTATCAGCAGTCTGTCACTGCATGGAGATGCACGGTAACTGTACTTTTGCGTCACGACTGCACTTGGACCTTGAATTGTGGAGCAAGTACCCAGGAGCTGTATGGTGGAGGGAGTGGAAGGGAGGACAGAGGGCTGGTTTAGGTACATTGACGACCTGTTTATTGTTTGGCGGGGCCCGTTGGTCACAGCACATGCCTTCATTGATGAACTGAATAAGAATACCTATAACTTACATTTTTCTGGGACAATTAGCGCAACATCAGCTGAATACTTAGATCTGAAAGTGTTTCCACAAGATCAGCAGATCCAAACCGCTCTCCATAGGAAAACTACCGCTGGCAATTCCACCCTTTTTGCCAGTAGTAGCCACCCTCCCCAATTGATCAGGAGCATTCCATATGGAGAGCTTCTCAGGCTTCGCAGAAACTGTTCTAGATCAGAAGACTTTGAGGAAGCAGCCAACGAGTGTGTGACTCGGTTCAAAGTCAGAGGATATGGTGAATCTCTGTTGAAGAAAACCTTGAACAAAGTAAGGGCTATCCCCAGAGACTCTTTATTTGTTGCCAAACCTCCCCCAGAGAAAGCCGACAACAGCGCAGGGAAATTCAGGATAATAACCCCCTTTTCTGCAGGAGCTAACGACCTGAGATCCATGTTGCGAAAGAATTGGCACATCCTTAAGACAGACAGTACTATCAAGGATGACCTACCTGATCACCCACTGATCACCTTTAACAAAACTAGATCTCTTAGAGATCATTTGGTGACCAGTCACCTGGAGAGGCCGCTACCTAAAAGCAATACCTTGAAATCCATGAGTGGCTTCTTCCCGTGTGGGAAATGTAAGGCGTGCGCCGGGAGCAAAAGAGTCCTTTCAGTGGACAATTATGAAACCGGCAAAAAACTGCACATAAAACAGTTCATCACCTGTAGCACTCCCCTGGCTGTTTATTGCTTGGTGTGTCCCTGCGGTCTCCGCTATATAGGGAGCACCATTAATATGCTGAAATTGCGGATTCTAGAACACCTTAGAGCAATTGATAAAGCAGATCAGGCATACCCAGTTGCCCGGCATTTTGCCGAAAAACACAACAGGGACCGCAACCAGCTCCAGTACTTTGGTCTTGACATCATTAAAAGTAATGCTAGAGGAGGTGACCGTCTGCGACGATTACGCAGACTGGAGTCGCGCTATATCATTGATCTCTCCACTAAATGGCCCAAAGGGATGAACAGTGGGGAAGAAATGGTTGTACATTTAGGCAAATAGTAACGTAGCTGTTTCTATATTATAAAGTATTCTATTTCCGTCAGAATAATGAATTAGATGATGTATACTTTATCACTGTAGGGGTATGTGTGTGTGTACACACATATGACTAAACATTTATGTATGAATATGTGGGGGAGGTTAAGAAGATGAATTGACAAACTGCCTCCTGTGCTCACATGTAATTCTCAGAACGATGAAGTTTCAATTTAAGATTTCATCTCATCCGCTGATTATTAGAGGTATTTGTATAGGACTCAAAGGGCTCTTTGTTTCCGAAGTCATTTGTTTAGTCAATAGTAATTTGATCACAATACACCACTGGCACTTCCTCATGGTTTTTCCTGGTACCCCTCACCCTTCGCACCATGTATGACATGTTTATGGTCCACTATTTAGTTATATATTTTGCATCACAGGTTACACATAGAGTAATCTCTCTTTGGTTTTTTAGGGGACCATTGCCGATCCACGGCTATATGTAACAGTGTGTAATAACCCACAAATATTGCGTATAACATCTTCCATCTATGCATGCTGACCTATCTGTAGGTATGTTTAGTTGCAGTATAGTTATGCTGATTACTAATGTTTGCATAAGTTTGCCATTACAAAATGGCGCCCGTGGTAGCTGGGAGAACTGTGGTCCTCTGTCGATGTCGACTGAGAGGTGTAACCTGTGTACCTTTGTAATCTATATCATGCACCGATGTTTTGAGTGTAAATTACACACTGACGAAGGCCAAGAGCCGAAACGCGTCCGCTTGTAGTAAATAAACTACTGTGCGAGATAAGTTACCCCCGAGTGCAGTCTATTATTCCTTGGGATTTCAAGGTGTTTGAGCGCAATATATATATATATATATATATATATTACCTACTGGCAGTCGCCAGTAGGTAGTTATAGTTAGGATTTTTTTCAATGTTAAATCTGAAAATTCTATTTGGAATAACTTTGGCGCCGGTTGACGAATCTGCCTGAAAATTTCCTCAAAATGGCCTCGCGGCGTTCCGGTCCTTCCCTGAAAGTTTGGGGGGGATTCGTCAAGCGGGGGCCGAGATAAAAGGGGGGTCCCAAAACGCGTTTTCCCCATGTTAATTTCCATAGGGCGGTCGATTTCACTTTTAGCCCGAACGGCTGAATGGATTTCCACCAAACTTGGCAAAATTGTAGGGACTGGTAGCCCGATGTGCCTTTGCTATGTCTCAAGATATGTGCTCCAGTGGATTTTGAGTAATTAAGGTTCAAAAAAATATATATATCTATAGCAGCGCTCCGGTAAGCGCACCGGTACGCGCACCGGGCGCGTCACGCGACTTGCGCGCAGAAAGCTGATTGGCTCTGGGGTGTCTGTAAACATTCTAAACAGTCCGGAGCGGCCGCCATCTTGTGTCTCGGTAGGATCGAGACACAAGAGGTGGCCAAAACAAAGGGGGAAATGACCATAAGGGGGCAGAGTAGACCCCCCTTGACCCCCTAGGTTTGATGTGGGGGCAATAAAAGGGCCCCACGGGGAGTGTACTATGGGGAAAAAGAATGACAGTTTTAAAAGTAGCTGATTAGAAAAAAAAATGTTTAGTTGTTTTTTTTATATATACACATACATATATATAAATGCATATGCACATATATATATGCATATATGTCTATATGTGTGCGTGTAGAGAGAGGTAGAGAGGTAGAGGTGTAGAGGTAGAGAGGTAGAGAGGTAGAGAGTAGAGAGTGAGTAATAGAGAGTAGAGAGTGAGTAGTAGAGAGTAGTGTAGAGCAGTAGAGAGAGTAGCAGAGTGAGTAGTAGAGAGTAGTAGAGTGAATAGTAGAGTGAGTAGTAGAGAGTAGTAGAGAGTGAGTAGTAGAGACTGAGTAGAAGAGAGTAGTAGAGAGTAAGTAGTAGAGTGGTAGTAGAGTGAGTAGTAGAGAGCAGTAGAGAGTGAGTAGTAGAGAGTGGGAGAGAGTAAGTAGTAGAGAGTAGTGGAGAATATTCCAAAGTTTGGCACAGCACCACTTTCACAATGAGTCCAATCAAATCATATCACTTAGAGTACTTATTGAAGCGCTGAATCTTGGTGTATATTCAAATGCTTTTATTTTCCTTAAGTTTATGTACCACAGCCAGCCGAAACGTTTCGTTCTGTACAACAGAACTTCTTCAGGGCGTTCTTATTTCCTTCAAGTTATGTCGGTATCCCGTTGTCATATAACTAGATATTTCTTCCAAATGTTAGATGAGACATAAGTATATTCTTATTAAAAGTGACTAGGTATCAATTTTACCCACACAATTCGGGCAGACTTGAGTAATTTATAGCATCCTCAAAGTCAGTCTTTCAAAAATTCCAAAGTATAGGACATGATAATCCAAATCCAAATGTTTCTCAAGAAAAGTCATTTACAATCGTTCGGAATATCGGTGTTTGGGCAGATATGATCCAGCGACCCCCAGTATGCAAGGGGAATTAGTCCCCCCTCTGCAAAGGCGCCAGTGGCCTGCATTGCAGAGAGGTGTAACAAGGGTGTGGCCTCATTACACTTCTCTGCAATGCAGCTCCCTCGCGCATACTGGAGGCTCCTGGTGGACTAGTTGACCCCAGGGACCCCCAGTATGCAAGGGGAATTAGTTCCCCCTCTGCAAACGCGGCAGTGGGCTGCGTTGCAGAGAGGTGTAACAAGGGGCATAGTCTCATTACACCTCTGCAATGTAGCCCCAGGCGCATACTGGAGGTTCCAGGTGGGCTAATTGGCCCCCAGGGGCCCCCAGTATGCAAGGGGAATTAGTTTCCCCTCTTCAAACATGCACGGGGGCTGCGTTGCAGAGAGGTGTAAAAAGGGTTGTGGCTTCATTACACCTCTCTGCAATGCAGTCCCCTGGCGCATACTGGAGAGTCCTGGTGGGCTTTCAGGTCTTATATAGTTAGGAATTAGCATTAAAAAAACCTTTGAAATTCACTGAAAAAACCACAGGTTTCACACCAGTTATAGTTAGGAATTAGCATTTAAAAAACCTTTGAAATTCACTGAAAAAACCATAGGTTTCACACCAGTTATAGTTAGGAATTAGCATTTAAAAAACCTATTAAATTCACTGACAAAACCAGTTATAGTTAGCTGGAAATTTTACTGATATAAAACCAATGAAATTCCACGTTATAGTTAGTTGGACTCACTATAACTTGCGCGTGCAATGCACTGCTGATGACGTCACATATTACATCACTCATGACATGGTCAGTGACATCACTCATGACATCACTGATGACACCATCCTTGTGACATAGTGACAGACCTCCTTTCACTGTAATGTAACCCTTGAAACACATATTCAAAAATAGAAACTGAAATTTAAAAAAAAATGGAGATACCCATATCAGTTACAACAAGCAATTCAGTAATTCCACCATCTATATGCACATCCAGTCATTCACCAACAGTTCTATATAGTCACTCATACATATACTCACTCATCATATGATGTGATACACCTATACATCCTGTTACACACCGACAGCCATCCAAAAGTTACTCACACACATACTCACACGTGCAAATAAACTATTGAACATCCATTTATTTGAATATAGAGTTATACACACACTTCCACCTTACTTGTATTGAAAATTACACATATTTATTCTCTTAAACAATCACTTATAGAAACACATACTTATTTAAACAGGAACTCTTACAATCTCTTACTCTCACATATACTCACTTATATACATCAATATTCACATATACTAGATTAAAACATATGTAGTTACTGATAAAGACACTAGTGAGACAGTCATTCACTCACTAACAAACACATATACACACTCATCCATCCATACAGTCCTGCACATATGCTGTCTTCAAAACACATACAAACAGCGAGTCAGTCACTCATGCATCTATGTGCTAAGTAATACCCCCACCAAACCATATAGACACTCATACTGATACTAAGAGAAACATCTAATAACCCATATACATACGCATGTAGCTACTTACCAACACATGTAGCCACTTATACACAAAGTGAAACAATAATATATATATTTAAATATTTAAACATTACTCACTAATATTTATTTTTCAGAAAGACACATATTCACTGGATGGTGTCATCAGTGATGTCATGAGTGATGTCACTGACCATGTCATGAGTGATGTAATATGTGACGTCATCAGCAGTGCATTGCACGCGCAAGTTATAGTGAGTCCAACTAACTATAACGTGGAATTTCATTGGTTTTATATCAGTAAAATTTCCAGCTAACTATAACTGGTTTTGTCAGTGAATTTAATAGGTTTTTTAAATGCTAATTCCTAACTATAACTGGTGTGAAACCTATGGGTTTTTCAGTGAATATATATATATATATATATATATATTCCACGTTTCCTGCCTGCCCTCCAGGGCACGCGTTTCGCCGTTAGGCTTGCTCACTGACCGTGAGCAAGCCTAACGGCGAAACGCGTCGGCTTTGTTGAACCTTTGTGGTAAATAAACACCTTCAATATCTCGGAGTGTCCCGACCTTTTTCTGTGCCCTGGAGGGCAGGCAGGAAACGTGGAATATTTTCTCAAAAACGCCGGTTTTGAGGAAGGGACCGCTGTGCAGTTTGAGCCCAGGATTACCGGCAACTTTGTGCAAAAATATATATATATATATATATATATATATATATATATATATATATATATATATATATATATATATATATATTCAAGCTCGTTGGTCTCCCCCGCCACTCGGAAAGAAGACCTGAAGCACTCCGGGTATGGTACTAGATTTTATTCACGGCACACAGCAAAGATGACAAACGCGTTTCGGACAGCAGTCCTTCCTCAGTGTCGCCGACACACAATTTCTTGCAACATTTTATGTTCACGCCCCCATAGAAAACTGAGAGCGGACAACAACACAGAAGTATTTAGACGTGATGTCAAACAAAAGTAAAATGTGGCGGCCATCTTATAACACATTACATGAAAAGAAAACGTTAATGTTGAATCATATTAAAACGTTTTTACATTCCTTTAGATGTAATTAGACATAATAAACGTGGTGCAGACTATTCGCCACTGCCAGTTGGTAGAAAATATAACGCCGTGAATCGTCTTTGAACTGGCAAACAAACCGAGGAATAATCCCTTGTGCATTTAGTGATCATCTCGCTGTACTTTACACACCGATGACAGAAAAAAGATCTAGCCGTGTATCGGCATTGCTTCGGTAACATAAGATTATATGTCATCCGGAGAAATGACCTGTCCAAAAGTGCAATCAATTATACTGTAATGTATAACATTTGAGTGAATTCTAGTGACTGGGAAATTTCATCAAATAGTATTCACTTCAAAAAACACATTATTTTCTTCACACTTGCATTGCTTAAGATGAATAATCAGTTCCCTTAATTCATATCGGTTTTCGGACTTGTCTTAGCAAAGAATATATGTGACTATAATGTGTATGATTAGACAGGTGAAAAAACTTAAGCAAAATGTACGGAAGGCATTACAGAATAAATACTGAATTCTAGGTGATGTTGCCAAATCTGAATTCAACAGAGAAGATTTCATAATGTGTACTAAAATGGATCTTGGTTCAGGAGAGAATTACAGACAACATCTAAATCTTAAATCTGGAGTGGTTAAAGAGATTCTTCATCGTCTACCCAGGTGCACTGTTAATTCTTCCCCTATATTTAGCCCAGACGGGTTCTTGGTTTGAAGATCTATTATGAATCTCGATTCTAGTCTCCGGAGACTTAACAATCTGTCTCCTCCTCTAGGGTGTAGGGGCACATGATCGATGCCAAAATAACGTAGCAATTCCCTATTGCTACCGTGCATCTTGGCAAAGTGTCAGGCAACTGGGTAGGCAGCATCTTTATTTGAGATTGCCCTTTGGTGTTCCAGTATACGTAGTTTAACGTTTTTGATGGTACTGCCGATATACTGTAACCCGCAGGGACAGACCAGACAGTACACTAACAATGGGGTTGTACAGGTGATGAATTTGTTGATTGTTCTTGGTTTGCTGAGACCAGGTACCGTTAGTTTAGAGTTCTTCTACTATTCTCGCAGGCTCTACACTTCCCACAGGGGAAAAACCCCTTCATGTCTTTTAGAGTATTCACAGTTCTTGGAGGAGGTGGCATAAGGTGACTCTGTACGAGGTTGTCCTTAATTGACTTAGATTTTCTGAAAGTTATCAGTGGTTTATCTGGGACATCACTTCCTATGATAGGATCTGTGCGAAGGATGTGCCAGTTCCTTGTAAGGATCTGCCTAAGTTGACTGACTTCCTCCGAGTATGTAGTGATCAGACAGAATTTAGTCTTGGAATCCGATTCACCAGTAGTTGGAGGTGTCTGAGCTAGTAAATGTTTCCTAGGAATTCTCAGATCTCTCCTAAGTGTATTATCTAGGAGAGCTTGATCATAGCCTCTGACTAGGAATCTAGCTACACATTTATTTGCGGCTCTTAGGAACTCAGAATCCAATGAGCAGTTCCGTCTCAATCTAAGTAGCTCCCCATAGGGGATGCTACGAATCAGACTGGGCGGGTGGCTACTTTCAGCATGCAAAATGCTGTTGCCTGCCGTGGGCTTTCTATAGAGGCTATATATATATATATAAAGAGAGAGATATACATATATATTTGCATATCATTTTAAAATGATAAAATAAATATAAATTAATAGTGTATTCATTGTTTTAAAGTAAGGAGATATATTAATAATTATGTACATGTGTTTCACTTTTTTTAATTACGCTTTTTATGTATGTTAAAATGTATATTAAATCTACTTTATTTTTTATATTCATTTTATTATTTAACATATTTAATATTTCTTTTTTTTATATACATTTAAAAATCTGTATTTTGTACAACTTTATTTTTACATCGATATTTTTCCGATATTTTTGCTTTCTATATTTTTTCTTCGATATTTTTAACAGCTATATTTTTTACATTGATATTCTGTCAGTGAACTGGCAGGTTGGTGGTGCCATAAGGCTTGCCCACCAGACTTCTAAAGTTACTGCATGAAGGGCATAGTGCAATATCCGGTATGAAGAGAAAAGCCAGGGAGACTTTTTGGTGGCCCGGAATGGAGAGGGAGGTGCGGGGCTGCATAGATTGTATGTGCAGTGATAAGTCCCACCGGGCTGAGGAACCTCCCATTGTTTCCACTAGTTTCCCTAGTAGACCATGGGAAAGTGTGGCTATGAATATTTGTGGTCCATTTTCAGCCAAATGGATAACAAATATATTTGCCTTGGTATTATTCGATTATCATTCCAAGTGGCTGGAGGTGGCATTTTCTATAGAAATTAAAGCGGCAAACATCATCAAATTGTGCTACCAAATGTTCTGCAGGGAGGGTTGTCCTGACACTTTGGTTACGGACAATGGGCCCCAGTTTGTAGTTGAGGAATTTAAAACCCACTTGTCCAAGATGGGTATATCTCATCATACCACTGCTGTTTACAACCCCATGGAGAACAGGCTCATTGAGAGGTTCAACCGAGTCTTGAAGGAGTGTGCTCCATTGACTGGGAGTAGTGGTGGGGATTGTAAGGACGCTGTAAAGGAGATGTTGTGGAGCTACTGCACCACATCCCATTCCGTCACCAAGGAGACGCCTTTTATGCTCCTTAAGGGCAGACAGCCAGGGACAACAGTTTCTCATACCTGTATCCTCAAGAGTCTCACCAAGAGTGTAAGGTCTAAAAGCACCAGGACAAGATTGTAAGTACACATAATGACAAGCTAAAAAGAGGGAGATGTGTGTTTGCAGTTGGAGATTGGGTGAGAACCAACAGTGTGGGTAGTCAAAATGTGGGGTTGTCCAAATGGTCAGTGCCCAAGTGTATCACTAAGAATTCAGGCAGCAATGTGTGGTTGACTGATGGCAAAAGGTGGAACATCTGAAGAGTTACTACCTTGTGAAATACTCTGGAGGGTGACATGTGGTTGGAAAAGATGGGTGGTGGTCCGGTGGAAAAGTGTTCAATGGCAATGGCAATGGCAGGTCCTAGCAAATAGTCCTGCATCCTAGTGATGGTTGATAGCCTCCCACGGTTATGGAAGGTGGAACTCACTGGAGAAGATAGTTGCTGCTGTGAAGAACGTGTCCAGGGGTTGTTCCTCTTCACTTAATAAAGCTCTTCTACTCTGAATTATGTGTCAGGACCTCTTAAAAATATTTACAAATTACTGCCTCCAATTCCTCTCCAAACAGTTTAATCCCAAAATATGGCACCTTAAGAGACATTTCAGGTGAACTGAAACCACCTTCCAATCCCTCAAATGCGATTGTCTCCCTTCAGCCATTATTCATGCTGCTGTCATAGCAGATGGTTTTAAGTTATCAAATGTAACATTGGATAACAACTTTGCTTAATCTCCATGGCTGACAGTAACTGAGAAATATGTCTCTTTATAAATGGCAAGGGATAAGGATTGAAGTCTATAACTAAGGATTGAGACACATAAACTGAATAAATCCTTGATTTTAAGGATAAATTCATCCATGAATCAGCTTGAAGAATGATCGCCCTCTAAAGGGAGCAGAGGAATAGCTGACATATAGGAAAACATCTCTTCATATCTTCTTTCTGTATGTAGTTTCTTCTCGGTATTCCTGAATCACCAACCTCAACTGGTGCTCATGTAAGGCTTTTTGATAACTTCCGTTCGAGTTCATGCTATATGAATCTCCCAAAAAAGACCAAATAAACCTCATAGTTGTCACTATCATAATTAGGAGTGGACCAGGAAGAAGAAACTAAAGATGGGGAGGCACAAGACACTTGCAAGGATTCTGATCTCTTGGATAAAGCATCCCATCTCTGCTTCATCTGCGGTTTCAGAAAGGCTTTAGAAAGTGATCTTATCAGCATCTGTTTATCAGATATATTTAAGAGCCTGATTAAAACCCTTCTTCATAGAAAAAGATGGAGGCCTTGGAGGCCTTCCCAATTCTGGAAAAGAAGGAAATAAATGTATTTCGGTATTCAGACAAAATATTGAGTACACAATGTCGCCATACCAAAATATTCAGTCTAAAATATAATTTTAGGTGCTGATTGCAGAGTTATAGGGGTAGAGGGTGGGAAGTAATTTATTTTTTAATTAATTAATTATTTGTTGTTAGTTAATATTGAGTAATTAATTGAAAACATTTTTTTTAAAGAGCTTTATATGGCGCAAACTAGACCCGAGACATCTGGTATCAGAGAGCTTTACATGAGCACCGGTTTTGTTACAGATGGACACAATCTTATTTTTAGGCACATTATTTAAATGAATTGTGTATTCAATGTTTTTAGGTGCGGGTTCTGGGGTTTATAGGGGTAAAGGTTAGGAAGTAATTTATGTTTTATTAATTATTAATTAGTTGTTAATTAATATTCATTCATTAATTGATAATTAAATATGTTTATAGTTTAATTAAATTTTTTAGGGGTGGGTTGTAGGGTTTAAGGGGTAAAGGGTGGGGAGTAAATTATTTATAATTAATTCATAATTAGTTGTTAAATACTATTCATTTTAGGTGTGGATTGTGGGGTTTATACGGTAAAGTGTGGGACGTTAACTAAATTTTATGAATTAATATTCTGTTTAATGCGTAATTTGTTCATTGTGCAATTAATTTAGTTTTTTGTAGATTTTAGATGTGGGTTTTGATTTTTGTAGGGGTGTGGGGTGGTAAGTAAATTAATTTTAAGTAATTGCTGATTATTTTTTTTATTAATATAAATGATCAATTTGATACTTATGTTAATTGTGTAAATAATGTCTTGTTAAGTTATATATGTGTTGTGTGTTTTGTAAGGGTATATTGTGGGAAGTACATTAATTATAATTAATTGTTAATTAATATTTAATTAATGACAATTGGTTTGCTGATAAATATTAATAGTGTAAATCATTTTAAGTGTCAAACTGAAGTGGCATGCTGTGCAAAATAGAGCAGTACTGGGATGCAGCACCGAGTAATTACCAGAGGATGAGATTCATTCAAGCGTCCCATCCATCACTTTTTGTACACTAATAAAAAACTGTCATTTTCTTGTCCTAACCATTTGGTACCTGCAGCCTATCTACTGGGTCACATGACTTCAAAGTAGACAGTAGTTGGCCTTTGTGTATTCCACCCAGACAGTATCACAAAGGGGAACTGGGTATTAGCAGGATGGGTCATCCTGACCTTATGGGAGGGGCGTTGCTGTCACCTACCAAAGTTATATTTCAAAGGCGCCCACTCAGCACACAGATACAGAACTTCACACTGTCTTTGTGACACCAGACATCCTGGCACGAAGGCAGGGAGGAAGGAAATTCCATAAACAGATGTGGGAAGATGTCTAGAGGTTTTTCCCACTTCAAAGCTGGCACGGGGTAACAATGTTCAACATTCAGACCAACTCTTTAGTACTCTCCTCAACCTGTGGATACTACAGAAGAAGGACTACCCAGCAGTCAGAGAACTGCCTATCTGCCTGAGAAGGAGGACTGGGCTTGATCCCTTCATTCCAGGCTACCTGAAGTGACTCCAAGGGTCAACTAGCTGACCTCCTGTTCAGAGCTACATGGACATAACAATCTTCAGCAGCCTCCCTGCAACTGTCCAGCTGACCAGTTGCAAATGGACCTGCCCAAACCTGCAACTGGACCTGACTGGCCCTTGTTGACATCTGCAAAAGTAAACCCCTGGTCCCAAAGAGGCTCCTTCCTAGGTCCTGGGCCCTTGACTGGCATCAGAGTGCACTCCTCTGAATAAGAAGGAGAAATCCTGAAGTTTTGGGTTCTTCCAAAAAATGAATGGGCCCGTTTATGCCAACACCTTGCCACTTATGACTACCACCAAAGCAAAGCTTCAGTGGGCCTGACTCTTTGCGCTACAGTGACCGTCAGCGACAACCAGCCACACAAGATCTGCATTCCACACTACAGCATAGATAGCCTGTGATGACTGCCAATGTGAAGCTCCAGCAACGACCGTCCGCAACTCCTGACAGGATATTCACATTACAGTGACGACTATCCGCGATGTCTGGCCTGCTCTTTGCGCTACTGCGATGATCATCCGCGATGCAATCCCTGCTCCTCGTGGCCTCCTCTACCATGAACTAGATTATTTATACCAGAAGTTGAGAAGGTAACTTTTTCAGTGGATTAACGTGAGTACCTGTATTCGACCTGAATAGTGTTGAAATGTTGACTTTTCTCCAGTCTAGCACAACCAGATACCTATTAGTAGCACTGTGTGCATTTAGATGCTATACTTTCTGTTAGACCTGACATCCTTTGGCGTGGTCTCTCCTGGTCTTTTTGGCTTCTAGTGTCCTTTCTGAACCTTGTTTTGCTGGCATAGGACTTTGAACACGTTGACACTGCTGTTTGTTGCCAAAGCGCTATGCTTCTTATATACATAATGTTGATAAGTGTATACATAATTGGCTGGTTTGGGTTAGCTGTATAGGGGTAGGAAATATACCTAGGGTATGTACCTCAAATGCTTCTCTGCTTGTCTGTTGCCATGATTGTGCTACCCATAGCAGTAGCTCTTTCAATGTGCCACAGGCTTGCAATGGCTTGCCTGGTGTGCAGGTTACTGGTACTCAACTTGGCATTTAAAAAGATGTTTGCCAAGGTTCTGTATGTCTCTCGCTACATCAGAGTGATCCCTGGGGGCAGAGTGCAATGTCGGGAAGAGGTAGGGGATGTGTGTGTTGGTGCTACATGCACTGGTAATGAATGGCACCGGATGGTGTGTTCAGTACGGTAGGGCCTTCTTCTCGCATTTTAACTGACATGAGGGATTTGTGGAAAGGCTATTCAGCTGTATTTCCTACATGCAGAAGATAGGCCGTATAATGTTTGATAATGATGAGATAGTAATGGTGAATCCATTTCAGAGGTGCAAGTGGATTCCACATTACAATTGTCGAAATAGCACTTTGTGAAAGTGGCAATTTCGGTGCTCATTGCTCTGTGTGCCTGCAGCCTGACTCCAATCTGCATCTGGGTGCTGGGGTGACAGTTACAGCTGTGCATTCTGGATAAGACAGCCATAAACTAGGGGCTTAAGGGAAACTATAGACCTCTGACTCTGAGGGCCCTTTCTGGGACAGTTAAGAGGGGGTGGAATTGGCACCCAATTTTCAAGGGAAAGGGTCTTGCCCCCCACTAAAGATATTGATAAAGCCTCCTGGAGTGGGATGGCAGACAGGACAAAATTTAGAGACGCCTGTGCATTTCAAAGGTGGTCTTCTGAACTGATCTCATCTTCAAAAGCCCTTGTGGGTATAACTACTGGGGCTCTGCCCTCAGGAGTCAGAGACTCTTTGGGAATTGGCACCATACTACGCTGGTTTGATGCTGGGAGATCGGCAAAAGAAACTCTTGGGGCAAGAGGGACTACAATTGTATTATCCACAGACTTATGGTGGCCTAGGGCTTGTTGTGTTCTAGGAAAGGGGCTTTCATGTAGTGGATTTTGAATGGATGTTGCTGGCCTGCAGCTAATTGCCAACTGTCCTAGCCTGGGTCCCTAAGCACTCTCCAAGGGCCAGTTGGCTGACCTCCTGTCCAAGAGATCCCAGGGACAGAAAGGATCTCCCCATTTCCACAAGATTGTAGGGACCGCACACTATGGGGGTTATTAGGATTGCGGATTTTCCGCATCCTCTGGGCCTGTGGAAGCCACCGCCGGCCCGGAGCATGCGGAAAATCTGCAGCAGACCCACCAAAGACCCACCGCCACATTAGGATGGCTGGTGGGTCCTGGTTTCCGTCCGCAGCTTTTCCGCCGCGGTTGGCTTACAACCGCGGCGGAAAAGCTCTAATCTGGTGACGGTGTCTCTCAGACACCATCAAGCAGATTAGGATGGGATGTGAAACATGCTTTTCCGCAGCGGCTTTTAAGCCGTGGAAAAGCATGTGTAACTTCACTGCGGGGGCCCGTTGCGGGCCCCCTAGGTGAAGGGGGTGTGGAGGGTGCACATGGGGGTACCTATGGTACCCCCCTGCATTTGTCTGCGGAAAGCGGCAGGCACCGCGCGGTGCCTGCCTCTTTCTGCATACAAATGCAACACCTGCATTTTTAACATTGCCGCGGGTGCAGCTTGAAGCCGCACCAGCTGCAATGTTAAAAATAGAGGATGTGACCGCCAGGGTGGCGGTCACATCTTAATTGCACAGGAGGGAACTCTGCATGCCATGCGGAGGTTCACTCCTGCTCTGGGGTCACGGACGGACGCAAGTCCGTCCGCGATCCTAATGAGGCCCTAAGTGTCGGTAATGGGTGGAGATGATCGTCGGATGGGACCAGGACTATCGCAAAGTGTACAGTAATCACGTTGTGCCGAGAAGTGTGCCCATAACAATGATGGGGATGTGTTGCATGAGTAGTTCAAGGAGTGCAGGGAAGTTTGCTGAACTCAGGAACACAAGCTTACAGCAGAGATCCGTGCAATATCTCATGCTTGATAGCGTGAAGTGTCTGAGGGGTGTTGGGAGAAAGTTTGCAGAGTCCCTGGGACCTGAGATGGTAACCTAGACTGTCTCCAACCTTGAGATCGGGAAGACGGCATTGCCTGACATCGTGGCCTCAGTCCAACATTGCTGGATCCCTCTCCCTGGACCCACGACACAAGGTACGCCATTGTTGAAAATACCGTGATTGGGTCTGAGGGGTCTTATTGTGCATTGTGTGTACTCACAGCTGGTTGTCTGGAGCAACTTCAGCTCCCATCTCTGCTGGAGGGGAATCAATTCTCCCAATCGGAAGCACGCCAGCTTCCAGTGTCACAATATTTTGCCTACGGAAGGGAATAGTAATCCAGCACTCATGAAGGTGCTGCTGGGTGCCTGAGGACCTAATCTGGATGGATGAGAGCACGTACCTGTTTCCTTCCGCTTTAGATGGTTCCAACAATCTGTCATCAAGTGCAACGTGCATCATTTTCTGTGGAGTTTGAGTGGCTGCTCGGCTGGGTCAAAAGGTGTAGTCAGAACCTGTGATTTTTTGGCCATTACCACTGCATGGGGTATGTGATATTGGGAATATTGTGTTTTATGCTAATGTGTTAGCAGGAAAGTGGAATACTTTCAACAGCCTTCATTTGCTTTCAACAGCCTTCATTTATGTTTCTGTTGCTTATAATGTGGGAGGGATTGCTTGGATCGTGAACACCTAAGGGAAGAATACACATGGGTTTAAGGTGCTTATGAGGCTGAGGGGATAACAGGGCAAGTGTATACCTATGACTAGTCCATATATGTTCATTCTGTTCTGCAGCTAATGGAAAAGTTTGACAATTGAATATAACAATAAAGTATATATCCAATGTGTATGTCGATTTGATTTAAATGTGTGCATAATACAAAGACCAGTGTTTTATACATGAGGTGTAGAGTCTTTTGTAATATACCATGTTTGTTGGGAGGGTGGGGTTTGTTCCAATACTTTACACTTTGACCCGGGAGAAAAGCCTTACTGCTCTGTGCCAAGTTGCCCAAGGGTGAGCACAGGTTATCGATCAAGTGTATCATTCCCATCCTATTTAGGAAGGTGGATTCTGCCTTGCTGCGTCCCAGCCAGTCAGAAACTGTTGGGTCTAACACTTACCATTAACTCTTTAAAATGCACATTCTGGTTCTACTGATTACATTTTTTTCATTTTGGTGTAAATAATTTATTATGCTTTACTCTATTTTTCAAAATAGATGTCAAATTTTTCTTGTGTTTTTTTTCACTTTATTACTATTTAAGTCCAACATAATCACTTTACACATTGCCTCTAAGTTAAGCTTTACTGTTTTTGTGCCAAGCAACCAAAGGGGTAAGCACAGGTTAATTTAGTGACTTTTGTGGTTCACCCTAACAAGTATTGTGATTGTTATTTAGGAATAGCTCACGCCCCCCTCAACCAATCAATCCAATTTCTCAGACTCTTCCATCCATTCTTTCACTCTTGCCTCTGTCAATCCTTCCACATTTCCATTTATCCATTCATACTTTCACCGTTCGATCCTACCTTATCCATTTTCCTTATTTCCCTTCACTGCATCCTTCCTTTCACCTCACTTCCTCATCTGTTCTCTCACCATTCTTTCAACTAATTTTTCCTTTCTTCCTCACTTTTTCTATCTTACTTCCTCTTGCTGTGTTATTTCCTTATTATCAGTAATTTCTTTATCTGTTTCTATCACTGTGCAGTCCAGCCCATGCCTTAACCCTCTTTCTTTGAACTCCACAAAGGGTTACTTAGTATTTTCTCTGAAGACTTGCAGACAGAAGAGGCCCGTAAACAACTAATAAGGTTTAATAGGGACACAGTTCACCAACCCATCGGCCCTGTGGCATTTCCAGCTTTAGGTGCAAGAGTAGGGGGTCTGCACTACTGGTATAGACACTTGCACTTTACCGGAAGGCACTCAAGAGCGTGCACAAGTACAAAACCAGGATGAGTTAATGGGTTTGTCCATATGAAAGCTTAAAAAGTGTATTTTATAACAAATTATATTTGAAAGGGTTCTTTAAGAGGCATGGCACAATGAGTCATGTAGTCCCGTTAGCCATATGTTAGGACTGGGATGAGGAGTATGATGAAGGGGTAAGGTAAATTGTCATTTAAAAATTGTTAGACCTGGTACCATTGGCGTGAGTCTCCCTTCCAGTTTTTTAATGATTGCCTCCTCTATTTTTTATATGTTTTGTTAATTAGATGCTTTGGGTACTCTGCCACTGCCATTCAGTGCCACAGTGCAAGTGCTCCCTATGTTGATTAATGTATTGATTAGTGACTCCATGATTGGCTTATTTAATTTACCTGTCAGACCCTAGTACAGTGCACCATGTGTGCCAAGGGATGTAAATCAAATGCTGGTGGTGGGCTTGCAGCACTGATTGTGCCACTCACAGAAGCAGCATGAAAAGTGTGTCTCAGGCCTGCCATTGCAGAGCCTGTGTGCAGTCTGTGACTGCCATGTCGACTTGGCAAGTGCTCCCACGTGCCAGTCCCTAAACCATCCCTTTTCTACATTTTAGTCAACCCTAAGGTAGGCCCTAGGGCAGCGTGCATTGTATGTAAAAGGTAGGTCATGCCCTGAGGTGTGCGGCATGACCTGATAGTGAATTACAGCCTATTTTGTTTTCACTATTACAAGGCTACTTGTCCCCATAGGCCAGAATGGGCAGTTTGATTATAACACCTTATAATACTAACTGACCCAGGGAACATGTTAGAAATTTGAGTTTAGAATACCTGAACTCAGAATGATAAAATACATATTTTAGTAAAGTTGGTTTTAACATTCGGTGTTTGAAAATACCACTTTTAGAAAGTAGGTATTTTCTTACCAAACCATCCAACCTGCCTCTGCTAGCTTGTGTATTCTGTGTCTGGTTTTGTGAGTGACAGGGGCTTGGGGATTCCAGGAGACAGGGTGAGCCAGCACAAGGCTGTATATACCTATCTTCATGTAGATGGGTGGAGGAGTAGCACCTGGGCCTGAATATGACTGTGCCTGCCTTCCACAATGCTGGCTCCACCTCTTGTGGTGTGTCTGGTGACTCTGGCCCACCCTGCCAAAGGAAGGAAGGAGTCATGTAAAAAAAAGTGCTCCAGGACTGCACAGAACTCTCTGCCTTCAGAGGACAAAGGGTGTTGCAGTATAAATATGGGTACCCAGACCCCAAGACTTTAAATCACTTCTGGAACAACAAGACAAACCTTTGCCAAGGAGAAGAACTAAGGAAGCTGCAGGAGTTTGGACTGCCCCCCTGGCAGTGTGCTGTGCTGCTGGGTTGGCCTGCAGTGGTTTCTTTATTGCAAAGGAAAGGAGAAGGAACTTTCAAATAACTTTCATCATCTTGCTGAATATTTCTCCAAGGGCTTGGACTTGTCATTGCCTCCTGCTGATTTCTCAGGGACAAAAGACTTCACCACCAGCTCCCCTCTGAATTTTCTTGCTGGGAATTCTGTCTGCAGATGCCTGCGTGTAGCTGTGAGCTGGAAGCGCGACTCAACGAGAAGAAGCGTGTCACAGTCGCAGCTGTTGCTGTCGCATTGTCTGGGAAGTGCGTCGCCCCCGCAGTGGTCGCCGCCAAATCACCAGAGAAGCATGCCTTTGTCAAAGCTGTTACCCGATGCATCATAAAAGAAGAGTGTCACCACCGCAAGGGTGGCCGTCGCATCACCGGAGAAATGTGTTGCAGGGCCTGTCGCAACTCCAAAGTTACAGAGTTCGCCGCACAGCTGCCGGGCATGCACGCATCATCTTCATATCAACGCATCCAGGTTGCCATCTTATCGCACCAAAGTGTCACATCGCATTGAGGCGCCATCTTGCTGCATCATAACCGGATCACAGTACGAGAATCAACGCATCACCTCCTCTCCGGTAAGGAACAAGACGCATTCCCTACTCTGCGCAAGCATTGAGGAGCGACACATTGCCTTCCCCAAAGCAAGGAAACAACGCATCTCCCTCCCTGCGAACCTTTTGTTTGTTTTGCTTTACGTATCCAGGTATTTTTGTAAGAAACGTGTTGCATTCATCATGCACTTGAACTAAGTTAATTCTACCATTTTTAAGTCTATTTTGAGTACAGTATGGTGGATTTTTGTCATTTGTGGTCTTGTGTTAAGTCTATATAAAGAATACTTATTTTTATAAAAACCTGTGTTGTGTCCATCTGTAGTGTTTTCACTGTATTACTGTGTGTGTTCATAAATGCTAACACACTGCCTCTGCGATAAGCCTGTCTGCTTCTGCCAAGCTACTAAGGGGGTGAGCAGGGGTTATCCAGTAGTGTAATCCCCTTTCCCTGACTTATAAGCAAGGGTCCCTATTTGGACACCATTGCCAATTAGAAACCCCCTGTTGTAACAAAAATCATTTTTCATATAAATCACTCAATCTAGTTTTAGTTGTTGTGCTACATTTCCATGTGAGCTCTTCTAACCCGGAAGTACTGTATTTTACCAAAATGCATGAAGTTGTATAAAGTAGAAATGACAAATCCCACACTGGCAGCGCTCTAAGTAGGATTGGAGGGTCATAGGGTCGCTAACAGGGGCGTAGACAATGGAGAATAAGTAAAAATCCGTTTCAAGAGGCGTAGCATATTTAATTAAGGGTGTGGATTGAACAGTAAAATAAATTCCTGTGCTTCAGACAACATGCCACCTCATCAGGACTTGGGTGCCTCTTGACAAGTTCTTACTACACCCGGACAAGTCCCACAAGAACAAACGCATACCTTAAACAGTTCAGACCCCTTGATTTTTTTCAACGATTGTTAGCTGTATCAGACGTATGAAAAACGTGATTTTGTTGTAAATAATTTGTCTGTAGAACGGCTAGTGATCTTCGAAGAGTCTGTGACACTTTCAACCCTTCAAACCACTTTATTCTGAAGTTTCACACTCTGTTAAGGATTTAATGCCCTGTTTTCTCTCCACATCTTTCTGAAATCCTTAATTTGCATATCTCACATATTCCCACTATTACTGGCAGCGCATATGCAAATGTCACTCTGAGCCCCCTGCCGAAAGGCCTGGGTTTGGATGTGCATGCATCCTGCACACATTGATGATGCACTGACAGGCACTGTGTGAAACTCGCACTGCCATCCCCTATAACTTCAACGTTCTACACCGTGAGTTATCATAAACACACACCCACGACCTGAAATCACTCACACCTATTCATAGTAAACACTACAACAGAGTCATACGTTGCATGATATAAACTACATAAATAGAGCATCTTGAAAAACGCAAACACTCGCCGGGTGTGCACGAGACGTGAAATGTAAACTGGGTTTGTATCCCTGACATGGAAGCTCGTGGGTTTTTACTGTTATTGTTGCAAATCATATATGTATTAGCAGGTAATACGGTAGAATGGTGGGGTGCTGTATTTCTCGGCCCAATCACTCTCTCGTGTGGCATGTTGTGTGTTTCTCAGGCATGTGTTTAATGTGGTTCGATCCCAGCCCTCCCCCTCCTCACTGCCGGTCTATGCGTCCCTATAGGACGAGGCGCTGGAAGCCCTCATCCAGATGACACAGGCGCTTAGCAGTCACCATCCTGTGTGTGCATTGCAGCCCTTACTCTGTGACACTACGGAAACAGGACCGTTTTCTGCTGCCAGCCTGGGACATTTGCATACAAGGAGGGCACCTGCCAAGCGCCAACCTTCCCCCCCCCAAGAAGGAAATACAATTCTCGTTTAAGAAACTCATTTCGGTGTCTGAAGCCAGGATCCCGTTGTTGCCACTAACTTCTACGATCCCCTACAGTGTTGATGCTCAGACAGAATCCACTCCCTCGCTCAGACAGCGCTTCGAGAGGTAATTCATCACAGCGCCTTCTGTGCGCAGCGCTCCTTGTCACGCCTAATAGAGCCTGCGCCGACTGTGTGCTAATTTACTGTGCCGCGCTCGGGACTCTGGTGCAGCTGCTGCTCACTGCTTGTGTTTTTTCCTGAAGGTAACCGCAGTGGCATGTCCCCGCGCCCGGTCCTCCCATCCAAAGTGGATATGTGCAAGTCGCAGGAAAGGGGACGCTTCTCCTAGACTCCCGCCAGAATGAGGTGCCCTCACCCCGCGTCACTCATCGTGGTGCAGTGCCTCCTCCAGCTCGTGAGTCTTGCTTTTTTACAAATTATTATTAGTGGCAGACGCCCTGGCAGCCCTTCGACGCTATTTAACGTGTTTTAAATGTTTTGGAAACGTCACTAGAGGGATTTGCAGTACAGGGAAACTGAGATTGCAATTTCTGAATGGGGCACGTTGCGCGCTGGCTTCTCTTTGTAGGAGGCACGGCTTCTTGTGAAGCTTAACAGCGATGCCACAGTAGATAGAAGTTACGCCACTTGGATTGTGAGTGAGGAAAGTTTGAGAGCGCTCACTAATAGCTAAACCGCTTCGTGGCACTGTGCGATCTATCTCTGCGCGTACTGTGTTTGAATTGTGGCTCGTGCATGAGTGGGGCGCGTGTTTAACGTATATTCACAGTGTGCAGCTGCACCCCTGTGCACCTAAGTGAGTTCAGCGCGGTTAACCTCTTCGAAACCTACATGTTCCTCACACGTATGATCGCAGTACCACCAGCCTGGCACCTGGATATGAATGTTGTTTATGTTTTATGCACCCGGACACGGTCCACTAAAAGCTCCTGTTCCCCCTCTCAGGTCATGTGACGATTGACTCCCTGGATATGTTGAACTATCTTTTTCAAATATTGTACACACCTCATGACCAATATGCAGCATTCGTGTAAATTAATGGATACAAATATACTATGACCTGCATACAGTGTATTCAAGTTTCGAGAGTATTCATGGTTTATCTCTTAGGATTCGTACATAATCCAGCAAAAAAATGTGTGCCATTCAGGTCTCCCAACCAACCACGCCCTTAGTAAACACCAGTTGGTTTTAACATAGGCACGTGTTTCAAAATGTCACTAAAAAGCTGTGTTTTGCTCTGTGCAGTTTATATCTTTCCAAAATATCAGTGAACACGTGTTTAAAGGCGACGCTTCTTAAATAATTGTGAAGGATCTTTTGGTTACAGAGTAGAGTGCATTTTGGGAGAAATGTCGCAGAATGCATCTTCTGCCACGGTAAAGCATTTGCAACCTTTGCACTGTGGTATTAAAAGAAAAACACGCCATTTGTCGTCATTTTTAGAGTGTATCTGAAAATGTTCACCGCCCTGACCCACGCAGCTGCACTTCAGTCAGGGCGGAGTGGTTACGGGCATTGTGATGAAGAGGACACACCCTCTTACGGAAATGTACTCCCTGTGAACTACGCCACTAACTTGCTGCTTCTGTAAAATAATCATTCTCACCTACATTGCTACTTAATTTATATTCTACATAATTTATTGAGCTAGCACTGGCACGGGGCAGTAGAGAATACATGTGCGGCTAAGAGGCAGAAAAGGAACATCTTGGCGCTCTACATAACACCTAAGAGAAGAGATCATTGGAAAAATAGAGTTATACCGAGTTAGTAGAAAGTGTGCAGCATCACTAATTTTGAGAACAGAAAACAGGGCATCTGACGACCGCCAAATCATATATGTTTTGATCTAACATTGATAATTTTTACAGAATGATTTCCCCGCACAATTGTAAAGGGGGAGAACTGACTGACACTTAATTATGTATGTTTTAATGGCTGTGTTTTTGTAGCGCTACCTTATCACAAAATGGCGCATTTAGCGCATTTAGCGCACACTAACAAAAAGACACTAGCGTTTATCTGATTTATGTTCCCAAACTGATCAGCCCCATGGCTTTGCTTCGTGTCCATTGATTGAATGGGAAGCTGCGGTTCTGGTTCCCGCTTTCAAAGTTATTTTCCTCGCTTGTTCTCGGTCTCGCGAGTTCACGTTGCACCTTCCGACTCGGAGATGTGCTGGAGCCCCAGAAGGGTCCCTCTCTCTCCCCCCGTGCTGTGGTTAGACGGATGCTAGCGCGGAAGCCGGAGTTGATTGATTAGCGCTCGGGATGCTCAAGTCAAATTGTAATCTGTCTCCGGACCGCGCCTGTCCTGCACTGTTCCCAGCTCCGCCACTTTATCATAGCAATGGATTGTCGCGCTGCAGCGCCGCGATAAGGGCCCGTGGCTGCCCGCCTGCCGAACAATAGGAGACCGCTTACATTTTTCACACTCCCCCCAACACGGATTTCAGCTAAATATCCCCTCTGCGTTAGGTAATTGAATAGGAAATAAGAGACTCTGTGGAGTGCGGTGGTCCTGAGTGACAACGCAGTAAATCCTAACTGAGCGGGCCTATAGGCTCAGTGACAGAGCGCGTCACTGTCACTAGGAAACACCTTACATTGGGACGCCTGCGTGTGTTGAAGGTGCTCAGTGCCTCATAGTGTTGAACTTATCTTTAAATGCGAGTGCTGTGTTAATAATTGCCAATTAATGCTGAGGGTAGGGCGTGGCCATGACCCCGGATGGAAAGCTTGAGTTGAGCATCATTCCATTCCACTGTCTTAGCAGTGGTGAGAAATAGCCCATCACACTCAGTGGAAGTGCGTCAGTGGCTTAAGTCATTTTTTTAATTGTTTTTGTCTAAATATAATCAAATGTATTTAATCATAACCAGAGCACTGGCAGGTCGTTCTTTTTTGAAGTGAGGTGAAACCCCCAAAACAAGGCCTTGGGACAATGGGCGCACTTGTTTTGTTCCGTAAACCCACCTTAAGCGTATACTCTGTGAGGGAATGTTTATTAATTTGTCAAGTGTGTTAATCTCTATTCTTACAATAACATGACATTTGACAGTTGCATGGAAGCAATACATATGTGAATCCGTGTTTATAAGTAAACTTGCTTCAAAGAACTTGTTGCTGATGTTTATTTTCACTGGCTTCGCATATATTTATTTTTCGGTGACACAGCATGAATTTATTTATGCAGTGCCAATAAAAATAAACGAGGTTCAATAACACATACTGACAAACGCAAACTCGCACATTCGTGTTCACAGTGCCCCAGTCAATTTCCATCCTGTCATCACACTGGAGTTGGTTCTTAACCTGTTGTTCAGGGACCCCCGGCGGTCCCGTAAGAAAATTAAATGATATTAACAGATTAGTAAAGTGTATATAATTGAAGATGCAAAATGTAAAGTAGAAAAAGTATCACCAGGTTGATTAGTGGGAGCATAGCAAGTGCATCAAACAGAATCTAGTAAGGCTGATGAGTGGCCTCAATTTAATTTAGAATTCTACCAATAAAATTACATTTTTGATTTCTTTTATATTTGTCTTTGTATTAATTACATCTTTTCAGTATGTGTGTATTTTTATTTTGATGAGTGCTTATTTCTGTATTTTTTGTGTAATGGTTTGCAGTTCAAATAATCAAAAATACTTAGGGCGTGATACCCGGCTTCCAGTAATGACTCAGTGGGGGTCCCCGGAATTCAATGTGATTCATTGGGAGTCCCGGGGTTTTAGTAGTGAGTAATAAGTGTAAGTCCAGAGAAGACAAAAGGTTAAGAACTACTGTGTTAGAATAAAGAAGCAAAACAATATTAATGCCTCACAGATTATTTCTAATAATAATTCACAGAAGAAAACAATTGTTGCTATCCTCACGGGGGCCTACTTCTATTTAGCGGAATATCATCTCAGTGCGAAGATTAAACCTCTTGTGCCCTGGTTATCATTACTTATGTTTGTTTGTAAAAAGTGAAAAATTGGATAGCATCGTGACATATTTCACACAGGTGTGTCCACTGACGTAATATGTCATTTATTACCATTGTTGTGGGAGTGAAGGGGCACCATGAATCAATCAAGGCTTCACCTCCTTCTGAATCATGGCAACTTGTCACTTTCAACAAATGTAATATTTGCTGTACATGCTCTACATTATATAACGGATAATGTAAGGACTTGCTGAACATGCTGTACATTATATTGGGGATATTGCAAGTCACAGAGGAATTCCATAACTATATAGAGGAACAATACTAAAGGCCGAGTTTCTTTATAAGTTTATGGAATTCCAAGGTGACTTGCAATATCCGTATCATGTATAGCAGCAGGTACATTATTCCTTATAATACATGGTCCCACCATAAATTTTCCCACAAACTGCGTAAATCCTTGGGGCGTGACTCTTTCATATGAAAGAGACAGCGTGCTTGTAAGCATGAATATCAAAAATAGAATCGCTTGTGTAAAATTAAACTGAATAAAAAAGCTGTTAGATATTTGTTTTAGAATCTGTTTAATACACGTCAGTTTTAAAAAAAAAGACGCAATGGCTCAGAATGTGAAGAAACATGCAGAAATATTCAAACTTTTCTATAAATACCCAAGGAGTGTCAACAAATAAAAATGTCACCATAAATATATAATTTCTGTTAATAACTGAGCAACTAGACAAACGTATCAGAAGAAAGAAAGTTCATGTTTATGGTCCATTACTTGACCTACCTTTACCCTCGGCAGCTGGCCCTGGCAGCAGGTATTGTGACATCAGATCTCAAATGTAATAAGTTATTATATTTATTGATAGTTGAGTGACTTTGGGCCTGATTTATATTTTGGCTGATGGGATACTCCGTCACAAACGTGACAGACACCCCTTATGCCATATTACAAGTGTCATATGATATAGTGCACTTGTAAGATGATGGGCAGGATATCTACCACAATTGTTATGGAGTTACTCATATGCCAAACTCTAACTCAGGCCCTGTGTCATTTCTCAATAGTACGCAACTGGGTGCATCATAATTAACCTTTTGCAAAGAAATTAGAGACAGGTTTTTATAAAGGGTTTGCGGAGCTCTATGTATAAAAAGGATATTGCAAGTCACAAGGCATTGTATGACCACATAGAGGAACAAGTTCGAAGGCTGAGTTCCTTTATAAGATGATGGAACTCTGTGGTCACTTGCAATATCCTTATAACATAGGATAAGGAGTAGTTTTTACTTATAATGTATGATCATACCATTGCCCTTCTAACAAACCACTTAAAACCTTAAAACTTCAGTGGCTTACTCTGTCATATGAAAAAGATAGTATGTTTGCAGACAAGAAAAATAAAAGTAGAATCCGCAAAAATATATATATTAGAAATAGTGCAATATAAGTAGTCAGATTAAAAATGCTGCAGCTCAGAATGTGCAGAAACATTAAGTGATTCTGTATTTCCTGCAATGCCACATAATATGAAAAAAATAAACATGCTGCTCCAAATATCCCTTGTTTGTTGATCTCTGTCCATTTTATTAAAAATGCAAAATAACAAAAACACATTTCTTGTTGTCATTGTTTGAACTGCAGCTATAATTTTGCTCCTTGACTCGCCTTTCATCTTGGCTATTGCAGCAGGTATTCTGACATCATAACCAACAGCTGCCGGTGCAGGCAAGCTCAGTGGGGTGGGGCGGGATGGGGTGGGAGTCGACAGAAGATGGAATAGGATATATTTATTTATTTATTTTTCCCTATTACATCATCTGTTGACTTTGCCCCCTCCTGCCCCACCTGCCTCGCCCTACCACGCTTACCTGCGCCGGCTGCTGCTGATCACAACTCAACTGTAATACCTTTGCTGTGGCAGAAGAGGTGCATCATGACATACTTAAAGCTTCAGGCTTCTAAAACATGATCGCTACAAAAACACACCCGCACAAACACAGACACTCTCTCAATAATAAATGCATGTCATTTTGAAACAAAGCGACTAGAGATGTGAACATGTCCAGATTTCCAACAGTTGGAGGAACTGGTGCACTATGCAATAATCTGCCTGATTGGCATGCCTTCTTTAGGTTTGAACTGGAAAGAGATGACATGAAATTAGTTTAAAAGAGAATGCAGAAGCAGCAGTTTCATGAAATTATATTATCTGCTGTCATTTTGTGGATTCATGAAACACAGATCACCTACATAAGTCAAAATCAGATGCCAGTGCCCATCTCCTGAACTGTGGATGGGCTATTGGCAGACAGGAAGAATGATGCAAACATGTAAATTAATAGGGTTGTTCCGTGGAGGGGTTGTGGTTGATGAGAGTAATCAATCCAAGGAACGCAATAGGGATGTTTATGGAAATGGAAGAGACTCATGATATTGTCAAGAGTACAAATACATTTTATTTGTGATTAATTATTAGTGGCAATCACAGGGCAATTTTGGCAAAGTTGAGGGATATCTAAACTGAAGCGCCCAAGATAAAGGAACATCAGCAGGAACTGAATTCAAAATAATAAGCAATTTAACAAAGATCCTTTCATAAATGTAGATTATTACTCTACTTTTTCACACAAGTTGGTTGTGTATTTGGAATATTTTAATGATTTCTTTTCACTATTTTGAAAATGATGTATCAGTGGTGAGCTAATCATGTAAAGAATGATAGCTCATTTAGAAGTTTGTGTTTCTTGTGCAGGAGTATGTCCGATACAGCTCCTTCATTTTGCTATATATGATTATGTGGTTTACAGGAAGATTTTAGCGTCTTCTTTGTATTGTGCTGGTGATGTTTACATATGTTCCTAGTCATGGTTATTGAACTACATATATAATTATACAATTAACAGTGGCGTAATGTACAACATTTATGTTCAGTATCCAATGGAAGTGTAAAAATAAGTTTTATTCCTGAAGACTGCACTGTCCCTCTCACAAATCACAAAAACATACAGGTATCCCTTTGACTTTATTTATCACAATATATCATTTAATGTGAAACAGATGTTGACAGTGGACCCTGCAATAGACCAGCACCTGACCCACTGTCCCTAAAAAATATACATATAGTGGAAATCACCCACCAAATGTCTATGCACACTGTTGAAGCACCCACTGCCACAGTGCAATCAAATACAGGATTTTAACAATTTCAAAACAGTCGCAAAGGTGCACCACTAAACACAACAGAAAACAGACACATAACAAATTATCAGGTTCATGTCCATAGCATTATTTCTTCAAGTACCTTCTTTTATTCAAATTGTGTTAAAAACCATTCGTGATTGAAAAGAACGTCCAACGCGTTTCGTCCAGACAGATGGACTTTTTCAGGGCAATCAAACAAGTAAGGGCACGTCTAGGCAATATTTTCATCAGAGTGTCCGTGGTAGCCAAAACTTCAAGCAGAATGGCAACATCTGTTTCACCAGGAGTTCTTATAACAGCTTTGTGTACTTCTCTCAAGTGTTAGGGAAGCCAACCCTATAGCAAACAGCATAAGGTGATCCAGCAGTCTCACCGAAATAAGGTAGGATGGATGTTTAGGTTACAAACACCGGCTCTGACCTTAATAGGGACGAGCACAGACCTGGCAAAGCCTCCTGCAAGCCGGTGTTTGTCGCCTATACTTCGAGCCCACCTTATTTCGGTGAGACCGCTGGATCACCTTATGCAGGTTACTATATCGTTGACTTCCTTAACACTTGAGAGATGTACACATCCCTGTTATAAGAACTCCTGGTGAAACACCACTGCTTCTTTTGCAACTCCTGCCTTTTCAACTAAAACAATGCTGGCTATCAGAGACTACTGAAACCAAACAAATGTCATCTTTGACTCTGGAGAGCAATCCTTAAATACAACAAAGGCATCATAGCTTGCTAAATGGAAAGAATGGATAGCCAACGTCTTATACCAAACGTACGCCTTACGAACAGCAGTGTAAGGCTCCAACCTCTGATCTACTCGATCTACACCATACAAGTGCTTATTGTAGTCTAAAATGCACACAGGTTTGTGCACCTCAGCAACATGACTCCAGTCACAGGTGAAATACTTTAATCATTGATGGTAGTCACCGTATAGACATTTCTCCTGTCAGAAAATTTCAGAGCTAGAAGCCCATCACTATGCAAGGCACTGCACTGTCCCATCACAGGTTTTAAACATACCAGCTCTTTTGGGAAACATTTACCGTTAGAACGGGTTGTGCCACAAGCAACAGTGTCCACTTTGAAGAATTCCCTGAACAACGGCACTCCAGTGTAAACCTTGTCTACATATAAATGGTGACCTTTGTTAAAAAGTCCTCTACAAGGCTCCCACACAATTTTCTCTGTAACTCTGAAAGTGGTCGGACAACCAGGGGGGTCAATATTGGAATCACCTACCAGTGTAGACTCTGACATTTTAGACATATCCAGTACTACTCTCAGCATATACATCTTAATTCCATAATGTCCCCTCTTGCGAGGAATGTACTGCCTAAAAACCAATCAGCCCTTGAACTAGACTAGAGACTGATCCACAGCTATTTCTTTGCTTCAGTGACTTAATATCGAGGGACATAATATAGAATGCCCAAAATATCGACACCAAAATATCAAATGACAAAATATAGAATCCCTATCTACAAACAGGTAAGTACTAAAATATCGAATCCAAAATATAGATTGTTAAAAATATAGTTAACTAAAATATCGAATTGTTTAAATATATTAAAAATAATGACACATTAATTAAATATTAAAAACAATTAAATAAAACATACTTAAAATAATGTAAACAGTCTTAAAATATGAAAATATTAAATGTAATGTAAAAAAAGTAGAGAATTTGTTGGATAGCGAGAGGGTAAAAATTACTATTCCCACTCCAGTTAGTGCAATAGTAGGGAAAGCGTTGGATAGCGTAGGGGTAACAATTACTATCCCCACTTCAAAGAGTGCAACAGTAGGGAAAGCGTTGGATAGCGGAGAGGTAAAAATTACTATTCCCACTCCTGAGAGTGCAACAGTAGAGAAAGCGTTGGATAGCTTAGGGGTAACAATTACTATTCCCACTCCAGTGAGTGCAACAGTAGGGAAAACGTTGGATAGAGGAGGGTTAAAAATGACTATTCCCACTCCAAAGACTACAACAGTAGGGGAAGCGTTGGATAGAGGTGGGGGTAAAAATTTCAATTACCACTCCAGTGAGTGCAACAGTAGGGAAAACGGATAGCGTATGGGTAAAAATTACTATTCCCATTCCAAAGAGTGCAACAGTAGGGAAAGCGTAGGATAGCAGGGGGGGGGGTTAAAATTACTATTTCCACTCCAGAGATTGCAACAGTAGGGAAAGCATTGGATAGCGTACGGGTAAAAATTACTATTCCCACTCCAGTGAGTGTAACAGTAGGGAAAGCGTTGGATAGCGGAGGGGTAAAAATTACTATTCTCACTCCAGTGAGTGCAACAGTAGGGAAAGCGTTGGATAGCGTAGGGGCAAAAATTACTATTTCCACTCCAGTGAGTTCAACAGTAGGAAAAGCGTTGGATAGCGTAGGGGTAAAAATTACTATTCCCACTCCAGAGAGTGCAACAGTAGGGTAAGTAATAATTTAATATGAAAATTAAATTAAATTAATTATCAATACCAATAAAAAAAATCATTAAAAATAATTACCAATTATTTACCAATTAAAAGCATTAATTACCAATTACAAAAATTAATAAATAATAAATTTTAATTACTAATTGATACAAATTAATTACCAATTATTATTTATCAATTAATTATCAATACATATAAATAAAAATAATTTCTAACTTTATTACAATTAAATCACTTCCCACTCTATTCCCCTATAAAGCCACAACCCGCTCCAAATAAATACAATTAACATAATTATCAATTAATCAATTAATAAAAATGATTTACCAATTAATACAAATTATTTACCAATTAATACAAATGAAGTACTAATTAAAATTTAATTATCAATCAATTAATTATCAATCCATACAAATAAAAATTAATATTTAATTTACTATAATTAAATTACTTCCTAACCTATTCCCCTATAAACCCACAATCCGCTACAGAATTAAATTACGCAAAAATTAAATTACATAACATTCATTACTTTAAAAAAATAAACATACATTGCAAAATTAATACATAATTTTAATACTTATACTATCATACATAACACTAAAATATTTTGGGTTGTCTATATTTTTGATTCAATATTTTGGGCAGTCTATATTTTGGAATCGATATTTAGGGTGTTCACCATTTCTTTCCACGGCTCATAGAGCTCTGAAAATTGATCTAAAAATGACCAAAGACAGACTGAGCCTTAAAAAGAAGGTCACAATTAGGGTGATCTGTGGGCAACATTAAAGCATTATCAACCAAATGCAAAATCCAAAGAAGAAGCAAATATTGATTACGACTCATGGTTGCAGGAAATATAGCTGTTACCATCAAGGGATTAATAGATCAATATGAAGACAGCAAAGCTTCCTTATCAGGCCCATCAAAAAATTTAAACCCAGAACTTCTTCAGCTCATCCAGATATGTGGTAGTCCACCAGGTAGCTATAGAGTGAGACCTAAGTCTGACACTGCTGTCCCTCAAATACTGTTCAGCATACAAATTAGTCACTTCAACAATATCGGCCAAAAGTACATAATCCATAAACAACTGAAAGAATTTATAGGCCAACAAATTTCATAATTCACTCTACAACCTGCAACACCACCAAAGACAGACAACACCGGCTGCACCATGTTTGGGTCAACCCAGAGCCTAGCACTTCCAATAGGAAGCCTTGTATGACATCTGCCTTCAATGCAGATGCCTTTAGTTGCACTATCAGCACATCAGTGTCTTCCTCTAATACAGGCACTTCATCCACACTGGGAGTAGCTTCATCTGCACTGGGAGTAGCTTCATCTGCACTGAGAGTAGCTTCATAATCAGATGATTCCTCTCAGACCGAAAATTAACTGCCAGAATCCTGGCCTTCCTCCTCTGCCTCAGATGCAGAGTCAGTCTTATAATCATGTTCAGAAGAAGTCTTGAAAAATAAATCAACAACCTGCTGAGCGGTCATCCTGCTGCTAGTCATAATCCTCACCAAGAGAAGTAACTTGACAAATAAGTCAACAATACCCAACACTGTGTAAAATAGGTAATAAACAAAGTGTGGATTTATAAAGTAAAACTACTGGCATATAGCAATTGCAAGGTAAAATCAATCAATACAAAGCATGCAAAGACCTATATATTATAAAACAATACCACTCACTTGCTAAAGACAGCTAGATTCACCAGCACCCACTCTGCACAGACACAGCAAGCATCAACAAAAATCCACTAGAAAAGAAAAACTAAAGAAAATTACACACCAGGAAACACAATACACATTGTGCACAAATACAAGGAAATTTCACACACATTCAAATAGTAGCTAAGTAGGCTGCTATTATTACGGAATTTCCCAAAAACACATTCTGGTAGGTCATTGATTCTAATTTGGAGTAAACAGTATAAAAAAACCTTTTCTTACCAATCACTTGCAACTGCACAAACTGCAGATCTACCAGTGCTTAAACTGCAACCACAAGGAAAACAAAAGCTTTGGACTAGAACAAAAAGGAGTAAAAAAAATAGTAAACACTTTGAAATGTGCCCATCACCATACAAATGGCAGCCACACACACCGCCAGCCAAGTGCAAGTTCAGACACAGCCAGCAAAATGACAAACACTCATTAGCCAAACTACGCTTCACACACAAACTTTCCCTGGTGGTCTAGGGGTTTCTGACCCCTTGAGGGCAAATGAGCATAGTTATCAATTTGACAAAAGGGGGAGCAACCCTTGTCCTAGGGGTAGATTGTCCAAAACATAATGAACAAAATTCCAGGCTCCTAGTGGCTTTCAATTCTCCCGGACTAGATCGGCCAAAAAATGACTGACCTAGCCCCAGGGGTCTGAAACACAGGAAAATGTGCTCCCCCAGGGCAGCGACCCTTGCCTGAGGGATCGCTCCCTTAAAAATATATATATATATATTTTAAATAATCCCTGGTGCCTAGTGGGTTTCAACACCCTCCCGGGGGCAGATTTGTTGAAATAACTTCTGCTCTAGCTTCAGGGATTGCTGAAACACAGGAAGATATGCTGCCCCCAGGGCAGCAACCCTTGCCAGAGGGGTCGCTCCCTTAAAAAAAATTCTAAATAAAACCCTGGTGCCTAGTGGGTTTCAACCCCCTCCCTTGGACAGATCAGCTGAAAAAACATATGATCTATCCCCATAGGTGGCCGAAATACAGGAAAATATGCTCCTTTAAAATATAATTAAAATAACTCCCTGGTGCCTAGTGGGCTTCGACCCCCCCTGGGGGGAGGGAGGAGATCGGCTGAAAAAATTGTGGAATCAGCCTGTGAAGGGGGGGGCGGCAACGCAACGATTTCAAATACCCCTAGGGAGAGATCCTTGCCTAAGAGGTTGTTCCCCCAAATAATAAAATATCACTTGGGTTTAATGGTGTAGATTCCTGCTCAACAATTGTGGCCCACCCAAGATGGTGGCGCAGGAATCCACTCTATACAGATGCTGGGGGAAAGTCCTTTCCCCCTGCATCTGTACTCCTGTAAAACCACCCCTTGGGACAAGGACTTACCAAATCCATCTTTTCGCTTGGCGCGCTGAAAGCAAATGGATTCCAGCACGCCCCTGGCTGCAATTGATGACATTGGGGCGCCGTGAGCATGCCAACTTCATCAGATCTTAAAAGGGGGTGTCAGGGTGGCAGTGGAAGCACTCCCGCTGCCATCTCCAGTGGAGTCATGTGGGTGGGTGCCCCACTGCGGGCACGCCAGTGCTTCCCTGTGGAGCTGTACCAGGACGTAATGATTACGTCCTTGGCACAGTAGAACCACTGTTGAGGATGTAGCCATTAGGTCCTCGGCACTGATGGGGTTAAATAGCTGCATGATATATCAGTAAAATATGAAAACGTCTGTCACTGAATTGTTCAAGCATATATTCTGTGTGTTTTTTGCTATGATGAACATTTTATTTGAATATTCACAAAAGGTCAAAACTGGTAGAATTGATTAACTTACAGTGTAACACAGCCCCTTTTTTAGAGTGTAATTACAGGTTTGAGTGGCATAGAGAGTTGCAAGGTCATACTAATGGCAGAATGCGCACTATACAAATAGGTCTAGCATAACAAACCAAAACATAACACAACAACATTTTTATGAACAAAGGTTCTTCATCTACAATACAATGGTTAGATCAACAAAAATAACAAAATGCAAATAAAATCAGCAGCAATAATAAAACTGCAAACGTTTCATTTCTTTTCTTTTCAAATGGTATTGCTGTTCCTCTTTTGAAATATCCCTAATTGTACCAGCACATCCGCTTCCGCAGTTTATTGTTGAAAAGCTATTTAAGTACTTTGTTCTGTATTTATGCATTTATTGGTCAGTTAAGAGGTTTTGCGATTTTATCAAAACGTTACATTCCAAAACAGAGTCTGTACTAAAACATTTAAACCTTTTTATTGGAGTCTGTAAGGTTCAGATATTTGAGAGATTTTATTGGAAAATGCCATTTCCACTTACAGCCTTTCGATATACAATTCATGAGATATACCTGTTTTCTTGACTTAAGGAACAGATGGTGAGCAATAGAACACGTTTTCCCATTTTGAAGCACAAAAGTTGCTTGAAAAGAAATACTGAATTTCAATGTTTAACTCAGTGCTTCAATTCAAGCGAATACATGACTGGGTTGAATTTTTATGTTCTGAGGTACCACAGAATTATCACACATTATTTATTGTTTCCTGAATACTCAAAAAATATTTGTGAACAATGAAATTCAGTTTTTGTGTAGCTTTTGCAGACTCAAGCATACCAAAAAAGTGAAGTTTTGTTAAATAAATCACAAATTAACTGATAGAAACACTGTTGAGGGAGGTAATGATGTACACAACACATCTGCACAACTGATTCCTGTGCTCCTATGCATAAATCAGTCTGCCAGCATTTTCATGTGGCAATGCCATGTTTGTATAGATCCACTGTGCAGGAGAGCCAGTTTCCTGTAACTCTTTTGTATGGCCGGTCACTTCTTTTGAGGATCCCAGTAAAGGAATGAATGATATTAGAAATTACACCACCTTCCTTACAAATTAAAGTAAAAACAAAGAACTAGTAGCCACTCTCAATGCTAGGAGAGCAAACTCCACACACAAAATTGGACTCCTGACTTTCCAGAAGTCCACAGTGATGTATCCTCACTTTGTCCCAGGGCTGGGAAGAAGAGAGAGTTCATAGTGACAGAATACGTTTTTATGTCTTGGAAGAAACACAACAGATTCCAGTTGGAAAAGGACCTTCAGCTTTGGTCCTCCTAAGTTTTACCAACTTGCGTATTTCAAAAGAAACAAGAAAATATAGATTCTGTTACTACATACAGCTTTTGACAGTTTAATTTAGCAAAACGTGGGCAGTATTTTAAAAGCCACTTTTTTAACTAGAGCCAGGAACTCCCTCAAAACATAATATTTTATTGAGCAGAAACATAGAGAATACAAGACTTAATGCAGACAATTTGATAAATAGACATCCTTGTATACATATTAAATTAGACAATACAAACATGTATAAAGTGCAGCATACAATATTTAACAAATATGTATCATTCCAATAGAGTTAATGTTTGGTTTCCATCAGTAGATCTTGCCGAAAAATGCAATGTGCTAATTTCACCATCTGGACATGATGCTAGAATTTAATCTTCCAGGCAGATTTTGCAAAAGTGCAACCAGTACAATTTACACAGTACTTTCCAACCCTAAAATTACTAAAATGCAGTGCTAAAGTGCAATTTTTTATTCTGCCCTACTTTACTGGGAAGATCTCTAGCCCGTGCACTTTACTACCGTGCTCTTCCAACTCTAAAATTACCAAAGTGCAGTGCTTAAGTGCACATTTTTTCCGCACCTACTTTTCAGAGAATGTCTTAAGCCTCTCCATCTATTTCCATACAGCATTAAATCTTTTATTATTACATACTCTCTTAACATTTACTTCTTTGATAAATTAGGCATCCCTGTAGATCTTTCCATAAAGTGCAATGTGCTAAGTTACCATCTGAACATGATGCTACAAATTCATCTTCCAGGCACACTTGCCAAAGTGCAGCCAATACAATTTCCACAGTACTTTCCAACCCTATAATTACTAAAATGCAGTGCTAAAGTGCAATTTTTTATTCAGCCCTACTTTCCGAGAGGATTTCTAGCCTCTCCTTTTATTTCCATACAGCATTAAATCTTTTATTTGCACTTACTCTCTTAGCATATGCTTATTCAAATATCCTAGTATGGATCATTTTAATAAACCAATCCGAATAGGTGGGTATTTTAGGGGACCTCCAATTCTGAAGTATCAGATAACGTGCCACCAGGGAGGCAATTTCTATAAATGTCTACTCCCCTCTCGACATTACAAAGTTCTGTCTCTGACTAGCAAGACCAAAAAAGTGCAATGTCGGCCTCGGGATCCAATCTTTTCTGTACTCCCCAGCTTAGAGCTGAAAAGATCCTTTCCCAAAAGTGTGATAGCTTTGGGCAGGTAAAAAAAAGTTTGGAGCCAACCTCCCTCGCCTAACATCTGACAGCAGAAGCATCTGTTCTCTAGTTCGGGCGTATCTTATGAAGAGCATTGAGGGTGTATAACACCATCCAGAGTGACAAGAAAGCCATTCTTTTAAAATTAGCCGTTCTTAGGGCCTTGCTGCCTAGTTGTGAAATATCTTGCCAGTCCCGATTTGAAAGCCAACATTGTGTTTCCCGGGTCACTTTTTGTAAGAATTTATTGACTATCATTGGCTCGCCTTGAGACTGTATAAAATGATATCAATTACTCACCCCTCTTAGCTTTGCTCTAAATAAAGCAGTCACCAGTGGAGTTGGGCCAAAACTGGATGGAAGACTGCACTAATTTAGTAGAAGTGAAATCTGAATATATTTAAAGAAAAGAGGATTACTTTGGTCTCTGCACCTCGCCTGGACCTCTTGCCAAGGCAACCCTCTGCCACTCACTAAAAAGTGCCCTTGCTCTTTAAAACCCCAATTGTTCCAGGACCTTAGATTGCTGCTCTGAATTTGGACGGCCAAACTTTTGCATTTGGTTAATTTGAGGTAATATGACCCAGTGGAGCACAACTGCTTTGAATAAAAAGTCTGGAGTCTGTAAGTATATTCCTGCAAGGTCTTATACCTCATTTTGTGGGGGAGTTTGGCTGTTTCCAAAAATACAGGAATCTGTGTGCCATCTTCCTGCACCATTTTATCTAAAAAGAAATGATTGACGGATCCCTTACGGATAAATACATGAGCTATTAGATCTAAAAAGGCTGCTTTACTATATGTATGGGCTTGAGGAAGTGCAAGCCCACCCTGATTGATGTCAAGTTGGAGCACCAAGAGTTTTACCCTCGGTGCCTTCTTATTCCAAGCAAACCTTCTAAAAATCGTTTCTAACTCTTTAAAATAATGTTATTTAAATTTTTGTAGGGACATTTATGAACAAAAAACAAGTAATGGTAAAAAGGACATTTTTATAAGAGCCACGCAGCCTATCAATGTGTGTTGTAGTAACAACAATTCTTCTAGCAGCTTTATCATTTTTTTCTGCATGGCTTCATAGGTTAATTGATTGATTTTGGTATATTGATTGGTAACATAAATCCCTAACATCGGATTGTATTGGGAGTAAGGGCTTGTTGTTTAAAATTGTCGGTAAGAAAATCATTCAAGATATTAATTGTTAAAATCTCAGTCTTGTTATGATACATTTTATATCCTCCAATCAATTCAAATTGTGCCAATTTGGCTAATGTTAGATCTAAATTCTGTTTTTCCGGGCTAAGATAGAGGATAATATCGTCCACATACAACTTCCGTCTTGCCAATCCTAATATTGGTGCATTTAGCTCCTTATTGTGATGAATTCTGGTAGCCAAAGGTTCCATAAAAAAAGTAAAGAGCACAAGGGAAAGAGGGCACCCTTGCCTGGTTCCCTGATTGACATTAACTATCCCAGCCAGGTTGGAATTAATAAGCACCTGAGCTTATGCCCCTTGATAAATATTACGAAACATTTTTATAAACTGGGGGGAATCCAATACCTTCCCAGACCATAAAAAAGAGCATCCCAATTCACCAAATAAAACACTTTTTCGTTGTTGACCATTATAGTGAGAGCTGGAGTTTGATTACGCTAAAAAAAGTGTCTGTACTAAAAACCCTGTGTTTGTGGACATTGCCCTCCCTGCAACAAACCCTGTCTGGTCCTTATGGATCACTTTTTGTGACAGAGGAGTAAAGCGCTGCTCCCAGATTTTCATAAAATGTTATAATCCTAATTAGGTAGGATGATTGGTCTACATGAATTAATATCTTTGGGATGTTTCTCCTTTTTTTACAAAACTAACAATATTGGATTCTCTGAAAGCTGTAGGAACCGGACCATCCGCTTTCACATTATTAAAAAGCTCAACCAAAAAAGGTGTTAATTCTTTGGCAAAGTCCTTGTAAAATTCAGTTGTCAGCTCATCATTACTGCACGCTTTCCCTCCTGTGGTAAGGGCTAGCAGAATATCTGCTGCTGAAATGTCAGCTTGAATCTCCTCTGCCTGGATATTCGATAGATGCAGGAGATTGGTGTCCTCAAAATATTGTTGAATTGCCTCTTGCCTCACAATGTATTTAGTCGCATATAACTGCTCATATTGCTGCAGCAAAACTAGGGCAATCTCTTCCTTGTCAATCACAAGGGCTCTTGTGCTAGGTTCTAGCACTTCAGTAATTAGTACTACTTCCTGTTTGACCAGGCCAGCAATTTGCCTACCATGTGGCTCTCTTCGTAGACTTGTTTCTGAAATGTTCAGGAGCTGTTAATTTCTTCTAAAAGAAAAAAACTCTCTTAACTCCTGTTTTCTTTTTCAAGCTGCCCTCCCACTGGCTCATTTCCCTTTAAAGTGGCATTTTCTAGAGCAAGGCAGTATCAACTGTCAATTGGAGGTCATCAATATGAGTTCTTCAAATTATAGACTGAGCAGCCATAAAAGCCACCAGCTGGCCATGGACTGCAGCCTTGAAAGCACCCCACAATGAGAAGAGTCCAGCTGTACCCTTTTTAATCTTAAAACACTCTAATATCCACTTTCCTGTATCAGTTACCCATTGTTGCTTTGAGAGAAGGAGTCTCGGTCCATCTGCCACCTGGAACTCATTCTTCTGCCCTCCTCCATTTCTGTTTCTAATTTGACCAAAGAATGGTCTGAAAAAATGAATTAGCCCCCCTTTCCGAGCCAAAATAGTTCAGAGAACGAGATATTAAATAAAAGTAAATGCGGAAAGCTGACTGGAATTGTCGGCAGTAGCAGGTATATTCTAGTTCTTCCCAATGGGCTCTATGCCATGGATTGATTAACTGATGATCTTGTGTAATGACATCGAATATCTTTTTAGTCTTCAGCTTCAGTTGCTTTTTATTTTTATTTGAAGTATCCTTTGTTAAATCCTGAATATAATTAAAATCCCCACACAGAATAATTGGTCCCATAGCCCTTCTGAGTATCACATTAATCCTGACCATAGATGTAGGTTCATCAATAATTGGACCATAATAACTGACAAAGTAAAGTCTTCCCATTTAGGCTTACCGTGACCCATAACCATTGACCATGAGGATCTCTCTGTACTTGGAGGAACTCCCAATCCAGCCCCCAACTAAAATATATAGTGACCCTCCTTACTGCCATCCCTGCTGAGGCAAAAAAATCTGTAGAAAACGATTTAGGAGTAAAAAGATTTGGAGTATTTGTTTTCAGGTGAATTTCTTGTAGAAAACGAAAGTGTGGTGAAAAGGAAGCTAACCATCTTATTATCCCTCCATATCTTTGCTTGTTCAATATGCGATTTACATTGATCGAAATTATCCAACATATAAAGCCCAGCTCTATAAAGTTATTTTGCTTAATATTGCAGTAATCCATTCAACACAATAAACTGTTTTCTCACCACCTCACCACTTTGATTTTGCAAATTTCTTTACCCCAAACCCGCCTACCCCCAAACCGTCCCCGTAACTTGCCCTCCCCTGGAGATTGGGAAAGGCCCGCAAGGCCCATCTCCACCCTCCCCAAATACCTCTATTGTGGGGTGTCTTGGTGCTGCACTCTAAGTGACCTCTGCCCTACCTCAAGCTACCCTTGATATTACATTTAGTGATGCTTGACTACTTTGCGGAGGCGATTTCTTTCAGAAGATCCTGCTCTTCCTCTATATTTGCAAGCATATGGAACTTCACTCTCACCTGCACCCTTAACTTTGACTGCTAGGCTATTGATGCCTGAGCGCCCAGTGCCTTAAAAAGATATAACAATTTAACAAGCTCATTTTGCCCACAACAGGCAACATAATTGATCGCGAATTGTCTCTTCTGCATTGCACTGCTCCATGATGCCATAGTCGGCAAGGTTAATCAGAATTGTTCAAGGTAGTTATGAATTCGGCAGAGCATGTGAGGGCACCCGATGCGCTATTGTTATTGTGAGATCACCGGTAAATTCTGGCAGCCTGCTCTTCTTGATAAAAGATATGCCCCACTGGGACCTCCACTATGTGCAGATTTGTGCGCCATGATCCTGCCTTTGTATCCTTGTTGGGTAACTGCCCACTGCCTCCTTGATCTTTGAGAGACGTTGATGAAGGGATGCTATCTCATTAGCCTGTGTTATCTTAAGCTCTCCTATTTCATCTAAAATGAGATTCAGTGTAACTTTTATATCACATTGTAGGAGAGTTCCTTCCTCTTGAGGTACATTGGGATCTATCATTTCCTTTCTGAATCCATGATGGCTGCCCTGCAAAGTCTCGTCCTGCTTTACTTGTCATCTGGGGATGATGTAGCTGTGGCAGAGGAGATGTTGAGCCCTGTATAGACTGCTGTGATCGTGGCTGTTGCGATGATGGTGATGACGAAGCCTGCAACTGTACATCCCTGGAAAGGCTATCATCCTTTTGAGGGGAGCTGTGTTTGGCCTTTTCCTCATGGGTAGCTGGTTTTCCCTCATAGGTTAGAACTTTTTTGCGAGGGACTGGCTTGTGTCTTGGCCAGAGACCCTTGTAATAGCACTGATGCAGCAGAGGTGGCCAGGGATTTTTTGGCTTTAGAGAATAGCGGATACTCCTTAGTGTTTTGATTGTTGCCATTTTCTCTGTTATAGTCTCTTGTGAAGAAGGGGAGTTTACTTTTCTCTTTGCACCCTCCAGAGCCTAAGCAGATAGGTCATGTCCGATATTTTTGCCATGTGGGCCCGGCTCTTGCTTTGTCCTTTCCGCCGACCTTCCTTGAGCTATATTCTCTATTGCTACATCCCTTGCTCCCGAGTCCTGGCTAGGCTCTGGCGGCTCCTCTTCTGAATGTGCAGAGCTAGAGTCTATAATAGAACCAGTTTGTATTTTTCAACTATGCTCCACTCTTGCGGCTGCTGATGCTGCCTTCAATTGAGCTAGTCGCGTTTTGGCTTTCAGGCTTGCAGCTGAATCCACTTTAGCCATTACATTTGTCAATTTTAAATGATTTCCCATTTTTCCCCTGAAAAGCAAGGACCTCCTGCCGCAGAGAAAAGTAACTTGATCTGGTCAGAGTCGTGCTCACAGCTCTGGTAGCCCACCTTCCTTTTGATTAATTCCTTCCCTGTAGATTTAGCTATTCATTATCCTCTTTTATTCATCCTCTCCACGGCTTAATATCAACTTCTTAAACTCAAAGCATGAGAGGAAAGCATATTTTTTTAAATACAGTTCAAGGGCAGTACTAAAACAAGAGGGGGGGTCCCACCATCCGTACTGAAGAGAGATGAATGAAGGGAGGTGAATGACCCTAACCTCCCACTCCTCTCTCCTTTTCAGCCTCTCGACCCCTGACAGCATACAGAGTCATGTCTTAGTCTGGAGACAACTGCCCCACACAGCAAGCACTCTGCAGGAAAGCTCACCTCTGGCCACTACCTCCTCTTTTTTCCCCACTTCCTAAACACGGCGCTTCACCGACTCGCCTCCCAGCTGGTCCAAGCCATCCTTCACTGATTACCACCGCCGCTCTCAGCTATCATCCTAAAGTTGTACCTCCAGGCACAGAGAGCTATAAAGGAGGGACAGACTGCTGATTCACCTGCAATCACAACCTGTCAACAGCCAAGCCTTGGGAAGCGAATCACTTTGCCGCCCTCAGCCGTCTTTCTTCAATTGTGCCTCCAGGCAAGGAGAGCCAACAAGGAGGTACAGAAATACTAGTTCCCCAACAATCACACTGACCACCAATCACCAACAGAGCCTTGGGAGCCCCTGGAAGCACGGCACACCACCGCCCTTGGCCGTCTACCTTTTAGTTGTTCTCCGGTTGTTGTCTCCAGACACGGGGAGCGGGAAAGGAGTAGCCGAGTCCTGGTTCCCCACAATCCCCGCTGAGCACCAACCAAGCCCCAGGAAACACAACATAGACGTGGCACACTACCGATGCCTCACCACACTGACGTCAATTTGGAAACGGGATCAGCCTCAAGGCAGGAGGAGGTGCAAGCAGTCACTAGCAGCTACGCACTACAGGCATACCGTAAGCTGCAAACTCCTAAAACATAAATAATTAAAACATAATTGTCACCACTTGTAATTGAAGAAAATCACATTTTTTGATGACTTTTTGACTGAATTATTTTTAGAACCAGTTTGCCAGATACCTAGAACCCAAGCTTCTGAACTGACATATTTTTAAGTGACTTTTTTTATTGTAATCTGTAAACTTCCTGCATATTTAAACTATTTCAGAGTCAAAAATATTTTTTAACTGTCGAGACCTCACTGTGTGCAGACTACTACAAGGACAAAATAAAGGTCCTGAAACTGAAAAGCCAGCCTTACCCTGTGCTTAGCAGGCCCTTGTGAAAGAAAGGGTGGTGCATTTAAAAACATAAGTACACAAAACAGGTCTAGCTTTCTTTCTAAGCAAAGCCCCGTTCCATGAAGAACACAGAAGGGTCTCACTTTCAGAGACACTCAGGCTCACCACTCGAATTGTGGGATAGAAGTTTGGCAAGCCAAGATGGATGTGTTTTGATTTGATAATGAGAGGATTGCCCTTGCTTAACATGAGGAATTTTTTGAAGTTGGTGTGGAGAGCTGAACGAGAGGAACCTACCAGTTCCTTTTCTCACCATCAAGAAAAATCAAACAGTATTTCATTGGCTATCCATTACCTTAAAGCAAGGAAAGTACTGCAAACGTCAGGTGGGAATTGCATGGAAATTTTACTTTAGGGAAAGGCACCAATTAGTAGTCTATTGTCCCTATTTAGTGAAGTTCCTGTCACTTTAAAATCAGAATGCTGCCTGGAACACAGAATACAGAAGATGCCTCAGTGAAGGACTTCTAGATTCGGCGGAAGTGGTCTTTGGGGTAAATATGCAGCTCCTCTTTGAATATTTGCTACTAGTAGCTACTCCCAAAGCTCGGATTCCTTACCCTTTGCAAAACCCACAAGAATCAATGAGATTCACTACTGTTCAGTAGTGCACAGTTCTGTGTCCTATTTTTTTTTCTGAGGGCTTTGAAGAAAGGAGAGTCCAGAGTAACAGATTAGACTTTGGTGCTTTGGATAAAAACAGCAGCTTCCAGTCAAGAAAGCACCTTTGGCTCAGGTTCTAAAATGAGTGGTTGAGATGCCCGCGTCCCACCAACATCTATAGCCCTGTACCCCAAAAACAAATTCTGAATAGTTGAGAACAACTAGGGTAACATATCTGAAGTTGCAGAACTTTGGCTATGAAGTCTGAAACTTTACAACACTTGTTTTCAAAAGTTGTTTATTTAGGGTAGTAAATAAAAAATGTGAACCTTTTTATAAATCTCAAGCTTGAATGAACCTATAACACTTTCAGATATGTAGGTTACTCCGTCACGCCTGTTACCCGGAAACAGTAGTGAGGGTATTGTGGACCGATATAAGCACCAATCGAGTGTCTCGAATATAAGACCAATTGTTAGGTGTGCCATGTTGCGGGGATTCTGCTCATGCACAGAACTACGCGCAGGAAACCAGGACCTCGGTGTATTGTGCTGTACCAAAACTCACCTCAGTGCCCAGAACCCCAATCCAACTAGCATCAGTATCTCATTTGTTCTCCGGACTACAGAGAAACTACCAATGATTAGACAACCCAGAACAAGCGACTTAGGTACCTCTCAGGAATAGTGGGAATCAAGAACACTCTTTCGTTTTTATTCTCGTAAAGGTCCACTACATGAGTAATCTGAGACACTGTATACTTTAAAATGTTTATTTCAACTATGATGCTCTAAGATGCAGTATCTTTGCTAACATGACTAAAAAGATGCATTAAATCAATACAATCAGCATTGTTACAATTCCATAAAATACAAAAGGAGGAATCATATTTTAATGATTGTGGAACCAGGTCTATAATGCCTTGTGTACCACCCTCCCTTGCTAGGATCTATGTATTATAATAATAGAAAATCTCTAGGCTAGAACGGGGAACCCCATACCTCCAAGATCAGGTGAAGTGAATCACATCCCAGATCAGCACAGCTCTTCGTCGATGGGAAGATGTTCTTCAAAAGATGCCTCTCTAAGCATGCAGTGCAATATTAAAAGTATCCGAGTTTCAGAAAATGAGCAGCTGTGTGAATGTTGTGTCTAGAGCATGGGCCGATCAACCTGCATCAACAGCATACATTGTTATTTAACCTTGAACACTTTGTGCAGTCTTGAGGTCACAGTGTGAGTCTAGAGATGTGAAAAACAGACCGTTGTCATGTGAAGGAAAGCAAGAAGTTTGTCTTTACCATAACTGAGACATTAAGGGGCTCATTAGGATGACCGGCGGACTTAGTCCGCCTGCCATTCTATCGGTTTTTGGGACCAACTGCCAAAAGGGCAGCAGTCCCGTGGGGGTTATTAGGATGCGCCTGCCACTATGGCGGGCGCATCCTGCCTTTTTAGCACTGTCGTATGCATTTGCATAAACAAAGCGGCAGGCACCCCGCGGTGCCTGCCGCTTTGTTTATGCAGATGTAGGGGGTACCACAGGTACCCCCCGTGTGCACCACCCACCTCTCCTTCACTCAGGGGGCCCCCAAAGTGAAGACCGCATGCCTTTCCGTGGCGGGCGGATTGCCACCGCCAGGCCGGCGGTGGCTACCGCCAGCCTGGCGGGGGCAATCCGCCAGCCATCCTAATGGGCCCCTAAGTGTTGTGTGCAAAAGCGGCAAAATGGCGTTTGAGCAACTAACATACTTATGCTACGTTAGTACATAACATAGCAATGTGTACAGGCAGCACCGTATCCTCACTGCACACTGAGACACTTATACAGGTACTCAGAAATTCAAACACTCACCCATATAGCAACTCATGTGCCTATTCACGCACCCATTCAGCAACTTACATACCAACTAACATACTGATACAGACATTCGCACAACCAGTCACTCGCCCATATATTCACTGAGACACCTAATTACTCACTTATACAGTCAGTCATGCAACCACTAAATAATTCATGCAGGCATTTGTACACTCACTGATTCACCAATTCACCGTGGTATCTATGTTTAACATTCATAAACGGTTCAAAAACAGTTATAATCACTGGATGATGTAATCAGTGATGTGATGTCACTGGCCATGTCATGAGTGATGTAATATGTGAGGTCATAAGAAGTGCATTGCTGGGACACAAATTATAGTTAGCTGAGCTATTTATAACTGCTGAATTTCTTTGGTTTTGTACAATTGAAATGTCAGCCCAACTATAACGTTTCGGTCACCTTTGATTTTTTCAGTGAAATATGTGTGTGTATACATATATATTTATGTTTATGGTGTACACTTACCTGTTAATTGAACACACAAAATAAAAAGGTCAGGGCAATCAAGACCTGCACTGGTACATAAATACTTCTATGTAGTTGAGCGATAGTGGTAGTGCAAGAGCTGGGAACCTGACCTCCCCAGTTCCCTCAACTTTTGGAGAGCCAAAAACACATACCCATGTATTTACTAATATCTTTGAGTGTCGAAAAATTAGTGATTCTAAAAGTTAAAGTTGTTCAAGATCAAAGAAAGCAATCCCCCAAAGAAAATATAAGAAGCTTCATTTTTTTGTGTGGAAATACTTGTGTCTTCTTTATTTGATATTTGATAGATGATATATAAAACTCTAAAAAAATAATTAAGAGAGCTCACTGCCTAAATAAATGGAAGTGTAGGGAGGATTCAATCAGTACTCACTATATAGCTCCTGCTGCAGAAATCTCAACTGGGGAATACCTTCAGATAATGCAACTCCGTCATCTTGATATCTGCATGGAAATACATATCAACAGAATAAATGGCAATGCTCAGGGAAGTTGTCTGCCCAGCTTTTACAAATGTTGAAATTAAAACGGGATCTGTGAACTATGGAAGAATACACATTTCTGGACTTTGATGACAGGCTACCAGAAATAAATTGTATTCACTAACTGATGGAGAGTCCGCACTGAATAGAATGGTACAGTGCATGTCATGGCATGAGGATAAGGTGTGTCTTGCACATTTCAAAGTAGCATGGGATGGTTGTTTAGATACTGGTGAGCATGCCCACACTGGCAGTGTAAGGAAGTGTGTGATGGGTTTGTGACTGGGTTTGTGATTGGGTGATTTAACACTGGCATTCTCATTGGAGAAGTTGTACTGTTAAGCGATGGAATTTGGTGTAGGTCATGGCTGTTATTCATGTATGTTTTGAATGTTCAAGTTTTGAAATGATAAATTGTGTAGACGTCTCTTGTATTCTTATGCCTCGTACTGTATTAATTTGATTTCAAACGTGTCTTGTTTTTTTATCTGTCTTATTTGAACTCTCAATAAAAAAAAAATATATATATATTTTTAAATGTTTGTTTTGAATGTGCTTAGATATATTTTATTATTATCTGTACTGTATGACTTTTATGAATTGAGGTTAAGTCTTCATCCTCTAGAAAGTGAAGGATGCCTTGAACATGTGGTGTTCCGGAAGATGGAGCTTTGTGCCGAAAAGTGTGTAGTTTTTCCATAATAAAGTTGTGTCTATTCATCGTGAGCTTGATTTGTGACTGCTCCCTCGGATCTTGCATCTGATGAATCTTGTCAGGTTAAGGCTTGGCTTGACTTAATTTCTTTGAAAAATCTACCTGGAAACATCAAGTCTGGTTCTTCACTTGATCCTCTCCCTCCATCCAAGCTTGGATGCCTGGATGAGCCTTCCCTTGCTCAGCTCCTTATTTCCTCTCTAAATCTGGACCAGCTGCCTCACAGTTGGAAGCACCCTCTGGTGCTTCCTCTGCTGAAAAAGACTGGTTTAGATCGCCTCTGCTGGTCAGGCTACAGGCCTATATCTCTTCTCTCCACCTTCTACAAAATACTTGAAAAACACATCAACTCTCTGTACATGTGACGAAACATAAGCTATTTCATCCATCACAGTCTAGCTTTCGTCCTGGTCACAGTACAGAATCATCTTTGTTGGGGGTCATGGAGAAACTTAGGCAGCAGTTTGTCAGGTGATTCAAGTCACTCTTACCTGTAAGGCTGTGCAATCTTACCTGTAAGGTGCTTGACGGGTTTTGCAGAGACGCTATGAGCCAAACTCCCTGAAACCTATCCTACCTCTGGTGGTTAGTAGATTTACACGCCAAGATGCTGGATAGCTAAAAGGGAGAGTGGCCGGATCTGACGCTAATGTGAGTTCTTGTAGTCGACCTGCAAAGCAACAAGCTCACCTTAGTATCTTATTCTCAAAAGGGATTGACACTCTCTCTTTCTTTTTCTATACTGTAAACCTGTTAACCTATTTTCAGATTTAAATATCCTACCTGCGATCTACAAAGAGAGGCTTCGCGTCCTGGAAGTGGTGTGGTGTGTCGATACAGGTTAGCAGAGGTGTGATGATGAAGGAGATTCAGTTCTTGAAGTTTAATGCTGGGGGAAGCAGTTTCACTACAAAGATACAAATGCACAATTATACCAATTCTAAAAGAAAGATTCTAAACCAACTTCTTTTCCAATTGCACTTACTTTTTTGCTAACTGTATATACTTTCACCACCTCCACGTTTTCAGATGACTTTGATTCCCTGCTTAAAGAACTAAAAGATATACACATACAGCAAACAAGAAATGTACATATAGCCTAAACTGAATTCACAATCTATGTCCACATTGAACACATCACAATCTATGTCCACAATGAACACATTAAACAAATGTCTTTCTTTCTTGCATTAATTCTCCTCTTGAATTCAGAGAGAATGTTCCCAAAAATTGTTCTTTCCAAGAAGGTTGCTAGCGATGGGCGCCTATGAAGAAAAGAGTTTGCACTTAGCTTTCAAAAATCTTGTTGTAGCATTGTCCAGAAACAGTCCTTCAAAAGATGTACTGCAATCTGCGAGCCTAAAAGGAATCCTGGAGGTCTTCTGGAGATGCGCGATGTTTCCTCAAGCAAGGCTGGAAGGCTAAGCGCCTTCCAGAAGCTCGGGTGTGGTTTTTATAGTGGAACCACACCCAAACGTCGAGACGCATGCGTGCTTTCTGACGCTGTGTTTCTCTCCTTGCGCGCAGAGAGAAATGTCAACAAACGCGTCTTTCTGCTTTTGACAGAAGCGGAGCACACGCGTTTCTCTGGAAAGTAAACCAACGCGTGTTTCCGCTTGTCTGCAGAAACGAGGCAGAAACCAATATTGATTTAAGTTCAAGCTTTGACAATGCATACCGCTTCAAGTTAAATCTTTCAAAATGGATTAACCCAAGCTTACACCGCCAAGAGTCACAAAAGGAAATCAGTGTTAACACAGTATAATATATACACAAACAATTTACTTTAAAGATCAATTACACAAACACTTTCACACGGAGTGCTGGATGCACGGGACAGGGGTGGGTTTCCTAATTTGAATATAGGTTCCTATTTTTAAACGTGCATGCTGCAGGCTTTTTACTCCTATGGGGATTGAAGAGGCTGTGGTTTGATTTCATGACAGTACCCCCCTCGTAGAATCCCTCCTAACACAGTAGGAACCGGTTTGGGCTTGTTAGGGTACTTAGCATGAAAGATTTTCAGAATTTTGGGAGCATTTTGCAGATTCACCAAAGGCTCCCATGTTCTTTCCTCAGGACCGTAACCTTTCCAATCAACTAGGTAATGTAATTTTCCTCTTACTCTTTTGGAGTCTAGAACAGCTTTGACTTCAAATTCTGGAACTCCATCAATATCTATAGCTGGAGGGTTTTTAAGACTTCTGGTTCCAGGATTACAGGGTTTAATCAAAGAAATGTGAAATACAGGATGAATGCGAAACCTAGCTGGTAATGTTAATTTCACACAAACAGGGTTAACCACTCTTTCTATAGGGAAAGGACCTATGAACCTGGGGCGGAAAGTTTTGTGACATTTCAATCTAAGATTTTTAGTTGCCAACCAGACCTTGTCTCCTACTGAATACTGTGGTGATTCAGAACGATGCTTGTCAGCATACCTTTTTTGGGTTTCTTTGGCTTGTGCTAGATGTTGCTGAGCTTCTAGCTGAATATCAACTAGATCCTTTACATAGTCAGAAACTGCTGGAACTAAGGTTGAACCCAAATCTGATCCTAGTATTTCCTTAGGATGATAACCAAAAGTGCAGAAGAAAGGGGACATACCAATAGAGGAGTGGTCAGCATTATTATATGCGAATTCTGCGGCCCAAAGAATGTCTGACCAATCCTGATCGTGAGTGGCTAACAGGCAACGTAATAGTTGTTCAACAGTTTGATTTGTGCGCTCCGTTAACCCATCAGTTTGAGGATGGTAACTCGTGGAGGTACGAATTTCCATGTTCAAAGCCTTCCCCAAATTACGCCAAAAATGGGAAATAAACTGTGGGCCTCTGTCTGATATTAAGACTGATGGTATTCCATGTAATTTCACTACCTCTTTCATGAAAATTTGAGTTAATTCAGAAGCTGTGGGAAGCTTAGAAAGAGGTATGAAATGAGCATAGCAAATGAAATGATCCACTACAGTGAGTATAGTAGTGTAGCCTGCCTTGGAGCGAGGTAATTCAACAATGAAATCTAGCGACACTGTATGCCAAGGCTGAGGTGGTAAAGTTAATGGCAATAGGAGACCACTAGGAGCATGATGTACAGGCTTGTTCTGACTACAAACAGTGCAAGTATCCACGTAATGTTGTATGTCCTTATACAATGAAGGCCACCAAAACTTCCTCTTGATCAACTGATACATCTTTGTAACTCCAGGATGTATTGACAGAGAAGTATCATGATACAACTGCAAAGCCTTTTTCTGAAGAGATTCAACAGGTACAAATACTTGATTATTCATGTACAAAACATTTTCTTTCCATTGTAACAAAGGATAGGCTTTATTCCAAACCTCCTTTGATTGTGATTGGAAGGCTTCTTTAAGATCTAATACAACATCAGAATCTACAAGACCTACAAGAAAACGTTCAGCAGGAATAATCGGAAGTACGGGCTCTTGTCTTATGTTCATATCATCACTACCTCCAATTCTTGATAAAGCATCCGCTTTATTGTTTTCTTTTCCGGGACGATAGGTGATGATAAAGTCAAAATCATTAAAAAACAAAGTCCACCTTAGCTGTCGAGCTGATAAAGCCTTTACAGATTTAAGTGACTGAAGGTTTCTATGATCTGTGTAAATGGTCACTGGATGTCTGGCCCCTAGCAAGTAGTGTCGCCATTCTTTGAAGACAGCTTTAATGGCTAGCAATTCTCTATCTGCTATGGCATAATTCTGTTCAGTAGGATTGAGTTTTCTAGAAAAAAAGGCAACCGGATGCATTTGACCAGTGTTAGTACTTCTTTGGGAAAGTATGCCTCCAATAGCGAATTGAGATGCATCAGCCTCTACGATAAATGGTTGGGAAGGATCTGGGTGTTTTAGAATCGGAGCGGTAGTAAATTGAGTTTTCAATTTCTGAAAAGCTTTTTCAGCTTCAGCGTCCCATTCAAATTTCACGTTTTTTCTCAGTAATTTAGTGATTGGGGTGATTATTTGTGAGAAATCCTTAATGAATCGCCTATAGAAATTTGCGAATCCCAAAAAGCTCTGGATTTGTTTAACGCTGTTTGGGATGGGCCAATCAATTATGGCTTGCACTTTCTTTTGATCCATCTCTATGCCAGAAGGACTGAGGATATACCCCAAGAAATCCACGGTGGTAACATGGAACAAACTTTTCTCTAGTTTCACAAATAGAGAATTCTGCAAAAGCTGTTTCAAAATGGCTCGTACTTGCTTCACATGCTCAGAAATATTTTTGGAGTAAATGAGGATATCATCAATATAGACGATACAACATACATCAAGAAATTCCCTTAGAACCTCATTAATGAAGAACTGAAATGCTGCTGGAGCGTTGCAGAGTCCGAAGGGCATGACTTGATACTCATAAAGTCCAAACTTTGTGCGGAAAGCTGTTTTCCACTCATCACCCTCTCGGACTCTTACTAGGTGATATGCTCCTCGTAAATCTAGTTTTGTATAAATTGCTGCATCTTTAATTTGGTCAAGTAAAGTCGGAATCAAGGGCAATGGGTACCTATTCTTGACAGTCATGTTGTTAATTGCGCGATAGTCGATGCAAGGGCGCAATTCTCCTCCCTTCTTTGGTATAAAAAATAAAGGAGAGGAGACTGGGGATTTAGAGTGTCTGATAAAACCGTTAGCAAGGTATTCATCCAAATATGACCTAAGATGTTCGTTTTCCTTCTCCGTAAGGGCATAGATCCTACTGCATGGTAATGTAGCTCCTGGAACTAGATCAATTTGACAATCATAATCCCTGTGCGGTGGCAAGGTATTGGCTTTAGTTTTGTCAAATACATCCAGAAGATCATGATAGTCTTCTGGAACCCCTGTAATAGTTAGTACACTCTGAATTTGTTTAGGAAAATTATAGCCCTGAACTATGAGATCGGTACCTGGATATTGCCTAAAACACTTTGCGTGACAGTAATCAGATTTGAAGAGAATGGTTCTGTTAACCCAATCTATGTAAGGGTTGTGAAGAACTAACCAAGGGATACCCAAGATTAGACCAAACTGAGGGGCATCAATAATATCAAAGGTTATATCTTCACTGTGTTTAGTTGCACATATCATAGTTAAGATCTCAGTGTGATGTTGTATTGGACCTGAAGTCAGTTCTTTTCCATCCACGGCCCTGACTATTTCTGGGGATTTTTTCTCGGTTCTTTGCAAACCTAACTTCTCAAACAATTGGGTGTCGATAAAATTGCCTGTGGCTCCAGAATCTATCAAAGCATCCACTGACCAAGAGCGAGTGTTGTCTAATTGGGATTGAAGTAGAACTCTCATACAAAGATGACTATGTGAAATAGTTGGAGCATTAGAGGCCAAACTAAGCTGCTTACCCGATAAACTGACCTCCTGGTCTACCGAGCTCACACGTTTTCCGCCTGCAATATCGCATTGACATCGACTGATTTTGTTTTAGGTTTTGTGGGTCGAGTTGGGCACTCCTTGACAAAGTGCCCAGATTTCCCACAATACATACACTGATTCAATTTTCTCCTCTTCTCTCTTTCGTCTTTAGACAGAGGACCTCTAACTGTCCCTATTTGCATTGGTTCAGTTGGATCCTGTCTAGGCGTGGCTTCATGTTTAGGATTCGTCTTGTCTTTAGATAAAAAGAATTTAAAATCTGTCTTTCCTTTTTCTCCCTTTCTTTCTAATATGCGATGGTTTAGCTTAACTACCAGATCTATAAATTCTTCGCAGTCAGTGGGAGGATCAAGGATCTGAGTAACCATGTCTTTCAAATCGTCCTTCAACCCCCTATAGAACAAAGACACTCGTTTGTCTTCTGGCCATTCAGCTTCTATTACTAACCTGTTGAAGGAGGAGATGTAATGTAAAAGATCTGAGGACCCTTGTTTTAAACTTAGTAGTTCGTAATCTGCCGACTGCACAAAGACATGTTTGGCGAATAGTTTTTTCATGGTATTTTCAAATCGCCTTAGATCGTATAGAATTGCATCATTCCTTTCTACATAAGGTACAGACCAGAGAGCTGCCTCACCACCCAAATAAGAGAGGATAAAAGCCACCTTCGCCGAATCATCAGGAAATGCAGTGGGTTTAGCTACAAAATGCAGATGGCATTGATTTAAAAACATAGCAAACTTGTTGCAGTCCCCATAGAATCTCTCTGGCGGTGCCAAGGGTACAGAAATAGGGGTAACCACCTGAATTTGGGTGGATGCAGAAGGGGAACTAGATGTGTTACCACTATACAGAGTTTGCAGTGGAGGTTGGAAGGTAGCTGGCCTAATAGGAGAAGTCCAAGATGTTTTAGAAGTTTGTAAATTGCTTTGTAGTTCAGAAACGTCCCTACGTAGCTCTGCATTCTCGTGTCTAATCTGAGCTAACATAGCTGCAATGTCTTGAAGAGACACCTCACCTGTTTGGTCCATAGCGTCTGGGCAAAACTGTTTTCCGTGGGCTTAGCCTTCTGTCAGGTGATTCAAGTCACTCTTACCTGTAAGGCTGTGCAATCTTACCTGTAAGGTGCTTGACGGGTTTTGCAGAGACGCTATGAGCCAAACTCCCTGAAACCTATCCTACCTCTGGTGGTTAGTAGATTTACACGCCAAGATGCTGGATAGCTAAAAGGGAGAGTGGCCGGATCTGACGCTAATGTGAGTTCTTGTAGTCGACCTGCAAAGCAACAAGCTCACCTTAGTATCTTATTCTCAAAAGGGATTGACACTCTCTCTTTCTTTTTCTATACTGTAAACCTGTTAACCTATTTTCAGATTTAAATATCCTACCTGCGATCTACAAAGAGAGGCTTCGCGTCCTGGAAGTGGTGTGGTGTGTCGATACAGGTTAGCAGAGGTGTGATGATGAAGGAGATTCAGTTCTTGAAGTTTAATGCTGGGGGAAGCAGTTTCACTACAAAGATACAAATGCACAATTATACCAATTCTAAAAGAAAGATTCTAAACCAACTTCTTTTCCAATTGCACTTACTTTTTTGCTAACTGTATATACTTTCACCACCTCCACGTTTTCAGATGACTTTGATTCCCTGCTTAAAGAACTAAAAGATATACACATACAGCAAACAAGAAATGTACATATAGCCTAAACTGAATTCACAATCTATGTCCACATTGAACACATCACAATCTATGTCCACAATGAACACATTAAACAAATGTCTTTCTTTCTTGCATTAATTCTCCTCTTGAATTCAGAGAGAATGTTCACAAAAATTGTTCTTTCCAAGAAGGTTGCTAGCGATGGGCGCCTATGAAGAAAAGAGTTTGCACTTAGCTTTCAAAAATCTTGTTGTAGCATTGTCCAGAAACAGTCCTTCAAAAGATGTACTGCAATCTGCGAGCCTAAAAGGAATCCTGGAGGTCTTCTGGAGATGCGCGATGTTTCCTCAAGCAAGGCTGGAAGGCTAAGCGTCTTCCAGAAGCTCGGGTGTGGTTTTTATAGTGGAACCACACCCAAACGTCGAGACGCATGCGTGCTTTCTGACGCTGTGTTTCTCTCCTTGCGCGCAGAGAGAAATGTCAACAAACGCGTCTTTCTGCTTTTGACAGAAGCGGAGCACACGCGTTTCTCTGGAAAGTAAACCAACGCGTGTTTCCGCTTGTCTGCAGAAACGAGGCAGAAACCAATATTGATTTAAGTTCAAGCTTTGACAATGTATACCGCTTCAAGTTAAATCTTTCAAAACGGATTAACCAAAGCTTACACCGCCAAGAGTCACAAAAGGAAATCAGTGTTAACACAGTATAATATATACACAAACAATTTACTTTAAAGATCAATTACACAAACACTTTCACACGGAGTGCTGGATGCACGGGACAGGGGTGGGTTTCCTAATTTGAATATAGGTTCCTATTTTTAAACGTGCATGCTGCAGGCTTTTTACTCCTATGGGGATTGAAGAGGCTGTGGTTTGATTTCATGACACAGTTTGATTGTGGGGCACAGCAGCGCTCATCCTGTTGGATTTGAGCGCTGTCTTTGACAAGGTCTCCCATTCCATTTTGGTGGAGTGCCTTGAAAGCTCTGCTATTGTAGGTGTAGCCTTGCAGTAGCTGATCTCTTTTTTGCAGATTCGCTCCTTTCATATTTTCTCTCACACAGCGACATCTAACCCAGCTGCTTTGACATCTGGAGTTCCGCAGGGTTCGATACTGAGTCCTCTGTTTCTTAATCTTTGTGTTCACCCTTTGGCAGACATTGCAGAAAAAACTGGGTGGAATATCTTTTCATACACTGATGATACACAGATTATTTTTTCTTTATTGTCTGTCCAACATCAAGATCCTTCTTCACTTAAACTTGGTCTGCGTAGCATCTCCTTGTGGATGCCCAGCAATGCTTTAAAGCTGAATGGTTCTAAAACTGAGGTGCTCATCCTGAGGAACAATCCTGTTTCCTAAGGTAAAGAACCTAGTAATTTCCATCAATAGCAAGTTCTCTCTCACTGCTCAGATCTCGGGAGGCAGCTCGGCCTGCTTTGAGGTCCTCAAGTGGTTAAAGAAAATTCGCTGGCTAATTCCACCTGCTACTTATAGGACTGTCCTGCTGGCTTTGGTAATCTCCAGACTCGATTACCGTAATGTACTGGATCTGGGTACAGACAAGACCTCTGTACGCTGTCTCCAGCTCATTCAGAATGCAGCTGCCCACCTACTGTTTCGGTTGCCTCACCACGCCTCCGTCTCCCCTTTTCCCCATCAACTCCACTGGCTCAGGGTTGGCAAGCGTATCAAATTTAAGGCTCTCTGCTAAATGTTTAGAGCCTGGTTCCAGAATACATACTCAATCTTCTCAAAAGATCTGCCAACCTTTTCCTTTTCTCAGTCCCTAGATTACGGCTGGCCCGCATGGGTGGCCATTTTTTTCCTTCCTGGTCCCAAAATTGTGGAACTCTCTTCCGTTAAAACCCAGGAATTGTCAATCTCTCCTTGCCTTCCATAAAAAGCGTAAGGCCTTTCTGTTTAGCCAGGCCTAATGCCAACTGAGCTTCAAGCTTGCTTGTCCCGCTGTCAGCGCCGGGAAACCCTGTTGGGTAGCTGTGCTCTTCATAAATCATTAAAACAAATAAATAAATTGAAGATACTGAATAAAAAGCCACAGTATCATTAGAAAAGAAGGTGTGGAATTTAAGTAGCAGTGGATTGAAGAAAAAATGTACAACTAAGCACAATAATTGAGATGTATTAATAGAAAAGAAGTAATAATACATTGGGAAAAGAGGTACCAAACAACATGTATTCATATGAAAAGGAATGATTATGAGAGTATTCAAGACAACTGTTACAATTGAAACAAGAAATGAAGGATGGTTTTAAATTGTTGAGCGGATGAGTGTAAAGGGTGTAATGAAAATGGAATGTTTAGGAAAATGACTGGGAGTTAGAGTTAATGAGTTATTCCTTTATCTTTTTGTTCTGTTGAAGACCTGTATTACCTACATCCAGAGCAAATTGTTAAAGAATGTTATATTTATGTAAATGCCTTTGAATAACTTTACATGAAATGGTGAAAATATATATAAAGTATATTTTAATACTGTAATCAAAAGATAAATACATCCACATCAATACCTGCGGAGCGCTACATATATATCTCTATCTGAGATTTACTGGGGAATATTTAGACTATTTGTAGTTATTGCCCAGCCTTAGGAGCCTTATTCAGAGCAGGGGGTCCTGTATACTTGAATTTGACAATATTTTTCATGTAATTTTTAATATCAAATAATATATCTCTACACGATATTCGGATGTAGACCATATCAAGTACAAAATATGATTTTTATTGTGATTTTCAGGACTATAAACTGTAGCAAGGCAAAGGCATGTTGTGTTTTTCAAAAGAAAATACACAAATAGAAATTCCAAATACTATTCTATGGCCGTTACCAAAAACCCTTATTACATTAGAGCAAAATCTTAGAGCGGATGCATATTGACTCCCAGCCTGCCTTAACTAATAGTTTTAAATTCATCATGTCTACATTTCAAAATCCCCGGATGCTTAGTCAGCTACTAATCTTAAGCCCTACTTTTCACTGTTTAATTACATCATATCCGAGTCTGATATAAAATAACTCTATTCTCAAAGGCAACACTTCCTATGTGACAATTGAGAACAAGCAGGATTATCATTTTTACATTGATGGTGCACCTCTGAACCCTTCTTTTCTAGACCACATTGTGCTCCTTGCCTCCTGTGCTTTTTATTCCTGTTTTCTCCACTGCTTGACACTCTTATTCTTCTTGATTTAAACAGTGGGGCAGGTTCTTCTTGTTCTAAACCACATATTTACTCTCTGCCACTTAGGCACATTGAGTGGGAGAAGAGTATAGTCAGCAATCTTGATGTTCCTGGTTTCCCTAGGAGAACCACAAACAAGTACACTTGGACGAAGCCCGTGGGCTCCCTGGGGGAGGGTTTACCACTTCCTCCTCTGGCAATTGCCGGACTTTAATTAGGGGTGAACAACAATGAAACCATTTAACACAAATACGTTTTTTCTCAGCACCAGACACTTTATGGGCTGTAACTTTTAACTGCCAATCACATTGATGGCTTTTTACGTGCTGGATCTTCCAAGGTGTTTTGTATGAAAAACACTAGGTATGGTTAACCTCCCTCCCACCCCGTTTTTCCCCACACATGGCACAATTAAGAACTTGCCAACAGGCTGTGCCGTACAAATATATAGAATACCGCTGTCTTTTTCTTGGTGAATATTCTAACCTTATCCATTCAATTAGCAAGAGATGCTTAATCCTCCCATTGTTTCCTGAGGCCTCGCATCTGTCAGCAGATGCAGTAGAAACATTAAATTAGTCAACCTTTGTGGATCCTGCCCAACGTTTATTAAGGACTGGCTCAGAGGAATAGGCCAGAATATTAAGGATTCCATATATGTCAAACATGACCGTATATTTGAATTTCAGTCCCAGACTACATATAAAGAGTACCTTAAACATTTGCATCGTGGTACATTTTATCCTGAGGAATGGTGGAGTCTCTCTTAGTCTCCAATTAAATAACAAATGTAGTCCTGGCCCCAACTGTTGCAGCTGAACATTTGCACTGAGGACAGGTTGAGTCAGACATCAAACTTCTTTGCTCAGCCGACATATGCGCACAAGTGTAGGCCTCTGTTCAGACACAACCAACTCTCAGCCTCTTCACACTCTTCTGGTCCAAAAGTGAAAAAAATAGATATTTTCAAAAGTAGAACCCATTTCCTTAACAGTAACAACTGTGCTAGGTTTTAAAAAAAATCTAGTAGTCAAACTAGAAAAGTAACACCAGCAGAAAATGTTGCTTGTACTTCTATTCTATTCAGAAAAGGTAGAGCCTTCCAAAAACCACTAAAGTCTCTAGAAATCTGATATCAAAGTCAGACAGCTCAGACATATGATCATAAGGTCATTGGAAGAAAGGCTAAAAAATTGAAATAAACATGTAATGGTGGAAAAAGTGATGGGGAAAGTAGAGTGAGATTACACATGAATAATAGAGGTAGGGTACATTTTGGCCAAGGATAAGAAACCTTTCTGATTCAGGAATGGGAAATTGAACAGTGTGCTCTGTCTCTCGATGTCAGCATATTCTGTAGAGTTGGTTTGAGGAATGATCTCTACAACAACACATTCTTTACAAATGATTTAAGGAATTAGTAGACATCACTTGGAACCAAAATATTTTGGGGAGTCAAGCATGTCTACCCTCTGCCCTTCACAGAAGATACTTTGATTTTGGCACAAGAAAAAAATCCTAAATTTTATTGCTCCAGTGGATTCAAGACTGCTGTAGTTGAAAGCTATTAGTAAATATTGTGTTTATAGTTAGCTTGTACGTATATAGCACACAACTGCAACTAGTGTAATATTGTTATGATATCGCCTTGTATGATCAAGTAAAAGCCAGCACGAGTATGCATTGGATGAAAGTCGACAAGTAAAGGCTGTTCTTTTGTTGGAAGTGTTGGTTGTGCCAGGGCAGGCAATTATATATGCTGCAGTCATTTTGCTCGGACACGAAGGTGGCACAGTGGGAATCACCTTTTTAATATATGTCAGGTCAGAAGCACAATGCTACAGGTTTTATGAGATCAGGAGATATCATTGCTGTTTAGTTTCATTTCCAGATTCATGAGGTGTAACTGTTGGGCCATAAGAATCGTTTGTTGGTCAAAATATGATTTCTCTCCCTGTTTTTCTGGTTTGCTGTTACAAGCTAGGCCTTTCTCTGACATTCCAGTCATACTTAAGGTCGCACATAGTGTTGAGTTTTGATTTTGGCTGTGAAATTACATCATACGAGTTGTTTGAAAAAATAAATTAATGATCTTATCAATGCATCATTTGTGAACATTTTCTTTTCTGAGAAACACAGTACATCTTGATAAAATAAAAATCTTGACTATCTTGACCAACACTACTCATTGAGCATATGATTGATGTCGCAGTTAGCTAAATGTAAGATTATTGTATTGCATACCTTTCAATACATTCTTAGCTTCCAGAAAAATTAAGGGTTGTCATGTTAAATCATGAATTTATGTTTATAGTGCTAAAATAATTCAGACACACTATGGCGGTTGAATATGGAATATTACACAGTGTCAGATTTGGTAGAAGAGGAGAATAACTTTCTGAGATCTATGATCCAATTTTGCTGGTGTACCCATGTATACCTTTAAACGCTAACCAGAATGGTAAACCAGTCACTAAAATAGAAAATAGGTATAGGTTCTTCAAATCTTCGTGGTCCTGATTGTCATAGCCCCTTCTGATCAATATAGAAGCACAAATGTACTGACTTACAGGTGTAAATCCAAACCAGGGAATGAAAATGTGGATCCACTTGTAAACATATTTGCATGCATGTACAGATGTAAATATGAGTAATTCTTTTTCCAAGGGTTTTTGAGTGGATGTTCCAGGGTGGGATGGTCCTGTAAGTTTGTGCATGCCCCCAAATTCACATCTTTCTTGACATGGCTCATTCCCAATCCAGTAACCTTTGGATATTTACTTTTGTCCAGTGCATGAATTTATTCATCCAGAGTGACAATGAGGAGAAATCACACCTACATTTGGTGGGAGAGTAGGGACAGAGGTTTCTCCCGGGGGAAAGATGTTTTCCAAATGTAGAAAAAACTTTTTTTTAAAACATCAGTTGGGCTACTATTTAATTTCTCCATGCAGCAATGTATACCCTATGTACATTTACACATGCAGAAATGCTTTCACAGAAGCGGCAAAATTAATTTACAAGATAATCCAGGAGTAGTCCTGGTAACCAGTGGATGTCCCAGGTTCTTATACATGATCCTCAACTTTTTTTTCTTTCCCAGAAATGTAGGAAATCACTATAAAAGTAGTAGCAAAGCATTGTCTGTACTTCCCTGACTTTGTATATGAATTTCATGGTAAGTGCACTCTATATAAAGCCAAAAGTCTCCTCATGTAGATTGAAATTAAGACACTCGTAAGGTCTCCTTCAAATGCTGGCTAAATTGGGTAACCAATCTGAGAGGTGCGGACAACATCTCGCTCCAAAACACCCCATGGCGCCCCCCTCATAGACAACGGTGGGTCTCGCTTGACAACTACTTCAGTACACAGAAACCTCCTTGAACTCACCATACTTCCTTAACCCCGGACCCATACACTTTCACACTCCAGCTTCTAAGACTGTCCTGTATACATGCATTTGCTCCTTCTACACTAATCCAGCTGGCCTAGTTACCTCCGGCTCGAGCCCTCCAGTGGGTCACTCGTCTTGTGTCGTTGCTTCATGTAGGATGTTTATGACATGATACACTGTTTTCGTATGCCTTTTTACTCATTCTTATTGTACCCTGCTCCCCCTTGACTGTTATCGCCCTTGCAGATTTTGTGTTCCTATTTCCGTTCTGTACTGGCTTCTCATTCTGCTGTATCCATCAATGTTGCTTATGTCCTATTATATGTTCTTTTTTGTTATCTGGAAACAATCAATAAAACGTTTTGAACAAAAAAAAAAGAAATTAAGATATATTATTGGCTGTTATGGGAAAATGTCATAGTTGATGATAATTTTAAGAGCGAGTAATGAGGTTGGATTACGAGTAAAAATCTAAGATCGATGCTCTTCTATTTTGAAGGCACATATGCATGGGGAAATGCGTGATATCTGTCTGGTAAATAAATGCCTATGTAATATAAAGAAACCTTACGTTAGGCTGGGATTCCTAGTTATAGCACCCAGATCAGACCAGAAAAGGAGCACACTTTCTAATTTAAGAATCTGTCATTTGAATTGCTCAAGAGTGAAAATCGGAGAGCATTCGTTATTTTTCTGCCCTATTTTAAGTTGATTAGATCAGTTTATCATAAATCCCACTATGAGAAGTGTTAGTTTGTTTGTTTGTAGGAGTACTAGTGATTTACCAATATGATGCACACTTGGGGAGTATGGCAGAATAAACTCTTTTCAGATGTGAAGAATTAAACATGGGAAGACAAGGTGGCATAAAAGGCTGCACCACACATGCACACGCACATATGCACACATGCACACATGCACACATGCAAACACACACACATATTATGTCACAAACATACACAATATGTACACAGAGCCCAGTAGGCAGCAGACTTTGGGGCTTATTTATGAGAGGCTTGCACCCTTGGAGCGTCATTTATTTTGATGCTCCAGTGGGACAGGCCTCTCAATCATATCTATGAGGTAAAGCAAAGCCACTCTGCGTGGCTTTGCATGGCCTCATAGATATGTAGTAAGACAAAGAAGTGGAGGTCTTTGCCTGGCCGTACGCCTCATCAAAGAGGCATTCCATAGGCTTCGTGGTGGGTTTTCGCATTCAACACACATAGATTTTGATACTGTCCCAGATTTACTTAATCATGTAAACCTAGGGCAGATGCTACAACCGTTCTGCAGCACACATAGAAAAAGGAAAATGCCTCTCTGGATTGTTTTTGTGCAGGAAGGGCCACCCTTTCCTTCACAAAAAACAATCCTGTCTGCATTGTACAAGAGTGCTTACCTTGGTGCTAGGCAGGAAACTGTATGCCAACACCGGGGGAAAGGACAGGAATGCACCATGTTTCATAAATACCGTGCATTCCTGTCCTTTCAAATTGGAATAGGGCAGCTCAGCAAGAAGATTTGCAGCTCTGTCCTATGCCATTTCCCCATAAATGTGGGCCTTGGTGTGCCGTTGAAGGCATTGCCAACCAGGCCCACCATTCAACTGGCATTGGAGTCCCATATCCTTCCTGAATGGTACCACCACTTGAGCGTCTCACAAGGTAGATGTCACTGGATGCTATTTACCTCCTGGTTGCAGTGTACCGAATACCTAATTATATCATGGTTCTCCTATGACCTGGAACCATGCTCTTGTTTAAAAGAGAGTGTGTAAAGGGTCAATGATCAGGTAACGGTGTGGGCAAAGGGACAAGAGGAGCAGGGGGAGACATCAGGAGAGAAGTATCAAGAACCAACATCCCATGATGATGAACATGCTGAATTCAACAGGAGTACTGGCATGTATCTTCCTTTCTGCCAGTAACATGCTGTGTTCCAACTCTCCCTTTCAGTTGTGTAGATGGCAGGTTCACATAGCAACATCCAGACATAATGACTTAGGACACAGTTTCACTGGGTTTGATGGCTCAATATGCCAACCTTCTCTCCTCTTTCCCTCTGACAAATATTCACTCCTACAAATATTTACAAGGATACCAGAATGAAGTCTTCAAAAAAAATTCTTTCTCAGAGAATCCCCAGATAACAATGGCTCCTAAAACATCTTCCTGGACCCTAGGCAAGAAGCCAAGGAAAGATCAGCAGTGTGCTGACTACAGATGCATCAGTCAGGAACAGCCAATAGAAATTAGGCCCATTTGCTTTAAAACCCACCCAGACAATCTTCCCGAAAAGTCATAACAGTGAAGGAAAAAAATCTAACCGTAAGATCATATTTAAAACATCTACCTGCAGAACACAGAGCAGTGATAAAAACAAAAATACAGAGTTGGGAAACCAACAGACAACAGGGCACTCAGCACTATCAAGGGATCAGGTCAGCAGACACAATATTTAGAGGTGCTTCCAGGGAAGAGGATGCGGTTCCTAACATCCACACGGTTTCACCTAGATAAAACCACAAATCAAACAAGTTTCCTCCCGAGCACTCAAAATTTCAAGTCAATTATAATATAATCAGTCAGAAATTGTACATCCTAATTGGCACCGTCACCACAGTCCAAATTCCAGAGTCAAAGTCCTATATTCCGGAAGGGTTGTTCCATCCGCTTTTATTTCATCAATTCCAGTCAATACATACATTTTCCATTGATGCAGCCAACACGTGTTAAGTCGTGCAGTTTATACACACATTAACTTCCTTAGGGCTGCAACCCAAATAAACATAAATTTCACATAAGTAAATGAGACCCTTTCACGCCCAATAAAATGTAACCAAAAGTATAGAGTAAAAAAGTAATAGGCGGAATCATGGTCCCAGTGGAAAAAGAAGAATGTGATAAGTTAGTAAAGACCAAACCAAGTTCATGCTCCTCCTAGTGTTCGTAAAAATATAGTCAATCCATTACCAGAAATAAAAAACTCCTCATAAGTCAGAGGTCATGCTATAGGTTTAACCTGAAGATAAATAGTATTCACCTGGTAAATTCCGTATATTGGTCCTATGTATATATCTTCCAGTCTTAAGTACCTTCAAAACACCGGTAATCATAATGACCCATATTGATCACAATAATAGTTATTGTACATAAGTTATAGTTATAGTACAATCACTGTTTTCAGATAAAAGGTTCCACAACATAGGTTACTCAAACCCTACAATTCAGCTATATCCTCAGCCCATACGTCAATAAATTGTACATAACTAAATCAAGCATTGCGCTTATGTCTAGCACTCTGTACGTGCATCCTGTCAGTAATGCAAGTATACATCACTCTATTTCTATAAGTGTGTGCGTAAGAAAACCATCTTTACCGTTTTAATCCGTGCCATACCAAAAGTCTCCCCACTGTTATCCAAATCTTCTTATATATATCTCGTCGTAATTATGTATTCAAATCCATTCGATAATTCAAACTAAAACATAAATATATGTAAATTCAATACTCTAACCAATCAATTTCATACCCCAAGCGTCTCAAAATTATCAATACAACTCACCCTCCAAGTCCAAATCCAGTAGCACGCCCAGTATCCTTCAAACTTCTTCTATTCTAATGTCCCACTTTCTACAAAAAACGTGTGAAAATATATATGTATAGTCAGAGATCAAAATCTAGAGATACCCCATATAAAAAACAAAAGCCGTTGCCGCAACAATACTCATGTGACCCAAAGTCGGAGCTTACCGAAACCGGATAGCGAATATCTTCACTGAACCGTCCTGGCGTGCAGCTTGGGCGCCATCTTGTAGTGTCTTATATAGCCCCAAACTGCAAACTCCATCTTGTAGTGTGCAAGTAGCGAGACCTTGCCTCAACTGCAGTAAATAATTACTTTCTAACACTATTGTCATGTTTGGGCAAGCATTTCACCTTACTTATCTAATGTAGCCTAAACTACGTGCGCAAAAATATACTACGTTCTGGTCCGACTTCTACTCGAATTCTCGTCAATAATTTACTGTACCATATTTATACCTTATTTGCTAAAGTATTACCCGATACCGGCCATACTTCAATAGACATTCCCATATGTGTAGCCACGCCACTTCAATAACTATGGCATGCTCTTCAGACGTCATCTTAAGTTGAACAGAACTCCTACAAAATAAAGAAGGGAACGAGCGCCATCTTTAAATTGCAAAACTGATCGAAATATCCATTAAATGACCAGACGGCCCGCCCTTAATGCTTAATATGTACATGAACCACCTCACGTAAATTAATTTCCATGGACAATATTGATACTTATTTAACTATCGTTTAACCGATATCAGCAATAATTCTATAAGCACTCCAGTCTATGTAGCGCTCACGCCTCTTCCATAGTTTCGGCGTGCTACTTAAACACTATCTCAAAGTTTTAAGAACATCTATAGAGAGCGGGCGCCTTCTTTGAGTATATTAAACCAATCAAAATAGATATTCTGTGTCCAGACGGCCTGTCCCTACTATTCAGTCATGCAAGGACCAATGTCAGAAAAAAAAAATATTTAATAGTCATGTACATTAGCACTCAAAGTCGAACCTTATTAATAACTCCACTAACGGCCCACGTAGGGACGTATTGTATGTCAACTGATATCTCTAAAAATGTACTCGTTACCAGATACTACTGCACCATTCTAGAGATTTCATAGGGTATGGATCTCCACCTGAAAGCATGCACCGTAAAGGGAAAAGAGAAGGTGTATAGCATTACAGGGGCAAACGATTTGGTTAGTCAACATAAACCAAAGCAAAACAATAAGTGATGAGATAATATAACACATGGATATTCAAAGTTGCGAATATTACAAAAATTATATATCATCCACCGAAGATAAGTGACAATTGCCAGAAACAACATTCAGTGTAATATCCCAAGAGGGAACATATCTTCTCCGATTCATAATATCTCTGTAAATCAATCTGTCATAAATCATATGGTTCTGATTTCCTTATGTACAATTTATTGACGTATGGGCTGAGGATATAGCTGAATTGTAGGGTTTGAGTAACCTATGTTGTGGAACCTTTTATCTGAAAACAGTGATTGTACTATAACTTATGCGGCCATTATTGTGATCAATATGGGTCATTATGATTACAGGTGTTTTGAAGGTACTTAAGACTGGAAGATATATACATAGGACCAATATACGGAATTTACCAGGTGAATACTATTTATCTTCAGGTTAAACCTATAGCATGACCTCTGACTTATGAGGAGTTTTTTATTTCTGGTAATGGATTGACTATATATTTACGAACACTGGGAGGAGCATGAACTTGGTTTGGTCTTTCCTAGCTTTTCACATTCTCCTTTTTCCACTGGGACCTTGATTCCGCCTATTACTTTTTACTCTATACTTTTGGTTAAATGTTATTGGGCGTAAAAGGGTCTCATTTACTTATGTGAAATTTATGTTTATTTGGGTTGCAGCCCTGAGGAAGTCAATGTGTGTATAAACTGCACGACGAAATACGTGTTGGCTGCATCAATGGAAAATTTATGTATTGAGTGGAATTGAAGAAATAAAAGCAGATGGAACAACTCTTCGGGAACATAGGACTTTGACTCTGGAATTTGGACTGTGGTGACCGTGCCAATTAGGATGTACAATTTCTGACTGATTATATTATAATTTACTTGAAATTTTGAGTGCTCGGGAGGAAATTTGTTTGAGTGAAAAAACAACTTGCCCAGTCTGGAGCGAGAACCTGGATTGCTCTTCAGCTAGGCCCACTGTGTCCACATCAGACCGTTGGCCGGAGGAAAGACAGAGCACAGCTGAGCTGAGTGCAGCAAACGCCGGAAGGCTGCTGGAGTCGCAGAGTCACAGAAAGCAGGAGGCGGGGAGCAAGTGAACCGCAGTCCACGTTCGCCCGCTTAGCCCCCGCCACCCGCCTCCCCCTGCTTGAACAAAGAACTAGTGCCTTCCCTGCTGCCTGCCCTGCTGCCTGCTGTGGGAGTCACGGGGGTCAGTGAAGCGCGGCCGGAGCCGCGGAACTGCGGATCGCTCTTCGGCCTTCTGCCCCGTTCTTCTGCCTTCGTGCTGCCGGCTGCTGCCAGTTGGCCCAACGGGGGTCACGGGGGCCAGCGGGAGTCGCGGGGGGCAGTGAAGCACGGCAGGAGCCGCGGATATCTCTTCTGCCTTCTGCTCTTTCTGCCTTCTGCCCCGCTCTTCTGCCTTGGTGCTGTCGGTTGACCCGGAAGCACAATGAGTAGAGTCCAGCATCTCCAAGCACGGAAGCAGAAGCGGCTGCAGCTCCAGCCATCCTTCCACCAGGGGGGGCCATTTCCACCCCAGGAGGAGGCACTGTCTCGAGCTCCTATGCCTTGCAAAACGTGGGGCAAGTGAGGCGAGGAAACAGGCACAGCAAAGCAGCAGATTGCTGCGTCTAGCAGTGTCTAGCAGCATCTTGCTTGAAAAGCCTTCGGGCAGAGGAGAGAGGTCTCAAGGATTAAGATTAAGATTCAAGGCAAAATCCATCCGCTTCAGCAGTAATAGCAAGAGGGGTAGTATAACAGCACCTGGAGCTGCGATTAGCACCCTGAATCCAGAGATTAGTGCTTAGCTGGTCAGCGCTAAAGACATTAGGCACAGCTCCACGCCCCTCGCCTTACCCGCCCAGGCAGCTGTCTGTTCAGCATGAGGTCAGGCCGGGTTCGGGTGATCGGCCGCCCCAAGCCATAAGGGCAGAGAAAAAAGGTCAAGGCAGGACCCCCCTCTGATCAAAGCAGTGAGGAATCGGCACTAATTGTGACAGAGAGATACACAAGTGCAGGGGAATCACAAACAGAGAAACCCAAAACACTTTTGGTTCAACCAAAAATATTTTCAAAATTCAAATTCATAAAAGACATCGGGCCGCTGTACTAAAACAATGACACTGTGAAAAGCCTTGAGACACTCCTATTACCAGATCAAGCACCAGAACCAGCACCACCTCAAGGGCAGTCAAACCAGTCAACTCTCCAAACTCAGCAGAATCACAAATCATTGCACAAGTTCATAACCAAGCTCACAAACAAGCTACGCCAAAAAACTTCCTTATTTCACTCAACAACAGCTTTGGCTCCTCACATAACTACACGAACAACAATGGATTCCATAAATGAAACCTCACCGATCAAATCAATACTGAGAAATCCTCAAAACAACACAAAAGCGGAACCCCCTTCAACTACCCCTTTACCCAGCCCTCTGGTGCAACACACAGCGCAGTTCACGCAACCTACAGGAGACGTAAAACCTGCTGATCTAACTCAAATCAACCATGAGGCATCAATAGGTGCACTAGGATCTCAGAAATCTCAGTTATTGCCACAAGCAGCAGCACAGTACTCATCATCAGTAGCTAGCTCCATACTGGCAATAACTTCAACCATAACAGCAGGAGCCCTTGAGCTTACCCAGGCTCTAAAGCCCCCAACAGGAGAAGACCAGTCACTGCCAAAGGAAAAAAATCAACAGGCTAATCAGAGAAAGCAGCCGGGCTCTGCTGTTTTCAGCCTAGAAAATACGCTGACTAGGCAGCACTCTCCTTGGGTCACTGAAGAGGCTGCCACCGGATCCCAGGTCTCAAACAATTATAATGGCGAAATGAACGTCACACCTAGCTGTGACCTTAGTTCCATCAGCCAAGTCACCCATAAGACTACACCCCCGGCAGTTAACTCAAAATCTCTAACGCAGGAAGAAGACAGGACTGCTTTATTCTATTTAGGAACTCATGAATGGGAAGACATGATGACAGCATATTCCACAGACCAACACCTGGCTCCTCTCTCGCCGAAGCTGAACCACCGGCACCCGCGTTCATTGGTCTCTCAGCCATCATGGGGAATGAGGGAAGTGGGCTTAAAGGAGCAGGGGACCCACACCCGCATGACGGAAGTGGCAGGGCCTCCCTTCTAAATATTATGCAACTGCCAGTAGAGGCGCTACAATACCAATCAGACAAGATGGTCATACAGCTCTCATTATTAAACACACTGGCTGTGTTCACATCAGGGATCGATGAAAAACTGGGGGAACTCAACTCACTAATAAGAAGGGCACAAACAGCATCATACCTCCAATGTGGGTACAGCCAGTTTGTGGACAAGCTGTCAACCCTCCCGGCAATGCTCTCCACCATGCTCAACGAGCTGAAGGGAAAATCATCTGGGACTTCCAGTGCAAATTGACTCACAGACAACCTCACCGCACCTCCGATAGGAGAAAATAATTTCAAGCAGCCCTGCAAAATCAAAGCAACCAACACACTTCAAAGTGCAAGCCTCATAAACAGCAGCGGCGACTCATCTAAAGACAGCAACGACTGCCAGGTTAGTGATAAAAACGAATGCAAAACAACGCCACTAGCTGAAAAGAAAAGGTCATAATCAGAAACTACTGCCACCCAACCAAACACAGACTTATCCAATCTTCAGCAAACAGAGTCTGAATCTAATTACTGCTCCAAAAGAGGATGGTATGCAAGGAAAAATGGCCCATACAAGTAACCACCTTCACACAGCAGCCCCCCTCAACCTTGGTGGCCAGCTATTAGGAACAGAGGAACGGCCTTCTAAGCAAGCTGAGATAGTCTCAGGGTCAGTAAGCCAAAAAACAACCAACACAATTGGTTCCGAACCCCTTCTACACAACACCAGTTTCAAGCCAAATAGCCATGCAGGACTAGCTAGGCAACTTAAAATTACGGCTCATGAAAGGATTCTCCCCATGAGAACACCCGGCAGGCAAGCTGGAAATGAGAAAGACCTGCACATACCAGTTAGTGGCATTCTTATCGGAGGGTAACCAAGTGAGGACAGTCCTCGACCAACCATCTCAGCACTCTCTCCTTTGGCAAGATCAGAATCAACTGGGAATACCAACTTCAACAGCCGGAAACAATGAAATGGTAAAGAGAAAGACCTGCATATCCCAGCTAGTGATATTCTCACCGGAGGGGAACCAAGCGAGGACAGTCCTCGACCAACCATCTCACCACTCTCTCCTTTGCCAGGAGCAGAATCAATTGGGAATTTCAACGTCAACAATAACTACGGAAAAAGGTCACAACGACTTATGTGCAGCCATGCAAAGAGACCAGAAAGTGCCCTACCGGTCATCCCAACAAAATATTGCTGCTACGGGAAAGCACAGCCTATCCGCCAAATGATCGGTCTTTGTCCCAGAGTTACACATTGCTCAAACCAGAGTATACTACGAAAGGCCGCCATGATGTGCTGAACCGTGGGAACATTTTAAAACTGCTCTGGGTCATTCCCACCTTGTCAGACCTGAATTCTAAAGATTTACTTGCAATTGAGTTCCTCACCGCAGACAATCCAGCAAATCCAGAAACAACAAGGGTATTATGGAAATCAGAGGCTATGGCGCAAAGAGTATAAAACCATTATACCACCTTCAGAGACTGGGGCATCCAAATCAGCCCCTATCATCCTCCAGCTTAACCAGCACCGCTACTAAACATGAGCCCAAGGCCAGGATCACAAAAATGCTCATGGCCCTCTACCTCTGTATTAAGAGGGGCTCTTAGCCATTCAGAGCCCAGAAGGGCTTTTAACCAAGCCATACAGTATGGACCCTTACGGGCGGAATCGTTAAGTGGATGCAACTCTGGGTTCGCCGACCAATGTTTAAGAACAATAACCCTTGCGACAGCGACCCAATGACATAACAACCACCCATACCAGGGCAAAGACACACAGAAAGAATCAGCGATACGTCTATGCTCGTGGAATGTAAATGGCTTGGCATCAAAAATCCATGACTCAGATTTCCTCCAATATCTCAACAACTTTGACATTATCATGCTACAGGAAACATGGCTCACGGAACCATTACACATACCCGGCTTCCCCTGCTTTGCTCGCCCAGCCACCAAGGGAAGCAAAATGAGCCATGCTTCAGGGGGGTTGGCGACCTACATTTCAACAACATCCATACCAACAGCGAGGGCAACTGGGCCGGAAACGGATGTAGCACTATCAGTTAAACTCACTCTCCCTTGGGCAGAGGCAAATAGTGAAGTAACCCTGTTCAACGTATACATCCATCCAAAATGGACAGCAACTGATTCAGCAAAACTAACAGAACTAATAACTTCTTATGTAGGCTGCACTGAAGCCTCAAATCTCATTCTATCAGGGGCATACATTTATATCTAATGGGAACATCTGAGTCAAAGGAAGTCTGTCTTCCATCTTCATATTACAATTTACCATCGCAAGGATCCTTTATGCATGGGAGGGCCACCAGGCTTAACAGACTCTTGCTGGAAGATCTAGAACACCTAAAACCGAGGGCCCTCAATGGAAGTACAGTCAATGACACTCCCCCAGCGGCAAGCTACCAAACCGATCTAATAAATTCGCTTTTAGATTACACGTTTGTCAGCCTTCCGCTGTTTCAATATGTAATAGGCTTCAAAATGGGCGACATAAGGGATAGTGACCATCGCCCACAAGATGCCTTTTTAGCGGTAACGGTTGCGTATAGCATTCACCCTGCTCTACAACTAGGCTCAAGTTACACATCCAATTACAAGAGGATCAAGTTCTCGACAGAAACCATAAAGTCCCTGACTGATACAGCAATCACTCTTTTATCCGCTCAACCACTTGGCAAGAACCAGATACGGACCTGGAAATGCTTTACAATTAACCTCAGCATTTTAAAGCCAACAGACATAAAAACAAGGAGCTCTCTGGTACATACACAACAGAGTAAGTTAACCAGGATTCAAAGAGCACAATTAAAAGCACTTAAAAGATCTTTGCGCCACAAACCAGGGAACACATTGCTCATTTCTAATTTGCGGCAACAGAGAACCAAACTAAAGAGGCTGAAATGGAACATCAATAACAACAACGAACAGGACCTCTGGGCCAAACTCCTGCATAACATCAAGCATAACGCCAGTGATCTCTTCTGGAAAGCAGAAACATGATTGTACACCCGCATCATGGGAGCCTCACTTCCTTTATATTACAGGAAACATGGGCAAGTTATCTAAAGTCTCACTTCAACAGCCAAAGTAACAATTACCAAACACCGGTGCAGAACAAAGCAGCCAAGGATGCAGATGCCACTATCAATTGGAGCAGGGAAAGTGGCAGCACTCTTACTTAAAGTTCCGCGGCTGCTTCTCGTTCAAGGGCAATTATTACACCTAAGCCTGCCGGAGGAAAGCAACACAGGGACAAATGTTCAACTACCACTAAACAGCTTTCAATAAAAAAACAGATCGGGAAGGGAAAAAAGGAGGGAGCGCCGGGCCCGAACGGAATCCCACCAGCAGTGTTTAAAGAAAAGCCGGATAATTGGGCAGAAATACTCCATCCACTATTTCTGAAAGTAAGACACCTGGGTATAATTCCAGAATCATGGAAAGGTTCGACAATCATTCCAATCCACAAAAGCGGTAGCAAGAACTTACCAGCCAACTATCGGTTAGTAGCCCTGATCGACAATCCGGGCAGAAAACAACGAAATAATCCTGCTAAACCAGACAGGATTCTGAAAAAACTCTGGCACACTATCTAACATCATGGCAATGTCATTGATAATGGACACGGCAAAAATCAGGAAAACCCAGGTGCATGTCTATTTCTTTGACTACAGCGCCGCATTTGATAACATGGAGAGGTCTAAACTGTGGTCTAAATTAGCCAGATGGGGCATCCCTAACTACCTTCGATCAATGATTATGCTCCTACATGCCGACACCTGGGTTCAAGTCCAATTGGGATCAGGGTCGCATCTCTCAAGAAAAGTCAAAACATCCAAAGGTCTTAAATAGGGTTGCGTCCTGGCCCCCATGTTATTCAACCTATTTATGGCGGACTTAACTCTGGCACTTAATAATTGCAATTCATATGCACCCAAACTAGGGGGCTCGTCACTATCCCATTTACTTTATGCGGACAATGTAATCATCCTTAGCCACACAGCAGTTGGCTCGCAACATCTCCTCAACTGCCTGGAGGTCTACGTAGAAGAAAACAGTCTCTCAATAAACTTAAATAAAACCAGGACCATGACAATCAATAGGAAACGAAAAAAGAGCTACCTTTGGTACCTGGGCGACAAACACATTGAAACAGCGGAGGCTTATTAGTATCTGGGAGTCTATATAGACAAAGAAGGATCATTCAGCCATCAGCAAGAGGAGATTAAAAGGAAAGGGATGATCCTTGCACTGTCCATGAAAGGTTTATCAGCTAAACTACTTGGCCCTACCCTGAGCCGTCTCCTAATAGTAGCCGGGGCTAAAATTCTACCTTCTATTACCTAGGGCACTGAAGCACTTTGAGGGAGAGTTAGCAATCTTCTGGACAAAACCCTTGAAAAAGCATATAGAATGATGTTCAGCCTCCCGCCCTATACCTCACCGGCGCAAATTCGACTGGAGTTTGGTCTGATAAAGCAAACCTGGGCCAGCTACGGAGCATTTATCACTGCTGGCACAAGATCAGGTCATCACACCCCAACACATTAAATAATCTCTTGTGGCATGATATTCAACAGAGGGAGAATTCACCCGCAAGTCAATACCTTCAGGAGGCACTGACAAATACAGGCCTTTCGCCCCTATGCCACCATGCAGCGTTAAAAAAAACGGTGTGTAAGTCGCTGAAAACTCACTCATTGTTGGAGGACAAAGCGACTTTTTCTTTCAGAGCGCACGCTTGGATGACTCTGAATTCATATAAGATCCTAGCCTCACAACAATATTTTAACTTGGGATATTCAAAAGTACTGAAACTAAAACTCCTAAAGCTCCGTCTGGGAGTGTTACCAACTACGCAGCAGCTCCCTCCCTGGAAAAGGGTGCAGATCTTCACACTATGCAGCCTGTGCAAAAATGGCCAGGGTGACATCATACATACTATCTGCACTTGTACAGAGATGCTTCAAGAAAGGAGGCAGCTGCTAAAAACTCCTTTTAACCAAAGAGGGATTTGGACAAGGAGACAAGCAGTTTTGGCATGTTTTGACCCCGCATCGCCACGATTGAACAGTAGACTAGTCAGATTCCTTGAAGCGGTTTGGGCAAAAATAACAAACTGACTCTTAATATATATGGTATTGGAACATTGGGGAAAAATATTTTACTAAGGGGATGACTAATTATCACATTTGACAACATTTTTCTAGTAGGCTGCAACGGTATGGCCAAATTTGTATTTTAAAACTGTAATGATACAGAAGCGTTTTAGATCTCCAACATCATGATACTTATGATGGAACACGAATATTTTAGATACTTTTTTATTTTGTATGTATTACAATGGTTTTAAGTAACTCTGCAAATAAATAAATACATTTGATTTGAACTTGTCCAGTCTTTACATGAATGCCATTGATGAAAAGGTTTTCTCCAAACTTGATGCTTCTTGCATAAAATATCTTTATTGGACCACTCCCAATTTATGTATTTATGCTTTCTGGCCAAGTCAGTGACACACTAATTTTGATCTGACTAGATATTTATCATAGGTATCTCTACACCTTTAGCTCACCTAACCATTCAAAGCTTGTGCCCCTTGATGGTTTGTCTATCTTCATTATAGGTTTTTAATCTCTGATGGATTCCACTTTGTAAGTATAGAAAAAAAGGCTAACTAATGTATACTAATCAGTCTAATTTCCCTTCTATTATGGTATATGGAAAAACACAGACCAGAATTTCACGATCACCAAAATAGGCATGAACCCCAAACATATGGTTACATTAGCAGTACAACACAATGACAGTGGAATATTTTCCCCTAGTCCAGGCACGATTAGAAAAGGTGAATGTGTCAGAATATTCTTAACCACTTGGACGCTAAGGGAATCAGGCCCATATAATGAGATTTCCATTGAAATGAATGGGCAGTGCATGACAAGTTACCCTTGTCATTAGCATCCAAGTGGTTAAATACATACCTTACATGAATACCAACATAACCATCTGACATCCCATCTTAGTAATGCATTCTATTGCTACCAGTCTGTTGCATCCCTCAACATAAACACCATATTAATTTGCCATCCTCAATGGCCACTAGATCAAATTCAACAACATTGATTCAATCAATGATGCAGTCTGTATCTACTTTTATAATCCTTAGGGATGTCCACAGGTATGGAATAAATCCAGTTCACTTGATTCCTCTCTTAGCACTTCCTAACTAAAATATACACAACTTCACTCACTCTCATACCAAACCCGTTTTTCTAATTTTTATGTCAGCCATCCTGATTTACTCATGTATCACCATCAACTCATTCCTCTCCAATGATGCCCTAATCAACATTTCCATACATTTGGTCCCTTCAATCCACCTAAACCCCCAGGCCATGCCACCCCAGACAGTAACACAAGCAACCACAGGCCAATTTCATCCTATCTGGGACATTTGAGCGAGTTCAGCCTTTGTCCAAAAACACAGTACTCATGGGACCCATGTCGAGGCATGTCATCTCACCTAGGGCATCTCACTTATAAAAACAAAATAAACGGTAATGGGTGGAATACTTAAATTAATCTCAACTACTGATTATAACTTGGGCCAAATTCATATGTTTTACCCACAATGGTACTCAAGGCTGAGACCATCCATATGCAGTTCCCTCCAGATGGGAACACAAGCAACCCAAGATCAGTTTTAATCTTTTTGAGCTTCCTCAGTGAGGTGCAGTCTGAGTCCAAAAACACAGTGAGCACTGGGACCTTGCCTGGGCATACCTGTCTCACTAAGGATGCCATCCTTACTAATAAAAACAACTCAATCAACTCAAACAGTTTTTGTTTTTCTGTCCAATATTCCCTAGAATCAACAGGTATGCCTCATGTGGGCCCTATGTCATAGGACCAAGGCTGAACAACACCTAAGGGGCCCAAGCAGGCTGAAACTGAGCTGGGTTAGCTTATGCGCCCATCTGAAGGTAGTATGTCTGGCTGTTTGGGCTGAACTGCTCCTATATTTTTAGTACCCAAACTTTATTGCATGTGGCTGTTTTTTTATCTAAAGTGGCACATTAGGCGAAAAATAATGGACCGGAGTGCAGGTTCAGTGATCAACAGCGGCTAAGATTAATTTGAACATTCCTTCCCTTTTTTGTGGTTATGGCACTGTACGTCTATGAGGAGTCAATTTTCCTATCATAATACATTAGCTTTTCTCTCATTCTGTCCCTCAGTGCTCAATAACCTAATTTTCCATGTGTGCCTGTCGCATTTGCCATGACTCCTCTTTGATCTAACATTTATTTTTTGTATTTTTATTGATGTTTTGGCACAAAAAGGCAAATTAATCTGAATACTAATGAAATTGGCTCACCATTTTTTAAATTGGCATTGATATGGATGAATTTCTCTGCACATTAGCAAAAGTAATAGAGCTGTAGAAAATGTAAACAATGTGAGACATTAATTGAATTCGCATGCTTATCTTAGAAAATCAATATAGCCAAGTACTATTAAGCTAACTGCTGCCTGGTGACCACTTTAAGACCTAAGGGTGATTATCAGTGCATACTCTACAGCACGCTTGAAGGACCTGAGCAAGAGGTTTGCACCCTGTATTTTCAGCTTGTCAATAACAATATTATATTCAGTAGTCCTAGAAGTTTGTAAGTCCCACACCACAAAATGAAGCTTTGCTCAACTGCACGTTAAAAAGATTGATTCTAAAAGTGGTCTAATAATTATTGAAGGATCATATCATGGGAATTAACTTTCTTAATATTCAGTGTGGTCAGCGAAAGATGTAATAGCCCACATATAAAGCAAATTAAACTCAAAATTAAGAGTCAAAGAACCTTACAACGCTAGACGTTTTTTTAAAATAAATAAACATTGACATTGAATAGAGCCTGATAAGACATTTGTTGATTTCTTTTAATCTATACAATTTACAAACATGATTGTAAACTAGAAGAACATGTTTAAAACTACTTTTCGAGAAAGAATATTGAAAAAAGTTTGATATGCCAGATATATACTTTGCTAATTTTTGTGAAATATTTATTTTTAATTGCTTAGTTCGAACAAGGTGAATGTTGTACATTGATTAATTGTCTGTATGTGTGTGGTCTCCAGTGGATTTCTATTAAAAAATGCACAAATCCATTGTCTACCGTGAGAGCGCTTCGCTCTGTTATGTGTCAAATTAACCAAATGATAGACTCAAACATACGAATACCATAAAAATTGCATAATAATTGGAAAATTAATTACAAAAAAATGAACGCATCTGAAATACTGTATTTGAGTAGCACTTGCCATTCCCCTTCCTCAGTGATTGCAATAAAGGAGGCATCATACACGAGTGGCACTTGGTAAGAAGAGATTCCTAGTGAAAGTCAAAAAGGTCGACATATGCTACTGAGATGCAGTTATCCTCCTGTTACCTGCATTGTCATTATACTGCCATTACTAGCATAATTGATGGACTATTGCATATGGAACACGTCCCGAGAATAATTACAAAAAGATGTGCATGACAATGTCCATTATGCTGAGAGGGATAAATGCCAGAAGCCTGGGAAATATAGCTAAAGACATTCAGGGAAATCCGCTTAAAGCGGAACAGTTTTTTCTGCTGTTGTCTTTTGTCTTTATGACAACCAGTCCAGCACAGTCAAAGTAGGCGAAATGTTTTATAAAATGTCTTGTTTTGTTTTACTCCGACATGCATGCAAAATATGGAATACGGCTGGGATTTTAAACCTACTTATTTGCAAAAGGATAAAGCCCTCAAGATGCATGCAGTAACAAAGTATAGTAGGGGCCGGGTGGCTCACTACATCCCTCCTTATCTTTAATGAATATGAAAGAACCAAACATGAACGGAAGAGAATGTCATTGACTACACCAGTAATGATATCAGCATACAACGTCTCAAAAATTGCCACTAGGCTGGGGGTTATCTTGCAGTCAATATGGAGATCCCTGCTGGTTCTCTGGGGCTGATGGAGTTGTCTGAGGCACTTCTCCCTCTACAGTACAGCCCTCCATTTCACCGGGAGCCCAGGTCTCCACCTCAGGTGGGTTTGCCCCTTGGTCTGTCAGCGACCGGTTCATTGTATACTCCACTATGTCTCCTGGCCCAGTATCCACAACTGTCTCCTCCTATCTCCTCTGAATTTTCCTGAATCAGGACACATTTCTTGACATTTCCAGCATTCCTCTCACTGCAGTTATCGTGGTACCCCGTACCCGTATCACCTCTGTGTTTTCTCACTCAAAAGGAGTGCTATAAATCCAGCTGGGGTGTCTATCCTTGATGATGACTGCGTCTTCCAGACTGATGCTGGGCGTTGAAGTCCTCCTTCAGGCACTTGCTCTGTCATTGTTCACCTGCCTCTTTGCCTGATCTGCCGTTACATCCACGGTCCCCGGTATCCATAGAGGCCCTACAGGCACCACATCTCAGCCTGGCCTCCTCTTGATGAGATCACTTGATGCACATCCGGTGGTGCAGTGTGGTGTCTGGTGGTTTGCATTTAGAAACTGAGACACACTCTCACAAAGGGACTTAGACAGCCACTTTTCAGAACTGGCTTGCCCTGGGCAACTGGCCCTCGGTTCGGCTGGTCAGGGAAGACTCCATGTCTCCCTCTTTGTTGTCCGCCAATTTGTGAGAGCAGGCAAGGATGAGGATGTCATCAAGCAAAATCCCCAGCTGTTGCAGAATGAGGTTGCAGAGATTAGATGACTTGCACCCTTGAATGAGTTGTGCTCTAATCTCATCCATTTTGTCAATGACAGACCACGTGCTCACCAGCTTGAGTAGGCGTATGGAGAATACATCAACAGATTGCCCGCCTTCCTGTTCCATCTGCCGAAGCTTGAAATTCTCATAATTTAATTTAATTGAGAGTCAAAATGTCTATTAAGAGCTTCGACAGCCACGTCAATGTCATGATCTGCACCAATGTTAGGTAAGTTCTCAAAGACGTAATGGAGTTTAACACCACCCATGTGTAATATCATCAACCTCTTTACTTGGCCATCTGTCTCCCTCGTAGCCTGAAAATAATGTTACAATCCACCGATCCATTGACGCCATTGAGGGGCAGCAGTTGATGTGTCCACAAGTTGACAGAATGGTGGCAGTGCATTTACAAGAGGGTGGGAGCATATTTGTTGTGCCGCAGGGACTGCTGTCTGCCATGTTGGTACCATGGCCATGGTGTGCTATAGTTCTTACCCTTTGCAGTATCCAAATCACAAACCAAGGTTCATTGGCTCTTATAGAACAACAGTGTGTTGCGTTCTGTCGGTTTTCTGTGTAATGTAGTGTAGATTTTCCCTTCAGCATGCCTAATATTTAAATCTAAAAAAGCTATGTTGGATTTATGTAGGGTGGAGGTGAAAGTCAGATGTGATTGTATCATGTTTAGGTATCCTACAAAGTCATTGAACTCTCCTTCTGTGCCTGTCCAGATCAGAAAGATGTCGTCCAAGTACCTATGCCAGCATTTAATTTTAGTTTGTAAGGGGTTTGTCATACTTAGGACATAGCTTTGTTCTATGTGATTCATATATATGTTCGCCAAGTTTGGAGCAAAAATGGCTTCCATACTTGTGCCAGAGCATGTTGGTAGTAGGCTCCTTCAGATATAAAATAGTTAGACAGAAGGGCGATGCGTAGTAGTGAGATTATGAAGGTAGTAGGTACTTGTTGAGGACCTGGTTGTGAGTCTAAAAGTCTCTTTATTGTCTCAATGCTGTCACTCTGGGGAATGTTTGTGTAGAGTGACGTGATGTCAAGTGTTGCCAGCCAATCTGTCGAGGTATTACATTGTTTCCCTTCCACTAAGTTTATCATGTGCATGGTATCTTTTACATGACTTTCACGTGTAGGTATGAAATCTTTAATAAAGAAATTAATGTATTCTCCAATGGGCTCCAAGACAAAAACTTTATTTAGAAACCTTGTCACATACTGTGTTGCAAACACTATTTAAATTTTTTTGGGTTCATATTTTCACTTGGTACACATTACACAACTGTAAATAACCTTTGATAGTTAGTGTAATAATTGATTTCACTGTATATTTAAATTTAAACACAGTTTTTGGAAAACGCAAATCTGTGTTTTTGGCCTGTTTTTTCTATTTGACATCTCACCTAAACCCTGCCTATACATGCAAATTTTCGCTTCTTCTCGATTTTATTAATAAGTAACCTTTCCACAAGAGCCACTGTTTTTCTTATAATACTTACTTATCCAGGCTCTGCTGTGAGTAGGGTTCCCTTGTTCTTTCGTTTACGTGCCTACAAGCAGGGCCATGTCCCTCGTGGTCTCGAGTATGATTGTGTACCTTTGTTTTGCTTTTTTCTATTTTTCTGCTCTGTATTCTTCAAGGGCATTCCCATCCTCCACTGACCTTGCATCAATCTGATCCATTGACCTGCACTCAGGAATCTTTCCCCCTTTGGGGCATGCACAGCGTGCAATGCTCACTCATGGAGCAGGCCTCTCGACAGCTCAGTCTCAGCAAAGGCGGGCTGTGTATGCCGACCCCCTAGCGGAGCTCTTCAGCACGACCTCCCCCAGCACTGCACACAGAGTCAGGGGGGGATGCAGGGTGCACAATCACAGCAGCACTCCTTGCCTTCCAGGCAGCAGCTGGTGGCTCGCTACGTCGGCTCGAGCCGCCAGTCCCAGCGCCCTTCTTCTGATGTGCTTCACTAGCATGGCATTGCATTGGAGCTGGGCTGTGGGATAAGCGACAACCTCCAACAAAGGTGACATGCACCAGCCACCCGTAACCTGTGTAGAGGGTACGAATAGAGGCCCTTGTGGCCTACTTTTGATATAGTAAGAGAGAGGCTCCAAATCATAGGAAGCACATTCAGTAATTATCTAAAGTGCAGTGCCCATGAGTGGGTGGGGCACCTTATTTATTCCTTCAGACCGCGCCTGGCCCTCAGGATGCATACATTAACAAAGTATAGTAGTTGCCAGGTGGCTCACAACAAGTACAAATTCACTTTTTCTAATAATTCATACGTGGAAATATACATGATATCCTCTGAGCAAAGTGCAACTGTGACAGCATGTAAGTGAATTATAAAAGAGAAGAAAATGTACCCCAAAGTAAAGTGGAAGCATAAAGGAGTATATTTATGAATTTTTATTTTAGAAATGGGTTGTATATGATCCCATTCAAACACCAACATTGACATGATGAAAATAAGCTAGTGCCATTTTGTTGCACGCCATTTTCAGTCCTTTATTACGAAACATCATGTAACACTCACCTGCAAGTTTTTCATTATTCATGAGTGGTGAGCTCCTAACTAAGGTTAGTAATTTGCCTATAGTCAGAAACTAAAAGAGCTCTTTTGACTGATGGAGGGTGTGGCTATATATTACTGCATGTACTAGAATCTGGGTTATCACTCATGAATATTATGTTATTTCTTCCAGCACTGTTCTCCACCACTTCCAATTTTGCTTGACTCCCCTTGTACCTTGCTTTCAACATGATTATTTTCTCCCAGCCTGAGGCTGAGTTTGCTATTAGTTCTGAATCCGAGTCTTCCAGACTCTGTGTCAGTGCCAGTAGGTCTAGCTTTTATGCCTATCCTTCACACACTCCCTGTATGTATCTTTGGTTTGCTTGGGAGAGAGTAAAATAATTCCTAACCTCCTCCGAGAGTGACTTCAGTAAGTGCCCCATAGAGTTTGTGGGGGGAGTCCACAATAACTGAGAGATGTCAATCCTTCCCACCCCAAGAGCGAGTGTACGTTCCTGCTGCACATCTTGCAAAAGCAGATGGTGAATCTGTGCTTGCGGAGTTGGAACTTGCAGCCTCCCCCGACTTCTGCACTGTGTCCACCTTAGCACCGCCCACATCGGCTAGGTACTGATATTGGTTAGTCCCCTGAAGCAATTGGGTTTTACCGCCTCCAGCTGAAGAAATCAAAAAAGCTTCTTAGGGGTCCAACTGATACTTGGTCCTTTTAATACATCAAAGAAGAAATTGGCACAGAAGCTGAAATATAAAAAAACATCTTTATTAACCTCAAATGAGTGAGACTACGTCACACAGAAGCCTTTGAAACTGAATGAGGCAGTCTGGGGAGTACAGAAAACTGGTGCCTTATATATGCTTAGGGTTACACAGTCAGCATGAGACCAAGTGGCAGTCCTGGCTCATGTAAGCATGCAAAAATGACTAAGATGGGCATACAAGATCTGCTTGCTCAACTTCTCCATACAGCAGAAAAAATAGGCTGACAGTTATAATAGAGAACCAGGTGCATTCTACTAGCTAGACCCTTCTGGGCATGTGCCAAGGTGGAATATGCTAAATATAGTTCGTTTCTGGGCAGATTACAAGAGTAGTCAACACTGAGGGAGGACAGAGCACATGGTGAGCACGTGGCAGCACATGGCAAACTAAAATGGCTGCCAGAAATACAAAACGGCTTTCAGCTCATGCTAACAAATCCGTCCAATATTTAACACAGCCACTGTCTCCTCTTGTATTGAAACACAATCCTGGCCCCTAGCCTCCATTGACTGAGATGTAGCCACAGCCATACAAAATTCTTAAGATATGATAGTCTTGCTTTGTACCTAGAGTTGAAAGATGCTTTTCTAGATTTTTTGGGTTCTCTATACACAGATAACCTTAGTACATAAGAGGAGCAGGTTATTGAGTGGTTTGAAGAACCTCCAGTGACTAGGCTCTCAGACGAGGGGATAAAAGAAGCTTAGATCAAATGATTACTAAAGAGGAAGTCCAACAGACAATAGATAACAGCAAGAGCAGGAAGGCTGCAGTACAGGATGAGCTCCCAATGATTTTATTATAAGGCTTTAGGGGAGATTATCACCCCTTATATGACCCACCTATTTGGAGGGATTTTAGTAGAAGGGGCTTCCTTCCTAAGTCTTGGGAGGAGGCAAGGGTTGCTTTGATCCTAAAGCCGGATAAGGACCCTACCCAGTGTGAGTTTTGCGGACCCATTTCTCTCCCCTAATTGTGATCATAAACTCTTTGCAAATGTATTGGCTAGCAGATTGAGTAAGATGATGGGAGGAATTATGCCATAGGATAAGAAGGGGTTTTATGAAAGGGAGACACATGCAAGAACTGACCCATGAATTGATAGGTGTCATCGATCTGGCTCTCGTAAATAAGGTGCCACTTGCAGTCATCATGCTAGGCACTACCAAAGTGTTTGATATGGTAAATTGGCAATACCTGAACACACTGTTATATCACTACAATTTAGGGGATATGTTTGTGGTGTGATCTATAAGGTACCTTAAACAGGAATTGTCCTAAAAGGCAATTTATCTAGAGGGACTCTCAGTTACTATTTAATTTGTAAATCAAGTCCCTAGCCAGTAAGATCAGAGAGGAGAGTGTCATGAAGCCATTTAAGTGTGGCAATTGGGTAAAGAATATCTCTTTACATAGCGATGACGTGATGATTTATACAGCAGATCGAGACCCCACTTTGGCACGGTTAGTGCGTTTGATTTCTGATTTTGGAAAAGTCTCTCAATATAAGGCAAATCCAGCAAAAACTGAAATTGTGGCCTAGAATAGAGAAGTAGAAAACTGTCTCATAAAAAAAGAACTAAAGTATCTTTGCATCAGAATTTGTCGAAATCTAGATATAATTGCTGAATTACATTTCAATAAGTAATGGTGGAAACAAATAGGCTGACCGGTCACATTTACCACTAACAATATTTGGTAGAGAAAATCTATTTAAGATGTCTATTCTACCTAAATTTACTTTCTTGTTCAATGACGTATCGCTACACTTTAGAGAAGCATGGCTAGATAAATTACACAGGAAAACAAAGTCGTAAGAATTTCAAGAGTAAAAATGCATAGTAAATTGTGCTGCCAGATTTTTATCTGAATGCTTGGACAATCTGCTCAATAACTTTAGGTTTTTGCTGACTGGTCTGAGTGAAGTTGGAGGTAATCACCTTCTTAAAGAAATGCTGAGGGAGGCAGGGGAGTGGTTAAGTTTTTGTATAAGTTTGGTGGTTTGCAGTATTTAATAAAATTGAAGTTAAAAGTGCTGCTCGCAGCGGCATAGTTTAGGGCACAGATTAGGTGTGCAATAAATCTGCTGTATTATGGTAGATATGCTCCATTTTGGGACTCCCCATGGATGCCAGAGTGTTTGAAAGATAGGTTGGCAATTGGGCTTAAAGATGCTGGAACACTAGAATGGGGTCAGCTATTTCAGGCGTGGGGACTTTGCTCTTGAGAAGAATTGCAGGCAGCGACCAGTGGCTCCTTCTCTAGAGTCAAATGCTATCAGTTAAATAGCTGGGCCTGGGCTATGGAGGAAAAGGAGAGTGGCGCAAATGAGCTGAAAGTTCGATCAGTGAATGGGCCTCAGAGAAAAAAGGATGTCTCAGGATGGTATTGGTTAATGCTGGACATCACGGATGGAGACTTTTGTCTGCCTGAGACATTATGGGGAGAGCACCTGTGGAGCTCGCACTTACATCACATGTGGCAAGTATCTATGCGCACTTTGTACAGCATGGTAAGAAGGAACTATTTGTTCTCCCTTTAAGGAGCATCTGGACTCCTAGGAGAATGGCTAAGCTGTAAGGGTCGAAGGAGACTTGTTGTAGGAAGTGGGGGTTGCATGATGCTGATGATCTTCATATGTTCATGACCTGCTCCAGAAGTTATTTGTTTTGGAAAGAATTTAGTAAAGGCCTGAATTCTATTGCAACCTGGAGGTGAGCCGCAAGATGACTATCTTTGGCTGTGCTCCCCGGTTGGAAGCCCACCGGGAAAAGAGCTGCAAGTTGTTGTTTTATTTAGTTTTAATAGGGAGAAAATACATTTGTAAACAGTGGATATCCACCTCCTGCCCTACTAAAGCAGAATGGCTGAGCTCAGCTGCAGATATATGCAAAATGGGCATGATCCTTGCTCCTACAAAAAGAGCTAAAATGTGGGCCACTTTGGAAATATGGATAGGAGCAGATAGTGGAGAGAGTAGCCAAAAGGTAAGATAGATGTACATGAGTGACACTTGGCTCCACCCCCTGGTCTGATGATAAGGCCAATTGGGTTCATCAGATGCAGTGTTGGGCAAAGTCTAGCCCACAGAGGTCAGAACCTTCTTTCTTTACTGAGAAACCACTGTTTCCTCTGTGACACGATAGATAAGAAAATGCAGTTGGGTGGTCAGTTTGAAGTGAGTGTGGCAAATGAGGACAAAAAAAAGACTTGATCCAGTGAAGAACTTACACTACATGTCCACCTTGTGCTCAGCATGTATCAGGGACTGCCATGTATATAGGTTTAATTGCACAATGGACTGCATACATTCCGACACTCCTTTAGTAAGTAAATTACACTGCTGCATTATACACCTGAACAGACCCTGGGGATTATCAAAATAGGTATTGCAAGTGATAAACATGCATATATCTCAGTCTGAAGTACCTTTGTCAGTAATGGATGCAGAATTCTGAATATATCTTTTCCAATGGTTCAAATTTTAATAATATCCTAAAATAAAGGGAGAAAGGGTCGTATTGAGCCCAAAATACCCAACAATAGACACATGGCTTATTCACAATACAACAGCACTTCCTTACCTAAAGACTCTATCTCTGTCTGGATGGGCCCGCTATGCTCTCTTTCAGAGTGTGCCACATGCATGTCAAACATGTCCTACATGCATACTTCAACCTTCCATGAGAATGTAAAAAAGACTAGCCTATTGTTTTAAATAAATGTATCGCAACAGGTACCATATAGAAATCCTGTACTAGTTTTCGATTGAATTGAAAAGGTAAGGGTAGTCAAAATTCCCACCCTGACATTTTATATAAGATATTGGATGTGATCTCTTAGATGATACAACTGTGCACACAAATTATTGATTATTAACATACCTTTAAATGGAATGATATTATGACAATATCTTCTTGCAATCATCAGGCATTTGCCAAAATGTGTAGAGAATATAATGAGATTCATATACAGTGTACAAACTAAAGATCAAGTTTCAAAATTATCTTTCAGATGTAATACAAAGTGCTGATCTTCAAATCAAAATTTATTCTACATTGAGATCAAATAAAATATCAAACTATACAGTTTATCCAACACATTTAAACCTGCCATTGCTGTTTCGAGTAGTTCTATATAGCTAGTCTCCCATTTGTCACAGTCTTGTTTCCTCAACATTGCAATTTCTACTATACTCTTCTAAGATATATATATAATATAGCTCATTGAAAATCATTGTCATCCTTTCTCATTTAATTGAAATTATCTACAAGAGGTAGTTAATCGTGCTCTGTGCTCAATAACGTGTTTTCGTATTTCCTGTTTAGTCATACCCAGTATTCACATAGATTACATTTTTTTAATTGCAGCAAGAAAACTGAAGCTGCCCATTCTTTTGATTGTGGATTGTAGCCTCTCTAAAATTAATGATTAGGTCACAAGCACTGCCATATCAAAATTTGAAGTAGCCAGTAATGTTGGTAATTGAGTCTAAAAATCTTCAATTTTGTTTAGTACTACCTGATCAGAGAGTCCTTCATATTTTGCCTCTTTCAAAGAGAATAATGGTACTGATAAATGTTGTAATGTTAGGATATTCCAATTATTTTTGATTAATCTTCACCCTCATAACATAAGGCTGTATTTAATCACATGTGTTAGAGGTGTAACATTCACCTTTGGTCGGGTGTTAGTAGATGTTTCTGATGAGTGAACCATACATAATTGAGAATCTTGCTTGGTATCCTCTGGTGATTAATTTAGTTTTAATACATAAGCATTAAAAAAATATTCTTCCTTTTTCTGGCAGCTTTTATAACTGCACAGAAACTGTCAGGAGCTTAGAAGCTTAGAATATCTATAAAACGTCTCTAGTGGTAACTACTTAATTCCAGCAATGCTTTGCAGTCTGTAGTTATGGTGTACCTAAGGGAGTATACTTGGTAATCAGTTAGTTAGGTTTAGTTTATTAGATAATTGCAAAGTTACTTAAAATCATTACAATAAAAATTTGACAAGATACATAGCACAGTGCCTCAAATAGAAAGTAACAGGTTTAAAAATAATCTTTACATTCATATTTAACAGTGTCAGTTTGTTATTTTTATTTTATGGAGTTTGTAGAGCGCGCAGCTACCCCCGAAGGGGTGTCCCGGCGCTAAAATCCAGGGGTTACCAAGTGAGAGGGGAAGTGAAAAAGAAGGAGATGAAGGGGAGACTAGAGGCCGGAGAAGAGCCAGGTTTTCAGTTTGGCTCGGAAGATGGTTTCAGAGGGGCAGAACCTCAGCTCAAGTGGAAGGGAGTTCCAAAGTCTGGCGGCAATGACACCGAAGCCTCTGCCACCTGTTCTGGACAGTCTGAAGCGGGGCGAGATCAGGAGGCGGAGGTCATTGGATCTCAAGGATCTGGTGGAGCGGGATATCGAGACCCGATTTTTCAGGTAAGTAGGACCGAAGTTGTTGACGGCTCGATAGGTAAGAGTGAGGACCTTAAACTGGATGCGGCTAGCCACAGGGAGCCAGTGGAGTTTCCTCCGGTATGCAGAGACAGATTGACGGTACGGGATATTACCGATCAGTCTGGCTGCAGCATTCTGGACAATCTGCAGCCGACCAATCAGGTACTGGGGAGCCCCTGCATAGAGGCTATTGGCATAATCCAAGTGGGACGTGATAAGGGCCTGGGTAACTGTGCGGCGGGAATCCATGGGGAGGTAAGGAAGGATCTTTCTTATCATGCGTAGTTTCATGAAGCAGGCGGAAGTAACTTTATTGATCTGGGTTTTGCATGACAGGGAGTCATCAAATTGGAAACCAAGATTCCGTGCCGAATGAACCGGGGATGGGGCAGGATCAAGAGCCGTAGGCCACCACCAAGAAGAGGGGATAGAGGTTTTCTGATTAAAAAACAGAACCTCTGTTTTATCTGCGTTCAACCTAAGGTGGTTCGTAGTCATCCAGCCACTGATGTTATTAAGGCATTGGCGAAAGTTGAGGAATGCGGAGTCCGAGTGGTCCCGAAAAGAAAACACCAGCTGTGTGTCGTCGGCGTAAGAGACCACCCTGACTCCGTAAGATTCCACAACGTCAGCCAAGGGGGCCAGATAGACGTTGAAGAACAGGGGGCTTAGGGCGGAGCCCTGCGGCACCCCACATGATAAAGGTTTTTTCTCTGACTTAAAAGGGCGTAGCAGTACCCTTTGACTTCTGGATGAGAGGAAGGACTCGATCCAGCTGAGGGCAGTGCCACCAATGCCTATCTGCTTAAGACGATCCAGGAGGATGGAGTGAGAGACCGTGTCGAAAGCTGCGGACAGGTCGAGGAGAACCAACATGGCCTCCTCGCCCCTGTCCACGCACTCTCGGATGGTCTCAGACACCTCCAGCAGGGCCGTCTCGGTACTGAATCCTGCTCTGAACCCGGATTGGGATCCATGAAGCAGAGAGTGGTCTTCTAAATAGTCCGTAAGTTGGAGCTGTACGGCTTTTTCCAGGACCTTGGCAGGTTTAGGAAGAAGGGAGATGGGACGGTAGTTGGAAAAGACAGCGGGGTCTGCGTCTGTCTTTTTCAAAATAGGGATCACCAATGCCTCCTTCCAGGTGGTTGGGAAGAAGCCATGGTGAAGGGAGGCATTCCAGACGGTGAGGAAAGGGCAGGCCAGTGAAGGCGCCAGTTCTCCCATGATTTTAGCGGGGACCGGATCAGAGGAGGCACCAGATTTACAGCCGATGAGTAGTCTGATAGCCTCGTCCTGGTTGAGTTTGTTGAATGCAAGGAAGGATGGAGACTCAGGGGAACTAGTAGGAGAAGAAGGAGTGACAGACTCTGTGGGGAAGGAGACACAGAGTTTGTTAATTTTTTCTAGAAAGAAATCTGAGAGTCCCTCACAGAGAACCTGACTGGCGGTGTTCTGGGGGGCCCTAGCCGGAGGGTTAATAAAGTCTTTAACGATGCTAAAGAGCGTTTTTGATGAATTATTGGCTTTATTAATTTGAGCGGCAAAGTGGTCTTTCATCGCGCATTTTTTTAGTTTACGAAATTGTTTTAGGGCCGTTCTGTAGAGATGTTTGGCTTCAGGGTCGTAGTTAAGTCTCCACTTGCGTTCTAGAGCCTTACATCTGCTTTTCTCCTCCCGAAGGGGGGTGGAGAACCAGGGAGCAGAGGGTCGTGACCTGGTGGAGGAGATGGTTATCTGGGGGGCAATAGAATCAATTGCTTTAAGGAGAGTAGAGTTCAACCTAGAGACATTTTCATCAATGTCCGGGGAGAGGTGCTCCGACTGATAGTGGAATATTGGATCCAGGGTAGCGCAAGTGACCTTATGCCACTTTCTTCCCAGTTCCTTCCTAGGGGCTATTTGGGCAGATTTGCATCCCAGAGTGATAGAAAATGGGACGAGGAAGTGATCGGTCCAGGTCAGAGGGAGAGGCTGAAGGACAGTGATGAGCGGGAAATTGGCGAATATAAGGTCCAGGGTGTGGCCAGCCACATGGGTGGGACCTACAACCAGTTGTTTAAGATTGAGGCTCTCCATGGTGTCCACCAGGTTGGTAGCCTTGGCGCAGAGCGGGTTGTCGATGTGGAGGTTAAAATCGCCCAGGACAATGAAATTTTGATGTTTAATAGATAGATCAGCCAATAAGTGGACAAGGGCAGTGAGGGAGGGGGCAGTGACGGGAGGGGGACAGTAGACTAGTGTGCCAGCTAAGATTGCTGACGTGAAGTCAGAGATTGAGAAGTACATAGCTTCGATTGTACCTATTTCAGCAAGTTTAGTGAAAGTCAGCTGGAAAGAGGATTTGAATATGACGGCTAGACCACCACCAGACTTACCTCCGGCCCGATTCAGGCATTTGATGTCATAACCTGGGGGGATAGCCAGATAAATATCCGGCGAGGAAGAGTCTGTGATCCAAGACTCAGTTAGGAAGAGAATATCCCATTCATCAGACGAGATGGACATCCAGATGTCATTGGCGTGACGGGGAAGAGATCGGCAATTAATCAGACCTGCTCGCAAGGTGAACTGATTAGAGGAGGATGGCTGTGGTGGTGGGCAAGGGGAGAAGCGAGGTTGGCAGGGAGGGAGTGTGAAGTTGCATTGTGGGCAGAGGTAATGAGCGGTTTCCAGGTGATTAGGGATGCAGCGAGGGCAGGTCGGGCATGAACGCGTATTAAGTAAGTGTAGTTGGGCAGTAGTCCAGCAGATGCGGGTGGGGCTAGTGGAAGAGGCAGGGGGACTGGCCCTGGGCCCGGTCCAGGCCTGGACGGGCCCAGACGGGCTTGCCTTTGGCGCGCCTTCGGCGCACTGACGGCGCGCCCGCTGCGCCCGTCCGCTGCGCTTCCTGGCGAGGCACATCTTTTATGTCCGTGTGAGAGGGAACATGGGGGTGTGGCCAGCTGAGGTGGGCGTGTCCGCCGTGGCGCCTCGCCCTCAGTGATGGCGACAGGTAGCGTTCGTTGCAGCGCTAGGAGCGCTGTTTAAGTGCACAGGGAAGTGAAGTTTTAAGGCAAAGTATCACACAACAAGGTTTTTAAAAGAAGATAATTCACTCCCGGCTTCCGCCTCAGGAGACTCCCGAATTAAAGTGACACGCTTTCCAGCCGCGCGCACTTTATAGTGTCAGGGGAGGGGGCGTGGCCAGCTGAGGTGGGCGTGTCCGCCGTGGCGCCTCGCCCTCAGTGGTGGCGACAGGTAGCGTTCGTTGCAGCGCTAGGAGCGCTGTTTAAGTGCACAGGGAAGTGAAGTTTTAAGGCAAAGTATCACACAACAAAGTTTTTAAAAGAAGATAATTCACTCCCGGCTTCCGCCTCAGGAGACTCCCGAATTAAAGTGACACGCTTTCCAGCCGCGCGCACTTTATAGTGTCAGGGGAGGGGGCGTGGCCAGCTGAGGTGGGCGTGTCCGCCGTGGCGCCTCGCCCTCAGTGATGGCGACAGGTAGCGTTCGTTGCAGCGCTAGGAGCGCTGTTTAAGTGCACAGGGAAGTGAAGTTTTAAGGCAAAGTATCACACAACAAAGTTTTTAAAAGAAGATAATTCACTCCCGGCTTCCGCCTCAGGAGACTCCCGAATTAAAGTGACACGCTTTCCAGCCGCGCGCACTTTATAGTGTCAGGGGAGGGGGCGTGGCCAGCTGAGGTGGGCGTGTCCGCCGTGGCGCCTCGCCCTCAGCGATGGCGACAGGTAGCGTTCGTTGCAGCGCTAGGAGCGCTGTTTAAGTGCACAGGGAAGTGAAGTTTTAAGGCAAAGTATCACACAACAAAGTTTTTAAAAGTAAAGAAAAAGTGGGGTTCAGAGTTATAGGGCCCCATTCACAGAATGAACTTATTACGAAATCCTAAACTTACTACTTTTGGTATTCACAGAATGCACTTACTACTTTTGGTATTCAATGAATGCACTTACTACTTTGGTATTCACAGAATGGATTTACGACTACTAATTTTACGTCCGCACTCGGGCCGGAGATTCCCACCCGAAGGCAGAGCTTCCGGCTTAGAGGTGGAGCTTCCGGGCCGGAGGTGGAGATTTCGGCCATGGCTAAATCTCCACCACCGGCCGGAATCCCTACCTCTGGGCCAGAAGCTCCGTTCCCAAGCCAGAAGCTCAGCCTCTGGTCCAGAAGCTGCGCCTTAAAGCCAGAAGCTCGGCCTCTGGGCCTGAAGCTCCGCCTCCAGGGCAGAATATCCAGCCCGAGTGTGGACGTAAAGTTAGTAGTCTTAAATCTATTCTGTGAATACTAAAAGTAGTAAGTTTCGCACTCGAGAGAGAGAGAGAAACTTGTTTATTTAGACCTTGGTCTTTTAAACAGTACAGAACACACGCAATTAGACACAAAAAGTACGGACAGACAAAATTCTACTACATCTTAAATAGGTAAAATTCAATACTTGTTAAAATTAAATTAAAAGAGGGAGACGCCCTCAGAAACACTACATACAATACGCCCTATTTTTTAGTAGTAAGTGCATTCTGTGAATACCAAAAGTAGTAAGTGCATTATGTGAATACCAAAAGTTGTAAGTTTAGTTCATTTTTTGAATCGGGCCCATAGTGACCAGAATCTGATGCTGTGTTGCCTGTTAGAAGGCCATAGTGTTCCTGAAGAATAATGTGGCAATTTTCCTTAAGATGCAGTTTTGTGTCTGCTGGGCTGTATAAATTGTACTGTGACTCAGTTTTTGCTCTACCTTTAGCAAAAATTTAACAAAGCGGCAATTCAGCGGAGGTCCCATGAGACAAACCGGACCAGAACCTGCTGCCTTCTTGAAAATGTTTACCTTTTGATTAAAAGCCCTAGTTAATAGCTGGCTCCCTTATTGTGTACAGTATTGAAGGAGGAAACTACATGTATCAGGTCTTCCTTTCCGGTCCCACAGAGGCATCTGGCGGCGGGGAGGTTTCCGCAATGGCAGGGTGGCAAGTGATCTTTTACTGGTAGTAGCCCCAGCTGATATCGTAGGAACTGCAGCTTGTTGAAGGCTGGGTAGCTGGTTGCAAAATATTTTTGGAGTGCAATGGCCTTATAGTTCCTAAGCGTCATCCACCTGTGTGCTCTTTTTGGTAGTGTGGTCTTGTTCTGAATGACATATTTAATTTTGAGAGACTTTAGAGCTAGATGCATAAAAGCTTGAAGACTAGTAAGTGTATTCCAGAGTTGTGTAAGGCCTATGAGGTTGAGGAACTCTTGTAAGTAGACTCAATTCAATTCGATTCAAAAGCTTATATTCGGGTTGTCATAACAATCCATATAATCACAAACATACAAATATTAGATAAACAGCAAGTTACAATAATAATAAATCACAGTAGCACATTGCAAATGACAAAAAATATAAGAAATTCTTCGAACGATAGCAAATACATTTCTCTTTGACATTACACTGATGTGCAAGTCAGGTCCCCTTCAAAAGAGATTACGTTGCTCTGGTATATTTTTATCTAGCAGGAGATGATTGTTCGTTAAGTAAAGTGACAAATGCAAGAGACGATGTTATGCAAAAGTTGCATGTGCAAACTTTGTGGCTGTGTAAAATACGGCTAAAAAGTGCCATGTGCTCTAATACAGTAAAGTTATTTACATAAGCAAACTCCTACTCCTGTGCAAAAATAAAGCCATAAGAGAGGGAGTACATTGATAGGTCCAGGTTTACTTTAATACAAGGACTCAGCTATAAAGTGCCATATCATTCAGAAATGAAAAAAGTTATAGATATACATACTTGGGTTTCTGTGCAAAAAACACATCCATAAAGTGCGAAAATGCTACATATTATCCAAGGTGTAGGAAAACTTGATTTTTAAGGCGGTATTACACAATAATAGAATTGTTCCATCAATATCTTAAAACATATTACCAATAAAACAATATTTTAAAACAAACAACTGTATACCAATATAAATATTAAAAACATTCTAAAAAAGGAGGAATATGCCAGCAGGGTGGATGTATAGTTTATGTATTTCAACTACACACTGGTTGCCAGGTCAGATAATTATAGATTTCCTGGCGTCTATATATTTCATTATATACGTGGCAACAGAAAAACAGATGTCTGGATTTTCTAGTAGCATAATTAATTTCATTGCTGATTTTGTGGATTGGGCCTTGAATTTTTAAAAAAATTGGTTTTAAATAAAAAAGCCTTAAAAAGTCGTAAAATTTACAAAACAATAAAAAGTGGCAGCAGCTTTGTCGTGAAGTTTGTTCACAGGGGCAAACAGAATTTGAGCCAATTCTCATGACAGGAAATGCCACCAAGTGATGCGCAGTACCCAGTCTAAGACGCGTTAAAACGAATCGGTGTGAATTATGTGTAACCATGGACAGGTAAAACTGGAAGCCTTTGTTTAAATTAAGCTCTTGGTAAAAAACAACTGTTGGTAGTGTCCTAGACTGGCTTACTCTATTCTCTCTCTTGTATAATAGAAACTTTTCCTTCAGTTCCTTCTTGGAGATAGAGGCGGCATACTCCGGAGTGGAGAGAATGTGATTATTAAATAAGGTACGATTCCAATAATGAGTGTATTTCAACCGTGGTATATGGGAAAAGTGGTCAAGTTTTAGACAATCTCTTATTATTTGTTGTGTAAACAACGTTTCTGGTTTTGACCAAATGGATCGCCATAGTGTTAAGGGACGCAACGCTGCAAGATCTGTGATATAATTAATGCCTACTTCTTCGTGCACGAGTAAAGTCGATGCAGATGGGGGGACGCACAATGCTCTCTTTAGAAATGTATTTTCATCACATTGTATAGTTTTCCCCTCGCGATAACCCCAGATTCCTGCCCCATATAATGCTGATGACACGCATCTATCATTATAGATGGTTACCAAGTCCTTAATTCTTCTGGGCCCCGCAATTTGGTGGAAAAACTGAAGATGCTGTTTGTGTTCCTATTCATCTTCAGACCCATGTTATTGAATTCTTGTGTCCATTTCCCGTCATCTGCAAATGTTATCCCAAGATAACAAAAATTCTTTACAGTTAGCAGCTTCTCATTATCAATAAAAAAAGAGTTTGTTAATTTAGTTTTCTTACCACATGACATGGCGACAGACTTACTTTTATTGATTTTTAATTTCCTGCCCTTGATAAATTCAGCAAAGTTATCTATAAGGCGCTGTAGTCCAATTTTGGAGCGAGATATTAAAACAGCGTCATCCGCATATAAAAGAATTGGGACCGCCTTGCCATTAATACACGGGGCATTTGCTGGGATTTGGCCTAGGGTTGCATCTATTTGGTTGATAAACAATGAAAATAGAAGAGGTGCTAATACACAACCCTGGCGTATGCCTCTTGTAACTTTAAAGAAAGGGGTACATTCTCCAGATGGGCCATATCGGACTTTACAGGACAGCATTTCGTAGAGCCTCGCTAGAAAGTGTACTATTTCCTTAGGTGTGCCTAGGTCCAATAGGATCTTCCATATTATTGCGTGATCCACGAGGTCAAAGGCGCTGCTTAAGTCTGCGAAGCAGAGAAATAAATTCCCCTCCTTCGCGACAGTGTATTTATTTATCAAAAGGTCAAGGTTGGCACACTGCTCCAGGGTACCTATGCACTTCCTAAAACCATATTGTACCTTAGTTAAAATGTCCTACTCTTCGGCCCAAGTTTCCAATCTCCTTAGCAAAACTCTGCTCATCACCTTGATAGAAGCATCTAACAAGGAGATAGGGCGGTAGTTACTCGCCTCGGATTTGGATCCTTTCTTAAAAAGTCGTACAATTATCGATTGGCCCCAGGTTAATGGAATTTGTCCCTCTGCTGCCATATTAAAAACCCTTGTTAGGATGGGTGCCCATAGATCCATTTCAGTTTTATGAAGGTCTATGGGAACTCCATCCGGTCCAGAAGCTTTACCACCTTTGCTATCGATTAAACCTTCATATACCTCATCTAGGTTGATCAGCAATGGTAATGGGTGCCAGGTAAAAGGTTCAAGTGTTAATGGGTCTAGGGTACTCCTAGCTGGGTTAAAAATCTTCGTAAAATGCTCAATCCAAGCATACATTCAACATAGGAAGTTAATTCGGGCATACTATCAGACTTTAAAAAGGGACTGTTTATAGTCTCCCAGTAAAGTTTACTATTTTTTGTTTCTGCCGCAAAGTTAAGGTTAGTCCATGCCTCATCCTGGAGGCTTTTCTTCCTATTGGAAATGGCTGCCTTATGGGGGCGGAGCTTGCCGGCGTCCATGAAAGACGTGTGAGCGCTGAGCTCCTCGCCTGAGCCCCTTTAATATTCAACAAAACTATCCTTTTGGCACCTGGCTGGCCCTGGAATTTGTGGGTATCGCTTCAGCTGCCCCCGGTGCTAGTGGGAGCACCTTCCCCGGTCGAAATCGGTCGTGGTTTCGCTCCGCTGGCTGGCGGAGGTCGGAGTGGCGGACCAGGCCGCAATCCACGGACTATCCTGAGGGGCTGCCCCGCCTGCGTCACGCTACGTGCGGCGTGTGGTGCTGGTGTGGACTCGGTCTGCCGGATCGGCGACTATCCTGTGGTTTCTGCTGAGTGACTTTCGCCAGTGTTTTGGAGAGTGGATGTGGTCGCACTGCTAACGGAGGTGCAAAAACTGTGGCCCAACAGCTGTGGCTTGGAAGCGCGCCGGCGAGGCCCGGGACCTCTGCGGAGGGAAGCTATATCCTTCCGAAGACTTTTGGCGGAGGACATCTCCGGCTGGGACGCCTCGGGGGCAGACGGGGCACAGTGGCCAGGAAGTGTGCTGGAGTGTGTTGGTACTATTCCCTTGGCGTAGTGTGATCCGCACAGCTTTGCGCGCCTGGTGGCGGTCTTCGTTACCCACTGGGCCCGCCCGGAACTAGCTGCCCGCAGCCGCCATTTTGGCTTCATTTTCTACTACGCAACAACCTGCCCAACGGAGTTCGCTCCCCAGGCGCCCCCATTACGCCACGCCGGCACTGACTGGGCTGCCTTGCCTTCGACCCAGAAGCGACACTATGGGAAAAGGAGATAGGAACCAGCCGAAACTATCATTCGACCAGCGGAAACCGAAGGGTGCTGAAGGGGCGCCTCCGGAGACCTCCACGCAGCCTGCAACTGCTGATAGCTCACTGTGTGCGGACATCCGCGAAATGCTCTGCACCATGGAGAAGGGCTTACAAGATAGTATGCCGGCGATCGGCACGAAAATAGACGATCTCTCCTTCAGGATGGACCGCATGTCTCAGAGGGTGGACAAACATGCTGAGCGGCTGGACATGGCGGAGCGGCGGCTAACGGAGGCGAAGGAGGCCCAGACGGAATGGGATAAAGATCGAATGCAGTTCAGCCGCCTGCTCCAAGTCATACAAGACAAGACGGAGGACCTGGAAGCACATTCGCGGCGCTCCAACGTCAGCATCACGGGAGTGGCGGAGTCCACCAATACTGGCAAGATGGAGTTGTTTGTCGAGAAGTTACTCCGCACGCTGCTAGGGGAGGACGTCTTCTCCCTATGTTTATCGTCGAAAGGGCCCATCGCACTCTGGGACCGAAGCCGCAACCTGGCCTTCCGCCGCGGCCGATCATCGCAAAACTCTTAAACTACAGGGACCGCGACTTGGCACTTCGGCTGGCAAGGGAGAAAGGGGAGCTACAGTTTGAGGGCATGAACATCTCCCTTTACCCTGACTTCACGGCGAGAGTGCAGGAGGAAAGAAAGCGCTTTGCCCCATACAAAAAACAGATGAGAGACTTGGGGTTGGACTACGCCATGTTGTACCCGGCGAGACTCAGGATCAATAAGCAGGGGCACTCGCATTTTTTCACGGACCCGGCGGACCTGAAAAAGTCTCTCAAGGAATGGGCCAAGGAACAACGCAACAGCCCGAGGGGTCAACGTGCAGATGAGGAGGAAGCCGCCTCTATGGACGGCTAGGGGTGATCCGCCCTACGTCCCTATACTCGGCTTGCCTAGGTCTCCAGTGCATGTCGCGCTACAACGGCAGGTCCTATGAACCTACTTATTTGACTTTGTGGGGTGTGGTTCTTGCTGCTTAGCTCCTGCGGGAGAGATATGATGTTACTATGGTTGACTGCTTGACTCTCGTTTTTGGGGGGTGCTGCCCCATGTTTGGGGGCTTGTTATTTGTCACTCTGCATTTGCTGGGGCTGGGGGGAGGTGCCGAATGACACTAGGGGGTTGGGTGGGGGGGCTACTGAAGTCTCTGGTTCTTGCTTAATTGCATTGCTGTCTGGCTGGGAACCTCTGCCTCTACGCTTTCGGCTCCTGACTCTCTTGAGGGTCTTTGGGTTTGTAGTGTGTTGTGTTGGGGGGGTTCAGGGCGGGTAGTGACGTGCTCTGTCTGACCGGGTTGGGGTTGGTCGGCTGTGGGTGGGTAGATGTTTGTACTGTTTTTCTGTTGCTGCGTATGTGTTGTGGGAAGTTGGGGAACTGTTGGGGGGGGGGGGGTCTGTTTAAGCCAACTACTGAGGTGTGTACACTGTACCATCTGCTCTACTCTGATCAGTTCTCTGTCTTACGCTGGCGAATGTTGAATCACTAGGGTCGGAATGCGGCCCAGGCACTCTGCGATTACTATCATGGAATGTGAGAGGGCTCAATGACTTTCGCAAACTCAGGAAGGTTCTGGCCTACTTGCAGAGACACCAGATTGATATCGCCTTACTGCAGGAAACCCACCTGCCTTTGTCCAGTCCTATGTTGCAGACGAGGGGTCTTGGGACTACATGTGTCGCTGCAGGGTTTACCACGCATGCGAGGGGGGTGATCACCTGGGCTAACCCTAAATCTCAGTTGTCGCTTCAGCAGGTAGCTGTGGATCCGGAGGGTCGGTATGCTATTGCTCGTTGTGTGGGGAAAGGACATGATCTGCTGCTAGTGAATGTGTATGGCCCAACTATGATTCTCCTGTTTTCTTTGCCTCGCTGGCAGGTAGCTGTAGGCTGTATGTGGGCTCTAGGATGATGTGGGGGGGGGACTTCAATTTAGTTTTGAACCCAGAATTAGACAGGTCGGCGGGTCCCCCCAGGTCCCCGGCTGCCTCGGCACTGCTCCTGTTGACGGAATTAGTGAAGCTTGACCTGCTGGATGTATGGCGCCATAGGCACTCAGGGCAGGGCGGGTTCACCCATTACTCAGCCTATCATAACCTCCATACGAGGATTGATTATTGGTTTGTTTCCCGGTCCTTGCTTGACTCGGTGAAGGGGTGCACTGTGTTACCTCGCACACTGTCTGATCATTCGCCTCTGCTTTTGCTCCTGGTTGCCCCGGCTAGGAGGATTCCCCCGTTTACCTGGCGATTCCCCCCATATTCCCTCCTAGATGAAGCCTTCAGAGGGGAACTAGCTGAGGACATAGAGGTGTTTTTCTCGACAAATGTGGGGTCCGTAGATAGTGTCCAGGTGCTCTGGGATGCATTTAAAGTATATATCAGAGGGATGACGATGGCTAAACACTCGGGGGTGCTCAAGGCTATTAGGCAACGGCTGAAACTGCTTGAAACACAGCTAGCTGATCTGGAACGGCAGGCCGGAGATACGGGTTCTGCTGAAGTCACGGACAAACTTAAACCCCTGTTAGAGGAATTCCATGAGGAAGCGGACAGGGAAATAAAACATATGGGTAAATACGCCACAGCGCGTGCGTATGGGGAACGAGACAGCCCCGGCTCTCTACTTGCCAAACTGATGCGCAACAGCAGACCGCCTTTAGTGATCGAGGAGTTGGTGACGGCTACTGCTGGCGTGGTGACGGAGGAGAAGGATATCCTGGCGGAACTCCATACTTATTATACGGCACTGTACTCATCGAAATCTGGCAACCTTGAGGCGGAAATCGACGACTACTTGAGTTACATACAAATGCCCTTCTTGGCCGACTGGCAAAGAGAGTTCCTAATGGCTCCGTTCCAGAAAGAGGAAATAACAGAGGCGCTTGAGGGCATGAGGTCGGGTAGCGCTCCTGGGTCGGATGGCCTCACGGTGGCTTTTTACAAGGCCTTTCAGGATAAACTGGTCCCGTACCTGATGCTCCTTTTTGACGATATTTGTCAGCAAGGCAGCATGACGAAATCTATGAGGGAGGCGCTGCTCATAACCATCCCGAAGCCAGGCAAACCCCCCAACGAATGTGGCTCTTACAGGCCGCTATCGTTGATCAACGTGGACGCGAAACTATATGCGAAGGTGCTGGCGACACGCTTGGCTCTTCTGGTTCCGGACTTGGTCGCCCCGGGGCAATCTGGGTTTGTCCCGACGCGTAACCTGACTTATAACATCCGCACGGTGTTGGGCACTATTCAGCATGTCCGGCAGGAAAATAAGGCTGTGGCCATTTTCCTGGACATGGAGAAGGCCTTTGACTCTGTCGAGTGGTCGTTCATGCTCAGAGTCCTCCGTAAGTATGGGCTCGGAGAACTATTTCTGCAGATGCTGGGGGCACTGTACTACAAACCCACTGCGCGTCTAAAGATAGGGAATTTGGTCACTGCCCCGATCGAGATCAGTAGGGGCACTCGGCAGGGCTGTCCCCTCTCCCCGCTGCTGTACGCCATGGTGGCGGAACCCCTGGCCTGCGCTATAAGAGAATATCACAGGTTCGAGGGAATCAACTTTCCATCGTACCAGATTAGTATCTCGACTTATGCGGAGGACACTCTGCTGTATGTCCGTGACCCGGAAGTGAATCTTTCGGCGGTATTGCGGGAAGTAGTGAGGTTCGGGGCCTTGTCGGGCCTTCGAGTCAATTGGAATAAATCGGTGGCGCTGCCTTTGACTACGGTAACGCTCCCATTCGACTCGGAGTACCCATTGCAATGGACCACGGACTCCATACGTTATTTAGGGATCCGCGTTCACACTGACCCTGAGGTCCTGATACGGGAAAATTACGGGGTTGCCTATTCCAAACTGGTGGATGATGTGGAGGTGTGGTGCAGGCTCCCGTTGTCCCTTATGGGTAGGATAGCGCTCATGAAAATGGTGGTGCTTCCCAGATTCCTCTTTCTCTTCACAAATATACCTGTGGTCCTCTCTAAAGCCTTTTTTCGGCAGCTTACCCAAACGCTAATCCGACTCGCATGGGGGGGTAAACAGCCAAGGGTTCAATGGCAAACGCTCCTTCTTCCTTATGAGCAAGGGGGTCTGTAGGGCTCCGGACCTGGAACGGTACTACAGGATAGCACAGGGGGCACATCTTCATACATGGATTCACGGGGATCCTGGCATCCCGCATGTGAAATTGGAACACCTCTTTGCGGACCCCATCCCTCTCCCGGCCACGATCTGCTATCCAGCCGATCGGAGGGTCGGTAACTTGGATTCTATTGCTGCCACAAACCACGCTTGGCATGCAATGGTTCGCTCTCACGAGAGTGCACTGTTGTACTCACCCTTACTGCGAGTGGAGTGGGCAGCATGGTTAGCCCCGCTGACGGAGAAAGGCGTCCTGAAAGCGTTGCAGGAGTTGGGCATCGACAAGATGGGAGATCTCTTCCTAAATGGCACTATGAAGACGTCGCAGCAGGCCCTCCAGTCCTGCCCTGGGGCGACGCTATTACATAGCTTCCAGTACCACAGGGTCGTAGAGCGGCATTGGTTTCACTGGGCCCGGAGCTGGCGGAACCGCAGGAAGTGCCTGAGCTCACGTATGTGATTAAGACCCCCTCTTCCCGTAAGTTGATCACTGCTCTTAAGAAACTTGGTGATGGGCATCGGCGGTGCCCCCCCTCCAGGGCCCGATTGGCCTGGCAGGCTGACCTTCAATCCCCGATCACAGACGAGATGTGGCGTTATTGCTGCGCTAACACTAGGAAAATTTCACTTAACAGTAGGCACCGCCTAATTCACTTTAAGTACCTGCAGCGGGTATATTACACGCCGGATAGGCTGCATAGGTATGGGCTGCGGGATTCAGCGGAGTGTGAGCGTTGCCATTTCCCTGTGGCTGATTTTCTCCATATGGCCTGGACTTGTCCTAGCATCCATAAGTTTTGGGGAGAGGTCTTCACGGAACTTAGCTCTTTCCTGGGCGCAGAGGTTTTACCCTGCCCGGCGCTGGCATTGCTGGGTTTCTCTAAACCGCTGCCGGTGGCATTGAGGCGGCTTGCTGACGCAGCGTTGCTGGCGGCCAAGCGTTTGGTTGCATTGTGCTGGATGAGGGGGCCAGTTCCTACTAAGAAGCGCTGGGAGGCCGACTTGCTTTACTGTTGTACGCAGTCGGAGGTGTACAGTGAACTGCTTCCCCCGAAAAGTCGCCCCAAGAACTTCTGGGGGTTATTTAAGGAATTCCAGAGCGCGCAAGGGGACAGTGAGTCGGATTCTGAGGGGAAGGTGTTGGATGAGCTGCAGGAAGGTGGGGTGTCGATGGTTGACTCTATTGAGAATGATGGTTGAATGTTCCCTTCCTGAAGGTGGGTGGGGGATCCCGCCTACTTCTTGTCTGTGCAGTGTGCTGGGTGGATACTTATGACGGCTGTTCTGGGTGGTGGTTCGCATAGTCCCTCTAGTACTTTGCTCCGTTCCATTGGGTCCTTGAGTCAGTAGCTATGGGTCCTGAGTTCGACCGTAGACGTGGTAATGGGTGGGGGTGGGCGAGTGGTCACGGGTATAGGTAGTCTGGCTAGTTTGCAGGGTGGGGGTCTTGTTCTTGGGTGGGTTTTTAGTGGTTTACTACACCTTCTCATCTCCCCCTACCAGCGGGACTTTATCCTCCGGTCTTCAGGTGGTTGGCTTATTATGTATATACAGACTGTATTACCTGTGCACACAGAACTGCGATATGGAGTGACATCACCAACGCTGCTGGTCGGATTTTGTTTTGTTATATTGTGGTCAGTCATCAATTGCTTTAATAACTCGATGTTGTCTCACATTTCTTCCTCTCCTACTGTTGCGCCAACAGGCCTTCGGGTGGTTGGCGTCGTGGCTATGTGTGTGACCTCTACTTAATGACCTGGGTGTGGACTACTGTTGCCGCCGGCCTCCGGGTTGTAGGCGATGAAGGCTGTGTGCACAATTTGAAGGTGTAATAAAGTACAAATTTAATTTAAAAAAAAATGGAAATGGCTGCCTTATAATCGAAACGTAGCAATTTATGGTTGCATTGTTGCAAGATTTAGCGCTCAGTGCTTGTTTTGATGCTTGCAGAGCCTGTGTACAGTTCCCATCAAACCATCCTGCTTTCGCAGCCCTCTTCATACAGGTTTTTCTGGTAAAAATCTCTTCTATAGTGACATTCATTTTAACAAATTCATGAATTATATTACAGACAGTAACTCCATCGCTCAGGCACTTCTCAATTTCTACGTGACATTTAGTCACCACCTCTTGATGTTTTGTTTGGGGATCGATACCAGCCCATTTAATTCTCATGCCATTTGTTCTAATGGCTGTGGCATTGGTGACATGGTTGTTGTCGCCAGGTTCTTTATTTCCCCAGCACAGCAATGATATATGGATACTGTTGTGATCGCTTAATGGTTGTTCCATAACCCAAAGGTTTGAATACTCAATATTACTAGAAAGAAGAATATGGTCAATGCTGGTGTTAGTATTTCAGCCTGTAACAGTTGGGCAAGGGAGATTTTCCTTGTTCTGCGAGCAATTCAACAGATACAAATCAAATTTTGCCAATAGTTTATTCGGAGCCATGCCATAAATGCAATGGGAGAAGTGAAAATCATCCCCTGCATCCCCGACACCAGACTCCTTTCTAAGGCCACAGGAATTACTTTTGGCTAGAGGACACGATTTGACGTTAAAATCGCCTGCCCATAGAACAGTTGCCTGTTTTCGGGATACCGCTAGGGCCTTCTCAATTTCACTCTCAAGAGGAGGTAGGATTTTCCATCTATTGTTATAGAATTTGTTATTGTATTCGTTAATCACTATTAGATCATTGCCTTTGCTAAATTTAAGATGGATCACCTGGCTATTAGTTCCATCTGAGCTGTAACTTTTGATTTGACACGCAGTTAGTTTATTTGATACCAATAGAAGGAGACCTCCCTTAGCACGTCCTGCAGCAGAGTTAGCCGCAGGTAACCAATGGGAGGAATAACCCACTATAAAAATGGGTTCTTTGCACCATGTCTCTTGGAGACAAATAATGTCATGACCATCAGTGATAAAGCCCTTCCCGAATGGGGTATCCAACTTTCTCTTAAGACCCGCTATATTCCATGTAACTAGACTATAGCCTAAATCTTGACCTATGATATTATTTGGTTGTGCATCTATACAAGGGGTGGATGAATCTATGGATATAATTGTGGGTGTTTCTGAAGACGTTGGGATAGGAATTTGCACATGCTTGGGTGCGTCGGATTGCTCATCCATGCTGATAGCCAAGACAATGGGGCTACCTAATTCTGATTCCCCAATATCCAATTGTAGAAGATTAGGCAAAGTCCTACTACTGGATTCATCTTTACCTGGTGTTTGTAACCCATATGGGGGCCTTTCTGACACCGTCCACACAGGTGGCCTTTGTCAATAATTGGACTCCAGAGAGTCAAAAACCTGAAATCTATTTTGTGTGGGAATTGTATAGTGCACAAAGGGAGCAGTTATTTTACTGATAATAGGGTTATCACTGATGCAACGCAGAATCAAATAGGTGTCTATAAAGGTATCCTAAAGGGAGGAGGGTCATGTTGAACTCCCAGGGCGATGGGGATGGGGCCATAGCAAGACTGTTCTTTGCCCTGTGTGGGGATCTGTAATTTATGATTATGCAGTCGCCCTCGAACTTTTTTCGTAATGGACCCACCCAACCGACCCTTTGTGTCATAATAATCTGGTTGGCTCCTGATTCAGGATAACTGCAATTGTTAATGAGCCAATGTAGAGTTTTGTTTTTAAGCGCATCATGTGATTCTGTTTGGCCCTTCCTCAGTTTTGGGACATTAACTAATATTGCTACATAAGCGCTACATTCTGTGGGAAGATTGATACAAGTTGGAATTTGTTTATCGATGTTTGTGACCAGATCGATGCTAGGTCTGGTAGCGAGTTCTGACATAGGTTGTTTCCTAGTTACTCATGTGCCCATTTCGGCAGGTGCTGGGTTTTGATCCAACTGGATGCCTGTCATAACGTTATCCACCCGAGCCTTATTAACGTTTGGTGCTGCTTTAGGTCTATCGGTATGTGCTGCCGCGTTTCCCTTGGTTTCGTTGTTCTTATCTTTCTTACCTTATTTTTTCTCTCTGTGCTTGGGCCACTGACTTGATGTTGGTGTGGCCTCAATATGGCGTCCTCTATTTTACTGTTTAGTTCAAGTACCTCCTTAGCCAGCTTATCCACCTTTGTATACAGGGGTCTTATTAGTTTGGACATTTTGTCGAAGATGGCTTCCAAGCTAAAGTTGACAGATAGCGTTCCAGACCTTAGCTTGGCTCTTGTACGCATGCTAACCATATTCGCAATAGGATTGGCTTTTTTTTCCCTTTTGCCCTTTGGGTTGCCAAGCCCTGCAGTTTTCTTATTCCTACTCTTTTGTTTTACCTGTAGGGGGGATGGGGAGCAGGGACTACTATCCGCAACAGACAATCTTGGGGAGTTAGAAATACGTGAGTTAGTGCTGACGCTGTTATTAATATCTTCTGGCGCAGCTACATCTGTATCGACTTCAGTTGTATGGTCGGGCATACTACCCAAGGTTACCTGCTCTGGTGCTAGAATGCTGGAACCCATTGGAAAAACTCCTTTCAGTGCGATCTATTTCCTTGTTGAGGGCAGTTACAGCCTTAACCAGATAATTATCGATGGTATTGCAAGCATTATCTGGCAGAGGCTTAGCCCGTTCTCTTGCCATTACAGAACTTGGGGATGAACCGGACTTTAAAGCAGTTAATTAATCGGCCAATCAGGATGGAAAATCAAGATTTACATTAAATAGCAAGCGAGGATATAATGCGGTACAAAAGTTCAAAGTCTGTCGATACAACAATGTTCCAAACCTTATCAAGGGGGTAGCCCAGCCCAGCCTCGGCTAGCCGCGGATGGCACGCACTTGTCCCGGGCTTGTCCCGCGCGCGTCCGGCGACGCGGAAGGCTCACCGCTCCTTTGAGCACCTCCGGGCGCGGAAGTGGGCGGAGGTGGGCGGGATGCCCAGCAAGGTGTCCTGGGGGATGTAGTCTCCCCGCTCTGCGGACACGTGGTGTATCAGGGCTGCGGCGGCGGGGGAGACAGATGGCAAGAACCCCCCCCAGGGAGTTCAGCAAGGCAGGTAGGATTTGCGCCAAATGAAAGAAGGCTCCCGCTCCGTCGAAGGCTCACCGCTCCTTTGAGCGCCTCCGGGCGCGGAAGTGGGCGGAGGTGGGCGGGATGCTCAGCAAGGTGTCCTGGGGATGTAGTCTCCCCGCTCTGTGGTAGCATGGAGTATCAGGGCTACGGCGGCGGGGGAGACTGATGGCAAGAGCCCCCCAGGGAGTTCAGCAAGGCAGGTAGGATTTGCGCCAAATGAAAGTAGACTCCTGCCAGAGACCTGTTGCAGCACTGTCATTTTTTCTACACCATGTAGTTAAAGGTGCTTGGTTTGGCTTTCCGAATCTTGACCAGCATATTCTATATGCTCCCTGTCTGGCTAGCGTCTGTTGTATCAACCCAAATTCTAATCTTATCTGTGCATATGAGGTGTAACTTGGCAGAAAAAAAGTATTCTGTAAGCACAGGTGATTGTGTTATCTAGAGTGCTGACACAACTTCAAGCAGTGGCTTCTGAGAAGGGCGGGACATTTTTTCTTCAAGTTTGTGAGTCCTATGGCCAGATTCAGACCATTCCATTTATAGCCTCCTTCTCTGCTGTGTAGGTGCCTTTCTTGTCAATGATAACCCTCAGGAATTTGTACTTCTCTGTGCTTTCCATCCGAGTGTCACCCGAGAAACCGGCCTGTATTTGAGCTTTCATTTTATTGTAAGCCAGGATTTTTGTTTTGTCAATATTAATCACCAAGCCATTGGCATGTGAGTAGGCCTTCGTGTTGTCTAGTAGTTGTTGAAGCCCCACATGGATGCGACTGACCAGCACAATGGCGGCAGCATAAAGAAAGCTTGATATTAATTTCCCGCGTAATTTAGGAGTGTGGGAATTACAGGTTTGTAGTTGTTCGGTCAGGTCAGCCAGGAAGAGGTTAAATAGGGTCGGTACCAAGACACATCCTTGTTTTGGATCATGAATGTTTGAGGTTTTATGGGAGACATGCGTTCCTACGCCTATTTTGACTTGTACCCATGTGTCAATCGTCAGCATTTTCAGCATATTCAGCAGATTTTGCTGTATACTCCAGCCTGCCAGCTTCTGCCACAGCCTCCCCTAGTCACGCGGTCACAGGCTGCTTTAAAGTTTGTATAACAGAAAAATTGCAATGTGTTGGAGGCATGGGTAGCATCCATTAGTAGAGAGATTGCTAGAATGTTTGTGATCGTGCTGGATGATTTAAAAAAACCTAGTCTGATTCTGTGGTATAATGGCATAACTGGTGGCCCATGTTGTTAGCTCATCAAGCACAGTTCAGGCAAAGTATTTGGCGTTGTTGTCGATCATAGTTATTAGGGGATATTTTGCCAGAACGGGCCTGTCTCCTCCCTTGAAAATGGGAGATGTGATCAAGCATTTCCAAGATGCTGGTAGGTTACTTGTGCTTCTGACCTATGTGAACGCAGAAGTCTGAATTGTGTTTCAACACTGCTGGAGATATACTGCAAGGTCCTGGGGGTCCTTCTTTTTGCTGTTTGGCTGTTTGCTATTTTGATGCTCTTTGCGTCCACCTCAGGCTGTCCTTTGTCTTTTGCTGTAATACAGGTTTCCCAAGGATCCATCTTGGGGTTATCTGTTGCTTCATCGTTAAAGTGTTTTTTGTAGGTATTGAACCCATGTAGCTTCAGTGATGTAAGAGTCGATGCCTCTGTAGCCTGGTTTGGGGAGTTGGTTCACAGTAGCCAAAAATCTAGTGCTGTTATTGTGTTTCAGTGACATGTACCCATTTAATAATTTGTATTGTAAATATCGTCTTCACAGTGTAAATCTCCTCAAAGAAGGCTAAGACAAGACTAGCCATTAAAGGTGTAAGAAAAAAGCTCATTGCAACTACTTTCTCTTGCAAAAAAAATTCCCTTTTATACTTGAACAAGTTTTTTCATAAGAGAAATTATTGGTAATTTCATTATGAAATCAGTTGCTACATGTTGTGGTCCTGTATATTGTGTCTTGCTGTGGGTTATTAGTAAACAGCAATTCCATATCAAAGATCACAAAATATTCCTTATTACATTCAAAATCCAATGCCTTCCACCATTTTGATGAATTACATAGAATCGCTAAAGGAAGAAGTAGTTTTCAGCTCAAATCGGTTAGGAAAAGGTCTATAAATTGGAGCCAGTCCAACTGGAAGAACAGCGACGAGCTGCGATTCAGCCGCGCCTTTACCTCACGGCTCTCCCTCCACGTATGGTGAGTGGGCGGGCATGAGTACTGGGGGGAGGAGATCTGATATATTGGAGCAAGTGTTCTAGTAGGTACCCACATTCTACACTATGGAGCGGCATGAGGGGGTAATATTTTTTGTATCTTTCAGTAAGGTCTACAGTATTTGAAGTTTTGTATTTTTCTTATTAGAACATTGGAATGTTTGAAGCCCCATTAAAAACAATGGAGTAGCGCCGGGTTTATAATGGCTGATATAAGCCCAGAGCTCCAACATTCCAATGCTTTTTTGTTCACAGCTCTGAAAAAAGGCTTCAGGGAGCCTGAGGGAACTTCAATCCCCTCACGCTCCCTAAAGCCTTTGTTTAATTTGTTAGAGCATTCTACACTTTAGAGGCAGAATGTTCTTATAGCCTTACAGCCCTTCGTAGCTGGGCTATACGGGCTATTACAGTTCCGCTGCCTTGTTAAATTCCCTCGCCTTCGGCTCGGGCCTTTAACGCTGCAGCGGGCCTTTAATAGCCGGTATAGCCCGCTACTGCGGGCTATAAGGCTATATTAAGAAACTCAGATTCTTTCTTACTCAACCACACATCACTGAAGTTTGTTTGCGTGATTTTCTTTATGGTACCCTTGATTTGCGTAGTATGATTAGCAGCTAGTTTATGGCATTGTCTAATGTTACTAAGTTGTCCTTCAGATTCTAGATTCATGATACGCCATATCTGAAAATACAATGACCTACCTAACATTTTTAGGCTTTATCTTTATTTCTTCCTTATTTGATATGGTATTAATAGCCTGATATTCAATTTTTGTCAAATTATATTTGACAACATTATTTTATTTTGTAGTTAATTCAGTTCTCGTAGGACAATTTCCTCAAATGCGATCACCTGGGGTGGTATACTTGATGTAGATGAAGCAAACGTCAATTTAACAGAACATCAATTTTTCTTTTAAACTCGTAAGTCTTTCTAGAGACACAGCGGTGTTGTTAAAAAAATATGCTTTCAGCCTAACGTTACACAACAATTGAAGAAGTTTCATCCTGTATCCAGAGGACCACTAGATGTGGTTGGCACATACGATAGCCTTTTGTTTAAGAATGAAGATTTAGCTTCTACCAATTGGTAAATAGAAATATAATAAACAGCAACAAGTTCATTGCTTACCATTTGTACATCTGATTGCAGGTTGTATTTTTGCCTGAGTACTGTGTCCATTTACCCTGGACTCTGCCACATTTGCTACTATCTTAAAAAAAAAAGAATTCTATTGCTGGCTACGAGAAAGGGAGAGTCCATCGATCAGACAGGTTGCTCATCAACAGAATCAGAGGAAGTGTCCAAAAATGTATAAAATATTGTTTTGATCTGCCCTAATAAGTTGTTTATTGGTCTGGTGGTTATTATAGTAATTTTACTTGACATGTGTGTAGACCAATTGTCTTCTGATATATTGTGAATTTTTTAAACGTACTAATTTGTTTGCTCACTTCTTCAATGAGAGCCCATGCATTCTTAGTATATGAAACTTTGAGAATGTTTTCCTATTTCACCAATATCCTCAATTTAGCCTTATTTCTCTTTAAAGCTGTCGCTATTGAGAAAGGGAGACAATCTACATTGTGGCTAGTCCATAAATTGATGTATATACTCCTTATTATCTATAATAATGATGGGGATATTTTTCACCCCAAGTCAACAAGTTATGGTTTTGTCCACCTTAAGTGGTATGAAACAATTTGAGCCTGGACATGTGTCATGATGTGCTTGTCTTGAGAGGCTTGTGTTTCTCAATGTCATCAGACTTAGTATTAGCTATTTTCTTGTGCTTACAGCATAATAATGTGTTTTTCAAGTTTTCTGATAATGTGAGCCTGTGTTTAAACTTTAAGTACAGGATTCTGACATTGTTGTTCAGAAACAGGACGATGGACGTATTTATGAGCTTAAACAAGGCTAAACACGAAATCAACATTAGGGTGGCGTTAACATTAATTTAAAATCAAGTCAATTTAACATCTCACCTAATTACATGCTACCCAATCCCATGGTATCCAAGGGTGCTACCCTTGACCTCTTGAGAACAGGGCAAATATATCCAGGTGAGTAATTTCTGATCACTGTGGCCTTTTTTTCAGAATTCTATTAGTGATCATTTTAGTGCAGGCAGTTTTATTTGGGGAAATTTGAAAACATCGCATTGCATGTGTTTGTGTGTGCACCGCACACTCGCCTGTGCATATTCATATGTGTGTTGTTTTCTGTGTTTATTTTGAGCACATTTTGCTACTGTGTAACATGTTTTTATACACATGTACTCCTGGTGAAAGCCACATTGGGGCAGATTTATGAAGGGCTTGCGCCACGTTTACGCCGCCGTTGCGTGACGCAACGGCACGGAAACGTGGCGCATCCCTGCGCCCTATTTACAACGTGACGCATCTAGGAGATGCGTCACGTTGTACAGCACTGCGCCATGAGGAGGCGTTCCTGCGCAGGGGGGGGCGTTCCTGCGCAGGAACGCCTCCTGAAAGTGGCTGAGTGAAATCTATGAGATTTCACTCAGTCACTTTCAGGGCAATGCTGCGTCAAAACCCTGCGCCTGCTTGAAGCAGGCGTAAGGCTTGAGGCAGCATTGAAAGAATAGGACCCCCCAGAGCATTGCTGGAGCTGCGTCGCGCTTGCGACGCAACTCCAGCAATGCGTCACTTTTACGGCACAGATGCGTGACGCATCTGTGCCGTTTTTTCCCCATGGTGCGCCGCATCATAAATGCGGCGCACCATGGGTGGCGTAGCTGTGGCGCACTGTGGCGCATGTTAACTGGCGCATCCCTCGGGATGCGCCAGTTAACATAAATCTGCCCCATAGTTTTTAGGGTGGTGTAGGGAGCTAGGGTTTGCAGTGGTATTTTTATTTCGGCTTCTCTCTTTGTGGTAGGGATTCATTACGGGTGCGGCTTCAGTGCTCACAACATTTTAAAATAAAGGATAAGCTAAATGTTTTTTTGCAAACTGGATTTGGTATGCTGTATTCACAAATGTAGACACAACAATCTTCTTCAGTAGTTACTAAGCTAGATGACTACAGAATTGGTGAAGAGGTCTGATTCCTAACTATGCCTATGCTGGAGAGCAGAATGAATAAAAATAGCAACCTTGCTCATACAGGTTAGATTAAAGCAAAGGTTTTTGATATTCACTAAAACGTTCGTTTGGCCATTAATCGTCCTACACAATGCAAGTGTTTACAGAGGTTTATGCTTAACTAAATGGTCCTTCGACATTTTATAAAAAAACATATTTATTTTTTTCCCCTTAACATTACTTGACCTACGTTAACTAAATAATGTTAGCTTTTCTGCTCTGCCCCTGAAAAATCTTCAAGAAAAAAGTGCTTATCTTGAATCTTTGACATACTGCCAGTATTTCTGTGCAAAAGATCAAACGGTCTGTCTAGCAGCTCAGTGACCTAATTCGTCCCTTTTGGAAATCCCAGTTTAACTAGATGGTCACAGGTTCGAAGCTGGATGGATCAGTTATTCATCAAACTCAGGAGGAAAGGAATTAAGGTAGGTCAACTCCTTTGTCTTTGCTCTGGGAGAAACTTCACACCTTATAAAGGATCCATTCAGCACCTGAGTGCCAGTGAACACTGGCAAAAAAGTCACATTTGGCTCAGGCAGAAAAGCTGCAACTTTCTAAAAGTGTACATTCCAAAATCAGGCTTGACCATTAAGTTGGATTTTAAATTACTGCTAACATGGGCCATTGAATCATTTTTCTAGCTGCTCACAAAGAGGTGTTAAGGTGTCATAGTGTAACCCAGCCAGGAGCCAGCCTTGTTACAGTGAAAAATGTATTTGGATGTTTTTTCACTGCCAAGATATATGAACCATAAACTATACCTGTACTACTTTTAAATATCTTGCTCACTTTCCTAAGGACATTTAGGGCCTATGTTAGAGGTGACTTACAGGTATTAAAAATAGGAAAGTTTAGGCTGGACATGAGGTTTATTTTGCCATGTTGAAATGGCAGTTTCAAAACTGCAAACCCAGGCTGCAGTGACAAGCATGGAGACATGCTTAGCATTGTCTCTTTAGCGGTGGCACAATATGTATTAGAATTCCCTAGTGGCATTTAACTTATAGGCCTTGGGGATACTTTTGCACAGTATACTAGGGGGTTCTAGACAACTTAAATATGCCAATCAGGAGTATAGCCACATTCGACATGTTTTAGGGGTCAAAGCACATTGACTGGGGCTCTGGTTAGCAGTACTCCAGTGTGCAGTGTAGAAGAAACAGCAGTATCAGTCTAGAAAAAAATCAGGGTGACCATACAAAAATCTGCATTTTCTTACAAAATAAATGTGCATAAATAAATCTAAAGATGACACATTTTCATATTTAGTAATTAGCCTGGAATTTTATCTTTAATCAGGCTACCGTGGCCTACAATGTCTTTTACCTGTTCAGATTTAGTTTTTCACTTCTTTTAAGAGGGGAGGAAATTATTCAATCTCTACTGTACCCATTTTACTGCTGCTGCTTGTTGGTAAATGTTAATTTATTTCAAGGCATTGGTCGATTTCTGCACATTGGTTTGTAATAGGCCTCCCAATGGCAAAATACAACGTAACATTAAAAAACATATTCTATGAGTTCTAAATAAGAAACCTGAGGTTGATGCAATCTCTTTCAGAAAATAATTCTACAGAACTACAGTCATAATTTATTCGAAAGATCATGTGATAATACATGTATTGTTTAATGTAAAACGCTATTTCCTGATAAAGATCAAACAATGAGAACATCGCCTGTCTGTGAAAGATATAACAGTTCTGATAATTTGACATTATTTTACTTCACCGTTTTACTCATAATGCAAATGCATTTCATTCTGTCGGATTTAACATTCTAGTGGGATCAATTATGTGTGTGTGTATGAAAGAGTGGGGAAGGGAAGGAGAATGTGTGAAAGAGATGCAGATATTCTCAGCTACTTCCTGACCATTAGCTAAAGATGGTTTCCGGTGAATAATTACACACCCTCTCTTTTACATATTACCCAGATGGTCCCCATCAGAAAGTTTCGAAGCAATTATGGCACCAATATAATTTTCTAGCACCAAAAACTCATGCTAAGTCTGCCCTCAATCCTTGCAATTTAGATCCGCAAACAAATGTAAACAGATATAGGAAATTTACAAATATTCCCTTATTGAGACGAATTTTAGGTGCCTTCATAGACAAAATGTAATGGAGAGCTGTCGTGGACAGAACATCAATACATGTAGTAGACCAATACATAAGGGTAAACAACAACGTTATTTTTCACCAAGGTGTTCCGAGTGATGGAGGGCAGTGAGTGTGAGTGGGAAGCACATCCATTTCAAGCTATATGAAACATGGCCCCCACACACTTACTGTACTCCATCAGCAGGTTAGATATTGCATAGTTGCAAGCCTGTTAAGCATTTAATTTTATGCATCCATTTAATTTATGAATGGTGTCAGTTGAAACACCTTCTGCTCACAGTTAGTCTTTTGCATCTGTTCAAGGGCTTTGCACCCTCCTTCTGTAATCAGCTTATCCAGTAGGAATTGGGTCTGAAAATAGTTTTGCGTTGTTGTCAAAGGGGAACGAAAGGTAGTATAATAACAAGGGCGCCATTATTTGTAGAAGTTTTGATATTATCAAGTGAAGAATTGTAGCTAATGTGTATAGCGCCTTTGGAAATTGAGGGCCCTTATATAACATACTTTGCTTGTAGAATGACTTGCCAGCTACATTGTTGTTCTACTTTGAGAGATATGGTTGCAGGAGTGCCCCTCCGCACATGGTTTCATAGTAGGATATACATCTGGGACTAGACTATATGGCTGTTGTCCTGTGATTCCTAATTAGTAGCTACATAATTTGGTTAGCCAGTGTTAACACTTTTAGTGGACTGTGAATGATCACGTTAACCTAGTCAAACCATGTGTTCCTGTAAATTGTTTAATCAAGTTTTTGATAGGAAAGTTTTGTGTACAATTTGATCTTAACTAGATATAAATCCAACAGGAATAGTTTAGCTAGGAATGCAAGAAATTAAGTTGAGGGAACTTAAGTCACTTCATCAACGGGTGATTGGCCTTTGCTGTTACTTAACCCCCTCTCAATCCAATACTCCGCCTATGCTAATCCTCATTGACTTCAGTCTCAATATGACTTGATAATTAGATAGCATTGGGAGTTCGAAGCAACCAGACCGCTTAACATACATCTTGATGAAGTCGTAAATAGTTTGAATTCATATGCTTCTGTGGTATGGTAGCTTTACTATGTATACCTAGCAATATTATGAGACCTATTAAAAGAGGCCCAATTTACCCTTTAATTAATGTCTCCATTACTTACAGTTAAGAATTACATATCAAAATATAAAAAGTTGACCTTTTATGTTAAAAATGTGTAAGCAATAAATACATTAGTTCTGTCTGGTTACTCTCAAAGATTCTGGCATCTTGTGAGCAAAAGCTCAGCTCAGACTCCCAAGTTTGTGGATTGTCATGTCCCATAAAAATCATGGAATGGATCTTTGTCGACATTACTTGTGCCCTGGTTAGTGTTCAGGATGCCATTTCAGCGGCAAAGCTGAGACAAGTGTCAAGGCTCAAGAATTTTCCATTGGCAGTTATTCTGTATAATAATGATTGGTGGGCCATCCCATATGCTCTTTTCACTCTTTGGGTAACACTTACTGGGAGACTTCCGGCTGTGCTCTGGGCTATAAGTAAACTCTTTTGAAGAGAAGAGATCTCAGTGATACAATGAGATGTTGTTTTATCTCTTTGAACTGATGTGCATGATAAAATATTTTCAAAGAAGGTTCTAGATTAATTCAACACGTGGCTAACTGTTAGCAATATGGTTCTCTATGAACAAGAAGTTTTTACAGAACCAGCCAATCTGTGATGATTCTTTTGCCTTAGGAAGGTTGCCCAGAAGTCTGTTGAATCAACATGGGAGCTTTTTTTGTTGCATGGTCAACTTGTAAGTGTCCTTTAATTTCTTGGATCAGGTGATGTTCTGGATCAAGTTGACAGCTTAGAAATTTCTCTTCAGGCCTTTTTTAGATTTTGGAAACCTTCTATTGCAGAAATTGATTGCAGGTAGTGGTTGATTTTTACAATTGTTGGATCTAAAGCAGCTGTGTTACTGAGCAGGTCCAGTTCAGTTTGCACTTCCACTATGCCTGTTAAAAATATGATGCTTTTCATCAATGATGCTGTAGGCCTATTACATGCAGACAATTTAAAAATCATGGATGTAGGAAACCTCCTTTTCTGAGTGGTCACTCCATATTTTATGCCTTTTTCTGGACCTTTTCTTTGATGGCCTTAAAAATAAGTACACTTTACCCCTGCTAACAAGGAGCAAAGGTGCATGTGCTTCCCACTTTAAATATGTCAAAATTTCCTTAACCTTGATTGGCATAATTGACTTCCCTATTAAGCTATAGAATATGGTGCAAAAATGCAGTCATGGCATGGAAAGCTAAATGCCATCTGTGGACTGCAGCACGTATTGTGCAGTTCACTACACTGTCAAAAGACATTACTTCAGGCCTACAATGTGTAGCCTGATAATATGAGTTTGAACCCTGCTGCACAGGCATGTCCAAGTTACTCTTTTGGCAGATAAGTAAACTCGATTTAAAATATTAAATAATTCACCCCTAAGCACAGCTCATGGTCCACAAGGTGGGGAGTAAAATATTCAAGAGTGGAACATTTGTGACATTAAAAATGGAATGATCCAGTGACTAGTGACCCTAAACGACATTATTACTGGTCAGGTTGTAACTGTTATATGTGGAAAGTCAAAATATAAATCCCATGTCTAAAGCTATAACCCTTTGGCTTGTACCAGCAACTGACTTAAGTCAAAGACTCATTTCTTTATTTAATAAATATTCAATATAATGGTGAAGTTGGGTGCTTATCAAATATATTGGATATATAAATTTTAGAAAGGTAGCCCTTACTCTGATTGGAGTGGCTGGAAACTAATTTGCATTCGCTCCCCAACCCCTGCCCAGTCTCTGCTTGGCCTGAATGAATGGTGAAGGAGGTATGAAAACTGCCCCAGAGCAGGTACAATGGTCTGGGTCAGGGCTGTCTTAACAGCATTACAGGCCCCCGGGCAAAACAGTGACTGGGCCCTGCCTACACACCCACTCACAGGAATAAAGATGTGTAGTATTGTCCTAGTTTCATACTTATGGTTTATAGTTGTGTTGCTTTAATTCTGTTCATTCTCTCTTGGAACACTGCATTGTTTGTTTTTCAGAGAGTGGCGATTCGTTTTCCAGAGAGTGGCGGTTTGCTGTCAATGTTTGCCTGACGTTGCCAGGGGTACTTGTGTTATATCTCAATAAAGAGATTTACTTCATTAAACATTGTCAATCGCCGCAGATACGCCATTCCTGTTGTGTGCCGTGATTTCAAGGAGGGTGTCAGTACGATAACGGACACCATCTGACTTCACTGTGATGAATGATGGATATCGGCACAAAGCAGCGCACTGAAGGGCCCCGTGACTCATCCCTGTTCTCTGCTGCGATGTTCAAGGAGGTGTCGGTGTGGTGCCACACACTGGTTCATTGTGCTGTGGGGAACGCAGAGTATTGGCGCTGTGTGGTCCCAAATGCAGCAGCCTCCTATTTAAACTAGGGGGAATCTCGCAATCATTTGCAGGAGGTGGAGTGCTTGTTTCGGCCCTGGCAAGGGAGCCCGCACATGCGTTGAGGACATGCTTCTTAGCATCTAAGTGCGATCACAATCAAAAACAAGAAATAATACACGAGGGCCATCTCAACTTGTTGGGAAGGATACTTAGATCGTTATGGTGGAGTTGAGTTACCACCCAATCGCGCACTGTTCACGTGGCGCTATGGCGCTTTATATAATCTTGTTGATACAAACTGTATTTTAACCACTCTAGTGTTTCATTTCATTCTTTTATTTCTTCTCTAACTCATATTATTTTTCATATAAGTTTTGATTGCATTATTTTACATGCATATAACTTTTCATCATTGACATTTATCACAGAACAATTTCATTTCATGTTTGTCAACTTATACTTGGCACATATAATATGATCAACATTTTTATGAATGAGCCCAATGCATTTTGGCACTCGAGTGTGCCTTCATCAGGGGCAGTATCTACAAAAGGAAATGGAAAAAACATGGTGTAAGTGTCTGTTTTTGTTGGGGGGTTTCTATCAATGTATAACTGTGATGCGTGCCTACCTGATAGTTCTGGTGGTCAGTGAACTGAATCCTGTCCCTGAGTCTCTGTACAAAACATAAGTGTAAGCCACTCTATGATAAGTCCTTATGCACATATATTATAACTCACAACTTGCCATTAGTTGTCCTACATACCTTGAGCAACTATATCTCGGATCTCTGGGAAAAAAGATAAGCAACCAGATTTTAATTGTTTGTATTTGTGCATTCAAAACCTTTTCCTGCATTTTCTATAGTCAACATACCTTATTGGACTGTGCCTCAGGATTCTGAATCATATAAATCAGATCTATCTCTTAGTTTCTAATGACAGTCAATGAACTTCTAAAAAACGGCTCGCTGTAGCTTGCCGTATTTACCTTGTCTTGTTCTGTGTCTTCCTGATCTGAAAAACCGAGATACAACAGAGTGAGCACCCTCGCGGTAATACCGAAGTATATACCACTGTTCTGATGGAAACGCTGGACCCATACCTGATTTCAAAGTTACTGCCGCTCTAAAAGGTTTCCGTGTTCTGCTTCGCGTTTCGGTGGCTCCAATGTCCGTTTATTATTGACTCCGTGAAACTCCGCGTCAGTTTCGCGGATCTAGAAACTAACGATGGACTAATAGACTCGATTTGAAGAATTCGTAGCGGCCATCTCAGACTAGTTAATTAAATGTATGAGTTTGAATCACTGGCGCGCTTGCCGCTCTAAACGATACCCTCGTCCTGCTTCACATTCCGATGACACCACTGCCTGCCTGTTGCTGGCTCCGTAAAAACTCCGCGTCAGTGTCACAAAGTTAACAACTGACGACGGACTGATCAACATGATCTAAGGGGTTCTAGGTCTTCGAAGCGGCCATATTAAACTGGTTAATAAAGAGATCAACTTAAAGCTATGGCTCACCTGTGCCTGTTTTTTAATGTTGCTATATGGTGGAATGCTATACCTTAGATGAACCCTATCCGGAGTCTGTGCTATTATTATCATCAAATGGCAAAATCAATGTTGATGTTGGATAGTTATCCTGCTGTTGTGACCGTGTGAGTTGAACTGGATGTCTGTTTAAAAATGTATATTTTACAGGATCTGGTTTTAGTGGTATTGTGCATTTGTTAAACAACTAACTCATGATATGTGCACATCGTACCTAGGATGGGTTGTATATATCACTGACTCATGTAGAGGGTGCTTGTTATATTAAGAGAGAAAACATTTATGGAATGTGTTGGAATTTGAACAAGACAAGGTAAATACGGCAAGCTACAGCGAGCCGTTTTTTAGAAGTTCATTGACTGTCATTAGAAACTAAGAGATAGATCTGATTTATATGTTTCAGAATCCTGAGGCACAGTCCAATAAGGTATGTTGACTATAGAAAATGCAGGAAAAGGTTTTGAATGCACAAATACAAACAATTAAAATCTGGTTGCTTATCTTTTTTCCCAGAGATCCGAGATATAGTTGCTCAAGGTATGTAGGACAACTAATGGCAAGTTGTGAGTTATAATATATGTGCATATGGACTTATCATAGAGTGGCTTACACTTATGTTTTGTACAGAGACTCAGGGACAGGATTCAGTTCACTGACCACCAGAACTATCAGGTAGGCACGCATCACAGTTATACATTGATAGAAACCCCCCACCAAAAACAGACACTTACACCATGTTTTTTCCATTTCCTTTTGTAGATACTGCCCCTGATGAAGGCACACTCGAGTGCCGAAATGCATTGGGCTCATTCATAAAAATGTTGATCATATTATATGTGCCAAGTATAAGTTGACAAACATGAAATGAAATTGTTCTGTGATAAATGTCAATGATGAAAAGTTATATGCATGTAAAATAATGCAATCAAAACTTATATGAAAAATAATATGAGTTAGAGAAGAAATAAAAGAATGAAATGAAACACTAGAGTGGTTAAAATACAGTTTGTATCAACAAGATTATATAAAGCGCCATAGCGCCACGTGAACAGTGCGCGATTGGGTGGTAACTCAACACCACCATAACGATCTTTCATAACCAGGACTGACAACCCTTTTACAATCGCAGCACCAGTGTACATAACAGTAAAATTCAGATAAATTCGGAGTGCTCCTACAACCCCCCTATTTCGGGAAGGATACTTAAGCATTGCATCCTCATGCAAAGTGCCTAATATCTTTAGAAATAAAAGGAAAAACTGGCGGCCATCTTGTGCAATTGGGATGACTCAGGAACAATTGCACTGAAGTACTACTTTCTTCTAGTCTACGCTTCAGGCATCATCACAAGTTTCAGTGGCAATATTTTTTCAAGTCGGTTCTTAAAGGAGTATTAGTGGAATTATTTATACAATAATGAAAGTTTATCCCTACATATAAGAACTAACACCAAAAAATAGTTTTTCCTCAAGAATGGAAATTTGCATTTAGGTTGGTTGTGCATTACACTGTACCACCTTTTTAGGAGACACCAAGAGATCCACCTATTGAATGTAGGCAGTGGCATGATGCCTTTGAAACCTACCTAGTGGCAATTGGTACCTTAACGTTCAGACCAGCAAGGAAAAGGTATCTACTTTAACATTCTTTGGGCTTTGAGTGCATATCCATGTTCAAACATCTGCCTAATGTTCAAGTTGAGGGAGAGGATGAGCTAGACATCTGTGAAGAAGCCGTAAAGAAACTAGTTCAAAGAGTTGATGTCACTCCTAGTCTGAGGCACACGTTTTTCAAAGTAAGCAAAAAACAATAGAAGACATCAATACATACATCTCTGCTCTGCGCAAGTAGGCAGTGGCATATCAATTCAAGAATTTTGCAGAGCAACTTAATCCTGATCAGTTCATCTGTCACCACACTGACAAGTCCATCAAGCAGAAGTTGCTTTCTTTAGGCAACCCTTCTTTAATCAAAACCATCAGGATTGCTAAGAGAATAGAGAAGTCAATCAAGTCGGCAAGAGAAATAGAGGACAAAACCACTGAACCAGTTAATGCTGTGCTTTCTAAAGTTAACAAGGGGAGATCGTGTAAAGTGTCTTCTTCGTCATTTCCATCCCCTGTCAACCCAATACAGCAGAACTCTTTTTTATGTTTAAAGAATTTTATTAGGGAGGTACAGCTGCATAGCAAAATAAACGTATAGGTATGCAATGTTAGCGGCAGGATGCATTTCAGGATTACAATTCTAATGGCTCAGCTTTAGCGGCCGCCGCCGCATCCTGCGCCGTGCGTGGAGACATGCAAAAGAATAAAAGGAGCATTTCCGTACAGTCCTGTACCCCTCCATAAGTAAACAACAACCCCCAACTGCCCTCCCCTCCTCCCCACCTGCCCTGCCCAGTGTATCGCAATGTAAAAATCAGTCACCAACACAGCAATCTATCTTGATCACACTCGCACTCATGGGGTCGTTCCCTCTTCTTGCTACCAGAACGGTGCTTCACTGTGGAGGCGTAAGCCTCAGTAGTCTTAAGTACCTAGGGCAGGTGATTTCCTTAAATTCCGTGGCCAATAGCGAATGGAAGGGCTGCCACAGTTCCTCAAAACTGGAGACATCTCCCGCTAATGTGAGGGACAGCTTTTCCATCCCCAGAACATGCCACAACCTGTGGAGCCAACCTGTGTGAGACGGAGTAGTGGGTGTGCGCCAGTGTATCAGTATGTTTTGTACCGCCGAGCCTAGCATAATGGCGATCTGCCGTCCCTTCTTTGATTTCAGCGGGTACATTAAGCCATTCGGGAGTCCCAGCAAAGTATACGCTGGGAAGCGGGGCAGTTCAATCTCAAAGCATGCATCAATGTTATCTATCACCTCCGACCAATAGGCCTGCAGAACAGGGCAGTCCCAGAGGATGTGTGTCAGTGTACCAATTTGCCCACACTCACGCCAACACTTGTCACTAAGGAGCCTGTTCATTTCGTGCAATCGTTCCGGGGTATAATACCAGTATGTGGAAACCTTAGTAAAGGTTTCCGTAAGGCCCGCATGGTAGGCTGAATGCCGTGCCCTGTGTGAAATATGGTCCCATTCTTTATGGCTAAGCTGTCGCCCTAGTTCTTTGTTCCAACGCTCCCAACCCGGAATGTGGAAGTGGGAGGACGGGAGCTGGAGCATCTTGTATAGGTCCGTTATGAGTTTGGCATCTGAAGTGCGCGTGACTAACCACTTTTCATAGGGCAATAACTTCCTATCCGCTGAATCCCTGACACTCGGCTGTAGGGCCCAATGTTGAACCTGCCAGTACCTCATGCGGTCGTGTTCAGTCATCTGGTACTCCTCTTTAAAGTCCTGGAAGGAGATCACCCCCTCATCAGCATACATGTGGAAGAGTGCTCTGCAGCCCCTGTCTCTCCAGTGGGAGAAGGCCCCCTTCTCTGTTACCGGTGTGAAGTCTGGGTTGTCTATGATCGGTGTGAATGGCGATGGAAACGAGGTGAAGTCAAAAGCGCGGCAGGTGGTGTCCCACACTCTTAGTGGCACTCGTGTGATGTAGGAAGCGTAGAGATTGGGGGGCCGATGTGGCCTGCGAAGGAATGGAATTTCCTGTAGCGGGCGTCCGGCTACAGCTTGGTCCTGGAAGAGCCAATGTTTATCGGATTCTCACCTACTCCACTCCACCAAGCATCGAAGTTGTGATGCTTGGAAGTATTTGCAGAGATCAGGAATACCTAACCCCCCGGCTTCTGGCGCTAAGGTTGTGAGGATGCGGCGCATTCGGGGCTTACGCCCCTGCCACACAAAGCGGGACACCTCAGTTTGCATCTGTTGAATCCAACCCTTGGGGGGTTGCAGAGGCAGAGCTCGGAACAAGTACAAGATTTGGGGTAAGACGGTCATCTTGACCGCTGCCACCCTACCAAGCATGGAGATCATCCCTTTGTTCCATCTCCCAAGTTCTTCCCTCACCTTCTCACCCACCGTTTCATAGTTAATGGAAACCATGGTTTGCAGCGTCGGGGCTAATGCAATCCCTAGGTATTGCACCTGATCCCGTGACCAACGAAGAGGAAAGAGCCTCTACAGATCGTTCATTGTCGTTGGTGACAGGGATATGTCTAAAGCCGTGGACTTTTCAACATTCATTCGGAAGCCCGCCACAGTCTCAAAGGCCTTAAGTTCAGCCCTACATGCCGGTAGTGCCCGCCTTGGGTTTTCCAGTGTAAAAAGTACATCGTCCGCGTAAAGGCTTATTGCGTGAGTGAAACCCCCCATTCGCACCCCAGTCACTGCCTCATTCTGTCGGATCCGCTGGGCGAAGGGCTCCATATAGAGCGCGAAGAGGAGGGGGGAGAGAGGACACCCCTGCCTTGTTCCGCGCTCAACATCAAACCGCCGTGAACTACAGCCATTCACTCGCACAGTCGCTGAAGGGGATTTATAACAATTAAACACCATGGTCCGGAATTTCTCCACCATGCCGAATCGTGTCAGCACCCGCTCAAGGTAGGGCCAGTGCACCCGATCAAACGCTTTCTCTGCGTCAACCGAGAGCAGCATCCTCTCCCCAGGGATACGTGACGCTTTTCCTAAGATGTGTGTTATTCTCTTAGTGTTGTCCACAGTCTGGCGCCCAGGTACGAAGCCCGGCTGATCTGGTTCAATCAGGCCAGGAAGATGTTGTGCCTGTCTCGTGGCCAGGATCCCCGTGTAGATTTTCAGGTCTACGTTCAACAAGGAGATCGGCCTATAGGAGCCGCATAGTTTCCTTTCTTTGCCCGGTTTAGGGATTACCGATACTGTTGCTTGTAAGAGGTCCGGAGTGATAGCACCGGGGTCAGAGAAGGAATTAAACAGTTCGGCCAGGACCGGAGCTAGCATCGAGCTGAACGTTTTATAGAACAGGGCGGAGTAGCCATCCGGGCCCGGGGCTTTCCCCAGCTTGAGCTTGGCGATCGCTGCGATCACCTCCTCAATTCTAATGTCTCTCTCCAGGTAGCTTGCTTGGTCGGGCGACAGGGACGACAGGGTAACCGAGTCAAGGTAAGCGTCTGGGTCGTCCATGTGCGCGGTTTCTGCCGTATACAGGCCAGCGTAAAATCGGTGGAAGGTCTCAGCAATTTCTTCGTCGCCTGAGATCTCCTGTCCCGCACTTCCCACCAGCCCCTTCACCTGGCGACTCTGATGCGCCACTCTGAGTTTGGCTGCTAGGAGGCGGCCACAGCGATCCCCTCCTGTGTAGTAAGCATGTTTTAGACGCAACGCAGCGTACTCCGCCCTATCCATGTCTAGTGAGGACAGGAGTTTCCTAGCCACTTTCAACTGTCTCCAAACCCTCGGAGCTCCGGTGCGACGATGTACCTGCTCCAGCTCCCTAACCTTCTGGGTGAGCTCATCGCGTTTTATCTTCCTCTCGCGGTTGTCCGCAGCGGAGATTGCAATGAACTCCCCCCGTATTACCGCTTTGAGGGCCCCCCATTGAGTCGCTAGCGAAGTGTCATTGTTAGAGTTGTGTTGTTGGAAATCCTTCACTACATCCATAATACTCTGCACTACCGCTTTTTTGTGTAGGAGTGTGTCCATGAGTCGCCAGATTCCCCCCCGGGGAGAGCCCCGTGGAAGAAGGAAGGATCCCGAGACTGGTGCATGGTCCGAGAGAGAAATGACTCCCATGTCCGAGGTGGTAGCCAAGTCACGGACCGGCCCGGAGACCAGCAGATGATCTAGCCTAGTGTATGTTTTATGTGCGTGTGAGTAATAGGAAAAATCCCTGTCGGTGGGGTGGAGTTCGCGCCAGAGGTCGTGTAAGTCGGAATCAATTAATTGCGTTTTCACCGCTTGCGAGAGCTCCCCAGTCTGCGGGTGTCGTTGAACTGATCTTTCTTTCGAAGAGTCAAAGACCAGGTTGATGTCCCCTCCCAATATGATATGTATGTCCGGCGACGCCGTGACATCCTCCAGTGCCGTGCGTAAAAACCTATCTTGGTGTTCGTTTGGGCCATAAACCATGCCTACCGTGAATATCAGTGTTCCCAGTCTAAGTCTGTAGGCCAGGAGCCTTCCCTTTTGTTCCACCAATTCCCCCTTGAACGTTTTCGATAAGAGGATGGCCACCCCAGCCGTCTTAGTTGTGTTGGAAGAAAAGAATTGTGTGGGGAAATGACGGGACCTCAATCTATGACAATCGCTGGCCAGTAAGTGGGTTTCCTGAAGCAAACAGATGTCTGCTTGGGAGTGTTCCAATAGTGACAGTACAGCTCTCCTCTTCTTGGGATTGTTCAGCCCTTTAACATTCAGGGTAACTATTTTTAACTCTTCCATGGATAAGCGGAACCACTTTGGCTATGTGTGCAAATTAGGATGTGTGGCTGCTCGGGGACTGCCAAGTGAACGCGCGTATCTGGACCACTATCTGTAGATACCGTAAAAGCACTGGGCAGGGCAGCCCATAACTCACCCCCCTCAACATTCCCCAAACTCAACCCCCAACTGACCCTCCCCCTTCTGTCCCACAATTCGCCTTGAAACTTCTGATCAGACATTCTCCCCCCCTTCATTCCCTCAGCACTCTTCCCTTCCTCCCAACACCTACTCATTCCTACCCCCCAACAATCTCTGAAAATGGTCCCTGGAAGTCTTAACTTCCCAATCTTCCCTGGTTTGTAGTCCAAATAGTCCCAGACCTGCCCCTACTGGACAAGCCTGTGGTGAATTACCTTTGTGGGCGACCTACCACTAGCACTCCTCCCTCGCCTTCCCGCGCCCACCCCCTTCCCAGAGCCAGCTCCAACAGTAATGCATTGTCAATCTCCCCCCGGAGCCGCATTATGCGGTGAGCGCCACTTCATCTTCAGCCGTTGAGGTCTCCGTCGCCGTCCGAATTGCGTCTGCCATTCCTGCTCTGATCGTGGGCGAACCCGGTCTCTGTGGAGCACTCGGAGTCCTGCGTCTCGGGACCCCCCGCCAGCCTCCATTAGTTGAGTTCCTTCTCCGCGGCGTGGACGATTCCTCTTCCTCAGCTGTGATCCCTAGTACTGCACAAACTTCCTGAAGCGACCGCAGCTGATGCGACTCTCCATTCCATCGGAAAATGAGGCGAAAAGGGTGCCCCCACGAGTAGGGCGTATCGTGGTGTCTCAGGAAGTTTGTTGCAATCTTAAACGCTTTGCGCTTCAGGAGCGTGGTCGCGGCTAGGTCCTGATACAGCGCAACTTGATGGCCTCTAAACGATATTGTCTGTTTCCTTCTTGCTTCGGACATGATCCGCTCCTTCAGCAGAAAGTCGGGGAGGAAAGCCAATACATCCGGGGGGGCCCTGTTGCTCGCCGCTGCGGGCCTACTCTGTGAGCCCTGTCTATCTTGACGGGAAAATCTGCAGGTTCGCCTAGGATGGTACGGAACAGTTCCTGGAGATAGGCCACTATGCCGGAGTTCTCTTCCGTGGGCGGCACTCCCCGGACCCTAATGTTGTTCCGCCTCAATCTGTTTTCCAAATCTTCATTATGCAGCTGAAGATCAATGTGCTGGTCTCTGAGACGGAGTACCTCCTGTTGTAAGTGCGTAATCTCCTCTTCCTGTCTTTGCGTGGAGTTTTCAACTGTGTCTACCCTCTCCCCGAGGCCATCCACGTTCCTGCGTAGTTCCCGCACCTCACCTGCCACCTCTTTTTTAAGTTCTTGAAAGTCTTCCCTCAGTGTCCCGAAAAGTGATTCCAAAAAGGATCTGGTGACTGGGGGTTCTCCGCCGCTCCCTCCTTGAGAACCGCTAGCGCCACCCGACGGGGTTGAGGTCTTGTCTCCTTTACCAGGTGGTTTATTGAGCATTTCCGTGAGCGTGCGGTTGCTACCTTTGCCGCCCTTCTGCCCGGCCATCTTCCTTACCGCCCTGCAGCTCGTGTGTTGTCAGCAGGAGGCTCCAGCTAATTTATCATTGGTCCAGGTCGATACCTCTGGTGTGAGTCTTCTGGGTCCACCTTGGTGATTATTGCGACACTAGGTCAAATCCTCAAAAGGCCCCAACTAGCTATGTGTCAGGTGTGAGTCAGTATCGGCATTAGGTGCTCTGATTGCTCCTGATGCGAGCAGCAGTACGGCCCAGGCTTACTGACCGCCCGGCCTGGCCGCCCAGTGGGAGCACCGCTGTACCAGCAGCCTCCGGTGCTATATCATGCTTCACCAGTGTTCCAACTTCCCAGATTAGGTGTAAGGCCTCAGATACTCGGGAGTCGGACCAGACTGCCACTGCCTGAACGTGTGCCACGCTATTCACAGTCCTCCTCCTCTCCTCCAATGTCTGTTCTCCCAGGTGGAGCTCTACGACACTCCGTTCCTGTTCCTAGGCTACGTCTCCTTCCTGGCAGTGTGCTAGTTGCTAGACAGCGCGTTGCCTTCCACTCCACCCCGGTGTTTTATGTCGCAAACTTACGCTCTATTCAAGCAGTCCGTCACTCCTACGAGGGATGCGAACCCCAGCACCCTCACCCAGCCCGCACCTCACCTCCTCTGTCGAAGCCGTGGGGGGAGGGGGAAGCCGTGTCCAGGGCCCCGTACCAAGCTGCCCGTCTCTGATTTTCGGGCCTGCTTCACTCCGGTCCCCAGGGGTGTTCTGCAGGGCACCAAGTGACTCCCATTAATGCAACTGAGTACTCAAGGGGAGTCCCTTCTGGCCTCGTCTGCTCTCCGGATGAGTGTTTCTGGACCGGCTATGCTTCACAGGCCTGGCGCCATTGCAGTGCCAGTTCCACCCCAGCGTCGCGTTCCGCGGACTCTGTCTCCTTTGCAGGGCAATCCGCAATGTTCCTGGGCACTCTGCTCCCTCTCTGTCACCCTGAGATGCTCCTCACCGTTTCCGCCGGTTCGGGGGGGAAATCATACCCCGGGCTCCGTCCCGTCGCAGTATGGCCTCTAGTCCCCTGATCGGTACCGCTTCGGCTTTAGGTGCAGTTCCGTGATCGGTGGTGATCTCCCTGGCAGAGTGCGACACCCCTCCGGCGCTGTCTCTCTGGCGCACTCAACTCCTGGCCAACTCTTCCTAGGCCGCAGCCGCGGCCTCGCGTAGTCCCTGGGGTGGGACCAGGTCTCCTCTGCCACCCGGAGGCCGGTCAGCGGTCCTCGCGCACAGGCTCACCGTTCCGGCGGGTCGCCGGTGTTTCTCCGCTCCTCCCGGGACCTTCTGCCAACTCTCGCCACTGTACTAGCGCTGCCTCGCTAGCTCTCCGGGTCTGCGCCTCCTCCCAATCCGGCTGCAACCTCGGCCTCGAGTAGTCTCGGGGGCATGCCCGGGGTTCACGGCATCGCCCAGGGGTCGAACAGTACACCTCGGTCTCCGGCCGCCGGCTCTGTGGGTTCGTCTTTGGGTACCTCAGCCTCTGCAGGTCCTCTTCCGTGGCCCACTGGGTCTGCGCCACTACCAGTCAAACCTCCAGGCGGCCTCGCTCCACCTCCGCTGCTTAGGGGTCCCGTGGGTCAGCTCGCCTCTCTTGACGCTTCGATCGGCGGGGAAACCGGAGCTCACCCAGCTGTTTCCGGGGGCTGTCCCGACCACATTCGGTCCCCCTAGCTGATTGGGGGGAGAGAAAGGTGAGAATTCAGGGCTCAGGGCCTTGGCGGGTGCGGGAGCTCGGGAGGAACACGTCCGTTCACTCCGCCATCTTGGCCACGCCCCCCCAGAACTCTTTTTTAAACAAAATAACCTGTGCTTTAGGTGTGGTTATCATCTACATCAAAAAGATGGTCGGGCTAGCCCGACTAAAACTACACAATGTAGACTTTGTGGGAAATGTGGGCATTTTGCAAAGGTGTGCAAAGTGTCAGACGCAAATCAGCTGTGAGTGAAGTATGTGACCTTGATGTTCAGAATTTATTGAGTGAAGTCCATGATATGATTATGGTGGTGGGTGAGGACAACATGGGCAAGGCTGAGCAAGAAGTGTGTGTCGACGTTTATGTTCATGTTTAGGTGGGAGATAGACAGCTTTATCTTTTGGTGGATTCAGGGGCCAGTATGACCATGATCAACCAAGAGCTTTTCCAAAAGAACTGGCTAAAGCAAACATTGTCCCCACCTGATAGATCTTCAATTTCCTATGAGGGCAGAAATATCCACCTCCAGGGTTTCTGTTAAGAAACCATGATCTTTAAAGTAGAGATGTATCTGTGGAAACATTTATGATGCTGTTAAGGGGTTGAACATCTTGGGATGGTTCCACCAAGGTCTCTTTGGGATTATCCAATGTCCAGATACAAAGGAACAGGTCTCTGTGATTAGAGATTCAAATGACATTGAGCATTTGTTAAATTAGTTCCCCAGGGTATTTTCAGGTGAGCTTGGAAAAATTGTGGGATTTCAAAACAAAAAAAGACAAAAGATAATGCCATAGTGGTGAAGCATAAGTTGAGGGGTGTCCCTTCCAGCATATGCAGTGATTTAGAAAAGGAATTGGAGGGTTTACTGATGAAAGAGATAACTGAGCCTGTTGTGTCCTGTTTGTGGCTTTCTCCTCTGGTTGTTGCCAAGATGAAGAATGGTGAGTCGAGGTTTTATGTTGATCTCAGAGCCTTCAACAAAGAAATATCATCCCCAATCCCCTACCTAAGATTAGTGAATTGTTGTAAACAATCTCTGGTGCCAAGTTTTTCACGAAAATGGATTTAGCGTTTGCTTATCATCAGGTAGAATGGGCCTAAGAATCAAGTCATCTTACGGTGCTTGTTTCACCTTTGGAGACATTCCTGTACTGATGCATGATGTTTGGCTTGCCATCGGCACTTTACGTCTTCCAGAGACTGATGTCTGAGTTGCTCAAGGGAATCTCAAATATCTGCGTTTTTCAGGATGACATAATGATCCATGTCAGTGCTCACTTGGAACATGACCAGATCTTGAAGCAAGTGCAAACTTTCAGTAACTATGCTCCAGAGTGGCATCAACCTGCTCTAGGTATCTGGCCTTTGATTCCACGACAGCGGCTACAATTTCAGGGACGATTTTCTTCTGAAAAGGTGCCAAAGCTCCTTTTTGTGTTTGGATTTAGAAGAGATTTTAGCACTTTTCTTCCAAAATGTGACCCTTTCTGAAGTGGAAACATTCTCAAACTTTTTGACTTCCTTACTTTTCCACAGCGTCAATCCATGGCTCCATCATGGTCAGTCTCAAATTGTGCCTGGGTCCCAGTGTAATGCTTCCACAGACTATCATTGAAGCTTTGTACCCTTGGGCCCTATATTCTCTTAAAATGTTTAAAAATCATATCTCCTGTTACCCTTATTCTTGTGTCATTTTGATGTCATTTATTTAAATATTTCAATTCTCTTGAAATTCCTATTGTTTTGACCTTATTACTGTTTTGGTACTGCATAAATGCTCTACACAGTACAGTTACTTTTGTCTGCTTTGTGCCATAGCTAACTGGGAATTGAGCTTAGGTTAATTTAGTGACTTTGAGACTTCACCATGACAAGATGTGTTCATATTCCTTTAGATAGGTGAGACATCCTCCCCAAATAACAATGCACTTCTTAATTTGTAATAGACTAAACATCTGTGGGGTCACCAGACAATTTGGAAGGTCTCTTTTCTTATTGTGCTACAAAAAACCTACTGAGGCCATGAGAAAAATTACATTTTTAGTTTTTGGTGAAGAAAATTGCTGGTGGTTGGCATGCTCTAGTCTTGAATAAAAACAATTATTTAAATTGATTAAATCATGTTAGTAAAAACATGGTCATGGATATGTCCAGTACAAATAATGTATCTGAATTTGAACCTTTATGGACCTGATGTTGAAAGATTAGTAAAGTAACTAGACTAAACCTCTATGTGACTATTACTTGCCATGGACAGAAGTATTAACTAATATTTGCTAAGTTGGCTTGGAGCAGAGCCAAGCTCCTGTTTATATGTGCTTGCACTTGCAACCCAATATTTCTCTAAGTTAGAGATTGATATCCAGAAGGCACAAAAGAGACACAGTATTGATAGTTCACTTGTTTTTTCTACTGAGCTGTACTGTCTGAAATCATGCAATAACTGAGAAATATTTCTTTAAATGAATGCTCATTAGAAGGTGCAAGTATGTAAAAATAGGCGCTCTGCTACACTGACCTAAAACTATTATTCATGATATTGCCCCTGAAGAGCTTGACGTTTTCGCTCCTTCATCCACTGCTTCATGCTGTGTTAGTGGACCTCATGCTTACTGTAGGCCAGATAAGGAAATTAGAGCAGCCCTGGCAAAAATGCTCCAATCAGCTTTTTCTCTTCATGCCCTCTATGTCGCTGTCTTTCTTTTCCTCCACTTTCTGTCTCTCTCATTCTCCCTCCTCTGCCTAATCTCTCTCCAGCCTCTGTCTCTTTTCTACACTCTCTTTCATTCACCTCTATCTTTCATTCCCTTGTCTCTCACTCTCTCTTTTGGTTTATGCCCCACAGCGCCTGCTGCATTAAAATAACCGAGGAATCAGCAGCATTCCGGAACTTCAAAATGGGCCTCCAAAGCCTCCAGCCTCCCTGGGAAATGACGCAATGCTAATGCCCTGTCCAGCCCTTGCCTTACTGCCTAGTCAGTGTTAGACCAGGAGGTGCTTTATTTTAAAAATAATAAGAGCTGTGGTCCTCAGTTTTCTTCAGAAGTCTTCCACAGGTGCTATCAAGTGTCAGAGTACCAAATAAAAAGGCTCCATTGTCTTGATTCCACATATTGATTCCTTAATATAGCACCAGACACTCTCTGCCTCAATATCTAACTTTTGCAAGTTTTGTCATCCCAGCTTCCTCCCTTTATCACTGTTTTTCTACCTTTCTTTACCCCCTTCATTACCCCTTTTGTGTTTTGCTCTCTCTTGCTCTGGATCAAAGTCTGCTGAGGGGCAATATGTTCCGGTCCCCAAAAATAAGTGCCAGTGGGCTCTCCTGCAACCACTATCTTAAATTAGGCACTGATTCATGACCCAACTTTAAAGTGTTTTTTCTTTGAAATTTTCTAAGGAAATAGTTATTTGGCACTATTGCTAATCAGAGAGAACCCTTTCCTGTTTCCTTTAGAGATTGTGGGTGGATTCAGCTGTGGAGCATTGCTGGAGCCGCTGGTTCCCCAGATCCCAGGAGCCACAAAGGATTCTCTGAGGCAGAGAATGGTAAAGCTGCTGAGGGCCTCTAGGGTAACATTAGTGTGGTCTCCAGTGGCTGGTCCTTGTCCTGTTTTGTGATTCAGTGTGCCCCAGGGCACCCATTAAGGAGGAGAAGAGGAGCGCTGGCAGTAACCACGGAAGTGGCCGGGGAACTGATGACATGACCTGCGGACCTGCAGTAGCTGCTCCTGCGCCACTCAACTTTCTCCCTTCTTTTGTAAGGGGTGTGAGACCCTCTTGGGTGCTGGCATCTGTGCTCCCTCCTTCACCCTATGCAGCCCTTGCTGGGCATCTGGAGTAGGCATGAGCGGATTTTGCGGATTGGCAATCCGCGAATTTGCGGATTTGCAAACTCGCAATCCGCAAAATCCGCGAATTCCCGCGAATTTGCGGATTTTTTTTTTTTTTTTGTGTTCGCCCGTGTTTCTGCCAGTTCGCGAGGGTTTTTACAATTTCGCAATTTGCGAACTTACCTGTCGGGTCGCAAGTTTTGCGAACTTGTTGTTTCTACGTGTCCAACCTGTTTGGGACACTCTTCTTCATCACTGCCACTCTCTGTCACCACTGCCACTCTCTGACTACTCATGCCACCCTCTGGCCCACCCATGCCACCCTCTGTTTCATCACCACACCCTCTGGTTGTCCAGTGTACATTATTTTTGGCAAAGCAAAGCACACCTTCCCTGCCTCAAGTGACCTGAATTAATTTGGGGCTGATTAATGTGTCACAGAATATTTTTTTAGCTGGCACCTGCTTCCTTAGTGCGCCCTGATTAGTGATCTTTTGCACTTGCTAAGTGCTTTCATTGTTGCAAAATTAGTTACAACACCTGCCCTGCCCCAACTGACAATAATGAATTAGGGGCTGATTAATGGATTTTAACTTCCAGCCTGGCTCCTGCTTGTCTCCCTTAGCTGTAATTCAGGACCTTTGTGGCATATGTGTAACTATTCTGAGGTTCAGAGCAGGGTCACATAATAGTTGCAACTGGCAACTGAACTCTGGAGGGGCCCCTCAGGAAGCACTACAGGAAATGGCTACTAATGATGTGCCTGAACTTTTGAACCTGGTAAGTAGTTACTTTCAGTTTTGCTTAGATCGTATTTCTGCAATTTCGCACTTATTCGCGGGGCGCGAACTCACGCGAACAGTGCGAGCAGTGCGAGCAAAATCCGCTGCTCGCGGATTTGCGGATTTTTCAGGAAATTCGCAAATCTCGCGGATTGCGGATTTCCCGAAAATCCGCAAAATCCGCGAGCGGAACGGATTTTCCGCCCATGCCTAATCTGGAGGCACTGCATTCCACGGCTGCGAGGATGTCTAGTGAGTTTGTGAGTTCTCTTGACAGGTGGTTAGAGTGGTGGTGGGTGGGGGAGTGGATGCAGGCTTTCCCTAGGGAGTGTTGAGCTTGGAGCATGTTGTCTGGCATTCTGACCCTTGAAGGTTTATCCATTGAGTCCATGTGGTTGGCTGCCCATGCAGCTTGCAGCACCGGTAATAATAATCAAAGCAGAAAAGGCTCTCAACTCAAGCCTGCGTTCAATGGACACTGTGTTTGAAGTCAGCCATCCACTATTACCAACCATTCTTCCATCCTACATTTTCTGTCTACTCCCGCGGTGCTTTCTTAACCAACCTGCAGGTTTTGGAAAATAGTTTGGAAAGAGAAGAGTAGCAAGAGGAAAGTTGAGAGTGGTAAGCATTGAAAAGTGACAGCAGACCAACTGGGAAATATTCAAAACACAAACCGATTAAGTTGTTTGAGTTGTATAGGTTGGTGTTGCATTGTCCCCGGTGAAGTATAGTTTCCATTCTTTTGAGCGCCTGGGTGGTCCTACAACTCCAGCAGAGATAATGTCTCCAGTTTTTAGTGTGATAGGAACCACTTCCAGTACCAAGAATGTTAAGAACACACCTGGTGGCAATTTGGTGATTGATAAGAGCATTCTGAATTTAGACGTGGGCATGTGCCCAGGAATAGGTCCCTAACATGCTCTTGTTAGCTTGCCAGCATTACAGGGCAGATTGGCTCAGTCACCCACACTTAAGCCTAATACCTTTCCATTACACAGTGAGAAGCAGGAAACCGCCACTTTAGCTTGTAAGGATAGTAATCAGCAATAAGTCAATTCCTCTGCATTGAACCCAGCACAGGTCGAGTGGTGGGTTAATCCTTATGATAATCCTAGGTGCCATATGGCTCAGGAGGAGCTTGCTAATGGACATTTCCCACACCCATTGATATCAATCCCTGCTTTGGGTGTATTGGAGCTGGACAATCCCAAAATCAGGCCAGTGACCAAGTGCAAATTAAAGGAGACATTTGGATGCTTATCCATCAATAAGATGGCTTTACGGCTTGAATACATTGCAAGAGTATTTTCTTCAACTTTATTACATCCAGGAAAGTTGCATCAGTGGGTAGTGGTACTGTAACACAAACACTCAGGGATGCCTTGAAGGACATCACAGAAATGAAGGCCTGTGAGATATTTAGGCCAACTATGTAACCATTGAGGTCAATGCCACCCCTGCAGATATGAAAAGTAATGGGGAACCAGGACCAATAGGAGTCCTGTTGGAAGTTTCCAAACATGCCATGGGGTAAGACCCCAATGACTTTCTATAAAGGAATTCAAAATAATCCCAGAGAATTGCCAGGGATTGGCTCTGCATAAATTCACTAAAATATTACCTTTCTGTCAGGTGGGGTTTAGAAAAGGCAGCGAAGCCCTGGATAATATTGATAGTATTGTATTTCAGAGCAACAAAGTGATTGCCCAGATATCCTCATTATATGTGTACCTTTTGACTACAGTGAGAAAGTTGGAGGCCTGGAAGATTCCTGACAGTTAGTTTACTGCCATCTACTTTTTTATACTACATCGGTCCGGGGTCAGAATAAAACTGGGCAAGCGGTCCACACTGTCTAAGACATTTTTTACCAAACAGGGCCTGAAACAGGGATGTGTCCTGTTGCCCATTCTACTTAACCTTTATACAGCTGATCTTCTCCAAGTTCTGTGAAGTCAGAAATTCTTTCCCCCAAATTAGGAGGTCAACATCCACCACAGCTTCAACACACAGATGAAATGGCCCTTTTAGATGTAACTGAAATCTGTCTTGAAAGGGTCCTAAATGGTTTCTAACACTGTAATAACATAATTAACCTGAATTTAATCATGAAAAAAAACCATGATAATGAAATGTGGTCCTACTAAATTTAAGTTTGTCTGACATCTAGGAGATCAAAGTATACTGATGACTCAAGCTTATCACTATCTCGGAATCATGATTGACTCTAAAGTTTATGGGCCTCATTTACAAGGCCACTGCACCAATGCACATTTTGTGACGCTCAAGTGGCGCTGCATCCTGCTCCATATTTACAAGGCAGCGCTAAGCCACTTTGCATGGCCTTGTAAATATCGTTCTCATTGATGCAATTTTCTGCATTAAAGGGGCTTGCAATGGGTGTTGCTGTTGGAGTTCTCTGCAACACACAGGACGTTTTGACACTGACCCAGATTTACAAGGAATCATAAATCTGAGGCAGTGGCAAAATTGTACAGGCATAAGGGTGGGGCAACAAGTAGAAATTCTTTTTTTTCTACACGTTTTTTGCTATTTCTTTTTGTGCTGCATTCTGCATATGAAACAATCTTTGCAGACAAAAAATATTCCCTTCTTGTTTCTTTTTTTACCATTCAAACCAATTGAATCATGGAGATCTTGACGTACATGCATGTGTTGTTGAGAATGCGGTCATCATTCCAAGTCTTTATAATACACAATCTGCATATGTCCACTTTTAACTAATCCTGGGCGAAGTACTAAGCTATGCTCGCATAGTTTGCGAAGTTTGCGCTACTTAGCACTATGCGAATTGCACGTAGCACAGCGTAGCGGTCATTTTTTGCTTACTCGCGGTCCTCAATGTCAAGATGGCGATTGCGAGCGAGCAAAATGACATCCCTGCGAGACTTTTTCCTCGTTCGTGATCAGCAACATCAAGTTGCCGATCGCCAGCGTGGAAAATAAACCTCTCGGCGAGATTCTCGACGTGGGGAGGTCAGGTTTCTCATTGCAAGTGGACGCGTATGCTCGCGACCACTCGCAATGAGAAACTACCAGTCCGCATTGAGAAAGCTGCCGCTCGAGTAGGAATCTACTCGAGTGGCACAAAAACACTGCTTGCACTGTGCAAGATGCGGGTTGCACTGATTGCACAGTGCGGACAAGCATCCGGCACTGTGCAAACAGAGTGGACAGCATTTTGCACAGTGCACTACGCAGTTCGCGGAGCTCGCATAGTACGATGTGCACTTAGCATAGCTATGCGTATCAGTACTACGCGAACTACGCCCAGGGTTACTTTTAATGACTCCCCAGAGAAAGTTTTTATACGCATGTTCTAAACAGCTTGGAGTAAGGACACTCAAGGCAGCCATGGAAGCCTGTTTGCAGGGGATTGATTTACCATTACCGTCCAGGCTTTTAAAATTCTTGGACATTGCATCTATTGAACTTCAAAAATCAAAATTAGATAATCACGGACATTGATAGATCTAAGTTGATGAATAATTTTCGTTAGCAAGTGATTAGAACAGCAGTTTGCCATTAGTATGCTTACTGCTGCATCTTAGCTGACTTTTTCTTTATATTGAGATCTGGCATTAAAATGCTCATTAACTTTGCTAACTAAGTATTCCAGTACCCAACTCTTGCACATAGCACTTAGCCTGCTCATTGAATGATCAGAGAGGATGCCTACTAGTGCTTGTATTTTTTATATGGTTATTTTATGCTGTTCTTATAATAATAATCCACATTTGTAAAGTGCGAACCATCACCCGTAAGGGTCTCTAGGCGCTGTCAAGAAGATTAAGCAAGCTATTGCCCAGAGTCACATGGTGCTGGACTAATCTGCCGCCGGCCCTGGGGATCGAACCATGATCCCCAGATTCCAGAGTCAGTCACCCTGGCCGCAGCGCCACACCTCTCTCTCTTAAGGATCAGCTTAATCATGTGAATTTATTGTAAATATGTATTACTCATTGTAATTCATGAACTACTGTTCTTTTTTCACCTGCACATTTCACCTGCAATTTATGAATGCACTGTATCTTATATTTGGTTGCTAGTTCCTGATATAGTATATATGCCACTAAAGTTGAAATTTGCTTGTTATGAAGCGAGATTAATATAACGCTTTTACATTACATTTGACATTATGAGGCAACCACATGCTAAATAGAGCTGCTCGCAATTAAGGTGCATTTTCTAATTCTGTTTATCTTTTCTTTTTTAAATGGACTGCGAATTTAAGATTGTAATGCTTTTTACTAACCGACCAATAAAACCTGCTGCCTTTCTGTGCTGTTGAAAGATGTTAAATGCTTCCAGCCAGTGGGTCAAGCTGATAACAAATCAAGTGGGGCAATTGGAAGCTGTGTCTGGTTTATATAATTTAAATTATGAACAGTTTGCCAATAAAAACATATTTTCTACGCAAGCTGCCAGAACAACTAGCAACTCGCAACACAGTGACTGCTGAGCTAAAAAAAGACATTTCTGAAGGTCACATGGCGTTATTTGGGAGAACCTTACTCCACTACTGCTTAGAATGGTTACTAAACGACATGTTATACCATGATGGCTTGAACTAGCAAAGTAGGTGGAATGTGTATGTAGGAGGGAGGTGAATTTCGATTTCATGTGATGATAGATTATATCTTGCTACGACTTTTCTGAAATGTTGCACAATGTTTCGTGAAGATGCATTGCATTTTTTCAAATATTTCTTGCGCTCTAACATACTGTGTTAACAGAGGATCATTGGTAAATACAGAGGATACTCACACATCTTAGGCAGATAAACGACAGTAGTCACTTCAGGTAAGAAAGTTCAGCTCCTTATGCGCTCAATTCTGAGATATCTGTCAATATCTGATCCCAAGTTCAAATATCAGTTGTCAAATACAATACATTTCACTCCCAGTGCAACTATGGAGCTGCAGCCCCTTTAACATAGCAAGGTAATCTAATAACTATTAAGTAAGCCACGGATATACATTTCACAATAGCACAGATTCAAAAATCTAGATTCATGAGTAAGAGGGAAATGGATAGCAAAATAGTAGAAGGAGATACCGGATGAATGATTATCACTGTGGAGCTTGTGCAGTGCAGGGAAACTGTGTTCAAAAATGCACCTTGAAATAAAATAAGGAGCCATGTCAAATAAAGCGAGCAATGGACGTGATAACTTAGGACACAGCCTCTGCCACAGTTTTGGACTGATGGTGCTTTAAATAGTTGAAGAGCTGTAGCAGCTGTGATTTACCACCTTGGACAGTGATAAATGGTTGTTCGTAGCTGGAGTTTTAAAGAAAAGTGCAGATTTTTAGATTAATGGTAGAACCGTGTCTGGGCTTTTGTAAAAGAATTATAGGGCAAAACAGAATGGAATAACATAATACATTCAAATACCAGCACAGCAAAACCGTACTATAACAGAAGAAAACACTCACAACAGAAGTCAACATAACAACCATAGTACAAATCAGTAATGAAGTAATGTAATATTGCTGCAAAAAACACCACAGCCAAAGAATAACACAATACACCAGCCCCACAACAAAATGAAACACCAAAAATATGTAAACAAATTCTTGTCACAAATTGCCACCTCAAAAATCTCTTCCATAATATGTAGGTAAAGGTGTATGCACCAAGCTCTACAAAGAACATGAATGAAAACTAATCAACTTGTTTTGTGACCTGGCCCTTCAGGACTTGTGATCTGGACAGCAATACAGCGGAGCAGACAAAATGCCCTCCAACTATGGTGCAACAATTGCTCACAGTTTCAGCAGGAGTGGTAATAAGACAGCACTCCAACTCGTAACTTCAGCAGATGCTTCCACCATCTAAAAGCTCCGAAATTGAAGTTGCAAGACCTACTGACGCTAACGATGTAGTATAAGTTATTCCCCCAAATCAATTAACATTGTTTAGTTACAACAGTAATAGCTGCCAGCCATGTTAATGCTTACACAACGATCATCACAATGTTTATTGGCGTTTTCCCATTCACAGCTTTAATGGTATAATTGCGCTGGGATGATTAAAGAGGTGGTTAAAAAACTGCGAAAGAGGAGAGTATCAGATAATTAAAATCTAAGAAGTTGAGCAAAAGCACGTTTTATCTTTTGAGCTGCACGGATAAATGGGATGCGCAAATATTTTTTATTAAAACGAAATAAACTTGACTCTGTCATGGTCTTTGGTGAGTGGGGTTCCAGTGAAATGCCCCTTTGTGTTCTAGAGCTCATTCTAAGTCATAGACGAAGACAAATCTAGGCACCCTGAAGAAACATACAAGAGTATGTGCTGGGTGGTTTACTCTGCTCTGATTATTATCTTTTTAATGCTCATAAAAGATGTCAATCGGAGGCGATAATGAGTAATGCTTCTGTTACTTATAATGTGTTTTTTCTCCTCAAGTCAACACACTCTTGTAATGTTGCTAATGAATAGGGCTCATGGGTCGATAAAGAAATCACCCTCTGTTAAATAAGTAAACATCACAAAAAGCAATGTTGCTTTATCCACATTTTTTGGTAAGCTTTATTTAAAAAAAATCAGTTAAAATACACAGAAACCTTTTACATTAGTGATTGCAATATGAAAGTGTAGTCAAGACGTACCCAGCGCTACGGGCCCCCCATTCCTGGGTGGAGCTCCCACCCACAAAATGACCCCCTTATCAACATTCATCCCTTACTTCCTAACACAATGTCTTCATATTTCAGTTGCCATACTTTGATTCCTATATTATTAAGGCATCACCCAAGTACATGGTAGAAGAGGAGACATTTCCAGTCTTCTCAAAATCATATAGTGCTTTTTTGTGATGTTTAGTAGTGGTACTTTAATAGTGACTCACTTATGATTTGAGGTTGTCAATCTTGCTTTTACCTCCTCCCCATTCAAAGTAGATGGGTCAAATTAGGAGAGATATGAAGAAATCACCTTGCTTTAGACAGTGTGTGAATATCATTTTCATTGTCCCTGGAAAATATCAATACCAATGTTGCTTTTCCAAATCTGTTGAGCCAAATATCCTTCCTGGATTTAGTAATCCTTGAGCAAGCGACAGCTTCAATTTGTACAGGACATTTCTCTTGTAAAGTTACACATTTTTATGCGTGCATTTTGTTGTGGATCACAGATTGTTGTACACTGAAAGTATTACTACAATTTTATGTTTCTACAGTTATCCTGAGGGAGTATGGTCATGCAAAGGGGTGTCAGGCTCCTTTAAATGACGTCCTATTTTTTTTATTTCCTCTGCTAGATTGACTTAAGTAAGTTTCCTTTTCCATTGTGGTTCTCCACTTTCCTATTTGAGTGTATGTGTGTACAAGAAGGGCCACAGGCATAAGTCATTTTGAAGAAACTCTCAAGATACCGTAGGTAACCATCCCTCTCTATTGCTCGGTCATCCTACAAGAAGAGCCCTTTTCTGGACACGAAGAAGCTAAAACATATTCTATAAAGAACCATGCACAAAATGGCACCATCTTCAACGAAATACTCTTTACAACTAAAACGCTAAACTTCAGCGAACCTGCATACCTCTTTTATGTAGAAGGGGCTGTTACAAAAATGGTGCAGCACTGATGGAAGGAGCTTGGTTTTCAAGATCCAAGACATGAGTCATTTGAAAAAACTATTTTTGTAATCACCTCAATGGTGCCAGCTGCTATAAAGAGTTGTAAAGGAATGCTTAGCAAATAATGAAAATACTGAAACATATAAACAGAGTGCCTAAGTGTGAAGCCTTGAATAGATATTCCAGTTAGCCATGCTGTTTCGAGCTGTGACATCCTTTTTGCAAAATGCCTCTCATGCTAGTTTATTGTACACTTGTTTGCATATAAAGATTCACATTGTGTGGTTTGATTTATAAGAGATGACTCACACCTTTAGGGAATTTAACATTCATTGTGATAAATAATATTGCCAACTGTATGCTGCTTACTTCTCCGGATGAGTTACAAAGGTGCCTTGCAAACAGGTAGCTTGCTACTCTGTATGATACTTATAACATTAGAGACATCTGTCATGCAAGCTGAACTACAAAGAGTTAGGCAGTTTATCACAAAGTTGCCAGACAGGTTGTAAATAGTGTGTCATGCAATGTGTCATGTAATCTTTTATATAAGCAATCACAAAATTTCACACAATCAGCAGTACCATTTGCCATTTGGAGGTTATGTAATTTGTAATGTAGGCAATCATTCAGGTGATTGTGGTTGCAGTCGTGATCATGTTAGCGGTCGGGCAATCTTGTGCCAATACCCAATAGATCTAAAGGGGTCCTCCTTATCAACTGATATGTTCTTGCATGAGGGGTGCACAATAGATAAGCTATCCGTCTGGACATTTCATGAAATAACTTATTATACTCTGTATCCAGTTAAGTTAATAAGCTAAACCCAGAAACTTAATTGTTAGAGTTATTACTTCTCTAAATCTTTCTATGTTTTTGATGTTCTATTTTGCCAGCAAAACCCAAACAGGCTGCTGTGAACAGTTTGTTCAAAACCAGTTGCGTTTCCTGTAACTGTTTAGGGCCTGTGGAATTCTGAAGCCTAATACACATTTCTGGTGTCTTTGAACTCAAGATGCGTGGATGATGCATTTGTGTGCCCATCCACTACCATAGTCAAAAGTAACAAGGGAACCCTCAAGGTAAATAAGGACCTTGGGTATCAATCATAAGCAAGAACAGTGGTCCTTAACCCCTTAAGTGCTGCTGACGGCCAATGGTCGTCAGCAGCGCTACCTCCCCAGTGCTGCGCACGACCATTGAACGTCCATTCAGCACTAGTTCTAATGGACAGCGCAGCACTGGGGAGGAATGTGTAATAGCAGCTATGAGGTTAAATAATTAGATAACTAGCACCATAAATATAGACTGAAATCAGAGCTATATTGTACATGTCCAGCCGGACAGTAATTTTAATAATGCAAACAATTTGGACAACTGGAGTTGAGAACATCAATTTAGTGGGATACAGTCCTGTATCCTCTCTGGAACATTACAAATACAAAACATACACAAAAACATTTCAGGCAAGACAGGTAGAGCTTGTCAAATTGCAAATGCTACCAAGCTTAGTATAGACAGTAAGATGGCTTGTTTTACACAGTGGATTAATGCGCAAAACTGTCTAACATGGGTCAACGACGTTTCGATCCTTTCAGTACGATACTAGGATTATCTTCAGGACATTGATAGGTACATGCCTGATACGATTTAGAAATTGCCTGTGGAGGAGGAAGAGGGGTAGGTAAAAGAAGATAGAATTAGGAAACCTAATAGTGAAATCTAAAAACCAAATAGCAAGTACTGATGTTGCGAGTATTACGCGTCCAAACTATTGTGACAGTGAGAATCGGGGTTTAAGACCAATACATGCTGAACCCAAAGCTGGTTTGGGAATGTAGTCGGGTGGTAGCACGAAAAAGCAAATGAGGGCATACCAGTCTTGAAGACTGATTCATAATCGGTGGTAGACACAATGGGGAGGTTCATATCGGCACTCAGTGAGGCTAGCGGAGCAGTCTTAAACATGCACCGGCTTGTGAGGAGTACAGGGAAGACTACTGAATAAGCTCATACTTCAATACTGTCAATGCACGAAGGATAGGAATCCAAGCAGTTACAATTCAGCCAATCTAGAGGTGAGGGAGATTCTCTATTACATTCATAATTAGGGTCCACACAATGGACAACCAACGTCATGAAAGTGCACTAACGTTCCAAGTTATGAGGTAAAGAGATGTGGACAAACCTCAACAAGTGAGGTAACCAACCAATCAGCACTTGATGAAGCACATAGGTGCTTCAAACAGAAGCGTTCCAGCACTCAAGCAAACAGTACAGACCAATCAGCAAAACAAAGAAGCTAAACATTATCAAATAACCAAGTTTTAAGTTGACAGTAAAGGAGCTGCCTCCTTGGTGGGGCTTCAGAAATGTAGGGATCTGTAGGAATCGACTGTTGTTGGATCTGAGTACCCTCTCTTGGGAATAAGGAGAAAATATTTTTAACAAGTAGCATGGGGTCTCACTGAAGGCCAGTGTAGGAGTTTTTTTTTTGTTTAAAAATAGAAATTTATTGAAATGATATGCAATTGGAATACAAAAAACAAAAACTCATTAAATATGTCATTACAAACATGTAGGACAAGGTACTATCAGGAACAAATACATTATTTCTGTGTCAACATGCAAGCAGTCATTAATAAAATCTAAATATGAGAAATCGAATGAATTAAAAATGTTATTACCAGAGAAACAATTCATGGAAGTTTAGGCACGTCTTCAATTCTAGAGTCATCTAACTGTGAATTGAGAGCAGAAATATTTAAGAAAGTAGTTATGGGTAACCACAAGAGATCCCTTTTAATCGCAAGTACAACTGGATGGACAAAAATTCTCTATTTCTGTTTTAATTCTGTCTCCTGGAATCAGTGTAAGATGTTTTTATAACTGTGATGCGGAGGGGCTTGCATCCAATAAGTTATGAATAGGAGGAGGTGATTGAAAGGTTATACGATCCAGAGAAAGTTTGTTATAAGAAGTTTGAGTTGCTGAGACGAGCAAGCAGTATTTGTTTTCATACAAGTCTGGAAAGGTAAAAAGTGACTGTAATTCTCGAAATGGCAGGCATGTACCAGCTTGAAAAAAAGTTATGTATCCATTTACAATCTCTAGAATACCAATCTTCCAGAAAATTATTGTATTGTTTATTTTAATAGAAGTATTATACTAAATAGATGAATGTAAAAATTGATCTTTAGGAGATTTATAAGAAATAAAAATAAGAGATAACATTTTGCATGTGTTCCTGAAAATCGGAAGTGATAAAGACGAGGGTCGAGAAGTGAAAGACAAACACTCCATCAAGGAGAAAGGATGCCAAATTGATTTCTAATTATCTTCCCATAAAGGAGAGAGTGTAGGATCATTTTCTTGGAATGAAAATGATTTTTGTTTAAGACAAAAGGCTAAGTGATATTTATGAAAATCTGGAAAATTAACTATGCCCATATTCTTCGGCTTTTTAAGTTTAAGTGACATCCTAGGTTTTTTATTAATCCATAAAAAGTTAGATAAAACAGAATATATCTTTTTAAAATGAGATTGAGGAATATTAACTGGCATATTTGAAATATAGAATAGTATAATAGATACAAGCATCATTAGGTCGAGCCTAAGACAGCGCTTGCGCTGCCTGCAAGACCTCTTCTGTGGGTTTTTAGCAATTCCACCATTGCCATTCGTTCTTTGGTGTGCCATAAAGAAATGCTGCCTTTTCATTTGAGTATTCCTTGTATTTGTCCCGCCTTTTGGTGCCTGTTTGACCCCAGGCGATTTCACTCTTTGTTCTTTCAGGCCGGCCATGACAACCCCTTCTTGGTTCCTCCTGGTCAGCCATCGCTTCATATCTGTGCTTTTCACTTTTAATGTAGAAGCACAGCTTCCCTGTGTATCCTTTGTAGCTCTGGCCACATCCTGTTATAGTCCTTTGTTTGTTTTATTTGCTATTTTCAGCTCTGGCCGCGTCCTGCTGTAGTCCTTTGTTTGTTTTTTAAAACATCCTTCCAGTAAGCACTCTGAGGGATAATGTACAACTCGGTACTCAGGACAAAGCTGGAGCCACCCCATAGTACCAGTAAGTGATGCTCAAGGCGGTTAAATGCAACCTCGCCACATGCCACATGTCTCTCGCTGACCCTGTCTCATTCCCAGCTGCCCTCTCCATGGGGTACCTGTCAGGCTCGGGGGATGGCTGATTTGAGTCCTGCATTTGTGGTGGGAAGTGATTGGGGCATGTCAAAATTTTCACATTTACAAGTCGTGCTCTTTTAATACTCGCTGCTTTTAAGTGAGCTTGTGTTTGCGAGGGAAGCATTATGGTACCCTCTGGTAAGAAGGTTACTGTGCAAGGGGAAGAGATTAACTGCTATAAACTTAGGTGCAGTGGAGGGGCCGATCATCTTTATTGTACAAGTTTGCCTTTAGTGGTCTGGGGTGTACTGTGGAGACGGCTGCACCCGCAGCCGCTGGTCCAGAATGTACAGCTTCTCCCTGCCCTGGTTAATGAAGAGAAGCAAAAGCGTTTGTAAGGACATGGTGGTTTTGGTGCCTCTATCGGCATTGACAGACAAGCACACAGCAGTGACTTACAGATGAGGTTCTTGCACAAGGCAGGGCTTAGCACATGGTCTTCCTGGCTGGGCCTCTTGCTCTTTTGTGCCACATTAGTTACCAGGTTAACACAGACAGCGAAGACCAATCAGACCCCCACCCTGCTTCAAACCTGTGATGTGCAGCAGCACGTAAACATGAAAATGTCTGCAGTGATATATTCCACTGGCACATAGAGTGGTCATATGGGATGAGGGTTTGAATAGATAATGACTACAGCTCTCTAATCAAAGCTAAAACATTTTTTCTGTCTCACTAATCATGCCAACATAGTTTTCTGGACGAACAATACAACATTAGAATTACATATATTGTTATTAGGCAGGCTCAAGTTTCAGAAAAAGGTACACTGTCACAGCACAGCTACCATGTTTTCAATGGTTGTAATATGGTTAAATGTTTGTGTTTGTGGAGTGCCTAAGCGTGAAATTTATTGGGAGACGTTTCGAGTGACAGAAGTAGTTATTTTGTGCATTGCAGTAAATTAAGCACTAGCCCTCTTGCCCTCATTTCTGATAGGGAGATCCCAAAGCATGAATTTAAAATCTTTTTACTCAGACTCCTATGTTCTACCTTGTGGAGTTACGCATGGATCATCTCTGAGCCCTACTCTTTTGAATCTGTATGTGGAACCCCTAGCAACTGTGATCCATTCATTTGGACTGGTGTCATATGCAGATGATTCACAGATTATGTTCACTATACCTAAAGGGCCTTGTTCTTTGTCAGAAAAAATTCTTGGATGCATGACCAGAGGGGCAGAATGGATGTCTGCTAAATTTTCTAAACTTATTGGGGATAAACCCGAAGTGATGCTATTTGGATCAGGATCATCCAAGTGGAACAGTAGTTGCTGGCCTCAATCCTTGGGATGCTGTCCTGTTCCGTGCAAAAAGTCTAAGAACCTTGGAGTCATGCTGGATATTGAACTTAGTTTTAATATCCAAATGAATTGCACCATCTTGATATGCTCCTGGCTCATAAGGATGTTAAAAACAATCTTCCCTTTTATCCAACAACCGGCGTGGATACAGGTAGCACTGGCCTTGGTAATGTCCAGACTTGATAACTGTAATGCATTATACTTGGCCGCTAATAAGGGTATGCAGTACAAACTCCAGGTATTACAAAATGCATTGGCAAGACTCACTCTGGACATTCCCAGGAAACTATGTGCCAGGAAGGGACTGGAACTCCTGCACTTGCTTCCCATTGAACAACGCATTAGCTTTAAGTCACTTTGTATGGTTCATAAATCGTTGCACGCTCCCTACCCATCAAGGTTGAAGACTATGTTTAATTGGCATTCTTCCAGCAGATCTGTGCGTTCCTCACTCCAACGGCAACTGGTTGTGCCAAGAACCAAGAAGAAGAGGTGTTGGGATAAAGCATGGAATTATCTACCCTCTGCTATTAGATTTATCCCCCTCCTTCTCCACTTTGGAAAAACTCTTAAAACCTGGCTTTTCACGGTCTAGCATCCAGCTGGAGTTTCTGTCTTCCTCTATGTTCCACAATATGGATGATTGGTCTCTAGCACCTTGATGCCTTCGGGTGACTGCTGCGCTTTATAAATCTCAAATCATATCAAGTGTGCCTTTATGGGCCTTATAAAGCTAAAATTACCTCTATTAAATGGGGAAAACTAAATTCATGAACAAGTCAAAGTAGGTGGTGTGGCACTCTGTTTTTTGATTCTAGTTCAATTCAATCCTAGGGTGGCTTAGGTGCTGACCAGTTTTCTCCCTCTGACCGGTGGGGAGTTGTTGAATGTATCAGTTTATATGCTGTCAGGCTTGACAGAGTAACCAATCGCACTCCTTAGGGAGATTCAATCTCAAAACGTAACAGACTTTAAAGGACTCTTCAGCAAACCTTTGTTCGCCTATCAAAGATCTAAGAATATCAAGGACATGATTGAAAAGGAGGCACGCAACAAAAATGAAAAATACACAGGAACGATCCCATGTGCGAACTGCGGACACTGTAATAATATAATTCGTGGTAACAGTATCAACCATCCAACCACTGGAAAACTCATTAAACTTTTTACCAATGCCACATGCGACTCTAAAAATGTTGTTTACTTACTAAAATGTCCTTGCGGACTCCCCTATGTGGGTAAGACAGAGAGGAAAGTAAAAATTCGATTGACTGAACATAAGAGTACCATAAGAAACAGATCCACCAAGGCCCCTGTAGCCGCACACTACATCTCCAACAGCCATAATATCAGCCAGATCTGTTTCATGGTTTTGGAGTGTGTTCCTGTGAAGCAAGGCTGTGACAACAAAAAAAGACTGCTCCAACGAGAGATATTTTGGATTCATAAATTAAATTCCTGGAACCCCATGGGGTTAAATGAACGGCTCGAATACAGTTGCTTTTTGTAATATAATAATTTTGTGCAACACACTATTTTACCTATTGTATCATCTTAGACAGTAATATAATTTTTTGTAATTATGTTTATGCATCGATTATCATCATTGTGTTAGTGAACCAGATTCATGTAATTCACTTTTCATACAAAATACCATAGTATTAGTTGAACCCTCTCCTATTGGCTAATAGTTCATGTGATGTATACTCTGTCCTTCTTCTTTCCAGCCCTCTACACTTTATCCGATACATACTGCACCAACATGGCTGCCAAACTCACACATATATTCCACTATTACAGCGAGACCAGTGCGGGCAATTCCAGTACATTATATTCGGTTTAGCACATTAGACCCTATTAGGTTCCCCATCACATTGATAATCCAATTATATTTTCACGATAGAGAAGATTTGCCGCACACTTCCGGGTTACGAAGGAACTACTTAGACCAAGGTGAATCGCATGCGCACGCACACACTAACCCGATCTCGAACGGAATGTGAGGACGAGCTACGCGTTCTTCTGAACTACCCACCCGGTGAGTGAATTATAGCGTGTACTCCAGTATACGTACAAGACGTAGTGGTTTCACCTTTTAATATCCGTCACGAGTAATATTGCTGTCACAGTGATTACACGCACGAGACCAGAGAATGTTTAACACGGTATCGTTTCACTGCCCGTTTTTAATTGCATTCACTTGGTGTCATTATCCTTCACTTTCAGCTGAGATGTTTTACTGTACACGTATATATACCTTCACATTAACCATAGGAAAGCTCATCTTCTTTTACTTCACCTTGGCTGCACGCCACAAACTTCTTCTATGAACTCCTTTACCTTCCCATTTAAATGCATGCCAATAGATTGGTCGACTACATACACCTTTCGTAACGTTTTTCACTCATACAGACTGTGACCTGCTTCCATATCATTGATTATACCTTATTTGACTTTACCCCATAGACATGTATTTCCCCTGATGAAGTGCAGATAGCACGAAATGCATTGGGTATTTGGATGACCAAATGGATTATATAAATTTATTGGAATCTTGTGGAATTCTCATATGGCTGTGATGTAACAGCACACTTTGAGAACATCCTTGAACAGATGAATAAACTTGAATAACAAACCGTTTACTTTGGCATACTTTAAGAGTACCATATTTCTGAACTTAAGTTGAAACATTAGAGGGATTGAATCTCCCTAAGGAGTGCAATTGGTTACTCTGTCAAGCCTGACAGCATATAAACGAAAACTAAATTCAGACATGCAGAACCGCCTTTAGGGCAGTGCACCGCCATTGGGCGCTCATCCAAGGACTGTGTTTAACCACATGGCTGCTGGGCGTTCCCCCCCCCCCCCCCCCCGTGCTGGAAAATGCCATTTTAGTGGCACCATGACGAGCTCAGCTCGTCATCAGCACACGACACCCGTGGGTGATGATCAGCATCGAAAGGGTTAAAAATAACTTGAGCATTACTTAAAAGTATGTCCTCCAGAGTTTTTTTGTTTGTCCAGAAGTTTTCAGGCAACAATGAAAGTGTCAAGACAAGTTGGTGATTAATGTTCCTGTTGGAGAGAGCTGAGTTTTGTCTGGTGAAGTATTAACTCATAAAAGTAGCACAGAGGGTTAATGTGCCTGCTGCAAAGAACATGTACCATGCAGATGTGGAAACCTGATGCTCTCATAATTGTTCGCTGGAGGGGAAGCGGGCCAAAGGTTGACCATGTGTTTTAATGTGGTTTTCTGTCAGCCTGCCTGGCAACACTACGTAGTCACCAGTGAGACGAGTTACTTGTCACATCCTCTTTAGTATTGGGCCGGGTCCTACGTGGAACAGAGAGGCCTGGAGTAATGCTCTAAGTAGCATCATTAATTTGGAGTGGGGAGCCTAGGCAAGTCGGCAAAGGATGCCAAGGCAGCATCTGTTTCTGCTGGCCCACCCATCAATACAGAGATGTACCACTAGGCTGTGCAGCCCATGTCCAATGTTTTCCTGCCTTACAGCCAGTGTGCCCCAGCGCGGGCAACTTCCTCAACATGTGTCTAAGAACACTGCTCTGTGCACAGGAGAAAGCTGAGCAGGTGGTGCTTAAGCCTTATCTGTATCACAGTGCCACTAGTTCTGCAACGGAGAGCTGCTCCTCTATTCAGCAGCTGTGACTTGAGACAGACTCTGAATTCATGATTGCTCCTACACCAGCTGTTGTTGCTCAACTGGGTGTAAATTCTGATATTGATATGTTTCCCTTGTCTTCATAGGTTCATTTTGCTAGGAAAAGTGTCACTCATAGTTGTAGAAATGTCACTCATAATTGCACTGAAATTATGAAAATGCCATAAATAACAACCTGCAACCATGGCAGTTTTGATGGCGATCCCTTTCGATCTCTAGGGGTCGTCATAGGTAGGGTTTAGATGCGTACATTCATCTGTGCTCCTGCTAATCTTTGCTTTTTAACCAGGTGCAGAACTTCCTTTACCTCAGGGACGCTGGTGGTTCCAATTAAAGAGATATTGAAGTGAGAGACTCTTTGAGGGTTGCGGAGGTCAGAAGCAGTGGAATAAAAATGTATTGCATTTGTTAATTTTGGGTTTCCATACTGAAGAGCTGAACTTCACATATTTTGTCTGAAGCTGCAGGTTGCCTTTCGGCCCTGCAGGGGTTACTGGAACGAAGCATCATCATTCCTAATCTTTTTAATGTGTTACATTTCCTTATCTTAGTGAGAGAGATAAGCAACTAGTGCATTAGCAAGGTTACTGGAATTGCTTTTTAAAGTTGTGGTTGGTAATATTGAGTAGCGTGTGTGGCCCAATGACAAGTTCTTCATAGTTCAGCACTGCATTTTTATTTAGCCTGGCTATGGTCTGGTGGAGATTCAGTTTGCAAACCAGATATTGCAATATATTTCACCCACTCCACCTTTTTTTCTCTTCAAACAACAGCCTTGAACCCGCCTCTGCCTCTAGTTTATGTGAATTCCCCCTTCCTTTGCTTCTTAAATGTCCCATTTCATTTTCATCAACCATTTTAATGGCTTGTCCGGTCTCCAAGTATGATTTCTAATGTACGTCTTTCCAAAGTCTCAATATCCCTGCTTTCCACTAACTCTGCATTCTCCATCTCTGCGTTTCTACTCTCTATACCACATTTGCTCTCCACATCCTCAACTTTCCAGTGCCTAACTGAGAACTTTGTGTGTAATTTGAAGCTTGTACTGTAGCAAGCTTTGGGAGTGGCTCAAGCACATCAAGGTTAATTTGGACTGCTTGACCCACCTCCAGATGATTTTTGTAAAAAAACAAGACTAAATATTGAATCTCATTGCCATTTGTCCCAACTGTATCGGCTTCCACAACATGTTTAAATTCTGTGGCAAAGTGGAATCCATGAGTTAGCTCTATGCTTCAGGGCCTGACAATCCATGCAAGAGCAGTTTTCATCATCAGCTGAATATCTGTCATGTGGGAGATATTGGCGACATCATTAAATACTTCCCACCCAAAAGAAATGTCTTGTATGCCAACCACCCCCTTTCTTTGCCGGTGGCAAGCTCAACTAATATCTGCACAAGAAATTGAAATAATATCCGCATTTCTTCCAATATATGCTTTTATGGTTCCATTTGAAACCTCTGTGTTGCTTAAATTTCCAAGTGCTCTGCTGATAAATGCAGGGTGGTCTGTTGTGATATCTTGTTGATAGGTTAGAAGCAATGAGGTGGTGAAAGTTGGGAACAGTGAGGAGCATGTAAGTATTGATTTACCCTGTGATATTGAGTGTTCTTTGATCTTGGAAGATACTAGCCGGAACACTCCCTGCTGCCAACTGCTAAGACCACCGCCTCTACCAAAGCAACTCTATTATGACCAAACCCCCCTAATAGGTCCACAAGTCTCTGCTAGGGCACCTCTAACCATGCCTGCAGCGCCACCTTTCACCAAGTGATGGAATCACAACACAGTGCTATGCCAGTGCATATCTTTGCATTCGGTCCCTATGCAATTAGTACAAACACCTACAATCAGCAGCCTGTCACTCCACCGAGACTGTTCTCGTGATTGAGGGTCATGTGATGGCTTAGTTCAGTAGGTTGATGATTTTTTAGGTGCTGAGCTAATACAGTGAGCTTCATTTCCAGCGGCGCTTCATGACTCTGTAAGTAATGAGTATGCTGTACAAAGTTCTATAAACACACAACTGAGTTCTTTATTTATTATGGTGGTGAGGGCATTTCCTTACTAAGTGCATTAATGTTTGGCTGTTTACATCATGTATTCAATTATTTTTAAAGTTTTATTTGTAGGTGTTTGAGTGCCAGGGAAGGCAGCCCTCAACAGCAAACCACATAATTAAACTCAACTACATACAACTCCACAATACAAAATACCATTCCACATGATTACACCCCAAAACACACAATCTCACTCCACATAATTCCAGTACACACAATTACTATCCACATAATTCAACAGCATACCATGCCACATATACAGAAATACACTCCACACCACACAATTCCACCCCACAAAATTACACAACTAACTAATCCAATCCAATCCAACCTACAGAATTCCACAACACACCACATACATACACTCCATAACACATAAGTAAAAAGCATTGCCACTTACAATGCTAATAACTACAACTACAAAACCTATTGCAATAGTAAAAAAATGCCATTTATAATGCCATTAGCTCCAACTCCAACAAATGCAAGACTATTGCATTTAAAATGCTTGTTTTTATAGTGTCAAGACGGCCTAAGCAAGATAAAAATAAAGGCTTCAAATGAGATGTATGTTTGAGAAGGACTGTGTGTAGAATTCTAAAATTGCCAGTTATAGTGTATTTAATGGTATCAGAGAACCACAAACCTAGATATTTCATCTTCTCTGGATTCCAATGAAAGGAAGACAAACTGAAGTCAGAATGGAAACATAGCTTATCTAAAGGAGGATTTCACATGTCTCTGCATTTAAATTATATCCTGAAACAAACAAATAATTATCTACTTTTAATAAAAAATGCTGGTAAGGATGATTGTGAGTTAGAGATAAAGACAAAATATTGTCTGTTTAGACGGTAAGTTTGAGTTGAGTATCTCCATAAGTGAACCCCGTAATCTGTGGATTTAAAAAAGATTTTTATTTAAAAGGGCTCCTAAGCACGAATAAATAGTAATGGGACACTGGGCAGTCTTGTCGAACGCCTCTATGAGGAGGGAATAAAGGAGACATAAGACCATTAATTAAAATAGAGGATTTAGGTGAGGAATATAAGAAAGAAATAGAATTAATAAAGTTGGGACCAAAACAAAACTAGGACAGCGTAGAGAACATAAAAGACCAACTTACTCCATCAAACTCTTTTTCTGCGTCCAAAGAAATAGCTGCCAAAGAAAAATTATATGATTTTGATTTACTAAGGACATTTAAAAATAGTATAGTATTGTCTGAAAGAGGTCTACCTTTGAAGAAACAATATTGTTTTTTCCAATCAATTGGGGTAATAATTTATCCAAACAAAGGGCCAATACTTTTGCAAATATTTTATAATCTAGAATAATTAAAGAAATAGGATGATCATTTTTACACAGTCTGTCATCTTTGTTATCCTTGGGAATGAGACATATCAAAGCTTCTTGAAAAGAGCCACTGGATGTATGAGAGGAAATAAAATGAAGGGAAAGTTGATGTAACTTAGGTAACAGAAGCTTAGAAAAGTGTGAATAGATATCAATGATGAAACCATCAGGTCCGGGAGCTTTGTCACATTTAATGAAATTAATTGCATTAGAGATATTCTGGATAGAAATATCCTTTTCCAATATAGAAAAATCAATGCCAAGGTGTGAGGGAAGAGTTATGGATGATACATTTACGAAGGATATTATGGGAATTAGATTGAGATTCTGTGGTATATAGGGCTTGATAGAATTTTGGCAACTCCAAAAGTATATCTTCTTTTATTTATTTCAAACAGCAAAACAACATACAATGCCACCGAATACAATGTTCAGCAAGGTACCATCTGTGATAGAATTACTGCTGTGGCAGAAAATACAATTACATGACAACCACAAATAAAACACCCCGCCCTCCCTCCCCTCCTCCAGAAACAATAAAGCAATTCTGCGCTGAACTTTCTGTCCTAGCAAGAAGTGGATTAGAGAAGGAAGTTCTTTGATGTAGCATGAGCACTCAAGGCTATCTGTGCAGGCCTCAGGAGTCTCAAATATTTGGGATATGTGAGTTCTGTGAAGTCAGTTGTTAACAAAGTAAGCAGAGGTTCCCACAGCTCCAAATTGCACACCAGTTATAGAGGGTTTGTCTCGGACCCTTTGAGCCATAGGCTCCGTATAAAGGGCAAATAAAAGCATGGACCTAGGACACCCCTGTCGTGTGCCTTGTTGTATGGGAAACGGCTCGGAGACAGTCCCATTCACGCGCACGAAGGCGGTTGGGTTAGTATAACTACTAAATATCCAATCTATGAATCGTGAGGGTATGCCAAAATTAGATAGTGTTGCCTTAAGTTACGACCAGTGTACCCTGTTGAACGCTTTCTCAGTGTCGACAGAAAATATCATTCGCTCGGCAGGAAATCGGTTAGACCTGTCCACAAGGTGGAGGAGTTGTTTTGTATTGTCGGAGCACTGACTCCCGGGGACAAACCCGGATTGGTCCGGATCTATCAACCCGGGGAGATGGGGAGAGAGCCTCTGCGCCAGTATTCCCATAAAGATTTTCAAATCCACGTTTAGAAGGGAAATGGGTCAGAAAGATGCACACATGCATTTGCCTTTGCCCAATCTAGGCGTAACCGTGATCAGTGCTTCCAGCATTGAAGGCAGGAGAGAAGCAGAGGTCCAACCAAATTGTAGACCCTTATCCAGCAGTGGGGTCAGAATATTGCAAAAGGTTTTATAAAAAACAGAGGGAAATCCATCTGAGCCGGAAGATTTGTGGGGTTTCAATTTTGAGATGGCAGAGATAACCTCTTCTATCTTCCATCCTCAGCCTGACAGGGGACCAGTTTGGCCGTGGAGCTTTCCATCACCACTCAAACCGGTTTGACCACCCCAGAGGTACAGTCCTTAATGTCACATTCATCAGCCTCTGCCTGCCGGGTTCAAGATGGCAGAGGTGAGAGGGTCCGATCAGCAATGGAGCTCAGCAGTACCGGTGGGCTTGGCGTCCCAGGATGTCCTGTCAATGATGAGGGCCTGTGATGTGAAGACCACTCTCCGCTCCCGGCCAACACCAAAGCGTCAGCCTCTACAGCTCCCTCTGAGGCTTTAGTAGCATGCCTTAAAGTACGATGTGGTGGGGGAGGGGAAGCCGGTCTGTCTGAGGCTCTGCACCCATGTGGGATAAGTCTCCAGCCTCGTCCATATCCAGGAAGGGAGCGGGCATGCCTGCCACTTAGGCATGCCTGCTCCTCCAACTCACCGCAGGGCCTCAGCGTTGACCTGCCTGGCTGACCCTGCAGTCACCTCCTGGCAGGCCAGCATGCAAATGCAGCAGGATGCGCTGCCCTCATAGCGCCTAGGCCTGCGATCTGGGCCCGGAGTTGCGGTCTTTCCCTGTTGCACAGCAGGGATGCTCTGACTCGTCTCCCACCACAACCGGCCTCTCCTATCAACTCGAGGCCAGGGACTCGGCCTGGTGGCGCAGATTTGGTGCACGCTGCTCTGTGACTCTAGAGCTGCACGTCTGCCCTTCGTCTCCTAAGGGACTGCCCTCGGCACTGGGCAGCGGGAGGGTTCAGGTGTTTTCCGGCGCTATGCGCAGGCTGCTGGGCGAAGCTAAGGAGCCGGGAACCGGCAAAAGGCCAGAGCGGCGAGCAGGCACGTCCAACTCGTCCGCCATCTTGGCCACCCCTATATCTTAATTTTTATGTACATTTTGGTTAGTGGAGGTTAAAATAAAATCTATTTTTGTACGTTCTTTCTTAATTTTAAGATAATGAGCAAGACGTTTTCCTGCTTTATTTTGACTTCCATAATATTTCGCACTAGACTTAAGTACATAGGAATTAGCTCTTTCTGTAGAAAGTGTATTAAACTCAAATTTAGCAGCCACTAGGACCTTTAAGGTCTGATCAGAATGAGAAATATAAAAGGAGTGTTCCAATTGCTTAATACATGAGTTAAGTTCCTTATGCTTATTGGAGGCAGACTTCAGTTTCTGGGAAACAAAATGAATAATAAAATCTCTAGAAGCGGCTTTAAAAGTATCCCAAATATTTTGAGGAGATAGATCAGGGGGTTCATATTCTTTTAAAAATGTATTGGCAAGTTGCTCAAAGTTGCGTGCAAATTGTAAATCTAGTAGAAGAGAGTTCTTAAATCTCCATCGCTTAGGCCCCTGCGGGGGTGGTAGGAGATCTAAATCCAAGGTGACCAGTGCATGGTCGGAGATTAATATGGATACACTATCAGAATTAACAACATGTTGGGTAAGAGCATTATAAATAAATAAATAATCTAATCGTGTTTGTGAAAAGTGAACTGGAAAACATAAAGTGTACTCCTGGCAAGTTGGATTGCACAATCTCCATGCATCAATAAGGGATCGCTGAGAAATTGTCAACTTGAACTGAGTATGTATTTTTGAAGGCAAAAATCTAGCTTGGGAGTATCTATCGATAATGGGATCAAAAACCAGTCCCCACCAACAATCAAATCATCATCAGAATCAGACATCAACATAGACAACTCACCTGGCCAGAAAGTAGGTGCACAAAGATTAACAATATTGAGAGGAATTTTATCAATAAGTAAGGAAACTGAACCCATCTACCATCACAGTCAAAATCTTGAGATAACGATTGTATATTAAGGCACGTATGACATAAAATAGCAACCCTGTTAAGTTTCCCTGAGCCCAGAGAAGCAAAAACCTTACCAACCCATTGCCTTTTGAGTTTAGCAGTTTCTTTGTCTGTAATGTGAATTTCTTTCAAAAGAACAACATCACCTTTTAGATTGCCAATATGAGACAAAACCTGTTGACGCATTGTAGGGGAGTGTAAACCTTTAAGGTTGCATGACATACATCTTAAAATCATCTATATTACAATAATGAACTTAGAAAATATAAAAATAGGCCATAATAATTAGTATTCTATGCAAACCATGTAAAGTAAAAGCAAGAGATATTACATTGTAATCCTGAAAATGTAACAACTTATCAAAGTGAATTGCATATTAGGCAAAACAATTGTTCAGAGAAAAAGAAAGAAAGAAAGAAAGGGAGAATAAAAGACAGAGATGCTCTCTTTGTATTCATGTCACTGACCATGTCATGAATGATTTAATATGTGACATCATCATCAGTGGATTGCGGGCGCGAGAGTTATACTTAATACAACTAACTATAACGGAGGAATTTCAATAGTTTTGTATGAGTGAAATGTCCAGCTAACTATAACACCCCTAAAACTTATGTTTTTTCAGTGAATTTCTAAAGTTTTTTAAATGCTTATTCCTAACAATAACATGTCTGAAACCAATGTTTTTTTCTGTGAATTTCAAAGGTGTTTTAAATGCTAATTCCTAACTATAACATGTCTGAAACCTAAGGTTTTTTCAGTGAATTTCAAAGGTTTTGTAAATGACAGTTTTTAAATGTATTAATTGCTATATTTTTTTATACCATTTACTACATTTATTTTTAGATATTTTTATTTTTTAAATTACATTATAAATACATTATACATTACTTTACAAAATATACTTTCTCAGAATGAATTAATTTAGTTTAAATACTTTGCACATAGGCAATAGATTTTTAAGTACAATAGTTACATTGTTGCAATGGGCAACGCAATTTCAAGCACAATGCAACATTGAGCTGAATGGGAATTTCTAGTTAAATGCAATTAGTTACTTTATGGATTACTTTTCTAACCACATGAGTGGATCCTAGATTCAGTACTGGGACATCTCCTGTAAACAGTTGAGTAAAAGCGTTTTGGTTACAGAAGTGATTTTTAAGGAATTTTATTGTATTTTAAAAGTTGACACTTCGAAACTTTTTCACATAGAATCACCAATGTTGTCCTAGGGGAGGAAATTCACTTAGCAGGTAAGTAGTGTTATCGTTACTTTTTCTTACTCAGTGGTGGATCCTGGATCCAGCACTGGTGCATCTCCTGTAAACAGTGGAAAGAATGCGTTTAAGTCATACAGTCGATTTATAAGGAATATTTCTAGTTTGTGAAAATAGACACTTAGAAACTTTTCTGGTGAAAACCAGACAATGGATTCCTATGGAAGGAAATACAAGTTACTGGTCAGTGCTGTGCTAAAAGATGCAGCACTGGGTTCTCTCCTGATAACAGGTGAGGTAATTGGAATTAGTTGTTCGGAGGATTTTAGGTGAATATTTTAAAGTTCCAAAACTCCACACTTAGAAGAATTTCCAAGTGAAACCAGTCAATGTTAGCCTATGGAAGGAAATTCAAGTTACTGGTAAGTATGTTTAGAAATAATTTTCAGGATCAGTACTGGGCTCAAAGATGCAGCACTGATGTCTCTCCTGATAACAGGTGAGTAAATGGGGATTCGTAGTTTGGCTGATTTTACTTTGGTCCACTATATATAGAGCCACTTTCCTACACCATCCCCTCCCTTCACCACTGTCTAAACGCGCCCTGTGTCCATTTTAATTTGTGAGATTATGTCCCCTTGAAACCTGAGGGTCCCTGGGGTCTAAGTAGCCCACTAGGTACCTCCAGTAAGCGCCACAGAGATGCATTGCAGAGAGGTGTAAAAAGGGGCACGGCCTGGGCCACCTCTTGGTGATCTCGACTATTGGAGTACATTATCAGTTTTCCGAGTCGAGGCTCAGGAAATCAAGTTTGACTGATGAGTCTGCTAAAATAGAGGCAATCAAAGTCTCTGTATTTTGGATCAAGTGATCTACAGCGGCTTTGACAGCAGCTATTCCATTGATATGGTAGGATGCAGCACTTTCGTGTAAACATTAATAGGAGAGAAACTGGCAGCTGCCTGGTTTAAGCCCAGTATCTCGAGGGAATTCATTAGATGCAAAACATCATAATTTGCAGAAAGTACAGCAAATCGCTGATGGGTATAGCTTTAGCTGCTGGCAAGTTGGATTGCACAATCTCCATGCATCAATAAGGGATCGCTGAGAAATTGTCAACTTGAACTGAGTATGTATTTTTGAAGGCAAAAATCTAGCTTGGGAGTGTCTATCCATAATGGGATCAAAAACCAGTCCCCACCAACAATCGAATAATCATCAGAATCAGACATCAACATACACAAATCACAGAGGAGCTACGCGGGCATCCAAGATGGTCGCGTGAGCAGAGCGCTCCCGAGACCCGCGCCGCCCTCTTGCAATTATCCTTCTACTATCCTGGATATTTTTATGGGCTTTTGAAGTTCTACTCTTGCTGATCCTGTTACACCTTCTAGAACTGAGATCGGACTTCGGGAACCATTTCTACATCGTCTTCAACTTTCTGGCCTACCCCCGGACGGGACCGGGGTCTCTGCTGCTCTGGCTGGCCGAGACGCAATTCAACAACAGCGGTCAAAGGACATCCTTTCCACCTGTGTCATTGTCACTTTCAGTTTCGGTTTCTCTTCTACCTCCTAATTGACTGTTCTGAAAGTACTCCTGACTTCGGACCACGGGGGCCTGACCCGCTGTGCATTCCGGCCATATCCCTAGTCTTACAGGCTACTATTTTGGACGGAAACTCTGCTTTGGCGGCCTAAAGATATCTGCCATTTACACCAGGTCCAGAGGGGCCCTTCGGGGCGCGGCATTCCAATATGGCGACTAAACCTGAAACTGAGAAGCGCAAGACGAAGGTGCCGACCCGTGGGGGTTCCGTCCAAACTAATGTTATTGACCGATATACACAACCGAAGGGTTCCCCCAGTGGTGCTGGCCGTAGTCTTGAGGACCCAAGGACGGACCTTGCGGCGACATCGGAGGTCTCCCTCCAGGATCTAATGCGCTCCATCGCTGGGATCAAGACTGATATGGGGCTACAATATGAGGCCATTGTCTCAAAGATCGACACGGTGGCCGTTGATGTTACCCTCATTAGTGCGGACTTGGCTAAGGCCAATGAGAGGGTCAAAGCCCTGGACCTTAAGGCCTCCAGTCTTGTTCCTGATATGGCGGACGCACAGTCGGAGATTGGCAACCTGCGATCATCGCATGATCTGATGGCCAGACGTCTGGACGAGTACGATAACAGGGCCTGACGTAACAACATTCGCTTAGCCGGGGTACCTGAGAACAGTGGTGACACTACCTTTGACCTACTAGTGGAGGATTTAATCGTAACTCATCTCGCTCCCGCCGGACTTGATGAGTTCTTTGCGGTCGAGCGTGCGTATCGTTTCCCGGGTGGACAGACTGAACCGGGGGCTCCCCCGAGGCCTATTATTTCTAGGCTTTTCCACTTTCAGGATAGGGATGCTATCCTCTAGGCTTCTCGTAGGCATGGCCCACTGAAGTATGAGAACAGTTCAATTTCTATATATCCTGATTTCACTCCTCAAGTCCAGCGGCAGCGGATGGGATTCCAGGGAGTGAAACAGCGCTTGCGGGACTTGGGACTCAAGTATGCGATGCTGTTTCCGGCTCGACTTCGCATCGAGTATCAAGAGCGTACTTTCTTTTTTGATCGACCGGACAGTGCTGGTGACTGGCTGGACTTGCTGCCGAAGATGGATGTTGGGAGTGGAGGCCCTGGCGGCGCGGACGGAGGTGCATCGGCACAGGAATGACATTTTGGTTCTTGATGTCTGGTTTTGGTTCACGTTCTCAGGCTGAGTTTTGCTTTTATTCACTTATTATTGCTTAGGCCAGAGGGTGGTGCGGGGTGGGACGGTCTCTCTTTCCTCCTCCGGGGTTCTTTGTGTAGCGTTCTATGAAGGGGTGACAGGCACACTGCAGTTTGGGGTGGCATTTTAGTCGTACGCAGGGGTGCAGGGTGGGGGGTGTTGTAACGGGTTGTTGGTTGGGGGTGGAGGGGGGGTTTGTTATTGTGTTTGTGTTTGTTATTTTCACATGGTACAATATCTATTGCTGTTATCCTGTTGCTTTTGGGTTCCGAGGGGGGGGGGGTTATGGTGCTTCGCTGGGGGGGGGTGATTTGAAACTGTTGTCTTGGAACGTTAATGGTCTGGGTGACAAGATAAAACGTGGTGTTGTGCTCCAATTTATCAGACGTCACTCCCCTGATATAGTCCTGGTACAGGAGACCCATCTGATAGGAAATGCATGTAGGGCCCTTGATAGACGAGGCTATAGGTTGGTAGCACATGCTGGATTCACATCTGGCTCCAGAGGGGTTGGCATAATGGTCAAATCCTCTCTGCCCCTTGAAATAGATGAGGTTGCCCTTGATGATAGGGGCCGGTATGCTGCTGTCTCAGGGCGGTGGGAGGGGAAGGTGCTCACAGTTGTTACTGTCTATATTCCCCCGGGTCTTCAGGCTACCACCTACGCTGATCTCGGGCGAACTCTCCTAGGGCTTCCAGATGGTATCTTTGTACTGGGTGGGGATTTCAACTCGGTGGTCTCGGGTGAGTGTGACCGGCTACCCCCCAGGGTCCTGCCGGCGTCTCAGTTGTGGCTGCCTGAGTTGCTTGAGACTTTCGGATTGGTGGATGTTTGGCGGATGCTGTACCCTACGCAAATGCAATACACGTTCCACTCTGGAGCGCATGGCAGCCTCTCGAGGATCGTTTATTTTCTAAAGTTGTCTGCCCATACTCCCTTGGTACGTGGGGTTCACCAGCTTCCCAGGGGCTTTTCTGATCATTCACCCTTGTTGCTTGAGGTTTCGGTAGGTTTTTGTGGTGGGAGTAGGGTTCCCCCTATCCATCCTTGGCACTTAAGGAATCCTAAGCTGCACTCCGAGCTTCTCAAAGCTATTGATTGTTACTTCAATGAGAATGAGGGGTCTGTCTCTTCCCCTATTTCCTTGTGGGAGGCTTTTAAAACTGTAATAAGGGGCTCTGCACTGTCATTGATTGCTGCCGATAAGAAGGCCAAACGGGAGAACTTAGTATGCCTTGAGGCGGAAATTCCCTCGCTCGAGAGCGACTTGGGTGGTGACGATACTCCTGCAGTTCTACACTCCTTGGCGTTAAAACAGGCTGATTATAGGGCCCTGGTGACCGATGCTGCTAAAATTATGAACAGGAATCAGCTGGGCAGACTCTACGATGTGGGCGATAAGGCGAGTAAGCTACAGGCATGGTTGGATAAATCTGAGAGAATGAGTCGTGTGGTGCCAGTGATTAAACGATTGACTGGGGAGTGTGTGTCTGAACCAGGTGAGATTGTGGAGTGCTTTGTGGACCATTTTCAGACGGTCTATCGATCGGTGAGTGATAGAGACGAGCCTGACTCCCGCCTGCTTTTGCGTGATATTGCGCTGCCCTGTGTTTCGGACGAGGATAGATCCGCTTTGGATGTGCCTATAACGGTAGACAAGGTCGCTATTGCGATACGATCCCTTCGTTCGGGTAAATCTATGGGGCCGAATGGTTTGCCCATCGAGCTTTACAAGCTACGGCCAGATAAGATGGCGACCCATTTGCGCAATATGTTCACGGAAGCCTTTGAAGCTGGTCTGCTCCCCCTCGATCAGCGTTTGGCCACTATTGTTGTCATCTACAAGGATGGTAAACCTCGTGACCAATGCACCTCTTATCGCCCTATTTCTCTGCTTAATGCTGAGCCCAAGATCCCGGCTAAATTACTAGCGAATCGTTTACTAACGGTAATCTGCGACCTGATCCATCCGGACCAGTCCGGTTTTATTCCCCATCGGAATACGGCGCTTAATCTTCGTAGACTTCACGGGGTTCTCGCGAGAGCTAGGAAGCTGACCGAGCCCGCCATCTTAGCCTCTCTGGACGCCACCATGGCCTTCGACACCATTGAGTGGTCTTACCTTTGGGCGGCCCTTTCGAAGTTTGGTTTTGGTCCTAACTATATTGCCTGGGTGAAGCTCCTCTATGAACAACCATTGGCCCAGGTGGTGGTTAATGGCAGAGTGTCTGGATCATTCCCGCTTGGGCGTGACACCCGATAGGGCTGTCCGCTCTCCCCCCTTCTCTTTGCCTTGGCACTGGAACCGTTGGTGGAGTGGCTCCGGTGGGAGCCCTCGATCAGGGGCATCCGGTGGGCCCCTGATCTTGAAGATTGTGTCTCGTTATATGCATACGACATTCTCCTTTATTTTACTTTACCTCAGAAGTCACTCAACGTGCTTTTTGATGTCCTCACCTCCTTCGGGAAGAACTCGGGTCTCGTCATTAACTGGACTAAATCATGTATTTATGTTATAGCGGGGGAGCTTCCTCCACTACCCCGTAGATTCCCGATCCAGGTGGCTGAGACTGGGTTTAAGTACCTGGGAATTTATATCTCCTTGGACCCCTCTGTCCGTTATGACCGCAACTTACATGCCCCTCTTCGGCGACTTAAATTGGATGCCCAGCGGTGGCGTGGCTTGCCCCTGTCTCCACTGGGACGTGCGGCTCTTTTCAAGATGATGTCCCTCCCTAGATTTTTGTACGCTCTGCAGAATTTTTTCGATCCTGTACCCTCTAGTTATTTCCGTGAGGTCGAGGGCCTCCAGAGGCAATTGATCTGGGACGGCCGGGCACGTATCTCCCTGCCTAAACTCACTTTGCCGTGGTACGATGGTGGCATAGCCCTTCCAGACATCAGACGCTACTACTGGGCCTCCCAGTTGAGCGCGGCCAACCATGTAACGTACTCACCTGGTCCTGTCCCAGCTTTTGCGATGGACAAGTTCCTCTTGCCGGGCGGTAACTTCAACAGGGCTTTGTACTCGAAGGAGCCATTCCGACTTCTGACTGGACCTACGAAGTGTGCTGTGCGTGCGTGGAGAGATGCGAATGTTGCTACGGGCTGGGGTGATAGGATGACACGACTGACTCCATTGTATGACTCTGATAGGTTGGGTAGCCTGTGGCGAACAAAAGGGTTTGATAAGTGGGTTATAATTGGTATTAGCAAGGTGGAGGATCTTTGGTCTAAGGGCACAGTTAAGTCCTTCGATGCCCTTAAGGTGGAGTACCAGCTTGGTGATAATGAGTATTTCCGCTACCTCCAGGTGCGCCATGCTTTGATCTCCGTTTTCCCTCCGGGGACGGAGATCCCCCAGTCGTCACCACTCGAGGACCGGATTCTGGATGGCCACGTGCCTGACAGCACGATTTCCTTGATTTATAAAAAGCTTATAAACACCAGGGCTGACCTCCTCGTACGGCTTAGGGCCTCGTGGACCGCGGACGGCCTGGAATTAGACGACGAGGATTGGCAGATGGCTATCACCTCCCCTAAGAAGGTGGCCATTCCAGCCCGCCTTCGTTTTGTACAACTGAAGATCCTCCATCGAGTTTACATGACTGGTACGCGACTGGTGCGAATGGGTTACTCGATCGATGGGCTGTGCAAGCGTGGTTGTGGCATGAGTGGTACCTTTCTGCACATCATCTGGGAATGTCCTGTGGTATCCGCTTTTTGGTCCAGAGTGCATGATATTATGGGACGGGTCATCGGGGTAGCTCTTTTGCCTGAGGCTCGTCGTTGCCTGCTTAACGTCTGGGAGCCTACGGACTGTACAGTTGCTCAGACTTTCTGGGTCACTCTTGGTAACATGGTTGCCAAGAGGGACATAGCTCAACTCTGGGGTTCCCATAGGCTGCCGGGGATAACAGCTTGGAAGGAGAACATGGACTGGTGCATGTTTCGGGAGAAGACAGTCTATGAGGCTCGGGCCGTCCTAGGAAGTGGGGGAGGGTTTGGTCCCAGTGGAATGCGTATCGTGGAGATATCTGCACTCCTCCACTTGAGTATACTATTGATGTCCCTTCGTCCCCGTAGTTGACGTTCCAGATGATTGTCTATAGTGATATTCTGCGTAACTCTTTTCACCATTCCCCCGTCCCTAGACATATGTCGCAATATTCTTTAGAGTCTGATTCCCTCGCCCTCTCACCTTGAGCCCTTAGAATCGCTCCTACCATGTGATTGTGTGGTGTGTTTGTTATATGTTTTCATCAAAATCATAAAACAAAACCTGTTTTATCCTTTTGCTTTTTCTGTGTTTTGGTGCCGGTACACCACTAAACTGCTATTCATTGTCCTAGATGTACTGCCTCTATATCTGGCATTCAGATATTTATTGTCATAGCGGCCGGCCCGATTGGGTTGTAGGCAGACGCTGTGTACTGTGCACACCGAAAATAAAAGTAAAAAAAAAAAACATAGACAACTCACCTGGCCAGAAAGTAGGTGCATAGAGATTAACAATATTGAAAGGAATTTTATCAATAAGTAAGGAAACTGAACCCATCTACCATCACAGTCAAAATCTTGAGATAACGATTGTATATTAAGGCAAGTGTGACATAAAATAGCAACCCTGTTACGTTTCCCTGAGCCCAGAGAAGCAAAAACCTTACCAACCCATTGCCTTTTGAGTTTAGCAGTTTCTTTGTCTGTAATGTGAATTTCTTTCAAAAGAACAACATCACCTTTTAGATTGCCAATATGAGACAAAACCTGTTGACGCATTGTAGGGGAGCCTAAGCCTTTAAGGTTGCATGACATACATCATAAAATCATCTATATTACAATAATGAACTTAGAAAATATAAAATAGGCCATAATAATTAGTATTCTATGCAAACCATGTAAAGTAAAAACAAGACATATTACATTGTAATCCTGAAAATGTAACAACTTATCAAAGTGAATTGCATATTAGGCAAAACACTTGTTCAGAGAAAAAGAAAGAAAGAAAAGGAGAATAAAAGACAGAGATGCTCTCTTTGTATTCATGTCACTGACCATGTCATGAATGATTTAATATGTGACATCATCATCAGTGGATTGCGGGCGCGAGAGTTATACTTAATACAACTAACTATAACGGAGGAATTTCAATAGTTTTGTATGAGTGAAATGTCCAGCTAACTATAACACCCCTAAAACCTATGTTTTTTCTGTGAATTTCCAAGGTTTTTTAAATGCTAATTCCTAACAATAACAAGTCTGAAACCTATGTTTTTTTCTGTGAATTTCAAAGGTGTTTTAAATGCTAATTCCTAACAATAACATGTCTGAAACCAATGTTTTTTTCTGTGAATTTAGAAGGTGTTTTAAATGCTAATTCCTAACTATAACATGTCTGAAACCTAAGGTTTTTTCAGTGAATTTCAAAGGTTTTGTAAATGACAATTTTTAAATGTATTAATTGCTATATTTTTTTATACTATTTACTACATTTATTTTTAGATAATTTTATTTTTTAAATTACATTATAAATACATTATACATTACATTACAAAATATACTTTCTCAGAATGAATTAATTTAGTTTAAATACTTTGCACATAGGCAATAGATTTTTAAGTACAATAGTTACATTGTTGCAATGGGCAACGCAATTTCAAACACAATGCAGCATTGAGCTGAATGGGAATTTCTAGTTAAATGCAATTAGTTACTTTATGGATTACTTTTCTAACCAAATGAGTGGATCCTAGATTCAGTCCTGGGACATCTCCCGTAAACAGTTGAGTAAAAGGGTTTTGGTTACAGAAGTGATTTTTAAGGAATATTAATGTATTTTAAAAGTTGACACTTCAAAACTTTTTCACATAGAATCACCAATGTTGTCCTATGGGAGGAAATTCACTTATCAGGTAAGTAGTGTTATCGTTACTTTTTCTTACTCAGTGGTGGATCCTGGATCCAGCACTGGTGCATCTCCTGTAAACAGTGGAAAGAATGTGTTTAAGTCATACAGTCGATTTATAAGGAATATTTCTAGTTTGTGAAAATAGACACTTAGAAACTTTTCTGGTGAAAACCAGACAATGGATTCCTATGGAAGGAAATACAAGTTACTGGTAAGTACAGTTAGAATTACTTTTCAGGGTCAGTGCTGTGCTAAAAGATGCAGCACTGGGTTCTCTCCTGATAACAGGTGAGGTAATTGGAATTAGTTGTTCGGATGATTATAGGTGAATATTTTAAAGTTCCAAAACTCCACACTTCCAAGTGAAACCAGTCAATGTTAGCCTATGGAAGGAAATTCAAGTTACTGGTAAGTATGTTTAGAATTCATTTTCAGAATCAGTACTGGGCTCAAAGATGCAGCACTGATGTCTCTCCTGATAACTGGTGAGTAAATGGGGATTCGTAGTTTGGCTGATTTTACTTTGGTCCACTATATATAGAGCCACTATCCTACACCATCCCCTCCCTTCACCACTGTCTAATCGCACCCTGTGTCCATTTTAATTTGTGAGATTATGTCCCCTTGAATCCTGAGGGTCCCTGGGGTCTAAGTAGCACACTAGGTACCTCCAGTAAGCGCCACAGAGCTGCGTTGCAGAGAGGTGTAAAAAGGGGCACGGCCTGGGCCACCTCTCGGTGATCTCGACTATTGGAGTACATTATCAGTTTTCCGAGTCGAGGCTCAGGAAATCAAGTTTGACTGATGAGTCTGCTAAAATAGAAATATCAAAGTCTCTGTATTTTGGATCAAGTGATCTACAGCGGCTTTGACAGCAGCTATTCCATTGATATGGTAGGATGCAGCACTTTCATGTAAACATTAATAGGAGAGAAACTGGCAGCTGCCTGGTTCAAGCCCAGTATCTCGAGGGAATTCATTAGATGCAAAACATCATAATTTTCAGAAAATACAGCAAATCGCTGATGGGTAAAGCTTTAGCTGCTGCAGCAACAACCCTACTGGGGTCAAGTGATGACTTTGTCGCAGTATGAATTGATTTTGATACGTTGAGGATATTGTCTATGGCACTTGAGGAGACCTATGAATCAAGCTGAATTTGAGCATCTACTAAAGTAGCAGAATTGTATTCCTTTATATTTGGTTGTATATGAACTATGTCAACTTTGATGCCTTTTATGGTTCGTACACATGCAGCTATCATGATTGCTTAAAGTGTAAATAATAGCTTCGCAGATAAATGAAGAGTTCAAACCACAATGCTTGAAGTCTGCTATTAAAGGTACAATATCATGGCTTACTGAAAACAGAATTGTAATGGATTGGGGTGCAGTAGGTTGAGGTCTAGAAGATTGAAGCTTTGCTGAGGACTGCCTGTATGCAGCACCACAGGGGTAAATCTCACTCTTTAAATTATGGTCGATAGTGCTTGTGGTGCCCTTTAGCAGAGGAATGGTGAAGGCGGGTCCTTCTTCTGTAACATGGGTCTGACGCAACACCTATGAGGTTTATCGTGTAAGTACTTAAAATCATTACAAAAAAGCAAGAATTGTTTTTTTTTACTTTCAGCATAAAGGCCTTGTTAAATATACTTTACATGAGCGTAAACAAATAAGGATCTCATGTATTACAAGCAGTTAAAAAGTTTTTCAAAAATTAAAATGGAAGCGTCCTGAGGTTATACAGAGGTCAGAAGAGGTAAGAAGAGAGTGCATAGAGAGTAGTTGCTGGTGCATGCAGTTATAGTGCAAGGTGCAATTACCAGAGTGGTGATGCAGTACTGGGCAAATCTCAGTCATGGATTCCAGAGAATATAAGAGGAGGACAGGTTCTTGAGCTAAGTGTGTCCCATCTTGCAGATATATTGGTCTCAGTAGGGTTCGATGTGCATTTAGCAACGTAGTAATAAGTGCTTTAAGGACTCTCTTCTGTAAGTGCTTTCCAGAATCGATTCAATTTCCTGATTGGGAGAGATACTAGTGATGCTACTAAAATTAGACGTAGTGCATGTTTACCCACCACCTGATGAAGATGGAGTTTGGCTGTAGTATTCATTTGGGGACTGTTAAAGATTCTTGTGGAGCTGGGGCTGACAGGGCTTCGATGTCCAGTTCACAGGAGCTGGTGTACAGTTGTTTCCTTATTACAATTGTGATGAAGGGATAACGGATCACATTTGTGTTCCAATTTTTCACAGCTAGTTGCAGGCTTTCCTTTAATAGTTCTGAATTCCTAGACCAAGGATTGTTGGCACTTATGAATATTGTTTTTATCACTGACTTCATGGAGTTATCGGCTGTGGATAGTACCTGGAAATAGTACCTTGCCAGGACATCCAAATGTCCTAGGTTTTGTTGAGCTGCGCAAAAATTCCAGTCTAATTAAGGTGTTTCTTGCGGGAAACATCCTTTACCACACAACTTTTACCACGCAGTGCTTTTACAGCGCAGGTTTTACAACGAAAACCATTACAGCGCATTGCACTGGGGGGCGCTCTAGGATAAGTAATAGTTTCATTTACTATCCAACACCTTCCCTACTATCCACGGGGACTGGAGTTGGAATAGTAAATTAAACTATCCACTATCCAGCACCCCCCAAAGCAATGCGTTGTAATGGCTTGCGTTGTAAAACTTGCGTTGTAACAGCATGCGTGGTAAAAGCATGCATTGTAACAACATACATCTGTTTCTCGCTTGCTTGGCAGATGGAATTGTTTCTTGCAGACAGAGCACTGGATCTTTTCTAAGGCGGTAGCCTATTTGCCTGGGAATTCTTGCTGGGTGTAATTAAGAGCAGGGAGCAGCTTGATGGAGACTATCCTCCATATGGCGGTGGATGTTGGACTGTCATGGGTGACGTTTAGTTTACATAGTGAACTTGTGACCATTCTTGCCTTATTTTACATTTTGTTAAGGTGCAGGATCTAGGTCCCGGTTTTGCTTAGCCAAGCTGCAAGATAAATATGTTCCCGGAGTGTTCGCTGGGTAAACCCGGCCCTGGCTTTCATCTGTTTTGTGAAACAGGTACATTTACGGATTCCCCAAAACCTTAATTATCTGTGTCAATCAGTGAAATTATATCATGTTCCGTGCAGGGTTTGATGATGTTTGGCACTTGGGTGTGCAATCTCATTGATGGTTGAGATTGTGACTTGGTGATAGGAGTAGGTGCGGGGTGCACTAACACAGGCCTGCCACTACAATTGTGCGATCTGACACATAGAATCTTTTCTGAATTGCAGGTCAGGAGAGCCCAAGGGGCATATGTACATTTGTGGTCTAAAACATCCCTTACGGGGTGTCCAACCCAAGACCAGGACGGGGTCCCACAGTCTCTCAATTCAGGTAATGAGGTTGACTTTACTCCTTCCGGGATTCTTGGCTTAACACCTACACACATGCTAAGTACACTTAGGTACATCTAGTTAGGGAGGCATCGCAGGAGTACGCATCTTTTTATCATGTATTTTCTATACTTGTATGTATTCATGATTACTGCAAGATGGTAAAGCTTTACCATCCATTTACTTTCGTAGTACTGCTAATCATTTATATCTTTTACTTTCTAACGGTTGTTGCAGCTCATCTATTTTACACCAGAATAACAACTGGTCAATAAATACTTATTGAAAACGCCCAGTCCGTTTATTCTGCGTATCTCTCTAAGACAATCTAAGTAAGCATGAGTGGATGAGCGAAAAGTAGTATATTGTTTCCACGGTCCTGAGGGATCAGGGTTTTCATGTTCGATGGTTGTCAAGAACTATTCGCTCCTTGGTAAGAGGAGATTCTAGTGACATTGCGAGCTAGCTGGTACAAAAGGCCAACATTCCCAGTGGGAGTGTTCAGAAACACACTGACACCAATCCTACAATGTATGCCGTCTGAATGCTCAGATCCTATATAGGTTTTATAGGAACTACACAACATAGCACTCAAAGTGGTTGGGTTCTTATTTAACAGTAGAATCTGAGTAGTTCAGTCATGCTAGTCTCAGAGACCCCTACTCATAAATGCCCAGAGACGTCTGGAGTGGGAGGGGACAAATACCGTCACAGCTGAGTAGGTAAAAATCCTATTTATTGCCTGTTGGTTTATCAAGCTTGAAGGACACATTGTTCCAAAACTGTGCAAAATACCTTATCTTAATGCCCTTGAAAAGCTCTTCTTTACTAAAACAATGACTGAGTCAGAAAATAACGTTGTACAAGAACTAAATCTCTCAGCAGAGGAAGAAGATGCAGATTAAATTCAGATTGCAGAAAATGTTAGGAATGCTGTTCCCTAAAATTTGGCGTACACGCTTAAACATCATGGGGTGGAACGTTAGCTTTCGTGATTGAGGCACACAAAACATATAGAACAGAGGTATTCTATTCATGGGTTACATTACCAGTTGAAAATGCAAAAAAAAGACATTTCACTACTGCACGGTAGGTGAAATGCCAACCAAATATTGTCCATATGAAGACATTGAAGTTCCACTCACTTACTAGGATCCTTTATACTGGTTATACTGGTTTAAAGGCGCCCTCTCCATACAAGAATTAGAGTATGACTCCAACTGCTTGGAAGAGAAGGAGCTGCGTGGTCAATATTAGCGGTCTACACACCACATCCTGACATTGAAACAATGCCAGGAGAAGATTTACTTGTACTTCACAAAGAATAATAAAAAATTACAGAAACATGACACAGTTTGTCATTAGGACACTCACAGTCCAGCCAGCAACAGCTACAATAAACACAACGTCAGTTTTAAATACAGCAACTAAAATTACACCACAAACTTTACAAGGCTAAAATGCCTGCAAAACGTGAACAAATGCCATTCTGGGTGGCTCAGAAAATAACACAACTAGAAACAGTATTCCCGAATACTAGCTCCTATGAAAAAAACAGAATACTGACCATCTGCTTGCCCATGGGGATAATACCACAGATAGAGAATCGTACCTCTTCGCGTACAGTTTTTTCTACCATATAAACCAGAACACCTGGTATAACCCGTCATTAGCAGTAATACCAGATGTATTAAGACAAACACAAAATCAGTACGGAGCAGAACCTGCCCTAAACTTATGGATTAAATTACTTGTTAATTTTGCCCAGGTTTCAGCTATAATACTTGCAAATATTAAAGGGGAAGCAGCATCAGTGGCAATCCGTCAATGCCTAAGAGAGTTCAATCCTGAACAACAGGAACATAAATTACCTAAAATAATTGAAACTGCATACTCAGAGTAAGGCAGAGACAGTTTGGGTGGAAGAGCATTAAAACCACAACTAATGACTAGTCCAGACAATGACACTTTTAAATAGACACCTGCTTCTTCTTAAAAGAAGTGGCATAATAACAAAAAACAGAAAAAAGAAACCAGATCTCAATCTGGAGATTGTTCTCCTCCACAGAAGCCCTCCGAAAGGAGGTACAACTTTAGGAATAGGGACAATATTAGGAAACCTGATAGGTATCAGGATACTGATACACGTTCCTCTTGTTCCTGTCAGGGTTCAATGAAAAACTCAGAGAAAGACAGTCAGACAGACAAGCAGAGCATACTAAGTCCTGAGACAAGCAACACGCTCTAGACTATACTTCCAAAAAAGAAGTTAACGCCAAAACAAAACCTCAATTCAAAAAGAAGAAGGTTGCAGGTCTAAGGTTTCCGACATGCCCAGAATTCTGAGGACTGAACTACTGAACGGGGAATGGGCTCTGACAATGCTAGACAGTATGGCAGAAGGAACAATATCTCACCAGAACCTGATAGAATTTCTGATGACAGCGGACTTGAATGATTATATCATGGTGGAAACACTTGATAGTATGGTAAGCGTCCCACATACGTTATATGAAATAACACTCCAGATGGAGGGGGACAAGCCCATTGAAAGTTAGAGGTTTCTTTAGGGAGAATCTGACGTTTGGCTGAACAAGATTTGCTGCCAGCATTTGTCATGGATTGCCTTAGGGGAGAAACAGTTATTTAACCAGCCTTTTCCGACACTGTTCCCAAATACCTAAAATACACATATGCAAAGGAGTGGGCGGTTGCCCTAGCCCCAGCATTATATAGAAACCATGTTGGATGGGATGAGGTGTCAACCCACCACATAATTCCAATAAAAAATACTCCGACTCCACAGAGGCAGTATCCATTAAAGGAAGAAGCTAAAATGCAGAGCAGGGAGATATTAGATCAAGTAGAACACCAAGGGGTGATTGAAACTTGCATCTCTCATATGAATAATCTTTTGTTTCCCGTAATGAAACCTGACCACTCATATTGTCTAGTATTAGTTTACAGACATCTAAACACTTGCACACAGACATTTGCAGTACAAAATGTACACAGTGTCGACCTAATGAATAACATTGTGTGTAAAAAATACAAAACAACACTTTATATCTCATATGGATTTTTTTGCCAGAATATAGCACCTGAAAGCAGGTATTTAACTGCATTATCTGAATTAGGCTCTCAATGAGAATTTTGCTGACGACCCCAGGGGTATAAGAACAGCCCGTCGTTGTTTTTAGCCAGAGTAACTGAATTACTTCAAAATCTGGATGAAGAGGCATTGTCAAATTTGGATGATATTTATCTATTGGATGATGACCTGGAGGAACACGACCAGAGTGAATACCATAATATTCTAATTCGACTCTGAAAGCTATAAATTTAATTTTAAGAAATCAACGATAGCCCACCACAATGTCCTATTTCTAAGATATGAGTTCTCAAGTGAAGGAAAAAGCTTAGCAGCCAACTGTTTAGTAAAATGCGTGCTATTACAACCACTCAAATCATTAAAGAACTTACAATCAATACTGGGATTCCTGAACTTTTGGCTGAACATATATTTTGGATTACGCAGAAAGAGTTAGACCTTTCTATGGTTTGATCAGATCTGACTTTTCAGTTAAACAATGGACTCATGACCATACAGATATACTTTGTTCGCTACAAACTTATATGAAAGCTACAAAACACTTACAGGCACGGATAAATGTTCGCAACCTGGTGATCCATATAAGTGTGGGGCAATCAGGATACACAAACCTAACATATAATGAAGCTGAAACAGTACCAATAACATGCAAATCACATTTTTTCACAAATGCTGTGACGCATTTTACATCAACAGAAAAAATTCTGATTGCTGTACAGACTGCTGTAGTGAGAGAAAGAGAACTGGCTCAGGAGAAACAAATAATTATCGTAACAACAGTACCGGTCTTAAAGGCAGCTACAAAGGCCAGCGTTCCAAACACTAAAGCCTTACATCTGAGATGGATACAAAGGGCTAATTCTCTTACTGCAACTGATGTACAATACAGGTATGACCCAAGCTTAAAAACACAAGCATTCCTGCAAGGCGAACAAGAATATCCTTTCCCTAATGAAATAATGCCTCTAGATCAGTATGAATATATAATTTACACTGACAGAGCTGCTTAGCCTGCCATTGGAAGTAAGCAGCAATACAGTGCTGCATGTGCAATCATTAACGGGCACATGCAGGATGGAAAATTTAATCCGAGTTGTACTAAAACTCAGTCTCTTGGAGACTGCACGGAGCCTTATTACTGGCACTGGTAATTCACCACACTAATTGTGTGTGATTCCTTTTACTGTATACAGTCATACAATGAATACCTACACCACTGGGGACAAAATGGGTTCAAAGATGCAACCTGGCAGTTGAAGGAACAAGAACTGTACTTCTGTCGCCTTTTGGTGGTAAAAGGAGTAAATATGTGTCTCAATTGACCTAATCAAACCACACTATGTGGCTATACTGAGAGGTAGGCTGCTTGGACTCAGGAGTAACAAACGTCCTCCTCTCACTACTATACAAGAAGTTCAAACAGAATGACTCATCACGTTTGAGGAGTCACCTGCACGGAATTATGAACCATAAAACAATGCCATGGAACTCATTCCTCTTGAAATTGAAGTTCAAATTCAAAACCAAAATGAAAGACAACTTTCAATTTGGCCAAGCACAGATATCTACATTAACATGCATCAACAAGAGCAAGCTGCAGTTTTCACAAGACCTGCGAAAATACAAAAAATTGATCGAACTGCCTCTGGCTATTTCATTTACTTTGATATCTTTTCTTTGGATTCAAGTGAACCTGAAACTATGCCAGCCCAAAAAAATCGTCAGCAGCAAATTAAAGATTTTCTGAACTTTCTTAAAAAGACTTACCTGGAATCACCTTGGGTAGAACTCTGGGTAATTACCGGGATACTTTTCTGGATAGGCTTAATAACTGTCTTTAATATGCTTATAAATGGAACTTATCTTCGACAAAACTCTGCAGCACAAAAAGTGAATCTGATTCTGAAACTGCATCTATCATCACATAGTGAAAGAAGGGCCAGATTCACAGAACTAACTTAAGAAAAAATCCTAAACTTACTACCATTTTGGTATTCACAGAATGCACTCACTCATTTTGGTTTTCACAGAAGGCACTTACTCATTTCGGTATTCACAGAAGTTAGGAGTCCTAACTTTAGGACTCCTAAATGCCTTCTGTGAATACCAAAAGTCCTACAGTTAGGATTTTTCTAAGTTTATGATTAGTAAAGTTAGGACTCCTAACTTTAGGACTCCTAAACTGAGCAAAATCCTAACTTTTTACTTTTGGTATCCACAGAAGGCATTTAGGAGTCCTAAAGTTAGGAGTCCTAACTTTACTACTCCCAAACTGAGAAAAATCCTAACTTTAAGACTTTCGATATTCACAGAAGGCATTTAGGAGTCCTAATGTTAAGACTCCTAACTTCTGTGAATACCGAAATGAGTAAGTGCCTCCTGTGAATACCAAAATGAGTAAGTGCCTTCTGTGAATACCAAAATGGTAGTAAGTTTAGGATTTTGTCTTAAGTTAGTTCTGTGAATCAGGCCCAAAGAGACTTGTCATCAGTTAACATTATAGAATTTCCTATACCTGATGGTATAGTGTGGGACAAGGTTGATTACAATAAATTTGGTCCGAACAAACTTTGAAAAATTCCACACCTATTTAAAATATCATTGAGTGATAACATTATGTCCAGTACATTTTCCAATGATTGGGATTATGAAGCTGTAAATAATATGTTGTCTGATTTAAAAAATCTGCTGCCTTTTCTAATAGTGAAATGTTGGAAGACACATCTGATTTTGAAACAATGTATTGCTATCAACATTATAGTCATCATTTCTTGCATAAATCTGCTAATCCCAGAAATGTGTTAGCTACCACCAATGGGAACATTGCCCGTCACCACCAGATAGGAGTTCAAAGACATTTGCACAGTAATTACCATATTTTTCAGGGTTTAACACGTCACACCCAGCCTCATATTATTATAAGGTTGCACAAACACCAGAAAAATATGTTGACAACCACCAAACAGATCATTCCGATTCCTTTATTTTCCAGTTGTCTGAACAAGGTTTTGACTTATGGAAAGAGACTATAGACTTAAAATCGGTCTGGGGACTAGAGACTGGCTGGTCCAGGGAACAGATGAGTATTTGTAGCATGCCTCTTTCCTCCGGAAATCATGTTTTTGAATTACACCGTGCAACAAACGTCCTGTCTTAAAATAGCCAAGAACAAAGACTTGAATACACCTTAGATGCCCACACTATCACACTGAGGGTAACAAAACAGCACAAGAGAGGATTACATTAGATGAGATCAGGAAATACAATAGATGAGACCCCGGTTGGATGGGATGGTTAATTTGGCCCACAGACACCAATAGATGTCAGGAAAGTGTTTAATATCCACCGGTCAGATCCACGCTATGTAAAGAGAGAACATCCAGGGGTAGTGAAATCATACAGTGTTGGGAAGTTATGTCTCGAATGGTTAAAACCTCAACACTTACACAGGTAAATCAACACTTATTCTTACTTTCAGAGGAGGTGGCCTTACGGGATTTTTTATTAGGTCCTAGGAAACCACGTCATAAATGTTTCTATTATGCTGTCTACAATGAGATTTGGAAAATATCACAACAAGAGGCTGCAGAGAGATTACGAGAAATAGATCGTATAAACCTAGAGAATGCTCTGGCAGTGGTTGACAATGGGTTGCCTACACTAACGTCCAGGATATATGCACTGGGCAACATTGTATCTTCTGCTAATAATGTACTAGAACAGGATTTGTCAATATTACAACACAGGCAATCAATATTGCGTTCTAAAATGTTGTTGAGCTGGATGCTCAGGCTTGACAGAACAAATTGGGGATCGTATTCATAAAATTGTAAAACTGTTTCTTATTCAAAGTAACTCCCTGGGCACAAAATGTCTGCATTATATAGTTGTTGACGCAGTCTTCGAGCACATCGTTGGGGTCCAAGAAGATTTTACTTTTTTCAACATTTTAAAAGCCTTTTGGTTTCTGACTTAGCTATGTTTCAAACTCGTCAACTATTTAGTTTTAGCTATGTCCGCTGCTGACTCTTCATTGGCGCCAGGCACAGACTTTTTGTTCAGCAGAGACACCGAAGTCTCTGCAGCAGTATCCTCAGGTGGTGGTGGTGGTGGTGCACGATGCTCCTTATTATCATCAAGTTCGGCAACGGCGTCTGCAGTGTTTGCAGCTTCCTTCAGCATCGCTGTTATAGTTTCTCATAGAGGCCCCACTTCTACGCTACTGCAAGACATTCTCGAAGTTGTCTTAAAGCTGGAGTTTTCTTGGTCGGAGAATCAGGAATTTCTTAACTCTACAGTCTGCGGTCTGTTGCTTATATCCTTTGTGAACATACTTGGCACACCCACGGTAGGCTTGTGGACTCATTTTTCATCCTACACCCACTTCTTGGCAGCCCACCCCTCAGGCCTTATTATATTGTCGTTTTGTTTTTTTATTACAGTATTATTTTAAAAGCCTTGATTCAAAATGCTATATTATCATTTTATACACTAATGAGTTCTTTACAGTTTCATTTTATATACCTTGATTCAAAATCCTAGCTTTTCATTTTATACATCTTTGATTTCCATACAGCATCATTATATAAGTCTAGATACACAAATTATCATTATTCTATCAAAAACATCAAAAGACATTTATCTTATCAAAACATTACTAGGACCGATTAAAATGAAAGACACCAATCTTATAAAAGCAATATGAGGATTGATTAAAAACGGCTATGGACTGATTCCAATGTAGTCCACAAGACTAAAGGGATGTGGCCACATCTCACAACCAATTAATGAAAATCCATGGAAATCAGTAATATACAACTTATACTACTGCCACCATAGTTTGTGCCACCATCAGTTTCTACTTCAATTTATTTTGTCTCATCTCTATTTCATTATTACAGCATTGGGTATGTCTCAAAATCTCATCAACTGACTTATCCTGACAACAAATCAGATGCTGCTGAATCATCATGCAAATTTCAGGCCTCAATTCTGTCACAAACCTGGACACAAAATATCCCATGTCTTCAGGCTCAAAAATGTCCATATCACTATATTGTTTGAATACCTGCAACAATGTATTGCCTCTTTAGGTTCCTGGGTCCTTTGGTCAATCTTCACCCAATCAATATATTGAGGCAACACTTTAGACTTTAACCACGTCATCACCTGGTTGTACTTTCTCATAACATGGACGGACCATTAGTCAATGGGTCCCTTACCGGTTTTCTCTGTGGCTATTTCACCTCTTGTCCACATATCGCTTGGAAGAACAATATCAAATAAGGTATTCAAATCAGTCCACAGAACATTTGAAATTTTCACAAATCGCTCTACTTGTTTATACCATTCTACAGGTTCCTCTGTTAATCTGTGGAAATCATAAGTGAATGATGCAAAATAACTCCTACTCCAAGGTACATGAACACAACCTTGCTGGGCACCTCTCATAAAAGAAAACTTGTAGCTCCCTCCTTCCCAGGTGGAGGGGGTTTCCCCATCGATCTCTTAGGACCTTTCTTCTTCACCCATTTACCATCCCATTTGTCTGAAGCACTCCAAATCTGGCTGCTTTGAATCAATTCCAATAAATCAATCAATCAAACAATCTTTATTTCGGTTACAAAAACCATAAAGAAACAACAATACAGATCGTGACTATATCTTACTAGGCTAAAAATGGTGTTTCAGAAGACAAGTGTGCAAATAAAGAATAAAAAGTGATCAGATTGACAGAATAAAACAGCATGACATGAGTGATGCAATTCCCCATACTTAATTATTAGGGTCTCTCTGACAGGACTATGGGGCTAAAGTGCTAATGCATTATCGAAATGTGTGCAAATCTGTATCCGGGTTTATAACCCACACGTTGAACAGTAAGAAATAAATGTCACTTGTCCAAGGATAAAGCCCTTACGTTAGTCACAGTAAACAAGATAAAATACATAAAATACAACCATAAAAACAATTATTTAAAAATATAAAATAGCAGCATTGTAAGTTAATTCATTCTTATCTAGTCAATACAGTCCCCATTTTATCTATCAGGACCAGTCAACATTGTTAACTGTGCCCTCCTTCCAATCACCCAGAAATAGCCTAAAATGTTCGCAGTAGCACAGGCGAAAAGGGGTCAGGTATCTGACTTTAATATTCAATTCATGGATTTGCATTTGGATCCCTGGTATTCTCATACAATCTAGGGGCCAAATGTATGAACTGACAAATAGTGCCTCACAAATTGCATCGCATTTGCCACTCACAATTTGCGAGGCACTATTTGCCATGTACAACAGTGTGTTTAACACTGTTTGCGATTCCAAATGGGGTCGCAAATTGCGCGGCTCATGAATATTAATGAGCCTGTAACAATTTGCAACCCCATTAGGAATGGCTGGCCCTCCCAGGGATGGTGGCTTGCTGGGCTCAGCAGACCTCTATATATAGGATTGCCTCTCAATAAAGTATATTTTTTTTAAATGCAGCCCCTTTTCCTTGAAGGAAAACTGGATGCATGTAAAAAATAAAAATGAAACAATTTTGTTTTATTTTTTAAGCGCAGGTAGGGACCCCTTCCAATTTGTGGCTGGATCACCGCCCTCTTGAAGAGGAAAGTAATTTGCGAGTGTTTTGCGACCCCAATTCAGGTCACAAATCATTCATACATGGGGTTGCGGTCGCTATTAGGAAGCGAACGACCCTTCCTAATAGCGACTCGCAATTCCTAAATAGCGATTCTAAATAGATTGTGACTCACTATTTAAGAATTGTACATAGCCCATTCACATTTTGCATGCACAAATGGGTAGCAAACCATTTTGCGCATGCAAAATGGGGTTGTACATCTGGCCCTATGTCCTTAATGCTAAAACAGAGTTGGTGGCCTTTCTGGAAAGCCTTTGTCTAATCCAAATCTACTTCCTATTTCTGGGCTGTCTGGGATAATTTATCATTGACTTGTATCACTCGCCTGGTAATATCCTTGCTCATGAACAAAAGTTAATTTTATTGATAAGTATCTATTCATGGCAATTCAAGACTCCCACGTATCATTTCATCTAACTCCATTTTTAATTTGCCTACATCGACCATGTTTACCCCCAGAGATGACTGATTTGTTCCCTGACTCAGTTCTGTGATACCAGTCCATTTCAATGTAGCATTAAGAGCTTTCAACCTGACTATGTCGAATCTCAGGGACTTTAGATACTGCCTTCTCTCTGCATGTGCTACTGAGCTCATTGAGGTGTAACTCCCACATGAGCATAACCAAATCTGGCAATCCCTGAAATTACTTTAAAGGTCCGAATCTGGTCTGATTCATAGTTGGGTCTGCACTCACACCACAAGAAGAACTTGCATTAATTGAGATTAAATCAACAAATCCTCTGGTCTGTGAACTTTTTGGGCTCTTTTCTGAAGCCTTTTGCGAAGCAGAGACAACCAGTCTGTGTGTCTCATTTCCTGTACAACTAAGGTTGTGTATAGGAAGCACTGGTGCAATGGTGACCAGATCAGTTGTGAGCATCTAGGGCATTAAGAGCTGTCAAGCTGCCAGGTATACAATCCATGAACTTATTCCTCTCAAATTCTGATTCATATATTTCCAGGAGTGGCCCTCATTACATTTAGGCTAGGAGCCAATAATATATTTCCATTCACACTTGTACTCCCACCCTCTACAGTTTGAGTATCATTATATTGAGGCGGTCATTCTGAGAACAACATATCTAAAAGATTGTCACTAGTGTCACTATCATTGTCTTCATTTTTCTCTCCAAGTTCCTATGTCTTGTCCCTCTTCTTCCATCTCCTCTCCTTCTCTGACTCCACTTCACTCGTTAACGTTGAGTACAATTTTGCTCCTTCTATCATATATGTCCTCCACCTCCTCTGTTTTGCATCCAACATTGCATCTGCATAAGTACACACTGATTTCCTAGCTCTTCCATGATAATTGTCTTTCTCTCTGGCATGTGCCGCATGCTCCCAAGCATTTAGCGCTTCAAACTGTCTAGGTCAAGAAGGCAATTTCCTATCTCATATAGAATCTTCCTCAGATGTTCAATGAACATTTTTAAGCATTTCATTTTTTCAGCAAATCATTCAATAATTTCAATCTGAATACATGTCAAACCAGAAAATAGTTTTTACCCAATATTCTCACAACACTGTCCAATACCAGAACAGCACTTGTTGACGTGAGCCAACCAATAACAGTGCGATTTTACACGAACCAACTACTCCCAGGGTGGCACACTGTGACGTCAATTTCACTCCTCACAGCAGCTCACCCTCCTTTTCAATATTCATGAACGCACACTACACAGCTGTAAATACACACTACAAATGCAAAACAGCTTCAACAAATAACTTTGTCTGCTCCTCTCAAGAATTTACAATATTCAGTCATACAACAAATGACTTGGAATTACTCTTCCTGACCTACTGAGACATACACTCGAATAAAACATCAACCTGTGGGAATTCACTCTGATTAGTGCAGCTTTTCAATGTGTGAAGGGTCCAGCATGCTGCTCATCTCACCCTTATACAAAATCAATGCCCCTATCTCAACTCTGCTGTTGATGGCATCTTCCAACAAGCACCACAAAACTCAGAAGATAATTACAATATAGTGTCTTCTACACTGTTTAATATTATCCCAGGACCTTAGGTCATGTTGGGCCATATAACAACTTCAATTCACATTCCCACAGCAACTTCAAACTTCTCCGCAAAACACCACACAATCTCCAAAACAACACCACATTCTAAATGCAAGCCACTGCAGCACACAACCCTATTAATACTCACTCCTCCATTGTTACAACTCTATTCTGAACCACTGGAACTCCGCCAATTCTCCAAGTTGAGACATGCGCTCTAGGGACCGAAATCGGGTCTGGACCAATCTAGAATAGATTTTCTAAATCTCACTATTTCAGTAACATACCATTTTTGCTCTGCCACCATCGGAGAGGACACTGGGCCTCTGGTCAATAGACTTTCATAGTTGACTAAGAGGTAAAAGTAAGTTAACATCAAACCAAACTTTGAATGTACAGTGTAATCTTTCGACCGCACAATAAGTATCCAAACTAATGAGTAGTATTTAAAGGGCTTATTACAAGCTCAAAGCAGATTGATACAGATGAGTTTCAGAAACATATTGAAGAAATACAGATTCACTTAAACAAATCCGAATCGTTCGATTAATTTAAGTCTCAGTACTAAGAAGCATTCAAGAGATTCAGTAGCAGCGATCAAAAAGATAAGAAAGAGAATCTGATGATTAGATTGCAGGATTTGACCATTCTGTCTATACATGAGGGTATCTAAAGTCATCTAATTAATCCTATCCTAAATGGGAATCCTGGAAACCTTAATTAAATCAAGGGAGCATGAAAGGTGTCAGCATAGTGGAAACTTCAGTAAAAGTTCTCCAAATCAAGGAAAAGTGTATGACAAAGGTCACACAATTGCAAGAGTTCTGCTCCTACCAGAGTCTAATGGGTATCTGCTGCCTAACTAACTATGAAAACACCAATTAACACAAGAAATATAAGCTATTTGTCTCCAGTAAAATTCCAGCTTTTCACAATAGAAATTGGCTGCGTTTTTCATTTCTCCCACATTCCAGTTGGAACATCTCAGGGTGACCTTAAACGTCCTTTTCAGCCATGGGAGTCGGTCTTCTACTTCGTTAACGTGTCTTATTCTTGCCAAAATTTTCCTCCCATACCTCACTTTCTCTACAACACACAATATGTCTTTCACTAACTAACAAAGCCTTGAAACTGCACCTCTAGAGGACAGAACATGCAAAGCGAGCAAAACATTCCCACCGAAGTTTAAACATTGAAACCGAAAGCTTAAGGCCTTTTGTGAAGCTAACTTTAGTAAAACAAAATTTGCACCAGATATATATATATATATATATATATATATATATATATATATATATATATATATATATATATATACATATATATATCAGCACAAATCTTCAAACCTCCACTGCACAGCGGCGAGAGAAGAGACAGACCCCACGCTTTCCAGGCAAGATGTTTTATTCAGTTCTTGTGCCTTCCAAAATGCAACGTTTCGACTACTGACGTAGTCTTGTTCACACACGATATATATATATATATATATAGTTAGGATCTATTATCCATAGGAAATCTGCAACATTCTATTTAGAATAACTTCGGCGCCGGCTGACGAAGCTTCGCGAAATGTTCACAACTTTTGGCCAGCTCCGGTACGCTCCTATCCTGAAAGTTTCACTGTGATTAGGACCTTTAGGCGCAGCTACAGTCGTAGCTGCTGAACGGAATTACACCAAATTTGGCAAAGAGGTAGGGGCAGATTCAAGCCGATCGGCAGATCAAGCCGTAATGGCGAAACGCGTCGTTTTCCCACTTGCACAATACATTTTTCCTGCAAGAAGCTCTGAGGGTCCTGGTTTCTTCCTGTAACGGGAGGTGAAACCACAGAGACCAGCATGCTTCACTCTCCCATCCGAGCGCCGCGCCCACAAGGGGGCCAAACTGAGGCACTCGAGCAACCCACCAACGGGATTTGAAATAACAAAGAAGTGAACGTCTGGACCTCTGCACCCCTCAGCCCAACGATGCGACTGGCCTCCTTGAGAAAGGTCTGAGAAGCAGACCGAAATGCATTGGAGCAAAAACCGCCAGCAACCCTGCACTGAATAAAAGATATGCAGACCCACCTGATGTGTGCGACTCCATTCTTTCGTGAGAAAGTTTTCTTGTATATATATATATATAAATATATATATATATATATATATATATATATACATATATATATATATATATAAACAGTCATAAAATCAATCCGATTATATAGGGCAACGTAAATAAGAAAGAGTTGGTACTTCTGTAATGCAAATTCAAATACATTTTGCCTAACTTGAAGCATAGATGTTACTATATATGAAAACTAAAATGTCCTTGTTAACCTAAACATTGATGGGGACACATATATAAATCTCTAAAATCCTACAATGAAGCATTTTAGAAGTACAGTCAAATCCTCTGCTTTCTTCTTCTTTAAGGCACACTGAACATAATAAATGATAAATGCCATTAAGTATATCAAGTTTCTGTGACATGTAAGGGTGAAACTAAAATTACATTGCTCCACGTGAAGCGGTTGCTCCTGCCCACCTCCCGACCTACAAGCGCCTCTGTGGTATCGTTCGCGCTGCCTATCCACTGGCATTTTATTCACTTATTTTGCATTCTCAGTCCTTATTCAGCACCCAGCTCCCAGCGTAGCGCTCCACATTTGCGTAGTTATTTGGTGTCATTTGTTCCTACGTGCATTGCGCTGCTGACTGTCGATTACCATTTCAGGGCTTAACTATTGTAATTGATGACATGTGCGCATAGCGCTGCTGTTGGAATCCTCGCATTTGATTATTTGTATGTTGTTTGACCTCGCATAGCGTCCTGTTGTTGTTTTTGTGCCCACCATTTTGTTGTGCCTGCAGACCGTCCCTCCCCCTTCGCTAATGCCTCCCAGCTCCCCCTCCCACGCTCCGCCCCCTCCACTCTCCATTTATGACAGATGTCCAAACGCGCAGCTTCCACGCGCAGCGACCGCGCCCCATTCGCGCCGAAGGTGCGCCAAAGGTAAGCCCGTCTACGCCCATCCGCCCCAAGACCGCGCCCAGCGCCAGACCCCCTGGACCTCGTACCTCCCACCCCACCCGCATTACATACAACGCCACCACCCTCTTAGCCCTAAACCCCAGCGGTCTCCCCAACTGCGCCCAAGCCGCTCCTGGACACACCCATGGACCCTTCTCTTGCAACTCCTGCAAGTTCGACGGCACCAAGAACAACTCCTCATCCACGAACACACATCAGATATCTGACTCCAACCACCTACAATGCATCCTGCTCAACACCCGCTCGGTCCACAGACACGCCATCGACCTTTGGAATCTACTAGACACCATCTCTCCCGACGTCGCCTTCCTAACAGAAACATGGATGAACGCCTCCTCAGCCCCAGACATCACCATTGCCATCCCGGAAGGATACAAGATCATCCGTAAGGACCGTACCGACCAAACAGGAGGAGGCATCGCTATCGTACATAAGAATTCCATCCGCATCTCAACCAGCTCAGACGTCAACCTTACCAGCGCCGAACACCTTCACTTCCAGATCCACACCGATCCCAAGACCACACTCAGAGGCACCCTCCTCTACCGACCTCCAGGATCCCGCGCACAATTCAGCGACGACATCACTGACTTTATCACCCCTCACGCCCTCCCCTCTGAGGAATACATTCTACTGGGAGACCTCAACTTTCACCTGGAAAAGAGCGATGACAGCAATGCCACCACCCTTCTGGACAATCTCGCCAACCTCGGACTCAAACAACTTGTCACTACCCCCACCCACATCGCAGGTCACACACTCGACCCTATCTTCACCTCCAGCAAACATGTCTCCTTCAGTCACACCACAACTCTACATTGGACGGACCACAGCTGCGTCCACTTTATCTACAATAAGACCACAACTCACAACCATCCTCAACCTTCTCTGCGAAGAAACTGGAACAAAATCACCACTGACCAGATCTCCTCATCGCTTCTTCAAAAACCCCCTGTCCACTCCTCAAACCCCGACCAAGCAGCCATTAACCTCACCCAATTGCTATCCAACAGCGCCGACATCCTAGCACCATTGAAAAAACGTCAAATCAAACGAGGCAGCAAAAACGCCTCCTGGTTCAACGATGATCTTAAGAAATCAAAGAAACTCTGTCGCTCCCTCGAGAAGGCCTGGAAAAAAGACCCAAACACCAGCACCAGAGACGCCTTCAAAAACGCCACCCGCATACACCACCAACTAATCCGATCTGCCAAGAAAGCCGCATTCAAAGACCGACTAGAGAACAACGCCCACAACAGCAAGGAATTATTCAACATCGTCAAAGAATTCACCAACCCCTCAGCCAACTCCAACGACATCACCCCCTCTCAAGCCCTCTGCGACTCCCTAGCTTCGTTCTTCCACAACAAAATCGCAGACATCCACAACAGCTTCGACAACCAACCCGGAGACCAACCCACCCAACATTCTGCAGGACCTTCACCGCCCTTGAACATTCATAATGACTGGAACCCAATCTCCACCGATAACACCATCCGCCTGATGAATTCCATTCATTCAGGATCCCCCACAGACCCATGCCCTCACCACATCTTCAACAAAGCAGACTCCACCATAGCACCACACCTCCGAGACGTCATCAACTGCTCCCTCAACTCCGCCACCTTCCCGGAAAGCTGGAAACACGCCGAACTCAGCGCCCTTCTGAAAAAACCCACAGCTGACCCCACCGAACTCAAAAACTACCGCCCCATCTCGCTCCTTCCATTCCCGGCCAAAGTCATTGAGAAAGCTGTCAACAACCAACTCGCCGCCTTCCTCGAAACCAACAAATCCCTTGACCGCTCACAGTCCGGCTTCCGAGCCAAACACAGCACTGAGACCGCACTCATCGCAGCAACAGACGACATTCGAACTCTACTGCGCAATGGAGACACAGTCGCCCTCATCCTCCTCGACCTCTCCGCAGCCTTCGACACAGTCTGCCATAGCACCCTTCTACAGCGCCTCAAAAACATCGGAATCCAAGGAAAAGCACTGGAATGGATCACCTCGTTCCTCACCGGAAGAACCCAGAGAGTCCGCCTCCCACCATTCAAGTCAGAGGCCACTGAAGTCATCTGCGGCGTACCTCAAGGATCCTCACTCAGCCCCACCCTCTTCAACGTATACATGAGCCCCCTCGCGGCCATCGCACGCCAACACAACCTCAAAATCATCTCCTACGCTGACGACACTCAACTAATCCTCTCACTCACCAAAGACCCTAACACCGCCAAAACCAACCTACATGAAGGAATGAAAGAAGTTGCCGAGTGGATGAAGCACAGCCGTCTGAAACTGAACTCAGACAAAACAGAAGTCCTTATCTTAGGCACCCCTCCTCCGCCTGGGATGACTCCTGGTGGCCAGAGGCCCTTGGAAAAGCACCCATCCCGACGGACCACGCACGGAACCTGGGCGTCATCCTGGACTCCTCTCTCTCTATGAACAGACAGGTCAGCGCCGTCTCCTCATCCTGCTTCAACATTCTTCGCATGCTCAAAAAAACATTTCGCTGGATCCCCACCGAAACCAGAAAAACGGTCACCCATGCACTGGTTACAAGCCGCCTGGACTACGGAAACACCCTATACGCCGGTACCACCGCAAAACTCCAGAAAAAACTCCAACGCATCCAGAACGCATCAGCAAGACTCATACTAGACATTCCGCGTAAAGACCACGTCTTCAGTCACCTGAAAAACCTCCACTGGCTCCCCGTCAATAAGAGGATCACTTTCCGCCTCCTAACCCACGCACACAAGGCACTCTACGAACTTGGACCCGAATGCCTCAACACACGACTTTCCTTCTACACCCCCCCCTGCCAGCTACGATCCTCCAACCAAGCCCTCACTACCGTACCTCGCATCAACAAAACCACCATGGGAGGCAGATCCTTCTCCTACCTGGCAGCTAAGACCTGGAACTCACTTCCCACTCACCTTCGTCTCACTCAGAATCACCTAGCGTTCAGAAAACAACTTAAAACTTGGATATTCGACAGGTAATTCCCCACCCTTCCTCAAGCGCCTTGAGACCCTATGGGTATGTAGCGCGCTATATAAATATTCTGACTTGACTTGACTTGACTTGAGTCAGAAGCGGGTTGAATGTTTGTGTGAACTGCATGGTGACGTGTTGTGTGATCCCAGACTTAGGTGGAAGTTGGCAGTTAATATGTTGCAGTGGCTCCAGGTTCCAGATATACTTTCGTCGCTGGAATGCTATGGGTGTTGGGAATTTACTGAAGAGGCACTGGGTGCATGCTTACCTGAGGAGGGGAGTACATTCCGTTCTGCTGCATGAAACACACTAGAAAGGCCCAGAAGCTGAAAAGTTAATCACCTAAAGTGTAATATAGTACATATTTACCTTACTTTGGGGGCAAACTTATTGGGATCGGTTTGGGGGTACTTCAAATGATTTCTGATCAGGATCCCTGGTTGTTGAATTTTGAAATAATGCAGGACTCCTACCTGCTTTACAAGCTACTGAATGTATATGATAAATTTGCAAAGCGCAGCCTTTGAAAGGATACCAAGGAACTCCATTATAGATTACATACATAATAAATATGGGACCAGTGGGAGACAAGCATGTGATTTGGAAAATAATTAAGGCTGTTATGAGAAGGGTCTGCTTAAATACATTTTGCTAATTCCTTATTACTCTACATGGAGATTTGAGGGCTCTCAAATATAAAATAAGACGTACAAAGGTTAGCGAATGCAAAGCCTGCATTGGTGCTGAATTACAAGGGAAAAGTAAACACTAAACTCAAATTCTAGTCAGCCTTAAAAAGTTGAGTTATTAAGAGCACAAAAGACAGCATGCTGAGGCAGATAAAAGTGGCCTCTTAGTATTCATACCGGCTTAATAGGACATATGCCATTTATCAATAGCACCGCTGCAGCCATTGCGAGAGAACAAGGGTATCCTCTCAATCTGACATTAAAAGTGCTGGTGCAAAGTTTTAATATTTTTTTTTTTTAGTTTTATATAGCACAAACTAGACCCGAGACATAGGGTATCAGAGCTCTTCACACAAGCACCAGTTTTGTTACAGATGGACACATTCATTGTTTTTAGGCATGGGGAGATTTAGGATGTTGAGCGTCGTTGCCGAGTCTCGAACCCAGCATCGAGGTCGACCGCTGTAACCATGAGGCTACATCCTCTCTTTATTGCACTCATGGGAAAATGACCCAAACATTGCATGGCTGTGGGGATATGCACTCATTGTTTGCAGCCATGAAAGAAGCCGTTAAAGATACCCTTACAGACCCCACCCACCATTAGGTAAATAAAAGGTGCAATGAAACAGTTTTCCCAAATGGATTTTTTTACTACATTTTTGGATCTCTTGGCCCCAAGACTATTGGAAATCTATGTAGCTGCCAAAGAGAAATATGCATTGTCTTCACCATGAGGGAATATTATTGTAGTTCTACTTAAATTAAGGGCCAGATGTAAGAAGACAACGTGTCTGTGATTGCTTTTAAATAAAGCAATTTTTTTTGTAAGGCAGCCTGTGGGACCACTGCATGCTCTTACAAAATGCTTTTACAAACACTCACAAAGGGGAACTGGGCCCTTGGGGGCCCCTTCCTATTTGTGAATGGGTTACCACCTACTAGAAGTAGGTGGTTGAATGCAAACGTTTTGAGACCGCAAAACAATCATACATACTGATGCGATTCGGTATTAGGAAGGGATGCCCTAAGCACGGTCCTTCCTAATACCAAATCGCAAACCCAAATTGCGATTCGGTAACAGGTTACAGAAGCGCAATTTGGGTTTGATACATGTTAAAAGCCTTTTTTGCATTTGCAAAAAGGCCGATACTGTGAATCAGCCCATATGCAACCTCAAAAAGTATTAATTCACGTGGGCGTAATTGCTACCTCGCTCCAGTGTTCAATTTTGATAGCATGATTTATACAGGCTCATTTTATACTTGGAACATTAGACCGAATATTCATATATGATGCCTTCCTAGTGAAACATAGGCTGCAGCTCAAACTCCTGAAATTATTACTAGTGCTTAATAGCTGTTGGAACAGATGCCTCAGAAGAAGAAATACGAAAGTGTTTTATGCATCTGAACTATCAATATGGTGCCTTCCCCTTTTTCCATAGAAAGGTAACAGAAGTGAGAATAAATAGTCTGATTGGCAGTGAGTGTAGCATGTGTGGGTGATATGCGAGTAAACATCATGGACCGTCTACAAGCGTGTGACGTGCCAGAGGAGTAATTAATTATGCAGGCCTCACTGACAACAGCGATCTGCTTAACTTTGCGTTCTGAGCTATTGGAACCACCCACATATAAGGTCCTGCTAGCTTTATTTGCATTGGGAAGTGCAAGAAAAGTGGTAGATCACTTGTACAAAACGATCCCGGTTGACCTACATGTTTTGAACTCTAAATGGGAGGGCAAATTGAGGAAAGAACTAAAAGATCAGGAATGGGACAGCACTTTAGGTCCAAAGGCAAACCTTTCTAGCAATGCTAGGTTTTTAAGTTTAGAAAGCTTTATTGAGAGAATCATGCCATGTAAAACATCAGTACAGAATCATTAGCAATAGGAATAAAAACAAGATGAAATAAACAATTAGAAGGTAAAATCAAGAGTATTCCCAAAAGGGAAATACTAAAACATATTTAGAGAAAATGCATTTTAAAAGGTTTTGTAAAGAAGGGAAGAAGGGAGAAGAAAGAGAGAGGGGGGAGGGAAAAGAGAGAAAAAGAGATAGAAAATGCAAACATTATATAAACTGTATAACAACAATATATAAGCATAAATTAAGGTATACGTTTGGAAAGAAAATCAGTTAAAGGCAACCATAACAAATCCCTTTTTATCAAAAGGGGAGTAGTAGTAGCAAAGGCACGATCAAGTCTATGGTGATGACAAATCAAATTCCACCAAGCATTGTAGGAGATTTGTGAAGTATCCTTCCAGTTCGTAGTAATCACCTGCAAGGAAATGGCTATGAACTTATCTATAAAATTACGAACATTTCTTGAAACATTCCAAATGGGGGAAGAACCGCCAAGGAAAATATGAATATTATCAAAGGTGTATGTATAACCTAAAATATCATTTAATTTGGACCAAATTTGTTGCCAAAGGATTTTGACTAGCGGACAATGAAAAAACATGTGAAGAAGGTCGCTATTAGCATGAGAACAGGACCAACACTGACTGGAATCCAAGGATTTAAATGTAACCAAATCAGATGGAGTCAGGAATAGACGATTATAAAAAAAATCTCAAGTCTGTGTGGTACTGGCAGAGCGAGAGGCGGTATGGATTTTGGACCAAATAGAAGCAATGCTAGGTTTAAACTATTCCAATTCAGCTCTTTGCACAGCATGTACCTGGCACCCTGACTTATCCAAAAAATGTATATAGGTCTCTCAGATACCTGCACCTGGTGCGGTGAAGAGTAAGCATGCTTCTTCCACTTGGTGAGGGAGAGCTGAGCCCTGGGAACATTCTAGAGGGCCATTACAAACCGTCTAGCCTCCCTATTGGGCAGATGTATCCTGTTGACTCCCACAGTGGCTTTTGTTGGGCACAATGACGAGACTTAAAAATGATAGATCAATATGTAGGTTCAGGGACATGGCATTGCTTTCCTAGGGCATCTGTAGTTTCCACTCGGAAATTGCATTTCTCTTATTAGATATCAGTAGAAACGAAGATGCGACAGTGCTGTCTAGAGCCAGTAAAAGGGCACTAGCCTCAATGACATGGGGCACCATCCTATGAGACCCTGACAGCAGTTAAAATGATTTGCGGAACTGAGCATTTATGCCCCTTTAATTGCGGTGAAAGGCAGCTCAGAGGTGAGCTTTGCACGTGCAAACCCCAAGCATAGGAATGGGCAAGGGTATGTTACTTCACACAAAAAGGACTGATTTTGCAACCTTGCTATAAAGTACATCAGGGATCAACCCATTCATACACTGTTAATATCCCAACTGCTGTATAATAATGACATACTTCACATGGGGTTACTTTTGAGCAATTCACTTCAACAATCTGCACAGGAAGCGACTCCGCTGGAAATCATCATAATACATCTGCATAGTATGTGACATCTGTTCCTGCCTTCTACCTACCTTATCCCATAGCATGGGCAATGCCATCAAAAGGCAAATACAGACAAGAGAATAATTTGCTTCTGCCTTTTAAGGTCAGCAAGGGCCTTGGGCATGAACCCCTTTGCCACTGAAACTTACTGTTAGAAATGGGATCTCTGGATGGCTAAGGCTTGCGCCAAAGCCAGGCAGAGACCACCACTCTAGTCAGGGCAAGGGAGTTACACACCAAAGATAACCCCTGCTCACCCCCTTGGTAGCTTGGCACAAGCAGTCAGGCTTATCCCGGAGGCCATGTGTAAAGCATTTGCGCACGCACACAGCAACAACATCCCTGACACACAAGGTTATATACAAAAAATAGCCTTTGTATTCACATAACACATTAGCGTAGTAAACACATAATGTACATGGTGCCTGTAACATAAACTATGTTATGCACAGTATTACATTTAGGCGCAGAAAACATTCTGCGCCAAACTCACCAGCATAAACACATTATGCAATCATCTCACAAGTCTAAACGCATTAGACCCTAACCTGTGCCTTTGGGGCCTCCCTGGGGCTTCTTAAACAATATTGCCCCCATCGGTGCAGCTGCCCCCTGTTAGGTGGGCAGCTGGAAAAATCACCAAACTGTTAGGGGCACGGGCAGCAGCATGGGCCCCTCTGGGCCCTTTTAGCACCAAAGACAAAATATGCCCCCTTCGTTGGAGCAAACCCCTTAACAGGCAGGGGGCCACTCAGGAAACAGGCCGGGACACAGGAGCCACCACTGTGCCTCACAAGGCACCACAACACGGACGAAGCCCCTACTCACCGGGGCTCTCTGTAGCAGAACTACTCTTTGGAGGGACCGGCTTCAGCTCTTCCCCGCTTCTCTCTTGCTGGTGCCTGCGGAGCTCTCCCTCACTCATGGGAGCCCCCCGTATGCATGCACCAACCGCCGGGGACTCCTCTAACTTCACCTGGGCCCCCTCCGCTCCTGGGACCAAGAGCTTCTCTGGGTGCAGGCAGGGCTCTGAACGGTATACGGTAGCCCTGCTCACTGGCGTCATGTTCGTGGCTCTCCTTCTTCCGGTTCCGTCTGTCAGTCACCGCCCACAACCAGGTGGGCTGCGGACGGCGACGGAGATCTAATTTCTTGGTGGCAATGAGGGGTAGGCTCCCTATTCCTATAATCACATAAAGCGGGGTAGCCACCCACTAGGGCGAACAACGCGTGGTGGGCACCCGCACTCAATAGAATGAATCAGATGTGGCCATGGCACGGGGTGGGTACCCGCTATGACCAATATAGGCACCAGTATGCAGGGTGGGCACCTCTCGGAGTAATAGTGCATAGAGGCCAAAAATCACTACCACTATGCCAGAGCTTAAGGCAAAATGTTCAGGGGTGAACTTGCCAAAAGGGCCAAGTCCAACACTTACAAAATATGATAAAGTCATTTGTATCACTCAGCACCCATATTGCCAATAACCACAATCACACCCAGATGTAGATAACCCAGACACACATACAGCATTTGCACCACACATATAACCAAACTAATACACATCCCTGTAAATAATATACACCCTTAATTTACTGAACACACATTCTAACGCTCGCTCTGCATTACTCCAGGGACCAGCGATAGCAAAACTCTGCATCACAGAAACATGGTTCATGCTCACATCTTCATTTATCCTAGATGGCTTTCTTCCCACAGGCTAAAGCATCCATCATGTGGACCATGCATGTAAACAGAGAGGAGGCCTTGTGTTCAACCATAAATCCTTCTGGTCCTAACCCAGGCACAAAGTTACGGCTCAATCCTATGGAGCTGCTGACATGCCATTTTCCACTCTAGGCCTCTAAGACTGACAGCTTCCATCTCACTTATAGGCTTTGTGGACACAACAATGACTTAATTCAGAAATTCTCAGATCTCCTCTCCACCATGTCTGCCTGACATTCCCTCACCACCTTCTTGGGTGATTTCAAACTCTCAAACAACACACACTCAAAAAAAATAGCAATAGACACCATCTTCAGCCTTATCATTACACAAAGTTTTTTTTATTGCATGTCACACAACAAACAGACTCCAAAAGCCCCATCCTCAATCGTATCTTCTCAACTTCAACAACAATCTAGTGCAAATCACCCTGGACTAGACCAACCACTTTTCCATCCCTAGCTACGTAGCAAAGACTTGAGGGACTTTGAGGAGCTCTGCAATTGATCCAAAGAAGTTTTCAGCTGTGTGCATAGTTTTGTGGGACTTTGCTTCACTCAGCATTGATTCCAATGACGCTTTCAGTTGTGCAACGAGGTTCTGCATCACTCAGGGATGGTTCTGTAAAAGCTTTCAGCTGTGTGGTGCAGCTTTTTGGGGCTTTGCTTTGCTCTGCGTTGGTTCCAAAGAAGCTCTCAGCTGCACGACAAGGCTTTATTGGGCTTCATATTGCTTTCTGCCCAGTTTAATGAAACCTTCATTCAGGCAATTAATTCTCTCTGATGGCAGTCAAGGGTCCAGACCTGGGAAGGCTCCTCTTGGTGATTAGGGATCAGTCCAGCAAAGTTCAGCAGAGGCTAGCAGTTCTTAGACAGGTTCAGTTGCAGGTCCAGGAAGGTCCAGTGCATTAGATCATCTGAGCAGTTGCTGGGAGGCTTCTGGAGCTTGTTGTGTCCCCTACGCTGAGAACAGGAGGTCAGCCAAATGCCCTTGGAGTCACTCAGGTAAGTTGGAATGAAGTATTCCTTCACAGAGCTCAGGGCAAAGCCCATGCAGCTGGACAGTACTCCAGAGGCAAGGCAGGCAGGCCTCAAGCAGCAGGGCAGTTCTCTAGTAGCAGCAAGGCAGTGCTCTGGGGAACAAGGAAACCCCTGTGCAGTAGGGAAGTCCTAGGGGAAACAAGTCAGTCCTTCTTCTGTACTGTCACAGGTCCAGGAGTGTACTCAAGAGGTGGTTCAGAAGGTCCAATATTTACACCTGGTGCCAGCCTTTGAAGTGGGGTGACATCCTGACTACCTCCATATCCGGTTCTGAAAAGTTCTTACTTTCCCTCTACCAAGGCTCTAAGTAGTCTGGGGTGACAAAAGACTGTTGTCAGGTCCTATGTGTGTTTGCTGGACGCAGCCCTGTGAAATGTAAGTGGGGTAGAGAACTGCTCCGCAACACCCAACCTGGCATGATAGCCCATCCTACCAAAACCTAGTCCCCCCTTTGTCTCATTGCCTGGTAGGAATACACAAAGACCATCTTCCTACTATTCACAGTCAAGTAATCCAAGACTGAGGCAGCTTACACAAAATGATTGGGAAAAGAAAAGTAAAACTTCCTAAAAATATAATTTTCAGAATTGTAACTTTAAATTTGACTTTATCATTAAAGATGATTTTAAATTACCATTCCTTTGAGTCCAAACTTGGCATTCATATTTGTTCCCAATCAAAGGTTTTCACTTACTAAACCCAATTGGAGAGATGGGCCTTGCAGTAGTGAAAAATGAATGCAGGAGTATTTCACTTCTAGGACATGTCAAATTTAAAAACACATGTCCTACTAAATAAAATTCACCCTGCTGTGTGGGGTGTTTAGGACCTTCCTCATAGGTGACGTATATGTTTTACAAAGGCAGGTTTAGCCCTTGCAAAAGGTTTATTTTATCAGGTTGAAGTGGCAGTTTTGAAACTGCACTAAAGGCTGTAATAGCAGACCTGAGACATATTTTAAAGTGCTACTTAAGTGGGTGGCACAATGAGTGCTGCAGGCACCCTACTAGCATTTAATTTACAGGTACTGGGTGCACATAGTCTCACATAGTAGGGACCTCATAAGTAAATTAAATATGCCAATCAGGTGTTTGCCAATTGTAACATGTTTTAGGGATTGAGCTCAAGCACCTTAGCACTGGTTAGTTGTGGTAAAGTGCACAGAGACCTAATGCTAACAAAAACAAAGTACAGAAAACAGAAGCCGTGAAGGCAAAATGTTTGGGGATAGACCACACCAAGGGTGAAAGGTCTTACATTATGGAGCAAATGGTCGATGAGGCTCCACTTCTAGTCCAATCTAGTAAAAAGATGAATAATCACCTCTTTACCGAAGACTACATCACAATTCAGTAACCATCCACAACCCAGATTCCTCTCCTATTACTCGATGACTCTATGCTTTGCTTTGACCATGTACAGCAGTCTGCATTTTGGCGAGGTTTGCGCTATAGAAATACGATGTATATAAATGAATAAATAAATACATACATTCACTCAGATATTACAGGAGTGGGAGACTCGCCTTGGTTGTTAAATGTTTGTTTTTTATTTTTTATTTTTGCTACATGCTTGTGAACATGAGATGCAACCTTATTTTTTTTAATGTAAGTCACATAGCATGAATGTATATCTCTGTTATCTTTTACTTGAAAATCAATTGATATTGAATAAAGGGGGTGTATAAGTAGCTGTTTACTTTTTGGGTGATAGAGACTTTTCAGCTGAACTGTCTCTATTCTTGCTGGGGAGATTAAGAACGTCATTGACATTTTTTCATCGTCACAAAAACATTTTCATTAGGACATTAACATATATTTTAAACCGGACTATTCCTAAGAGTCTTAGGTGCATTCAAGCATACTTTAGCATACCTAATAAAATATTTTAATCCGACATGAAACGAATACTAAAAATGTGAAAAATGGTGTATACAATGTGCTGTAAAATTGTAATTCTGCAAGTGACCGGTGTAAAAAACATAATAGAAAGAATCCCATGAAAGATGGTGGTTATGATCAACAAATTAAATTTAAATCCCTAGCTCTAGAGTAGGATAAAGTGCAATTGACCCAACTAAAGATTTTTTCTGTCACAAGTCAATGGTTACAGCTCCCAGTGGAAGCTAAAGCTTGCTACTGTGAAAATTACTATGAGGAAGTGTACGTTGTGAACCTTACTCTTGTTTCAGATATTAATTGGATCAAGTAAAAATAGGATGGAAAGAGTTTTAGTTTTATAGAAATTAAACATGATTAGACAATCATCTTCATTGCATCAACTACTTCCCCCTAGTTTGCAACATTTATTATGATGCTTTTGTCGCAAAATCGGTAATAGAGTCTCAGTATTTTGGTTAGGAAGTGAAAAATAAAAACGAAAACAAACGTTATAAGAATTACAGAGGTAACATTAGTCATGACTAACGCTCCTCTCTGTAAACTATAATTAAGATGCATATCAGGTACAAGCATGTCAAATAGTATTTTGGGTTTACTTTTTCATTAATTAGGATTAATAACGCAATATCTCCGTGTGTACAGTAATTGCCAAGCATTGCGCAATTCATTGACAAAAGGTCGGAACAATCATGGAGTACACCTTGAACCCACTGTGCCTATGGTTTGACCCTCACATAATCGTAGTCGGGATGGGACTAGGGCAAAAAACAGGACCTGGCAACATAAAAGTGGCCAACATTTATGAACTATGTACTAAAGTAGCCCATATTTTTAAATCGAGCAACTCTCATATTGTTCGGGTAGTCTCCGAGAGGTGAGTAACAATATGTGTTTGTGCTTGCTGTGTGGGGTAATATTTGAGAAATGCCAAAATGAAATTCACTGTGGGCCTCATTTATGAGGTTTTGGCGCAGGGCAGCGTCCCAAGGAATCTTGCTGTTCCTCCCTGCGTCAAAACAAAAGGACAAGAATACACCGCATCTATAGGATATGGCGCATTCCTGTCCTTTTCCCCTTCGCTGTCAACCGAGTGGACGGGTATGCTGCTCAGACATGGGTCCCGTGCTCTCCATGCCACTGGAGTCAAGCTAGCCTGGCTGATGAGGGGTAATGCCCCGAAACTGGTCCCATGATGCTTGTTTCCAGTCCAGGGAGGACCTAGCCTGGGCAGTTCCGTGCTGGACTGTTCCCATTGGGAACAGGTTCAAAACTGATTTGCATATGGGTGGGTTTGAACTGGAATGGCATGGGGAGCAGAAACAACATGGATTTAAGCCTAGATCTCTGTACTGAGGTGAATGTTTCACATTGTGCAACATTTGGTCCATCAATTGTTCTTTTTGTTCTCTCCCTCTAAAGCAGGGGTTCTTCAAAGTCGGTCCTGGAGGGCCGGGTCCACGGCAGATTTTTAGCATACCCCCATTTAGATAAATGTAGTTATCTTAAGGGATCCATCACTTCAGGATTGACTTTAGAGTACCCTGCTCTAAAGACAAGAAATTGGTTGTTATTTAATTTTAATTAAGTATTTGGTAATTAATTATGGTAATTGTCTAATTAATTTTTACGTGTGTGTATTGGTGTTTATAGGAGTAAAGGGTGTGAATTAATTTGTGTTTAATTAATTAATATATAGTTAATAATTACTTATTTGATATTTATTTTTGGTAATTGTTCATTTCTGTGTGTGTTGTTTTTACTTTTAAAGGGGTAAAGGGTGAGTATTAAATACATTTTAATTACTTTAATATTAGTTGTTAATAGCAATAGTTTTAAATTCAACTTACCTTTATTATTATTTTATAGTTTAATTTAGATGTGTGTTGTGGATATTATAGTGTTAAAGTTTTTGTAGTCAATTATTGTTTATTGTTTTTTTATGAATTATATTTGTTTTAGTTGATTATTAATTATGTTCATTATGGAAGCAAATTTAATGTTAAATGTTGAAGTGTTTTGATTTTGATGTGGTGTTATAGGGTAGGAAATAAAATAAATATATTTATGTCTAGATACAATTTTTTTGTTTGTATTTTTTTCTAGTTTAAAACAATTTATTTTTTATTTTATTTATTATTTTATTTAATATTTGTACGTTTTTTATTCGTAAATTATTATGATAATTTGTTTCTTTTTATATATGTATAGTTTATTTTTTAAATATTGTTTATTTATTTGTATGATTTTTACATTTTTCAGATTTGTTATTTATTTTTCAACTGTTTGAGTGTGAATAGTTATTTTTGTCTCTCCACTACCCAACACTTTCCCTATTGTTGCACTCACTGGAATGGGAATAGTAATATTTACCTCTCCACTATTCAGCACTTTCCCTACTGTTGCCCTCACTCGAGTGAGAAAAGTAAATGTTACCGTTCCGCCATCCAACAATTTCCCTACTGTTGCACTCATCGGAGTGTGAATACATTTTTTTACCCCTCGGCTATCCAGCACTTATTCTACTGTTGCATTCAGTGGAGTCGGAATAGTACTTTTTACCCCTCTGCTATCCAACAGTTTCCTTACTGTTGCACTCTTTGGAGTGGAAATTGTAATTGTTACCCCCTCCTCTATCTAACACACACTTTTACTACTGTTGCTCTAACTGGATTGGGAATAGCACGTTTTCTATTGTTGCTCTCTTTTGGAGTAAGAATAGTATTTTTTACCCCCCGGCTATCCAACACTTTCTATGCTGCAGCACTCACCAGAGTGGAAATACAAATGTTACCCCTCCACTATCCAACAGTTTCCTTACTGTTGCACTCTTTGGAGTGGGAATTGTAATTGTTACCCCTCCTCTATCTAACACACACTTTTACTACTGTTGCTCTCACTGGATTGGGAATAGCACTTTCTCTATTGTTGCAGTCTTTTGGAGTAAGAATAGTATTTTTTTACCCCTCGGCTATCCAACACTTTCTCTGCTGCTGCACTCACCAGAGTGGGAATACAAATGTTATCCCTCCACTATCCAGCCCTTAATGTACTGTTGCATTCAGTGGAGTGAGAAAAGTAAGTTTTACTCCTCCTCAATCCATGCTTTCTTTACTTTTGCACTCATTGGAGTAGGAAGAGTAATTTTTACCCCTCTGCAATCCAACACTTTCTCTACTGCTGAACTCTTTGGAGTGGGAATAGAGGTTTTTACCCCTCCGCTATCCAACTCTTTCTCTATTGTTGCACTCATCAGATTGGGAATTACATTTTTTACCCCTCCGCTATTCAACACTTATCCTACCATTGCCTTGATTGTATTTTAAAATGTAAGTTTACATATATTTTAATAGTTATACATTAAAAATAATAATGTATTAATTTTTTTAAAGTAAATACATATGTAGACATTATTATGTGTGTTTGTTTATCTTTTTACATTTAGTTTATTTGTTATATTTTATTAAAATGTATATACCATTGATGTATTTTTTATTACATTTTATATTTACTATATTTAATACATATTATTTTATTTTATATTTATATAAAAGTCACCACTTTATACATCGATATTTTTGAGTCAATATTTTTGCACTTACCTTTATAAGTATGGGAGTCAATATTTTTGTTGATATTTTTTACTTGATATTTTTAACATCGATATTTTTTACATTGATGTTGTGTCAGTGAACCTTTTCTATAGAGTATCTTACACACTACAGATTGCAGAACGAAGGATTGCAAAGGGAGTCCATTATACACATTAGAGGGGAATGTCATACTTAAGTTTAAAACATTTCCATGCCTTTTATACAATTAATTCTCCCAATCCTTTTCTTTTCTCTCCCCTTTCCTAACACTGCTTCCATCGGATCAAAAGCTAAGGCTTTGAAGTATGCCCTATGTAAATTGAACTCCAAACTAAGCAGCCCAACAACTCAACCCATTAGAAAGGTCATAAGAGCTAAGCTACTACCCTCAATCACATACAGCCAATTAGTATTTCCTGCAGTATTAATCAATATCATGGAACGTGTCAACTGCCGAGCATTCAAGCAGATCTTCCAGATTCCAGTCCATGCCTGGAATGCTTTGATACGACTTGAACCTAACAACCAAAATTACGAACATTGAGCGTTGATCGCTCGGTACTATCGAGGGGTCTGTGCGGCACCTCCGCTCACAACTCTGAAAGAAATGTTTATGAAAGGCAATAATTTGTGGACCAACGGCCTCCACACCACCTGTACTGAGCTGCATCTTGATATGACTAATTAGCAGGACTTCATACATCAACCTGGTAGCTTAAAATCTATATTAAAAAACACAAGTCAGACTATTATCCAAGGAAGATGACATGAAGGAACTAGAGTCCTCCAGCAGTAACATTAGGATACTAGCTAGCTCCTACCATGACTGATCGAGGCAGCCATATCTTGATGCTGCCTTGAACAAGATAATTCTAAAAAAATGTTATCAGTGAGACTCATGGTATTGCCAATAAAAGATATCAACACACGCAGGAAATCATTTGAGGCGGTTACTAATTGTAGACTGTGTCATCAGTATGAGCAATCTATTGTTCACTTGGTTTGCATATGTCACTTTTTGATTCAAGCACGTTGCACTTTATTGAAACCCCTGTTTTTAAAATATGGCACACGTACTTGCACAGATGCAATGAATCTTCTCCTCAACTTGGAGATCCCAATGGAACTGACGAGATTAGCGAAATGTGCACACAAGGTGAAAGAACTCTTAGTCAATGTCTCAATCACGGACTGGAATCAGACTATGGTTTTAATATATAGTTTATACCCATTTTATCTGTTTTGCTTCGCTTAAGTGTTGCAATTTTTAAATATATCTAATCCCTGTTTTAGCCTTTCACTTTTAGAACACTTTCCTTCATTTTCCTCTCACCTCTCTTCTTACTTCTCTCTCTTCGTTCTTTCTAACCTCGCCTTCTCTTCCATCTCTCATTCTCTTCCCTTCTCTCAACATCCCTTTGCTCTCAGGGAGCGTGGCTAACCGCCTAAGATGGAGGACGCGACCTGGTGAGGCTCCGGACACGGAGGGGGGGAACATCCTCTAAAGTCACTGTGCTGCGGATTCACAGTGGGATCTTTGGGGTTCCCAAACTTCCCCGCCGCCATCCGGCATCAGAATTTACCCACATTCCGACGCGGCGGCTCGGGAGAGGTCATAGTGGACGCTGAAAACCGACAGCAGGAATTGCAGCCTGATGGTGGAGCTCTGAGAGGGCTATGTAATGGACTGCGGCCCCTACCGTCTCTGCCTGGCTACATTCCTGGATGGCGGAACTGTGGCTGGAAACCGCTCTGGATTACTTGCGTGTAGACATCCGGAGGAGCAGGACTGGGAAACCGGCAGCGGATTGAGGTGAGCAGCGCACTGACGCACCAACACAGCGCAGTTGGAGGCGCAAAGATGGTGAATCGGGCTGGGTGCGGGGGCCCTCTCCACCTTCTATTTACCCTCTGTGGCCTGCCAAAATCTAGTGGTGCTACACAGCGAGGGAGCCGAGTATAGATGCTGGCCTGTATTGACGGCACGGCCTGTTGGAGACTTCTCAGCGGTGACGCCGGACTGTGAGATGAGTGATTCAGAAAAGGAGGTGGTGATGAACAGAGTGTCTGAATTAAGCAGACCACTCTTACCCAGTCCAAAGATCAGGGCTTGATCCATCACCGTTATTTATCTCACTGCACCATCCCAGCTCAGAACCTGGCTATATGCAAATCAGTCTGTGCCTGGCCCAGTGCATCATGGGAACAGGGCAGACTAAACTACCAAGCCAATTCTTCACCAGAAAGGAGACAAGCTACCGGGGACCGGTTTCTGGCATTTCAGCCATCTTCGGCCTGGCTTGCTTGAATCCTGATGGTGCAGTGAGAAAGGGACTCATGTCTGAGTATACCCTGCCACACCTATAGTGGCCAAAAACGACTCAGAAAAGGGGGTGGTGATGAACAGAGTGTCTGAATTAAGCAGGCCACTCTTACCCAGTCCAAAGATCAGGGCTTGATCCATCACCGTTATTTATCTCACTGCACCATCCCAGCTCAGAACCTGGCTATATGCAAATCAGTCTGTCCCTGGCCCAGTGCATCATGGGAACAGGGCAGACTAAACTACCAAGCCAATTCTTCACCAGAAAGGAGACAAGCTACCGGGGACCGGTTTCTGGCATTTCAGCCGTCTTCGGCCCGGCTTGCTTGAATCCTGATGGTGCAGTGAGAAAGGGACTCATGTCTGAGTATACCCTGCCACACCTATAGTGGCCAAAAACGATTCAGAAAAGGGGGTGGTGATGAACAGAGTGTCTGAATTAAGCAGACCACTCTTACCCAGTCCAAAGATCAGGGCTTGATCCATCACCATTATTTATCTCACTGCACCATCCCAGCTCAGAACCTGGCTATATGCAAATCAGTCTGTCCCTGGCCCAGTGCATCATGGGAACAGGGCAGACTTACCAAGCCAATTCTTCACCAGAAAGGAGACAAGCTACCGGGGACCGGTTTCTGGCATTTCAGCCGTCTTCGGCCCGGCTTGCTTGAATCCTGATGGTGCAGTGAGAAAGGGACTCATGTCTGAGTATACCGTGCCACACCTATAGTGGCCGAAAACGATTCAGAAAAGGGGGTGGTGATGAACAGAGTGTCTGAATTAAGCAGACCACTCTTACCCAGTCCAAAGATCAGGGCTTGATCCATCACCGTTATTTATCTCACTGCACCATCCCAGCTCAGAACCTGGCTATATGCAAATCAGTCTGTCCCTGGCCCAGTGCATCATGGGAACAGGGCAGACTAAACTACCAAGCCAATTCTTCACCAGAAAGGAGACAAGCTACCGGGGACCAGTTTCTGGCATTTCAGCCGTCTTCGGCCCGGCTTGCTTGAATCCTGATGGTGCAGTGAGAAAGGGACTCATGTCTGAGTATACCCTGCCACACCTATAGTGGCCAAAAACGATTCAGAAAAGGGGGTGGTGATGAACAGAGTGTCTGAATTAAGCAGACCACTCTTACCCAGTCCAAAGATCAGGGCTTGATCCATCACCGTTATTTATCTCACTGCACCATCCCAGCTCAGAACCTGGCTATATGCAAATCAGTCTGTCCCTGGCCCAGTGCATCATGGGAACAGGGCAGACTAAACTACCAAGCCAATTCTTCACCAGAAAGGAGACAAGCTACCGGGGACCGGTTTCTGGCATTTCAGCCGTCTTCGGCCCGGCTTGCTTGAATCCTGATGGTGCAGTGAGAAAGGGACTCATGTCTGAGTATACCCTGCCACACCTATAGTGGCCAAAAACGATTCAGAAAAGGGGGTGGTGATGAACAGAGTGTCTGAATCAAGCAGACCACTCTTACCCAGTCCAAAGATCAGGGCTTGATCCATCACCGTTATTTATCTCACTGCACCATCCCAGCTCAGAACCTGGCTATATGCAAATCAGTCTGTGAGATGAGAGCAGATTCCCCCCACACAGGGAGAGACTTAAAGCACACCTGCAATGTACTGAGCTACACTGGAGCCGATCAGGTCACGATTGGAGGGTGTGAGGGGGACGATTGCTGAGGCGGATCGGGTAGCAGGGTCGCAGAAGGCAGCCTGCCATGAGACGGACCCCCCGGGGGCTGTGATGGAGAGTAGGGCACTATGAGATAATGAGGGTGGAAATAGGGAGGAGAAAGATGTTGTCCATTGACTTGAGGATACAGCAGATTACTGCCTGGTGGGGAGAGGAGATCGCAGGCTTGGTCACTACCAGATGGACTTACTGTGCGCAGCAGGTGCCCATAGCACCAGTACCCAAGCTTGCGATTGATTGGATTTCGCGATGGGCAGGCTTAAGAGCAAAGTTTTGGAGACTGGCCTGCCAGCGGGGGGGGCCACGAATCTAATGACAAAGAACCGGCGGCGTGCACTTCCACCACCGGCTCTACTGAGCCCCAATCGGAGAAACTGGACTTAATACTGAAGGAAATCCGTGACTCCAAGAAGATAATGGAACAGCTGATGGGAGCCCTCACGACCAGCCTTACTCTGCTACTGGCAGATCATGGGAAGCTCACTGAAATGGTGCGGGATCACGAAACGGCACTGACAAGCATAGACCCCCAACTTAAGGAACAGGCGACGCAAATAAAACAACTACATCACCAAGTTACTGGCCTCCAGGACCGGATTGAGGACGCGGAGGGACAAAACCGACGTAATAACAGTTGTGTTATTGGACTGCCGGAACGAAGCGAAGGAGCGAGACCAGCGGATTTTATGGAAGCATGATTCAGAGAGCATGTCGCCCCTGAAGGTCTATGCCCATATTTTTACGTGGAGAGGGCACACCGGATTCCAAATGGGGCACCAAAACTAGGTAACCCCGCGCCCTCTGATTGTCAAAATGCTGAATTACAGGGACAGAGACATGCTACTCCAAAAAGCAAGGGAAAAGACGAACATCCAATTTGAAAATCAGCGGATCTCATTGTACCCGAACTACACGATCATGGTACAGCGACAGCAGACCTCTTTCCAAGCAGTGAAGAAAAAACTATGGGTGGCTCAACTTAAGTATGCCCTATTGTTCCCAGCCAGGCTCAAAGTCATGCACGATAAGAAACTCTTATTTCTTTGACAGCCCTAATGATGTGGAAGAATGGCTCAAGGTAATAGAATTGGACCATAGTCAGGAGAGGCTGTCTGGCTCAGTGGGATACAGCCCCGTGCAATCACAACAACAGCTGCCCCTAGGCGGGGGAGGAGTCTTGAGGAACTCTGCAAGACTGGGTCCAACTACAGCCCAGAAGATGGTGAACAGAGAGGAGGTGTTGGCGGTCACTAGATCCTTCCAGAGAAGATAATACAAAGATTTCAATGGACTCAGAAGACAGTACCATACACTCGAATTCGGAACATAGCATTACTCTTTTCCCCTCGGCGATACCCCAAACGGGAGATGGCCTGTTAGACAACTTGTCGTAATTTGACAATGGCCGGGTTAGCGCTTAGCTGTACTACACGTTTTCCTGCTTATCTTGGCTATACTTGGAAACGCCATCTTGTGTGTTACGACGGCCATCTTAGATCATGAGCGGCCTCGTGGCCAGCGTGCCCTTTAGTCCGTTGTCCGTGCCTCTGACCACTCGAGTTTGCCCAGCAACAGGCTATTTTTAGTAACGGTCAAGCCTGTACATGCGCAGTCCCAACTGACCAGTCACCCCTCAGGAATGTGCCGCCAAACTGACCAGTGGGGTTGTAACCCCTCCAATGAGCTGGCTGTGTTCCAAAAATGACCATATATGTACATTACACTCTGTAACTCTGTACCGCCTATTGTTTTATTACCTGCAAATTGTATAAAAGAACGGGTCACACCGATGTTCGGTGTGATACTTCTTGCATTACCGAAGGGTGCTGTAGGAATGTACCACCACCCCATGGGGTCTTAATAAACTTGTTCTTTGAATTTTTCAGTTTCCGTGCCAACAGTTCTTTGAATGTAAGTGGGTTATCTTTCGAGCATGTAGGCCTTGGGAACCCGATACTACAAATTGGCGACCACGAAGGGACTCATCGGCGACTCGGATGCCCGAAGGAGAGGTCGTGACGAAGGTTTGGAAACTCGCCATGGACGCGTACGCTGCCACCGAGTGACCCGAGTCTTGGCACCCGTGGTGTTTCTTCCTTTCCTTCTGATCTGACCTTCCAGGTGGCGCCGGTCTCCGACTGAGTTCTTGATCGTCTGCGTTGCTGGATAAAGTGCTGTTTGGCTGATTCGATTAAAAGACCTTGGCAGTTGGAATCTGGACCTTTGAGACTTTGGGTAAGATTTGTGATCGGTAAGGTAGTCTGCGGACGCTTACTGAAGTTCTATGATTTGTGATCGGTAAGGTAGTCCTCGGACGCTTGCCGAAGTTCTATGACCTATGACTTTGATTTGAGTTAGCTAACATTTGTGAGTTTGTGAACTTTGAATCTATATGTGTAGTGCACTTCACATAGGCAGGCATGTAGAGATGTTTCTCTAACTTTGTTTTTTTCCTCTGAGCGGCACATTTGTGTGAAGTACTGTAAGTGCCATTTTATATGGTATCACGCTTTCGTGATACTTTTTGAACATGCCTGTTTTAAGCACACTCCGAGGGATGTGCTGTCTTGGGAATGGTACCTCAATTAGGTTAGCAGAATCACAGCCGGCTCCCCCAGAAGGAACACCAAACCGTGAGATGTACATTAAATTCGGCCTTCCCCCTATAATGTACAGTAAATTATGGAATAAGTACACTAAATCGGATCCTGAATTGCAATGGCCTCTACATGGGTCGTTCGATTTGCGTAAAGTACAGTTTGTGGAGCAATGTTTGTTTCAACGAAGGTCTAGACAAAATATGTTTGATTGTGTGCGAATGTGGGAGAAAGCGGTGCGGGAGCGAATGAAATGTGAGGTTGCCTTGGCGGACAAAGAGCAGCGCAAGGCTGCTCGTGATAAGGCTTTACAGCTTGAGGAGAAGGAGGCTCTGGAGAAGAACGAGAGGGAGGAATGGGAACGTAAATTGCAAACGACTGGTCAATTCCCTATTCGTCGACCGCTTTACCCTGTCCTTAATAATGAAATTGATGATTTTTCATTGTTAGATCGATCACCGCCTCCGTACGTTTCGCCTACGGCTCCAACTGCAGAATCGGATGACGAAGGACAGGATAAGCCGGGAAAGAAGGGTGCATCTGGTGTCAGGTTTTCTGCGGAGAGATCCGCACATTTACATACTTGGGCTCGTAAAGTGAATACGAATTTTGTTTCTCAGTCTGAAGTTGTTACTGAAAGGGGTAATTGGACAGAGCAAGAATTACTGTATTTTTTGGCTACTTTGGCAGATGAAGTTGTTATTGCATATCGTCAACTTTCGGATACGCTAGAACCTAAGGTTGTGTCAGTTTATCGTGAGAATCTGGATAAAGGTATATTTGGTCTTGCAGATGTTGATGCCCTTTACAAGCAACTGATCCAGCTGCGAGATGAGACTACCAGATTGCGGGAGGAGCGGAAAAAGAATAAGGAGTCCGGGCCGGAGTCTAATGGGCAATCTAAGGAGTGTTCTCTCCGGGGTTCAGATAAGAGTTCTGCAATGCATGTTATGCCTATGCGTGAAGCCGCACCTTTGTATGTTCCACCAAAAGGGGAAGGTACAGATGATGATAAAATGTCAAAGGATGCGAAGGGGTATTTTATATATAACTGGGTGTATACGCCTTGGAATAGAGCAGATGTTATGGCGTTGAAAAATTCTTTACCTGACCTTCGTAAAAATCCGGCAGCGTTCTATGAAGGGGTGGAAGGGGCTATTTCGTCTTGTGTGATGACTCTTGTCGACATAGATTTGTTTTTTGGGTTAATTCTTCCGCCTGACATGTGGAGACTAATTCGTAAAAATAATGATGAAACAATACTTGGGGGAACATGGAAAGAAATAAATGCAGCTGATTTAGACAGTGAACCGGCATGCAAGCCATGTCAGCTGATTTTAGACCTCCCGGCGGCTATTTTGATTAAATTAAAAACGCTCGTCCCATCTAAAAAGATCGATTGGACCATGTTAGCGTTGTGCAAACAAAAGCCGGATGAAACGGTTTCAGATTTCTTTACACGCTTTGAAGAAGCGTTTCATGATTACAGTGGTCAATCGTTAACAGACGATACGGGTAGGCATTTGTTTGTAGATAAGTACATGGCTAATCTCCTACCGGAGATTGCAAAACGATTGAAATCGAGTGAAAGTTCCTGGGCCACGGCGACCCCTGCGTCTTTGTTAACTATGGCTCAGTATTATGAGCGGCAGGAGTTGGAGGCTAAAGAAAGTGTTGATAAGAAAGTGAAGGAATTGAAAATGAAGGTGATGTTGGCACAGGTTCGTGGAACACAGGGTAGAGGGAATGATAGAGGTAGACGAGGTGGAGGCAATACGTCGTATGGTCGCACGGATATAGCGGAGGATCAATGTGCGTATTGTAAAGAGTTTGGGCATTGGGCTGAGGATTGTCCGGTACTTCGTGAACAACGTAGTCAGCGTGGTCGAGGAGGTGGTAGGTCGAGGGGCAGTTATACGGGGCCGAGAGGTGGTGGAGATGATCGTGGAAGGGCTGAAGAGAGGGGCCGTGGCCAGGATGAACGAAATACTTTTGATAGACGAAATCAATATCAGATATCAGAGGGTGAGAATGTGGAGCATCAGGATTATGTGCATGCATAGGATTGCGTAGGATGGGGTACGGAATCAGTTGAAGTGCCGGTAGATCGGAAAGGTCCATATGTATCAGCAGGCATTTTGGGTTCTACTGATCAATTTTTAGTCGACACAGGAGCTACCCGTAGCGCTTTGTCAAAAAACTTGGTTCCGAGGGCTCCCCTGTCTGGCGAAACGATAACATGTGTAGGGTTTGATGGCACACCCTCCCCTAGCCCATTGTCGAAACCCCTTGCACTTTGTCTTGACAAATTCTTCAGTTTTGGTCAATTTTTGCTATCTCCCCATACACCAGATAACATCTTGGGCATTGATTTGCTTAAATATTTTCGAGCAACGATACGGTGCGCTCCCGAGGGAGTGCGGGTTATTCTTAATGACAATTACCCCGAATTAGACAGGTTTTGCACTATACTAGACTCTCCAGCTTTGGCCTCTCTCCCGCACACGTTATGGGCGACCTCAGATACGGATGTGGGAGAGATGCGTATTCCACCTATTCGAATTACTGTAAAGGAGGGAGTCTCTCTGCCACGTGTGTCACAGTATAAGATTTCTAGGGAAGGTGAAATTGCCCTGACACATATTGTCCAAGATTTAATAACTGCAGGAGTGGTGGAGGAGGTTCCTTACAATGTTTGCAACAGCCCTATTCTTCCGATCCTTAAGAGAGATACTGACGACAAAATCTATCGTTTTATTATTGATCTGAGAGAAATTAACAAAATTGTCATTCCCCAATACCCGGTTGTCTCTGACATCACGACTTTGCTTACACTGGTGCCACCAACGGCAACGACCTTTAGTGTTATTGACTTGGAAAATGCGTTCTTTTCTATCCCTGTCCATCCTGATAGCAGATATTTGTTTGGCTTCACGTTAAATAATAAATCGTATAGATTTTGTCGTGTTCCTCAAGGTTACACTGAGAGCCCGAGTATCTACAGTCAGGCTCTGAAAAGACAGCTTGATTCCTTTGAGTTACAGTCTGGGGTTGTCCTTATCCAGTACGTGGATGACCTTTTGCTTGCTGCAGACTCTTATGCACAATGTGAGGAGAGTACGATTGCTTTGCTTTCTTTTCTGGCACAGAACAATCACAAGGTCTCTAAGAAAAAGCTTCAATACTGTAGACCCAAGGTGACCTACCTCGGTCATCTTTTGTCTAAGGAGGGGCGTGCATTAACATCAGATCAAATTCAGGCGATTTTAGACACACCAGTCCCCCGCACGCAGAGAGATGTACGTGCCTTCATAGGTTTAACGTCCTTTTGTAGACAGTGGATCATGGGGTTTTCGCACATTATAAAACCTTTGCTAGCGTTACTGTCCAAAGCTACACCAATGCCCCTTGAATGGACAGATGAATGTCAAAATGCTTTTGAACAATTGAGACAGGCCCTTTGCTCTGCCCCCGTATTAGGTACACCAGATTATACAAAGATTTTCACGTTGTACGTGCACGAGAAAGATTGGTGCGCGTTATCAGTGCTAGTGCAAGTACACGGGGACAAACAAAGGCCATGTGCATACTTCTCGGCGGTTCTTGACCCTGTAGCACGGGGGTTACCTGGGTGTTTTCGAGCAGTTGCAGCAACAGCGGTAGCTATACGACAGAGCGAGGGAATAGTGTTATCGCACAAACTGTTAGTGTTAGTTCCCCATGCAGTAGATGCCCTGTTGAATCAAACAAAGACCCAATATCTTACGAGCGCACGGTTGACAGGATATGAGCTCACACTTCTGGCGCCACATATCACACTGAAAAGATGTGCTACCCTGAACCCTGCCACTTTATTGCCCTATCCGGTCGAGGAGGGTCAGGAAGAAAAACATCACGATTGTGTTTTCCTGACCGAGGAACAGACAAAGGGTCGTGTCGACTTACAGGATATGCCACTTCCAGATGTGGATGGGGAACTGTGGGTTGATGGATCGTGTGTGAGGCTGTCAGATGGTACGACTTCCGCAGCCTACGCGATCACGACACTTAAGACAGTGGTAGAAACAGCTAGAATATCACAGAAATCGGCTCAAGCTGCAGAGCTGATAGCCTTGACAAGAGCCTGCGAATTGAGTGCTGGCCAATGTGTGAACATATACACAGACAGTCGGTATGCCTTCCGAGTAGCCCATGACTTCGGACTACTATGGAGAGAACGTGGGTTTTTGACTTCTCATGGAGAACATATTATGCACGGAGAACTAGTGCGTGATCTCCTAAATGCGTTGCTTTGCCCAAAGAAAGTAGCGATAATTAAGTGCAGTGCCCATAAAAGATCACCGATAAAGTGGATCAGGGAAATGCCTTTGCGGACAGCATAGCGAGACAAACGGCTATGTCTCGAACTGGCTCCCCTATGTACGTGACACAATCACAGGCTGAGCGATGGTATGATGCTAGAGCAGAGATACTAGATATTCAGAAATCTGCTACTGAATCAGAACTTGCGGCATGGGCAGCAGATGGGGTGCTAGATGATGAAGGTTGTTGGAGAAGCAAGGACATGGAGAGATGGAAATTGCCTGCAGCTTACTTGCAAGCGATGGTCCAGATGACACATGGGTTGGCGCACGTGGGGGCTCTTGCAATCACTCGATTGTTAACACGAGTTTGGGAGCATCCAGAGATTGCCAATACTGCTAAAAGAGTAGTGCAGACCTGCCTGATATGTTTGCAGCACAATCCTGCAAAGGGGACCCATACTCCGAAAGGAGGGTTCGTTCCACCTTCTGCACCATTCGAGGTACTCCAAATGGGTTATATCCAGCTTGAGCGTTGCAACAACCTGAAGTATGTCTTAGTGGTGGTATGTGCTTTTAGCAAATGGGTTGAGGCTTTCCCCACGAAAGACAATACAGCTCTGACAACAGCTAAGGTGTTGCTTAAGGAGTTCTTCCCTCGATTTGGAGTTTGCAAATTTTTGTGGAGCGATAATGGGCCTCATTTTGTTGGGAAAATTGTGGAGTATGTGTTGAAGGGTTTGGGGATTCAGCAGAAGTTTCATGCTGTATTCCACCCTCAGTCGACAGGTCTTGTTGAGCGGTATAATGCCACGTTGAAACTAAAACTGGCTAAGATTGTGGGGTCTACGACATTGAAGTGGCCGGATGCCTTACCGCTAGCATTGCTCTCTCTCAGATCAGTGCCCCACTCTCGAACAGGCCTCACACCATATGAAGTGGTGTTTGGAAGGCCTATGAATATTTGGGGAGTGCCTAAGCCGCGATTGATACATGATGTGCCTTGTATAATGATGAACGATTATTTGGCACGATTAACAAATGATTTGCTTTCTATTCATCGACAGGTTCGAGAAGCGCTCCCTGACAACTCTACTGGAGAGGGCCACAATCTTCACCCTGGCGACCTTGTCCTGATAAAGTCGTTTGAGAGGACGAACAGCTTGGAACCGAGGTGGCGTGGCCCCGAGCAGGTCCTTCTGGCGACTCGAACAGCTGTACGAGTGACTAACAGAAAGCGGTGGGTGCACTCAACCCATTGCCGTCGTGTTTCTCCTGACCTGGTGAATCCTGCTGTGTTGACTGACTACAAGGAGATCCTGGAGAAAGAAAAGAGCCCAGCTGTGACATCGGCCAAAGTTGAGGGAGCCTTCCCGGACCACACGGTTTCTGGACGAGAGCGCTATAATCTGCGGCCACGATAAGAAGATTTTTTGGTTTTCGAGACTGGTTGGTTACCGCTCTGGGGTTTGTGAAACGGAAACCGGGAATCTCAAGGGGGGGGGATCAGTTCTGCCAAGAGTAGCGACACCCGTCTTGACCCCGGAGAAGAAAACAACGGCTACCTCGGAGCTCAGCACCGTATTTTTCCTTTTTAGGTGTAAATACACACATATGTACATTTGAGACTTTTTGAACTTTTGAGTCCTTTTGAGACATTACGAACTTTTTGAACTATGGCGTCTTCTGCATCGCGAGACAAAAGAATACTTGGTGCCATCCTTTTCGTCTTGACAATTGTGGTAATAGCAGTAATAGCCTGGGTGGTTGAACTTGTAGTGCCTGCACGTGAACACTTGCTGCCGACTACCCCGGCTCCATCTGAACATTTTCATTTCACTTTGCCTTACCATGAAGAACGTCACCGACAGACTTATTTGAACAATAGCTTTATTCAGATCCTGCATCATACGCATAATATGACTAATACGTCTAATTGTTGGGTGTGTGGGATGTTGCCCGGGCACCAGAAGAAAGGGGGCACTCCACTCATTCCACTCCGGTTCTCACATAATGGATCTTGCAATGCCTGGTACACTCTTCTTTTCACTTTGAGATGGCCAACAAAAGGGGGGGTGCTTTTCCGTTTGAATAAAATTTGCTACCATGATCGGGATGGGTATCCACGAGCTGAGGGTACTCGATTTGAATGGGAGGAGTACCGCCCCGATAATGCATCTGTCTCACGTATTTACAGCAATCAACGGAACATCAACGTATCCAGCTCACATGTTATTAATGTTATTGCCACTAAAGCTGATTTGTGCATACGTAATAAAGGTACAATTCCGGTGGGGAAAAGTGAATGTAACATCACACTTACGTTTGACAGCCCAAATGGTATATTGTTTGTAGCATCTCACAATACTTATTTTATTTGTGGAACGAAGGGTTATCATCAGCTCCCGTTGGGATGGTTAGGCACTTGTTATGTATCTTTCGTATTGCCCCCTGTATTCATTGCCCCACCAATGTATCATAATGATTATGTCCTTTATCATGATTTTGTGTTGAATCGTGTTAAACGTACTGTCGTTTTTGATGAAATAGATCAGACTGACACTGCTTTACAGCAATATGTGGATTTCAATTTGGGACTGTTTTCCTTCGTGGGGGCTGCTTTGAATAGTCGGAAAATACGACGACTGACCCGTGTTGTTGAGGCTGTAGCCAATGATACTGCTATTGCACTAGGGAATAGTACTGAAGAACTCCAGATTTCTAGGATTGTTACGCTCCAGAATAGAATGGTTCTAGATGTAGTTTTGGCTGACCGTGGGGGGGCATGTAGAATCATCGGAAGTAGCTGCTGTGTATACGTGCCTGATAATTCGCCATCCGTTTATGATGCTATTTCCAAATTGCACAAGATAGCTGCCGAAATACACCCGGACAATGGAACTTGGACTCTTTCAGGATGGTTCTGGTCAATGCTTGCCACTTGGGGTTGGAAACTGCTAACGATTTTATGTATCATTGTCGGGATATTGTTTTTTGTATGTTTATGTATACAATGTGGTCCAGCTTTATGTTCCATGTGTTTATCGACTTGCATACCATCAAGACGAGCTCTTGCTCACAACAACATGATGCTTCATAAAGAAGTAGCTCAAATAATGCTAATTGATATTGAAGATGAACACCCTGATTATGTTCACTATGAGGTAGCTTCAGCTAAACGCTAAAAGGGTCGTCTGTCGTAATTTGACAATGGCCGGGTTAGTGCTTAGCTGTACTACACGTTTTCCCGCTTAACTTGGCTATACTTGGAAACGCCATCTTGTGTGTTACGACGGCCATCTTAGATCATGAGCGGCCTCGTGGCCAGCGTGCCCTTTAGTCCGTTGTCCGTGCCTCTGACCACTCGAGTTTGCCCAGCAACAGGCTATTTTTAGTAACGGTCAAGCCTGTACATGCGCAGTCCCAACTGACCAGTCACCCCTCAGGAATGTGCCGCCAAACTGACCAGTGGGGTTGTACCCCTCCAATGAGCTGGCTGTGTTCCAAAAATGACCATATATGTACATTACGCTCTGTAACTCTGTACCGCCTATTGTTTTATTACCTGCAAATTGTATAAAAGAACGGGTCACACCGATGTTCGGTGTGATACTTCTTTCATTACCGAAGGGTGCTGTAGGAATGTACCACCACCCCATGGGGTCTTAATAAACTTGTTCTTTGAATTTTTCAGTTTCCGTGCCAACAGTTCTTTGAATGTAAGTGGGTTATCTTTGGAGCATGTAGGCCTTGGGAACCCGATACTACAAACTGAGGGACAGTCATGAACTTTTCCCACACCAGGCTCATATGAGGCTGACTGCTTGAACACGGACACAATATCAAACATTAAACAGTATCCTTTTTTATTGAACTGGTGGAATTGTGCATTTAACAATTTAGATGATGCTTTTATTATGATCCGTTTTGTTATGTTTTCCCATTAGATGCACACTGATCTCTACTTTAGACTAGTAAGATTCCACAAGTTCATAACTAATCCAGGTACTCGTAGACAGCAAATTATAGCAGACCCCCTGGTCTCAAACATGGAAACCTTTACTATAAAATGCACTGATGAGTATAACTTGTGAGGTAACCCCCCCCCCCCCCGGGCCCAGTAGAGCCACCAGTGCTCTACACGCATACAGCCAACAGTATGGTTGGCTACGCTTACCAACCACAAAGCACATGCACTGTTCTATGCTTTTTGTATGTTTTAGTTTTTGGTTTGGTTCAGCATTGTTTATTGGCTGCGCAGTATATAGTTAGTTTGCAAGGGATGGAGACTTCCTGGTCTGTGCATACTCATGGGCGCCACACTGCACAGAGAACACCGCAAGTAGTAAATATATGTCTCGTAAACAACCTGGCTTAGGTTCATACAACCTGTTGACCTGGAATGTACGGGGGCTGCTAGCTGTGAGCAAACAGCACAGAGTACACGCTTACCTTCTTAGGAGGAGGGCGCAGATTGTGTTTTTACAGTAGTCCCATCTGACGGAGGCAGAGGTAGTTAAAACTCAAAAAAAATGGGGAGGCCGAGTGTATATCACTAATTATTCGGCCTTTGCTAGAGGGGCGACCATTTGGATCCGCCATGAAGTCCCGTTTGTGGAAGTGGATCTGCGTATAGATGAACAGGGGCGATATATACTTTTGAAGGGCACTTTAGATGGACTGCCCGTAATCCTTGCTTGTATATATGCACTGAATTTCGATCAAGACAAATTTTTTCTCTGCTCTAGGCAGAGCCTTCACGGGGTGGGTTACATTCCCTGGATCCTAGGGGGAGACTGCAATGCGGTCCTAGACATAGAATTAGACAGATCCCATCCTCCAATACATGGGGCCAGTACAGAAAAACAGGCTGAACTTCTGAACAATTGGATGCAGGGCTGGGGTCTCATAGATGCATGGCAGATTCTTCATCCTACACACTAGGAATATTCCTTTTACTCCTCAGTCCATCAGCTTCATATCAGGCTTGATAGATTTCTTTGCTCCTATACAATAGCTGCCCAAATATATCAATCAACATATCTAGCCAAAACATTTTCAGATCACAATCGCCTGGAAGTTACTCTGACGTGGGGTAGGGTCCCGACCCCTGTAACGACTTGGAAACTAAGGGCCCAATTCCTAGAGGATGCCCCCTTTCGGATCACATTATTAGATATTATTAATAACTACTTCACGGACAACTGGAATACAGCCTCCTCCAACCTCATAGACTGGGACGCGTTCAAAGTGGTGGTTTGAGGCTCAGCAATTAGTGCTACTGTAGGGGCGCGCCAAGAAGCGCACAAAATACTTATAGTTACAGAATCGCTGATGACAGAGCTAGAACCCACCGCAGTGACAGATGATGACAAAAAAGCATCTTTCCAGGAGGCTCGTATTAGACATGCAGAGTCTCTGGAAACACTTAGACTCATGGATTACCTAGCGTATACACAACTGAAACACACAGATGCCGACAAATCAGGAACATTACTTGCATGAATACTAAGGGATAACCTAGAAACGCCTTTGATCACCTGTATCCGTTCACCACAGAATGGACTGATTCATTCTCAAATAGAGATTAATTAAGCATTTTGTAATCACCTCAGTACTCTGTATGCGCCACCAAAGCATGTAGACGATGGCCTAATAGATGCCTTCTTCAATGGATTACAGTTCCCCAAGATGACAAAGGCTATGCGGAAGAGGCTTTTAGGTCCCATCACTCAACATGAAATAAGAGCAGCGATCAAAGGCCTTAATCGCAATAAAGTCCCGGGCCTAGATGGCCTAAACTAGAGGAGTTAAGACGGCTCGGGAAACTGGTAAACTACTGCAATTCATGATGCAAACTATGGTGGTCTCACTCTTCAAGCCGGGAAGAGACAGCACTGAGATGTCCAACTACAGGCCGCTGTTGTTACTGGCTACCGAATATAAAATTCTTAGTAAGGCCCTAGCCAACTGCCTGGTCCCTGCTCTCCCAACTCTTATACACAGTGATCAATGTGGGTTTCTCCCTGCACGTAGCTCTTCACTTAATACTAGGAGACTCCATCATATTATGAGGGCCATTCCGAGTGAATGCGACAAGGCGGGATGTTTGGCGTTAGACCTATGTCAGGCGTTTGACTCCATAACGTGGGAATACATGTTTGCAGCCGTGTTGCGTTTCGGTCTCCCCCAAGATTTTCTGAGGTGGATACGTTTACTGTATGCTGAACCCACCGCAAGCGGTACAAAAGAGGGTGGTGATGGACGGAGCATCTGAACCAATCCAACTCTCACACCCAGTCAACAGATCTGGGTTTAATCCATCACCGTTCTTTAGCCCACTCTGCCACCAGAGTTCAGACATAGCCATATGCAAATCTGTCTGACCCTGTGCCTCATGGAAACAGTCCAGCCCGCACTGCCAAGCCATGCCTTCCCTGGACCGGATTCAAGCTTCCTAGGACCGGTTTCTGGCATTACAGCCGTCTTCAGCCAGGCTTGCTTGAATCCAGTGGCAAAGTGGGCAAGAGACTCACGTCTGAGCATACCCTGCCAACTTATGGCGAACAAAGCGGTACAAAATAGGGTGGTGATGGACGGAGCATCTGAACCAATCAAATACTCAAGCATAGTCAACAGATCTGGGTTTAATCCATTACCGTTCTTTAGCCCACTCTGCCACCCTAGTTCAGACATAGCCGTATGCAAATCAGTCTGACCCTGTGCCTTATGGGAACAGTCCAGCCCGAACTGACAAGCCATACCTTCCCTGGACCAGATTCAAGCTTCCTAGGACCAGTTTCTGGCATTACAGCCATCTTCAGCCAGGCTTGCTTGAATCCAGTGGCAAAGTGAGCAAGGGACTCATGTCTGAGCATACCCAGCCAACTTATGGCGGCCAAAGCTGTACAAAAGGGGTGGTGATGGACGGAGCATCTGAACCAATCAAACACTCACACCCAGTCAACAGATCTGGGTTTAATCCATCACCTTTCTTTAGCCCACTCTGCCACCCCATTTCAGACATGGATATATGCAAATCCGTCTGACCCTGTGCCTCATAGGAACAGTCCAGCCCGAACTGCCAAGCAGTGCCTTCCCTGGACCGGATTCAAGCTTCCTAGGACCAGTTCATGGCATTACAGCCGTCTTCAGCCATACTTGCTTGAATCCAGTGGCAAAGTGAGCAAGGGACTCACGTCTGAGCATACCCAGCCAACCTATGGTGGCCAAAGCGGTGCAAAAGGGGGTGGTGATGGACGGAGCATCTGAACCAATCAAACACTCACACCCAGGCAACAGTCTGGGTTTAATCCATCACCGTTCTTTAGCCCACTCTGCCACCCCAGTTCAGACATGGCCATATGCAAATCAGTCTGACCCCGTGCCTCATGGGAACAGTCCAGCCCGAACTGCCAAGCCATGCCTTCCCTGGACCGGATTCAAGCTTCCTAGGACCGGTTTCTGGCATTACAGCTGTCTTCAGCCAGGCTTGCTTGAATCCAGTGGCAAAGTGAGCAAGGGACTCACTTTAAGTCAAATCATGATTAAGGCAGTAAAATCCCAGTATTTAAACAGGTTGAAGGTTCAGAGGGAAGAGGAGGAATTGGCTAAACCTTCGGTCAGAAAATTTGTTATGTTAAGCACGGGGAGTGAGATCCAGCCGTACTTGACATATATAAATAATCCATTCCACCTGTTTGTCCTGCTAAGGTTTAATCATGGTATGCTGCTTGGATGTTATTTTTCCCCAGGGGATTTGCTAAAAGTGGGATGTTGGGGCCGTGTCCGTGTGACAACAAATCGGAACAATATCATATGATATTTTTCTGTAAATTTTATGCACTGCAGCGATATAAATTTATTCTCCCACTATAAAGAGGGTGTAATTTTGAACAGGCCAGACCAGCCCTGGTTTATTTGTAAATGTTAGGATCTGCTGTGATATGTTTCGGGGTGGCGAGCTACATCACAGACGCTGTGAGATGTCAAAAGAAAATGTTGCTACCATAATTGCCCCCTTTGCATTTCTTGCACGTAGTTTATTAGATAGTTTTTATATAAATATATGTCAAACATTTTGGGGATTTTTACATTTTAAAAATGATTAACTCTCCGTTAGGTGACAAACCTTTTTATTGTATATATGTACTTGCCAATTTATATTGTAAAATACGTTGTCGTGTAATTAGGACCCAGTGATGTGATTAACAGTGAAAAAGGAATTTATTGTGTATGCTTTGATGGTTTTAAAATCTTTAACCTAATAAAGCGAAATTTTGACTTTGACTTTGAATGAAGGCCATTGGTTCACTGCGCCCTATCATTTCCTTCTGGACCTCCCTGCCACTATCTGTGATGGGGAGGATAGCCATCTCCAAGATGGTGATGCTACCCCGGCTATTGTATTTCTTTGTCAATCTGCCCTTGATGGTGCCCCAGGCCACATTTCACACTCTTGTTGGAACTCATATGGGGTGGAGGCAGGCGCAGAGTAAGTCTCAAGAAACTGCAGTTGGCATCAAACTTAGGAGGGCTGGGAGTCCCTGATTTCCGAGCACATTATTATGCATCCCAATTACAATGGCTGTCTTTCTGGACGGCAGGCAGGAACTTACAAGAAATAAACTATAATGCTCAAGATCTAGAAAGGGGTACACTACATAGTATGCTGCTCCCAAAGGTGAAACTGCCCTCAGACGGTCCACCACTGTTACAAATGGCACTGCAATGTTGGAAAAAGGCCCTACAGTACACATCAACCACGATCCCCTACGCGTCTAATATCCCACTACTAGGGCTGCCAGTCATGGGTGGTAGGATTGCAGTGGCTAGGTTACAGGATTGGATTGATGCTGGAGTAGCAGAGGTGGGTTTATTTTTCAGAGATGGTGTACTCCAGATCATGACACATTCGTGAGGAACACTGGGGCTTCTGACCACCTTTACTTGCTACATGCAATGATAGCGCATTACATCAAGACGACATAGGCACCCCAGCGTAGCGAGCCTTCACAACATGTCCTGGTACATCTACTTTATTACATGGGGAGGGATGGACACTTAGTTAAGTGGCTATATAACGGCATCCAAACACAGACCTCCATCTGCCTTGCGGACCTCCGTGGGAAATAGGCAGAAACTACAGACATGGTAATCACGGATAAAGCATGGGAAAGCATTTTGGAACACCCCAAGCGGGTGTCCCGAAATGCCAAACTCAAGTTTATACAGTATATGGTTCTCCAAAGAGAGTATTTAACCTTGAAGCGGATACACTGTATGTTCCCGGAGGCCCAGAACTACTGCCAGAGATGTAGGGAGCAGGAGGCTGAATTTGTCCATATGTTGTGGGCTAGCCCAAACCTTAGGGAATATTGGAGACACATTCGTAATCTGCTGGGAGAAATTACACATCTCACAATAACAGACAACATATTGGAGGGCCTCTTGGGCCTATGCAAGCGCACCAAAGCCCAGAAGGTTCACCTGCGTTTCCTAGATCTAGCGCTTATATTGGCGATTAGAGCAATTAGAATGAGGTGGAAATCCCCAAAGAGCCCCTCACTGCATTTATAGAAAGGGGAGGTACTAAAATGGGGCAGCGCGGAAAGCACAGCACTTAGACAAGAGGAGGCGAGGGGGTTGAGGAAATGTCCCATCTCCATGGAATGGGACATTATGTTAGAGGACCTCACACAATTAGATATCCCACTTACATCTCTTGATCCCCTCTCCTGATTCAATTTGCCATTTATCACATTGAAAGCGACAATTAGGGTAGACTATGAGGAAAGGCCCATAGTGCACCAGAGGTATAGGTTGGACTCCATGATCTCTCAAGGATATGAGATGCAATAGGTGGCGGCACACGGACAGACCACGAAGGGGCGGAGGGAGTAGTTAACTCAGTTTAGGGAATAAAAGTACAAATACATGCCAAGTCACTTTGGAGACATTAATAATTTATATGATTGATTCCACGTTGTTACATTCATTGCATTATAATTTCTATGCTGTGTAAAGGATGGATACGAGGATTGAAGTATGTATATTTACTTACGGAGAAAAATGGGTCAATGCTACACCTAAATGAAAATGCCATGAATTTTTGGTATAATGTAATGTAATCTGAATAATGGCACAATAAAGTTTGTAAAAAAAAAAATAATAATTTCGTTCTCACTTCTTTTATCTTCCCATCTTACCCATGCTCTTCTTTTCAAGCTTTATTAATCTCTTCTCTCCCACTCTCTGTCTCCCTCCTTTACTCCTATTATTTTTCTATGCACTCTCCTTCATTTTCATCTCTTTTTCTTTCTGCTCCTTGTTCTTCTGCACTCTTTCATCTTATCTTTCTCTCTGCCACTTTTTGCTCAGCTTCTTTTTCATCACCTTTTTGCCTTCCTATCCCCTCAATCCTCTCCTACTAACTAGCTATACCGGGGTTTTAATAACACTTCACTTCAGGAGACAACATGACACCTCACCAAAAGAAAACACAACTTAAAATATGCCCTGCCATTCTTTAAAGACCAAGTATCACTCCACCGCTATCCTATACCTCTACACGTAGAAGCATATATACAAGCCACTAGCGCTGCTAGAGTGTTACTTTTTATGATGCACCAGCAGCGCAGTGTGCTGCCCCATATTTACAAGGCAATGTAAAGCCACCTTGTGTGGCTTTTCATGGTCTTGTAAATAAGGCCCCTTATCATGCAGCACTTTGCCTTAAAGGTGCTTATCACAGGTGTTTCTGTGGGTGTTCCCACACAACACCCATGGATTCTGCCGCATTTCCAGATTTATGAGAAATGGTAAACCTGGAAATGCATCAGAATGCTACCAGCACAGGGGAGAGCAATATAATTGTAGATATGACGCATCCCTTTGTTTCCAAAGTAACACGGCAGAGCAAAATGGCTGGCTGCGCTACGTTACTTTGTCGGAAATAAGAAGCTTCTATATACTGTTCTGCACTAGTTCCCCTAAACCACACCACCAATGTAAGGGGAGGGAAAAGTCATGTAATTTACTATGTTTGTAGCAAAAAGTGGTTGGGCTGTATCTGGTGTAATCTTTTTTACTCAAGTGTGGACTTTACGTAAAAAGTACTGCCAGATACTGGCAGGAAACTGGATCCAACAGAGAATGTCTCATTCTTTGTTAGCGCCAATCTGCTGTTGGTGTTTTTTTTTACACAAGATGTGTTCATGTCGGAGTGTAAATACAACATTTTGACGAATTATGCACATCTTGCATAGTGCGAAATTGAAGGATTTTCATCAATTTTGCTGGTGTACTTAATTTTCACTCAGGCATACAACACACACCAACATACATCACTTCTTCCTGTGTCAGACACAGCACTTCACATCACACCAACCACCATATACCAGCTCCTCCTATTCCATCCCTACTTCTTCACCCTTTCATCTTCTGATCATTCTCACTATTCTTTACCCCTCCATAGACTACTTACGCCAGGTTCCTGATTACTCTTTACGTCAAGAGATGCCACCACACCTTACCACATTATAATCAATCCTACAAAATACATACCATTCCTTTTAGGGACACCTCATATCCCACTGAAACTCAATCGGATACTTCCACAATTCCAAATCTCCTCTAAAAACCGTGACACACCAACCATAATACACAACTTCAACATTACAATTAAACTAAAATCCAACACACAACCCAGTACTCACCTGCTACTTTCTTCCAACCCATACCTCACCTCCACAACATCATATACTACAACAGTATTCAAGGAAAATACAACCCACAACATATTTTATCTGAACATCCACATTCACAGCTAGTCACATCACAAAATACTGTAGCAACGACATGAACTGCAGCACACATAGCACTACGTTTCACCATACAGTTATATGCTACTCGTACTTTAACTCAATTGAAAACACCACACCAATCATAATATCATACTCCTAAATATCTCTCATAACCTAATTCACTTCCACCCAATACATCAATAATTACACCTTAACAATATCAATCCAAACCCCATACCACCAAAGGCCCTACCTTGAAAATCATATACCTACTACAGTTCTCTCCAACTCATCATTTAGGCAGAATATCCCCATAGAAAACAAAACTGTGTTACTCTTTCCCACCACTCGAGCTGACCCCCAACACAACCCACCTTATCACATGAATACTCAATAACTCAGCCATATGTTCACACTCCATCCCAATGTATCCACACATATATCAGACCATGCATCTACACTCCTCAAGTGCTTAAACATTTCACACTCACAATCTGAGTTTTGATTCGTAGCTCAAACATCACCTTGTATATCCCAGCCCATTTTCCACACTCTGTGATTGCGAATACCTAAAATTTTCAGCCTAATATATCTGTCCTTCACATTGTTACTTTTTTATTAATTAAACTGCAGACAGAGAAGACAGATATAGAGCACAAATCAACTATCCCCTAAACACAAACTTTGATTATGAACTTGATTTACCGTGATCCTATCCACGGAACAACTACAATGAAAATTCTCCCCCAGACTCCTGAGTTCTTGTTACTCGGGAACTCATGGTGCAGAAAAAGCACAAGAACACAAAGTTCAAAATACCATATTCAGTTTATAAGTCATTAAACTAAATAATTTGGAGGTGCATAATGTGAAACAAAAGCCCGAGAACAGGCAAAAATGGAAACCAGAGACAAAGGACTGGACCCACCACAGTAGGTTAACAGCGGGAACAAAGATTCTCAAAAAAAAAAGAAAGCATCGGCCAACCAAAGATATAATCCTTTGGACTCCAGAGCCCAACCCCTTACCAGAATCTAACCCCCAGACTAAAGCAACTATAGGAAGCAATGCAATGCAGCTTCTTGCATTAAAGACATATATCCATTTGAAGAACACATTATCCACCCTCCACAAGAGGTCAGTCTGAAGTGCACTTTGCGTCAGGCAACAACAGCTCACATGGATTTTAGGTGGACCACAAGAGCAAAACCACTACTGCAATCCTCGACACAGTAGATAGTCACATGAGTTGGAGAGGTCACTAGAAGCCTCCACCCCTAACTACCCGATCCCATTAATATATGATTCGGGTGACAGCTGAATAGTGGAGAATCCCACTGATCATACTGTGAAGAACAAAGTCTATACAATACACCAAGAGCCAGTAAGTGGGCAAACTGTGCCTTACAAATACTCAGTACCATAAAACACAAAATGTTAATCTATTGGCCACATAACTCAGTTTTCCATACAGCGTAGAGTGGGTTAATACTTTATCAAAACTTGTCTCTAAATATGTTCTGTAAAGCTGAAATGTCGCCAATTCTCTCAGGGAATTTCACTCCACACGTGGAACAGGAAAACATTGACCTGGGGAATAAAGGAGACTGACACTCCTGAACTGAAAGTAGAGCACTGGGATGGGTAACATGACCCTGACATGGACGCAGGGATACCATCAATGCATAGTAACTTCTGATATATGAAAATCGTTTGGCTGAAACATGTTTTAATCAACTTTAAACTTGCCTCACTGAAATGGAGGACAAAAAATGTACCCAAGAGCCCCAACGAGACAGTGAAAATGGAACACAGACGAGGACACAATGTGCGGGTTGGGTACAGAGATACAAGGATACTGGGACAGTGCCACACATGTACACAGGCACATGGAAGCATAGGCATACACGAACACTGACGGAGAGACAGGGGCGCAACTAGACTCAAGTTCGGGCGGGGGCTAATACATGGATTAGTGGAGACAGAGACATCATGTAGTGTGTAAAAGAGCGAGTCATTCTTTGATACCTGTGGCAAAAAGTGCATTTTAAAGCACACAGGGTCACTAACCTTATTCTCAACATAACATGATTTTGGGGCTCTGAAAGAATTTTAGCACAGTAATGACAAATGTTCTATTTTAATGCTCATTAGGTCAGTAAATCTTGTGCAATGTGAAACAGCAGATTCTATTTTACATCACAATCTCGGGCAAATTGTACACTCCAAACACTCTGGGCCAGTTGGTCAACCTAACTAGTCTTAAAAAATAATTTTACAAGATATTTCACTATCCTTCCACCAAAGGAGGGTTTTGAAAATTGTCAGCAAATATTGCAGTTTAAGAACATTTATTTAGTTCAGAATATGATGTTAGTATTGTAAACAGCTGTGTAGTTGTTTGGGGGAAGCTGCCACATATCCTAGCTGTACAACACAAAAAATGTTGAATATATATTATTTGGTACTTTGTGACAAATCCCACCAAAGGTTTTTGAATTTGAAATGCATGGGTAGGCCTTTCGCAAGAAACTCTACCCATGTTTGTTGCGCGACTGGAATGCAGGAGGATCACCTGAAGCTCAAAATTACCCTACTCCGATCTTGCATCGCAGAGAAATGAGTTGCGATGTTCCTGCCAGTTAATATGCCAAGATGGGGCCTGGGAAGCTGTGAAACCGCACCCAGTGGCCGAAATAAGTTCCCCGCTATGCCGTCGACATCCATTTTTCCAGCAGATAGTTACACCCCCACCCCCTCAAAAGTGTTATGCACCTATCATAAGATAGGTCAGATTGAACTACCCTGTGGCATACAGCACACAAGATGGCGGCTCGGATTGATCTGAGCTCACCGCGACTAAGAAGATGTGTGGTGCGGAAGCCAGTGATCCCTCACCTCGGCTTAACGGTGGCTGGCCAGGACATCGATACTGGAGGGCATACCTCCGAGACAAGACATGTGCAACCAGGCGGACTATGGGAGCCCGATAGTGATGTTTGATCTGTCAGTGGAGTGACCTGCGGCAGCAGCGTAAGTGAGACACAGCTGGAACAGCAACTGCGGGCAGACAATCGTGACATCAAGCGGCCTACTGGAGTCCAGAGCTCCTTCCTTCCCTGCAGTGCGATAAATACGAGGAAGTGGGAAGTACTTTTTTAACGCTGCTGGGGGATCTCAACACGCTGTATGCAGGGGCTGTGTGAATCTCCTGTTATGGTGGCTGTCTAGTGACATGGGAAATAGCTGGATGCAGCGTTGAAGTGCATTGCGTACTGGAAAGAACTGCCAAGGCAGGTCGGTTCTGCAAAGGCGACAAAGCTTTCTTGAGGACCAGCATGAATAGCGCCGCTTTGGTTGTGCAAACATTATTGTGTGGGAAGCCTGGGAGGGAGTGGAGGCAGATGGTCATCAACAGTGCAGTTTATACAGTAGCGAGGGAACTGGCCGCACTGCAGACAGATACTGAATAGAGCCAGAGTGGTCGTGCTGAGTTGTGTTACCCGAAGTCTGGGTGGAGCTGTGACCCTCAAGGGATGCCCACACTGCCAACGAGAGGGACTGGGAGTCTATGGAGACAGACCAACCACATATCTCCTCACTAGAGGCCAACCTCTCTACAGCCAAGTTGCTCCAGCACAGAGAGCGAGCCCGGACCCGGATGCTGTGAAATCTGTGACCCCAACTGGCCTGTGGTCTCATTGCCTCTGACCTTTGGAGGGCCCCCTGATGTTTTTACGTTCCACATTGCCAGTAGGCCAGTCTTTGACTGGTTGCCAGCTTCTAGCTCAACTCCCCTCCCCCACCTCCCTCCACTACACACTCGAAGCTGAGGCCAATGGCTGCCTGATCCTAACATGACCACCTGTATCTTCAGATTTTAAGCATTGCAATCAGGCAATCCTTTCAGCGCACGCTGCGGGCCCCATCCCCGATGCTTATAACATGGATAGCAGCAGAGACTTCTCTGATAACCATCCCCTATCACATCGATCTGGCCAGGGGACATTTTTTTACAGAGCCAAACGTATAGTTACAGAACCCTCTCAGGACAGTGCCTGACCCCAAGATGGCATCTAGATTTCATGTGGACCATGGTTTCTCACCCCCCAACCTGCCCCTGCGCTACTCTGACATTCTCTGAGTACACCTGCTCACTATCCTGACAGCAGAGTTCAAGCATTATGTCCGACGCCCAGTGTAGCTGCTCTGTCAGCTATTAAGGAGATCGGCCCTGGTTCATCCTCTCGGACATTGGGCACAGTTTCTCCCCGTCACCATGTTTCTCCCATCCCTCCCCCTCCTATTACAAATTCCTTCAATAGAACTATAATGTTTCCCACTGGGCAGAATCCATAATTGTTCGGACTTATTGTGGAGCTAGAGTAAGATTTGGCTGATGCCCAGTGGTCATATCATGTATAGCTAAAGAGGCACCTACCAAGCTGGTCATCAGACATTGTTTTCTTCCTCATCTGCCCGTTATGTTCCCTTCCCTCCCTCCCTCTGTCTTGTTTTTCTATGTTTATTGAATGCACTAGCAACGGATGTAACTGTAATGTAACTGTAACTGATGTAACGCTGTAACACGTCTTAATCCTCATGTAAAATGCTCTGATACCTCCGGGTCTAGCCAGCGCTATATAAAACTCAAAATAAATACATCTTGATTATAGATGATACCCCCATATCACATATGGGTGTCAATCTGGGATTACCAAGGGTAAGAGATGTTGACCTAGTTTTCCATTTGGCACTCATCACACTGCACTCGGTACCCCATGTCTAAGTGAAAGGATCAGAAAATAAACAGAGCTAAAAAAGTCTTAATTATTTTTTACATTCCAGTTCCTCTACATAGCCACCCGGTAGCAAATAAGTAGCTGTTGTGGAGCGAAGCATGGGTAAAGGAATCAGCCTTTTAATGCCACTACAGCTATTGCTGCCATTTTAGTGAATAAATGCAATAGCAGCTCAGGGCTGACATTCAAACCTGCATTGTACCCCTGAACACAAATGGGAGCAGATTATTAAATAGCAATAACATTCATGAAATTATTTGCAACAGTGCTCGAAGAATGAGAATGTATTTACTGATAACAATGTTTGTAGATGTCTGTTGAATTCTTCTGTGAAGTAAAGGATGTATGAAATAAGACTTATTGAAATGGAAGATTAGAGCAGTATGACAAAGTTATCCCAGAAAGAATTTTGGAGTCTTGTAGTTAAAAACCTATCGTCATCGAAATCTTTCTCAAACACTAGAAAGATGGCGATGACGATAGGTTTTTAACTACAAGCATAGCAGCGACCCCCGAAGAAGGGCACGAAGGGGCCCGAAATGCATTGGGTTTACACATGAAATAAAGACTGCTTGCGATGAACTTTGCATCTCTCATATTCTTACAAGAGGCCTGGATGGGCACAGTCTGAATAGTAGAAAATTGAAAATTGGCATTTTATCCGTCTCAGTGGATTTGGATTAAAGAGTGAATATAACGTTTTAAGAGAAGCTAAAAAATAATGGAGAAAAGTTGGAACATCATAAGAAATGGTAAAAAAATGTTTTGGTGAAAACATGCACGCCAGGGGTGGCATGAAGCTGTGCGACTGTTTTTTTTGGGGCTAGATGTAGTCCCATCACATACAAGTTCATTTTGACTGATGGCAGTGGGGCACGCCTAATAACCGATCTGCACGCAATTGGTAAAGAAGGACAGACAAAATTGGAGAAGAAAAGAAATGTGTTAAAATAGGTGTGCATCCCTTTATCACATGTAACTTCATAACTAAACCAGGAGCTACCATACATTTCGAAATTAACTAGCCCAAACATAATCGGTGGCTTTAACCACTTGAGTTCATATAACACAAAGTTTTAAGAATGGTACAGAGGGGGGCATTACAAACTTTTTCACTCAAAAAATATATCTCAAACGTGTTTTTTAAAAGAATCATTCATGGTGCTTTTAAAGCTGTACCTAATTCTGAATGACTAACCATTACTCCACAGCACACAACATAATTAAGATATCGGCTAGTGATGTGCTTTAAAAAAAGCCACATAACTGATGACTTTCTGTACTTATGAGACTTTTATTTATATGGGGTTCGAATATAAAACACATTGTAAACTTCACATTGCTTGAAATATTTTAGGGAATATATATCAAAGTGTGTTCTACATAACACAGGCTACAGGATTTTTTAAAGTTTTGCAGGATTGGTTTAGCTATTTAATCAATCACAAAAGGATGAAAAGTAAGATGACTTTGTTGAAATTTAAATTCAAATTCAAATCCATGTCTGGTGGACTTTAGAGTTGGTTGAGTGACTAAAGGTTCAAGCCAGGCTCCAGACAGATGCCTTGTTCTGGCTCACCTTGAGGTCCTCCTAGACCCTTAAGACTAAAAAGAGCCACGTTTGCTTGAGGCCTTTCACTACCAATCAAACTGTAACCGTGTGTAGCAATAATAATTAAAAACAAAGCATTGACCTGTGATGTAAAACAGGAGAAAGTAATAGCCATTTCACAACGGGAAATTAGAAAAAACTGAGTCCAATCCCAGTTTCCTTGCTTGACTAAATGGTGTGATCCTAGGCAATGTTTAGTTTCGCTATACCTGATTTTATTATTGCACATGGCAGCACCTTGAAATACGTGAGCACTGTATAAAAATGTCTTGCATTTGATTTAATAGTCTATAATGCTTCTACATGTATAATAAGAATCTAGGCCACATTTAGGGGGCACATGACAATTGTCTTGCCTCTTTGGGGCGTATTTATGGGATTTTGGCATAGAGCAGTGCAACAAGGCACCTTGCTTTGCTGCCCTATGCTAAAGTGAATGGGCAGGAATGCATCATATTTTTGCAATATTGTGTTTATCTGTTCTTTCACCCTGCGCTGGTGCTGTTTCTACAGCCTAACTCCAATGTAGGTGCGTCCATTCCATGCAGGATTGTTTTTTGTGCAGGAATGGGTACCTTCCTGCAGAAAAACAATGCTAATAGGTGTTTTCCTTTTTCTGCGTGTGCTGCAGAATGCAGCCCACATAGAAAGTGGAAACAATGAGGAGAAATGAACATATTTCTCATTGTTATGAGTCATCTTGCGAAGCGTACAGATTTGGCGCTTCCCCAGGTTTACATGACTTTGTATATCTGTGGCAGCAACACATTCCATTGGTTTTGCATGGCAAAACCCACTGCAACGCCCATAGAACGCCTCCAGGGCGCAGAGAAAGGTGATGAAAAGATTTGCGCTGCATCGCCTTAGTCATGATTTATGAGGCCACTCAAAGTCATACAAGGTGGCTTTGCGTGGCATCTAAATCAAAATGAGAGCTACTCATCCGAAGTATGTACAGCAGGGTGTTGGAGTGTGTTACATAACCCACATATTACATATAGACAATGACTCATAAATTGGTAAGTCAATGTATAGGAAATGTTACTTAAGACATTGAGGGCTACAATGTGCAAGAGTCAGATGACATCCATACTGGTAGGCAGTGGCGTAGCGTGGGCGAGGCCAAAGGGGTGGTTGCCCCGGGCGTAATATTCTTAGGGATGCAAAGTTTTAGTGGAAAAAATAATTTGTGGTGGTAGGGCCTTGATTCACGTCGGTGCTGTTGCCTGCAAGTGCAGGTTATGTTGTCTTGCCCGACTTTCCCTACAGAAGGCTGCACAGAGCTCTGGCCTTTCCCAGTGGCATGAAGCAGCGCCCCCCAGTGGCACAACATTGGAATGTCTCTTGCGGTACCACAGCAACGTACTATGAATTCATTTCTGCTTTTTGGCAGGCAGAAGGAGTATTTCAAGTGTGAGTTCACTGCTTGCTGCCTGACGTCATGTCATGTGTCGGTTTGGGATGGTGGGTTGAGACACCCGGGGTGTGGCATCCGTTCATTCATTCATCCATTATTCAGTCTTTCACCATTCATTCTGTCCTTCCATATGTGTGCCCAACCATATCCAAACCTAATTGACCATTTCCAAACCTATCCATCATCTATCCTTCCATCCATAATTTCACTCATCAATTCCTCCTTCCACCCTTTGACCCATTCATCCATCCTTTCACCCATCCATCCATTCACTCAGCCATCGAAGCATTTGCCCTCTCACCCATCCAGCCATCCTTTCATTTACTCACCCATCCACCCAGTCACTCATCCATCCATTCGTCCATCAATTCACCATGTCACTCATCCTTCCATCCTTTCTTTCAGTTCTTCAACTTCCTTTTCACTCATCTAAGCATTCTTTCACTCATCCATCCTTACATCCTACTTTTCACTTATCCATACACTGATTTGCCCATCATCCTGTCAATCATACATCCATACTTTCACTCATCCATCCATCCTCCCTCTCTTTATCCCCCTTTTACTTACACTCCACCCAACAATCCATCCACTCATGAAACCATTCATGGACCCTATCACTCACTCATCCATCCATTCAAATATCCAACCTTTCTCTTATCCATCCACCCTTTCAGTCATTCATCCATCCTTATGCCCATTTACCTTCCTCTTCACTCACTCATCCATCCTTACATCCAAGGCTCTGAGGAGAGGGGCGGCTGCAGATCTGTTTAGAGGAAAAGCCAGGTTTTGAGGGTCTTCCTGAAGGTGTTCAGGGAGGCGGTGCATCTGATGTCTGCCGGTAGCTCGTTCCAGGTCTTGGCAATGTGAGAGAAGGATCTTCCACCTTCTCTGGCTGTGTGATCAGCGGGTTCTTTTGGGTATGTGGAAGTTGATTCTGTAGTTGAGGTATTTGGGTCTGTCGTTATGTAGGCATTTTTAGGCATGAGTGAGGATTTTGAAAGTGACTCTTTTCTCCATGGGGAGCCAGTTGGACTTCGTAGGTGTTGGCTGATGTGCTCGTGTCGGTGGATGCCGAGGACGAGTCTGGCGGCGGTGTTCTGTATTGTCTGGAGTTTGCGGAGTAGGGACTTGTTGATGCCGGCGTAGAGTGCATTTCCAAAGTCCAGTCTGCTGGTGCTGCGTCATCCTTCCATCCATTCACCCTTTCACTTATCGGTTCATCAATCCAAACATCATTTCACTCATCCAACCGCCCATTAATTTGCCCATCATCTACCTTTCACTCATCTATCCATCCTTTCACTCATCCATCCACCCTCTTACCCATCCATTCACCATTTTGCCCATCCATCCACCCTTTTACCCATGCATCCACCATTCCACTCACACATCTATTTATTTACCCTTTCTCTCATCCATCTTTCCACTCACTCATCCTTCCTTTCTCTCATTATCCATCCATTCACCCCTTCACTCATCCATTCACCCCTTCACTAATCCATCCAGCCACTCGCCCATTCGTTTACTTACACACACACACCACCTTTTCAAATTAATTATGAGCTGAGCCTTTGTCTGCAGAGTTGCAGACAGAAAGAGGCTCATCAAGGACTTCACCCTTGCTGTTGTTCCTAAAGTCAGGCTGGGGCGGAGGCGATCTGAAACCTTGGAAGTTATGAGTCAGGAATGATGCACAGTGCAAGGAAGTGAGGACACTGTGACATGGTGTGGTTTCCATGGCTTTAAGTGGGTTGAAAAAACATATTTATTATTTATTTATTAATGATATTTATAGAGCGCGAACAATGGCCCATGGGCGTCTCGGCGTCTCGGGTGTCTCTCCAAATGGCATGCCCGGTGTAATTAAGGGCGTGTCTTAAAACATGTTAGTTAAAAATCTGTGCTTAGCTTAGTGCGCTGCCCAACTGGTATTTTGCTACCTCTGGTATTGCATTCAAATATATAATACATCACACCTACAACAAGTCAGGACTATAGGCTTTGTCAATGGTTATTAGTTGCATAAAATAAAAGCAGCAACTATGGCTTCGTTGTATATAATATTGAAAATGCTTCAGTTCTAAAATGATGAGTGTTAGACCTGGCATCCTTGGTGTGGTTTCCCCCTATCTTTTTGCCTCTACCTCCTGTATTTTCGATGCTGTGCTGGATTTCGTTTTTGCTGGTTTAGATGCTTTGGGCACTTTGCCACTGCTGTCCAGTGTCAAAGTGCAAGTGCTCCCTGTGTAAATTGTTATTGTGATTGGTTATCCATTATTGGCATATTTGTATTACCAAGAAGTCCCTAGTAAAGTGCACTGAGTGTGCCAGGGCTGGTGATTCAAATGCTACCAGTGGGCCTGCAGCACTGATTGTGCCACCCACGTGAGTAGCCCTAAAATTGAGTCTCAGGCCTGCCACCGCAGTGCCTGGGTGCAGTCTGTGAACTACCATGTTGTCCTGGCAAGGGCCCACACTTGCCAGGCCCTACCCTTCCCTTTCTGTGCACATAGGATACCCCTATAGTAGGCCCAAGGTACCCCCTGGGCAGGGTGCAGTGCAGGTGAAAGATAGGACATGTACTGATGTGTGTACCATGTCCTAATAGTGAAATATAGTCAATTTAGTCTTTTTTCACTATTGGTAGGCCATCTTGCCCATAGGATAGAATGGGGAAGGCTGTGTACCATTATACCAGCCTATCTTCCCATAGGAACAAGATGGAGACATGGAGTCTGGTACCCTTGAATTCAGAATTTAATAGCATAGATTTTTGTGAAGATGGTTTTTAAATTCTGCGTTTAGAAATGGCAATTTCAGAAAGCTGCTGTTTCTCTGTTCAAACCTTCCTGTGTGTCTCTGTCTGGTATTGGATTGACTGTCTAACTGTGGGGAGTGACAGGGGCTGGTGAGGTGTCTTGGCTTCAGGAGTCTGGGTGTGTAGTCCTAAGCTGAATAGGCCCATCTGCATTTAGAGAGGTTGGTGGGGAGATCCCTGTAGCTGAGATGGGCTGTGCCTGCCTCCACAAAGGACTGGCTTCACCTCCTGCTGGGCATCTGAGGACCCTGGCCCCTGTCTCAAAGGAAGAAGATGTGCACTGGCAGAGTGCTCCGAGGACTGGTTTGAACTGGGTCCAGAACCTCCAACATATGAAGAACAAACACTTTAGGGGTATAAAAGTAGGAGAGAGACCCCTTGAAAATCATACAACTTCTGGAGTCAAGAGGAATCCCTGCCGAAGAAGAGCTGTGAAAGAGACTGAGGAGGAAGACTGCCCTTGCTGTGTGTTCTGGGGCTGACCGGCAGTTGCTGATCTACAAAAGTGGGAGGACAAGGGACTTTGCTGTGTGCTGTGTCCCCATCTTGCAACAAGGACTTTGCTGTGTACTGTGTCCTAAAAGAAGAACAAAGTCTCCAAGAGCTAGGAGAGAGCTGGCCTCCTGTTGGGAATGCAGGGATACCAAGGTTCCCAAAGAAACATCCTGCAAGCAGCTTTGTGCGTGTCTCTGCGATTGGATTGTTGAAGATTGTCTTTTAACTGCCCACATGCTCCTGGGGGCTCGGTGTGCGATCGGCACATAGCGGGCTGAGGTAAATCGCCGTGCCTCTTTTCCCAGTAATTCAACTCTCAAGAGTGCGTGCCTGTGCACTCCCCGATGCCGTCATCAGAGGGGCCGGGATCACCTTCATCGGCCCGGTACGACAGTGGAGTGGTGCGCCCTACACAAAATGCTGTGCCCGTGTGTGAAGACTCAGCGTGTGGCCCCCTGTCTTGCCGGCATTTCTTTAAGCCAAAAATCACTGCCATTGCTGGCCCGGGTGCCTAGATTGCTGCCCCTACACTCACCGGCACAGGCCAGAGTCCCCGTGATGTCATCTCTCTCTGCCGCGCTGGGATTTACTCAGCTGGAGAGAGTGTTTCCCTATAGTCGGGGGCTCATTGCGAGAGCCGCGCTGTGATTGGGGGAAGCGTCCCCTGACCCCAGAGGTTCGACGCAAGAGCCGCACTGGGATTGGAGGAGGCGCCCCAGAGCTCGAAACCTTGATGAGAGAGTCGCGCTGCATTCCTGGAAGCGCGAGGCGTCTCTACCCCGTCTCCACAGTCAGCTGCTGCCAAAAGCGAGGAAGGAGAAACACCCCATCCCCAGGTAACCGCTCAACTTCAGTTGAAGCAGCGCCTTGTGGTTACCGCTGGGGACGGGGGTGCTTGTCTGCAGGAAATCACACTAGGTCTCCCGCCTCAGGAAGTCATTGCGCAGGTGTTCAGAGCGGGGGCTCCCATTCAGTGCGGCCCGTACCAGTATAATAGTGGGGCTGTGGTACCAGGGGTCTGCTTTTGTGGGGCATATTATTGGCAATTACTGCTCAGGGAAGACCCGTTATAAATAGGAGAACTATGCAGACAACAACAGAACTGTGCAGGGGCTGGTGAGACCAGTGCTGTTAGTTTGACAACAAAAACCTACCAGTTGGTTTTACCAAAGGAACTTATTCTACAAGTTTAAAAACAAGAACACTACAACAGGATCTTTGTTATTGAAACCAATTTGATTGTGTATGTTGGCTCTATGTCGTTTTGGATCATGCTGAACTTTAGATAAAGATATTTATTTTTATAAGTACCTGTGTGGTGTCAATTTGTGGTGTTCTACTGTGTTATTGTGGGTGTTGATGCAAATACGTTACACACTGCCTTAAGGATAAGCCTGTCTGCTCGTGCCAAGCTACCAAGGGGGTAGCAGGATTATCATCAGTGTGTGTTTCCCCCTCACCCTGACTAGAGTGGTGGTTTCTGCCTGGCTTTGGCACAAGCCCCAGCCAACTAGAAATCCCATTTCTAACAAAGAGACGGTGAAAGAGTCATAACCCCTCCTTTTAACTTATTTTGCTGGTTTCTTTACATTAACTGGATTCTGTACACTTCTGTCATTTTGTGAAAAAGGCATCCGTAAAATGGATCATCACGGACAAGGGACGTGAGATCCAAATCAGGACTGGTCCATGAAATTTACGGACAGTTGGTCCCCCTACTTGAAGGTCAGGCTGGCAGGCACCATCTCCAGCCGCTGCAGTCCAGCCAACTGCTGTAGAAACACGGGTTGACCCAATAAGTCGCTGGGACCTGGGTAGGTTAGTGATACAAACAAAGTGTTCCCAGATACTAGAGCAAATAGACCAAAAATGGATGATATCTTAAGTAAATTCAAAAAGGATATCACAACATTGTTTTTAATCACAACGTGTACAATAAAAAACTGTTCATAAAAAAACTGACAGAAAATTGAAGTTCTGTGTTGACCTTAGGTCTTTAAATAAATGTGTAATTGCAGACACCTTCCCTTTACCTAATATAGGTGAGATGGTTTCCACCCTTCAGGGGGCTACATTTTTCTCTACGCTCGACCTCAAGAGTGCATACCATCAGGTCAGATTGCACGAAACCTCAAATAATCTCACTGGTTTTGTGACCACTGAGGGAATATTCCAGTTCACACGGCTTCCGTTTGGATTAATTTCGGCGGCCAGTGTGTTTCAAAGAATGATAAGTGAGATCTTCAAAGGTTTAAACAATGTTGTTTTCTTCCAGGACGACATTTTACTTTTTGGTGACACCATTGCTACTCACAACAGAGTACTTAAAGATGTTTTGCGGAGGATTTTGGATACTGATCTCACATTACGTGAAGACAAGTGTTCTTTTCTTGTGCAGAACATTGAATATTTGGGACATGAAATTTCGGTTGATGGTGTCAAGCCTAAGAAAGATCTTTTGAAAGCTATACGTCTTGCTCCAAGTCCTAATAATAAAGATCAATTGCGCTCCTTTATGGGGTTGATTGAATATTACTCGAAATTTGTTGAGAAGTTCTCAGAAAAAAATATGCTTCTGAGAGAGCTACTAAAGAAAGGTTGCAAATTTGTTTGGAGTGGTGAACATGATAGCTGTTTCAACAACATAAAAAAAGATATTTGAAATGCTAAGATTCTTGTACCTTTTGATACCAGGAAAACTTCTATTTTGATGGTTGATGCTAGTGCCTCTGGGATAGGCGCTGTCCTTTTACAGTAGCACAAAGGGGGTGATCGTCCCATAGCGTTCGCCTCACGCACTCTCTCTCCATCCGAGAAAAATTATTCAGTTATCAAGAAAGAGGCATTGGCGGCAGCTTGGGGGACGCACTACTTTCGTACATATTTGTGGGGTACAAGGTTTACTCTAAAAACTGATCACAAACCTTTGATTCGTATATTCTCTCCTGGTTGTACCATTTCTGCTTCACCCAGACTTGCTAGGTTAGCTGCTAAGCTACAAGAGTACAATTTTGAAAATTCTCATTTGCAGGGTTGGAAGAATTTTCAGGCGGATTGTTTGTCTAGGCTTTCAGTTGCTACTGAGGACACATGTAAGCTTTGTTTCACTCTGAAGGATTTTGACTGTAACATTGCCTGGATTGATGACATTGTTTGTTTGGGTGAAGGTTCTTTTTCAAAGGAAGAATGGGTTGCTGCAATGGCTGATGATGTTGTTCTGAGTGAGGTCATTCAGTTAATGAAACTTGGTCCAAGGAGAGAGTCTTGTGTCAGTGTCAGTGTTAGACTTTTCTTAAACATAATTGATGAATTTTCGTTGTGCTGTGACAATGTTTTATTGCGTGGAGAGAAATTTGTTTCACCCTCTGGTCTAAGGCAAAAGTTGATAGTTTTAGCACATGAAGGTCACCTGGGCCATACTTTAAAAAAACAAAGGTTGAAGGTTAATTTTTGGTGCCCTGGTTTGGATTCTCAGGTTTGTTCTTGGATTGAATCATGTTCGTTCTGCATGGAAAGCGAGAAAAGATTGAAAATTGCTGTTGGCTCAAACATGGGGAAGTTGTCTGATCCTGGTTCACCTTGGCACACTTTATGTATTGATTTCATTGTCTGAGCTGCCTTTGTCTCAATGTTTTGCTTTAGTTTCAGTTGATTTGTTTAGCAATTGGTTATCTGTGGAATTTCTGAGTGATATTACCACTGACACAACTATTAGACGTTTGAGGTCTCTGTTTCAACAAGAGGGTTTCCCAAGTATTTTAATTACAGACAATGGTACACAGTTAGTGTCTCATTCCATGTGTTCGTTTCTACACAGCTCTGGTATTACACATCATAGGACTTCACTTTACAACCCTCAAGGAAATGGTTTGTGTGAACGGTTAAACAGACTTGTTAAGGGTACCATTCAGATGGCGCTTACCCAAGATATCTATGTTAATGATTTGGTACAGGAAATGGTTTATGCTTTTCGTACTACTTGTCATGGTTTAGAGGATAAGTCTCCATTTGAAATTATGCGAGGCAGAGCTCCTAGCACTAAGTTGACACCATCATGGTTAAAAAAAAGTTGTCAAATGAAGAGCAGGTTTCTGTTTCCACCAGTCCACAGGGTCATCTTTCTAAAATCGAGAAAGGCGATCTAGTGAAGGTGAAACCTGGTAGGATTGTTGGGGGTTTATCAAAATTTAGAGGCCCATTCATGGTCAAAAGTGTTTTCCCACAATACATCGTTTCTTCAAATGGTGAGAAATGGAATCTACGGAGGGTGGCTTTGTATCAGAAGGGAGTTAGTAGCAAGAGTTTTTGTTCTAACTCTTTTTCTAGGGAAAATGCTTCCAACAACAGGAATAGTGGATGTATGTTTTCTTCTGCTGAAGATTGTGTCACTTCTCATTCCTTTCCTGTTTCCAGACGGAGTGATAGAGGTGGTGATGCTTATGACTCTGAATGCAACAGTAGTGTTTCTAACAGTACTTCAAATCAACCAATTCATAGTTCTGTTTCCAATTCTGGTGTGGTCAGAAATTCAAGGTATCGTAGACCACCCTTGTATTTAAATGATTATTGTTGTGATTGATTTGCTATTTTATTTCTTTTGTTATTCATTACTGTGTTATGTTTACTTTTCTGTATTATGAGGGAAGATGTGTTGTATATTATTTATTTATCCTACTCTATGGTTTTAATCTCTATGCTCTTTCAAGTGTTCCACATTCTAGATGGCTCTGACTCAACTAGAACTCTGTGAGAGTCAGTTTGTACCTGGCCAGCTAGCGTTAGGGTTACTGCTACTTTTGCTGCATTAAACTTCAGCCTTACTCCTTACTGTAGTGTCATTAGCTTTATTTACAACAAGTGCTATATCTTAGTAGAATACAGTGCTTTTCAGCTTTCTCCCATTTGCCCAACACAGCTCAGCAACTTGCCTTGCTACACTGCAATGCATGTATTCTAAGTAAATCTGCATCTTGATGACGTATTCCAGCGTAGTGGAAGGCCCTTAGCAAAGGTTGACTGGTCATCTTTCAGTTGGTTATTGCTGTATTTGGTTGTTAAAGTTTTACATTGAGGTGATGTCTTTGCCCAGGCAGTTACTGTGTGTAAAAGTGATAAAATGAGAAAGGAATACTATCCCAAAATATGCTGCACGCCACACAATTTCCCTTTTCTTGACACATAATTGGGTTACTTTACTGGGAGTAAATGCGTTTTCAATGTGGAAATGGAAAGCAAGTATTCCAGCCTGGGCCGGACTGGGAACTAAAAACCGGCACTGGCAAAGTGATCACCGTCCCCTCCCCGGTAGGGGGGGGGGGAGGAGGGGTTGGGGTGCGACCTCGCTCTTTGCCAGGGCCGGTTTTCGATCTATTTTGTTACAGGGCCGTTTTTGCAGCTATGCTGCAAAAACAGCCCTGTAACAAAACCGGCCCCCACCATGCGGCCCACCGGGGATTGCCCGGTGCCGCAACGGCCAGTCCGGGCCTGATTCCAGCTTAGATTGGGGTGTTGTGATACGTCTTTCTCCAAAGTAGGAAACAGCTTTCCATTGGTAAATGAAAAAGTTACAAAATTGATATGCACTTTAGCAGCATATTTCTGAATTTACAAAACGATACAAAAGCACATTTCTGTCTCTATACTTGAAATTACTGGTGTATGCCCTATGAAAACTGCAAAAATTGCGTTTCGAAACAGTACTCCTGGAAATCTTTGAAAATTGATCAGTAGTCAGGAATTTACTTACAAAATTGATCCACAGCTGAAGAAATACGTGTCTAACTTTTCAAAGAGACTAGCACTCGGAGTTTCACTTAGAGTGTATGAAAATTATAGTAATTTTAGCACGACTTATTCACCACGAACAGTGATAAAAGTACCACATTCTCTATTCCTAATAAAAAAACAATTGGCATATTTTGCAAGATTCACATTAGGAGAAAATAAAAAAATTATCAAGATTGATGACTAATGACTACACCACACAAGCATTGGCAAGCTCTAATAGTCTGGCTCTCATTTTCAGTTAAAGCCAGACCTTCAGGCTTTGTCTGTTCGTATTACTGATTTCTAGTTTTGATTATCATTCAATAGAAAAACCAGGGTGTTTGTTATTGTGGAGAAGTGTGGCTCACTGGTTAGAGGAGGCAGACCTGGAAGCAGAGGTCAGCCCAGGACCAGGGTTCAATTCCTGGCTCGGCGGGATCTTGAGTCCTAAAATATCCATGGACTCGACAATTCTCGCTCCAGTGCCTACTTGATTCACACTCTGCGACTCTGGGCAATAGCTTGCTTAATCTCCACAACAGCCACTTGTGGCGGGATGCCTGGCTTTCACCTTGCGGATACCCTGCCGGGGTTATCTCACAGGGGAATACCAGGACGGGTTCCCTAAGCAAGCGCTTAGAAACGGCTTGGTGATTTGCGCTATATAAATTCCTGTACATTTACATTAAAGACCTTGACTATAGTGTTCCATCTGCCACAGTAAACAGAATAGTGTTATGTTAACTTGGAAATTACTTTGTTACCACAGATGCCTACTGCTCAAATGTGTGAACACCTGAGCCAGTTCAAGTTTAGTACTTGTCAACTAGCCATATGTAATGAGGATGACATTCAGCCACTCCTGTTTTTTCAATCAATAACACTTAAAATAGCAAAAATAATTTTACAGGTCTGACAATGCATAGTGCTGTCATCTGAAAAAGCAACCTGGCGGAGGGTTAACATGAAGGGGTGGACAGTTGACAGTTATGTGGAACCTGCATACTGCTTTGCATACATCCACAACATTAAAAGGAAAGAAAAAGAAACTGCAGGTCCCAGAAAGCTGAACTGGCAATTATCACAAGGTTGACTGTTGGTCAGCATTGTTTTTTGATTTATGATTATTAAGCATTATGGAATCTACAAATTACAGACCCACTGTGAGAAAATAAGTTGTTGGTTGGAGGAGGTGTGAGCCACAATCCCACAATCCCTGTCAGAGTGAACCACTAAATTCACTAACTTAACCTGCTCGTATCCCTTTGGTAGCCTGGTACAAAAGCAGTCAGGATTAATTAATAGGCAATCCGTAAAGTATGTATGCAGCACACAAACAGTATTAGCCCCTTCGATGCTCATGAAGGAACGGTTCCGTCATGAGGCACAGTGGAGCTGGGCTGATGACGGAACCGTTCCGTCATGACCACACCCATTATCATTATAGTTCAGCACCGGAGGGGAATATGTCTAGCAGCGATGAGGTTAAAGTGAAAACACAACACAAGAAAAATCCCAAATCAATTTAGAAAAATTGAGTAAAATGTATTACATTATTTGACACTAAAACACCAAAAGTCCAATTAGCAGACTCCGACATATGCAATTTTAAAGGTTTGGCAAAAATCAAGTGCTAATAAGAGTCAAGTCAAGTCAAAAACCACTTTATTCGATTTAGTTAAAAATCATAAAAGCATACTACAATCAATTTAAAAAGGGCAGTTCAATTTCATAAAAAAATTACATACACCAATAACAATTACATATATACTTTAAAAACAGCTAAAAGAGTAATTATCAGCTAAAATTATACAAGTAGAAAATACACATTTCATCCTCCAGTACAGACCCCCCTATTACATTTGTAATCGCCTCCTCCTGATCCTGACAGCAGAAACAAGATAGTTAGCCACGCTAAACATAACCAAAGGTGAATCTAACATTTGTAGATACAGGAGAACTGGTTTTGCCTGAAGAAAAGCTTTGTCCTTCAATATAGGCACCAAATACTTCTGTCTAGGCATATTGTAGAAATGGCAGAACAGCATTAGGTGCATATTGTCTTGCAGTGAGAAATTGTCACAATTACACACAGGTGCATCCTCCTGCTTGAACCAACCATGGCTGTCACAGAGAACCGTATAAATCTGATTAAACCGAAATTTGACCAGAAGCCACCTATGGAAAGGAATGTTAACTATGGCAAGATACGGTTGAATAGCTAGGCAAGTAATGGTCAAAAAATGGGCTTTAACTGTGGGCTTTGTAAGTTGATGTTCCTCTCTCTCCAAGGTCTTCAGCTTAGAGAAGTTAAGCTTAATCCAATCTAAATCAGATTTTTTCAAACCCAGAGGGGCGGAAAATATCTCAGGACGACCAAGTTCCAAAGAGCACTTATAAATGTATGACAACCAAGCAATATCTTTACATTTGTCCAATTTTAAACAGTCCATCAGTACTTTATGATTTAGACCTAGGTTGTTATTGGTCCAAGTCCTAATCCATAGAAGAATAGGTGCCATTGAGAGGATATCAGCAATGTACCCTAAACCAAGCTCCTGATGAACTGAGAATGTGGCTGTCGATTGGGGGAGCCCTAGTATAGACCGAAGGAACTTATTTTCCTCCCTTTGGATGGTTTCACTGTTCACATAGCCCCACAGACCTGCTCCGTACCTAGCTATTGCCATAGTTTTTTCCTTGTACAAGCTTAATAATGCACCGCTCGGCTTCCCTCCAAGTCTCCTTGAAAAACTTAAAATTGCATTTGCCGAGCTCCTCACCACTTTGGTTTTTGCTGTAATTTGAGGGATCCAGCTACCCTTAGTATCAAAAATTACACCAAGGTAAGTAAAAACTTTGACATTAGTGATCACTTCATCATTACAATAAAAAGATTTGGTGTTGTTTTTGACAGCCCCAAATGCCATAACATGGGATTTAGAGTTGTTTACCACTAAGTCAAGTGAGGACATGAATTCACTAAATGCATTTAGAAGTCTCTGCAGGCCTAAATGTGTCCGAGCTATCAAAGCAGCATCATCCGCGTACAGGAGAACGGGGATGCGGTTATCCCCTGCACGCGGTGTGTCCAAAGTAGCAGTTAAAAGGCTTTTCTCTAATGAATTTATATATAAAGTGAACAGCATGGGGGCAAGGATGCAGCCTTGCCGTACACCCCTGCTAGATTTGAACCAATCTGTGCGATTTCCTTCTTGGGCCATTCTAATCGATGCTTTTAAGTCTTTATGAAGTTCAGCCAGAAAGTGAACAAGAGGAGGATCAAGTCCAAATTTTAACAGCATTGACCACAGCCGAGCTCTATTAACTAAATCGAAGGCCGTGGACAGGTCCATAAATGCTACAAAAATTGACCCCTTTGTTGCCGTTGTATATTTTGATATTATCATATGGAGATTTAAACATTGGTCCTCTGTACCTCTTCCTGTACAGAACCCATACTGGACATCTGTTAGAATGTCATTTTCCAAAGACCACTTGTTAATTCTTGCCAGCAATACTTTACCCAGTACCTTCATGGAGGAATCCAACAAGGATATAGGGCGATAGCATTTGGGGTCACTTCTTTGACCTTTTTTAAAAATAGGGACTATAATTGAGCGTGCCCAGGTTTTTGGAAAACCCCCCTCAAGTACACAGTTAAAAACATTGGCTAATATCTCTGCCCACATCTCAGGGTTTAATTTATAGAGATCCAGAGGAACCCCGTCTGGACCGGGGGCTTTATTTGCAGCTGATCCTTTTATCGCCACCTCCACTTCAGTTATACTGAAATTTAATTTGGGTATTGAAGTTGAATGGAAAGGCGTAAAAAATGTCTTTCCATTCAACAGTGCTAATAAGAAAAAAACACCAATCACAGTTAACTGGCTGTGGTAGAACTGTTCCAAGTCACAAGTTATGGCCTACCGCGATTGAGCACTGGCCGGATACAGGACTGAGTTCAGACTGTTGGGAAAGTAACTTGCGGTCTGGGCATTGAGCTGCGAAGCCCTTGCATCAAGCTGTGCATGCCAGCGTGAGTATTTATCAACTAAGAGTTGCGATGCGAGGTCCGACATTAAGATATGTCACGCACAAACAGAGCCAATGAAGCCATGGATAGGATTTTGTGATGCAAGGTCCTGCATCATCATTGGGATTGTGAAGACTTGCACTGCACTGAGATGCATCAGTGCCGAAGATGGGGCGCATTGAGCTGGGCCAGTGCTAGTGTCAAGCTGGGTTGCACTGAATTGAGATGCATGGAGTTGTGTTGACATCGAAGGAGCTCATTATGTCATTGTGGCTTGAACAGAGGCAGCTGACTAACTCTAGGAGAATTCTAGGAGTCCTGGGTTGACACAGGCAGGCTGGTTTCAGCAGGGCAACTCACAGGAGCAGAAAAGTCCTTAGGCAGCATAGCAGGGCAGACGTCACAGCTGGGCAGTCCTTCTTCCTAGCAGGATCCACAAGTCCAGAACTGATTTGAAGATTTGGGTCTGAGGATCCACTACTTGTATCTGGTGCCCACTTTGAAGTGGGATACGTTTCTATAGCCGTCCAACCACAGAGTGGTCTGGATTTTCATGCTGTCCGGCCCTGACCCCAGTTTGCATGAGGGCACAAAAAACTAGTGTGAAACCCTTTGTGAGTGTGCTGAGGAAGACGCTTTGTGATGTGCATATGTGGTAGGAGACAGGTTCGCCTCCCCTATCAGGTCAAGGATGGCCCATGCTGCCAATATCTATTCCTCCTTTGACTCACTGTCTGGGAATAATACACGAAGATCAACTGCCAGCTACACATAATTATGTGACCCAGTGTTAGACCTGTTAGCATTCGAATGCCCTTCCCTTAAACCTTTTTCCTTCACCCCTCCTATCTTTGCTGATCTTGTTTTTTGCTGACGTTATGACTGTGCACTTTATCACTGCTAAGCAGTGCTAAATTGTTTGTGCCTTATCCTCTATACAAGGTAAAATTGGCATATACCCAATTTTTACATTTAAATTATTAGTAAGCCCCTAGTAAAGTGGTACTACATGTGCACAGGGACTGTAAATTAAATGCCACTGGTGGGCCTGCAGCCCTGATTGCGACTCCCACTTAAGTAGCCCTTTCATCATGTCCCAAGTCTACCATTGCAGCCTGTGCATAGACGTTTACAGTGCCATGATGACTTGCCAAAATAAACCTTTTACCAGGCGCAATCTTCCTTTTTAATACATACGTCACCCATAATGTTAGAACTTTAGAGCACAGAGGGCAGGGTGGAATGGTAATTGAAACATTGGACATGTGCTTTTAAGTTTTACATGTCCTGGTAGATGAAAAACTCCTAAATAAGTTTTTTACTACTGCAAGGCCTATCTGTCCCATACAATAACATTGGTGTTACCTTGTTACATTTAATACGCTGTAACTTCCGATTGGGAGCAAGTACAGGTTGAGTTTGGTGTATAAAGAATTGTAATTAAAAGAGTCTTTAAAGGTAAAGCCGGATTTTTAAACACAATTTTGAAAATGCCACACCTGTCGAAAATCGCCATCTTTTGTGTGGTATTCCCACAGATTGTTGCCTTCTTTAGCTGAACCCAATGTTTTTAGCCCTATAAATTGCACTTTTCTCTGGCTAAGCAGTGGGAAAGTTCATGTGCTCACCCTTTTAAAATGATAAATTGTCATACACATAATTTACACAGTTAATTTATATATAAGTCACTAGCTTATGTTCTACATGTACCTAGGGCAGAGCTTTCTAAACTGTGTGTCCCGACACAGTACTGTGTCACCTGCAAATGCTGGGTGTGTCGCAGGCACTTGGCAACAAAACTGTTGCTAATTAAGAGGCATTCCTAGACACTCTGCTCTATGGTCTTTTAAAGACCTGTGAAGTGCTCGGGTGTGGCTGTGTGTGTGCCCCTAGAAGCTGGGGTGAGGTGACAGAGGGTGACAGACAGAGGGAGACGGAGAGAGGAAGACAGAGGGAGGGAGACAGGGGGAAACAGAGGGAAGAAGGTAGAGGGCGACAGGCAGAGGGAGACAGACAGAGGGAGGTAGACAGACAGAGGGAGGAGGGCGACAGAGGGAGGAGACAGAGGGAGGGAAACAGAGGGAGGGAGTCAGAAGGAGGTAAACAGAGACAGACAGAGGGAGGGAGACAGAGGAAGGGAGACAGAGGGAGGGTGACTGAGGGACAGAGACAGAGGGACGGAGACAGAGAGGGAGGCAGAGGTCAACAGACAGAGGGAAGTGGGCGACAGAGGGAGGGAGACAGACAGAGAGAGAGAGGGAGACAGGGAGAGAGAGTGGGAGACAGACAGGGTGAGTGAGACAGAGGGAGACAGAGAGAAAGAGAGGGAGCAAGAGGAGAGAGAGAGGGAGAGAGAGAGAGGGAGGCAGACAGAGAGAGTGAGGGAAGGAGACAGAGAGAGAGAGAGGGAGACAGAGAGAGGGAGGGAGACAGAGACAGACAGAGATAGAGATAGAGGGAGACAGGGGCAGACTGAGACATATAGAGGCAGAGACAGGGACAGGGGCAGACAGATAGAGGCACAGACAGACAGAGACATTCATTAAGACGGGGGTCCCTCATAGGGAGGGAGACAGGGACAGGCAGAGACAGGGACAGATAGACAGATAGAAGCAGAGAAAGGGACAGACAGATAGAGGCAGAGATTGAGACAGACAGAGAGAGATAGGCAGAGAGAGGGACAGGGAAGGACACAGAGGAAGAGAGAGAGAGAGGGAGACAGAGGGAGGGAGACAGGGACAGACAGGGACAGACAGGGACAGACAGACAGGTAGAGACAGAGACATGGATAGACAGATAGAGGCAGAGACTAAGACAGGCATAGAGAGAGAGGCAGAGAGACAGAAGGAGAGGGAGGATGACAAAGGGAGAGAGAGAGACGGAGACAGAGGGTGACAGAGGGAGGGAGGGGGAGGAGACAGAGAGAGATAGAGACAGGGACAGACAGAGACAGATAGAGGCAGAGACAGGGACAGGGCAGACAGATAGAGGCAGAGACAGACAGAGACAGAGAGACAGAGAGGGAGACAGAGGGAGGGAGACAGGAATAGACAGAGACAGGGACCGACAGACACATAGAGGCAGGGACAGACAGATAGAGGCAGAGACTTGAGACAGACAGAGACAGAGAGGCAGAGAGATAGTGAGGGAGAGGGAGACAGAGGGAGAGAGAGAGAGGGAGACCAAGGGAGGGAGACAGGGACAGACAGGGACAGACAGACGGGTAGAGGCAGGGATGGACAGATAGAGGCAGAGACTGAGACAGGCAGAGGGAGAGAGACAGAGGGAGAGGGAGAGGGAGGGAGACAGAGGGAGAGAGAGGGAGACAGAGGGTGACAGAGGGAGGGAGCGGGAGGAGACAGAGAGAGAGGGAGACAGAGAGAGGGAGAGAGAGGGAGACAAAGGGAGGGAGGCAGTGTGAGACAGAGGGAGTGAATCAGGGGGAGACAGAGGGAAGGAGAGGGAGACAGACAGAGGTAGGGAGACAGAACGAGGGAGACATATGGGGGAGACAGAGGGAGGAAGACAGAGGGAGGGGGGAGACAGAGAGAGAGGGAGACAAAGGGAGGGAGACAGAGGGAGGGAGACAGAGGGATGGAGACAAAGGGATGGAGACAGAGGGAGGGAGACAGAGAGAGGTAGACAGAGGGCGACAGACAGAGGGTGACAGACAGAGGGAGACAGACAAAGGGAGGGAGACAGACAGAGGGAGACAGACAGAGGGAGGAGGGCGACTGAGGGATGGAGACAAATTTTTTTTACACTTTGACACCCTTGTTTGTAAAATTTTCACTTTTACGTCCCTAGGTTAGGGTGGGCCTTAAAGAGTCTATTCCACCAGGGTTTAGTACATGCTGAAGTCCTGATGAATGCCAGGTAAATTCATACCGTTTTGTGGCTGAAACATGTCGACTGATTACTAGGAAACTACCTCTTAATTAAGTGTGGACGCATTTCCTACACATAATTTTTAATTATCCTGTCCCTAGTGATCTCCAGAATAAATTTAATTTTGATACACTACGGACTACTTGTAAACATCCATCACTCACTAGTTCTCTTTACACAACACTGCCTAAACTCACCAACCCGCTCCGCAGTAACAGCTGGCGTTGTAGCACACAAAAGAGACACTCTGTCTCTTTAGTGGGGCCCGATGATGAAGCATGTCATCACTAGGTGGTGAGTGAGGGCTTTCCTAAACGCCTTAAGTGAAGCCGTTCGACTTGCTCCTGATAGTGGTTGTCTACTACCATTGGACACTCTTTTCTTGTTTATTGATTAGTACCGGGGAATAAGAGTGTCACACTACTCTCCCTGCCTCTCTTTTTGTTTGGACGACAGAGGGAGGGAGACAGGCAGAGGGAGACCATTTGCCCACTTGTATTTCGAAATGTTCTTCCGGGGGGAGAAATCCCCCCCCCCCCCGCCAAACCCCCCAGGTGGTTCGGGCTCGCTTGCTTGCTCGCTACACTCCCTTACTGTGTCACAAAATGATGCATCTCCAAAAAGTGTGTCACCAACATGAACAGTTTGGAAAGCTGTGACCTAGGGCCTGTAAATTAAATGGTGCAAGTGGGCTGAAGCAGAAATTGTGCCACCCACTTAAGCAGCACTGTAAAACATGTCTTTAATCCTGCACTTGCAGCCTGTGTGTGCAGTTTTGAACCACAATTTCAACCTGGCAAAATAACAACTTTGCCAGGCCTACACCTTCCTTTTTAATACTTAGAAGTCACCCCTAATTCAGGGTTAAAATGCTCATAGGGTAGAGTGCATGGTAGTTAAAATGCAGGACATGTATAATTAAAGTTTTACATGTCCTGGCAGTGAAAAGCCTTCATATCTTTTTGCACTGGAGCAAGGATGGCTCTGCCATTACAAAACAGTTGGTTACATTATAATAATTCTTAAGGCTTAACTTTGGTTGGGGAGGAACTAAAAACATATTTCAAAAACTCATTTGAATAGTTATTCAAAGTACACTTAATAGTACAGTCTGGTTTTATATTACTATTTTGGAAACTACACTTTTAGAAGGTTATCATTTTCCTACTTAAGCCAAATGTGCCCTTCTAGTGTCACTTGACTCCTGATGTCTCCTCTGAACTTTTATGTGTATTGTTTTCAGAGAGTGGACAAAGGGCCTTGAATGTGGGGCATTCCTCTCCTTAACAGGGTGCCTGCGGGTTGCACCCAGTCACTACATGAGCTTCACAGGGTAATCTAGTGTCTGTACCCAGACCATTCTTGACTTCAAAGAAGGAGACCTATTATTGTTAATAACTTCTTATATATCACATAGCTACCATTTGGGGTTTCCTAGCGCTTGGAGGACAGGGAGAGCCGCTTAGAGAGGAGAGCTAAAACAGCCAGGTCTTTAGTTCCTCACAGAAGGTGGATAAAGAAGCACAGCATCTCAAACACTCAGAGAGGAAGTTCCATAGCCTGGGGCCCAAAAAAGAGAAAGAGCATCCACCTATCCAGGTGCATTTAATTCTGGGGGCTGTAAAAAGAAAAGGATTGCTCAAGTGCAAGGTGCATGAAAGGGGGTAAGGAACCAACAATTTTTGCAGGTCCCTAGGTCTAATGTGAGCCAGTGAAGATAGCGAAGATGACCAGAAGCAGAGGAGTGTTTGTGGAGGTAAAACAGGAGCCTGGTGGCAGAGTTATGATCCACCTGAAGGCGTCTTTTCACAGCATTTTCTGCCCCAAGTATGCGTTGTTCCTGTAATCTAGCTGTGATAATATCATGTCTTGGATACCTCTTCTTTGAGCAGAGAATGGAAGTATCCACAGGATCTTTTTAAGCCACTACATGGTGGTGAAACATATGGATGCTACTTTAGTCATCTGTGGCTCAATGTACAGATTATAGTCAAGCTAGAAACCCAGGTTCTTCACTTTGTTGGTAAGTTCAGTTCCTAGCATAGCAGGCCAATGTTGAGGCCCCCAGAGCTAGGGTTACCTACCCAGTACAACAACCACCAATTCATTGGGAGATGTAAGGCACACCTGGGCCTTCCTGTCCTTTGTCTCTCTAGTCTAGGTGCCCAAACCCAGCAGGGGTAGAGGAAGTGACCAAAACTGGTTTAGAGGGTGGGGAAAGGCCTTCCCTCCAAACTAAGGCTAGCACTGGACTAAGCAGACCACACAGAACTCCTCTCAGAACACTCCTGGACCTGTCTGAATCAGAGGATGGACTGCTCTGCTGTCTGAGTTACCTGGATAAAAAATGGACCTGCTTGCCATTAACCAATGCCCCTAGAAGTGAGTCCAAGGGTCAGTTGACTGACCTCCTGGTTGAGCTACAGAGAGAGAACAAGCATACAGAGGTCTCTCTCTCTTCAATTGCCCTGCTGCCCAGTCCCAACTGCACTAGCCATGGACCCTGCTGTGGACTTCTGCTGGAGGGAGCCCTAACGCTAAATGGTGCCCCCTAGGTCCTAGACCAATAGTTGGGGCAGGAGTGACCTCCCCCTGGCCAAACTTCAAACGATGAGATTTAGAAACGTTTTGCCAACTTTTTCTCTTTATCTGGCTCTCAAATATTCTTGAAAACTATCAAATAGTTTGATTGGCATAAGATTAATGAAATGTACGCATACAATAAAATAAACAAATAACATTTACAAAACGACATCATACTACAATGCAAAGGAAATAACTACATCACCAGACATAACAATTCCTTGTATAACATCTACATAAAAAATATATATAAAACAAGTAATATTACATAATTGTTAAAATATCTCCTAGTAGGTAGAAGGTCAGAGGGTGCCAAGATGTTTTATGTGCTTTGGCTGAGGCCTCAGTGAAACAAAGAATGCAGGTCCATCCAGAAGTGTGGCTCAGGGGTTAGAGGCGGCAGACCCGGAAGCTGAGATCGGCCCTGGACCAGGGTTCAATTCCCCGCCTCGGCGGGTCTTGGGCTCACAAATTTCACGGACTCAATAATTCTCGCTCCGGTGCCTTCTCGACTCACGGGTTCACACTCTGCGACTCTGGGCAATAGCTTGCTTAATCTCCACAACGGCCCCTCGCGGCGGGATGCCTGGCTTTCACCTTGTGGATACCCTGCCGGGGTTGTCTCACAGGGGAATACCAGGACGGGTTCCCTAAGCAAGCGCCGGGAAACCCTTTGTGGGTAGCTGTGCGCTATATAAGCTCAAATACATTTACATTTACATCTAGGAGTGTATAAAAGATTTCTCAAAGTACTTTTGTTTCATAGATTATTATCAAAGCGTAGTTAGCAGGTTGTCCTGGAAGGCCCACATGATCAGAACTGTGTCCAGGTCACCTACTCATCAGTAATATATGCAGTTCATTTTCTGTAGAAGATGCCTTGTACAGCTAATTATAAAGGGCACTGTTGTAGGGTCTGGGCAGGACTCCAAAGCCCATAGGCCATTTCTATGTTGAGGAGAAGCCCCAGAGGAGGAAGGCTCAAACACACATATTGCCAGAGTTTTCAAGGTTTTGCACCAGGGCAACACAAAACCTAAGCTAAGCAAAGACCACCTTGCATGGCTTGATAAATCTAGTGTAAGACAAGACATCGCAAATCGCTGCCTTGCCTTACTCTGCCTTTGGAAGGTGTTCCCTGGCTGGAGCATGGGTGTCCCAACGCATCCACCCATGGATTGTGGCACATTTCCAGTTTTACCATTAGGGGTAGATTATTTCTTATTGTCCTTTCCTCTTTTTATGTGCACTACATTATGCAGCACACATATAAAGAGGAAAATGGCTCTCAGGATGGATTGTTTTTGTGCAGAAAGGTGTCCCTTCTGCACAAAAACAATCCTGCCAACAGCACAGGAACCAGTTCACCATTACACAAGGGGGCCTGCATTGGCATGGTAAGCCAAAAGTGTGCCAGAGCTGTGAAAGGACAAGAATGTGCTGTATAATGGTAAATAATGCACATTCTTGACCTGTTCTCTTCACGTAGCACAGCGCAGGAAGGTAGCTTCCTGTGCAACATGCAAGAATGATAAATCTAGTCCATATCGTGTTCCCATTCCCCTCTGTGTAGTACCGGTTCAAGAGTGGGCCAATATAAGCCTGTCAGAGCTCGTAACCGGCTGGGCCCACTCCATTTTACATCTCTATCAGGCCTTAGAAATATGGGGAAAAGGAAAATTACTGGTAATTCTCACACCGCCCACAAATGCTCAACCATTGACAGCTTTGTTGCTCGTGCTGTCGAGGTCATCAGCAAAGAAATAGAGCTGACTGAAAGGAGACTTTTGTTGGTGGTGATACATCAGTGAGTGTGTTATCGATAGATTCTATGGGCCTTATATATGAAGGCCTTGCGCCGCCAGTGCGTCACTTTTTCCCATTTTAAAAGTGGCGCATCGCGGCGCATCAGCAGCGCAAAGCCTTCATAAATAAGGCCCTATATCTTCAGTACGCTTTGCTTCAGGGGGGCTCTGAAGAGGAAACAAGTGCAACCTGGTACTATGAGTTTGAATAGCATTGGTTCCGCCCTCTTGGAGCCAGTAGATGAAAGGAAGGGGAGGGGCCAAGCTCCGATGCGTTGATGATAAAAGTGTTAACACATTTGTGGACTCATGTGAGATTTCGAAATTTGACTCTGTTCTCGGAAAGCCCCTACTGGCGAAATTTGCTTTATTAATTGTCCAACATTTAAAACCCCTACAAGAGCAGCTGGGTAGGATTAAGGGGCTATTAAGTGTGGAATTTAAGCGGGCCCTCTAATTGACTAGCATCTGGCATGATTGTTCACCATCCCATCTCCCAATTTTCACAGTTCTACCCTTTTCCTTTTCCTCTATTGTTTTTCTTACTGATCCCCCCGTTTCACACTCTGGCAGTTTGTGATTTCTTTTCGAAGTTGTGTGCGTTTCAGTTTAGTAGAGAATTATCACATTGAAAGTGCTGGTGAGCGAAAAACAATTCTTAAAGCGCTTGTAAATCAGGGGTCAGATTAGTAAATTTTGTGCGAGAGGCAAGGGCAACGTCATCCTTTATAAATCTGGCCCCAGGTCCATGTGAAGAATGGTGCCGGGAGTGCTGTATTGCTGAAGCATGTTGTAAGACATGCAACGAAGGAGCATGTGAGTTTCATGTGCTGTTGCATGGACATTTAAATTATTCAAGAACACATTGTAGTAGCCAATAGTTTAATTAATGTTGTCAACAGAAAATACCTAGCTGCAAATATGGCTAATTGTAAAAGAGTAAGAGTAGACATGTTATGTAATTCTTAATTAAATAATAAGTATTCCGTTAAGGTCATGAAACATGATCAGTTTTGCCGTAGCTATAATTTGTCTAATTAATAGGCGGCATTAAGGTTCCAGTTGTGTTGGGCAACACAGATGACTTGTTTTTAGGATTATAATCATAACAAAATGATTATATGAAGGAGTCTTCTTGATTAAGAGTTGTAAAGGCATATGGCAGAGAATATGTCCGACCCGTCCTCATAAAGATGCACGCCATTAACCCCTTCCTTCATCTGCTTTGCCTTCTCAATTTCGTCTCACGCTGCAGCTTTTTTACTGTCATTGACTGTGTGCTTTCCTTTCTTCACACTGTAGGTCAGAATAACTCTACTGGGATTCAATAAAAGTGTTCTGTTCGATAAACCTTACGTGGTTCATTACATTTTACAAAAGACAGGCACATTCTGCTTCAAATACAGATTGTAATTTGTAAGCCCTAAAAGAAAACGCACTTTGCACATTTACGGGCAATAAAAATGAAGGGCCCTGCTATATGCTAAGAAATGGTCCTAATGGACAGAGCTGCTGACTTTGGAACTGTGGAACTGGTTTCGAGTCCTGACATTGGGTAACATCCTGGGCCAGCTTTACCAAAGTCAGGGGCAGCTCTAGGCTCATGGTGGCCCTGTGCAGGGAGCGTAGGTAGGGGGCCCCGGAAGAGGGGGTCCGGGTGGGGCAGCGGGGGGTCAGGGTGTTTGGAAGTGAAACAGAGCCAGAGGCCACCAAATCCCTGCCTGGGGCCGCCACGCAAATATGTATCCATCCTCAGAGGATTATTATATTAAGGATATATATTGGCGTGGTGGCCCCTGTGGTTTCCTGGCCCTGTTCAGGTGCACAGCTTGCACATGCCTAAGGCCGCCCCTGCCACTACTCACTTCTCCATCTCGTTTCCAGCCTCCCGGGGCCAGCCAACATAAACGTGGAATTAATGTTTGTTTTTTTTAAATCAAAATTATACCACGTAACCACCCCTAGTGGTGTGTTTGTTCACAGGGCCATCAATAAGTAGTAGGGCGCAAAAGTGCTACCAATGGCGGCACTTGTACAAATCATTTTGCCTGCCCCTGTGCTGCCCGCCCTCCCTCACCTCATCACACACAACCTCACTTCAGAGTCCAGACAGCCACAGCCAGCCAGGCCCTGGCCAGCAGCCAAGCTCAGCCCCATCTAGAATCAGCAAACAGCCAGTAGTAGTAACTGACAGACTGTCTTGGCATAATCATTTGTTCTGATCCCCCCGTGCTATGTGCTAATTTTCCCCACGTTTGCCAACATGTCGGATAAACAGTGTTGAGTGAAGGTAATATAAGGCACCCCATTATCATGTCCATATGTGGCACCCTGTCCTAATGCACTCACCTTCCCTTGGGTATTTTAAAGAGATCATATAGATGCACACGCTGAAACTGAGGGCAAACCTGGCTTTAGCTCACTCTTTCTTTTGCATAAATGTAGTGCTTTTGTGAGATGCGGCTTTGCCATGTCATTGACGTGATGGAAAACCTGCCATTTAACTGACAACAGCTGCACAGGGGAAAAGGTGTGTCACAGCTCGTCCCGCCCCACCTCTTCTACTGCTAAATCCAGACATATGGCTCGCGCAGGGATTGTGCTGTGTGTGGGATGCCACTGGTAGCTGGTGCAGATTGCGGACCGGGTCGGAGCCGGAGGCCGCCAAATCCTGCCAGGGGGCCGCCAGTGCCAGTGATCCTTTCGATCCGATCCTCGTCGTGGCGGCCCCTGGGGTTTGGCGGCCCTGTGCAGGTGCACACTTTGCACATGCCTAGGGCCGGCCCTGCCAAAGTGTCAGCCATCAGCGCAGCAGCCTATAAAGCTACTTTGCATTACGTTATCCGGGAGAGAGCAGGAGAGCGCCATATCTACAGAGATGTGGCTCTCTCCTCTCCTCTCCTTAGAGCAGACACATAATTGTGCTGCCAAACGCCATGCACACACACTTGCACCATAGTCCAAGGGTGTATGTCTAGCATGGATTTTGTTCTGGAAGGGTAGTGTTCCAGTACAAAATACTATGCATAGACAACTTTTAACACTTTTCCTACTTTGTATGTGTGGTGTACAGTACACATGGAAAGTCAGAAAAGAAAGAATAAATACAAAATTCCACTTTTTTTAACACCTGCTTAGAAGTGGCTTACATTTTTGCCACTGTCTTCTATTAAAAGTAGATAGAGTTATGCGTAAAAAAACAGGAGTGGGTGCCCCACCCTTTAAATGCCCTCTTGACGCCCCCTTGACACTGAGAGGCTAATTACGAGTCTGGCAGTCCATGGACCATCAGACTTGGGGGAGGTCTTCTGACCTCCCTATTACAAATAGGGCGATCGGGTCGCAACCGCCCGGTATCTGAGATCATTGGCTGTGATGCAGCAGTCTTGAGGCTACAATAGACTTGGCGGGACCGCAGCAGTCCCGCCAAGCATATTACCAGTTTCCTTTCCTCTGCGGTTTACATGGTATTTCCACTTCCGTTAAAACCATGGCAGGGAAAAAACCAAGGGGGCCGTACATGACCCACTTTTAGTATCGGAGGGATACGTTCTAGTGTTGCAGTATGTTGGAACACACACTGAACACCCACCCACCACAGGCGTCATCAGTCAGATGGCCCTGCTAAATAAAAAGAGCTGAGCGCTAGGTATGGGCGAATTTTGCGAATCTCGCGTTCGCGAATTTTGCGGATTTGCGAACTCGCAATCCGCAAAATCCGCGAATTCCCGCGAATTTGCGGATTTTTTTTTTATGTTTGCACGGGTTTCTGCAAGTTCGCGAGGGTTTTGTACAATTTCGCAAATTGCGAAATTGTACAAAACGCGTGCGAACTTGCAGAAACCCGTGCGAACACAATGTGCCCAGTAGGGTATGTGCCTCGTCTTGTGTGAATAAAAGGTCAGAGAAAGATCAGTTCAGCAGATGAAGAGAAAGAAGCTCCTGGTCACAGGAACAGCACGGGTATTGCGCTCACGAAAGTCAAGGATGCAAAGCCTATCCAGCATCACAGCTGATTTTCCACGGTAGATTTGGGAAGAAGGCACACCTCGACGACGCTCACAATTGTTTTTGGGCTAATGAATGAGTCACTGAATTTGAGCATCAACTAGTTCGAGCGTCCATGTGTGTATTACTATGCAATCGTCCCGAAGGGCGCAGGGGTCCCTTGAGTGAGCTATGAGCTGTAACTATTTTACAATGGCGCCAGCAAGCTGCCAGCGCCGTTGTAAAATAGTTACAAAGTTAGCTTGCACAGGAAGCACTTAGATAAAATAAAGCAGCACCTGCTTCGTTTTATCTAGTGGTTCCTGTGCAAGCTAACTTTGTAACTATTTTACAACGGCGCTGGCAGCTTGCTGGCGCCATTGTAAAATAGTTGCATGAGTGGGGGTTCAACTTTTGAACCCGTTACGCTCGCGGATTTTTTTTTGCGGATTTTGCGGGAAATCCGCAAAATCGCGGATTGCGGATTTCCCAAAAATCCGCAAAATCCGCGAGCGTAACGGATTTCCCGCTCACACTTACTGAGCGCACGTGCTCAGGGCCAGTTAACCAACCATCTACACTTTCTCTGTGTCACTTCATTTTAGCAGTATGAGGGCCTAGGGCCCAAATACCACACCACTGTTGCCTCTGGTCCTGGGGCTGCATGCAGGGGGAGCACATGTTGTGACCCCTGTGTGCATGTTCCCCTGGATCTGAATGGCATGGACTCCAGCAGTCCATGAAGTGCAGGTACTGATTTGGACGTTCCCATTTGGTGGCTATTTCATAGACACCTCTGTGGGAACATCAAACAAACAGCCACCAGACCAGGTGAAAACTACTAATCTGGCAGGCGGTTAAACCACAGGTTTAGCGATACAGGAGCGGGCGGTCCCACTTATAATAATTACAAATTAATAGGGATGTGTATGCATGCAAACAGACCACAAAAATGTTTAATGACATGCGGTGTGCTTTTCAGTCTCAGCATACACAATGCGGAATCCATAAAAAATGGAGCAAATCAAGCGTGCAAAAGAGATCAAAGAGTACAGTAAAGTAAAACAGCCAATAGGGACCCAGAAGGCCTGACCTACGAGAATTTGAGAAGAAGAAATTTACTTATAGGTAGGTAGAAAACGCCTCAAAAGAGGGGTGTGGTTGGGATCTAAAGACGCATACTCCAAGAGGTATTTGTTAATTGCCCTACAACAACTCAAAAATCAACCCAGTTGTCTTAATTCCAATGATTTTCTAATATTCAATAAAAAAATAAACAGAACCCAGGAATGATTTCTATAGTTTAGTGGGAATTACTTACATAAAGAAGCACTGAACTTTTATCTTCAAAAAAAGGTTTTAATAAAAGTTATCCTTTCCAATCCTCCACTGAAAAAAAATTGGAATTATGTATTTTAACCAGCATTAGAACATTGGAATGTAGAGCACTCCATTGCAGACAATGGAGTGATCCGTGCTTCTACGGGCCGGTGAAGGCCTGCAGAGCAACATTCCAATGTTTTTTAAACAAAGACCTCTCAGAGCACAAGGGGATTTCAGTCCCCTTGGGCTCCGAGAGGCCTTTGTTTAATTTGTTAGAACATGCTGCCCTCTAGTGGCAGAATGCTCTAATAGACTTATAGCTGGGCTATACCGGCGATTCAAGTTCCGCTCCCTTGTTAAAGGCCCTCGCCTTCAGCTCAGGCCTTTAACGCTGGAGCAGGCCTTTAAAAGCGGATATAGCCAGCTACGGCGCTCTATAAGGCTATAGTACAAAATCAAAAGAGAGTGGCTTCATCCATGAAGGGATTCACTTCAATTTTTTTTAAAGTCAAGGGAATACAGCCATCACAAGTTTCACAGTCTGTGATCTGAAAATTGCTTCTTCTGGGCTGTAAGAAATACATATAAACAAAGGATTTTAACACAAAAAAGTACTATAAAACACTCTTAAAAAGGTACATATAAAGAACACAAAGTACAAACTTATAATGTGACTACAAAGAACAAGAATCCCAAAACATTCTACCACAAATGAATGTTTCCTAGGCTGTCACAAGATGGGGATCACAATCTAAATTATCAAGTATCACCATCAAGAGCAAGTACCAATGTAGGTACATAAACACAAATGGTTTACCAACTTCTTAACACAAGTATACAATTATTTCTAATGGATAGCTATGCACATATGACTAAATATTGCATATAATTTAATGATAATAGAGAGGCTTCCTGCAATATTATAATTCAGGCGATATACAAATCATTCAAAATGCCGTAACTTACTCTGAAAAGTCAAGGTTTCTCAGTTATTATAGTGTTATGTAGATCTCATAGGTTCAATTTGAATCTCCAAAGGGTGTCAGACACCATAATGTAATGTGCTCTGAAGCCAGATTGGCAGCCCGGTAGGAGGATATTCATGCAAATCTGAAGTTGAGTTAAGATTGTTTTTTCAATTATGGATCTTAAAATGAATGAAATGAAAAGAAATTTCTATAGCGCAACTAAGCCCAATGGGCGTCAAGGTGCCTAACCAAAAGATACCAGCTATTAAAGTATACTCTTACTGTGGGTAGGCCTTGATAAAACACCAGGTTTTCAGCGCTTTTTTAAAAAGGGACAGAGATGGTTGTGTCTTAATCTCTTGGGGAAGGGAATTCCACAGTCTGAGGGCTACAATGGAAAATGCCCTATTACCCCAACGTACCCTTTTGGCACGAGGAACCACCAGCAGATTCATCTCTGAGGATCTGAGAGGTCTGCAGGGCAAGTAGCGAGTCAGCAGGGCACCTAGGGGATCCGGCGGCCCATCTGCCAGAGCTCTGTATGCTAGGCATAAAATCTTAAAAGAGATCCTCAGATGTATGGGGAGCCAATGTAGGCTCTTTCTGGCCATTGTAGCAGAGGTTGCATTGGGAAGTGCCAGGACAAATCGAGCAGCCGCGTTCTGCACGACCTGAAGTCGATGGATGAGTCCCTTGTTGGAGTCTGCATAAAGTGCATTGCAGTAGTCCAACCTGGAACCCACCAATGCCACCACGGTCTGCTTACGTGCTGAAGGAGAGAGGTAGTGAAGAATCTTCTTAAGGATTTTGAATGACCCCCAACAGGTGGCCACAGTTCGATTGACCTGTAGAGTCATGGACAGAGAGGTGTCAAAAATTACGCCTAGGTTTCTAGCTGACTGGGAGGGCGATGGACAGGTTCCCAGCGCTGACGGCCACCACTCACTAGACCAGACATCCTGGTCTTTACCAAAGACCAGGATCTCGGTTTTGTCGCCATTCAACTTCAGGGAATTCTGGAGCATCCAGTCCGAGACTGTTTGCATACAGATCCTGAAGTTGGTGGCTGAGGTGGAAACCGAGTGGGCCAGTGAAACCATGATTTGTGTGTCATCGGCGTATGACACCACTTCCATCCCCTGTGATTTTACTAACCTCGCAAGGGGGGCCACATAAATGTTAAATAGGGTCGGACTGAGGGCCGACCCTTGTGGCACCCCACACTGCAAGGATTTGACAGGGGAGAGGAAATCGCCAAGCATGACTCTCTGCTCTCTATGATGTAGAAAGGAGTGCAGGAGGTTCAGAGCCGAACCAGCAATCCCTGCCTCCCTCAAACGAGATGTAAGAGTAGAGGGAGACAGGGTATCAAAGGCTGCTGTGAGGTCCAATAGAACCAGCACCGTGGTTTGGCCTGAATCCACCTTCATGCGGATGTTATTTACCACCATAGTCAGAGTTGACTCCGTACTATGAGCCTTTCGGAATCCGTGCTGGGAGCTGTCAAGGAACCCAGACGAATCCAGAAAGGTGGCGAGATGAAGATTAAGGTGAGATTCAAGCATTTTTGCTGGAGCAGGTAACAGTGAGATAGGTCTGAAATTCTTCAACTGTTCCGGGTCCAGCGTGGGCTTCTTAAGCAGAGGCTTCACTATCGCTCTCTTCCAGACTAAGGGGAAGGTGCCTTGAGTTATGGCACCGTTCATCACTTCCAAGAGAGGCGGAAGAAGTGTAGATCTACATTCCTTCAGGGTCTTCAGAGGACACGGGTCCAGAGGGGAAGAGGATTTAGTCCGATCAAGCAAAAGCTCAAGTCCTTCAAGGGTAAGTAGCGGGAAATCAGTGAGACTCTTGGAGGGGTCTTTAGGCCAGGCTTCTAAGTTGACCAGAGTTTGAAGAGAGAGATCGCCCAAGATATGTCTCATGGGTTTCCAGGGCAAGGTAAATATCCTCAATTTTCTTGTAGAAGAACTCTGATATACTATCCCAGAGCTCCTGCGAACCCACAACAGGGTCTGGCACCTGAAGGGAGCAAAGGGAGTCGACAATCTTGAAGAGCTCCCTGGAAGAGGTGAGGGAGGAAGTGAGATTCGAGAAATACTGCTGTTTTTCCCCAATGACGCTAGCTTTATAGTCTCTTAGCAGACCCTTATGGACCTCCCTTTCAGTAGGGTCCCATGATTTCCTCCATTTTCTTTCTTGTCTTCTACAGTTTTATCTGAGAAGTCTTAGTGATTCCGTGAACCACGGGGCAGAGGGCTTGCGACGGGCTGAATATCTATAAGATAGAGGGGCCAACTCATCGACTGCTTTGGTGATGGAATCAGAATATCTTTCAGCTGCTTCATCCACATCTCCCAGGGGAGAGTACCTACTCTTCTCTATATATGGAGCAAGGGCATCATTAGTAATGTTCCTAAAACTCCTTTTCGGACCTCTGGTATTGGAGGGTGGTTCAGATATTACTGCCGAAGGATATGCCATCAGGAGAGGAACAGCCAGATGATCTGACCAGACTAGGGGCACCGGAGTATCCACAGAGAGTCTTGCGTCATTAGTGTATACTCCGTCCAAGATGTGGCCCGCCAGGTGTGTCGGGTTGTTAACAAGTTGGATACACTCACAGGCTGCAAGTGAGTCCACCAGCCTAACGGTGTCAGTATCACTTAGGTTATCTAAATGAAAGTTAAAGTCCCCAAGTATAGTCAAATGAGATTTACCAAAGTAGGGTTAAGTGGTAAGTGGTAGGTACAGTGTAGTGGCAAGATTGCCTGGATTCATACTGGGTTTTTAAACCGGGTGAACAATCCACACTCTTTTTTATATGCAGGCTGAGGACATTTGAGAATGTTTCTTGTATAAAGGAGAAGTTCCCAATAATAATTAGGAGATCCATGGTATCTCTACTGAAGGATTTCATAATGGATGGAAGCAAATCGTTGATTTTGTAAATAATGACTTTCATGGACTTGAGGATGTTGGTGAGTACAGAAAACTATAGGGTGTTGCCCTGTTGAAGTATGAGTAATGCAGAAATTGAGGTAGTGTAAAAGTCTTTCTGGTGTTTGTCATTTGGGTTCATTGAATGTATTACAAAACTGCTCGATCTGTAAGGGTCATTGGTTGTAGTGAACAAGAAACTGCATTGACAGTAGTTGTTTTTGAGTTTGATGAGATCATCATAGACTTTGGTCTTTTTCCATTTCTCTTTCATACAAATAGACTGCTTGTTCTCTGTGAGCTCTTAGGAACACTATAGAGGTAAAGGTTTGTAGGGTTTGCGGTTTGAATATTATATTGAGATCCATTTGTTCTATCATTTTGGTGTCCTCTAAGTTGGGAAGTATGTTAAGTCTTAAAGTCAATTTCAAGAGTTGTGGAATCTAGCCTTGTAGCCCGCCGAAGCAGGCTATACCAGCTATTAAAGGCCCGCTGCATCGTTAAAGGCGCAAGCAGAAGGACTTTAATCGCCTGTATAGCCCTGCTAGGAAGGGCTATGAGTCTATTGGAACATTCTGCCACTAGAGGGCAACATTTTCTAACAAATAAAACAAAGGCTTCAGGGAGCGCAAGGAGATTGAAATCCCCTCAGGCTCCCTGAAGCATTTTTTCACAGCCACAAAGAAGCATTGGAATGTTGGAGCTCTGGGCTTATACCAGCCATTATAAGCCTGGAGCACTCCATTGTTTTCAATGGAGCTTCTAACATTCCAATGTTCTAATATAGCCTTATAGCGGGCTATACCGGCTATTAAAGGCCCGCTGAATCGTTAAAGGCCCGAGCCGAAGGAGAGGGACTTTAACGAGACAGCGGGACTTTAATTGCCGGTATAGCCCTTCTACGAAGGGCTATAAGGCTATTAGAACATTCTGCCACTAGAGGGCAGAATGTTCTAGGAAATTAAACAAAGGGTTCTCGAAGCTCGAGGGGATATAAATCCCCTCGAGCTTCGAGAAGCCTTTGTAGAACATTGGAAGGTTGCTCTACGGGCCTTTACTGGCCTGTAGAAGCAGGGAGCACTCCATTGTCTGCAACGGAGCTCCCAACATCCCAACATTCCAATGTTCTAATTTGCTGTAGAGAGTCCAAAAGAATGTCCTTGATGGAGCGGTATACTTGTGTTTCTTTATCCCATTCTCCTTGATGAAGTGCTATTGTATTAAGGATGCAGAAGGAGATGACTAAATGGTCAGTCCATTTCGGAGTATAAGAAGGGTTTCAATGTTGAGGCCTTAGGATGAGGTCAAGTGAGATTCCATTAGAAGGGGGAGATTTAATGAACTGTTGTTTGATGTCCCGGTGTAAAGGAAAATGTTGAGTGGTTATTTTATTGTTTTAGAGCATGAGTCTCCAGGAGATTCAAATCTTTGCGTATTATGGGGATGGCAAGTTGAGGGTGGCAAAGTGGCAAATTGAATGAATGGAGTGGGGATGAGGTGTGAGCTTTTCCTGTGAAGGCCCTGTTGGGCATTGTGACTCAGTAGATCTATACAAAAAGCTGGCACTAGCATCCATATATGACCTCCTTAGTACTCACAGAGTGGAATATGAAAGACTGTCTGGTACTCAAAACCTCCCATTAATGACAGAAATTGGCATTCACAAAATTTCAGAACTAGTGAACCCTTTTAGTTTTTAAATACCAGAAGCTGGACCCTAAATAACAGAAGCTGGACCCTCTTTGTCCGTGTGACATTTTGGGTTATTAGTTGTGCAGATTGTGAGTCCTGCGCAAATAGTAGGTCAAAATTGGAAAGGGGCGACCACTCGGTCCCCCCGAACGTATGGCGGAGTGCCTCGATCCCCCGGGAAGCCATTTTGGGGCGGGAAGCGCGTCTCAGCTGGTATGCCCGAAGCGGCGTAGCCGGGGCGCGCTTTTTCCCGCCCTAGAGTGGGCTGGCCTAGACACCGACGTAGCCAGCCCCGCCCTAGGGGCAGGCAGGGGCGGGTTTTCGCCCGCTCTGAAGACGGATAAAAAGAGACGCAAGACCAGAAGACGTCCTCTTGTTCTTGTGCTCCGAAGCTGCACCTCCTCGCTACACGTGAGCTCGGGACGGAACGAAGAGCCAATTTTGAGCGTTTTGATCTTTTTTCTTTGTCTTCTAGATACTTCCTCGGAGAGATGCCCAAGAAAGGCGCAAAGAGAATGACGACCGACCAGATGGTGCGGGCCCTTTGCAAAGAGATGTCCGACATAAAGAAACGGTTGGCGGAGCGAGACGGGGAGGAGGGTTCGGGCCCTGCGCCGGCTGGAGGGAGACCTAAGAGGCCGAGAAGGGTTCCAGCCGGTGGAGACGTCCCGGTTCCCTCTGCCCCGCTCGAGGCGCCGACCCCAGTACCGATGGAGGGGAATCCAATCCCCGTTGTCGTCACCCCGACTTCCAAGGAAGACATGCCCCCCGAGCTGGCAGCACAGCTAGCAGCATGGTTGGGGGATAGTAGTGATGGCGCCACGGCTGCCGAGGCACAGGCGCTGATAAAAGGGCTTCGTGAGAAGAGAGAGGCAGCTAAAGTGACTGCGCCGTTGGCGGGAATAGACAAGCCGCAAGCGACAGATGCTGCGTCCGGTTCAGGTAAGCGGCCATTGCCGATTGCAAGGGACGAGTCAGCACCCTCTCGTAGAGAGAGATTGGGACAACATGTGCCTTTAGCTATAAAGGAAAAGATCTGGGCGGGGGAGTACGTGAATATTTTCTCCTTGCTTGTTGATCATTATGAAGTGGAGCATGTTAAAAGTCAGAAGGACCTAATGCATCCGAGTGTTTGGCGCGCAAAGATGGCCGCCTTTAAGGTAAATGAGAATATTGGCAACTGGGGCAATGCGTGGGGTATTTTTACATCAATTTTGGGGGAACGTAGGCCCGAGTTGCTTCCTGAGTTTCCCATTTACCAATCACGAATAATGGGTTACTCGACAGCGTATCAAGGTAACCATTGGTTTTGTTATGACAATCTGTTCAGGAAAGAAAAGGAACATAACAAGATTTTGACTTGGGATTGTTATGATTCTGTAACATGGGATAAAATGAAAGAATCGGGAATGTTAAGAATGCCATTGGTTGGGAGCACTGTTGTTGAGTACTCCCGCCAAAATGTGGGGACGCCCTTTCGACCAAGTACGAGCACCGACGATCAGTCGAGGCCCGCAGGTAATACAGGGAGAAAGGGTTTCTGTTTTAATTTCAACAAAGGGAAATGTACCAGGCCTCCGGGATCGTGTAAATTCAAACACGAATGTAGTACGTGTGGGTCGTCCCATCCTGAGTCATCGTGCAGAGCCAGAACGGGTGAGAATGGGGGTAAGGGAGGCGCCAAACAGGTCTAAGCTAGTCCGAGGGGCGCCTTTACCAACCCCGATTGATACCTTGGCAATGATTCCCTGGCTCAGCGAATACCCGGATCGTACTTCTGCCGGGGTGCTGCGGAACGGTTTTACACATGGTTTCCGCATCCCGGTGGGGGACTTTCAGGGTGTAGGGATGTGCAAAAATCAACTCTCCGTTTTACAACATACATCTGTAGTGCAAGAGAAAATTCAGAAAGAAGTTAGCCGGGGACGGGTCGCCGGCCCGTTTAGTGTGCCCCCGGTACCGGATTTTGTTTGTTCTCCGTTAGGGGTGGTCCCCAAGAAGGACCCAGGTGAGTTTCGTTTGATCCATAATCTGTCAGCTCCACATGGTCTTTCTGTGAACGACGCAATTGATCCAGAAGTTTGTTCGGTGCGATACGCATCGTTTGATGAGGCAGTAGCCATCTTGAATCGCCTGGGGCCCGGGACGTTGATGGCGAAATCAGATATCGAGTCGGCGTTCCGGTTGCTCCCGGTACACCCAGACGATCAGCGTCTTCTGGGATTCGGGTTCCAAGGGTCATTTTACATGGATAGGTGTATGCCAATGGGATGCTCTATATCATGTGCTTATTTTGAGCAATTCAGTACTTTCCTGCAATGGGTGTTCACTAAGAAAACAGGTTTCCGAAATGTAATGCACTACCTTGACGACTTTTTGTTCCTTGGCCCCGCCGGAAATCCCGAATGTGCTCAGGCCTTAGCTGAATTCTGTGTGTTGATGGGTCATTTTGGCGTGCCATTGGCACCGGGTAAAACTATGGGTCCCACGACTTGCCTCGAGTTTTTGGGGATCGAGTTGGACTCAAGGGAGGGGTGTTTCCGTTTACCAGCTAGCAAAGTGTTGAAATTCAGGGCAGCCCTCCAAGTATGTTTAAATGTATCTAAGGTTACACTGCATCAGTTGCAACAATTAGTGGGAAAGTTGAACTTTGCCTTGAGGGTGATCCCAATGGCTCGCCCCTTTTCCCGCTCAATTGCCCAAGCGATGGTTGGCCTAAAAGAGGGTCATCATCGCACGAGGTTATCGGCCGAGGTCCGCCAGGACATGCGGATTTGGTTAGCATTTTTGGCGGACTTCAATGGCCGAGTCGTCTGGAACAAGCCAGCCGTGTCCTCCGAAGAGCTTGGGCTATGGACAGATTCAGCAGGAAGCATAGGCTTTGGTGCCATCTTCGGCACAAAATGGTCGGCACAAAGGTGTGCCCTATGGTGGCACGAGAAAGGGCTGACAAGTAATATTGCTTTCCTTGAACTATTTCCCATTCTGGTGGCCCTGAGAACCTGGCCAGAAGGGTTCAGAGATCATTCTGTCGTGTTCTGGTCCGACAATATGACCGTGGTAGAATGCATCAATAGTCAGGCAGCCCGTTGTAAATTGATTTTGAGGCTGCTCAAAGAAATTGTCTTACTGTGTATGCAACTGAACGTGATATTCAGAGCAAAACATGTCCCAGGGGTGATGAATCAGGCTGCTGATGCACTGTCTCGTTTTCACATGCAGGCTTTCTCGGGTTTCCTTCCTTCAGCGGACCCAGAGCCGGCACCCTTCCCCGAAGCTCTCTGGTCTCTCGGTGCCCCGAACTTCGTCACCTCGTGGGAGAGAGTCTAGCACCCAGGACAAGGAAGGCATATGAAGGGGCGTTTCAGGCCTATTTAGCCTTTTTGGGGGCAGAGAGAGGGGGACTTTGGGGTCAGGAAGAGTGGGTAGTATTTTTTCTGATGTCCTTACGTAGGGCTGGGAAATCGGTGGCTACGGCCCAAAGGCATCGTGCCGCCATTTCCTTTGTTGCCAGGGCCCATGGCATCCAGGACCCGACAGCATCTTTTTCAGTACAGAAGGCGCTGCGTGGGTGGCAACGCCTAGAGGGTCGCAGAGTAGACGTAAGACGACCGATAGGTCTGGATAGGTTGTCCCAGTTACTGGCCACACTCCCTAACACATGCTCGTCTCCTTTCGAGACCTGTTTGTTCCGGACTGCATTTACGCTGGCATTTCACGGGGCTATGAGAGTTAGTGAGCTAGTTGCAAGGAACAAACAAGATGTGGCGGGGGGCTTGTGCAGGGAACATGTTCGGATCAGGGGCGATGCGATGGTTGTCTCCTTTCTCAGGTCCAAGACCGACCAGGATGGGAGGGGGGACTGTACGATCATTCGCAGGATCCCCGGGTCATCCATGTGTCCGGTACAGTGCTTAGAAGATTACCTAGCACGAAGGGTGGCATCATGGGGGGGGACATTGTTGAGGCATGCAGACGCCACCCCGCTGACGAGGTTTCAGTTTCAGCGGGTGCTTGCAATGGCCATTGCCGCAGCGGGCTTGGACCCGGGCGAATTTGGGACCCATTCCTTTCGAATAGGGGCTGCCACTGAAGCTACAGCCAGGGGTCTTAATGTAGAACAAGTGAAACGTGTGGGGCGCTGGTCCTCCAATTGTTATAAAAGGTATGTGCGATTGCACATGTTGTGAAGCTTTAATCATGTACTCACGCTTCTTGTCTTTTGTTTGTTTTCAGTTGCGCAAGCCTACGCGGCAGGGCGGACTGTGCAGTCGACCCAACACCAGGCCAGCGGTCACACATCACCGGCTGAGAGAAAGGAGGTGTGGGTCGTAGGCCACTCATACGTGAGACGGGCCGCAGACGTATTCAAAGCAGGTGACATGATTCACGTACCTGGGGAATACGGGTACAGAGTGTCCTTCTACGGAAGAGGCGGTCTCTGTATTGACCAGTTTCAAGCATTCTTTGAGGGTTTGTTAGAGCGGATGAGGTCACCGCCGTCCATAGTCATAGTGCATTTGGGGGGCAATGATTTGGTCACCACCGGTAGACGACTTCTCCTGGAGGCTATGCTTTCCACGGTAAGTTGGTTAGCAAGGAGAGTTCCGGGGTGCATAATTGCGTGGTCTCATATGATCCCACGAAAAGTGTGGCGGGGGGCTATCTCGATCCCTGCTTTGAATCATTCCGTTAGAAAATTGAATAACAAAGTGAGTAGGTTGTTCCGTTCCAAGACATTGCATTCGATCTCGCATAGTTGTATTAATGATGACAGTATGTATTTGGGGGATGGTGTGCATTTGTCGAGGGTTGGGAATGAGTTACTCATAGGAGACTTCCTAGCTTGGTTAAAATCGTTAAAACATGACCTTTAGGTAGGAGTTTTGTGGGGGGTCCGGATAGCCGGTCAACTATCCGGACCTGTGGCGGTAAGGTCATGATCGGTGAGCACTAATTGGTAGATCCCTATGAGTGGGCGTCACCCAACACGGATGGGAGCGCTCGGGAGAGGTGGCCATTGGCCCCTCAATGGGGAGGCGGTCCCGTCTAAGGGCGGGTCGCCGGAAGTAAAGGAAAGGCGGTCAAGGCCCCTTCCTTTGTAGGAGGGGTTACAGCCCCCTCCTGGGGAATTTCCCGGGGCCAGTGTCATCTGCGACGGCAGATGCGGTAAGTTGTGTGGGGTGGGGGGAGGTCCACGATACCTTCTAGATACCACACACAAGTCTTCGAACGACCTTTAAATGGCGTCGAGTCTTAAGTGCCCCCGTCAAGTCAAGGGAAATTGTTAGTAGTTGCACTTGAGGTAAGCCTCTGTGCTGTCGCCCCTCCCAAGTGGGAGGGGTAAGTCTGGTTAGGGATCTTGACACCGGTTATGACCTTGCTGTTGGCCCTTAAACGTTAGGATGTACAATTTCAGTGTTTCTAGAGAATGTTTTTTGTAGGATGCTAGTTCGGCTAGGAGAACCTCTGTATTAGAGAATATGTTAAGGTTAGCCAAACATCGCAATGTGATAATGAAATTGTACATAACATGAAACGTTTAATGTTTTAATTTTTTGTTTTAATAAATACGGCCGGGATGGTTACTCCATCCCACATCCAAAAACTTTAAGAACTGTTTCCGGTTTTCCTCCTTTTGGGGATTGTGTTGAGAGGGGGTGGCGGGTATCTCAGCCATATGGAAAGGGGCGACCACTCGGTCCCCCCGAACGTATGGCGGAGTGCCTCGATCCCCCCGGGAAGCCATTTTGGGGCGGGAAGCGCGTCTCAGCTGGTATGCCCGAAGCGGCGTAGCCGGGGCGCGCTTTTTCCCGCCCTAGAGTGGGCTGGCCTAGACACCGACGTAGCCAGCCCCGCCCTAGGGGCAGGCAGGGGCGGGTTTTCGCCCGCTCTGAAGACGGATAAAAAGAGACGCAAGACCAGAAGACGTCCTCTTGTTCTTGTGCTCCGAAGCTGCACCTCCTCGCTACACGTGAGCTCGGGACGGAACGAAGAGCCAATTTTGACCCACCCACCAGCCCCTGAGGACAGCAAGTTGTTGTGCAATAAAGTGAACTTATAAGTTTGTTCTTTCCATTTCGTTTACAGGCTGTGAGAGTATCAGTTTGTTGTTGATCATAATAAAGTATGGTGAATATCGTGTAGGTTGTTATGATTAAAATGATTTGATGTAGTGTTGTTCTTTCGGTCGTAGCGACCAATGTTTTCATAGGTTTGAGTAAGAATTGTCGTATTTATTTTTTGGTAGGCGGTAAGGTCATGATCGGTGAGCACTAATTGGTAGATCCCTATGAGTGGGCGTCACCCAACACGGATGGGAGCGCTCGGGAGAGGTGGCCATTGGCCCCTCAATGGGGAGGCGGTCCCGTCTAAGGGCGGGTCGCCGGAAGTAAAGGAAAGGCGGTCAAGGCCCCTTCCTTTGTAGGAGGGGTTACAGCCCCCTCCTGGGGAATTTCCCGGGGCCAGTGTCATCTGCGACGGCAGATGCGGTAAGTTGTGTGGGGTGGGGGGAGGTCCACGATACCTTCTAGATACCACACACAAGTCTTCGAACGACCTTTAAATGGCGTCGAGTCTTAAGTGCCCCCGTCAAGTCAAGGGAAATTGTTAGTAGTTGCACTTGAGGTAAGCCTCTGTGCTGTCGCCCCTCCCAAGTGGGAGGGGTAAGTCTGGTTAGGGATCTTGACACCGGTTATGACCTTGCCGTTGGCCCTTAAACGTTAGGATGTACAATTTCAGTGTTTCTAGAGAATGTTTTTTGTAGGATGCTAGTTCGGCTAGGAGAACCTCTGTATTAGAGAATATGTTAAGGTTAGCCAAACATCGCAATGTGATAATGAAATTGTACATAACATGAAACGTTTAATGTTTTAATTTTTTGTTTTAATAAATACGGCCGGGATGGTTACTCCATCCCACATCCAAAAACTTTAAGAACTGTTTCCGGTTTTCCTCCTTTTGGGGATTGTGTTGAGAGGGGGTGGCGGGTATCTCAGCCATAGTGTCTCCTTACTGGGAAATAAGCACCTCATTGTAGCTCTTGACCCTCTAGAAGCAGAGCAGATCAAGGCATACTCATGGAAGGTGCGATGGGAAAGTAACTTTCATCCGATGGCATACAGCACCAACTTTCAACAAATCATTGCTCAGTCAGTGCTTTTTCTTTGACAAATTAAAAGTACATTTATTAGACACACTACAAAAGATTACATGTTAATTTACAAATATATACATCAGACAGATGGTAATAACTTTGATGACATTCTTGAATCACATTTGACTTCATGATAAGAGTAGCCCCCCTCACTCATATAGAATACAGCATCACAATATAAAGGGGTGCCATTTGTGATTTTACATAAAGCAGTCCTACTGGCTATGTCAAGGGGTATTCACATATACAGGAACGCCCAATGACTGTATCAAGGAGTTACCACATGTAAATATAATTTAGGCTTATTGAGTTGATCAAGAAGTCATCACATTAATATAACTGTAATTAAAGGTTAAAACCAATAAAATCAAAAATCATTTTGACTGCAAACAATAACCTTAATGAAGATATTGCAATGTTTTTAAAAGATCATTGTAAACAAAATACTTTCAAAAAAGCATTACAAATCAAAACAACACGTGTCAGAATCTTTCTTAATATTCATCAGACCACATAAAATGCAGACATAGGACCAAGCCCTAACTGTCTTTTGACTCCTAAACTGTTGAGCAAAACTGGGAGTGGTGGACGATAAGATAAAAGGTCTGCCCAGGTCAATCATCCTGGGGCCTGGGAAGCATAGGGATAATTTCCAAAATCAATCCTGGGGATGCCCCTTTTATCTTCGAGGGGTCAACGGTCAAAATCTTTAAAATAAGCACAACAAATGCCAGTGGACCCATTTTGATACTCTTTGGCTCCTTTTGATCCTGATGTTGAGCTCTAACTACCAGGAGAATATTCAACAGTCCTCCTGACCTACAAAGAGGGTGCTTTGTTGCTAGCCAGTTTTACTGGCTCCCTGCACCACTCTTGTCTCCTCCTGGCTACTGGTGCTCCTCTCCTGGTAGTGAGTGCTTCTTGTGCAGCCGTCCACTACTAACCAGTAGAGCACTCCCTTGCCCACACTCCCAAGCCCCGAGGCTTCTTTGTTTTCTTACAGGTCACTTGGTGTGGAAGTCGAGGCCAGATCTTCTTCCAGCTGGTTCACAAGGGGCACAAGGGGGGCAGCGCCACGAGCCCTGAAGAGACCTATCTTGTCCTGGAGCCCAGCTGCAGACAGAGTCCTTTAGAAGGGCATCAGATGGCTTCTCCTTCCAGTTGTCCATGCTTCTGCTGTTGTCACCTTGCAGGTCCAGGGATTGCTCCTTTTGCAGGGGTTTATAAGTTTGGGTAGAAAGTTCTAGATGTCAGGCACACTGGCCAATCTTAGGATGTCATATCATCCCTCAACCCCTGTCCAAACCCTCCAGGCACAACATTCTGGGACAATCTAATATGGCAGAACCCTTCTTTCTCTGTGCAGAGCTCCTATGCCCCTCCAGAGGTGTGGCTCTGATAATGGGCAAATCATCCCTTGTGGTCACTTCAAATTGTTTCTGGGGAAGCTACCACTACTACTGGTTTTGGCGTTAGAGGAAGAGAGCAGGCCTGGTGTCAGGTCCATCTGCTTGTGACTCGGTAGCCCTCTTTGCTACAGATAGTATAGCTAGGCATTCGGCACAGCCCCAGACCATCCTGTGAAGGGAAGGGCAGCACCTCCCCTCTACCAAGCCCTTTCTCCTCTGTCTGGGAGCACTCCACATCTTGCCACTGTGGAGCAACCCAGCTGACAGGTTACAGTGGAATACCTATTAGCTTTATGCAGGAAAATTGTAACTTTTTAAAAGTACATATTGCTTAATAGATAGGCCAAATTTGTTTTTACCACTGAACTGGATTTTGAATACCTATAACAATTTGTCTTTGAATTATTTCTCTAACTGCTACCAATCTGAATTTAGCATATATTAAATGTAACAATGGAGCCCCGTGCTGACCTATAGAAGCAGCCAGGCTTACCACAGTGAAAATAGCTTTTAAGGATATTTCACTGCACACTGGACCCCTTCCAATCAGGTTTCAGAAGCAACCACAGCACTTAGACTTCACTCCTCACTGCAATTGACAACATCTGCACACCTCTTTACCGTGCAAATCCACAGCACTCATCCTCCTGGTTCTCTCAGACACCTTCGGCATTTTATCCCACCACACACATTGCACAAGACTTCACGACGCCTGCATCCACAGCAAAGGATCCGCTCCTTCCTCCCCGGCTAAACCAAGTGAGTCAAGCTCCCACTGTTCTCCTCGGAATCTATAAAGATCAGCTGTGGAGTTCCCCAGGGCTCCTCATTGAGCTCCAACATTCACATAGCCCCACTTGCAGCAATCACCAGAAACCTCAGACACAACATAGTCTCCTACACCGATGACACGTAGCTGATTATCTCTCTCACTGACAAACCTACAGCTGCTAAGAGCAACTTTCACAATTGCATGAAGGCAGTAGCCACCTGGATGATGGAGAGCTGTCTCAAACTCAACTCACACAAAACTGAAGTCCTCATCCTGGGCACCCCCTCCCTCCACCTGAGATGACTCCTGGTGGCCCGCAGCGCTCAAAACCCCCCAAAGAATAACTCTTCATCTTGTGTAAACACTTGCAGGGATATTTCTGGGTGCTGGCTGATTGCTAAAATAGGGAAACCCGGTGAATTTTTCACACTACGTGTGCTACATTGACCAGATGAGGATGCTCCCATGATGTTTCAGTAACTATTACAGGAGCTAACTTCCTAAGATGATCCTTCATATTTTGTGGAAACATCAATCATGCACCGGATCCACTCGTCAACTTTTCAAACATATATAGAGAATGATGCATGTGATGATATAGGGCTGCTGCTCGCCATGTTATGAAACCTTCTGCGTTAGTGGAAGTCTGTCCCTATCTCTGCCCCATATCTCTTGGCTAAACCTAATATTCAGAATCCCAAAATACATTCTCCAGAATTGATTCTTTTTGCGCTCCCTAGTTCTTTTCCCATGCCTATCTCTGTTTATTTATGTCCCAGAAGTCTTTTTGATCATAACCCTTTAGGAATTTCTATGTAATAGAATATTTTTGTATGTTACCATCACCAAAAAAATGACATTTTACAGTCTTGAAACTTGATACTGATAAATGCATAAAATATATGGATAACATTTTGCTCAAATTATTCTCAGATTGTATAGGATATGAACTCTTAGGTATCCTATGGGATTCAATGAAGGTCAAAGTGAAAAGGGCCATCCTCAGTTTTACTAATGAAAAAGGTTGATACATTCGGCAAGAAACAGAACAGCTTCATAATTTACTCCTGTGTTTTCAAATGGAACATGGAATCCTCATTCAGAAACAGTACATTGCAACACAGGAAAAGCAGCTATTTCATCAGCTACATACTATCAATATGTGCCTAAGTGGTGAAACTATCCATCGAAATTACCTCTCTAAAGGTAAAAGAGCAAGCTACAAAAAAGTACATTCATCCTATAATAGATGCTGAGGGACTACCAGTTCAAAAGGGAGAATACTGTGATGATATTTAGGGGCATATTACCAACAACTAGCGATAATTATCGTTATGTTGGTTTAGCGGCGATATTTTTATCGGGAGCTGCAGCAATTTTTATCGCTTAGGAACCTTGCTATTATCAAGGTATATCTCCTAAGCGATAAAAATCGGCCGAAATGCATGAATATCGCTGAAAAGTCAGCGATATTCATGCATTACCAAGCTAATGCTCTTAGCCATGTTATCCACCTACCATTGGATAACATGGCTAAGAACTGCTCAGGGGGCAGGTGTTAGCTTTTGGAGATATTCGCGCTTAGCGCAAATATCTCCAAAAGTTGGTAATAGTCGCTAACATCTTGGCACGTCCACTTTGCATGTCATTTGTGATAAATATCACTGACATGCAAAGCGGGGCCCAAGGTGGTCGCTATCTCCAACTAGCTGTCGCTAACTGATGTTAGCGACAGCTAGGTAATAGGGAGATAATTTTATCTCCGCTTTCTTGGCTTTTAAAGCCAAAAAGCAGAGATAAACCCCCTTGATAATATGCCCCTTAGTCCTCTGGGGAGTCAATGCGAAACTATTATAGCCTCGAACTAGGGAGGATAGTCACTTAGGAACATAAAGTCAGCCTAGAAGTAACTAATACAATGGCAGTGTTTAAAAAAGGCCAAATAATCTTTTCCCAATATGAAAGTTTCTGCCCCAGCTTCAGCTCCATTGGTATTCTTTAAAGCTTTCTGTAATATACTGTCACAGATTTTTTCCCTGTTCTCCTCTATCATAGCATGATAATAATTATTCCAGATTTGTAAAGTGGAGTTTATCACCCCTAATGGTATCCAGGTGCTGGGGACTGTCGGAGAGAATAAGTGAGCTATTGCCCAGAGTTACATGATGATGAGCTGAGCTGCTGTCGGCACATGGGATCAAACCATGAGTCCTTCGCTCTGGAGTCAGCCGCTCTAGCCTCTACGCCACTCCTCTACCTATGAGACCTATATCACCATTTTCCTGTTTGCCTCTTACAGGTCTATTTCATCTATAAATTGTGAAGTTAAGTTTTACTGTAAAATCTTGCTCAAGAGTATAGCTAATATAATTGCAGAATGGGTGGCTCCTATGTAATACTGTTTTATCTCTGCAGGGGCACTACTACACATATAGCTTAGCAACCAATTTTTCTAGTGTTTCAAACACTATAGCCAGGTTGATCCTGTTAAACACAGAGATCAGTTCAAAAAAATCTCTTAGCTATTTATGTTGGCAATTTTAGAATTTGATTTGGTTCTAAAGTTCCAGTCTTTGTATGATGGCTTTTTAAACAAATGGTTTATATGGGCAAAGTTTCCAATAGCTTTCGGATAACTAGAGATAGCAGGCAACAAAGTCTTCTATCCCTAAAGCTTTCCATCCTGTACTTAGAGACATGTTTTAGAAACTTTTGACAATTACTGACTTTTAATATGGCAGAAATCAAATTCCCAGCTTCTGCCCATGATATGGTTGTCTCTACATCCAACCCAGTTTCTGCTATTTCCTTTATTGAAAACAAAGTCATGTAAATCGGTGCTCTTTCTGGCTATCCTTTAAATCATGGAGAAACCCAGAACCTATATAATCATGAACCAAGCAAAACAGTTTGGAGGCATTCTACGTAACCTCAGCCACATAAATCTAGGTGTAGCTCTCTCCTCAAATTGATGATATAATGTCACTTAATTTTGAATGTATATTGGATAAAATATTGGCATATCTCTAAAAATGGGATAGGATCCCTTTAGGTTTATTGGGAGGTTGTAATCTCATAAAAATGCTTACCTTATTGTTAGAAATCGGGGTTCTAGTTAGCAGAGGTAAGCAACCTGCCCAAGCAGGAACCGCAATCCTAGTCAGGATAATTCACAGCACACCGTAAATTATTCTGTGCTCACCCTCTGTAGCTTAGCACAGAGCAGTCAGGCTTAACTTAAGAAGCAATGTGTAAGGTATTTGTGCAACACGTCATGCAATAACATAGTGAAAACGGGAAACAACGCGGGCATTACACCGCGCTGCTATTACGACGCTGCCTTTACAACGCAAGTCGTTACGACGACTTGCGCTGGAGGGCGCTAAAGGATAGGGAATAGTTAATTTTCTATTCCAACACCTTCCCTACTGTAACGTGGGCTGGAGTTGGAATAGAAAATTAAACTATTCCACTATCCAGCCCTTACAGCGCAAGTCGTTGTAACGTTGCGTTGTAAAAACAGCGTTGTAACGGCACGCGGTGTAAAAGCCCGCGTTGTAATGCCGTACATCCAGTGAAAACACCACAAAAAAGCTTCATCCCATGTTAAAAAATAGATTAATTTTACAAATAAAACAAGACCAAAACAACTAAATTAGAATGTGTAGAAGTCGAGAGATGAATTTTTAAAGATTAAATGCAAAAATAGCACTTAGAAGCAAGTAACACCTAAAGATTTAATTGGTCGCACCGTACTGGGACAATGTCAAGAGTTCAAGCTGACTGTGATGGCATTAGAGACGAATACAGGATCCACGCAGGGCTTGCTGAGCAAAAGAACCGCGATCAAGTCGCAACAGCGAGTTGCGTCACTGAATTCAAAGCATTTGAGGTATTGTACAAAGTGCAGTGTCAGCCCTGTAGTGTGGCACTTTTTAATGTAATGTGCAGCATTTCTCCAAGCTGTCGAGATGATGCGTCAATCTTCTCCATACAGGATTGGTGATGTGTTGATTCCGAAGTGGTTGTTACAATTGGAATGTGGCGGTTCCAAGTGTAATGCGCTGGTCCGGTTCCCACAACAGCATTGATGAGTCGATTCTGCTCTCACAGCAGACGATGCATCAGTTCTACTGGGGTGAACCCCTAGCTCTACTTCCAAGGGTCAAGGACTGGGGTGACACCACTTGGCAGGATGGACATACAAGCAGAGGAGCACAAGGGTTAGAAGACATTTGTGTCCCAGAGACTTAGGCAACAGAAGGCAAGGCAGCAAACCCTTGGAGTCACTCTGGGCTCAAGTCACGCAAATCCCAGTGGTACTCACTCAGGCAGACAGAGAGCAGCAGGCAGCAGGGCAGCACAGCAAGGCAAGAGTTCAGCAAACAGCAGTTATAACAGAGTGTCAGTCCTTGAGCAACACAGAAGGGCTTCTTCTTCCTGGCAGTGTGGTCACAGGTCCAGGAGTGTACTAAGTCATGGTATCAAAGAACCAGTACTTATACCAGTTTGTATGAGAACAGGACATATACTTTTCAGGTGTAAGTGTCAGCTTATCATTCCCATCCTGCTCAGGATGACCAATCTACATGCAGGGGACCACTGAGGCACACTTACCCATCCTTTGTGCATGACTACCTAGAGGAAATGTAGTAAGCCAGCTGTCACCCACCCCAGATGTGTATTCCATAGACATGCAGAAGGCACTGAATGGCTAAATTAAGTAAATGCCAACTTTCTAAAAGTGCCATCCGCTAAACTGGATTTTAAAATCCAACTGCACCATAAATTGTGATTATAAATTGTGAGTCCAGCTACACAAAACTTGAAAACTTCATATATTCACAAGTGGGAATTACACTTAAAAGATGTACTGAGATAATCCCAATATTATCCTACAGGAGAGATAGGCAGTGCATAGTTAAAACATGAAATTGGGGGTTTTTCACTATCAGGACACGTAAAACTTAAAAGTACTTGTCTTGCATTTTCAATGCATGGCACCCTGCTGTGTGGGTAGACAGGGCCTAACTTAAGGATGGCTAATGCATATAGAAAGGGAAGGTGTAGGCCTGTCTAGAAGTTTATCGTGCCAGGCAGTGGCTGCATACACAGGTTCTGCCATGGCAGGTCTGAGACATGGTTAGAGGGCAACTTAAGTGGGTGGTTCAAGCAGTGATGCAGGCCTAATAGTAGCATTTAATGTACAGGCCCTAGGGATATGTTGTGCACTTTACTGGGGACTTATAAGTAAATTAAATAATCCAACAGGGTATGAGCCAATGTGACCATGATCAGGGGAGAAAGCAAATTAACTTTAGCACTGGTTAGCAGTGGTCAAATGCTCACAGTTCTAATGTCAGCAAAAACGAGGACCGAAAAAGAGGAGGAGGAAGGCATACAGTTTGAGGTGACCCTTCAGAAAAGGCCAATTCCAAACCTCGCCATGCCTTTTATATCTATTTCGTGTTAGTCCATTTTATCTATCTCACTCTTTCTTCTCCAAGGTTCAAAGTTACTGGAATTGCTGCTAATGACAGCTTAATCACTAAGGGGCCGATTCTGATGCGGGTTGGAAAGCTTCCCGATCGCAGCGGTTTGGAAATGGTTTCTGACCCCCTCGGATCGGGAGAGTCCGACCGACGGAGTAAGATGCTTTCGGATACTTCCCGGTACGATTTGGTTGGACTCCCATTGACTTCAATGGGAGCATTTGTTCCTAATCGCATCATAATTGGGCCCTTGGTCAGGCAGACACGTTCCCGATCCAATTTGGAAGGAGCAAATGTTGTTAGGAGGCCTTTCTAACTGCATCAGGCCCTAGGTGGGAATGTTTTCCTAATTGCATCAGAATCAGGCCCTCACACTGAACAATCCCTTGGCAATGGTTATCCATGGCAAAAGGTGGCTGAATGCTGACAATTCTAAGAAGCCATGTTTGGGCTACTTTCTCCTTGCTCTTTCTCAGGTCAGGGAGACAGTTTTTTCAACCGCTGGCACTAAATTAGATATAAGTCTCTTTCAGTTAATGCCTACACTTAGAATGATCGTGTCCACTCGTTTTTTTTACCCAGGGTCATGCAATACAGTGAGATATGGCATAATCCAACATTCCCGAAAATTAACACTCCTAGGCAAAAAATGGTCAAGCTTAGGACAAGCCCTATTCCAACACAATCATGATATTACCGACTCAGTGTACGTTAAATATGCATTAAAACTTCAATGTATTGATATAATTTCATATAGTGATATGTAATTATAATTGCCTATCTGCTCCGGGAAAAAGACACGCTGACTCTTTTGCGGGCTCTGATTCCTCTCAACGCTCACCTTGGAGGCTCTGCCCTGTTGCTGTTTGTAGTTAAAGGTTACAGGAGTGTGACCCATATACCAAGCCGGGACTGGGTTAGGAAGGTAGAACAAAAGAACAATGTCCCAACAGGTAATAGTATTAGTCAAATAAGTATGTATGCAAAAAGGATGTACGTTGTTACAACGCATGCTTTTACCACGCATGCCTTTACAACGCAGGTTTTTCAACGCAAGTCATTACAACAACTTGCGTTGGGGGGTGCTGGATAGTGAATAGTTTAATTTACTATTCCAACTCCAGTCCCCGTGGCTAGTAGGGAAGGTGTTGGATAGTAAATTAAACTATTACCTATCCTAGAGCGCCCCCCAGCGCAAGTCGTTGTAATGACTTGCTTTGAAAAACCTGTGTTGTAAAGGTACTGCATGGTAAAAGTTGCATTGCAAAGGATGTTTCCCATGCAAAAAGAATTACAATGACGGAAATAAGGAGAACACTTGTTTATTGTGTCAAAGTGACATCACTAAATACAGTATTTTTACAATTTGTATTGAGCCACGTTGAGAGGTACGCCTATTAATGGCCTGTTGAGTCAAAAACTCAACAGCGCATTAATAGGCGTACCTCTCAACGTGGCTCAATACAAATTATAAAAATACTGTATTTTAGTGATGTCACTTTGTCACAATTCTTGAGCCACCCACTGTACATAACTTGCACCATTGTTCACTGTGCGCCGTCTATGCTGTTCACCCTTTCACTTGCGTCGCCACGTTCTCCACAGACACGTTTTTGAGCACCAAGTGCAATATGGTTGTAACTAAATTTGTTTTATGCAGTGCTGCCTTAACTGTATATGCCCGACCATGAACTTGTGATTTACAATATAAGATGATTTACAATCTTGAATCGACTAAACGAGTGTTCTCCTTATTTCCGTCAATGTTGCTGTTTGTGGCACCATCACCCTAAGGACTACATAGCCCAGGGTGCAACGTGTGGTTCTTCTCAGCTGTTGCGGGTCCTGCTGACGAGGGGGAGGCACTGTGTCAGCTCTGCGCAAAAAGCGCCGCCTCTACCCCCGCAGCGTGGGTCCCTGTAATTGCCTATCTGCTCTGGGAAAAAGACACACTGACTCTTTGGGGGCTCTGAGTCCTCTCAACGCTCACCTTGGAGGCTCTGCCCTGTTGCTGTTTGTGGCACCATCACCCTAAGGACTACATAGCCCAGTGCAACGTGGTTCTCCTCAGCTGTTTCAGGTCCGGCTGACGAGGGGGAGGCACTGTGTCAGCTCTGCGCATAAAGCCCCGCCTCTACCCCCGCAGCACGGGACGTGCGCGAGACGTGCCGGGGCCGGAAGAGGCTGGGCTGGTCCCCATTATTGTCATCTTCTGCTAAGGACAGTAAGCGTTAAATTATTATTGGACTGCAGCTTTTGGCTGCTGGGGGCTGATACTTTGCAGGCATTATTTTATCTGTCATTGCATTTAATTGATCATCATGAGTAAAAGGAATGTGGAGGATAGGGTGGTGGGGACCCTTGATGCCTTTTTATTGAGAGCTGAATCGGTTTTACTTCATGAAATCGAGGCAACTGAGCGTAGACTCTCACTCGAACCGATTCTACTAAGGGGGGGGGGGTCCTTGCCTAGTGCTCAGTTACCCATTACCCAGCCCGACTCGGACGTTGCTTCTACAAATGACTTGTCTCCATCAAGGTTATCATGTTTGCCGCCTATTAATCTTAACTCGGCCTTCCCACAGTCCCAGAGTAGTGTTGGGAGCCCGGCCATGGTTACAACTAGAGGGAAGAATGCCCTTGCTTGTACTGTCATCCAAATAAAAAATGGAAGGGGCGTGATACAAACAAACAAAAGCCACTGCCAGGTGCTAGCAGACCAAGTGGGGCTTTTGTATTGGTTAACTCTAATACTAACACTGTAGACGTTTACTTACTTGATTGATTTTATAATTTTTTTAAATGCCTATATACATTAGAGTATTATGATACTTTTTAATATATTTTAGATTGTAACCCTAAAGGGAGGTACCTAATACATTTTGTTATATATATTTTTAAAACATTTCCAATTTTTACTCATGAGTTTCCCTGTCCTGTACATCAATCGATGATCTTGTTCGGAATTAGATTCTGCACAAACCCATGCATTTATGTGGTCTATCCCTCTTGGATTCCTTGCTTTATTAATCATCTTGGGATTTTTCCCGCACAAAAGCACAGGGTTTAACTTTATGCACAATGCGACGTTTTCTCCACGGCCAGTACCAACCCTTTGTTGATCCAATGTGATTTACGCTCCTTATTAAGGGAACAATTAGCTGCCTTTATCGACCCTTTAATGAAAAGATTAGACTCTGTTGATACTAGGCTTAAAAAGATTGAAGAAGTCCTGTTATGCTCCCCACAAGAAAAACCTGTACAACCTAGCCCCCGGGTAACTGGAGGGGTTGTCCCGACCAGAGTGTGGGAAATTCATAAGGAACGAGGTACGATGGTGAACGCCCATATAATAGTGGATAAGGTGCAACCAGCAGGGTGGGCTACATGTGCAACCCATATTGGTGTTAGTAATGTTAATACTGTGTCCCAGCAGCAGCCTGCTAGGGTTGAGGGAAACTGGAGGCAGATGAAACTTAGTAAGATGGCGGGTCAGACAAGACCAGTTTCCTCCACCTCCCCCCAGAAGCAACCCCATAATCTGTCATTTTAGCGAATGTCCCTCCCCTTATCCCGGGGTCATATGAGCTTTGGACCACTCTTAAAAATAGGGCACTCCACTTTTTGAGTAAGAATACTGGCATTGGGGACGACCTATTTCGTGAGTTCAAATGGTTAGACGCATAAAATGGGTCGGACACTCTACTAAATCAATGCCAGGCGATTGTGTGGTCCTGAGCTTTAGGTCTCCTGCTCTGGTTCGCCACATTTTCGAGCTGGCTGGGTACTCACCATTTACTGCAGATGCAGTTAGACTCCCCCCTCCCCCCCTTGGCTTTTACTACAAACAGCACACAAGACCTAGGAATAGGGATTTTCGTGTTCTACAGGATACTGACATCTGGAATGACCATCCCATACAGACCAATAATCGCTATGAGGTTTTATCCTCACTCGAAGATAATGACTGACTGGGTATGGATGTATGGCCGGGGCTAAGAGGAGGGGGGACATAGACCCCTTGACTGTAGGGTGCCCCAATTGAATTATAATGGAGATGCATTTATCTACCGGTATCTCTGTGTTATCAGACCTTTTCGATCTGAAACACAGTTTAAAGGCTCGGTCACGATTAGAGAATAAATGACTATTTCCTCTTGGAATATAGCTGGGTTAGAATCAAAAGTATCATCTGCCAATTGGATATCTTACTTAGAAGGCTCAGATATTTGGGCATTTCAGGAAACGTGGTTCACTGATGGGGTCTTCCATGTTGGCTTTTTGAACTTTTTTAAACCAGCAATAAGGGGACATAGGGGCAGACCAGTGGGTGGTTTGACCTGCTGGGTGAGACAATCTGAGGGGATAAGTGTGGAGGAGGTCGGTATTGACAGCCCAGATATTTTGGCTATAAGGGTCAGATCAGTGAGTGGCCTTGATTTAACAGTGTATAATGTTTACGCTAGGGGACAACCTGGTGGGAAGAGTTCCCAGGTGATTATGGCTTTGAAGAGTCATTTGTCCCAAGTGGCCCCTAATGATGATTTAATTATCGCAGGAGATTTTAATACCTGCTTTGAACCACTAGACTCAGAAGATGGCAGGCTTAGTGAAGAGATTGATGCGCTTTGGGGGGTCCTGCAACTGGATCTCGAGCCTATTAGAAATGGACTGAGGTTGCACTCCAAGTCAAAGGGCTTTGCCTGGAACGAGGCTTAAGGGTGGTTAATGGTAGGACTAAGTCCGACGCCAAGGGTGCAGTGACATCTGACAATGGTAGATCCAAAAGCCGCATCGACTATATTCTTGTGAATGTGGAGAAATGGTCCCTAGTTCTAGACATGGAAGTGCAATGCCACCCCAAAAGTGACCACAATCCTTTGGCTCTTAAATTTAATGACCGGAGCTTTGTGGCCCCGCATTGATGGAAGGTGACAACTGCCCTAATATATTAACTATCACGAATGATTTAAGAAGGGTACGGTGGGCCAAGGTAGCAATGGATGAAAGGAACGTGGCAGATATTAGGGCGTTAGTATCAGGTTCCTTAAGGAAACTTTCTGATTGTGGTTCCCAAGAGGTCCTAAATGTTAAATTAGCGGGAATCCACGATGATCTTTTCAGTCGTTTAAAAGGGTTCTTTATAAACACCAAACCTGCTAAAAAGATCAGTGTGTTCAAGCCTAACTCATGGAATAAACACGTGTAGGCTGGCACACAAAGCTTTAGTGGTAGCCATTAAATCTAGGATCCATGGCAATATCAAGCAGTGTAGAGTAACATATAAAATGGCTCTTAGACATGCTAAGAAAGAATGGGATGAGGAACGCTGGCGCTGCCTACTGTCAGCATGTGGAGGCAGAAATATGACCCAATTCTGGGATCTCATTAAATGGGGGAATGGGCAGCGGTTGATAACCCCGAACAATAACGTCGAACCGCAGCAATGGGTTGCCTTCTTCGAAATACAATTTCAATTGGGCCCTGAGAGGTATGGGGTTGTTCCCCATATTCAAATTGATGTCCACTTGCTGTTTAATACAAAAGAGGTAGAGACAGTTCTTAAGTCTATCCCGAGTGGTAAGGCACCTGGGCCTTATTGTATTCCAGCCGATTTATTTGAACAGGACTTTGATTTATGGGTCCCCTATATTACAAATTGTAATCAATTCGATAGCTGGTGGTGCCCCAATTCCTACATCATGGGCCGGAGCGGAAATCATTCCAATCTACAAGAAGGGTGATCGTTCCGCTCCAGCCAATTATAGGCCCATCAGCTTAATTGAGCAGTTCAAAAGATAGCAGCACGTGTAATATTGGGCAGGATCCAGGGCTGGATATCTGAAAAAGACATACTAACTACCCTACAGGCGGGGTTTTGGTCTCATATTGGGACCTTGGACCAAGTCTTTAGATTTGTTTTACTATATTGGAAAGAGGTCCTCTTGGGTAGAGGAATGCTCTTTGCAGCCTTTGTGGATTTAAAATCCACCTTTTACCTCGTCCCAAGAGCACAACTGTGGGGGGTCCTACTGGGATTGGGGATGCCTAAAGAGCTAGTCTCTTTTGTGGTTCGACTCCACGAATCAACGTATGCCCAGGTTCGTTGGGGGAAACCGGGTGAGGATACAGAGAAATTCAAGGCTGGGGACGGGCGCCTGGCAAGGGTGTGTGCTGGCACCTACCCTGTTCTCTTTATTTATTAAGGGGGTGGTGCAGTATTTTGTTAACCATTCAACGGACGCGCCTATACTTGCCGGCCAAAAGGTGCTCTTGCTCATGTTCACGGACGACACCCTGATACTATCCAAGATGAGACAGGGGTTGCAGCTCGCACTGTCTCGTTTTGATTAGTTTTGCCGCGATCATGAGATTGAGGTTAATGTAGGGAAGACTAAGTTCATGGTACTCAATGGGTCCAAGCCCGTTAAAGCACGAGTCTTTATGGGTTGAAAACCCCTGGAGCAGACAGATGTCTTCACCTATAACACAGAGAAAAGAGAAAAGAGAAGACCAGGTCAATGTATGGTGTGCTGTCCTAAATGGTGTGTGGGAATCACACGGATAGACATGTGGAAGGATGTGCTAGGTTTCACTGGGCTGAAAAAGTCCCATCAGACCACCCTCTCGGCGGTATATCATCATTTGGGGATGGCAGTTATTCCATACCCGGACGCGCTAGATCTGGTTCCTTTCCCGACCAACGCGGGAGAGTTTTTTCCTTCGGTACTAGTAATACCTTGAATTTGGCCCTTACTTTGGCTGTCATTGGCTGATACAACAAGTAGCCTCAATATTTAAAACCCAACAGGCACCTCCTTCGGTCCCTTCACTTCCGCTCGACTTCGAGCCGAGGCACCGACGGACAGAGCGGGGCCTCAATTTCCCGAGCGGTTGCCGGTTAAGGTGAGGCTATTACCCACACAAAGCTGGGTGGAACATTCCTTTACTGTCTGCAGAGGACACAGAGTTAAAAAGTCTGGGTGATACATCTACATTTATATAGTATTTCGATGCAATCTATGCCTCCCCATACTTGTACACCCTTTAGTTAAATCTGGCAGTAGCACTTTATTTAAGGTCCTGATGAAAGCTGGAGCACTACTCACATCAGCTGAAACTAGTCGACCATTCCACACAGCGCCATAATGTAGCTTTACTCTCTCGCTACTAGGCGTGTTTTTAATCATGACACCTACACTTTTGCTGTCAAGCTATCCCCGCAGTCTAGGTAGTCATTTTTAAGTATCACCTATTTCACAGCACTGCTTTTCTTTACACATTTCATTTTGGGCACTACGTTGGCAGAATACGGTTGATTTCCTTGCCCGCACTGTCAAATAGGCGGGGTATGGAATAACTGCCATCCCCAAATGATGATATACCGCCGAGAGGGTGGTCTGATGGGACTTTTTCAGCCCAGTGAAACCTAGCACATCCTTCCACATGTCTATCCGTGTGATTCCCACACACCATTTAGGACAGCACACCATACATTGACCTGGTCTTCTTTTTTCTGTGTTATATGTATGTTTGGGGCATAAGTTGACAGGTCACTAAATTATATCCCCTTTGACCCTCCCCACTTGTGTTTTTCAGATGTCTTCACCTACCTAGGTGTTACTTTTGGCGACAAGCTGAGTTGGGACCCCCAAGTTAAGATACTCGCGCTGAAACATTCCCAATTAGTGGGAGCATTGATTAAGGAACACATGTTATCATTAACCAAGCCTATAGCTCCTGTGGTTAAAATGTATTCAACCAAAATCGTTCTCACTATCTTATATGGTGCCGAAATCTGGGGTTTTTGTAACCTGACCCAACTATCCACAGCCCAGAACAAATTTATGAGATCGGTTGTGGACCTGCCCCAATCCTCCCCCCATACTCCACTGCTTTTTGACTTTGACTGTCACACTATTAAAGATATTGCCCGTTATAGGCCGTTGGCCTTTTGGAGGCGTCTCTGGATCACTCCAGAGCTCCATCTCTTTGCTAGGGCTCTGTACGAAGTAAGGGGATTGGATCGCCTGCATAGGTTCCCATGGTTAAATGGTATTAAATCTCTCCTTATTGACATGGGGATGAGGGAACTTTGGGAGAGCCCTGAAACTGTGGAATTTCCCTCAAAAGAATCTTATCGAGCAGCATACTGGGAGTTAGTTAAAATCAGGAAGTTTTCCTCTCACTCAACCGCTACACTGACTAGTAACTTTTTTGAGTTAAAAGACGAACCCTGCTTGGAAAGCTATTGGGACCTCATAACAAAGCCGTTAGATCGCAAGCTTTACCAGCAGTTGAGTTGGGACATTGCCGCTCCAGAAGTTAACATGCAAGTGGCAACCAGGAACAGGTGATAAGTGCCGATTTTGTCCGGATCAAACTGAAGATATTGATCACCTCTTATTCATTTGCGCGGTCTATCATAAACCCCGAAGCGTTTGGCTTAAACCAGTTTCTCGGTCCTTGGGTACTAGCTCTGCGATGGTCGCTAAGAGGTTACTGAAATCTGGCTTCAACGAGATCGCAGTAATATGAGTAGCTAAGTTTATAAGTTGGGCATGGGTATTACAGATGAAAAATGGGGGGCCAAAATAGCCATTACAATTTCCCTTCGGCTATTGAATGTGCTATCTGAAGATGGGATTTTACGGGTTTTATTATGATGTGTTGAAAGTCTTGTGCGTAGGATATATTTAATCTTGTTTTATGAACTGAATCTTAAAATGTAATAATAGGTATTTATTTTTTTAACACTACTTAGAAATTTGTAAGTCAGTGTCATGTTCCGGTATGGTGTATATATATGGTTGTTTCTATTTTGTAATTAACTGACTGCTCTGTTTTTTAAGATGAACAATCGCAATAAAGACTTTTTTGAATTGAAATTCAATTCATATCATTAAAAAAAAATCCCAAACATAAAAAACTGGACACTGACAGTGCAACATACTTCCTACAATAAATCAACACAAATTAATACAATAGACAAACATGTATAAAGTGCAGAATGTACAATGATTTTAAATATAATTATAACTTGACAATAAAAAGAGACATTTAAATACATTAAGATTTACGTAAGTGGCTAAGTGATACATTTTCTTATTAAATTCAAAATTTGCGACTTTCCGTAAGGATTTACTGTCTCCTAGACACTGAGAAGGCCTTTGACCGGGTCTAATGGGCTTTTTTGTGGGCAGTATTAGAGCAAAATAATATGGGACCCTGTTTTATGAAGTCTCTAAAAGCAATGTACTTCTCACCGAAGGCCAGAGTTCTGGCGATGGGTCAGGAGTCGACGCTCTTTAATATATCTCGTGGGACAAGGCAGGGCTGCCCATGTTCTCCGATCCTCTTTGCCCTCTATATTATTCCCTTATTTTAAAATTGCTAAATGCTGAGGCAATTAGACCAATTACTCTGGGCCCCTTTGATACTAAAATATTAGCCTACGCTGATGATGTTGCGGTAGTAACATCACACCCCACGGAGGCAATAATTGAAATTGAACAGATCACTCAAATATTTGGCCAAGTCTCGGGTTATTCATTAAATAGGGATAAAACGATGGTTACATGCACCCAAAATACTCAATTTATAGATTCCAGGAAAGTAGAAAGTGCTGTTTATCTGGGAGTCCGTATATCCCCCAAAATTGACGAGATCATCAAAATAAACTATGATCCTCTTATACAAAAAATTAAAACAGATCTAAAACGGATAGACGGCATACATCTCTCGATTATTGGAAGAGGCAACTTTCTGAAATGAATATTCTACCCCGGGTCCTATACTTGTTTTGGGCAATCCCGTTATTGGTGGATGACAAAGCCATCAAGGCCCTCGAATCCCAGATGAGTAAGTTTATATGGGGATATGGGAAGATAAGGAGATCTATCCGCTTTCTATCTCTTCCAGTTATAAGAGGGGGGCTCGCAATCCCCAATTTGGGAATCTATATGTTGGCAGCTCTACTACAGCAGATGACGTCACTATTTTGTGAAAAATCTTTGGAAAGTGAAACAGGGGAGAACTATATACCTTCAATATTTGAACTGGCCATCAGGGATAAGGCTAATGGCCTCCTAGTATAACAACTCGAACCATCATATTTCAAGAAAGTGAAATTTAAGATTATATTGAGTGCCTGGGGCATTTGGAAGAAAACTCAAAGACATTTGAGCATTCCTAAGTATAATAAGTACACCTCGTTATGGCACTCTACCTTACTACCACCACTTATATATGATGTGATTGCTAGGAAATGGGAAACTCTAAGAATTCTAACGCTTGGTGATTTCTTATTGCTTCCTGTCGGTCAAAGATTTCAACAGCTGCAACTTAAATTCTCTATTCCCAGCAATAGTGCATTCAAATTTATTCAGATCAGTATGATTCTAGATCTAAAAAGTGCGGATATCATATTAGAGAATATCCCTTTATTTGATTGTTTAGTTAAACCTCTAACTAGGATCGGCATGATCTATGATATTTTAATTAACAGTCAGCGGGATGATGTTGCTTCTATCGAGCAGGGTTTGTCAAGGAAATTAAACAACCCCAATGTCGATATTGATATGTCACTTATATTGTTAACAAAACTGTTTATGTCTTCCAATCTGAAAGCACAGTTGTATAAGACTCTTTATGATTTGTATTTTACCCCCGCTAAACTCTTCTCTTGGGGGAAAAGAGCTACCTCAGAATGCCCTAGGTGCGGAAAAACTGTGGCACACCTGCTTCATATGCTCTATGAATGTGAAAAACTAGCAGTTTTGAAAAATATGATAACAGGATTTTGGCAGGAAGTGTTTGGACATCCAGTAGCTGAATCCCCTACCCTGTACATCTTGGGTTATGATAATACACTGTCACATACCATCGAAGAAGAAACATCTCTCTTTTTAGGAACAGCTGTGTACCGTATAATATTAACAGCACGCTGGAAAGATACAGATCCCCCTAACTTCCAGATTTGGTTATCTCGACTCTTGGGAATATTTAATCAAGAGAAGGCGATTTTTGCCTGTAAAGGTGTGAGGGCGAAGGCCGGGGCATTAAGATTTGGAAACCAATTGAGAACTGGAGTAATAATACCAGAATGGTTAACTAGGCTTTCCCTACTAATGTAAACAATGTTGTGGTCTTTTTCTTTTTATTTCTGATATCTGCTCTTTACTCTGATTGTTGTTTTATTTTTGTTTTTGTTAAATATGATTGGAGATCAAAATGTTGTTTTTAATGTCTGTTTCCGCAATTATGAGATGCCAAATAAATGAAATTAAAAAAACAAAAAAAAGGATTTACTGGCTCTTCTGTACTTGATTTCAACTTTATGTAATATAGCAGAGATGTAAATTAGCATCCAAATACAAAGATTTCATCATTTGGTTAAAAATGCCAAACATAAGTGACTTGTTAATTGAAATAATAGCCAAATACTTACCTTTCTTAATCTGCTGCCTTTGCGAGAGCAACATTTGTACCTATCCCACTTCTTTTACTGTTCAATATTCAACATACCATAGAGGTCTAATCAACTGAGTATGTCATTTACTGATTAATGACCACTTTGACAACGAAGACAACCAGCAGGCAGGTGGTCTTTTAATTGGGGTAACCTGTGGATCAGAATGAAATATGTAAGAGTGTATACCTTAGCAAGAAGACTCTTAGGACTTGATTTAGATTTTGACAAACGGGTTACTCCATCACAATGGTGACGGATATCCTGCCTACCGAAATGTAAATCCCATAGGATATAATGAGATGGATCACTGACATAATATCGATTACACAAATATAGAACTACCAAAATATCGAGGAAAAAATATAGAATGCAAAAATATCGAATTCCTATCTCCAAATAGGTAAGTACAAAAATATTGAATTAAAAATATCATTGTAAAAAATATAGTTAGTCAAAATATCAATTTTTTTTAATGTCTTAAAAGTGATTGAAAATTAATGAAATAATAAATATAATTAACTTAAACATACTTAAAATACTTAAATAACCTTAAAATTGATGAATAGTTATTGTAAGTTAAAAAAATAAACATACAATTTGATTTTTTAATATATATGCATATATATGAACGTAATATTAATAAAAAATATAAAAAAAAATTACCGTAGGAATAGCGGGAGGGTAACATTTACTATTACCACTCCAGTGAGTGCAACAGTAGAGAAAGCATTAGATAGCGTAGGGGTAAAAATTACTATTCCCACTCCAGTGAGTGCAACAGAGGGAAAGTGTTGGATAGCGGGAGGGCAAACATTACTATTCCCACGCCAGAGAGTGCAACAGTAGGGAGAGCATTGGATAGCGTAGGGGTAAAAATTACTATTCCCACTCCAGAGAATGCAACAGTAGAGAAAGTGTTGGATAGCGTAGGGGTAAAAATTACTATTCCCACTCCAGGGAGTGAAACAGTAGGGAAAGCGTTGGATAGAGTAGGGGTAAAAATTACTATTCCCACTCCAGTGAGTGCAACAGTAGGGAAAGCATTGGATAGCGGGAGGGTAAAAATTACTATTCCCACTCCAGAGAGTGCAACAGTAGGGAAAGCGTTGGATAGCGTAGGGGTAAAAATTACTATTCCCACTCCAGCGAGTGCAACAGCAGGGAAAGCATTGGATAGCGGGAGGGTAAAAATTACTATTCCCACTCCAGTGAGTGCAACAGTAGGGAAAACGTTGGATAGGGTAGGGGTAAAAATAACTATTCCCACTCCAAAGAGTGCAACAGTAGGGAAAGCGTTGGATAGCGTAGGGGTAAAAATTATTATTCCTACTCCAGCGAGTGCAACAGTAGAAAAAGTGTTGGATAGCTTAGGGGTAAAAATTACTATTCCCTCTCCAGAGAGTGTAACAGTAGGGAAAGTGTTGGATTGCATAGGGGTAAAAATGCCTATTACCACTCCAGTGAGTGCAACAGTAGGGAAAGCGTTGGATAGCGGGAGGGTAAAAATTACAATTGCCACTCCAAAGAGTGCAACAGTAGGGAAAGCGTTGGATAGCGTAGGGGTAAAAATTACTATTCCCACTCCAGTGAGTGCAACAGTAGGGAAAGCGTTGGATAGCGTAGGGGTAAAAATTACTATTCCCACTCCAGTGAGTGCAATAGTAGGGAAAGCGTTGGATAGCGTAGGGGTAAAAATTACTATTCCCACTCCAGTGAGTGCAATAGTAGGGAAAGCGTTGGATAGGGTAGGGGTAAAAATTACTATTCCCACTCCAGTGAGTGCAACAGTAGGGAAAGCATTGGATAGCGTAGAGGTAAAATGTACTAGTCCCACTCCAGAGAGTGCAACAGTAGGAAAAGTGTTGGATAGCGTAGGGGTAAAAATTGCTATTCTCACTCTAGTGAGTGCAACAGTAGGGAAAGTAAATACTTCATATATTAATAAAAAATAAATTAAATATTAATACCAATTACAAATTAATTAAACGTAATTACCAATTTAATATAATATAATAATTAATCAGTTAAAAATACAAATACAAATTAATTATGAAAAATAATTACCTATTAATACAAATCAATTAACAATTAAATAATTAATATTTTAGACTTAAAACTGAATTTAAATGCATAGTATTCACCTTTTGGGACATGAATGTCCCCTGCTTGATACATAGTCATGCCCACTGCCCTTCATACCCGAACTGCGAGCATCTGTTATCCTAGTTCTTGAACTTTGTTGCCAGCCTCATAGTACTCCAGTGTGTGAGAGAAGACATAGGCCTAATAGTCCTGCATTTCACAAAAAAGAGTGTCTGGATTCGCCTGAAACTGAAGGGGCACAATAGAAGCTCTAACAGTGACAGCTGGACTACTGTCCCAGTCACAGATTTCAGGCATGTTGTGTGGTGTCAAGTCAAGTCAAGTCAGAGAGATTTATATAGCGCGCTACATACCCAGAGGGTCTCAAGGCGCTTGAGGAAGGGATGGGAATTACTTGTCGAATATCCAGGTTTTAAGTTGCTTTCTGAATGTTAGGTGGTTCTGAGTGAGGCGTAGGTGAGTGGGGAGTGAGTTCCAGGTTTTAGCTGCAAGGTAGGAGAAGGATCTACCTCCCATGGTGGTTTTATTGATGCGAGGAATGGTAGCAAGGGCTTGGTTGGAAGATCGTAGCTGGCGAGGGGGGGTGTAGAAGGAAAGTCGTTTGTTGAGGCATTCGGGTCCAAGTTCGTAGAGTGCTTTGTGAGCGTGGGTTAGGAGGCGGAAAGTAATCCTCTTGTTGACGGGGAGCCAGTGGAGGTATTTCAGGTGGCTGGAGATATGGTCTTTGCGCGGGATGTCTAGTATGAGTCTGGCTGATGCGTTCTGGATGCGTTGGAGTTTTTTCTGGAGTTTTGCGGTGATACCGGCGTATAGGGTGTTTCCGTAGTCCAGGCGACTTGTGACCAGTGCATGGGTAACTGTTTTTCTGGTTTCGGTGGGGATCCAGCGAAATGTTTTTTTGAGCATGCGGAGGATGTTGAAGCATGAAGATGAGACTGCGTTAACTTGTCTGTTCATAGAGAGTGATGAGTCCAGGATAATGCCCAGGTTCCGTGCGTGGTCCGTCGGGATGGGTGCTTTTCCAAGGGCCTCTGGCCACCAAGAGTCATCCCAGGCGGAGGGGGAGGTGCCTTAGATAAGGACTTCTGTTTTGTCTGAGTTCAGTTTCAGACGGCTGAGCTTCATCCACTCTGCTACTTCTTTCATACCTTCATGTAGGTTGGTTTTGGCAGTGTTGGGGTCTTTGGTGAGTGATAGGATCAGTTGGGTGTCATCTGCGTAGGAGATGATGTTGAGGTTGTGTTGGCGAGCGATGGTCGCGAGGGGGCTCATGTATACGTTGAAGAGGGTGGGACTGAGTGAGAAACCTTGGGGTACGCCGCAGATGACTTCAGTGGCCTCGGACTTGAATGGTGGGAGGCGGACTCTCTGGGTTCTACCGGTGAGGAATGAGGTGATCCATTCCAGTGCTTTTCCTTGGATTCCGATGTTTTTGAGGCGCTGTAGAAGAGTTCTATGGCAGACTGTGTCAAAGGCTGCGGAGAGGTCGAGGAGGATGAGGGCGACTGTGTCTCCATTGTCCAGTAGAGTTCGGATGTCGTCTGTTGCTGCGATGAGGGCGGTCTCCGTGCTGTGTTTGGCTCGGAAGCCGGACTGTGAGGAGTCGAGGGATTTGTTGCTTTCGAGGAAGGCGGCGAGCTGGTTATTGACGGCTTTCTCGATGACTTTGGCCGGGAATGGAAGGAGCGAGATGGGGCGGTAGTTTTTGAGTTCGGTGGGGTCCGCTGTGGGTTTTTTCAGAAGGGCGCTGAGTTCGGCGTGTTTCCAGCTTTCCGGGAAGGTGGCGGAGTTGAGGGAGCAGTTGATGACGTCTCGGAGGTGTGGTGCTATGATGGAGTCTGCTTTGTTGAAGATGTGGTGAGGGCATGGGTCTGTGGGGGATCCTGAGTGGATGGAGTTCATCAGGCGGATGGTGTCCTCGGTGGAGATTGGGTTCCAGTCGTTAAGGAAGTTCGAGGAGGGTGAAGGTCCTGCAGAAGGTTGGGTGGGTTGGTCTCCGGGTCGGTTGTCGAAGCTGTTGTGGATGTCTGCGATTTTGTTGTGGAAGAAGGAAGCTAGGGAGTCGCAGAGGGCTTGGGAGGGGGTGATGTCGGTGGTAGCATACCATGTTTCTTAGTGATTTTATTCTGACCAGAGCTTTTATCCTGTGTCGTGTGAGTGGGAACCTAGTGGTCCACTCACATAAGGTTCGGCTGCTCACATTAGACCCAGAATTCAAGCACCAGGATCCTATGCACTCTAGCATGTGCATATATGAATGGAGTGGCGTGCTGTACATGGATGTATGAATGAACCATAGTGACATAGGCCTGTGTGTTCTATTTTGGAAGCCCTTGGCCTGTATATGTGCACACACTTGAGCTGAAGTTACTTTTCTACATAGTGGACGTGTATTGCTAACATTCCAGAGACTGGAGGGAGGGAACCAAGATACTGATGTGGGGAAAGAGGAGACAGGCTTTCCCTCGGAAATTAGATTTGGTCCTTTCTCATACATAGGGCTACTGATTAGTCTTCAATTTCTAAATAGCAGGGGTGAAGAGTTTGACTGTAGTAGTGTCAGGGTGTGAGGGGTCTTTAGAAGGGAAGCATTCCTTTGACTCTCTTTCTAATCACATTCATATGTGGTAGTTGATAGTCAAGATTCAGACTGCTCACTCCTCTTTGGGACTCTAATAGGGATGCTCCAGTCTGCAGACAGCCCAGCTTTGAGGAGCATCACTCCAGACAAAGGCTGAGAGTGAAAGGCAGTTTGTGAAGGACACATGAAATGGGAACTGACCCTGACCTAAGTCAGTTCTGAAAAGACAGATTAAGTTTCCACATGCCTGTTGCCAACTATGTTTAAAAGAGGGAGCAAATTACCCATATGTTGTTTCAGTTCCAAGTTTTCTTCAACCAAGGAGGAGGTTTTGCCAAGTATTCAGAGGACTGCTGCTCAACCAAGAGTTGATGTCTGCTAGACACCCAGTTCCCCAGAGTTTTTGCGATATCACCTGGAGTCTGATCTGAAGAAAGGATTATGCCAACCCTGCAGGAAGAGTGGGTGGTTGGTAAAGATGGAACAATTGACCCTGGTGCAGGAGGACAACCAACAGAGAGTCACAACCTGAGTGATTGATGTGGTCAAGAGTGCCAATTGATCTAAGCAGCTTCCTCTGAGGAATTGGGCAGTGCAAAAATGTGCTGGGCAGTCTGCATGTAACATATCCTTCATTGAGCCAAGGGACAGGAGCTTGTGTGTCCAATTGGCAGGCCTGACGGAAGCCGGTACAGACTGTCTGCCAGTAAATGTGTTTATTATGACCACAGTACTGCCAATTCAGGCTGTGCGGCCGACTCTCCCAGGGAACAAAAGACTGGAAGCAAGAGGTGCCCACTCCGGATATCCCTCCGTAGGTAGAGAACTCAACATTGCTCCGGACCTGCCCAGGAGCAATCCCTACTCCTAAAATCTGTGACTGTCGCCTTGTGGTACTAGATACCATGGGTTTTGCATGGCAACAGTAATGCCAAGTACCACACTGCCCGGGCAGGGTGCTGCCACCATGACCCCGGATGTCACCATTGCTAGAGTCCCACAACCGAAGAACAGGACTGCAAACCCCCTTCACCCAGTGAGTCCCAGCATGACTGACACGAAATGGGATCAGACCTGCCAAATGGGACCAAAACTGCCAAACCTTCATTGCCAGCCCATGGCAAGTGATTGTCAGAGCCCAGAAGAGGGCCTACACCAGAAGCACCTGACACAGCCTGTCATAGACTCATGATTTGGCCTGCAGCTGCTCACCTCAAGTTGAGTTATGCTTGAATGAACCACCACAGGACAGTTCAACAAGGTCCCCGAGCTGCAGCACCGCAGACAGGTGAGCAAATGAAAAGGGCCAACAGCCCTTGAAACTGTGTGCTGAGAAAAGAGGTAGGAGGTCACCGAACCCACAATAAAGACTATGTTCCATTAGGCCCGAGAATCCTGAGTCTGAGACATAGGGATGATGGGGTGAGTATAGTGCCTAGTGGTGTGGAATCGCATTTCGAAGCATAAGAGACTCACACCTGCCAGTCAGGTATTTCATCCTTGTTCAGACTCCTTATTGTTCCTGTGTTTTCCTCTTGGTTGAGCAGCAGTCCTCTGAATACTTGGCAGAACCTCCTCCTTGGTTGAAGAAAACTTGGAACTGAAACAACATATGGGTAATTTGCTCCCTCTATTAAACATAGTTGGCAACAGGCATGTAGAAACTTAATATGTCTTTTCAGAACTGACTTAGGTCAGGGTCTGTTCCCATTTCATGTGTCCTTCACAAACTGCCTTTCACTCTCAGCCTTTGTCTGGAGTGATGCTCCTCAAAGCTGGGCTGTCTGCAGACTGGAGCATCCCTATTAGAGTCCCAAAGAGCAGTGAGCAGTCTGCATCTTGACTATCAACTACCACATATGAATGTGATTAGAAAGAGAGTCAAAGGACTGCTTCCCTTCTAAAGACCCCCCACACCCTGACAACAGATACTACAGTCAAACTCTTCACCCCTGCTATTTAGAAATTGAAGACTAATCAGTAGCCCTGTGTATGAGAAAGGACCAAATCTTATTTCCGAGGGAAAGCCTGTCTCCTCTTTCCCCACATCAGTATCTGGGTTCCTTCCCACCAGTCTCCGGAATGTGAGCAATACACGTCCACTATGTAGAAAAGTAACTTCACCTCAATTCTGTGCACATATACAGGCCAAGGGCTTCCAAAATAGAACGCACAGGCCTATGTCACTATGGTTCATTCTTACATCCATGTACAGCACACCACTCCACTAGCATATATGCACATGCTAGAGTGCATAGGATCTTGGTGCTTGAATTCTGGGTTTACTGTGAGCAGCCGAACCTTAGGTGAGTGGACCACTAGGTTCCCACTCACACGACACAGGATAAAAGCTCTGATCCTAATAAAATCACTAAGAATCATGGTATGCTACCACCACCACACAACATGCCTGAAATCTGTGACTGGGACAGTAGTCCGGCTCTCACTGTGAGAGATTCTATTGTGCCCCTTCAGTTTCAGGCTAATCCAGACACTCTTGTTTGTGAATGGCAGGCCTATCAGGCCTATGTCTTCTCTCACACACTGGAGTACTATGAGGCTGGGAATAAGTTCAAGAACCAGGATAACAGATGCTCGCAGTTAAAAGAGTTAACACAATGCACTATACGATGCAAAAAAAGTAGTAGATTGAGCCAATCAACAAACAGAAATGCATCAGCTAGGTGACAGGGTGTGTCAACTCATAAAACACAACCAAACGGAAGAAGATTGTCTTTATATGTTGTTCTTTAACCTGAAATCGATTTTTGGCTCAAGTTAAAGCCCTCTATAGTTCGATGAAAATAATATATTTCTAAAACTATTATTTATGTCGAGCCTTTCATTTCCCGATCACATCTTCGTGTTCTGAAGCACAATTTAACTTTGAACTTTAAAATAAAACAATACTTTTTTGATGAAAAACGAACGATTCCACATGAATGATTTTTGGAAACCTATGAACTACAGTAGGAAGGATTTCTGTTTTGCAACATCTGGAATTCAGAATACAGCTCACGATTATACCAGTGAACCAAATAGAATTATATAAAGCTATGGTTGATTTATTTCGGTATGCGCGACTTGCCAAATTAATTATCTTATGCAATGTACCTCAACAAGCTTTAATTCAATTAGCTGCTGTCTTTGAAATTAAGGAAATCACCGTGCTTTGCACTAATTACTTTAAGGTGTGCTTAGAGCGCGAAGAAATTTCACAGTACAATAGATGGACATTCATATTTGTTTTAATAAATGCAAATTTTAATTAGAATGACCCCCATGGTACTATTCATTTACAAATTTCAGTTACAAATTACAATGTTCGAGTTGAAAGGCTTTCTTTGTGTCTTTTTATGAAAGATCTTTAAAAAAACACACCCAAACGTACAGGCAACAATGGACTAACATTCTTTATATAAAGATGACCACAACTTTGGTCCTGGCGTGCGTCCTATGTTTTTGCAATAAAATACATAGTTTGTGGGTACCACAGTCAAAGCCGAGTCTGGAAACTGTAGACTTTGCAAAGAATGGTTAATAAATGCGGATGTTCTGCTGGCACCTTATGAATTACGCCCACCACACACATGCAGACTGGTGCCCATAGTAAAATGTAACCTGAATAATTGATATACTGTAAACACCAAGACACCATTGTGAACTGTAGCCTGAGTGATCAGGACTACAAGTCCCTGAGTCCTGTAATGGCTGCCACAACATATTTTTGATATTGGGGTGGGACAATCAGTAATGACTGTTCCCCTTTTAATTGTACTATCAGAGCATATCACCTGGACATCAGCAGTCCAGCCAAAAACTTTTTAACCCCTTTATGCTAAACCTGAGGCCCTCTTTAAACACTAATTTCTCAAAATCAGCTGGAAGGATTTACATAAAATTGCCAAAAGCTTTTCTGGGTACAAATCTAACATTTTTCCGAATTTCGAGTAATTCCATTCACCCATTTTTCTGTACTGATGAGCCAACATTCCTAGGATCCAGTTGTACCAGTCTTGTTTCAAAATCCTGTGATGCTAGGCAAATAATTTAGGGCCTGATTTATACTTCGGCCGATGGGTTACTCTGTCACAGCAGTGACAGATATCCTGTCCGCTGAAATAAAAACTCCCTTATATCCCTTGGGATTCATACGGACCGGATGTCGATCAGCGCTGTGATGGAGTAACCTGCCAGTCGAAATATAAATCAGGCTCTTTCAGCCTGATTCATCATACTCCCGTTTTGCGAGCCCCTAATAGCGATTCATAGCGAATCGCTATTAAGGACTCGCAAAACGGGATTCATGTATGAATATGCAAAAAAAATGTGATTCCTACTAATTCCTTATTTGCGATTAGCAAATTGCTAATCGCAAATAAGGAATAACTCCCCATTCATTCCTATGGGCCAAAAGGCTCATAGGAATGAATGGGGAGTATTCCTTATTTGCGATTAGCAATTAGCTAATCGCAAATAAGATAGCGATTTGAAGGGTGCCAGGGGTGTTCAAAGGACACCCTGTAGCACCCCTCAAATGAAATTTTACACAGGTGTATGCATTTTTCTGAGTTTTCGCAATTTACCAAAAGGTCTGACCTTGCGGTAAATTGCGGCCAGAAATTGCGAATTCGCAAAAAAAATTGGATGATGAATTGCATTTAAGGAATCTCAAATAGAGATTCCTTAAATGTAATTCCTCGCAAAATTGCGAGATCGCAATTAGCGATTTTTGCATTTGGGATGATGAATCCCAAATGCAAAAATCGCACTCGCTAAGGGCCAGATTCTCAGAATCTGGCCCTTTGCGAGCGCAATTTTGTTTGATGAATCGGGCGGTTAATCTCGCCCTGTCTTTAAATAAAAGTGTAATTTAATCTGGTTCTGATATAAAGTGTTCTAATGGCCTTGGGACAAGTTTGTGATGTATAACAAAAACTACAAAAAATATACTGATAGGAGGGTTGGACTGCCCTTTGGGGAATCAGACAATACCCAACGGCTGGTCTGTCAGGTCATTGTGTGGGGCAGTGTTTCGGCTGTATGAGTCCCTGTTCTATGGCCTGTTGGGTCGATTTGTATTGTTCATTTCCATGATATTTAAACGAAAATTGCCTGCACTAAGCTCAATTCCTAGCAGTATTCCATGCCTTGCAAAACATTTATACAGCGAACCTTTACAACTTCAAAAATGCCCCAATTTGTTAACATGAGCCGTGTTTTTAGTTATCTAATTCACTAATGGCGCCACATTATTGTAGAGATCAGGCCAATTTTCTCTTCCAGAAAAGCTTCATCAGTCTTGTTTAAAGTACCCTAATCTCCATCGGAATGAATAGTAAACGCTGCTCAGTAGTGTCTCAGCTAGCACCTGATAGATGTACATTGTCAGACACATGACAGGGGCGGCTCTAGGCTCATGGTGGCCCTGGGCAGGGAGCGTAGGTAGGGGGCCCCGGAAGAGGGGGTCTGAGCTGGGCGGAGCGCGGAGGCCAGTGAAGGGGGCGGAGGGTAAGGGTGTTTGTAAGTGGAACAGAGCCGGAGGCCGCCAAATCCCTGCCAGGGGCCGCCACGCAAATATGTATCCATCCTCAGAGGATTATTATATTAAGGATATATATTGGCGTGGTGGACCCTGGGGTTTGGTGGCCCTGTGCAGGTGCACAGCTTGCACATGCCTAAGGCCGCCCCTGCACATGACCCTTGTACTTGCCTCTTCAATGACCACATTGACTTGCATGGCCTGTACTAGGGTTAGCTCGTGCTACGCCACCAGCTCAAGAAGTGCTGCATGCAGCGGTGTTGGAAGGGGGGTGCAGTGGGTGCGGGCTGCCTCGGGTGTCATCACTGAGGTGGTGACAAAATGGTGGAGAGCGTATGGATAAGGAAGGGGAGGGGTTGTTTCTTTTTACTGCAGTTTGTACTCGTGGGGGAGGGGTGGGGGGGGACAAGACATTTTCCACACCGTCTACCACCTGGCCTTGCTACGCCACTGGCTGCGAGATTTTACTACTGCTTTGCACACGCAAGACCTCAGTTTAAGAAGTCAAGGTAATTCAATACCTAACTCATATATGGGGTATTAGCATTAAGTGGCAACGTAGAACCAATATTATGTAGCTGGTTTGCCTGAGTTTTGTGGATTAGAAATGCGTATTTACATCTTGCATTATGTGATCGAAATCGATAATTGTTAGAAAATACTAAGACGTGCAGATAAAATGAAACACATAATAAAGCGAGAACGTTATACGTGGCAGCTAATTTATGCCAATAAGAGCTGCAACCCTTTTATTCTCATCATGTGCAATGTTTAAAAACCCAACAGTGGAAGGTCAGTGTTGTTTTCACACAATAGGAGGCACCATTTTCTGACAAGAAAACTGCATAGCTTTGGGTTATTTTATATGTGAGGCTGCCTCTGAGAGGCTCTTTATAGTATGTAAATACGGACCACTGTCTACTGACTTCTGGCTTGAAAATCATGAGTACGACAAGGACCTTGTGCTGAACGCACACAATTATTTATACATTTAAGTAGCGCATAGTATACCTGCACCACAAGGTCCCGTGGTTCTTTACATTGAGGACAACAAGTGACAGACTGTAAATCATTTGAATAAAAAAAAATATGATGAACACAATTTTTATATGGAAGCAAAGGCCTAGACAAGTAAAAGAATAACCAAACACGTTCAGGAAGTGGGAATAGAGTGGTTTATAGAAGTCTGCATCCTGATGAAGGTATAGTAGAAGACAGAAAATTAATTTTCATTTTGTTAGAAACCTGCAATTAGGAAGCTGGCATCAATTCATTCCGAATAGAACAGAAGAGCTTCGTTTTTAGAAGGCACCCAAAGGCAGCAAATGACAGATGTGTTAGGGAGGAGAGCAAAATGACCTTCATCGGCTTCAACATCCTGTCCTGCCCTAAAGGAGCATTTTGAGTGCCATACAAGTAGAAAAAGTAAACACTTTGACATGGGCTTCACCCCTTTATCTTTGCCTGAAATGATGCCTAAGTACCAATCTTCCATGACCATTCACTTTTCTTTAGAGCTTTGAATTTTCTTGGTGCTTTTTTTCTTATTACCAATCAATCAAAGCTTTAATACGACAATTAAGTCTTAAAGCACATACATATGATAGCTTAAAAAGATACATATACGTTTAAAAGCCTTCGATTTACAAAACATTTAAATATACAATGTGTATATACAAAGTAGAAAAAAGACATAAAAAACATTTAATTAAAAAAGATCTAATCATAGTACAGAGTAATTAATTGGGGCTGTTTATTGTGGGCAAAAGGATTTAGGTATTGCTCAACTTAAAAGTCTGCCAACGTGGCGCATACGTATACTCCATACCCAACTAAGGAATTTGGCCATTGCTATAGCAATAGATAGTGTGGAATCAGAGCAGAGTACTCTCATTGCCAGGGCACAATTTCTAAGGCCCAGTAATTTGCATATCGGTCTTAGCCATGCACACCGATGGGTAATGTATGCGGGGCAAGCTGAAAGGACTTGTGCTACTGTTTCAGTTTGCTCTGGACAAAAGGGGCATTTATCGCATTCAACTTTGCCCCACTTTGCAGTGAAAGATCTTATTGGCAAAGTGCCTGGCCTTAACTGGAAACATAATTTCCGGTCAAAGGGTTTTATGATAATGTCCCAATATTGCTCAAAACGGGGGATAATTTAAATTCCATAAATTTACCCATTAATGATGGGAGGATTGGCTGCGATATGTGTTGCAGAACACCATTTCCCAATATTTTGCCTTTAGTGCTTCTTTGGAGGAAAAGGAGGCATTAGCAGGATCTGTCCATAGGACACTCATACCCATCATTTGAAGGAGGGATTTAATTTCCCGAAACCATTTAATTCTATGTTGGCTATCTGTCAAAATTATGTCCATAATGCCTGACGCATAGTGTTTTAGTTCCTTTGTAGTCCATAGCCTCCGCCAATATAAGATTGGGCGAAGTCTAGCCAGGTCCACTACGGATTTCCTGCCAAGGTCATACGGCAAGGGGCCCGAGGGGGTACTTTGTGGGATGCCTATAATTTCCCTTAAGAACTTTGTTACTAGGACAGAGATCGACCTAAGATTTTCAAAGGCCCACAACTCTGTCCATACAACGTAGAACTCAAAATTTTTGATTCATAAATTTGTATGACCGGGCTTATGGGTTTAGTATATGACAGCATAAGCTGGGTGTTAACCGCCTCCGCGTTTTAGTGAAATTCTAGAGCAGACATGTCCAATTGGCCCTTCCATCCCATATCTTTTTGTAAAGTGATGTCCAAATATATAAAAGACTTGACCTGTTCCAGGGGGACGTTGTTCATTGTTATACCACCCCTAAAGGATCTGTGCTGATTAAAAGACATGCAGTTATTTTTTCTTGTTGTTGACTTCAAGGCCCTGTGATGTGTAGAAATCGTTAAAGCACCTCAGGGCACGTTGAAGACAACTAGGGGTTTTGGATAGGATAAGTGTGTCGTCAGCAAATAATAAGATGGGTGTGCGGGGACCGGCCCCCACTGGAGCATCTGTAGCTACATGCATAAGGGAGTCCACTATACCATTGATGTAAAGGGAAAATAGTATGAATACGCATCCTTGGCGGACTCCTCTGCCCACGGCAAATGAATCTGTGACACTGCCCTGATCACCTCATCTTATGTGAGCAAAATTATCTTCGTGTAAACGTATAATTAGTGTTGATAGATCTGCTGCCATCCCAGCTTAGATAGCACAGACCAGAGTTTACTACGAGGAACTAAATCAAAAGCTGACCTAAGGTCAACAAAAGCAATGTAGAGTGACCCTTTCTCCAGTATCCCAATATAATGTTATAAAACAAAAGATCTGGTCCACTGTACTTGTTTTTGCCCGAAAGCCTGCCTGAAAGGGGGACAAAATTGCATGCTTGTCTATCCACATCTAGACAATATGCAAGACCATGAGGCCCATAACTTTTTGTAAACAATCTATCAAGCTTATAGGCCTGTAATTTTCTGGTCTCGACTCATCCCTTTTTTAAAGATGGGTACAATTTCAGCCGTTTTCCATGAAATTGGAACTTGGGCACCTTGAGCAATGGCATTAGCCAGAATAGTAATATACTTGACCCAATTAGATTTGTTATTTAGAAAAAGATCCGCAGGGATTCTATCAAAGCCTGGAGCTCTACCCTCAGTTACAGCTCCCAGCGCTCTCTCTGTATCTACCGGTAGAAAAGGAGCATCTTTAAAAAATATGTACTCACATTCCTAGAATGCCCTCGCACTATCTTCCTTAATGGCATACTGAGGTTTAAAAAAGTCCACCCACTGGTGTTTATCAACATGATTCTGTCTGCATTCCGGTTAGCCCCCATTGCCCCATTTAACAAGTTTCCAGAACAGTCTAGTGTCTCTATTTGTGCATGCCACTTTTAAGTCCTCCCACCTATTCTCATCAAACTCTTTTTTAGCTAAAGCCTGGACCCTTCTATAGTTATTACGTGCCTCTCGGACTCTCTCAGGTTTCCTTAGTTTCAGTTCAAGCCATAATCTATCCCATGCAACTCTATAAGGCTCATTGAACCAAGAGCAATCAATCAATCAATCAATCAAGAAATTTGTAGAGCGCGCTACTCACCCGAGCGGGTCTCAAGGCACTGGGGGGGCTGCTACTGCTCGAAGAGCCAGGTCTTGAGGAGCTTCCTGAAGGAGAGGTGGTCCTGGGTCAGTCGTAGGTGGGTGGGGAGGGAGTTCCACCTCTTGGTGGCCAGGTAGGAGAAGGATCTTCCTCCGGTGGTGGTTCTGCAAATCCGTGGGTTGGTGGCGAGGGCGAGGCTGGCAGAGCGGAGCTGGCGGGGTGGCGAGTAGAATGTAATGCGGTTGTTGAGATATTCAGAGCCCCTGTCATGGAGAGCTTTGTGTGCGTGGGTGAGGATCCTGAACATGATCATTTTGCTGACGGGGAGCCAGTGCAGGTCTCTCAGGTGGGCGGAGAGGTGGGAGTGACGGGGGAGTCCAGGATGAGTCGTGCAGATGCGCTCTGTATGTGCTGGAGTCTTTTCTGTAGTTTGGCGGTGGTTCCAGTGTAGAGAGCGTTACCGTAGTCCAACAGGCTGGTGACGAGGGCCTGGGTGACTGCCTTTCTGGTTTCGGTGGGGATCCACCAGAAGATCTTTCGCAGCATGCGGAGGGTGTTGAAGCATGAGGATGAGACTGCCTTGACTTGCTTGGTAATCGTGAGGGAGGAGTCAAGGATGAAGACCAGGTTGCGTGCGTGATCCGTGGGCTTGGGGGCGGAGCCCAGGGCAGGGGGCCACCAGGAGTCGTCCCAGGCAGGGGGGGTTGGTCCGAGGATCAGGACCTCCGTCTTATCTGAGTTCAGTTTCAGATGGCTGAGCTTCATCCATTCTGGGACGTCTTTCATTCCTTCCTGGAGGCTGGTTTTGGCGGTGGCGGGGTCTTTGGTGAGGGAGAGGATCAGTTGGGTGTCGTCAGCGTAGGAGACGATGTTGAGGTTGTGGTTGCGAGCGATGGCTGTGAGGTGGCTCATGTAGACATTGAAGAGGGTGGGGCTGAGCGAGGAACCTTGGGGTACGCCGCAGAAGATCTTGGTAGCCGCGGCGCAGAAGGCCGGGAGACAGACTCTCTGGGTTCCGTCGGAGAGGAAGGAGGTGATCCATTCCAGGGCCTTTCCTTGGATCCAGGCGTGGTGGAGTCGGGTTGTTAAGGTGCGGTGGCAGACTATCGATGCGGCCGATAGGTCGAGGAGGATGAGGGCAGCGGTTTCCCCGTTGTCGAGCAGGGTCCTGATGTCGTCGGTGTCTGCGATGAGGGCGGTCCCGGTGCTGTGGTTTGCTCGGAAGCCGGACTGCGATGGGTCGAGGGAGTTGTTCGTGATGAGGAAGGCGGTCAGTTGCTTGTTTACAGGAATCAACGATGGGAGCACACTGCTAGCCTCTACTCCGGATCGCCCCTCTGCATTCTGGTATATTGAGTGCGTATAACTTGAAGAGTTAGGAAGAAGTTCATGAGTGTTTCACCAAGGTTGGTGCAAGTAAGTACTTGGTAATTCCAGTATCTCTAGACACAAGACGTGGCTCGTGTTTTGGGATAATATCCCTCATCAGTAGAGAAAGGTTCGGGGGTGGTTGAGAAGGCCGCCAAACAACCGTCACAGGCTTCGTTGCCTCTCAGGCGCATAGGTGCATCTCCAAAAGCTCGTCAGCTTGGGGGCTCACGGGAGTCCTATAACAGGAATCAACGATGGGAGCACACTGCTAGCCTCTCCTCCGGATCGCCCCTCTGCATTCTGGTATATGCAGTGCATATAAGTTGAAGAGTTAGGAAGAAGTTCGTGAGTGTTTCACCAAGGTTGGTGCAAGTAAGTCCTTGGTATTTCCAGTATTTCTAGACACGAGACATGGTTCGTGTTTCGGGATAATATCCCTCATCAGTAGAGAAAGGTACTGGGGTGGTTGAGAAGGCCGCCAAACAACCGTCACAGGCTTCGTTGCCACTCAGGCAAGCAGGTGCAGCTCCAAAAGCTCGTCAACTTGGGGGCTCACGGGAGCCCTATAACAGGAATCAACGATGGGAGCACACATGGGAGCACACTGCTAGCCTCTCCTCCGAATCGCCCCTCTGCATTCTGGTATATGGGATCTATGACGTTACAACGCAGGCTATTACAACGCCTGCTGTTACAACGCGGTTTTTACATCGCATACCATTACAACGCATAGTGCTTTTAGGCGCTGGATAGTGAATTATTTAATTTACTATTCCAACTCCAGTCCCCGTGGATAGTAGGGAAGGTGTTGGATAGTAAATTAAATATATTCCCTATCCTAGAGCGCCCCCAGCGCAATGCGTTGTAATGGTTTGCATTGTAATGGTTGCGATGTAATGGTAGTGCGTTGTAATGCTTGCGTTGTAAGTGATGTTTACCTGGTATATGTAGTGCGTATAACTTGAAGAGTTAGGAAGAAGTTTGTGAGTGTTTCACCAAGGTTGGTGCAAGTAAGTACTTGGTATTTCCAGTATCTCTAGACACGAGACATGGCTCGTGTTTCGGGATAATATCCCTCACCAGTAGAGAAAGGTTCTGGGGTGGTTGAGAAGGCCACCAAACAACCGTCACAGGCTTCGTTGCCTCTCAGGTGCGCGGGTGCATCTCCAAAAGCTCGTCAGCTTGGGGGCTCACGGGAGCCCTATTACAGGAATCAACGATGGGAGCACACTGCTAGCCTCTACTCCGGATCACCCCTCTGCATTCTGGTATATGCAGATGTCGTCGGTGGCTGCCATGAGGGTGGTCTCGGTGCTGTGGTTTGCTCGGAAGCCGGACTGCGATGGGTCGAGGGAGTCGTTCGTGTCGAGGAAGGCAGTCAGTTGCTTGTTGACGGTCTTTTCGATGACTTTAGCGGGAAGGGGAGGAGCGATATGGGCCGGAAGTTCTTGAGGTCTGAGGGGTCTGCGGTGGGTTTCTACAGGAGGGCACTGATCTCTGCGTGCTTCCAGCTCTCCGGAAAGGTAGCAGATGCAAAAGAGTTGTTGATGATGTTCCGGAGTTGGGCTGCGATGATGGAGTCGGCTTTGTTGAATATGTGGTGGGGACAGGGGTCGGCTGGGGAGCCAGAGTGGATGGTGTTCATCACGTGGGTGGTGTCTTCAGTGCTGACGGGGGTCCAGGAGCAGAGGGTGGTGGTGGGGGGCATTGGTGCAGTGGTGGGGTGCGTGGACTGGGTTTTGAAGCTGTCATGTATATCGACGATCTTGCGGTGGAAGAATGTGTCGAGTGAGTTGCAGAGGTCTTGCAAAGGCGTGATGTCGTTGCTGCTGGCGCTGGGGTTGGAGAGCTCTTTAACGATGCTGAAGAGTTCCTTATTGTTGTGGGTGTTGCTGTCCAGTCGTTCTCTGAACGATGTCCTCTTGGTAGCGCGGATCAGCTGGTGATGTTTTCGGGTGGCTTTCTTGAGGGCAGTCAGGTTCTTTGCCGTCTGTTCGTGGCACCAAGCTTTCTCAAGGGTACGGCAGGATTTGTTTGAGTCTTTGAAGTCGTCGGTGAACCATGGGGCTTCAGTGGTGTCATGTCGTCGGCGCCGTTGGTGATCCACTGTGTGAGGTTGCGGGCTGCGTCGTTGGTGTTCGTAGTGAAGGTAGGGGGGTTTTGGCTGAGGGAAGTGGTAAGCTGGTCGGTGGTGATCTTGCTCCAGCATCTTGGGGGGGCCTGTTGCACGTGGTGGCGAGTTGTGGTCCTTCTGTACTTGAAATGGACGCAGCTGTGATTGGTCCAGTGTAGTCCGGTAGAGTGGCTGTAGGTGACAAGGTTGCTGGAGGAGAAGACGGGGTCAAGCGTGTGGCCAGCGTAGTGGGTGGGGGTGTCTACCAGTTGCTTGAGTCCGAGGTTGGTGATGTTGTCTAGCAGGGTGGTGGAGTTGCTGTCATTGTTGTTCTCCAGGTGGAAGTTCAGGTCCCCTAGGAAGATGTAGTCTAAGGAGACAAGGGCCTGCGGGCTGATGAAGTCTGCGATGGCTTAGCTGAATTGTGTGCATGGACCCGGGGGTCTGTAGATATGGGTACCTCGGAGGGTGGTCTTGGGGTCGGTGTGTATCTGGAAGTGAAGGTATTCGGCGGCGGTGAGGGTGTCCTCGGAGTTGGTCGTGATGCGGATGGTGTTCCTGTAGATGATGGCAATGCCCCCTCCGGTTTGGTTGATGCGGTCCCTCCAGATGATCTTGTAGCCGTCCGGGATGGCTATGGCGATGTCGGGGGCCGAGGAGGCGTTCATCCAGATTTCCGTGAGGAAGGCGATGTCCAGCGCTGTTGTGTTGAGGAGGTCCCAGAGTTCGACCGCGTGCTTGTGGATGGAGTGGGTGTTGAGCAGGATGCACTTGAGGTGGTTGTTGTTGGCGACTGGTCTGGGGGGCGCGGTGCAGGTTCGGAGGCAGGTGAATTTGCAGGCTTGGCAGGTGAAGGGTCAGTGGGTGCGTTTTGTGGTGGCTTGATGACAGGCAGGTATTTGGCCGGTGTTGAGTACGTGGAGGGTGGCGGGGTCGTATCTCAGGCAGGGCTTCTGGTTCATGTGGGGGCCAGGGGTTCTGGTGCTGGGCGTGGTCCAGGGGCGGACGGGCGCAGATGGGCTTGTCTTTGGCACGCCAGCGGCGCGGCCACTTCGCGGCCTCCATAAGAAGGGCAGTGGGAGGGAGGAACAGCTGGGAGGCGGGAGCGGAGCGGCGAATGGGCTCACAGGGGGGCGGGACGCAGCAGCGGGAGAGTGCGAGGGAGGGGAGCAGAAGGGGGGATACAGAAGGCAAAAAACAGGGGCAGGGGTACAAAGCAGGGTAAGAACAGTGGAGGAACTAAGGCACAAATACAGAAGAAAGAGGCACAATATTACGTAAATACAGCAGAAAGAGACGCACAATGCAGTACAAGAGTACTGGTGGCACGAGGGCAGGAAGCGGTAGAAGCAGGCAGCGGGTCGGCACAGGCAGCGTCACAGGAGGACCGTGAGGGGGCAAAGGGGGGAGGCCTACCTGTACTCAAGGTCAAGGGTCGCTCCCTTCACCGCTTCGCGGCCTCCTTAAGAAGGGCAGTAGGAGGGAGGAGCAGCTGGGAGGTGGGAGCGGGCGGCAAATGGGCTCGCAGGGGGGCGGGACGCAGGGACGCAGCGGGGGGAAAGTGCGAGTAAGGAGAGTGGGAGGGGGGATACAGAAGTAAAAAAACAGGGTGCAGGGGTTCAAAGATGAGCAACAACAGTGGAGGAACTAAGGCACAAATACAGTAGAAAGAGGCACAATATTACGCAAATACAGCAGAAAGAGATGCACAATGCAGTACAAGAGTACCGGTGGCACGAGGGCAGGAAGCGGAAGAAGCAGGCAGCGGGCGGCATAGGCAGGGTCACAGGAGGACCGTGAGGCGGCAGAGGGGGGGCGACCTACCTGTACTCAGGGTCAAGGGTAGCTGCGTCTGTACAGTAGTTTTTACACTTGACGTTCGTCTGACAAAGTGGGTGTGTAGCCTTGAGAAAAAAGTATTAAGGATTCCAGTAATTTTGCCCAGAAAGTCTACGTTCTTTTGCCTTCCAGCCTCAAAGCTGGCTAGGGGGCCAATCAAATCTTTGTTGATGGCTGTCAATGTTTCTTGGTTCTCGTCAAATTTTGCCCATTTCAAATGGCGAGTGTCATTCGAGCAGAGAAAATCAAGTGTGGTGATTCTATCTCCATAATTATTTGCATTGAGCTGGCCCTGAATTTCAACGGTAGAGCATAGAGGGTTGTGATCACTTTCCATGCGCTCCTCTACAAACATATCCTTTAAGAAGTGCCAAAATGTAAGATTCACAAACAGATAGTCTATTCTGCTGTTAAACCGGCCATTATTAAAGGTATGAGCTCCATGGGAGTCCAAGGGTGTACGCCCATTTGCTGCCCTTAACCCTTTTTCTAAGCAAAACCCCTTTAGCTGGATGGCTGCATCCGTCCATTTGCGCACCGGGGGTAGGTTCAAACTAGGGATGCCCCACCTTTCATTCTCATCACCTACAATATCAGATTCTCCAGGGCCCAGTGGTTCGAAGGATGTGTTAAAATCTCCAGTGACCACGACCACAGGATCCTGGGTATATCCATCAAGTAGTTCCTCCAAAGTCAGTAGAATATTTGAGCTTTTTCCCCCAACCTTACCCCTAGTATATACATTATAAATATCTATATTGATTGTAGGACTCACAATGAGATGTAACGCGAGAATATTGTTACTCTGGGTAACCAAGGGATGAATTTTGAAGCCAAGATCTTGCCGTACCCAGATAGTGAGTCCTCCTGCCGGGCGACCCTTACTTCCCTTTGTGGCCACTATATGAAAGTTAAGGTAGCCTGGGTAATACATTGGGGTGAGTAGCCACGTCTCCTGGAAGAGACATATGTCGTATAGTTCTATAAATTGTTGCCAATCGGGGGAACTCACTCTACCACTCAGACCAGCAATGTTCCATGATAGTAATGAAAGTTTTCTTAGGTTATGAGTATTTTTCACACTCCCTAGTGGATCTATCACTAGAGGGGATGCAGATGTGGATATGGCCAAAGGGGGGCCTTGTTGGATACTTAATTTAGCCACAGTGAAAGTTCTATTGGGAGTGCTCGACGGACAAGTTGACTGCAATTTAAGCACCTGCTCATAGACCCGCACTCGAGATTTTAGTTCTGTGTTTGGCTCAAAAGGAGCGCCGGTCTCAGTGTTTCTTAGGCTTGTTAATTTATGGGTACTTTGTTTTATTGGGGGAGAGACCAAATGTACATTCAATTAGTTACTACAACTACTACCCACTGGTAGTCAGTCACATTCCACAAGAGATGATAAGGGCTAAAATCTATTATCCAAAGGAATGCCATTGGTATCACAGGGGTTACACCCCCCCTCTCTCCTTGACAAAGCTGCGGTATAATATCCCTATTCCCTATAGGATTTTGAGGGATGGGATTATCATAGAAAAACTCTAGTGTTAGGGAGATTATCTGCAATTCCTATGCTGGGGGATAAAGATTGTGCAGCAAATTGGGCAATACATCAAAATGAGCAAAATGTATAATAATACAATCTCCATAGAACAATTTTTTTTGATTTCCAACCCAGTTTACCCCCATGCCATAATTATTTCATTGGCCAACATACATATCCCCTTTTCAGTGATGTTCATATTGTGTGAGAACCAATGGAGACATTTATTCATTAGGTTTGTTTGTAGTAGTCTCAGTCTGCTCCCTTCTGAGCGGGGGTATGTTTGCCAAAACAAGGGCCAGTGGAGCAGCTGCTGGAGGGGGATTGAGAGTCACAGAAGACAGTTGCTCTGGTTGGTTCTGAAAAGCATTCGATTTTGCTGAGCTACGCCCATTGCGGCTGGAATTATCAACAACTGTGGGTAAATAGAAGTTGGGATCAATGGTGGGTAGGTTAGTACTTGGAACCGTAGGAATATTAGATTGATCTTGACCCGGCTCAATGGCTAGGGGTACATGGCTAGTGAGAGCTATCACAGCAGCTCCCGGCATATATGTACTCTGGGGACATATTTGGAGATCGCGAACCTGTGGCCTAGAAGGTGCAGCCACAGGTGTATTGGCCTTGGGATCGTGTCGACTTGTCTCCAGGTTCGCTATCTGCTTCTCAATAAGAACAAGTTTTTCCAATAGAGGTGCCATGACAAAATCAGTTTTTAATACAATGTCCACCCATATGGATTACAAATTCTGAGGTGAGAGAGTAGAAGGTTTTGCAGAGATGGAAATGCTGACAACTACTGGTAATCATTTTTTTGTTTGGGTCTTGGGCCTAGCAACACGTGATTTCTGGGGCTTGGCTTTCCCAAGCTCAGATGGGCCTCCGACTCTGATGTGTTTCCGAGTCCGAGGTGGTGATAGTGGTTCCTCTGATTCGTCTTGCGAAATTGCCACTATGCTTCCATCTGGTGCAGCACTATTTTCCATACTGGGTTCCAAGGAAGCATTAGTGGGTTGGATCAAGTCGCGAGGGATGCCAGGTGATAATGATTTGCAAAGCGGGGACGGGGAGATAATGGAGCCAGATGATAGTCTTTGGGGGCACTGGTATTTCCCCGATCCCAGCGATAAGCGCCTTTCAGTCATTTCGATTTCATGAGATATCACACATGCTGCTCTGGTAAGGTAGGAATCCAAAGTTGTGACAGCCCCCGTGACCTTGTCTTTAAGGTCCCTTCTTCTTGCCATCGTTCTTAACAGTCAAAGAGATAAATAGAAACAGATACCTTATATTATGGTAGATGAAATAGTGCCCAGAATAGGCCCAGCCGGGCCAATTCCGGTCGATGACGGGCAGAATTGGCACGCCCGCGTGCGTCCCGCGCTGCGGGAGCCCTGCAGGAAATTTGAAGCGCCTCCTGGTGCAGAGAAATGAGGCGGCGAGTGTGAACCTCCAGGGGACTCTGGGAAGTTGAGTCCCGGGCGCGTGGGTCACCTTAGCAGCCCTCCGTGGGCTGTTCAACTACAGGGCAGCAAGTAGCGTGGAGGCAAAGGTAGGTTTCTGGGTCCATTGGTTACTTAGCCCCTTCGCTGCGGTGGCTATTCTGCCGCAGCGCTAAGGGGGTGGGGCACCCGCGCGTCGGCTCCATACTAGTGACGGAACTTCTCCATCACGGCTCGCGGGCGAGCTGTGCTTGTGACAGAACGGTTCCGTCACGAACCTGCCCGCCCATCAAAGCGTCAGCACAGGCGCGAAATCAGCGCCGCGCAGGCGCGGCGAACGGGCCGTGACGGAACCGTTCTGTCACAAGCACAGCTCACCCGTGGCTTGTGACGGAGCGGTTCCGTCACAAGCATGGGAGGGGTTAAATACTGGCCCCCCACCAAGTCACACAGCCACAGTCCGGTAACTGCCGGTCTCACTCGCACTTTACCGTATTTTACGTGATTACTCGTCCATGCAGCTCGGCGGCGTGAGCTGTTCAACGCATCGATGACTTCCACCTACCGCCGTCAAAATCCGCCGTTAGGCACCCCCCACAACAGATGCGAGGCACGAGGCAGATCATCAAACACTTTTCAAAAACTTCCAAGAGGAGTCCACATATACAGCTGCCCATTCTCACAGCATTTACTGCCTCCTAGTTGAATGCCTGCACCGCACTGCTCGATGACTTCCACCTACCGCCGTCAAAATCCGCCGTTAGGCACCCCCCACAACAGATGCGAGGCACGAGGCAGATCATCAAACACTTTTCAAAAACTTCCAAGAGGAGTCCACATATACAGCTGCCCATTCTCACAGCATTTACTGCCTCCTAGTTGAATGCCTGCACCGCACTGCTCCGAGTTTATGAGGCTTACTCTAATTTCCTCAGCAAGGCTCGGAGGACGCCAGCCTGCTGCACGCCGTCGCCAGCACATACAGAGAGATCGCCATTACATTTTGGTTGATTTTTCTGTATTGCTTTAGACATTTTATTGTGTTGTGTTCTTAACTTAAAAGTTGTTTCCTACTGCTTGCACTTGGGAGAAATGTCTGTGGAACGTGCCATAGCTACAATGGGGCCAGCAGAGATGTACTTAGAACTGTGTTGTAACCCAAAAGCGCGTGTTTTTACGAAGATGGGACTGGTGTCCATCTCACACATTTCTACTCCATTTACTGACAACCCAAAAACTCAAATGAGAGCAAAAATATAGTAATACTTATCAGACGTAACCAAGGCATTGTGTCAGAATGCATTCCAGATGTTTCCAATATGTTATACCACAAGCTGGTGGTAGGCATGCAAGAATTATCACACAATGCCACAGCACCTGATAAGCAGAGAGAAATCAATGGAATTAGTAGAAAATGTGTAGCAACGTGATTAGAGCACAATTTTCTTCTCTGTTGTTTCTTCTCTTCCCTCATTACTCACAGACGATCACAAGGCTATAGAACGTGTAGATATTGTAAGAAACTAAGAAACACATCTAAATACCTTTTCAGGGATGTTATATGATATGTGTCATAAAAGAGACTCGTTTTGCTATTACTCTCATCAATGGCTACGTTTACATCGAAAGGGGGAAATCTATGGGGTTACTCCTACATTTGAAACAAAGTTACAACTCATTTTGAGTTCAGAATGTACTTTTACTTTAGCCCTGTAAGGCTGTGACTGTGGTAAAACCAGGAGTACTCACATGTGTAAAGAGTTACACACCTGGAAGTGTATGTCAGGTGCATAAATGTAACACCTCAGGGTATTTGCAACAAATATTCTTTTTCTTGTTTATGGGGAAAATATTTACCCACTATAGAAAATGCTATTTCCCCTAGGCTGCCTCCACTTTTGGGCACGTAGCCTCTAATTTCCACCCATGTGTGATCTTGGAATTAAGTGCTTATTTTGTACATATCCCCAAAATCTAGAGTTATAGATCTTCACAGCTCTTGCTTGTGTCTCCGGCCCAAAACACCCACGCCCTCCCTTGTAACAAGATTTACTAACTCTATGAATCACCAAATTGAATTTGTACTTGTACATGAGGTGAAATGTAAATATGCAAATTCCGTCCTGAATTAGACTTCCAGTCTGTAAATCCTTTTAGATTAAATTAGCGTGTGCAACCGTGAAGATTTACACAATTTCACTCTGATAACTAATGTTGAATCACCATGTTTTATGCAGTAAAACTTTCACCGCTTTTTGCCGCCCAATGTCTTAAACAGCTTTCCGGAGAATGGAGCAGAATGTACTATGTTCAAACACCGAAGCATATGGAAGCATGGACGTTTGATATTTTTTTCAGGCAACACAGTGTGGAAAAACATCAATACACTTAAATATTTTCTTTTAGATTTGGTGTCTTTAGAACTATAATTGAGACCAAATCTAATCTTAAAGGCTTATTGTTTGTTTTGATATTAACACATTCTTGAGATAAATGTTCCTTTAAGAACATCGTGAAGCAAAAATAAATTGAAACACATCAATGAAATTAAAATATGAATTGATAAACAAAGCATAGCTAAAATGATTAATTTCTTTCCTTATTCATCTGAACAGAATTATGCTTAGAAACGACACATTTGTCATTTTTTTAATGTTTCTGGTTAGATCTGACACATTGTTCCAATGATGATAATTTCTTCACAAAGACTGCATGTTTCCATAAACCCTTTTAGAGAGAGTTTCTTATTGTGCGCCATTATTACGCCAAATAGAAAGTCTATCTTCCAGCACTTCAACATTATGACACCTGGGGGCCCATTAGGATGGCGGGCGGATCGCCCATCCAAGGCCGGCGGTAGCCGGCCGGCGAGCCGCCCGCCATCCGTGCACAAATGACCCCCTGCCATATTAACATGGTTGGGGGTCCGCGGGGGGGTCTATCAGACACAGCGTGCCATATTACAATGGGTATTTTGCAATGCCTTTCCGTGGCGGCAATGCCGGCACGGAAAGGCTTTCGGAGTCTGCTTTTGGGGCCCGTTGCGGGCCCCCAAGGACTCCGGGGGAGTGGGGGTTCCACATGTGTACCCCACAGCATGTCAAAGAACAACGTGCCTGTCACATTGTGCTTTGCGATGCACAACGTGTATTTTTACCATTGCGGCGGGCGGTGCTTTCAGCACCGCCCGCCGCAATGGTAAAAATACAGGATGCGCCGGCCACTGTGGCAGGCGCATCCTAATTCCACCCACGGGACCCCCACCCTTATGGCAGGCGGTCCCTTGTACCGGGAGGATGGCGGGCGGGCAAAGTCCGCCCGCCATCCTAATGGGGGCCCTAGTATGTGAACAGCCACCCGGAAATAAATGTTTGCGTGAGCTGCGTGTTAGTAGAGCATGGTATTCACCTATGAGATCATCCTCAACTGAAATGTGGATGTAGGTCCGGCGGAAAGACTGAAGCTGCACTGGGTCCTAGTGATATGTTTTCGCACACAATACTAAAGCTAGAAGTACGCCTTTTTTATAAATCAGTTGATTATGGAAGATAATTCATTTAAGCTGACCATCTCTTGATGTAAAATATGACCAGAAAACTACATAGTAAAGTTTCCCAGATAATGGCTACGCAGGAGGCTTTGTAGAGAATTTCGGGAAGCTAAACATGGATATGAAAAAATATTTCTAGCACTTCAGTTGCTCACATGGAGCCTTATTTATGAGGCCCTTCTGCCGCTGTTGCCTAACATTTGTGACTCTGCAGCAGCATAAAAAATGCGCCACACTGCGCCATATTTACAAAGTGACGCATCTAGGCAGCTGCGTCACTTTGTAAACCCCTGCCCTACATTATATACCTGCGTCAGGTATAATGTATGCAGGGAGGGCGTTACCTCGTAGCAATGTCACGTAGAAGTGACGCAGTGAAATCTATGAGATTTCACTGTATCACTTCTAGGGTGTCACTATGCCAAATATGTATGTCTGCTTGTAGCAGGCGTAAGGAGTGACACAGGGCTTTTCAAATGGGGCTTGCCCCGTGTGAAAGGACACATTGCTCGAGTTGCGTCTGCTTTCAGACACACTCCAGCAATGCACCAATTTTGCGCCTACAGATATGTCAAGAACACTGACGTATCAGTAAATTCTTGCAACATGGAGCGCCGTACAGTAAATACGGCCTGTCCATGTTGTCGCAAGGAAGATGCGATGAAAAGTGTTAGATCGCTATTTTCCCGCCGTGATGCAGCACTTTTGATAAATAAGGCCCTTGGCTCTCATTCAGCCAGGGCCTCATTTATGAAAATCATAATTTATCCGCTATTTAATGTTTGGTGAGGTGCGAAACTGAAACCTACTAAATACTTTCTGAGCCATCTTTCTGCTTTAAGGCTCAATCGGTCAGATGTACAATCTATTTTGCGGTTGCAAAGCCCACCATCTGCAATCTCATCGATCTGTGCCCTCAAAATAACCCATTGTAAAGTATAAAACTCCATTTATGAGTTGGAAAAGACTTTCTCTGTAATAATTGGCCTTTTGCTACAGTTCCAGACTGCAAATAGGAGAATATATGATAGTAGAGTCCCCTCTTCTTTGCGAGACACAAAGTTACTCAACGTGGTTTACGACCACAATTGCGGCCTGAATCATTGATCTGTTACCAAAGCCTGAGCAGGCAAGGTCCATGATTTACAAAGAGGAGGCTCAAGTAAAGGCCAAAATGTTTTCAGTGAGACAGATCAATGATTCAGATGTCAAATACATCACGGAATAAACTGTTCAATAGATACCAGCACACCATGAAGTGTATTGAAGCGATTAATAATCTTCATCCCTTTAGAGACATAACAGTATTAATGTCTTGCACCAGAGTAATGCCTTTTTGATCCAATGAACAGAAAAAATAATACCAAATACATGAGCTAAGTGAAAGATGCCTGCCCCTGACACCACTTTACATCGCAACTGTATGCAGTCCCTGTTATATGATATTGGTGGGTAACAGCAGTCCTATGCTCAGTTGATCTATGTATGGGTTTTATCGGCCCACGTCTTTTTTATTTTATCCATATTGCAATCTGCAGAGAAAGATTTTCAAATATCTTAAAGTTGGATGGGAAAAAAGTAAAACATTGTAGCATTAAAAAAATTTAAAAATTCACTTGGACAATTTAGATGCTGATTTCAAGTAAAACCTGGTGTCTTTTTTGGAGATATTTACAGCCTACGGAGCTCATTTAGCGCAAGCACGGCCAAAAAGAGTGAAGCCCCCCCCCCCCCCATACAAAGCTACATTTTGACAGTTCCACCAGCGCTACCATGTTTGTCAGGGAAGATCTCGAAGAAGTGCTCCTCTGGGGAAGTACAGATGAAGAGCTGGCACACATTAACGCACCTCCAAAGTTTCACCACACTAGATTACCGTTTTGTGTGTAATCTCCACTTTTAACACTGTTCGGGAATTATTTGAGAAGACCTGTGTGGTCTAGACAAAGGCAGTGATAATTTTCCTAAGGGCTTGGCAGCATCATTTACTGAGCTGTGTTCACCTCATACATCATTTCCTGTATCCATGATTGTACTGAATATAAACTGCTGTCTTTGAGAAACAAAAACTAATATACCATTGATACTCACATTCTCTTCACCGTGTCTTCCTTTGCTCGGTTTTGGTTTTCTTTACACTTGGGGTGTATACATTCTTCTTCGCCTCTCTTTTCTGAGGGAAACCTTTTATCGGTCACAAATTGTTTGTTTTCTTTGATGAATTTGCCGAAAATAGATGTATGTCTTTCAAATAAAGTTTGATTCGGCTGAATCGTAGCTATTTTTAAATACTGGCTGTATTTCAAATTTTTACAACCATTTATCACATTTTAAATGCTGATGAATGTATTAATATTGGCATACATTTGTCTGTAGAAATGAGTTCCATGTGAATACTTTCCCAAGAATACCTTGACACCTATGTTCACATGGACATAAGGGTTGCACTCACTGTGGCTGACATCAAGGTGTGAATCTCCAGTCACTCTGATGGTCTGTGTTGGGGGGTTATCAGATTTAAGAGTTGCTGTTGCTGTGACGGAATGTTTTCTGGAGGAAAGGGAAGGACAGAGAGGTTGGCACTTCAAAAGACAGCAGACCCCCAACACAAACACCAAAGACTTTGGGTCTTATTTACAAGCCCCTTGCACAGCATGTGCGTCACTTTTAACATGGAAAAAATAGACGTATTGGAGGCACAAGGGTATTTTAAATAAGCCTCACCGAGTCTAAATAGCTTTTGATGTCTGGAAATGGACTATGAAAAGGGGAGCTCTAAAATTGTGAGCTGTCAAGGTGCCAGTCAGGCTGTATTTTTAGGAGAAACGCTGCAAGAATTCTGCCTGTGACTAGGACTGAGTGCTAAGGCCTGCCAGTCTTCTAGCTGGATGATCACACCACATGGAGCTTGGTATTACAAGTCTAAATTCCTCTGCGTGTAACTGTTAACTGAATATTCTACATCATGAATTGAATCATCCACACCGAGCCCTTATAGCACTGTTCTAGGGAGTCTGTCAGGGACGAAAAGGTTCCCATCCTCTCTAACTCACAAGACACTACAGGTACATCAACCAGGGAAATCCAAGACTACCAGCCCTGAAGCCTGGTGCACCAGCGCCTGTCTGCTAGCCAAAACCAGTGTGCCCTGTGAGGAAGAGAAGAGTGCTTGGATGGAGCAAGGTCCATTGGGGGGATCTTGGCAAGTGAGGTTTAGCAAGGTCTGCAGAGATGGGCGGTGCACCTATCGGGTCATCACCTGTGTACAGATTCAAGTCATCGACCCCGTATCGTACAGGGTGCCAAGTTGCCAAACTGTAGTTACCATGGTTGCAGCTACTGGGCCATTGCCTGTGTGCAGACTAAAGTTAGCGACCCCGTATGCCAGAGTGACCACCATGAAGATTGCATGACTACATTGTCAATCGGGCCAAAGGCCATGTGAAGAGTGAAGTAGCGATCCCACATGCCAGAGAAGGCCGCCATGATGAGGAAGTTATTGCTGTGCAGATTGGGCCATTTCCCATGTGCAGAGAAATGTCAGTGACCCTGTTTGCCAGAGCGGGTCATCATGAAGAAAAAGTAACGTGGTGTGGTTCCACTGTCATCAAGAGGAAAGGTCGCCATGGTGACATGCTTCTCTGAACCCTGACTAAGGATCAGACCACGAGCAATCTCTCCCCCCACCTGTGAGAAGGATCAGAGCAACATACAGTCTCCATGGAGGAAAGGCTGTGGATGCCTAGCTGCTGCCCCTGCAATGTTGCAAGTGCGACTAGCCGTCACCAGCCGCCACAGCCCGCCACAATGTCCAAGAGTAAAATGCTCCCTGGAACTCTAGGAGCGCAACCACTGCAGGAGTGGATAAGACTGTTAGCCGGACAGAAGGCTTTTGGGGGACTGCTTCTGCCACATAGCGCTTCAGTAGCAGGAACACTTTTGACTTTGCAAGAGGCGGAGTGTGATTCCCGGGCCTCAGACGGATGTATGACGTTACAACGCATACTTTTACAACGCATACCTTTACAACGCATTTTTTACAACGCATTCCATTACAACGCATGCCATTACAATGATTTTTTTAAAACTACCTTTGCAACGCATTCCATTACAGCGCATACTACCTTTACAACGCATACCATTACAACGCATAACATTACATTGCATATAAGGTAAGTATTGGATAGTGTAGGGGTAAAAATTACTATTCTAACTCCAGGGGGTGCAACAGTAGGGTAAGTGTTGGATAGTGTAGGGGTAAAAATTACTATTCTAACTACAGGGGGTGCAACAGTAGGGTAAGTGTTGGATAGTGTAGGGGTAAAAATTACTATTCTAACTCCAGGGGGTGCAACAGTAGGGTAAGTGTTGGATAGTGTAAGGGTACTATGCGTTGTAATGGTATGCGTTGTAATGGTATGCGTTGTAATGACTGCGTTGTAATGACATGCGTTGTAGTGGTATGCGTTGTAGTGTCATGCGTTGTAATGGTTCCGTTGTAATGGCATGCGTTGTAATGGATGTTGCGTTGTAAAAGTTTCGTTGCAATGGTAGTGCGTTGTAAAAGTTGCGTTGTAAAGGTTGTTTCCCCCTCAGACTATTAGTGGGTCTTAACCTGAATGTCGCCTATAATGAATGGGGAATAACCACTCCAGTTAGTGAGAGTAAAGTGAGACTCAGGGATCTGCCTATCACACAATAGAGCCCTCACCTTAGGGAACAGTGTGTATTGTTTGTGTATGCAATATTTTGCTTGTGTTACCATATGAATACTCCTTTTTTCAGAAAAGCAAGTATTTAATTGGACAAAGATTTATTGCTGCTGTTGAAAGTATTTTGAGATGTGAGCTTGTGTTCACCCCCCTATCTCCCTCTGAGAAGCTTTGAAGTGCTCGACCCAAACTACTACTGAGACTCAAGTGCTGAAGGGGTACTCGTCTCAGTTGCTGATGATCCACAGTAAATCTGGCCACAGGACAACAGGAGTAATAGGCCTCAACGCCCATGGTAGGACCCAGTAGCTCATGCTTGCCTTGTGGTCCTCTGAAAAGGGTTCTGATGCTGGCCTCTTGTAAAGTACTTGCAAGCAGTGGCACATGTTCTCATGAAAATCTCTCAGAGAGCTTCGTGGCTAGTTTGTGCTATGTAAATCTTCAAATAAATAAATAAATGGCAGGACAGCTTTATTTCAGTGTGATGTTTGGTAACTGGATAGAACCATTTTCTTCCATAATAAATTCCTAGGCAGCCCTCTAAAACAATGATGCACTGGAAAGTACTCAGTATATTCTGACACTGAAGGATGATTGGTGAAAGTCTATAATTGTATATATATAACACTAGTCATCTTCACAAAGGAGATTGATCTCAATACTCAATATTTTAGTGTGTACTGTACATAGGAAACAATGCAGAGCTAGACTCAAAAGGTAATTGCACATTTTCAAATTATAGCCAACATACACTACCCAGTGTGAGGTGAGCCTGTGGGGATGCATTTGCCCCCGCTTTGAGGCGACCCGTTTGTGAGAATCAATCAATCAAATCGATTTGTTTAGCTCAGCTAATCAACTGAGAGGGTATCCATGCACTTGCAGATTCCAAGGGACTCAGTCGAATAGCCAGGTCTTGAGAGCTTTTCAGAATTCCGGTAGAGAAATGGAGGTCCAGCGCTGCAGGGGGTGGCCATTCTATGTCATTGCTGCGAGGTAGGAGAAGGACGTCCTCCTCTCATTCTTCTGTTGATGTGGGAAGTGTGGGTGAGCGATAGGGAGATGGAGCGTAGTTGCCTAGATGGTTTGTGGAAGTTCAGGCAGTGGTTTAGATACCTAGGTTGTATAGGGCCTTGTATGCGTGGGTCAGCAGTTTGAACTAGAATCTTTTCTTTACTGGGAGCCAGTGGAGCCCCTTGAGGAGCGGGTGATGCAGGTCTGTCTGGGGCTGTTGAGGAAGACTCTGGTTGCGGCGTTCCCAATGGTCTGTGTTCTCTGGAGGAGGTAAGACTGCTGTAATACAGTAAGCATCATAAATTCTCACATACACATAGTAAATGAAAATTCCCCAGGAGATACCCCTCCTGCTGACTCATAATGAGGACCTAGGATGTTTGGGCTTTTCACAGATAGACAGAACTTCATTGAGCATTCAATTATTTAGATGGATTAATTAAGCACTTGGCTTGAATGTATTGGTTGGGTAATTTTGTACTTTCTAAATGTTATGATGAAATGTCATATTACCATAAATATATACCTATTGTATGTGCACTGTAGTACAAACCTGGAAAGGACGTAATGTGTGATGCTGAGTGTCCGAGTAGAGGTATGAGTACATTAATTGATAAATAACCTAACAATGTGAAATAGAGGTTTCCTTCTTTAGCTAGTCATGCAATGCTGTAACTATTCATAAAGCACTGCAGAGCGTTATGGTACAACTATTCAATAAAACACCTCACACAACATAAGGTTTAATGAGTGAGTATCCACAAGCAGGTGAAATGGTAGGGTATTTGAATAAGGAGCAGCATGAACAAATTAAGCTCTGTCACCAGGTCAACATTCTTCTCTATGGAAAGGAGAAGAGGGGCTTGTTCGGGGAATACAAAGACGATTCACGTGAATACCACTTACATGTATGGGGGAGAAGGTCAGGAGACTGGCTTTATGTGTTGACCATAGACTTGAACAGACCATGGAGTGAATGAGCAGCCAATGTAAAGATGCTCATACTATGGTAATGTGCTCTCATCTCGCGAGCTTTATGATCATCGCTGCTACTGCTTTTTGCATCAGGTCAGGTAATGTGGCTCTTTACAGGATCATCAAGATAGGTGTGCACCTTGAATATCGACCTCAGAATATCGTAGAGACACAATGTTAATGACATATCTTCTGTATCTACCTCCACATATATCTACCTTCGTTGTACAAATATCTTCAAGATATGTAAATGTGGAGTTAGAAATAGTGCGTCTATACTTTTTTATATACACTTACATTTTAATATATGGTTTGCCTCAATACTGTGTTTTTGATATTTTTGTACCAAAATATATAGGGCTCGACATTCAGAAGTACAATCATCAAGACATGTCATTGCGATGGTGCAGAATCGACTGGAACAAGGCATTGGGATATGAAACTGTTATTAATGAACAGGAACACTTTTGATTATTTCTGTGGGTAAACTGAGTAATAAATCTAAAGAAATATATATATATATTGAATGGTTTATTTTTTAATATGCATACATTGTTAGTTTTCAATAAATATTACTGTTCTTGCGGGAGAGTTTCCTGTCTAGGTTAATTGGCTCAGTCCTATTCCATACTATATTGAAAACATTTAGGACCTCATTTATGAAAAGTGACGCATCGCTGAGAGAAAACAGCGATGCATCAATTTTCATTGCGCCCTCCTTGCGACACCGAAGATGCATCATATTTACGGTATGACGCATTATGTCGCAAGGAGATAGAGGCGTAAGATATTGATGCATTTGCGTCCTAGAAGTGACACAGTGCAATCTCATAGATTTCACTGCGTCACTTCTACGAGGCTTACTAGCGTCAGAATGCCCACCCTGCATACCTTATACCTGGCGCAGGTATAATGTGGCGCATGGGTTTACAAAGTGACGCATCTACCTAGATGCGTCACTTTGTGAATATGACGCAACATGGTGCATTTTTTACCCTGCTGGTGCTTCACAAAAAAGTGACGCACCGGCGGGGCAAAAGTGACGCAAGGGCTCATAAATAAGTCCCTTAGGGGTTTATTTGCAAGCCCTTGGCGCCGCCGGTGCATCAATTTTAATAAGAAAAAAAATTGACGTACTGGAGGCACAAGGGGCTTGTAAATAAGCCCCTAAATGTTTCTTTGTTTTCAGACTTGAATACATTTTACTCACCTTTTTGCTCTGACGTTGCCAAGATTTTACTAAAATAAGTATAATATACTAAATTTAGAGGCTTTCTGCCACTTCTCTTCATATATTGGTTTGTTGTTGTGCATTCACATTTTGCTTCCGCCCAGTAAAGCACCTAGCCTCAGGCAGCGGGTCAGCTTACTTCCCTTCACTGCCAGTGTTTTTACCTTATAATTAGTTTAGTGTTTCCCTTTGTGTTTAGAGCCTTAAGTGATAGCAGGAAGTATCTGATGCACATTCCATCGCCTTCCAATGCTGTTGTAAATTACTTTTGGTGCGGTTTGATTTCTGACTGCTCCTATTTCACAGGATACTAGATTGTGCTTATTTGAAACTGTTTGGCATTAAGTTATCCTCTTACTCCTTTCTTTCTTTCTTTCTTTCTTTCTTTCTTTCTTTCTTTCTTTCTTTCTTTCTTTCTTTCTTTCTTTCTTTCTTTCTTTCTTTCTTAATTTCTTTCTTCTTTCTTTTCTTTATTGAATTATTGCTTTCTTTCTTTCTTTTTTCTCTTTCTTTCTTTCTCTGTTTCCTTTTTCTTTTGCTTTCCATCATTAATTAATTCTGTGGGTAAACTGAGTAATAAATCTAAAGAAAGATATATATTGAATGGTTTAATTTTTAATATGCATACATTGTTGGTTTTCAATAAATATTACTGTTCTTGCGGGAGAGTTTCCTGTCTAGGTTAATTGGCTCAGTCCTATTTCATACTATATTGAAAACATTTAGGACCTCATTTATGAAAAGTGACGCATTGCTGCGAGAAAACAGCGATGCATCAATTTTCATTTCACCCTCCTTGCGACACCAATGATGCATCATATTTACAGTATGACGCATTATGTCACAGGAAGTTAGAGGCGTAAGATATTGATGCATTTGCGTCCTAGAAGTGATGCAGTGCAATCTCATAGATTTCACTGCGTCACTTCTACGAGGCTTACTTGCGTCAGAACGCCCACCCTGCATACCTTATACCTGGCGCAGGTATAATGTGGCGCAGGGGTTTACAAGGTGACGCATCTACCTAGATGCGTCACTTTGTAAATATGACGCAACATGGTGCATTTTTTACCCTGCTGGTGCTTCACAAAAAGTAATACACCGGCGGGGAAAAAGTGACGCAAGGGCTCATAAATAAGTCCCTTAGGGCTTAATTTGCAAGCCCCTTGCGCCGCCAGTGCATCACTTTTAATAAGGAAAAAAGTTGACGTACTGGATGGGCCTGGGTGAAGCACTACGCTACGCTCGCGGAGTTTGCGAAGTTTGCGCAACTTCGCACTACGCGAGCTGCACATAGCACAGTGCGAACATGCGTAGTGCAGCGTAGCGTAGTGCAGCGCTCATTTTTTGCTTGTTCGCGGTCCTGAACGTCATGTTTGCAACCGCGAGCAAGCAAAATTACATCCCAGAGAGATTCTCAACGCAGGGATGTAAGGTTTCTCATTGTGAGTGGTTGTGCATGCTCGCGACCGCTCTCAATGAGAAACTACCAGTTCGCGTTGAGAAAGCTGCAGCTCGAGTAATAATCTACTCGAGCAGTAGAAAACTACAGCTCGCACTGTGCAAGATGCCGTTTTCAATGATTGCACAGTGCCGGATGCTTGTCCGCACTGTGCAATCATTAAAAACGCATCTTGCACAGTGCAAACATGCTACTACGCAGCTCGCGTAGCGCTACCTGAAGTTCGCGTAGTGCAAAGTGCACTTCGCGTAGCGCTACTACGCGAACTACGCCCACCCTTAGTATTAGAGGCACAAGGGGCTTGTAAATAAGCCCCTAAATGTTTCTTTGAATTCAGACTTGAATACATTTTACTTTTGGTGTGACGTTGGCAAGATTTTACTAAAATAAGTATAATATACTTAAATTTAGAGGCTTTCAGACACTTCTCTTCATATATTGGTTTGTTGTTGTGCATTCACATTTTGCTTCCGTCCAGTAAAGCACCTAGCCTCAGGCAGTGGGTCAGCCTACTAAAGCTACTGGTTTACTTCACTTTCAGTGACTGCATATTTCTCTCTCACAGGGAGTACATCCACGCACAAGCTAGTTCCCTTCAATGCCAGTGCTTTAACCTTATAATTAGTTTGGTGTTTCCCTTTGTGTTTAGAGCCTTAAGTGAGAGCAGGAAGTATCTGATGCACATACCATCATTATCAGATTCCATCGCCTTCCAATGCTGTTGGAAATTACTTTTGGTGCGGTTTGTTTCTGACTGCTGCTATTTCACAGGATACCAGATTGTGCTTATTTGAAACTGTTTGGCAATAAGTTATCCTCTTATTCCTTCCTTTCTTTCTTTCTTTCTTTCTTTCTTTCTTTCTTTCTTTCTTTCTTTCTTTCTTTCTTTCTTTCTTTCTTTCTTTCTTTCTTCCATTCTTTCTTTCAGACAATAGGTTTGCAGCCAAATCCAGACTGATTGAATTTTTAGGTCTGTGTTAGCCAAGACCTTTTGATTTTACTACACTTATGTTTCAGCCAGACTTCATCCATTAGCCTGTAGTTGGTGTCATTCACATCATATTTCTTCCACACACAGCATGCATTAAGGGCAATGTATCATCTCACTTCAGCCATTGGCTGACATCACTATTAGTTACAGCATGTTGCTTTTTCACAGGGAACGCATACACACATAGGGGCCGATTATGATTGCGGAATTTCCGCATCCTCTGGGCCGGCGGAAGCCACCGCCGGCCCAGAGGATGCGGAAAAACCGCAACGGACCCACCAAAGACCCACCGCCACATTAGGATGGCTAGTGGGTCCTGGTTTCCGTCCGCAGCTTTTCCGCCGCGGTTGGCTTACAACCGCGGCGGAAAAGCTCTAATATGGTGGCGGTGTCTCTCAGACACCGTCCACCATATTAGGATGGGCATCCAAAGATGCTTTTCCGCGGCGGGTTTTCCGCCGAGGAAAAGCATTTGTATCTTCACTGCGGGGGCCCGTTGCGGGCCCCCTAGGTGAAGGGTGGTGGGGGGTACACATGGGGTGTACCTATGGTACCCCCCTGCATTTGTATACAGAAATCGGCAGGCACCACACGGTGCCTGCCGCTTTCTGCATACAAATGCATTGTATGCATTTTTAACATTGCGGCGGGTGCAGCTTGAAGCTGCACCCGCCGCAATGTTAAAGATATAGGATGTGACCGCCACCCTGGCGGTCACATCCTAATCAGCACAGAGGGAACGCCGCTGCCCATGCGGACGTTCCCTCATACTCTGGGGTCGCGGAAGGACTCAAGTCCGTCCGCGATCCTAATGACCCCCTTAGAACGTAGTTCCCTTCAGTGACAGGAAGTACTATAGTAATGTGTATTTTTTTAGACCCTCCAAAAACATTTTTGCTAGTAGCACATATTTTTTTTGTTAGATTGACGTGGGCCTAGCATATTCCCAAACAATAAACTTTTTCAATAATCATGACAAAAAAACCAAGAATTGTTAGAAGGTTGGCGGCCAAGACCAAACCTGTTTGCTTTAGCATTGCTTGTTTTGTATTTGGATTCGTAAAATTTAATGTATCTCATACACAGGTACTGATAAGAGAATCATAGGGAATGAACGTTCTATATTGCTGCTCAATTTACACCATGCAGCAGTCGGCCTACATACTCCCATATCCACCCTTGCAATACTACTGCCATGGTAGTGAGTGCACACAAGACCCACTGGAAAGTTTTCAGTTGGGTTAATCTATTGATGGCAGTAAGAAGGCAGTAATGCCAACACTAAACATAGTGCTGTATCAGAGCTTTCAACAATGACCCAACTACCTCCAAGCAAATTATTGACAGTTGATGATGTGGGGGAGTGAATGAGACTGCATGCTTGAGGACAATATGCATGAATGGAGTATATGGGCCACTACTGAGGAGTGCATTAGACTCTGTTGGGAATGGCTTGTACTGCATGCAAACTAGAATGTGCAGGGTGGGGAAGACACAGCACTTCTTTGGGAAGTGCATGGGACTGCATGGACAAATGCATTGTATTATGAGGAAAGCAGATGGGACTGTATGGGGTGAGGACAAACACTAGAGGCAAACATTTTAGAAATGCCATCTTTTAAACATGTGTAGAGGCACTGCTACCACCCAGGCATAAATGGCGCCCCCCCCCCCCCTGCCATGCCCACACAATGTAAGCAGGTGTAGAGGTCTCTCTGGTTGGCAGGGCTAGTGCCTCTGTGGCCTGACCCAATTTAAAAGGCTTCATGGCTGGAACATTTTGCATGCTTGGTGAAGGCAATCATAGGGCTTTGTTCTAAAGGCACTAACTATGATGAAATATTGGCAAGGAAAGCCTTGGGTATTTCCATCTGCCTAGGATACATCAAACATGGGTGGGGCAACAACTATTGGGTGGGTCTCTACATGTGGGGTGGCAGCAAGTGAATTATGCCAGCATGACCAGAAGCATCCTGCACTTGCAGCCAAAGAACAGAGAGCAAGCACAAAGAAAATGGAGTGGCCAGATGATGCCTTGGTGTTGGACTATGCACTTTCTGTAGGGCCACCCCATTGTTTAAGCCTTACCTTCCTTTGACAAAGCAGTTTTATGTTGATGATTAGGAATCTTTGTACTTTTTCTCTGCTACCCAGTGGTAAGGTTTGTGTGTCTTCTCTTGAAAACATATTCAAATTGGGCTACACCCACTTGGTACATTTAGCTTACTTGTAAGTCCATAGTAGATGGTACTACATGTACACAGGCCCTGTAAATTAAGTGCTCCTGGAGGCTTCCGCACTCGGTGTGCTACCTGCTACAGTAGCCTTATAGATCTCCTCAGGCTTGCAAGTGCAGCCTTTAGTGCAGATTTCTAAAAGTAGGACAAAAGGATAAAGGTTTCACATGATCTGATATTGGATGGAAAACTCCTAAAGTCTTTTTTCACTGTTGTAATACTATCGCTCTCATAGACTAACACTGTGATACCTTATTACACATAATAAGTGATAACTTCAGTTTGGGAACAGATAGAGAAATACCTCTTCCACTCAAATGAATTGTAATTTCATCTTTAATGGTAAAGTTGTATATTATGTGACTATTCTGGAAATGCTACTTTTAGAAAGTTGGCATTTTTTTACCGAAACCAAATGAGACTTTCTCCCAGTATCCAGGGTTACATGACTGTGAATGGCTTTCCTTGTATATTTCTTCCAGACATGGAGACAAAAGATCCCTAGGTATGGTGCAGTACCTTGCTATACTGAGCTCAATGTCCTGGCAAGTTGGACTTCCTGAGCGTCAAAGGGTAGCTTCAGGACTTGCCTACTGCATTCCTGACTTCTAAAAGCTAAAAGTTGCCTGCTACTTCTCTAACAGATGCAAATCACCCCTAAGCCTGCCTCCCTGCTGTTAGCCTAGACCGTTTGAAGCCAAACCCTGGAAAGGGGGAAAGTTAGACAAAGGAGGCATCCCATAACCAAAGGCTGGCACTGTGGATAAAAGTGGCATTTTCAGAAACTTTCACCAGAACACTCATGGATCTGTAGAAGATTCAGAAGAAGGACTGCCCTGCTGACTGAAGATAGAAGATTGTAACTGCTTGCCTTGAACCAAGGTTCCTCTGAAGTGACACCAAGAATCAGGTGGCTGACCTCATGTTTGAACTGCAGTGAATCAACAAGCTTCCAGGAGCCTCCCTGCAACTTGCCCAGCTGACCAGCACCGACTTTACCTGTCTAGACCTGCCTGAGCATGAAGCGGACCTTTGCTGGAGTGAGTTCTGATCCCCAAGAGGTGCCCCAGGTCCTAGAACCTTGGCTAGCATCAGAGTGTACTCCTCCTGAAAGAAAGGTGAAGATGCATATGTTTTGGGCTCCTCTTGACCATGAAGTAACCTCTTTGCACACAGAAAGTACTGTCCGCAACCACCGGCAATGCGAAGCTCAATTGGGAAACGCTCTTCGTCCTGAAAGCGATCATCTGCAAAGACCGCCAACATGAACTTCCATGAGACCTGATCTTCGTGCCATCAGCGATAGCCCACACTGACCACCAATGCAAAGCTCCCATGCTCACAGGCTCTTCACGCCCACAGCACCCGATCAGCTCCTCATGCCTGCAACCTTCTCATAATCCTGCCAACAGGAAAAACAGAATTCTTCTTACAGACTTTAGAAGGTAACTCTTCAGCAGGGGAAACCAGCTTCTTGTATCAAACCTGTGCTCCATAGTGGTAGACCCGAATTTGTGACTATTCCCCAGTCCAGCACAACAGGTAATCTTGAGTGTTGCTTTATACCTAAAACTTTAAAAACTCATATCTCTGGTTCTAATGATTGACTTTTTGACAATTGGTTTTATTTTATTTATTAAAATGTACTCTGTTTCCTTCTTTTGTTTGGTATTATTTTTGTGTTGTGTTCTTCACATTATTACTGATTGAACACTGCATACATCCTCTACACATTGCCTCTAACTTAGGTCTGATTGCCTTTGTGCAAAGTGACAGAGGTATAAGTACAGTTTTATTTAGTGACTTTTGTTATTCACCCTTACAAAGATTGTGGATGTTTTTGAGTGGGCCTTGCACCTCTCTCAACTAATGACCTAAATCTGTACACCTGGGAACACAAACTGCTACTGGCCAGAATTGTAAATATTTATGGTTTACAGGAACTTGCTTGAGACACAATGACTTTCCAGTTTGTCCAATGCCCCTCGTCCCTGATTTAACCTGGAATACAGTACCCTGTATTAGGACCCAGGACATACCATTCTCCACACTCACTACAAAGAATCCACCTTCTATGGCCAGCCATTCCTTGCGACAGGAATGCCTAGTCATGAATCCCCTGCTCACTGTGCTGTGGGACATAATATACATCCTACTAATCAGACCGAAATAGGCCACAACACTTATGGGGTTGTTAGTGTTTCTGTTCAGAAGGTGCCTGGCCTGACAGTTGAGGTACAAAAGGGGGTGGATTCAAGCAAGCTGGGCTGAAGACGTCTGGAATGCCAGATACCGATCCTCGGAAGCTTGTTTCCGGTCCAGGGAAGACATGGCTTGGCAGTTCAGGCTGGACTGTTCCCATGAGGCACAGGGTCAGACTGATTTGCATATAGCCATGTCTGAACTGGGGTGGCAGAGTGGGCTAAAGAACGGTGATGGATTAAACCCAGATCTTTTGACTGTGTGTGAGTGTTTGATTGATTCAGATGCTCCGTCCACCACCACCCCCTTTTGTACTAGCCTGACAGTTGAGGCTCAATTTTTCTTATTGGAGCAGGACCAAGACTGATCTGCATATTACTGGTTTCTGTATGAGATGCCATGGTGGGAAAATCTATAGACTGGATTGTGGACCGAGTGACCTAGAATAATTCAAGCATTTCACCAGTCACTTTATGGTTTTCATCCATATGGAAGACCATGGTCAATAGCCAGGCAATTAACCTCAGATTACAAGAGTTGAAGCTGGTTATTTACCACCAGAATATGATCCTCGAGTTCTAGCATTGCCCACAACAGTAGTGAGGGAAGAACAGGGCCTTAAACTCTGCTTGTCACAGGAGACAATTCGCAATCAGTTTTGTGCAGTGAATCTGTGATCCTAATCCAGTGGGGCCATGGTAGAGGTAAGGGAATCCTGCCTGTCTTGCAAGTTCTCAAAGAGTGCTAGATCACATCAGTCGATACCAACGGGGATGATGGACGGAACACTCACCCCCAGTCAGCTGATCAGGGTTTAATCCATCATCATTCTTTAGCTCACTCCACCACCCCAGTTCAGACATGTCCATATGCAAATCAGTCTGACCCTGTGCCTCATCCGAACAGTCCAGCGCCAATCTGCCAAGCCATGTCTTCCCTGGACCGGAAACAAGCATCCTGGGACCGGTTTTGGATTCATAACCCACATCAGCCAGGCTATCTTGAATGCAGTGGCAAAGTGAGCAAGGGACCCACGTCTGGGCATACCCTGCCAATACAAGGATGGTGTTCCTAACCATTGGTGCATAGATAGAAAAGGCTTCCTGTCTTGTTTTTTTTTCTTGGTTTTTTTTACACTTTTTCATCTGCAGTCTAATGCTGACCTTGCTTCGGTGTGCCCTGATCTGCCAGAGATAGTGAGCTTATCAGTAAAATAAGCCGGGTGCTATTTCCATGAAGTCCACCCCTCACAGGCACTACAATAAAGACTCCCCTTCTCGCTTCTTAGACTGTCTCTCACTCATAGGAGCTACAGCACGTGTCTAACAATGCTGTATTTGCCTCCCTTAATTCTACAAATATTAGACAGCCTCAATGACCTCCCTTCTAATCAGGGTGATGTGGATAATCTGTACCCTTTAGAGATTAGGTTTGAGTTTGAGGAGGTTTACAATGCAATTATGGGCAGCCCATCCAATAAAGCACATAGGTCAGACGGAATTCTCATGGATTTTTATAAAGATGAACCTCATCTTTTGGCTCCAATGCTGGTTAATGTTCTTAACGCCGCAACCCAACTTGGTCTTCCTCCGATTTGGAAATCAGCCACCATAGTCCCTGTATTTAAGAAGGGGAATCGACTGGACCTTTCCTGTTACAGACCAATTTCTCTGTTATGTTCGGTGGTAAAGGTGGTAGGGCATATTGTCCTTCAGCAAATGGAATTTGGGGTTTGGGCTAAAGACATCATTTGCCCTGTCCAATATGTATTCAGGGAAAGGATGGGCTCTATAGAACAATGCCTGAACCTCAGCTTTGTCATAGGGAAATACATTGTGGTGAAGCGGGGATCTATCTTCCTTGCATTTATGGACCTTAGTAACTCCTCCGATCGGGTGAACAGGTCCAAACGTTGGGACATTCTTGGGGAGATGGGGCTGCCTGCCGTTCAGATCAACTTCCTTAGAGTTCTGCATATGGATGTAAATGCACACGTTAGATACAGTACAGAGGGGGAAACTACTGATCCTTTTGGCTTACAGCAAGGGTTTAGGCAGGTTGACCCATTACTGTGCTTACTATATATTAACAGCCTAAAATACATGTTTGAGTAAAAATGGTGCGAATCTGCCAAGGTAAAAGGATCTCTTTTAACCACCAGAATAACTGGCTTCCCTGTATTTCCAGTCACTACTCTAAATTCACCCAAGCCTATTGTGCCTTATTTAGATTTTCATTGTCAGTAGGTAACGAGCCTGTTCTGCCCCTGTTACAAATATTTAGAATGAAGTGTCTCCCAGCCCTGACTTACTGAGCTGCTATTTGGGGGTACCGTAGAGAGGAGGAATCCAGCTGGAGGAGAACCGATTTTGTAGGAAATTCCTGGGGGTGAGTACAAACAGTTCCTCGTTTGTCACCCATGAGGAATTAGGTTTAAATTACCAGGAGGACCAGGTTAAACTGGCTCCATTGTTGCTATGGATTTTCGTTCGGTCTAATGAGAGCTTGTGGTTCAACAGGAGTGTGATTGAAGACTGCATGGAATGTACGCATGGTCTAAAGGATACTGTGGTTAAATTACATTAAATCGGTAGCCCGCTCCCTCGATCGCACAGATATTTTTGGTAGGCCATATTTTTAAATAAGACCAATGAGGAAAGGGACGCTCGGGTGCTCACAACACATTCTACTAGATTCTGTCTGTTGCTAAAATCAGTAAGTGGCCCCAAAAATTATCTCACTGCAATTAAGCACCCCATGAATAGATCCTTACTATCCGCATAAAGATTTGCTTCCCTTGTGGTTTGATCCCCATTCCCTTTTAATTTGTCCTTGTGATGACCGTTCCCTCCAGACTCTAATGCATTTGGTCCTATTCTGTAGATACTATGAATTACTTTGCAGAAGATATCTATTACCACTTTTAAAAGAGAGGGGCTTCACTCAATTTTGACCTGCTTTTTTATTCTTACAACTACTACAGGACCAGGTGGTGATGACGGTGGTCATAGGCTATTTTAAAGGCGCCTTATACTGGAACAAAATAATGTGTGCATAGTAATAACGATGTATATAATAGGCTGGAGTTCTGATCTTAAATGGATTTTATGTGTTTATGAACGTTTTAAATCGTTGGAATTGAACTGGTATGTGTATGAAAATGGTGTTAAACGTTTTATGCGCTCCCTTTTAACATGTGTTTGTGTACTTCTTCTTAACATATTTGTATCTTTTAAGATTATTCTGTATAATCGAATAAATATTAATATCAGTCAGCTTCAAAGAAAATCTCTCCCATTCTTGCATTTCAGCGTATTTTATAATTACAGCATAACGCATATTCATTGGTTACAGTTGCTTCACTTCACAGTCTGTGCTGTTTTGTCTTTTTGCCATGTTACTGCCGCTGTTCTCTACAGTGAACCTTTCATGCAGCAACTGCTCATTCATCGGCAGACTCCCACTGAGATCATGAAAAACTGTTTATTCGCCCAGATGGTCTGCAAGATAAGATAATTAGTCCAGCAGCAGGTGCCACAGTCCAACTTGCCGGTCCTTCTTCGGCATCTCTCTCTTCACCACGTACAGTAGCATTCCATTCTTCTTCAGTGCTAACACTGTTGGTGCCGCAACATGGTGCCAGGAGGCTCCCTCTCAGAATGCCCAATGTTCCTTCAGCGGTTCCCCTCAAAGTTTTAGGAGACTGTTGATTTAGATTTTACTCCACCTGATAGTGACTGCACTAGTGTGATACTTGTATTACCTTTCTTGTTTATTATAGGTTGCCATGGAAGTTCAATGCTAAACCCTTTGATGCATGGACTCTTTGGAGCCAATTGACACATGCACTTTTAGGGGCCACTGATAACTGTTACAAGGTCCATTGATGCATACAGTTTGTGAAGTCACTGACGCTTGTCAGTAGCATAGTACAAGGCCCAATGATGCATGCACTTTGCGGGTCCACTGAGGCGTTCCCCGGACCATTGATTGAAGCACTTTGTGGGACCACTAATATGCATTACTACCCACACTTATGTCTGCATGTGTGGGTTCATTAAGGGCCTCATTTATTAAAAGTGTTGCGTCACTGCATGAAAACAGCGATGCAACACTCTTCAGTGCGCCCTCCTTACGACACCATGGATGCACCATATTTACTGTACGCCACTCCATGTCACAAGGATGTACAGATACATCAGTATTTTTGATGTATCTGTAGGTGCAGGCATTGCTGGAGTGTATCCCAAAGGTGACGCTAATCGGGAAATGGGTCATCACACATGGGCAAGTCCCTTGTTAAAGGTTCTTGCGTCAATCTTACGCCTGCTGTAAGGCAGGCGTAAGAGTTTGAGTAAGAGTTTGGCGCAGTGACGTCCTAAAATTGGCGCAGTGAAATCCCATAGATTTTACTGCGCCACTTCTACAACCCTATTTTAAGAGGGAACGCCTACACTGCATACATTATACCTGACGGAGGCCTAAACAGGGCTTTAATTGTGCTATATTAATGATGAAGCACACCTGCACTGCAACTGAGGAGTCATTGAAGGTGGCACATGCAACACGGGAATTCCTGAAACTATGCGGATCATATAAATTGAGATCTTCAAATGAGGCAGGCAATTGCTGCATCTTTGCATTGTAGAACATGCAACATAAAATAAACTAGACCATTTGCTTTGCCAATGTTTTTGCAGTTTGTCCCTGAAAAGATGAAACGCAAACAAATCAAAGTGAAAAAAATACACACATTTCATTTTGTGAGGACCTGTCAATTGTGGAAACATTTGAGATAATCTCCTTCATCAATTACATGGCATCATTTGCATAACCAACCCAGAAGTTGATGAAGAGTCTACCCGTACAAAGCCTAAACATTTTTGGGAGTGAGCCTCATGCATATTTTGGTTATTTAAGTATATACGTCTTAAAATACATTCGGAAAACAGACCAGTTTCTTTGATACGCACTGTGCACATGTAGAATACAGAATACATATGTAAGACTGGCCCAATCCATACTATGAAGGCACTATATACGTATATAATATATATATATATATATATATATATATATATATATGATGTCATCCATGAGGTCATTGAACATGTCATGAGTGATGTAATATGTGAGATCATAAGCAGTGCATAGGTATAGTTAGCTCAGTAAACTTTAACTGGGAAATTTCACTTGTCATTTTGGTTTAAAATAATACTTTTTTATATTATCACAAGGCCAAGCTATAATGTCACTTTAACCTTTGTGCTGTTCTGTGAATTTCTTGAGCTTTTTTTAACGAAAAATAAGATATTATTCCACTCCGTCCACTCAGCCATTGATCCATCTGAGGTCGATAAAATGAGTACCATTGAGTTGGGTAATAACAAACATCTGTTATTCAGCGCCAAGATACCCGTAGTGGTGAACGTGTGCATTCCAAATGCACATGTTATGTATGTTTATGTTATTATTATCATAACTAACTATAACTTTACTTTAACATTTGTTTATTTGCGAATTTCTAAGGTTTTATGAACAGTAAATAAGATTTTATTACCTTACCTAACTATAAAATCACTTTTTCACTACTTTGTGCAACCTTTTTGTATGAAAAAGAATATGTTCATCTATACAGTGGATATGACCAATGAATGAAAAATTAAAGACTTTGATGAAGTGATGAAGCAAGCCTGCTTGAAACTTTTTTTCTTCTGATGAATGGCAAAAATATATGCTTTAAATTCAAATTGTAGATTGGATGCTCCTTGGTTAATATTTTTCATTTATTTCTAAGTCACTTTCACGGTGGGTCACTCCAGGTAGAGTGTCAATCTGAAAATTATTACCTGTTCAAATGTAAAGTACTTGTTTAAATATCTCACTGTGCACACGGTTGAGTTCCCTCATCGTGTGATTGGGTTGAAGAGGGACACAAAAGGCCTAAACCATCTTGAATCCGCACCTGGAGGCAGCCTAAGGGAATCCTGAACTCCCAAGAGGTGTCCCACCAGTCCTGCACCCTTGGTTGTGGTGCTAAAGGTGCTCAGATGGCCAAATTCCAAAACTGAGGACTTAAAACATTTTTGGTCTAAAGCTGCTCAGAGAACCAAAGGAGATAGGGACCAACCAGCTTGCCTATACCCCCAAGGTGCATTGCCAGGTGGATTAACTTCGGGGTTTCCCCCACTATGTTCTTCCCCATGGCAGCGAATCCTTTTCAGCGGTCCTTCATCAAAGAGGTATCTGGCCCCACGGAACTGTCTTTAGCTACAGCCCTCTGCCTTATCCTGCTGAAGATTTTCTGCTTACATTTCGGAGACTAAGTCAGAACGTAGAAATCTTCACCACGACTTTGACCGAAGGCTATCCAATAACACGCTCCCTTTCTTGGATACTTCCTACAGTCTTGCCCTGCTGAACTTTCCCTTCTCAGCACACTTTTTTCAGAAGTTCAAGTCCTAAGGTAAGCGATGATTGAGCCCAGTCCACTTCTTGTATCCGCACCACACTCCTTAGCGGTCAACCAGTATTTTAGACTTTGACTCTGTCTCAAACAACTAGAAAAAACTAAATTGTTCACAGGTACCAGATCAGTGAAGAGGTTCTTAACCATCCTGCACCAGTGGATATTTTCTAAAATGCTTCAATTAGGCTGTTTAGACATGCTTATTTCCCCTGGCTTGTTGTTTGCGATAGCAACAAATATGAGGATCCAGGGCTGCATATTGATACTTGCCCACATCAAAAATGCACAAATCAAAAATAGATATCTAAGTATTGTTTTTTTCCTTTCTTCTTATATTGTCCCATGTATTGTGTTGCCAGGCAGGAAAGATTCCTGGAACATGAACAAGAGACATATTATCCCGGATTCTCTGAGTATGGTAACGTTATAAATGCATAGGTTTTTGTAGGGATTTTGCACTGAACAGGTATATTTGTAAATTGTCTTGCTGCCAGTCAATTATTTCAGATTCACTAGTTACAATTTCTACCTATGGCAAAGCTCATCCGAGTAGTATGCTCTTTTGGTCTTACAAGGCTGGGGATACCAAACATATATTTTTTTTCGTTGGATTTGGCCAACCCACAGTCTTTAAAACATATGCAGTGCATTTGGACAATGTCGAAATAAGGTTGGGTAGAAAAGCTGGTTTGTGTCATACCTCCTTTGCCCTAATTACCTGGATGTAAGATTACACAGTAAATACCAATTTTTAGTATTAATTGCCTCGTAAAACATAACATTGCTCTTCAGGCTTACCTAGGCCGGAACACAAAAACGCCAACGTCAACTGTATGCATAGTGTTGAGATACCTGACATGTACAGTCTGTGATAAGAGTCAGTTGCTACCACTACCTAGCACAGTGATGGAATAACAGATAGCACGTTTTGGCCATGTGGTTAGTCTATACGAGGTCCTACTCTTCTGTGCTTTCATTGTAGAACTATGTATGGTAGAAAAAGCATTTCTATACACCAATTCTCTTGAAACATTCCAAATAAAAACTGTTAATGACATCACATCAGTTCTCTTCACCCATGTTAACTACAGGCTCAGCAACAGTCTCCTTAATGTGTTTCAAGATTTCATACTGTATGGGGTTGAGGGTGGGACTCCATCTTATGAATGAAACCATGATGAGATTCTCAGTCAGTATACTTCATCCAGGATTGGCTTCTGGGTACGTCAGGAAGATTTCCCTGCTTTTATACCCCATTGGGAGGACTGCATTCTACCAAGCAATCACTCAAGTATGTTTCGTCCTGATAACTATACTATGCCTTTCCCTATAGTAGCGCATATTTGTTCTAAGCATGGTCTTATCTTTATAGAATTAGGGAAGCTTGCCTGTTTCCCTGGAGGATCCAAATGAGGATTTAGTTTCAAAGTAGAGCTGCTACAAACAGCATTTTTCTGTGCAGATTGATACGTTTTGCTTAGTTTTTTTATCCGAATATTTGTTGGGTATGAGGACATTGATTTTAGTTCCAAATGAAGGAGCCCCAGGACCAAATCTTTGAGAGGTGGAATTCTTCACTGGGACCTTTCTTTTATCAACTCCCTTCATAATAATTGAACAAAATGCAGCACTTAACTATCTAGATTTTACACACATAACTACAAATACCCGTTGAAACATTAAAAGGTAAACAGGTCTACTGCTTAGTAAATTTCAAGACCTGCATGGTTGGAGATGGTGTTTGGCCAAGATAGAATTGCAGTATGTTTTTGCTGCTGATGGCCCATCTCTAGCTGAAATGAGAGGTGAGAACCAAGACACAGACTTTAGTGATATTTGTATGAGATAGTTTGTATAGCAGTATTAGGAACACCGAAAATCAATTCTGTTCCTGGTAAATGGAAGGGTGATCAAGTGTGTGAACAAATGTGTGGTTCAGGAAAATAAGCCAATGCTCAAAGCTGCAGTGAAGAACACCTGTTGGTACTTAGAATTATTTTCACATCTAGAGGGCGGGAACAAGTTGTCAAGCTTACTTGACAAAGATGCAGTTTTCTTTCTCCTTTGTCCTGCTAGAAGGCTTTGAGTGCTAAGTTCGAGGGTACCACGGGACAACAAAAAAGAAGGTATCTAGACTCATGGAGCTATGCTAAGCCACAGCTCTCAGCCTTGCTCCAAAAATGATTTGTGGCCTCTGAAAATTTGAGTGCAAAAGTAAAACTCTTGATTAATAGGAACAGTGAACCCTTCTGCGACCTTGCTAAGTCATCAGAGGTCCTAAACGAGAGACCTAGTAGCATATTTACTAGCCCATTTGCGTAGCTTCTGCACCACTTAACATGGTCCAAGAGCGGCACAACTTTAAAATGGGATTTATGAAGCCAAGCAAGGCCACCTTGCTTGACCCTGAGTAACTTCATAAATGACGAGTAATGCAACGCAGTGCAAATCACTGTGTTGCATTACTCTGCACCAGGGATGCATTTCCATGGGTGTCCCCATGCAACATTTGTGTATTTTGATGCATTCTCAGATTTACCAGAATTAAAACACATGAGAATGCCAAAAAACCTACACCTCCCCAGTTGAGGCATAATTCTGCAGCACACATAGAAAGAGCAAAAAGTATCAGGGATTATTTTTGAGCAGGAAGGTGCCCCTCCTTGCACAAAAGCAATCCTTCTTACAACACATGCACCCTACTACGATAGTGCAAGGGTGCCTAAGTTGGTGCTAGGCAGCTAAAAGGGTGCCAGCACAGTATAAGAGGCAGGAACATGCCATATTGACGTAAATGCTGCGCATTCTTGCCCTTTCCCTATCACATAGTGCAGCGCAGCAAGGTGATTTACTGCCCTGTACTGCATGACTTGGCCATAAATATGGCCCTAAGTGCTGGTCCACAAGATAAAATTTTATGTAAAACATAAATAGTGTTTACAACAATATAAGTAACCAGTAGGTTAGATCATGTAGATATAAATGTTCTGCAAGCGCAGAATTACATTTTGTGTAAAACATTAAATGCAGCACATTCCTGCCCTTTCCCTACGCCGCAGCGCAGCTACTCCGCACTGCGTGACTTGGCCATAAATATGGCTAAGTGCAAGTCCTCAGAATTACATTTTGTGTAAAACATAAACAGGATTGACAGCAATGTAAGTAACCTGTATGTTAGAGCATGTGAATTGAAATGCAGTTGTGGCTCCTCTGCTAAAGTGAAGGAGCGTGGCCCCACTGCCTTGAAGCAGCAGATAAATAATGGAAAAAATAAAATGATACTAGCGAATGTTACTATCATTTTATTTTTTCCTCCTCCTGCTTCAGCTTGTGTGGTGGGTGGGGCGAGGTTGCAGAGGAGGATTTGTACAACGCTCCTAAGTGCTCAATGACTATTTAGTCCGCGCTTTCGAGCCACCCAAAATAGTAATGCACACTTTCCCTGTTCTGCCGCAGCTTACAAGCAGGAGGCTCCAGAGCGAGCGAGAACAGCATAGGGGACACGGGACACCCCTGACACGTGCCCCTCTCTATAGGGAAAGCCACCAACACCTACCCATTTACGTGCACCCGTGCACCTGGATCTGCCTAGAGAACCTTAATCCATTGAAGAAAGAATTGGGGAAGGCCCATCCTGGTCAAGACAATAAACATATATTCCCATTGGAGGGAATCAAGGGCCTTCACTGCATTGAGCACACAGCCACTGCCTGAAAGTCTGGGTCAAAATATTGAGTCGTGGAGAACACTGTTCATAAGTTGTGTGCTGTGGATCTAGCGGCCACAAAATCAGACTGTTCGGGGAGGACCAAGAGGGGAACCAGCGGTTGAAGTCTATTAGCTATCATTTTTGCCAATATTTTGGCATCTATAATAATAATCGAGAGGGGCCTTTAGGAATCGCACCTTTTGGCAGTCTTGTCAGGCTTTAAAAGGGTCACCAACAGAGCTTCTTTGAGGGTGGGCGGGAGTCTCCCCTCCTTGTATTCCTGCGCATATACCTCTAGAAACCGAGGGGCAAGGTCATCTGCATCAGCTTTATAAAACTCGCTGGGGAGCCTGTCAAGACCTGTGGCCTTACATGTAGGAAGTGACATTATCGCAAATTTGACATTTTCAACATCAAAGGACTGTGTGAAATATCCCCTATGACCCTGCGAAAGCCACTCCAGTACAACATCATCCAGATATGAGTGTATCTCCTCTAAGGGCACTGAGCCCCTGTTCGCATAAAGCTTGGTTTAAACGTTAAGGCCAATTTGACTAATCTCGGGCATTCGATGATGCGTGACTCCATCATCATCCAAGAATTCGGTGATGCACTCCTGGCTATGTGGTGCCGTCAGCTTTTGGGCTAACAAACGGCCAGGGCATCCTCCCTCTCCGTAGTAATGAGCCATACTACTTCTGGATAGGTGAAGTAACTCATGGTCAACTGTCTCATTATGTTCTGTGACAAGATCTCAGAATTCAGCTAACGCTGCAGGGGAGGGTTGCTTCTCATAGGCACGCTCAAAAGTGGAGATGTCAGTTGCTGATTTTTTTATTCTGCTTCGGATGTCCCGCAGCACCCCTGCTTGTGCGCCTATACATGTACCTCTAATGGTCACATTGAATGCCTCCCACAGCACTCCGGCACTCTCAACAGAACCCTCCTTCTCCCCGAAATATTTACGAATAGCCTCCCCAATAGTCTTCCTGAATACAGGATCCGTTAGCGAAGCCTGCTGCAAGTGTCATGCCAATGGCGGCCGCTTGCATGTAGGTACCTGTAGCTCCAGGACCACAGGCGCGTGATCTGAAAGCATGCGAGCCACATGACTTACTGTCACCACCCATGTACACACAGCCTCCGAAACCATCCAATAGTCTTTACCTATACGAGACCAAGTCCCATGAACAGATAATATGAAGGTGCCCTGCTCTGCTCTCCTTAGAGGGTTGAAGCCTCCAGACACCATGCAAATTACCCGCATCAAGAATCCCCAGTAGAATTTCAGACGCCTGCTTGAGCCTCGCAACCCCACTGCCCACTTGATCCAGAGCCGCATCCAGACATACATTGAAGTTCCCTCCCCAGAGGATCTCTGCTGGAGGAAATACTGAGATGCGGCGTCAAACATCTGAGAAGCAAGACGGGTCATCAATATATGGCCCATATACATTGAATAGTAAGACACTCTTACCACCCAATTGACCATACACCATCGCCACTCGCCCAGACTTGTCCGTTTCCATGCGATTTACAGGAAATGGGACCCCTTTTTTGACAAGGATCAGCACCCCCCTGGCATAAGTAAAGTAAGAAGACACAATTCTCACACCTGCCCAGCATGTGCCTACTTTTTGTTCCGAGTCCTTGGTGAGATGCGTCTCTTGAAGAAACGCAAGTTGCACAGCCATTCTATCCAAGTACGCTAATACAGATCGAATTTTTGGGGGGATGTTGAGTTCCCCCACATTCCAGGTCAGGAATTTCACTCTACCACTCATGTAATCTACACATTAGCAATCTATTAGAAGGGCATTAGTCCCGCACTCGGTGCACCATAGCTGGTATACCCCCACAGGTGTGGCTTCACTATAAAAGAACAGTGCCGGCTCACCCCTCCTAAGTAAACCACCACCACCCCCCACCCACTTCAGCAACCCCAACTCACCAAAGCAATCCCATGAAATCACAACCCTTCCCCAACAGAGAACAAAGCAAAAGAGATGCATATGTGGTACACCGATTGGGGGCGTCAGAGTACTACTTGCCTCCCAACTAGTAGGAGGAGCTGAGGAGGTATATTAATTTGCCAACAAGCAAACTCTACACCGCACATTTTGAGTGAACCCACAGCGAAAGAAAAAATACTTTGGGCACCTCATCCGGCAAACCTATTTATAACTGGACAGTGAGGAATGCTGTTTGTTATCTTCATGACCTAGAAGGTGAAAGTACAGTACCGAACAGGGCATTGCCAATGGTAAGCCATGTGATAGTCAGAAATACAATATATATAAATTGTGAAGGATGAGTAAGTTTGCAAGTTAAAGTCGATGCATGACTGCTGATTTCACATTAATGTGCAAACAGTTAATTTGATGCTGAGGGCTTTTGTGATGTCATTGGAATAAAAAAATTTTGTGGAGTGGCAGTTCTTGATAAATAGTTATATCTCTCATTATTTGCCTGGCTGTGTACTTTAGATCACAGATAGAATGACATTTATAGAAGCATTCCAGAAGAGTATACTCTAGTCTCTGCATTAGTTGGCAGGTTATTAATGGAATTGCGATTGCATTTGGATTGATGTGGCGGACTGGGCTTAGAATTCCCACATTTCTGGGTTGGAGGAGCAGCATGGCTGGTGGCTCACAACCTATGGGTGTGGAAGGACACGTGTTGGTGCAGATTAGCTTCCCTTGGGTGTGCCTTCCTAAATAAGAAACAGCTGGGAGGATGTTGTCAGGCTCGACCTTTTTAATGTTTATGCAAGAGGGACACAGGGTGACTCTCCCTCTTTGACCCTAACATCCTTGGACCTGACCCTAGCCAATTGCCCCTGCTCAGCTAAAATTCTGGTGGGGGGTGATTTTAATTGTACATTTGAACCCCTTCTCGGAGACGACCCTTTAGGAATCGAAGAGGAGGATTCAAAATGGTCTATTCCATCTCTTTCCCTGCCCCCTGTTAGGAAGTGGTCGCCTAGAGCCATACAAATTAATGCACTGACAAGGGACCATAAATTAAGAGCCCTGAATGGTAGGACTATATCTGACCAGTCAGGGGCATGGACCTTTAATAGACTTTCGGGCCCGTCCAGAATCGATTACATCCTAATGGATGTTGGATTCTGGCCGGACCTGATTGATATGGAGGTCGTCCCAAGCCAGGATAGTGACCACAATCCCCTGTGTTGCAAGTTTCACTGGGGTGTGCTGAATGACAGGCGAGGGGTGGTCACCCTACAAACAACTAAAGAAGTTATCCCATTTAATAACAATCGTAGGCTGAAATGGGATAAGGCTAAGCTCAATGAGGGCGATATAGGAAGTATTAAAGCATTGGTTGAGGGCTTGTCTTCTACCTTAGATATATGGGTTGGTGAAAATCGGACCGTCAATCCCCAATACCCCTCCCTTGACTCTGCCTATAAAACTACAATAGATCAAGTTGGCCAATTTTTTATCTCTAAGAGGAAAGGTAATAGGGCTCCTGCTATACCCTCTACTCATAGTAAAGTATGGTATAACGACCAGTGTAAAAGCAAAAGGAAAAAATTGACAGAAGCTCTGCTTTTAGGGGATCCTCCACTGGTTAGAGCGGCCAGGAAGGATTACCTGAAAGCATTATCATTGGCCAAACGGGAGTGGGAGGAACAGCATTGGCTGGATCTTTCCAATGCAGTGAGCGGTAGGAACCCAAACCTCTTTTGGGAATTGGTCAACAGAACAAGGCAGAGAAGATCGCAACCATTGGCTGATCATATAACTTGCCAGCAATGGTTTACACATTTTTCATCTCTTTATGGAGACTCGGAAGAATTAACTAGTCCAGGGGTGAATAGCCAGGGTGAAGGGGACCCCGTGGATAAAAACGACCTTTTGTTCTCAACGGGTGAAGTAGTTTTGGCGATTAGACACCTAACCCCAAAAAAAGCCGCTGGGCAGGATGGGATCCCTGGGGATCTATTGTTGGCGGATCCGGAGGCCTGGGCTAAACTAATCGCGATTATAATGAATTTGATCACGAGGGGACACCAGGTTCCAGACTCCTGGAAAGGGGCTGAGGTAGTCACTGTGTACAAGAAGGGGGCTAGAGATGACCCTGCAAACTACAGACCTATTAGTCTGATAGACATAATTCAGAAAGTGGTCGGCAGGGTCATCATTTCAAGAGTAGGCGACTGGATAGAGGAGGCTAGTATCCTCTCCCATTTACAAGCGGGGTTCAGAAGGAGGGTAGGTACGATGGATCAGGTCTTTCGTCTGTTCGCCATATATTGGAAGGCGGTTGCTATTATGAAGGGTAGTTTGTATATGGCGTTCATTGATCTTAAAACCGCATTCGACCTGGTCCCTCGCACAAAACTATGGGGAATTCTAAGAGAGATGGGTATTCCCAGTGGTCTTCTGAGCCTAATCGTTAAGCTACACGAGGGGAACTATGCGAGGGTGAGATGGGGATCCCAGGGTCAACTTACAGATAGGATCCCTGTGCGTAGAGGAGTGCGTCAGGGATGCGTCATGGCTCCGACCCTCTTCTCCCTATTCGTAAACGGAGTGGTGGACCATCTAATGGGGGAGGAGTCGGATGCCCCATCCCTGGCGGGGGAGAGAATCCCCACACTTCTCTTCGCCGACGACACCCAATTAATTTCTAAATCCCCGGTGGGCTTGCAAAAACTCTTGAATCGGTTTAGCTCCTTCTGCACCAACAGAGGCTTAACCATCAACACATCGAAAACCAAATTGATGGCCTTTGCACCCTCGAAAAGATTTAAAAATAATTTTGTGCTTAACAACGCCCCCCTCGAACTGGTCGAGTCTTTTGACTATCTTGGTGTCCGAATTAACAGCCACATGACCTGGAAGGATCATTTGTCTAAAATGCTATTAAACCATCAAAGAGTATCCGGGGTGACGCTGAAGGAGATACGTGAGTCAACCAGCAAACCGGTCTCCCCAGCTATGACCATCTATGAGGGTCAGATCCTACCCGCAGCACTTTATGGCTCTGAGCTGTGGGGGTTTGAAGGGATTTCTGACTTGATGAGAGCGGAAAACAACTTTTTTAGGAAAGTGGTAGCTCTTCCCACTTCCACCCCAATGATCCCTTTAAGATTAGATCTGGGCAGAAAATCAGTAAAGGACTTGGTGAGGCTCCGCCCGTTGTTATTCTGGTCCCGATTACGAAGAACTGAAGAGCTGGCAAAGTATGCAGAAGGACTAGACGAACTACTTTTACTGGACACCTGTAAAAAAATAGCATGGTTAAATAACCTGAAGGAATTGGTTTTCACTTTGGGTCTCAGAGAGGCATGGGAGTTGCAGTCACCACCACCGAAAGATGTTATAAAAAAACTATACTGGGACTGGGTACAGAATAACGTTATGAGGTCTAGGAAATTGGGCTCACTCACTGACCAATTTTTGTCTATTAAGTGTATGCGCAAAATGGAACCCTTTCTAGATTTAATAACCAAACCATTGGATCGAGCGCTGTACCTAAAAGTGCGATATGGGACGCTCCCGGTGTATGAGTTTACGGGTAGATGGAAGAATACAGATGCTTGCTCGCGTGTTTGCCCGGGTTGTGCGGCCCCTAAGGAATCGGTGGCTCACCTGCTCTTCGCCTGCCCAGCTTACAAAGGGGCACGGAAATTCTGGTTGAAACCCGTCTGTAGGGAACTAGGGCTGAGGTGCCATAGCCAGGCATTACGTGTCCTTTCTACAGACTCTTCATCTGCCAGTATGATCTGTGGGGTGGCCAAGTTTTTAGGAAGTGCGTGGATGACACGTTGCCGTTTGCTGAAACTTCAAACTGGAAGTCCCACTAGCTAAGGACGATTTTACCGCCAGTAAACTGTTGAATGATGCGTCATTGCTTCTACTGTATTTTATAATCTTTTATCAGAAGTGAAATGTTTATGTATTTGTATTCTTTTATGGTGAAAAATTGCCGAATAAAGATATTCAACAATTAAAAAAAGAAACAGCTGCCTAGTATGCAGCAAATGATCAAAACAAAAAAACTGTTAGCCATTCACTACGGTCCCATTCCTTACATATGAGCATGTCATCTGCTCCACAGAAACCTATTACCAAGTTGAGGTCAAACACTTCCTCCAATGTGGTGCTGCCTATTAAGCATGCATAAAGGGGAAAACACGTTACCAGGACAGCCTGCAAATCCCAATGAAAGAAAGCACAAAACAATCACCATAAACAGAACTCAGGGAGGCGGGATGGGCTCAGGAATGGAACGGGGAGACCAAGACTTGGAGTAATGAAGATTACCAGTGAGTAACTGGACATTGCCTCCTCATCCGTCTTCCCGTCACATTCCTTAAACATGAGTCCATACCCAAGTTCATGGTGATTATGTCACTCAGAGACCAAGGATGATGCATACAGGAAAATGTAATGCCAAAAAAACAGTAAAAATTACAAATCATATACAGCAGATAAAACATGAGCGCTATCCCCAACTGAAGGCGGTAGTGAGAAACAAAAGTGTTGGAGAGGCCCACATAGCAACGTTACAAATGTCACGCATTGACTCACCTTTAAACAAGGCCCAGGATGATGAAACCACTAGTGTGGACTGCCATCGGACAGAAGAGTGAAGAGGAAAGCGAGCAGCCTCATAAGAAAAGAGAACTGCACACTACACTCACTGAGTCAGAGTGGACAAAGAAGGCTTGAGACCCTTTCCAGAGAGATAATCAGCCACAAACAAGGAATCCACCTGTCACTGGTATGATCCAGGTAGATGTGAAGGGTCCGCTAAAGATCCAGAAAATGGAGAACCTCCACCTTGGGAGAAGGGGGGTTAGGGAAAAAAAAGGAAGGGAAATATCGTCCTGGCAGTGGAGGTCAGACAAGACCTTGGGCAGAAAAAACTGTCTAGGACGCAAAACCACATTGCCTGGGCAAAAATGCAAGAAAGAGCGATAAGCCAGCTAACCCTCAATCTCACCAACCCGGTGACCCGAACAAACCACCAACAAAAAAAGGATTCTTAGACACAGACAGACTGCTGATCCTGAAGGAGCGTACTGAACCAAAGATGGGCCTGCCAAAACACCACGAATTCCCTCCGGTTGAGAACTGAAGAGCACCAGAATGGAACAATCTGCCTTGGGCCTTGGAACCCCCCAGAATTGTCCTGTTGCTCTGGCATCGGTTGACAAGATCACTGAGGGAGGTGGATCGAGGTTAAAACCCTGGGAGAGCAGACAACCACCAACAGAGAGATTCAGGAATCTACGGGGTCACAGGAAGGAGAGCCTCGTAAGCCTGAGAAGCAAGATCATAGTACTGCAGCAGGTGATGCATGAGGGGGATACAAATGGAGATGGACTCAAGGGAGTACTTGCAGTGCGAAGGTCATCTCCCCTTGACTCCGAAGTCAGAGACGAGACAACACTGGAGACTAGGACAGCACCAAGAGAGATGTTGGAACAAAGTCAATCATCTTTCAAGAGACAGGAACACCCTCCCCAGATCAATCCGGATGAGGGCCCCCAGAAGCTTTAGAGACTGAGAGGGTCGAAGCGAGGACTTCCTGTGGTTTATCAGGAACAGAAAAGAATCCAGAAGACGACAGACCTGATGCACTTCCTCTGATGCCTTAGAGAAAGAGGGAGAAACAATTAGCCAATCTTTAAGGTAAAGATAGACTTGAATACCTCAAGAATGGACAATACCTATCAGGGAGAGCCAGGAGTTTCATAAAAACCCTCGGTGCTGAAGAAATGCTGAAAGGAAACACCTGGAACTTGTAGTGACTTGAACCCACCGCAAACCACAGGAACATGAAGTTAGGCATCCATCAGGTCAAGGGCAGCGGGGAAGCACCCCTGATGCACAAGCTGAAGGATCAACTGCAAGGTCACCATCTTGAAACAACAATGAAAATGTGCTGAATAACCCCCTTCAGATCCAACATGGGGCGGAAGCCTGTAGTCTTTTTTTTTAACCAGATAGAGGATGGAATAATATCCTAGTCCCTGTTCCAGGGGCAGAACCTCAATAAAAGCTGCTTCTCCAAGCGAATCTGAAACCCACCCAGCACAGCAGCCTGCTTCATGGGATTCTAAGCAGCGGAGTCTCCTTGAACCCTTGAGCCGGGAGAGATGAAAATTCGTTCCGGTAACCGGAGGCCACTGTCTTAACCACCCAGGCATCAGAAAGAGCTGGCCACTGGTGACAAAAGAAGCAAATCCGGCCACCAACTGTAAAGGGAGGATAGTCATTCCTTTGGAGAAGGAGTGGAGGAAGCACCAACAGACAGATACCAGGACTTGTCACTTCAGGAGCCACCCTGCCACGAACCTGCCATGAAAGGGCTGGTTAGCACTCCTCGTTTGAGGAAAAGCAAAACCTCTCCATTGGGAGGGAGGATGTACATGAGCCAACAGCTTCCGATTCTCGGCTGACTGCTTTACCATCTCGTCAAACTGTGGACCAAACACCTTCAAACCTCCAAATGGCAATTTCAAAAGGACAGACTTCTGTGCGGCATTCGCCTTCCATGCCCACATCCATCTATGATGGCGACAATCCACAATAGAGGCCCCTTATGCCTCAACAGCTGTACACAAATTATTGAAGGAGATATCGGTCAAGTAGCAGACCTGGAGCTCCATCAGAGTCAACAAATAGGAAGCATCTCCACCCTCACTCATCTGCAGAGCCAGGGCCTGAAAATCCTTCACTATGGACTGAACCATATAATTGGTATATGCCGTCACCATGATGGAAAAATTGGGCGCGGTGTAAGATCTCTTCACTTCACCTTCCACCTTCCACCTTCCTATCAATGGTGTTGGAAGGAATAGCTGCATTCCAAAGCACCATGCCCTGGGAAGACAAATTAGCCATCAGGTTATCCACTTTGAATGCTTCAGGGAATTCCTGGAAAAACCCTTCCAAGGCATGACGTTTGCCCAAAAACAGAGGGAAGGGGTCCCAGTAGGAAGGACATATAAGTAGAAAAAGTTTAGGACAAAGTAAAAGAAGATAAATGCATCTATAATGTTTTATTCACATTATAGGAAAAAATTGACAAAAATCAAATATACAATACAAATTCGTAGTAGTGCCCCTAGAGGAAAAGGGGGGGACGTGCAGTCATGAGGGTGGTGTGAGGGGGGAATTAGTGACAGTAAAAGCACGTATTATTCAAACAATGTCATAAATTCAGTGTCATTCGGACAACATACAGATATTGAATCAGCTGGTGAGTTTCAGAAAACACATGCCCCTAGTTCCGTATTATACACAATTGGGGTAGGAGGAGGCTGTGTGCGAGCTGGGAAAGTCGACGTTTCGACCCAATGGACGCAGGACGCATTAAAAACCTTGCAAGAGGGTCTTCATCAGGACGGGAGGAAAGCGGCGGGGCAGGCAACCTGTATCAATCAGTGTTGCTGAATTAAATTCAATTATTAGGGTCGGTATAAACTGTTCATCTTAAAGGATTACAACACATATCCCACAGGGGTAAAGAGGAATGAAACGATCCGGGTGCTGGATTGGGGACCACTCCAAAAATCGATTGTAGGGGAGTCAGTCTCTAGTCCCCGTGGAAAGGATTAGTCGGATTCCGTAACCGGTCTAGCGCAGTTCAGACGGAGCGCAACCTCTGCCTCGGCTGTCTCGAGGAGAACACTGACTCCCCTACAATCGATTTTTGGAGTGGTCCCCAATCCAGCACCCGGATCGTTTCATTCCTCTTTACCCCTGTGGGATATGTGTTGTAATCCTTCAAGATGAACAGTTTATACCGACCCTAATAATTGAATTTAATTCAGCAACACTGATTGATACAGGTTGCCTGCCCCGCCGCTTTCCTCCCGTCCTGATGAAGACCCTCTTGCAAGGATTTTAATGCGTCCTGCGTCCATTGGGTCGAAACGTCGACTTTCCCAGCTCGCACACAGCCTCCTCCTACCCCAATTGTGTATAATACGGAACTAGGGGCATGTGTTTTCTGAAACTCACCAGCTGATTCAATATCTGTATGTTGTCCGAATGACACTGAATTTATGACATTGTTTGAATAATACGTGCTTTTACTGTCACTAATTCCCCCCTCACACCACCCTCACGACTGCATGTCCCCCCCTTTTCCTCTAGGGGCACTACTACGAATTTGTATTGTATATTTGATTTTTGTCAATTTTTTCCTATAATGTGAATAAAACATTATAGATGCATTTATCTTCTTTTACTTTGTCCTAAACTTTTTCTACTTATATGTCCTTCCTACTGGGACCCCTTCCCTTTAACGCTATATACCCAGGTCCCAGTGATTCCTTTGGGTTAACCCTTTCTCTTATACCAAAAACAGAGGGAATGCAGTCTTATCAATGTCCCCCCATTCATGGGCAGGCACCTTGCAGATTGCTCTACGCAAAGGCAAAGATTCAGGATCAGGGTGGTGGTACTGGGTAAAAATGTCATCCTCCAACTCCTGCACCACAGGAGGAGAACATTCCAGAGTGCCTCTGACATGATTAAAGAGAACAGAGAGCTCAGCCCCCTGCAGAAAGCGACCCCTCTGTCCTTCCTCCTCATCTGGGTAATCCATGTCTGCCAGGGGAGCATGCCTTGGCACCTTAGCAGGAGGATCGTCAGCATCTCTGGCCCTGAACACTGCCTCTACAGGCTCAATAATAAAGAGGCGCAGCGCATCCATCGTAGGAACCCCTGCAGAACCAACCGGCTCTGAGCTCTCCATAAACATGAAAAAGGGCGCTTCCTGCATCCGACCCATTACTAAGCAAACAAAGTCTTGCAGTCCTCGACATCAAGTGGGAGCTGCTAGCAAGCAGGAAACCTCTGTGAGCCCAAAAACAGCACAATCGTGTGGGCAATCCACTAAACAGGAACAAATGGTGTCAATGGAGTACACATTTGACCTGCGACAGCATCAACGAGGACTGAAAAACAAGCATAAGGACATTCAGTGCTGCAACCCACATCACGGACCAACGCCCGCTGAGCAGGGCGGCCAGGTCTCCTGAAAAAAAGCAAATGCTAGAGCAAGCCACACTGTAGCAAAACAAATGAAATACAAACATTTACCCAACCTTGCTAGGCAAGAGATCTGTAGTGTAGAAAGAAAAGAACAAGCTGTCCTGGTGATATTTGACCTCAACTAGATAATAGGTTTCTGTGGAGCAGACGAGCTGCTCATGTGTAAGGAATGGAAAATGGACGATTTTTACCGGTGAGTAAACGAGCAAGATGGCCAACATAGAATAGTCCACTGAGTGTCCCAGCAAAAATGCAAGGTACGCAGTTAGAAGCAATATGGAATAAGATTAAGTCTCATGACCTGAGGGTATAAATAGCTGTTAGTTTCCACGACAATAGAAATAGATGCCTGAAGATTGCAAAAAGAGTAGAGGCTTAGGGCAAGATGCAGGTAATTTGGATTTACCAATTCATAAATACCGAATTTTACCGATTCGATATTTATGAATCGGTAAATCCAATGTAGGTAATTTCGGTATAAAATACTGAATCGGTAGGATTCAGTATTTACCGAATTGGTATTTACTGATTCGGTATTTGTCATTGATTCCTATGGGCCTGTAGGCCCATAGGAATGAATGTCAATTACCGAATCGGTAATTACTGATTCGGTAAATACCGAAAAATTCAAGGGTGGCAGGGTGTCACTTTGACACCCTGTTGCACCCCTGATTAGGGCTTGTGTGCCACATGGCACAGGTGTACATGCACAGATTTGCATATACACAGGTATTCGTTATTTACCACCAACTAATAGTTGGTGAAAAATAACGAATTCTTAAAGCCCTGTGGCACTGTGTACAGTGCCACCTACATCTCAAAATACAGATTCAGTATTTTTACCGATTCAGTAATTTTATCGAATCAGTAATTTTACCGATTCGGTAAAATTACTGAATCTGTATTTTGAGATGCCCTACATCTCAGTATCCATACCGGTCGGTAACGGCCAAAAATCGGTATTTTCGGCCGTTACCGACCGGTATTTGGATACCTACATCTGGCCCTTAGTGTCAGAGGCATGGAGTATTCTGATGCACTGTTTAGCTACAACGTGTACTTAAAAGGCATTAACCAGATTTGAAAAGCAGATAATCAGGGATATTTTGAATTCAGTAAGACTTCACTTCAACTGTCAAAAGTATATAAACCATATAACTCTGAACCTGCTAAATGCTATATTGCAAAGCATGTTGAATGGCAGTAGAAATGACTATGAAAGTTTAGTGATGACCAACATATCGGTGAGCAATAGCCTGCAATTTCCAATCTGTTTTCACTAAATCATCTAATTTTACATTGATTTTTTTTCGTTACACGGCAAAGCAAATTGGAAGTCTTATTACAAATTAGTACTTTGAAAACAAACATGAAGAATATTGTTATAAGGACAATGGTGTTAGCAGAACTTGTTTGTCATATCTTTTCAAAGTTTCTCCCGTATCTGCCTCTCAAATGCATCCTTCAGACTAGAATATCCCTGTAGAATTGGTAATCCAAAATATCCTAATTAAAATTTGGATGGCAATTGGTAATCTGCCACCACTGTAAATTAATTGAAAATGTCAGAAATCTTAATTTGGGGGGGATACCCATAAAACACATATATAAAAACACCACACGATTATTTAAAAACAGTAGAAAAATAAAATAAATATTTCATGATCCATTTAAGATTGTAGTTTACAGTACAACATTCATTTAATTTGTATTTGATTGTCCATCTTTTGTTTCCTCACAGACCACGACCAATTTAGGAATCTGCTAAGACCAAAGCCAATAACGTCTGGCGTGTACAATTTAAAGATACTTAGGGACATATTTACAAGGAATGATGCAGCGCGGCGCTGCAAGCCATCTTGCTGCTCCGAGCTGTGTCATTAAGAAAGTGCAGGGATGCATCCCTGTGCTTTCCTCTGCACTGGTGCACAATTGGCTGACTAGCACCAATGCAGACACCCTTGAACCATGGTGCAAGTGTGCCTGCGTTGCAGGGATGATAATTTTTGTGCAGGAAGGGCTACCTTCCAGCACAAAAACAATCATTGAAGACACTTTCCTCCTTCTATGTGTGCTTTAAAAACATAGTCAATTGTGCTGACTTTCATCTAAAGCCAGACAGGAGGGTGATTGTAATAATTCAATCTTGGATTCTAACAAGTAGGTATTTACAAACTACCTTTTGGGTGATGGGCCTGTAATTCGTAAAATGGCAGTGGACAGCATGATGAGGTACAACTTAAATTCACAGCAGAGGTGCAACTGCTTCTTATATTAACACTAAGCAAGTTGGCATCTCACATCACTTTGAGCAGAAAGTGAACAATAAATAGCAAAAAATGTGCTCCATGACTAATACTATGGGCCCGATTCCGATCTGGGTCAGAAAGCTCTCAGACCGAGCCGGATCCGGAGTGTTTTCCCACCGAGCCAGACTCCTGCAGTCACATGCTTCTGGACTCGGTTCGGTCGGAATTCAATAGAAGTCAATGGGAGCCGGTCACACAACGAGTACATGGGCTCCCATTGACTGAATGGGTACGTCTCGCACAAAGGCACCCCCTGCAGTAGGTATGCGTCGGGGCCATCCGCACTGTACATGCCTGTGTTGGGGAGACCCTTGGGTCTCCCCATGTGTCCGAATTGTAAGGCTGAGGGTGACAGGGGGTCCGACTCGGACTCCCAAAGGCAAAGTCCCGGACGTTTTGCAAGCCGGAGACTTCGGCTCAAACCCGCTGACCGACGCGTCCATCGTACTGGCTCGGTCATAAATCGCATCCATTGCACGGCACGATTTGCTTACAGATGAGACCTATTGAGCGGTTCGGACCCGGAAACGATTTGGACGGTGAATATCGCGTTGCTCGCATCGTCATTGCTCGCTTGTACAGTTGTATGAGTCATGCAGGAAACGCGTACGGCTCGTATTTTATCTGGCTGGATCGCGTTCAGGGCTCTTCTGAGCGAGATCAGAATCGGGCCCCAAATGTTGTGATGGAGTAAGAGCTGACTGCTGGTTTCTTGACAGAAGTCAAGTCAGATTTAGAATTATTTGTGTGACTTACAACAAATCTTTGTTTGCAAAAAGCAGTGTCCATTTCTTTGGGTATAACTAAGCATGGGCGAATTTTGCGAATCTCGCGTTCGCAAATTTTGCAGATTTGCGAACTCGCAATCCGCAAAATCAGCGAATTCCCGCAAATTTGCGGATTTTTTTTATGTTCGCACGGGTTTCTGCAAGTTCGCGAGGGTTTTGTACAATTTCGCAAATTGCGAAATTGTACAAAACGCGTGCGAACTTGCAGAAACCCGTGCGAACACAATGTGCCCAGTAGGATATGTGCCTCGTCTTGTGTGAATAAAAGGTCAGAGAAAGATCAGTTCAGCAGATGAAGAGAAAGAAGCTCCTGGTCACAGGAACAGCACGGGTATTGCGCTCGTGAAAGTCAAGGATGCAAAGCCTATCCAGCATCACAGCTGATTTTCCACGGTAGATTTGGGAAGAAGGCACACCTGTCCAGCCTCGACGACGCTCACAATTGTTTTTGGGCTAATGAATGAGTCACTGAATTTGAGCATCAACTAGTTCGAGCGTCCATGTGTGTGTTACTATGCAATCGTCCCGAAGGGCGCAGGGGTCCCTTGAGTGAGCTGTGAGCTGTAACTATTTTACAATGGCGCCAGCAAGCTGCCAGCGCCGTTGTAAAATAGTTACAAAGTTAGCTTGCACAGGAAGCACTTAGATAAAATAAAGCAGCACCTGCTTCGTTTTATCTAGTGGTTCCTGTGCAAGCTAACTTTGTAACTATTTTACAACGGCGCTGGCAGCTTGCTGGCGCCATTGTAAAATAGTTGCATGAGTGGGGGTTCAACTTTTGAACCCGTTACGCTCGCGGATTTTTTTTGCGGATTTTGCGGGAAATCCGCAAAATTAGCGGATTGCGGATTTCCCAAAAATCCGCAAAATCCGCGAGCGTAACGGATTTCCCGCTCACACTTAGGTATAACCAGGTGCTCTGTAAATGGAATCATAATTATGTATTTTATTTTACCCCCTTGTGGCCCCCTAATTCCTCCAAGGACATATTAGTGTCTGCCTCTCCTACTCCACGTACAACTTTCTCCAACTAGAAGACAGAAGTCTGGGTTCAAGCTGTCACGCTGTGGGACTCTAGCCAAGACACATACGGTCAACAGAGAATTTAATGGATTTCAAAATGAATAAGATATTACTTTTGACCAATTACACATAGAATTATAGATGGATAACTGTGACTTATGAGGATGTTTTTCACTTAGGGGTTCTGAGTGACATCAAATCAATAGAAGCAAAAATGTAGTTGTGTATGATGTGTTTAGTAGGACTGAATAGCAGTGTGGATGAGATATTCAAGAGATGTCGTGTAACTGCGTTAAGGAACCGGGTGGAATGATTTGCGGGCGTCAGAATGTATGCACGTATGGTTGCGAGACTGAAATAGAGGGAGGTGGGGAGTTGAACAAGACGTTTGAATGCTGATAGTTACGATGTGAGTGCGGATGAGATATAAATAGTAGAGGGGAGTATGGAGAGGTTTACATGCATGAAATACGTGAGTTAACAGTGCTGAATGAAAAAATGATTGGGAAGTAACAATGGAAATTAGCGAGTGTGTCTGGGAGTTGGTGATTCGTTATGGGGCCGGGGTAAGCCACAGAATTGAATGTCGGGTGGGAACGTGAATTTAGGTGTCAGAGCAAGTTAAGTCAAATAGCAGGATGTGGGAGAAGCTAAACAGGGGGGCAAATAGTAAATCCTACAAGTATTATGTACAACCTTGGCTACGTATGCAATATGATAGGTTTATCCAATGAAATGGTGTTTCGAAATTTAGTTGAATATTAATGTATTCGTTTGATAATGTTTTAAGTTTTAAATGGTAACAGTAGTTCTTTTATTTGTTATTCCAGTGACCCCTGACGAAGGGCACCAAAGGCCCGAAATGCATTGGGTATTTAAATAAACTACACTGCCTCTGACAAAATTGCTTTATTCGTGTTTTGTGCAAGAGGTTCGGATGGCCCAGCCCTAACCTGTGAAACTTTGAAAATTGGCAAATCAACTCCGCGTGTGAGGAGAAAAAGTTTGAAAAATTGGATAAATAGTGGGCATACACTAGATTATATTGCAATATATGGATTTACCTTGAGCAGTTGGATTATTGCCAGCATTAGGCAACTTCAGTAATGCGCCCCCATTGTGAAAGTGTGGGTATTCCCACGCAACACCCATGGATTTTGGTGCTTCCCCAGATTTACAATACCATTTAAACCTGGGGATGCACCAAAACCTTACACCCTACCGGGTTATGCACAGCAGGGAGAAATAACTTTATTTCTCATAGTTTTTCCTCTTTTGTTGTGTGCTACATTCTGCAGCACACATTGACAGAAGAAAAAGCCTCCCAGAATTGTTTTTGTGCAGGAAGGGGCCCCTTCCTGAACAAAAACAATCCTGCTGATAACAGGCACCTTTGCACCTCGGTGCAAGGGTGCCTGCATAGGCACGAGGCTGGTGAAACTACTCCAGCATAGGGGGAAATGACAGGCGAACACTGTATTGGATAAATATGGTGCATTCCTGATCTTTCACCTGGATGTAGGGCAGCACAGCAAGGTGTCTTTTTGTGCTGCTCTGCACCAAAACCCCATAAAGGTGAGGTTCCGTGACGATTTGAACCCGTGTTTTCAATATTGTCGGAAATACATAATATTGGTATCAGCGAACCGCAAATGATCCATTTAGCATATCCTGGTGTTTTCGCTACGCTACGAGCAAGAGTACTCCTGTTACGAACATTTCTCCGATCTACCCATGGCATCCATCTTAGATCATGGCAGCCATTTTGTGTTTCTTGCCCTCACATACGCAATAACCTTTGATTACTTCATTTCGATTAAGGACACGTAGCCTTAGCCGGCGATTCACCTTTCTAGTGACACGTGCACCTTGGAACAGAACACGCTGTAGCTGCATGACTCGACAAAGGCTGCCTCCTCTGCCCAAGGCCAGTCCTGTTATACTGGTTCTTGTGGTCGTTGGCCTGATCATGATTAGGCGGCCGAAGCTGGTAGCCTTGCCCATTTACGACCCACAAACATCCCTTATCCTGCTTTTCTATCTTCTGCACCTGGCTCTGCTCCTTTCCTTCTGGGCCTTTATTAGGAGGAGGTAACGAAGTTTACGATGAGGCGGTCCGGGTCTTGAATGAAAAGTTGACATGAGATTATGATGGAAAAGTGGGAACCCCTCGTTCGTAATGTTTTGACATCAGATATTGTTGACGATTCCTGTGCAACGCCAAATATTTATTGTTTAGGACACAACGGTTTGGGAATGTACTAACATGTAAAGAATTTGCCTGAAGCCCAATTTTTAGTATATAAGGAGCAACCCTTTTTGTACAAATCGAACAGGCTCCTAGAATCTGCCCGTGTGTAGTTTCTGTGACTTCTGTGTCCCTGCAGTAATAAACCTTTGGCCTTTGACGCCACCATCGAGAAGCCCGTGTTTCTGTTTATTTGTGCACCAAGACAGGTGGAACTCCGGGGTCTTTGGGTGTTGTTCCCTGACACCTCTGGACGGAACCAAAAAGTCCAGAACTCCAATTGGCGCCCAACGTAGGGCGACGTCATTCGGTACCGGTCCAAAAGCCTGAAGAGTTCGAGAAGCTTCGTGTGAAGATTCCTGAGGGAGGCGCCCCACTTCATCGATCCCGGCATATCGCAAAAGTGGCCCGACGTTCTCTTCCACGAGGGTTCCCGTTCAGGACGGCTGCAGTGGTCCGTTGCCTTGACCGTGGCCCTGTCTTGGACCCGAGGTGCAGTCCTTAGTACAGCGAAACGTGACGGGTTTCTCCTTGGTGACGTCTTCAGTGCCTCAGTTAAGTATTTAGTGGTTGCTAGCTGGTTACTTCGTAAGGGTTGTTAAAATCCTTTTTAGTTCTTGGTTTGGTTTGGTTTCGTAAGATTATCACTGGTTGTTCTGGTTGCGACAATCTATTTGGTTTAGTTTGGGTATCGATACATTTGTTCGCTTTTGGTAGGCCTAAGTTCTTGGTTCGAGTGCACATCCCTGTTTGTGTTGTTTGTTCTGTGTTACGGATTACAAAATGGTAAGTCGGAGAAATTGTATGTTGTCGTGTTTTGGTTACAACAGTGATTCCCGATTGGAGGACTCATGTCTGGTTCCTCCGATTGGGACTCCTCTATACGATCTTTACTGTAAGCATGGTGTGGGTCCTATATCGTATAATGAGGTATGGGTCCGATACACTGAAAAAGATGGTGTCCTCCACTACATGGTAGTTTTGAACCCGAAATCCTTGACAATTTAGAAGTGAAATTGTTTAAGAAGAAAGCCCGGCCGGCAATGTTTGATTCTTTCTGTTATTGGCGAAAAGAATCTAAACAGAGAGAGATTAAAAGGTTGAAAAAAGAACAGAAAGAGCAAGAGTTAACTTTAGAACTAGCGGCTAAGCAGCTGCAAGATAACGAGTCTGAGAAGGCAATAGAGATAGCCACTAGAGAACGTAACTTAGCGATAGATAAGTGCTATCCTGCCTTGCCATTGAGTACGACTAAGATAGTAGAGGACCCAGAAAACGATCCTCTGTTGTCTTATTTGTTACAGTCACCACCACCGTATGCACAGGGTACTATGGCTCCACCTGTACCTAATGGACAATTGCCGGTTGCTGGACAACCTGGTATTCCTGCTCCTGCCCCTCAGAATCAAGCTCCTGTACCTCCTGTGGTTAATGTAAATGTTCCTACGGCACCTCCTCTTCCTGGGTTGCCGACTTCTTTGCCTATACCTGTATCGCTTACACTTACTGTTTCACAAGCTATCTTCCTCGATACTCCTACCGTCCCGCTATCTGTTCCGACTGCTACTGTGTTCTCTGCATCTGCCAGTATGTTGACTCCGCTTTCTGTTCGTCGAAGAATCACTGATTCTGTCTCTAACATTCTGTCTCCTTTCTATAAATCTTTGATTAAGACTCCTACTTCTGACTCTGTACAAAGACGTAGTCAGCTCCCAAGTACTGAGGAACGGGGAATATTAGATTCCACAGCTCTCAGATGGATTTCAAAAAGTAGGAGATATAGTACGAGGGATGTACTAGATACATTTATGCAGTGGAATGAACCAACGCAACGATATGTCTTTGACGAGATGTGCTCTCTTTTACGTGAGGAACTAGAAGAAGATGACTCTGAATTGAATTTAGAAGACTTAATTGAGGTTCAGAAAGAGTTTGCTGCAGGAATGATAGTAGGTCAAAATATAAAAGATGCGATGGAACTGGTTTTAAGTTATAGGAATGATCCATCACTTCGTTCACCAAGAGACTTAGAGAAAAGTAGTACGAAGCTGAATCGCCAATATCCAATGAGGGAGGTTCCTCCAATTTGGCGCGACGCTGTACAAGCTGATGTTGCCAATGGTATTGTAGCCGCTCCGGCACAATTCCAAAGAGTGTGGATACACATTCCCGTGGAAGCGAGCCGAAGTGTTAGCAGTGAAACAGGCCTTGCCAGATCCGCGTAAGAATCCTGCTGGGTACTATAAGGAATTAGCACAAACAGTTGAGGCCTGTGTAATGAATCTGGCGGACATTGACATGTTATTTGGGAATGTAGTTCCTCAACCAATTTGGGCTAAAATTCGTAAAGAGAATCATCCAGTTGCACTAGGCGGTGATTGGGCAGCTATCATTGCAGCGGATGGTCAGCAGATAGGTGGTTCCAAACCCGAACCTCTAATTGCTAATCTTCCAGGTAGGATAATCGACTTAATGAAGACTCTGATGCCAGCATTGCGTGTTAATTGGGACAAGTTGTCCGCATGCAGGCAAAAGAAAGACGAAAGTGTCTCCGACTTTTTCACGAGATTCGAAGAGACTTTTGTAGATCACAGTGGTCAGGATATGAGCACAGAAGGAGGACAGAGATTGTTTGTCGATAAATTTGTACATAATTTGCTACCTGAGCTATGCAATAAATTAAAAGGTTACGAGAGTGCGTGGGCTGTCTCTACAACTGGGCAAATACTTGCAACTGCACAGTATAAAGAGGAGAAAGAGAAATCAGATAAGAAAACGAAAGACTTAAAGACTAAGGTTCATTTGCAACAGGCTTGAATCAGACTAATACGCAGCAAGGATCGTATCAGAGGACAGATTATGGTTCTCAGAGACCACAATATCAATGGAATCAGTGTGCCTATTGTAAGAAAGAGGGTCATTATAAAAATGAGTGTCCAGTCTTAGCGCAAAATAACGCAGCCGCAGCTCAGAGAGGACGTGGTGGTTTTGTGCAGAATTCTAGAGGTCGAGGACGAGGTGCTATGTCTCCACAAACGAATGATCGCCCTTCCAATCACTTTGATCAGCGAAATGGACAGTCTGCCCAACAAAATAGATCTCAACAGTATCATGTTGAAGACTATTGTGAAAATGATGAGGGATTTCAACAAAATGAGTACTAGGACAGCCATGGACAGAGAGAGGGAGTAGTATCAGTTCCAGTGGATCAGAGTGGACCTTATGTCGCAGTAGCAACATCAGGTGTAGTCGAACCGTTTCTGTTGGATACTGGTGCCGCAAAAAGTTCTATCATTCATGCGAAACTCCCTGGCGCACCTTTGTCCGGCTTAACAAATGTCTCTGTAGGTTTTTCAGGCGCCCCTGTTTACAACCCCGTATCTGGTCCTTTGTCTATTTCTGTTGGACCGTGTCAATTTAAAGCACCCCTGATTTTGACGACAGGTTGTAATGAAAATCTGCTTGGTTTAGACTTGTTAAAACGCCTATATGCGACATTGTACTGTTCTCCGGAAGGAGTACAGCTTACGCTGGGTAAAAGAATCACCTCTCCGATGTACTTGTCAATGGATGCACTCCCGCCAGAGCTACGTTCACTCCCTAATACTCTTTGGGCGACTGGTCCTAATGATGTAGGCCTTTTAGAAATTCCACCATATGTAGTCACCTTGAAAGCAAATGTAAAATTTCCACGAATTCCTCAATACAAGATCTCTAGCGAAGGTGAACGTGCACTTTTACTGATTGTGCAAGATTTGATTAAGAAAGGGGTGGTTGAAGAAACTAGAGGAAATGTCTGTAACAGTCCTGTATTACCGATTTTGAAACGAACTGATCCTTCAAAGCATCCAGTATATAGGTTTGTTATTGATCTCAGAGAGGTTAATAAAATTGTGGTTCCGCAGTTTCCTGTGGTTCCAGACATTACTGCCTTGTTAACGTTGATTCCTGCAACAGCTACATGGTTCTCAGTCATCGACTTGAAGAATGCATTTTTCAGCATTCCGATAGCCGAGGAAAGCAGAGATATTTTCGGCTTCTGTTTAGGAGGTCGAAGCTTCAGGTTTAAACGCGCTCCACAAGGCTATTGTGAGAGCCCATCCATTTACAGTCAGGCATTAAAAAGTCAGTTAGATTTGTTTATACTTCCTCCAGGTTCTGCTCTAGTGCAGTATGTAGATGACCTTCTAGTGGCTGCCGATGACAAGGAAACTTGCAAAGCAGCTACGATTTTGTTATTGCATCATTTATCTAATTTGAATCACAAGGTGTCACCTTCGAAAATGCAATACTGCTGCCAAGAAGTGACCTACCTAGGTCATCTCTTGTCAAAGGAGGGAAGGAAGTTGACCCCAGAAAGAATAAAAGCAATTACGCAGATGAGTGTTCCTCGCACACAGAGAGAAGTTCGTGCCTTTCTAGGTATTACCTCTTACTGTAGGCAGTGGATCCCAAATTTTTCTCTTTTAGCAAAACCGTTGGTAGCTTTGACTGGGAAAAATGTTCCGAGTCCGGTGCCATGGTCTGCTGAATGTCAGGAGAGTTTTTCTGAGTTACGAAATGCACTTTGTTCAGCTCCTGTATTGGGCACACCCGATTACAGCAAGCCATTCACGCTCTATGTTCACGAGAGAGAAGGTTGCGCGTTGAGTGTTCTGACACAGAGATTTGGTGATAAACAACGCCCTTGTGCGTACTTTTCATCAACATTAGATCCGGTAGTTAGAGCGTTACCTAGTTGTTTGAGAGCTACAGCGGCAGCTGCGGCTTCCATTCGACAATCTGCTGGTTTGGTGATGAATAACATGCTAGTGGTCATGGTTCCTCATGCTGTGGATACACTCATGAACAGAACCAAGACACAACACCTTACCAGTGCGAGATTATCTGGCTACGAGTTGACACTGCTAGCGAGTCATATTCAGATCAAAAGATGCAATGTATTGAATCCAGCACACTGTTGCCGACTAATCAAGAGTCGAGTGATCGCGAACCCCATGATTGTTGTTTCAGAACCGAGGAGGAGACAAAAGGACGAATTGATTTAAACGACACTCCATTGTCAGATCCAGATGGCATGTTGTATGTTGATGGGTCATGTTTTAAATTGGAGAATGGTGATGTGACTGCTGCTTATGCAGTAACGACTTTGAGGACGATTGTGGAGACTGCAAGAGTGAGTCAGAATTCTGCCCAAGCTGCAGAATTAATCGCTCTAACGAGAGCGTGTGCTTTAGCAAAGGGAAAGAGAGTGAATGTGTTCACAGATAGTCAGTACGCGTTTGGCGTGGCCCATAGTTTTGGCCGTTTGTGGAAAGAAAGAGGTTTCATTACGTCCCATGGGACTAAGATTCAACATGGTCAGCTAGTTACCGACTTGTTGGAATCTCTAACCTTGCCGACTGAAGTTGCAATTGTGAAATGCAGTGCGCATAAAGCAATCACGGATGATGTTGGTCGTGGGAATGCTTTTGCTGATGAGACTGCTAAACAGACAGCTAGAAATATGATGAGTAGAATGTATGTTGCAACGTCTGCAAGATGGATTTCCAAGTCTGGAATGTGTGAGGATACAGTGGAAAGTGTGAAAGAGATTCAGAAAGAAGCAACTGAAGAGGAAAAACGTGCATGGAAAGAAAGTACGGGCAAGTTGGATTCGAGTGGGTGTTGGATTGATTTGTCGGAACAACAGCGTTGGATGTTGCCTGATGCGTATGTGCTTGCAGTGGTGACAATGGCACATGGAGTAGCGCACATAAGTTCTAAAGGAATCTGTAAAATGTTGGCCCCGGTCTGGAAGAATGATGGGATTAGTAAATGTGCAGAGAGAGTGGTGAAAAATTGTATGGTATGCCTGATGCATAACCCTGGCAAGGGAACTCCTACTCCTGCTGGTCATTTCGCTCCACCTTCTTGCCCCTTTGAAGTGATTCAGTTAGACTTCATTCACATGGATCAGTGCAATAACTTAAAATACGTCCTGGTGGTAGTTTGTGCTTTCTCCAGATGGATCGAAGCATATCCACTAAAGGACAACACTGCCCTATCAACTGCCAAAATTCTTCTCAAAGAATATTTCCCTAGATATGGAATGCCACGGATTGTATGGTCGGATAACGGAAGTGAGTTTATAGGGAAAGTTATGCAGAGTGTGTGTGCCGGTTTAGGTATTAAGCAAAAATTTCACAGTGCAAACCACCCCCAGTCTGCTGGTTTAGTTGAGGGTTACAATGGCACCCTCAAACTAAAACTTGCTAAAATACAGGCATCCACAGGTTTATCCTGGCCAGATGCACTACCCTTGGCTTTGTTATCCACGAGAGCAACTGTGCATTCTAGAGTAGGGCTTAGTCCATACGAAATTGTCTTTGGCCGTCCTGCTAATATTTGGGGAGTGCCAAGGCCAAAGGAATTTTGTTCTCTAGAATACCCAATGTTGATTGATTACCTTTACGACTTGACTGCTAAATTGAGTCTTATTCACCAACAGGTTTTCGATGCATTGCCAAAGCCTTCGGAGAGTCCAGGTCATCAGCTGAAACCAGGTGACCACGTTGTGGTACAAAACTTTACGAGGACGAAGAACCTTCAGCCCAGATTTGTTGGCCCCTTCCAGGTGTTATTGGCGACGAGAACTGCTGTTCGTGTGGCTGGTCGCAAGCACTGGATACATGCAACTCATGTCAAACGTGTGCCCCTACCACTTCCTTACGACAACTGGGTGAAGAAGGGAATTGGTTCCTCTGAATTCGAGCAAACACCCAAGTTTATCCCTTTCAGCGATGCCGAATTGATAACTGACACTTCGAACCCTGACTCTCCTCCTGAAACTACTCCTTTGATTCCTGAACACTTGCCCTCTGCATCAGAAGAAACTTTACCATCTGCGAACTTAAACATTGTAAACTCTACTGACAACACACTATTTCCTGATCAAACGGTTCCTGCAACACTAAGATACAACTTACGATCTCGTAATATGGACAAATAAAGCAGGAAACTGCCTATTGTGATATTTGACATTTGAACTTTTACCTTCAGCCAGGAAGTTTGCTATTGTTTTATTGTTTTTAAAATTGCCTTGCCGTCTGGGTAGCCGTAGGGTCGTGGCTGTGTGCCTAGTTGAATCTGCGGGGATCAGACACAAGGTCGATCTTTCTGTTGGTTCTGGGAACTCCCAGGGCTGATAGAGGCATTTTCATCTACGTACACATCATCAGTGGTCGCGAGCGGATTGTAGAAGATGGAGCTTCCTGCGCTGCAACGAGAAAATGTGATTTACGTTCGCAGAAACAGACTTTACAGAATCCTTCATAGTAAATGTTTTCTGATGCAATGTGCTATTACATTTTTAATTGTTTTAATAACGTTGGTGGGTGGAATCGTCTTTGGTATAAATTTGATCTTTGTGCCAGCAACTACAGTACCTCCCCTTGATCCTGCTACTTCTACTGTTTCCTCTATGCATTCTTTTCACTCGTTTCCTGAACATGAGCAAGCTCGACGCTCAGAATTCATCAATAACACTTTTGTACAACTCTTGCACCAACACCAACTGGTAGTTAACACTACAGACTGCTGGGTGTGTGGCTTGATACCCCACACTATGGATTAAGGCATTCCCTATCTGGTTTTGCCTTTTAGCTATAATGGATCATTTCAGGCCTTTCAAACCATCTTTGTTTATGCCCTTGAAACCTATCCTCCGTGTTCACCACGTTCCACTAAATATAACTCTGCCAACAAAGCTTTAGTCCAGGGAATTATTGACATGATTAAGGACGTCAATAATACTCCATCTTACCCTAGAGAGGAATTGCGAGTATATTTGAGTTGGAATTCTTCAGAGTATCGCCTTAGTTTGGGAGAAAGCAAGCGTAAAAGCTCAACTCCAATCGGGGTCGTACCTCACCGAGGTCAGGTCTGTTTGCAAGGAAATGGGAGAAATCCGAGAGCTCAGCTAGGGAGGAGTGAGTGCGTAGAGACTTACGTGTTTCCGTCTAACTCTTCCCCTGCTTTTCTTACTGCTAGGGGTACCTACTTCATCTGTCAAGACAGAGCGTATACATGGTTGCCTGCTGACTTTTCAGGGTCATGTTATATTGCTCGATTGTTACCTCCAACTTACACTGCTTCTTCAGACTACCACAAGACCAGAGTAGCAAGAGGTGTTTTCAGCAAGGAAGACACTGCTGGTCAGGAAGCTGGAGACTTCTTCAAAGGTTTTCTTCCGTTCTGGGGGCCTATGGCCAATAGTAGAAACATACGTCAGCTAACACGGGTAGTTGAATCTACTATTACCGAAACTGCTGGTGCCCTTAGCAATTTGACAGCTGAGCTTCAGGCGGATAGACTCATGACGTTGCAGAACCGTATGGTTCTAGACGTAATACTTGCAGATCGAGGTGGGGTATGTAGAATGATCCAATCGAGCTGCTGTGTATTTATTCCCAATAATGCTCCAACAGTCTATGAGGCGATCTCTAAGCTACACAAGATTTCTGACTCTATACACGTAGACAAGGGAAACTGGTCCTTCATGGAGTGGTTTTGGACTCTGATATCAGCGTGGGGATGGAAGGTTCTGATGGTCATTGGTGTCATCTTAGTATTCCTGTTCTCGTGTTGCCTGATTATCCAATGTGGTCCTGCTCTGTGTAGTCTTTGTGCTGCAACTTGTTTCAGAAAACCACCTGCGTTTGGAGAAAAGGCGCGAGAAAGGATGATGATACAACAACATGTCACTGACCTGATGAGCATAGAATTAGACTCTGACATAGACTGAGTCATTGCCTATGTAAGGGCAAAAGGAGGGTCTGAGGTTCCGTGACGATTTGAACCCGTGTTTTCAATATTGTCGGAAATACATAATATTGGTATCAGCGAACCGCAAATGATCCATTTAGCATATCCTGGTGTTTTCGCTACGCTACGAGCAAGAGTACTCCTGTTACGAACATTTCTCCGATCTACCCATGGCATCCATCTTAGATCACGGCAGCCATTTTGTGTTTCTTGCCCTCACATACGCAATAACCTTTGATTACTTCATTTCGATTAAGGACACGTAGCCTTAGCCGGGGATTCACCTTTCTAGTGACACGTGCACCTTGGAACAGAACACGCTGTAGCTGCATGACTCGACAAAGGCTGCCTCCTCTGCCCAAGGCCAGTCCTGTTATACTGGTTCTTGTGGTCGTTGGCCTGATCATGATTAGGCGGCCGAAGCTGGTAGCCTTGCCCATTTACGACCCACAAACATCCCTTATCCTGCTTTTCTATCTTCTGCACCTGGCTCTGCTCCTTTCCTTCTGGGCCTTTATTAGGGGGAGGTAACGAAGTTTACGATGAGGCGGTCCGGGTCTTGAATGAAAAGTTGACATGAGATTATGATGGAAAAGTGGGAACCCCTCGTTCGTAATGTTTTGACATCAGATATTGTTGACGATTCCTGTGCAACGCCAAATATTTATTGTTTAGGACACAACGGTTTGGGAATGTACTAACATGTAAAGAATTTGCCTGAAGCCCAATTTTTAGTATATAAGGAGCAACCCTTTTTGTACAAATCGAACAGGCTCCTAGAATCTGCCCGTGTGTAGTTTCTGTGACTTCTGTGTCCCTGCAGTAATAAACCTTTGGTCTTTGACGCCACCATCGAGAAGCCCGTGTTTCTGTTTATTTGTGCACCAAGACAGGTGGAACTCCGGGGTCTTCGGGTGTTGTTCCCTGACACCTCTGGACGGAACCAAAAAGTCCAGAACTCCAAAGGAGGCATTGAATGTCTGGTGTGCTAGACATTGTCAGGTCTCAGGCTGAGGTCAAAGAAGTAGACTAGGAGCAATAGGTGTCAGGAACCTTTTTTAAATTGTAGCAACATTTCAACAAAGAAAGAAGCCTCATGATATTCAATAGGATCCACATTTTGATTCATTGGGGTAGACATAAGTTGCTAATTTAGTTACCAAGCTCTGACAGAAAAAAGATGAAAACTAAAACCATGGACAGTATTATACAAAGTGCCCCAACGGACATTTGCACTCGCTTTGTGTGCCCCTGGGGCTCTGTTGTATTACAGAAAGGGCTGCATACTCTTGTGCATACCTTTTTGTAATACAGATAGCGCTGGTGCACATATAGTGCAAGCGCTATTAATTGGGGGTGTTCCGTCTTTTGCATGCGGGCGTGGCCCCATGCAAATGAGGGAACCTCTTTCTCTGCACCCGCGCCGTAATATAGATGTAGACGCAGGGGCAAAAAAGCTGTCAGGAGGCGCACTGAGTGCTGTCAGTGCGCCCCCTGATGGCAGTCTTCTAGAGGGGGAAGAGGGTTCCATGGACCCCCCATCCATCCCTTTGCCGGTGGGTGCAGTCACTCACTGCACCCACATGCAAGGGAATCTTCAATCCCCCATAAAAGTGCAGGCAGGTTGCCGCCTGCACAATCAATCAATCAATCAATGAAACATTGAGCGGCTTTGTGGCAGAAACTCTGTATTTCCCTTAAATGAGCTGCCCTCAGGGAAGCATGACTTCGCAGCTTCCCTAGGGACAGCGCAATCAACATAATTCAGCATTCAGCACTCTACTTGTTAGCGCAGAGCGCAACTTTTCAAAGGTGCACTTGGGACTAACAAGGAGAGTGTGCCACTTTCTATAACTCGGCCGTATATATGAACAAATTCCAAAAGATTGAACAGAATGCCTACCTACAATATTGGTCCAAATTTAAAATAGGCATTAAATTAGATATGTTATAATTGATGGTTAGTCATAATCAACGTATCAGGATAACAGAAAATTATAAGAGAAAGGCTAAAGCATCGAGGATTCAAAATAGACTCTGAACACCTGAAGACAGGTAAAGTATCAGGTGATAAAAAAGGTGAAGCCCAATGACTGCTTGTTGAGAAGCCTGAAGTTAAACATTCAATGGACGACTTGTGAATAATCGCACATCAAACACAAGACCTCATTTCCTGTTGGGAAATTAAGCTGTCTATGCTAAAATGAAGACAGGAATGCACCTAATATTGCAAAACTTGATTAAAATCTAGCCCAGAGAGGGTATTGAAAAGAAAAGAATGTACATAAAAGCGTGCTTCTTAACTGGCCAAAAGGTAAAGAGTGTGTGATGGGCTTAAGCAAAATAAAACGCTCACAAAAGAGCATAGATGATTTCAAGGGTATTTTCTGTAATATGGACATGTAATAGAGACAGAGCAAAAGGCCTGTGGTTTATCAGATCATAAATAAAATTGAGTAAACGCCTTTATTCTAGATAATATCTACTTCATTGGTATGAGACACATAATGCAAGTCTGCATAAATTGTTGAAATCATCCAGTATTGTAAACATTCATAAAACCGATTATTTCTATGCAGAACACAGCACTAAACATACACAGGAAAGACCCGAAAAAACACAATACTTCGCGCTATGTAAAAATTAAAGATGGTTCGGGGCCCGTGGTGCAAGAAGTGTGATGGAACCCTCATTTTTACATTCGACAAGAATTCTTTAAGCATGTACAAAAATATTTACACCATTACTTGCAATCTTCTGAAAAATGTATAGAAGCTCATTCCAAAAAGAGTGACTATAATATGGTACATAAAACACATGTGGTTTGTTGTCCTCACTAACCATGCCAGATCAATAACACTTGCACAATGAAGTATTTATTTATTTATTTATTTATTTTAGAGTTTTATAGCGCGCGAGCTTGACCCATGAGGGTATCAGAGCGCTTTACAAGAATCAACAGTGTCGAACAAAGTCAATGTGAAGAAGTATACATAAACTGTACGAAGGGGCGTGGAGAGGCAGGGGTGTGGGGAACATGGGATAATGAGGGTACCAAAGTAATATTGCAATCAAAAATAGATTTAGTAAAGAAATGAAATGCCCCATAGATTCTCTGCGGGGAGGGATTGGTGATCTGAGAAGAACGATAGTCTTAGAAACGTCAGATTTGTGGTCAGGCATGGTGGCTATTAGGCAAGGAATTTTTCCACGAGGAAGGTTTGGGCCTCCTTCTTGAAGCGTGCTAAAGAAGGGATTCTTTGGATGGCGGGTGGAAAAGTTGTCCAGATTCTGGGTGCTGCCCCGGTGAATGCCCTATTGTAGCTTCTTTTTTTCTGAAAAAAGGCGGGTTGAAGTACAAGGTTGCTGGCGGACCGGGAGTTTCTGCTTCCTCCAGATACCACTATTTTTTGTGCCAGATAAGCAGGGGAGTTTGAATGAAGAGCCTTGTGTGTGATGCATGCCAGTTTCAGTTGAATTCTGGCCTCTAGGGGGAGCCAGTTTAGTGCTTTCAGATGTGGAGTGATGTGGTCGAATTTCTTGGTGCCGGTGAGTAGTCTGGAGGCTGCGTTGTGACAAGCTTTTAAGGGTGCTAGGGAGATCTTGGGTAGACCAGTGAGAGTGGAGCAACCATATTCCAGTCTGGAGATGACTAGAGCTTGAACTGCCATTTTTAGGACTGTAGCCTCAATGAAGGGTTTCAGTTTTCAGAGGTAGCTCAGGTGGAATCTAGCTGCTTTAGCCATTGAGTTGATGTGGTCCCGCATGTTCAAGTTGCAGTCTAGGATTATGCCCAGGGATTTGGCAGAGTCCACAATGGTTGGCGGGCAGTTTAGGGCTGCAATCGCCTTGATCCACAACTGAATCTCGGGGTTAGCTTTTGGGGGGGAGATTAGGAGACATTCTGTTTTTTTGCGTTAAGTTTTAGTTGGTTAGTGGCTAGCCATTGGACAGTCAATTTCAGGGACTAGTTCAGGGAGAGCATCTCCTCGAGCGAAGAGATCTTGATGTATATTTGGGTACATGTGGTATGAGATGTTAGCGGTACGAAGAACTTCGGTGAGAGGCTCAAGGTAAAGATTAAAGAGGGTGGGGGACAGGGTTGATCCTTGGGAGAGTCCAACTGTGAATGGGGTGGGAGCTGATAGGTTGCCGTTGATGAGGAATCTCTGGGAATCATTATGGAGGAAGGATCTGAACCATTCTAAGACCGCACCGTCCAGACCCATCCTGTGATTAAAGCGTTAAGTTTTATCGTAGTTGACGGTGTCGAATGCAGAGGAGAGATCGAAGAGGATTAAGAGGTAGGTCTTGCCTTGGTCTACAGCTTGAAGGGCATCATTCACAATGTGGAGCATAGTAGTTTCTGTGCTGTGCCCCGGTCTGCTCCCAGATTGGCAGTCATCAAGTAGGTGGAAGTTGTTGATGTGCTGACTTATTGTTGCTGTACACATTTCTCAAGTACTTTGGCTAGTAGTGGGATATTGGAGATGGGTCTGAAATTGACAGGGGAGGATGGATCCAGGGATTTTTTTTAGAATAGGGAGGACTTGGCCGGCTTTCAAGGAGTCCGGGATTGATCCCTGTTGTAGAGAGGCATTTATTATTGCAGTCCAGTAAGGAACAATGGATTGAGAGACAGCAGTGAGGCATTTTGAAGGAAGCGGGTAGTTGAAGTGATTGTTAGGTTTTAGGGTGGAGAGGATTTTGGAGATGGAGTCTTCGTCATATTATTCAAAGTCAGACCAGCGGGCTTGGTTTTTAGGAGAGACCAGAGGGGGTGGAGCGGGGAAAAGGTGCGGGTCCGGAAAAGGATGGGAGTAGGAGGCGATACTGAGATCAATTCCTAAAGCTGTGGATTTATCAGCGTAGAAAGAGGAGAATGTCTCTGATATTAGAGATATAGGAGATTCTTTTGGTGTTTTAGCTAGTTTGTTGGGTTGGTGTTTGACCAGTTCAAAGAGTTTACGGGGTCTATTGTTGGCGTTGCTCAGTTCAGATCTGAAGTATTCTTTTTTGGAATTGAGGAATAAAGTCAAGTAATCTGCCACTCTTTGATAATGGGCTGAGTAAAAAGGGAGGAATTAAACAATTGTGGGTGATATTTAGAAGGAGGCTTTGATAATCCACTCTAATTGAACAAAGTAAAATGTAATCTGTCGAGGTTATTCTACGAAATTCAATCTAATAAAGCTCAGCCGTGGCATCAACAGTATGACAATAACAACAAGAGTAACACATTTGTGGCTGCACAATGTACGCCTTTACAATAGCATAAACGCTTTTAAAAGACAGTAAATTCAAATGACATTGTCAAGATCTTATTATTTTCAGAAACTGCACTAGAGCAAGAAAGTGCTGTACAGGATAAAACGCTTCCCTGCATTCTGTGTCCTTGCAGCAGTAAACAGGAGACTAGGCTTATGACCCTTAAAGAACAATTTCAATCCCTGGTTGTCAGTGGAGATCACAAGTTCTGCATGTGTCATTCCCTAGCCACCAGGCACAGTTCCCCGAGATTCTCTCAGGTGTTCCTAATTGTCCAGAAATTTTCTAAAGAGGTTGTGGTGAGGGGCCATGCTTATCCCATGCACTAAGTATGGATGGAGAATTTCAACTCAAGATCCAATCCTGACAAAATTCCCACAAAAAAACCCAACTGTCTTGGTTAGCACTTCCTCTTTCACATTTACTACAAACCGTCTCTCTTAAGAAGATACTAGCTAGGCTCCACTTTCAAAAACTTTGTATTCCATACAAGCCCTCTGCTGTGGAAAACACTCTACTTCTATGTTCCTGGAATAGCTTCTTTTTTTCAGTGCACAAAGATAAATGTCAGACAGACTTCTCTAGTTGAAAGAGTTGTTAATTGGGACCCCGTTTGGCATTTTATATGAAAGAGAAGGCTATACTGTAGCCGTTTATAATGCTATTTTTTCTTGCTCTTCCCAGGTGGCTCAGTCAAGCTAAGTGATCAGTGCTTCTACTATAGCACTCTTACTGGCTTTTGAAGTGGCCGAATTGTTTTGAGGCTGGCCAGTATTTACATCTAAGGGAGATGCTAATAATAGTCACCTAAGGAAAGTGATCAGGCAGAGCTAGTCTAGTTATAATATTTTCCAGACAACAAAAGTTAACTATTTTAAAGATATTTTTCTACTACTCCTAACAGAAATCTACTTCCATCTTTTAATTGTATTTTTGACAAAAAATGAAAAATAACTTTAAAGCACACTTTTAACATAGTCCCAGGCTGAACTGCAAAAATAAGCTTATTTTCACAATTAGGCCTGCTCAGGGAAATATGTAACTTGGCATACACTGTGACAAATAGATGTTGACAGCTTTTACCTCTGGGGCTCACATTTCTTTGATATTTATTATATCCCAATGTTATACATTTAGGGCCAGATGTACAACGCTGGCATTTTGCAACACGCAAATTGCGTCGCTTTGTGACTCGCAATTTGCGACTTGCAATTTGCAACTCGCAAAATGCAATGTATAACAGTGTCAGAGAACTTTTAGCAATTCCAATGGGGTCGCAAATTGCATGCCTCAGCAATATTCATGAGGCAAGTGCAATTTGTAACCCCATTGGGAATAGATAGCACTCTCAGGGATGGTGTCTTGCTGGGGTCAGCAGACCACCATGTCTGGGACTGCTTTTTCAATAAATCAGTGTTTTTTTTTTTTAATGCAGCCCGTTTTCCTTAAAGGAAAATGGGATGCATTTAAATAAGAAACATGAACATTTTCAGTTTCATTTTTAAAGGGTAGGCAGTGGTCCCTGGGACCACTGCCTACTCTTAAAAAATATTTTTTCACACTCTCAAAAAGAGGAAGGGGTCCCTTGAGGACCCATTCCCATTGGTGACTGGTTTACCACCTACTTGAAGTGGGCAGTAAACTGCAAGTGTTTTGCGGCCGCAAATTCGGCCGCAAAACAATGTACATGGCAGAGAGTATTGCTATTAGGAAGGGACGCCCCATCCTAATAACGAGAGTCGCAAAGGCTATTTTGCGAGTCAGTGAGTCAGTGATTCACAAAATAGCATTTGTACATGCCATTACCCTTTTTTGCAGTCGCCAACGGGACGATCTCGCGTCTGCAAGCTCAAAAAAAGGACATACTTCTGGCCCTTAGCACCTAACATGTGGATATATAGGGCACTACCAGAGGCAACTTAGCTAACGTTTATAAGTAGGGTTCCTTCATGACAAAATGCACCATTCTTTGCCATGTGTTACTGTTACAGATTTAAATCGGAAGCCAAGCCAGGATTAGGCCTGGGTGAACTTAAAATTACACAGTGTAATTTGCATAATTGTAGGAACTTTGTACTATGCTTGTTCCATGAAATTATGTCATTATGCTATTTCATATACTTACCTGCCCTATGCAGTAAAATTGTACCGCAAACACATGAGAACAACAAAATATGTGTATCTGCTCTCTACAGATTCAAAATGACTCAAGAAATATTTTCATACTTAAATGTAGGGCAAAATGATATATTTGCATTTTGAGTGATTACCTGTAATTTTGACGAAATCGTGCAGAATTATGCAAAAGCAAATTACAATAATTTCACTCACCCATAGCTAGAATAAAATAGTGCTCTATTGAGCTATACATTTGAGCTATATGTGGGTGTGGTAGAAAACATACAGTAGCTCATATAGCAATGACCTTCCACAGCATTGGTACTGTTTTGTGCCAGCTCACCATGGCCTTACAGAAACATTGAGTAAGCCAGCTGGATGTAAGCAATTTTACAGTGCACATTTAGACACTGAGCATGTGTGCTGTGATTAGGAAAGATAGTGCTTCTATTGCAGCAAATCCGAGAAAAAGAAAAATTGTTTATGAACAACAAATAACTGTATTTCATTCTCATTAGTATTGGAAGACATTACTTAATGAAAGAGGGGATACAGTATAAGAACACATGATGAAGGGAGGTGGCAAAATGTTCACAGTTTTTGGGTGTTTTCTACTGCATATCCCCATAGCAAGTAGTATGCTATGGAGATATGCAGTTGAAAACACCCAACAAATACAAAAAACAAGAAAGAAGTCTTCAGTATGGCAAATAATGTGCGGCACAATGGAGTGAGAATTCTCTCCAGGAGCTCAAACATAGGGGTAAATCCTGATCTCGGTCGGAAGGGCTCCGAATTGGATTTGGCTTTGCCGAATATAATCCGGAGCCCTCATTTCCAACTGACTCGTTTCCAGTTCTAAAGGACTAAGTACAGTGCCTGGAAACTGTAGGCATTGGGGCAGGATGAGCCTTTACGAAGGTGATTGGTACAGCTCTATGGACTTGGTTTCCGAACGAGCAAGTACAATGACCAATTCGGACAGTCTTTCCAATTCGGTTTCCAAGAACAAAACGGCTGCCCCAATCGGTTTTTGGGATCCCGTAGTAGGCCACACTTCAAATGGTGCCCTCCAAATTGGGCCGGTGAGGATGCCCTTGGGTCCCTCATTTTCAACCATGCGCAATGTGACAGGTACCAGGGGGAGCCCGCCACAGAGTGCACAATTTTCACCAGCCACCCCTTTCTTCAATGGGAACCTGTGTCCACGTTCGGAACACAGACTCCCATTGAAGTCATTGGGAGTCCTACCGAAACAGATCCGGATGCATACGGCTTCATCGTTCTCATTTGGTCGAACTTCCCCGATCCGAGTTGTACGGAAAGCATTCCGAAACCGAGTCAGTGGGTATGCTTTCCGAACGAGATCAGAATTGGGCCCACAGTGTGCAGAACCCTATTGCTAGTAAAACCAACAGGAAAAAAATAAGGGCACCACTAAAAAATGGTAGCATTACTTACATTATGTATCAAGAATAGTAAGGCAGAAGTTTCTATTGATTTGTGAATAGATAACAGCAGATTTTGGTGAAGGCAGGAGTCAGTTCTGTAAAACAAAGTTGGAAAAACAAACAGGAAATGGTGAAGATATGTGAGAACCAAACAGGCATACCCCAACAAAGGACATATGTGTACAAACCTCCAAAGGGTAGTCTGTTCAATACTCACAGTTGTAACTCAAAGACGCTAAAGCACCTCAGTCTCTTATGCATTGTGAAATCCGAGAAACTACTTGTAGCAAAGCACATTAAGGCCTGATGTAGATGCTCACCAAAATCTAGGGCAGAGAACCAATTCCCAGTGTTTGTGGTAAATACTACTCTTGTTTCCTCTGTACAATAATCTACTAGCTAGTAATTTACATCAGCTACAACATCCATGTAATTCCATTCACAATAAACCCCCTGGCACTGGATGCTAAGCAGTTTAGCTAGGAAAGACCTTCATGGTGCCATACAAGTTAATAGTTCCAAGTTCAATTAATTTCTATCAACTGTGGTAATTCTATATTACACTGTGATTCCACCACTGTTTTGCTGCTGTGAGCAGGCAACTTCTTTTATACTAGAAAGTAGCCCTAAATTAAGGCAAAGTAACACTACGCACTAAATTGGTCTTTTTTGGGTCATGGAGGCAAACCCTGGATGATACGTGGACATTCTTATGGAATGAAAGATAGTGTTTGACTCAAAGTCCTATCTAGCAAAATGGTAGGCAGGGCTTTTCATATAAAATGCAGAACTCCTCAATGTTGGAGAAACAGTTTTGTTTCTCTCCAACATATTGAAATTCTAGCAGATACAAGTTATTAATTTTCTATTACTAAAGTCCCAAATGTGAATTGCTGCATGCCAAGTCCCATGCTGTTTGCTGAGATTTGTTGGATTGTTTCTCTAACTATGACAAAGGCAGAGGAGAGCTGAATGGTGTGACAAAAATTGTATTAGTAATTAATAAGATAAATGAAATACATTTAAATGACTAGTTTACACAGTTACTTTTTCACTCTGACTGTAGGCAGTCAAGGCAAAATTATGTATATAACGACACAGCCTTGTTTTCTCAAGGATTCCGTCAATAATCCACCACACATTCATTGGCTAATAAACAGGAGTCCACTGGCTTGCCATTTATATTTGTCAATCCTCAATTTTGTATAACATTTACTCTAAACACTTAACCAAGAATTTTCAAAGTAATGAGAAGAATGGAAACCAGGATTATTAAAGTTGGTATAAAGAATTATGGACTACATCAGCTTTTGCCTGAATATCTAAGGAGAGTAAATGTTAGGAAGGATATTAAAGAAACATGCTGGAGGTACACATCATCATCAAAATCAAGAATTTCTAACTAGGCCAAATTTGAAAAGATAATGGGTAACTTAAATTCAATCTCCACTGCTACATATATATTTTCAGAGTGACAAAAAAGTAAATCTAAATACAACAGAAAGATGTCCACCCAAGATAGAATAATTGAATCATATTAATAATCGGGCTAAAGATTTCCGGATGGAATCTGCAAAGAATATTGGGGAAAAGTAGAGAATGTTTAAAGAAGGAATTACATTTATTGACTACGCATTACAATCAATTTAACACTGGCAAATGTCTGCACTTTATTACTGAACAACATTTAAGCATGAAATTGAGGTAACAAATTGGCTCACACAATTAATATGGTGATTAATATGAAGGCACAATCAGTAAATATGAAATCATAAAGTGTGAACTTCTTTGATTGAATCCCTTCTGTCCTATTCTTAGCTAATATCCACATTAGCACAAACATCTTGCCAAAAATAAGAGACTCCAAGACAAGCCTGCCCACTGCTCATATTTTTCCAGTATGCAGCCTGCACTTTGGCAACGTAAGTCACCTTTCTGTTATGTCACTGTTTTCGAAAAGAACAACATGGGAGGCGAGAAAGCATAATCAGGTAGAGTGTTTGTTTTAGATGATCTTGCTAGAATGTTTGACGTTCCTCTTGCCTTGAGAGGTTTGGAAACACGCAATCCTTTTTTGGGAAAAACAAACCCTGTTTTCTGTGATGTAAGGTGATAATAGAAGTCAGGAAATCCCCTGTAAATGTATCAGATGTACCCAAAGCTACTGTGCTTTTCTTCAAATCTCACACTTCTTGATGAATATAGCACATGAACTACAAAAAGACTATTAAAGTATAATAACCCATTGGCATATGATAATGCACATAAATAAAATAGCATACAGTATTTATCCATCACAAAATATAAGTAAAGCCTTAGACAAAGGTAAATCTAACAACGCAGACATCAGTCATTAGGGAGGCTGAAATAAGGCAAGACAGTGGTGATTCACTGATGCTAAGTTGTCTGTTAAGGATAGCTTTCACTCTCCAAACCCCTATCACATGGTTTGATAAGCCACTACACTCAATCGCTGAAACTAATATTGCTTTGATACACGTTGATTAATATTCTCTTACATTTTCTGGTATTTTCTAGGAGGGTAATCACTCGAATCACCCCATTTTTCATTAGGTCTAGTAGAAGGAGTTCACATAAAATGAAAAACATTTTCCAGACACTAAAAAATGAAATTTAAATAAAAGGTAAAGGTCCATATTCACATTTCACATCATTTATTAAGGTGGATTTTATATTCTCTGGAAATCTGCATGAGTAAACTGCTAGGTCTACAATTTTGGGGGGAAATCTCTTATAAACTTGTTATAAACATATGTGAAAATATTTTCTACTTTTCCTATCCTGCTTTCTTTACTGGACTCATGGGGCCTGATTATGAGTACTCAAGGGTCAAATGCAATAATGATCTCACCTGATAAAACCGACACAAAGAGTATAGAGTTTAACGCCGATTTTAGAGCTCAATGCAAAAAACATTGCCTGTCCCTCTATTCACCGTTTTTGCATTGGTCATTACCATACAAAAGATTTGACCTGTCGAAATTTAAGGGGTGGATGGACTTTATCTGACTCAAATCGTAACACATATAATAAACTTTGCACAACTTATTATTGTTATCCCGTCACAGGCAGGTGTTAGTCCTGTGGTCACAATATATCGGGGCACTAGCAATTAGGCCCATAGTCTATGCAACATAGTCACCGTCTTCATTGTTACACACATATCAGCGCGAGGTACATGCCAGGTTAACCGCTATCGCCTCTATTTTTTGCCTTGGTAATGGAGTCAATAGCATGTAGGTTGCGTCACCGGGTAGCAGAGTGAGGCCTGCATGCTGATGGTCAGTGGCACATAGTGTCGCTGTACGTGGACAACGTGTTAATTTACCGGTGCGGCTGGACTTAGGTACTGCAATTGATAATGGACCTCTTAAATGAGCATGCATGGGTCTCCAGATTACGGGTCAACTGGTCTAAATTGGTGGTGTATTCAATGACGCGTATGTCACCAGTCCAGAGGCAAGCTGCACCGACTACACCACTGAAATGGGTGTTCAACACCTTCACATACCTGGGGTCCAGGTCTACCATTCAGGGATGGACATCATTGACGGCAACCTGGGGCGTACTATTGCCAGAGTTCGGTCGACTCAACCGTTCTGGCTGGGCCTCCCCTAGTCTCCCATGGGACGGGTGGCCATCTCCAAGATTCTGGTCCTCCTGCGCTTTCTGTACTTCTTGAAAACGCGCTTGCCACTGACACTTTTTAGGGTTCTGGAATCCTTTTTGGTCTCCCTAATATGGAGCAAGTCCAGGGCCAGGTGGGATCTCCGTATGTTATACCTGCCTCTGTTGGATGGTGGCCTTTGTCCCCAAATTATAAGCTCTACTACGCCGTAGCATAACTGCAATGGCCAATGAGGTGGTTGTCTAAATGAAACCTCACTGATCTGATCACGGCAGCCATATCTTGGGACCAACTGGTACAACTGGAATGGTAGTCGGGCATCACCACATTGATGCAGAAACAACGCAACAACATCATAATGGTGTCGGCCAAACAGAACTGGCTTCGATACGTGCTACCTAAGGGTCGGACAACTCCATATGCCTCTGGCCTGCCATTAGAGGTACTCCCGGGCACCTTCGCTTGTCACTGATGCATGCAGCTTGGGACTTATGGAAGAGTGGCCTAGAAGCATGGGGGACATGTGCACGGACTCACAACTGAAAACATTTGAGGAGTTAGTGGACTCTTAAGAGGTGCTGCAGGGCTCATTCCTGTTACATGAGCTAGTTACACGCCATGTTTAACAAACATGTGACAATGACCGCGCTACGCCCTCCACCTCGCACCTCTTGCAAATGTTGCTGACGCGTGGATGGAGTAGACACGCTGTAACAGCCATCTACGCCTCTTTCAGACTAGATGATCCACCTGCGCTGACAGCATTACAAGCACACTGGGACGCTGAGTTGGCCACAACTATTACTGACAATGGACACAATGCACCAGCCATCCGAAAATGATCTCAGTTAATGCCAGGTTGAAGCATACCCAATTTAATTATTTGAATCATATGTGCCTCACACCTCATCGGCTAGCACGCATGTACCCAACAGCAGTAGGCAGATTCCCCAGGTGCAGCGACCCGGGAACCACATATACACAGATTGTTTGGACCAGTGTGGTTATTCAAGTGTACTGGGCCGAGGTAGCCACTATCCTCACAGAGGCAGTTGCCGCTCAGGTTGAGGTGCAGCCCGTCCATTTCTTATTGGGCATCACGAGGTGCGCCGCTTCTCGTAAGGGCTTCAATAAGTTCCTGGACCTAGCCTTGGCCCTCCCCAAACACACAATAGCTAGGAATGGAAGGCACCTCTGGGCCCCAACATACACACATGGTTGCTTGACCTTTGCAGGGCACACAAATCAGCTGATGATGGCTGCACTAGCGGCAGTGCCCCCGTGACAACTCCCACTCAATGGCAGGATTATATCACACTAATCAAGACCAGGCTGGCCTCGATGTGCCCCCCTAACCCCGGACATTAGCAAGGGGCTCCGGCTCGCTCCACTCTGTGAGACCCGCATTCCTATTTCTCTACATACATATAGGCCTTCTTGGCTGCTAGACGTGCTTGGGCCCCGTCTGCCCCTGCCTCCCCTCCCCCTTCTTTTCTGGCTTCCTTCTCCCCCCGGCCCCTCCTCTGACTGATCCACTCTGGATGGGCCACTGCACCCATTTAGCCGCAAACGTGATGCCCACTGATGTGCTACACCGATAGGCACGCGTTGGCTTGTGCCAAAATAAAGAGATCGACCATTAGTTCTTCTTTTCATGTTAATTCACTTTGTTGCCTATATATGACTCAATGATAGACTTGATCTTTGTAATAATGACAGGTTTTCCTCATGTTATTATGACTCATATTACTGTTTGTAAATGTACCATGCCATGGAATTGTAAGATGGCACAGACAATAAAGTGAACTTTATTTATTCCTAAACTGGATTCTCCTGGCCTCCAGCCTAAGCCACTTCACTTATTGCAATTGTAATGTCATTGCTGGATGATGTTGTCATGCAGATGCTAATGATATCATGATGTCAAAATTAATAAAAGTCATTAAAAAAACATCTTACCCATACGTTTTTAGGATACGGTACCAGGGGTAGCCTGGGCTTGTAAGGTTAATGCCACTAGTGAACTGCAGTACCTATTGTGCCATTGTCTACAGTCGCATTGAAAATATGGCTTTAGGACTACAATTATAAAATGACTGGAGCAATCTAAAAAATGTAAGTTCACCTGTTAAAATAAACCCTTTTGACAGGTCTAAACTGTTATTTTAAATGTTAATAAGTCACCCCAATGTAGGCCTTATAGCCCACAAGGCAAGGTGAATGACATTTGCAAGAAGGACATTTAGAAATGTAATGCTAAGCATGTCTTTACAGTGAATAGCACACAAAAGTATTTTCACTATAGCAAGATTGGCTGTTCCACAGAGAAACAGTGAGGTGCACTATTACATTTAATAATGCTATATTTGGCTTGTAAACCCTAGAAATATTATTCTTAGACTCTTTAAGTCAAAATCTGCTCGTGAAGCTGGAGTTTTGATAAATATTAAAGTAAAGGTACTTTTAGAAAGTCACCCTTTTAAGCCCTGAATGAGGTGTGCAAGTGCAAATGGCTTCCAAAGCAAAGACAAATGCCTGGGTGTGGGGAGGTGTTTTCTGTTCCCCTGGCAGGCTGCCTATTTTGGCAGTGCCCAGTAACCTAATTTACTTCAAAGGGTCCTTGCCTAGCACAGTCAGATTTCAGATGACGCCCCTTCTATAGTTCAGCAAATTAGGCTGCCACTAGTTTAGTGGAAAGAAAACCAGCACCAGAACTTGTTTGAAGTGACCACAGAAGAGGGGTTGCTCATTTTCCTGGCCCCACCTCTTTTGGGGCACAAAGGGGAGAGGGCTTCACAATCATGGATTTTGGCAGATAGGGGCACTGTGGGACTATTTGCAGTTAGGCACATATGAAATACAGCAAAAGAGGGTATGGTGACCCCTGGGAACTTTTACCACATTGGTTAGGGATGAGCCAAGAGTTATGCCCGCTCACAAGCTGGTGCCAGCCATTAATTTGGTGTCACAAGTATCCTTCTTAGAACATTACTGGCTCTGAGGAAGATCAGAAGGCAACTGAACCTGCTCTCCAAGACCTGAGAGGAGCCCTGAAAGACTGGCCTTGCTCCTATTGTACCCAGGACAAAGAAGTGAACTTCAAGGGTCATAAGGCTAATCTTTTATCGAAGCCATAAGGAAACAACATGCAACAAGAGGCCCTTTCTGAAGATTTCTGTCTGACTGGTGTGAGTTGTGACTCCCCAGTGCTGTTCCTAAGGTCCTGAGACCCTTAGCTGTATCTAGCTGGCATTATGCTACCACCCAGTAAACCTGGGGCTTAGAATCATGTGCCTCCAAAGACACCCCTGAAGCCTTGCATAAACCTGCCATGCCAATCTCACCAATGTGCATTGCTGCTGGGCTGAGGTTTTCCCGCAGTGAGCATTTCTGCCACAACAAATCCTCTGCAGCAGGACCTAATGGAGATGGTATCTGACCTCTTGGAAATGCTCCCACAGCCTGCAGCTTTGCCCAGATGGAGGAATCTGAACTCCAATAAAGTGACTAAGTGTGAATGAAGGAATCTTTACCACGTGGAGGGGCCAAAAGTATCTTATTGTTGAGGGACCTTTTCTCAGCGTGAAGAGACTAAGTCCCATGGTAAATCCTCCTTCTAGTTCAAACATGGCCCCTCTATCTGACCTGCACTCATTCACGGCCAGCCTCATATTGCACCCAGTTCCCAGTCTACTGCGACCTGTTTACAGCAGTTGGTGCCTTACAGTCTTTTGCACTATATATTTTTTTAAGCTTTTTAAAATTCATATCTCTGGTTCCCCTTATTGGATTTTTGTAGTTTTGGTGTTCTTTTATTTAGTACAGTTTACTATATTTTTAGAAATTGGTTTAGAATTTTTGTTATGTTGCATTTTGACTTTATTACTGTATTGGTAATTCACAAATACTTTACACCTTGCCTCTAAGACTGTCTGCTTTTTACCATACCAATCCAATCAAATCAACTTTATTCGATGTAATAAACATAGATCATAAAAATATACACATACAAAATAAACATTCTTTAAAAAGAGAATTAATAAAAATCAACATTTTAAAAGACACATAGCATCCATTGCACAATCACCTACAATTTATACAATACACAAGAATTCAGGAAGGAATCTAATTGTTGAATGTTGTAAATGCAATATTCCATCATGAAACATTGATCGTCCACCCAGATAAAAATTAATTAATAAATAGGTAATAATTAAAAATAGTATGTCTGCGTTGCCGAACAAGTTGGCTTTTGGGTATATTTTCTCATGATAAAATGTAGTCACATAAAAAAAAATCCCCAATACCATTGTGCACTCAAGTAAGCGAGATTCTAAATTCCACCCATTTCTCCCTTATAGAAAATGTCCCTTTGTGCAAACAGGCCCACAAAAAGGCGGCTACTCAGAGGCAGACATGGGGGTCGTGGAGCTTCTTCATTGAGAACAAGGCAATACAACATTGGTCAAAATTGTGCCGCCTTAAAACTGATAAAAGGTATCTAGATCAAGGTATTTTATAGAAGTTACAAATGAAAAAAAGGTGGAGATCACATCGAACAGATGAATTATCGCATGAACAAGGAGTCAGCTCACTTAGGCAGTACTTTTTTGCTGGGAAGCCCAGCATCAGGTGGATTAAATTGGTTTGAAATCTTAGAAGGACAAACCCATGCTGTAAATTTCTTATGCCCTCCAGATACGAATATTCACCCTCCGTTAGGGGGGGGCGATTTGATAGTACAATTGCACTACAGTTTTTGCACGGTAAGTTTCTTACCTAGCGTTGGCTACCTTGGCTATAAATAATGACTTAGTAGTTTCTTTTTAGGGAATTGGGTACAAGTCACCGAGTGACTGGAAGGTTGTTTTAACATACTGTAGCCAGGTAATTTGATGTCCCTTGTCTAATGATAGACAATGTTTTATTATCTCCTGGTTAAGGTCCACTGTGTTTCTTTTCCAAACTGAGTGCCACAGCCTGATCAGATCTAGTCTCTCTTTCCGTTATATACAGTAAGTCCATTCCCAGGTGGCAGACATATTTGGAAAACAAAAGAGGAAGAGAGGTGATCCTCTGAAAAGCTGTACTCTATCATCTGGAGGCGTTCTATTGGAGCCAATCCCCATTGCCCTGCCCCATATGTTGTGGCTGAAATAATTTGTGCGTCATAAATCTTTCTTATCGTCGCTGTGGGTTTGGTCACAAGTTTCTTAATGAAACTACGAATTGCAACCAATGTTCTTTCCATTATTAATGCCCTGCAGCCCACCATAGGCAACCAGGTTTGTTTGCTATCAAGGAAGACTCCCAAGTAGTAAAAAAGGTCTCCACTACCGCTAATTTTCTAGTCCCAATATGAAAAGATTGAATCTTTTTGTGAGAGAGCACTCCTTCTACCATAACAGAAGATTTGGTCTCATTGACCTTAAGTCCAGAGATGACATGTAAACCACATAGGCATTTATTAGGTGTTGAAGCGCTACTCTCATCCTGGCTATTAGGACTGCATCATCCGCATAGGACAGTATCGGAAGTAGGGTTGGGGGAAAGGATGGAACATCTATCACAGATTCTGTTAGGACGGCTTCCACTCCGTTACAACGAAAACCGACACAGCCCTGTCTGACTCCCCTCAGGATTTTTAAGGGTCTTGTACATTCACCGTCCCTCCCATAATGAACACTTGCAGTTGCCTGTGAATACATCTCCCAAAATAAATTGATCAGCAAAGGATCAATGCCCATCTCCAGAATTATAGATCATAACTTCACCTGGCGTACGCACTCGAAAGCTGCAGTTAAATCCATAAAAGCCATGTAAGTAGTCCAGAAGGGAAATTAGGTGATAATTTTAGGGGTTAGATTTGTCACCCTTTTTGTTTATGGGAACAATAATACTTGATTTCCATGAGGGAAGTGGTCCCTTTTTAGAGATTTCATTAATTTAGATGGTTTACAATGTGGCCCACAACTCTTGGTGTTCTAGAAAAAAATCAATAGGTACCCCATCTGGGCCTGGAGTTTTAGCACAACTACACTTGGCCAGTGCATTTCTCAATTCATCCAAGTAACCGAGTAGAGGGCTGCTTGAAAATTCCATAAGGTCAAGAGAGTTGTCCCATAAAGCAGTCTTACTCCATAAAATGACTTCAAAATGGTCTAACCATGTTTTCTCCAAGTTATTCCCTGCTGTTGTTGGAAGATGCTGTCTTTGCCAGGTCTTCCAAGGCCTCCTCAATCATCTTTACTTCCCTGTTCTTCCTAGTTTTTTATAGACCCTACATAGATCTTTAATCAGATACTGATCTCTGGGGGATGCTTTTAGTTCCCTGTGAAGATCTAGTAAGGCCTGGTTACAAGCCTCATCAAACCAACCAATTTCCTGCCTCTCCTTAATGGAGTTAGGCAGATTCAAGGACAATTTAATTTCCTCAAGCACTTCTATAAAATTTGGGATCAAGGTGTCTGGTACCGCTTTAGGGTCGAAAGAGTTCATAACCAGATCCAACTTGTTGGCTATGACTTGGTGAATAATTCTAAACTTGTGTATGTTATCCCATTTCAGCTGATACCCGTTCTGTCTTGCTAGTATTGGTTTTGCTACTTTTTCTATCTACTGAGTATACACTCCGACTCCAAAAAGCCCAAAGGGAAGTATTGCATAGTCGCTAAAATTGGATAGTATAGTATCGGAATTGAGAACATTTCTATAAGAATGGGCAAAGACGACTATAAAGTGTTGACTCATAGTTACCACAGAGAAAGGATTTTTCTGCCTACTAATGTGCCCATTTTGTTGCAGATTTCTAGGTTCCAAAAAATCAACAGACTATTTATATTATTCCCATGATCATTTTGCATACAATGCACCACAGGGCCCCACTCAGTATCTTCTACCCCGCAGACCGGTTCAGACGAGTGGAAGCAAGGTTGGGCATTAAAGTACCCTACGACAGAATGTTAAATTCCTTTGATGGAATTACCCTTATGAATTTTAACAAATCACTTGCTAGTGAATCTACAATTGAAGGCATATTGCCACCAAAATTGTTGTTATAATAATTTAAGAACATCCATATTTCTGATCTTTCAGCTCTAAAGACTGGGAAATAAAATTTGGGAGAAGAGTGTTCAAATTTCATGACCATAATGTTTAGGGCATTGGAAAATAAAGTGAGCAGGCCCCCTTTAGCTCTTCCAGATGCAGGGCGGACTGCAGTGGTATGGTAGGATCGGTAACCATTAATGAATATTAGGTCTGTAGCCCATGTCTCCTGGAGACATATAATATCTCTGCCCTGCCATACCAACGCCCACTCTGGTAAGGCCTGCTTGGTAACAATGCTCGCACAGTTCCATGTGGCTATATGCACCACTCTCTTTTGATGGCCCTTCCCACCCACAGTGGGTGATACATTAAAATTCCTTAGGTGCTCAAAGGTGCCGGTTTTATTACCACTACCACCCTCCCTAGGCAATTGTACTTTGCTAATATGCAACATTTGTTTCTGGGTTATTGTCATTCCCATTATGCTGCTTTTAGCTTAAAGTCCACCCCCTTGTATATATAGTCAGTCGCAAGACTAAATAGACCAAGGTACCATAGCGATTTGTTAACTCATACTTTGCCTCCTCTCTATGGTGTCTTGTAAAGTCGTGTATCGCAGGTGTGGGTGGGCATAATGGTTTACTTGGGGTCTCAAGGTATATGGTTGCTGTAGCGTTCGTGAAGAGGTCTGTAAAATTGTGCTAATGGAAAGATGGTGATCCGTGTGTTACACAAGGGAGCATTTGAACAAACTCCCAGCAAGTCTCTTACCACAAACTGATTGTTAAAATTTACAAGCACACAATCACCATTTCTAGCTTTGGCGAAGGGGCCAACACATCCTACCCTCCATGCCATAATGATGTGCGGGTCTAATCTAATACCCCATATGCCAAAACCTTTAGCATGGTTGCTGAACCAGTGCAGGACTTTTGCCATTAATTGATCTGTGAACTCCCTCTGGCCTCTGGTCAATAAAGGTACATTTACTAAAACCAGAACATATGGAAGAGCTGCTGGGGGTGATCTAATATCTGGGACTAATTTATACCAGCTATCGAGGGGTCTAGGCTCTGTATGGTTTCTACCACCTGTCTCTCTCTTGGTCCTAATGTTTGTGGGTTACCCTGTATACACTGTGTTCTCTGCCCTCCCTGTTGTCCTTGCGCTCCAGTGGCAGTAGTGCTAGTCTTACCATGTTTGCTACCATTTGTGCGCACCTGTGTCATATTAGAAGGTATGAGTGGGGTATTATGGGAAGAATTTAATGGCAACGAGGGCCTAGGAGATTGGAGCTGTTTCTTCTATTTAGGTCCTCCTTTTTGCACGTAACCATAGGCACCGATGGGCATAAAATGTGTCCAGACAGAGGAGTGTGGTCCACCCTTTCTGAATCACTGTCAGTAAGACCCCCTTTGATGAGGAGGTCTAGTTTCTCCTCAATTCCCCCTTTTCAGAGAGACTCGCACCCAGTTCCCCAGATTTTAGATTGATCACTCTAGCCATTAGGCCAACTCCTCTCCCCAATGTTATATTGTTTTTGTAACCCACAGCAACACCCATGGAACCTCCCTTCAACGCAAAGTGCTGCATGTCGAGGGGCGGTATGCACAAGGAGAGGAAAAGTCACGCAGGGTGGCTTCTCCACCCCTTGTAAATATGGAGGAGCCCCCTGCACCACCAGTACATCACGAAAAGTGACGTACTGGTGGCACAGGGGCTTGTATATTGTGCTCCATAGATACCTCGGAGTAATATTTGACAAGAAGAGCTCCTTCCACCAGCATAGGATGAAAGGAAACACTTTACTCTTAGCATTTCGCTCATTACAGAGGTCATTGGGTGGTTCAAGCCATTCACTACTCGTAAAAATAATATCTGCAAAACTTCTACCAGCTATCTCATATGGAAGCAAGTCAATGCGGGAAAGTAATACAGCAAAGTTAAATACAATGTATTGTGCTTATATAGTTTAGTTCCTCACAATAAAAATACGTTTTTGAAAAGGCTCCACTTTTAACACACCTACATTTTCTTTGCTGCTTTCAATTTTCTTTCACTCTCAATTGTTTAAATGTTTTAAAGCCTTTTCCTTCTGAATCCCTTAGCATTTCATTCCTTCCAATCTTTTGTGTTTCATTTCCCAGTTTTGCTTGACTTTCCACTCTCATTATGTCAATTATAGAATTAAATCCTTTTCTAGTCTTGCGCCTAAAATGTGAAGTGCACTTCCGCTTTGTTTTCACTCTACAGTACACTCTCTCTAAACACCCTATGATTTCCCCTTGACTCATATCTCCTTCATGAAGCATCAGTAGTTTAGTGGCATAACGGAGACACTTTTTCTGAACATTTTTCTACTTCATTTTTTGTCAAGTTTATGATTGATTGCTTTCAGCACAGTGCTCAGGGGCAAGAGCTATAAAATATAATTAAAGAAATAAAAATATGACAGAGATGGGAGACAAAGTTGAGCGCATGGCACAGCAATAGAACGTGGCCATTAACATAGAAATCCTACCCCGGTCATCTTCTATTATGCTAATACTAGCTAGGGGTGTGCGAAGTAAATTGCTTCATAACTTCACATCCTTTTTAAACTTCTTAATTCTCTTTCCCTTTACATCAAAACCACTTTTATATTTAGAATGTTATGCATTTTATACAAACAATATCTTCCTCCACTCACTCTTTAAATATTCTACTTTAAAACTTTGGAATCATCAGCCTAGTTAAATGTCCGAAGTGCTCAAAATCAATTTCAGATTTTCAGGCCTAACATACATGTGGGTTGGCTAAATTCACACTCTAGATAACACAGGGGCCAGATGTAGGTCGGCAAATACCGGTCGGTAACGGCCGATTTCGGCCGTTATCGACCGTTATTTGCTAATGGAGATGTAGGGGCCTTAAAACATACGGAATCGGTATATTTACGGATTCGGTAAATTTACCGATTCTGTAAAATACCGAATCGGTAAATACAGATGTAGGCGGCACTGGAAACAGTGCCACAGGCCATTACCGATTCGTTATTTACCATGTAATACTATTACATGGTAAATAACGAATTCCAGTGTACATGCACATCTGTGCATGTACACCTGTGTAGCAGGGTTTCCGTTCTCCCACAGAACTGTGCACAGAGATCTAGAACCTGGGTGAGTTAGGGTGACCCAAAACTCACCCTTGTTTCAGAAATCCCCTTACCAAGCTAGCTACAGTGTCTCATTGGTAGTAATAACTTCCCAATGACTTAGACAATCCAGAACATGAACTTAGGGTACCTCAGGTATCGTGGAACACATGAACACTCTTTGGTTATATAATCATTACAAACCGAAACTGGGAGGCAAAGAACACACGTGCAAGTGTGAAATGTTTATTTTTCAATGCAAAGTTCTCAAACGCAGTATCTTGTATAATATCAACATACATATTATAAAAATCAGAGTTAGCAGCATAGTCACTAATCCATAATAAGCAAAAGGTGATAGCATGTTATGATGCAAAAATCTATAGAATTCTGTATCACCTATATTTCGCGCACCCTATTTAGCATATTATATTATATCTAAGAAGGTCTCATTTGGGTTCTAGCAGGGCGGGCCCATACATCTAATTCTCAGTAGGAGTAGATCACATCAACAGCTACCAGCTCTCTGCATGCGAAGCATCAAGTGTGTTGATTCATTCCCTGTAACTCTATCTTAAACCCGCGTAGAGCCCAATGTTGGCAGCAACATTATTTGTGTTATGTCTAATGTGGTGCAAGGATCAGGCCTTCAGCAACCTTGTGTTAGGTTATTCTTAGAGGGTGCAGTTCTCAGTGTGCAGACATTTGTACTAAGTGTACCGAGCACGACTGATATCAGAGCAATAACATATTATTCTCAAATAAATCACATCTTTCGTCTAGGTTGAAAGCTATCATAACAATTAGGTGTCGTGTGCAAACTGAAGCCGAAAGAAAATATGGCGTTTAAACATTTAATAAACTCATGCTAACTTAACACAATATATAGAAACGTAGTAACCATATGACACCCCCCCCAATGATCCGAGGACGGTTAAAAGAGGAAGAAAATATAAGCCAATACCATATGAGAGGCAAAACATGAAAGCAAAGTTCAACAACATTGAGCCAAGCTAAATGTATGTAAATGTATATATGTTTTCAATATTGAAAAAATATGTATGAATGCCTATAGTGGCCACACAAAAGATATAAAAATTCGAACTTGAGGCCAACTACCAGTCCACAGGCCTAGAACAAATGTAAGTCGAATGTTCGTTACAAAAAACGCACCATTCAGAATTACTAAAAAGTCACGTGCCATAATAATGAACGTCTTCAAAGTCAATCATGGGTTGAATGAATATGCAAAATAGGTAGCTACAGCTTCCAAAATGAAATCACTGTCATCATTCAAAAACAGTTCAGCCATCCAATTAAGTAATGGGAAAGAACATACGTGCTCCTCCAGCACTGAATCCTCTAGCAACATCAGAGGACAACTCAGTGGGTTCTCGAGAACGCTATGTGCCAGAAAGTCATGCGCCGCTGCGGATATGTCCCACTGACCCATTAGTCCATGCATCGCTGCCACGGCCATAACCCTTTCGCCAGAACAAACCAACTCGTGAGCAACTACGGGGCTCATTAGCTGATCAAAATCGACGTCAGGAGAAGTCGGTAAGCAGAGACACAAATCAATGGCCCAGTCGAAATCACAGCTTAGGCAATGAAACACAGGCTGGACACATGTGAAATAGGAAAATCGAAACGATAATCCAAACGCTGTGCTTAAAGTCGCAAGCGGTAAGGAGCCATAGTATTCAAGCATCCGGTTGCGAAACTGCATCAGTAGGGGCTGAGCGTTTCCTTGCGCAGGATGGGCATCCATGTTTTATAAAGCAAAATATCATCAGAACTACTGCAGCCAAAGCCAGCAAAACAGGGAATCCGCCAAACAGGCTGGCGAATATAGAATGAAAAACCGCAGGGATAATACCAAATACTTTTTCAAACGTAGTCACGAGACCACTGCTAACCAATTTAAAAAAATGTGCTAGGCCAGTCATGGAGGAGGCATTGAAGATCTGATGAACCAGCTCGCAGAAATGAAACGGCAAATCAGTATTTAAAAGTGCCTGCACCTCTGTGCGTGTGTTAGCTATGTGAAGGACATAAGTTTCGCGGGCTGAACTCAGGGCCACTTCTTTCTGAGACAATAGTGCTCTTATTCGGCTCAAACCATTGAACTTCGCTCCCAAGGTTGGTATTCGGGGCCAAATAGAAACATCTGCATTCCCATGCGTGGGTGGATATAACACGTTCTTGCAACACACCACGCGTTCTGATACAGTAACCACATAGGCGATACCGACCATTAACCCACAACACATTTCGTTATTCAAAAGTAAATAACTACCGTTAGACAATAAAGTGAATGTGGGAACTATTGCAGGAACCGGTGTGCCTTTCAAAACACAGGCTAAATTAGGCTTGTCCTGATTACAAGAACCATTCAACTGGATGTGTCTGCATATTAGTGAGCGGTCAGGCGACTGTGTACATTCCTCACCATTCAGATTCACTTCATTTCCCTCCTTAAGACATCTATATGTTTACGGTAAGGACCATGTCTCATGGAGGAAAGCACTTCCTAATGGTTCATATCGCCCTATAGCAATATATCGCATACAATTTGAAAATTTATACATAGAAAAAGGCAAGGTAATAATACCATGGATAAGCCATGCAGCAGCAGTAACCTCAGCCACAGAGAAAGGCAAAGATTCTAACTTCTCAATGTGTAACATAGAAAATGATGCATCTCGCATGGAAAGCATGCGCTGCTTGTCAGTCAAATTAAACAGGGCAAATAATGATGAGACGTTCATATAACTCCAAGGCACTCGACCAGACTTCAGAGTCTGTAGTGTCCAGGCAAACTGCATAACAGAACGCAATTGATTTTGACCATGATATAATACGGACACTTCATCATGCACAATGTCAACAACAGAAGAAACAATATTGTTTAATGTGTAAATTCGGGAAGAAAGCGTGTTAATACTGTTATCGACCACTGCAAGTACCTTTTCCTAATTTGTTTGGTCAATTGCCCTTAGGCGCTTAGCAGCCTCAATTTGAGACACTTTCCAAATTTCATTGTAAACAGCATAAATCCACCGTTTAGATCTACCCTTAGCCGGGCCTTTTATGAAATCATTTAAATCCACATTTTCAGTTAATTGAGATAGATGTAGCTTAACTGCAGCTAATGTGGAATGTTACAACCAATTCTGACACCGTTTCCCCACAGGGTAAGTGGTGACAGTATAATCAGTTTCAAAACGGGGATCTGGTCGTACTTGTGTGAACCCTTCAGCCAACCCCAGGAATCGACGTTGGCAAGAATCAGAACTCTTTTGCCACACCAGCCAACCTTTTGGATCCAAACTGGATACATTAAAAAACGAATTGTGTAACAGAGACTGTATCTCATTAATAGACAAATCTGAAAAATTACCCCATCCTGAATATTCTTCTAATTTGGGGATAATTGGTGTATTTAATTTTTTAGAAGTAGCCAATCCAAAGCATGTTGTTTGGGAAACAGTAGAATTTAGAAACAACATGTGATTCGGGATGAGACATGCACGGTGCAAAGCCTCAGTGCCTTGTACCTGCCAATCTTTGGTACCCCAAACCGATTTAAGGTCAATTATTCCTTTCCAGAACTCGTAGCCATCTAAAGCCAATCTGTCTAGAAAGGACTTTGAATACAGCAACTTTGTATCGGTAAGTCTAACTTTGGACATGGGCTTTTCTGTCATTCTGAAATAAAAGGACTCAGGATTTGATTGATTGAAATCTGTAAAATATCTGTATCTTTTCAGAAATGTACTGGAGCTTCCAATTAAAGGAGCTGGGCAGTGCTCCCATTGCGTGTAATTCACAGCAACTCTCCTGGAATTTGTCTTATAGAGAAAATGATTACCATAATGTTGGAAGCAAAACAAATCACCATAATTAATAGAATCTAAATATAAGTCTTCAGCATCAAAAGCCGCATAGTATTTCAAATCAGAAAATAATGCCTCTACGGCCTAAATTTCCCAATAATCAGAACGTATATTTTGTTTAATAACATCTCCCATGTGTACTCTAAGCACATTCGGAACATTAATTATTCAGTGGGCCCATGTATTTGAAATCTAACCGCATCCCACACAATCCCATCAAGGACAGGCCAAGCTGTAATGTTGACTGTATTTAAGTTTCGTTTCAGTCTGTGCGCTGGATGTGAAGAGGAAAGAGGGGCCAATGTTCCATTAAGGTACCGAATTCCTGTTCTTTCTTTAAAGTAGTGGCCATCGATCAGGCGGAAAAAATAAAACACAAAACCAATTGACATAAAAAGGTAAAATGAAAATAGGATCAACCAAATGTATGTCCAAGGGGGAATTAAAAAAAGTTTTTTAAACAACGTGTCATATTTTGCAAAAGTTGAGGGTTTCTTTGAAAGTTACGAAACAGAGTCAAAAGAGAATCTGGACTGGTCGGCCAAACGAGTCTGTAAATCTGGCATTGATAAATCAGCAGGATAGGTGTAGTTCAGCTCATCAATGTTAGTAACAGGAATAGTATTTAATAAAGGACTGGATATGGCAGGCATCTCGAGGGACACCTCCTGTTCTGCACCAGATGTAATAGCCAGCACAGAGTGCCTCACCATGGAAGGACAGGATACAGCCGGTGTCATGCTATGAAGAATCGGCCACCCTGTGTGTCTTGACATTGTCAATAGAAATAAATCTTTTTTCTTTACGACCTGGAAGTGGTGGTAAAATGACTGTTCTTGTGCCCTTCACTCCAAGAGCTCGAACCGGTGCACGATATGAGGGACCAAACTCTTTCTTGTTATCGATCTTCTCTCGAACCAGTTCTCCAACTTGGGGTAGCCAGCCAACTACCGGGATCTGCAACGCATCATCCGAAGTGGAGGGCAAGTGTTCCTTTGCTAGACTGTCTCTGGTCTTTTGTAGATTCTGTAAAACATTGCAATGTTCATCTACGTCAAAGGCCGCGGCCTGGGCCTTGCAGTCTAGCCCATCGAGGTCAGGGACATACATCTTGATACCAAAAAGCATTTCGTACGGGGTCCGCCCACCCAGAGACCTTCTAGGGAGATTATTAAGCGCACGCTGCACGCCCATGAGGTGGGCTAACCAGTTTCTGCCAGTGCCTATAACTCGAGCTGTCAAAGATTTCTTTAAGTCGCGGTTCATTCGTTCAACTACACTATTGCCCTCGGGCCTGTAGGGACTCAAACACTTGACTTGGACCTCCAACGAAACCATAACATCCTTATACGCCTTAGAGGCGAAAGCCGGACCCTGATCCGAATGGAAGGTACCACAGGCAAATATTCCCACAAAGACTCGCAAATCCTTAATGACAGTCCGTGAATCAGCGCTCCGATGTGGCCATGCCCACACAAAGCATGTGCATGAATCAACTGCTACTAAGATGTATTTGTATGCAGTATCAGAAGAAAATGGACCACAGTGATCCAAATAAACGCATCCAAGCGGTTTATTCGAGATGTACAACTGTGTCTAAGGCGGACGCGCAGCAGTTGAAGGTTTAATCTGCTGGCAAATGTCACATTGAAGGACATAATCGCGCGTCTGTTTGTACAGTCCCCGCCACCAGAATCTTTGATGTAGCTGAGTTACAGTGGCTGAGACGCCCGCATGCGCAGACGCCACACCTTCATGAGCCGCTGCAATCAAAGTAACCCTGCGATCCGAGTTGGGAACTAGACGTTCACCAACATCAGGAATTTTCACATAAGGAACCTTATCGGGACTTAAGTGGTATGTGTATTTAGAAGGGAACCCCGCAGGATATTTACTTCCCTTCTCTATTGCAGCAACAGCTGCCAAGATGTCATCATCTATTTTGCTTTTGGACCTCGTGACTGCTGCAACTAAGTATTTTGATACCGCTGACTTCGCTGCTTCATCAGCAAGCGAATTGCCAACAGCGTGGACCCCCACGCGCTGATGACCGAGAGTATGAATCACAAACACGAGTGGCAACTTCTCTTTAAGTCCTGCCACTCGGACCCAGATCATTTTATGTTTTATTGTGCTACCTTTGGAATTACAAAACTCATTCTGAATCCAAAAGAACAAGTTTTCATTGTAAGACTGGACACAGTAGTAAGAGTCACTTACGATCAAAGTCGTCACACTTGGATCTGCGTACTCCAATGCAAGCATCAGAGCATGAAGCTCGGCTAATTGTGCGGTGCAGTCCCCAAGCGTCTGCGTGTGCACGGCACTGGACTTGAACTCGTCCTTCACCATGGCACCGACCACAATGGCGCATGTGGAAACGTAGGCATGTTTAGAGCCATGCGCAACCTGCGCCGAACCATCTGTGTAAATGATGTAATGGAAATCCTCCAACGACCGCATTGCTAAAGGAGCAGGATGAACAAATTCATACTGTAAATACTCCTGCGACCGTAAAGTGGCGTCAAAAATAAACGTGACATCCTGTGACGTCAAGGATGCAGCCCATTGAATCCACTGAGGGTGCAAAGCTTTGGAATTAGGTACACTGGCTTTCGTAACCTCCTCTAAGGCAGGACACGGGGTAACAACCAACATGCGTTTTCCTTGTGACAGGGCACGTTCCTTAAGAATTGCCATCTGTACTGCAGTTAAAACTTTCTCCACAGTGGAAAAACGCAATTCAGCCGAAGTGTACAAATGTGACTTGTAAGCAATAGGTACTGTATCTCCTTCATTAAAAGTCAGGTACGTGAAACCCACCGCCCCAGGGATAATTCTTATCACCAGGTTGGTCTGGTTATCACGAGTCTGTAAGTATTCAGAAGCGAGCAAATCAGCCTGCAAAGACTGCAGAATCGCTGAATGCTCAGGCAGCCAGCATGATTTGGAAAAAGATGGTTGTATCAAAGCATATAAAGGCTTGATACGCTGGGCATATTCCGGAATGTAAGTCCTCCCGAAATTCAAGAAGCCCAGTAGAGATTGTAATTTTTTCAGCGTTGTCGGAGAGCGCAACTGCGCGCACTTCTCCAGGAAATGGGGTGCTAAACCCTTCCCCTCGTTGTTAAGCTCGTAACCCAGAAACAACACTGTGTACTCTGCAATGTGCGATTGTGCAAAGTTAAACTTGTAACCTATGTCAGCAAAGTTACAAATTATGCTATTTACTCGACACAGATGCTCCCAAAGATCGTCGTCTGTGAGATAAATGTCATCCACATACGAACAAGCAACTGGGTCCATGCCCTCCAAAAGAGAGACAATGCGGGCGGAGAATACTCCTGGACTGTTCTTATAGCCCATTGGGAGACGCCGAAACATTTTTTGGACACCGCCGCATGTAAAACTGGTCCATTGGGAACTTAGACCGTTTAATCTATGGGCATAAAAACCATTGGAAATGTCAAGCGTGGTTTTAAACCGTTTACGCTCAAGACTATTCACTAACGCAGAGTCATGAGTATTCTGTACTGCACAGTTACGGCAATGCGAGTTCGAATGCCTATAATCCAAAACCAAACGATATGAGCCGTCCGGCTTGTTCACAGTAAAAAGGGGATTATTCATCGGTGACACACACGTTTCAATTACACCTTGATATTCCAATTGTTCAAGGATAGCCGCGACTGAAGCTTTGGCTTCATGCCGTATGGGATATTGAGGTTGAGGCTGCGGCTGAGACCGTAAAGGAATCTCGTGGCTTGGAGACAATTTATCCCAGCCGCACTGATTGCGGGACACAGCCGGCGCAAGCGCCAGAGCCCACTCTTCTGCAAAATGTAGAGCTTCCACTCTCGGTACAGTGTGTGCGAAACTGGGTAGGATTACCTCCTCCCCTCGCGGAGCTGCGAGAACAAAAGGTGGGGGCCAGTCAGCCTCCGAAAGCAAAATGTCACACGTACACGAAAGATTTTCCCAAAATACCCCTTTTACAGTTCGCTGCATATCACCTTCAATTAACAGGACAATTTCAAAAAGACGTTCAGGGGGAGCAACATGCGTATCAGCAGTTTCAATCACAACATAAGTATCAGTCGCTGTCACCTTCAACAGTGGACGGAGGGCCTCTCTCACTATGGTAATCTCTGCCGCGCTGTCCAGCAAGGTCAGAGCCCACGTCAGATTCCGAAGCCGCGTTCTCACTATCTGGGGCATAACGATGCGCTGTCAGGGCGGCGACCTTCTTCGTGGCAAACTGTGGTCTCTTGGACGTAGCGCCTTCCTGCTGCTCTCCACCGTTACACGGGCGGGGCTGACCACATCCTTGCTGGCCACCCCGGCCCCTGCCGCCCCCTCCACCACCGGTTGACGGAGCCGATGAGTCCTGAAAGGAACGAGGAGAGCGTTGGTCAGAAGCCTGAAACCTCTCAGGCGATTTAATCATCGCGCGGTCGTGCAAATCATAAACACGATCCGACTGCGCAGGCAAAGGAGATGCAGGAGCAGAAACCTGTGTTTGTTGTTGTTGTTGCTTACCCTGATTCTGCTTTTTAGGCCAATTCTGTTTCTTGGACTTTTGTTGACCACTAGTTTCCGAAGTCTGACCCTGGGGCTGCTTTTTCTCTTTATCAGGAAAAGCCTTAAGCCCCTTTGCATTGAGCGCCAACCGTTTTATAAGCAGCCACAATAATCCTTGCCAACTGACGGGGTCTCTCGACCTCGGGAATCAACGCCAAAGTGTTAGCAACCTGAAAGGTCACTGCATCTCCCTTGACATTTGCAAGGATCAGATCGCAAATTACATCAAAGGTGCCACACAGGCGCATACCCAATTCAACCGCCGAATCCGGTCCGTGTTCATCCTGAACACGTTTAAGGACCGCACCCAGATTGGTCACAGACGGGGTGCCATAGCACCTCGAATAGACCGCTGCAAAAGTCTTACCCCAGGTCTTACAGTCAACAAGTTCAGGTGCCAAATCTTTCGGTAAACTTAGTGTAAGAATCCGGTGCTTATCACCGGGATTCGTATTAGGAAACACAGCTTCTAGCTGGCCGAATTTCTCTGCAAGCCAGAACGGAAAATCATCCTTGTCCTGCGGCTTTTTGCCCATCACGGAATTCACCATGACAGGATTGATTTTCAAACCAGCCTGTTCTGCACGAAGCTGTGCGCCCCTAGGGGCTACGTCTTGAACATTACGGCTAGTGTAATGAACAAGCGCTCTAATCACTGCCACTGCGACTTCATGAAGTTGCCGCAGATCAGCTATGCCACAAGTGGCTCGATTAGGGTGAGGAGTGTATCCAGCCAAAGCGGGCCAAGGTGTGCCCGGAATGGACAAAGGACCCAACCTCGGAGCCGTTAAAGCATGTGGTAGGGCGCCACCAAACCAAACTACATGCTGCCAAGCGTCAATAGGAACCTCCAGTGCTCTGTACGGAGCATACGCAGCCGGTACAGCTGTGGCAGTGTCGGAGTGGAAAACACCTGAATTAGCGTTCACCGCCGGAAATGTAACCCACAAATAAAACAGTTCGTACGGGTAAGCATGTTCCGCACTCACCACCAGAACGACAGCCAAGCCTTCAACAGGAACATTATAAGCCCGCAAATGGTCACGCACCGCAATGCGACTATGCTGCGGGATGTCCACGGCTTGTGCCATGTCAGCACAGGAAAGTGAAAAAACAAAGATTACTTTGTAGGACAACTGGGTAGTAATTCAAAGAAACCGTTTTTAGATAGAATCAAGCTTGAAAAAGACCTATTCCAAAAATAGGTAGGTTTTTCCGACACTGCCGTTTTCCGGAAACGGGAATGAAGGGGTTAAGGTTTGAATGATATACTACTCGAGTGTCATGATATAAGGCCAACAACGTATGGGCACCATGTAGCAGGGTTTCCGTTCTCCCACAGAACTGTGCACAGAGATCGAGAACCTGGGTGAGTTAGGGTGACCCAAAACTCACCTTTGTTTCAGAAATCCCCTTACCAAGCTAGCCACAGTGTCTCATTGGTAGTAATAACTTCCCAATGACTTAGACAATCCAGAACATGAACTTAGGGTACCTCAGGTATCGTGGAACACATGAACACTCTTTTGTTATATAATCATTACAAACCGAAACTGGGAGGCAAAGAACACACGTGCAAGTTTGAAATGTTTATTTTTCAATGCAAAGTTCTCAAACGCAGTATCTTGTATAAAATCAACATGCATATTATAAAAATCAGAGTTAGCAGCATAGTCACTAATCCATAATAAGCAAAAGGTGATAGCATGTTATGATGCAAAAATCTCTAGAATTCTGTATCACCTATATTTCGCGTACCCTATTTAGCATATTATATTATATCTAAGAAGGTCTCATTTGGGTTCTAGCAGGGCGGGCCCATACTTCTAATTCTCAGTAGGAGTAGATCACATCAACAGCTACCAGCTCTCTGCATGCGAAGCATCAAGTGTGTTGATTCATTCCCTGTAACTCTATCTTAAACCCGCGTAGAGCCCAATGTTGGCAGCAACATTATTTGTGTTATGTGTAATGTGGTGCGAGGATCAGGCCTTCAGCAACCTTGTATTAGGTTATTCTTAGAGGGTGCAGTTCTCAGTGTGCAGACATTTGTACTAAGTGTACCAAGCACGACTGATATCAGAGTAATAACATAGTATTCTCAAATAAATCACATCTTTCGTCTAGGTTGAAAGCTATCATAACAATTAGGTGTCGTGTGCAAACTGAAGCCGAAAGAAAATATGGCGTTTAAACATTTAATAAACTCATGCTAACTTAACACAATATATAGAAACGTAGTAACCATATGACACCTGTGCCATGTGGCACACAGACATGCCCTAAGGGCATGTATGTGTGTCACATGGCACGCAAGCCAGTAACAGGGGTCAAAGTGACACCCTGTCCCCCTTGTAAAATCGGTAATTTTACCGATTCGGTAATTACCGAATCGGTATTTGCTATTGAATCCTATGGGCTTCAAGGCCCATAGGAATCAATGGCAAATACCGATTCGGTAATTACAGAATCGGTAATTACCGAATCTTACGATTCGGTATTTTTACCGAATTTTTTACCTACATAGCAATTACCGAATAGTAAATACCGAATCGGTAAAATTCGGTATTTACCATTCGGTAATTTGCTATTACCTACATCTAGGCCATGGTATGTTATGTTACTGGGACTTGATATAGCGCAGACGACTCACTCCCGAAGGAGTATCTCGTCGCTCAGGAGAATCCAGGCAAGGCACCCATTCAAAATTCCCATGTCTTCAGATGTTTTTTAAAGCTACTGAAACCCGAACAGGAAAGAATTTGGAGAGGAAGCTTGTGCCAGTTATGATGGCAAGATAGGAGAATGACTGGCTGACATTTCTCGAAGTGCATATGCATCGGGTAAACAACAACAATTTTTCCTGTAATCTAAGATGTCTGCCAGGTCAATACTGAGTACGTTTCTCCCATAGGTAGACTGGTCCCTCGCCAACAAAGGATTTGTGAGTGAGACAGTGAAACTTTATCAGGGATGGCTTTTTTACTGGAAGCCAATTAATATCTTTCAGCGCCGGGGCTGTCGGAGATCCCAAAGAAGCTTGCTAACCAAACACGCAGCCATATTTTGGACAACTTGAAATTTAGAGAGAAGTGATTCATTGGCTGTTATCAGCAAGGCATTCCTGTAATAAAGGCAACTCATTGTAAGGTCCTGAATAAGACATTTGCCTTTACCTGAGTGGGAGTCATCTAAATCGTTTTTTAAGCTGCTGAATAGTGCCAAACCAGGCACCACAGACGGATATAACCTGATCTCTCAAAGAAGATTCTCGTCTACCAGTATGCCAAGATTTTTAACTACCCTCCTGAGGTGAGGGGCTGAGCCTAGTTTAGAAGGCCACCAATCAACCGACCAATAGCCCAGCTCCTTATCAAACAACAAAATCTCAGTCTTGTCTACGTTAAGTTATAAACAGGTCAGAGTCAATTTTCCAAATGCAATCAGTAAACCTATTTTTGGCATTTTGCGTATTGTGCTCGAAAGAGATGAATAATTGGGTCTCATCTGTGTAGGATATTATTTCAAAGACACAGGATTTGACTATCTGGGCAAGGGGTGCCACATAGATGTTAAAAAGGATGTTGCTCAAAATAGAGTCTTGGGATACCCTTTTGTCCAGGAACATGGAGCGAGATTTGAAAAGGTCAAGTGAGACCATCTGGGTCCTGTCTTCACAAATATCTTTCAACCTGTCCAGGGCTTTCCCATGGGTGCCTATCTCATAGAGTCTCTGAACTAAGATGACATGCTATATGTATGGTATCAAAAGCGGCTGACAAAAGCTGTCAAGTAAGTCCAGCATGGCCAACATCTACTGACAGTCTGATGGAATCAACTACAGCCACAAGTGAAGCATCTGTGCTATGAAAATCTCTAAAGCCTGATTATTTGGGGTCCAACAGGCTGCGGTCATCCAGATAGATGTAAAGTTGTTTGTTTATAAGAGTTTCAAAGACCTTGCTTAGAAAGAGAAGGAGTGAAATAGGTCAGTAATTGACAAGCTCTTTAGGGTGCAGATTTCCACTCCAATGGCATTGTTGCTGAGTTCAGTGATAGATTGACAGAGACGTGATTGAAGCCATAAGTAGAGTTGACAAGGTGGCCACTTGGTGGGGGGCAAGGGTCAGAAGCAGATACCAATTTAACTTTGGAAAGCATATCCGATACTTGCTCTTGAGCAATGGGTACAAGCTTCTCAAGCAAAGCCGGAGAATTTACAGGGGATAATTATAAATAGATGGGACAGCATGTAGTGATGTTGTATTGAGAACATTTTGATAGATTCTCATGATTTTTCCCTCACAGTGCTCTACAAGAGAATCACACAGATCTTGTGAGGCTGGAATAACAGATGAAACAGCATGGGACTTAGTAAATTCATTTAGCACCTTGAACAGCTCTTTCACAGAATTGCTGACTTGGTCAATCCTATTAATAGTATAAAGACTAAAAGCTTCTCTAATCTTTCTATGATAGAATCCAAGGGCTAGTTAGTATGCCTTTTTGTCTAAGGCAGATTTCGTAGCACACCATCTCCTTTCCAGTCTTCTACAGGTCATTTTTTAAGATCTCAGATCCGCTGAATACAATGGTGCATGGTGTCTGAAGGAACTGAGAGAGCTCTGTTTAAGAGGGGCAACTACGGCTAGGTCTGTGACAGAGAATTGTTGTACTTAGCTAAGGCAGTATTTATACCTTGTTTTTAGTGCCCGGAGCATGGAAAACTGGTTTGAAGGAAACAGGGGTATCCACTTTCAGGGCCTCACTTTTCTTCTGTCAGCCTTCTTATACTTGAGGTAAATGCCCTTGCTCAGGAACTGAAAACTTATAGACTAATGATCTGTCTGTATTAATATATTAATTATGTGGATTAGCACACAAGTGATACAGGCTTGTTTAGAGCCAGACATGCATTCAGCCAGAACACAAGGGGGCTTATTTCTAAGCCCCTTGCACCGCCAGTGTGTCACTTTTTGCGACACTCCGATGGTGCAGGAGCCGGCTCCATATTTAACAAGCAGCATTAAGCCACTTCTTTTGGCTTAATGCTGCCTTGTAAATATTATTCCCTTTAACGCAGTTTTTTGTGTTAAAGGGGTGTGCAATGTGTGTTGCTGGGGGCGTTCCCAGCAACATCCATTACTTTTAGACACTTCCCCAGATTTACAAGAAATTGTAACCCTGAGGCAGGGTCAAAAATGTACACCTTCCCAGGGAAGGCGTAAGGGAGGCACAACAAGGAGAAATATCTTTATTGTTCTTAGTTTTTCCATTTTCTATGTGTGCTGCATTCTGCGGCACACATAGAAAGTGGAAAAGCCTTTTGTGATTGTTTTTGTGCAGGAAGGTTTCCCTTACTGCACAAAAACAATTATCTCTGCAACGCAGGCCCCCTTGCACCGTGGTGCAAAGGTGCCTTCATCGGCATATGGTAGCCCATTGTGCGCTAGGCCAGGAGAAAAGGACAGTAATGAGCCATATCTGATAGATACTGCATATCATATTCCTGCCCTTTTCTTTTGCCGTAGGGCAGTGTAGTAGGAAGGCCTGCAAGGCTGCCCAACAGCAAAAACTCATAAATGAGGCCCTAGGGATGCAGAGATCCTGGCTTCTGCACTATGATAAAAGCCTGCACCATGTACAGAAATTCTAGCCTGTCTGGTGGGAATCTCTATATGAAATTGCATCTACCAGTGTGAGGGTTGCACTTCCACTTGTACTACAGAATGCTGGGTGGACAGCCATGTTGAAGTGGCTCGCATGTTATTCTTTTTTTGCTTTGCAGCAACAACCAAGCAAAATGGGAAATTGTTGCTGCAAAGCAAAAGGCAAATATTCATGACATGCAGAGTGTTTTGTCTCCATGCTTCAGAGACTACTGAATAACTTCCTTTCTTGAACCGCCATCAGTTGCTTGATGGTGCTAGGAAGTGAAAAACAAAGACAGTTTTGCTGCCTTAAATTAATTGGGCAACTGCTAACATGACACGGCAGGCCTGTGATTGACGAATCCATTGGCTCAAGGGCTTTTGATGATTGATCCATTGAATGTCTCCGCCCATGGATATCTTGTAATTACCCACTTGGAACTGAGGTAGGCAAGTTATAAGTTCTCCAGGAAAGGAGCAATGTCCACTTACCTGGAGGTGTCTGTTCTGCCAAAATCTAAATGACCCTCTGAGCATTGACGCTGCGCAGCCCCTTTCCTGTTTTTTTTTAAAAACAAAGTTATAAAAAAGTTTTTTTCACAAGCCCTAGGGGATGTGATCACCAGGGCCCAAAAAATACTGAAAGAAAGGGGGCCACACAGACCCCTTCCTAGAAATATATTAAAAAAAGAAAAGCGGGGATCTCGCAAATCTAGAATGGTCACCTGTTACTTATTGTAAATGTGAGTATTAAATTGGTACTAATAGAGTGCAAACCACTTTTTCTTCTTTCTGCACTTCTTTTCCTTCTTTCTGCACTTCTCTTGCCTCTTTCTGCACCCCTCTTGCCCCCTTCGGTACATTTGCTGTTCCTTACTGCACTGCTCCTGCTTCTTTCTGCACCTCTCTTACAAATTTCTGCTCCCCTCTTGCTTCTTTCTGCACCCCTCTTGCCTCCTTCTGCACCTGTGTTGTTTTTTTTCTGCACTGCTCTTGGTTCTTTATGCACCTCTTTTGTCTGTGTCTGCAACTCTCTTGCCTCTTTCTGCACTTCTCTTGCCTTTTTCTGTACCCCTCTTGCTTCTTTCTACGCCTCTGTTGCTTCTTTCTGCACTTCTGTTGCTTCTTTCTGCACCCCTATTGCCTCTTTTTGCACCAATCTTCCCTCTTTCTAGACCTATCTTCCCTCTTTCTACACATCTCTTGCCTGTTTCTGCAACTCTCTTGCCTCTTTGTACAGTTCTCCTGTATCTTTCTGTACCTCTGTTGCTTCTTTCTGCACTTCTCTTGCTTCTTTCTGTACCCCTCTTGGTTGTTTCTGTACTGCTCTTGTTTCTTTCTACACCTGTCTTGCAAATTGCTGCACCCCTCTTACCTCTTTCTGCACCTCTGTTCCTTCTAACTGTACTTCACTTGCTTCTTTCTGCACACCTCTTGCCTCTTTCTGTACCTCTGTTCTTTCTTTCTGCACTTGTCTTGCTTCTTCCTTACCCTCACTTGCAAATTTCTGTACCCCCCATGCCTCTGTGAGCACCTCTCTTTCCTCTTTCTGCTCCTCTCTTGCCTCTTTCTGCTCCCATCTTGTCTTTTTCTGTACCTCTTTTGCTTTTTCTGCACTTCTTTTGCCTCTTTTGGCACCTCTGTTGGTTCTTTCTGCACTGCTTTTGCTACTATCTGCTACTCTCTTGCACATTTCCGTGCCCCTTTTGCCTCTTTCAACTCCTCTGTTGTCTCCTTTATTGTCTCATGATGCCACTTTCATGACCAATTTCTTGGAGCCCCGTTGCCCACTGTTTGGCTCTGTTATCAATTCATGGTCTTACTAAATTACATTAAAAAGTGATTGCTCGTTTCTCTATATGAGGAATAGTCATGTCTCATATATAGAGTTTGCATTTAACAATAGTACTTTCTTATTTTTAAGGGTACATTTCTCCATATTTAATATTTAATTCAGCATGTCACAAGTGGTTTCCAAACACTTGTTACCATCTTGCTTGTGCTTTTGCCCATTACTTCATCCTCACTAGTTAATGTTCCCAGATGTCAAAGGGCAACTATTTCTCTCTCACATCAATGCAGATGCTGTTGTTCAGATTCCTGTATGACTCCCACTCTTGCAACTGTTATGGCCTATATCTGTTTTATCCCATGCTCTTTTTATACATGGTTACCCACCCTCACCTGAGATGACTATGTAACTCTTCATTCTAATTAGGGGTCATGGATATCAATTTATGAATGTATTTTGATTCCACCTCCTGTAGTTTTTGTTCTTCATTACCTCTTCTTTCTAGTTTAGGATTGTGATTGATTGTATAAAACATTTTCTTGCCAGTAACTGTTATGCTTACTTTCAATGTGTTTTCCATGGCATAGCTTCTATCTTTATTGGTAATGGTATATTTATTCTACAGAATATGTTTTTTTAAACTGGCATCTTGTACTCACACATACATAAAATTGCATTGGCACGTCAGGACAAAATCACATATTTGGCTTTGCACGCAATGCAATGTTGTACTTTACATGTGAATCCTACTGCAGACTTGAATACTTTTGTATTACTTGCCACTTTGCTAGCGTTGCAAATATTGCATGTCCAAAATCCCATGTTTGGGAGCCAGTTACAGTTGGGAACAGGTTTGATGAAGTGACTGTGTCAATTTGTCCTTTAAGATTGATGCTTTTCTGAAATTACCCATAGATGGTGTCATAGATTCACTGTCAAGTCTAGGTTTGTCATCAATATGTTTCAATTAATTTTAAGGATAGTTTTATTTGGTTAGCTCAATAGTGAATTATAAATAATCATTCTGTTCAAAGAACCATTTTTTGATCTGTTCCTGGTATGTACTAAGTGTTAATTTTCTTTTGCCATTAAAAAAAGAAATTTCCTTGATCCCTTTTCTGGGATAATTTCTCCTTGCAAACCTTTGGCCTATTTCTTCATTATGATTGCTGTATTAGCCTTCAACCATCCAATTCCCCTGCAAGCATAAACATTCTACATATCGAATGCTCCATTTGGGGCTGATGGAGTGTTCTCTATTAGGCATGGAGGTCAAAATATGCTGCAGTAGGTTTTCGATTTAAGGTGCTTTGTTACATATGGTTTTTGATATAGATTTATGTGTCAAAGAAAAACACCATATTGGAGCTGATACTATGGATAAATCTCAGATTACAAGTATTTAAATGTAATATGTTAAAGTATGATTCACATTCTAATGCAGAACTTTCCCAAATCACAAACAGGCTATTAGTAAATCACGACCACATTATGCTTTTATCAACATAGTACGCATTTGCTGAAGATAATCCCACTTTCTGCTCCCACCATCCTATGATCAAGTTTGCATAGCTGGGCAAAAAAAAAAGACCCATAGCCATGCCCTTTTGTTGTTTGTACATTTGGTTATTGAAAACTAGAATGTAATTTGGCACACACACAGTGATCATCTCAATCAACATACAATTATGTTCACTGAATTGTACGTTCTTGCTGCCAATAAAAAACTGAGGGTCATATTCTCAAGGAGTTATCACCAAGCTAACAGCACTTTATCACAGCCAAAGTGGCGATAAATACATCGCCCTATTCACAAGCTGGTGCAAACAGCCCATATAACCAGATAACCTGCGATAGCAGCTGCAAAAAACATCGCCACAGATGACCCCCACAACTATAGCTAATGAGATGCAGAGTAGGTGTTCCCGTGCAAAAAGCCATGACAACACCACTCCGCAACATTCTCAATGCCCAGCCAGATCGGCGATGAGAACCCAAAACAAGCAATAAGGTGCATTAGCAGCAGGAATTTAACACCTGCTCTCACCTGGAGTAAAGTCGGATGACTGCCTGCACCAGAAAAGGGAGCCAAGGCCAGAGCCACACATGAAGGGCAACAGGTGCCATGGAGCCACTGACCTTTCAGATGGGAGCCCCAACAGGGACACAACACCCACAGCCATCCCCCACCACCCCCAACAAACTTCCCGGACCAATACAGCGGCAGCGCAGACAAAGACAGCAACCCTCAGAAAATGCACTTACTTCACAGACCCAAAACCAGAGAATGTCATTGCCACCACAAACTAAAAGGGATAACCATCCCCCGCATCCTGACCAGCATTGCCTAAAGGCTGAAGGTACCAACACAGCGGACAACCAACATCCCACCTCAGACAAAGCTGCTGGCTGTGTTGCACCTGTTGGCCCTTGGTACCCTCCAACCAACAACCACCTGAGTCAGAGGAGTCTCACAGCCAGAACAAGCCAAGTCCCTCACAACTGTCATGGATGACACCATCATCTTGGTACCACACTATTTAAACTTCCCCCACACTGCGCAGGAACATCCGGAGACCAAGCAAGGCGTCTACACCACAGCTGGCAACCCGCACGTGTTATGGGCCAATTGACTGCACACGTGTCCTACTTGTGCCCCCTGGAGAAAACTACACAAAAAATGACCGCAAAAGATAGTCCACGCATTCTAACAATGTGCAGGCAATAGTGAACCACAGGGGAATCTCCACCAACATCGACGCCAACTACCCAGGCAGTGTGCATGATCCCTACATCTTCCGACAGTCCATTACCAACCAGCGCTATCAGGATGGCACCCACTGAAATGCACTGCTCGTTGGCAAAAACCAAATGAACACACCACACACCTCAACTCCACAATCATGCAACTCACAACTCTGGGGATGCACATGTCACAAGCTCACATAAAACATGCCAAACAACATGCCCACCCACCAGACACAACAGCACAACTTACTGTGGGAACCTGGGCCAGCCATGCACAGAAGCCATCAACAACATGGTACCTCAGCCACACAATAGCAGAATGTGGGAAAAGGGTGGGGCCCAGGCATGTGCGAAGGAGGCAAGTGACCGATGAATAAGAATGTACACAATGCCAAGTTTGTTTTTGGATGTGCTGGCCAGAATGCAGTATGCAGGCAATACACATATCCATGTCGCCATATACCGCTGGAGTTTGGAGTGTAGTGGACAGTGGATGCAACCATGTCACCTCAGCCAGTGGGAACGATCACGGAAATGTAGCTTGTAACGTCTCCCCCTAAGCGTGAGCAGAGTGGGCTGGCCCGGTGTACGCCAGGCCATCATAGGGGTGTGACTAAAAGGCACGTAACTCTGGGCATGGTCCTCTTCTGGAATGCCCAACATGTCTGCCAGGGTGGCACCTCTCACCCCACCATGAGGCTGATGCCGTCGCTGTGAGCGGTGTTGCCTGTGACCCTCTACACCTGCTGCACCCCGGGCCGCTGGTCCCCGAACCAGTCTTGCCCACCCCTGTGCACCCAGGCCTCAATGCCCACCTGCTGACACCGGCGTGTGACGAAGAGGGTCCACCACATGCCAGTGCAAGCTCCAAGCTCGAGGCACCCGACCCTGGCAACCTTCTACGACCATCACAGCATCCGCGATCATGGCCGCAGTACTACTTTCTCGTTGACTTACTCTAACGGCTGAGATAGCAGACTAGTAGGTCACACATTTGGAACTGAGTCCTGATTATACTAAGGCAGTGACCACTATCTAAGGCAGAGTTTATGTCACTATACTCCCTTCGATGTGGTGCCACCAGGTCTGTGCATAGAAATGAATGAAATGAAAGTGAGTTTTGTAGAGCGCATTACTACCCGAAGGCCATAGCATAACAACCACATGTGTCTGTGGGCACACGTGGACTACTGCCCTTGGGCCACACAGCGCTCGGATAGGAACCACAATTGGAACTGAGCATCAATTTTTCAATGGCAGTGTACATATCATTGCACACAAGGAGAGATGTTAGAGGATGACGCGTTGCAGTCAGAGGAAAAAAGGATCATCATTACGGAAGAGACCGAACACTATCGACAACCGCCCTGGTGTCACTAACTCTGTGCATCTCAAGCCAACGACACGCGGCTGTGGGCCACTGCTGACCACTGCGGTCGAGTAGGTCACACATTTGGCATTGAGTCTTGATTTAGCAATGGCGGAGTCCAAATCATTGTACCAGCATCATCACAGACTGCATCCCCTCTCAGCCCCGGTGCCACTAAGGGCCATATGTATCAACATCCTGATTTGCGATTCTCAAATAGCGATTTTTTAGAAATCGCTATTTGAGAATTGCAAAAAGGAGTGCATGTAAAAAATCGCAATTTTTATGCAATTTCTTAATATTCCTTAATTGCAATTGATTGGCAAATTGCAAATCGCAATTAAGGAATACTTTCCCATTCATTTATATGGATTAGGAGGCCCATAGGAATAAATGGGAAGTTATTCTCAATTCGCGATTCGCAATTTGAGAGTCGCAAATTGAGAATAATTTCAAGGGTGCAAGTGTGTCATAAGGACACCCTGATGAACCCCTGAAATTTACATGTGCGCGCATATGGTGCACATACATGCCCAAAGGGCATGTATGTGTGCCACATGGCACCTTTACAAATGCCAAAAAGTGCATTTGAGAAAGAAATCGCAAATTACCACCAACTTGAAGTTGGTGGTAATTTGCGATTCCTTAAGGCCGAATTGCACTTTTTTGGTGCTTCTTACATTGCATTTAAGGAATCGCAAAATTTGTGATCCCTTAAATGCAATTGCAAAATAAGGAATCGCAAATTTTGCGATTCCTTATTTTGCCTTAATACATACCATTTGGCAAAATTGCATTAGCAAACTCCGAAATTGCGAATGCAATTTTGCTTGATACATATGGCTCTAAGTCTGTTCCCTGGCATTCATGGATAATCTCTGGTTGAACTTTGGTGGCATCTGAGTCTATGGACTAGTGGGTTGTCTTCATCCTCATGTAGCAGATATCGAATTGGTGGTGGAAACGAGGCTGTAGCATTCCACTCCTCAATTTGCTGCTTCCAGACAGCTACTGCCCTCTGCATCATTCCCTAGAGGACACCTTCTCCTGTCCCCTGCAACCCTCCGCCACATTCCCCTTGGACATCGTCGAGGAACCGCTCAGTCTGCGTAGCCCTACCTCAGTGGACCGAAAGTCACGTCCTGTGGCGGTGTACCTGTGCCAGCCACTGTGCATCCGACACACCCCACTGCAGCTGCATCAGGCATTTCCCAAAGGGACACAGTCCTAGACAATTTGCACACATTTGTGGGCTCTGTTCTAGTGTCCCAACGTCAGTGCACTGCAACTCATGGACACCTCGGTTTGCATATTGGGTGGCCTCAGTATTGATCCGGCTACCTCCATGTTGCTCTGCAGGTTTCTATGTTATGCTGGTGGTTTCATTTTTTGTTTTGATGGTGTTCACTGTTCAAGTTGTTGCCAGTACCAACCACTCCGTGCGGGATGGCTTACACTCACCCCACTCACATCCAGCACAGGCGTCACTGCTTATGTGACCCTGCCAATATAGGGGCCGGGTGCATGTGCCCGTAGCCAGTTGCACATACGGTCTGAGTGTGACCCTGATGTTCATGTTGTATGCATGAGGGCCCTGGGCTGTACGACAATACATTGTGTTGTGTACAGAGGATGCAGGCATGTCACCGCAGGCAGTGGGTTAGAGATTGGACATGTCGCTTTGTTGTCACCCACTCAATACGTAAGAGGGCCATCGTACGCAAAGCAGATGTGGGTGTGTGAATGATAATTGTGTGCCTCTGCAAATGTGCATATGCATGTGTCTCTGTAGTGGTGTGGGTCTCCTTTGTGGGGTGTAGGTGGTCCCTGAAGGGTATTAGATACCCACTCATGTGATCTAGTTCATCTTCCATGGCTTCAGACCCCACTCGCACCTGTTCGGCCACCTCCTTTTGGCTATCTGACACCTGGCATTGGAATGGCATGTGTGGCTCAGTGGCGTGTTGTGAGCCAACTGTGCTTGCAGGAGCTTCCTGCTGTGTGGTCTGTCGAGGGGCTGGATTCTCCTCTATGTAGCTTGGCTGCCCTGGTGGTGGGTTGCCTGGTATGTCCATGAGCTGTTGTAGGGTGTTGGTGTCAAAGGTGTGATGGTCCACTCTGGCATCACTAATGAGTTGTCTGGTCTGCTCTGCTGGAGGTGTTGTTTGTACCTCTGCAATGTGAAGGGGAAAGGCATGTAGACATTGTATTGACATGTATGTTGGCACATTGATCTTGTTTACATGCAGACTGTATGTCATTGTATGTTCTGACTGTTTGGGAGGTGCTGGATTTCGATGGTGGACAGTGGACATTTGGACTACATTACAGATGTGAGGTTGTACACATACATAATCATCCTACAGTTTCCAGCTCTATTGGATGTAGTTGGCCTGTTTCTGCACATCTACAGAGCCAATTGTGTCCTCTGTTCTGCAGTGTTGGCGTTGCACATTGTACCGCATTGTCGTCAATGTGGATGTGCTGTTCTTGCTATGTTATGTTATGTTAGCATATATTTATAAAGCGCACGGCTACTCACTGGAGTGTCCCGGCTCTAAAAACATCCAAATGTCAAGTAACATAAAGCACAACCAAATCACTGCTAATGACTCACAACTATGTGTGTGTGCTGCTGTGTGCCCAGGGATCAGGGTCATGATCCTGGGTCATTGTGGGTGTGCAGTGTGCTACACATCGTTGTGCATGTGTGCCATTGTCTTCATCTCCCCTGGCCCTGGTCGTTACGCGCCCTGTTGATGTTGTGTAAGGTCCTATCGAGCTGTGTTACGTACTCCCAACTCCTTGCTCCATCTTCACACTGATGACTGTGGCTTCCATTTCCTCCAGCTTCTCCTGTGGTGCAGAAATCCCACCTTCTGTCGCCGTTGCTGTCTTCCTGCTGGCAGAGGTTTCTCCTTGGTTTGGTTTTCACAATATGACAGCGCCTCTTGGCCTCCTCTACTGACCTCCTCAACACTCCTAATGCATTCACGGTAGTCCAATTGTGGGTCTGTTGATGGTAGTGTTCTGTCACCTCTATTATGCTGATCTGGTTTGCATGCACTCGGTCAGGGTGCATCCATGTTGCTACGAACTTTGAATTGTTTTTGGTGTGTTTTTTTGGTTGCTTTTATAGTGCATTTTTCCACCAGGCGTGTGGGATTGCGGGCCTTTAACTGCTTTTCACTGCTTTTTCTTTTGCGTTTGGCCTTATCGATAATTTTTGGGCGTTTGTGTTTTGCTTTTTTGTGGCTGCGCATTGGCGGACATTTGACTCGTTGTCGGGGGCCTATTGCATGGTGCCTCCATGTTGTGAATACTTAGTTAACACAGCTTAATTTTCCCGTGGTAGACTGCGATGTTGTAAGTTGCATTAAGTTACTTTGGCGATAGTTATCACACGTTCTTGATAATATCCCCCTTAGATACTTGATATAGTGGTTGATAATTAGTTAATGGGGTTGTTTTCAAGCATTTGATAAACTCACAGTTGCCCAGTTGGTACTCAGCTTCCTTTATGTGGTCTTCTTTTTCTAGAATGGCTATATTCCCTCCTTTACATTCAATGTGGTTTATCTCAATGGAGGTGTCTTTCTGTAGTGATTTCAGAGCTAGTATTTCACATTTTTTCAAGTTTGCTTTCTTGTAAGCTTGTCTCACTTTTTCAAAATCTCCAACAACCAATTCATGAAAATGGTCCCCTGGGTAGAATTAGAACGTAGTTAGTTTTAATTTTTTTCCTCTTAATCCAGTACCTAAATTGTTAAATTGTAGCACACTCAGAGTTTCTGATAACATAATGTCACTAAAGGTAGAGGTCCTAAAGTATTAAGGATGGATAAGTCTTCTGCTGGCAATGAGATACCTATACGACGAGTGACATTTTCTTTCTTGGGTGTTTCCTTCTTTTCTGCAAAAGATTTTTACCAATTTCACCTTTTGTATTTGTTTATACAGATTCATTCTCATTTATGTATGATTTCCAATAGGTGTAGGGTAGGAACTAAAGCCTTTTTCAATAATTTCAATTCTGTTTCTACTAATGTTCCTTTAAATAAATTAAATATACAAAATAGGACCTGTCTGCACCCGTCTGAGCCCAGAAAAGGCTGGGTGGCTCCATCCCTATTGCATTTATTACAGGACTACCAGATATTTGTTCTGTTCTAATACCAACATTTGGAACATAAATGCCCCAGAGGCAAAAATAGAAGGAGCAAAATGAATAGCCCAGCAGCCTCGATAACCTCATGTCTAACTGCTGCAATTGGTGTTTTAATTCTGAGATTGGAAGGGTTGAATGGCACCATTCTTCACTGCATAACAGGCTAAATGAAGGTCTAGCCAATGGGGTAGAGTGGAGACTAACTCTATAAACAGAAGCTCTATAAATGATTCACCCCCCTTAACAATTGCAATAGATGCAGGTAACAACAGGAGAAAAGACCATTTTATGCGAGGTCAAAATCCATGTGTTGTGAGAGAGCCACAAATATGAATTGAAGAGATACAGACGTCAATGACAACAGCTCTAAAATCTCTGCTACTTAAGAGGAAAAGTTAAGAAGGAGTGAATGGGGGAGTGTCAGGAGAAAAGTGACTACAGACCCTGAATCTTAGTGTTTCTATGATTGATTCTCCGGACCTAAACAAGCTGGAAAAAAAATATATTTCTTTACGCAAGTATATTAGAAGCTTGAGTTCTTACTAAGGGATTGTTTGGCTCAATTAGTAGATACATATTCATCTCTGAACATGGATCAAAAGAATCCAGGATGACCCTCAAGCTGTGGAAATACAGTACATGAACTTAATAATGACCCACCCACTTTGGCTAGTACTCCTAGTGTTCCTATTCGTTCAAATGTTAGGCCGCTACCACCTAGCAATGAAACCTATTCTACACCTGTTATAATGCAAATAGGAGTCTTTCAGGTTCCATCTGGTGGTGTCTTTAGTCAAGTCTCTATGACCCATAATTCAGCAAGGCAAATATGCTCTATTTCTGATTCCTTAACCAGGAAGGAGGCCAATACTTTTTCATTGCAACTTCCCTCTGAATGTACACCATACGTATTTATATTGGAGAATGTACCGGTTATTCAGATGCATCAGCACGAAGGTTCGGGAGGAGATGAGAAATAAGGAAGCATACTGGTGCAATGAGAATTTGGGTTGACTTAAAGATCTTTGTGATGACATCATGGGATGAAAGATCCCAGGGGTGTGTCTCAACCCAAAAGCTACCCCAGGTGACTGTATACTGATTACTTTAAAAAATCCATTGGTGGTGAAAAGGCTATTGTGTAGATTACACTTGTGTGATGTTACGAAAGGAGAGATCAGAGCCATGCCACATGGTTATTTTTTATAAACCACTGCAAAGTATTTTAACTTTTGGCCATAAAGGTGGAAGGCATGTACCAGAAAACAGACTCATTATGGATTATTTTAATGTACCAGTTAGAATTACAAATGGCTCATTTCACGATATGAATGGTATTGATTGATGCCACGTAACGACAAAAGTACATGCAAACAAATTGTAATTGCGGCCCAGCAGTGTTAATACACCTTATCAAACTCATGATAATGTTAATTGTTGAAATGTAGTTGAACTCCCATTACCATCTCTGAGTTCAATAGCCTGACTCATGCGGTAAAATGGAATATAGCTGGTATGCGTACAAAATTGTAGACTGAAGACTGGCTATCGTTTGTGCACATATTTGTTTTTGCTTGTTGCCAAGAGACCTGGCTTTCTCAGAATGTTCATGTTAACCCCTTCTATGCTGGTGACGAACCCCAGCCGTCACGCTCTGCGGCGCTCGTGTGCTGATGACGGCTGGAGTTCGTCACGGCCCCGCCCTGTTCTTTTGTTTACCGCACAGCGGCGGAAACGGCCCAGCATGGAAGGGGTTAATGCTTTTTCATTCTATGTGTACACATGCTGCTCATTCTAAGAAGGGAAGGCTTAGTGGTGGTATGGCAGTTTTAGCATCAGACAGTTGCGCTAATCTTTCCATGAAAGTCATGACTATGACTCCCCACTAACAGCTGATTGTGTTAAGGTTTGGGAATGGGCTTCAAGTCTTGTTGATTCAATATTATAACAATGTTTTTATCAATGCAGATATAGCAATTCTAAAAGGCTGTGAATATGATTTAGATACCTATTTGAGGAAATGATATACTCCAATTCCAATATTATGGGTGGGAGATTTTAATATATAACGCTTTGCAGAAACTCTAGCAAAAAAGTATTTGGCTTCAGCAGGAGAAGGTCACCCACATTTTAAACATAACCCAAATGGGAAATATTTCAATAGGCTCATAATGAAACATAATTCATGTTTTGGCTCTGTAGATCAGAGGGACTTTGAGTCTCACAGTTTGCCAACATTTACATCAAGAGGCTCAGGGAGCACTATTGATTTCATTCTATCATCGGCTACCTTAGCATCAGTTCTATCGGCTTATATGATCATACCTAAATCTCATAGTGATCATAATCTACTCACAATTTATATTTTGGCCAATAGGAAGTGCAACCAAAGGAAGTATTTGCCAATGAAATACCAAGAAAATCAAAGGGTTTGGTTAAAATGGGAAAAAATGATCATTCTAAGTTTTTAAAATGTGTCTGTAAGGAAAATGTAGGACTCACTGAGATCTCTGAGATCTGTCTGAATCCAGAAGGAGCCCAAATGAAATTATATGTGCCTTTCAGCATCTCACTGAGCCTATAAACTCTTTGTTAACCAGCATGACCCTATTTAAGGGTAATTCCAGGAAAGGAATTCTGAGCTGACTTATAATATCCTAATATTTTACATCAGGTCACATTTGATTTCTTATAATACATGGTTAAACCATCATATTTCACACAAACAACCTAGATACTTGGTGCGTATTTTCATATGAAAGACAGAGCATATTTGAAAACATCAACAATACGAATAGAATCTCTAGTGCACAATTAAACACTTCAAAAAATCTGTTAGATATTTATTGCAAAAAGATAATAAAAATAGTTTAATGTCAGTTTGTTTCCTTTTAAAAAAAGTTGCAGTAGAAACTTGCTGAAATATTGTAATTTTTCCATATCCAAAATAAACATGTTGCCATAAATATCACGGTACATCAATGTACAGCAAGTAAAGCAGAGCAGAGGAAAGAAAAAGCAATGTTTCCTTTTTTGTTCTTTTAACAGCTGCATTAACTAATACCCATGACCTGAACTTGCCTTTCACTTCAGCTGCTGGTTCTGTCAACAGGTGCTGTGCTGTCAAAACTCACCTGTAATAAATTTTTACAGTTCAGTTCTGGTGTAATTTCTTCATAATTGCCGATTGAGTGTGTCACAACTGGCCAATTATAAAGACGTTAGTGACCGTTTTTTATACAGCAATTGTAGAATCCCTTGCATTATAAGTATTAAAACAAAGTATTTTTGTTGTCAATGTTTTTACAATGATATGTTTGTACCACAATATTTTGAGGTCTATATTGTGCCATACAACCTATAAGTGTAACCAGCCGCGGTCGGCAGTAGGAGTACCTGCAGGGCGGTGACGTGGGGAGGGGTAGGGGCAGGGTGGGGGGTAGCAATGTATGGATTAAGGAGTTTAACAGGTAAGTAAACATATAAATAAATAAAACGAATTTCGTTGCGCGCACTGCATCACCAAATGCGATGCAGTGCGCGCAACAAAATTAGTTTTATTTATTTATATGTTTACTTACCTGTAAAACTCCGTAATCCATACATTACTAACCTCCACCCTGCCCCTCCCCCTCCCCACGTCACCGCCCTCCAGGAACTCCTACTGCCGACCGTGGCTGAGTGAAACCAGGTGGAACCATTGTTTCCATTATAAATATTAACCAAGGTTAAACATAGACTAGGCTTTCCCTCTTTCATTTTGTCCTCAGGCATTTTCAATGGCTCATACCTGTAGAGAATACTGTTTGATGGCACCAGTGGCCAATGAATCTGTGGCCTAGTGGGTTAGGGAGAGCTCCTTCTCGATCAATAATAAAGGTAATGGTGTGAAGGAGACAAGGAGAAGAAGATAGGGAAATGATTTCCCTACTCTCCCACAATAGGTCGCATATTTTAGACTACATATAAAATCTCCCATTTAAGGGCTGCTAAGTTAATGGAATGTGAATGAATCTAGTAAAAAGCTAAACTCAGCTAAAGGCCCCAGGTTTTAATTTTGGACAACCCCAGTACCATCAAAATTGACAATATTAATAAAAAATAGTTCTAACCTCGTCCATGTTCATGACGGCCCCCGGCTGTCATGAGTCACGATGGGTGTGTGCTCATGACAGCCAGGAGCCGTCATAACCACGTCCGCGATTGGAGTGTCCAGCACTACGGCGGAATTCGCGCCGCAGTGAAGAGGCTAATAGTAGTTTTGTGATAATGGTGGTAAGAACAATAATAACAATAGAAGAATTATTAATATTTTTCTTACTGCATTGCCCAATGGTAAAAAAAGGGCAAGAATGTGCTATATTTATCAGATACGGTGCATTCCTGTCCTTTTCCCCTGTGCTGTGCACAAAGGGCCTCAGTGTGCCAATGCAGGCACCTTTGAGCCATTGCGCAAGGGTGCCTGCGTCGTGGGGATGAATATTTCTGTGCAGGTAGGGAAACCTCCCTGCACAAAAATATTCAGAAGAAGCTTTTCCCCCTTTTCTATGTGTGCAGCAGAATGCAGCCCACATAGAAAAAGAAAAAACAAGGAGAAATAAAGATATTTATACTTGTTGTTCCTCCCTTACGCCTCCCCTGGGGAGGCGTACATTTTTGGCTCTGCCTCAGATATACGATTTCTCGTAAATCTGGGACAGTGTCAAAAAGCTGTTGGGTGTTGCTGGGACCGCCCCCAGCAACACCCATTATACGCCCATTTAACACAGAAAACTGCCTTAAAGGGAGCCATATTTACGAGGCAGCATTAAGCCCAGAAAAGTGTCTTAGCGCTTCCACGTAAATATGGAGCAGGCAAAAGTGATGTTCCGGTGGCGCAAGGGGTCTCATAAATGAGGCCCATAATGTTACGAATCCGTTGTAAATATAAAAACCATTGAGAACAACAAAGAGTTCAATAACACTGCAGTTTGATAGGTAGCATTGTAGTAGTGGACACTCACTTATTGATTTTTGATTCTGACATCACCACATTAAACAAAGTAATTTGCATTTTAAAATGTGTATTAAATTGCACTTGGGCGATCACGTGAAGTGACTAGGGGCCATATGTATCAAGCACATTCCCATTCGCAAATGCCAAAATTTGCAGAATTTCGGCGTTTGCAAATGCAAATTTGCTAAATGGTATGTATTAAGGAAAAACTGGTGTAAAACAAGGAATCGCAAAAGTTGCGATTCCTTATTTTGCAATTGCATTTAAGGAATCGCACATTTTGCGATTCCTAAATTGCAATGTATAAAGCAAATAATATGCAAATTGTCCTTAAGGAATCGCAAATTACCACCAACTTCAAGTTGGTGGTAATTTGTGAATTCCTTGAAAAATTCAAAGTTTTGCATTTTTCAAAGTGCCATGTGACGCGCATACATGCCCTTAGGGCATGTATGTGCGCCAAATGTGCACCCATGCTTATTTCAGGGGTGCAACCCTGCACCCTTGAAATTATTCTCAATTTGCTATTCTCAAATTGTGAATCGCAAATTGAGAATAACTTCCCGTTCATTCCTATGGGCCTCCTGGCCCATAGTAATGAATGGGAAAGTATTCCTTAATTGTTATTCGCAATTTGCTAATCGCAATTAAGGAATACAAAAAAATTGCGAATTTGTACATACATCCCAATTTGCGATTCTGAAATAGCGATTTCTAAACAATCACTTTTTCAGAATCGCAAATCAGGTTGATGATACATATGGCCCTACATGTTGTAAAATACGGCAGTAGAAAATTAAACCTCCTCCATTACTAAAAAAATTTATGGAAATGGTGCAAAGTGCGGGGATGATGAAGTTACATTTTCTAATCACCTTGTATGTCACTTCTGCAAAACTGAAATCGGGATAAAAGACAGCAGGTTGTGCAGGTCCAGTAGGACACAGCAACGTTTTTAATCTCTGAATCTCCCGGATGAAATTAACCTTTTTGAACATTGCTGCCATTCTCTTAGACACTGCTGCTATTGTGTCAGAAGGCATTATCATCCGGAATGAGCATATTGATACATGCCTTGGTTCTCTCGCACTTCAGGCACCATCTGTCATTTTCTTATTATACTCCTCTGACAATTTCCCAGTGGTTTGAAAGAGAAATGGCTTCTGGGTAAGACCCGCGCGCCACCAAGCATTGATCGCAATCTGTTGTTTCATCGCAGATACAAGTTTCAATTTTGCCGACATGAGTGACATCATGCACTATCTGATTAGGACGGGGATTTGTTGATAACATCCAGCCATAAGCGCACCATTTTGCAGGCTGAAGTGTTTGATCATGAACGGCGTACCTTTTAAAACAACCACTGTAGTTTTAATTAAATCAATCAAACTTTTTTAAAGCATTGAACAGAGGGATAATGCCACATTACTGAATTGTGGCATTGACATGACAGGTTCAGGTGTCAGCCGGTCAGAAGGTTTTTCTTTACAAGAGGAAAACAGTAGGTAATATTGTTTAAGAAAAAATATGGGGCATATTATCAAGGGGGTTTATATCCGCTTTTTTGGATTTAAAAGCCAAGAAAGCGGGGATAAAATTATCTCCCTATTACCTATCTGTCGCTAACATCAGTTAGCGACAGCTAGTAGGAGATAGCGACCAGCTTGGGCCCCACTTTGCATGTCAGTGATATTTATCACTAATGACATGCAAAGTGGGCGTGCCAAGATGTTAGCGACTGGAAACAGTCGCTAACATCGCTATCTCCTATTACCAACTTTTGGAGATATTCGCGCTAAGCGCGAATATCTCCAAAAGCTAATACCTGCCCTGAGCAGTTCTTAGCCATGTTATCCAATGGGAGGTGGATAACATGGCTAAGAGCATTAGCTCGGTAATGCATGAATATCGCTGACTTTTCAGCGATATTCATGCATTGCGGCCGATTTTTATCGCATTTGCGATAAACCTTGGTAATACCAAAATTTATTTGTGTTAAAAATCGCCGCAGCTTAGCGGTAAATTTTTGTCTCTAATTGTCGCTATTGCTTGGTAATATGCCCCTATATACCTTGCAGCAATGCGGTGCCATATCAACAGTGGCAGTGTTGATTTGATAAAAGCTTATTTAACCTAATAGTTAATCAACACATATTTTATGTGTTGCTTTTGTGATATGTAGAAAACATGAAATATGGTTGGTACAAACATACATAACATAACGTAAGTATTTGTAAAGCGCACTTTCACTGCAAAGAGTATCTTGGCACTGAATAACAGATGTTTATTGTTACCCAACTCAATGATACTCATGTTATTGGCCTCAGAAGGATGAAAGGGTGAGTGGACCTGCTGGGATTTGAACCTGTGACCATGAGGTCAAACACAGACCTTAAAATGGACACATTAGTCCACTAAGGCGCCAGACCCAGACCCTATCTATGTAATGTAAATTGATACTTGTATAGCGCACTACTCACCCGCAAGGGTCTCAAGGCGCTTGTACGAATACCGCTGTGGAACCCATCCTAGCTTTCCCTGTGAGGTGTCCACTCCTGGGCAACCCCAATGTGGAGGCCAGGCATCCTTAGCATTGTGGGGGCCGTTGTGGAGATTAAGCAAGCTATTGCCCAGAGTTGCACTCCATGGTTAGAATAGGCACTGAGGCGAGAATTATCAGGTCCGTGGAATTTTTGAGCCCAAGACCTGCCGAGGCAGGGAATTGAACCCTGGTCCCGGGCTAGACCTCTGCATCAGGCTCTGTCGCTCTAACCATTGAGCCACACTTCTCCACTTCTATGGGCATGATACTGAGCAAAATTGAGGGATAACTTTGATTGATGGGAGATTACACAGGGGCATTGAGGAAATGGTGAGAGAGGTGTGCAGGGAAGCAAAAACAATGGAGCCACGGATACATAAGCATTAGTGTGGAGAAAATTGTCTTATGTACCACCTGGTGCCATTGCTGGGTGGTACTGCACTCAAGTTGTCCACTGCCAGAGCATAAATGCCTCATCCTACCCTGCGGGTATGAAGTGCCTTTACAAGAGGGAGTGCAGTCAGTCTGTGGATGGTGGCTGGAATGTGTGGGGGGTGGATTCCTGAGTGACATGGGGAGTATCCACAAAAGGGGAGGCGGAGTAGCTCTTTGTAAAGTGCCTTTGCAGTGTGTAGATGGGACAGCCTTGTAGCATTTGAAGGCATTCTACTCTATATTGAATTGCAATTGGGGCCAGTGTATACACACACAACATTCTCCCAGTTGCAATGCACAGCGCTGTAAAGCTATTTACCCACACCTAGGAAGAAGGGAGGGAAATGTAATGCCCCTGTTTCTTCAATTAGGTCAATCTTAATTAGCAGCATTCATTCTCAGGGCACTAAGAGATACAATGGGCTCCTTAGTGAATATGTTCCCTGGCATTAAACTGCTCAATGCCAAGGCCAGGCTGCCGGGTAGCGCCCCTTTAAAACACAGCCCTTGGTTTGTAAGATTGCAAATCAAAATATGGCACATGAAAACCAATGTGGGCTTGAAGCCCTAACATTAAAAATTAACTTGAGTAAACACAAGTGAAAATACTGCAGATGCAAAACTAACCCTGGTGGCACAGGACCCTCACTTGCAATTATATATATATATATATATATATATATTTATTTAAAACAAAATTGCCCCCTCAATGGAAAGCCCTCTCAGGATCGCTTCACAGGCACTAGCAAATTACGTAACCACAGCCCCTTTCTTTCTCTGCTGCCAACGCGTTTCAGGCCAACCGCCCTTCCTCATGGGCAGCCCGTAATTGAATAGTGGCAGAAAAACCAAAAACAGCATATCCCCTTCTTTATTTCCATTAATGCCTCAATAGGTAATCTCAATGCATCATAGGACTGGTGGTTCTCAGACAATCAAACCCAGGTGGGATGCTGCCATTATCAATATTTAAATGGTTATCATTAACGGGGAAACACAGTGTCACGTAAAATTGCTTGTGCAATCATTTGGCATCTCCTGCTCCATATCGTCGTCCAATTTTAACAGCAAAAGGACCTGCCAGGTTCGGGCAGTGGTGCTCCTCCGTGATCGGGCCGGCAACTTCAATGCAACACAAAATTGGTCCCTTGATGGAAAGCAATCTCAAGATCGCCCCACAGGCACCAGCAAATTAAGTAACCACAGCCCCTTTCTTTCTCATCTGCCAACACGCCAGCGGCGGTGATTTCTCGCAGCTCTCCCTTCGGACGACAGTCCGGCCAATGGCAATAACGATCACAGCACTTCTGGTCACGCTGTCGATTGAAGCAGAGCGCAAGACTGCTCCAGGGCACGCGGTCACGGGGCAATTCTCACAAAGGTCTCAGGCTGCAAAAAGCACACACACAGCGTCACAGAGACACACTTGGAAACTTTGATGTTCCTGAGTTTCCACAACAGGGAGCCAGCTCCTCTCCGGCCCTTGGAGACAAGTTATTTCGGGACACAGCACGCAGCAAAGTTCTTTCAAGCAGGGGGACACAGCAAAGTCCCTTGTCCTCTCCTTAATCAAATCAGCAAACTGCAGGCCAGCCCCAGAACACACAGCAAGGGCAGTCCTTCTCTTCAGTCTCTTCAGCGGATCTTCTTTTCTTCTTGATCACCAAGTAGTCTCAATCCATTTTCAGGCTTGAGTTCAGTCTTGAGTTCAGGGGTTTCAGCTCTCACATTTATACCCCTAATGCCTTTGAAGTCTTTGTGTTCAGGGGGCTCTGAGCCCAGTCCAAACCAGACCTGGGTGTCTTCCTGCCAGTGCATACCCTCTTTCTTTGATAGTGAGGGTCTGGCCTCAGACACTCCGCAGGAGGTGGAGCTATTCTTTTGTGGCAGAAGCACAGCCCTCTTCTCCTCCCACCACACCAAATGCATATTTATTTATTTTTTTATTGTTATTTTTAAAGCGCGGCGAATACCCGTAGGCGTCTCGGATCTGGCTAAGGGCAAAGGTCAACATCCAGGAGAACCAACGGAACCTTACTAACTATTGGTCAAACAACCAAGTCTTAAGTTGTTTGCGGAAAATTAGCAGGGATGGACTAGTCTTGATGTGAGGGGGTAGGGAATTCCAGAGTTTTGGGGCGGCCACCAAAAAGCGTCTACCGCCCCAGGTGACTGTTCTAGTACGCGGTACTACTAGATGATTGTAATGGGTGGAGCGGAGACCACGAGTTGGTATGTAACGTACAAGATTATGTTTAAGAAAGTGGGGGCCTTGATTGTTAAGAGCCTTGTAAACAATGCACAGCGATTTGAACTTGATACGACTGCGTATCGGAAGCCAGTGAAGTTTCCTGATGGTGTTGGAGACAGGTGCAAACTTGGGAAGTCCCGAAAGCAGCCGGGCTGCTGCGTTTTGAATTGACTGCATCTTGTTTGTCACTCGATTTTGGGCATGAAGGAAGAGGGCATTGCAATAATCCAAAGCGGACAACACCAATGAAGTGATCAGAGTTTTCCTGACTGAATCCGGTAGAAAAGGTAGAATTTTCCTTATCATTTTAAGTTTCATGTGAGCCGTGGCTGCAATTTTGTTAGCATGCGCCATGAAGTTGAGACCCACATCAAAGGTGACGCCGAGATTCCTAACTTTAGGAGCTGGGCTAGGAGGTGTTCCAAAAGATGTAGGCCACCAAACTGATGACCAGCCCGGAGAAAGGTGACCAAAAATGACCACTTCGGTCTTTTCTGAATTAAGCTTCAGACAATTGGTGGCCTACAGGAGGGTTAGGATAAGAAACCAACCACTTCTAAAAATGTGGCCTCCAAAGACACAATTTAAAAACCATCTTCACAATAAGATGTTATTAATTTTGAGTTCAGGCACAATAAACTCCATCTCTCCATCTTATGCCTATGGGAGAATATGCTGGAAACATGTGACACTGCATTCTGTCCTATTGTCAAGATGGCCCTGCAACAATGAAAAACTAATTTGGCAGTATTTCACTGTCAGGACATGCTACACACCTCAGTATATGTCCTTCCTTTCACATACACTGCACCCTGCCCAGGTTGGTACCTTGGGCCTGCTATAGGACTGTTTGATGTGCATAAAAAGGGAAGGGTAAGGCCTGGCAAGTGGGTGCACTTGTTACAACAACAAGGTAGTTAAAAAACGGTGAGCAGGCACGGCAGGGGCAGGCCTGAGATCTCTTTTTAGGGCTACTTGTGTGGGTGGCACAATTAGTGCTGCAGGCCCACTAATAGCATTTGCATTACCAGTTTTTGCACACATAGTGCACTTTACTGGGGACTTTACTAGTAAGACAAACGTACCAGTTATGGACAACCAATTACCATAACACTTTATACAAGGAGCACTTGCACTTTGACACTGATCAGCAGTGGCAAAGTGCCCAAAGCATCTAAGTCGGCAACATCATGTCAGAAAAAGGTCTAGGAGGAAGGCAAAAAAGTTTAAGGAATTTTACTCAAAAAGGGCCAAGTCCAACATTCGTAAAAAGGGCCAAGTCCAACATTCGTGTTCTTCTTTATCCGGAAATTATTGGTGATAACTGAGTATATTTTGTGGCTGGATGCATAAGGAATTTTAATGAAGTGCAGAGCAGTCAAAATCTATATTTAAAATATTTGTGCAATCAACGATTGTTAGGCACTAATGACATATATTGGGTCAGAAAGAAATGTGTTGGCTATAATGATAGGATTGCACATTTTATACTGGATCACTCAACTATTAACCTTTGTAAAGTTCTCTTTACTTGGTGTGCCTGATTTGCACTGTAAAAAAATACATAAATCAATAAAAGAACAAAATAATTCCGTAGCCAGATATATTGAATATATGCACAGCCAGCAATTATTATTAGTACTGCAGCAACCTAGGCTTCATTCATGAGATATTACTAAAGAAAAGAGAAAATAACTAAAGTGTTTTTTTCAGAAATGTGATGAGGTCTGAGGTTTTATCTAGTGGGAAACATTAAATTGCTACCTGCTTTCTCCACTAACCTGATACATGAGCTTATAATACCTTTATTATGACAAGTAAAAGTACAACTAAGAGGGTAGGTTAGGTTCTCCTGCCTATTAGCTTGCATTGCTGTAGTTGTCAGCGCAGCTGGTAAAGTCAGCTGTTTTGAAGCCAACTTAAATGAGGAACCAATGCAAGCAGAGATTTTAAGGCAAAATGCTGCAATATCATGAACTTGGTATTTTGCTGCATTTTAAAGATTTTTGAAAGTTACAATTTGATTTGTAAGAAACCCAGTCTCATTGATTTACATATTCTAATCTAGATTCGATTTTGTTGCCAAATATGTCGTTTGAAATCAAGTCCATCACAAGAAATCGTGGGCCTTATTTTCTTTAGCGAGAGAGTGAAGATTCTGAATAGAAAATATGGACTGTGGTCGAAACTGCAAAACAATGTTTTAACATTTTAGTAATGTGTATAGTTTTTTGTGAATAAAACGAGCCTGTTATCCAGTATTTGTACTTTCTTGACCTAATTTTGGTGGACTGTGATGCCCAGGGTAGGATCCTACAGGTTCCATTTCTATGTATAGATGTACAAGGTACATATTGCACAATTGATATCAAAATTTGATAAATGTCAACATGTCTTCACTGTTTCTGTTTAACATTGGTAAATTAAGATCTCCGGATAATATGCCTACCACAGGGAGTAGAATACAATCCAAGAGAAGCACACATGCTGTAAATTAAAATGCGACTTTAAATGGAAAAAATATCAAAGGTTTGACCTGGATAACTGAAACTAATATAGAAATATACATTTTTTATTAAGCTATCAGTCTTATCGGAATGCAAACTTTTTCACTGTTAAATAAGCTGCAAGTATATATTTGCAAGGTGTAACCCTTCAAATGATTTAATGGACAATTGGAACTTATTATTTACATAAAAATAAATTCAAGTGTCCTTATTTCACGTGGTCATTATTGCATTGCATTGAAATATTAAAAGTCTAATAGTATTAAGTATATCATTTTTCAAAAAATAATTTAATGAAAATGTACACTTGGTGGAATGATTTTGCATGTTTGCTCAACAGCTAGATCTTTTACACTATCCTATTTTTTCTCTACAGATTTGCTGCGACTCTAAACATGTACTAAGTGCAACAGAGGTCCTGGAATGGAAAGAGAAAGATTCCACAGAGACATTGGTTGATAACATTGTTCAGTCACGGATCATCAGTCCTATGCGTCTGTTTGCTAAAAAGTCACCAGTGCCAAAGAACGGACAAATGCCATATTTTGACAGAATAGACAATTTCTGGGATTGGCTTTCCAATATCACTGATGTGCAGGAATCTCTAGTACGAACTAAGCGCAGACCAATAGTAAAAACAGGAAAATTTAAGAAAATGTTTGGATGGGGGGACTTTCATTCAAACATAAAAACAGTGAAACTGAACCTCCTCATCACAGGGAAAATTGTTGATCACGGAAATGGGACTTTCAGTGTATATTTTCGGCACAACTCTACAGGACTTGGGAATGTTTCTGTCAGTTTGGTGCCTCCGTCAAAAGTGGTGGAGTTTGAAGTCTCCGCTCAGTCCACACAGGAGACCAAGGACTCCAAGTCCTTCAACTGTCGCATTGAATATGAGAAAACAGATCGAGCTAAGAAGACAGCTTTGTGCAACTTTGATCCTTCAAAGGTTTGCTACCAAGAGCAGACACAGAGTCACGTCTCTTGGTTATGTTCAAAACCGTTTAAGGTCATCTGCATATATATTGCTTTCTTCAGTGTTGATTACAAACTTGTGCAAAAGGTTTGTCCTGATTACAACTACCACAGTGAGATGCCATACTTGTCTACGGGATGACAAATCAGAGTAAAGAGGAAACAATCTTGGCAGCTGGCAGACACAGCGACCTAGCAATGACGACGATAAATACAATTTTAATGCTTCCTATATTGTCTGCAAATGACAATGCTTTAGTATCAGGTTATGAAATACATGTGTGGCTGTAATAGTGTTGTGTGGTAAATATTTTACTATGTCTGTGCAATTCCATTTAGAATAGTAACCCTTGTGTGGTGGGAAATTGTTTGTCAATACTTTCATTATCTTATGGTATTATATGGTAAATAAAAAGTGTTCTCTGAAAGACGCTATTTGTATAAAGTGAGTGAGTGATAATTGTTTGATAAACAACCCTGGTGACCAAATGTGAAAAAAATACAGTTGTCCCCGAAAACATAGTTAGAAATCACATATGTTCAAGATCCCTACCTACTAAATGGCTGCTTATGTTTGCAGTGTTTGAAATAGTGAATGTTTCCAAGACGTTCAAGGCTATTTTTTACTTGGGAAGTACTTGGAATTTGAGAAAGTGCCCAAATACTATTAACAGTGTTTAAAGCCTATTTATATTAGAGTTGTCATTTCTAACTGTTGTTTTTGCTATCATTTTACTTTGTAATAATGAAGCTCAAATAACTTGCACAATTATATTATTTTATGTTTGAAAATGAAAAGCATGTTTTGGGGACATGCTTGAATTTATGGTTCGGCCGATTATTTCATCCAGAGGATCTTCTAGTTGGCTGTGACCATATCATTATAAAACAGTGCATATCGTTCGTTCATCACAGCTCAGAAATAAATAGCTATGCATTAATGTTAATCCATTATTGTTCAATGTGCCATATGCCACAGCACTGAGTGTAAGAAAATTCGGATGCAAAAATATCTCTTTTTGTGAAATTATAAATGTAACAGTTTCTGATATAAAATGTTTTTGTTCCATTGTTTACTCTAATTTTTAAGGTAAGTGAAACGGTGAGGTTTCATGTAAAACGTTTGGATGTGCATACTACATTCCAAGCGCACAAGACTGAAATAATTCCTAAACAGTAGTAGGGTCATTAGTGCAACATGCTTATGCAAAAGTCACGGCTGGATACTATTTCACTTGAATGTCTACTAGTCAAAAAACTGTAACCCAAAAAAGGTATGTATATGCATAACTCCATAAGTATGGAACTTGATGAATATAGTATGTGGTAGACATTCCATAACCAGGAGTCAGCTGACTTTTGTAGATTTTGGCATTATGCCCATCCTTTAATTGTTTAATTGTCATAGCTCTCTTGATGGAAATGTGGAAGCACTTTACAAGAACAAGTGAAAGACACGTGCTCTACATTTACGAGCGCACCCATTTGATTTTCAGAAGCTGGGAGTGATGCCAAATCAGATATTTCTTCCAGGTAATACTTTGATCTGAATGTGAAAATGATGTTTCATTTGGTATACTTTTGAAAATGTACATTTACAATTAGCACAAACAGAGCAAGTTGTTTATGTGTGAGAGAGTTTTGTGTTTTCACACATTTCAAAGGAAAATGTGTCTAAGTGCTAATGATTTGTTTAAAATGACATGTCACCTTAAGGTGATTTAAGTCTACTAAGAGACAAGCATTCACCTGACAAAATAGGTCAACACTGAGAAGGAACACGTATAATAGGACAGCCTTTAAAGCAATCCTGGTAAATATAGGTCTAAAAGGCCAATACATACCATATTTTCATGTTAGCCATTTAATATGTGAAATAGTTCACATTAGTTTCGTTATCTGTAAATTTATCTCAAGTGGATATCATAAGAAATCTGCAATGGGTCTAGTTCTCCAGTTCATATGTTGGAACCCCAAGCATTTAAGACATGTTCAATTCTGCAAACAGGAACTATACAACAGCAAATGGTGTACAGCTTCTGCAAGAATACGAAATACAATAATATCTAATCAATGTAAAGTGTTTATTGTAAGCTAAAAGAATTAGTTAGGCTGCACATTTTGTTTGTTAATATTCTACAATGAACTCCTTTGTTTAACAGTACTCTCATCTGCACTATTTAGGACCAAAATAAAAAAAGACTGATTTTCCATGAGTTCAGATTAGGTGAGAGTAAACATTGCAATAAAGCTGAAATATGAATTCAACAATAAAGGGGTCCCCTGCGAAATGAAGCAGAAATAAACAGCAATCAATCTAATTTTTAAAATATTTGAACTGAGTAGGAGAAAACATGCTTAACTAGCAAACTAACCAAGTATCAATGTGACTGAAAGCACTGTAGTATTGCTACTCAATTTAGGGATTTGCATGCTACAGTTATGAATACCATTTCTTCAGGATCACATGAGATTCATTCCCAAGCAATTCATATAAATGATTCATTTACTTCATGGGTGTTTATATTAAAAAACCTAGTATGGGTTTTTTCTTTTTATATATGGTGACACCCCTGCTGTGCTGTGCCAGCGGAAACTTGCATATGGGTTGGGGTTATGCGCAGAACTTGTTGATTTGGTCTGGTTTAAAGTCACCTGGTGAATTTAATCAAGTTTGATGCATAGATTTTGATAAACGTACACATTTTGGAAAACTGGACTCTAAAAACTATCAGGAAAAAATGTTTTCATAAAAAAATATTACTCACAGGCAGCCGCGGTTGGTAGTGGGTGTACCTGCAGGGCGGTGACGTGGGGAGGGGCAGGATGGGAGGTAGTAATGTATGGATTACTGAGCTGTACAGGTAAGTAAACATATAAATAAATAAAACGAATTTCGTTGCATACACTGCATCCCCAAATGCGATGCAGCGCGCGCACCGAAATTCATTTTATTTATTTATATGTTTACTTACCTCTAAAACTCGTAATCCATACATTACTACCCTCCACCCTGCCCCTCCCCCTTCCCACGTCACCGCCCTGCAGGTACACCCACTACCGACAGCGGCTGCTCACAGGTAAAAAAAATATATAAAGTAATCCGCTATATAGCCAAAATATACTTTTGTTACAGTAATAGTAAAATATAGTTTGCTATCTAGTGGAGTCTGCTAAAACAAATATGTCTATATTCCAAATATATTATGGAAACCACATTTTCCCCTAGTAACATCTGCCCATCGTAAAGGTGAGATAATTATGCATTTAGCAAAATTCGATACCACGTGGATCAGAAGTCATCGGGTGCAATAATTTTGTCCAATACGAGTTTTGCCCTTCGAAATGCAGCACAAAATCCAAATGTTTGTGCTCTCTGCACCAAAATTCGCTTGTCCCAGTATTTACCAGGCTTTTCTCCAAATATATTTCTGCAGGTTTGATCTGCCAAAATGTACCTTTGGGAAATTACATCATTGCGGAGTGTCTCACAGTCAGCAATTCCCGGGTGCAGAAAATTGCTCACAACATATATTAATGATCCATGAGCAAAGAGGATCTTGTGCCGGCTTCAGAACTATTGTGCTTAATTTGAGCATGTGGGTGCCGGTGGGGGCATCGGCACTTACTTTTGGGATAGGCACTTATTTTCCCCCCATCAGATATTCAACAAGTGCAAGAGCACAGATCGTAAAAACAGAGGAAGAGAAAGTCAGCTAAACCATCAAAAAGGGCAAAAGCAGGAACCTGCAAGTGTCTTGTAGTTGATTAAAGACTACCAGTCTTGATTTTTTTCCGGCCGACGTTTACTTGCACCTGCTGCTGGCTTCTGAGCAGAGCTTCGGGCACCGACACTCTTTCTTTCACAAACTAAGCCCTGGAACTAGGCAGCCCACTTCCTCGCTGATGCGTTACATTAATCTATTTGTGCATGCCTTCATATCAGGATTATTCTTTCAATACACATTATTTGTACTATGTGAACTAGACCTCGTTTCCTCATCAGTATAAAAAATTTGGTAATGATCAGAGGTGTCCCGCTTCATTCTGTCGAACCCGGTCATTAGAGGAGCTTAGTCGAAGGCTTTATATGTGATTTAAACAAAGGGGTAGAATGTTTGCAGTAGTATTTTTTGCACTTACAAAATTTGGTAACAACAAATTATGATGGTATTCTTCAAATGGTGGCAATCTGATACATCTCTGGAGCCAAATCTTGAGTTTATATGCAACTTTGAAACCTGCGATGGGAATTCACGCTCTCGTAGTGGCATGCACTGCACCTCCAATGGATGATAATGATCAGCTAATTAAACAGCAGTTTGGTAAATATTAGACATAAGCACAATGAATATTTCTATGTTTTGAGTATTTTATTTAGCTTTATTGCTTTTCATTGAATATTATATTTTGCGCTGCAGAGCGGATTGGTGGATGATTATGTGATATTGTGTGTCATAGTCTACAAGTTTCATGTTTTATTGTGTCCTATTGCTGTTCATTAAGAAGTAAATCATTTTTACATAGCCACGGTATTCAAACAGCCAAACTACAAAATACAAGATTCTATTGTATGTGACATAAAAAAGTGTACATACAAAATTACATATAAATATGTATACATTTTTATTGAAATAAATCATTTGCTAATTCGGTCACTCGACTGGCATGTTTAATTTTACATCCATGTAAATGTATTTAAAGAAATTGTATTTCATCATCATTATAAATGTTGCGAAATTCTAAGATAATTTAAAAAAAATAAGTTGGGTAATATATATATATATAAACTCATTCTTATCTATACTACTAATATAAAGGAAGAACTTTGAACCTTTGAGGCGAGTAAACTCTGGAACCACAGCGCCAATCCACACACCCGATACATCGTTAAAATTGTCAGGGTGTGCAGATGGACATAGGCTATATACATTAAAAAAATATACGTTATTTAAAAAATGTACGAGAAAAAATAAAGTAGTCCCATGAAAGTAGCGCCGGCCGCGACGTGCGTGCTGACATCAGGAGCGCGGGGAGGAGGGACGTCCAGGAGCGTGAGGAGGAGCGGCCGACATGAGCGCGGGGAGGAGCGGTGAGGAGCGGGGACAGGCTTGGAGGAGCGGAGAGGAGCGGCGGACAGGCGGGGAGGAGAGAGGAGGAGCGGCGGACCGGTGAACTCAGGAGCGCGGGGAGGTGCGGTGGATGAGGTAAGGCTCCGGGGGACCCCAGACAATGTCGGGGCAGGCGGGGGCCCTGAAGCCAAGGTCGGGACGGGCTGCTACTCCGGGGGACCCACGGACATTGTTGGGGCGGGCGGGGGCCCTGAAGCCTGATTGCTCCCGGACAAGGTTGGGATGGGCTGCTAGTATATTCAATATGTGAACAAAGAAGAACAAGGGTTAAAATGTCTAAACAGATACAAAGGGCAGTAATACTTAAAATCAATGGAGCACAAAATAGTACATCACATTCCTAAATCGCAGCGCAGTTTGCCAACCAATAAAGTTAGAAATTACAGAATGTGCCTTTTGCCCGTAACTGTAATAGCCAGAGCCACAGCAATTGGACTCTGCTATACTACTGAAGAAGAGAGATCCTCTATTTGCATGAGTTACATAAGCAAACCAACCCTGCCTATAGCACATGCCCTGTGATGGACGATCACCTCCCTGAAAGGACACAGAATGAAGAAAATTCAGGAATGCCCAAATATTGAGCATTTCAGTGGATGAGGGGCATTGAATGAAATTAGTTGGCCGCACTTTTAAATAACAGTTGCAGACTCCACCACATGAGGGAGGATCCCTGCTTTCCCTCTGAGATTGTTGGTGGAGCTTATTATCAGAAGTCCACTGGCACACATTGGTCCGTACTTTGAAGTGGGGCATGATGGCTAGGGATCATAAGTACACTATCAGAGCAACGTCAGCTTAATCACTTCTCTCTGAGGGTGTGCCAATCACTTGGCAGCACAAGCCATATACTGAATCAGGGTGTGCCATTATTTCCCGAAAGGGGAAATCAAGACATACATTGACATGCAAGCATTTCACTTGCAACAAATAAAAAGAACAGAATATTTGTGCCACACATGTCTCCTTTGCCTAACATTTGTATGAAAGTACTTGTTATATGTTTGCTGCATACACATAAAGGTCTGAAATAAACCCTAATTATGGAGGTAGGGGCAAAAGAAGTAGGCTTATCAGCTTCAAAAATGTAAACCCTGTAATGTTTTTGGGTTGAAATAATCACAATATGTTTTTGTGGCTTGCTATTCATTTATTTTGGACGTTTTTGAACCGTATGAAAGACCATGTTGGATAACAATCATTCAGCACATATTTCATGTGAAATATGAAACATCAGGCTCTGCTTCAAACTGAGGCATGTTTGTGCAAAGGGTGACATATAATGTTCATAATTATGACCAATGGCTTTCAGCGAATAGGTATATATCAAGCGGTTGGTTCTTAATTAGGACATGATTCAGAAAGTACTTGCAGTATATTAATATTACTTCCAAGTGCTACTTAAACTTAATGTCGCTTTGAAGTAAAGGGGATTCAGAATGAGCGTTTTGGGGAGCAGACAGAGGCCATCATTTCAGAAAAGCTGAAACAAGTTTAGAAGCCTACATGAGGACAAAGCACATCAACCAGTGACTACTGAGATCACCAAAAAAGAACAAGGGCATCTGCATGCCAACTCTGTGGGATTATATCCCATGGAAGCAAGAACCATTATTTTCCTGTTGTCACGACTATACACTAATGGAGAAGTGTGGACACTTTTCAATGCTCAACTACCATTGGGGCACTTTCAATTAGAGAAATGGGGAGAGGAAGCACTCTATGGCGAGAGAAGTTCATCACATAACGTATTCTATTAGTGCAGATTACAAAGCCTTTTGTAAATCAGCCAAGGCATGACAAATATGTCCTTTGCATTGGATTTACCTAAATTGCCTTTACCCTCCCTGTAAGGCAATCCTAAATGACACAGGAAGTGCACTACTGGCATGAAAGGTAAATGTAAAATTTGGACCGCATTGTGTATTTATCCAACCCACAAATGTGACAAACTATATGACTGCCTGGACACCACAGTGCTCTTGCTAGAAAATTAAAATTACTGCAGTGACACAAGGAAGAAAAAATGCCTTTAAAGTAGAAACACATATTTATATATATTGATACGTCAATGTGTGACATCTGACTTCAGAGGGCTAGGTGCTTAATAGATAAAATGTAATCAGTCATAAATATAAAATATATAACACTTGGCACAATGCTTATATGGTGTACTGTGCTCTCACAGTAACTAAGGCCCTGATTCACAAAGGCAAACTTGCACTTTCGCCACTCTTGTAAAGATGCTACTCGTAAATCCGTTTGTGAATGGTAAACTTACACTGTACATTATTTGACTCCCTTGGATTTCCAAATCAGGCCCTAAGTGTCCAAAGCTGTTTTCTTTGCAAAGGTTTCTATAGATTTTTCAACAGGCCTAGGTATAATTAAAATCATCAAATTATACCTTTGCTTGGGAGTATGCTATCGAAATTATTCCGAGTCAGTTATAAAAATGATTTTTAATGGTAAAATTAGATTTTTAAGAATCTGAATGTAAAAGGAAAAGTTACTTCAAAAAAATATGTATTGAACTGTCTGACCTAAAACTGATTTGGATCCAGGTATGCCACTTACCTCCGAAGGTAAAGGTAAATGTCCAATGTACATTTGAAGTAAGTACACACGCAGGCTAGTAAGTGTAAGAGCACTTGGGTTATTGACCATTAATCTCCACAGCTTCCAGGCAACAGTCACAGCTGCCCCTGGATTTCAAACAGCAACATTCCATAACTCAGAAGATTACATCACAGTTTAGAAAAACAGGTTAGCTGATTACTACAACATTTCCCTTTCATAAAAGTAACAAAGGGATAAAGCAAGAAGTACTATGGAAATAAATAAAGGCAACATAGTAAAAACAGATATAATACAAATAAAACAAGAAGAAATGGCGAAAAGGCAAAACAGACTTAAACACAAAGTGTTAAACCAATATGAAGAACAAATTCATAATTTAAGCTCATAGAAAGGATCAATCTATGCATTTAGGTGGAACACTTATCCTAAGACTTCTGTGTGAGTTGACATTAAGAGGAGACTCATGTGCCTAAGGAGAATTGGATTGGGATTGGCCAAATTCACCATAACAGTACCCAGAACCACGCTTGAGTCTCAGTTTGAGAACCACGTTCTTAGGAATCTTGTAGATCCTGGAAGAGTGCCATCAATTCTTTCTATTGACCCTTACATCAAAATATGAAATGGCATCCACCTTAACAGGAGGACTGAACTTAGACAACCCCTTGGGCAATGTAAGTGGAAACTTGACCTTAAACCAATCACCTACAGAAACCTTTGAATTAAAGGCATTCCTGGTCAGATTACTGGGTTTATATGATGTGGATTCGTTTGCACCCAACCCTGAATCAGGAGAGACAAACATAGCACTGTCCGATCCTCAATCCCTAGAATGCAGACCTCACTTTCTCATCCATGCTGGACATATTTCAAAAGTTGCAATCCTTCCATGCAACAACTCAAACAGACTATTTCCCAGAGCTTGGGTAGGAGTGGTGCGATGCGCCCATAACATGCTATGGACGGCTTCCTTGGTGTCAACACCGTTAGATAAAGCCCACTGCACACACTCAACCAGAATACGATTCATGCGCTCAATGAAACCATTGGCCTGAGGATGATATAAGGCCACGCGGTGATGCATAGTGCCAGACTGAGACAAAAACTCTGACGTTCTTTCGAAGTGAATTGCGCACCATTATCTGAGACAATCTCTTTGGGAAAACCTTCCCTAGCGAATAAACTTTGAAAGAAACGAATGACGTCTCTTGTATTGGAATCTCCCACTACTTACTGTGATAATCAGCAACCACCAATGCATATTTGTATCTGTGTGTGAGAGCATTAGAAGGCCCTAAAAAATATACAGCTAGTTTCATCCAAGGCTCAGTAGGTGGTACCACAACTTGAACAGGAGGTGTGAGAATCTTGACAGCTTCATCACTCGAGCAGCAAATCACACACCCCTTCAACCTCATGAACCTGCTTGTCTAGCGAAGGCCACCAATAGACAGAACAATTCTTCTCTTAGTGCTGGTTTGACCCCAGTGTCCTTCGTGTCCGAACGAAACAATACCTGACCTCAAGGATTCCGGTGGTACAAACGTGTCACCGCACAAAATTAACTCTCCCCCCTCTAAAATAAGTTCAACAGCAATTGTGGAAAAGGGTTGAAGATCAGCATCTCTTTAGACCAACCTAAATTGATGTGTTCTTTTACTCTCTTTAGGACAGTGCCTGACTGCATGGCATCAAACCACTCCTTCACAGAGAAGCTTCCCACACCACAAACATCAATTGCAGCAATCTTCATCATCATCACAGCCAAAAGAGTCCTATTCTCCTAGAGGAAGTAGTGATCTGGATAGAAAATCTGCCCTAGTATTTTTCCCTCCTGGCATGTGCGCGACATTGAAGTTGTACTGCAACAATTTTGAACTCAATCTTGTTATCCTCGGTGTATGCTCCTTGACAATGTGACCATTAAGTATAGGAATAAGTGGCTTGTGGTCCATTTATAACTTGAAGGACTTTCCCCAAAGAAAATACTTAAACCTTTCAACTGCCCAGCAGCATTCCAATAACTCTCTTTCTATGACCGAGTAGTTCTTATCACTAGGACGCAAAACTCAAGAAGCAAAACCAATAGTAATCTCTTTCCTGTGTCTGACTTGAGTAATCATATCACCCAAACCACCCAAACTCGCATCCACAGATACAATACACTGTAAAAGAGGATCAAAAGGTGTTAGAATCTTACATGTAGCTAGTTCTTCCTTAATGCGAACAAACTCATCTTGGCAAGCCTGGTCCCACACAAAAACAACGTTTCTCCTCAGAACCTCACGCAGATGGACCGTTTTAGCTGCGAAATTGGGAATGAATTTGGAGTAAACCTCACACATACCCAAGAATGAAGAAACCTGTTCCTTGGATTTAGGACAAGGAGCACTCCGGATGGCCTAAATCAAACCTTCTCTTGGTTGAATGCCTTCACCGGAAATCCGATGCCCCAGGTACTCGATCGACTCTTGTCCGAACACACATTTAAGCTTGTTGGCCACAAAACCTCTATCCTGTAACTTTTGTAGAACTCTTGAAAACTGCCTGTCATGTGAATGTTTGCACTTTCCAGCAACCAGAATCTCATCTTGGAAGACAACAGTGTCCTCCAGACCCTCCAAAGCACTTTCCATATTACGCTAAAAGGCTGATGCCGCCGAATCAAGCCCAAAAGGCATTCTCCTAAACTGAAAAATGCAGTCACATGCTTACAACTTGGGTCCAATTCCACCTGATGGTAGGCGGATGAGAGATCTGTTTTTGAAAAAAGCTTGCATCGAGCAAATTTGGCAAGAATGTCATCAATTCAGGGAAGAGCAAATCGATGCTCACTTTCAGACTTCCATTCTTCTTACGGACCACAACCAATGGAGACAACCATAGGAAAGACTCCACAGGTTCGATAACACCAGACTCACATAACCTTTTAAGTTCATCATAGAGATCATCTCTCACACTATAAGGTATGTTAAGAAGTTTGTGATGTCCTGGGTAGCTAGATCCTTCACTTGAATACAGTGTTTTAATCCTTTAATGCACCCCAAACTTCCAGCGAACACATCCTTGAACTTGTCACTCCACTCTGTCAAACACACACCCTGCCCACATTCATCCACAACCGACACTTTCTCCTTTGTACTTGGTCTAAGGGTCATGCCAAATAGTTCCTGGTGATACCACCCCAAAATGTTGAGTCCTTTCTTCTCCACATATACCTTCCCAGAAATATAACTCCGTGTGAAAATCAAGCTAGTTTAAAAAAAGCCTTTTAGCTCAATTTTCCTGCCCTCATAGGATACAGTATTCCGGTCAGGAGCTTTTATAGACTTCTCCAGCCAAACACTTTCGAACAATTCTTCTGTGAGTTTGATGGACTTTCCATCCATAATCACTTCCACAACAGGATCAACACACTCATCAGCATCATCTTTAACAACGACAATTAGATCCCTCAACAAACTCATCATTTCACCCATTAGTTCACCTTTTTCTTCATCGTCGTGAACTGAATGGCCAGGATCACCTCTTAGCAAAATGTTCAAACTTATCACATTTGCGACACAATGCATTTTTATCTGGACAAATGCGAGAATTGAGATAGTGTGAGGAAAAAACACATTTCGTGCACAAATTTTTTTTTTGGTTCCTCCTCCTCTTAGGTCTGTAAGAAATGTTCTTATTACTATGCATCACATTATTTTGTTTTTCAGTTTGCTCTTTTTGTTCTTTTAACACCCTGATACACATTTTATCAGGTTTTAATTCTTTAGAAGCTAACTGTGACAGCTCCATACTTTTAACAATAGTAATAGTCTCTTGTAAAGATAGATTCTTTAGCGTCAACAACTTTTCTTGTACTTTCCTGTCTCTGCAATCAGCAATGACCTGATCCCTTATAAGTTGCAAAGTGAATTGTTCAAACACTCATTCAGATGCGAAAATACATAAGGCAGCAACATAGGACACATTACTTTCTTCAACTTCTTGTTCCCTAGTAAAAAAATGTATGTCTCGCTACAACAAGACTACGCTCTATATCAAATTGCTTCTCCAACCTAGCTACCACTTTATCATACTCATTGAGGGGTTCTTCACCTTCAGAAACTTCTATAGTGGGTAAGTGTTCTAAAACAGCTTGTCCTTCTAGTCCTAGGTTGTGCTTGAGAATAAACTTTCTTCTTTCCGCACTGAACCTAATGCCACTAAATCCCTTATGTATTTGGCAAAGGCTCTATACCAAATCTTCCATATCACAGGGGAGATTCCTCGAAACTGTAAAAAACAGCACCTTCAACAACTGAAACAGTAAATAATGGGAAATACAGACTCAGCAAAGTTGAAAACAATTTGCAAAGCAGAGAAATGAGAGAACACCTGTAAAAAGAAATAGCAGATTACACAGTTCACATGGATGAAGAAAATTTTATTTTTCTCTCTTTCAGTCAAAAATATACATTGTGAATCTTCTTGAGGTAGTTGTACACCATGAAACTCTGCTGAAACACTATATTTGAGAAGTATAGCTTGTGGTTTTAAAAGTAACAATTGTTTTCTGGCAAGTAAATGCCGATATCAAGTAGTACACTTAACAATAAAAATACTTTTGAAGCAAAAAATGCAACAATGAAAATATTAAGTAATATAAAATATTTTCAAGCAGTCACAAGGTCACAACGCCTATGACCGAATATATTTTAAAGCAGTCATAAGGTCACAACGTGTACTTATAGAGAAAACAGTGGCATTTTCAAACACATAAATTCCGATAATAGGCAGAACGCGTAAGAAGAAAAATATTATTGAAGCATGTGGTGGTGCCATGAAGAAAATACCTTTCCTTGCTAATCTTGAAGATAAACAAACTCGTAAAGGTCATTAGAGTTATCCGCATCCGTCATGAGAAGATGATCACAAACACCTGTTCCGCCTTGCACTCTTCACAAACGTTGCACGTCATGGGCCTCACACTTCATGAACCCTGCACGTCATGCGCTAAATATTTTGACACGTCATCACAAAGTGCTGGCAGTCAAAAGGGAAAGATCAGGCAGCAACGGGATAGACACAAAGGCACCATGAACACAGTGAGACAAATTGCCAACAGATCTCACCCTTGTAACATGTTTACCCTGCCATGATTTCCCAGCTCCAACTGCACGAATTCCTTGGCCATTGCAAACAATGGTCAGAAATTGGGCATACACCAATTTATTGTCTAAAAAGCGTGCCTTGCCCAACATGCAGGTCGATAAGAATCTCTTCAGTGCGCAGGACGCAGCCTTAACACTTTGTCTGCGAGCAGATTCATACCAGGACCAAATTCCCACTGGTGACAATACGAAGATTTCTTCAGCAAACTAGTCAGTGCAGCAAACTGTCAGCTTAACACGGGCTGGAACCACGACCACTGGCACCACACAGGCTGGAACCATGACCACTGGCACTACACATGTGGATGGAGATGTTGAACGGTCAAACTCATCGCCAAATTTGAAGTGATTCCACACACAGGCTTTTAAGTGTAAGAGCATTTGGTTTATTGACCGTTCGTCTCCACAGCTTCCAGGCAACAGTTACAGCTGCCCCTAGATTTCAAACAGCAACATTCCATAACTCAGAAGATGACATCACAGCTTAGAAAAACAGGTTAGCTGATTACTACAGCATTCCTGGCTGTAGTTTACACCCTAATCTCTGGAGGACATAAGCTTGGTTTCTGGGCCCAGTAAAGCAGCAAGCTAACTGGGAGATGGAAGGAAGAGTTGGTTAAACAAAGGAAACATTTGCACTATCTCTTTTGAATTAGAGGTGCAAAATAGAGCTATTAGGATCTGCTCCCATTTATTACTAGGTCCCTCCTAGTGTTTTTGGCTCCCGTACCAGGAGGGGGAAAGCAAGTATTTTCCCTGATAAGAAGAGGAGATCACATCATCATAGGGAAAAGGCTTAGGGAGAGCCAGAACTCCTTCTGATGAAGGAGGCAGAAAATCAAGGTCTCAATTGACCACTTAATAAAGACAGGCATCTTTTAAAATTATATGGGCTTCAAGGCACAATGTCCTCGGACTATGGAAGCTAAAAACTCTAATAACACATAAAATGGTGCTATTCATACATATTGTCCAAAATCATTGAAATCATCACAATCTTTTATTGTGATGCTCCACTGATGGCTGTGAACAAATGTGAAATATTGCTTGAATGAAGATTACATTTTGAAATTATTATTGTTATTTACACTTAAAGAACACAGTATGTGGCTACTGAGTTGGTTTCCTGGTGCTGAGCAAAGGTAGAAATGTCTAACTGGAAGATTAAAATAACCAGGTAATCAGGCTATCACAAAATAGCAACAACAATGTGCAGTGTCTTAAAAATTCCAGGAGGTCATTCCAAAGTTTTGAGACAAAGTATGCTAAGGAGCACCCTCCTATATGTATCAGGCGGATTCTAGGCACGCAGCAGAAAGCCTGATTACTGGATCTCAATGTCCTCCTGTGCTGACAGGAGTCATCAGATGCTGTATAAAGCGAGGCCTGATTCTATCCCTAGCTTTCTCACAACTGAATTCTGTACAACCTCCAGACAACAATAAAGGTGTTTTCAATTCCCAAATAGAGAATGTTGCCATAGTCTACTCATGTTCTTGTGCCGAGTAAGGAAGGATCCAAACACTCTGCCTCACCAACTACATCACAGCAAAACAGGTAGATGCCATTTTGGCCATTTGGGGTTGCATAGAAAGGTTTTCAAACAGCCAGAACCCCAAGATTTTTACTTTGGGAGATAGTGTTGGAAGAAACCCCAGGGACTCAGGCCAGTGTTTTGGACCCTACAGCTGTGGCTTCCTACCAAGCACCAAAACCTCAATCTCATCACCATTGAGCTTAGCTGAGTTACTATCCATTCAGAAAGCAACTCATCCTAGAACAAGATTAGGGACATCTGGCTTGTTCCTCTGTGTGGACGAAAAAGAAAAGATAATTTGTGTGTCGTCTGCATATGAAAAAGTGTCAAGCCACAACTCTACATGACATCTGCGTGAGGGCGAACATTAAGGTTTAACAACATGGGGCTCAACACTGAACCCTTGGTTACTCGAGAGGTCATATGCCAACCATTTCAAAAAACAGAAAAATGTAATTTGAAGGACTACAATAACCAGAAAACAATTAAAAAGTGACCGGGATGAGAGGAATCACCTCTGAAATATCATCCGCTGATTTTCAGATTGTGATCACAACTGTTTGTGCACACTGAATCTATTCGCCTACAGAGTCTCATGACTCTCCATATGGGAAGCAATTCCTTTGCATATGACAATAATCAACTTCAATAGACTCAGCACACCCCTTTAATGCCATACTTCTACAATGAGCAAAGAAAATACTGTTTCATACGAGTTTTACTTTAAAGTGCATTTTGAAATTACAGTTATTTTAACTATGAAAAAAGATGTGAAACAACTTAAGGTAGTGCCACTGTTACCACAACCACTCATGTCACACATCAGGAATATGGTGCATGAATATTGCCCTTAGCACAGCTACAGCTCTGGGTCTAAACATATTCAGACCCTGGCATTGAGGATTCCAACCAGGCCTTACTTGATCGAAAGGTTGGTTCAGGCATATTTGATGAGTGTTGTAAGAGTTGAGATAACCAGAAATATATTGTTGAACTTCAATACCATCCTTTCAAAGTACCACAATGCTGAGTATTTTTAAAAATATGTTTTAGCATCATTATCTATTCAACCTAGAGGTACATTACCAAATATCATAGAAGCAGAAAATCAGCTACTATCCCTATCAGACTTAATGTAACGGGGTGGCCAGTATATTTAAATTTGCTATTATGGCTCTGAACTTTAAATTAACAGCCACATGAATCTGGAACATATGTGCAATCTAGCCAATTTATTTAATTTTATTTTAGGTACAGAGGTCAGATTCACAGCATCCATTTCCTATGTTTTAAACATTGCATGCTGGCACAAGCACTTTCAGCACAAAAATAACAAGGCTATGGTTTTAGATTTTGCTGAGTGGGTCAAAGCATGGCTAGTAGGTGCAAGACCTGCTATGCTAGCTGCTTGTTGGGCTGTCAGAAAAGGCCTAAATTGTTTAGAGTCCATTATAGGACCCACTGGAATTTTCCCCTATGTTATCCTAATTGCACACTTTGTAGGCTGCTTTCACTTTGCACATGCTTTGAGTTAGACTTTTGTTGTAGAATTAGGCTGCACATGTTTTGTTACTTAGCTCTTTAGCTGGGATTCAGTCTGAACATTTAGGTCAAATAGCATTGTGCCCTGTTTTTCTCTGTGGTCGGACACTAACAAAGCAAAACCAAAGGGGATGATGGACGGACTGTTGAACATTTGCAAGCACTCACCCCCAGTCAACTGATCTGGGTTTAATCCACCATCATTCTTTAGCTCACTCCGCCACCCCTGTTCAGACATGGCCATATGCAAATCAGTCTGACACTGTGCCTCATGGGAACAGTCCAGCCCGTACCGCCCAGCCATGTTGTCCCTGGACCGGAAACAAGCATCCTGGGACAGGTTTCTGGCTAATCAGCCGTCATCAGCCAGGCTAGCTTGCATCAAGTAGCAAAGTGAGCAAGGGACCCACGTCTGGGCATACCCTGCCAACTAAGGGGGAACAAAGCAATACCAAAGGGGCTGATGGACGGAGTTTGAACAATGCAAGCACTCACCCCCAGTCAACTGATCTAGGTTTAATCCACCATCATTCTTTAGCTCACTCCGCCACCCCAGTTCAGACATGGCCATATGCAAATCAGTCTGACCCTGTGCCTCATGGGAACAGTCCAGCCCGAACCGCAAAGCCATGTCTTCCCTAGACTGGAAACAAGCATGCTGGGACCGGTTTCTGGCTAATCAGCCGTCATCAGCCAAGCTAGCTTGAATCCAGTGGCAAAGGGAGCTAGTGACCCAAGTCTGGGCATACCCTGCCAAATTAGGGCGAACAAATCAATAGCAAAGGGGATGATGGACGAAGTGTTGAACAATGCAAGCACTCACCCCCAGTCAACTGATCTGGGTTTGATCAACCATCATTCTTTAGCTCACTCCGCCACCCCAGTTCAGAAATGGCCATATGCAAATCAGTCTGACCCTGTGCCCCATGGGAACAGTCCAACCCGAACCGCCAAGCCATGTTTTCCCTAGACTGGAAACAAGCATTCTGTGACAGGTTTCTGGCTAATCAGCCGTCATCAGCCAGGCTAGCTTGAATCCAGTGGCAAAGTCAAGTCAAGTCAAGAGAATTTGTATCGCGCACATATCACATCCAAAGAGTCTCATGGTGCTTGCAGACGGCTCTGACGAGAAAAGGGAGAGGCCTAGTTAGCAAAAGCCAGGTCTTCAACTTCTTACGGAAGCAGCTGTGTTCGGAGGTGGCACGGAGATTGATGGGCTATTTATTCCACAGGACAGGGGCGAGGAAAGAGAAGGAGCGACCACCATTTCTGGAGGTTTGTATTCTGAGAGGAGTGAGAGAGACTCAGCTCTATATCTGAGTTCTCTTCGAGGCATATACCATGTTAGCTTTTGAGACCAATATTTTGGACCCTTTCCGTACATGTGTTTGTGGACTAGGCATAGCGTTTTAAAACGTATTCGCTTTTTTACTGGGATCCAATGAAGGCTCCTCAAGCATAGGGCCGATGGAGACCTTCGTGGTAAGTCTAAAACCAACCGGGCTGCGGTGTTCTGAAGAACCTGTAGTCTATTTAGGTTGTATTCATTTATGGCTAGTAAGAGCGCATTCCCATAGTCCATTCTATTTATGATTAGACCCCGGACTAGAGGTTTCTGAGCCTCAGCGGAAATCCACTTGAAAACTTTCCTAAAGCTGCGCATAAGGCCGGATCCAGTGCCTACGATATGATTTATTTGGTTCATCATGGACAATTTATTGTCAATGTGAAAACCCAAATCCCACACTGATTCCTTAGGAATTGGACAGCTGCCCAGATTTGTTGGCCACCAATCCTGAGCCCAATGTTCTGCAGCTTTACCAAAGAGCATGATTTCAGATTTACTGCAGTTGAGCTGCAGATGGTTAGTGCTCATCCATTTCTCAGCCTCAGTCATGCAATTTCTAAAACGCTGTCTTGTCTCATTTGGATCAGGGCCCAAAGTAATCAGAATTTGGGTGTCATCGGTGTAGGAAAGAACTTCAAAGCGGAAGGGTCTAATCACTCTAGCAAGAGGTGTCATAAAGACATTAAAAAGCGTACGGCTTAAAATGGTGCCTTGCGGAACACCCATCTTAACAGGCCTCTAACTTGCTATATTTTTGTTAATTTGGACAGCTGTTGTACGGTCAGATAAATAGTTTGTGAACAATTTTAGGGCAGTTCCTCTGACACCAATCTCCCACAGCCGTTGGATTAGAATGCGATGGGAGCAAGGGACCCACGTCTGGGCATACCCTGCCAACTTAGGGGGAACAAAGCAATACCAAAGGGCAGAGTGTTGAACAATGCAAGCACTCACCCCCAGTCAACTTATCTGGGTTTAATCGACCATCATTCATTAACTCACTCCGCCACCCCAGTTCAGACATGGCCATATGCAAATCATTCTGACCCTGTGCCACATGGGAACAGTCCAGCCAGAACCTCCAAGCCATGTCTTCCCTGGACCGGAAAGGTTTCTGTCTAACCAGCCGTCATCAGCCAGGCTAGCTTGAATCCATATGGCCATGTCTGAACTGGGGTGGCGGAGTGTGCTAAAGGATGATGGTGGATTAAACCAGATCAGTTGACTGGGGGTGAGTGCTTGCATTGTTCAACAATCCGTCCATCAACCCCTTTGGTATTGCGTCGGACACTAACACCCAGACACAATAGACCCACCTGCTGTTTTCGAGTAGGTCATTTCTTATCATATAAGCAGAGACATGCCGTTTTGACAACAGAGAAAAGAGATTAATAGCAGAGGAAAGGTCCTGGAATGAGAGCATCAGCTTTGCGCCATATGAGATGCAGACCAGATAACAGCAAATGCCAGGTATGGAGCCCGGTACCATCACAGAGATCTTTGTTATATTATCATGAGGCTAGTCTTAGGCAGATACATCAATCACCAAGATAGTGTTTTTCATTAGTTTATTAGTGATGCTAAATACTTTACTAAGTTTTGTATGTTTTTTGCGTTGCAACACAGTTGTCTCATAATAGAGCACAATAGTTTCAATAAATATTTTAAACTGTTTTTGTGTCTCATTTCTGTTTATTATCCACATGCATGAGTGAGCGAACAAAAGATGATGACCTGTTACCCTGGTTCCCTGAGGAGACTAGAGTGGTGTGTTCTGGGTGCCAAATTGGCCTGCTACTCTGGAAAGGTTAGAAGGGCTGGTAAGGCACTATGAGTTAGTTAGGATTAAGGCCCATAGGTACTGATGTGGTATGGCGACTCAGTCCCTACATACAGACGTTCTGTGATCCCATTGTTCTTTTCCCAAACAGAAGCCCTGCAATGAAATGACACTTATTGTCTGTGCAGCAATGATAATGTATCTCGTTTCACCAAAACTTTTTCAGCCGACTTAGCAAAATTCCCAGATTAAGCATTCCAAAAAGCTACAAGTACCACCAAAAATCCAACTGGATGGCCCTTGGTAGCCGAAACAAATCTTATTGATGTGATTTCTCTTCTTTCACTCTTCAGCTGGATTAGCTCATCTCAGAGAGAATGGAGGTATATTTTGTGCTTTATGACTACGGTACTGGCACAGTCACTAAGCACCTTTCAGAGCTTTCATTGCTCTGAGAGGAACTCTTTAATATTGTCAGTCTGCACTGGTGCTTCAACAGAAGTAATGACTTCACCCAATGCTGTTGGTATCGCAAGCTTTTAAGAATAGCAACATGCAAGGGGTAAGCCATTAAATTCTTCCTCTTTTCATTTTTCCATCCCACTTTCCCACTTTCAATCTGCAAGATCAATTAAATCTTGTCATCCAATGTACAAGTATGATTTACAAATGCTAACATAACTAATATTTTCACAAGTTCCTCTTTTAAGGAGTGCTATCTGTCCTTTTGATTAAAAACTATTTCAGTAGGTAGATGTTTGCAAATAATAATTTATGTCAGAGAATTCCATTTTCCTTAGCTGATGGTCTCACAAAGCTTCTCCATAAACATTAACACGTTGATCAAACATCATACTAAACTGGTCCAAAACCTAACATAAGGATTACACTAGGATTATTAGCAGTAGCAGCGTAGCCCATGACAAGGCAGGTCGGGTAAGTCTATGTATCAGAAAGGTTATTTTTGTGAAATCAGTATTGAACTGGGCAAGTTAAACTAAATAATGGATCACAGGACAATTGATGAGACTTTTCACCTTTAACATAGCCCCATTTAAAACAGGACACCTGGCAAATCATAAATAGGTAAGTGGAAAGGACTTGTATTCAGTGCAGCATTCTTATTCTGTATCATATTAATCAAAGTATTCTGCGGTGATTCCTTGCACATTAATGCTTGGAGTTGGTGTACAGCATCATAGGAAACAATAGTTATAAGGAACCACAACTTGTGAGGAATTAGCCATATGAAGGCTTCCATTACGTTCCAGAACCAAAGATGGCCACTTGCAGAACCACACAATCTTTTTCAGGCCTAAAGAATGCCCTGTGGCCATGATTCATCTGAGTTAAGCATTCTATCTCTACACAAAATTAAAATCCATACGCAACTGCGGTGTCACAGACATAAGGGTATGACAACTTAGTAGGATTGGGACATAGGGCATGATACCCTTCCAGAGGACAAATTATCCCAAGAAGAACATGGCACAAAGACTGAATCTCCCTAAAAACAATGCTGACAAGACGAGATGGGAAAACTACGATAAATGCAACAAAAAAAAACAACTTGAAAACCCAATTGGTCTGCCATTAGCTGGCAGCCTTTTGGCAATTTTGGTTTTGTTTTCTTATGGTTTTTGCAAAACATGATTGTTTTTAAAGCTGATGAGCCCTCATTAAATCTATTATTAAAAATGGCTAAAGTCCAAAATGTTTTTCTGGTCTTAAAAAAGTACGCATTACCACAGTAGACCCGACACTGAATGGAACTATCTTGTGAGTGGATAAACTCCTTGTGAAAGGGCAGTATGTCAGAACTCATAGTAAAGTCAGCCAATGGCTAAAGTGGGCTAGCATTGCCCCTTGATGAATGGGTGGAAGAAAAATGTGAATGACACAATCACAGGCTAATGAATGAAGTCTGGATGAAACACCAATAAGTAACTATGTTATACACTATTTTAGTAAAATCAAAAGGCCTTGAATGACTTAAACCTATAAAAAAATTCAGCCTAGCATTGGCTGCTAGCCTAAGGGAAGAATGTAAGGAAGGGGGGAAAAGGGAAGTAAAGAAGACAAAAAAGGAAGGCAGACAAAAAAGGACGGAAGAAGGGCAAAAAAGGGGGAAGGCAAAAAGGAAGAGAGAAAGGGATGGAGGCAAAAAGTGGAAGTAAGGAAGGCAAAAAAGAAGAAAGGCAAAAAGAAGGAAAAAAATGAAAAAAGAAAAGAAAAGAAAGACAGAAGGAAAAGGATGACGGATTGTTGGGAAGAAAAAGAGGAAACAGGAAAGAAAAAGAATGAAAGAATGTACCAGAAAAGAAGTAAAAATAGAAGGAAGCAAACAAGAAAAAAGAAATAGGAAAGAGGAAGAAGGAAAGACAAACGTAAAGACAAAAAAGAAGGAAAGAAAAGTAAAGAAGACAAAAAAGAAAGGACAAAGAAGAAAGAAAGAGAGAAAAAAAGAAAGAAAGAAGGAAAGAAGGAAAGAATGAAAGAAGGGAAGAAAGAAAGAAAGAAAGAAAGAAAGAAAGAAAGAAAGAAAGAAAGAAAGAAAGAAAGAAAGAAAGAAAGAAAGAAAGAAAGAAAGAGAAGGAAAGAAAGAAAGAAGGAAAGGAAAGAGGGTTCACAGTATAAAATATTGGATACTAAAACCCAAATTATGTCCCACCTATTTTTCTAAAAACTCTTACAGGTGTACTGTAAACACTGTCAAGTTTGGTTTGCTTCCTGGGAAAGGTTCATCAAAGAACCAATGGTGAAACCAAGTCCAGGAACACAATACAGTATGCTCTGAAAAAGTAGCAGTCCACTTTAAAAAGAATATACAACAACATTAGAAGGAGACAGGAACTGAAAAAGCTACAATGTGCCCTGTGCTCACGTCAAACGTGTCCTTCTAGCACATCAGGCAAAACTGGCACTTAAGGGAACTCCTTGTGTGCCGTTGTGCACCTTGTGAAAAGCAAAATGAAGTCATTCAAAGTTAAGTTAACCAAATGCTTAAGGTGGCCGGCCCAATGCCCCATGCTGTATGCTGCAGTGGGCAGAAGCAAAATGGGAATGGCACAACAACAGACCAATGCGTGAACAGAGGTGGCAGAAAGCCCATTTAAAAAAGCATATTATACATATTATTTTAGTAAAAGCATAAAAGCAGAAGGTCTTGGCTACTGCCAATATCTAAAAACGGTCCATTTGTCCTGCCCAACTAAGGCCTTTTCCCTAGTCCCTGAATGCATCCATCCACCAGGTGCACCTACTGTTGCACCAACTTTAGGACCCACAAGCTTCTTACACTCTAATCCTAGCTTTGTAGTTCAAGGCACAACTCTAGTTCCCCCCCCCCCCAACGTGCTGCTTGCTACAAGCACTTTGTTGATGTAAACAATTATTGCCCTGCATAATTTTGAAACTTGAAGGTACCTGTAAGGGAGGCTTGCATCTCTATTTGTTGTATGTACAGATGCTGACACTGTTTGGTAGAATTAATACGTTCTAAAAAAGTAAGAGAAGCTCAATAAATGAATAAAGGTGATCACTGTAGGCTTATTCAGGTTCTTAAAATCTGCATTTGCAATTTGGAGATATCCAAACCTGCTTCTCCTCTATCTTGGCAAATCATAAGCACCCGGTTGGGCTATGTTGTTCCCTGAACTTGTAACTTTGGAATCACCAAGAGAGCTGTTCTAGTGCACAATGAGGGAGGGGTAGATCTTCAAAGATTTCTCTTATTCAGGACATCTATGCTTTAAAAAAGTGCCTCTCGAACATTTATATTTGACCTCAAACCTTCTCAATAAAGAGAAAATTCAAATTATACTCATCTGCAAAACCCGAGACTCAATTTAACAAAGTGTGGTTTACTGAGAAAGCAGGGGAATACTTAGTCCTTTCATTATCAACAGAGTCATATTGTTGGGTGTAGTGATTGCCCCTCATCTGACCATACTCAAACACATTAGGTAAAAGAGACCCTGATTGTGACATATTGGGAGGGATTCACAAGAGTAATTGGGGAGAAAGTGGAGAGTCTGATAAAATGCACTCCAAAGATCCTGCTACTAGGTTATGTAAAAACATATCCCCCAATCAACTAGAAGGTTTTTGCAGTTTTGATTGTACTGCCAAAACGAAGGTTGCTGAGATCCTGGATTAAAGACCTGACACCCAAGGCTGCAAACTGGTTGAAGGATGCTGCTAGCAATGGAACTATGACATCTGACTTCGTAGACTCACTGGCTTCACAGGGCAGACCCTGTGATATACAGTGGTTGCTTATTCATTACGTAACTCAACAACACAAACAAGAGTACCATTGACTGCGCATTCTGCTGGGTCGGCTTGGGCCAAAGCTGGACTTTTCTTTCTTCCCTGGTCTACCCTAGATTATCAACCGTAGGGCTTGCTGAGGTGTACTTTCACAGGCAGCATGCTTTGCCCTGACCTCAAAGGATCATCAGATAATATTTACAAGCTGTATAGGTATGTTAATGGCAGGCCCATAAAACATTTAATAGGTTAGCCAGATCAATTGTACACCTTAGTGATTTTATGATGAAATGTATGTACATTTTTTATTATTGTTGATTTGGAAAATAATAACAAAGTGTTAAGAGATATAATAGCCATGCTGTAAAGGAAACCCATTCTTCAGACATCTTGTTATTGCTCTGGTGTTATCGAGAATCAATTCTAGGAATTTCATCATTCTCCTTAACACAAATCAAAGTCATTCTGCATATTTCTCTAATTCTAAGTAATATCCTTTGGCTCTTCTTAGGAGCAAGAATAACGTTTATACTTTCAAAACACTATACCCCCATCAACTACAGTCCCAAAACTCACCTCTTATGATTTCTATCACAAATGCAAATTTGAGGTGCCTTTATTACAAAACACTTGAAACAAAAAAATCTGAACTCATAATGCTTTGTCAAAGTCTTTCTCCTGAGCAGCCCAGTCATATTTGACCTCCTTTCCTGGTGAAATGAGATGCTCAGAAACATTCATGCCACTATGCAAATAGCTAAAATCTCACTTATTTAATCTCTTTTTGAACTAGGCTAATCATTCCCAAGCTAATCTCACTTTATTTTAAGCCTTGTAACTCTGGCAGTTCATTGCTACTGCCACCACTCCCTTCTTCAACATCCAGTCCTCCTGTGCCTGACTGTGTGGTGCCAGTCTAGGTGCTCTTCTCCCCTGTGTGATTACCTTCACTTTGCTGCCTCAACATCAGCGTGGTAACCACCTTCTTAGACCAGTTACTAGTCATCTGATTCAAACTGTGTGGTTCTCAGCTCTTCAAACATTCAAAAGTTGGTAGGTGGAATGCTTACACTAAGGACCGGATTACGATGTGGTTCAGAAATCATTCCAACAGAACAGGTTTGGGAATGGTTTCCGACCGACTCAGATATGGAGAGTCCGAATGACCAAATACGATGCATCCGGATGCTTCCAGATATGATTTGGTTGGACACTCATTGACTTCAATGGGAGCCTATGTTCTGACCGAATGCATAGGCTCCCATTGAAGAAAGGGGTGGCTAGGGAAAATCGGGCACCCTGTGGTGGGCACCCCCTGGTGACTGCCGCACTGTGCATGGCTGGTAAGGGGGACCTATGGGTACCCCCACAGGCCCACCTGGGAAGGCAACTGGTGCAGGGGGCCTGCTCCCGGCCCCCAAAGTCTGATTCCGACTGTTGATTCGAGTCAGACCGCACGATTCGGAAAGACTGTCCGAATCCAGCATCGTAATTGGTTGTTCAAAAACGCGGCCCGTAGAGATGTACAAGTCTGCTCTGTACAGATCGGTCATTCCAAATGCTGCAGGGTTCACATTAGGATATTCCTAACGCCTAACTCGCATCGTAATCGGTCAGTCGGAAACCTTTCTGATTCGGTTGGAAAGACATGTTCCCAATCCAATTTGGACGGAGCAAATGCCATTAGGAGGCCTTCCAACTGCATCGTATTCAGTCCCTAAGTCTAATAACTGGCAATCGGTTAGGATATCATTCCAATCCATCGTTCTCTTTCCACCTCAGTTTTGATCCTGCCATGTGCAAATCAGTCTTGGTCCTGCTCCAACAGGAACAATCCAGCCCGAACTGCCAAGCCTGGTCCTCTCTGAATCAGAACACAAGAAACCCAAAACCTGTTTTGGCTGCTTCCGTCGGGTGAAGTTTGGGTCCAGTGCCACAGAGAGCAAGGGTTGGCATAGTGGAAAAAAGAATGATGAACTGGAATGCTATGCCAAATGATTGCTATTGATTAGACTTATTGCAAGCATTCTTCTCTTCACTTTCTGTGTGTCTGAAGTAACGCCTAGAGTGGATAAAGTGGGCTCTTGGAACCAAGCTACACCTGATTGATGAGCCCTGATCAGGGCAAAGCCTGTCTTGGGTTAATTTAGAGCCCTGCACAGGGGCCTCCTGTAGTTTATCAGCACCATGGACATCCTGCATATGGCCAGTTGCAACATGCATGTTAGAAGAAACTTCAGCTGCATTGAGGTTCTTGGGTCAGACTGGGTCACACAACTGGGATGGACGGCAGGGTTGGTGATGTCCTAAGGAATACAAGATGTCTTGAAAGAAGTGTTATGTAGCCCAGGTATAGGCACAGTGCAAACTATGGAGGTGGTGGCAGAGTCCCTAATAATCTTAGGTAAGTTTGATGTCTAACCTTTGTAAAGAATACAACTGAAACATAGGCGAGCTGGTATACCTCATTCCAGTTTGAGGTGTGCAGTACTGCATATCAGATACCAGTGTGCTAAGATACATTGATGCAGATATGTAAATACCTCAAAATCGTTTTCAATTGTTTATAAATATTATATGAATCATTTATGTTTTTAAATACATATGCCTGTTTAAAGGTCAAGAAAACAGCTATTCTTCCTAAAACGTTCTCTGTCCCTTTTTAAGATGATGTAGTACCTCAGAACGTATTTGTCATACTGCTGTGATTTTGTGATATAAAGACCACAATATAACTACTTCACTCTTAGGATAAGAACCTTTCTTGATGTTAATGCCCATTCTTTTTGCTCAGGAGCTGAAAGAGCTACACTATAGGCACCCCTGAAGCCTTATCTATGCAAGTAACAGGCTGTGTACGAGAAGTATTGAAAAAGAGGATATGTTTGGTTCTTTCAAGCTTTAAATTTAAGCTCTTCTGATCATATGTCTATCCTCATTCATGTTCATGCTCAGGATTATAAGATAGTGTTGCAAAATCCATCTAGAAAAGATCAATGTACAGATTTGATAGGGAAATGAACTCTGAAAGTGTGTTTATAGAAGGTCCACAAATAGCCACGCATAAAGGGATTTTAGGTGTGACTTGATGGGCCATCCACATCCTGAAGGGCCATTCTGGGCAAGATGGGAGGGAGGAGCTAGGCACAGCCTCAAACTTACACACCTAAATAGACTGTGTCCTGGCCCCACATTAAGGGCTGCTGACCAACCTGCAGTGAGTCTGGAGCCAGGGCAGGAAAGGATGACCTCTGTGCACTTCAAAGACCTTTCTTTGAACTCTCCTCCACTTCAAAAGCAACACTGGGTATACGTTTTGGGCCTCTGACTCTACCACTTCAGTACACGTCTGGACCTATGAAGGCTCTTCCAAGAGAAGAACTGCTGAGCAGCTGAAGGAATATTACTCTGATGAACTGCTGATTTCTTGACTCCTGCTTTGTTGTGCTGTCCTGCTGCCCGCTGTTCTCCTGCCTGGGTGAGAAGGACAAGACCTGCATCACTTGAACCCAAAGCAACTCAAGGGGTATGCTGTCTTGCAGCCTGATTTGAAGTCTCAGGCACATAAAATACTTCCATGTTACCTGCCTCTGCACCTTGACTCTGCTACCTGTGAGTCTGCCCATCCAAATGGTGCCACCCCCGTCTTGGAGCCTTGGAAGTGAGGCCTAAGGTCTTCAGCCAAGCCATGTGTCTTCATTGGAACTGGTGCTTCTTCACCGCTGTGGGAATAAGAACGAGCGCATCTTCACCTTTCTGTGGATCCGAAACACCGCATCCTAACGCTGAGTGGAGCAGACCCGGCACATCGTCTTTGGAACTAGCGCATCACCATCGGAACCAATGCATTCCATGCTATAGGAGCATAAGCTACGCATCACATTAGGGACCACTGCATCACCCTCGGAACTGACGTATCACCAACATTGCATCGAGAAAACTGACACCTCTCTCTCTGTTATGGGATCAGAATCAACGCATCGCCTCGGGTGCACCCCATATGTTCCTCGACGTTGACGCAGCCAGGATCAAGTTGCTTTGCTCAGAGGGCCTAAGTGGGTCCTGTATTTATCCCGGGCTGCATCATGATCATCCTTAACATTTGACTTTGCCCTGATCCAGCATGACCAGATATCCCAAATAGGAGCTCATTGCTCCTACATGCTATTTTACCGTATATTCTTTAAAAATTCATATCTCAAGTTCTACGTATTTGATTTTTGTCATTTTGGTCTTGTTGTATTCATCAAAATTGAGTTCTATTTGTCTATTCTGGCGTGGGACCTTTGTGTGGTGTGTTTTTAACGTTTTACTGTTTGAAGTGTTACACAGATAGTTTAGATATTGCCTCTACGTTAAGCGTGAATGCTCTGTACCAAGCTACCAGAGGATGTTAGTGTTGCCTCACACTTACCAAGACTAGAATTGTGGTTTCTACCTGACTTGGGCTCATACCCTAGTCAACTAACAACCCAATTTCTAACAACGCACCTGCATCATAACATAACTAAATCAATATTGTAGATATGGGTCCAGTTCAATAACAATGTAAAAAACAATGAGACTGGTTTGGAAGGATATAGGGCTAAACAGGGCAAGGTTGCTTGAAGACTCTCTGAAATATGTAGAAAGGCTTAAGTATGATAACATATATCTATATTGGAAACATTTCGCATTTGTTGAATTGAGAAAATAATTGCTAAGCATATTCAAAGTTTCCACTCAAGCAAAGTTCCAAATCCCACAGTCGAAACAAAAATATCAACTTCCAATTTAGAAAAGAAAGAAATGTTCTAACATTTGCTTTCATTCTCAACTGTTTAAAGTGCCGTATGTTGCCGCATCTCATTTGCATTTAGCTAATTGCTTTTTACTAGTACAATTTACCTAAGTACTATCTTTAATTACATAAAACACACAACAAATGTGCAACTAAAGAAACAGTTTTTAATTAAATGGCTCTCTAGTTCAATATTTCTGAGCCGGTGATTCCACATGCATATGCTTATGATGCTTAGATGCAATTTCTTTCCTCCAAGGGAGTTATATCAGCTTTTAATTAAATAACATTTCAATTGTTTAACGCATACCTGAAACAGCTCTTGCTTGTCTTGGGTGCCCGTTTTAAGTCAGAACACTGCAAATGCTAAAACAGCTTTTTAAGAAAAAGCTGAATGAATATAGCAAACGTACATTCATATGGCTCATCACAATTCGGGTCTCATCCACCTTATGAGGCCAAATTATTAACTCATGAAAGTAACACTACGAGAGAAAGGGTGAACGTCATTTCTTCACTTACACATGTGTGGTTGCATGCCAACAATTAGAAAACGTCTCTAAATCCCAAATGTAGCAGCTTAACCACCAGATAACATCTCTTTTCATGCGGAGAGTCTTTCCATAAGAGAAAGCTTCCTCATTGGACATTGGCTTTCGTTGATTAGATTTTAGCAAGATCAATCGCCTATCGAGCCCTAGAATCCAAATGAAACAGCGAATACCTCTTCAGGTGTATTTTGAATAAAAGTGCTTTTTCTATTTTGCCATGTCCAACTGGCTAACAAACAAACGCCTGTTTGATAGGGATTGGCAGATCGTTATGTTGTTTTTCATTTTCCTTTGGTTGTGTGCTTTGTGTAATTTCTGTTCCTTTATGTGCGCCCTCCCTCAAGATTGCTGTGACCAATCCATTCTGCCCTTGCCTATGTACTGTTTCCTCACTTCCTGTTCTGAGAACATTTAACCCTCCCACCCATACCATGTAGCTCAGGCATCCGCTCAAATCGCACAGGTTTTAGGGTTGTCTCTCATCTCTTATTATTGTGCCTTACTGGCTTCTGCTTGCCTCCAGTCCATGTACCCTCTGTTGCTCAAGAGTAACGTCCATAAAGCACGCCTTTGAAGACTTAAATGGCCTGCATTGGGGAGTCTGTGGCTTCTGACTGATGATGTAAGAGGGCCTCCAGTGGGTGAGCCCTCTGACTCTCTTGGGGAAACTTCATACCCTGTTGGTGGTTTAGCACGATCTCCATTGGGTGGACTGTGTGAACTCTACAAAGCACACACTTGGTGATTTGACAGCGCCTGCAGTGGGTGAGCCATATTGTACTAGTGGGTGAACCCATGTAGCCTCCCTTGGTTACTTAGAAGCACCTCCGCCGGGTGGGCCCTCTATTCCGCATGAACCTCATACTGCACATCTTTGGTGGTTAACAGGGCCTTCAGTGTTTTTATTTGTTTTGCTTCTGAGTGGGTTCAATACAACACCCCTTTTGTAGCTTAACAGTACTTTCAATGTATTAGGGCTTTTGATGCTGCAGAGTGGACTCCATATGTCCAATGGAACCAACTGATGGACTTTAACAGCAGGTTCTACACTTGATACTGTTCATACTTAAGATGGAAAGTACCTGCATGCAAGTGATCTTCCAACTGCAAACAGCACCCTTGCACTCCAATGGGCCTCCAGAGGTCGGATATAGACCAGAGCCGTTGTCTTATATAACAGGACAATGAAGTGATATACAAATAATGTAATCAGTCCGATATACAGATAATGTAATCAGTCCCCCCTGAAAGGGGAAATGTAAAACACTAAATAAATGCGATACAATAGAATCTGCAATTTGAATTAGACTCGATTTCACGATTAGCTTTTGATATCAGACCAAGTGAGAAATGTCTAACTTGTATAAAGTAACCGGGCACAGTTAGTTCAAGCTCCCTGACTTTTATTTTACCCCTTTCCTGAGTTTGTACCAATGCGGTTTACAAATTACATACTTATCAAAACACGTGCTGAATTACTATATAATATAAGGACAAGGTATGTCTGTGTGCACCAAATCTGTGCACCCTAAACTCCTGCCATTCTTTTCTCAGTTAAACACAGTCCTCCAAATCAAAGAGTTCCTAAGTAGCAAGGTACTAGTATAAACATTAAAAAGTGTTTGCTACTGAATGCTATCAGGCTTCACAGCTTTGTTACAGCTTCTCCCATATATGTAGGCTAGTCAGTAACGTTTGTAATACAAGAAAAGTTTTCCAGTAAATGATGAGCGTCGACCCACTGCTTTTCTGCAGTGTGAAAAGCAAAAACATAAAATGGTAATAACTTTCAGGTATTTTATGTTACCTTTGCGGAAGAGTGGGTGGGCGGGGCTGCTCTGCTAACGGAGCAGGGCAGGGGAGGAGTGGTTTGCTCACTCCTAACTGAGCAATGACTGTTTGGTTGGCCCTCTTGGGCCGCCCAAACCAGTCATGCGCACTTTCAGTGTTCTCCATGCAGGCTGCATTACGGCACTCAGACCAATCATAATGCTGCATTGCAGCATTGTGATTGGCTTAGGGGAGGGAGTCTGGCTGCTTGCTTCCTGTTCCTGTCAGAGGCATGAGAGCAGGATCAGAAAAAACGCGGGACCTGGAATCAAGGTAAGTTTACCTTTTTCTTTTATTCTCCTCTACCCCCCGCACAACACACCTGTGACCCCCCTCCCGCGGCCCCCTACGCACAAGTCATGCCGGCCCTCCCTGGAATGATAAGCGATAAAAGAGGACTCTGACCCGTGTTTGCTGTTTTTTCTGGTACACATCTTTAGATCTACACATTTGAAAAACACTAGTAAAAGGGCAGTTTTAGCTGGATCGAGGAATCCATATGCTATGTTACAATGATTTCCTCGAATATGTTTTTTATAATGTTTTGTGAGATCAGGTACAGTAGTTATAGGCAGTACATTGGGTGAGTGGGCATATTGTTGCACAGATAAAAACAACTAGAGAAGTTCTGTTATTTTTCAGTTTTTATATTGTTAATCCAACATCCCTTTAACCAAAGCTTTTTTTAGAGCTTTATTAGATTGTCATTTCGTATAAGTGTGTGATCATAGCAGAGAATCTCAGTTCCCTTCAGACAATTTTTTTGTGTTTTTTTAGAGGGTTTAATAATGAGTGACTTTAGTTTGTACTTGAGGGCTTATTTAAAAGCCCCTTGCAGTGCCGGTACGTCACTTTTAATATGGGAAATAGTGACGTATTGGCGGCGAAAGTGGCTTGTAAATAAGCCCCTTGGATTTGCTAATGGGAAAATGAATTCCATTTCATCTTTTGTGAGTTCCACTACACCCACTGACTTTATGTTGTGCACACAGCAACAACCTAGCATCATTGAGCATTTGGCTGCAGAACAACATTACTACTAGGCATGGCATTCCATCATGGTCTTTCAATCAATCAGGGGTTTCTAAAGCACAACTACTCACCTGTGAGGGTCTCAAGGCGCTGGGGGGCAGGGGTGCTGGACCCTCGGGTATGGATGATCATTCAAAGAGCCAGGTCTTGAGGTCCTTCTTTAAATGGATCAATGATGTGGATTGCCTGAGGTGGAGGGGCAGAGAGTTCCAGGTCATATCTGCGAGGTGGGAGAATGATTTTTGTCCGGTTCCAGTCTTGTGGATCCCGGGGACGGAGGCTAGGGCTCATTGGGCACAATGGAGTTCTCTGGCCGGTACATGGAATGTGAGGCAGTGGCTCTTTAGGAGTTTACTCATGATGTAACCTATGGACCTACATGTAACCAGCATTCATGGCCTCCGTTGGTGGTGGGTTGAGCTTGCCAGGCTTAACAAATAGTTTCAACAGTCCTGAGCCATAAAGACCAAATTAAAGCCAGTAAACACCATATTAAGCTGGTTGAACTGAGGAATAAACATTGGGCCTCATTTGTTAGGCCCCTTGCGGCACCGGAACCTCACTTTTTAAATTTTCTGTTAGAGCAACGTGCCCTTGAATATTTACAACGACGTAATGCCACTTTATGTTGCTTTTTATGACCTAGAAAATATGTGCCCCTTACCAACCAGAACACTGTGTGAAAGGGGCGTTCTATGGGTGTTACTGGGAGTGTGCACACACAACACCCATGGAATCTGAAGCATTCCCAGATTTACGAGAAGTAGTAAACCTGGGAATGCATCAGAATCTAACACCACCTCAGGGGAGCGTTAGGCAGGCGCAACAAGGAGAAATCTTTTCATTTCTCCTCATTCTTTCCTTTATCTATTTGTGATGCATTCTGCAGCACACATAGAAAGAGGAAATTGCCTGATTTGGTTGATTTTGTGCAAGGAGTCCCTTCCTGCTCAGAATCAGGAAGGGACACCAATCAAAACCACAACGCAGGCACCCTTGCACCATGGTGCAAGGGTGCCTGCATTGGTGCATGGAAGCTTATTGTGCACCGGCGCTGGGGAAAAGGACAGGAATGCACTGTATCACGTAGATATGGGGCATTCCTGACCTTTTAATTTGACGTAGGGCAGCGCATCGAGATTCCTTGCGGTGCTGCCCTACGCCAAAACCTCACAAATGAGGACCCTTGAACCTAGTAAAACCACTTTAAGCCGGTTAAGACCAGTGAGAATCAACCAAAACTAATAATAATCAGGTGAATATTTTAAAAATCATTAAAAGTGGTTTAAACCATTACAACCCAAATGAAAATACAAAAAACAGTAAACTTGGTAGAAGGAACCCATTGTAATATAGCGTTATAAAGATCTTAGAGGTTCTACATTTATAAAAAACATCATTTATTTAATTAGTGTCTTTAATCTTTATTAAAACAGTTTCCAAAAAAGTTGCTTTCTAAAGACTGTGAGATTTGTGTAATTGTATACATATCAATTTAAATATACTTTACTTCTAGAAATATATTAGATCTATATTACTTTGTACACTAATCCCATAAGCTAAGGAAAATAAGTGGCCATTATCATGTCACCACATGATCAAAATGAATACTTATTTTAAACATTTTATGATCTAATAGTTTTAAAAAAAACTATTTTTTATTTGCTGAACTGAATAGGTAGTAGCAAACAACAAACATTTAGAAAGGTGTGTGTGTCGTTGCTTGGTACTCTAAAGTGTACCAGCATTATGTTATGTTATGTTAGTATGGTACTTTTATAGTGCAGAGCTACTCCAAAGAGTGTCCCGGCGCTTAAGATCGTCACGGACCCAGAGTGGAAGGCAAAACGGGAGAGAGTGCTGAAAGCAGAATGGGATGAATTACTGGGTGAAAAGCAGAGTCTTCAGATCCTTCCTGAATGCCAGCAGGTTGGTGTTGGATTTGAGTGACAGAGGAAGAGCATTCCACAACCGAGGGGCGAGATGTTTAAAAGAGCGCCCCCCACAGCGCGTACGTCGGATCACCGGGGTGACCGCCATGGCCTGGGTAGAGGAACGCAAAGATCTAGAAGGCAGATAGAAAGTAATCCGTTTCCAGAGATAAAAGGCCCCTGTGCCATGAAGGGCTTTGAAGGCAATGGTCAAGGCCTTAAAAGTGATACGCTTCCTAATAGGCAGAGTCCTGAGAAGGTCGCTGGCCCTGACTCTCCTAGTGAGGCCAAAGATGGCACAGGCCGCTGAGTTTTGAACAACTTGGAGACGCACAAGAAGGAAGTCCGGAAGGCCTAGGTACAGGACGTTGGAATAGTCCAGGCGAGAGCCTATCAGGGCCTGTACCGTGACCTTTCTGTGCTCTAGAGATAAGAGCGGCAGGAACTTCCTTAGCATCTTCAAGATCGCAAAACATTTGCCAGCCAGCCCAGCCACCTGGGCTTTGAAGGAGAGGCTGTTATCAATATGAATACCCAGATTTTTAGCAGCCCCCGAGTCGCTGGCAGGAGGAAACAAGGCAGTGGGCCACCATTCCTTCCACCTGGGGTCCGCAGGGCAGCCGAAGAATAGCACTTTGGACTTGTCGGAGTTGCACTTGAGGCTGTTCCGACCAAACCAGTCAAACACTGCCCCTAGGCAACCCTGGATGGACGCCCCATCAAAATCGGAGCCCTTGTCGCACGTGAACAGAAGTTGGGTATCGTCCGCGTATGAGACAATCTGGGCCCAAAAATCCTCCGCCAGTGCCGCCAGAGGGGTCATATAGATTTTAAAGAGCGAAGGGCTCACAATTGAGCCCTGCGGAACTCCGACCTCCAAAGGCGGCATTGTGGCAGAGAAAGGGGGAGCCCAGACCGGTTGCTGGCAATTTGAGAGAAACGACCGAATTCACCAGAACACCGTCCCCCTCAGTCCAATCTCCCAGAGTCTTGACAGGAGATGGTCATGGGGGACGGTGTCGAAAGCCGCAGAGAGATCAAGCATAACCAACATGGCTTTGCCCCCTCTGTCCAAGGTTTCCTTGACAGCCTCGGTGACCTCGAGCAAAGCTGTTTCCGTGCTCAGATTGGAGCGAAAACCGGACTGCGACTGATGGAGTATGTCGTTCGTCTCAAGAAAGTGGGTCAGGGTGGTATGGACATGTTTCTCAACCACTTTCGCAAGCGCAGGCAGGAGGGAGATGGGCCTATAGTTGGCATCGGATTTAGGGTCCAGGTTTTTTTTTTTTAGAAGTGGCAAGATTAGAGCCTGTTTCCACGGCTGGGGACCTCACCCGTACTAAGAGAAAGGTTAAGTATCGGGTTAATAAGATGGTTGAGAATAGGGGCCATTTGCGTGAGGAATTTAGCAGGACACGGGTCTAACGGGGAACCAGATTTCAGTTTGGAAACGAGATCCAAAGAGGCCTGTATGGTCAGAGATGAAAAGTTCCAGAGGGCAGGGCCCGCGGAGATCGGGCTGGGGCAGGGGGACCGCAAATTCAGAGTAGTAGACGTGCCTGCAGTACTAAGGGAGGTTTGGATAGTCCAAATTTTGCTGGCAAAAAAGTCAGCAAGTTCGGAGATCCATGTCTCCGAATACGTGGATCTGGGAGTGCACCAGGGAGGGCAAATAAAGTCCTTGACTATCCTGAAAATTTCATTACAGGAGCTGGAAGCATCTTTGATCCTTCTGGCCAAATAGGACTTTTTGCCAGCAGTGATGTTGTGGTGATAATCTCTAACCACTGCCCTATAAGTATCCTTAGGGCTAGCATCATAGTGCTTGCGCCACTCCCTTTTGGCTTTTTTACATTGCCGTCCCTTTTCGGCAAGCGCCAGCGAAAACCAAGGGGCGGATGCTTTCACTGAAGGTGCCCAAGGGGGTCGGGGAGGGGCTAAGTCGGCTAGCCGTTGGGCCAGCCAGAGCTGCAGGAGCTCTAGGTCAGTTTCCAAAGTACCCGTCAGCAGGCATGGGTAGGTGTCTAAGGCCTGCATCAGCATAGCTGGGGAAACCCGATGGAATGCTCTGGAGGAGTGCGCCTCACGCCACTGTCCACTGTAAGCGCCCTTCACATTATGGAGGATCTCAAAGTCCGCTAAAAAGTGGTCGGACCACAGGCCAGGAGCGAGAGAGGCCAGGACCACAGGGACAGTAGAGAATATTTGGTCTAACGTGTGACCCTTGCAGTGAGTGGGGGACCGAAGGTACAGGATTAGCCCTAAGGATGAGGTGATGTCTTTTAGCTTTATGCTGTCAGGGTCATCCACACTGTCCATGTGTATGTTAAAGTTACCTAGGAGCAGGCAGTGTTTAGACCTGAGGCATGGCGTGGAGATAGCCGAGTGGAGCTCTTCAAGAAAGGTGCCCAGTGGGCCCGGGGGCCTATAGACCAAGAGCCCTATACATGATTGATGGGGTGAAATGGAGAGGGAGAAGGCTAGAACTTCACACCCTTGAATGTTGTCAGAGGGTAGAATGGAACATGCGATGCGCCTGTCGACGACCAGGGCGACATCTCTCCCCCCTCCCACTAGTTCTATCCTTTCAGAAAATTACATGGCTCAGGGGATGGCAATGGCAATATCTGGTCCTGCACCCTCACCCAGCCATGTTTCTGTCAAGAAGAGACAGTCCGCTTTAGAGTCCGTCAGTAGGTTATGGACATCAAGCGCATGCTTTTCCCAGAGACCTGGTGTTAAGCAGTAAACACCTACTACTGTTAAGAGGAGGATTAAGAGAAGAGATGGATCCCTGCCCCGGTAGCCAACCACAGGCCGAGCAACCATTGTTGCCCCGGGGAGGTTTGGGGAAAACCCTAAGGCAGGTGTTGTTAGTGTTCCTAAGGGAGATCAGGTCATCCCTTGTGTAATTTACCATCTTGGCTCACCTGCCCAGGCGGGCCCGCGCCTGTCCGCCTCTGGGACGCTGACGGGCGCAGACGGGCTTTCCTTTGGCGCTCCTTATGCGCCTCTGCTGCGCGCGTTCGCTGTGCGCGTTCGCTGCGCGGAGAGAAAGGCACCTAGTTTTAAGGGCGAATTAGCACCACTTGACAGCCGCCTCGCAAACCAGCCTACCCCCAAGATGGCCACCACAGAACTGCGTGCCTGCAGGTCCCCGAGTACCCTTCAGCACCTCGATGTACCGGCTGAATGGGTAGGGAGACTGCGGGCCGAGCAGCGCGTCGCACACAAGGGTGAGTTAAAGATGGAAAAACTAAAAAGTTCAGAGAGGCCTAAGGTCGTCCGGCTCTCTGCCTCAGGTGCCTGGGAGAAAGAGAAAGTGCAAAGTGCATATGAAATAGCAGTAGAACAGAGAGCTAGTAGACAGCTCCTAAAATACAATGGTCAGCAGCAACATAAGAACAGTACATCAGGTTTTTAAAATCAAGATGAAATAATGCTTTTAAAATTTGCTGGAAGTCGCTCGTAATCAGCGCAATATTACACATCCGCCTCAAATGATATGAGAGAAGTGAGGATCTAACCTGGGCTGTTCACATGCACAGTTTTAAGGCGTCGCGGGCGGCGCGAATCAGCACCACTAGACTACCGCCTCATGAGCCAGCCTACCCCCAAGATGGCCGCCACAGCACTGGGGGGGAGAGAAAAACAATTTGCGGAGTGGCTATTTCCTTTTTTGGGGGTTTGCTGCACGGGGAACAACCTTTATAACGCAACTTTTAGCACGCAGTGCTATTACAACGCAGACTTTAAAACGAAACCATTACGCATTACACTGGGGGGCGCTCTAGGATAGGGAATAGTTTTAATTTACTATCAATAGTAAATTAAAAATATTCACTATCCAGCACCCCCCAGTGTAATGCGTTGTAATGGAATGCGTTTTAAAACTTGCGTTGTTACAGCATGCATGATAAAAGCATGCGTTGTAACAACGTACATCCTTGCTGCCCACCATGTCGGCTAGCGGGCCTTGTTGACTTGCCGGGGGGCCAAGAGCTACATTCACCCGTCCGTGGTACGGACTCTGAGCCGCCTCACTTCTGCCTATCGCTACTAACGGAGGCTGACAACCGGGCTATCGGCATCAGCGTGTCTATGCTACATGCGCCAATTTATTTTAATTGTTATTTTTATTTCTTAACCTTTCCTTATGGCCCCTAGGACACCGATACCTTTCCGTGTCCTTCACCTGCCACGATTTGAAGGGCCAATTGAAACGTAGTTACTGGTGAGTTGCTTTTGTCTCACCTAGCTGCTGTATCATTTTTTACATTCTACACAGAATGATTATGAACCCGCTGGGTCTCACATTTTTCACTAAATAGGGCAAATGAGCATTGCGGGGCCAATGTGGTCGACAGATGCGACCTTGTTGAACAAATTGTATGAAACTGCTGATGTGCACATGTCTGGTGTTTTCACAAGGGTTATGAGGGTAGAGTGTTACCAGAATTGCTATTTAATGATATTGTACTGCATTGATTTCTTGGTTTCTCATTTTAGATTGGCTGCTGCACCAGCAGGTACTTAACCTCTTGGTGTCACTCATTACTATTAGGCTAGTAAACAATTTTACAATTTCCTTTTTTAGTGTAGAGTTTCTTTTTTCTAAGTCCTGAAGAATTTGCCATTAGATTGCCCTGACTTAACTAGCAAGAAACATGTTGACCAAACGAGACTGAGTGCAACAACCTGCAGCATTATTGCAGTGAGTCGCCAACTCCATATTTAACCAGGGGGAAGGCAGGACTATTAAAGTCTACTTTCCCTGACTCTTCCATTCCCAGTTTTAATTGACACTTTTGCACTCCTACGCTACTAGGGCCCCTCACACCCACTGCACCATACGGCTAGGAATAAAAAGATCTCCGCCAAAGAGCCCCTGCATAGGGTGCCCCTCGGGTATTGCAGCACCATCCCGACGAGTAGCATGCCCGATGATGAAGCATGACACCCAGCAGTCTGGGTGTGTAAGGGCACTTATTACAAAAGGAAGGACTTCACAGCCCCCCCCCCTTTCTCACCAACGCTACCAGTGTGTAGTTAGGGACTCCTTGAGTCACCTCTCTCTCCCTTCCAAACCTCCTTCACTAGGAACTGTGATGCAGCTGTAATTTCATGGTAATTTCTCAATACAAAACCTCATCTACCTCGATTTTACAGCTGAAAAGGTGTTGGGCCCTGGACACTATGTATTACCTTCAGGAGAATTTACATAAACGTGCCCAGCCGAAAATACAAATTATTATTTAAGCCAATGAAAAGAGTTGTTGAGTACTTTAAAGGGTTTTATTTTCTAGTCAAAAGTAAATTTTTTCTCTGACCCTTTATTCATTAGTAAAATATCAATCAGGTTACATAATTTGGAAAACAGGAAAAATCACATTAATACAGAACATATTACAGTCTGCATAGAAGCATCAGATGTAGAAAAGAAAATGTGGCGCAAATAAGAAAAATAAGTCTTGCAAGGCTAATCAATAATTAAATAATCTGCAAAAATCTCCCATTAAGAGAAATAAATGCATAAGACAAATAAATCTTTTCAAAAACTAATTAATTAGTCAAAGCATAAACTTAGAATGTTAGCATCTAAATCTAAAAAGCATTTCTATCTGCTGCTGCTCTCTGCATCTCTGCCACTCTGGGCTACACAAAGAGTGAGAAAGCTCGCCCTTAACAAAATCTGCCTTGCCAAAATTATGACGTGCAAGGACTTCTCTAAAAAAAATATGAGCAAACGAAACCCCCACCTGACTCTCCTTGGACGCAATCTCATTCAGGCTGCACCTGTGACGATCACGTACCTAACCCATATGAATGTCTGGTCTAATCTACTGCCTTTCCTCTCTCCTCCCTCCCTGACAGAGGTCCCCTTGCTTAAAGAGAAGAGCCGCCGCACCCCCTAAGAGGTCATTATTTATACTCGAATTCCTGTCAGACTACACAAAAATGTTTCATATTCTGGAAAGTTTGTACCTGATTGCTTGGCCTTGATAGAAAGAGGTCTCCCCATCCTGATCTCATTCTAAATTCTAAACTATACTAGTTTTAACAAAAGAAGCGCTAATGATTAATACATTTTATATGTTTTTGCAACATTTACTAGGAAAAATGTTTCAGTCTGATTTCCTCCTTCCTGTTCATCGCAGGCAGGAAGGATACTTTAACTAACACTGGTACATTGGCCCAATCAAAAGAATGTACAGTTCACAGTGGTTGTGATTACTTGAGGCAAGCTGGCACAATCTGCGGGTGCTCTCTTCTCTTTAATGCAAGTCACAGCCTTGCTGGATTCACAGGCAGCCATGTTTTCTTAGGCCCAAAAAGCAAAACAAACACAAAAGAGTATTAACTTTATGTAAATCAGCCCATTATGTTTTCCCAACTCCATACTAATACCCTTTATAAAAGATTTCTTAGCAAAGATATTAGTTTAAAGCAGCTTTTCTTATTAATAATGAACAACATGCAAAAAATGTGCAATGTACAACATAGCATTATTATGCTTTGGTGTCAATTTTAAAAGCGCACACCATTAATACATCTCATGCTTAATGTTTTAGATAGCTTTTCATGCAAAAAAGCGTTTAGCCCCATGTGTACTGTTTGGTTCATTATTAATTAACACACATTATAAAAAGAGGTGTTATAAACTGAAATATTATTAACCAAATATGCAACAAGCCAAAGCCTCTTAAGACAGGAATAGTGAATGTAGACTGCAAGGGATGTGCTCAGAAGAGAGAACGCATTCTATTAATCTTCAAAGCTAAAAAAGCCACTTAAATCACAAGTTTTTCTCTACACTGCAAAAACACATGTTAATTCAGCACAAGCATTTCAGACTGACTAGGCCTCATTTCATGTCTTTCATGTGCCATTTTTTTTAACTTGCACCAAAATGTGCGTGGCAATTTAAATGCAGCCTGTCTGAAGCACAAAAAATAAAAAAATGCCTGACTCCAGATGGAATCTGCTCCATCAACTGCATACCATTATTCTTGATATTCAGCCTGGGCATGTATGCTGGACCTCCCTAATAGACCACAGTCCCCCTTTTTTGTCTGAGAGAAAAACAATGACATATCATAGTAGATAAGGCGCTGTTTATGTCTTTCTCATTGACATAAGGCAGAGCAGAAACTTTGATCACTGTGCTGTGTTGTGTCACTTTTGAGTAAATTTCCCCCCAGAGGGGCATATTTACAAGCCCATATCCTATTTTTGACATAACAGCGACGCAATGGGCTTGCTCACATTTTCAAGGCAACGTACACAGAGGAGATGTAGGAATTGCTCAAAGAGGAGTAGTACTTGTATTTCTTCTCGTTTTTTCCACTTTCTATGCGTGCTGCATTCTGCACCACACATAGAAAAATGAAAATGCTGTTAATGATTGTTTTTGCACAGGAAGTTATACCTTCCTGCATAAAAACAATCATCCCCATAGCACAGGCATTCTTGCAAAATGATGCAAGGGTGACTGTGCTGGCAAATGTTAGGCAATTGTGTGCCAGCGCAGGGAAAGCACAATGATGTGTTGTATTGTTGCTGATATGACGCATACTGTGCTTTGAAAAGGACACAGCACGACGCAGCTAAATGGTTTGCAGCCCTGCCCTACGTCATTTTGTTGTAGATTAATTCCTAAGTGTATTGTGCTGTGGTTACTAGACAAGGCGAGCTTTCTCAGTATTGATGATATGTACAATTCTTTTCATAAAAATAATAAAATATGAAGGATATTTGAATATATGGAGCTAGAGAGGACAGTTTGAGCTTGTGACTCTACAAGAGCGTGAATGTGTTAGAGAAATATGCCTGTGGCAGTTTCTTTACGGCAGGACCAGGGCACAACTTAAAGTGACAACGTTTGTCTTCAGCACTTATCTGAATTTTCGCACGAGGTTGTTCCATTTCATGTGATAACTGTAAATACGATTCACAAATCGGAGCAGTATTTATAAAACGAAGGATCATGGTCATAAAACAAATCATGCTCAATAACACGACAACATGGCAGTTCCAAGGTCTTTACCTACTGTATGTTGGGTAAGAGGTCTCGTAAGTTAATAGCCTCAAGTAAGAAAGCATTTAATAAATGTTGTCTTGCAGACACAAAAAAAGCTAATAGGTAGGGAGGGGGCATCGTACCCCAGTTAAATTATTTAGTAAATTAGTTGAATTTAAAAGGATAACTATTGCATTTTTCATAAAATGCCTAATTATATGCAAATACCTCAAAGGTTTTATGAAGACATAAAATATAATGTCACACAGAAGATAATTGAAAGCATGATTTTCATCAATATTTAATGGCCATTTGGTCCTAACTCATTATTTCGGTACAATTAATTTGACATCTTGGTTTATGCCTTGCACAGATTTGAGTCCAGAGGGATGTTTTATTGGTGGGACGTGTAAAACCATATATATTCACCTGCTCCAAAGGCTTGTGGGAGAACACCCTGCGCAGTATTGTCGACAAATGTATGCCATTCATTACTGTCGCTGAAGTGGAAGAATATAGTTTGAATATTTTACATAAGAATTTTTTGTGGGTTTGACATTTTGCACACTAACGTAAATGCATAATGTCTATTTCCATTTGCACAGTTTGAGTAAACTCATATACCAGGTGCCTCTGTGTACCTATGTACAGCAAGGAATAATGAAGCAGGTCTTCTTTTGAAATCATTTTTAGCAGCCGATGACATTAGTAGAGAACATGTTGTAAACATTCCAAGTAGCATAGGTAAAACATTATGTAAAACCAAAGCGAGGACATGTTTCGTAAGAAACATTCTTAATTATTGTGGGTACGTCTAGAAACATCTCTCTATACTTGTGCTTTTTCTAGGTGAACAGTGGGTTAGCAGCTTTTGGAAAGTTTGGCAACTGAATAATATTATAATATCGCCTTATAGCCCGCTGGCGAGGGCTATACCAGTTGTTAAAGGCATTGAGCTCAAGTTATAGGCCCTCACCAGGGCGAGGGTCTTTAACTACCGGTAGAGCACCAGGCAGAAGGGCTATAAGGCAATTAGAATATTACACCCACTAAGGGTAGAAGGTTCGCAATAGAAATGGGAGAAACATGAAGAGAAACATTGTACTGTTGGATTTCTGTGCATATAACAGCTACTATAAGCTCGGTGCTACTCCATTGTCTTTATTAGAGCTCCCAAAATTCCAAGTGTGGGGTTGCACCACTGAATTCTGACACCGACAATATTGTGGTACATGAATACTGAGGTCAGAATATCAAGGGACAAAATATTGCAATGTAAGTGCATTGGGGAAGTATTTTTTTTAATTCCTAATTTCACTCCTATGTACATTATCGATATATCTACCACGTAGGTACATATATATGGTATTACAAAGTATTGAAAATCTATATTTTTCAATATTGTGTTCCTGATATGCTGTGTCACAGAATTTCTAAGGTTCGATATTAAAGGTGCACACCGTATTGTGGTACATGAGTCTTGATAACATCAACAAAATATATTTCTGTAACATGAATCTGTTGCAACTGTTGTCAAGCAGGATTGCTCAGAAGAGGTTATCCTTTCTCCCAATTTATATTTTATTTCTTTGTACCAAAAATGAAAAATCTCAAACACTGACAGTACCATATTAACCAGTGGCAACAGAAAGCATCCAAATAGAATACATATCATATCTTCAATGCAAATCACAATATGACTGTGAGTTCACCTTCACTGTGATTTGGGCAGGAAGTTGAACACAGCAAAACACCAATATTGTATTCCCCAGAATGCAGTCTATGGGCATCTTGGAACTAACTCTAACCCCCAACCCCTCTCCAGGGATACCAGTCCCATAGAGCAAACAAAGTACTTCCACTGGACCAGGGTCACCCTGCACACATGAAAGGTGTACTGCTCTGGAGAAACCAGCCTTTCCACCACCATGGTATGGATAGCCCCAGTGTCCCTCAGAGCATTTACAGGGATTCCATTCAACTTGACCGGGTGGAAGTGACTACTCCCACTCTCAGGGATCACAGGCTCACCATCTGAGCCTACCTCCTAGCTAAGGCATGGTCCATGACTTGCTCCTGTGAATTACTTACTCCTGAGGCTATATTGGCCACCCCTATAGAGGTCCCACCAGGTTTCATAGGACATACATAGTTCCCCTGCTTGTGTCTTATCTGAAAACAATCAAAGCAGGGGGTTGGAAAAGAGGCACCCTGGGCCACTGCCCACGAGAAGCTCTTCACTGTTTCTCAGAAGGGGAATTGTAACCCTTTCCTTCCCCCTTACCCTGGAACTCATCTGGGTAGCTTTTAACCCCCTCCCCACTCTGCTGAAGGGTACCTAAACCTCCCTACTTTTAGTTACTCCCAGATACCTTCTTGTGGACCCTGTTGCCAGTGGTCCACCTCCTTAGAAAGCTCCCTGGAACTAGTGAGCTTACTATCAATTAGGTGTTGGCGCCGCTTTGTAAAACAAAAACTGAACATGTGCTCTCTAGCAAACAAATTGTACAGGCCCTGGTAATCTCTCACTGCCCTTCTCCAAGCCATCCAGTACCTTGCAAAAGGGAGCTACAAAATCCTACCGGGAAAGATGAAACACCTTCTGACTGTCCCTCAACCTTTCCCTATACTTTACAGGGGTGATCCATACTTTCTGAAAAGGCTTTCCTTCCTGAGGGGATACCATATCCCGCCCCCCTTCTCTAGGGCCATAGAGCATCCCTCACCTCACTAGGGATATACTTCCAGAAGCTGGCCCTCAGGCGAGCCCCCAAACCTCCTCAGGTATGCATCTGTAAAGCTACCTAATAAGCTTCAAACCATTTGTCAATGCCATCCCCACAACTAGGTCAGGCACCAGACTTGTAGGAATTTGGACCACCTTGTACCTAGAGGGCACTGTAAGTATGCTACCATACTCACAGCTAAACTGCACCTGTCTGGCTTTGATGTCCAGCTCCTTAAGACTCAGTTCTTGAGCCAAAATATGTTTCTCTCCTCTATGGTTCTCTGACCTCTTCTCTTCCAAGGCCAGTTTCTATTTCTCTGCCTGCATGGCCCGTTTTTGCCATAATGTTCAACTGTCCTCCTGCAGCCTAAACTCCCTTTTAGCCTTCCTGCCTGACAGCTCTTCTGGGGACAGGCCTTGACATGACACACTGCTTTCTGCTCTGGCAAGGAGCTACAAGTCAGGAGACAAGTTCTCTGTCTCAACTGGCTGCTGCATCTCTTAACCCTCATCTACCCCTCCAGATCATCCTCTCCCTTCTGGTCATCTGTTGTGACTGGCAACTGGTGGGATTGTGCCCATTCCCTCAGAGCTTTTTGGAGCTCCACCTTCCAGGTGTTCCTTTTGGTGGGAAGACACTTCTCCTTACAAAATTACTTGAGTGCAGCCACAGTGTAGCTCTCCAGATTGACGAGTTCAAATTCCATTTTTACAGGTGAAGCCACAGACACAAATAGCCAGACAGAGTAAGGGTGAATTTGGAAAAAAAACAAAGAGAAATTAAAAACTCAAACTGGTCTTAGATTATTTATCTGGGATTCTTAGTGTAATACAAAATCACTGTAGGGTGTAGTGTTGTGTGGTCACTGGCAAAACAATACAATCCGTTCCCAGCTTCTATTTTCCTTACGTTCCCATTCAGTTCTGGGTAGATGCATTCAAATATGCTTGCAACATTGTAGTGTCTTTAAGTGAGGCTGCCAGTACTTCAGATTCCTTTCTAGCGTTTTCCATCAATACCGCAATTTCTATGCTGCCACTTCCAAACGTAAGGAAAATTGAAGCTGGGAAATAATTGGATTGTTTTCCCAGTGAGCATATCACAGAGTGAACAGCATTGTCATTAAATATTTTTACTTTGAGAAGAACATTTGTGCGATACAAACACTGAGATACCTTTACAGCATAGAAAAGTAAGCCTTCAGAGTCCTTTTGAGACAAGTTGTACAACCGGCCTTGGTCCTGAGGAGACCCCAAATACACAGGGTCGAAACGCGTCAACTTTTTTCACAAAAGTGAGTTGACAGAATTTGATTCAACCTTCTATGGGCAACTTGAAAGGACTGAGACAGGTGTCCTTGTTAATCATCAGTTGATACAGCCCCTATTTATTGAAGGAAGTTATGAGTCCTCAAAAAAGTAAAAATTGAAATCTTGACTCTTTGCTGTGCTAGTGAAAAGTTCAAGACTGGTTTTTAGGCTAGAACTCTATTTGGGAAAATGTTGTGCTATGTGTTTATTAGAATTTAAATGTGGGAAGCACTCATTTTTAAATAGGTTACCACATAGTTAAAAGACGCTATGTGAATATAAGCTTGATTTGATCAAGGGCCCAAGGGTCCATGAGACCTTTGTCATTATATGGGATCCAATGTGTATGATACAATGAATGTTTTTAAAAGAATTTACAAAGTTTGACAAATAAAAAAATCATGGTTCAAGGTAATTGAAAATTTGGACCCTACAAAACAAAGTTGTTAAAAATAATTCCAGTCAAGGCAAAAAAGATGTTTACAGTATTGAAGTAGTCTAGCCCTAGGTTGAGTTATAGTCCCAACGCCTACAGTTTGAAAGATTTCGAAGAAAAAGGTGTAGCATGAAAGCTGCATCTGGATTGTGTGGGGAGCCTGTGCATCGAACCCAATTCACATCCGGGATGAGAAGAGCAACGAGGCGGCCGGCAGCATAAGCAGAGGAGCAGGTATGACTTTTTATTTTATCTTTAAAACCCAATACCAAGCCCCACCCCTTACCCGCCATACCACTTTACTATATCAGCAGCCACTACTGACCACATCTAACACAATAGAAAACCAAGATGCACACATGGGCTTCTCTACGCCAATGCAAAGTCAAGGATTATTTGTAGCGGCCATGAGGCATAAGAACCATTTTATGTTCTCCAAGGAACTTCGTTGAGTGGATGCCTACTCAGTTTTAGCACACCTGCTGGCATGGGACTGATATTCAGCAACTACAACCAGAATGCACTTTCTGAAAAAAGTGTGTCAATTCCTGTTGTTATGGGGGTTGGGAGCTCACTGCCTCACACCCCAGCAAGGTTCACCCCTTTACATTGTAGTAAATGCAGTACACAATTAGGGCTTACTTCAATATTAGCTCATTTTTTACCAAAGCCGGTGCGGATAGTGCTGTGTATCTCTAAACACATGTTTCTGGATTTCATCCTTCATCAATAGAGAACAAAAACCGATTTCATGTGGGGTTGCTGGAAATGCTGCCAAAGTCTTCTAGGTCTCAGTACCGCTCACTGCATAGTTGCATCTCCAAAGCTTGTCAGCTTGCGGGCTCAAGGGAGTCCTTTAAACACAAAGGGGTTGGGAGCACACTGCCTCACATCCCAGTACAGTTCTCCCCTTTGTATTATGGTAAAGCCAGTACACAACTAGTGTTTATTTCAATATTAACTATAGTTTTTCTCCAACGATGGTGCAGATAGTGCTGTACATCTCTAGACATGTGTTTCTGGATTTTAAGCTTCATCAGTAGAGAAAAAAAAATGATTTTATCTGAGGTTGCTGGAATTCCTGCCAAAGTCTTCAGAGGTCTCAGTACAATTGAAAGGCACACACAGGTGCACATTCAAAGCTCATTTGATTGCTGGCTCAAGGGAGCCTTTTGAACGAAAGGGGATTGGGAGCACACTGCCTCACATCCCAGCACAGTTCTTCTCTTTACATTTTGGTAAATGCAGTACACAATTCGCACTAACTTCCATATTAACTGTCTTTTTTTCCAGCAAAGTTGCTGCAGATAGTGCCTTACATCTCTAGAAACATGTTTCCGGATGTCATACTTCGCCAGTAGAGAACAAAAAACAATTTAATCTGGTGTGGCTGGAAATGCTGCCAATGTCTTCCCAGGTCCCAGTAATCCTCACAGGCACACAGGTGCATCTCCAAAGCTCATCAGCTTGCTGGCTAAAGGAAGCCTTTTAAACAGAAGGGGGTTGGGAGCACACACCAGGCATCCCAGCACAGTTCTCCCCTTTGCATTGTGGTAAATGCAGTACACATTAGTGCTTACTTCAATATTACTGTAGTTGTTCACCAAAGTTGGTGCTGATAGGCTCTACTTCTCTACACACATGTGTTTCTGGATTTCATCCTTCATCCGTAGTAAACAAAAAAATCATCTAGACTTGCTGGATATCCTGCCAAAGTCTTCACAGGACTCAGTACTACTCACAAGCACACAGATGCATCTTCAAAGCTCCGGAGCTTGCTGGCTCAAGGTAGCTTTTTTAATAGAAGGGAGGTTGGGAGCACAATGCCTCACACCCCTTTTGCATTGTGGTAAGTGCAGCACCAAATTAGCGCGTACTTCAATATTGTGCAATGGTGATGTCCACCGCAGAAAGACATGCACACATAGGATTGACTGTTTACAAAGAAGAAGCCAAGTGGATGGAAATGGAAATGGATGTGGATTTATAGAGCGCGAATTGCTGCCCGGAGGCGTCCAAGCGCTAGAAATAACCAAGAACTTACAAGGGGGGCTAGCTGGGATTAGTGGGGCAGATTGAAAAGGAAAGTTTTTAACTGTTTACGAAAGGTGGGAAGATTGGAATTTGCTCTCAGATGCAGAGGAAGGTTGTTCCAGGCCATGGATGCGTTGTAGGTGAACGTCCTGCCGCCAGATCTGGATCTTTTTATTCTTGGTGTCAACGCCAGGAAGGTCTGGCTGGAGTGGAGGTTCCTGCTGGGAAGATAGTGGGTGATTAGGTCCTGGGTAATCCTGGGGGCCGTGTCCGAGAAGGCCTGATGTGCAATTCACATGGCCTTAAACAGAATTCTCTGGCACACTGGTAGCCAATGAAGGCTGACCAACCCGGCCCTCACTGATTGTCTGCAGGGATCTCGAGCAGCAGGCGTGCTGCGCAATTCTGCACTATCTGGAGTCTGCGTATGGTATATTCTGGGGCACCGAGGTAAAGCACGTTGTTAAAGTCTAGGCGTGATTGTATTAGACCCAGTACAGCCACTTGTTTTGCCTCCATGGGAAGGAGAGGGAAGATTTTATTTAACATCCTCATGAGTCCAAAGCAGGTGGCTGAGAGTTTTGTGGCCTGGGTACTAAAAGATAGGGATCTGTCCAACCAGACCCCAAGGCTCTTGATGTTATTTTTTGGGGTTGGAGGAAGGCCTAGACACGGGGGCCACAGAGAGTTGGGGAAACGGGGATCAGGGGAACCTAGGAGCATCAGCTCCGTTTTGTCCCCATTCAGTTTGAGGAATGAGGAGGACATCCAGCCCTTGACCTTTTCTAGGCATTCTTTGAGACCGCCTGACGCAGGCATGTTGGCCTGCTGCGCCAGTGAGACCACCAGCTGCGTGTCGTCCGCATAGGAGATGATCTTAATCCCAAAAGGGCGAACGACCTCAGCCAGTGGCCTCATGTATATGTTGAACAGTGCGGGGCTCAAAGACGAGCCCTGAGGGACACCGCACTTTAAAGGTCTACAGGTGGACACAGACTCACCCTCGAAAACTCGAAAGGATCTATCCTCTAGAAAGGATTTGAACCACAGCCAGGCTTTGTCCCTGATCCCGGCGTTGGATATGCGGTGCAGCAAGATGTCGTGGCTGACCGTGTCAAATGCTGCACTGAGGTCAAGGAGGATCACTGCCACTGATCCTCCTTGGTCCAGGATCTTTCTGGACTCCTCTGTGACCATAAGAAGGGCGGTCTCGGTCCCATATTTGGATCTGAAGCCCGTCTGGGTGGGATCTAGTAATTGCTGCTCTTCTAGAAAGTTTACCAGTTGGAGATTTATATATTTTTCCAGAAGCTTACTCAGCCATGGGAGCAGGGAGATGGGCCGGTAATTACCAAGGTCAGTCGGGTCTAAGTTGGGTTTCTTCAATAGTGATCTGACCATGGCCTGCTTCCAGGCGGGTGGGACAATGCCAGCTGTGATGGATGCATTTAAGACATCCCTAATGGTCGGCAGAGTGAACTGTGAGGCTGCCATTATGATGTCTGGAGGGGCTGGATCGTCAGGGGATCCGGACTTTACTTTTCAGGCTATGGATTCAAGGGTTGCAGGGTCTAGGGAGGGAAAATGGGTCAGGGTAGTTAGAGATTGCAGTGGGGGAAGATTGAGGCTTCATTGGGTAGGGCTGAGAAAGTGCTGTCCCTAGGGGGGAAAGCTGAGTAGATCTTATTCACTTTTTGATAAAAAGAACTCAGCAATGTTATTACAATAGGTAGAAGATTTAGTGATTTGTAGGTCGGGTGGGGGTTTTGATAATTGTTTCACAATTTGAAAAATGTCTTTAGGCTTTGATTTAGCACGCAAAATCCTGTTCGACAAGTAGGTAGCCTGAGTAGTTTTAACTTCTGCTTTATATTTGCTAAGTGACTCTCGGTAGAGGGTTTTATTCTCCACCGAGTAGTCCAGAAGCCAACGTCTTTCGGATTTCCTGCACTGACGCTTCATGTCCCTGAGAGCTTCAGTATACCAGGGAGCAGTTTTGTGAGGGCGTTGTAGCATGATTTTCTTTTTTGGTAGTATGACATCCAGGGAATGAGTAATCCAATCAGCGTAAGTTTGGTTGGCTGCGCAAGGGTCTTCATTATAAGGGGGGTAGCTGCTGGCAAGTTTGAGAGACCAGTCGTCAATTGAGAGGCGAGACCAAGCTCGCATGACCCATGTGGTGGGTCCAGTCGGGGGGGGCTTAAGTGAGGTCCAGTCGAAGGGGACCAGTGAGTGGTCTGTCCAAGGCAGTGGGATTGCTGGCCCGGCTACAAGGTCAATGCAGTTGCTAAAAATAGGGTCTAGCAGGTGACCCTTGTCATGTGTGGAGGTCTTCACATGCTGGGTGAGTTGCAGGGCTGCCAAATCATCAGCCAGGGTAGAGGCTGTGTGGAGAGAAAGTCAAGGAGAGACTGCCAAACTCATTTGGCCCACGCTCCAAGATCACCCTAAAGGTGAATGGCTTCTCTAGAACTTTCATTGTAGACGGTGGAGCATCGATCAATATCATGCTGGAAGAAAAATACAATGAACTGTCTCCAGCACCACGTCTAACACCATCAAAAACAAAGGTGTACACATGAGCTGCTTATGCCTTTCCAAAGTCAAGGGCTATTTGTAGCAACAATAAAACATACGAAAACAAAAGTACAAGATTCAATTCATGTTCTCCAAGGTACTTCGTCGAGTGCATGTTTACTCAGTTTCAGCACTGCTGCTGACATGGGACTGGCATTCATCAACTACAACCTCAATGCACATTCTGAAATAGTAAGTCAATTTCCATTGTCGTTTCATGGACTAGGGAAACTCAAGACAATGAAGGTGCAACTTCACATTTATGAGGAGATTCAACCTGTTACTCAGCAACACTTCCGAATTGCTTTTCATTTACAGGAGGCCATTGAGAAAGAACTAGATGCATTATTAAAGTATGACATTGATTGCACTACTAGTCCGACGCCATGGGTTTTGCCCATAGTGGTAGTGCCAAAAAAGGACACTGTAGGTGCAGTGTGCCACTCTATTGATATGCAATAGGCCAAAAAAGCAATCAAAAGAGAAAGACATCCATGTTCACGCATGGCGAAAATTTTTACACAGCAGAATGGCGGCAAAGTCTTTTCCCATCTTGACACATGATACCACCAACTTGCGCTGGAAGAGAAATGTAGGTGCATTACGACTTTTTCAACTCATGTTGGTTTGTTCAGATACAAATGACTGACTTTTGGTGTGTCATCGGCTGCAGACATGTTTCAGGATGTAATTCGCTGAGTAATTCAACCTGTCACACAAGCGTTTAACTACAGTGATGAGATGTCTGTGTTTGGGGCCATACGAAAAGAAGATGACAAAGCTCTTACACCAGGATGCTGTATGCTCGCAGGGGCAGATCTCGTGTTAAATGCAGAAAAGTGTGAGTTTCACAAACACAAACTCAATTTCTTTGGGCATATTTTTCTCTGAAGGGGGAATGAGTCCTGACCCTGAAAAGGGACAAGCATTGTCATACACCTTTCATACACCTATTCCCCACAAAATTTAACACAATCCTTCTTAGGCATGGCCTGCTATTGCTCCAAATACATTGGTGATTTTGCCCCTGTGAGTGCCCCATTAGGAAAGTTGTCAAAGAAGAATCTTCCCTTCCAGTGACCCCCTTGAATGTGATAGAAGTTTCAAGAATTCAAACACGCAATTTAAAATGCAACTGAAATGACTTACTTTGATCTAAAGTTACATACTGAGATTGCTATTGATGCAAGCCTGCTGGGGGGGGTTCGGAGCTTTCCTTGCTCAACACAGTGGACATTCAACTGTTCAGAGGCCTATGCTAGCAGAAGTCTATCTCAGATTGAATATGCCTATTCTCAGCCAGAAAAAGAGAGCATGGCTGTAGAGTGGGATTGTGAACATTTTCATGTGTTTCTGTATGGAAACCACTTGTCACTGACTACCAGGCATTGCTCTCCATTTTCGGAAATCCGAAAGCAAAGATGCCCCCTCAAATCGAGAGGTGGGGGATGAGATTGGAAGAGTATGATTACACTATTGTACAGAAGCCGGGAAAGGATCAAAACCCTGCAGATTACTTCTCATGAATGACATTACATTGCCACAGTGTAACGTCTAAAGCAGCTGAAGCATACATCAAATTTATAGTAAAGTCTAGCACCTGTGCATCTTAATCCATTGAGCAGATCATTGCTGATACCAACCTAAAAGACTCAAGGATATCAGTGTACAGCAATCATAAAGAAAGTATAGTCAACCTCTCACAGATGACGCTAAATATCAAAAATTGAAAACTGTGCAGAAAGAACTTTCTGTCACTCAAGAAAGTATTATATTAAGAGCTTCGAGGATTGTCATACCTGAGAGCTTGAGACAACAAGTCATTAAAATGGCACATAAAGGACATTGTGGCATCCATTAAATATGTCTTACTTTCCTAAACGAGTGTGGGAGAAAATTGCAGTTGATTTCTTTGGACCCTTAAAAAATGGCCATCATCTTTTGGTAGTTATTGATGAGTACTCACATTTTCCCTTAGTGGAAGTTTTATCATCGATCACCCATAACAAATTCATTGGAAAGCTGGTGATATTTTTGCAGCATGGGGTGTTCCCTCCATCCTCAAATCTGACAATGGTCTGTCCTTCAATAGCAGAGACTATAAGGACTTTCTAGTTGTTTGAACGCCAAACATCAGAAAAGCACATCTCTCTGGCCAAAGGCAAATGGCATTGTTGATAGATTTATTGGCACCCTGAAGGAAGTGGCTTAGCGCGCTGTGCTTGAAGGAATTGATCTAAAGTCAGCCTTATTTCCAACCTTTCGTGCCTATCAGTCAACTCCCCATTCTACAACAAGTCCTGCCACTTTGCTGTTTGGGAGAGATATTGGGGCAAAGGTACCACAATGGACCACAAGTCAAGTAATAGACACTGATGACATTCATGTCAAGACTACTTCTCACCAAAGTAAGATGAAGGTCTATGCTGATAAGTGCTGATGCGCTTGGGACATGGTTTTCGAGGTCGGATACTGGGTCCTAGTCAAACAAAAATGCAAGACTGACGCTCCATTTGATGCTGAACTTTTTGATTTGTGACAAGTAAATGACATATGGTGGCTGCTTAATTCCCGGAAAGTATATTACGAGAGACTCATCACATTTCAAATATTTACCTTGACGTTCGTCAGCACGAAACCTTACAACTAAGACAAGTCCAACTGAGTGCCCAAGTCATGGATCTGAGACTATATCTACGATGCCAGATGGCAGTGCAACTCCTTCACCTCGTTGACTCGATTGGGAAGACTGGTGCAAGCAACTTGACGACTCATTGAGAAACTCTAATATAAATTTGTTATCCATATTTTTTATTTTACAAAGGGGGAGATGTAGTTTTGTGTGATCATGTGCAGTAGGACCCTTGTGGTTATAGGCAGATGCCTTACAAAGTTACGTAATAAGTTGGTAGGTATTTACTTGTGTCTGGGTGTGGTCAACAAAGTCTATGACGCAGTAAGTACAGTTAACGGTTGCATTCCAAAGAATAAAGATGTGTGTTACAGAGCTCAGTATGGCTGAGTCATTTGCATGCTCCAGAGCTGGGGTGGATGCTACATTTGGCACTGCACAAACACAAGTCCTGATCCCCACTACTGAGCACCAATGTTAGACTGGGATACTGGTTAAGGGGGGGGGGGGCCTTCTGAAGGAGGAAACAGAATGTTTGTTCCCACCCTGCCAAATTTTTCTTCCTTTTACTTCACTGTCTGAGACCAATACACAAATACCAACTACCAGCTACACCTAGTTGTGTGACCCGGGAACAGGCTGCAGGCACTAAATTTACCAAGACAAGAAAATGCCAACTTTCCAAAAGTGGAATTTTCAGAATTGTGATAAAAAATCTAACTTTACAGTTAAAGATGCTTTTAAATAAAATTCGTTAGGCACCAAACCTGGCCAGTTAACCTGTTCCCAATCAGAAGCTAAAGCTTATTACATTTAATTACTAGTGGCTGAGATTAATTCAAGCATTTCATTCATCCCTTTTTTATATACTTCGGTTTGTCACTCTAAGTCACCCAGACGTGGGTCCTGGGCACTCTGTAACCCTGGAACCAAGCTGTACCTGGCTAATGAGCCCATAACTGGGTTGCTTGAGCTCTAGTTTAGGGAGGACCTGGCTGAGCAGTTTGGCTGGACTGTTCCAATTGACGGAGGATTGAGACTGATTCCATACAGCTGGGACCAAACTTAGCTGACATTGTGAGCAAAATAACAATGGACTAGGATGCAGCCTGAGTAATTACCAGTGGTTGAGGTTAATTAAAGCATCCATCCATTTCTTTTTTGTACACTTTAACAGACCTGCTAGAAGCATTTATCTACACGCCCTGGGTACATACAGTACCACTTTACTAGGGACTAACAAGTAAATGTAATATGCAAATTGGGAATAAGGCAATTTCTACGAAGTTTAAGGGAGAGAACACACGTCCTTTTACACTGGTTAGCAGTGGTAAAGTGCCCAGAGTCCAAGTGCCAACAAAAATGAGTTCAGCAACAAGTGGAGGTTAAAAGCAAAATGTTTGGGGGTGACCGTGCAAAGAGGGCCTAATCCAACAGGGTACACTTGACTCTATTACTAGAGTCAATTATGTGTCTTTCCTGTATTCGGTCTGTAGTAACCTATGCATTGACTAAAGGTGCCACGAGTAACCACCACTGCTACTTCACTCTAAGGATACCAGACAATCATGGATGGAGCAGATGTTTGTGTAAGTATCTTACTTGAAGTGGAAAGAATTAATGGCAAAAAAGTTGACTGTGGTTTTGCTTTCAACAGGCTAGATCAGCGAGACGATGTGGCTTTAAAGTAAGTTTGCATACTTAACTTTAAAAAGTCTATCTAATTTGCTTGCTTTCTATGTCGTAAATAAATATGCTACTACTAAGTAGTAATGAGAATAGCTGTTATCATGAATCTAAATGTATTCATGTATGTTGTGGAAGAAATCGCCCTAATGTGTCTAGTTAATGGCAAGCACTTTCATAATTAAACTGTAAATTGAGGAGAACATGAGAGAGCAAAACTATGAGGTATGGTTATGAAGTAAATAGAAAAAATAATATGCACTACATCATTTTTGGAAGTGAAATACATTGTCTACATAGCTTTAACCCTCATAAGTAACATATGATTTGTACACCTTGTTAACAAAGTAGCATTTTGGGCAGGCTCGGTCAAAATGTAATTGTTTGAAGCCTGAAGTCAGACACAAATTGTTTTCTGTGGCTGGCTGCAGTAGCCTAGGTCGTTACCAGAGGTTCCTGGAGTTAGAAACACATCTTTTCTAAAGCAGAGGGAAGTACCTTAGGGCGTTACATTAGATCTCTCGAGTCAGACATACGTCCTTGCAATAATAAGCATTACAATTGTAGGCAGTTACTAGGGGTCATTAGAGACAAGCATATGTCCTTTGTGTAATCAGACTGCTGTACCTTATGGGAGTATTTGAGGGCCCACAGGTGCCCCACAACTCCTTTCATTTCAGGATATCAAGAATTATATGAATATAACAGCTTTCCTTGAAAGTCTAATATTGAAAGTGGAAAAGAACAATGTCAAAAAGTGCTCTGTGGTTTTGCTTGAATGCTAATGATAGAAAACATAGCTTTGACATAAAATTGCATATTCACTTTCCCAGCTCTGTCAATTTTTGCTCATTTTCCTTGTTTTAAACAAATATGCTAATACTGGGTAGTTAAGATAATCGTCATTACTGGGCTTTAAATGCATTCAATGATGTTCTGGGAAAAGTCGAACCAAGATTGTTATCTAACACCAAACATTTTGATGTAGAATGTTTTAATGGTTTTTGTTTTATGTTTGGGTAAACTTTTTAGTTGATTATTGCTAGAAAAGCAAATAGACTTCTGTAAAAATAATAGCCATGAAAAATGTGATGTTCTACGCGCTGCACATAGTTTCCTTGAAATGGTACTATAAAAATATCTGTCAATATTAGAAACAATATGTTTGCAAAAGCAGCTACAGCACTCTGTAGTGATACCTAAAAACGTTACCCTTACAACTGCCAAACCCATTGGTTTTACCAATGCTTGTTTATCTCTTGTCCTGACAAAGACAATGACAAGGATAGGCATTGGAGACCAAGATTTCTGGTGTTCTGGACTTCATTTACATGCCACACAATGCTTAACTGTAGCTCTAAATCACAATAGTCATATGCCAATATGGATATTGGGAGTGAAATTAGGAAATGTTTGTAAAGCGACTGGTTTAATGCTTGGTGAGATATTGCATAACGTTATGCGTTAATTTTTTTCTATTCATTTTGCTTTAATCACTTATATATTAAGAACCTCTGCACTAGGACAGAGAGTCACTTCACAAAGGAGAATGAACAGGAATTACATCAGGACAAAACTAAATTGTTGTAGAATAGGAGAACCTCAAATCAGATACTTCAGAAGCATAGATGAGCATAAGAAAGGCATGAGGTTAAGTGTAAAAACATAAGGATTGACAAAAGAAGTGTCCTAAAAACTAGGAAGAAGGGAAGACGATCAGAAATTAGATGATTAGCTATGATGACTGTATGCAAGCATCTTAGTACCAAATATAAGGGTTAATTAACTGCATCGCTGCTGTGGTGAATTTTCCCCTACGTGGCTTTTTTTCAAAAGCCGCGTTAGATGACGAGCTGAGCTCGTCATCCGCACACGCCCCCCCGTGGCTGATGACGAGCTGAGCTCGTCATCAGCATTGAAGGGGTTAAGATTTTGTATTTTCTTAAAAATGGGGGTTTTGAACAAGAGACAACAATTGTTTTAATGTTGAATACATTTTTGGTCTGCTGTTGGATGTTTTGTATATGTTCATAATGACATACTGTGGGAAAGTAGACTGTTGTGGGGTCTAGGACTCAATCTTCACAATGCACATGTGCAGGCCAGGAAAATCCAGTTTCAAATGGTCACCTTCAGTGATCCTCTCTTTGGGCCCACAGGTGACTTATTTCAGGTCTGTTGCACCCGTTTCAGATTGGAAGGTCACTCCTTTTCCTTTGAGTCAGGCACAGTCCTTACTTTGTGGAGGCTTGAGAGTGCAGCAGGTGCAGTCCTCTTGAGTGCAAGCCTTCTGTGGTAGAGCCCAAGGGTCCAGCAGGGCAGTCCTTCTTCTTCATTTGTTCCAGGCTGTGTTCAGAGGTGCTCCTGCAGCTTTCCCATATATATCCTCCATTCTTGGCTGGCAAGAGGAGGGGACACCCCAACCAATAGAGGTTAAGTTACCTCCCTCTGCTATGACCAGTTCCTGCAAAGTTTGCCATATTTTTTACCGAGAACGCACTGGTCTCCCAAAATGGAGAAATTCTCTGCTAGGTGTATGCGTGTGTGTCTGTGTAACCCAACGTAGAGGTATAGCTAACATCTGACTTTTGTACAACTCTGTGACTCTCTAAAGCGCTCTGATACCCTAACGGGTCAAGTTTGCGCTCTATAAAACACAAAAGAAAAATAATCTGGATGGAGCTCAAGGAAGTAGGAGCTGGTCTAAGTCCTGTGACATATGTTCTCCTGACTTTGAAGCCCAGCTTATCTTCGCAGCTCCCTGCCTCTCCCTGGCTTCTCCAGGAAGCAAATCTCCTCCCATCAAATTACTGTTTTATTTCAGCCCCAGGCTTCTTCACACCTAGTCAGGTAGCAGCTTGGCTCAGTAAGCAAGTAAGTAAATTAAATATTGCTTGGTTAATCAAATCCATTGCAAAGAATTTTAATATATTAAAACACCATTACCACGGAATGCAATGTCAGTTAAAAAAACACTGTATCAGAGATTGTACAAACGAATAAAATGTATACATGGAACGTAATCAAAGTCAAATTACTCACCTGCATCCAGACAGGGGTTCATTTGCCAAAGTATGTAAAGGCCCAAAACTGAAAGTGCAAGGACATCAGATAAGAAGCAGCTTCAGATATAAAAGGATAATGTGCATGCATGAAGCAGGTCCCCAGTACCTGACAGGCCCCTGTCAGAGGTCAATTCATTGACAAAAGTAAGCATAGATATATCAGGAAGTAACTGATAGCCAGTCTGTTTCATTTACTTGAATTGCTGAAGACCTTTAAGATGTTTAGGGTCGATACAGTTCCTTCCGAAGCTCCAGGAGTTGAGAAACAATATTACACAGCTTCATAGCAGCCCTAACCAGCGGTAACCTTTATTCGGGAATGCCTTCACCCTTCTGTTTGCCCTCAAGATTGATTATGGCTGCCAGTTTCATTTCTACAGTTTTTTAAATTTTTATTTCACAAGCCGGTAGTGTAGCTGAAGGTTCTCAAGGGCAAAGCATGTTATAGCCGCCTGTCTGCGTGGTCGAATTCCTCTTTGGTTGAAAAGGGGGCATAGCACTGCTCTTCGCTCACCAAAACTTTGTTTACAGATGCATTGTAAATGCAGCATATCTTCCCTGTTCCACATAGCAGACAGCTAGTCCTGGCTGGGTGGCGTTTCCGAGTTGGTGGATGGAGTAACGAGGGCAATATTTCAAGCCAATAGTGCAGATACTTCTCTTTAGCTGCTATAGTGAACCTTGTCTGGAGGTAGGGCTACAATGATGTTGTGATGTAGATATGCAATACAAACTAGGCATAGTGTGGTAATATTCTTCTTTCTCTCTTGCTTATTCTTTGATGTCATCTTTAGAATTGTTATGTGTTATAAGAATGTTACTCATGTCATGGGAATGTTGTTGTGACCTGTGTTCTAGATCAGAGAAGCGGTTGGAGCTGATCTGATCTAGACGCTTTGGTTTATGCTCCAGTGGGTCCTTGGATTTGATTTAATAAATCCTTTAAACCTTATTTGCCTCCTCCGCTTTTTAGATTGGCGACGAGGTTCTTTTGATGATTTATGGACCCACTGTGTTACCAAGCGTAATCTTAATTTAACTTATTTGAATTTTTAATAAAAAACAAACTCACGGCGTGATTTCCTGATTTTCACTCGGCTGACAACTGATGTATCTGCTCCGCTGAACTGTGAGGTATCGCTGAACTGTGAGGTATCGTGAACTTTTCATTTTATTAAAGGATTTCCCTCCGCAAGTTTGAGCGTTGGTGAAATCTTCAACGGCTGTTTGAGTGCTCGTGTACTCGCGCGCTCCCTCTGACGTCAATTGTAGCTTGGAAAGCAGTGTTGGAACGCAGCGTTGAAGCGTTCATTGTGGTTGCCAACTGCTGAGTGAAGCGCAGCGTTCAGCTGGAACGCATCGTTGTGACTACGCTACGTCGTGGCCATTTTGCGAGTTTACTGAGGAGCTGTCGGCGATTTCTTACGCACTGAAGCAGTTTGAAGAGTTTCATCTGGTTAAGGTCATTCTTTATTTAAACTGCGAATTCAGTGATTTGCACACTTGCTTTCAAGATACAGTTAGTGATACTGGTGGAAATTCATTCTAGTTTCTGCATTTCTTTGTTTTCCTGCAGTGATATGCACACTATTAATTCAAAGTGCTTGTCACTATTTGTTCTACTGTGATCTGCACACTTTCATGTCTCTACAGTGATACGCACACTATTAATTTCAAGTGCTTGTCACTACTTATTCAACTGTGATCTGCACACATTTGTGACCTTACTGTGATACGCACACCTTTATTTATAGTGCTTGTCACTATTTATTCAACTGTGATTTGCACACATTTGTGAAGGTCTTTCAGATGGCTGCGTCTCAAATCTGCAATCAACCGTCTATTTTTCTAGAAATTCCTGGAAAACCTAAACTCAAGTGGAAAAAATGGTTTGATACTTTGGAGAATTACATCGTTGCCATTGATGGAACAAAGTTTTCTGCTGAAAGGAAGAAAGCTATTCTTTTTAGTTATTTAGGTACAGCTGCAATAGAAATTTTTAAGAATCTTGTACCTGTTTGCCCACCAATTGATGGGGTTGCTAGACTGGAAAAACAGTTTGAAGATGAACCTAATGTTATGATTGAAAGACATGCCTTTCATAAACGCAAACAGTCCTGTAATGAATCTGTGGAGGATTATGTGGCAGCTTTATGAGTCATAGCTGCAAAATGTGATTTTGGTGCCTATGTTGATACTGCTATAAGGGATCAGTTTGTGTTCAACTGTGCAGCTAAAAAAGTTCAAGAATGTCTTTTAGCTTGTCGCAACCCCACTTTAGCAAAAGTAATTGATTTGGCCAAAGGGATTGAAAGATCAATTGAGTCATCTAAGGTCATTGCTGCTAATGATAGCAAGATTACTAATGACAATTCTGTTTGTGCTGTTCAATTGCGTAGTAAGGGAAATTTTCAAGCCAATAGAGTTTTGAGTTGTTTTAGATGTGGCTCCAAAACACATTTGGCCAACTGCCCAGATTGTCCTGCTCTTAGGAAACAGTGTACTAAATGTGGTAAAATTGGCCATCTTGCATCTTCTTGTAGAATTCAAAGGAAAGGTGGTAAGCCTAATTCTACTGTTAGTAATGTTTCTTGTATCAATGATGATTTGGAGAATTTAATCATCACTATTTATGATGATTCTTTTGATAGTCACATAAATAGCATTTCTCTCCCTTCCAAAGCTCCTTTAGTCATTGTTCATATAGGTAAGATTGCCTTTGAAGCTATGGCTGACTCTGGTTCGCCTGTGACTATCTTGTCAGATATGTTCTTTTATCAAAAATGGAAAGGTGTCAAACTTGCTAGATCTGACATCAACCCTAAAGCTTTTGGTAATTTTGATATCAAAATGTTGGGTTTCTTTGAAGATTCGTTAAATTTTGAGACCTGGGTCATTTTTTCCAAAATTTACGTTGCAATTGATGGGAAAAATATAGTCGGGTGGTATGATCTTGGTAAACTTGGCATTAATTTATGTCCAGGATCAGATCACCCAATTCAATTGAGAGAAATGCCTGTCAACAATGTTTCTTTGGAATACCCTCTGTCTTCCATTCTGAATAAGTATAAAAATGTTTTTGAAGATGTTGTTGGTGAGGTCAAGGGTTCCAAGAGGTTACTCAAGTGTCACTATTGGTGGCCTGGGTTAGATGCTTTTGTTGAGAAATGTATTGATAACTGTGGGGTCTGTGTCAGGTCTGACAAGTACTGGAAGGTTTCTACTAAACCTTTGTCTGTTTGTGAAGCTCCTGCTGGTCCGTGGGAAATACTTTCAATTGACTTTTCGGGACCTTATGATTGTCTTGGTAGAGAGAGTAGGTTTTTGATTGTTCTTATTGATGACTTTTCTAAGTGGTTACATTATTCCTTTGTAGAGCATCCTAGTACTGATGCGGTTATTAGTTTCCTGGACTTTGTTTTCAAGATTGAAGGTGTTCCCATTTCCATTAGGTCTGACAATGGTGTTCAGTTAATCTCTAGCAAAATGGAGATGTTTCTCAAAAAGTTTGGTGTGTCTGCTAAGAGGGCTCCTCTTTATAGTCCATGTTCCAATGGTCAGGTTGAAAGGGCCAACAGATTTTTTAAAGAGGGGATCCAAGCTGCTTTGGAAAGCAATCTGGGAGTTTTTGACTTTTTAAAAGACAAAATTTTGAGTTATCATCTGACTCCTAATTCTGGCACAGGGGTTTCTCCTTTTTGTCTTATGAGAGACAGACAAGCTAAATCTTTATTTTTACCTCAATTAAGAAGCAAAAGCAATTTGAGGGAAAGTTTTGAGTCATCTGTTTCTAAAGCTAGAGATAACATCACTTCTGCACGTTTGTCTGGGAAGTCTTATCATGATGATTTTCATCATTGTAAGGGCAAGGTTGTAAATATTGGTGATTGGGTTAGGATTGTTAATCCCTCCCACACCCCCAAAGGTAGGTCAAAGTTCACTAAGCCCTTGTGGAACACGTTTCTGATTCCCCTGTTTTTCTCAAGGACAGAGGGTGGAGGAGCAAGAGTTCTGTTGTTGTTCTGAAACCTGGCCAAGAATTGTTTTTTGATAAAAAGGAAAGATGGTGTGGATGTCTGGTTAGATGATTCCTATCATAGTCCTTTACCTAAGGAACAGTTTGTTTCTTCTGGTGATGGTCCTGGTTCAGAGCAGGTTCCTGTTTTGGATACTCCTGATGGTTCTGGTGCTTCTTGTTCAGAGCCTGATCCTGTTTTGGATACTCCTGCTTCTGACGTTGATGCTGGTACTTGTTCTTCTGTTCCTGCTTCACATGTTTCTCTTAAAAGATGTGTTAAGTTGCCTAAAACATTTGATGATTATGTTCTGGATTAATTTTGTTTTGTTTTGTTTTCTTTTTGTTTGTGTTACTTTATTTTGTTTTGTTTTTTATGGAAAAGGTACATGTGGTAATATTCTTCTTTCTCTCTTGCTTATTCTTTGATGTCATCTTTAGAATTGTTATGTGTTATAAGAATGTTACTCATGTCATGGGAATGTTGTTGTGACCTGTGTTCTAGATCAGAGAAGCGGTTGGAGCTGATCTGATCTAGACGCTTTGGTTTATGCTCCAGTGGGTCCTTGGATTTGATTTAATAAATCCTTTAAACCTTATTTGCCTCCTCCGCTTTTTACACATAGATCTGCCTGCCAATTCTACCTTGTCCCCAATTAGTAAGATCTGTTTGGTGGTTTAATTTACCAGGTTCTAAAAGCTGGCATGAGATGCGGACAATTACCAAAAGCCCCCTATGTCCAGTTGTTTTATTGACCCATTAAGGTAGGCCCTTGTGGGTGAGTTATCCCTGACTGGAGGTTCCACCAGAAGTGGGCTTTCAAGGTGTTCAGTTGTGCACTCTTGATCTTATACCAGTAGTTAATGTATGCACACCTTCTTTTGAGTGTTTGCTTCTGCAGGCCGAATTCACACTTTATCTTTGCTGTTTAAGTGTACTTGGGGAGGTTAAAGATCATTCTGTATGCACCTGCCAATATTCCAACCAGAGTAGACACATCACTGCCCAGCATCGGCTCACTCCTGTAGGTTATTGTTGGCTTTGCCTGGATCTCCCGGAGTAGTGGTTTGAAGCTGGAAGTAACCACTGACTTCTTCATGTGTTTGAGTCTAAGAGCATTGCCTCTCCTCCTCAGAGCTTCTTTTTGGGGGATTAATGATCCATTGCTGTCTAATATCACTCCCATGTACTTATATTCTCCTACTATCTCCAGAGGTTGGTTACATAGAAAATAGCGTGGGGCTCTTTTTTTTGCTTGATTTAAAACCAGAGTCTTAGTATTCTCTAAATTGATCTTCAAGCCATTCTCAACCGAATAAGATTGAGTTACATCTAGTAAGTGCTGGAGCCCACATGGGGTACGGCATATTAGTACCAAGTCATAAGCGTAAAAGAGATGTGAGAGAGCCAGCCCTCCCAGCTTCGGCGTGGGAATTGAAGCTATCTAGCCTTGGTAGAAAGTCCCCGATAAAGAGATTGAACCGAGTGGGGGCTAGGACACACCCCTGCTTCAGACCTTTGGTGGTTGGAAGATGTCTAGAGAGGTGTGTGCCTACCCCAACTTCACTTGTACCCTAGTCTCTGTGTGCAGCAGGACTAGCTGGTTCAGGAGACCAGGTGGTACATTCGAGTTATTCAATTTGTGCCACAATTCACCTCAGTTTATATGGTCAAAAGCAGACCAGTAGTAAAAAAACAGAAGTGCAGGTGTAGCTTGGCCCTCTTTGCAGCGTCAATTAGTAAGGAAAGGGACAAAATGCTGGTAATGGTGCTCATACACTTTCAAAATCCAGTCTGGTTTAGAAGAATGATTTAGTTGCTTGTAGCCCAGAATGTTAACCCCTCTAAGATGACCCCGGCAAAGATTTTGGTCTCATTATTGATGAGAGCCATCAATCTGTAATTATTTGCACTGGACTTGTCGGCGTGTTTATAAATAGGTGAAATAACAGACCCCCTTCATTAGGATTTACTGAAACATTGGCACCAGACTCTCTGGCCAGTATGATGGTTCCTGTATGAACAAGGCAGGTTTAAATGCTGTTTGGACCTGTCTTCTTTTAGATATCTGCCTCATGATTTGCTGTGTTGAAATTGCAGACATTGATGTTTGGGAGTCATGGTGTGACAGCTGGTCAATTATTACTTGGTTTACTCTCACTTTGTAGTTGCATTTAGTATATTTTGTGTGTTGTCTGGCTTAGACTCCTCTGGGGCTTTTGGTGGAGTTCCTGTCTCTGCCAAGTAATTGAAATGCTCAAACAAAAACATGGTCCAGGCCTCCTCAGTTAGATGAGAGATGACACTACAAAGGACCGGACCTTGGAGCATGTTGATCGAATGCCAGAATCGGTCTCTATCATTGCTTTTTACACCAAAAAGCATTCAGCTCAGATGGATTCTTCCTCTTGCCTTTTTGAGGTCCAATGTATTTTTTCTAGGCTCGCATTGAGTTGTCCCAACTCTTCTTGAAAACTGCTGTCTGATGGATGCCATTAAAGCTTTCCTAATCTTTTATTTATTGTTTTCTTAAGGAACCTTATTTGCTCCTGCTAAGTGTCAGTGCACCAAAAGTGCCACGTCCCATCCTGAGTCTTATCACTAGGCTTTACCGGAGTGGCATAAGTGTCCCCTTGTAAATTTGTGAAGGCTTCTTATCCAGCCATGGAATTAATGATTATTTCTCGTTGTTGTTGCAATAACACCTTGGCTGATTCCAATATATTATTTACAGTCAAAGGATTATACTTAATTATTTTGTTGTTTGCAGTGTATATATAACAAGGCACTTCCACTGGTTGACGAAAGTGTATGGCGCTCACTTTGAGCATAACTTCTTGTGGGAGATGATCGCTTACTTCTTTCTCTCCTAGATGACATGCAGAGATTTTATGAAACAGAGAGAGGGTGATAAATGTATACTCTAGTGTCAAGCTGTCCGTGTCTGTAGGAAACATTGCTACTTGCTGGCAATCTTCAAGAAATCGCCCATTTAAATCCCAGAAGCTAAGATGCTCAAGCTCCCTCAGGAGCCTCTTAGCGGTTCTGTTTCGCCTCCCATTTTGTTGTCATCCTGAGGGGGAAAGTCCCATTGCAATGATTGTGCATCTAAAAATTTGTCATTCTCTGTTGATCCCAATAAATGCAAGTTAAAATCTAGTACAAAGTTTGATGTCTGCTTCTCTTCCAAGAGCTTTGTTGTTTCATTTACTAATAGGCATTTCCCCTTAACCCTGTCTCTAGGGTGCAGGTAATACCACTACCTTCAGGTCCAACTTCTTGCATATGACTGTTGCTCAGATAGCTTTTAATAAGTTTGTTGTGGTAGACTTAACAAACAACTCTTTTATAGTGCTAATACTTTCTATTGATGAATAGATTGAGAGTCTGTCTTTAAGATGGCCGTATCTGGCTCCTTTGAAGGTGGGAAGATGGTGATTCATAAAACCATGTTCTGCACGTGGAATATGTGTTCAAGCCAAGTTTCCTGTAGGAGAATAATGTCAAAGGTTTATAGGTACAGTAAAAGCTGATTGTCAGTTTTATTGCCCAGGCCATTAATGTTCCAGGAACATAGGCAGAAGTATTTCAGCATGACTTGCGAGTAGTCTTTGGTTTGCTGGGTATGTGAAAAATATCTGATACTGCCATTTATTGTGTTTGCTAGCCAGACCCATTCTTGGGTTGTTGCATCTCCAGTCTGGGTAGTTGTGTCCAGCTGAACACTTGATTTTATTCTAACCGAGGGATGCACTCTTGGCGCCTTTAAGTACTGAGTAGGTGGCTTTAGGGCTTTGAAGCCCTGACTTTGATTGGCTCATGGCTAGCAAAGGTAGGGGGTAGCCCTGGTTGTGGTAGGGTGACAATTGTCTCCCGAAATACCTTAGTTGCACTTGTTTGTTCAGAACCTTCCTAGCTAGGTCAGATAATGCCCAAGTGGCTTTTGTTGCTATGTTACCTAATGGATTACCCACTTGTATGAACTCAACAGAGACTAGATCTTTTGATCCTAAATTCTTCAGACTGTTGATAGCTGGTTCTAGGCGCAATATGTTCCCTCTGTTTAGGATGTCTCGTCTCCCTTTTGACTTTTATTCTGGTAGAAAAATCATGGGGCATATTTACAAGAACTTAACGCCTCTGTAGCATCAAATTCTTTTGTGTTACAGTAGCTTTCGTTCACCCCCTTATTTACCAGTTGCCGCTAATTGCACTTAGCGGCACTTTTCTAGCGTAAACGTGAATTTTCAAGATCACCACTTCCGTTAGAGGGACTTAACGAAAAGGAGATGCAAGGTAGCCGTTCCTGTGAAAAACGTCTGCTAAACACACTAAGCAATATTTGCAAGGAATTCCTTGTATGGTGCAAACGCAAAGAAACTGCCACTAAGTCTAGTTAGAGGCAGTTTTTTAAAACCCAAAAATAGCTGATCTTAAAATTGGTGTAAACACTTGGGTCCACATATAAGATGTTTGGGTGTTGGACAGCACTGCACGGAATATTGCTGCGCTGCCCTGTACCAAAACAAAAGTTCAGAAATGTGCCCGATCAATCCTGGCCCTCATTCATGAAACGTGTTGCATCGCTGTGACGAAGCAGTGTTGCAACACTTTTTACTGCACCAATGGATGTGCTGTATTTACTGTACGGCGCTCCATGTCGCAATCAATGAGAGGTACGTCTGGAATCCTGACGTATCTGTCAGCAATAAAGTCAAGCATTTCTGCAGCTGTGACGCAAGCATGACAAAACTCCAGCGATGCATGGGGCCAGCCAATACCTATGGCACTGCATCACCCTTGACTCAGTACTGTCCTAGTAAGGTCACAGTGAAATCTGATAGATTTTACTGCGCCACTCCTACAAGGCTTTGTTGAGTGGGAACGCCCACCCTAAATACATCATACCTGACACAGGTGTAATGTGGCACATGGCTTCACAAGGTCAAGCATATGCCTAGATGCGTCACTTTGTGGATAAGACGCAACGTGGTTCAAAATTCAGGCTGAAAGTATGTCAAGAAAAGGACACACCAGCGGCTTTAAATTTTTGGAAGGGACTCATGAATAAGCCCCCTGTATATTTCCTCTATACTGACGCACAATGGCTACAATGCGCCAACACAGGCACCCGTGCGCCATAGAGCTAGGGTGACTATGTGTGATAGTTGATTGATGTTGTGCAGGAAGTTACACCTACCTGCACAAAACCTAAGAATCCAGGGTATATCCTCTTTCTCTGTGTTCTGGCTTCTGACGATGGTTGTGAAGGGGACATGTAGATGTTGAAGAGGGTTGGGCTCAGAGAGGAACCCTGGGGCACCCCACAGCTGATCTCCATGTGCTTTGAGAGGAACGGTAGTAGTCTGACTCACTGGGACCAGCCGGTGAGGAAGTAGTGGATCCAGTCCAAAGCTTTGTTGTGAATACAGGCGTCATGGATTCTTGTGATTAGGGTGCATTGGGGGACGGTGTTGAAGGAAACCAAGAGATCTAATAGGCTGAGGAATGCAGTATCAGCCCATCGAGGACAGAGCAGATGTCATCTGTGGCGGGGAGTAGTGCAGTCTCTGTACTGTGGTTGCTTCAGAAGCCGGGTTAAGAGGTGCCCAGTATGTGGGTCATTTTGATGAACCCGGATAGTTGGACGTTGAAGGCCATATATATGACCTTGGATGGGAAGGAAAGGAGTGAGATCAGTGTGAATTTCTTGAGGTCTGTCGGGTCTGAGGATGGCTTCTTCAGCAGAGGGCTGATGCTGGCATGTTTCCAGTCGTCTGGGAAGGAGGTGATTTCAATGGAGCAGTTTATGGTGTCAAAAAGTTAGGGGGCGATGTTGACACCTGTTCTGTGGAAGATATGGTACAGGCAGGGATCCGTCAGGGCACTTGAATGGATGCTCTTAATGGTCTTGAGCGTGTCTTCTGTTGTGAGCAGGGTCCAACAAAGCAAGGTCTGTTGGGGTGTGGCTTGGTTGTGTACGATGGTGGTGGCATGGTGGCCGGATCTGGGGTGTAGAAGCTGTCGTAGATCTTCCTACTATTGTGGCGAAAGATGGTGTTGAGTAAATTTGTAAATAAAGCAGAATACAATAAATAAGAAAAAAAGCTTTGAATTTTACTGAGAGGACATCCTAGAGCAATGCCCAGAAGCATTACTGTACTATTGCTCACAACCAATACCATGCTGCTGAATCTAGATACAAACTACTGACACAGTTAGTCTTTAAGGAAACCCATCCGGAGTATACATATAACATCTGTGACCCTACAAGTCCACGTCTTAATGTTGTCTACATTAGTTGTTCCCTACTAATTTAAGTAATGCTGATCCGGGAACATCGAGCACAATTGACTTTCAAATAATTCGCTTCATTTAAAAACATTTTGGATTAACCAGACCAGCCACAATATGACTGCCAACTTTTAACTAGCAGTCTGTCTACCAGCTTCTCCGTGTGACCAAGTAAGCCTAGACTACTATTATTAACTATGCAAATTTATTGTGGTCAATGCAGTAATATCGAGTATAGAAACAGTGACACCCTGAAAACTATCTTTATTGACAATGATTCCACGGATAAACGGATCAAAAAACAGACTGCAACATGGCACCCATAAGTCTGTTTACTATTTTTCTCTTGTTCGCTTCAACAAATACGCATTCCCGGAACAGCAACCTGTTTCCGGGACCAGCGCTGGCAGTGTCAGAACAAGCAACTGACGGAGAGACTGAGGTAGCGCGAGGAGCAGAAAACGGCAAAACCGTAATGTATCCATACAAACGTGACCTCGTACTGAACCTCTATTCTGGGGTACAATATAGCCATTAACGAAGGTACGTTGATGAGTGACACAGATGAATGAGAACGATGTGTGTAAGGGAATCCTTCATAAGGGTGAAACACGCTATTTTTCTAGATCCCGATGTGGTACAATATAGCCATTAACAAAGATGCGTTGATGAGTGACACAGTTGAATGAGAACGATGTGTGTAAGGGAATACTTCATAAGAGTGAAACACGCTATTTTTCTAGAGACTATTACTCGTAAAGAGAAGATAGTATTGTGTGAGAAACAACAATTAGCGCACAATTCGGCCATTCCTTAAAAGAAAGATACTACATAATCATGAGAGATAGTCTATTTGCAATATTCACAATAAAACCGATACTGCTCTGGGCCATATTCGAGAGCCTAGATTTACCACCAAGTTCCAATCCACTTAATGATGATTCTAAATGTTGAAACGCTAACAATGAGAGAGTTGACCCTACTCTAGGCTGAGGGTAGTCAGTTCGAAGTATTGCCATTTTTTAGTTGCAACGCCATTGTGTGCTATATGTGTTCCTGGTAATTTAAACCAGTTGACTAGTCTTAAATGTTTTCCCATACCTATTCCCCTTGTCTAGTATGTCTTTTTTCTTTACAGGTACTAATTGACCTTATTAGGAGCAGCATAACGACATGTTCCTTTAGAATCTAATTTTCTTTTCACATGTAGAGACGTGAGAGCTCTCTATACACTTTGCACCGTGGTCCTGATGAAAGCCCCAACGACCTTCTGGCGACTCAAGGGGTGAAACTTGTCGACCTACACCACAACCTTAGTGTGAAAGAGTCATAATCACTCTTGTTCACCCATATTAATTTTAAAATTTTGCCTCCGGAAGTCAGAACTAATACAAATTTTGTCTGGATGAGAGAGACATTTTACTAATTTTCACTTTATCATGTCACAGTCACTATCACTGATCACTACTGTTTTTAACTGAGGGTATCGCCTCCTGGATGGAGGTTGCATAAACTATTAAACCCTATGATTATGCAGACACGTGTGAGGGACAGCGGAGAACCAAGATATACCACTTAACATCGCAAACTCACCAACACGTGCATGAGGGTTTTTTATTGGGACTAGTCAGAACCGTTCCGGCATACCCGACGTTATGCAGGACAAGTGATCCTTCCCTCTTTGATCTGAGTATATAATTATTGGAAATTGGACGGATCACGAATTCCTTCCTTCCCTCTACATTGATCTTTGAGTAAATTTGTTGCAAAGGTCTTTGGAGTTGGACATATCTGTGGTCTCGCTGCTGGGCCTGGGAAATGCCTTGATGTTGGCAAAGAGTTCCTTGATGTTGTGTGCATTGGGATAGATTCTGTCTTGGAGGCCATTTTCTTAGTGGTTTTCACAAGGAGGTGGTGTACGCTGATGGCGGATTTGAATGTTGTGTGAGTTTCAGGGGTTCTGTTGTGGCGCTATTTCTTCTCGTCTGCAGGTGCGTCTGGACGAGTGGTGGGCGGTAGTTAACCAGTTGGCTTTCTTGGAGTGTTGTTTGCCTATTTTTTTCTTCAGGAGTGCCAGGGTGTCAGCTCAGTTGGAGATCCATCAGTGGATGATTCCCGCTGTGGTTTGGCATCTGTAAGCATTGGCAGAGTGTTGTTGCTGAGGGAGATGATGACAAATTCTTGCTTGGTCTTGATCCAGCTGCGAAGGGGGTGGGCGATGATGGCGGTAGAGTATGGTGGGTGTGGTTAAGACATGATGTATATAATGATGGTCGGTCCAGGAGAGTTTGTTGGTGTGGCTGTATTTAAAGTTTCCACTGACAGAGAAGACGGGGTTGAGCGTCAGTCTGGCTATGTAGGTTGGTGCGGTGACTAGCTGTTTGAGTCCAATGTTGGTTCTTCAGGAGGGTGGTGATGTTCTGGTGACTGGGTTTGTCCAGGTGGAAGGTGAGGTCCCAGAGTAAGATGTAGTTGGTGGATGGGGTGTGATGAGGTCTACAATGGCATTGGTAAATGGGGTGTCATGGGCTGGGGGCCTGTAGATGAGGGTGCCACGGAGTGTGGTGTTGGGATTGGTCCGAATCTGGACGTGGAGGTCTGCTATTGTCACCGTTTTGTCAGTTGAGTGGTCAGGTGGCATGTGCTTTTGTAGACGATGGTAATGTCTCCTGGGCGTTCAGGTTGGTCCTTGCGTGTGATGTTGTAGCCGTCGGGGATGGCAGGTGATGTTGTAGCCATCGGGGATGGCGATGTCCGGTCTGGAGCAGTAGTTAGTCCAGGTTTCCATGGAGAAGGCAATGTCTGAAGAGGTGGCATTAAGGAGGCCCCAGATTCCTGTAGAGTGTTTATGGAGGGATCACATGTTGATGAGGATGCAGTTCAGCCGGTCTGGTGCACTGTTGGACGGCTAGGCGGCGAAGGGCGCTGGTGTGTTTATGTGGCAGAAGGTGCATATTCTTTAGTGATGTTAGATGGCAGGCAGCATGGTATCCAGAGTTGAGGGTAAGGAGGGTGCTGGCATTATAGTGGTGGAGTGTCTAAGAGGCAGGGTCCCTGGAACTGGGCACGGTCCATTAAGTAGTGCTGCAGGTGGGCTGGACAGCTTGGAGGCAGGAAATGCGGCAAAGAACACTGGACGGGGCAGGCCACAGGGGATCGTAGCGGCATTGAGGGAGAGGACTGGTAAAAAAGGAACTGAAAAAAGCACAGGAAAGACATAGTCAAACAAAGAAAATAAAAAAAAAATAAAGCCAAAGGTAGAAAGGTCGAAAGCAAAGGAGAAGAGCAAAAAGCGGGACTGGGACAGGAACAGCAGAAAAGAGGGACAAGAGGGCAGTCAAGCAGCAGAGCCGTGATGCTCTATGACTGAACCCAGAGAGATAAGGCACAGGCAGGAGCCTGCGGATGGAGTAGGGCCTCAAACTCATGACCTCCGGGTCCAGCAGCAGCAAATGGGGAAAGCAGCAGCAGCTACCAGATGGTGCAGCACTGTGACAGGAGCATGTCCATTAAGGGATAGTCCCCCGTACACCAAAAACAAACGGACAGAGGGCGAGGAAAGACAGCACCACCCGGTTGCCTCTTCCGATCTAACAGTGGTGAATAGATTCTGTGTTCCCCAGTGAGTAACAGCAGATCAAACTGCATACCCAGGGGCCTGGACCTGAGTCAATCCCCATGCCCCTGGGACCCGCTGCCACAAATACCTGATATCTGCAACTTGAACCAGTTATTGGAGTCCCTCAACAGTCTTCTGCAATGTCCTTAGCAATGTGGGTCCTCCGCAGTGCAGGGATTGCTCAGGGCATAGTGTGCACCACCCAGAGGTACTAGGCCTGGGTCCAACATGACACCCAGGCCTCCTCTGCTCCCCGCCCCACCTTCTCCTCACCTGGTAATGGACACCGGGGCTCAATCCATCGCGCTCCCTCCAAATCTGTGACTCAGCCAGCAAGAGCCCCAGCCAGGTAGGATTTCACAAGCCTGGGTACAGTAGTCACTGCCAAGTCTGCTGGAGTACCTCCCGATGCAGGTAATGAAACATGGCCCCATTAGGTGTGAAGTTGCAGCATTCCCACCACACAAGTTTGGCTCAGCTCAGGGATCTCACCCTCCACAGCATCCGGGCAGCACCACATCCTCCGGCATGTAATGTACAGAGGCGCAGCCCACCATTGGCAATCTCCTCCATGCACCCCGTGCAGTGTTGGTGCATGTTATACAATGCAGACCTTCCTACGTTGGTGCGCAGGAGTGCCTCTATCAATCACAGTTCCAAGGGTGGCGGTCTTCGCACACATGTCAGCAATGTGTCTCCATGCGACCTGCCAGACTTCCCGCCAGGTAAGGGTAATCGTCAACACCTCAATGTCTACAGCCATGGCCTACAGGCTTGGCCCCACACGGCCTGACTCCACCGTCATGCCGTAGCAACTCCACAGCACCACCGCCTCCCACCCCGGGTCTCAGATGAGGCCCAGTGAGGCATCCGTGCCCGGGGGGCTGTCAGTACTTCCAGGCATCGGCTGCCATGTTGTTGCAAGGATGGTACTATGTAAAGTGCTGAATCGCTGGTTTTCCCCAACGATGCACATCTTTTCATGAATGAGTCCCTGATTCTGCATTTCCTCTTCTCCTGCGACTCTGGCTGGTCATCCTGGCTGTTGGGGGGTTTGGTGGGGTTGTTAACCTGTGCTGGACTTGGCCTTGGCTGATCCGTTCAGCATTCCATTGTTTTTTGTTTTTTTTCTTCATTAGGGGTGTATTTATAGGCTATTCTTGCCTCTAGAGACTGAAAATTGATGTTCGGCTGGGTAACATGATTTTTTTTATTCTAAATGGCATTTTGTCACATTTCTCTTGTTAACGTCAAATTTTTTATCACCTTGACGCTAGTGTTAGTGGCAGTTCTTGCCGCGGCTAGCTGATAATCTCGCCAGATAGCAATGTTTTGTAAATACGTCAATAACAGGGCGAATATTTTTGGCGATATTCCGCGTTAAAAAACCTCATTAGTGGCAGTTCTTGTAAATATACCCCTATGTTTTTTTGTTTCAGCTTGAACGTAAGGCGAGCCAGGCAGACTTTGTTGGCAAGACTGCAGGACTGCAACTGGGCTTGTGGCAGGGGGCGCTCTAAGTTATAAAACTCCCTGATCGACAGTAGGTGGGTTAACTGAGCCTGTACAGGTCAAGTCTAGGAGTAAAGCTCCTACTTGTGGCAAATTTCCTGAGTTTGCTGAGGCTACTGAGATTACTGAATTTCCTGTATTTGCTGGATTCTATGGATTTGCCTCCTACTTTGCTGTTGATTTAGCTTTGATTTTAACCCCTCCCTGTTGACCTGGTCCTTCATCTGAGGGGGGGCAGTGGTATCCCTTGCCCCGGTGCGGAAGCTTGAGCCCCCAAGGAGATACTCATCCTCACTGGAAGGGATGTCAAACTGATTCCAAGACATGGCGGGCAGTCTGGGATGACAAAGGACAAGATGCTTGGACCTCGGCATCCTGCGGGGGGAGCAGTCAGCTTGAGGCACAAGCTCGGGCAAAGCTTCCATGGTCGTGCAACAACTTCAACTGCAGCAGTGTCAGAATTTAGCTTGGCTCAGACTGTCAAAAGCTGGCCAATCAGAAGAGGTTGCTACAAAGCTCTTTTAGGTAACTTCAGGATAGTAAGTTTTAAAACTACTTTCCTGTAATAGTAATAATAAATCCTGCCTTGGCAAGTTGTTTATTGCAACCATTATATTGATACTTTTAATGATATTGCTAGCTAGCTCCCAAGCAAAGATAGATTTGTTAAGTATTAATATTGCCTTCCCTTGTTAGCCTATGAGGCTAGCAGCACTACAATAGGAACAAATGACTTTGACTGTTTTGCACTACCAGGGCACATAAAGCATATTTTATGTTGTATCTGTTTTTTATAACAATGCACCCTAATCTTGGGGCATCTAGGGAAGGCCTTAGGGGTGTCTTATATGTAATAAAAAGGTAGCTTTGGACTTTGGAAGTACCTTTAATTACAAAGTCGAATTTGTTTACAGTTTTATTTTAAAACCAGCCTAAAAGGCAGGTCTGGCTTTAAAATAACATCAGCACCACAGATGTAACCACCAGAATCATTCAAAAAATGGGGGTGATCAGGGCAAACAGGATGACTTTCCTACACATACTATTAACCTGGAACACTGAACAAAGCTGGCGTTAATGTGGAGGTTAACTGTTCTCAGGGCTCTCTGTTCTCCCCCAAGACATGCAAGGTTCCTGTGTAGTTCTGACATATTTATCTGTTTCTCAGCGATGCAGCTGCAAGCTTCTGCCTTAGTCAATTCACCCACAGTCCCTGGATACAACAGCAGCAGTTTCCTGAGTAGTGGTATTGGATCATGTAGATATCAAGTTTGGAAACTGTTTTTGAAAGCTATGCTAGAGATTATCAGGCAAATGCCGATTTATCAACCCTTTGCGCCTGTGCAAAGTCACCAAAAGTGACGCAAACGGTGCAATGTTGATTTGTTATTTACTTTCCAGCACCAAAGGATTTTCACTGTAAAGTTGCCTAAAAGTAAAGTACAGTACTACATGCTACCTTGATCACCTTGCAACATGGGGTCATCCCGTCGGTGGTACATGGGCTGTCCCGAGATACCACCAAATGCTTTTTTTATTCTATCCACTAACATTTGTACACAAGGCTTTGTGCGAAAAATACAACTACTTTAGGTAGACGAGAAGAAAGAGAAATGTTTTCTGTTCTCCAAACATTTCTAACTTTACATGTGCACAGTATTGTACAGCACACAAACAGTATAACATCTATGATAGACTCCCGAAGACACCTTTGTAATATGGTGCAAAGGGGTGTGCTTGGTGCTGGGCAAACAGAAAGTTCACCAGAATATGGGAAGAGAGCAGCAGCACCATATCTTAGTAGATATAGCTCTGTCCAGCTTTCTCTTTCTCAGGAAATGCTGCACAGCAACTTAGCTTGGTACTTGACTTGGGTATAGTCCTAAAGACAGGCACATTAATTAATCTTTGAACACTACAATGGTTCACTAGATGCCACATCCTGTCTGTATTAGACTCCTTTCGTTCTTCCTCTGTATTAAGGTAGTTGGTTGTGCTAGAGTTCAATAAATAATGTCTTTAAGGGCTACATGCAATCACCTTTGGATAAAAGAATGACACCATGAGTCTGTGGAAAAGTGGCTAACCATGTTTCTGACTATGTGAACATCTTGACTTGTGGGATACATTTTCATATTTGCATAGGTATGTCCTTGCACCAAGGCACTTCTGGTGTTCTGGATGGCTGGGTCATATAAGAAGCCTTGAAAGAATTGGGAATGTATAATGTAGGGTAATTGAGCATCACACGGCAAATGTATACTGACACATCCTCTGCAGTTAATAATTGGAAAAGAGGAGCTAGTTTTTCTTACTGATTCAAACTAAATTCCCGTATTGTGAGGTGAAAGGCACACATGTTGTAGAAGTTAATTTGTGTTTGCAGTATCTTTAATTGTTTACAGTGATTCGAGAAACAGAGTGCCACATGTCTTTTGGATGTCTGAACAGTGCTTACAGTTGTTTTGATAAGGTACAGTTGTCTCATGGGACTTTTCTGAGGAACCAGTGGCCTAGTACCCTAGTATGCTTATCAGCTTCATCTCAGTAGGCATGTCGCATATTCCTCTGTGGCATGAGGTAGAGCATGACCAGGCAATTTCCGGTTGTTAATGATGTCCTTATTCAGTCTGAGTCTCTGTAGACATTCTTATACACACTAGGCTGCACTTCACACAACCAGTCTTTTATAGTGGGCTATTTTCTTTCTCTTGAAGTGTCACATGGTTCTGGGCAGCCAATTCCATTGAGTATCATGAAGTTAGTGATTTTCCTGCAGGTTCTCATCAGCTACAGATTCAATGGCATTTCCCATACTAGGAACCTTTGGATGGAGATTGGCGATGCTGGCATCAGTGGTTAAATGGTGTTTGCAGATGCATGCTTGAAGGTGTGAGGGAGAAAGGATCTTAATTGCCACTGGTTGAGCTAATGCAAGTGTATTCATTCAAGAGGGTCATGCTATCTTGATTTGCTCGCTTATTCGAAATATTAATCAGTGTATCACTGTATGTCATATGTTCTCTAATGGTAACCAGTCCCAGTCTGATCCTACAAAGAAGGGCTTCTTGGATCACAAGGCAGGGATGCTTGTACCCCATTGTACTGAGTGCTACAAATATGGGCACTCCAAGGGTGACTCTAAATGTCCCAGGAGAACACAGATCCCCCCCCAGTGGGCAGACACCTGGGTTGGCGAGTGTTGAGCTCGAGAAGGACATAGTTCAAGTTAGCCTTGAAGAACAGACAGAGGAGACTCTAGTTCCCCAGGGGGTAAAGAAATCATGCCAAAAGCCCATATGCTAGCTATTGCTTCCAATTATAGGCATTCGGTCACCATCAATGGCTGGAGGCTCTGTGAGGCACAGAAGCCAGCATGACTACTGTGAAGAGTCAGCTGGTGTCTGCAGAGCAGGTCCTGCAGAACATATTCCACCAAAGCAAAGCAGCCGACAGTCATGAGAGCCATCTACTGTTGGCTTTGGTTCCCTTTGAGTGGTGTAGGAGGGGTCTTAGGTTCTCTGAAAGAAGCTGTGAGCCCTGCCATGCCTGTAGATTGTCTGTTAGGCAATGACCTGGAGCACACTGCCTGGAAGGAGGTACAGTTCGGGTCACAGTTAGATATGTTGAGATCGCCTGAGTGGGTCTGTGTAGCCACATGGTCTATGGCTGCCTATGAAGGGAGTTGAGGGTGTCTGGAGCCTGAAACAATGGCCCAGACAGCTGCAAAGAGAGAAAGGGTGAAGGAGCGTGGGAAACCAGCTTCTGAAGTTCTTACTGTTGAGATTGGCGGGCCCCTGAGGAGGGGCCTCAAAGCCAACTGGGAGGACATTGACACCCTGGTTGTCCTGCTTGAGCTTTCAGTCTGGCAATTTGAGCGTGGGCCTACCAGGGAAGAAGTTTGCCGGATGCAGAGAGAGTGTCCCACTCTAGAGGGTCTGAGGCTTCTGGGGATCACCTAGCCTACTGAGAGAATAATCTCCTATATAGTGAGCCTAAGCTTCCTGGTTCTGAAGCAGCCCGTGGCAGCCCATGTGCTGGTGGTCCCCCAGTGTTACAGGATCTTTCGACTGGGTTTGGTTCATGATATACCCCTGGCAGGACATTTAAGGCAAGACATGACCTTCAGCAGGCTTGTCTCCCACTTCTTTTGGCCCAGAATGAAGCCAGCCTCAGATAATTCTGCAGGTTCTGTTCGACCTGCCATGTCAGGGAAAAATTTGGGAAAAACACACCCAGTCAGTAGCACCCTCTTTGAATGGATGGGCATGGACATCATTGCACCTGTGGACCCCAAGATAGCCTTAGGAAACAGATGTTTCCTGGTCTTGGTGGACCTTGCTACCCACTACTTAGAGGCCATCCCGCTGAGGACAGCGACTGCAACCATGGTGGCTAGAGCTCTGATAGGGATTTGTACCCATGGTGGGTTCCCTAATCTGACAGAGACACTAACTTCATGTCTGCAAACATGAAGTTCATTTGGGATGAGTGTGGGGTATTATAAAAGTTATTTTGGATAGATCGTTTACAAACACTACAAAAACCAAAGAATTAAATGATAAAATCGATATGAGTTGTTTTCTGTAAGTAAATTTGTTGTCTACACCTACACCAGGACAGTATCAGGGTGGTAGTATAGTATTATATTCAGGGCTTTAATGTAAATGACCATGTATGTTTCAATATTTGTATCACTTATTGGACAAGAAACTAGGACAGCACATATCGATACATTATATAGTGTTTCTGTTTATAGACAGGATGTATCCATCATTGCTTAGGCTAGTGATTGTTTTTAATACATCCGTACTACTGATTGTGATTAACATGTATGACAAGTGGGGGGATACACACCTACCATCAGCAATTGTATACTGATGTTTACACATGTATTAGAGTTGCGCACCACCAGTTAGAACAACTGAGCTATGGGAAGTTATCTTAATGTATCGCACGTTGGTGCAACTTATATACAGTGTTTGATTGTTAATAAGTATAAGCTATTCACCTTAGAGGTAACTACTTCATGTGAAGTAGGAAGTCCAGGAGTGATGGGCAAAAGTGTATAATAATTTCGATATTCTATTCTTTATTCGTGTCATGTCACCATAACACACACAAACATTGTACAGTATGATGCATATTATTCAAACACATTTATTTCTATTATAACTATATAATATCTAATACATTGGACATGATGGTTTCCACATTATACTTGGCTTCCTTTTCTTTATCACTTCATTGTTCGCAGAAGATAAGAGGAGTACTACACGATGGGTCACATAATAATACATACATAGAATAGGGCAGTGTAATGCGTGTCCCTTGAGGTGCCTCTTCCCAGCTATATTATGCAGGGGATATGTATGGAGTTAACATTTACGCGCCTGCTTGCATTAGCCTGTATCATCTCCTCTTTTCGATTCTCGTGCACCTAGATAGAATGACTTGCTTCCAGGTTTGGCAGCAGTGTGTATTTCATGGTACGCGGTCCTAGGAGACCTATAGAATGTGGATATTAGGAAAGAGCCATGACATTGACCACACCATAGATTTTTCACCCGTCATCATGGTATGGATTGGTTAAGAACTACAATTCCCATCTATAAGGGAATACATGATTGGTAACGAGGTTAACGTGTATTAGTACACGAGTGAGCACCAGTATACATTAGATATAACAGCGCACGTTCAGCTTGTATATAAGGCGTATATATTTAATCTACTTATAAGTCCCTAGTAAAGTGGTAGCTCCTGTAGCCAAGTCCAGTAAATTAAATGCTACTAGTGGGCCTGCAGCCCTGATTGTGCCACCCTCAGGCCTGCCACTGCAGAGTCTGTATGTGCAGTTTACAACGCCATTTCGACCTGGCAAAACAAACCGGCCAGGCCCAAACTGTTTATATCTTTATGATCAACTTTTGGTGACCTTTCCTGGATTTATGATGACTTGCCATCTTTTTCGAGCTCATTTTAACCCTTTATTTATGTAGCTCCACAGAAATTACCTCCTTGGACGCTTAATTAATGGCTTATGTATCATTAGGCTATGCCCCCTTGATTTAATTTGTATTATCCCTTCATAGATGGATCCTTTACTTTTTATCATGGATACGAGTCATGCCTCTTTCTATTTTCACCATACCAACTATTGACGACTTATATTTATTCGCCACATCATGTTACTTCAAGGACGTTGCTGATACTGTACTCCGTTAGATCCTTGTTCGGCTGTATCTCATATGTAGTCATTCCCTCTAAGATGGCCAATATGGACGTATGTTAGAAGTTCTAGGACCCAGTTCAATTTGAAGCATACAATGGTATCATAACCTGGAAGGCCATGAAACTTAGGTCACACAAAACCGTCTTCTAATAGAGTGAAGCCAGGAGGTCATATCCACAAATATCAAGCCAACACAGAGATATTCTTGTTTGCAATATATCTTCACTACATCAGCTAATTATGAGCCATATTTACTTGTCACTGCCCCTCACATCGTGGATGCTGAATATTTTGTTCTCTTATATCTGTGTATCACTACATTTCATATATATTCAGCCACTATAAGATGGCTGCCGAGGACGCATGTTACTAGGCTTATGCCTTTTGCTTTCTTCCTTTATCTTCGTACACCCTGGCTTCCCATGACGTTTGGGTGACACAATACTGTCCCTCAATATATTTGAAGCCAAGAGCTGGTATGTACACATGCCTAGGGAATATAAAGACACCCTGATCCGTTATACTCTCTAAACCGCGGACATCGCTAATTTTTTTTTTCCTATTCCGGCAGGGGTGGGCTTTATATAGTTAATCTTTTAAAACTAAGGTAGATTATATATATTCCCTACATATGTCCCGTGTTTGATCTTAAGCTATGTACTAAATAGTAAAGCATACGAGACTGGTACATGTTAAAATGGCTGCCGTTTTCTCTTGCATCCACATTATAATCGACCAGGACATTTTGTTGTCCCTGGTTCACAGGTGTTTCTAGTTGCGTATAACTGGGCTCATTATAAAAGGAGCCAAGAACTCTAGGATGTTTAAGCTGCTGGGGAACGTGCTGCGGTCACGACCCGAGGATCTCCGTATACTGCCACTCTGTCTTATCAGATACCGGTAGGATTCTTTCTGGGAGTTTGCATTTTGTTATAAGATGGGACTTTACCTCGTTGCTCTATTTTTTGCAATCTCTGCCATAAGACATGTTGATGGCTCGCTAATCTCTTGATATATTACTATTCCCTGTGCAGGGTTTTTTAAAAATGGGCACTCTGGCGCTTTTGGATTACTATCTGCAATCTACTCAGGATTTAAATATGGACACTTTATCGCTATGGTTGTAGAGGGGCACTTTATCAAGTTTTTTTTCTTTTTCTGAGGTCTTGCAAGACAGGACATGAGTTAGGGCTTCTTGGACTCTTTTACTGTGTTTTACACAATTCATCATGTCAATCATAGGTATTAGGAAAATAGAGCTTATACATGACTTTCTTCCATTTATCTGACAGATTAAGGCCTTTTTATTACAACTTTGGACCATTATCCACGTGTTCCTGGACTTTAGATCCCTTATGGACAAATGATAGGTAAGCGTGTCATTGTAACAATTGAGTTCTACTTGTCATTTTACCTGAATTAGCTATTTCTCCCTGGCCATATGTTAGCACTTGTTTGTTTAAAACTCAGGTGTCCAACTGGACTGTGGGCCTCTTTTTATAAACCTACCGAGGCCATCTATAATCATCTTTCAACTGTGCCACGGTTCCCTTGATTTAAGTAAACCCCTACATAACTTATTAGGAGGGAGTTTACTAATAATTACATCAGACTCTCTGTCTCCCTCACCTGTTATGGCTATACATTTTCTTACAAAGTTATTATCTGAGAGTATAGACGTTCCGTGGTTAACAGATGAAAGAACCTACCATAGTTATTATGGGCTCCGTGTAGACTCTATTTAGAATTGACACTTCTTGCCTCTATCTACGTTCCAGGTTCTGGACAATATATATTTTTAAGAGGTTGAACTGGACCTTAGGATCTCATTTAGATCTCATCAGTTAACCCATAACGATACTCTGTCCACATACTTTTGCATGTAAATACTATGATTATTGGAACCTTTAAGGGGGGGGACTTACTAATGTTGCTATTCTTGCACTTACAGATTGGCATACACATGTAGATTATCATTCAATTCTTCTTTTTTGGACCGCAATGACGCCAATGATAATCATTTGATGTACCAACGTTTATATTCTTCAGAAACATCATAAAGCTATATCTCTTGAGGGCGAGCACGATCAAAGCGGTAACGTGCCTCCAGTCTAGGCTACTTCGGGAGGGTATACGACCCTTAGATACTCTTAAAGTGAAATGGGAGGAAAGCATAGGTAGGGAGATACCGGAAGCCGCTTGGGAACAGATCCTCCAACGGGCGTGGAAGGGCTCTAGAAATGCTCATCTCCAACTGATTCAATTCTTTGTGCTGCATAGGGCCTATTTAACACCGGGGAAGATCCGAAAGTACTTTCAGGCCCAGAATGCGGCATGCCCACGATGTAGGGAGGAGGGTGCTGAGCTAGACCACATGTTATGGTTCTGTCAGCGTATGGTCGGTTACTGGGAGGAAGTATGTGAAATCCTAAATACGATCACAGACAGACAATTGGATTATGACATGGCCACCTGCCTGCTACACTGGTTTCCACATACGGCCAAGACCAAGGTCACCAGCAAATTTATTGACTTAGGGCTCCTGCTGGCTAAACGTGAAATTACCTGGCATTGGAAGGCAACGGAGGGGCCATCGTTTGGGCGCTGGAGGAGGTAACTCTGCAAATGGGCCAGCTGCAAGAGGGTAGTGAGGCTCCGACAGGCTACCTGATCGGGTAATGATAAAGCTTTGAAGGCAGCTCTATCCTGGGAAGCACTGGTCCAGTCGTTGAAGTACCAACAGTTGACGGAAGAAGAGGAGTGAGCTCCACGTCCATGTGACTACTATATATAACGCGTAATTACGTTAGCCCATTGCTATTACCGTTATGAATACTGAGTGCTTATATAAACACCCACACCACCATTCAAGTAAGGGGGGAGGGATTAGGAGGCAGGGGGAGCTGACCACCGGGCAAGGAGATCCCTGCTATCAGGCTGGCTGGGAGGATGAGTGCACCTGAGATCGAGCTGATTACTGTAACTGTGGAGCTACGTTGTCTTGGACCGATACAAGGGACACAGGCCACGGGAGCGGGAGACTCGGGACGGGTGGTGCTTCCTCAAGTATTGGCTCCCAGGGGTTGTTGGGGTTTGTATGTTGGGTAAGTGGGAGTAAAAGAAAAGCAGATACGATTATTCTTTGTGGGCCGGACATGTTTATGATTATGTGATATACACACGCATACTACATATCTGATTCACGCCGCCCAACCCCCGGGTTGTGGTCTAAATAGCTGTGTATTATGAATAATATTGTTTCATCGATCACAAATGATATTTATATAATCGTTAACCGGCTTAAATGAGTGAATGATTTCTGCAATAAAAATATATTAAAATAAATAAATAAATAAAGCTATATCTTGAGTAAGCCTTAATTCCGTCTTTTATCTGCTTAAGCTCCCTCCTTTGTCGGTTTCATAGCGGTCTTTTGACCATAAGCTTATTTGACTTTCAGATCCTATGGGACATTAATTTGTCCTTCCTTAGCGGTGACTGTACGTCAGAGCTTCATATAGACTCGTCATTTGAAATCTCTCCACTATAGCAGAAGGTAGATCTGTTTTTTTGTCCTCTTACAACATTTTTCTTTCCTTCCTTCTATGGTTTTATTTCACATTACCTTTACATGTCGCTGTACTAGCTTTCTAGGATGACACTGTGCATGTCCTTTCATGCTTCCCTACATTTTCTTTTTCTCTTTTGTACTTTTCCTTCTATATCATATCTTCGACATCCCTGCTCTATACCCACATTTTCTTTTAATAAAACGTGTGTTTTCCTCTCCCCAGTAGGGGATGTCCCATGATCTTTCTACTCTTTGCTTACTCTCCCATGATCTCTCTACTCTTTGCTCTTTCCAACTCCTAATGCTTTTAGAAGATAGCATACAGGATGATAATGATGTGATAACCCATTTTGAGATACATCATGTATAATGCTCACTATCCCCATGTATATATAGTATTGTTCATGCTGTCTGTCTGCTTGTGTTTGTACATATATGTTGAATCAGTTCAACTGAACTGACATAACAACAACTAACAAATATGTAAAAAATGGACTTGTTGTTGTTGTGTTGATTCCTTCTCTTTTTTTTTAATTCCCTTTAAGGCTTTTTTTATGTGAGTCGCTCATTCCTCGCAAATATCTATTTAGATATAGGTTTTTTAATTATGTCTCATATATGTTTGTTTATATGTTGTATTTAACAGCCCTGAAGAAGTCCCAAGTTCGGGACAAAACACATCGGCTGTATGGTGCTTCATCTTTTGAAAATAAAGGAACTAAGCCGAAGAACTTTATTCTGCTTGATTCATTGAAAACATAAATGCTAAATGTTGTGGTGCACCTGAATAAGCACTGTTACAGTGGGTGCTATCCAGTGTGCACACAGACCCCTATATAAATACTAGGGGTACTCATTACTATTTGGGGTCATCGTTTATTAGGTGCTAATCTTAAGAAGGTTTCACTGTTAGTTCTGTTTTCTCCTTCCAAACATTCCCATTATATACATATATTTCACCCCTATGGTATGCCCTAGACAACCCAATGGGCTAGGTGCAATGTATTTAAAAGGCAGGACATGAAAGCTTAAGATTTACATGTCTTGGTATACATAAGATAAGACTCCCAAGTCTGGTGTATCTGGAGTCCTAATTAAAAACCTAACTTATGGTGAAGTCCTATTATAAATTATAATTCTGAAAATGCTGCTTTTACAAATTTGACTTTTTCTTACTTTAGCCATTTTGTGCCTGCTGCCTGTCTTTGAACACATGTGGGGGGGGGGGGTGACATTTGGGCTTTGTGTACTCCCCCTAAACAGCCACACACAATGTGAGATGAGGTGTGACTTGATGGGACTTGCTGGCTGGATGGGAGGGAGAAGCTGGACCCAGCCTCACTTACATCTGAATAGGATGTGTCTTTTCCCCCAAAAAAGGGCTGCATAGCCCCCGTAGTGAGCCTGGAGCGAGGGCAGGAAGGTATGATCTCTGTTCACTTCAATGGCCTGTCTTTGAAGTCTCCCCAACTTCAAAGGCCAAACTGATAATAAGTACTGGACCTCTGACACAACCACTAAAGTAAACATTTGGACCTTTAGATACTCTGCCAGGAAGAAGGACTGCTTTACTGCTTAAAGGACTGCCACTCTGAAGGAGCTGGTATCTTGCTGTGCTGACCTGCTGCCTGCTGCCCTCTTGCCTTGAGATAAGGAACTGGAGCTGGAACGCATCTGGCACCTTGGACCTCAGAGGGACTCAAAGGGCTAGTCTGCTGGCCTCCTTATCTGAGCCTCTAGAACATAGCAGACTCCACACAGCTCCTGGACCCGTCTTCAATGAGCTTAGACCCCCAAGAGGTGCCTCTCAGATCCTGGGACGCTGAAATTGGTTTTTAATCTCATAAAGTCAAGCTTTTGGGCTCTTCGCAAATGGGCTCATTCGCTCCGAAATCGTGCCATTCGCACAGAGCCAAAGCAAACCATTGCTAGTTCTTCTCTTTGCACAGCAAGCATTGTCTACGACATGGATTATCACTGCGAGGCTCCAGCCTGCCTTCTGCGATGCCCAGACTGCTCTTCACGCCACACTAACCATCACAAGCAACACTCTCCTTCTCCCGCGGAACTACTCCCCGCGAATGGGACTCTTGGCACAAAACGTGAGCAGTAAAGCTTAACCTGGAAATGGAATGGTATCCGACCTGCTCTCCTTCACGGTTGACCTAGGATTTGGGATTTGACCTGGTCCAGGGTGACCAGGTATCCTGGTTGGAGCTTTATGCTTCTAAGGGCTATTTTACAGTTTATTCTTTAAAAATTCATAACTCCGGTTCTACTTATTTTTTTTGTCGTTTTGGTATGGTTTCATTTATAAAACTAAGCTCTATTTTTCCAATCTGGTATGGAATCTTTTTTGTTGGGTTTTCACTGTTTTACTATTTGAAGTGTTGCGCAAATACTTTACATATTCCCTTTAAAGTTAAGCCTGACTGCTCTGTGCCAAGCTATCAGAGGGTGAGCACAGGTTAATTTAGGGTGTGCGTGCGCCTTACCCTGCCTAGGATTGTGATTACTGCTTTATCAGGAGTAAGAAAAAGGGGTAGGTGGTATGATATATATGGAAATTGGCGCTCTACTGGGTGAATACACCTAATATCTCAAAATGGCCCTTTCTACAACGGTGCTGAAAGGTAAGGAGAACCACCTGCCTCACCAAATCTTGTAGCCTAGACTACAAACAAACTAATTGAGCAATACCCAGCACACATTTTCAAATTCAAATCGGCAATATTAGCATTGGCACATGTAAGTCAACTTTACAATGTGTAGTAAAAATCACAATAGGTTCTTATTTTTCTCCTTTTTTATTTTTCTTTCTTCTGGTCCCTTTATATGTCAAGAAATTCTTAGCCAACACCTGTTTTGTTGCCACAGAGGAAAACACATGTTTCGTCTCCACATAGGAAAATATCCTGCAACTTTTTCAAGGCTAAGTGAAAATACAGAACAAATAACCATTGTAAATGCATCTCGTCCCTATCATATTACATACATTACTTCACATAGCATCACCGTGTCTTATTGCTGCATGGTTGCGCTGGCAATGACCGTTGTTTTTTAGCATGAACGTAGTAACACACATTTCATCAGTAGATAGAACTCTACTGCAAGATTTCAGTGCTAAAATAGTCATTTATAATGTGACGGTGAATGTGCTATGTGCAAGTATGTATCATCAATACAGGCACCTATATCACCATCGCTAAGTGTCCCCAATATCAGCACTAAGCATGTTTTAATGGTGGTATGCTAAAAAGTGACGTTTTTTAGTGGTAAACTTGTGAATGTGCTTATTTAAACAAAATTGGCCACTCAACTAACACCCAAAAACCCACGTTCCAACGCTCAAAGTGCGTGCTCTGAACCAAAACACCACAAACCTCTAACGTCTTCTGTTCTGAACCATCTAAGGAATATATAAAAGAACATATAAAATACAAATTTGGCTAGGAAGGCTTCGCCAAGTCACCACTATTGGTTCTCAGTAATTATCATAATATCCGTCATATGTCACCTACTTCCTGTGTGGTGATAATTCCAACCCACACGGTTCTCCGGCGTGGGCAAACGTATTTAGTCAGATTTCCACAACGTTCATTAAACAAGCACTGATATATTTATGGTGTACCTTATGCAAAAAAAGGATATATTTCACAACCTGTAGTGTAGTTCCTATTTCCTAAAAGGATCTGCGCATTGAAATAATATACCCTATAGATTTGGCATAGGACTGAGGTCAGTATGCCCCTATGGAGTATATTAAACCTAATTACTTAGAGCCAGCTAACTCAGAGGCCACTAGAAACTCCTTGTAAACAAGAAGGGAGTAGTTTCTGGCAACCACATAAACATGACAACTTTGTTTCCCCTTAGAATCGGAACACTCTCAGAATCGTGGAAACAACAGATAACAGTTTTACTCAGCTAATCGTGCATGCTTAGTTTCTTCAGAGTTACACAGAAAGAATTGACAGGCGTTTCAATAAAAGGATTTATTGAACAGTCTTGTTTCTCTTGTAGGAGATATGAGCTGTTATAATTACAAGACAGTATGCAAGATATATTATGTACAGCGTAAGCAGTAGAAAGAAATAATACTGCTCTAGCATTATCTTTTAGCTATGACACATATATTCAAAAACATGAATAACATAGGCTAAAAATGCAGGTACTCATGAGATGCTTCTTTAACTAGTTCTACCCCAGTGTACCTAAACTAAGTGTGGTACTATGTAAGAATTAGGTGCTGTATTCAATAGGATGTTATTCTATAGTTTAGTAAAGTATGCCAATAGTCCCTCTAGATTCTAGTCTGCTCCATACCTTGAGAATGAGAGAGGTGGGAATCTTTTTCCGGGAATCGAATTCTAACACCCCGCGAAGGGAGTCATAACACTGGAAGCTGGATTATCTGCGAGCAGGGATGACAGTGTCTCCTGTCAGTGCATCAGGCTGGGACATGGGCTCCTCTAAAGTCGAAGTCTCCTCCTACTTGCTTGGGCACGGAAAGGTATATTTATGCCTGGTAGGTGCCCTGGAATTTTAGCATTGATGTAAAGTCGGGCGGAGTAAGACATCAGGAATGAACCCTTAAGGAATAGCGGTCATGCATAATAAATGAGTTCTTGGAGTAATCAATAATCCTGTGCTAGGGGAACACCCAAGAGCTTAAGGGTCTGGTTTCTAAGAACTTGTTGTGACGTTGGGGTGGGCGGATGTAGGTGACCACGCCTGTATTTGGATAACATGGCTACTGCTTAAATAAGGACTGGGATATTTTGCCTATATAAGGGCAAAGCGAATTGTGCCCATATATGGACATTTTACAGGGAAACCTATACACGGACACCTAAAGCGTAATACAACACCCACTCCACTTTTGAATGAACAATAATACTAAATGCTAAATATAAAATGCTAAACATTAAACCGAGTACCACATGTTGCTAAAAACATTTGTAAAAGTATACTAAAAGAAGTCTATTAAAAACGTTGCTGAAACATGTAATGCAAAGGTACTGTACATTTTAAAGCAGTTTTTCATTCTAAGTAATAAATGCAATAGGAATGAATAGAAATATATAGATATGACGAAATGGTCGACAAGCATTAAAAAAATCAAAGCTATTTCATAACATGGTACTAAATAAAAATATGGTAAATATGGTGACAATGTGTGTGAAGTCCGTTCTATATGAATATTTCTACTGTAAGCAGATTGAATTACTATGTATTTCAATTTTTTTTAAAAATCATCAATTTTAAGAAGAGTTCCAATTTTTGTTCTGCTTTGAAAAGATGGAGGCCAAATTCATTGCTTTCCTGGTACACTATGAGCCGAATCAAAGTCAGTGTATGAGTCTGGAGGAAACATGAAATCATCAACTCTTGTAGACAAAAGATCATCTACCGATGTCGGTGACGTTGGAACACATCGTTTAGAAGGTTAACTGCACAGAGATGTGAAGCATCGCCTTCAGCATGAGATGCCGCAAAAATATTCTCGTCCATTACCTGTATGAATGTTGATCCATCTCTTACCTCAGCAGGAAGCCTCTATGAGATCTCAACGAATCCCGTCATCACGATTGGTAGCCTCTGGGGACAACACAGGGCAAGGGCCGTTATTGGGTCCAGCAGAGTATCGATATCCGTTGGCATGACTGATGGATGTGTTAGACAGATGTCAAGCACGCATTCTTCACCGCAAAGCAGGCAGCGTAGAACAGGTAAGATGCAATCTTGCCAGATTGGTCTAAATGACAGAAACCATGTTGTATTAAGTTCCCGTAGATGAGGTATGCCCAAAGGTTGCACTACACGCTCACAGCACTTCCGTTGTAGGAGAGCTTTTTCCAAGTTGATGGGAGTGACGCCTGTGGATAGGCATGCCATAGCGTAGTAGTACGAATAAACACAGGATTCCTGCAAATAGAGCTAGAACTAATGGCAGACCACCATACACTGAATGCAAGAAGTTTGAAATGATTCTGAGGACTGCCTGAAAAGATGTGAATAGTCCTGAACATATGGTCTGAAATACATGTACAACCCCGCTCGTATCAGACATGTTTAAGATACGTCCCATCATTTCTACAAAATGTATAGGGTAGTTTGTATGAATTAGAGCCTGTATCTCAGCCGAAGTCCTTGCAATTTGTAGATCATAGGCTTCTTTGGTCGAGGTCAAAGGCACGATTTGTTGCAAAAGCATGGCTTTCATTCCGCTTAAAGTATCAAAACGTATACAAGAAACATCCAATGAAGGCCATAGAGGCGACTTTCTGACTGTCTGTTTGGGGAAACAATACTTGCATACAAGTAACCCTGGAGCTAACCGTTACCAGATATGTGATTCCTGGCAACATGCTTCAGCAACGTTGAACATTCAACATGAGGTAACTCCCATTAGAAAGTTGGCCAAACATTGGAATAATCACAGAAGCTGGTGTACCCTGCAGGTGGCATGACAAGTTTGCCACAGAACAATTACAAGCCCCATGTAAAGAAATGTTCTGACCTATGAGTGAACCGCTCAGTGCATTTTCACAGTGTGTACCGCTTAGAAACACTTCACAACCCCCACTCCAGCATCTATATTCGTACGGTAAATCCCAGGATGTCTTAATGCATTCCTTACCCAACCTTTCATATTTTCCTGCTTGCATTTGTTTGAGGCAATATGAAAATGAAAAGTAGTGACAGGCAGAGTTATTTTGCCATGGCTAAGCTATTCTGTAGCTGGTTTTTCTGCTACCGTAAATGGTAATGTTTCCAGTTTTTCAATGCCCAGCATTTTATCCTTTGCTCCCCTTTGTGCCAGTTTGATCTGTTTATGCGTGAGATTGTATTCTGAAAACAGAGATGACGTGTTGATAAAACGCCAAGGCACATAGCCTGCATGCAAGTATTGCAGCGTCCAGCCTAATAACATATTAGAACATAACTGAGATTGGCCTTGTTGTAACATGGCTAAATCTTGATCCAGTATGTCAATAGCAGAGGATACAATGTTGTCCAGTGAATATATTCTGGATGACAAACTTGTTAACCCATTGTCGAGCTCATAGAGAGAATACTCTAAGTTAATACGATCAAGATCACGTATTCTTTCTGCGGCCTCTGCCTGTAAAACCTTCCATATTTCATTATAAGCAGCATAAATGCCGGCATATATGATTCGTTTTTTAAGCAGTTTTCTCGGTCCTAGCAAGAAATCCCTAAGGTCTGCATCTTCTTTAAGTAAATATAAGTGTTGTTACACATCCTCAAGTGTAGATTTTGTAGCCAGTCGAGGCACAATTTTCCTACACTGTATGTTGTTACTACCCCGGATGCTGTCGTTGAACATAACGTAGGTCTGGCCTATGGATAGTAAAGACCTGAATTCTATTCAGGAATCTTTCTTGACAGATGTTTGTGTCTGTGGGCCAGAGCGACCATTTTCCCAAATCAGGTTCTGATCTGTTGTTTTATAGTATTGTGTCTACTGTGACCGCTCCCTGTGTAGTGCTATTATTTGCAGGTGTTGGTACAGAGGGTGTGCTCATGTCTTTGATCTTGGCTAATCCAAGACAGGACGTTTGTTGCACAGTGTCATTCAAAAACATTAATTGCTGTGGGGTGATACAGGCTCTAAACAAAGTTTCTATCCCCTGCACTTGTCAATATTTAGAACCCCAGACAGATTTTGTGTCGATTGTGTCTTTCCAAAAGTCAAATCCTTTTCTAGACAGTTGGGTAATAAAGGCTGCAGAATAAATCTGTTTTGTATTAGATGACATATGTTTCTGTCCCGTTTCTGAAGTACCCTTTGGTGGTGTAGGACATTGTTCCCATTGGTTAAACATAAACACAATTCTAGGTGTTGCAGATTTATGCAAGAAATGAATACCATAGTGGTTGTAACAATAAAGCTGTTCGTAGTCTGATGAACCCTTTAAGTTTTCATTGTTAGAGAATGCAGCAGACCTTTCTATATCGGAGGTCATGTTGTTAACAGCCTCAAAGTCCCAATCATCAGAATAGGTACTGGAGGTTATAAAGTCACTTAATCAAATTTCAAAGAAATGTTAGATCTTTAAAAGTTCCAATGGGCCGAAAATGTCAAAATCGGTTTTGTCCCAAACTATACCATCCTGTATAGGAATGGCTGTGATGGTCACTGCTGACAAGTCTCTTGATTTACAATGAGAAGACTTGTGTGGCTTTAAAAGTAAGTTCTCTACACTAGGGGGTGGCAGTTCCTCAAATGTCAAAGAAATACAACCCAAATTATGGTTCGTAAAAGAGAAGAGATGGAAAAATTCTGGGTGGTCAGACTCTGGGTAGGTTGGTATTTTGAGATGTGGTGGGAGAATTCGTCCTTTTGGATATAGTGCCCTCACACACCCTTGTGAGTGTCATGCTTAATCATAGGGAGTTGCTCCTCGTGTGGGTGGTGCTGCAGTCCCTCATGGGCCCCGCGAAAGGGCTCTTTAATGGAGATCTTTTAAGTAGAAGCCGCAGTTGTGCATGTGGGTGTGTGGGCCTTAGGAAGATAGTGAGTGATTATGTTAAAATTACCGAACGGTAACCAGAACCTATATTTATTCAGGGGTCCGAATGGTAAAATAAAAAAGGTGTGGATCCTGGAGCTCCCCTTCAAAACAAATGTAGAGGGCGGATGTATGACTCACCTCTTCTCTCAGGACGGGTGCTGTAGTGAAAAAGATCATATGTAAAATAAGGTCAACATATTTTGCGCCTTCCAGCGGTCCGTAAAAGATCCGTTGGCACTTCGTCAGGACCAGAAAGTCAGTGAATAGCAACAAAAAAGTAACAGGTTCCAGGCAAAGAACCGGTGAACCGATGGTACCTTATTCCTTAAGGTGTTGAGCAATGTTCCCTCTAATTTTTTTCCTCTGTGTGCGGCAGTGGAGGGTCTCTGTGCGCTGAAACCATGGCTATGTGCGCCAGGAACCAAACCGTGCGTGTCTGTTGCGCCAAATGGCACTCAAAATGTTTACTTTAAAAAGTGAAAAGATGGTGCATTTTCACACATACAGAGCCAAAATAAGGGTCTTAAGGGCAATTTGCAAATTTATTGTATTGCCTGTATTTTCATTGTTGTGTCTCTGACTGCTGTTGTCTGTCTTCCCCGCTGCCTGTATGTGGTCCGTGCCCCCCTCCGTTCCCCTCGCTGTCCCTGTGCTATCTCTGTCTGGTCTTTCCTTCTGGACCCCTCGCTGCCCGTGTCTCTGCCCAGTTTTCCCTTCTGTTCCCCTCGCTGCCCCGTGCCTCTCTGCCCATTCTGCCTTCTGTTCTTAGCTGCCCCATATTTCTGTATTCTGTATTTTGCCTCTGTGCCATTAGTTTTTTGTGCCTGTCTGCCCTCTGTGCCACTCATTTTTGTGCCCCTTTTGCCTTCTGTTCCACTTGTTTTTCCCTCATTTTTTGTGCCCTTCTGCCCTCTGTTCCACTCGTATTTTGTGCCTTTCTGCCCTCTGTTCCACTTCGTTTTCCCCTAATTTTTTGCCTTTCTACCCTCTGCTTCACTCGTATTTTGTGCCTTTCTGCCCTCTGTTCCACTTGTTTTTTGTGCCTTTCTGCCCTCTGTTCCACTCGTATTTTGTGCCTTTCTGCCCTGTTCCACTTTGTTTTCCCCTCGTTTTTGTGCTTTTCGGCCCTCTGTTCCACTTAGCTTTCCCCTCGTTTTGTGCCTTTCTGCCCTCTGTTCCACTGGTATTTTTTGCCTTTCTTCCCTCTGTCCCACTCGTTTTTGTGTCCTTCTGCCCTCTGTCCCACGCATTTTTGTGCCTTTATGCCCTCTGTCCCACTCGTTTTTGTGCCTTCATGCCCTCTGTTCCACTAATTTTTGTTACTTTCTGCCCTCTGTCCCACTCGTTTTTGTGCCCTTCTGCCCTCTGTTCCACTCGTTTTTGTGACATTCTGCCCTCTGTTCCACTCATTTTTGTGCCTTTCTGCCCTCTGTTCCACTCATTTTTGTGCCCTTCTGCCCTCTGTCCCACTCGTTTTTGTGCCTTTCTGCCCTCTGTCCCACTCGTTTTTGTGCCTTTCTGCCCTCCGTGCCAATAATTTTTTTCCTTGTTTTGTGCCCCTTTTGCCTTCTGTTCTGCTTGTTTCCCCAGCTGCCGTGCCCCCTACAGCCCCTCCCTCCTGACTGCCCACTGTGCTGTTAATCAGAGCCCCTTCACGGGCTCCGTTAACAGCAATATTCAAACAATAGGCCACAGTCTGCCCCACGCTTTAATAATAAAAGTGTAGAGTCAGTTTCCAAACACAGCGTGTGCTAAAGTACGCGCTGTGTTTGGAAACTGACTACGCTTTTGTTAGTAAAGCGTGGGCAGACTGTGGCTTTTTGTTTAAGTATTGCTGTTAACGGAGCTCGTGAAGGAGCTCTGATTAATGGCAATACTTAAACAAAAGGCCACAGTCTGCCTGCGCTCCCACATAGCCACCAGCCCTCCGCCTCCTTACCTACACTCGTCATGTTCCCGCCGCTCGCTTCTTCAAAGCGGCCGGCGGCGCGACTCTCTTGTGCGACATCCTGTGTGCGTGCTCCACGCGAGGCGGTGCGCGGTGATGTAAGGGGAGGTGCGTGCGTGCGCGTGCCCTAGAGGGAACGATGGTGTTGAGTGTCTTTACACTGATAGGGACTCTCACTATGGGTACCTACCCCCAACCGCTCTTTGCAGAGATCAGGCTCCGTCAACACCCAATTGGTAGGAGGCAGAGTTAATGTGCTCGCCTCTTTCGTCTCTCAAGACCTACTCCTCCGTACTGGTGTGCCAAATATGTAAAAATCGGTTTTGTCCCTTACTATACCATCCTGTACAGGAACGGTTGTGATGTTTACTGCTGAAAAGTCTCTTGCTTCACAATGAGAAGACTTGTGTGGCTTTAAAAGTAAGTTCACATTTTTTACTTTCAGTATCCAAACAAATGTATCTGCCATTCAGAAGCACGCTAAGAGTCATTATCAAAGCTAGCCAAAGCAGAATGAAAAATGTTCCAGAAATAATCCATACTTCAATCCATGGTCAAACCAGATAAGCCTCTTTCAGAAATGTAAAACGTTCTTGTACTTGTTGTTTGAAAGTTTTTAAGGCTGGCGTCGTTTTAGGCTCACTTGGATCCTCAAAAAAAGCTCAAAGTTAATGAAGTAGCCAGAAGCAGTTCGGTCAATTGTTGGAATTGCATCAGGATTCGTTGAAATCGCTGCAATCGGTTGATCACATTTCACGTTTGTGTAGACAGATGTATCTGGACGAACTGTTAATTAAGTTTCAAGAGGGATGAGTTCCATAGCATTGTTGCTTAGTCCTTCATCTCTTACTGCTGAATTCTCAATGGTTATGAGTCTTTCAGTATAAACCTCTTGGATAGTAGTCAGAGGAGTGCGTCTATTTAGAATCGGCCACATAGTGTGGTTTGATGAGGTCGATTGACACAAATCATTTCTCCTTTTTTCCAGCAGGGGCGGCAGAAGTACTGTTCTTGTTCTGTGGAAGGCTAGGACAGGTATTGGTTTTCTGTAAGAAGGTCCAAATTCCTTCTTGTCCGCAATCTTCTCTCTGACTAGATCCACAACTTTTGGGACACAGACAGGCCTTGCTGGGACTGCCAGTTTTTCCCCAGTGGTGATTGGCTTCAGGAACACATTGCTTTGTTTCGATCTTAGTTCATTCAGATCCTGTAAAACAGACAAAAGATCCTTGATATCAAAGGGTTTATTTTCCACCACTGTGCCTTTACATTTGAGATCAGCCACCCACATTCTTGTCCCAAATAGGAACTCATATGGAGTGATCCCCCCCAGAGAACTTCTTGGCAAATTATTTAACGAGCGTTGGACCCCATAAATATGTTTGACCCACCCATCACCCGAACCTAGTACTCGCTGTATAAACTGCTTTATGGCCCGTTTTTTTTTTCTGCAACAGAATTTCCCTCAGGATGAAATGGAGAGAAGTACTGCAATGCTATGCCCAAACTGGTCATGGCTCCTTTGTAAGCCCAAGAGCTAAACGCAGGGCCCTGGTCAGAATGTAATGTGCCAATTGCGTATGTGCCGGTAAAGACTCGCAAATCTTTTATAACAGTTCAAGCGTCAGCTGAGCGCTGAGGCCAAATACATAGGAACCTTGAGCACAAATCCACTGCGACCATTATATATTTATAGTTACCGTCCCTTTGCAAGGGACCACAGTGGTCAAGGTAAACACAAGCTAATGGTTTGTCTGAAATTAACAGGGGTGCCTGCGCAGGATGTTTCACTGTGGTGACATAGTTTTTGGTATGTTTCCTAATGCCAGGCCACAAATATCTTTGCTTTAGTAAAGATACTGGTGCAGAAACACCTGCATGGGCAGAGACTATCCCTTCATGTGCTGCTAGGATCAGTCCTAATCTACATTCCATGTTTGAAATCACCCTATCCCCACTCCAGGGATTCGAGCAAAAGGAACGTTGTTCGCCTCAATTACATAAGAGTACTTGAGTGGAATCTTCTTTGGTAATGCTGCACCACTGCCTTTGCTTGAAGCATTTACAGCCAACAATATCTCACTGTCTATCTTTGTTTTTGAACGAGTGATCACAGCTATGGAAGCCATCTGAACAGCCCCCTTTGTGGCTACATCAGCCAATTAATTCCCTGCAACGTGAACGCCATCACGTTGATGACTCATCGTGTGTAACACATGAGCTTTTGGTAGTTCATTTCTCAACTGAACTACGTGTTCTCAAAGCGTATTATGCTTAATTGTGCCATCTTTTGCATCTTTGAAACCATTTTGAAGCCAATTTTGTAAATATTCATTATATGACTGAACACAGTAAAAGGAATCACACACTATAAGTGTGGGGAATTTGCGATCTGTACTTTCAAGTGCCAGTAGGAATGCTTGCAGTTCAGCTCGCTGAGCTGTACAATCTCCTAGAGATTGAGTTTTAGTGACCGTTGACCGGAAGTTATCATTGTGCATGCAACCTTTAATGATAGCACACGCTGCACTGTAAACTAGCTTACTCACTGTAGTGGGTTGTGCTGATCCATCAGTATAAATTATAAATTTGTACTGATCAGGGGCAGAATTTCAGTGGGCAGAGGACATTCATGTTCATATTGCAGGAACGCCTGTGTTTTTTAAATCAGGATCAAACACATATTCAACATCTGTTAAAGCAAAGAATTAACCCATTGTATCCATCTTGGATGTTAAGCTAAGGCTGGTACTGAAGTCACAACAATAATTTGTTTCTCCTGAGCTAGACCTCTTTCTTTTGCTACAGTGGTTTGAACTGCTGTCAGTATCTTTTCTGTTGAAGTGAAGTGCATTCCTGCTTGTGTTTTGTATGCTATTGGTACTTTTTAACCCTCACTAAATGTTGAATAGGTGAATCCGCATTGACCCGAAATTATTCAGATCACTAAATTGTGTTTATTTACGCATGTTTGTAAATGATTTGTTGCTAACATGTTATCTTGGAGTGAACGCAGGATGTCTGTGTGTTCTTGTGTCCAATGTTTTGTTGAAAAATCAGGTTTGATTAGTTCATAGAGAGGTTTAACCCTTTCTGCGTAATTTAGAATGTAAGTTCTTCCAAAATTGAGGAAACCCAAAATAGATTGTAAGTTTTTTAGCGTTTTGGAGGTTGGAACAGTATACACTTTTCTAAAAAGTTAGCTGCCAGGCTCTTGCCTTCACTTGAAAGCTCACATCCTAGGAAAAGGACATTGAGATGGGCAATTCTGGATTTTTTAAAGTTGAATTTATAGCCCTCAGAGGCGAAGCCCAGTATGATGGTATTCACCCTGTTCTTATCTAGGTCATCTTCTGTCAGATAGATGTCATCGACATATGACAATGACTCATTATCATAAATTTGTAATATCTCTGTTACCCTTGCTGAGAATAACCCCGGGCTGTTTTTGTGCCCTTGTGGGAGTCTACAAATTTATTATTAAAAAAATATTGAGAAAGCTGTTAAGTACCTGCTTTTAGATGCTATTTTTTGACAAAATGAACCATTTGAAATGTCTAATGTGGTTTTATATTTTTTACGCAAAATGTTATTCATTAATGCTGTACTATGTGCATTTTGCAATGCAAATGTTTTGGAACAAGTGTTCAAGTGTCTACTAGATGATATGTATTGTCTGATTTGGATACAGGAATCACAGTATTGTTCATTGAGGAGGTGCATGTTTCAATCACCCCTTGGTATTCAAGTTGATCTAAGATCTTTCTGACCTGTTTTTTAGCTTCTTGCTTGATTGGGTACTGCATTTTTGCAGTAGGTTGATTTTTTAGCTGTATTTTGTGGTGAGGTGAGTCCTCAACCCATCTTACATGATTTTTGTATAATGCTGGGGCCTGGGCTACTGCCCATTTCCTGGCATAAGTATATTTTAGGTGCACAAGTTACTACTTGTGTAACGATATATCTGTAAGAGACATTAGTTAGTGATAGATTCGGAAAGTTTTGCGTAGCAGTACCCTTGCGCGTCGGTAGGCGTCGTCTGCGGCTCCCTGTCCGTCGTCGGCGTCGTGGGCGCCGTGATGACGTCATCAGAGTACTTAGACATCGCCTCCGCGTGATGACGTCGTCAGAGTACTTAGACACCGCCTCCGCGTGCTGACGTCAGTTCTTAGCCACAGCTTTTCCGCGCCAGGAGCGCAGAGCCATGACAAAAACCGACACTGGTGCCAAGAAACTAGGGCCCTGAAAGGGGATGACCTTAACCCTAGATATCGGTTCGCAGAGCGGGAAGGATGGGTGGGTCGGTAAGGAATCTATCACTAACTAATGATATATCGTTACACAAGTAGTAACTTGTGCATCTGAAAGAGACACGTTAGTAATAGATTCCTTACCTTAGAATAGATACCCCAGCAATACCGTCCCCGTGGTGGTGGGTCTGCGAACCAATAATCACACCAGAAAGTCCTGGAGGACGGAATGGCCAAAGTAGCCGTCCCTCCGGACTTGACTGTCCAGGCAGTAGTGCCTTGCAAACGTGTGCAGCGAGGCCCACGTAGCTGCCTGGCAAATGTCCTGCAAGGGCACACCCCAGCCCAAGGAAGTAGTAGTGGCCGTGGCTCGAGTGGAATGAGCCCTCAGCCCAACAGGGGGTTCCTTCTTAGCCAAGGAGTAACACGCCTGGATGCACAAGATAATCCACCGGGAGATGGTCCGCTTGTGCACCGCTTTCCCTTTCTTAGCGCCCGCGTACCCAACAAAGAGTTGATCATCCACCCGGAACTGTTGTGTGCGGTTCAGATAAAATGAGAGCGCACGTTTTGGGTCCAGACGGTGGAGCCTCTCCTCCTCTCTCGAGGGGTGCGGAGGCGGAAAGAAGGTGGGCAACGTGATGGATTGCCCAATGTGGAAAGCCGTGACTACCTTGGGAAGGAAGGAGGGCCTTGTCCGCAATACAACCTTGTCCGGATGGACTGAAAGGAAAGGAGGCTTACAAGACAGAGCCTGGAGCTCACTCACTCTCCTGGCAGAGGTGATGGCAACCAGGAAAGCAGTCTTCAGAGAAAGAAGGCGAAGAGGACAGTTGTGAAGTGGCTCAAAGGGAGCGCACATCAGAAACGTTAGAACCAGGTTCAAGTCCCAATGAGGCATCACGAAGGGAACAGGAGGAAAGGTATGAGTGATGCCTTTCAGGAATCTGTTTACGATAGGGGACTTGAACAAAGAAGGTTGGTCAGGCAGCCTCAGAAAGGCTGAAAGAGCCGAAAGATAGCCCTTGACAGTGCCCAGAGCAGAGCCCTGCTGGGCAAGAGAAAGAAGGAAGAGGAGAACCTCAGAGAGAGGGGCATTGAGGGGATCCACAGCCTTTGTCCGGAGCCACAAGGATGACTTGTGCCCGGTCGCGCCTGATCTTCTTCAGCACTCTGGGCAGAAGTGGTATAGGCGGAAAGGCGTACAACAGACCGCAGCTCCACTCGCGACGAAAAGCGTCTCCGAGCGAGTGCCACCTTGGAAATTCCAACGCGCAGAACTGATGACATTGCGCGTTCTTTTCTGTGGCGAATAGATCTAACCAAGGCTCTCCCCATCGCAGAAAGAGGCCTTGCGCCACGTCCGAGTGTAGACGCCATTCGTGATCCATCGAGCACCGACGGCTGAGTTCGTCCGCCCTGGCGTTCAGAGAACCTGCCAGGTGTTGAACCACCAGAGTCACGCCCTGATGTTCCAGCCTTTGCCAGAGACGCAGAGCCTCCTGGCAAAGGGTCCACGACCCCACTCCGCCCTGTTTGTTGCAGTACCACATGGCGGTGGTGTTGTCCCTTGGACAGACGGGAGGAATGCCTTCAGTGCCAGACGAATCGCCTGCAGCTCCAACAGATTGATGTGGAGCCGGGACTCCGCCGGAGACCAGAGTCCTCTGATCTCCACCTCTCCCAAGTGGCCTCCCCAGCCCTGGAGGGACGCGTCCATCACAACCACGTGCTCCGGTTGGGGAAGGGAGAGGGATCTGCCGTTGACCCAATCGCGGTCCGTGAGCCACCACTGCAGCTGTCTCGCAGTGCCCTCCGAGATCAGGACATGGTCGGACAGGTTGCCCTGGTGCTGGGCCCACTGAAACTTCAGGTCCCACTGCAGAGCCCGCATCCGCCACCGAGCGTGATGCACCAGAAGGGTGCAGGAGGCCATCAGCCCCAGAAGCCGCAGCGTCAACCTCACCGAAACTCGGGATAACGGCCCGAAGATCGGAATCAGAGCCTGTATATCCCGAACCCGCTGTTCGGGCGGGTAAACCCGAGTCGAGAACCGCTCCGATGAAAAGGAGCTTCTGAGACGGGCACAGGTGTGACTTCGGCACATTGATGGAAAATCCCAGCTGGTGCAGGAGATCCGCCGTATTCTGGAGGTGGCTGACGACTGCCTGGGGCGAGCCCGCCTTCAACAACCAGTCGTCTAGGTAGGGGAAGACTGAGACCCCCAACCTGCACAGATGAGCTGCGACCACCGCCATCACTTTCGTGAACACCCATGGGGCGCTGGTAAGGCCGAAGGGGAGCACCGTAAACTGAAAGTGCTCGAGGCCTACCGTGAACCGCAGGTAATGCTGGTGGGCCGGCAGGACGGGATGTGGAAATATGCGTCCTGCAAGTCCAACGCTACCATCCAGTCTCCTGGGTCTAGGGCAGTCAAGACCTGAGCCAGTGTCAGCATTTTGAACTTCTCCTTCCGGAGGAAGCCGTTGACGTTCCTCAGATCCAAGATAGGGCGTAGGCCCCCTTTGTCCTTCTTGGGTACCAGGAAGTAGTGGGAGTAGCAACCACGTCCTACTTCTTGCCCGGGAACGCGCTCGATGGCCCCCTTGGCCAAAAGGGCCAAAACTTCCTCCTGCAGGAGCTGCAAATGATCCCCCGATACGCGGTGGTGTTGCGGTGGCATGGCTTGAGGGGTCGTCTCGAAGGGGAGGGAGTAGCCCCTTCGGACGATCTGCAGCACCCACCTGTCCGAAGTGACTGTGCGCCAGTGAGAGTGGTGATGGCGAACCCTGCCTCCCACTGGCGTCACATGGGCCGAAAAGCATGGACTAGGAGGGTTTAGAGGCTGATGCTGCGGGGGCAGGTGTGGACTGACTCCGCTTGTTTCCCCGACCGCCTCCACGGCGGTTTCCACGGCCGCCGCCGCGCTGGACGACAGTTTGTGGCGAGTGGCTGGCGGCACGTGTGGGGACGCCCTTCCTTGGCCACGAAAGGAGCGAAAGGCACCCATTTGCTGGCGTGGGGCCGAGAGGCCCAAGGACTTGGCCGTAGCCCTGGAGTCCTTAAAGCGCTCAAGCGCATGGTCTGCCTTGTTGCCAAAGAGGCGACGGCCATCGAACGGCATGTCCATGAGTGTATTTTGGACGTCTGCCGAAAAATTGGCGGATCTCAGCCAGGCGTGGCGTCGTACCGCCACCGTCGTAGCCATCGCTCTGCCCAGCGAGTCAGTAGTATCCAGTCCGCACCTGATTGAATACTTGGCTGCGTCCCGGCCCTCCACCAGGGCTTGGCCGAGTTTGGCCCGTACCTCCAACGGACACTCTGGCAGCACCTCCGCCACCGTTTCCCACAGAGAGTGGGTGTAACGGCCCAAGAGGCATGCGGTGTTGGAAGACCGCAGTCCCAAGCTAAGGGACGAGAAGATCTTCTTACCATAGTTCTCGTACCTCTTGGACTCCCTGTCCGGCGGGGCCGTCGGGAAGGCGGTCTGGGAGTTAGAGGCCTGGATAACCAGACTCTCGGGGTGGGGTGAGTGGACAGGAAACATGGGTCGCCCGGGGCCGGGCGGTGGCGTCTGGCCACGTTCCTATCTACAGGCGAACCTGTAGCGGGCCTGGACCAAGTGCCCAAAAGAACGTCCGTCAAGGCCTCATTAAATGGCAGCAGAGGCTCCATGGAGCATGACTGCGGCTTAAGGACCTCAGTGAGGAGGTTAGTCCTCACGGTCGCGACGGGGAGCTCAAGGCCCAAGGCCTTGGCAGACCTCATCAACACCACACCATAAGTAGCACCCTCCTCCGAAGCCACGGTAGGAGGAGAGACAAATCCAGTGTCTGGAGAGGTGTCCAGGCCACTGGCCTCCCAAGGTCTCCTGTCCAGTCCATGTTAGACTGGCACTCTCTGGCCAGAGGGTCCTCAGACCCCTCCCAATCCTCCTCATCCCTCATCTCCTGAGATTCAGGGTCGTAACTCATTGAGGTCAGTTCATAGAAACTAAAATCTCCAAACGGCGTCGAGATCGGCGCCGATAGGCGTCGTCCCGATGTCGGAACCGATTGAAAGGAGGCATCGGGGACGGCGCCACCCGAGGACGACGCCGGAGGGGACACCACACGGGCCGACGCCGGGGGGGTCGTAAGGTCCACCGGTGACGATCCATCGCCCGAGGAGGGTCCAGCGGCGCCCTGCGGCGCCGGGCCCGAAGGCGCCGACAACGCCGGGGCCGCTGTACCCTGCGGCGCGGGCCCGAGGGTACCGGCGGTGTCGGGATTGTGGGGCCTTGCGGCGCCGGGTCCGAAGGTGCCGGCGGCGTCGAGGCCGAAGCAACCGACAGCGTCGGGATTGTAGCCCCCGACCCACTAGGGCCCCCAGACAGGTTCGCTGGGCCCGAAGGCGCCGCGGAACCCGTCGGAGGAGAAAGGGACCTCATGGCCATGAGGAAACGCTCGATCTCCTCCGGCGTCGCGTTCAGCCTAGGGACCGGGGGGGAAGGGCCCGAACGCGGCGCCCGCGACTCCCAAGGAGGCGTGTGGGCGGTGTCACCCGAACCCCCGGCTGCATCGTGCGAGCGTCGGGGGGAGTCAGTAGAGCGATGATGTCTCTTCGACTTCTTATGCTTCTTACCTGACGACTTGGACCCGGAGGAGTGGCGCCGACTCCCGGAGCTCTGACAGCTCCGTCCCCGCGACCTGTCCCTCGACCTCCCGTGGAACCGGGACCTCACACGGCGCGGGGCCGACTGGCAGATTTCGAGTCGCCTGCGGGACCGCTCCCGCCTGGCCTTCCTCGAAAGGGCCCGACAGTCGGAGCAGGCCTCGTCGTCATGGTCGACACCCAAAAACACATCAGGCACAGGCGGTGGGGATCCGTGACCGACATGGTACGGTCGCACTTGTCGCAATGCTTGAATCCGGGCATCCCTAAAGGCACCGTCGGAGTCGTACAGATCCGAAATGGATCAAAAGATCACAAAAAAGTTTAGTCAAAAAGTGACTCTGGAACTGCTCTTTCCAGATCTGCGCTGGCTGGCGCGGAAAAAAGAAGAACTGACGTCAGCACGCAGAGGCGCCGTCTAAGTACTCCGACGACGTCATCACGGCGCCCACGACGCTGACGACGGACGCGGAGCCGCAGACGACGCCTACCGACGCGCAAGGGTACTGCTACGCAAAACTTTCCGGATCCAGTCTGACGCCTGGGGTTATTCTAAGGTAAGGAATCTATCACTAACGTGTCTCTTTCAGATGAATTAAAATATGGTTGGAGAAGGCTGGCATAATGATGTCCTTGCCATGTGGTCACTCTCCAACACATTTTGGTGGCCAGCCCTGTTCTGCTAGAAGTATATCATAACCCCTTGAAAGTTTATCCCAAAAGAGTGCTTTCACTTTCCTTGGTATTTCATATAAGTTTTGTGGAGTACTAACCCTGGTGTCTACAGTCTCTACTGTGATGTACTCATTCAAGTCCATTATCTCCAGAAGTTCCTTCAGGTTCTAACAAGCTATTGTTACTTCTGCTGCACTGTTCAGCATTGTCTGAGCCCATTCTCCGTTCTTGAGCTGTGTTCTCAGTATTCTGTGCATGTCTGCTCTTCAGACATACTACCTTCTTTTTGGTGAATTGAGGTTTTGATTTATTTTTCTGAACATGTTGAACGTCTTTGGACTTCATGCGTTCTACTTTGTGATTTGACGTCCTGTTCTTTCTGATGTCTGTGACGATATCTGAAAGGTACGAGAGGAACGTGTCTCAGTATCCTGATACCTGTCTGGTTTTCTTAAAGTATCCCTAGTCCTGAGGTTATACCTGCTTTCAGAGGGCTCCTTTTGAGGAAACCTACCTTGGGATTGAGAACATTTCTCTTTTGTCTTGATAGCTGATATGAGTTTCCGAGAGAAGAGCAAATTGTGGTTTATACATGCCCAACTCTTCCTGTACCAGTCTCCTCTTTTGCTTACTGTTGAGGCCAGCAACGTTCCAAATTAACAATTTTGTCTTAGACGTAGCTTACGTCTAAATTCCTTGTCTTTGCTCTGCATTAAGTTTCTATTGAGACATTTCGTTGCTCTGTCCACATCATATTTCTTCCTTACAATATGTTTTTTCCCCATTTTACCCCTCCCTCCCTCCACCCCTGTCTTTCCCTTCCCTCCCGAGTCCCTTTGGGGGGAGCACCCCTCTATCCCTTGCTGCCGCTGGTATGGCAGCCTAGTGAAATGGCTAACACAGGGGCATAATCAACCCTTTTTTAGGAAAAATTATTCATTAAATCCACAAGAAACCCAACAAATATAAAAGTATGTAAGTGATATACATGAGACAGTGGGCTAGAACATATAGTGCATAAATTCAACACATTTTTAATCCCCCTTGTATTCCAACATAGTCTTACATTTAAATGCAAACACCCAACACCCTACAAGTCAACACTCTCATTTCTGTCTTTCAGCTGTGAATTTTTCTAGAGCCATAACTGCCTCTTCTTGGTCGGTAAAAAAGAAAGACCACCCATCATTGATTACTTTGAGCCGAGCAGGCTCTTGTAAATAGACTGTACAATTAATAGCTTTGAAGGAATCTATTAGCTTTCTAAGTTCCCACCTCCTATCCATTGTTTCTTTACTTAGGTCTGACCGTACGAAAAAGGTTATATTATCAATAGTGACCGGGCTATTGAATTTGGCTTTAAGTAATACTGCTTGTTTTAGCAAAAAAATTCCAAAATATATCAAAATAGGTCTAGGAAATTTACTAATTGTGTTATTTTGGAACAGAGGAAGTCTGTGTACTCTTTGTAGTTGAGAGTCCCAATCCCAGTCAGATAGGTCACTGAACGCTTTTTGAAATAATTTAACTACATATGACCTAGCATCGGCTCCCTCTGCCCCTTCAGGTATCCCAAACAGCCTGAGGTTGTGTCTACGTGCCCTATTTTCCATATCCTCAACCTTATTTTCTAATTTGGATATCCGTGTGGCATGTTGTTTAATTTTTTCATCAGAGCGAGTAGTTCCTTTTTCGACTACCACGACACGTTGTTTAACCCTTTCGCTGCTGATGACGAGCTCAGCTCGTCATCACCCACGGGTGTCGTGTGCTGATGACGAGCTGAGCTCGTCATAAGTGAAGCAAAAGAGCAATTTGCAGCACAGCGCAAAAATCCCTGCAGCAGCCATGTGGTTAAGATCTTCCAAATTGGTTTCACAAATGGGGTATGAATTAGTGGTTTGTTCAACTTTGGGTGCCTCCATTAGAGGGGTGGCAATATTAAAACAGAAAGGATTAGCGATAGAAATCTTAAAAACATCATCAGATGCAAGGGGGAGGTGGGCGATAGCTCAAGTCCAAATGGAACACAATAAGTTTGTTTTATGTTTGGTTTACGGCCCTAATATAGATGACCCCAAGCTGTTTGAATATTTAAGCATTGAGCTACTAGAGTGGGAGGGTGAAGTACTAGTAATGGGAGACTTTAATTGCGTAATAGACTACAAAATTGATTCTACTGGACATGGCTCTCATTGTAGGATGCGCAAAGTCAGATCTGCAATTTTGGAACTAGGCAGACTGCTGAATATCAAAGATGTATGGCGTCATAAACACCCCAATCTAGCGGGACACACATACTATTCAGCGCCTCACAGATCTTGCTCGAGAATTGATATGGTGTGGGCAACCGATCAAATAGTGACCAATTGTAAGATTGAACTGTGTCCGAGGATTACCTCTGATCACAATCCAATATTATTAGAATTCGAAAATCGAGAGTCGAGGCCAGATCTAAGACAATTTACATTCCCGAGATATTTACTGACTGACCAGGGCTTTGTCACTTCTCTAAAGAATTATATTAAAGAGTTTATTGAATTGAATATTAATACAGCTAAAATTAATGTAGTTTGGGACGCATGTAAGTGCAGTATAAGGGGGTTTACTCAACAATTCATCTACAGACTCAATGCCGAAAACCAGAGAGCTACTAAAAAAGCAACTTCAAATATACTTTTACTGGAGCAGAAATTAGCCGACGAAACCAAGCTATTAAATGGAAATATTGACGACATAAGATTCGAACTACTAAAATTACAATCCTCTCTTAAAAAGACGCTCTAAGAGATAGATATTGCGCTAAAATACATAAATGTAAACTAAATCAATATGAAGGAGGAGATAGAATCGGAAAAGTACTCGCATATAAAGTTGCGGATAAGAAGGCGAGAACTAAGATTAAAATGATTAAAGGGTTTGACTTACATGAATATGACCAACCAGAGCAGATTCTTGGCCAGTTTGCTAATTACTATCAGAATTTATACACTTCTGATAATATACCTACCAGAGATAGCATTACACAATATTTAGATAAATATATGCCTGTACAAAACGATAATGTCAAGGAAAAATTGGAACTACTCAGCTCAAAAATAACACAACTTGAAATAAATACAGCTATCTTAGCCCTACCATCAGGAAAAGCAGCCGGGGAGGACTGTCTGCCCATGGAAGTATATAAGATCTGCGCACAAGAACCAACACCTTTGCTCGAAAATGTCATTGATTCCATAGAGAGGTTGGGGGAAGTTCCCACATCATGGAAAGTAGCCAAAATAGTATTTTTTCTTAAAAAAAATAAATCACCAGAAGACTGTGGCTCTTATTGGCCGATCTCCCTGCTCAACGCAGACGCTAAAATCTTTTCTAAGATACTAGCAAATCGCCTAGCACCTAATATGCCGATCCTGGTCAACTCACAACAACACGGTTTTGTGACGGGGAGAGATACAACGACCCATGTAAATACAGCGATTACAGCCTTCGATGCCGCCTCAACTACCCTCACCCCACTCGGAATGGTTATGTTAGACGCTGAAAAAGCATTCGATCGAGTGGGGTGGGAGTATTTGTGGGAAACACTAAAGAAGGTAGGCATTCATGGTAAATACCTACAGTGGGTTTGTTCACTGTATGACAGCCCGCAGGCCAAAATTAGCTATGGTGGAAAAGATTCAAGGATCTTTACTATAGGGAGGGGAACCAGACAAGGGTGCCCTCTGTCCCCTCTGCTTTTCGCTCTTTCTCTGGAGCCATTTTTAAACGCACTAACCATGCAAGGAAATATTCACCCATTCTCACATGGGGGAGAGAGTTTGAAGATCACTGCTTTTGCAGATGATATAGCGGTATTCACCACAGATTTAGTAAAAGCTTCACCTGAAATAATAAAAGAAGCTGAGAACTACGGTAATGTTTCAGGGTATAAGCTCAATGTAGGTAAAACGCAAGTAATAGCTAATTATAAACCCTTGGAATCGATCCCAGGCTTATGTCAAAGCGCGATTTACTTAGGCATAAGATTAGCATCCAATATTGATAAAATCATTGCGCTAAATTATGATTCTCTCTTAAAAGAAACTGAAAAGTCACTCAAAAAATGGCATAAGATTCCGATTAGTTTATTGGGACGTATCAATCTAGTGAAAATGAAAATTTTGCCGAAGGTGTTATACCTGTTTAGATCTATCCCATTGCAACCCAATAAAACCTTCTTAGAAAAACTTGAGGGTATATGTAGCAGCTTCATATGGGCTTACAAAAAAGCGCGTAGGGCGCTGAAATTACTAACATTGTCAATAGAAAAGGGTGGGCTGACATTTCCTGATTTTAGACTTTATTTTTTAGCTACCTTTTTTTGTCGTATTCGAAGTTTGTTAAAAAATGACAGTTCGCTATTCTTTCACCGGCTTATGTTGGGATTGGATAGCAACCAATTTTTGCATCGCTTGCATGATCCGTACTACTTTAAGCGAGTGAAATTTAAATCAGCTAGGCACATTAAAAAAATGTGGGATCAAATAATGACTATTGGGGAAATCTCATTTTACAATGCAGAGCTTAGTTTATGGGACAATCCAGGACTTCCTGATATCTTCTCTGATGGAGCAGGTACCCTTTGGAAGACACACGGTATTTATACATTAGGAGACTTATATTGTCAAAACGGTTTTATGGATTTTGAAGCACTCAAAATTCTTTACAATTTAAGGGATCATATGTACTTTAAATACATCCAGATAAGGGACCACTTGTTCTCTACAATGAAAATTACGAAAGTGATAGAATCAGATATACTTATATGTTTATACTCAAATAAAGTAAAATCAGTAATAAGTTTAGGGTATGGATATTTAACACAGGGTAAAAATGAAGACTACACGAAAATAGCTACCAAATGGTCCTCTCGATTGGGTATGAATATCAATCCCTCACAGATTTCATATTCTCTACGTCATATACATTTGATTGTCCAGTCTACTAGCTTGAGACTACAGACCTATAGAACTATTACACAACTGTATTATACACCGCAGAGAATAGCTAGCTGGGTACAGGGTAATCAAGTAAATAAGAAAACTAAATGCCCGAAGTGCGATCAAGAAGCTGCAGGCATAGAGCATATGCTGTATTCATGCCCAGCGCTCTTGCTATTTTGGAAAGGACTGACAGACATCTAAAATAATAAGCAAATTGCAACACCACCACTGTCAGCACAATTGATCTTACTAGATATCGAGGAAATGAATTGTCCCTATAAAGAACTAATCACTATTATCTTTGCATGCGCCAGGTTAGTCATCGCTAGATTATGGATATCTAAAGATATACCAAATGTTTTTGATTGGTGGCTTTTGATGAAAGAAATTAATACTATGGAACTGTCGCTAGCAAGACACAGGGGCCTCAAGGCTCTACAAAAGAAGGAAAAAATTTGGTTAAACTTTTTTGAATCATGATCTATATGAACTAGAAGGAAAACGAGGTCAGCTCAAATATGGGTTTATTATCTATAAGACTGTATTTCTTTTTCTCTATTACCTTTGTCAAAGTTTAATTTTTGTCAAACCTCTGTATTATTATTATTATTATTGGAAATTTATTAAGCGCCTGGTTACGCCACTGGCGTGTCCCCGCGCTGTGACAAGTGGAGTGACTGTCCCCCCTCCTCCCAACCAAGCTACCTACTGAAACAGATAAGTTTTAAGTTTTTTTCTAAACTGGATTTCGGAAGGTTCAAGCCGAAGTTCCAGTGGAAGATTATTCCAGCATTTGGGGGCAAGGTATCTGAAGGATCTGCCTCCCATGCGAGCTTTAGAAATTCTAGGTACTTTTAACAGCCCGGTCTGAGAGGACCGAAGGCTGCGTGCAGGCTCATAGTAGGCTATTAGGCTCTGAAGCGGGAGAGGTGCCTTGCCATTCAAAATACGGTGGCAGGTGGCAAGGGCCTTAAACTGCACTCTCCTCTCAATAGGGAGCCAATGGAGCGCTCGCAGGGCTGGCTTGGCAGATGCCCTCCTAGGGAGTCTGAGAACCAGCCGCGCAGCCGCGTTTTGGAGAACCTGCAGACGACCGATGACCCTGCCTGTGGCCCCCAGATAGAGTAGGTTCCCGTAATCAAGTCGGGAGGTGACCAAGGCATGCACCAGCGTCTGACGCGCTGAAATAGGAAGCAGGTCTAAAACTTTCCTAAGGGCTCTCAGAACACTGAAGCAAACCCCCGCCACCCGGCCGACATGTGGGCCAAAGGTGAGGTCCCTGTCGAGCCACACGCCCAAGTTCCTGGCCTCACGACAGGGAGCGGGAGCTTCCCCCAAACAAGGTGGCCACCACGCCGACGACCACGCCGACGGTACACCCCCCACCACGAGCACCTCGGTCTTGCTCCCGTTCAACTTTAAACAGTTGGCAGACATCCAGGCAGCAAGGTCATTCATGCAGTTCCTGAAAATGTCTGCCGCAAGACCGGGCGCGCGCGAAAGGGAGATGACCAACTGCGTGTCATCGGCGTAGGACACCAGGCGGAGGCCATGACCCTCCACAATGGCCGCTAGGGGGGAGACATAGATGTTAAATAGAGTATCTAATGTTCTCTGTCCAAAAATTGTCTATTCGATTAATATTGTAACTTTTTATATACTTTTCTTGTAGTTTTGCTCTTCCTTCAATAAAAAAGGTTTAAAAAAAAAAAAAAGAGAACATTTCTCTTTTGAATTTTGTTTATTAATTTCTGACTTCTTTTAGAAGATGTAGGATTTTGAATATAAGAGTCATTCTCAGGACTTTCAGACAGTTTTGGCTTCACAGGTTTTCCATCCAACCTGTCTCTACCTAATTCTGCATAAGATATTTTTATATTATTCTGGGTAGTTCATGTTGATGTTCTGTTGCATCAAATTCCCTTAAGCACTGGCGGATCACCACTGATGCTGCCTCCCCTTTAATATTAGATAATATTATTGTTGAGACTTGGTAGAAGTTTTTCAGTAATTTCATACCTAAATTTAGAGCAGGCCCCGTTTTTATTTTGAATTTGTTTCAGGACATCTGGTATTACTGCAATTGACGGAACACTATGCGTTTTAGCATAGAAGGCAGCAAAGACTGTGCCCCAAGTTGTGCAGTCTTCCAATTGTGGTGTGATCCCCATTGGTAAACAGATTGTTAGGATTCTGTGTTTCTCATAAGGGCTAGTATTTGGAAATACTGCTTTGATTTGAGTCATTTTTGAGCTATCCAGAATGGAATTTGTTCACGTTTTGTGGGCATTTTATCCAGGACTGTGTGTAAAGTCTGTGGAGTAATTTTTAGTGTTAAGTTTATGTTAAGTTTACGTTTATTATGTTTTTGGCTCTCAAATGAGGGCCACATAAAATTTTTTAGTGTATACCCTTGTTGAGGGGTTTGATTTGGAATGGGTATTCGTGGATGGACTGTGAACGGTCACATGACACATTGGACTAATTGTCTGTAAATTGTTATTATCTCTTGTAGTTGAGTAAGTAATTCCTCGTCTGACATCTCTTCGAAATCAGAATGAGGTGTGTTGCCGGCTAAAATCGGCCATGTTGCTACCTAGTGGACCGAGCCTGGTAATGTTTTTGTGATGTTTTAGGGCACCATTAAACCCGAGATTATGCTCCTGGTATGTGAGTGGAATTTCAATATCCTCGAAAGGAATATATTCCTCAGGTGGTTCATCTTCTTTAAAGAAGTTAAATACTTTTGTTACTGGATTATTCCATGAGGATTTGTGTGCCTCTATCACGAAAACTACGCTACCACCTCTTGGTGTTAGGCCATGTGTTGTTAATGGCCCTTTTTGCAGGGTTATTCCCAAACTTTTTGCTTCATCCTCCCTTGTTTTTCCTGACCTGTGGTTGTTGGCAATAGGACTCCGGGCACTTTACCACTGGTGATCAGTGCTCAAGTGCATATGATCTCCCTATTATAAATTGATGTATGGATTAGTGATTCCATGATTGGCGTGTTTAGTTTACTTGTCAGACCCTAGTACAGTGCACTGAGTGTGCCCAGGGTTTGGAAATCCAAATGCTGCTGGTGGGCTTGCAGCACTGGTTGTGCCACCCACAGAAGCAGCCTTGTAAAATGTGTCTACGGCCTGCAATTGCAGAGCCTGTGTGCAGTCTGGTACTGGCATGTTGACTTTGTAAGTGCACCCACTTGCCAGTCCCTAAGCCTTCCCTTTTCTTCATATCGGACACCCCTATGGTAGGCCCAAGGGCAGGGTGCATTGTAAGTATAAGGTAGGACATGCCCTGGTGTTTGTGGCATGGCCTAAAAGTGAAGTACAGCAATTTCAGTTTTTCACTATTGCAAGGCTACCGGTTCTCCATAGGCCAGAATGGGCAGTTACATTATTACATTTTATAAACCTAACTGACTCAGGGAACATGGTAGAAATTCGAGTTTAGTATGCCCGAACTAAGAATGATAAAATACATATTTTAGTAAAATTGGTTTTAACAGTCTTTGGTTGAAAATGCCACTTTTAGAAAGTAGGTATTTTCTTGCCTAACTAGCCAAGCCTGCCTCTGCTAGGTTTTGTATTCCTTGTCTGGAGTTTGAATGGCAGGGCTGGGGGATTCCAGGAGACACAATGAGTGTGCCCAGTGGTGAATAGAGAGATCTGCATCTATATGGGAGGGAGGAGTTGCACCTGGGACCTGAATAGGACTGTGCCTGCCCCCCACAGCGCTGGCTCCTCCCCCTATGGTGCTTCTGATGTCTCTGCCCTGCACTGTGAAAGAGAAGGAATCATGTCAACAAAGTGCTTCAGGGATGTGCTTTCCCTCCAAATTGCTGGCTCCACCTCCTGTTGGGCGTCTGATGTTTCAGCTCTGCACTGTGAAAGGAAAGAAGGAGACATGTCAACAGAGTGCTCCAGAACTGGTTTGGACTGGGCAAAGGCCCCTCTGCCCTCAGAGGGCAAAGGATTTTGGGGAATAAATATTGGGACCCTAATCCCAAGAAATTAGATCATCCTGGAATTAAGAAGGAACCTCTGCCAAGGAGAAAGCTGGAAGACTGAAGAGGAAGGACTGTCCTGCTGTGCCCTTGTGGACCGACCTGCAGTTGCTATGCAGCCAAGGAGAGGGAAAGGACTTTGCTGTGTGCTGTCTCCCCTTGCTTGAAGAGATCTCCAAGTGCCTGAGGAGATCTGGCCTCCTGTTAAGAAGTCCCAGGAACAAAAGGACTTCACCCCCAGCTGCCCCCTGAACTCTGCTGTAGGAGTTCTGCCCTTCTTGGAGTGCTTGATCCAATTGTCGGGCCTCTGGAAGTTGTGCCTGCTGTTTGGGAAGTTGGACAAGGAGAAAAGAAGACAATCTGCAATTTTCACGAATCGCTCGCTTGCGGAGCGCATCCCCGACAGTGCGAGGACATTTCCGCCACTGCGAAGATCGTTGCAGCGCCTGTTGCCGCTGCAAGAACCGATGCATTGTTCACTTGCGGAACACATTGCCCCAGTGCGGGAAGTTTCCTGTCACTGCGAGTATTGTCGCAGAGCCTGTTATTGCTGGGTGAGATCGCCGCACCGATTGCTTGCGTCTCTCCGAACACGGTCGCTGAGCCATCGCATCGAGGGGCCGCAAGAGGAGAAGATCGACGCTGCGCCGCGCATCGCCGCCGCAACTTAGATCGTCGCCGTCCCGAAGATCGTCGCATCGTGCCTGTGGGAGACATTTCCTAACGAACCTGCACACCGGAATCCATACAAGGTATTGCATCCCTCCCCATACAGACCGGATTCATCGCAACACGCCTGCTTGTGTCCAGCGGGGCTGTTGCATTGCCTCCACAGGACTCATTGCTTGTTTTTCAATGCTGCAGCTTCCATTTGGAACTTTGTCGCATCTACAGGTACTTTGGGCTAAACGTGACGCAACTGAGAATTATTTTAACGCAAACCCTAGAACTCTTTTAAAATCATATTCTTGAACTGTGTGGGTTGGATTTTTGTCAGTTTGGTCTTGTGTAGTTTAGATAAAGATACTTTATTTTTTCTAAACTGGTGTGGAGTCCATTTGTGTTGTTTTCACTGTGTTACTGTGAGTGTTGTTACAAATACTTTACACATTGCCTTTGATAAGCCTGTCTGCTCGTGCCAAGCTACCAAAGGGGTGAGCAGGGGTTATCTAAAGAGTGTATACCCCTTAACCTGACTATACACAAGGGTCCCTATTTGGACATTGGTACCTACCTCTGCCAACTAGAGACTCCCAGTACTAACACCATGTTTTATGAGTTTTAGAGTGAGGGCTCTCCTTAAGTTTGTAGGGATGTTTATGACACTCTCATTGGTTTCATTTAAACCTGTAAAATTAAAAGCAGTTACAACAGGGTCAGCCGCAGCTACACGGCTCTCGGTGTTAGTATCCTCGATCAGGGACATAGTTTTTGAAAAATTTGAAACAAGTGTCAAGGAAACAAAGATAAGGTGCACAATATTTTGGAACACTGCATCCTTCAACGTTGAACAAACCAAACAGCTAATATATAGGATTTTTGTCCTATTCAGATTTGGTGGATACTTAACCTTACCCACTCCAGATGTCTTATGGAGCATCTGAGTAAGGGTCCCTGAGAAAAGCACGACTGAGTTACTCAGTATCTAGCATTAAATTAGTGCCTTACCAACCTTTGGGTGCCATGTAGTGTAGTTCCTATTTCCCTAATAGGCTCTGCGCAATGGAATAATATACCCTATAGATTTTGCATAGGACCGAGGTCAGTATGCCCCTATCGAGTATACTAAACTTAATTACTTTGTACCAGCTAACTCTGGGCCACTAGACACTAAAATAGTCATTTATAATGTGACAGTGAATCTGCTATGCGCATTTATGTATCATCACTACGTGCACCTATATCACCATTGCTAAGGGTCCCCAATACAGGCACTGAGCATGTTTTAATCGTGGCATTCTAAAAAGTGATGTATTTTAGTGGCAAACTTGTGAATGTGCTTATTTAAACAAAATTGGCCACTCAACTGACACCCAAAAACCCGGGTTCCAAAGCTCAAAGTCGGTGTTCTGAACCAAAACACCACAAACCTCTAAAGTCTTCTGTTCTCAACCATCTAAGGAATATGTAACAGAACATATAAAATACAAATTTGGCTAGGAAGGCTACTTCTCCAAGTCACTACTATTGGTTCTCAGTAATTATCATAATATCTGTCATATGTCACCTACTTCCTGTGTTGTGATAATTCCAACCCACACGGTCCTTCGGCGTGGGCAAACGTATTTAGTCAAATTTCCACACCGTCCGTAAAACTAGCACTGACATATTTATGGTGTATCTTCTGTAAAAAGGGATATATTTCACAACCTGTAGTGTAGTTCCTATTTCCCTAATAGGCTCTGCGCATTGGAATAATATACCTTATAGATTTGGCATAGGACTGAGGTCAGCATGCCCCTATCGGGTATATTAAACTTACTTACTTTGTACCAGCTAACTCAGAGGCCACTAGAAACTCCCTGTAAACAAGAAGGGAGTAGTTTTTGGCAACCGCATATGCATGACAACTTTGTTTCCCTTTAGAATCGGAACACTCTCAGTATCGTGGAGACAACAGATAACAGTTTCACTCAGCTAATCGTGCATGCTTAGTTTCTTCAGAGTTACACAGAAAGAATGGACGGGCATTTCAATAAAAGGATTTATTGAACAGTCTTGTTTCTCGTGTAAGAGATATGAGCTGTTATAATCAAAAGACAGTATGCAAGATATATTATGTACAGCTTAAGCAGCAGAAAGAAATAATACTGCACTAGCATTATCTTTTAGCTATTACACATATATTCATATACATAAATAACATAGGCTAAAAATGCGAGTACTCATGAGATGCTTCTTTAACTAGTTCTAGCCCAGTGTACCTAACCTAAGTGAAGTACTATGTAAGAAGTAGGTGCTGTATTGAATAGGATGTTATTCTATAGTTTAGTTTAGTATGCCAATAGTCTTTCTAGGTTCTATTCAGCTCCATACCTTGAGAATGAGAGAGGTGGAAGTCTCTTTCGGGTCTTGAACTCGAACACCCCACAAAGGGATTCAGAACACTGGAAGCTGGATTCTCTGCGAGCAGGGATGACAGCTTCTCTTGTCAGTGCGTCAGGACGGGACACAGGCTCCTCTAAAGTCCAGGTCTCCTCCTACTTGCTTGGGCACAGGAAGGTATATTTATACCTGATAGGTGCCTTGGAATGTTAGCATTCATGTAAAGTCGGGCAGAGGAAGACGTCAGGAATGAACCCTTAAGGAATAGTGGCTCATGCATAATAAATTAGTTATTGGAGAAATCAATAATCCTGTGCTAGGGAAACTCCTAAGAACTTAAGTGTCTGTTTTTTAGAACTCGTTGTGACGTAGGGGTGGAAGGATGTAGGTGACCATGTCTGTACATGGATAGCATGGCCAATGACTGGACTCTTATGCCTATAGAAGGGCAATGCGAAATGTGCCTATATAAGGACATGTAACAGGGAAACCTATATACAGACACCTAAAGTGGAATACAAAAATCCCCTTCATGATCTGCAGCACAATCCAATCCCTTTATTAATCTAAACAAATGCAGCACTCACCAATATAAAATCCCTACTCACATCCATATACATACCTACACCTACCAATATCCATTTTCCGTGAATATCATCCACTTCAAATCATTTTTAGGAGAGTCCATTCTATTGGGTTCAATACCGACGGTTCTGCTCGTACGGTAATTCAAAACCGTAAGAAAAATACACTTCACATTCACATTCTGGTGGATGTCATAAAACACTATATTTATCTGGGTTGTAATGAAAGTACACAAATGACAGATCCTGAACCGCACATCCGCCACTACCACGATATCCCCCATTAGAACACTAAGTCAACACCTCTCTTATCCAACCTCATCTATCACCTATTCTTCCTCTCATGCACTATCCTCCCTTCTTATCATGCCAAAGTATGTAACTATCATAACTACTCAGACATCCGACAACCTCCTCCCCGTAAACATTTCTTGAATAACATCCACGCCTACTGCCGATACCTAGAGGATGAGCTCCCTTTACCCAGTCTTTAAATTCTCCCGCCGCCGGTCTGACATATCCAGGAAACCGCAGTTGAACTATCCTAATTCAAGCATTAGCGGGTTGAAAGACTTGCTAAGCCTGTGGCATAAATAGGCACCATCTTAAAATGTGCTTTTATTGAAAATACATCATGCTGAATATTAATAATCATCATTCAAAGCCATATCTGTCCAAGATAAAATTTTACCATAACTATTTTAGAGCTATGTGTAACGCCATATACACAACTCAATGAGGGGTCATGTACCTACAATCAGTGACTGTGATCATGTATATATAATTCCAAAGTTTTTGTCAAATATTTATACATATTTAAGTCAAAAGAATCTTGAAAAAACAGAGAAAGGCATAGTCAGTTACATCTCTTTAGCATATATATTATACATTCTTGGCATCCTCGTTTTAAGTAAATCCACGGACCGACGGGCTTGCCTAACCTGTGACATAAATAGGCGCCATCTTGGAGTGTGTTTTTTGTAAAAAATCGAACATGCGGGATATCAATATTCATCATTAAAAACCATATTGGTTCAAGGTAATATTGTTTCATAAATACAGTAGAGTAATGCCATGTACATACCTCAAGGTGTGGTCATGTACCTATAATCAGTAACTATGATCATGTAGATATAATTACAAAGTTTATGTCGAACATTTATACATACTCAAGTTAGAACTAACTTATAGAACAGTGAGAAAGGCCTTAGTCAGTTATATCTCTTTAGCATATATATTATACAATCTCAACATCTTTGTTTACAGTAAATGTTTCCACATCTAAAGGATCCTTCACATTCTTTATCCAAGTGAGCCGTGATACTATGCTGGTACCTTGGTGTTATAAATCTCACATTGTTAATCTGAAAGTATTGTTGAACAGAAATAAAAGACAAGGTTGGTGCACAGCTAACAGTACCAACCACCATACGTCAAAACATGCAATCTGCGTATAGTGGAATGTTATCTACCTAAGAAGTAGTGTCATTCCTGATCCAAATTAAGGCCCATCTCTGTGGCCCGTAATTTAAGAATCCATAAAGCATCACTTCTCCGGAGCCTGAGTTCTCTGTTTCCATCCCTCAGGTGTCTACGGGTCTGATATATCCCATAAAACACAAAATCCCTATGTCTATTCTGTGTAGTACACTGGGAAAGGTGTGCTGCAATAGGGTACCTTGGGTTCCCCTGCTTCACTGCTCTGATATGTTCTCCAATTCGCTCATGTAAGGACCTGATCGTGCTCCCCATGTACTTTTTGTTACATCTACATTCAATGACATACACCACATAAATCGTGCTGCAATTGATATTAGAAAGAATCTTGTAACTCACAGTTCCCGGCTCACTGAAATGTGTTTCCTTATTGCTGGCCCATTTGCAGGCAATGCAATGTCCACATCTATAGAAACCAATGGTGTGTGGTTTCAGCCAATTATTAGCAACTCTGGCTCCTGTATAACTAGGACTCAACATATTCTTAAGGCAGACACGCCTCCTGTATGAAATAGTGAGTCTATCGTATATAGACCCCCCCTAGTGATCTGTCCTCTTTCAAAATATGCCAGTGGCTATTGAGGCTCTGTATTACTACCTTAGTTAGGGTATTAAAACCTGTCACCATACATATCTTGTCACCTTCTTTCATGGCCTTTGTCTGGCTCTTTCTAACGTATGTCTGTCATATCCTCTGTTCTTGAAACGTGTCATCATGTCACTAGCACATTTCTTGAATTCAGGATCATAGCTACAATTTTGTCTTGCCCGGATAAGTTCCCTGTTAGAAATGGGATTTCTAATTGGCTAAAGCTTGCGCCAAAGCCAGGCAGAAACCACCAGTCGAGTCAGGGCAAGGGAGTTACATGCTGAAGATAACCCCTGCTTACCCCGTTGGTAACTTGGCACTAGAAGTCAGGCTTATGCCCGAGGCAATGTGTAAAGCGTTTGCGCAACACACACCCAGCAGCAACACACTAGGCACACTACAAAAGAAACCCCACACAAGGTTATATAAAAATTGCCTTTGTATTATCATAAACACATTAGAAACATAATCACATATTTACACTGTGCCAACTGGCACTAGGCAATATTCACAGGGGATTATATCAAGGACCAGCTCAATTGGGCCATGGTCAGAACTATCAAAATGCAGGTAGTAAATATAAGACACAATCAGTAAGTACTAGTACAATAATGACCTAACCATTATCACATTAGCATTAGACACCATCCTAAAATATCATATGACATGACATTAGGCATAACCACATTAGGCCCAAACCTCATTAGCATAAACATATTATGCATTAGGCCTCACCAGTATAAATACATTATGCATAAATCATGGTGCATAATATTAGGCATCAACACAGGGTGCATAAATTATCAGCATAGACACATTGTGTAAGGGGCATCACATTAGGGCCTTGCGCCCCGTTCACCATCACATAACTGACCCCCAGGCCAACTTGCCATACAATGGGGCTCAAAGGCCCTTTGTCAAAAAGTCAGGGCTCTAGGGGGGATATCTCAAATGACCCCCTGGCTGCCTTGGCAACAAACACAATGTGCGCATAGGCGCTGGGTCGTGGGGTGCAACTTACCCCTTCCTCGCCTATAAAAAACTGGCCCCCAACATTGCAGCTGCCAACTGTCCGGCGGGGCACCTATGCAAATGAGCCCTGGCACCTCTGTGCCTCTTGGGAGCTCCCCTCTGGGACTCCTACAAAATTGCACCCTCGTTGCAGTTGCCCGCTATGGTGGCGCAACTGGAGAACTAAACCAGGCACTGGCACTCCTGTGCTACTGGGTCCCCAACGGGACTCTCTAAAACAAATGACCTCCAATGAAGAAAATCAGTAGGGGCACCTTGGGGTCCTAGGGAGCCTCCATGCGGCTCCACTACCAAGATACTCCCAAATGTTGCAGCTGCCCGTCGTCTGGCGGGGCAGCAGTGGCATCACCTTGGGCACCCTAGTGCCCCTGGAGGCCCTCTCCTCACGGGACTCAGGAAAAAGAAAGAGAGCCCTCTTGTGCGGCTGCCCCTAGCACTAATGCCAGATTTGACCCCTACTCACCGGGGCTCGTTGTGGGCTTCTCCTTGCACTGTGGGGAAAACTGGATCCGTCGGTGGCCAACAACTCCCGGTCCTTCGCTGGCTACCAAGTGAAGTCACACTCAACAGACTCTTTTGGACAACCCACGGGCTCCCACTAACGCACGGGGGTCCCGCTCTCCTGAAGGCACAGTCGGCAGGGTTGTGGCAGTACTCTGCCTCTCCTCCACTCACCGGGGCCTCCACATGGAGCCTGCGAGTTTCCGGTCGTACTCCTTCGGGAAGCTCAGTACTGCAGGGTAGGCTCCCACCCTCAGTCAGGCTTTCTCTGCCTGTCTTCCAACCCTATTGAGTTCCTCTTCCTGGCCCTGCCCACAGTCAGGCGACCATTTGCCTGATTTCAGCTTTTGGCGGCTTTCCGTTTCGGACCGGGCAGTGGCAAGGTTTTTATTTTCAGCGCCACAATGCGGGTTGGGCACTCGCCACAAAATTAAGACAATTGAGGGGTGGGCTCCCGCCAACGAACACCGCATGTGGGGTGGGCAACTGCTTAAAATCAAGACCATTGCGGGGTGGGCACCCGCCATCGGCACCACAATGCGGGGTGGAGACCCACTCCTTACTAATGCATAAGAGCGGGGTAGGCACCCGCTCACCAAAACAGTGCAAATACAGGGTGGACACCCGCTCACCTAAAACAGTGCAAATGTGGGGTGGGCACCCGCTCCGTCTCTCAGCAGCACGGAATAGTCCCCATGCCGGGATTCCCCCTGCAGTCACTGCAGCTGCACGCTGCCGGATGCCAGCTCCTCCCAGCCACAAAAAGATAGATTTCTCCAGAACCAAAAGCAAATCACTCACAAGGCGCTAGAGTCCAGAGTCCAGGGCAAGGTTCTAGGGGCACAAGGCTGGGCCAAGGCAGGCCAGCACACAGGGCCCTCCAGCAGGGAGGCAGTCACTTGTGGTTGTTCCTCCTAGAGCCCAGCGGCAGCAAGCCCCCAGCACAAGAACAAGCACACACTTCCTGAGGTCACAGCCCCTTTATTTATATTACAAATTCTCTTTGTTTGTCTGCCCTGGCACAGGGCTTGATGGAACCAGCCTAAACTGGTTCTGGAGCACTTTGTTGACAGGGCTCCTCTTCCCCTTTGTCAGGTGGGGGCTCATCATCAGACACACCACAGGGGGGCAGATCCAGCATTCACATAGGCAAGCACAATCCTATTCAGGTGCAGGGCACCACTGTTCCTAATACTCCAAATGCAGATGCCCTATTAAGCCTAGCACTGACTCACCCCAACCCTCCTGGAGCCACGCACACCTCACCAGCCCCTGTCACTCACAAGCCAGACATGCAATTCACATCAGGCAGGCAGACACATAGCACACAGAAATGCCACCTTCTAAAAGTGGCATTTCTAAAATAGTTATAATAAATCTGTGCACACCATTGCGTGGCATTTATTATCACTACTCCAAATATACCAAACTTTACCACGCTGCTCCTCTCATATCAGGAATTACCACTGAAACACTTATCGGGGAATCCCAAAAACATTCCTATGGGATGGCAGCCTCATAGTAGTGAGAAACCAAAATGGCTGTTTGTCACTACCGGGACATGTCACACACTTAAGGTACATGTCCTACCTTTTGCCTGCAATGCACCCTGCCCATAGGGCTAGCTAGGGCCTACCTTAAGGGTGATTGACATGCAGTAAAAGGGGGGTCACAGACATGGCACACACTTTAGGTGTCACTTCACAGTGGTAGTAACACTGCACGCACAGGCCCTGCAGTGGCAGAGGCCTGAAACAGGTTTGAAAGGCTACTTTTGTGGGTGGCATAATCAGAGCTGCAAGCCCACCAGTAGCATTTCATTTACCAGCCTGGGTATCTCAGATACCACTTTACAAGGGACTGACAGGTGAATTAAAAAGGCCAAACAGGTGTAGACCAGTCTTACCATAAGTAACACAGACCGCACACACACTTTACACTGGACAGCAGTGCTAAAGTGCCCAGAGTCCTAAAACCACCAACACCATGTCAGAAAAAAGGCTAGGAGGAAGGCAAAAGTACAGGGATGACCCTGCAAAAAAGGCCAAGTTCAACATTCCCCATATGGGATTGCTTTGATCTGATGTGAGGGATGTACACTAGATGCATGCAAAACAGAATTACATGCTGTTGCTTGGCAAAACAACCTACTATGAATATGATTCTCCCTGATGTACAGTTCTGTGTCTAAGAATATAATGTTCTGTTTACTATGCTCAAAAGTGAACTTGAAATTGTAAGCATTGCTATTTAGGTGGTTGAAAAAATCTACAAGTTTATCAGTTCTACCCGTCTATACCATCAGGCAGTCATCGATGTATCTGCCCCAAAAAAGGATCAAATCATTAAATATAATGCTCCTCGGACTCCAGACCACGTCTCCTCGAACCAGACCATGAAAAGGTTAACGTACGAGGGAGAGAACCTGGAGCCCATAGCAACTCCCTATTTCTGCCTGTACCATTTTTCCTTGAATATGAAGACATTGTTATCCAGGATACGTTCTAGCATGTCAATTAGCATTTATGTATGTTCCCAAGTGCTGGCAGATCTTGTACTTCTAATGGCAGTCAGTCCATAGTCTTTTTTGATACTCGTGTACAGTGCTGTTATGTCAAGTGTTACTAGAATCATATTATCTTCCCAAGGGAGGTCTGAAAGGGTCCCTAGGATATTCTTCACATGTCCCAAGTGAAAAAAGGAACCAAAAAAAGTAGTGGAAGTTGTGACATTTTTACAAGGTTTCCTTAGTTGCAAACAAGTCGACCATGAACAAATAAATACAAGATGAACAGCAGCTATATAAAATATTATGTGCTGAGTAATGGTTCGCTTTTATTTCCACTACTTTTTTAAATTCTTTTTTTCACTTGGGACACCATGCACACATATTTTTAATTTCTTCTTTCATTGTACATATCCCCGTTTGAAATATATAAATACTACCATGCTGTACTGAACCATTGGTGTATGTGGTTTCTTCCCTCTCTGATATAACTTGAGCCCTCCATTGTGATTGCGCATCCCAATATCAATATTGATAGTATTATTCCACATGAACCACTGTCCTTTTGAATCTCTTATTTATGAGGCCTTGCACCAATGTTAAGCCGCTGGTGCATCACTTTTTGTGACGCAGCGTAAAAAAAGCGATGTGTTGCGCCCTATTTACAAAGTGACCCCTGTGCCACATTATACCTGCGCCAGGTATATTGTATGTAGTGTGGGCGTTCCCTAGCAAAAAGCCGAATAGAAGTGATGCATTGAAAATGTATTGCTTTTTTAAATTTACCTGCTCCCTCTCTTCTGGGCATTCTTCTCTATCACCAGCTGTGGCAGCCCCTCGTGCAGCGGACCTTAGCGCTGCCGAGGCTTGAGACTACACCCGCCGCCATTCCACACTGGCCCACAGGCCACGCCCACGACCACGAGGCCACGCCCCCTTTCTCCCGCAGCGTACTTAAACAAGCTGAATGCTAGCGTGTGACAGAGGCTAATCCTGTTCCTGAGTCGGAAAGCCGGGAGCAATTGTTCGTGAATTTTAAACTTTGAAAATTGTATTGCTTTTTTAATTTACCTGCTCCCTCTCTTCTGGGCATTCTTCTCTATCACCAGCTGTGGCAGCCCCTCGTGCAGCGGACCTTAGCACTGCCGAGGCTTGAGACTACACCCGCCGCCATTCCACACTGGCCCACAGGCCACGCCCACGACCGCGAGGCCACGCCCCCTTCTCCCGCAGCGTACTTAAACACGCTAATTGCTAGCGTGTGACAGAGGCTAATCCTGTTCCTGAGGCGGAAAGCCGGGAGCAATTGTTTGTGAATTTTAAACTTTTAAAATTGTATTGCTTTTTTAATTTACCTGCTCCCTCTCTTCTGGGCATTCTTCTCTATCACCAGCTGTGGCAGCCCCTCGTGCAGTGGACCTTAGCGCTGCCGAGGCTTGAGACTACACCCGCCGCCATTCCACACTGGCCCACAGGCCACGCCCACGCCCGCGAGGCCACACCCCCCCTTCCTATAAATATGTGCAATCCTCATACGTGCAGCGGACGAGTGCTGCGGGCGTGCCGTCAGCGCGCCAAAGGCACGCCTAAGGCAAGCCCGTCTGCGCCTGTCCGCGACCGCCCGGGGCCAGGGGCACCCCACTATGCCCGTTTTCTAACTTACTCCTCTGACCAACTCCATACACTCAATAAACACTGGCCGCTAAACCCTGCAACCTTGACCTATGTTCAAAACCTTGGCATCGTCTCTTCTACGTGCACCACGTCTCCTCTCCCCCCCCTTCTACCTCTGCTTTCCTCCTGAACACAAGATCAGCCATTAAGCACCAGACTGAAATATTCCACCTTCTAGATTCCAACTCCCCTGACCTACTATTCCTAACTAAAACATGGTACAGATCTGATTCCCTACCGAGTGTACTGGCAACCCTCCCACCACATTACTCCATGCTTCGCGCACATAGACCTGAGGATAGAGCAGGTGGCGGTGTAGCCATGATTGCCCGCAAGGAATTCCACTTTCAGATACTCGCGTCACCCAGGCTGCTAGCAGCTGACTGCCTCGTAGTACGTTCAACCTCGTTTAAGACCCCCATCACCTGTGTGTTGATGTACAGACCACCCCAGCCAATTCCTGGCTTCCTTTCTGCCTTCCAGGGTTTATTGGCCACCTTAGTAGTCAACAATGCTGCTGCCCTCGTTTTGGGGGACGTTAATTTCTGGCCCACTGACCCCGCTGAAGACATCACTTCCAAAGACTTCACCCATCTACTCCTCAGCCTTAATTTCACTCAGCATGTCCATGGCCCTACCCACATCAAGGGCCATATTCTCGATCAGATTTGAACATTAAACATCCCGACCTCCAATCCTACCATATCGCCCTGCTCATGGTCAGATCATTCTCTGCTCGCCTACTCTTTGGATCTAAGCCATAAAATACCATCTTCCTCCCCTAAAAACACCTTGGCAAGGAATTGGACTCAAGTCGACATACCATCCCTGTGCAACTCACTAGCTGCCACCTGCCCAGATCTATCGGGCCTAGCCCCACACTCTCAGGCCACTATTTTGGACCACTGGCTCACCAAAGCTTGCGACCCAGTGGCTCCCCTGAAATGGGTCACTATCAACCGCACCCACAATGCTAACAAGTGGTTCAATCCTGGCCTTAAAGCCAAGAAATTAGAGCTACGGCAGGCTGAACGAGCTTGGAGAAGGACCTACTGCCCGACCCAAAAACTACTCTTCACCACCCAACTCAGCGAATATAAACAAGCCATCCTGACAGCCAAAACAGAATACTTCTCTGGGCGCATCTTAGCCGCAGAAAACCAGTCTCTGGAGATTTTCTCCACCGTCCACGAGCTGGCATCATCAGACAGAACCTCTCCCAAGATCCCCCCGTCCCAGTCCTTATGCAACTCACTTAATGAGTTCTTTATCGAAAAAATAGTCCGCATCAAAGCTAACATCCCTCCTCCCTCGCCCTCTTTCACCCATCCGCAGCCACCGGATAATAATCGGTCCCTCACTACCATCCCCTTAATGACAAAATAATGTGTGCAGCTGACATTTGCCCGGCACGAATCCTCTGTCAAATCTTTACTGCATGCCCAGCCCCCGCCCTTACCCTCCTGAATAATTCCCTTACGTTTGGTTCTGTCCCTGCTTCCTTTAAAACTGCCACAATTCTTCCAATACTAAAAAAAAACAGGCGCCGACCCGTCCTCCCCGACAAACTATCGCCCCATATCCCTTCTCCCTTATCTGGGAAAGGTAGCTGAATCCCACGTCACTCAGGTGCTCAGCTCTTTTATAGAGGACAGTAATTATCTGGCACCCTGTCAGGCAGGCTTTCGTCCCCGCCACTCCACTGAGAAGGTGGTCATCTCGGTCATGGACCAACTCAGGGAGGGACTTGACACTAACATCCCTCAAGCCCTTGTCCTCCTAGATCTGTCCGCCGCATTTGACACGGTGGACCATTCCATCCTTTTGTCCCGTGTCAAGGCGGCGGGCATGGGGGAACATGTACTGACCTGGATAGGGTCCTTCCTGGCTGATCGTACTCAGGCAGTCTTATTCAACCTTTACATTTTCCCCCTTATTTCTGCACTGCAACAACTGGAGGTCCCAGTCTACAACTATGCCAACTCATTTTTAATTTCTCTTCCCCCCTATCTGGCGCCACTAGCCTCCAGTCCGTCATGCTGTTTATCCGGGATTGGATGAATGCAAACCACCACAAACTCAACCCGGATAAGACAGAACTGATTTTTACTGGAGGCAGTGGCAACCCCTGGTCTCCTTCTTTCTGGCCCCCTTCCCTTGGCTCACCTCCCATTCCCTCCTTTTCAGTCAAAACCCTTGGTATTACTCTTAATCAGGATTTGACACTCCATTCTCACATCAGTTCTGTTGTTTCTTCTTGTTTTTTCACCCTCCGCATCATCAGGAAAGTATCCCGGTTCTTTTCCCTCTCTGCACTGAAACTTATAGTGATGGCCATGGTCTTATCCAAGATCGACTACGGGAACATAATTTACAATGGTGCTCCCGCCTACACACTTCAGCGTCTCCAGCTGGTGCAGAACCAGGCTGCCTGCCTGGCACATGGCCTATCCAAATATCACCACTCTTCACCCCTTCTTATTGCCCTTCAATGGCTCCCCATTAAACAACGCGCTCTTTTCAAACTTGGCTGTCTTACTTTTCAAACTCGAGCGGGCACTGCCCCCGCTTTTATCAATGCCACCATCGCCAATTACTGCCCCTCTAGAGCGTTACGCTCCTCTTCTAAATCTTTATTAGTTATCCCCCGATTTAAGAAAAAAAGATCGGGAGGTCAGAAATTCTCGGTTCTGGCACCTACCTTCTGGAACTCTCTCCCACCCCAGGTCAGACTTTCCCCCTCTTATCTTGAGTTTCGCAAAGCTCTCAAGACTTTTCTGTTCCAACAAGCTTTCAGCCCAGGGCCCCAGTGTCCGCCTTAGCTCAAGAACCCTCTAACGCCAAGAAACTGCACAGTGTACGCGCGCTTTATACATTTTTTTAAACTCAAATTCAAATTGAAATCTATGAGATTTCAGTGTGCCACTTCTAGGGCGCCATTGCGACAATATCCTATGCCTGCCTCATAGCAGGAATATTTCTGACGCAGGCCCTTTCACAAGGGGCTTGTAAGTGTATTACACAGTGATGTCGCTCAACCAGACCATATAATACACCCCATTTCCTTACAAAGACGCTTTCTACCAGTTCTTCATGATGTGCGTAGACAGCACGTTCCAACTTTATCAGTTCATGTCTCCTGCTAATGTTTTTGTAAATTCTTTTTGGAGTGGTGTTTAGACAAACATGCCACCCACTGCAGCACGCTCAAAAAAGATAAAAAAGAAAGGGGTCCAACTTTCTTCTTAAAAAAGGTGTGCGTCTCCACTTGAATAATTTTGTGAGTCTATAATACACCATACCTCATTGTGCCCATCTGAAATGTTTCTTTATAACTTCATACTTTTATTAGTATGCACACAATGAAGTAGATTTATAACAGCACTCCGGTATATAATTGAGCTTATATTTTCATTGAGAACTACAGTTATACCAATTTAGTCTGTATGCCCTACTTGTATGTCTTTCTAGTTTGCTTTCAGGGTTCATATATGTCATGCTTACATAGACATTTTTCTATGATAGGTGTAATCTGTATTTGTAATAAAGTTGTACAGAAACATTATAATAAAGCATTTGAAAAGCAAGAGTCTGGCTTCCAGTGCCAGACAGACTGGCTTTTTAGGCCAGGTGTTAGCCAAGACCTTTTGATTTTACTAAGCGGATTTGTATAACATAGTTGTGTATAGGGATGTTAAAACAGACTTATTCCATTAATATGTTGTTACATTTTGTTATGTTATGTTATGTTATATCTTGTTTTGTATAGCGCACGGCTACTCAAAAAGAGTGTCCCGGCGCTTTTATTGAGCCCTGTAGCAGAGTAACACAACACAGTGATGTAAAAACAGATTAGAAGAAACAAACCAGAGAGGAAGAAGGCCTAAAGGGCAAAAAGCCAAGTTTTAAGGCCTTTCCTGAAGGCAAGCAGATTAGTGGCACCGCGTAATGTCAGCAGCAAAGCTTTCTGGGCTTTCTACCTGCAACTCGAGAGGAGCCAGACTCGTGCTGTGTGCTTCCCTGCTTCCTGGCATTTCAAGCAACTGTTCGCGACACCCGCTCCGCGGGTGCCGCTCACTGCCTTCTTGCCCTGTCCTCCCTGGTGTGAGCGGCTCCACAGTCCGTGGAGAGTAACGCGCTCCCAGGTTGAGGCTTGCATCACCTGATTGTGCGTGGAGCCTACCGGGGGACTGCGAGGTCCAGCAGCCTCAGCTGCACACAGCTGCTGCCTCTTCCCCCGGCGGCCACGCCCCCAGCCTCCGCAAATAACTTCACCTGGGCTTCTGGCTGCCTGGCGCTTTCTGGGCTTTCTACCTGCAACTCGAGAGGAGCCAGACTCGTGCTGTGTGCTTCCCTGCTTCCTGGCATTTCAAGCAACTGTTCGCGACACCCGCTCCGCGGGTGCCGCTCACTGCCTTCTTGCCCTGTCCTCCCTGGTGTGAGCGGCTCCACAGTCCGTGGAGAGTAACGCGCTCCCAGGTTGAGGCTTGCATCACCTGATTGTGCGTGGAGCCTACCGGGGGACTGCGAGGTCCAGCAGCCTCAGCTGCACACAGCTGCTGCCTCTTCCCCCGGCGGCCACGCCCCCAGCCTCCGCAAATAACTTCACCTGGGCTTCTGGCTGCCTGGCGCTTTCTGGGCTTTCTACCTGCAACTCGAGAGGAGCCAGACTCGTGCTGTGTGCTTCCCTGCTTCCTGGCATTTCAAGCAACTGTTCGCGACACCCGCTCCGCGGGTGCCGCTCACTGCCTTCTTGCCCTGTCCTCCCTGGTGTGAGCGGCTCCACAGTCCGTGGAGAGTAACGCGCTCCCAGGTTGAGGCTTGCATCACCTGATTGTGCGTGGAGCCTACCGGGGGACTGCGAGGTCCAGCAGCCTCAGCTGCACACAGCTGCTGCCTCTTCCCCCGGCGGCCACGCCCCCAGCCTCCGCAAATAACTTCACCTGGGCTTCTGGCTGCCTGGCGCTTTCTGGGCTTTCTACCTGCAACTCGAGAGGAGCCAGACTCGTGCTGTGTGCTTCCCTGCTTCCTGGCATTTCAAGCAACTGTTCGCGACACCCGCTCCGCGGGTGCCGCTCACTGCCTTCTTGCCCTGTCCTCCCTGGTGTGAGCGGCTCCACAGTCCGTGGAGAGTAACGCGCTCCCAGGTTGAGGCTTGCATCACCTGATTGTGCGTGGAGCCTACCGGGGGACTGCGAGGTCCAGCAGCCTCAGCTGCACACAGCTGCTGCCTCTTCCCCCGGCGGCCACGCCCCCAGCCTCCGCAAATAACTTCACCTGGGCTTCTGGCTGCCTGGCGCTTTCTGGGCTTTCTACCTGCAACTCGAGAGGAGCCAGACTCGTGCTGTGTGCTTCCCTGCTTCCTGGCATTTCAAGCAACTGTTCGCGACACCCGCTCCGCGGGTGCCGCTCACTGCCTTCTTGCCCTGTCCTCCCTGGTGTGAGCGGCTCCACAGTCCGTGGAGAGTAACGCGCTCCCAGGTTGAGGCTTGCATCACCTGATTGTGCGTGGAGCCTACCGGGGGACTGCGAGGTCCAGCAGCCTCAGCTGCACACAGCTGCTGCCTCTTCCCCCGGCGGCCACGCCCCCAACCTCCTCCTTCTTTGCTGGCCTCAGATCTACCGCGACGCGGGACGCGCGCGGGACGCAGCTCGGGGCGAAGCCCGGGCAAAGGGCGGGCCGTCTGTGGCCGTCCGGGACGACCGAGGACGGGACGGGCCACCCCATTTACGCTTGGCTACAGAGGTACTACCAAATCTATACTTCGTAACTAATATATGATCACCTCTAAATTCTTGATAGAATCTCTTCTATTACATATCAGAAATATAGATCCTATCAATCAGATAAAATTAACTGCGGCCAATATATTGTCAATTTGACCTCTGATCCCAAATATGAGGGCTATAAAAAAACTCCGCTCACGAACAATTTATTTGAAGCGTATGGGGACTGAAACCGCTGTTAGAAAGACGGCTGCCAACTCATTGAAACCTGGCCAAATTTCAAGTACTCCAGCTATAAATACGTACTTTTCCACCCTTTCGAAGAGAAAAACTGTATCTTCACTTTCAATTGAAAATCAAAATAAATTAGAGTCACCTATAAATAAGGAAAAATACGATTCTTTACCTCTCTTCGTCCAGAGTACTGACTATCGAGGACGCACAAAATCAGAAAGTAACTTGGAAATTATTTCTTTCACAGGGAAAGATCAAAATATTCCCGTGGAAACGGCCCAAATAACCCCCACAACTCCAATAAGTAAACAGGATTATGAGTTACCCTCTGATGTGTTTACGAGTATGAATACGAAGCAAGAACAAGAAAAATCTGAAATAACATTGAGTCAAATACATCCTTTAACCAGCTCACCGGAAAAATCCCCTATGCTATACCCTAACCAGGCCAACTTAACTGATCCAATTTTTTCACACTTAACCTTTGGAAATATCACTTCTCCTCTCTCAAAGGCGCTTTTTACATTGCAAGAAATTCTGGAATCAGTGCTCACTCATCTTGGCCAAATTCTTGCTAATTCCGATGACACTTTGGACGTGCAAATAGGAATACTGAAATACCTAGTTGTGGAAAAAAAGAAAGGAATTCAAAATAATTACATATCAAAAAAATCTGATCCACTTGAAACATTAAAAGATGAAGACTCTCAAAATAACGTTAATACAACTTCAAAACCGCGAGAAGCTAGTACACAAACAAACAACATAGCTAAAACTGTGACTAAAACAAAGGAGTTAAGAAAGAAGAACAAACCTCTTATCACATATTCTCTAAAAAAATTGTTTAAAGAAGAATCGGAATCCATTACTGGAAACACTAACAAGCATTTTTCTATTTTTTCGTACAAAGAGTCTAATAACAAGCAGGACCAGGGTATTATGGATAACAAAGCAGAGCCATTGGGCGTTACCGTTGAACAGAAAAATAGTCAACAAGATCAATCTGAAAAAAGAAATGAGAAGGAAAATGCTAGGGGGAAGAAGAGAAAACCACTAAGGAGAATACAAAGGAAAAAAGGAAATAAACTGAAATTTCAAAAATTCACTCCCAAAATCTTGATGAATTCTTCAGAAATTCAAAAATCTCCGCTGTTAACACATTTGAACCCAAAAGCTGAAGAATTCTGTCCAGTGGTAGAATATAAAACAATAGATCAAAACACTAAGGCTGCTGAAGAAGCGAATATTATTATTACGCAACCATGGGAAGGAATTATATCCAAACACTTAATCATTGAGGAACTGTTCCCTACTGACAAGATGCCACTTAACCGCGGTAGAATATTGAACCTTTTACAAGAAATGCCATCACTGACCTCACTGACAAGTAACGAAATCGATTTAGTTCTCTTTCCTAATAATGAGAATAAGAAACTAGCACAAGTCTCCTTTTTTTCGCCAGTTCTACCTGGAATCATACTCAGGGAGAAGGAAATCCTTCATAAAAATGGTTATGATGTTATTTCCATAGTAGAGCCCATACCTACCAACAATTTAAACAAAGGTAACTTGGGACAAAATAACCGAAGGAATGAAATTAATAGTACACTCTGGGGAGAAACAGCTTCAAATTCCACAAGAAAAGACTCGCTAAAAATACAAGTAAAGGAAGGAGAGAGGTCAGTATGGTCCAGGGAATTAAGACCTACCGATAATGAGAATACGACAAAATCTTGGGCATGGTTATCAGAAACCCTAAACAGTAAAAAAAATTGTTAAACCTCAAAAAAATCAAGTTTAGCAAAGGTATGACACTACTGTCCTGGAACTTGGCTGGGAAGATGGACAATAAAATGAAGTATGTAACAGAAATCCTCCCTGACATTATTTGTTTACAGGAAACATGGAATACTAAACCTTTTATTCAAAAAGGATACTATGTATTTGAAACCCTGGCAAAAAGTTCTAGAAGGGGCCATGCCAAAGGCGGTTTAGCAATCTTATTAAAAGAAGATTATTCTTGGTCACAAGAAATAATTAATACAAAGACGGATAATTTACAATGTTTAAAGGTATCTCTTAAATCCCAAATATCACCCACTTTTTTACTACTCTTCAACATCTATGCGCCTCCCAGTAGTAACTGCGATCTGTTGTTTGAACACCTAATGGAGACCATCTCTCAAATCATTGAAGATCAACCCAACTTGCCTTATATTATAATGGGAGATATGAATGCAAAAATGTCTAACTGCGAAATAAAGAAATGGGCTCTCCTCTTAAATGAAGAATCCTTGGAAACATCACTCCCCGTACTCCCAAAAGGAATGAAATCTGATAGGAGAGGTCGCGCATTATTATCATTTCTCCCAAGAATAAACGGGACTATTTTAAATGGTAATATACATGGCGATAAACCAGCATCGTATACGAGGCAGGGTAATGGATCTCCCTCTATCCTTGACTATTTCATATGTGGGATCGGCGAAAAAGATCGAATGAGTCAACTATCAATCACATTCAATGAGGAAAGTGACCATGCTATTCTATGTCTATCAACTGAATGGATTCTACAAGCTACTTTCCAGTATCAGCCGATATTTAATCAAACTACACTGGAAGTAAATGCAACGAGGGGCCGTATTTACTGGGGGTCAGAAAACTTGGACCATGTGAGGCTATTGGTCTCTCAAACGAATTTGTTGACTACTACATATTCAGCCGATCTTATAAAGAACTTTGACTGCATATTAAATAAGCTGAAATATGTACTACAAAGTAAGTTAGATCAAACAAAATTAAGGAAAAGTAAACGAAGTAGTAATCATAAAAATTCAAACAAACCAGTTGTAAAACAAATCAACAGGCTGATACGTGCCCAGTTTTTGAACTTCTCATCTACAAATAAAAAGAAAATTAATAGATTAAAAAATCAAATAAGACGAGAAAAAACTAAACAGAAAAAAATGAAGCAGGACACCAATTGGATTGAAATCCAAGAAGCAGCCAAACAAAAAAACCAGCGCAAATATTGGGCCCTGATTGCAATAATGACTGGAACCAAGAAAAAGTTAGAATCAACTCCTGTTACAGAAGAGGATTGGGAAATTTACCTCCGAGAGCTTTATAGTCCAAACAGGTTGATTAATAATGGCGAAGCTGAAGTACAAGGTCCGGGAAAGAGTGACGAAAAAATTAATAAAACGTCGGCCGTGTCTGTCTCTAAGATCATAAGATGGGCAAAAAGTACTGGCGCATCGGGACCCGATCAGATACCTATCAAGGCATACCAAACTGACCACAAAGAATGGGGACGGCTACTTTCGCCACTATTTAATTATATAATCGATAGTGGCAAAATGCCAACCTCCTGGAAGGGGAGTATAATCATCCCGATCTACAAAAAAGGAAAAAGAAGCATTCCGGGAAACTATAGGCAAATTGCCCTCATGGATGCTGTCGGCAAGATCTTCGCTGCAGAAATATTGGACCGGTTAAAAACTTGGGCATTTTCCCTGGGTTTAATCCCTATGTTTCAGTCTGGATTTCGTCCAAACCATGCAGTGACTGACAATGTAGCTATCCTTCAAACAATTCTGGACAAATATGTATCAGGGAAAAAGCAAACCATCTATGCAGCGTTCATAGACTACTCGACGGCCTTCGATCGAGTAGACAGACCGACCCTGTGGTCAAAACTGAGAAAAATGGGCATACCAGAACAGCTACTGCTCTTAATAGTGAATCTTCACAGCGACACTTGGTGCCGTATTCAAATGGGGAGTGATAAAGGTCTATCAAGGGTAATTTTCACATCAAATGGTTTAAAACAAGGGTGCCTCTTGGCTCCAATATTATTTTCTTTGTACTTAAGTGATTTACCAAGTAACTTACAACAATGTTTAAGTACGTCGCCAAAGATAGCCAACGAGTATATTCATTCCCTGCTGTATGCGGACGACATTGTCCTGTTCGATCTAACACCATTTGGACTTCAAAATCTTCTAGACACTTTACATCAGTACTCCAAGAAAAATTTCCTAATTCCAAACATTAGTAAGACCAAAGTGGTTGCTTTCTCTAACTAAAAGAAAAGGGTGAGATATGAATGGAAATTGGGAGGGGAGAAAGTAGAGCAGGTAAAGGAATATACTTACTTGGGCAGAATTTTTTCGCAAAATATGAGTAACAAGAGTCAAATTGATCATTTAAAAAGGAAAAGTGACCTACATGCTGGGGCATTGTCCCGCCTATATTCTGCTACTGGACATAGGCACTTTTCGGCACTGATTCAAGTTTATCGAGCGAAGATTCCGCCAGTTGTCTCATATGCTTCGGAATACATTCCTATTTATCAATGGACATATATGAACTTAATTGAAGGTAAAATACAAAAAAACTTACTGAAGTTCTCTACATCTACTCCAGTACAGGTGTTGAGACTGGAATGCAACATCACGAGTGCCTACGCTACGGCTGTAGCTAGTATCATAAGGTGGGCCTATAATCTTCTCCACTCTAAGGAAGGCACTCTCCGAAGTTTACTAAAAATCGAGACATTTAACATCGGTTCCCCAATCTCACTTTTTTAAAAAATATGCGAGAGGCTCTTCAGCTTGCTAAAATTAATGTAGAAATATTGTCTACATGGTCTCCAGCCCAACTCAAACTATTTTTAAAAAAATTCACCCCTAAATTGAGCTATGACACTGACCATTCACATTGTGTTAGTTTATCCTTGTATAAAACCTATGCAGACTCCCATGAATATAAGCAATACCTACCATATCTAGACTATACCCTCATACATGGTGCAAGACGCGCAATTATGATGCTGCGTCTAGGAATCCTTCCTGTACTAACTTTTACCTCTACCTGGAGACCAGAAAAGACAGTTTTATGTTCCTTTTGTCAGGGGGGCAGTCAGAATTTGGAACATCTTCTTTTTATATGTCCTAACACAGTAATTGTGAAAGCAAGGTTATTATGTCTTATACCCATTTATCGATCATGTAGGATCGTAAACTCAAAGGACTTTTTATTAATTTGTAAAAATCCCCCAAACGAATATGTTTGCTATAAAATTTTTAAGTTTTTGAAAATTTCACTAAAAATGTATTAAATGTGAATGTATATTGTATATATTTTATTTTGTGGTCCTCAATCGAGTACCGAAACAAATAAAATTTTTGACTTTGACTTGACTTTGTGTTCCACAACTGTGGCGCCAGCAACCCAAAGGAGCGGCCTCCAATGCGGGCTCTTTTTACTCGCGGGACCACCGCAAGAAACAAAGATTCAGATATTAGAGATCGAGCCGGGTGGTAAAAGGCGAGTCTCCTTTGGAGATACTTAGCTCCCACAGCATGAAGAGCTTTATAGGCCAAAGTCAAAGCCTTAAAGGCAATCCGCTTCCGGATTGGAAGCCAATGGAGCGACTGCAACAGGCCGGCAGCGCTGGCTCGCCTATTTAGGCCAAAGGTGGCCCTCGCGGCCGCGTTCTGAACAACTTGCAGCCGCTGTAATAGATATTCTGGCAGGCCCAGATAGAGGACGTTAGAATAGTCCAATCTTGAACCGACCAGGGCCTGAACTGTCACCTTCCTATGCTCCTCTGAGAGAAGAGGCAGAAACTTCCGGAGCATCTTGAGGAGACCAAAACATGTTCCTGTTAAACCAAGGATCTGAGACCTCAACGTCAGATCCTTGTCCATCTTGACCCCCAGGTTCTTAGCCAGCTGGGACGAACAACACGGGGGGAACATATTAATAGGCCACCATGCCTGCCAGTCCAGATCCGATGAGCAACCGAAGAAGAGTACCTCAGACTTATCTGAGTTGCACTTGAGGCTGTTCAGCTGGAACCATTTAAAAACAGCCCCTAGGCATTCCCGGATACTCTCTCCATCAAAATCTCCACCTTTCTTACACGAAAAGAGGAGCTGGGTGTCATCGGCATAGGACACGATCTGGGCCCCGAAAGACTCCGCCAATGCCACCAATGCCGCCAAAGGAGTCATTAAGATGTTAAAAAGGGTCGGGCTCAACACAGAGCCCTGCGGAACTCTGACTCCCAGAGGCGGCATCACGGCCGAGTTAGGAGAGGCCCAGACTGTTTGTCGACGGCCTGCTAAAAAAGATCTGAACCAGCTGAGCACCGTCCCCATCAGACCGATCTCATAGAGTCTGGCGAGAAGACCCTCATGGGGGACGGTGTCGAAGGCCGCCGACATGACAAGCATGGCTTTGCCGCCGGAGTCGAGTACCTCTTTAATGGCTTCAGACATCTCCAAAAGCACCGTCTTGGTGCTTAGGTTGGGGCGGAAGCCAGATTGAGTGGCATGCAGTACATCATGAGTTTCTAAAAAATTAGAGAGCACCATATGCACATGCTTCTCTAAAATTTTCGTAAGAGCAGGGAGGAGAGAAATAGGCCTGTAGTTGGCCAGAACCTCCGGATCAAGACCAGGCTTCTTCAGCAAGGGAATGACCATTGCCTGCTTCCAGGCCCGCGGAACCACACCCTGGCTCAAAGAGAGGTTCAGGAGTGGATTTGCCAGCGGATTTATAACTTCCGCCATTTTTGCCAAAAATTTGGCCGGGCAAGGGTCAAGAGGCGACCCAGATTTGAGATTGCCCATAAGTGCCAAAGAACCAGGAGCTGAAATCGATGGAAAAGCGACCAGAACTGGGCCCGAAGGGGCCAATAAAACTGATCCATCCTCGGGGCTGGCCGAAACAGCAGTCGCCACCAGAGGAAAAGAGTCTTGGATCAGTTTTATCTTGTTGGTAAAGAAATTTGCAAGATCGGAAGCCCAGGACTCCGAGGGGACAGCCTGGGTCGCGTTAGATCGGGGGGCTGTAAATTCCCTGACAATTGTAAAAATCTCTTTACAGGAATTAGAAGCGTCATCTATCCTCCTTGCAAAGTAGGCTTTTTTCCACAGGAGGATGTCCCGATGATAGGCCTTAACCACTGTCCTATAGGCAAGCCTTGCCACAGGGTCATACTGAGAGCGCCAGGCTCTTTCAGCTACCTTACACTGCCGTCGAGAGGCCGACAGCGCCTCAGTAAACCAGGGAGCGGAAACCCGCTTAGGGGTTAATCGGGGGGCCATCACGGGGGCAAGATCGTTTAGCCTGTCCAATAGCCACACTTGCAGGGAATCCAGGTCCCTCTCCAGATCTCCCGTAAGGGGGCAAGTGTGATCCAGAACAGCCTGAGCCAGCATGTTTGGAGTCACTCAATGATAAGCCCTAGGAGCACGGCCCTGCTGCCTAAAAGCGGTGCTAGAAGGTTTCATCGTGCCCTGAATATAAAATTTGGCCAGTCTGTGGTCTGACCAAAGCACTGGTACAATAGCCTTCACCTCCAAGGGGGATGTGGAGATGAAGTTTTTTCTTACATCCACACCATCATGCATCAGGGACAAAGGGTCAGCCCACTTCAACTGTTGGCTGACTTCACTGTCGGTTATAGCATGCTGCCCTTTCAAAAGAAGCACATCCACACATTAAGCAGTCCCTTTCAGTGTCAGAAACTATCATGGTAACGTGTACTTTTCAGAGACCCCAAAAATATATCTGCCTTTAGCTAATGTTTTGTTTAGGTTGATGAAGGTCCAGCAGCTTCCTAAACAATACCATTTTGTGAAAACCAGAACAGAACAAGAATTGCCAAAGCCAAATGGCTGGCGTCCCTGCTGGCCGATGCCAGAGCTACTGTCTTTGCTAATGCACCTTTGAATTGTAAATGCTTTGCACTGGTCAAGCATTTACAAAGTTAATCAGAGGCCGATATCAAAATGCATTTTATTCTTAGTCGAATGAGGATGTTTTCTTTTTCATTACGTGTATGGTGTATATTAATCAAGAAAACGACTTCTTAGGATATCCCTGAACACTGAATGAGAAAAGTGAATGACATTATTAAAATGCCCAAAATGTGTCCTTGAGAGATCCAATAATTCACACTGAAGAATTTTTCTTCTGTGATGACGTGAACACATCACTGTTGAAGTCTCGTTATTTAAATTTGCTTGAGAAAACATCCCAATCCAATATGGCCGCATTAAGCTAGATTAATATGTTAATATGTACATCACCCTGTTTCTACATGACCGCCACCCTCAATGCACTGTAACTGACAGTAGTTGTGTGCTTTCTTTGCCTATCCATCAATCCAAATAATACAGGAACCAAAAATGTCGGAAATCTGGGGTTTACGCACTTATACAATTTCAAAGGATAGCACCTGCTCAAAAAAGGTGCTTTTGTTAAACAGTGACAATAAGGTACATGCTATTTTAATTGTTTTGTTCCTTAACTGGTTAAATCGAAACCACTCTGATATTATAACAAGCTTTTGTGTAGTCAATAGCATGTCCTAGATAGCTACAGGCCACTCATACTCTGTACCCTGCAGTTCCAGCACGAAATTATTCCTAGGACTGTAAAAAAAAGTCAGTCCGTATTTGAAGTCATGGCAGTGCTTGTGCACGCTTTCACCGCTTCTAGCACCAGACTTGTGCATGTGGGAATTCTTAAGGATAGCACTGCTAAATATACTTTTGGCTCTCTACAAGATGGTTGTACTCAGACATGCTTCATGCTTAATTGGCATAACGTTAGTCTTCCACAAGGGTGTAATCCTAGTCACACTTCCTGCCGTTTGCCAATGCGATCAGCGTCGCTCTGTGTTCTCAGGTGTTGGTCCTTGCCAGGGTGATGGTATAGTTAGCAATTTAAAAATAGTGGCAGTTATTTCAATTCATGCTTAGGTGTCTTGAATGGCTCGCAAAAGAATCCAGAAATGGTTTACCGTCCATGGTGAACTCATTATATGGTAAATATTTTTTGAATTCATAATCATGCTGATAACAATTGACACTACACTATAAAAAAAAAACAAGTTAGTTCAGCCAGTGGGGAGATTTCTGGCAAGCCAAAAATTTGAATGTGTGGTTTATTTCCTTATATATATTAATTCCAACACTGGCATTAGTGAGGATTTATTAAGGTAAAATGCTTGGTATTAAAACATCTTAGGATACCGTGAAGCTGTCATGGGGCTAGGAAACTTGTAATGACAAGTATCTAACCCAAGAACTCTCTACGGTTTCCCTGTGCATTTACAATATCCAAGAATGGACTAGATAGTGTAGGGTCATATCTGCTTAGGCAGATAGGTCCACCCATGGGATGTAGTTCACCCTGCCTTAGGGCTATAAGGCCTGAGGTAGGGGCGACTTACTTATACCTCAAGTGCATGTGAGCATGTCGACTCTTCATTTTTCTCTACACCAAGACACGCAGCCTGCAATGGCAGTTTGCACGGTCTAGGTGAGGGGTAACTAAGGGAGCACAATTTGTGCTGCAGCCATAAAGTACCCTGTAACGTGCAAATGCGCAGGTACCTGGGGCACCATTTACTAGGGACTTACAGCGGTTACTGAAGTTATGCCAATTGTGGTGCAGTTTTAGGGAAAGAACACTGGTACTGAACTGAAATGAAATGAAATAGGCTTTTATATAGCACATGGCTACCCGGGAGCATCCCAGCGCTGTGGCGGCAACTAGAGTTGAACATGCCCCTATGGAAAAAGCCAAGTCATTAGCTGTTTCCGGAATGTGAGATGGTTGGGTTCCTTACAAAGATGCAGCGGCAGGGTGTTACAGTGTTTGGCGGCATTGTAAGAAAAAAGCTGTCCTTCTCAATCCTGGGTACCACTGCTAGGTGGAGCTCATCTGAGCGGAGACTTCTGAGCAGAGTCTTCTGTTAGCCTTATAAGGGCAGATCACGGTTTTGATGATAGGAGGTCCATTCCCTTCAATAGACTTGTGGGCGACGCAGGGGGCTTTAAAATGAATTCTCTCTTGCACAGCAGCCAATGGAGGGCTTTGCTGAACAGTGATTGTTGGTTCCTGTGAGCAGTCTTGCTGCGGAATTTTGTATGATCTGCAGTTTTGTAATCACTGAATTTGGAGCACCCAGGAAAGGGTTTCCCCGTAATCTATCCTTGAGAGAATAAGGGCCTGGACCAGCAGTTTTTTTGCTTGATCGGATAAGAGAGGAAGCACTTTGCGGATCATTCTTAGCAAACAGCAACACGATGCAGCATTCTTCCTGGCTTGAGCTTTAAATGTAAGGTCTTGATCTAACCAGATGCCTAAACTTTTTATCTCGGTTTTAGGGGTCGGTACCGGGCCCATACAAGCTGACCACATGGTACTTGATTTAAAATGTAAGTGGTTGCTGAGGAGCATGAGCTCAGTTTTGTCACCATTGAGGTTTAAGTGGGACAAAGTCATCCAATTGGCAACTTCCTCAGGAATGAAGATCCGTGGGAATCTGGTCGACCTGGCTCAATGTGACCACCAACTGTGTGTCGTTGGCATATGTTGCTATATGAATCCCAAAGGGGAATACAATATCCGCCCGTGGGAACATATAGACATTAAAAAAGAGTGGGACTCAGGGATGAACCCTGAGGGACTCCACACTGAAGGGGGATAGGTTTTGAGAAAGTGCTGCCTTCAAAAATCCTGGAAGAATCTTTCTTCTAGGAAAGATTGAATCCATAATAAGGCAGTGCCAGTCACTCCAATACTCCTGATACACTGGGCCAGAATTCGATGGTTCACTGTATCGAAGGCTGTTCTCAGGTCGAGGAGGATAATGGCAGACGATCCTCCTGAATCAAGGATCTTTCTCGCTTCTTCCACCACAGCTAATAAGGCGGTCTCAGTGCCTTGACGGGGGCGGAAGCCCGTTTGTGAGGCGTGAAGCAAATTATGGGACTCGAGAAGCGAGGCAGGGCATGTGGTTAACATGTTTCTCTGCGATTTTACTGATTCCAGGAACGAGCGAGATGGGATGATAATTGCCCAGACCGGCAGGGTCCAGATAAGGCTTTTATAGCAACACTTTGACCATTTCCCTTTTCCACTCGGGGGGACCATACCTAATTCGAGGGAGGCATTATTCAAGCTTGTAATGGTAGGGGTAACTGTAGTTCCTACCAGTTTTGAAATGTTAGGAGGTTTCCCAGATTTAACTGAAGATAGGATAGCTAGAAATTACTCCTGAGTCAGCTGGGTATAGGTCTCCAAATAATGTTCATTTTTATGCTGACCCGAGTCCATAGTCTCGGTTATGTCACTGTCTTTTTTAGGGAGATGCTTAGAAAATGGTGTACTTTAGTGGAAAAGTATTCAGCAAGTTCATTGCAGCGGTGTCCTGATGAGTCCGAAGCCACCAGAGGGTTGGGTGCTTTAAGTAGCTTTTTAGCAATGAGAAAAGGTTCTCTAGAGGTATTGGCCGCTAGTGTAATCTTTTCCTTATAGTAAATTGCCTGGGCTCGTTTTATTTCTGCCTTGTATATTCTGATGACCGCTCTATATTCCTGTTTCTTAAAGGGTGAGAAATCTTTCCTCCATATCCTTTCTAGCTTTTTGCATTGTTGTTTCAGGATATGTAGCTTACGTTGTGTCGTGTCGACTGGGTATGTGAGGTGGGGACCAAACAAAAGAAATTAAAAAATGGTCTGACCACGGAATGGGGATAAGGGCTTTCCCTTTTAGTTCCCCCAAACTCGGGAAAATAGGGTCAAGGAGGTGACCTTCAATATGAGTTGCTTGGGGGACCTTCTGGAGCAGTTGACAGGCCATGAGGTCTCGGGCTAGTTCAGTCGCCAATGATACTGTAGGGTCATCAAAATTCAAATTAAAATCTCTGAGGAGAGTAAAATTAGCAGAAGTACTAGCGAGATTTATGACTGTTTCCAACGGGGATTCACAAAATTGGCCTATTGTCCCAGGTGGATGATAAATCAGAATACCGGTGAATGAAAGTGAGGGGGAAAATTCTATTGAGAAGTGGGCATTCTCGCAGTCTAGCAATGGACTGCCTAACAGGTGGTAGGTCATATAGTCTTAGTAAATAATAGCGATACTACCGCCCTTGCCTGTCATTCTGCCCTTCCTCTGGATTAAATATCCCTAAGGAAGCAATTGGGCAATGTCTGGCTCTGAGCTTTCAGTGAGCCAGGTCTCCGTGAGGAACAGAACCTATGTATCTAAGTCCTTTAGCACCATTGAGATTTCAGTTGTGTGTTTAGGCAGGGATCTACAGTTAAGCAGAAAAAATGTATGAGATTTCCCAAATGACTATGAAAGGGGAGTAAGTGAAGAGAATTTAAAAATGGCAGTGTAAACACCTATCCTGATGCTCCTCAAGTGAAATGGAATGGGCACATTTGGAGACTTGGATTTTGTTTAACTGTTTTAGCAGCAAACTGGAATAGTAAAAACCATCTGGGGGTGAAGAGACAGGGGCTCTGCCACCTGGGTTCGTTCGGGTGTGGACGGGTGCAGACTGGCTTGCCTTTGGCGTGCCAGCAGTGCGCCCGCTGCGCACGTCCCCTGCGCGGTCGCATCATCTGGCGCTTTTCAAGGCGTCAGCTGTGTGTCGGGTCCAGCCGCTAGAATGCTGACCCAGCCCCTAAAAGTGTGTGAGCCCCCACCTGAGCCTTCAACACAGCTCCCCAGTGTACCAGGGACCTGGTTGGCAGGGACCCAGTACACCTCAGAAAAAATAGCATTAAAAAAACTGAAAAAAGTGGGGGAAAAGAGAATACTGCAACAAGAGTCCAGTTTCCCATAGATGATAGATAGATAGATAGATAGATAGATAGATAGATAGATAGATAGATAGATAGATAGATAGATAGATAGATAGATAGATAGATAGATAGATTGATAGATTGATAGACAAATAAATAGATAGATAGAAGATAGGGAGTTCTCTTATACAATGCTATATGTATATATAAAGCTGTGATTGTCGACTTCAATGTAAAATATCCTTCCACAACGCCTCCCTCCAAAATAAAGGCTGAGTACATATGTATAGCATTACCCGGCATAAAACTGATGTTTGCAGCAACAGGGCTCCGCTCACTTAAATTTCCGACTCTGCACTTACTTGATATATACGGAACTGCTAGAAATGGGGGTCTCTAGTTGGCAGAGATAGGTACCTTTGTCCAAAAAGGGACCCTTGCTTCTAGTCAGGGTAAGGGGGATACACTCCTAAAATAACCCCTGCTCACCCCCTTGGTAGTTTGGCACGAGCAGACAGGCAGTGTGCAAAGCATTTGTGAACACATACAGTATTACAGTGAAAACACTACAAATGGACACCACACCAGTTTAGAAAAAAAATAAGTAATCTTTATCTAAACCAAAACAAGACTAAATGACAAAAATCCACAATACAATAATAAAATTTAAATTTCAGATCGTAGAAAATAGTTCAGTTCAAGCAAATTGCAGATGAAACACTTTGCTCATAAAGTACCTGGGATGCGTCACACAAACAAACAAAATGGGCCGCAGGGAAGGTGATGCGTTGGTTCCTTACATTCAGGGAAGGTGATGCGTTGGTTTTTTGCTTCGGGAGAGGTGATGTGTCGGTTCCTTACTGCAGCGCAGGAGAGGTGATGCGTCGGTTCCTTACTGAAGAGGAGGTGTTGCGTCGGTTTATTACTGCAAGGGGAGGTGATGTGTCTGTTTCTTACTGCCTCTCCACTCGATGCGACAAAATTGGTGCCTCGATGCAATTTGACGATCCAGTGATGATGCATGAACTCGGCAGCCGCACAGCAGGCCTTGCGCTGAACTTGGTGCAATGATCTCGGACTTCGGAGATCAGTGCACTCGATGCGGCGTGCAGAGATTTCTCGAGCATCGCTGCAAGGGTTTCTTCGGCGATGCGCCGGAAACAGGTGCGGATGTGTCTCGCTTTTTTGAAGTTGCTTCGATTTTTCAGCTCCCAGCGGAAGACAGTCTCTAGAGGTCCAGAGCAAAAAGCAGCTACCTCTTTCCAGGTTAGAATTCCCAGCAAGGACATTCAGTGGAGCTGGTGATGAAGACGTTGTGTCCCTGAGACTTCAGAACAGGAGGCAAGCTCAGTTTCAAGCCCTTGGAGATCTTCTTTCAAGCAGGTGACCAAGCAAACAACAAAGTTCTTTTTCTCCTTTCCTTGGCAGCAAGCAGCCACTGAAGGCAACCCCATACAGCAAACAGCACAGGGGCAGTATTCCTCCTCAGCTTTTCTGGCTCTTCTCCTTGGCAAAGGTTCCTCTTGATTCCCAGAAGTGATCTAAAAGTCTGGGGTCTGGGCCCCTCTTTTTATACACCCAAATCCTTTGTTCTCTGAAGGCAGAGAGTGTCTGTGCCAAGCCAAAACCAGTTCTGTCCTCACTGGTGCAGCTTCCTGGCAGGAGTTGGAGACGGCATTGTTGAAGGCAGACCAGGCCCAGTCAGGTAAAAGGAAATCTCCTTCCCCTACTGTAAATGTAGCCCAGGTCTATTCAGCCCAGCCCTGACTCATCAGACTTCTGGAGCCACTGCCCCTCTCCGGCCCCTGCCATCCAAAAGCCAGAGATGCAATACACAAACCTAGCAGAGGCACACTGGATGGTTAGTCAAGAACATACCTACTTTCTAAAAATGGCATTTTCAAACACAGAAAGTAAAAATCACTCTCAATAAAAGATGCACTTTAACATTCTGAGTTCAGGCATACTAAACTTTATTTTCCTACCTTGTTCCCAGAGCCAGTTATGTTTATAATATGTTATAAACAAACTCTCTATTCTGTCCCATGTGAACAGGTAGCCTTGCAATAGTGAAAAAGCGAAATTGGGAGTATTTCATTATCAGGACATGCCACACACATCAGGGCACGTCCTACCTTTCACATACAAAGCACCCTGCCTGCAGGAGTACATTCGGTCTACCTTAGGGGTGACTAATATGTAGAAAAGGGACGTTTTAGGGACTGGCAAGTGTGTGCACTTGCCAAGTCGACATGGCAGTCCCCGACCCCACACAGGCTCTGCAATGGCAGGCCAGAATTACATTTTACAGGCTGCTTCTGTGGGTGGCACAATGAGTGCTGCAGCCCACTACCAGCATTTGATTTACATGCCCTGGGCACACACAGTGGACTATACTAGGGTCTGACAAGTAAATCAAATATGCCAATCATGGAATAACTAATCCATAGCAACAATTTACAAAGGGAGCACTTGCACTTTGGCACTGAACAGCAGTGGCAAAATGCCCAAAGCATCCCGACCAGCAAAACGGAGTCCAACACACAGCAAAAACACAAGAGGTAAAGGCAAAAAATGCAAGAGAGACTTAAGCCAATAGTGCTAGTCTAACAGGAATTAATCTCACATAATCAACCAAAAGGCCCCCATCAACAGGTATAGGTATAGTTGTGGAACCGAGATGTACACAGATAAAACATGATCCCTGGGCTTCTCAAACAAGCTTGATCCTTCCCTACTTGCTGCTGATGCGCCTTCAAAGCACACACCCATGAGTGCAAAAGATGCGCACAGACCAGATCAGACGAAGTCAGGGACTGGAGAGAGTGCTCTCACTGTTTTGAAATATTTATTTTGGTATTGTACATGGAATCTTATTGAAAACAATGCTATTGCCTTGTCCGGTATGTTTTTCCATTTTCACACATTAAAGGGAAATGACCCTAGCTTGAAATTTAGTTGCTAGTGATCAAAGCGAAAATGCTCAAAAACAATGACAGGTGAACCGCCCGATTACTGTTCAACTATCAAGGTAGCAGTTGCCTGTTTAGAACGGATTCAAACTAATATGTGTCCTGTGTGGTTTTCTTTTAGATTCAAGAACAAATAGTTTCCCTACAGGTATGAAAGTGCAGTGTGATCAATAGCAGAAAGGAGAGACAGATGATGACACCTGTGAAAACTAGGTCTATTCTGATCATTGCCCCACTGCTGGAGAGTGGTTGTGGCATAACGCCCAGAGCTGCTAACTTTGGAGCTGAGAAACCAGGTTTGAATTTCAGGATCTGCTCAACATCATGTATTTCTGGGCAAATCACGTAATCTTCCCGGGGCTACCAAAAAATGAATGTATCCTTGCACGTAATGTAATTGTTGAGATGTAAAGCACTCCAATCCCTTCGGGTTGAGTCAGTGCTATAAAAAACTGCAAAAAAAACATTAGTGGTTGACTGAGAGAGTATGCTACAACAGTCAGTGAAAGAATTGGGAGTGGGTGGGCAGCATAGAGGAATTGTGGGAGGCAAATAGAAATAAAGAAATAAGAAGATGGCACTAGCAGGAAACAATGAATGGTGAAAGTAAAAGCAGTAACGCTTATGAAAAGTGTTCTTGAAGTAATAATAAAAAAGTAGTCCAGAAACAGTTCCTTAAAATGGCCCCTGCATATGTTGAACAGTAATTGGTCACTGCTCTCAGGAGGGTTAAAAATGGGACGAGCCATAATGCATGCATGTCGTGCAAATGGAGAGAATGAGTAATGGAGCTACGAGGGAGCCAGCAAATGACAAACCTATGGGTGTGATGCAGCCCACAAAGTACATGAAACGGGTCTATTTTTGAGACAGCTCTTGCATGCCATCCAGAGCAGAGACCTAAAATGAGTTCTCTGAATGTAAGCAGGAGCAGCAGTGGAGGGATACAAGTCAATCAAATGGGACACTGAGATCAATATACTCCTATGTGTGACATTATTATGTTGGAATGCCATCTAAACCAGAGCATGTAAGTGAGAAAGAAAATAAAAACATCCAATCATGAGCAAGGTGGTTGACCCAAAGCCCACTCTATGCATGTTTGAAACAAAGGATCTGGACAAAAGGCAACTGAAACTATCTGTAGATGACTCCTAAAAAACTTGGAAACGTTTTATTTGGAGATTGATGATTGATGGGAGGCAGTGGCTATACAAATACTGGTAAATGTTGTTTAATCTCAGAGTCAGTAGTAATCACATGGTCTATTTTTTTATAGACTTTGTCATTTTCAGCTTTTATAGTCTGCATACTTGATGGTTTGAGGAGATTGTAGATAATTCTTTAATCTAAAAAGAGTGCATTTCACCTTACTCTCCAAATAAATATTTATCTGACACATATTTTTAATTTCCAGCCTATTTTGAAGGGACCTTTCAGGTTATACATTGCCGCTAAGTCCTTTACAGCTATTTACAGTGATGTTAGCTCTTCTGCCCTCTTGCAAACATCACCTGGGCAATTGGTGTATCTATTCTATCTGTATTTAGTCTCTCCAATATTGATTTAAAAAAACATTTCTGTGAAAGAGGAATGATGTATTTATTTGGACATAATGTACAAACATAATGTTTGGCACTCCTCCTATCATCCCTCAAAAGCAAGCATGTATAAAGCAGCTAGAAGTTACTGGGGGATACTGAGTAAAATTGAGTGCTCACCCCAAAGTCTTGCTTATTCTTTGTTCTTCTCTTCTGTCCTGACCAGATGTGTGCACACTCATGTTTGAGCTCTCAACTCATGACCTGAACCCTAATGTTTACTACCCAGACACTAATTCACTGTAACCGGTACTGAATGCCTGTAGCCGGCCTGTTCAACTAGGAAGTACTGTAATCAAAGGTAAGGCAGTCTGCAACACTTCACTTTGCCCGCCTTTTGCTGAGGAGTCAGGGACGTGGCAGGAATGCATTAGGGAGTGTCAGTAGGCAGAAGCAACCTCACACAAGCATACCCAGAAGAAAATAGTACTCCACTACCAGAAGGACTCTAAGGAGCAAGTGTTCTAAAAATCTTCATAGAGGAGGTGTGGTTTGGCCAGCCAAGATGGCAGCCAAAACTCTGTAAATCTCCCGCCAGGTTCTACTTATCCATCATATAACCTGCTGGATCAACCAACAGACTGTCCATTGGGACAACACGCTTGTTCCTCTTATGTCTAGAGCCAGGTCTGGAGGCTCTGGTGCCTCCTTGCTAACTGGACCAACATTTTGAGAGACATAGCCTGAGTCGAGTTGGCCATGACTGAAGGGCAAAATGCCTGACGCTCAAGTTGCAGCTTGTTTGAGACCAGGTTGCCTGATCCACACTATAGGGGGGCTGGGGACAACTAGATGACATCTCAAGTGACCGCTGTTCTTTAACTGAGAGACTGACTAAGTGGCTGCTTATGCCTTCCATCTGCAGGCTTTGGCTGTACTTGATTTAGAAAAGGGGGTGGTAGTTTTGTCCACCCTAAGCGTGGAAGGGTATACTCAGATGTGAGTCCCTTGCTCATTGCACCATCAGGATTCAAGCAAGCCGGGCCGAAGACGGCTGAAATGCCAGAAACCGGTCCCCGGTAGCTTGTTTCCTTCCCAGTGTAAGAATTGGCTTTTGTAGTTTGGTTTGCCCTGTTCCCATCATGCACTGGGACAGGAACAGACTAATTTGCATACAGCCAGGTTCTGAAACTGGGATGGTGCAGTGAGCTAAAAAACGGTGTTGGATCTAGCCCTGATCTCTTGACTGGGTGAGAGTATTCTGTTTAATTCAGAGACTCTGTCCCTCACCACCCCTTGTTGCAAATATTTTTGTCCACCCTAAGCGTGGAAGGGTATACTCAGATGTGAGTCCCTTGCTCATTGCACCATCAGGATTCAAGCAAGCCGGGCCGAAGACGGCTGAAATGCCAGAAACCGGTCCCCGGTAGCTTGTTTCCTTCCCAGTGTAAGAATTGGCTTTTGTAGTTTGGTTTGCCCTGTTCCCATCATGCACTGGGACAGGAACAGACTAATTTGCTTACAGCCAGGTTCTGAAACTGGGATGGTGCAGTGAGCTAAAAAACGGTGTTGGATCTAGCCCTGATCTCTTGACTGGGTGAGAGTATTCTGTTTAATTCAGAGACTCTGTCCCTCACCACCCCTTGTTGCAAATATTTGGCTGTACTTGGCTTGCTGCAGCCTGACAGTGAAGGAGAGGAGTCCTGCATCTAAATACAACAGGGTAATCGGAGTGGCCATGTCCTCCTGTATGGAAGGGTCAAACAGCGAGGAGGCGGTGTAAGGCTTCTGGCCCTCGGGCGGCAGTTGGGTGCTGGGCGCTGAAGGCCAGATCCTATAAACAGCCCTTGTGGACAGATGCATTGCTTGACTGCTCTACCCATTAAGGGGATGATGAAGCTTTACTCCATCAGGACCTCTGCTGCCCTGTTATGATGAGCAACCTGAATTCTCGATCCTGGAGTGGTGTCTAGTGGTGAGATCAGAGGACGGCCCCTGGGAGCTAATGGACCCCCCCCTATAACAGACACCCGATGAGCTGGATACCTTCAATAGCTGGTGAACTTGAACTTTGAGGTAGACGTTTTGGACTCCCCCTCTGGTGGCAGCAGGTGAAAGGTCCTCTGTGATTGAAAGGGGGGCCTCCTTGGGGTCTCACATCGGTCCATTACTGGGTCCATCACCCTGTGGCTCCTGGATTAAATTGCCACAACCCCCACGTTGGACACTTTGGGGAGAGTCGAGATGGTGAAGGGTTTGGAAGCCACCTCCCAGATGAAAATTGAGTGCTTTACGAGGTCCAGTGTAGTCAGATGGCAACCTAAACTAGTGGTATTGGTACAAACCTGGATGCCTTCAAGGACAGACCGGCCCCCACTATGACAGAGATTCTGCAGGAAATCACAAATTCAGGACCAGCACTGGAGGGGAGGATAGTTGAAGTTGGCATAGAGATATCTCTCCTGCAGCAAGATCTCAATAATGTAGCCAAATGGACTACGTTGGCAGAATCTTGCATCTCTTCTGTAAATGACGATGAGTGCTAAGTCGAACAAGACTTTCTGACAATCTGTAAATCTGGCACTACAACTTGAAAAGTGGTATGAAAACGGAGAGGGACAGTCTAGGTGCAATAATCTGTGTTTGGTGGGAGTCCTGGAGGGCACGCAAGGATCGTGACCAGAATACTTCTTCACTAAATGGTTCAAACCATTGGTCCTGCAGCAAGACCTACATCATCCTTTGTCATTGAGAGGGAACACAGAGCCCTCACTAGTAGGCCACCACGGGTCCCATCCAAACAGCTCATTCTCAGATTTCTGAACTATTCATACAGGGTTATTGTAAATCAAGCTGCCCTTTCCTAACAGACAGTCCTTCTCCAAGTGACGAAGGTTATGATCTTTCCGGATTACATGGTGAGGGTCCATCAACAACAGAGAACAATCACAAACGTCAAGGTCAAGATGAGGGCAACAGACAGTCCTTCTCCAAGTGACGAAGGCTATGATCTTTCCGGATTACATGGTGAGGGTCCATCAACAACAGAGAACAATCACAAACGTCAAGGCCAAGATGAGGCCAATGAAAAATTGATACATGCTCCTGTAACCATCGAGACTCAAAGCATCCATCAAGGCAAGACATACTTCTTCAATAACGCAGGTGAGACCTGGGCCTGGTCTCACCCAAGGCCCCGGAGCCCGAAACTTGAGAGTTGCATCCCCCTAAACATAAACAATGGAAACAATACAGGCAGGCTATATCCGCCCCAGGTGGAAGACCAGTAGTAGTCAATGAAGGAGATTCTGTGGTTTCTGAGGGCCATGACCCAGGATTCTGGAGTGTGTCTTGTTCTGATGAACTAGACTCATAGGCATTGGCTGCAGTCCCTCTTCTGTAAAGGCCCACCTGCAAGCATGTTTGAATCAAAACAACGAAAGAGTGTACTTTCTCAGGGGAAGAGCAGGCAAGAATTAGAAAGCCCTCACTCACCAACCTAGATGGTGACATGCTTCATCATCCGACCCCACAATGAGAGGCCGAGTGCCCCCCTGGTGTGCTTCAACGCCAGAATTACTGCAGAGCAGGTTTGTGTTGTTTTAGTGACAAGTGGAAGTGAGTGTGTGGTGGTTAAAAATTACACTGTTATGTTATGTTATGTTATTTGGTTTTTTTATAGCGCTCGGATACTCCATAGAGTGTCCCGGCGCTTTTAATGACGAACCAGTAAAGGATAAAACACTGGATTGTATCCAACCCCCCTCCCCCCGCCCAGAATCAAGGAGTGAATACGTGGAATTCAATTCATTTTTGCAGCAAAGTTGAGCAAACGGTGTATAAGGCACGTGGTTACCCAGGCAAGTACCTTACAAAATGAAATGCATGGAGATTTCACTGTAAATGAAAAAAGTGGAAGATTTTGGTGTTGGGTGCATCTTCACAATTTTACTTATGTATTTATATGATGGCTTGTGTGTTTTAACCTAAATGTCTGTACTGTGGTAGCATTGTTGTAAAATATTTGCTTTATCCGTCTTTTGTGTTGAAAGCAATAAAAAAATACATTGTAGCTTCTCAGTACTGTAAAATTTAATTTGTAGGCAGATTAGAGGGCCAAATCATTGAATATTCATTGATTTATTTAGCACTTCACAACGTGCTAGAACTATAACAAATTCATTAGATTTGGGGTATTTCTTTATACCCACCACAATTTAGTAATTTAAAAAAAACACCTGTGCCTGCAATGTTTTAATCAGGATAACACAATTTGCACTACATTAATGCAGTGTCACATTTTGGTACATCATAAAGGTCAGGGCAACCTGCAGGCTTATTTAAGTGCAGAACTACTGTTAAGCCTAAGGCAGGATTTAGGTCCCGTTTACGAGTTTTGTGGTCTCACCACCGTACCTCCACAGTGGCAGTCCCAAGAAAACGGCTGCGTCAGCGGTCAACAACCCTCACTATTACAATGTCACTTCTGGCCCATGAGCAGTATTTCTGATGGTGGGGAATAATTTTCCATATGTGTCAATGTATGAGTGTATATTTTGACTGCACACGTGTAAATTGTACACATATACATACCATGTGATAAATTACCTACTACGAGTACTTTCCCATTGCTTGGCCCCGGACCATATGTGCCCAGTCCGGTAAATGGGTAAAAAATGCAAAACGGACTTGCCTGGATTTCGGCACCAACAGGGTTGTTTTCTTCCGGGTCAAGATGACGCTCTGTGGAAGGGTTTCCGACACCGTTTAGACAGCGGTTCTCTTACCTCCAAACACGTAATCAGGCCGTTAGACTCAGCCTGTTTGACATGGGCGAGATTAAACAAGAATTGAGAGGTACTAGAAACACACAGATTGTTGCAGGCTTTGTTATTACAAAACAGAATCTTGGGCGCATATTAAATGATGTTGCAAGAGAATTAGATCTGAGCGAGCCGTTTTTAATTCCATCATTTTGACGTTTTGGCATCAGACTTTGTGCTTTAGTGATTAAAGAATGTTGTAATCCGGCAGACATGCAGCTAGCAAGCGGCTTCATTAAGTTTTTAAACATTGTTTCAATTAAATGAAAAGCTGCTTCTAAAGATCCAATTAATAGCTTTTGGCTTCCCTTATGAAACATTTCTAAGCGGCTAGAGCACAATAGTATAGACACTCTCAAGCGTTATTGCCAGCATTGGACATAATTGCCTTTTTAAAGTATTGGGAGACAACGGACATAAGTGAATTATATTCTAATTGACACTATTTTTTAAAAGATGTCTATTTTAGTGCATTACATTATCTTAACTTGATTATTTAAGTATGTGTGATGGTTGTGATCAGCAACGGTTTTTTTATGAACTATGCATAAAAGATTTCCATAATTCGGTAGTACCTCAGTTCACTTGAGAAGGCAGCGGCTGACGTGGTTCCTCATCCCGAAGTCTCTGTTAAACTGCCATTCAGCTGGGATCTGAGTGGCATTCAGACCCACCATAATAACACTTCTTTAAGTTTCATAAAGCTGAACTGTATCCGCCAACATTTTAACCATACTTGTTTTTGAGGATCCCATGGTGACTTTTTCATAATTGGGTCACGAGCGGTAAATGACATTCACTCATTGACTCGACTCTCCTAAGAAGCCACAATACAGCAGCTTTTTTTCTGCACACCCATCCTCCATACCCCAAACCTACTGTGTGGCTAGAAAGAACAACTACTCAAGGCCTATTCTTTATATGCTGGATACTCGAAAGTTTCTAAACAAAGACAATTAAAAAGCTGTGTGTGCTTGCCATCCCAGTATTCAAAAAGCATAAAAAAGAAAATTCTCCCAAATAGTCTTAAGCTGTTTTCTTTTTCTCTAGAAGACTATAAAAGAAATTCAGTCAAACTCCACAACACAAGAGGTGGTGAAAAAGGAAAATTAGAACATCCTTTTCTATTCGATGCACACATTCCGGATCCAAATGCCATTCATATAACTACAGATTTTTTGGGGGGGGAGAATTCCACTGTTCCATAATTTGATTACACGGAGACACAAAAAATGCATGCTTTTCAGACCAACTATTTAATTTAATCTATCACATGCTGAATATAGTCAATCTTGCACAACAGTTGCCCCTCAGGCAACATTAAGGGGCAGATTTACAAGCCCCTTGCGACACATTTTACGTCGACACATTCACTTCTCTGATGCAGCGGCGGCGTAAATTATGCGCCATGTTGTGCCGTATTTACAATGTGACGCATCTAGGGAGATGTGTCTCGTTGTAAACCCCTGCACCACATCAAACCTGCGTCTGGTTTCATGTGGGAGTTCCAGAGTAGGGTGGGCATTCCCTCGCAGGTACGCCTCGTAAAAGTGAAGAGTCACTTTTACGGCCATGCTGCGTCAAAATCCTGCGCCTGCTTGAAGCAGGCGTAAGGATTGACTCAGCATGTTAGGCATAGGGCACCCCCCAAGCCTTGCTGTAGCTGTGTAGCACTTGCGACGCGACTCCAGCTATGCCCCGCATTTCTGCCGGGGGATGCGACACGCATCTGCACATCTGTGCGCCACGGCGCGCTGCATCAGTGGTGGCGCATGGGTGGTTTTGCGGGTCGCAAGTGTTCTGGCGCATCCCTGCTGATTTGCGGAGATGCTCCAGACCTTGTAAATCTGCCGCTGAATCTTTTGATCAGCACTCCTACCGATAAACCTTATTTTGCATCTAGTTTTTCCTTGACCCCTCTACTACCCCTAGACGGATTTTGTAATCTACCGGAGGAATATTTTCAATATTCAGTGGCGTTACAAGTTATCAGTAGGAGTATTGGTTCAATTTTAACTCGGTTGGAAAAAACTTGCTTACACTTAGATGCTGTCTTCCATTCTACCTTTTCTAACATAGGGGAATGATACAAGAACTAAAGCGTTAGATAAAACTAAGAATATTGAGTGCCATTTAGGTAGTGGAGTTCATCTCATCTACCATGCCGGCCACAAAATGAAAATATCACCGCTGGTCGGACTGTGATCTTTAGAGGAGCTGTCACCACAGTAGTTCCTTTGAAGGGATTTAAAGTTTTGTGTGAGGCCAGGCACCAAGCTTTTTTTTTGTTTTCCAGAAAAAGGCTCTGAATGCCAGAATATGATTCTCAAAAACCAAAAACGAATGGGCTCATCAGCCTGAGAGCTCTCTCCCAGAGTGTGGGGGTGACTTTGTTTGTCCTGTACATGCCAGCTAGGTTTTACATGGTAGTAGGGAATAGAAATAAAGAACGCCTGACCCTACACTCTAAATAGGGTGGGCATTATGATGCGCTTACTCTCAAGACCTTTAGTCCCTTGGGCCATCGAAGTAGGTTGTCGGACAGCAGAGACAGTGAAGGCAATGCCCTCGGAACAACAGGGTATGGCAGCATGGTACTCTGTCTTATCTTAAGTGTATACTACACTTAACCTTAGCGCACTGTTGCTTTATAGCGGAACCCGCTAAAAATTATAGACACTCTTAATTTTGTTTTCAAAAAGAGTCTTTAGTACTATTTCACATAAACTGATTTTTTCACAACTACATAAACACAATCATATTTTGTTATAAGTTCAACACAAAAAATGTTAACAGCATAACATTTCAAAAAAACTTCAATGTCAGTTTCTTGAGACTTTTTACATGTTCTCTGTATATGCCCATTGCATTTCGAGCTGTGTGCAGCTCTTCGTCGGGGGCCTGTAGAAATGAGATACAATACAATCACTTCAAATCTTTCTAATGCATGACGAAAACTATATATAGACAATCAAAACGGTTTGTAAAAAAAGCAGTCATGGTACTACCAGATAAAGCCATCACCAACACCTAAGTGCATGAAAAAATGCAAATCCACTCTGAACTTACTATATCCGCGCTCCTCAAGAGCTCAATCCTTCTGCAAAATTAAAACAAACCAATCTAGCTGATCTTAATGATGAAAATGGTTTCACACCCAAAACATGAACCCACAGTGTACCAAACTTTTCTTACCTTGAACACCTACTAGTGTTCAAGCAACGATATCTTGTCCCCAGCTGTTCGCTGTTCAGCCTGCAAATAACACGAAAACCAAGCCTTGTCAGCCGGGATAAATAACCCTGACAAAAATGTAAAACTGGCGGAAACTATAAACACCGCTGCCGAGCACAGCACGCTCACCTGATTCTTACAAAAACAACGTCCACAATGACCGGAACTCTCTCTTCTCAACGCTCGTCACTCTAAGGGAACAGTGGATGCGGGGCAGGTCCGCCTCGCCTGGCTCTATACACGAACAGGCTATCGATAAACATAAAGGGAGGACTAGCGAATCTCACCTCATACCGTTAACCAGCGCCATCTTGTAATGGCAAAATAACGACAACAAAGAATTAAGTGAAAAGAAGAAATGAAAAAAGGAAAAAATGAAAAAAGAGTGCAGTGATAGTACCAAAGATGAAATCATTTGCTTTACACATACCATGTTACAATATCAGTTACAAGCATCATACTATAATGCAGAAACAGAGTTAAGGGTAATCATAAAAAACATGAAAGATCGACTTTTTCATTAAGACCCTTCGGTTCTTGTGATGCTAGAAATTTAATCCAGTGAATTTCTCTCTGGAGGAGGGATCTAGTGAGATCAACCCCCTCATGAATTTTAACAACCTCTAGAATGGAAAACCTTAGCTGGGCTATGCTGTGATTGTTATCATTCCAATGTTTGGCTAAGTTACTTTTAGTGTTTTTGTTCCTAATCGTGCTTTTGTGTTCTGAGATCCTCGTTTTCAGTTTTCTTTCCGTTTTGCCCGTGTAAATTTTTCCACAAGGACATTTGATGTAATAAATCAAATTTTTTGAGTTGCAGTCACCATTATAATGTAATTTTATCTCTCTGCCAGTTTGTGGATGATGTAACGATATGCCTACAATTACATTGGAGCAATGTACACAGTTTTGACATTTTTTCATGCCTCTGTTTGTTTCTTCTATCGCCCTTGTTGGGGTCATTAAGAGTTCTTTTAAATTTTTTGATCGTTTGTATGCAAAAATGGGCTTGTTGTCAAATATCCCATTAAAATCCACTTCATTTTTTAAGAGATCCCAGTGTTTGTGTATTATTGTTTTCAGCTTCTTGGATGTGGTTGAAAATTTAGAGACGAAAACTTGTCTATCCTGAAGTTTTTTGGGTTTTTGAATCAGCAGGTTTTCTCTGCTGTACGTTTCAATGCGATCTTTAGCTTTCTTCAGCACTTCCTCAGGGTATCCTCTGTCTTTATAACGTCGGTGTTGCAGGTCTAAGTTCTTTTTATATTCATCCTCTTTGGAGCAGATCCTCTTAATTCTCATATATTGAGATACTGGAAGATTGTCTTTGAGATGTTGAGTATGGAAACTTTGATACAGTAGTGAATTGTTGACATCCGTTTGTTTCCTGTATATGGTGGTGTGAATTTGTAGGTTATCAATGTTCACTAGAACGTCCAGGAAAGGAAGTTCATTTTCACTAATGGCATAAGTGAATTCAATGTGCTCCGAGCAATGATTTAGCCTCTCAATTTCCAATTCCAAACTTTGTCTGGTACCTGACCACAACAGAAAAATGTCGTCAATAAACCTCCTGTACAGAGTTGTGTGATCATTCCATATTTTGTTGTTGTAGATATGATCTGCCTCAAATTTCGCCATAAAAGTATTGGCATATGCCGGAGCCCCGGCAAATCCCATGGATGTTCCATGCTGTTGGAGGTAGAACTCAAAAGACCATTGAAAATAGCTGTGGTGTAAACAAAAGTGTAACAGTTCTAAAATAAACACTTTATTAGCTCTTACCGGGTTTTGTTGTAACAGAGCCCATTCTACGGCTTGCAGTCCAGCCAGGTGGGGAATAGAAGTGTACAATGACTTAACGTCAATTGTACATAAAAGTGTAGGACTTGTCAAGGTAACGTTTTTCAATGTCAGGAGAAAATCATTGGTGTCTTTAATGTAAGATGGCCATTGTTGGACGAATGGTTGCAAAAATGTGTCAATGTACTGACCGAGTGGTTCAAAAATAGTGCCACACCCGGTCACAATGGGACGCATGGGGGGGTCTAAAAGATTCTTATGCACCTTCGGGAGCATATAGAGGGATGGTCTCCTTGGATTAGATACTGTGAGAAATTGTTTAGTGGTGGTGGTTATGTGACCTAGATCAAAAGCTTTGGTCAGGATTTCATTGAGGGTTAGTTGTAATTCGTCTGTTGGATCTCTATCCAGTTTTAGGTACGTCATAGTGTCCTCTACGTGTTCATTCACTTTACGGTGGTACATTGATTTGTCCATAATTACTATGGCACCTCCTTTGTCTGCCTTTTGTATGTGGATATTTTGATTTTCCTGAAGACCCTTTATGATAGATCTGTCATAAATAGAAACATTTTTCCTTTTCGACTTCTTCAGGTTCATACTCTCCATTTCATTCAGAACTAAGTTTTCAAAAGCATCCAAAATCTTATGAGATACTGGAGCTTGGAATTTCGATTTCGGTTTAAACTCAAGGAATTCTGGTTCTTCTTTGGCAGTTTGTTCTGGTACCACATTCGTGAAAAAATGTCTGAGTTTGAGAACCCTCATGAATTTGTAGAACGCAACTTCATTTTCCAATTTGTTGGTGTCATACGTTGGAACAAATCCTAAACCTTTGTTCATCAATCTCATTTCGTCATTAGTCAGTTCTGTTTTTGAGATATTTAGAACCAGATTTACCTCGTGCTTCTTGTTCGAACACCTTCTACCTCCTCTCCTTGTTTTGATTGTTTTTTCAGTTGTTTCCCTGGTGGTTGACTTGCATCCCCTCCCTGGGCTAAAAAAGGCTGGCTTGGAGTGGTAGTTTTAACAGTATCAGTTGACGTTTGTCCAGAGCTTGTTTCTGCAATTTGGGTTTGGGCTGCCGGTCTATTTGCGCTCAATTCACTTTCGGATACTAAGCTCTCCTCTGAGGTTACCACTGTCTTTTTCTTCTGGAATGTTCTGCGTTGGGCATAAACTTCAGCCCATGTGTACACTTCATTTAATTTATAGTCCAAAGTGTCACGTTTAAACTTTCTCAGTTTGCCCTCTTGAAGCTCCTTTTGGTATCTCTCTAGCTTAGAATTTAGATCCTCCAGTGATTTATCCAAGTCAGTTTTATCCATCCGAGACTCCAGATTGTGTTTTATTTCGTCAATTTCATTTGAGAGTTCATGGATAACTTTTGCCAACTCTTCAATCAATAAAAGGATAAGGTCCAGCGAACATTTGTTTAAAATTGAGAACCATTTCTCCATAAACTCCTTATTCAGGTGGAATCTGTGCAACATTGGTTTTATAGACATCCTTAGGCCACGTGGAATCCTCTTCACCCTGTGGTACTGCACCAGGATTGATGCGTGTAACTTTTGATTTACCTCGCGTTTAGCAAGAAATTCAAGTTGCTTCAATTGTTGAATAATAGTATTGCCTTGCACATTTGAAGATTTGACATCCTGTATCAAAGTATAAATGCTATCTGCTTGTTCAGATGTGTAAGCTAAAGTTTTAGCTCTGTTGTCTGTCATGCTTGAAATTTGGTCGTAGGCCATGGTGCTCACTCCTTGTAGACAGGTTCTCAAAATGTATATTTGTATGATGAGAGGAGCACTCACTTAGTGTTTTCCTTGTTTATATTTTATTTTTTACTGTTTAGAATTTTAACATAAGCGTGCAGCTGAGGTGGCACGTCTGCCCTAAAACGTGCCTAACAATAACCAGCCTTATCTTAAGTGTATACTACACTTAACCTTAGCGCACTGTTGCTTTATAGCGGAACCCGCTAAAAATTATAGACACTCTTAATTTTGTTTTCAAAAAGAGTCTTTAGTATTATTTCACATAAACTGATTTTTTCACAACTACATAAACACAATCATATTTTGTTATAAGTTCAACACAAAAAATGTTAACAGCATAACATTTAAAAAAAAACTTCAATGTCAGTTTCTTGAGACTTTTTACATGTTCTCTGTATATGCCCAATGCATTTCGAGCTGTGTGCAGCTCTTCGTCGGGGGCCTGTAGAAATGAGATACAATACAATCACTTCAAATCTTTCTAATGCATGACGAAAACTATATATAGACAATCAAAACGGTTTGTAAAAAAAGCAGTCATGGTACTACCAGATAAAGCCATCACCAACACCTAAGTGCATGAAAAAATGCAAATCCACTCTGAACTTACTATATCCGCGCTCCTCAAGAGCTCAATCCTTCTGCAAAATTAAAACAAACCAATCTAGCTGATCTTAATGATGAAAATGGTTTCACACCCAAAACATGAACCCACAGTGTACCAAACTTTTCTTACCTTGAACACCTACTAGTGTTCAAGCAACGATATCTTGTCCCCAGCACGCTTATGTTAAAATTCTAAACAGTAAAAAATAAAATATAAACAAGGAAAACACTAAGTGAGTGCTCCTCTCATCATACAAATATACATTTTGAGAACCTGTCTACAAGGAGTGAGCACCATGGCCTACGACCAAATTTCAAGCATGACAGACAACAGAGCTAAAACTTTAGCTTACACATCTGAACAAGCAGATAGCATTTATACTTTGATACAGGATGTCAAATCTTCAAATGTGCAAGGCAATACTATTATTCAACAATTGAAGCAACTTGAATTTCTTGCTAAACGCGAGGTAAATCAAAAGTTACACGCATCAACCCTGGTGCAGTACCACAGGGTGAAGAGGATTCCACGTGGCCTAAGGATGTCTATAAAACCAATGTTGCACAGATTCCACCTGAATAAGGAGTTTATGGAGAAATGGTTCTCAATTTTAAACAAATGTTCGCTGGACCTTATCCTTTTATTGATTGAAGAGTTGGCAAAAGTTATCCATGAACTCTCAAATGAAATTGACGAAATAAAACACAATCTGGAGTCTTGGATGGATAAAACTGACTTGGATAAATCACTGGAGGATCTAAATTCTAAGCTAGAGAGATACCAAAAGGAGCTTCAAGAGGGCAAACTGAGAAAGTTTAAACGTGACACTTTGGACTATAAATTAAATGAAGTGTACACATGGGCTGAAGTTTATGCCCAACGCAGAACATTCCAGAAGAAAAAGACAGTGGTAACCTCAGAAGAGAGCTTAGTATCCGAAAGTGAATTGAGCGCAAATAGACCGGCAGCCCAAACCCAAATTGCAGAAACAAGCTCTGGACAAACGTCAACTGATACTGTTAAAACTACCACTCCAAGCCAGCCTTTTTTAGCCCAGGGAGGGGATGCAAGTCAACCACCAGGGAAACAACTGAAAAAACAATCAAAACAAGGAGAGGAGGTAGAAGGTGTTCGAACAAGAAGCACGAGGTAAATCTGGTTCTAAATATCTCAAAAACAGAACTGACTAATGACGAAATGAGATTGATGAACAAAGGTTTAGGATTTGTTCCAACGTATGACACCAACAAATTGGAAAATGAAGTTGCGTTCTACAAATTCATGAGGGTTCTCAAACTCAGACATTTTTTCACGAATGTGGTACCAGAACAAACTGCCAAAGAAGAACCAGAATTCCTTGAGTTTAAACCGAAATCGAAATTCCAAGCTCCAGTATCTCATAAGATTTTGGATGCTTTTGAAAACTCAGTTCTGAATGAAATGGAGAGTATGAACCTGAAGAAGTCGAAAAGGAAAAATGTTTCTATTTATGACAGATCTATCATAAAGGGTCTTCAGGAAAATCAAAATATCCACATACAAAAGGCAGACAAAGGAGGTGCCATAGTAATTATGGACAAATCAATGTACCACCGTAAAGTGAATGAACACGTAGAGGACACTATGACGTACCTAAAACTGGATAGAGATCCAACAGACGAATTACAACTAACCCTCAATGAAATCCTGACCAAAGCTTTTGATCTAGGTCACATAACCACCACCACTAAACAATTTCTCACAGTATCTAATCCAAGGAGACCATCCCTCTATATGCTCCCGAAGGTGCATAAGAATCTTTTAGACCCCCCCATGCGTCCCATTGTGACCGGGTGTGGCACTATTTTTGAACCACACGGTCAGTACATTGACACATTTTTGCAACCATTCGTCCAACAATGGCCATCTTACACTAAAGACACCAATGATTTTCTCCTGACATTGAAAAACGTTACCTTGACAAGTCCTACACTTTTATGTACAATTGACGTTAAGTCATTGTACACTTCTATTCCCCACCTGGCTGGACTGGAAGCCGTAGAATGGGCTCTGTTACAACAAAACCCGGTAAGAGCTAATAAAGTGTTTATTTTAGAACTGTTACACTTTTGTTTACACCACAGCTATTTTCAATGGTCTTTTGAGTTCTACCTCCAACAGCATGGAACATCCATGGGATTTGCCGGGGCTCCGGCATATGCCAATACTTTTATGGCGAAATTTGAGGCAGATCATATCTACAACAACAAAATATGGAATGATCACACAACTCTGTACAGGAGGTTTATTGACGACATTTTTCTCTTGTGGTCAGGTACCAGACAAAGTTTGGAATTGGAAATTGAGAGGCTAAATCATTGCTCGGAGCACATTGAATTCACTTATGCCATTAGTGAAAATGAACTTCCTTTCCTGGACGTTCTAGTGAACATTGATAACCTACAAATTCACACCACCATATACAGGAAACAAACGGATGTCAACAATTCACTACTGTATCAAAGTTTCCATACTCAACATCTCAAAGACAATCTTCCAGTATCTCAATATATGAGAATTAAGAGGATCTGCTCCAAAGAGGATGAATATAAAAAGAACTTAGACCTGCAACACCGACGTTATAAAGACAGAGGATACCCTGAGGAAGTGCTGAAGAAAGCTAAAGATCGCATTGAAACGTACAGCAGAGAAAACCTGCTGATTCAAAAACCCAAAAAACTTCAGGATAGACAAGTTTTCGTCTCTAAATTTTCAACCACATCCAAGAAGCTGAAAACAATAATACACAAACACTGGGATCTCTTAAAAAATGAAGTGGATTTTAATGGGATATTTGACAACAAGCCCATTTTTGCATACAAACGATCAAAAAATTTAAAAGAACTCTTAATGACCCCAACAAGGGCGATAGAAGAAACAAACAGAGGCATGAAAAAATGTCAAAACTGTGTACATTGCTCCAATGTAATTGTAGGCATATCGTTACATCATCCACAAACTGGCAGAGAGATAAAATTACATTATAATGGTGACTGCAACTCAAAAAATTTGATTTATTACATCAAATGTCCTTGTGGAAAAATTTACACGGGCAAAACGGAAAGAAAACTGAAAACGAGGATCTCAGAACACAAAAGCACGATTAGGAACAAAAACACTAAAAGTAACTTAGCCAAACATTGGAATGATAACAATCACAGCATAGCCCAGCTAAGGTTTTCCATTCTAGAGGTTGTTAAAATTCATGAGGGGGTTGATCTCACTAGATCCCTCCTCCAGAGAGAAATTCACTGGATTAAATTTCTAGCATCACAAGAACCGAAGGGTCTTAATGAAAAAGTCGATCTTTCATGTTTTTTATGATTACCCTTAACTCTGTTTCTGCATTATAGTATGATGCTTGTAACTGATATTGTAACATGGTATGTGTAAAGCAAATGATTTCATCTTTGGTACTATCACTGCACTCTTTTTTCATTTTTTCCTTTTTTCATTTCTTCTTTTCACTTAATTCTTTGTTGTCGTTATTTTGCCATTACAAGATGGCGCTGGTTAACGGTATGAGGTGAGATTCGCTAGTCCTCCCTTTATGTTTATCGATAGCCTGTTCGTGTATAGAGCCAGGCGAGGCGGACCTGCCCCGCATCCACTGTTCCCTTAGAGTGACGAGCGTTGAGAAGAGAGAGTTCCGGTCATTGTGGACGTTGTTTTTGTAAGAATCAGGTGAGCGTGCTGCGCTCGGCAGCGGTGTTTATAGTTTCCGCCAGTTTTACATTTTTGTCAGGGTTATTTATCCCGGCTGACAAGGCTTGGTTTTCGTGTTATTTGCAGGCTGAACAGCGAACAGCTGGGGACAAGATATCGTTGCTTGAACACTAGTAGGTGTTCAAGGTAAGAAAAGTTTGGTACACTGTGGGTTCATGTTTTGGGTGTGAAACCATTTTCATCATTAAGATCAGCTAGATTGGTTTGTTTTAATTTTGCAGAAGGATTGAGCTCTTGAGGAGCGCGGATATAGTAAGTTCAGAGTGGATTTGCATTTTTTCATGCACTTAGGTGTTGGTGATGGCTTTATCTGGTAGTACCATGACTGCTTTTTTTACAAACCGTTTTGATTGTCTATATGTAGTTTTCGTCATGCATTAGAAAGATTTGAAGTGATTGTATTGTATCTCATTTCTACAGGCCCCCGACGAAGAGCTGCACACAGCTCGAAATGCATTGGGCATATACAGAGAACATGTAAAAAGTCTCAAGAAACTGACATTGAAGTTTTTTTGAAATGTTATGCTGTTAACATTTTTTGTGTTGAACTTATAACAAAATATGATTGTGTTTATGTAGTTGTGAAAAAATCAGTTTATGTGAAATAATACTAAAGACTCTTTTTGAAAACAAAATTAAGAGTGTCTATAATTTTTAGCGGGTTCCGCTATAAAGCAACAGTGCGCTAAGGTTAAGTGTAGTATACACTTAAGATAAGGCTGGTTATTGTTAGGCACGTTTTAGGGCAGACGTGCCACCTCAGCTGCACGCTTATGTTAAAATTCTAAACAGTAAAAAATAAAATATAAACAAGGAAAACACTAAGTGAGTGCTCCTCTCATCATACAAATATACATTTTGAGCATGGTACTCTGTCCCATATCTGCCAAATTCTAAATCAAGCCCCAAATACTTTGGTAATTCATTTTAGAAGAGGGAAGACTCTTCCTCACAAGATGCCACTGACATGCACGTTCATTTATATCAAACCTCATTCATTGTACATTAAACAACAGAAACTGAAAAACATACTTCGTCAGTAGTAGAATTTTTGAAACTTTTCAGAAAGGTTGGCTCTTTCTTAAATAAACCTAAAGTCATTTCCTTTGTTTATATGCAGCCTCAACTACATACAGTACATTATGTATGGTAAATTTGGCCATACAATCAATTGGGGAAGTGTAGAGGAGATGATAGAATCACCCTCCTGAACTAGACTTGTAAACAATGGGATTCTATCAATGTGAGTGGTGACTAATTTTATATGATTTTGTATATTCTCTAAACTCGTGGATACACTGCAATTTGAAAATCAGGCCTCTCTGCGAGTGGCAGAATGAGGGCACTGTGTGTTTTTAAAATACCCCTCACACACTATGAATCCCATAGTGTGATTCTCCCATCATTGGGGTCTTCCCGTCCCTCTACGGGGCGGGGCGTGCTTCGACCTACGAGTGACACAGGAGCACTTATATTTTTGACAATAGGCTATGTGATGAGGATAGTGATATGTGTTAGGGAGTGTAGGGACCTATTTACGTGAATGGTAGTGTAAAAAAAGGGTAAAAATTCCCTGGCTAGTCAAAAAAAGTAACTTTATTGGCTTCTCAAGCTGGGAACATTAAAAAGGGGGTTAGTATGTATAATTACAAGTGTGGTCTACTTTGTCGACATGACATGTTTCATAGGCAGACCCCTCCTGCCTACTCATCAGGACCTCTGTTGATCCCTACAAAAAAACTCAATTCTAAACTAAATGTTAAATGCCTATGGTCCCAAAACTTAACAGCAAAAATCGGCTGCTAGGTTTAGCCTCAGGGCTTGAGTTGGCCCTTAGCGAGGCATTATCATGAAAAATGACCTAATATGGTTCATTTGAAGCGTGGTGATAGGGTCTCATGAGCCTGCGTCTTAGGGTGATTAGTTGACTGGTTAGTGACCGCATGCCTTATCTGGCTTATTCCATACCCTTCAGCAGCTCCCAATGATGGGAGAATGACACTATGGGATTTATAGTGTGTGAGGGGTATTTTAAAAACACACAGTGCCCTCATTCTGCCACTCGCAGAGAGGCCTGATTTTCAAATTGCAGTGTATGCACAAGTTTAGAGAATATACAAAATCATATAAAATTAGTCACCACTCACATTGGCAAATTTGGCCGCCATGAAACGGTTCATTTTCTATTATCTATTAAAATCCTGTATCTCTAAAATCAAGGGGGAAATTCACCTCCACAATAAATCCTTCCATTATTCTGAACTCCTGAGATTTCTTTCAATGTTGAGGTATAAATGGAATTTCATATCACTCAAGTGAATCTGTTGGGTCCAACTTTATACACTCCCTGGAGCACATCACTCAAGCCCGATCTGTAATACTTTCGCCTGGCTTTTGTGGGCGGTCAGTAAGTACTGTTAATCAGTCAAACTTTGCCTTAAGTGAAAATGCCACCGAGGACACACAGTCAAGGTCTTGGGTCACCTTTGTAATTACCTGCAACAAAGAGAGTGATTACGACCAACAGTTAATATAGCAGCATTCTAAAAGAGCTGGTCTTGGAAATCGGCTCGGCTACTATCAAACCCTAAGAAGAATGTCTTATTATAGAAAAATGGAAAAAAATCCAACACAACTATGTAAAGAAAAATTGGATAAGAAACTCTGCCAATGGGAATTTGAGAATCTTATTGATAATGACGAACAAAAATGTCTAACTACAGACCACCCTATAACAGAACCTGTGTATTTTTTGCCAAAAGTACACAAAAACCCCAGCAAACCACCGGGGCGACCTATTGTCTCTGCAAAGGGATCTTAATTGGAGCCAGTAGCAAGTTATAATGATTTTTTTTAATGCCCTTTGTGTTGAACCTAAGCTCATATTTGAGAGATACCACTGATCTCCTAAGACACCTAGAGGATCTTCCATGGCAAGCATCATACCATCTTATAACGATGGATGTAACATCTCTTTATACAAACATTGACAACAACATCGGCTTAATGGCATGTAGTTTCTTTCTCAAAGAACGAGATATTCAATTCAAATTTCACAACCAAATGTTGATGGATATGATAGAAATGTGCCTCACGCAAAATGTGTTCTTATTTGGAGAAGAAATGTACCAACAAGTTAAAGGATGTGCTATGGGGTTTTCTTAAAGTCCAAGATATGCGTGCCTCACCAAATAGAAAAATTTAAAATATGTGCAGTATAGCATATAAATAGGGAATTACTTAAATAAGTAATTGAGCTATGGTCATACTTAACCCACTGGAGGGTTGGATAGTATAACTGAGGTATGGTCATGTTCTTTATTGGCTTTCCGCAAAAATTGCTGAAGCGTAATAGATAACATACCGGGTACCGAATAATCGATAGAATATGTAAACCTCAAACCAAAGGAATTTTTTAACACAACCTGACTTTGGGGTACATAAGGAGCCAAGTTGGTGGTAATTAGCAACAACATAATTTCCGAAACTGCAATCTTTCGACAAATAGTTGTGAATCTAAATGGTTAAATCTAAAAGCACTATTAGTAAAAAAAGCCAGCAGTAAAAAAAGCTCAAAGTTTGTGTTGTTGCATTAACAGACATGTATTATTATTTGCCTACGAGTACCAGAATCCTTGGCACTAAGATGAAATCACAAGTCACATGATGTAATGTGAATTGTTTTTAATGGTTGGTTTTAAATTGTAAGTTTGTAACCGTGAGCAAATTATCAGGAGATAATGAAACGCGTCGGTTCTTTGGTGACCTGGGAGTTGCTTTGCTTATGAAATAAAGAAGAGTTGGGGAGACACTCATTTCCTGCTAGTGCGTTATTCATTTGTTCTCCATGTGAGGAAGTTTGTTTATATATATATATATATATATATATATATATATATATATATATATATATATTCACTGAAAAAAACCATAGGTTATAGACCATATATAGTTAGGAATTAGCATTTACAAAACCTTAATTTACTCGCACAAAACCATAGAAATTCGCATATATAGTTAGTTGCAATAACTATATATCGCGCACCCGCAATCCACTGCTGATGATGTCACATATTACATCATTCATGACATGGTCAGTGACATCACTGATGACATCACTGATGACATCACTGATGACATCACTGATGACTTCTCATTTGACATTACTGATCGCATCACTGATAATATCATTCATGTGATAATACGATGAACCTCTTCAGACTCTAATATAACCTTAGATACAATCAGTGTAAACAGACACTCACAGATTGTCACTCATCCATGGAGTTACTCACACATCTAGTCAGTCATGAAAAGAATCAATCACTCCTCCATTTCCTCAACTATACAGTTATACACACCATACTAATTCAAACATATTCTAACACATATTTACTCTCTTATACAATCTCTGATACAAGTTCACAATGATTCATAAAGCCACTCTCACATTCACTGGCTCTTATGCTCAGTTATTTATATATGTCAACTCTCACATGTACTGTGTTTTACATATGTACTTACTTTGACATGTAGCACTGAGATATCCATTCACTCACCAATACACTTATGCACACAGTCAACTGCCCATACAGCTGTTTCCACATGCACGTTTGAACCCATACATCTAGTGAATCAACTGCTCACACATCTATGCACAGAGTCATACACCTCCCAGCCACCCACACATATACTCAGTCTCCCATACAAATACTTGGGCAACCAATCAATAAGCCATATAGTTACTCATATAGCTACTGATTAACACATGCAGCAGTTTACAGAACAACAGACACAATGATGCACAAATTAAGACAGTTTAGTCACTAACCCATGCACTCAGTGAAACACATGTAATCACTCTCTCATACAGTCAGTCATGCACCTACTAAATCCTTCATCCAGACACTTATACATCCACTCATTCTTCAATATGTAAGACATATTTTAACTTTACAGAAACATACAAACACTCTATGATGTCATCAGTGATGTCATCATTGATGTCACTGACCATGTCATGAATGATGTAATATGTGACATCATCAGCAGTGGATTGCGGGTGCGCGATATATAGTTATTGCAACTAACTATATATGCGAATTTCTATGGTTTTGTGCGAGTAAATTAAGGTTTTGTAAATGCTAATTCCTAACTATATATGGTCTATAACCTATGGTTTTTTCAGTGAACTTCAATGGTTTTTTAATAGCAAATATCAAAAGCTGTAAAATGTCAAGTACGTGGTAGGTAAAAACATTTTCGTATTTATGCACGCTGATGAGCTTTGAACGCTGCCCCCCCCCTCCTCTTTTCTTTTAGGAGTATTCTCTCTTTGCAGATAGTGAAGGGTAGATAACGTAAGCCTTTGCCCCCATTGTAACCCGTCGTGCCTGCTTCCCTCTACATTTGATTGATTGTTATCCAAGCATTTACTGTTTTACAATTGGGTGCTCTCATGCTGACGCCAGCTTCAATCTGAAACATCCAGAAACACTGTAGACTGCCTATTCAATCAGTTCCAGTGGAGCCCCAACGTGACCCGGTAGAGAAGAACTTGCCCTCCCCTCTTTGACTGATTGTTCTTGTTGCCTGTCCCTTCTCTTGTCATTTAACAGAACTTTTTGGACTGCTGAAAGGGGTTGTATTCCGACTGCTGGTTGGTCGAGACATTTTGACTATATTCTGGACCTACGTTGTCGCGAAATGCGTCATATGACGGTCCGCGTTAGCACACCCGGAAGTGCTCCGGCGCGTAAGGCGCAGCTTCCCGGAAACGATCCAGAGCGCGGCGAGCAGCGCGTAACGTAAGCATAACAGGTCATGTGACTTGTTAATAAAACTTTTCATTGGTTCATTTTACTTTTGTTATTCTAATGATGAAAGGCTTGGTTATATGACCTAAAAATAATGCTTTTCATTGCTTTCGAACATTTTTTTTTTCCCAAATGATGAAAGCCCCACCTTTTTTTTCTCACTCTGACTTGTAAAGCAAAGGACCCAGATGCATTTACAGTTTATCACTTACAATGTTCCAGGCTAATGTATTTTCCCGGGAAATTTACAACTGTCCTGCAAGTAAAATATTCCTTTTTCGAGAAAAAGGGCGTTTCTTCGTCCCATGAGGGAGCCGTTGAGCAAAAGAGGCTCGGCCTGCTGTCTTAGTCGCTGATAGGCATGAATATCAGATTCTTATCGATCACTTTATGTTGCAGGAGTAGAAAACACAACAGCCCTTGACCATTTTTCTTTACTGCGTTCCTGCGTATTATACCTTTTAACAGTCATGTAATTGGACTGCTTTATTTCACTTGCCTTTTACTGATTCGAAAACAGTGGCTATTATTCAAAACTTTACCAATGTAGGTACTACTACCATGTTTTTAAAAAAAAAACTTTATTGTGAAAATGTCAGTATACAAATACGGGCCTATAACCACGTGGGCCGGCCACGGAGCAAACTGGAATCGTATATGATGAGGGCACATTTACACTGTAGAAGAACGTAACGGGCGACCCATTAGATTGCAAGAACTAAGGTGTCTACCATTTACGGAATCGGTGGACGTACATTTTATAATTAAAGTACGACAGGGCCAGTTACAATAAAATTATCTAGACATACATTTGCGGGCAAGTACCATGGGTGACGTTAATTCGAACTTTCAATAGTACAGTAATCAATAACACATCAGAACTTAATATCAATAGGGATGTCAAAATGTTCAATCAATTCTCGTCCCTGCTCGCCATGTGCTTCAAAACTGCATACGTATCTCGTGATATCAAGGTTGGGCAACCAGTACACAACAAGGAGTTACGAGTCCCATTTATACCGGCGCCATTTTGGGCGCGGCCGGGCGGGTCCAGGATATAGTCAAACATAACAAATGAGGCTGACGTCTCTGAAGCAGTTGACGCACAGCAGGACATAGCAAATAAACATGAAGTCTCTGAAGCTGTTAACTCACTGCAGGACAAAACAAGTGAACCTGAAACCTCTGGAATAATTGTCGCTCAGAAGAACAACACACAAAACTCTGTAGTGTCTGAGGAAAGTAAAACAGAGAAGGGCACTGTAGTTTCAGACACACTTAACACTAATGACTTAACAAAGATATTGTCTGTCTATGAAGCAGCTGTCATGTTCACAGAATTGACAAAGAAGTGTGCAGACACCAATGCTATTAAGAAACACAAGGAAATCCCTAACCCGTCAGCATTCTCGGAAGAGGTTGACACAGATGACATCTTAAGGAACAAAGAAAGACAAATTAAGGATGAGGAAGTTGTCACTTTAATTTTTTCATCAGCTAGCGACAGCAACAAACACATTGTAATGGAGATTAGAGAGGCTACGGATGGGTGAATAAATTATCAAAAGGAATGGCGACTCCCCCCTTTAGCAGATTAGCTAAATCTTTGCGTAATTTGGGCATGAAAGTTATATTATTGGAAGTAGATGGTTATAGTTCTGGTTAATTTCCATTCAGAGTGTCCTACACAGCACCACTCTAGGTAAATACTACTTTATGTAAAACCTGGGACATAGCACTCATTGGAATGTTTGTGATCTTTCCTGTTAAGTTGCATCATAAGTTATTTTAACCATTCCATATAAAGTCATGCATAAAAATGAATACACAGACACAAATAACATGTGTATCCAAAAACAAAATACAGATTTCGGCCTTATTTATTGCCTCTAGTTTTCAAATGCAAATTTCTGTGGAAAACATGCACATTAAGGGTTGCCTTTCCTTAAACCTTTGTTTTAAAAAAAAAATTGGAAGAAACAAAAAGTCTTCCCTTCCATAAATAACCCAAGACTTTTATTTTGCTATGGCAAGGGAACGAAATAGAGAATAAACTATAGTTGGTCACCATGGGGTTTAAAGAAGGGATGGTTCTTCACCTGGGTGCCGTCTAGAACTCAGCACGTTGTGCTGCCTTGGAACTATTCGCACAACAGACCGCTACTGACCATTGTTGCTTCTGTTTTAATAAAAAAAATGTAAGGTGTTTACTGTTTTTGTTGCGATGTATATATTTATAAGTTATTAAAGTGTTATAATCCTACTACTTTGTTGGAGTGCTATATATTTTTAATGTGACACATAATTGTGAAAACTTTGATGTACAAAATGGCATCCCTGGAATCTTCCGCTTCAGGCTCGGTCCCACACACCCTTACAGTGAGAATTCCCTCCCCAATCACAATACAGGATCGTTATCAGATAGTAGGAACGCGTGTGGTGTGACGGATCTCATGGGGTGGGGGCCTTGATCTACTGTAACTCCTTTGAAGAGGGGTGATTCTTTACAGTTGGGGCCATAAACTACATCCGCAGGGCTAGGTGATAGCCTGGGACCGGCCTGGACAATCGGACACAGAGGAAGAGGAGTGTCAGAGGGTGCGGTAGTGAATAGGGTGAAAGGGTGGTGTCGGACGGGCACAGGGTGTGATTCTCAGGGAAGAGCAGCGCAGATGGGGGAAGGTTTATGACCCATGCATAAGACAGAGAGCGGGGGTGACCAGTGCGTGGGGGAGATGCTTGCGAGGGTGGGGAGCCATGCTGAGGATCGGCGGCGTTCAGAGAGTGGGTCTGGTCAAGGCATCTAAAATGGCTGCCGTGCACGACAAAAGTGTGGCATTGGAAAAAAAACAAGATGGCTCAGACAATGTTTATCAATACGAATTAATTTATAACAATTATTTTTAACAATATATTTACTCGCAGTGTCAAAATGGCGGTCAACACTTCCTGATTTCCTTCGAATCGAACGTTAACAGACGTCACGATCGGCGTCGTGCAGAGAGTGGGTCTGGTCAAGGCATCTAAAATGGCTGCCGTGCACGACAAAAGTGTGGCATTGGAAAAAAAGCAAGATGGTGCAGACAATGTTTATCAATACGGATTAATTTATAACAATTATTTTTAACAATATATTTACTCGCAGTGTCAAAATGGCGGTCAACACTTCCTGATTTCCTTCGAATCGAACGTTAACAGACGTCACGCAGCAAAAAAAAAAAAAAAACGCTCACGCGCAGCCGCTGGAAGACAAGTATCAACATATATGAGCATCCTCAGCCACCCTCAGAAAACATAGGGGGTCAGGATACGTCTCCCGTACCCCCTTATACCCATTTCTCACATTGTTTTTCCTCCATCTTGTAATTTAATTAAAACGAAACACAAAATGGCGAATTCCCGTTTCGCATCCCGATTCGCTACCCAGTTCGCGAACCGGAAAGCGCTTCTTCCGCAAAAAATCATTTTTTTTTATTTGCCCCACGGGACCCTTTAATAACCCCAACATCATTCCTAGGGGGTCAAGAAGGGTCTACCTTGCCCCCTTTCATTACATTCGCCCTTCGTTTTTCTCCTCTTCTTGTCTCTCGATCCTACCGAGAGACAAGATGGCGGCCGCACCGGACTGTTTAGAATGTTGACAGACGCCGGAGAGCCAATCAGCTTCGCTTCACAAAGCTCCGTTACGCGAAAAGTTCGCGAACCGGAGAGCTACCCGGGACGCTGTCACAGATATATCTGTTTTTTAAAATGTTAATTTCTCAAAATCCACAGGAGCACATATATTGAGACCCAGCAAAGGCACATCGGGCTAACAGTCCCTACAATTTTGCCAAGTTTCGTGCAAATCCATTCAGCCGTTCGAGCTAAAAGTGAGGCCAAACACCCTATGGAAAAATGAATGGGAAAAACGCGTTTTGGGACCCCCCTTTTTTCTCGGCCCCCCCTTGACGAAGCCCCCCCAAATTTTAGCCTATTCCGTCCACAAACGCCAAAGTTATTAGGCATAGAATTTTCAAAAGTTCCATAGAGAAAAAATCCTAACTATATATACCTACTGGCGACCGCCAGTAGGTAATATATATGTATATATATATATATATATATATATATATATATATATATATATATATATATATATATATATATTACCTACTGGCGTTCGCCAGTAGGTATATATAGTTAGGAATTTTTTGAATAGGGATTTCTGAAAATTCTATGTTGAATAACTTTGGCGTTGAATGACGGAATTGGCACATTTTGTTTCTGAGCGTCCCCTGAAAGTTTGGGGGGGGTTTCGTGAAGTGGGGGCCGAGTAAAAAGGGGGGTCCCAAAACGTGTTTTGCTCATGTTAATTTCCATAGGGCCGTTGGACTCACTTTTAGCTCGAACGGCTGAATGGATTTTTATGAAACTTGGCAAAATTGTAGGGACTGGTAGCCCGATGTGCCTTTGCTAGGTCTCAAGATATGTGCTCCAGTGGATTTTGAGAAATTAACGTTCAAAAAAATATATATATCTGTGACAGCGTCCCGGTTAGCGCCCCGGTTCGCGTACCAGACGCGCAACGGAACTTCGCTTGGAAAAGCGGATTGGCTCCCTGGTGACGGTGAACATTCTAAACAGTTCAGAGCGCCCGCCATCTTGTCTCTCGGTAGGATCGAGAGACAAGAGGTGGAAATAAACGAAGGGGGAAATAAATGAAAGGGTGCAAGGTAGACCCCTCTTGACCCCCTAGGATTGATGTGGGGGCTAGCGCTACCCGGTACGCGAACCGGGTAGCTTACCGGTAGCGTAACGGGAGTCCGCCATCTTGCATTAAAGTCTAATTTGGACACAAGATGGATGATAAACAATGCTGGGTTTGTGTAAAAGGGGGCAAGGGAGACATATCCTGACCCCCTAGGTTTTGTGAGGGTGGATGAAGAAGCCCATATATGTCCAAACAAAAAAAAAATCAAATTTACGCGCGGTTAGCGCCGGTGCGCGAACCGGGTAGCGCTCCGGAAAGCGTAAATCGTGAAAATTAGTAAAAAAAAAGTTACATTTAAAATTTATATAGAGTAATCATAGTTAGGGTAGCTCTGAAAAGAGCTTTTGGGTTCGTGGAAGATTTAGGTACTTATAAGTATGTACCAATACACAGTCTTAAATTCTGGATGAAAACTCTGTTCCCCTCATCTGCGAAGTGCACACCATCTTCTCTGTAGATATCTTGCATGTAGTAACGCAAGTTATTGTTGTAGATGGAGCCCATTCCATGGTCTCTCATGTAAGCTGAAACAGACTTATTTACATGCTTCCTCGCTTTCTCAATTTGTGGACAAAATTGATTGGACCACCTCCATTTCTGTCTTTGGCATATATTGGAATATAACAACGAGGGGTTGCTGGACTGTTCCAATATAAAACTAGGGAAGGTTTAACTGGCGTGACCAAAGGTGCAGGAGTAACACCCTGGGGCATCCATTTTGTTGGATGGATTTGCCTCACACACCCAGAAGGGTGTCATGCTTCATCATCGGCGGTTGCTCCTCATCGGGGAGGCGGTGCAATCCCCGACGGGCTCACCTCAAAGAGGGGCTCTTTGGCGGAGATCTTTTTATCCAACAGCCTTATGGTGAGGTGTGGGTGTGTGGGCAAGATGGTGTGTGATAGTGAAATGGGATATTAAAATGTAGCTAGGGGTACCGGAATTCACTTTATTCTGGGGGTCCCCTGGCTGCAATTAAAAACAAGGGACTAGCTCACTGGGTGTCAACAAGTTAGGTCAGGTGACCCTAGATGAGGCTAGGGGTGAAGATGGTCGACATGTTTCTCGCAATGGGTAATAATTGCCCGCGATTCATCAGGACCTTAAAAAGGTGAAAAACAACATGCTAGTGTCATGTGTGTAGTGGTGTATGTTTACCTCTGTGGGTTGTCCTATGCCTATACATAGGGGAGAGATAAACAACAATGGTTAAAAACAAGTTTGCAATAAGAAAAGTAGGTCACGTCATTAAAAGGATCTGTGAACAGTGTGGCATGCTGTTGGTATTGTTGAGCATAAAACAAAAAACCAATGCATGCCTTGTCAGTTGTATTTGCATAGTGTAAATGGTGTGGCACACACAACAACCACTGAGCTGGTGAGGGGGTTTGTGGGGTGGGGGGAGGTTAAAAGGTAAAAAAAGTATGTACAGCAGCTATCCAGGCTAGAGACACTGTCCACCTGGGTTCTTACCATGTGCAGGCATTGTATATAGATAGAGAGAGACACCGTTTGTAGCTTAAGGTGGCTAGGTGCAAACACACACACACATACTCTGTGACTAGAGGAGCTAAAGGTATGTAAGGCTCGTATCCCCTACTCACCTACTAGTCAAGAACTAACAGCCACATGAGGGGTCGGCGGGACAGAACATCAAGGATGAGCCCTTGGGTTTCAGCTAAAGTTAGGACAAAAATACCGCCAAAGGGTTATTTGCAGGTGAACAACTCTTACAAAACCAAGGGGCTCCTATCCTCCCATCCCTCTTTTGTCGCTCTTGCACTCACCTCTAATCTCCTGTGTCCGGGCTACATGACCTACCCTTCTCCGCCGAGCTCGAGTAGATATGTGAGCTCGGCGGTCAGGGTTATTTAAACAAAACAAAACGAATCGGCGTGTATCACGCGTCTCCGCCTTCTATGACGTGTCACGTGATTTCGGCCGATCGGGACGCGGCCATCTTGGACTAGTGCATCGGCGTGTAAAGGGCTGGTCGCTTGTAGACGTTAGCTCTGTTTAGCAGTAACCAATGTCACAAATACGGGGAGCCTGACGGGAAGTCCAGCGTACTGTATATGGCATTTGAAGGACTAAATGTTTTCTTATTCGGACATAGTGTGTTATGTCTCGCCGGTTGGCTTTTGTGACGAGTAATAGCCCATAGCGTTGCATCTGCGTGATGTAGACCGGTGTAATGGCGGCCACATTGGACTGGTGCATTGGTGCCTATGATACTCAGTTTAACCAAACTCTGCTTAATGTTATTAAAAATGTGCATAGTTTGGGAAGTATAGGCGGTGTGGTAACTGCAGTAGTTTGGCGCTGGGGGCTCAATTGGCGTCCTGAATAAATTGGGATAGATCACCTGTCTCGAGTGTGTCAGGAAGACAGCGACCCAGACGCAACCGGCACAGGGATTACACAGGGTCGTAGAGTGGCTGAATGAGTGGCAATCAGTATGGCCATGGTGTCACAGAGGTAGGGGAACCATATAAAGTGTGTGTGTTGTTCACTGGGAGGTATGGTACCAGCGGGCGAAGGTATTGAAGTAGCGCTGAGACTCAGAGTGCAGCCCAATGATGGTTATAAGGCTATTTAATAATGATGGTGGCAACAGTATAATGGTTGGGACTGAATGGCTCAAAGAGAGTGCCACGGAATGTCTTCGTTGAGGCCCTGCTTATCTGAAGACAAACGATGGACCCATCTCTGGTCCTTCTGAAAGAGGGCATTTTTGGGGCAGTTGGGGCTAGATTCTAGTACTACCCACTTCATAGATTCTTCATCATGGCTGTGGTCTACATAATGTTTGCACATTTTTGTGTGAGTCTTCTTGCAGTGAAAGTTGCTGCGATGTTCAATGATTCGGGTTTTAACGGGACGGGTTGTCATCCCGATATACTGTAAGCCACAAGGGCACGTGAGTAGGTATATACAGTGTGAGGTGTTGCAGTTTGTGTGGTGTCTAATCTCCCATGTGAAGGTCTCAGAGAGCTGTATGGTTTTGACTGTCATGGTGTATCTACAGACACCACACATTCCACAAGGGTAATGGCCCGTGACCGGAGGTAGATGCCACAATGTTAGTTGGGTTTTCTTTCTGGCTCTCTTAGGTCTGGTGCTGATTAGGATATCCTTCAAATTTTGCGATCTCTTAAAGGCGAACCTAGGTTCTTCCAGGGTCATGTCACCTGTGTTTAATATGTCCCAATGATGTCTGATCGTGTTCCTGATTTGATTAGACAGTGGGGTAAATGTGGTCACACAAGTGATAGGTTGGTTCTCGACAGGGACTCTTTCCTGTCGCTCAAGCAGTGCCTCACGGTTGTTGTTACTAGCCCGTTTTTTAGCTTTCAAGACCTCGCTTTTAGGGTAGCCCCTGTCGAGTAGGTTCCTAGAAAGGATTGTGGATTCCTTTTTGTAATCAGACACAGCACTACAGTTGCGCCTTATCCGCAGAAATTGGCCAAAAGGCAAGTTGGTGCGTAAGGCCCTCGGATGGTGGCTTTTATAGTGTAGGTCCCTGTCGAGAACCAACCTATCACTTGTGTGACCACATTTACCCCACTGTCTAATCAAATCAGGAACACGATCAGACATCATTGGGACATATCAAACACAGGTGACATGACCCTGGAAGAACCTAGGTTAGCCTTTAAGAGATCGCAAAATTTGAAGGATATCCTAATCAGCACCAGACCTAAGAGAGCCAGAAAGGAAACCCAACTAACATTGTGGCATCTACCTCCGGTCACGGGCCATTACCCTTGTGGAATGTGTGGTGTCTGTAGATACACCATGACAGTCAAAACCATACAGCTCTCTGAGACCTTCACATGGGAGATTAGACACCACACAAACTGCCACACCTCACACTGTATATGCCTACTCACGTGCCCTTGTGGCTTACAGTATATCGGGATGACAACCCGTCCCGTTAAAACCCGAATCATTGAACATCGCAGCAACTTTCACTGCAAGAAGACTCACACAAAAATGTGCAAACATTATGTAGACCACAGCCATGATGAAGAATCTATGAAGTGGGTAGTACTAGAATCTAGCCCCAACTGCCCCAAAAATGCCCTCTTTCAGAAGGAACAGAGATGGGTCCATCGTTTGTCTTCAGATAAGCAGGGCCTCAACGAAGACATTCCGTGGCACTCTCTTTGAGCCATTCAGTCCCAACCATTATACTGTTGCCACCATCATTATTAAATAGCCTTATAACCATCATTGGGCTGCACTCTGAGTCTCAGCGCTACTTCAATACCTTCCCCCGCTGGTACCATACCTCCCAGTGAACAACACACACACTTTATATGGTTCCCCTACCTCTGTGACACCATGGCCATACTGATTGCCACTCATTCAGCCACTCTACGACCCTGTGTAATCCCTGTGCCGGTTGCGTCTGGGTCGCTGTCTTCCTGACACACTCGAGACAGGTGATCTATCCCAATTTATTCAGGACGCCAATTGAGCCCCCAGCGCCAAACTACTGCAGTTACCACACCGCCTATACTTCCCAAACTATGCACATTTTTAATAACATTAAGCAGAGTTTGGTTAAACTGAGTATCATAGGCACCAATGCACCAGTCCAATGTGGCCGCCATTACACCGGTCTACATCACGCAGATGCAACGCTATGGGCTATTACTGGTCACAAAAGCCAACCGGCGAGACATAACACACTATGTCCGAATAAGAAAGCATTTAGTCCTTCAAATGCCATATACAGTACGCTGGACTTCCCGTCAGGCTCCCCGTATTTGTGACATTGGTTACTGCTAAACAGAGCTAACGTCTACAAGCGACCAGCCCTTTACACGCCGATGCACTAGTCCAAGATGGCCGCGTCCCGATCGGCCGAAATCACGTGACACGTCATATAAGGCGGAGACGCGTGATACACGCCGATTCGTTTTGTTTTGTTTAAATAACCCTGACCGCCGAGCTCACATATCTACTCGAGCTCGGCGGAGAAGGGTAGGTCATGTAGCCCGGACACAGGAGATTAGAGGTGAGTGCAAGAGCGACAAAAGAGGGATGGGAGGATAGGAGCCCCTTGGTTTTGTAAGAGTTGTTCACCTGCAAATAACCCTTTGGCGGTATTTTTGTCCTAACTTTAGCTGAAACCCAAGGGCTCATCCTTGATGTTCTGTCCCGCCGACCCCTCATGTGGCTGTTAGTTCTTGACTAGTAGGTGAGTAGGGGATACGAGCCTTACATACCTTTAGCTCCTCTAGTCACAGAGGTGTGTGTGTTTGCACCTAGCCACCTTAAGCTACAAACGGTGTCTCTCTCTATCTATATACAATGCCTGCACATGGTAAGAACCCAGGTGGACAGTGTCTCTAGCCTGGATAGCTGCTGTACATACTTTTTTAACCTTTTAACCTCCCCCCACCCCACAAACCCCCTCACCAGCTCAGTGGTTGTTGTGTGTGCCACACCATTTACACTATGCAAATACAACTGACAAGGCATGCATTGGTTTTTTGTTTTATGCTCAACAATACCAACAGCATGCCACACTGTTCACAGATCCTTTTAATTATGTGACCTACTTTTCTTATTGCAAACTTGTTTTTAACCATTGTTGTTTATCTCTCCCCTATGTATAGGCATAGGACAACCCACAGAGGTAAACATACACCACTACACACATGAAACTAGCATGTTGTTTTTCACCTTTTTAAGGTCCTGATGAATCGCGGGCAATTATTACCCATTGCGAGAAACATGTCGACCATCTTCACCCCTAGCCTCATCTAGGGTCACCTGACCTAACTTGTTGACACCTAGTGAGCTAGTCCCTTGTTTTTAATTGCAGCCAGGGGACCCCCAGAATAAAGTGAATTCTGGTACCCCTAGCTACATTTTAATATCCCATTTCACTATAACACACCATCTTGCCCACACACCCACACCTCACCATAAGGCTGTTGGATAAAAAGATCTCCGCCAAGGAGCCCCTCTTTGAGGTGAGCCCGTCGGGGATTGCACCGCCTCCCCGACGAGGAGCAACCGCCGATGATGAAGCATGACACCCTTCTGGGTGTGTGAGGCAAATCCATCCAACAAAATGGATGCCCCAGGGTGTTACTCCTGCACCTTTGGTCACGCCAGTTAAACCTTCCCTAGTTTTATATTGGAACAGTCCAGCAACCCCTCGTTGTTGTACTCTCAGGTACGGACACACGCTGTGACTGGACCTTCCACCAACCTGAGTGGTAAATAGTGTCCGCTGATCAAATGATCACTTTTTCTTCCTCCCTCCTTTTGACAATATATTGGAATATACCAAGGCAGTTTGAGGAAAAAGTGCCATCAATTGCTCAAAGGTGTCCTTTAAAAGCATTTCCAGACCTACCCCAGTCAAAGTGCCCAAATAATTTCCTCCACAGTGCACTATTATGAGGTCAGGGTTTGGCAAATGCAAAAAGGTTTTCACCAATGGTATCAATTGGTGACATCTCAATCCTCTCTGGCCAAACCATTTGATTTCCACATTTTGTAAATTGAGGTTGTGTAAATTTCTGTTATCAGCATACCTATGAGCCCAGTGGATGTAGCTATGTCCAAGAATCCTGACAGAAAACATGGTGAAAGGAGGTTCTGCTGCAGTCAGATGAAGTGTGGGAATGAAATGGCAGTTGGAACAGTAGGAGTTTGTAATGAAAAAAATTGTGGAGTTTCAGTGCTAATGATTCAGTAGCAGTGATTGGTGGATTTTTATTGCTGAAAACAGAAAGTTAGGGTGCATGGATGTGTTCTTTGAAAGATGTAATTCGAATGGTGAAGAAAAAATCATTTTATGAAACATTGCACTGGATAAGCAGGTGTACTGAGAGTTCAGAGTTCATTTGAAACATTGTTGTGTGAACTTGTAAACATGAGAGGTCTTTCAGGAGGTAGTTGCTATGGAAAAAAGGCAGAAAGGGCAGAGGGGGGAAGGGTGTTGATTTGAAAAAAGTGAGGGAAGAGTTTTGATTGGGTGACATGAGAGATATGTGTGATGAATTACAGCATTTCTGTGCCATTGTTGGTTGCAGCCTCTGGAGTGCATACCCTTTGCTCTGCTAAAGAAAAATTGGTGTGTGTCTGAGACTGTTTTCAAACTCAAAAGGCATTTGCTAAGGTGAGAAAAGATTCATTTAATTTAGCTAGAGACTAGTATGCTTTAGGGAGAAAATTAGGAAGAAAGTTGTGTATTTAAAATGTTGCTTTGTGTCAAATGTTTTACAAAAAGATTTTGTTTCTTTGAGAAATTGTAATTGGAGATAATGTGAAGTATTAGTACTGACAGGGTGTGCTTGTACATAGGAGCTGTGCTGTGTTTTCAAATTATGACTTGAAAAAAGTTTTTATGGAAAAGCAATGCTTTTTAAATTTAAGAGAAGGAAAAACTGGTGTCTGCTTATTTAAACAAATATTTCACTTGCCCCATGATTCAGGGAGAATAATTTGTTTACTTGATGTGTATAAAAACGTTTTTTGAAGTCATTTAGGTTTCTTGATATGTACTGCTTTCATAGCCAGCATGGGGCATATTTACAAGGCCTTTGAGCCACTTTCAAGTTATTTTCCCTATGTTAAAAGTGATGCAAAAGTGGTGCAAGGGCCTTGTAAATACGCCCTCATGTGTGTTAGGGCATTTTAAGTCACTTCCCCATGAATGGGGGAGAATAATTTGCTTACTTGATGTGTTTAAAAACGTTTCTTGAAGTCATTTAGGTTTCTTGATATGTACTGCTAGAGTTTCATAGTCAGCATGGGGCATATTTATAAGGACTTTGAGCCACTTTCACGTTATTTTCCCCATGTTAAAAGTGATGCAACAGTGGTGCAAGGGCCTTGTAAATACGCCCTCATGTGTGTTAGGGCATTTTAAGTCACTTCTCCATGAATCTGGGAGAATAATCTGGTTGCAGCCTCTGGAGTATATACCCTTTGCTCTGCTAAAGAAAAATTGGTGTGTGTCTGAGACTCTTTTGAAATTCAAAAAACATTTGCTAAGGAGAGAAAAGATTCATTTAATTTAGATAGAGACTAGTATGCCTTTTAAATACGCCCTCATGTGTGTTAGGGCATTTTAAGTCACTTCCCCATGAATGGGGGAGAATAATTTGCTTACTTGATGTGTTTAAAAACGTTTCTTGAAGTCATTTAGGTTTATTGATGATGTACTGCTAGAGTTTCATAGCCAGCATGGGGCATATTTATAAGGACTTTGAGCCACTTTCACGTTATTTTCCCCATGTTAAAAGTGGCACAAAAGTGGTGCAAGGGCGTTGTAAATGCACCCTCATGTGTGTTAGGGCATTTTAAGTCACTTCTCCATGAATCTGGGAGAATAATCGGGTTGCAGCCTCTGGAGTGTATACCCTTTGCTCTGCTAAAGAAAAATTGGTGTGTGTCTGAGACTCTTTTGAAATTCAAAAAACATTTGCTAAGGAGAGAAAAGATTCATTTAATTTAGATAGAGACTAGTATGCCTTTTAAATACGCCCTCATGTGTGTTAGGGCATTTTAAGTCACTTCCCCATGAATGGGGGAGAATAATTTGCTTACTTGATGTGTTTAAAAACGTTTCTTGAAGTCATTTAGGTTTCTTGATATGTACTGCTAGAGTTTCATAGTCAGCATGGGGCATATTTATAAGGACTTTGAGCCACTTTCACGTTATTTTCCCCATGTTAAAAGTGACGCAAAAGTGGTGCAAGGGCCTTGTAAATACGCCCTAATGTGTGTTAGGTTATTTTAAGTCACTTCTCTATGAATCTTGGAGAATATTTTGCTTACTTGATGTGTTTAAAAACGTTTCTTGAAGTCATTTAGGTTTTTTGATATGTACTGCTAGAGTTTCATAGCCAGCATGGAGCATATTTACAAGGCCTTTGAGCCACTTTCACATTATTTTTTCCATGTTAAAAGTGACGCAAAAGTGGTGCAAGGGCTTTGTAAATACGCCCCCATGTGTGTTAGGGCATTTTAAGTCACTTGCCCCATGAATCAGGGAGAATAATGTGCTTACTTGATGTGTTTAAAAACGTTTCTTAAAGTCATTTAGGTTTCTTGATATGTACTGCTAGAGTTTCACAGCCAGCATAGGGCATATTTAGAAGGACCTTGAGCCACTTTCACGTTATTTTCCCCATGTTATTAGTGTCACAAAAGTGGTGCAAGGGCCTTGTAAATACGCCCCCATGTGTGTTAGGCCAGTTTAAGTCACTTGCCCCATGAATCAGGGAGAATAATTTGTTTACTTGATGTGTTTAAAAACGTTTCTTGAAGTCATTTAGGTTTCTTGATATGTACTGCTAGAGTTTCATAGCCAGCATGGGGCATATTTACAAGGACTTTGAGCCACTTTCACGTCATTTTCCCCATGTTAAAAGTGACGCAAAAGTGGTGAAAGGGCCTTGTAAATACGCCCTCATGTGTGTAAGGGCATTTTAAGTCACTTCCCCATGAATCAGGGAGAATAATTTGTTTACTTGATGTGTTTAAAAACGTTTCTTGAAGTCATTTAGGTTTCTTGATATGCACTGCTAGAGTTTCATAGCCAGCATGGGGCATATTTACAAGGACTTTGAGCCACTTTCACATCATTTTCCCCATGTTAAAAGTGACGCAAAAGTGGTGCAAGGGCCATGTAAATATGCCCTCATGTGTGTAAGGGCATTTTAAGTCACTTCCCCATGAATCTGGGAGAATAATTTACTTACTTGATGTGTTTTAAAAATGTGTTTTTTGACTTAAAATGGCTCAAAGGCTTTGTAAATATGCCCCATACTGGCTATGAAACTCTAGCAGTACATATTCTGTCTATGCTGCTAAATTACCATAGGTAGAATTGACATCTAGTGTGTTAATTGTTTGCTTACTGTTATTGATTTACTGTTTGGTAATAGTATTTAATAAAATTTTTTTAAAAAATGTACCACAGATTCAACTCAAGATCTTTTGAAAAATTCAAACATGCCCTCCAGGCAAAGGAGAAGAAAAGAAGCAAAGCGACTTATACCCCACCTTGGTAAACCATTGCAGCAGTCCTCTACAACAGTAGCGGTCGGCAGTAGGTGTTTCTATAGGGCGGTGACGTGGGCAGGAGGAGGGGCAGGGTGGGGGGAAATAATGTATGGATTACGGAGTTTTACAGGTAAGTAAACATTTAAATACATAAAACGAATTTCGTTGCGCACACTGCATCACCAAATGTGATGCAGTGCGCGCAACGAAATTCGTTTTATGTATTTAAATGTTTACTTACCTGTAAAACTCCGTAATCCATACATTATTTCCCCCCACCCTGCCCCTCCTCCTGCCCACGTCACCGCCCTATAGAAACACCTACTGCCGACCGCTACTGCTCTACAATAAAAACTTGTCAAGTCACCAAAAAAACTACGGGTAAGACAACAAAATCTTTTTTAAGAAACATTTGCAGACGAAAAAGTATCACTACAGAACATGTTTTACTTCAGAAAAAGAGAGCCAATTTAAATGGGAAGGAAAGGCCCCTCAAAAATGTTACTGCTAGAGCAGGAGATAACTCTGTGCATGGTAGTAGAAGGAGAAATCTGTTTAGAGACATTCGTAGACGAATGTTCCGCAACAGGATAATTGGCAATTTGTTAAAAAATATTAAGAAAGGTCAACAGAAAGTGGCTTTTTATAAGAGAAAAAAAATGTAGAGATAATTATTGATCAGGCTTTTGAAATTGAGCGAAAGTTATTTATTTTGATAATCAATAGAATTAGAAAACTAAACAAGACAATTTATGATTTCAAATCAAATAGTAGATGGCAGAGAACAGTTAATCGTAGTAATTTTTGTGAAGTTTTTTCTGGAGAATGGATGCATAGTGCAAGTTGTGAGGCATTTTTAATGAGGAGAGTTATTTCCAGGACAATGATTTGGTGCATGCAGTTGACACCAGTGGTCGAGCATATGAGGTGAAAGACGGTTGTCCGGTTGAAAAAGAAAAGCGTGTGTCAACAGAGGCAGAAGAGGTGTAAGGTAATGAAGTTTTAGGGAGACGTCCTAAAAGACCAGTGTACACCTGGAAGTGTAGTACTATTTGCAGTGTGCGACAGGATTCCATCAATTTGTTTTGTGATTTTGTACGGACATTTAATAAGAAAAGTTTAAAACAGAAAATGAAGTTGTTGCAAGAATTAGATCCTTGCAGAGTGAGAGAAGTGACAGGTTTGCATGGTCATTCACTGGCTTGTCTTTCCAGGAGAGTATGCCAGAGTGTTTTTCATCATTTCAGGATGCTAGCAGTGCCTCATAATAAAGTGAGGAAATTAGTTAGAATGTTGTATTATGCTAAGAGTCCAGCAATTATGCTTAAACAATTACACACTGCTCTTTTGCATGGTTCTGAAGTAGATGTGAAGAATATTTGTGAAGAAATTGAGTTTTGTTACTTTGCTAGTAAAGAGAACAATGTTGAAATTGACCCAGTAGAAGAAGGTAATGTGGAAGAGAGTGTACAGATTTTCAGTACAGATAAGTTTCACGAGGAAATTTCCACGTTTATGGTGAAATCAAGTGAGAGGCCTAATTTCACTTGTGTGTGTTGTCGACGGACTTATTATAAGAATCAGACTAAGTTAGTGGATTTATATACAAAAAGTGAAATGGTAAACAATAGTAAATAGAAGGATTTTGCAACATACTTGATGGTAGAAAATCGTTTTGATTTGGGATCAGATCAACGTATGTGTACTTATTGTTTTAACAAATTAAATCAAAACCGGATGTCTGCTGGAGCGGTTCATAATAATCTGGAATTGATGACATTCCTTCTGAACTGAAGGATTTAAATACTTATGAATCTATTTTGATTCAAAGTGTCCATCCTTTTCAGGCTATTGTTCGAATGGAGCCTAAGACAAGGAAATTGCCTCCTTCAGATTTACAGAGAGGATTAAAGGGAAGAGTTGTTTATTTGCCTCTGGATTTGAAGAAAAATATTGATACAATTGGTGTAGACAAAGTGGAAGAGGAACCTCTGGTTATTCTAGCTAATGGGGTTCCGACAAAGAAAATCTGGCAAGATTTAGTGGATGTTAGGAAAGTCAAAAAGGCAACGTTGTATTTGATGAAAAACAATGAGTACTACAAGAATGTATGTGTTGCAGAAGACGAACTAAGTGAAGAAGAGGACAGCGATTTGTGTACTGGACAAATAAAGAAAGTAGATGCCTCTAAAAATGAAGAAATATATGAACATTATAGTGTTCATCCTTTGCATTCTAAAGAAGTCATGGGGAATGCTATTGAGTTGTTTCAAATGAAACAAGCCAAAGGGAGTCCCATTAGTGTTTGGGAGGAAAGTTTGGAAGCTTTGTGTTTCCCACAGTTATTTCCAACAGGTCGAGGAGGAAGATATGATGAGCGACCTGATCAAATTCCTGCTTCTGAATACCGGACTTTACGATTGTATGCAGAAGATCCTAGGTTTCGTCAATGCATTCCCTATTTGTTTCATCTACTGTATGAAAGTGATCTGTCTGGACTGTCTTATGCAGTGAACCACATCCTGAAAAGTGGTGTACAGCTGCAAAATATCTCGACAAGGGAGTTTATGGATAAAGTCAATGTGCAAGACAATATTTTGGATTCTCACCTGATTAATCTCATGGCATGTCAGCGTGGTACTAATGAGTATTGGTACCGTCGTCATGGTGACTTAAAATGTATGCTGAGGAACTTAGGAACTCCCACATGGTTCCTCACTCTCAGCTGTGCCGAGTATGGCTGGGAAGACTTACTTGAATTTCTACGAGAGGCAAATGGAAACATTGAAAATATCGAATTCAAGACACCCGGAGAACTGTGCTCTTTGGATCCAGTCAATGTATGCAGGTACTTCAATCATAGATTTGAAGCTATGATAACTTTCATTACGAACAAGAAAAATCCACCTCTTGGAGAGGTGTTGGATTTCTTCTGGAGAAAGGAGTATCAAGCAAGAGGTGCTCCTCATATACATATGCTGCTATGGATCAAAGATGCACCCACATTTGGAACAGATCCGGATGACTTAGTGATGAGTTTCATAGAACAGTATTCTACATGTGCTGTTCCAAAGACAAAGGAAGACAAAAGTTTAAGAGAACAAGTTTTACGCTTTCAAAACCATCGTTGTGGAAAGTACTGTCGTCGTAAATTCAGAAACAAGAACAAGTTCTATACAAAATGTCGTTTTGGGTTTCCACGATCAGTGATATCTGAAGGAAGAGTGAACAATTTGATGTCTTCGTTGCGACATAATGTGACGAGGAAATCACCCAAAAATACATACAATTTAAAAAGAAACGAAGAGTCCAAGTACATCAACGACTAGAACCCAGTGATTTGGTCCATGTGGAATGCTAACATGGATATAAAGTTTGTGGCTGACAACTGTATGGCTGTGGCTCGGTATGTGACGTCTTATATCACAAAAAAAGAAAAGACAGAACTGAAGGATATGTGGGATGACATTTCACATGAAAAGAGCCTCAGTAAGAAGTTGTACAGTTTCAGTCTAAAGATGTTGTCGCATCGAGAAATCGGAGCATATGAATGTTCTGATCGGTTATCTTCAGCAAGTCTCTATGCCAAATCTAGGAGTATAATTTGGTGAGTCTTGGTCTTGCTGCAACACGTAATCGAGTTCTGAAACCTGTATGGGAAATTGAGTTTTTGGCGGAGAAGGAGCCAAACAGTACAGATATTTTTAAGACCAACATGTTGGATACATATTGTCCAAATAGAAGCAGTCATCTCGAGAATGTTTGTCTGTATGAGGTTCTACAAAATTACATATTCAAGAGGAACATCAAAGAAGATATTGATAAAGGAGTGTATGCTGTAATTGGAAGTGAGGGATGTCTGGTCAAGCAAAGAAAATGCCAATTGGTTAATCATCGAAAATTGAATTGCGAATCTCCTGAAAGAAAAGAGTTTTTCTATTTAGCTCTTTTGCAACTTTTCACGCCTTGGCATGCAGAAGAGGAACTGCTTGGAGATTTCCTTTGTTATGAAGATTCTTTCAATGCAGCCAAAGAGTCCATAGAATGTCCTGTTTTTCCAAAATATCTAGAAATGTTGAATGCAGAAATCGAGCAGGAAGCAACAATTGCAGCCGAGATTGCTAGAAACAGTTCTCAGGACAGTCAGAGTTCCACTTCATTGAGTCAGGATCCACTAGGAGGACCAGTTATCGAAAATGAAGCTGCCATTGCCATGATTGAAGTGGAAAGAGCCATGGCACATGCTCAGGAAGATGCGGTTAACTTCGAAGATTTGGAAAGACAACTCAACGTTGAGCAGAGGAAAATATATGACGAAGTTACCAACCAAATTGAGCATGGATTAAGTCATGAGAAGAAAGAGTGCTCATGTACGTCGTTGAAGCCTGTCCGACTGTACGTGAGTGGATGGAGTAGCAGGAACTGGAAAAAGTTTCCTCATTAAAGCAATTTCATGTTATTTGCAGAAAAGGACTGAGTCATCGCTGTCTTGTGTTGTCACCGCTCCAACTGGTCTGGCAGCACATAACATTAAAGGTATTACTTTGCATCGTCTACTGATGCTGCCAGTGGAGCATGATAACAAATTACAATACCACAAGTTATCTGGAGATGATTGTTGTGAAGTTTCAAGAGTCCTGAAGAAGATGAAACTTCTTATCATTGACGAAGTAAGCATGGTTTCCAATGTCATGTTCGCCTTTGTGAATTTGAGAATGAGAGAAGTTCTTAAAACAGAGTATGATGTGTTATTTGGTGGCAAACACATCATTGTTTTCGGTGATCTTCTGCAGCTGACACCAGTGAAAGGACAACCAGTGTTTAAACTACTTACGCATGAAGATACCAGGAAGTGCCTAGGGAGCATTGGCAACATTAATATATGGTTAAACTTCAATTATGCTGAACTGCATGAAAATATGCGTCAGGCGAAGGATGAAGATTATAAGAATATTCTACAAGATGTTAGAATTGGAAAAGTGACTGAGCATGGGAAGGAAGCTTTACATGCACGATTATTGTCAAATTTGTATCCAGACGAAGACGTTCTGCCAGAGAATATTTTTCAGAAAATTACTGAGGAGAAATCTGGGATATGTTTGATGCCAACTCTGCAAGAATGTTCCATCTTCAACAACAAAATGTTGAAGTTAGAAAACCAAGACATAGTGAAACTGGAAGCTATTGACAGAATTGAGCATATGGGAGCAACAATTATTTTGTCTGAAAATTTGAAATCTAAATTGGATTCATTAGAGAAGACTATATCTAAAACTGCGGGTTTTGAAAAGACTCTGAATGTGTGCTTAAATTGACGTATCATTTTGAGAAGGAATTTAAATGTTGAAAGAGGTCTGGTAAATGGATCAATGGGTAATGTTGTTGATTTTGAGAAATACAGAAATAGAGATGGAATTGAATTTATAAAAATTAAATTTGATGGCATTGAGGATGTACAGCAAATTGGTCGTTGCTCTGCTAGGTTTTTGCTTGTTAAAGACTTATATGTTCGCCGTAAGCAGTTTCCTGTTTGCTTGGCATATGCGGTGACAATCCATAAATCGCAAGGTTTAAGTGTAGACAGTGCTTTGGTGAATATTGGCAGTTCTGTGTTCAAGGAGGGTATGGCTTATGTGGCATTATCACGAGTCAGAACTTTATCTGGATTGTACTTGATTGAGTGTGATGAGACAAATATTTGTGCAGATCTAGATTGTGTTAAGGAATACAATAGGTTAAGAAGAGAGTATGCGCCACATTTGCCTCAATATCCTTTGTTTGAAAAACGTGTGGTAGGCCGGAAACGAAGAAATGTGACCAATAGTAGGGAGGTTGTAGCAAAAACACGAAAAGTCGATGAACCTGAAATTGTAAGCAGAAAGAAAATGGATGCTGTTCAAGATGTTGTTGGTTTTCAATTTGAAAATAGTTCTGGTGTCAACTGCTATGGTAATGTAGTGGTTAATGTTGTTTTTTCTCTAGAAACATTAAAAGAACAGATTGTGGTCAATTCGGATCAAAGATTTTGCTGTTTGTTAAATTCTGTGTTAGAGAAATGTAGCACTGATAGAAGAAAAATAGAAAGTGTATCTGAAATTCAAAATCTCTTAGACAAATGTTCAGGTCAAACACAATTCTCTCAAAATATTCAGCAGGATTGTCAGGAGTTTTTAATGTATATGCTTGATGTTTTGCAAGATGAAGGTGTAGATGTAGATTATCTGTTTGGCCTTTCTTATCAATGGCAGCATGACTGCGAGAACTGTAGGCTATCAAGTACTACTAGTGTAGACTCAGAACGATTTATATATTTAACTTTGCCTGACAGTAAATCAGTATCCTTTAATAAGCTAGTAAAAGCAGCCGATCAAAACATGGAGTGTAGCCAATGTAAGTCTGCAATGCTGTCCACATTATTTATGCAAAGTTATGGCCAGTATGTCATTTTAATGTTCCAACGATGTAGGTCTGATGGAACTAAATTGAGAACTTTAATTAAAAATGTTGTGGCTTCGCAGTTGTCAATATCAGGAAGGACTTTTGAAACTACAGCAATTATATATCATGACGGTCCTTCAACAACTTCAGGACATTACACAGCTTATTTAAAATCTGGAAACGGCTGGTCATTCTGCAATGATTCTGTTTTAACTTTCAAAAAACGTTTACCGTTTGACTTAAAAAATTCTTACCTAGTGTTTTTACAACCAAAATTTTAGGGAAGGAAAGTGGCCTACGAACATTGGAGCAGTTGATAAATTTTAGTCTGCTGTTTTAAATTGGTTTGTGAATTAGAGTGATCATAATAAATAAAAATGTAAAGTAGTCATGGAGATACATAGATACATAGCTGGTCTATAATGATTCAAAGAGTTGATATGATTTACTCTGTTGTTTAAAATTGCTTTGTTAGTAACTGAGATCAAGAGAATGAAAAAAATGGAAAAGTCATAGGGGTAGTGTAAGTGTGCCTCATAGTAAGTGGTATCAATGTTATAGGAAATGTGAAACATGAGTGAACTAGAAGGGGAGATATTATTAGTACAAGATTGTGAAAGTGATTTTGGACGTTTTCTTTCTGAAAGTCGGGGAAAAAGAAAATGACGGGATTTGCTTTGAGGAATTCGAAGAGATTAAATTGGCCTTGAGGAGAAGTGTGGTAGAGAGCAAAAAGTCATTTATTGTTTCTAACATATTACTCAGAAAGAAAGAGCTTTTCTTTCAGAAAGTGGCGGGCACGGATTTTTTAGAGCACAACAGAGTATAAGCTGTTCATCGCATATCATTCGACGTCATGGAAAGTAAGTGTACTTTTGATGAGTTCTGATTTCTGATTTGTTATATTATATGGGTTTTTTAAACACAATCATTTTGATTGTGTTTTTTTCCCCCGCTGTTATATGATGAATACCTTCAACTCACTGTTTAAAGTGAAATTTGATATATTCTGAGAACAACAAAAATAAACCATTTAACATTTATAATTAATTCTATGTTTTGTATTGTGATTTTAAATTTGTACTCATCTTGTCTCATGCTCACTTGTCTTTTACTACCTTATATCAACCCTCTTTACATACTCACATTGCCTTTTGTTTTATTCTCTTTCACCCTTGTTCTCTAACTCCACTTATCTTTCAACCTTTGTTTCCTTATTCCAACTTCTGCTTTTTTCTTTTCTCTCATGCACCATTTTCTAGCTTTTAGACCCTCTGCTTTGCTTCTCTTTTCCATCTTTTCTCCCTTTTGTTTTCTAAATTAAATAATTTTGGGTTCTCTTTTTTTGTTGCAATCAGTTAGTATAACTCCCCTTCTATCATTTATCTTTCTTTGTTGCTTCACTCAGTCTGTATCTGACACTCTTTCCTTCACTTTCTGTGTCCCCTCTCTCCCTCACTCTCTTTTCCTTATTCACCCTTTCCTTATTTAGTTTACCTTACTCACATTCTTTTAGTATCTTACACATCTTTAGTTTATTTTTCTATTCTATCCTTCTTTTCTGTCACCGAATCTATCCTCCTTTTTATTCACTTAGTAATTTACTCTATTTCTATTTCTTTTTGACTCTGTCTGTCTTTCACCATTACTTTATTTTCCTTTCTGAATCTTTATCTCTAATTTTATTTCTTTGTAAAATTGTATGATTTTCAACCTTATACCTTGTCTTTTCTTTTTTTTAAATACATGTTTTAATATTTTTCAAATTTTTGTTCTTTCTTTCACAGATTGAAATTAAAAAAATTATAAGTGATGGAGTTAACAACAACTATAAAGTATTTAGTACTTTTTCCCTTACATCTCTTTCACATTCAACTTCTATTACTACCACTGCTTTATTTCCTTAACCCTCAGTTTCCTTCCTTTGCTTTTTTCCTCATTCCTTTTCAATTACTTACTTACTCCACTTCTTCCACTCCTTTTGTCAGTCCCTCTGTTCTCACAGTTCCTCACTCCTTTTCACTCAGTCCGTCTCTCTAACACAAACTGTCACTGTCTCTTCATTCTTTTACAAGTTGTTCTTTATGCTTTCTCTCTGTAGTTCAAGCACACTATCTTATTTTCATCTTTTTGCTGCTTCAATTATTCTTTTTCTATCACTTCTTTTCTTCTTTCTGTTTTTTCTCTCTGTCATTCCACATGTTTTAATCTTATTCACTATCCTACACCTTGTTTTAATCCTATTTACTTTCACTCACTGTTTTTTTAACACCTTCCCTCAGGGTTGTTGTTTTAGTCCGGTTCTATCCCTACCTCTTACTCCACATCCTTTACTCTCTTTCTTTTTAATTTGAAGATTCATTCACATTCTCCAAGTAACTCTTGTTCATTATTCTTCTACACTCTTTTTTTCTTTCACTTCCTTTTCTATTTTCTTTTTCACAATTTTTCCCTCTTACAACTTTTCTTTGTATAATTATCTATTTTACAGTATCTCTGTGTTACTCCCTCTAGCTGTCTTTCTTTTAACATTATTCTCTCTGTCTCCTTCCCTTATATTCACTCTTTTTTTTTTTTCATTTTTTTTTGGTTCGCTTCCGGTTCGCGTACCGGTGTGCGAACTAGGAAGCGAATAAAAAAAAAGAGATTGCAAGAGTGCTAAACATTTTAGCAATTTTTTATAAATGGGAGGTAGTTCTGAACAGAAGTTTTTTTTATTGTTTTTGTTGTTTTATATTTTTTTTATTATTTTTCTGAACATATTTAATTTTTTTTTTTTGGAACAATTGTAAGTTTTTTTTGTTTTTTTTGAGGGGGGACAACGAAAAAAAAGGCATTAGAAACAGCTCAACAGGAGCAAAAAAAAAATCACTTTTTGGGGCGTTTTGAGCACTTATGATTTTCATATGCTCTGTTCATTAAATTCACACTCATCTCACCGTAACAAAGTAGTCCCCCACAATAAATACACACTAGCTTGATGTGTGCAAAATTGGTCTGGATACTGGGGACCGTCTCCCTCGCCTCTGGTCCCGAAAGACTTTCCTGTGTTGAGGTGGTGGCCACAGGAGTTGGTGGGTTTTCACAGAGGTTACGCACCTCAGCCACGCTGTAATTTATTGGATGCCACCTTTGCATGTGGCGATGCATAGTGTAGTTCCCGTAACTACAAAACCTTCAGTAAAATAAGGTTTTGTAAATGCTAATCCCTAACTATATATGGTCTATAACCTATGTTTTTTTCAGTGAATATACGATGTCATGAATGATGTAATATGTGACATCATCAGCAGTGGATTGCGGGTGCGTGATATATAGTTAGTGCAACTAACTATATATGCAAATTTCAATGGTTTCGTGTGAGTAAAATAAGGTTTTGTAAATGCTAATCCCTAACTATATATGGTCTATAACCTATGGTTTTTCCAGTGAATATATATATATATATATATATTCACTGAAAAAACCATAGGTTATAGACCATATATATAACCATATAACCCTATGGTTTTTTCAGTGAATATATATATATATATATATTCACTGAAAAAACCATAGGTTATAGACCATATATAGTTAGGGATTAGCATTTACAAAACCTTATTTTACTCACACAAAACCATTGAAATTCGCATATATAGTTAGTTGCACTAACTATATATCGCGCACCTGCAATCCACTGCTGATCATGTCATATATTACATCATTCATGACATGGTCAGTGACATCACTGATGACAACACTGATGACATCTCAAATGACATCACTGATGACATCTCAAATGACATCCCTGATGACATCTCAAATGACATCACTGATGACATCTCATTTGACATTACTGATCACATCACTGATGACATCATTCATGTGATAATACGATGAACCTCTTCAGACTTTAATATAACCTTAGATACACTCAGTGTAAACAGACACTCACAGACTGTCACTCATCCATGGAGTTACTCACACACCTAGTCAGTCATGCAAAGAATCAATCACACCTCAATTTCCTCAACTATACAGTTATACACACCTTACTTATTCAAACATATACTAACACATATTTACTCTCTTATACAATCCCTGATACAAGTTCACAATGATCCATACAGCCACTCACACATTCACTGGCTCTTATGCACAGTTATTTACATATGTCAACTCTCACATGTACTGTGTTTTACATATGTACTTACTTTGACATGTAGCACTGAGATATCCATTCACTCACCAATACACTCATGCACACAGTCAACCGCCCATACAGCTGTTTCCACATGCACTTTTGAACCCATACATCTAGTGAATCAACTGCTCACACATCTATGCACAGAGTCATACACCTCCCAGCCACCCACACATATACTCAGTCTCCCATACAAATACTTGGGCAACCAATCAATAACCCATTTAGTTACTCATAAAGCTACTGATCAACACATGCAGCAGTTTACAGAACAACAGACATAATGATGCACAAATTAAGACAGTTTAGTCACTAACCCATGCACTCAGTGAGACACATTTAATCACTCACTCATACAGTCAGTCATGCACCTACTAAATCCTTCATCCAGACACTTATACATCCACTCATTCTTCAATATGTAAGACATATTTTAACCTTACAGAAACATACAGTCACTGGATGTTGTCATCAGTGATGTCATCAGTGATGTTATTTGAGATGTCATCAGTGATGTCACTGACCATGTCATGAATGATGTAATATGTGACATGATCAGCAGTGGATTGCGGGTGCGCGATATATAGTTAGTGCAACTAACTATATATGCGAATTTCAATGGTTTTGTGTGAGTAAAATAAGGTTTTGTAAATGCTAATTCCTAACTATATATGGTCTATAACCTATGGTTTTTTTCAGTGAATTTTCAAGGTTTTGTAAATGCTAATTCCTAACTATATATGGTCTATAACCTATGTTTTTTTCAGTGAATTTCAATGGTTTTTTAATAGCAAATATCAAAAGCTGTAAAATGTATTCTTATTTTAAAGGAAAAATATATTTTATATGTATTTAATATAATTTTTTTATGTATATACATTTTTTGAGGGAACGAATTTATCAACTATCATGCTGAAGAAGAGTGTGGGGTAAAAAAAACAAAGAGGAGGACTAAGAGGAAAGAACAATCAGTTCAAAAATACAATTGCTTTAAAGCATGAAGTGCTTTTCCACACATTTACATTTAAATACCCATATTAGAACATACAAAATATCTACAGAGGAGACGGTGTACATTGAATTTTAGACTCTTCATTGGTACCTACATGTTGGTACTTACATCACCCACACAACACAACAGCTCTATTCAGAGCTACCCTACCTCAAAGCACTCTAAAATATTATTTTACTATTTCCCTTGGTTTTCCCCTTGTTACGCTTTCCGGAACGCTACCCGGTGCGCGGACCGGGCGCTAACCGTGCGAAAATTTGAAAAAAAAGGGTTTTATTTTTACATATATGGGCCTCCTCAGCCACCCTCAGAACACCTAGGGGGTCAGGATATGTCTCCCGTGCCCCCTTATACCCATTCCCAACATTGTTTATCCTCCATCTTGTGACTAAATTCGTCCGAAACACAAGATGGCGGACTCCCATTACGCTACCGGTGAGCTACCTGGTTCGCGTACCGGGTAGCGCTTCCACCGTGAAAAATCGAAAAAAAAAATATTTTATTTTTTTGCCCCGCTGGGCCCTTTAATGGACCCCACATCAATCCTAGGGGGTCAGGAGGGGTCTACCTTGCCCCTTTCATTCATTTCCCCCTTCGTTTATTTCCACCTCTTGTCTCTCGATCCTACCGAGAGACAAGATGGCGGCCGCTCCGGACTGTTTAGAATGTTGAGAGTCACCGGAGAGCCAATCCGCTTCTCCTCGCGAAGTTCCGTTACGCGTCTGGTACGCAAACCGCGGCGCTAACCGGGACGCTAACCGGGACGCTGTCACAGATATATATATTTTTTGAACGTTAATTTCTCAAAATCCACTGGAGCACATATCTTGAGACCTAGCAAAGGCACATCTGGCAAACAGTCTCTACAATTTAGCCAAGTTTCATAGAAATCCATTCAGCTGTTCGAGCTGAAAGTGAGTCCAACCGCCCCATGGAAAACTCAATGTTAAAAACACGTTTTGGGACCCCCCTTTTTTCTCGGCCCCCGCTTGACGAAACCCCCCCAAACTTTCTGGGGACGCTCAAAAACAAAATGTGCCATTTTCCTGAAAATGTCAGCCAATTTCGTCTATCAACGCCAAAGTTATTCAACATAGAATTTTCAGAAATCCCTATTCAAAAAAATCCTAACTATATATACCTACTGGCGACCGCCAGTAGGTAATATATATGTAATATATATATCCATACATATACATATATTACCTACTGGCGGTCGCCAGTAGGTAGTTATAGTTAGGATTTTTTTCAATGTTAAATCTCAAAATTCTATTTGGAATAACTTTGGCGCTGGTTGACGAATCTGACTGAAAATTTCCTCAAAATGGCCTCGCGGCGTTCCGGTCCTTTCCTGAAAGTTTGGGGGGGATTCGTGAAGTGGGGGCCGAGATAAAAGGGGGGTACCAAAAAGCATTTTCCCCAGGTTAATTTCCATAGGGCGGTCGATATCACTTTTAGCCCGAACGGCTGAATGGATTTCCACCAAATTTGGCAAAATTGTAGGGACTGGTAGCCCGATGTGCCTTTGCTATGTCTCAAGATATGTGCTCCAGTGGATTTTGAGTAATTTAGGTTCAAAAAAATATATATATCTATGGCAGCCCCCCGGTACGCGCCCCGGGGGCGCTCCGGGCGCGCCACGCGAGGTGCGCACAGAAAGCTGATTGGCTCTCGGGTGTCTGTAAACATTCGAAACAGTCCGGAGCGGCTGCCATCTTGTGCCTCGGTAAAATCGAGACACAAGAGGTGGCTAAAACAAAGGGGGAAATGACCATAAGGCGTCAGGGATAGACCCCCTCTGCCCCCCTAGGTTTGATGTGGGGGCTATAAAAGGGCCCCGCAGGGCATTTCAAATATTTTTTTGTTTGTTTTGCGCGAGGGGAGCGCCCGGTACGCGCACCAGGGAGCGGACCGGGGAGCGTACTATGAGGAAAAAAGAATGACAGAGTTTTTAAAAAATGAAGCCTTTTTTAGAAATTGGAGGCTGTTCTAAAAAGAACTTTTTTTTTTCTTCTTTTTGTTTTATATTTTTTTGTGTTTTTTTAACATTTTGTACTTTTTTTGGCTTTTCAAAACAGTTTTATATTTTTTTTGTATTTTTTTAGGGGGAGAAACAAAAAAAAAAAGGGAATTGAAACTGGCTCAACTGGAGCAAAAAAACAAAAAACCCAAAAAATTACTTCTTTTTGGGGCGCTTGTGATTGTCACCTGCAAGGACGATGAGCTTTACGCTCTTTTCACCATAGGCGATAAGCTTGCCACATGCAGTACAAGTGATTTTAAAATCAGCAAATTGTGGCTGAATACAAGGCATCATCTCTGATGTTTCTGGTCCCGATGAAGTGTGTTCGTTTCTTTGGGAGGTGGTCCTTGATGACTGGGGGAGGTTACTGGCCAGTTCCCTGAGCTCTGCACGAGAATAGTTGTTAGGGTGCTTACGGGTCATATGTAGAATCATGGTATGGTTACCAAAGGAATATTTTTTGTTTGGGTTGCCCCTTGAGAGTTCTTCCTTACAGATTAGGCAAGTTACCTTGGCCGCATTCACTTTTTTCTTGCCCTGTTGGAGTGAAAAAAACTCCCATACAATGTGTGACTTGGGCTTGTATGGGGTATTTTGTTCAGGCAGCCATCTTCCACCATCCTCCTCTTCCTCTTCCTCTTCCTCCTCCTCCTCTTGTTGACCACCAATGTAATCTTGAGCTGGTCCTTTTGGTTGTTGTGGTGGTGGTGGTGGGGCAGATGCACCAGCTGCTGCTGCTATTGAAGCCATTATAAAGATCAAAAAGGTATAGAGAGGTACAAATAGGTCTTCCTAAGTCAAAGGACAAAGTCAGAATAAGGAAAAAAGGTGGGGTCTTTCATCATTTGGAAAAAAAACTGTCCTGAACCAAGGAGAAGTGTTATTTTCAGGTCACAAGACCAGGGGCTTCATCATTATGAAACCAAAACTGTTATGAACCAATGAAAAGTGTTATTTTCAGATCACATGACCCAACGCGCTTACGCTACGTGCCCCCGGGTGGGCCCAGGGCGCGCCCCGGGTCGCGTCGTGTAAGCGCGTCGGATATTTACATTGCGCGATCGTATTCACTCGAGTACTTCCGGGTGCGCTTACGCCGTGCGTATCACGCGGACACGGCTACGCGATACGTCACAATCATGTTTTCGTTCGCAATATTGGAGCTTACGGGACGCTCCCCGGAGCACGCCCCGGGGATCTTTATAGAAGTACGCTTTTCGGGGCGCTCCCCGGGGCGCGCACCGGGAGCGCTCCAAAAATAAAAAATTAAAAAATAAAAAAATGGGCAAAATTGTAGGGACTGGTAGCCCTATTCTTAAGTGGTTTTTACAAAAATTAACTTTGAAAAAATATGTATTGTGCTACATTGGGCTATATATATGTTAGAGCAAAAATGTAGTCCAAATGTAGCCCAATGTAGCCCAATGTAGCCCAAAGATGGCCACCAGAGACAAAAAAAAATATAGCTCAAATATAGCCCAACTGTAGCCCAATGACAGAATGTACCAGAGTGTTCTAAACAACTAGAGCGCTGACAGTATTACTTATAAAGTGAGACTTATAGTTAGGAATTGGCATTAAAAAACCTATGAAATTCACTGAAAAAACCATAGGTTTCAGACCGGTTATATTTAGGAATTAGCATTTAAAAAACCTATGAAATTCACTGAAAAAACCATAGGTTTCACACCAGTTATAGTTAGGAATTAGCATTTAAAAAACCTATTAAATTCACTAAAAAAAACCATAGGTTTCACATCAGTTATAGTTAGCAGGAAATTTTACTGACATAAAACCATTGAAATTCCACGTTATAGTTAGTTGGACTCACTATAACTTGCACGTTTAATGCACTGCTGATGACGTCACATATTACATCACTCATGACATGGTCAGTGACATCACTCATGACATCACTCATGACATCATCCTTGTGACAGAGTGACAGACCTCCTTTCACTGTAATGTAACCCATGAAACACATATTGAAAAATATAAATTAAAATGTTTTAAAAAATGGAGATACCCATACCAGTTACAACAACCAATTCAATAATTCCACCATCTATATACACATTCACTCATTCACCAACAGTTCTATATAGTCACTCATACATATATACACTCATCATATGTAGTGATACACCTATACATCCTGTTAGACACCGACAGTCATCTAAAAGTTACTCACACACATACTCACACATGCAAATAAACTATTGAACATCCATTTATTTGCATATACAGCTATACACACACTACCACCTTACTTCTAAGGAAACTTACACATACTTACTCTCTTAAACAATCACTTATAGAAACACATACTTATTTAAACAAGAACTCTTTCAATCTCTCACTCTCACATATACTCACTCATATACATCAATACTCACATATACTAGATTAAAACATATGTAGTTACTGATAAAGACACTAATGAGACAGTCATTCACTCACTAACACACGCATATACACACTCATCCACCCATACAGTCCTGCACATATGCCGTCTTCAAAACACATACAAACAGTGAGTCAGTCATTGATGCATCTATGTGCTAAGTAACACTCCCACCAAACCATACAGACACTCATACTGATACTAAAAAAAATCTAATAACCCATGTACACACACATGTAGCTACTCACCAACCCATGCAGCCATTTATACACAAAGTGAAACACTGATACATATATTTAAATATTTAGACATTACTCGTTAATATATGTTTTCACTAAGATACACTTAATAAGCCAGTTAACCAATCATTTTTTTTTTTTAAAAAGCATCCATTTACACACTTATTTAAACATTTATTCTTCCATCGACCTTTACATATACATATATAAAACATATTTATTTTTTAGAAAGGCACACATTCACTGGATGGTGTCATCAGTGATGTCATGAGTGATGTCACTGACCATGTCATGAGTGATGTAATATGTGACGTCATCAGCAGTGCATTACACGCGCAAGTTATAGTGAGTCCAACTAACTATAACGTGGAATTTCAATGGTTTTATGTCAGTAAAATGTCCGCTAACTATAACTGATGTGAAACCTATGTTTTTTTTTGTGAATTTAATAGGTTTTTTAAATGCTAATTCCTAACTATAACTGGTGTGAAACCTATGTTTTTTTCAGTGAATATATATATATATATATATATATATATATATATATATATATATATTATCTCCACCACCGCTGGTCAGGAGAGGAGCTGGCACGGGCGGTCCCGTTACAGCCACCAGCTGGCTGAGTCAATTCACTTCAGGAAACACCAAGATTTTGATGAAAAACGGGACACCCAGAGCTGCAGTGTTCAAAGTTTTATTCAGCAGATGAAAAAAGTTTCACGACGCGTTTCGCCATTACGGCTTGGTCACGCGTGACCAAGCCGTAATGGCGAAACGCGTCGTGAAACTTTTTTCATCTGCTGAATAAAACTTTGAACACTGCAGCTCTGGGTGTCCCGTTTTTCATCAAAATCTTGGTGTTTCCTGAAGTGAATATATATATATATATATATATATATATATATATATATATATATATATATATATATATATATATATTCACTGAAAAAACCATAGGTTATAGACCATATATAGTTAGGAATTAGCATTTACAAAACCTTGAAAATTCACTGAAAAAACCATGGGTTATAGACCATATATAGTTAGGAATTAGCATTTACAAAACCTTATTTTACTCACACAAAACCATTGAAATTCGCATATATAGTTAGTTACACTAACTATATATCGCGCACCCGCAATCCACTGCTGATGATGTCACATATTACATCATTCATGACATGGTCAGTGACATCACTGATGACATCAATGATGACATCTCAAATGACATCACTGATGACATCACTGATGACAACATCCAGTGACTGTATGTTTCTGTAAAGTTAAAATATTTCTTATATATTGAAGAATGAGTGGATGTATAAGTGTCTGGATGAAGGATTTAGTAGGTGCATGACTGACTGTATGAGCGAGTGATTAAATGTGTTTCACTGAGTTCATGGATTAGTGACTAAACTGTCTTAATTTGTGCATCATTATGTCTGTTGTTCTGTAAACTGCTGCTTGTGTTGATCAGTAGCTATATAAGTAACTATTTGGGTTATTGATTGGTTGCCCAAGTATTTGTATGGGAGACTGAGTGTGTGTGTGGGTGGCTGGGAGGTGTGTGACTCTGTGCATAGATGTGTGAGCTGTTGATTCACTAGATGTATGGGTTCAAAAGTGCATGTGGAAACAGCTGTATGGGCGGTTGCCTGTGTACATGAGTGTATTGGTGAGTGAATGGATTTTTCAGTGCTACATGTCAAAGTAAGTACATATGTAAAACACAGTACATGTGAGAGTTGACATATATAAATAACTGTGCATAAGAGCCAGTGAATGTGTGAGTGGCTGTATGGATCATTGTGAACATGTATCAGGGATTGTATAAGATAATAAATATGTGTTAGTATATGTTTGAATAAGTAAGGTGTGTATAACTGTATAGTTGAGGAAATAGAGGTGTGATTGATTCTTTGCATGACTGACTAGGTGTGTGAGTAACTCCATGGATAAGTGACAGTCTGTGAGTGTCTGTTTACACTGATTGTATCTAAGGTTATATTAGAGTCTGAAGAAGTTCATTGTATTATCACATAAATGAACTCATCAGTGATGTGATCAGTAATGTCAAATGAGATGTCACCAGTGATGTCATTTGAGATGTCATCAGTGATGTCATTTGAGAGGTCATCATTGATGTCATCAGTGATGTCACTGACCATGTCATGAATGATGTAATATGTGACATCATCAGCAGTGGATTGCGGGTGCGCGATATATAGTTAGTGCAACTAACTATATATGCGAATTTCAATGGTTTTCTGTGAGTAAAATAAGGTTTTGTAAATGCTAATTCCTAACTATATATGGTCTATAACCCATGGTTTTTTCAGTGAATTGTCAAGGTTTTGTAAATGCTAATTCCTAACTATATATGGTCTATAACCTATGGTTTTTTCAGTGAATTTCAATGGTTTTTTAATAGCAAATATCAAAAGCTTTAAAATGTCAACTACGTGATAGGTAAAAACATTTTTGTGTTTTAAAGATGGCTCTGGGCAACCGTGTAACTCGGACGCTTGACTGCTAGGGCATGGGCCCCATTCCCAAAAGAGTCCCCTCAGCCTTGAAGATTCTACAACAGTCACCGGGACCCCCGACTCCCGTAGACTTCCGGTGGGGAGCGACTGCCATGATTGCTCGCGGAATGGCCACGACGTAGCCACGAGATGGTGGTGCTCTCATGCTGACGCCAGCGTCAGTCTGAAACATCCAGAAACACTGTAGACTACCAATTCGATCACTACCGGTGGAGCCCCAACGTGACCCGGTAGAGAAGAACTTGCCCTCCCCTCTTTGACTGATGGTTCTTGTTGCCTGTCCCTTCTGTTGTCATTTAACAGAACTTTTTGGACTACTGAAAGGGGTTGAATTCCGACCGCTGGTTGGTGGAGACATTTTGACTATATTCTGGACCTGCGTTGTCGCGTAATGCGTCATATGACGCGCCGCGTTAGCGCACAATGAAGTGCTCCGGTGCGCGAGGCGCAGCTTCCCGGAAGCGATCCAGAGCGCGGCGCGCGGCGCGCGGCGCGCAGCGCGTAACGTAAGCATAACAGGTCATGTGACTTGTTAATAAAACTTTTCATAGGTTCATTTTACTTTTGTTTTTCTAATGATGGAAGGCTTGGTCATATGACCTAAAAATAACACTTTTCATTGCTTTCGAACATTTTTTTTTCCGAAATGATGAAAGCCCCACCTTTTTTTTTCTCACTCTGACTTGTAAAGCAAAGGACCCAGATGCATTTACAGTTTATCACTAACAATGTTCCAGGCTAATGTATTTTCCCGGGAAATTTACAACTGTCCTGCAAGTAAAATATTCCTATTTCGAGAAAAAGGGTGTTTCTTTGTCCCATGAGGGAGCCGTTGAACAAAAGAGGCTCGGCTTGCTGTCTTAGTCGCTGATAGGCATGAATATCGGATTCTTATCGATCACTTTATGTTGCAGGAGTGGAAAACACAACAGCCCTTGACCATTTATCTTTACTGCGTTCCTGCGTATTATACCTTTTAACCGTCATGTAATCGGGCTGCTTTATTTCACTTGCCTTTTACTGATTCGAAAACAGTGGCTATTATTCAAAACTTTACCAATCTAGGTACTACTACCATGTTTTGTTTTAAAAACCTTTATTGTGAAAATTCCAGTATACAAATACGGGCCTATAACCACGTGGGCCGGCCATGGAGCAAACTGGAATCGTATATGATGAGGGGACATTTAAACTGTAGAAGAACGCAACGGGCGGGTCATTAGGTTGCAAGAACTAAGGTGTCTAACAGTTGCGGAATCGGTGGACGTACATTTTATAATTAAAGTACGACAGGGCCAGTTACAATAAAATTATCTAGATATACATTTGCGGCCAAGTACCATGGGTGACGTTAATTCGAACTTTCAATAGTACAGTAATCAATAACACATTAGAACTTAATATCAATAGGGATGTCCAAATGTTCAATCAGTACTCGTCCCTGCCCGCCATGTGCTTCAAAACTGCATACGTATCTCGTGATATCAAGGTTGGGCAACCAGTACACAACAAGGAGTTACGAGTCCCATTTATACCGGCGCCATTTTGGGCGAGGCCGGGCAGGTCCAGGATATAGTCAAAATGTCTCCACCAACCAGCGGTCGGACCAGAACGCCTTTCGGCAGTCCAAAAAGGTTCCGTTAAATGACAACAGAAGAGATAGGCAACAAGAACAATCAGTCAAAAGAGGGGACGCTTTTGGGAATGGGGCCCATGCCCTAGCAGGCAAGCATCCGAGTTCCAAGGTGTCCCAGGGCCATTTTAGTGGACCAGGCCCAAATCCAAAGAGCCGGCCGCCATTTTGAGAGTCCTGTTGCAGCCGCCTATCGCTGCACCGCAAGAGTGGGCGCAATTCAGCTGGATGGTGGGCGAGATGCTGTAGCCGCAAGAGCGGGCGCAACTCAGCTGGATGGCGGGTGAGGCACTGTGCCGCAAGAGCGGGCGGAACTCAGCTGGATGGCGGGTGAGGCACTGTGCCGCAAGAGCGGGCGGAACTCAGCTGGACGGCGAGTGAAACGCTAAGAGGCGTCCCACTGCAGATGAGGTGCCTCCACCTGGGGAGGCGGGAGAGGCCCGTTTGCGCCGCCTCCCCCCCCCCGGGCACCCCACGCCGTCTTTCGGCGCAGCAATGTAAGATGGCCACACCAGTGAAACTTGCTGGACACCACCTCGGTGCCATCCGGATCTCAGCGTGTTGTGCTGTCTTCGGCCTACTGTAGCAGCAAGTGCGGGCGCAACTCAGCTGGACGGCGAGTGAAACGCTAAGTGGCGCCCCACTGCAGATGAGGTGCCTCCACCTGGGGAGGCGGGAGAGGCCCGTTTGCGCCGCCTCCCCCCCCCCCTAAGCACCCCAAGCCGTCTTTCTGCGCAGCAATATAGAATGGCCACACCAGTACAACAACTTGCTGGACACCACCTCGGTGCCATCCGGATCTCGGCGCGTTGTGCTGCCTTCGGCCTACTGTAGCAGCAAGTGCGGGCGCAACTCAGCTGGACGGCGAGTGAAACGGTAAGGGGCGCTGCACTGCAGATGAGGTGCCTCCACCTGGGGAGGCGGGAGAGGCCAGTTCGCGCCACCTCCCCCCCCGGGCACCCCACGCCGTCTTTCGGCGCAGCATTGTAGGATGGCCACACCAGTGCGACAACTTGCTGGACACCACCTCGGTGCCATCCGGATCTCGGCGCGTTGTGCTGCCTTCGGCCTACTGTAGCAGCAAGTGCGGGCGCAACTCAGCTGGACGGCGAGTGAAACGGTAAGGGGCGCCGCACTGCAGATGAGGTGCCTCCACCTGGGGAGGCGGGAGAGGCCAGTTCGCGCCGCCTCTTCCCCCCCCCGGGCACCCCACGCCGTCTTTCGGCGCAGCATTGTACGATGGCCACACCAGTGCGACAACTTGCTGGACACCACCTCGGTGCCATCCGGATCTCGGCGCGTTGTGCTGCCTTCGGCCTACTGTAGCAGCAAGTGCGGGCGCAACTCAGCTGGACGACGAGTGAAACGGTAAGGGGCGCCGCACTGCAGATGAGGTGCCTCCACCTGGGGAGGCGGGAGAGGCCAGTTCGCGCCGCCTCCCCCCCCGGGCACCCCACGCCGTCTTTCGGCGCAGCATTGTAGGATGGCCACACCAGTGCGACAACTTGCTGGACACCACCTCGGTGCCATCCGGATCTCGGCGCGTTGTGCTGCCTTCAGCCTATTCGCACATCGGTTCGCTACTGACGCCGCCTCACAGGCCAACAGATTTTGTAGGCTTTTTATAGCCCAAAGCCGCATAACAGGTCATGTGACTTGTTTATAAAACTTTTCATTGGTTCATTTTACTTTTGGTTTCCTAATGATGGAAGGCTTGATTACATGACCTAAAAATAACACTTCATTGGATTGAAACATTTTTTTTTCCCAAATGATGAAAGCCCCACCTGTTTTTTTTTCTCACTCGGCAATCCAAAAAGGTTCCGTTAGATGACAACAGAGGGGACAGGCAACAAGAACCATCAGTCAAAAGAGGCGAGGGCAAGTTCTTCCCTACCGGGTCACGTTGGGGCTCCACCGGAAGTCATCGAATTGGTAGTCTACAGTGTTTCTGGATGTTTCAGACTGAAGCTGGCGTCAGCATGAGAGCACCACCATCTCGTAGCTCCGTCGTGGCCATTCCGCAAGCAATCATGGCAGCCGCTCCCCACCGGAAGCCTGCGGGAGTCGGGGGCCCCGATGACTTTTGTAGAATCTTCAAGGCTGAGGAGACGCTTTCGAGAATGGGGCCCAAGCCCTAGCAGGCAAATGTCCGAGTTCAAATGTGTCCCAGGGCCATTTTAGTGGACCGGGCCCAAATCCGAAGAGCCGGCCGCCATTTTAAGAGTCCTGTGGCAGCCGCCTATCGCTGCACCGCAAGAGTGGGCGCAACTCAGCTGAATGGCGGATGAGGCACAGTGCCGCAAAAGCGGGCGCTAAACAGCTGAATGGCAACTGAAACGCTAAAGGGCGCCCCACTGCAGCAGAGGAGCCTCCACCTGGGGAGGCGAGGGAGGCCCGTTCGTTCCGCCTCCCCCCCACCCCGGGGCGCCCCACGCCGTTTTTCGGCGCAGCATTGTAGGATGGCCAGACCAGTGCGGCAACTTACTGGACACCACCTATTCGCACAACGGACCGCTACTGACGCCACCTCACAGGCCGACGGATTTTGCCGACTAAAAGACAAACCAAAGCAGCCCATTGTTGCTTTGAGATGGATGTTGCAGCAGGCTGCCATGTAAATAGTTGTTTAATTTTTTTTTTTTTTAACGTGTTTACTTTGTTGGAGCGTTGTATATATTTATATGTTATTAAAGTGTTATAATCCTACTACTTTGTTGGAGTGCTATATATTTTTAATGTGACACATAATTGTGAAGACTTTGATGTACAAAAAGGCATCCCTGGAATCTTCCACTTCAGGCTCGGTCCCACACACCCTTACAGTGAGAATCCCCTCCCCAATCACAATACAGGATCGTTATCAGATAGTAGGAACGCGTGTGGTGTGATGGATCTCATGGGGTGGGGGCCTTGATCTACTGTAACTCCTTTGAAGAGGGGTGATTCTTTACAGTTGGGGCCATAAACTACATCCGCAGGGCTAGGTGATAGCCTGGGACCGGCCTGGACAATCAGACACAGAGGAAGAGGAGTGTCAGAGGGTGCGGTAGTGAATAGGGTGAAAGGGAGGTGTCGGGCGGGCACAGGGTGTGATTCTCAGGGAAGAGCAGCGCAGATGGGGGGAGGTTTATGGCCCATGCATGAGAGAGAGAGCGGGGGTGACCAGTGCGTGGGGGAGATGCGTGCGAGGGTGGGCAGCCATGCTGAAGATCGGCGGCGTGCAGAGAGTGGGTCTGGTCAAGGCATCTAAAATGGCTGCCGTGCACGACAAAAGTGTGGCATTGGAAAAAAGGCAAGATGGCGCAGACAATGTTTATCAATACAGATTAATTTATAACAATTATTTTTAACAATATATTTACTCGCAGTGACAAAATGGCGGTCAACAGACGTCACGCAGCCAAAAAAAAAAAAAAAACGCTCACGCCCAGCCGCTGGAAGACATGTATCAACATATATGAGCATCCTCAGCCACCCTCAGAAAACATAGGGGGTCAGGATACGTCTCCCGTACCCCCTTATACCCATTTCTTACATTGTTTTTCCTCCATCTTGTAATTTAATTAAAACGAAACACAAAATGGTGAATTCCCGTTTCGTGACCCGGTTCGCGAACCGTGAAACGCTTCTACCGCGAAAAATCTAATTTTTTTTATTTGCCCCATGGGACCCTTTAATAACCCCAACATCATTCCTAGGGGGTCAAGAGGGGTCTACCTTGCCCCCTTTCATTAAATTCCCCCTTCGTTTTTCTCCTCCTCTTGTCTTTCGATCCTACCGAGAGACAAGATGGCGGCCGCTCCGGACTGTTTAGAATGTTGACAGACACCGGAGAGCCAATCAGCTTTGCTTCACAAAGTTCCGTTGCGCGAAAAGTACGCGAACCGGAGCGCTACCCGGGACGCTGTCACAGATATATCTGTTTTTTAAAACGTTAATTTCTCAAAATCCACTGGAGCACATATATTGAGACCCAGCAAAGGCACATCGGGCTAACAGTCCCTACAATTTTGCCAAGTTTCGTGCAAATCCATTCAGCCGTTCGAGCTAAAAGTGAGGCCAAATGCCCTATGGAAAAATGAATGGGAAAAACGCGTTTTGGGACCCTCCTTGACTAAACCCCCCAAATTTTCAGGGGCTGCCGATTCCGTCCACAAACGCCAAAGTTATTAGACATAGAATTTTCAAAAGTCCCATAGAGAAAAAATCCTAACTATATATACCTACCGGCGACCGCCAGTAGGTAATATATATATATATATATATATAAATATATATATATATATATATATATATATATATATATATATATATATATATATATATATATATATATATTATATATATATATATAACATTTCTATGGCAAAATGAAACCCCTCATTTTGTTCCTTTGCAAATTAAATGTTTTAAGTGTTAACACTTTATTCCAATCAAGATGACTTCAGGTGCGCCATACTTTTGTCATAAGTAAGACTGTTAGCGCTCTAGTTGTTCTTTAGAACACTCTGGGACATTCTGTCACTGGGCTATGGTTGGGCTACATCTGGCTGATATTTGGGCTACATTTGTTTTTTTTTTGTCTCTGGTGGCCATCTTTGGGCTACATTGGGCTACATTGGGCTACATTGGGCTACATTTGGGCTCTAACAAATATACAGCCCAATGTAGCCCAATATATATTTTTCAAAGTTAATTTTCGTAAAAACCACTGGAGCATGTATCTTGAGACATAGCAAAGGCACATCGGGCTACCAGTCCCTACAATTTTGCCAAGTTTTGTGTAAATCCATTCAGCCGTTCGAGCTAAAAGTGAGTCCAACCGCTCTATGGAAAACTCAATGTTAAAAACACGTTTGGGGACCCCCCTTTTTTCTCAGCCCCCACTTTACGAAACCCCCCCAACCTTTGAGGGGACGCTCAGAAACAAAATGTGCAAATTCCGTCCATCAACGCTAAAGTTATTCAACATAGAATTTTCAGAAATCCCTATTCAAAAAAATCCTAACTATATAAACCTACAGGCGACCGCCAGTAAATAATATATATATATATATATATATATATATATATATATATATATATATATATATATATATATATATATATATATATTCAATGAAAAAACCATAGGTTATAGACCATATATAGTTAGGAATTCGCATTTACAAAACCTTATTTTACTCGCATAAAACCATTGAAATTCCATATATAGTTAGTTGCGCTAACTATATATCGCGCACCCGCAATCCACTGCTGATGATGTCACATATTACATCATTCATGACATGGTCAGTGACATCACTGATGACATCACTGATGACATCTCAAATGACATCACTGATGACATCACTGATGACATCTCATTTGACATTACTGATCACATCACTGATGATATCATTCATGTGATAATACGATGAACCTCTTCAGACTCTAATATAACCTTAGATACAATCAGTGTAAACAGACACTCACAGACTGTCACTCATCCATGGAGTTACTCACACACCTAGTCAGTCATGCAAAGAATCAATCACACCTCCATTTCCTCAACTATACAGTTATACAAACTTTACTTATTCAAACATATACTAACACATATTTACTCTCTTATACAATCCCTGATACAAGTTCACAATGATCCATACAGCCACTCACACATTCACTGGCTCTTATGCACAGTTATTTATATATGTCAACTCTCACATGTACTGTGTTTTACATATGTACTTACTTTGACATGTAGCACTGAGATATCCATTCACTCACCAATACACTCATGCACACAGTCAACCGCCCATACAGCTGTTACCACATGCACTTTTGAAACCATACCTCTAGTGAATCAACTGCTCACACATCTATGCACAGAGTCATACACCTCCCAGCCACCCACACACACACTCAGTCTCCCATACAAATACTAAGGTAACCAATCAATAACCCATATAGTTACTCATATAGCTACTTATCAACACATGCAACAGTTTACAGAACAACAGACATAATGATGCACAAATTAAGACAGTTTAGTCACTAACCCATGCACTCAGTGAGACACATTTAATCACTCACTCATACAGTCAGTCATGCACCTACTAAATCCTTCATCCAGACACTTATACATCCACTCATTCTTCAATATGTAAGACATATTTTAACTTCACAGAAACATACAGTCACTGGATGTTGTCATCAGTGATGTCATTTGAGATGTCATCAGTGATGTCATCAGTGATGTCACTGACCATGTCATGAATGATGTAATATGTGACATCATCAGCAGTGGATTGCGGGTGCGCGATATATAGTTAGCGCAACTAACTATATATGGAATTTCAATGGTTTTATGCGAGTAAAATAAGGTTTTGTAAATGCGAATTCCTAACTATATATGGTCTATAACCTATGGTTTTTTCATTGAATTTCAATGGTTTTTTAAATGCAAATTTCTAACTATATATGGTCTATAACCTATGGTTTTTTCAGTGAATTTCATTGGTTTTTTAAAAGCTAACATCTGTAGCTGTAAAATGTATTATTCTTTAAATCCCAAAATATATTTAGATGTTTATTGATAATTTTTTTTTTAATATTTTTTTTCTTCGCTTCTAGTTCGCGAACCGGGAAGCTTTCCGTTAGCTCATCTTGATGCCGCGATCTAGTCCGCGAACCGGTCAACGTTACGTTAGCGGAACAGTGACGCGCCGCGGAAGCGCGACGTATCACGTTATCGCGTAATGCGTCTAATGACGCGCCGCGTTAGCGCTCCCGGAAGTGCTCCGGACCGCGAACCGGAAGCGATCTGGGACGCGGCGCGCGCCGCGTAACGTAAGCGGAACAGGTCATGTGACTTGTTTATCAAACTACTTCTCATTGGTTCATTTCACTTTTGGTTTCCAAATGATGTATGACTAGGTCATGTGACCTAAAAATAACACTTTTCATTGGCTCAGAACTTTTGTTTTCCCCAAATCAAGTAAACCCCTCCTTATTTCCTCACTCTGACTTTCATCTTGGTGAGAGAAAGACCATTTATCTGAAGATCCACAATGGCTTCCATTGTTGCTGCAGCTGGTGCACCCCCACCACCACCTCCACCTCCCCATAAGAAGAGAGGACCACCCAGTCAAATTATGACTAACAGAGAGGAGGAAGATGAGGAAGAAGAAGAAGAGGAGAGAGAGGGACAACAATTTGTTGATGAGTTGCCCCGGGTTTCTAAACGAAAAACCAGTTTCATCTGGCAGTTTTTCACCATCCCTCCTGGAACCAAGAAAGTGAATGCAAAATATGCCACCTGCCTCATCTGTGACCACAGATTGTCGAGAGGCACAGAAAAGAAGTACAGTATGGGGAACTATACAATGCACCGTCACATGAGCAGGTGGCATCCCTTGAACTACAGCCGGGCTGAGTTAAGGGATCTTGTAGACAATCCGACGGCAACTCCTGTGGCAAGATCTACATCCACATTGTCTTTGACGGGAAGAGAGGCACAAGAGACTGTGCCAAACATCCAACGTAACTTCCAGCACATGAAGGTGTCTTGTATTTACTGTGGTGCTATGCTGTCATATGGCAACATGAGTGTCAACCTCATGAACATTGCATATGAAAATCATAAGTGCCCTAATGCACCCAAAAAGTAATTTTCTTTTTTTTTGCTCCAGTTGAGCCGTTTTGAAAGCCTGTTTTTTGTTGTCTCCCCTCCTTAAAAAACACAAAAAAAACATAAAACAGTTCTAAAAATACAAAAAAATCAAAAAATGTTCAAAAAATTACAAAAAAAACATAAAACAACAAAAACAAAAAAAAACAGTTCTTTTCAGAACTACCTCCCCTTTCAAACAAAATTGCTAGAATGTTTATCACTCTGGCAAGCTCTATTTCTGGTTCGCTTCAAGTTCGCTGACCGGTTCGCGAACTTTAAGCGAACTAAAAAAAAATATTTTTTTAAAAAAAAAGAAGAGTTAGTATAAGGGAAGTAAACAGAGAATAATGTAAAAAGAAAGACAGCTAGAGAGAGTAAATGAGAGATACTGTCAATGACATCATCAGCAGTGCATTGCGGGTAAAAAGAGTGGAAAACATTTACCTTATAATTCTTGTTACCTTTTTTAAATATTTTTTCATACTTTCAATCTGTAAAACAAAGAACAAACATTTCAAAAAATATTAAAACATGTATTTAAAAATTAGAAAAGACAAGGGAAAAGGTTCAAAAACAAACAGTTTTTCAACAACTTTGACATTTACAGAAGTCTCTGCTTCTCTACGTTCCCTACACAATCCTAAAGATATATATTCGAAAGAAACTGTATCTTGATATTGCTGAACTGAGGCCTATTTTGAAACATGATGTTTTTCTTGCACTGCTAATGTCTCACAATAGTGATGCAATAGCAGCGCAAAAAAGATGTAAAGTCATAATAAAATTGTGTCTAACATTGTAAATGATTGTTTTAGGATGCAAATAAGATGTGTGCTTTCAAGAGCTTTCTTTGAGGTGAGGCCTCTTTTTTTATAAAAAAAAAACACTACCCAGAAGTACAGCACTCTAAGCATTAAAATTGATATTTACAGAACTCACCTTACCCATATGTACCACACATTTCTAAATGTATATCATAAGGACAAAAAGCATAACATTAATTATACATGTTAAATGGTTTATTTTTGCTGTTCTCAGAATGTATCAAATTTCACTTAAATCAGTGACTTGAAGGTATTCATCATGTAACAGCGGGGAAAAAAAAACACAATCAAAATGACTGTGTTTAAAAAACCCATACAACCTAAGAAATCTGATTTCAAAACTTCTTAAAATTAACTTACTTTCAATGACGTCGAAGGATCTCCTATAAACAGCATCCACTCTGTTGTGCTTTAAATATTTTCAGCCCGCCACTTTCTGAAAGAAAACCTCCATCGATACGTGAAATATGTTACATAGAAAAAAAACTTCTCTCATTATATCACATGTTTCCACTAGGCCAAATCATGTTGCCGCGATTCGCAAATCTTGTAATTCTTCCAATCAAATCCCGACATTTTCTATTTTCGCAACTTTCAAAAATAAAATATTTGAGATTATTTTCACAATCCTGGACTACTAATATCTTACTCTTCTTTGTCAGTCATGTTCTCCTTTTCCTATGACACTGATACTGCTTACTATGAAGCAGACTTACTTGCATTAGGTTTATATAGTTGAATTTTTAATCGAGACAGCATTGCAGACTTACATTCCCTCTACTTAAAATTTTGGTTTTAAAAACACCAGGTAAGAATTTTTAAGGTCAAACGGCAATTTTTTTTTGAACGTTACAACAGAATCATTACAGAATGACCAGCCGTTTCCAGACTTTAAGTAAGCTGTATAATGTCCTGATGTTGTTGATGGACCATCGTGATAGATAATTGCTACAGTAACAAAAGTCCTCCCTGATATTGACAGCTGAGAAGCCACAAAATTTTTTATTAAAGTTGACAATTTTGTTCCATCAGGCCTACATCGTTGCATCATTAAAATGACATACTGGCCATATCTACGTATAAATAATGTTGACATCATATCACATTTACATTGGCTACACTCCATGTTGTGATCCGCTGCATTTACTAGCTTATTAAAGGAGACTGATTTACTGTCTGGCAAAGTTAAATATATAAATCTTTCTGAGTCTACACTAGTAGTACTTGATACCATACAGTTCTCGCAGTCATGCTGCCATTGATAAGAAAGCCCAAACAGGTGATCTACATCTACACCCTCAACTTGCAATATATCAAGCATATACATTAAAAACTCCTGACAATCTTGCTGATTATTTTCAGAGAAGTCTGTTTGACCTGAACATTCATCTAACAGATAACGAACTTCAGACACACTTTCTACTTTTGTTCGATCACTGCTACATTTCTCGAAAACAGAATTCAACAAACAGCATAAAATTTGTTCAGAATTCAACAGAATCTGTTCTTTTAAACTCTCTAGTGAAAAGAGAACATTAACCACTACATTTGCATAGCAGTTGACACCAGAACTGTTTTCAAATTGAAAACCGACAACATCTTCAACAGAATCCACTTTCTTTCTGCTAACAATTTTCGGTTCATTGACTTTTAGTCTTTTTGCAACAACCTCCCTACTATTACTGCTATTTCTACGTTTGCGGCCTACCACACGTTTCTCAAACAAAGGATATTGAGGCAAATGTGGCGCATACTCTCTTCTTAACCTATTGTATTCCTTAACACAATCTAGATCCGCACAAATGTTTGTGACATCACAGTCAATCAAGTACAATCCCGATAAAGTTCTAACTCGTGACAATGCCACATATGCCATACCCTCCTTGAACACAGAACTGCCAATATTCACCAATGCACAGTCTACACTTAAACCTTGCGATTTATGGATTGTCACCGCATATGCCAAGCAAACAGGAAACTGTTTACGGCGAACATATAAATCTTTAACAAGCAAAAACCTAGCAGAACAACGACCAATTTGCTGTACTTCCTCAATGCCATCAAATTTAATTTTTAAAAATTCTATTCCATCTCTATTTCTGTATTTCTCAAAATCAACAACATTACCCATTGATCCATTTACCAGACCTCTTTCTACATGTAAATTCCTTCTCAAAATAATTCGGCAATTTAAACACACATTCAAAGTCTTTTCAAAACCCGCTGTTTTAGATATAGTCTTCTCTAATGAATCCAATTTTGATTTCAAATTGTCTGACAAAATAATTGTTGATCCCATATGCTCTAATTTGTCGATAGCTTCAAGTTTCACAATCTCTTGCTTTTCTAAATTCAACATTTTGTTGTTGAAGATGGCACATTCTGCAAGAGTTGGCATGAGACATATCCCGGATTTCTTCTCAGTAATTTTCTGAAAAATATTCTCAGGCACAATATCTTGTTTGGGATACAAATTTGACAGTAACCGTGCATTTAAAGCTTCTTTCCCATGCTCGGTCACTTTTCCAATTCTAATATCTTGTAGAATATTCTTGTAATCTTCATCCTTTGCCTGACGCATATTTTGATGCAGTTCTGCATAATTGAAGTTTAACCATATATTGACGTTGCCAATGCTCCCTAGGCACTTCCTGGTATCTTCATGCGTGAGTATTTTGAACACAGGTTGACCTTTTACTGGTGTCAGCTGTAGAAGATCTCCGAAAACAATAATGTGTTTCCCACCAAATAAGACATCATATTCAGTTTTAAGTACTTCTTGCATTCTCAAATGCACAAAGGCAAGCATGACATTGGAAACCATGCTTACTTCGTCAATGATAAGTAGTTTCATTTTCCTCAAAACTCTTGAAACTTCACAGCAAGCATCTCCAGATAACTTGTTGTATTGTAATTTGTTGTCATGCTCCACCGGCAGCATCAATAGACGATGCAAAGTAATACCTTTAATATTATGTGCTGCCAGTCCAGTAGGAGCGGTGACAACACAAGACAGCGATGACTCAGTCCTTTCCTGCAAATAACAAGAGATTGCTTTAATGAGGAAACTTTTTCCAGTTCCCGCTTCTCCACTCACGTACAGTCGGACAGGCTTCAACGACGTACACGAGCACTCTTTCTTCTCATGACTTAATCCGTGCTCAATTTCCTTGGTAACTTCATCATATATTTTCCTCTGCTCAACGTTGAGTTGTTTTTCCAAGTCTTGTAAGTTAACTGAATCCTCCTGAGCATGTGCCATGGCTCTTTCTACTTCATTCATAGCAGTGGCAGCTTCATTTTCGATAATAGGTCCTCCAAGTGGATCTTGACTCAATGAAACAGAACTCTGACTGTCCTGAGAACTGTCTCTGGCAATCTCGGCTGCAATCGTTGCTTCCTGCTCAATTTCCAAAGTTAGCATTTCTTGATATTTAGAAAAAGCAGGACATTCTATGGACTCCTTGGCTGCATTGAAAGAGTCTTCGTAACAGAGGAAATCTCCAAGCAGTTCCTCTTCTGCACGCCAAGGCTTGAAAAGTTGCAAAAGTGCTAAATAGAAAAACTCCTTTTTTTCTGGAGATTCGCCACTTAATTTTCGATGGTTTACTAATTGGCATTTTCTTTGCTTGACCAGGCATCCCTCACTTCCAATTACAGCATACACTCCTTTCTCAATATCTTCTTTGATGTTCCTCTTGAATATATAATTTTGGAGAACCTCATATAGACAAATATTCTCAAGGTGACTGCTTCGATTTGGATAATATGTATCCAACATGTTGGTCTTCAAAATGTCGGTACTGTTTGGTTCCTTTTCTGCCAAATACTCAATTTCCCGAACAGGTTTAAGAACTCGATTTCGCGTTGCAGCAAGACCAAGACTCGCCCAAACGAGACTCCTGGATTTGGCATAGAGACTTGCTGAAGACAATCGATCAGAACATTCGTAAGCTCCGATTTCTCGATGCGACAACATCTTCAGACTGAAACTGTACAACTTCTTGCTGAGGCTCTTTTCATGGGAAATGTCCTCCCACATATCCTTCAGTTCGGTCTTTTCTTTTTTGGTGATGTAAGATGTCACATACCGAGCCACAGCCATACAGTTGTCAGCCACAAACTGTATATCCATGTTGGCATTCCACATGGACAAAATCACTGGGTTGTAGTCATTGATGTACTTGGACTCTTCGTTCCTTTTCAAATTGTATGTATTCTTGGGTGATTTCCTCGTCACATTATGTCGCAGCGAAGACATCAAACTGTTCACTCTTCCTTTAGAAATCACCGGTCGTGGAAAGTTGAAACGACATTTGGTGTAGAACTTGTCCTTGTTTCTGAATTTACGACGACAGTACTTTCCACAACGATGGCTTTGGAAACGTAGAACTTGTTCTCTTAGACTTTTCTTCTCCGTTGCGTTTGGAACAGCACACGTAGAATACTGTTCGATGAAATTCATCACTAAGTCATCCGGATCTGTTCCAAATTTAGGTGCATCCTTGATCCACAGCAACATATGTATATGAGGGGCACCTCTTGCTTGGTACTCCTTTCTCCAGAAGAAATCCAACACCTCTCCAAGAGGTGGATTCTTTTTATTTGTGATGAAAGACATCATAGCTTCAAATCTATGATTGAAGTACCTGCATACATTCACAGGATCCAAAGAACACAGTTCTCCAGGTGTCTTGAATTCAATGTTTTCAATATTTCCATTTGCCTCTCGTAGAAATTCAAGTAAGTCATCCCAGCCATACTCGGCACAGCTCAGAGTGAGGAACCATGTCGGAGTTCCTAAGTTCCTCAGCATACATTTTAAGTCACCATGACGACGGTACCAGTACTCATTAGTACCACGCTGACACGCCATGAGATTAATTAAGTGAGAATCCAAAATACTGTCTTGGACATTGACTTTATGCATAAAGTCACTTGCCGAGATGTTTCGCATCTGTATACCACTTTTTAAGATGTGGTTCACTGCATATGACAGTCCAGACAGATCGCTTTCAAACAGGAGATGAAACAAATAGGGAATGCATTGCCGAAACCTAGGATCTTCTGCATACAATCGTAAAGTCCGGTATTCAGACGCAGGAATTTCACGAGGTCGCTCATCATATCTTCCTCCTTGACCTGTGGGAAATAGCTGTGGGAAACACCGAGCTTCCAAACTTTCCTCCCAAACACTAATGGGACTCCCTTTGGCTTGTTTCATTTGAAACAACTCAATAGCATTCCCCATCACTTCCTTGGAATGCAAAGGATGAACACTATAATGTTCATATATTTCTTCACTTTTAGAGGCCTCTACTTTCTCAATTTGGCCAGCACACAAATCGCTATCCTCTTCATCACTTACTTCCTCTTCTGCAACATATACATTCTTATAGTACTTATTATTTTTCTTCAAATACACTGTTGCCTTTTTGACTTTCCTAACATCCACTAAATCTTGCCATATTTTCTTATTCTTTGTCGGAACCCCATTAACCAAGATAACCAGAGGTTCCTCTTCCACTTTTTCTATTCCAATTGTGTTAATGTTTTTGTTCAAATCTAGAGGCAAATAAACAACTCTTCCCTTTAATCCTCTCTGTAAATCTGCTGGAGGCAATTTCCCTGTCTTTGGCTCCATTCTTACAATAGCCTGAAAGGGATGGATACTTTGAATCAAAATAGATTCATAAGTATTTAAATCCTTCAATTCAGAAGGAATCTCAACCAATTCCAGATTATTATGAACTGCCCTAGCAGGCATCTGGTTTTGGTTTAATTTATTACAACAATAAGTACACACACGTTGATCCGATCCCAAATCAAAATAATTTTCTACCATCAAGTATGTGGCTAAATCCTTCCATTCACTATTATTTTCCCTTTCACTTTTTGCATATAAATCCACTACCTTAGTCTGATTCTTATAATAAGTGCGTCGACAACATACACAAGTGAAATTAGGCCTCTCACTTGATTTCATCTGAAACGTGGCAATTTCCTTCTGAAAATTATCTGTACTGGAAACCTGTACATTATCTTCCACATTACCCTCTACTTCAGGGTCAATTTGAACATTCTCATCTTTACTACCAAAGTAACAAAACTCAATTTCTTCACAAAGATTCTTCACATCTATTTCAGAACCATGCAAAAGAGCAGCACATAACTGTTTAAGCATAATTGCTGGACTCTTAGCATAATACAACATTCTCACTAATTTTCTCACTTTATTATGATGCACTGCTAGCATCCTGAAATGATGAAAAACACTCTGGCATACTCTCCTGGAAAGACAAGCCAGTGAATGACCACGCAAACCTGTCATTTGTCTCACTCTGCAAGGATCTAAATCTTGCAACAACTTCATTTTCTGCTTCAAACTTTTCTTATTAAATGTCCGTATAAAATCACATAGCAAATTGATGGAAACCTGTCGCACACTGCAAATAGAACTACACTTCCAAATGTACACAGGACCCTTAGGACGTCTTCCTAAAACCTCATCACTTAGCGCCTCTTCTGTCTCTGTTGTCACAAGTAGTTCTTTTTCAACTGGACAACCATCCTTCACTTCATAAGCTCGACCACTGATGTCAACTGCATGCACCAAATCATTATCCTGAAAATAAGTCTCCTCATTAAAAAATGCCTCAGAACTTGAACTATGCATCCATTCTCCAGAAAAAACTTCACAAAAGTTAGTACGATTTACTACTCTCTTCCATCTACTTTTTGTTTTGAAATCAGAAATTACCTTGCTTAGTTTCCTAATTCTATTGATTACCAAAATAAACAACTTTCGCTTGATTTCAAAAGCATGATCAATAATTTTCTCTACATTTTTCTTCTTCCTATAAAATGCCGCTTTCTGTTGGCCTTTCTTTTTAATATTTTTCAATAAATTAACTAATATCCTATTACGGAACATTCGTTGTCGAATGTCCCTAAACTGTTGTTTCCTTCTACTATCATGCACAGAGTTATCTCTTCCTCTACCAGTAACATTTGTGATGGGTCTCTCCTTTCCATTTAAATTACTTCTCTTTTTGTTAAGAGACACATTTTTTTGAGCAAAATTTTTTTTACTACAAATATTTCTTAAGAATGATTTCGTGCTCTTACCCGGACCTTTCTTGGTGTTTTGACAAGTATTTGGGGAAGAGGACTGCTGCAATAAAACATCATCCTGCTGTCTTTGACGTTTTCTAGCCTTTCGTATTCGACTTCTGGAAGGCATTTTCCAAACTATGAAAGAATCTGCAGTTGAATCTGTGAAAAAATATAATATAAAATGTTATTAACCACTATTACCAAACAGTAAATAAATAACAGTCATCTAAAACTTAATGCTGTACTAATTATTTAACATAGCAAATATTTTCCACCAGCACTGCATCACAAAAATGACACTCAATGGTACAAAACAGGCATACAACACTCATAAATCACTCCCTAATATTTTAAATCATTAATTCAGGATGACGATAAGATGTAGCCTATCTAAAGGTTTGTTTAGGCCCAGATCTTTGGACTGGGGTGAATGTGTGTCATTGATCCACATTCAGTCCATCACCTGTTTTGTTTATTTGAGGTGAGGCCAACACATGGTTGCAGATAAGATTTTCACTGAAAAAAAACCAAGGTAAAAAAACATGTGAAGGCCTACCAATGAAGTAAATCATTAAATGAAAACCAATACATTTCTGGAAATATGCACTACTAGTGCTTCATAAGATGTTTTGGATCATATTTATAAGTTATTTGAGTATCTAGTATGCTATTTTACATTCTTCATGGTGCAAATTTATTGTAAATACGCTCCCACCTGCGGTTGGCAAATTTAGATTTTGATTATGGGAGTTAGATAGGCATGTTAATAATTTCCCAAAAATGGTATATAACCCCAAACAACCTTTGAAGCAAATGCTCTTAGCCATGTTATCCACCTCCCATTGGATAACATGGCTAAGAAATGCTTGCAAATGTGATAAAAAAAGGCCTGCAATGCATGAATAACGCAGAAAAATCAGCGATATTCATGCATTTTCCAACAAATGCTCTTAGCCATGTTATCCACTTCCTATTAAATAACATGGCTAAGAACTGCTCAGGGCACCATGAGGAACGCTTTCCATTTAAAAAGGGAAAAATAACATCAAAGACACTAAAATGCCTTCTAAATATGAACCCAAACAACCTATGAAGCAATGTGAAAAAAAACTGCCGCAATGCATGAATATAGCAGAAAAATCAGCGATATTCATGCATTTTCCAGCAAATGCTCTTAGCCATGTTATCCACTTCCAATTAAATAACATGGCTAAGAACTGCTCAGGGCCCCATGAGGAACGCTTTCCATTTAAAAAGGGAAAAATAACATCAAAGACACTAAAATACCTTCTAAATATGAACCCAAACAACCTATGAAGCAATGTGAAAAAAACGGCCACAATGCATGAATATAGCAGAAAAATCAGCGATATTCATGCATTTTCCAGCAAATGCTCTTAGCCATGTGATCCACTTCCTATTAAATAACATGGCTAAGAACTGCTCAGGGCCCCATGAGGAACGCTTTCCATTTAAAAAGGGAAAAATAACATCAAAGACACTAAAATGCCTTCTAAATATGAACCCAAACAACCTATGAAGCAATGTGAAAAAAAACGGCCACAATGCATGAATATAGCAGAAAAATCAGCGATATTCATGCATTTCCCAGCAAATGCTCTTAGCCATGTTATCCACTTCCTATTAAATAACATGGCTAAGAACTGCTCAGGGCCCCATGAGGAACGCTTTCCATTTAAAAAGGGAAAAATAACTTCAAAGACACTAAAATGCCTTCTAAATATGACCCCAAACAACCTATGAAGCTCTAACAGTACATATCCTGAAATTTAATTCATTTCAAAATTCGTTTTTAAACACAGCATATAAATCAATTGTATACCTGCATTCATGAAGAAATGACTAAAAATGTCCTTGAGACACATGAAAGTGTTTTCTGGAATGCCCTAGCACCATTTTTGGGACACTATTAACATGGCTAGGTAACTCCCATAATCAAAATCTAAATTTGCCAAGCACAAGTGGGAGCGTATTTACAAGACACTTGTCCCATGAGGAACACTTTACATTTTAAAAGGCGAACACAACATCTTAGACACTCAAATACCTTATAAATATGGCCCAAAACAACCTATGAAGCTCTAGCAGTACATATCTAGAAATGTAATTGATTTCTTAAATCGTTTTTAAAAGCAACATATCTGTTTCAGCTTACATAACAGACCATGAAATGGCCTCCATGTATTACAATATCTTGTGTAACTGCATGCCAGAATGTTACACCAAATATGCAATTATAATTTCTCTTTGAAACTAATTCTATTAGTATATCACTAGAGACAAAACCACATTTTAAAAACACAGCTTTCTTCATCATTTTCTCCTTAAATCATACTATTCTCTATCTAAATTAAATAAATCTTTTCTCACCTTAGCAAATATTTTTTGAGTTTTGAAAACAGTCTCAGAAATACACCAAATTGTCTTCAGCAGAAGAAAAAGGATGCACTCCAAAGGCTGCAGCTATTGAAAGCACAGAAATACAGATATTCTTTTCACATATCTCTCATATTAGCCAATCATACCTCTTCCCTCACTTTTTTCAAATCAAAACCCTTCCCCCCTCTGCCCTGTCTGCCTTGTTTCCATAGCAACCACCTCCTGGAAGACCTCTCATGTTTGCAAATTCACACAACAATGTTTCAATTGAACTCTGAACTCTCAGTGCACCTGCGTATCCAGTGCAATCTTTCATTAAATGTTTCTTCCTTGACCATTCAAATTACATCTTTCAAAGAACACATCCATGCACCCTAACTTTCTGTTTTCAGAAATGGAAATGCACCAATCACTGCTAATGAATCATTAGCATTGTAAATCCACAGTTTTTTTTCTTTAGAAACTCCTACTGTTTCAACTGCCCTTTCATTACCACACTTCATCTGACTGCAGAACAACCTTCTTCCACCATGTTTAACGTCTGGATTGTTGGACATAGTTACATCCACTGGGCTCAAAGGTATGCTGAGAGCAGAAATTTACACAACCTCAATTTACAAGATGTGGAAATTAAGTGGTTGGGCCAAAGAGGATTAAAATGTCACCAATTGATACCATTGGTGAAAACCTTTATGCATTTGCCAAAACCTGACCTGTTAATAGTGCACTGTGGAGGTAATGATTTGGGCACTTTGACAGGGGTAGGTCTGGAAATGCTTTTAAAGGACACCTTGGAGCAATTAATGGCACTTTTTCCTCAAACTGCCTTGGTATATTCCAATATATGCCAAAGACAGAAATGGAGGTGGTCCAACCAATTTTGTCCACAAATTGAGAAAGCGAGGAAGCATGTAAACAAATCTGTTTCAGCTTACATGAGAGACCATGGAATGGGCTCTCTGTACAACAATAACTTGCGTTACTACATGCAAGATATCTACAGAGGAGATGGAGTTCACTTCTCAGATGAGGGCAACAGAATTTTCATTCTGAATTTAAGACTCTGCATTGGTACCTACTTATAAGTACCTAAATGTACCATAAACCCAAAAGCTCTTCTCAGAGCTACCCTACATCTGATCACTCACAATTATTATTTTTCTCTAACTTTTTTCACTAATTTTCCACAAAATTCGCTCCCCGGAGCGCTACCCGGTTCGCTAACCGAAAGCTAACCTCGCGGAATTTTTTTAAAAAAAATTTTTTTTCCGCACATATAAGCCTCCTCAGCCACGCTCAGAAAACCTAGGGGGTCAAGATAAGTCTACCATGACCCCTTCTACCCATTCTAAACATTATTTGCCCTCCATCTTGTATCTTAATGCGAACGAAACACAAAATGGTGGACTCCCGTGACGCTTAAGGTTCGCTAACCGGGCAGCTTCCCGGAAAGCGGTCCTAAAAAAAGGCGGGAAAGTAATTTACAGAATAACGACTAGAAACACTCTCACCAAATATAGATTAGCTCATACTACATAACAATCCCTTCCATTCTCACAAATTTCATTGAAATTCCATTTAGCCATTTAGCCTGTAGACCTCTCCAAGTACCGTGAGGTAAATTACTTCACAAAACACATCTGAATTGTTGGAATTGACAACCAATGAAAATGTTACTTTCATTTTCTACTTTTATTACCTGACATTTGATTGGTTATATACCTGTATATATATAAAGGGAGAGAAGGAAACACAGCCATTTTGACTACTACTTCTTGTTGTACCTCCTATTTCAAAAGCTTCAAAAAACTTCAACTTCTTTGTGAAGGTAAGTTATAATTTAATATATTGTGCACTATGACTTAATATAGTAGACTTTTTCTGCTACATATACACTATCCCTCTGTAGTAGTAGTGTCTTGGTTAAATCACATACACTTTTTTTTAGTCCTATTTCCACTCTCATACTATACACTGCCAAAAGATAAATTCACTGATAAAAACTGCCTATCTAAAATTAATCCCAACAGTGCCCTATCTCTACTAATATATATTTTTTTAATCCAAATTTCAGGCAAAATGGAAGGCGAGCAGCAAGTTTCATTTTCGATTGAACTGAAGGAGAGCAGCCAAGACAAACTTGATGACTTTATGGATGACAGTAGAGACCACGAACTTCTACAATGTGTTGAAGCAGTAGACAACTTGCTTCAAAATGAAAAACAATTACACCCTATAATAAATTATGACATTTCTGACAATGAAATGTTAGAAAATTTAATAAAGTATGAAACACAATCATAATAAAAAAAATAAATAAATAAAGAAAACAAAAAAAAACAAGAAAAACAACAAACAATTAACATACAGTATTAGAAAAGTCTTTCATTCTTTTATCCATAAAGTTCGCTGCCCAGAAAGCTATCCGGTTCGCGAACTTGGCGCTTACCACGCAAAAAAAAATTTTTTTTTTTGGACCCTCCTAGGCCCTTTTAAAACCTCCACATAAAACCTAGGGGGTCAACGAGGATCTACTATGCCCCCTTATGGTAATTTCCCCCTTTGTTTTGGCCTCCTCTTGTCTCTCGATCCTACCGAGAGACAAGATGGCGGCCGCTCCGGACTGTTTAGAATGTTGACAGACACCGGAGGGCCAATCAGCTTCTCATCGCAAAGTTCCGTTACGCGAAAGGTTCGCGAACCGGATCGCTGCCCGGAGCGCTGTTACAGATATATATCTTGATTTAAACGTTAATTTCTCAAAATCCACTGAAGCACATATATTGAGACCTAGCAAAGGCACATCGGGCTAACAGTCCCTACAATTTTGCCAAGTTTCGTGAAAATCCATTCAGCCGTTCGGGCTAAAAGTGAGTCCAACCGCCCTATGGAAATTAACATGGGAAAAAGGCGTTTTGGGACCCCCCTTTTTTCTCGGCCCCCCCTCCACAAAACCCCCCCAAATTTTCAAGGTCTGCTCAGAAACAAAATGTGCCATTTTCCTGAAAATTTCAGCCAATTCCGTCCACGAACGCAAAAGTTATTAGGCATAGAATTTTCAGAAATCCCATAGGGAAAAAATCCTAACTATATATACCTACTGGCGACCGCCAGTAGGTAATATATATATATATATATATATATATATAGAGAGAGATATATATTCACTGAGAAAAACATAGCTTTCAGGCAAGTTATAGTTAGAAATGAGCATTTAAGAAACCTTTGAAATTCACTGAAAAAACCATAGGTTTCTGGGGAAAATTATAGTTAGCTGGACATTTCACTCGTACAAAACCATAGAAACCATGTAAATTCCCCCGTTACAGTTAGTTCAGCTAACTATAACTTGTGCCACCGTAATGCACTGCTGATGACGTCACATATTACATCACTAATGACATGGTCAGTGACATCACTGATGACATCTCAAATGACGTCACTGATGACATCATCCATGTAATAATTTGGTGCATCTTCTCACACCCTAATATACCCTTTGATACACCCACTCTAAATTAAAGACTGCCATTCTCAAAACCATAGACACTCCAACACCAATAACTACATAAACACTCACTGATTCTTAGGTTTACACACTCATCCACTCACTCACCCGTACAGTCACTCGTACTTATGGTCACTCAGTACAGGACTATCCTATGCACTCATACACCTATATAGAAACTCACACACAGCCATTAATCCATAGAGGTCTCATACACCTAGTCAGTCATGCAAATAATTAATCACACTGCCATTTACTCACCTATACAGTTATACACACATCAGCTCACTTACTCATACAAATACTAGCACATACTTACGCTCTTATACAATTACTAATACAAGCACAGACTCATCCATACAGTCACTCTCACAATCACACACTCTTACTTTTAGCCATTTATATCCTCCAACACACATATATACTGCCTCTCACATATGTAGTTAATCACACATATACAACTAAGATGTACATTCACTCACTAACACACCCATAAACACGCTCACCCACCCATACAGTCCGTCACAGATGCACTGTTGAAACCATGCACCTAGTGAATCACCTACTCACACATCCATGTACAGAGTCACACACACACCACCCACACAAATACTCAGGCACCCATACAGATTCTCAGACAACCAATCAATAACCCATATAGACACTCATGTAGCTATTTGCAAACCCATGCAACTGTGTACACACCAACAGACAGACGGATACAGACATTTACACAGTTTACTCACTAACCCATGCATTCAGTAAGATAAGTTTAATCACTCACTTAGAGAGTCAGTCATGCACCTACTAAATCATCTAATCAGACACTTATACACCCACTCATTCTTCAATACGCCTTTCTCTATTTAATCTTTACAGAATCACACAGTCACTGGATGATGTCATCAGTGATGTTATCTGAGATGTCATCAGTGATGTCATCAGTGATGTCACTGACCATGTTATGAGTGATGTAATATCTGACGTCATCAGCAGTGCATTGCGGGGGCGCGAGTTATAGGTAGCTGAACTAACTATAACCGGGGAATTTCTATGGTTTTGTACAAGTGAAATGCCCAACTAACTATTTCATTGAAATTCCATTTAGCCATTTAGCCTGTAGACCTCTCCAAGTACCGTGAGGTAAATTACTTCACAAAACACATCTGAATTGTTGGAATTGACAACCAATGAAAATGTTACTTTCATTTTCTACTTTTATTACCTGACATTTGATTGGTTATATACCTGTATATATATAAAGGGAGAGAAGGAAACACAGCCATTTTGACTACTACTTCTTGTTGTACCTCCTATTTCAAAAGCTTCAAAAAACTTCAACTTCTTTGTGAAGGTAAGTTATAATTTAATATATTGTGCACTATGACTTAATATAGTAGACTTTTTCTGCTACATATACACTATCCCTCTGTAGTAGTAGTGTCTTGGTTAAATCACATACACTTTTTTTTAGTCCTATTTCCACTCTCATACTATACACTGCCAAAAGATAAATTCACTGATAAAAACTGCCTATCTAAAATTAATCCCAACAGTGCCCTATCTCTACTAATATATATTTTTTTAATCCAAATTTCAGGCAAAATGGAAGGCGAGCAGCAAGTTTCATTTTCGATTGAACTGAAGGAGAGCAGCCAAGACAAACTTGATGACTTTATGGATGACAGTAGAGACCACGAACTTCTACAATGTGTTGAAGCAGTAGACAACTTGCTTCAAAATGAAAAACAATTACACCCTATAATAAATTATGACATTTCTGACAATGAAATGTTAGAAAATTTAATAAAGTATGAAACACAATCATAATAAAAAAAATAAATAAATAAAGAAAACAAAAAAAAACAAGAAAAACAACAAACAATTAACATACAGTATTAGAAAAGTCTTTCATTCTTTTATCCATAAAGTTCGCTGCCCAGAAAGCTATCCGGTTCGCGAACTTGGCGCTTACCACGCAAAAAAAAATTTTTTTTTTTGGACCCTCCTAGGCCCTTTTAAAACCTCCACATAAAACCTAGGGGGTCAACGAGGATCTACTATGCCCCCTTATGGTAATTTCCCCCTTTGTTTTGGCCTCCTCTTGTCTCTCGATCCTACCGAGAGACAAGATGGCGGCCGCTCCGGACTGTTTAGAATGTTGACAGACACCGGAGGGCCAATCAGCTTCTCATCGCAAAGTTCCGTTACGCGAAAGGTTCGCGAACCGGATCGCTGCCCGGAGCGCTGTTACAGATATATATCTTGATTTAAACGTTAATTTCTCAAAATCCACTGAAGCACATATATTGAGACCTAGCAAAGGCACATCGGGCTAACAGTCCCTACAATTTTGCCAAGTTTCGTGAAAATCCATTCAGCCGTTCGGGCTAAAAGTGAGTCCAACCGCCCTATGGAAATTAACATGGGAAAAAGGCGTTTTGGGACCCCCCTTTTTTCTCGGCCCCCCCTCCACAAAACCCCCCCAAATTTTCAAGGTCTGCTCAGAAACAAAATGTGCCATTTTCCTGAAAATTTCAGCCAATTCCGTCCACGAACGCAAAAGTTATTAGGCATAGAATTTTCAGAAATCCCATAGGGAAAAAATCCTAACTATATATACCTACTGGCGACCGCCAGTAGGTAATATATATATATATATATATATATATATAGAGAGAGATATATATTCACTGAGAAAAACATAGCTTTCAGGCAAGTTATAGTTAGAAATGAGCATTTAAGAAACCTTTGAAATTCACTGAAAAAACCATAGGTTTCTGGGGAAAATTATAGTTAGCTGGACATTTCACTCGTACAAAACCATAGAAACCATGTAAATTCCCCCGTTACAGTTAGTTCAGCTAACTATAACTTGTGCCACCGTAATGCACTGCTGATGACGTCACATATTACATCACTAATGACATGGTCAGTGACATCACTGATGACATCTCAAATGACGTCACTGATGACATCATCCATGTAATAATTTGGTGCATCTTCTCACACCCTAATATACCCTTTGATACACCCACTCTAAATTAAAGACTGCCATTCTCAAAACCATAGACACTCCAACACCAATAACTACATAAACACTCACTGATTCTTAGGTTTACACACTCATCCACTCACTCACCCGTACAGTCACTCGTACTTATGGTCACTCAGTACAGGACTATCCTATGCACTCATACACCTATATAGAAACTCACACACAGCCATTAATCCATAGAGGTCTCATACACCTAGTCAGTCATGCAAATAATTAATCACACTGCCATTTACTCACCTATACAGTTATACACACATCAGCTCACTTACTCATACAAATACTAGCACATACTTACGCTCTTATACAATTACTAATACAAGCACAGACTCATCCATACAGTCACTCTCACAATCACACACTCTTACTTTTAGCCATTTATATCCTCCAACACACATATATACTGCCTCTCACATATGTAGTTAATCACACATATACAACTAAGATGTACATTCACTCACTAACACACCCATAAACACGCTCACCCACCCATACAGTCCGTCACAGATGCACTGTTGAAACCATGCACCTAGTGAATCACCTACTCACACATCCATGTACAGAGTCACACACACACCACCCACACAAATACTCAGGCACCCATACAGATTCTCAGACAACCAATCAATAACCCATATAGACACTCATGTAGCTATTTGCAAACCCATGCAACTGTGTACACACCAACAGACAGACGGATACAGACATTTACACAGTTTACTCACTAACCCATGCATTCAGTAAGATAAGTTTAATCACTCACTTAGAGAGTCAGTCATGCACCTACTAAATCATCTAATCAGACACTTATACACCCACTCATTCTTCAATACGCCTTTCTCTATTTAATCTTTACAGAATCACACAGTCACTGGATGATGTCATCAGTGATGTTATCTGAGATGTCATCAGTGATGTCATCAGTGATGTCACTGACCATGTTATGAGTGATGTAATATCTGACGTCATCAGCAGTGCATTGCGGGGGCGCGAGTTATAGGTAGCTGAACTAACTATAACCGGGGAATTTCTATGGTTTTGTACAAGTGAAATGCCCAACTAACTATAACTTTATGGTTTTTTCAGTGAATTTCAAAGGTTTTTTAAATGCTAATTTCTAACTATAAAGTGCTTGACACCTATGGTTTTTTCAGTGAATTTCAAAGGTTTTTTAAATGCTAGTTTCTAACTATGCCAACAGAGGTAGGACATGTGCTGAAAGAAGAAACATCGCACAAAAAGAAAAAAAAGAAATGCAGAAAGAAGCAACAGAAGTCCACAAAGACGTGCCCACAACTTTTTCAGATGGGTACTGGTGGTAACTGACTCTGACTAACCAGGCCTAGAGCAGTGCTATGCTAAAAGACACTTAGAATACAGTGAAAAAACACCTACATACACTAGGGAACACAATGCATTGGGGTACTCTTGTGATTAGCATGACCTCTTCTGTAAGACCCTAGTACATAATAGGGCAGGGGGATTAAAACTACCTCTTAAAACGTGCCACAGGCGCGTTTGCACACTGGTGAAGGGAGGGGGGGCTGAGGTGACATGTGTGCAAACACGCCCTGTGGCCATTTTAAGTTGGGGATAAAGTCCCCTTGAATCCTGAGGGTCCCTTGGGTCCAACTAGCCCACCAGGTACCTCCAGTAAGCGCCACAGAGCTGCGTTGCAGAGAGTTCTAAAAAGGGGCACGGCCTGAACTAATTCCCCAACTTAAAACACACCACAGGGTATGTCAGCACACGTCACCTCAGGCCCCGTCCCCTCCCTTCACCACTGTGTAAACATGCCCTGTGGCCATTTTAAGTTGGGAGATTAAGTCCCCTTGAATCCTGAAGGTCCCTGGGGTCGAACTAGCCCACTAGGTACCTCCAGTAAGCGCCACATAGCTGTGTTGCACAGAGGTGTAAAAAGGGGCGACGCAGGCCTGTGGCACTTACCGGAGGTACCTGGAGGCCTGGTTGCCCCCAGGGGCCCTCAGGATTAAAGGGGACTTAATTTCCCAATTTAAAATGTGCCACAGGGCGTGTTTGCACACATGTCACCTCAGGCCCCTCCCCCTCCCTTCACCACTGTGCACAGGCTCCCTGTGGCACATTTTAAGTTGTGGGGATTAAGTCCCCTTGAATCCTGAGAGTATGTGGGTCCAACTAGCCCACCATGTACCTCCAGTAAGCATCACAGAGCTGCATTGCAGAGAGGTGGTCCGAGGCAATGCCCCATTTTACACCTCTCTGCAATGCAACTCTGTGGAACTTACTGGACATAGCTGGTGGGTTAGTTGGCCCCCAGGGACGCTCAGGATTCAAGGAGACTTAATTCCCCAACTTAAAACGTGCCACAGGGCACGTTTCCACAATTGTTACATTAGGCCACGCTCCCTCCCTGCACCACTTCCTAAACGCACCACCTGGTGCATTGCAAATTGGGGGATTAGTCCCCTTGAGTCCTGAGGGTCCCCGTGGGGCCAACTAGCCCACCACTTACCTCCAGTAAGCTCCACGGAGCTGCGTTGCAGAGTGGTGTAAAAAGGGGCATGGCCTGGGTCACCTCTCCGCAACGCAGCGCAGTGGCGCCTACTGGAGGTAAGTGGTGGGCTAGTTGGCCCCCAGGGACCCTCAGGAGTGAAGAGGAATTATTTCCCCAACTTAAAACGCGCCACAGGGTGTGTTTGCACACTTGTTTTTCTCAGCAACTACTGAACGGATTTACACCATTCAAGAAAAAGAGTTCTTTCTGGGGCAATGGCAACGTTCATGCCAAATTCGGTGTAATTCCATTCAGCATTTCGGGTTGTAGCTCTGTCTAAAGTCTCCTATGGGAATTAACATGGAGAAAACATGTTTTGGGACCTCCCTTTTTTCTCGCCCCCTGCATTCCAAATCACCCCGAAACTTTCAAGACAGGAGCTGACCAGAGCAGGCCATAGGTTTTGCAAAGTTCGCAAAGATTCGTCAACCGGCGCAAAAGTTATTGGGAAAAGAAAAAATTATATATAATCGGTCCTAACCATAACTACCTACTGGCAACCGCCAGTAGGTACTATTATATATATATATATATATATATATATACAAACACACACAGTCAATTTGCCTAACAACATTTCTAGCAGGCCTAACACTGACTTCCAACTATATACAGCATCTGATAGACATAGCCCAACAATGTAGGAGATAATGAAAATAAAGCACAAAAAGCAGCATGCAGCAGACCTTGTGAAGTGGTCTTCCTATGTTGCACTTGCTATCCTCATTCACATTGTGACCTAAACAGTCAAATGAACAAAGGTCTCCTTGTCTGCAGTGTATTTTCGAACAGCAGTATAGTTCGCCATCACCAAAGGTCATATAGTCAACAGTATTCACATTAATTTTTTTAAAAGCAGGAAAAATCACAAATCAGAAAAATATATGTCCATTCCTTTCTTGGTTTATTGAGACACAGCTGGTTTCCAAAAATGAATCACAGAATACCCTACAACAAATATTTAATGTTCCAAGTAAAAATGTCCACTTTCAGCCGATCATTGCAATTGGACAAAAGAAAATAGCGGCAGATTAGTGTGTTAAATGACTACTGTTTATCTTTTATATGCTGCAATCAAATCTTAATGAGGTGCAAACATACCTCTAGCTATGACATCTTTGAAATGGAGTAGGGCTGCTCTGCTGTGAAGAGAACTTTGAATACTGGAAAACAATATAGGCAGAGAGGTGAGAGAAATATTGAAATGTCATGTTACATGCAAAAACAAATTCAATGGAAGGGTAGCTTGCAGAAAGGGTTAAGGATTAAACACAAAGGAAAGAAAAACTGACAACAGCAATGAATAGGGGGATTAAGGAAATAAAAGAGGATTTTTTATAGGCTCTGGGAAAAACTGTTGCAGTGAATTTTTATAGCATACAAAACATTTCAACACTGATAACAACTGATTTCACAAGTTCTATGAACAATACAATTCATAAGAAATAGAAATTGAAAATAGGAAAAAACTTATTATCAATAATCCAGGAATATGCTAGCCTAGAAGCAGACTGGTAACAGACTGATTGTCTCAAAATAATGAGCAACAAGTAGTTTAGTAGAAGGTTTAGTTTAGCATGCTTATGTTACCATAAAATGGGGAGGATCTGTAAAGCTCGCAAGTGTGCGTCAAGGGCTGTCTTATGATCATGCACAAAGTATTCACTGTGCAGGTATTTGGTAGGTACACAGCTTCCTTGTTAACCGGTGTTTCTCTTGTCGAAGCCAGGATAGGACCTGGAAGTTGTGATGTTTCTTCTTGGGGTGTTTTGTGGTTCCTGTAGCTTGGGACCACCACGTTTGAGGTCAAAGCATTGTTTTAGTCATCTGGTGTTGGCACACATTCATGGCTAGATTGAGTAACACATTCAAAGTCATTGAATACATCCCTGCCAAGACGGTGCCTTGTATAGGATGCTCTCTACATAACACTTCAAGTGTGACTACTCCTTAGTCAGCATAAACAGTGGCTCATGCTGTTGTTCACTACCTGGCAACAATGCACAATGTATGGTTTTGTTCTACAACTTGTAATATTGGAGCTCCAATGACGACAGTGGAGTGGCTTAGGGTCAGTAATGGCTGGTATGAAGCTTTTGCTCCAGCATTCATATGTTTCTCTTTTTCTTTCTCCTTTTTTAATTTAAAACATTCTACCCTCAGCGGGTGGAATGTTTCAATAGAATTCTAACCCTGTTGCCTTGAGATATAAGTGTAGCTAAAGGCCCTCTTCTTCGTTATAGGCCTTTGCCCCCATCTTGGGCCTATAAATTGGGTACAGGGCTTTAATAATTGGAATAGACCCTGGCATTTGGCTATAAACATAGGTTGACAATCACTTATGTTTACTGGAATCATCAAACCAATACATTTCAAGGGAAACATATGCATTGGCCACCTTGGATACAATGTCACCTATTGCAAGATTATGTCTTTATATCATTTATTCTACGCTGCTACATTTGATCAGATCTAAATTTTTATTTGTCTGACTTTTTTAATAGCGGCAAACTGCTGAGATAGGAATGTTCCCTGCATGGTATATGGGCATATTTTCCTTCCATATGTGCACACCAACATGTGCATTTGGTATTCTGACTTTTATCTTGGGCCTAGAGCCGTGGTAATCTATACCTGAGCTCAGACAGCTAGTCCTGTTCCTCACTATGCAAGGTCCTAGAGCTGTCCTCACTATGCAAGGTCCTAGAGCTGTCCTGTGACTTGGAGGATACACTAAGTATGCCCTTGTAACCAGACTCAGAACTACTGTCTCTATCCTGGGTTAAGCACATAAATCAGTGGTTGCATCTAACTGTGTTTTGTGAACTGATGGCATGACAAGGACTTTTTTCTATCAGTGAGGCTCAAAGTGTGGTCTTTAGTCTTCTTTTGCATAAAGGTCTGCTGAATATCCAGAACCTTGTGTTGACATGTCATATGTATGTCAAATACTTGTGTGTGTGTGTGTGTGTGTGTGTGTGTGTGTGTGTGTGTGTGTGTGTGTGTGTGTGTTATGTGCATTACTCATGTGCAGTTGTAGGACTATGTGTGAGTGAATCTAAGTACCAAAGGCAGAATGATCTATTTTGAATGACCCTATTAAGGCACAGCCTAGATGAACTATGTGGGCAGCATTCTCAAAGAGTAGAGATGTATATTATATATTCCCATGCCTGGAGGGTGGAGATTTCTCATTAAAGTGAAGGGGTTGGAGACAGGGCTGCCTTTAGTAATTTCATGAAGACTTATTTGTTAATAAGGGGTTCCTCATTTATTTCTGAGCATTGCTGTTTGGTTGATAGTAGATGTGAACCATTGGACTGTAGTTTCTGTTGTGCAAATTGAGGAAACTTCTAGGCCAGACCTGCCCTTTTGTCTATCTTTGATTGCTATTTCAGAGCGGCTGTTGGAAGATAGGTACAGAAACCTCACACTGCATTTAGTCCATAATATGGGTTCTCCAGTTTTGGAGATAGTACCAATGCTGGAATAAGAAGCATTACTCTACAAAATGGCATTTTCTGGAGAATGAAGATAAACATGGTACACAATCCACACCACGTTGCTCTAGTTCCAAGGTTTTCATGACGAAGAGGGGGAGTACTACCTAAAGTACAGAAAGGAATTCTCTGAGAACATGACTTGTGTCTGTCTGACAGCCAGTCTCCCAGTGCTGAGTGGACATCACCATAAGTCTATACTTTATGCTGGAAGAGAGGGTCTGCATACAGCTTCGAACCCTGGCTGCCTTCAGAGAGAGAAAGAGGGAGTCTGCCAGGTCCTGCAGCAGGAGAGATTGTCGAAAAGAAGAAGCCCAGCATCTCCCTGGAGGATCACAGAGGTAAAGCTGTTTGCTTGAGGTGAGTGTGTACCTGGCATGAGGAACACCCTGAAAGAGAGGATTACTTGAGAGGACAAAGCCAGAAGTTACTCATTCTGTGAGTGTGTCTCCTCATCTCTTCCAATGTTTTTTGTAGAGAACCGGATGCAAAAGACTGCACAAATTCAGTAACTATTATGTCCAACTGGTAGACGCTGTCATCTGCGATCTGGCTTTGCTACCTATGACATAGGAAGAAGTTGCATTGCTGCACAGGTGGAACCAGTCACCTAGTCTGCAACATTCAAAGACATATACAAGCTCACCTGATCAGGGCTGAAAAAGAAATTGCCCTAAGACTTATGTGCATTCAGCCACTGGATGGCCACAACTGTTGAAGATGCTATGAATGCTACAACAGGATCTAGCATGCTGCATTCGCCTGGCCGCTACACATGATGAAGACACAGACTGTGACAGACCTTCCCCCACGCTTTCCTCAGAACAAGCAGCACTGTAACTCGCATAGAAATTGCAAGTGCATGGACAAGTCTTATCTGCCACCATCAATCATAGGATTAGGAACAAGCAAACAGAAATCAGGACATGTTAAGATTTGCAAAAAGTAATCTACCCCTATGCCTAATTCATAACCTTGCCACAGAATCCTGGAGACTATGTTGATTGCATCACCTGTGTAGAAAAGAGAGAGTAATGGAGGGGCGTTTATCATCAACAGGAGGATGTACCCAGAGAGTACCACACTGTATTCACTAATCCAGTCGCTTTACACCACACACAGGATCTCGGTGCCTTTAAGAGGCTTCTCAAAACCCACCTTTTTAATCAAGCCTTTTTTTAATCTTCGCCTTCCGCACGTCTGAGTCTGTATCGCGCCAGGATACTCCAGAGTAATTGTGCGTGTTATAAGTCTCTTATAACTTAACTTAGCATAACATAACATAACATAACATAACATAACATAACATAACATTATCAAACTGCATTGTGTAGTAGTTAGCTCAGCTTTGTAATTAAAAGTACTTTTTTTGCATGAAGGCAGGCACTAAGCTGGACATTAAGTTACTGTATCTGTTATTTGGTGGTTGTGTTTTGAACTCCTGCCTCCCGCAGTACCTCCTAAAAGTCTGTAATTGCTTCCCCTCAATACTTTGAGAGTCAAGTGCATAATAGGTTGTATTTGGCACGGTTTGCTGAGAAAAAGTAAAACAGGTGCAGAACACAAGCAGCAAAAAACCTCAACCAACCTGATTTTGTGCCATAAGCTCCTGAATGGCTGCCAGAAGACCTTTATATTAAAAAGGGTGGCCAGTGGTAATTCAACTCTGAATTTCGCTTGCAGGGAAAGTGGCATCCCTCCACATGTCAAATCTGACACCAATCCGGATACCTTGAAATCGTTGCCCAGTTTCATAAATGCTTTTTTTTCTATCTCTTGTAGGTGAGGATGTGGTTGGCATCTGCTATTTTAGAATATAGAAAGCAATGAGAGCGTATACGTTGATGGTGCAGGCCATGTATTTTTCCTCCACACTGCCTTGAATAAGATAAACAACTCCCTTTCTAACCAAAGTTAATTTAGAAGAAAATACAGCTCAGCTAGGAGGATGGCGTTTTCACACTACTATAAATTCCTGGGGTAACTTTGGGAAATACTTTTTACACCTGGTTGCATATTGATCAGGTGCCAGCCTCATAAATCAAGACAGGGTGGAAGAAGGTATTACTATCTCTAAATGGTAGCCTTTGAAAAGATGAAGGAGTCGAGGATAGGGGATCCAGGGAACCAGTCTGGCCAAGAGACTGTATTGCATGGTCTTGGGTAATTTAATTTCAGCTGCAGCCTGAAGATGGAATTTGGAGCAAGTGGAGTAGCCTCAAGACACACCACTTGCAGACTCTTGCATTTATCTTAGCAGTTGGCTGCATAATCTGTAACCACTCGATCCTAGAAAGCAGTAAAGAGCAGTGGGTGAAAGCTCTAGCCTATGACTCTCTGGCACTCTTCAAAAGCATTGCATATATAGTGTTATAGGCAGTGCGTATAATTGTCAAATGACTCCCTCTCTCCCACTGAGAAGGCCTCCATTGTGGCATCTACTGTCTGCTGTAGAGACTCCTGGAGGGAGTGCTACCGGTCGGTGACAGGGGCGGGGGAAGGGCAATGCAGCGCGCGCACTGATATTTGTTTTATACATTTATGCCCAGATGCATCAACCTTTTTAGGAAGTGCAAACGGTGCGATTCGCATAAATCGGCCTTTTGCACTTCCTAAATTGGTTACTGGGATGCATCAAGCATTTTTTGGAAATCGCTTTTTTTTGCGAGTTCCAAAAAATGCGATTGCTGTTAAGGAATCGCAAATTTGCGATTCCTTAACAGCAATGCATCATCCTCAAAACATTTGCGATTTTAAAAATTGCAAATGCAAATTGCCACGAAGTTGAACTTCGTGGTAATTTGCAAAAATGTTTAAAAACGCATAAAAATGCATTTTTTAAACGTGTACGTTACAGGCACACATGTCCTTAGGACATGTGTGTATGTAACTCACATGTAAAAGTGCATTTCATGGGTGCAGGGGGGGTCCTTTGGACCCCCCTCTCCACCCTTGAAAGGCTTTGATGCATTCCGATTTTGAATTGCGAATTCGCAATTCCCATTAATTCCTATGGGCATTTCAGCCCATAGGAATGAATGGGAATATCGGATTCGCTATTTGGAACTCGCAATTTTATTGGAATTCGGTAAAAATTGCGATTTTTACCGAATTCCAATAAAATAGCGAAATTAATGATGCATTGCCATTTGCGAATCCTTAATTGCGATTCCTTATTTTTCGCAATTAAGGAATCGCAAATGACAACGTTGATGCATCTAGGGGTTATTTGTTTACTTACCTCTGTTAGGCCATATTCCGGATTTTACTATACCCCCCCACACCCACACCCTGCCCCACCCCACGTCACCGTCCGGCAGCACTTCCTCCAGGAGCCGCTACTGACTGTCTGCCTCCCATGTAAGTGGGACTTCCACACCAATTACGTGAACCTCCTGCCCCTGCTACCCAGGAATAGTAGGTGGATAGTGCAGCATTTGAATTCTTCTCTCCTTTATTTTTTTTTTTACTAATCTAATTTGCATTCCTATACGTAAGTACAGCATAGGGGAGAGGAAAGACAGATGGGGGAAAGAGTGGCAAAGGAAGAATCACAGAGATGAGGAAAGAACATGGGCTACAGGGAAAAGTAGACACCAAAATGAAGAAGAAAAAGAAGAAAGTGAGGGAGCACTCATCTGGTTGTTAAGTAGTTGGCTCGTAGTGATGAATTTCTCTAGGACTCATAGCATCTTTCCTGTTCTGTCCTGAGCTTTTCACTCACATTGAAATGTGATTTTACAGACACAGCCTGGCACACTCCACCTATCAGTATTACTGAATATCCTTCCGAATTGCACAGTCAAAACAATGATGAAGAAACAGACACTCTTGGCTTCCAACTCATCAATAGTCCAGCTCCAGCTCAGAGATATTGCCTTAATCTATTATTCATGAATACTGCACCCCTTACTTTTTTACCTCACAGGAGTTATCCTGGTCAGATGATTGTTTAATGAATGTTTCCAATGAAAGCAAGTGAAGTTAAAAAACAAATTTTCCTTATCCCTTACAAAACTGCATTTAAAAGCCATTTAGGGGGCTATTCATATTTTGAGTACTTTACATATGTAATTTACTCCTACAATTTTGAGTAACTTTACTACTTGGAGCTTTTAAAAAATCCAAGTGCTAAGTTCCTCAAAAGTGTAGTCTTACACATCTCCATCCCCTGAAAAAAAGGGACAGCCAAACATATGAGTATGTATGCTACTATTATGTATGCTACTAGTGCCAAAAAAGAAATAAAGTAAGTCCAGGACCTCCATGATCAACCACTAGTAGTACAACACCCGCCCATAGAAATCAATGGAGGAGAGTTAAACTAAAACACAATAGGAAATACTGTTAAATTAAATTAAATAATATAATATAGTTAAATATATAAATAAATATCATCTAATGTTTAAAACATCTAAAAATAATACATATTTACTGTGTAATTATATAAGTTTAACAACCTGCTGTGAATTTTAAAAATGTCAAATAAGTTGTTGCTAAAATATAATTATATTGTTTTTCAGCAATTCCATACATTACTTTTAATAATAACAAATTCATAGTAAAAAAAAAATTCTATTAGGTGGGAATGTATTTTTAAATTTAAACTTCAGCAAAACATTTGTAATCTAATTTAATGCCTTTAAATTATTTGCATGTTTAATTCAAATTAAAATTGTTAATGCTGCAGTATTTTCTTCTTGTAAACATCAAAACACTTCTATTTTTTTCCCCAAGTTCAAAAACATTTTTAAATGCTCCTATACTTTACCATGCAGAGTCTCCCGCCACTGGGGTGAAGATCTACCCATGGTAAAGTATAGGGAACTGTTTCCTATACATCACCATAGGTATTTCTTACTCCCCAACCGGGTAGATCTTCCTTTGGTTAGGTATATAGAAATGTTCCCTACACGTCACCATACAGAGATGTCTGACTTGACTGTGGAGTCTCCCCTTGGAAAAGTATAGGGAAAAGTAAAAAAAGTTCACAAATCTTTAAAAAAAACTGTACAAATAGTAGTTGTTAAAAATTAATATAAATTAGTTTTATATATTTATTCGAAATGAAGAACACATGTAAAATATTGTACACTATAAACTTAATTATGAATTATATATGTAATTAATATATGTATATTATATTACATTTATTTTTGCATCGATAATTATTAAAAGTGGTGTAAATAACTAATTAAAAGGAATTATATTAGTATTAAAATTAAAATTAAATTTTACATTGCATTTAACACTAAGAGGTTGTTAAGCTAATGAAATAATAAATATGAATAATGGCATATATGTTTAGATTAAATTATATTTTATTGTACAATAGTTTAAAAAAACAATGTATACAATTAATAAAAAATTATTATATTTTAATTACATTTCATGATACCTTATATTTTAGATTAGCATAGATTACATACTTCATAACTTAATAACATATCTTTACTATTTTTATATATTTTAAAATTCATTCATATTTTTTAACTACTTTAAATATTTTAAATATTTAAACATTTCTTACTTTGCAGTTTCATTTTAAGTCCCTACCTCCATAGATTTTACCGTATAAGGCCCTTTTTGTCTGAAGCAACTTGAGAACGGCAGTATTTGAATAGGAATGGGGATTTTTTTTTTGTGGGTGGGCACATATCTTTCCATAAGCCCCTCTAACCCTCATTAAAGCCCTTAACACTCCTTCCTAAACCCCTCCTTTTGTAGTAAGTATTCCCTGATTCCCAGTTACTCCCCTTACCCCTCCCACTTTTACTGCTAAAACATATACTTAGGTGTGCGTAGACTCCATAGTTTGGGCGGAGATCTCTGCACAGAAAAAGATAGGAAGCAGAAACTCCACATGTAGGTTTGTGAATTGCAGTTTGTAGAACGTTTGAAGTACTAATGTAGTTCTACAAAACATTTTACAAACTGCAGTTTGTGAGTAGGTCCCTTAAACTCTAACCTACCGATTTAACACAACTGCTTCTTGACTGACTGGATCTCATTTGGCTCCACCGTAGGAATTCTTTGTACTTGTTGGAAAATATGATCTTGTGCAGTCCAAACTCTTGCTTTTTCCCAGCTGCAAGCCTCAATACTGAACTCCAATAATTGAATCACAGATAAAGTTTTACAATTGAAACGTCAAGGCAGAGCTCTAGGAAGATACTGCAATAAATCAAAGCTACTATCTTTTTGTGCTTCTAGCACAGCTGATGTGTACCAGTGCTAAAAATGAATACTTCCAAGCCTGGACTACTGAGGCAGATAGATCAACCAGAGAATGTTGTATTAGCTATAAGGAATGGGTAACCCATAGAAAGGAATACTTTGTGGAACACTCATATGAGCTGTCTGCCAGCCTCCTTGAGTTCTCTGCCAACATAACCATTGCTCTAAGAGAGAACATCTCGTCTGCCTTCCCTTGACTGATGACCTACCCCAGTAGAATATGCTGCTCTTCGTGAGCTATGGGCAATCACTGATGACGTTTAGAAAAAATGCAGAAGTGGTTAGTCTGGGTCTCAAAGAGGTATTACCTTTCCTCATCAGACTATTCAAAACATCCCTCTCAATGGGATGAAGACCATCAATGCACCAACTGTACATAACCCTTTAGCAAGCCTAGACAGTCTTTCCCATTAACTACTAATTCAGGCTTATCTGGAATTGGCAGGACACTGGAAACAGCAGTCATCTGTCATTTTCTGACACCTAGAATCAAATGGCCTTCTCAGTGACATATTGACATTCAATCAGGGTTCAGTACCCTGATCACAGAGTAAACACTGCTAAATATCAGGGAAGAACTAATCAAACCATGTACCAAGGCATATTTTGTGCATTGATTCATTAGACACCATGATTGCATGTCGACACCATGAAACCACCAGATGCTCCTCAACAGCCTACTTAATTTGGTTGGAATCAGAAATGTAGTGTTATTTTAGTTTATTTCCTACCAGTGTATTTTGTTTTTTTGCTAAACAGTACTGGTAACCTCAGAGTGCACAGGATCAGATACAACGAACATTAGAATTTGCTCTTGACAGTAACTGAACATCTCTTGGGCTCAAAATATCAACTACAGGTATCCACCCACCATCTGGGTATAGGTAGGAGAAAAAGCCATGAAGTGCAATCTTCATGGTGAAGGAGTTGAAAGTGGTTTCAGGCAACTGACAAGGTCAAGTAAAGAAGAGATGACATGGAGATCTTGGGGATTGTATGTGTGCAGCACCCAGGGTTGAGTAGCAATTTATTGTCAACTTAGTACTAAATCAACTGCTGCAGCTTACCCAGTATGACATCTCAAATTGGAAAAGTACCACCTGCTGCATCCTAGTCATTAGAAAAAGATGTTAACAACACTGTACTATACTCAGCCACAAACCCAACCTATCATAACTCAGAATTGGATCATAAAATGCTATAAAACAGGCACACACAGTGACTTGTCAGACTGACCATTATGGGACTGCCACATTGTCCTACAGGCCGTTTTAACCCTGGAAGTGGGGCAGCAACTGTGTATCAGACCATGGACGGATGTATGATGGAACCACACATGCCATTCCCATGCATCGCCTTTACCAAGTAAATGCCCTTATCATGCATACCTTTACAATGAAAATGTAAGTATATATTAGGTGAGTGAAAACATACATACATATATATGATATATGTGATCAAGGCCACTTGAAGTGGCCAAAAAGAGTCATAGATATAGTTTTTGAGCAACACATTTTGAAGCACTAGGGTTTTGGAGTCCGTGCCATTTTCTACAGTGGATTGTACCGGTACGTTTTGGATTTTTGCTTAATATATATGCATATGTTTATCTTACCTTACCATATAGGTCACCAAGTTCTAGATTAAACACCATCTAAACCTTACCAATGCCCTTACCCACCCTTGCACCCTAAAACACCTTCAATACTCAATAACTAACCACCCTAAACCCAAAAATGCCCTCACCTACCCCAACACCCTAACACACATTTAACACAGAATAGCTCTACCCATCCCTAACCCTAAAATTACCCTTACCCACCTCAAACCCCTAAAAACACCAGTAGCTCCCAAGACCCCTAATCAAGCTAATCTTTAGAAATACCCTAACCACCCAATACATATACTCTCCCCCCTAAACCCCGAAAACCCTTAGCACCCAAAACCCCTACCCACCCTTAACCCTATCTATAGCATTACCAACTAATCCCTTTGCCCACTGTGCACCCTGAAAATATCCTCAACAAACAATACCCTTACTTACCCTGAACACACACTTACAACCTGATAACTCCTACCCACCATGAACCTTAAAAATACCCTTACCACTGATAGCTTTCCCCACCCCTAATTCCTGAAAATACCCTTACCACATAGTACCCATACCACACATAAACACCTAAATACCATTACCACCCAATATCCTTACCTACTTCTAAACACTAAACATACCATTACCACCCAATTTCCCAACCTACCACATAACCCTAAAACACCCTTACCACCCAATACTGCTACCAACCAGAAAACCCTAAACTCACCCTTAACCACTCCTAAACCTTAAAAACACTGTTACTATTACCACCCTAAACCCTAAAAATACTCTTACCAACCAGTACCCTTACCCACCCTTAAACCCTAAAAATACTCTTACCAGCCAGTACCCTTACCCACCCTTAAACCTTGAAGTCACCCTTACTAAATTATACCTTTACCCAACCCTAAACCCTTAAAACAGCCAACCCACCCATAAACCCTGCACATACCCTTACCACCCAATACCCCTACCCACCCTGGACCCTAAAAATAACCTTACTACCCAATACCTTTATCCACCTCATAATCATAAAAGCACCCTTACCACTAGGAAAGCCAATAAATTAACATGAAAAATAGTTAATTTAGTAGTTGAATGTTTAATGATAAAACGAAAATATAATGCAGAAAGGACACACATTTAAAATATGCTTATTTGCAATAGTCAGTCATAGTTACCAGTGTAGGCCATGGAAAAACTATAAAGCAACATTCCTTTAACTAGAGGCTAACTTAATGTTGCTGAGATGTGCACAACGCAAATTAGAAGCTTCATCTTCCAAAGTTACACTCCAACTTAGTATATCACAGATGGTCAAAGTCATGTACGAGCAACAAAGTGACAAAAGAGTAGATAATTGGTATTAATGCCTAGAAGAAAGTTATTGATAGTCAATGTAGTAGTCAAAAAATGTATACACAACTTTTCCTATACCAATAAGGTATAATGATTCCGTACGTTTGATAGTTTTATTTACAAGATCTATGCATAGTCATATGAGGAAAAAGGCTGAATTAATTTACCAGGTTGGCTTCATATAGTAAGATGTACACATGGTGTAGCTACCTATTGTGTGAAAAAAACTAATAATTGTAAAAAGGGGAATGGGGGGAGGTGGAAGGAATAGATTGAGTGGGGAGTGCTCAGCAATACCCCACGTGGATCGTAGGAGCTAATGCAGTGACAAAGCCTATATGGCTATCATGTTACCTCAAGAGCAGAAAATGTGTCCAAAGTAACCCAAATTGCAGAGGAAAGCTGTGGGAAGGTCCATTTGTTTGAATGTGAATTGTGAGCACTTCTTAGGATGGAGGCCAATGCCCACCATGTATGATAAGAAATGTGGTCAAACGACTTCCATTCTGATAAAATGACCATTTCAGAAATTGTTAGGAGCAAATCCAGTAGGGCATATCAGAACTGCATAGAGTAGTCATATCTTTAGATGCTCACATGCCTAATATCACAGTGGTGTAGTCTGGAGTAGAACTATTGGAGTATGGAGAATGCTGTCAATTGGGATTGGACATGGTCCCAGTAGGATCTGAATTAAATGAAATTAAAATGAAATGAAATGTCAACTTGTAAAGCGCGGTTGTTGCCCTGGAGCGTCCAAGCGCTAGAAGCCAAAAATGATAGAACATATGCTGATGACAGCCAGTCTCATCTTTGCAATTACAACATTTGTCATCATCACAAAGCTTTAATTTATGTAGCTTAGCTGGTGTCCAGTGTAGAAGATTCTTAGCAAAGTACTTTGCTTGGAAAATAGCAGGTTACATGTTGTTTCTCAAGGCTAGTTTATTAATGTTTTGCCAACTTTCTTCTAAAATGTGACCAACTGTATCAGAATCAAAATGTTTGGCTCATTTTATAGCAAGAGAGGACTGTTGTGAAGGGAGGGCGCTAGAAAGTGTTTTATAGATATTGGAGGCAATGTGACCACACCTAAACCAGCTGACTAAGCGACTTGGGAAGGAGGGAAAAGCAGGCCTGTGAATTTTGGATAATTTGAATTTTACCTTTAGAAATGTGTAGAAGTCCAGTGCTGAAAGGTTGTGGATTTGAGCTAATTTAGAAAAGGGCAACGGGTATGCCCAAGACTCTGGCAAGAAATTGGTAGTCTCTATTCTAGTCTTGGGATTATACCAGTGAGCTGTTAGCCTGGAGTCTTTCAAAGGTATCTGCATGTGTTTATCCAGCTTTTTAAGAGCTCCTATAGTGTTTGAAAATATTATCTGTAATTGAGGAGCTTTGAAATTTGGCACAGTGATGATGGCCGAAAGATTAAATCGGGCGCAAAAAGCAGTCTCTATTTCCATTCATCCTGGGTGGTTCAGGTAAGCGTTGCAAACAAGAAAGCACCCTGAGTAGCTAGGAATGCTGATTTAATCAGAATCCAGTTGGGGAGGTGACAACCCCCTAAAGAGATATCTTTCCTAAGGATTTTGTATAAGATTTGTGCCCTCTTATCTCTCCATAGGAATTTAGAAGTTAAACTATCAATGTCCAGGAAGAAGGAGGTTGACATATTAAAAGGGAGCATGTTCGGAACAAAGTTTACGATAAGAGTAACCATCAGAAGTAAGAAAGAGTACAATGGTAGTACATATTTTGTTAGACCAGATTTTGCCCACGCGACCGTGGAAAGGAGATGGAGGCTGAGACAGCTATTTAACCCTTTTGAACAAATTGGTGCTAAAGTGTATTTACAAAACCCGGCAAGACTGAAAATAATATTCAGAGGATCAACTCGGGTCTTCACTAGTGAAATACAGGCTGAAAACTATCTCAAATAAATTTCTGAGACTGTGAAAAAATAGAGCGGAGATACGAGCAAGAACTCATTTCTTTCCTATATGAAACAAAAAATAAGTGTCATATTAAGAATCTCTCGCTGGTGAAAAAATAACGGGAGAACAATATTAAGTGCTATTCACATATGAAATAATATACAAAAAACTTTACTAGAGGAGCAAAAGAAAGAACCCTTGATTGTAAAAACCTTTTTTGTATGGAAATGATACAGTCACGCAAGGTTGGGGGGGAGGGCACTGAGGTGCACTGACCAACGAGCGCCCACACCTGGATCCGGCTGGACCCAGGATGCCTCAAGGGGAGGAAAGAAGAGGGGGGTGGGGGGCCTTTGGGCGAGTAAAGGGGGGGGGGGAAATCATCATCAGATAAGGAAAGGTGTCATAATAAAGGGGGAGAAAGGAAGGGGGGAAAGGAAAAAAAAGAAAAAAGAAAAATGATACGCATAGTCACAATTAATGTATGTGGATTAAACGATGCAAGAAAAAGAAGGGAATTGAAAGAATATTTTAAAACACTGCAAGCTGATTTAATTTGTGTTCAGGAGACACATATAGAGATTTCTCAGAAAACTTTACTGGAACAATTGGGGTATAAAGTACTGACATGTACGACTCAGGGTACGAGAACACGGGGTGTTGCAATATTAGCTCGGGGAAATAGAACTGCAGTAAAAAAACAACAGGTAGATAGACACGGGCGGTGGGTCTTAACGGAGTGCCAAATTCAAAGTTTTAATTTTACTTTATGTTCTATTTATGCACCAACAGATGACGACCCAGAAACTCTAATCCATATAAATTCTCAACTATCCAACTGGCCTCTCCCCATTATACTATGTGGCGATATAAATATAAATGGCCTTAATGGGTTGTGGAAAGATGATCCTGCAAGGTTTACTGGTAAAAAGAAAAAAACTCATAGAGCTCTGATTCAACTCATGCAGGACAATGGGTTGATCGATATTTGGGAACATACAAATGGAGGGGGAGGCAGCACATACTATTCTGCCCCCCATAAAACTTTAGCTCGGTTAGATTACTTCCTGATCTCCCCCTCGTTGATACCGATGGTGAAAGTTAAAAAAATGCCCAGATTGATGTCGGATCATAATCCGCTCTCTATGGAGATCTCTATACCATATTTTCAGAAAAACATAACTAGCTGGACTTTTGAGAGAGAATTGTTACAGGATACAAATTATATTACCTACATGGAAACTTGGTTAAAAGAATTCCTGGAAAACAATAGAGGTACAGCGTCACCCCAAATAGTATGGGATGCTATGAAGGCAGGTATTAGGGGGGAAACGCTAAGCTATTCTCTTAGACGGAATAAGCAGGAAAAAGAAGATCTTGAGAAGAAGATAAGCTTAGTAGCAAAGTTAGAGGAAGAATTGATAAGAAATATAAGAGAGAAAGAGGAGGTGACAAAAGTAATGCAAAAATTGGCAATGGCTAAAGCTAGAGTGGGGGAAGCATATGCCGCAAAATCAGCTGGTAAATATCTAGCAAGGAGGGAAGAGCAACATGAATACAGCGAACAGGTAGAATGAATCCTAGCGATCAGAACTCGACAGGCGGCTACTCAGGGGCAGATAACAGAAATGACTACGGAGGCAGGGGTGATAGTGAAAACACCAAAAGAAATTTGCTCTGTATTCCAGAGGTTTTATAAAAAATTATATAGTCAGGATAATGGGGAAGCAGATACAGCAGAAATTGAGCAATATTTAGAGTCTGCCTCACTAGATAAGCTAACAAAAGAGGACAACAAATCCCTTGAGAATAACTTTACCTTAGAAGAAGTACAAAGAGCCTTTAAAGATCTTCCGTCAGGGAAAGCAGTTGGACCTGATTTAATACCCCATGAGTTTTACAAGAAGTTCTTTCTGATCTTAGAAGCAGACATTAATAGACTTATGGTTCTTATACAAAACGGTGCTGCCCCTCCGGGGTCTTGGGGAGAAGCTTCAATGGTGGTGTTTCTGAAAAAGAATAAACGCTCTACGGATCCTGGGTCATACAGACCAATCAGCTTAATGAATAGTGATTGTAAAGCCTATTCTAAAATTTTGTCAAATAGGCTGAGCTTGATAATTGGGAAGATAGTTTCACCGTGGCAGCACGGGTTTATACCGGGGAGGAGTACCGCCGATCATATTAGAAGGGTGTTTGCGCTGCTGGATGGTACAACTGCCTCACGAGACCCTATGTCTTTAATATTGCTGGACGCCGAAAAGGCTTTTGATAGTGTCTCGTGGGGTTTCCTGTGGGCAACAATGATTAAGTGCAATTTCGGGAAACAATGCATAGGAGCATTAAAGGCCCTTTATAAAAATCCGAGTATCAGACTGAGAGTAGGGGGAGAACTGAGCGAGGTAATAAAAATCGAACGTGGGACCAGGCAAGGATGCCCTTGTTCCCCTCTACTCTTCGCCTGTTATATTGATTCATTTATTAGATATATAGAAAAAAATAAAAATATCAGCCCAATTATGCTGAATGGATACGAGACCAAAATATTGGGATACGCGGACGATTTAGCAATCACATCATCAACACCAGTAATAGCAATTAGAGAGATCGAGGATGAAGCTAAAAAATATGGTCTTCTATCAGGGTATAAATTGAACCAAGGGAAAACGCAAATAGTTGTAAATCAATTTGTTAATATTCAGGACGAAAGAGTTATAGAGTCTGCGGTTTATTTGGGCGTTAATATAACATCCGACTTATCGAAGGTTGTGGAGAAAAATCTGACCCCAGTAATTAAAAAGGCAAAATTAGACCTAGACAGGATGGACAATTTACATTTAACGAATATAGGTCGCTGTAATGTTATAAAAATGCTGTTCCTGCCCAAAATGTTATATTTATTCCGCACGATTCCTTTATTATTTACTAATAAGTGGTTTAAAGAAATAGAGAGGATTTGTAATCGCTTTATATGGGCAAAGGGCAGAACCCGAAGATCCATTAAGATGTTGGCACTATCTAAAGAACGGGGGGGCCTTGCAGCACCGGACTTTAAGACATATTATTTTGCTTCAGTCCTTCAGTATTGTAAAGGACTTCTCGGTGGAAATAGAAAGATATCTGGAGGGGTAATGCTGGCATTCCGGATATATATGAACTGCTGGTTTTGGATTCTAATAAGGGACTCCTTACTTTTGGGAGCTAAACTATTATAAAAGAACGAAGTTCAAGGTGTTGGGTGCGGCTATCTCAGCTTGGTCAATTATCCGGAAGAAAATTAAATTAGGGAGAATGAATTTTTATACTCCTTTATATATGAATGAACTTCTCCCAGATGTATTCCATGATCAAGTGATGAGGCGGTGGCATAATCTTGGGGTTAGCATAATTGGAGACATCACAGATCAATCAGGGTTAATAACATTTGAAAGGGCGCAACAGCTATACAATTTGGATCAGAGAGACTTTTTCAAATACTTACAGATAAGGTCAGTCCTGCAGAGAAAACAAGCAGGCAATTGTAAATTTATTAGGGTAGACCTGATGGAATTTGTTCGAGATGAGGATGGATGCACAATCTCTCAACTAAATGGTGCATTATGCCAGTATAATGAGGATGACATAGGAAAGGTATTTGATAAATGGAGAAATAAATTAAATCTATCGGGAAATGAGGCTGAAAAATCGCTCAGGTTAGGAAACACTACTTTAAAGGTTGCAAATCTGCAGGCACAATATTTTAAGACTCTATATGAATTATATTATACACCGCATAGAATAGCCAGTTGGGGGGGCACGAGTGGGATCTTCTGCCCAAGATGTCAGAGTATGGAGGCTGACACAATACATATGTTTGCAGCTTGTCCTAAACTAGATCCCTTTAAAGAAGCTATGGAGGAATTCTTTAAAGAGGAATTGAAAATCTCAATTAAATTAACTAATGAGATTATGGTTCTTGGGGTGGCAAAGGAGGGGCAGGAGGTACCCCATCAAGAATTTTTATTTATTGCAATGACGCTGATCCGGCTTTGTATTGCAACGGTATGGAAAGACTCTAATCCTCCTTCGTTTCAACAATGGCTTTCAAAATTATTAGCTATCTATACTCTAGAGAAAGCTTTATATGAAAAAAAAGGCGTGAAGGCAAAGCAGCTTGGGAAGCGGATATGGGCCCCAGTTGAAAAATGGAAAATTAAATTAGACGGTTAACTAAAAAGAGGGATAGACTCATGCTTATTCTTACAAGATTATAGTCGGTGGGGTCAAAAACTGCTTAGCCCTTTTTGTAATTTTTCATATTTTTTTCTCTTTTTTTTGTTTTCGCTTTCGTTTAAACTTTGCCTTTTAAGAATATGTTGTACATTTCGTTTGATTCTTTAAGTGACAAAGCACTAAGTGAATGATTTCTGTTATAACTGATATATATGTCAAAATAATCAATTGTTTACACTTTGTTTTTCTGATGATGAAATAAAAGAAAAAAAAAAAAGTAACCATCAGTTTGAGAGTTTGGATTCTACACCACCGCAAGATAAATTTAGGGGACCACATAGTTAATAAGTCTCTGATTTTAGAAATGGTCTGTGTTTCATTAAGAGCAGGAGTATCAGCTTAGTCTTTAACAAGCCAGGGGGCATATTACCAACAGCTAGCGATAATTATCTCTATGCTGGCTTAGCAGCAATATTTTTATCGCCGAGCTGCGGCGATTTTTATCGCTTAGGAACCTTGCTATTATCAAGGTTTATCTCCTAAGCGATAAAAATCGGCCAAAATGCATGAATATCGCTGAAAAGTCAGCAATATTCATGCATTACCGAGCTAATGCTCTTAGCCATGTTATCCACCTACCATTGGATGACATGGCTAAGAACTGCTCAGGGGCAGGTGTTAGCTTTTGGAGATAATCGCGCTTAGCGCGAATATCTCCAAAATTTGGTAATAGGAGATAGCGATGTTAGCGACTGTTTCCAGTCGCTAACATCTTGGCACGCCCAATTTGCATGTCATTAGTGATAAATATCACTGACATGAAAAGCGGGGCCCAAGATGGTCGCTATCTCCTAATAGCTTTCGCTAACTGGTGTTTGCGACAGCTAGGTAATAGGGAAATAATTGTATCTCCGCTTTCTTGGCTTTTAAAGCCAAAAAAGCGAAGGTAAACCCCCTTGATAATATGCCCCCAGATTCCCAGATACTTAAGACGGATCACTGAAACAATATCGAGAGACAAAATATCGACCTGCAAGAATATTGTTGAGAAAATATAGACTGACAAAATATCGAGTTTCTATCTACAAACAAGTAAGTACAAAAATATCGAGTTAAAAATATCGTTTACAAATATATAGTTTTAAAAAATATCGACTTTACTAAAAACAATGTTAAATTAAATTAATATTAAAAAGTAAGTACTAAAATATACTTAAAAATACTGAAAGTAAAAAAAAATGTAATTCATATTTCTTAAAACATATATATGTAGTAACAAAATATAATTAAATAATAGTCAATATTATTAACGTACAATAACAAAAGAGTAAAAATTACTATTCCCACTCCAGTGGGTGCAACAGTAGGGAAAGCATTGGATAGCGTAGGGGTTAAAATTACTATTCCCACTCCAAAGAGTGCAACAGTAGGGAAAGCGTTGGATAGCGTAGGGGTTAAAATTACTATTCCCACTCCAGTGGGTGCAACAGTAGGGAAAGAGTTGGATAGCGTAGGGGATAAAATTACTATTCCCACTCCAGTGGGTGCAACAGTAGGGAAAGCGTTGGATAGCGTACGGGTAAAAATTACTATTCCCACTCCAAAGAGTGCAACAGTAGGGAAAGCGTTGGATAGCGTAGGGGTTAAAATTACTATTCCCACTCCAAAGAGTGCAACAGTAGGGAAAGCGCTGGATAGAGTAGGCATTAAAATTACTATTCCCACTCCAGTGGGTGCAACAGTAGGGAAAGTGTTGGATAGCGTAGGGGTTAAAATTACTATTTCCACTCCAGTGGGTGCAACAGTAGGGAAAGCGTTGGATAGCGTAGGGGTAAAAATTACTATTCCCACTCCAAAGACTGCAACAGTAGGGAAAGCGTTGGATAGAGTAGGGGTTAAAATTACTATTCCCACTCCAGTGGGTGCAACAGTAGGGAAAGTGTTGGATAGCGTAGCGGTTAAAATGACTATTCCCACTCTAAAGAGTGCAACATTAGTGAAAGCGTTGAATAGCGTAGGGATTAAAATTACTATTCCCACTCCAGTGGGTGCAACAGTAGGGAAAGTGTTTGATAGCGTAGGGGCTAAAGTTACTAATCCCACTCCAGTGGGTGCAACAGTAGGGATAGCGTTGGGTAGCGTAGGGGTAAAAATTACTATTCCCACTCCAAAGAGTGCAACAGTAAGGAAAGCGTTGGATAGCGTAGGGGTTAAAATTTCTATTCCCACTCCAATGGGTGCGAAAGTAGGGAAAGTGTGGATAGCGTAGGGGTTAAAATTACTATTCCCACTCCAAAGACTGCAACAGTAGGGAAAGCGTTGGATAGCGTAGGGGTTAAAATGACTATTCCCACTCCAGTGGGTGTAACAGTAGGGAAAGTGTTGGATAGCGTAGGGGTAAAAATTACTATGTCCACTCCAAAGAGTGCAACAGTAGGGAAAGCGTTGGATAGCGTAGGGGTTAAAATTACTATTCCCACTCCAGTGGATGCAACAGTAGGGAAAGCGTTGGATTGCGTAGGGGCTACAATTACTATTCCCACTCCAGAGAATACAACATTAGGGAAAGTAAATATTTCATATATTATTCAAATATCTAAAAATGAATATCTTTTAATAATTAATTAAAAATACTAATTAACAATAATTATTTCAATTAATCACCTATTAATACAAATTAATTAAACATTAACAATTAATTATTTTATAATTTAAAATGATTTTACAATTATTTTTAAATAAATACATTTTAATTAGTTGTATTATTTAATGAATTATTTATAAATTACTTTCCACCCTATGCCCCTATAAACCCACAACCCGCTACAGAAATTAGATTAGTAAAATTTACAAAATTACCAATTAATCTATTAATATAAATTAATTAACAATTGTAATTACATTACGTAACAAATATAAATTAATTAACAATTAATTACTATTTACTATCAAGAAATAAATGTACATATTTAATTAATTATAATTAAATTACATCCCACCCTATTCCCCTATAAACCCACAACCCGCTACAGAATTAAATTAGTAAAATTTACATAATTACTATTTAATCAATTAATAATAATTGTTTTCCAATTACAATTAAATTAATTAACACATATAAATAATTACCAATTAATTACAAATTACTATCAATAATTTAATTTACATATTTAATTAATTATAATTATTTACTTCCCACCCTATTCCCCTATAAACCCACAACCCGCTTAAATTACGCAATAATTATAAAAACTAAATTCATAAAATATAATTATTTATAACATAAATACACACTTTTCACACATATTATATCATAAAAATACACTACAAAAAATTATATATTAATAAAAAATCGATATTTTTAACTATCTATATTATATACTTCGATATTTTAACTATCTATATTTTTAACAGTCGATATTACTTCACTTACCTCAAAAACGATATTTTTGTAGTCTATATTCTGTCCTGTCGATATTTTGTCCAGTCTATAGTAAAAACACGATATTATGTCCAATCGATATTTTGGACTCGATATTATGTCTGTGCACCACTTAAGACAATTTGGCAGCCATTTAAGGCCTGAGTTGCCCAACTGGGAGGAGAAATTAAGTTGATTTAATAGAAATACTTCTGTCTTATCTCTGTTTAGAGAGTAACCTGAGACCCAGGAAAACTTCTGAATAATGTCCAAAATACTAGGGATTGCCCTTTCAATGTCCTCGGTAAATATTAGAAAATCATCAACATAAACTGCAGTTTTGTACGACTTGACCTAAATTGCAGCCCTTTATCTCCTGGGGAGAATTTAATAAGGTGAGGAGAGGATTGACGGTCGGAAGAAATATTAGAGGAGAGGAGGGAAGCCCTGATGCGTACCACAATGTAGATTGAAGGAGGAGGCACTATCTCCATTGATTCTAAGTTGGGGTTGGTGTAAAGAGCCATATTCATAGTGATGAATGAAGTATCTACAATTGTGTGAGTCAAGTAGTGCATGAAGAAATGGCCAAGATACTTTATCAAATGCCTTTTCAGCCGCCCGTGCAATGGAGGCCGTTGGGGTGGTTGAGAGAAAAGCTTTTCTGATTACACGGCAAAAGGTTAAGCTCAGAAACGAGCAGAAAGAAGCAAAATAAAGGTCACAAATGACCAGAAAGATGCAAAATAAATGTCAGAAACGAGCAGAATACAGGCAGAAAAAGAGCAGAACCCCCTCAGGCACCCATTCACAGGACAACAAGATATTATCACAGCCACTGACAGACCTAATCTCTCATGAACCCACTCACAGACAAACTCAGACACATACACCCACTCACAGGAGCAGTCAGACATTCATGCACACACATACAGCCCCACTCATACTCTCACTCACCCACTGACAAACCTACTCAGACATTCACCTAGACACTCATTTTTTTACAGAGCCCGAACTTGAGCCGAATGGGGTATCAGAGCGCTTTACATAGCACCATTTGCATTACATGACAACACATTCATTTTTGTTAGGCACGAGGAGATTAAGTGATTTGCCCAGAATCACAGGATGTTCAGCTGTCATTGCTGAGACCAAACCTAGTTCCCCAGATTTGAGGGCGACAGCCCTAGCCGTTAGGCCAACTCCTCTCCCCATCACTCATGCACTCATTCACTCACTCAGTGTCAAAGGTTAGGGGTTACAGTTAGAAAATAAAATAAAACAAAAACCTTACACATTCATGTAAAAGCCAAAGGTTACAGGAGCATTATAATTAAGAAATAGAGAATTCCCATAGAAACCTAGGTTAGATGTCTAACCTGGGTTTCTATTCAAATTCTCTAGAGCATATTATCAAGCCCTTAATCGCCACTTTATCGGCAGTTTCCTGCCAATAAAGCAGCGATAATTTTAACGCCCCGTCTTGATAATATGGCGCATAGATTTTCAGTGAAAAAAACAAAGGCTACTAGGACGTTATAATTAGGCTCAGATTTCACTTGTACAAAACCAGTGAAATTCAGCGGTTTTAGTAACCTGAGCAAAATATAGCTCAGGCCCCTACACTTCACTGCTAATGACCTCGCGTATTACATCACTCACGACATTGTCAGTGACATAACTGATGACATTTGTAGGGACAACATCCAGTGATTGTGAGTGTTTTCTAAAACTGTTTGTGTGTTAAACATATAAGCTAATTTACCATAAAAGTTAAATGAGTATACTTTGTGCATTTAAAATGAGTGATTTATTTTTTTAACATCGTTTGTGTGAGTTGCTTTGTGACTGTGTATGTGAGTTTGTGTCTGATTGGCTGTACAAGTGTGAGAGTGGGTTTGTAAGTGGTTGTATGGGTGTATAAGTGGGTGTGTGAGTCGTGGTGTGGGTGACTTAGTGGCTGTATGAGTAGCTGTATTGGTGAGTGAGTGGGTGTGCCAATGGCTGTATGGGTGGGTGAGTGGGTGTGTCAGTGACTGCAGGTGTGAGAGAGTGGGTAACTGGTAATCAAAAGAGAATGGACACTAGTTTCTGCAAAAAACCAAATAATTTTTTTATCGAGAACCCTCATAGACTTCCTGGAATTTTATCGTAGCGGTATATCTTTTTTCCGCCCCGTCAGGAGTCATGGCATAGTCATTGGGTCAACGATTAACGTGCAGGATGCCTGCCTCACCAGAGGCTACTTCTGGTATTTACAGAAGTGTCCAGAAATGAAAAGTGGGAATGAAAAAATTAAAAAATAATGACTAGGTCAAAACTATAAACTTTAATTTCAAAACAGGAGACTAGTCACTATAATTAAAACCGTTGTGATATAAAGGTAGTCGAGTTATTGAACTACCATATCGTTTTCAAAAAAGTGTCAACATGTTTCAGCTCTCGGGGCCCTGCAGGGTCAGGGGAGCTTTCGTCAGGACAAGGACAAATAACAACATACAAAAAGAGCACACACAATTGTTGTGTGGTTCGAACAATTGATGAATTGGAATTTCCAAGCTGTATACAAGAAAAAGAGAAACCAACAAGCAAAGTATGAGTTGGATTGTATGTGAGGTATGGCATTCTAGAGCACACATTATGTACAAAGCATAATTAACGCTATACACGACTACCCTTATTGTAGAGGTAATCTCGAAGAAAGGAGAAATGGAGAAACGGAAGGTCTAAAAGGGGGAGTGGGATACAGCCAAATGGCCGTCAGATGATCAATGTCTTAAAGACGGTTGTCATGCAGAAGTCTTTATATGATGACAAAGTGGGGAACAGAACATTGGGTAGTGATCATGATCAAAGTTTTTTACACATAGTCGTTGTTCTGTAACCACATCATACATCAGGCAATCAGTGACTGTTGTGTACAACGTATCCAAAGGATACCCATGCATTCATTAATGTTTTACCTTGTTAGTTGAGTTTTTTTGCATCAACAGGGACTGGGAGTCGCTCCTGGAGTATTACTGAGTGGGAGACAACAGAGCGTCTATGGTTATTAGCAGAGGCGTTCTTACCTGATTACTGAAGGAAACATCAGGAAACGCCATTCTTACCCATGCGGCGCGGATTTCGTGCCTAGTGCTGACTCTGCCCCTGGTTATGGGTGGGTCTTAACTCTCTGTGCTTATATACTGGTCACAGACACTAAAAAAGGACTAATGACTGGATAATCAACAGGCACCGTAAGATGGTGGACTCGCTGGTGGAGTATTACGGTATCCTATGGGTATACTTATTGGGTTCTTATGGTGATCACTCCTATGGTAGGTAGGATTAACAGAACTGATGCCATGGAATGTGGTCATTCATACCTACTACGTCGGTTCTCAAGTGATCGACCCATCTCTGTTCTTTGTTGAACAGGACTTGCTCAGCATTTTGGTCTTTGAAGTCTAGCATTTCCAGAACTGTCCATTTTAGTTCATCGCATGTATGGCCAGCTTCTACAAAGTGGGCACACAGTTTGGTTGTGTTCTTTTTTAGCCTAACATTGCTCCGGTGCTCTCCTATCCGGAGTTTGACTTTGCGGCAGGTCATGCCGATGTATTGTTTTTGACAGGGGCATGTGATTAAGTAAATCACATGTGTGGAATTGCAATTTGTATGACTCCTTTGGGTCCAGAGTAGGTTGTCATTCAATTGAAGGGTTTTAGTGCTGGTGGTAAATTTACAGACCCCGCATGTGCCACAAGGGTAATGTCCAGTAACTGGCATCATATTGATGTCTCTGATGTTCGACCTGGGTAGCGATTTTTTCGGTCTGGTGTGGACAAGAACGTCTTTTATGTTTTTAGTTCTTCTGTTTGCAAACCTTGGTTTAGGCCAATTCAAGTTTCCAGAGGTGAGTATTTGCCATTTTTTCTTTATAAGTTTTTGGACTTCATAGGTGGCTGGGCAGAAATTTGTCACACAGGTCACGAGATCTTTCACCGGTTCTTTAGTGGTGCTTTGTAGGAGGCACTCTCTCGGCTGGTGTTTTGCTCGTTTCTCGCACTTCCTTATTATTGCCGGTGTGTAGTTTCTTTTCTTTAATTTGCAACTGAGTTCTTCAGCTTGTTTTTTGTAATCCGCTGTTTTGCTGCAGTTACGTTTGTGTCTGAGAAATTGGCTGTACGGAAGGTTGTCTCGTAACGGCCGGGGGTGGTAACTGTAGTATGACAGTAAGCAGTTCTTGGCCGTGGGCTTCGTGTAGGTCTTAGTTTCTAGTCTTCCATTCTCAGAAAAAATGGTCAGGTCCAAGAAGTCGATTGTTGTTCTGCTGGATGTAAAGGTGAATTTCAGCCAAGGATCTCTGCCATTAAGCCAGTCTATGAAGATGGTGAGATCCGATTGTGTGTCCCATATGAGTATGACATCGTCAATATAGCGTTTCCAATATTTGATATTGGAAACGTGGGGGTTAGTGTTATTCAGGATGCATTCCTCTTCTAAGCGGCTCACATAGAGTCCCGCTACTGAGGGCGCAAACGCACTCCCCATGGAGGTCCCATGGCATTGGAGAAATAGTTGGCCGTTGTACTCAAAGTAATTTTCTTGTAACGCCAGTCTGCAACATTCCAGAATGAAGTGGCGGGGGGTCTTGTATGTCCAATCTTGCATGAAGAGAAGGTCCTCCAACATCTTGAGGGTGTCTTCTTGTGGTAGACTGGTGTAAAGAGATTCCACATCCAGTCCCACTAGTAGCATGCTGTCTTGGTCGTATTCCACATTCGTTAGCTGGCCCAGGAGATCTCTCGTGTCCTTGAGATATGTGGGAGTTTTCTGGACCAGGGGTTTCAGATATTCATCTGCAAATTTGGACAAAGGCTCCAATAAAGACCCAATTCCCGAGACTATCGGGCGTCCTGGAGGAGGGAGTCTATTTTCATGAGTTTTTGGCAGTGAGTAAAAGAAAGGTGTTTTGGGATTCTTGGGTGTAAGGTATTCTGCCTCTTTTTTCGATATCCAACTATTCGCTTCTGCCTCATGCACCATTATAGCAATCGTGTTGGTCAATCTCTCAGTGGGGTCAGAGTCGAGATGTTTATAGAAGGTTTCATTCGTCAGGAGAGCTAGACACTGTTCGTTATATCCTTCTTTTGTGAGGATTACTACCCCGCCCCCCTTGTCTGCGGGCTTGATGATAATATCCTCATTGTCTCTGAGCTCGGATAGAGCTTGTTTCTCTTTTTTTGTCATATTGTGATAGAGATTTTTCTTGTTATCTATTTCGTCTATCCCTTTCATTATTGCTTGTTCGAATGCCTGGATTTCAATAGGCACCGTTGTGGATGGTGGGCAGAACTTGGATTTTCTCCTAAGGTTTGTATCTCCCTCTATCCCTTGGTTGGGTGAGTTACTAAAAAATGCTTTTAGTTTCAGAGTCCTGCAGAATTCAGAGACTTCACATTTGAGCTTAAACCGGTCAGTTGTTGGTGTGGGAACAAAACCAAGTCCTTTATTGAGGACGTTTTTCTGGTCCTCCGTCAGTGTTAGAGTAGTCAGGTTCACAATCAGTGTGTCTTCTTGCTCGGGCCTGGTTGAGCTGACGCCATGCTCCTTGTTTGTACACTGGGCTGTTGGCCTTGCCACCTGAGATTTTTCTTTTTGCCTCTCGCAATGTTCTGGCCTCTCCCTAAAAAAGGCTGTGCCTGGTGTTGATTCGCATTGGTTGGCAAATGTTGGTTTTCCATTTGGTGTTGTTGGTTACCATTGGGATGAAAAGGATTCATCCAACCAGCAAAAGGAGGCATGTAGGGAGGATAATACGGTATTGGATTACCGTGGTAGAAAGGTGGTCTTTGCCATCTATTTCCACGTCTCGGGCGTTGGAATCTGAAATTATTCCGACCTCTCCTCGGTGTAGACCCATCGTAACTTGTTTCTGAGCCGTCTGACGAAGTACCTCCAGTGGAATCTCCATCCGATCCGTGACTTGTGAATACAAAGTCTTCTTTCGAATATGGATGCATTTTCTCTTGACTGAATTTTTTTAGTTCTTTTGCTAGTTTTTGAAGTTTATTTTGTGTCAAATATTCTTGCATGTCGTCCATTTCTTTTGTGATTTCGTCTAGGCGTTTTTTGTACACTTGAGGATTTATATTCTTTTTTAGTTCGTTCTCGCACTCTTCTATTTCTTGTAGAAGTGCGTCAGATAGCCTTTTGGCTGTTTTCACTATTAAGACTAAATAGTCTAGTGTACATTTCCATGAAATGGAAGATCAGTCTCGACGGAAGACTAGGTCATGTAAGAAGATTCTGGGTGCATTGGTAACCCATAAACCTTTTGGTGCAGATTTTGATCTGAGGTATTCCGTCATTATAACATGCAAGAATATTTGACACAAAATAAACTTCAAAAACTAGCAAAAGAACTAAAAAAATTCAGTCAAGAGAAAATGCATCCATATTCGAAAGAAGACTTTGTATTCACAAGTCACGGATCGGATGGAGATTCCACTGGAGGTACTTCGTCAGACGGCTCAGAAACAAGTTTCGATGGGTCTACACCGAGGAGAGGTCAGAATAATTTCAGATTCCAACGCCTGAGACGTGGAAATAGATGGCAAAGACCACCTTTCTACCACGGTAATCCAATACCGTATTATCCTCCCTACATGCCTCCTTTTGCTGGTTGGATGAATCCTTTTCATCCCAATGGTAACCAACAACACCAAATGGAAAACCAACATATGCCAACCAATGCGAATCAACACCAGGCACAGCCTTTTTTAGGGAGAGGCCAGAACATTGCGAGAGGCAAAAAGAAAAATCTCAGGTGGCAAGACCAACAGCCCAGTGTACAAACAAGGAGCATGGCGTCAGCTCAACCAGGCCCGAGCAAGAAGACACACTGATTGTGAACCTGACTACTCTAACTCTGACGGAGGACCAGAAAAACGTCCTCAATAAAGGACTTGGTTTTGTTCCCACACCAACAACTGACCGGTTTAAGCTCAAATGTGAAGTCTCTGAATTCTGCAGGACTCTGAAACTAAAAGCATTTTTTAGTAACTCACCCAACCAAGGGATAGAGGGAGATACAAACCTTAGGAGAAAATCCAAGTTCTGCCCACCATCCACAACGGTGCCTATTGAAATCCAGGCATTCGAACAAGCAATAATGAAAGGGATAGACGAAATAGATAACAAGAAAAATATCTATCACAATATGACAAAAAAAGAGAAACAAGCTCTATCCGAGCTCAGAGACAATGAGGATATTATCATCAAGCCCGCAGACAAGGGGGGCGGGGTAGTAATCCTCACAAAAGAAGGATATAACGAACAGTGTCTAGCTCTCCTGACGAATGAAACCTTCTATAAACATCTCGACTCTGACCCCACTGAGAGATTGACCAACACGATTGCTATAATGGTGCATGAGGCAGAAGCGAATAGTTGGATATCGAAAAAAGGGGCAGAATACCTTACACCCAAGAATCCCAAAACACCTTTCTTTTACTCACTGCCAAAAACTCATAAAAATAGACTCCCTCCTCCAGGACGCCCGATAGTCTCGGGAATTGGGTCTTTATTGGAGCCTTTGTCCAAATTTGCAGATGAATATCTGAAACCCCTGGTCCAGAAAACTCCCACATATCTCAAGGACACGAGAGATCTCCTGGGCCAGCTAACGAATGTGGAATACGACCAAGACAGCATGCTACTAGTGGGACTGGATGTGGAATCTCTTTACACCAGTCTACCACAAGAAGACACCCTCAAGATGTTGGAGGACCTTCTCTTCATGCAAGATTGGACATGCAAGACCCCCAGCCACTTCATTCTGGAATTTTGCAGACTGGCGTTACAAGAAAATTACTTTGAGTACAACGGCCAACTATTTCTCCAATGCCATGGGACCTCCATGGGGAGTGCGTTTGCGCCCTCAGTAGCGGGACTCTATGTGAGCCGCTTAGAAGAGGAATGCATCCTGAATAACACTAACCCCCACGTTTCCAATATCAAATATTGGAAACGCTATATTGACGATGTCATACTCATATGGGACACACAATCGGATCTCACCATCTTCATAGACTGGCTTAATGGCAGAGATCCTTGGCTGAAATTCACCTTTACATCCAGCAGAACAACAATCGACTTCTTGGACCTGACCATTTTTTCTGAGAATGGAAGACTAGAAACTAGAACCTACACGAAGCCCACGGCCAAGAACTGCTTACTGTCATACTACAGTTACCACCCCCGGCCGTTATGAGACAACCTTCCGTACAGCCAATTTCTCAGACACAAATGTAACTGCAGCAAAACAGCGGATTACAAAAAACAAGCCGAAGAACTCAGTCGCAAGTTAAAGAAAAGAAACTACACACCGGCAATAATAAGGAAGTGCGAGAAACGAGCAAAACACCAGCCGAGAGAGTGCCTCCTACAAAGCACCACTAAAGAACCGGTGAAAGATCTCGTGACCTGTGTGACTACTTTCTGCCCAGCCACCTATGAAGTCCAAAAACTTATAAAGAAAAAATGGCAAATACTCACCTCTGGAAACTTGAATTGGCCTAAACCAAGGTTTGCAAACAGAAGAACTAAAAACATAAAAGACGTTCTTGTCCACACCAGACCGAAAAAATCGCTACCCAGGTCGAACATCAGAGACATCAATATGATGCCAGTTACTGGACATTACCCTTGTGGCACATGCGGGGTCTGTAAATTTACCACCAGCACTAAAACCCTTCAATTGAATGACAACCTACTCTGGACCCAAAGGAGTCATACAAATTGCAATTCCACACATGTGATTTACTTAATCACATGCCCCTGTCAAAAACAATACATCGGCATGACCTGCCGCAAAGTCAAACTCCGGATAGGAGAGCACCGGAGCAATGTTAGGCTAAAAAAGAACACAACCAAACTGTGTGCCCACTTTGTAGAAGCTGGCCATACATGCGATGAACTAAAATGGACAGTTCTGGAAATGCTAGACTTCAAAGACCAAAATGCTGAGCAAGTCCTGTTCAACAAAGAACAGAGATGGGTCGATCGCTTGAGAACCGACGTCGTAGGTATGAATGACCACATTCCATGGCATCAGTTCTGTTAATCCTACCTACCATAGGAGTGATCACCATAAGAACCCAATAAGTATACTCATAGGATACCGTAATACTCCACCAGCGAGTCCACCATCTTACGGTGCCTGTTGATTATCCAGTCATTAGTCTTTTTTTAGTGTCTGTGACCAGTATATAAGCACAGAGAGTTAAGACCCACCCATAACCAGGGGCAGAGTCAGCACTAGGCACGAAATCCGCGCCGCATGGGTAAGAATGGCGTTTCCTGATGTTTCCTTCAGTAATCAGATAAGAACGCCTCTGCTAATAACCATAGACGCTCTGTTGTCTCCCACTCAGTAATACTCCAGGAGCGACTCCCAGTCCCTGTTGATGCAAAAAAACTCAACTAACAAGGTAAAACATTAATGAATGCATGGGTATCCTTTGGATACGTTGTACACAACAGTCACTGATTGCCTGATGTATGATGTGGTTACAGAACAACGACTATGTGTAAAAAACTTTGATCATGATCACTACCCAATGTTCTGTTCCGCACTTTGTCATCATATAAAGACTTCTGCATGACAACCGTCTTTAAGACATTGATCATCTGAAGGCCATTTGGCTGTATCCCACTCCCCCTTTTAGACCTTCCGTTTCTCCATTTCTCCTTTCTTCGAGATTACCTCTACAATAAGGGTAGTCGTGTATAGCGTTAATTATGCTTTGTACATAATGTGTGCTCTAGAATGCCATACCTCACATACAAACCAACTCATACTTTGCTTGTTGGTTTCTCTTTTTCTTGTATACAGCTTGGAAATTCCAATTCATCAATTGTTCGAACCACACAACAATTGTGTGTGCTCTTTTTGTATGTTGTTATTTGTCCTTGTCCTGACGAAAGCTCCCCTGACCCTGCAGGGCCCCGAAAGCTGAAACATGTCGACACTTTTTTGAAAACGATATGGTAGTTCAATAACTCGACTACCTTTATATCACAACGGTTTTAATTATAGTGACTAGTCTCCTGTTTTGAAATTAAAGTTTATAGTTTTGACCTAGTCATTATTTTTTTATTTTTTCATTCCCACTTTTCATTTCTGGACACTTCTGTAAATACCAGAAGTAGCCTCTGGTGAGGCAGGCATCCTGCACGTTAATCGTTGACCCAATGACTATGCCATGACTCCTGACGGGGCGGAAAAAAGATATACCGCTACGATAAAATTCCAGGAAGTCTATGAGGGTTCTCGATAAAAAAACTATTTGGTTTTTTGCAGAAACTAGTGTCCATTCTCTTTTGATTACCAGTTACTCACATAGGGGAACCGAATGGACTCTGTATCCTCTTCCCTCCCTTTTGATATCTAAAGTGAGAGAGTGGGTGTCTAAATGCAGCGACGGCTCGTGGAGGGAGTTATGGTGGGGCAGGAGGGTGGGGAGGGGGAGGGGCAGGGTGGAGGTTGCTAAAAACCGGCATATGGATAATTGCAGGTAAGTAAACAATTTAATTAATAAAACGAATTTCGTAGTGCGCCTTGCATCGCAAAATGCAATGCAGTGCGAGCTACGAAATTCGTTTTATTAATTAAATTGTTTACTTACCTGCAATTATCCATATGCCGGTTTTTAGCAACCTCCACCCTGCCCCTCCCCCTCCCCGCCCTCCTGCCCCACCGTAACTCCCTCCACGAGCCGTCGCTGTCTAAATGGCTGTATGAGTGAGTGACTGGGTGTGTAAGTCGCTGTATAGGTGGGTGAATGGCTGTTTGAGTGAGTGTGGTTAAGGGAGTTGGTGTGTGAGTGGCTGTATGAAAGAGTGTCTGTGGGATTGGCTGATTGAGTGGCTGTGTAAGTGGTTATATATATGTGTGAATGGGTATGTAAGCCATTTTGTGTGTATGCAAGTGGTTGTATGGTTGAGTGAGTGGATCTGTTGAGAGGCTGTATAGGTGAGGGAGTGGGTGTGTGAGTGTCTATACAGATGAGTGACTGGTTGTATGATCAAATGAGTGGTTGTGTAAGTACTGTTATGGGTCTGTGACTGTGTATGTGAGTGGTTGTGTGTGAGTGGGTGTATAAGAGAGGTTGTATGGGTATGTTAGTGGGTGTGTGAGTGGTTCTGTGGATGATGTCATCAGTGATGTTATCAGTGATGTCATTTGAGATGTCACAAGTGAAGTCATCAGTTAAATCCCTAACCATGTTATGAGTGATGAATTATGTGAGGTCAAACGCTGTACATTGCGGGGTGAAAGTTATAGTTCGCTCAGGTAACTGTAACTGCTGAATTTTGCTGGTTTTGTTTGAATGAAATCTGAGCCTAACTATAACTTTCCTGTAACCTTTATTTTTTCAGTGAATATCTATCTACTATCTATCTATCTATCTATCTATCTATCTATCTATCTATCTATCTATCTATCTATCTATCTATCTATCTATCTATCTATCTATCTATCTATCTATCAGGTTTTTCTTACCTGATATGTAATTACATTTTGGTTGTAAAGGCAGAGGTGTGTTAAAGACTTGCAAGGTGAAGGCAATTTGTGGTAAAGACATTGCATGGTAATCACTGAGTGGTAAATGTTGTTTCCCCCATGGACCACCTCAGGGCATACATTTTTTAGAGGTTAATCTTTTGAATCACAAGAGATACCTTAAGTTATTTGCCAACCATAACAGCCACTCTATTTTAACCCATTTCTCAAACCTCAATGAAGCATGTAACAGTTGATCTTGTTTGGCCTATCAATTTCATCTTAGAATTAATTTTTTTGTATTCTCTCCTCGGGCAGTGGAGGTATTTTGGACGATTACAGATTTTTGTATGATCAGGGAATACCCTGACATTTCAATATCTGCTACAATGCAATGTTTGGGGAGAAAGAACGCTAGCATCCTGATTACAATTGAGTAGGATAGCACAAGTTATTGGATGCATCTATTGATACCTCACATTTAATACCTCAGATTTTTCTTCAGGAAAATTAGCAATTACATGCAGAATAAAAAGTTACTTACTCGTAATTTTAGGTCTGACTCATGCGTATTCTCTTTGAATCCATAAAGAGCAGAACATTTCATCAAGCAGAAGAGATCTTTCGAACACCTTTTTTTATAAAAAAAAAAGGTTAAAGAAAGATGCCTGTAGTTCTCAACATTTTCTACTGTATTTTCTTGCTTTAATAAGTAGATTTAATAAGTAGATTCAATTGGCAAATTTTAATTACAATACTTTTAGCTGAAACACCACTAATTTAAGTGCAGGGACAGTGAAAACATTTGGAACACTGATGCCTATAATAGGTAATTGATGGACAAACTGTGTTTTTGTGGGGGGTTCTGGGCTTTACTCCAAATTTTTCAACGTCCTCAATAATTTTCCAACTTTTTCCTTAAGCCTTACTCTCATCGTCGTTGCTTTTCAGTAACTATCCGGGCTGCTTTGGACAAAAGACCTTGGAAGGGTGAACACGATGTGGGTGTCGCTTGTCTCAACGATTCTCAGTCTATATGTCTAGACGTGCCATTCATGGAGCCGGTGTAAATAAAAATAGCCAAATAAAGCTCTCTATTGGGTGAGGAAAGTAACTGAATAAATAATATGCTGCGAGTTTAGCAAAATTGTTAACGATGCCTTGACTAACAAATCATTTTCTCTAACCTTATAGGATGTTTTAATTGATGGTAAGTTCTTACAGTGAATTCATTCATTCATTAAATCTTTATTTCGACATTTTTCAGTCATAAAAGATTACAGTAAAAACAGTACAGATAAAAAGCATAAAATTAATCAGATTAAAATGAATTTGTCATGAAATGTACACAGTCCCTGTATAAAATCACCCCTGGGTGCCACTGTAGTCAGAGAGGATCTTTTGGACCACATTGCTAAAAGGAATTTTGAAAGTGCGAAAACTATATGTGGTGATGTATCTGTCTTAAGAACTCTCAGTGCAACAGAGCATTTATCAAAACCCAAGTTATTGTATGGGGGTACAAGCCAGTACTTTCTAGCTTTCCTATAGGCAGGGCAAAAGAAGAGCATATGCATTTCATCCTCCTTGGACGCACCACACCCAGGGCAAGATTCGCTCATGGAAGATGACCACTTGCCTACAAATACCCCTAACGGTAGTGATCCGTACCTCTATTGAATGTATAGCTTCCTTGCTCCTACTGGGTAGATAGCATTCAGAAACTCCTCAAAGGCAAAAGAATGTTTGAGTGTTAGAAAGGTTATTGTCAGGGAGACAGCTTTAGAGCCTTGCAACCATTCATTCTGTTTATAGTCTAAAAATGATTTTGCAAGCATTTTGCCGGAGACCCCCCTGCATGCCTGTTCTGGATCATACCAGAGGTCCAGTAGTCCCATTTTTCCTAGTTTGTTTTTCACGAATGCAAGCCAGGGGATTTTAGCTGCACTAGCATGGCTCAGCACATCCTTCAATTCGTGCCTATAATTGGACAGTTCCGGTGTTATCCATAGCCTGCGCCAAAACCTTAAGGGTTTCAGGGCTAGCTCATCCTGGATAAAACTCAGTCCTAAGTCCAATCTCAATGGAAGGAAAGGAGTGCTTAGGGGGAGTGCAAGTAACCTCCTCATAAACTTGTTCTCCACTTTGCTGATATCAGAGTTGCAGCAGTGCCCCCAGAGTTCCCCACCATGGAGTGCAGATGCCCTTGCCTTAACTTTGTAGATCTCCAAAGCGGGGCTCACTAGTTTAAAAGTGGATGTATTTGCCATTTTAAGGATGCCACCAGCTAACTGGGAGAGTTTAAGTTGGGCTTTCACCTGTTGTGGACCCCAAGAAAGATTTTTATTGATCGTCACCCCCAGGTATTGGAACGTCTGAACCCTCCCCAGTCTGACACTACCAAGGAGCGGTGTTGGGCGAGTGTGTGCCGGGGGACTGAAAATCATATATTTGGTCTTATCAGCATTGATTTCCAGTCCCCAGCAACAACAGAAGTCGATAAAGCCATCCAACACTCGCTGAATCCCCATAGGGGACTTGGAAAGCCGGAGGGTGTCAGTGAATAAAAAATGTATAAGGCCACATAACCAAAGTCTGTGCCGTTGAGTGGGTAGACAGAATGTTCTATTGGCTTGCAGCTGCGTCCTTTTGGCCTGCTCATTCTGCATTACTCGAGTCTATATATATATGATGTGCTTTAATAATAGGCTCCTTTTACAGTTTATGCTTCCAGTGAGACATGATGCCCCTTCTGCTCCAACCTGCATTTCGCTTTCAGTTGCCTTCTAAAATTTCCAAAATACACTGCACCATAAAACCAAGAATCCATGTCTAGCCTTTGCCACTAAGGAGGCCTAGATCCAGGTGGAACCTAGGCAGGACAATGCCTTCTGCACCACGTAGAGTGGAGGAAATTACCCTGTTTTGAAATAAAACAGATTTTTTCATAGTCTCACGGTCAGACAGTCAGAATAAGGGAAGCCAGGCACCAAACAATCACGTCATTTGGATTTGTATATGTTTGTAGTAAGTTTCCATATGATCGAGGGGTCATACTTGCGACCAAAAGACAGGTTCGAGAGTTTTGCTTCCAGTTGTACACCCAGTTTATTGCATGTGGTGTCCCTGAACCCATGATAACTTATTTATGTTTGGTACTCCTAACTCCCATGCTTAGGAGACCCTGAGGACCATAACTGGAGGTCAATTCTAGGCAGAAATAACTTCCTGATCGAGGTAGACAGGAAGAAATGACAATGTTTAGCAAAATAAATGCAACCCAAAAAATATGACAGACGTTTTCACCACAAATATTCCGACTAGCCAGTCAGGGGAAGGAGGCCGTACCTCAGTGATAGAAACCTCTATATGTGAAGATGTTAAAAGTGTATGGTTAATGTATGTTTCCAAAGCCCCCAGTTGTCTTTCATAGCTACAAGCAGAATCCAGGTCACCTAAACCAGCCTTTTGCTTTCAGTTGATTACCAAATTTCCCAAATGCACTGCACCTAGTTTATCAGCTATCAGCTCTTTGAGACCAGTGAAATCCGTTAAGTCGGGGTCTCCCATGCTCAGGAGACCCATAAAAACAAATAAGCCTTGGCACAGATTTTTAGGCCCGAGCAGAGACCAGAGAGAATTAGCGTGCTTTAGAAAAGCAATTTCTAAAAATATGAAAAATTTTATGTTCAGCATGATCTTCCGGCATGCCAGTCAGGGTGAGAGAGATTGGGCACACAAACCTTAGGACATGTATCTGTCAAATATATAAGGTTATAATAAGTTTTCATTAAACCCAGGGGTGATAAGTGATAACAAAAGACAGGTAGAAAAGTTATTCAACTTCGGTAAGTATACCTATGGTGAATACTCTACCTATGGGAGATTGCTCACCTCTTGAACACTTTTCCAGTAACTAGACTGCCTTGGAATTTTTTTCTTCATAACTCTATCCACATAATAATCCACTTAGATAAGGTCATTTTTGGCACAGATTTTCCTTTTCTGACACCTATATAGCCTATGAACCCCAAACATCCACATGGAAGTCCTTCCTGCTGCCGGTATAAGCATTCACAGCTCTTTTTGGATCCATTCTATGCAGCCTTTCCTCCTACTTTATAGGGTGAGGTGGTGAAAAGAAGGATAGTAGAGTGACAGATTGACTCAGATAGAAAGAGTTACCGCCTTAGGAAGTAAAGAAGCTCTGGTTCTCAGAACAAACTTAAAATAAAAAAATGTTGAACGGTGGATAAATGCTCAGTGTTAGCATCTCAGTGATACGCCTGGCCAAAATAATGGTATAATAAAATTCATTTGAAATGGTAAAAGCCTTAAAGAACAACTGTGAGGGGGCTCAAACTGAGCTTCAATCAAAAAAGTAAGAACCAGGTTTAACAAAGGGAGTGGTAAACATGTTGGTCAGGTATTTCAAGAATTCTAAAATGAGTTTAGACTTAAAAGTGATTGTTGGTCCAGGAGGGAAAGGAAAGCAGACAAGGCCACTAGACACCACTTATCTATACCCCGAGCACATTCCCAGGGTCAAGGAAAGTGCAAACTAGATAAAGTTTGACAGCCTCGTTTTCAAGGAGTTAATATGGTGATCTGCGTACAGGGCTACAAACCTGAGACACCTGCCGGGGGGAAACATATTTGTAGAGGAAAGGCAGGCAGGTAAGATCAGATCCACCACGTCAGAAGAAATCTGGAAGGCAGTAAAATATCTCTGCTCAATCTCTACACAAGGAGTTGTAGGCTCTAGAGATTCAGGTAGAGGACCTGCCCCTACGGCATGTAGAGAAGATCCAGCCTGAGATGAAGATGGAGAGGGCATACTACACCCTTCTCTGTCAATCTGGAAGACTAAGCTGACTTGGTCTTGGAGATTCTTTCATTGGAACCAGAGGAATCAATGGTATGGTAGGGAATGTGTAGTGAAGCTAAAAGTTCCACTTGAACCAAAACGCATCCCCCAAGGATACTTGTAGTGGAGACTGCAGGCCACATAACATTGAATCATGTGAATTGCAATGAGTGGCAAAGAGTTCCAAATCTCATTGATTGAAGATACTCTGCCCTACCTACTTGTGGAGATGCCATGTTCAGCAAGATGATGCCGACTTAGGCCGTAGACCCTGGTGTTCATGGCCTTGATGATTAACTACAACCAAATCCATTGTTGATGTGCTTCCAGGCTGGAGCCCCAGTGTCACCCTAAAGAGAGACTGAAACCCCATTTCCCCCTGCCTGTTGATATACCACAATGTGGTTGTATTGTCTGTGAGGATCTGGACTTACTGACTACAAAAGGAAGAAAGGAATGCCCTGAGCACTAGGTGAACTTACCACAGTTCAAGCAGATTGATGTGAAAGCTCCACTCTATGTGGACCAGAAGCTTCTGATCTCCATCTCCTCCAAATTATCTCCCCATCCTAAAGTGGAGTGATATGCAACTTCTGTGGTTGTCGCTGGAAGAGTTTGAAAGGTCTTGACTGTTTTTTTCCCAAACCCCACCAGGGCAACTCTGTCACAGTTCTCCCCTGTTTTGGAACAACTTGCAACACTAGAGGGCCCTCATGTGTCAATGGACATATGTGACCAGAGGAATGCAAAAAGACCGCAGCCAAAGCAGGCATAGGACAGCAACACCTTCCTGAAAGTGCAGGAGCTGTACATGACTGTCCCATACCCTCTGCGCAGGTGGAAGTGCTTGTGTCTTGACCTCCGGCGGCCAGCAGATATGGGTAGGTGCAACTGCAAGGAACCTCGAGGGTCAATGTAGCCCTTAGAAATGCCTGTTTTCCCCTGCAGAGGCCTCCTCCACATCAACAGGGGTTGGATATATCCTTCACATGGTCGTGAATCACTGGCCCATTACTACACTACCACGAGCCTGACTAGGGCTTGTTACAGGGCGTAATTTATTCTTTATCCCCTGTCTCTTTGCACAGATTACACTTTCCTGTTGGTCCTGATGAAACACCAGGATCCAGTTTGGATCACTAGGGCATGAAACATGTCGACCCCTTGACCTTTATCACTATTCGCCTTTATAATAAAAAAAATAACCCTCCTCATTGATGAAAGGTCTGATAGATCTTACTGTTTTTAATCATACTGGATGGATCCTAGATTAACGGTCTGTTGGGGTACTGTCACAATATTTTTAGCTCACCCGTGCACTGACCCTACACACCCGCACTCACAACTATGGTGTTCCTCAAAAATATCTCCGCTAAAGAGTCCTCTCTCAGGGCCCATGGGGGACTGCAGCGCCTACCCCACAATGAGCAAAAACGCCCTATGATGAAGCAGGACACCTTAACAGCTGTGAGAGGACAATACTTCAAATTTGAGGAATTTCCCAACCACCACCACTATCCAACCTAAAACCTACTCTTCTATGATAAGTGATTTCTGTTCTATCCACACTATCCGAAACCAAGTAGGCTGGTATTCTTCTATAGGAACAGTTGCCCCCCAGTATAGTCAACATTGGAGGGCCCTCGTGTGCCCATGGACATGTGTGACCAGAGGAATGCAAAAAGACAGCAGACAAAGCAGGCGTAGGACAGCAACACCTTCTTGAAAGCCCAGGAGCAGTAAATGACTGTCCCATATCCTCTGCACAGGCGAACGTGCTTAAGTCAAGGTGGTGTCCAGTACAGCCCCCATGGACAAGAAGCTCTGGGAGTGCTCCAGGTGATATATGGTCCTATTGAAAAAGTTGGCCATGCAGCAGGGATACTGATGACTGCAGATGCGAAGCACCTTGTTTGGAGTCCTGGCTTGAAGGAGGAAGTCATCCAGATAGGCAAAGACTGGAATCTCCAACCTTCTGAGATGGGCTGCCACTACTGCCATCACCCTAATGAAGGCCCATAGTGCTGATGTTAGACCAACAGAGTACTGCAAACTAGTGAATCATGCTCAGAATAAATCACAAGCACTACCCAAGGGACTTCAGGATCTGTATATAGAAATGCACATGCTGTAAGTCGATTGACATCATCCAGTCTCCAGGTTCCAAAACCAGAAGATCCTGAGCCAAGAACAACATTTTGAACTTCTCTTTCTGAAGAAAGACAGTGAAGATGCTGAGGTCGAGGGTGGGACTCAGACAACTATCCTTCTTTCAAAGAAGGGAGTACCGAAATAGCATCCTTGTCTAATTTTCTGCTCCAGCATCAACTCAATGGCTCCTTTCTGAAGCAAGACTGCCAACTCTTGCTACAGAAGAAGGTGGTCCTGCACAGGATCTGAACAGGAAGTGGGAATGCAGAGAGAGGACTGGAAAGAGGAAGGGTAGGGCATAGCCTTTTTCACACTTTGTAGGGTGTAATGGTCCTCAGGTATGGCCCTTGAGAACTGTGGAAAGGGTATACAGCCGCCTACTGGAACCTAGATTCCAGATCAGGGCAAGCTCTAGCTGCTTCCCCCCATCAGCGAACTAGGTATAAATTCGAGGTTAGTATGTCTGACCTCAGAATGATAAAATACATCTTTATGTATAGTTGGTTTTAACATTCTGTGTTTGATAATACCACTTTTAGAAATTAGGTATTTTCTTGTCTAACCATCCAAGCCTGCCTCTGCTAGGTTGTGTATTCCTTGTATGGAGTTTGAGTGACAGGGGCTGGGGAATTCCAGGATACAGAATGAGTCAGCCCAGTGGTAAATAGAGAGATATGCATCTAGACGGGTGGGAGTAGCTGCACCTGGGACCTGAATAGGGCTGTGCCTTCCCTCCACAATGCTGGCTCAACCTCCTGTGGTGTGTCTGATGTGTCTGCTCTGCACTGTGAAAGGAAAGAAGTCATGTAAACAGAGTGCTCCAGGACTGACCAGAACTGGCTTGGACTAGGCAAAGGCCTCTCTGCCTTCAGAGAACAAAGAGAAACTGTGTGTAAAAGAGGGGACCCAAACCACAGAACTGTAAATCCCTTTTGGACAACAAGAAGAAGCCTTTGATGAGGAGTGGAACCATAGAGACTGAGGAGAGACTATTCTCTAAGCTGAAGTGCTGCTTAGGGGATTGGCCTGCAGTGGTTGCCTGACTGCCAAAGAAAGGAGAGAGGAACGTTGTGTACTTATTTCAACTTGCGAAGGATCTCCAAGGGCTTGAGAAAAGAGCTTGTCTCCTGCTGAAGTCTCAGGGACAACAGACTTCAACTACCAGCTCTCAAAGTGTTCTTTGGAAGTGCCTGCAACTGTGCTGGACTCTCTGAGGAACTGCGTGTCTCAAGGAGCTGGAAGCGCGACTCAAGAACAGGAAGTGTGTCACCAAACTGCCGCTGCACAACACGAAAAGCCTTGCATCTCCGGAGAAGAGGATCGACGTCGTAGCAGACGCCGCCGCATCACCGGGAAGCGTGTCGCAGAAGAATCGTTGAGTCATCGTAGGGCCACTGAAGCGCCTCGCATCGCCAGGGGAGAGTATCGACATCACAGCAGACGTCGCCGCATCCCTGGGAAGCGTGTTGCAGGGCCTGTCACGGCTCATCACCGTAGAAGAGGATCGACGTCGCATCAGATGCCGCCTCATCACTGGAAAAAGTGTTGCAGGGCCTGTCGCGGCTCGCATCGTTGTGGAAGCAACTCGCATTGCCAGGGGAGCGGATCAATGTCGCAGCAGATGCCGCCGCATCACTGGGAAGAGTGTTGCAGGACCTGTTGCGGCTCGCATCGTGTGAAGTATCTCGCATCGCCGGAGAAGACGATCGATGTTGCAGCAGACGCTGCCGCATCAACGAGAAGCTTGACTTATCAAGAAGAAAGCGCCATCTTTGTTTCTTCACTCCAGATCTTCAACGCATCACCGTCCTTGAAACCCTTTCGTTGTCTTGCGTTACGCATTTTAAGGTACATTGAACTCAGAGTGTCGCATTCACCATCTTAAGAGAACTAAGATAATTCTACCATTTTAGGTACAGTATTGTGGATGTTTGTGGTCTTGTGTTAAATCTATATAAAAGATACTTATTTTTATAAAACAACCTGTGTAGTGTCCATCAGTAGTGCTGTCACTGGATTACTGTATGTGTTCACAAATGCTTTACAGACTGCCTTTGAGATAAGCCTGTCTGCTTGTGCCAAGCTACCAAGGGGGTGAGCAGTGGCTATTTTAGGAGAGTACCCCATTACCCTGACTAGACGCAGGGGTCCCTATTTGTCACAGGTACCTACCTATGCCAACTAGAGACCCCCAAATCTAACATTGTGGGCAACATTTCTTTGTGTAATGCTCCAGACTTTATTTTTTTATCTGCAAATTGCAACAAAGTATTGAGCCACTTTGATAAAAAGCCCTCCATGTGCCAAACAACATTTAGGAGCCTATTCACAAAGGTAAACTTACACATGAGCAAATCTATATGTGTAAGTTACTTGTACACTTTTGAGTAGCTTTACTACTTTGGGTTATTCACAATTTATGAGTGCAAAGTTACACAAACGTGTAGACTTAGTAGTAGTAGTAGGTATTTATTGAGTGCATACATCACCCTTTGGTCTCATAGCGATTCGCCAAACACAAAAAACTAGGACGGGGCAAGACCAGAGATTAAAATAGCCATGGTTTAAGAGCTTTACAGACTATTTGTGGTCGGCTTCCAGGCGTAGCCGTAAAGGCAGTTAGTTCCATAGCTCAGGTGCAGTTTTGGAAAAGGACTCGCCACAGATTTTTATAGTGCGAACCTTGGGGATCATTAAGAGATGTTTGCTGGATGAGCTGGCTGATGTTTAGTCAGTTTCTTGGCTAAATAGGCTGGTCCCTTATTGTTCAATGTTTAGTTTACCAAGCAACGTAGTTTAAAGGTGACCCCCTTTCTTATAGGTAGCCAGTGGAGGGTCTTCTGGCTGGGAGCCAATGGTAAATTGTAAATTGATAAATTGTAAATTGATACTTGTATAGCGCACTACTCACCCGCAAGGGTCTCAAGGCGCTTGTACGAATACCGCTGTGGAACCTGTCCTGGCTTTCCCTGTGAGGCATCCACTCCTGAGCACCCCCAGGGTGAAGGCCAGGCATCCTTAGCATTTTGGGGGCCGTTGTGGAGATTAAGCAAGCTATTGGCCAGAGTTGCAGAGTGGGACTCTATGATTGGAATAGGCACTGAGGCGAGAATTATCAGGTCCGTGGAATTTTTAAGCCCAAGACCCGCTGAAGCGGGGAATTGAACCCTGGTCCCGGGCTAGACCTCTGCATCAGAGTCTGCCACTCTAATCATTGAGCCACACTTCTCCACTGATGGTGAGTGGGGGATGAGATTCAAGACTAGTCTCTCAGCGCTGTTCTGCTGCACCTGAAGCTTAGTCAGGAGTTTTTCATTTATGGATGCGAACAGCGCATTGCCATAGTCCAATCGGTTGATGATTAGTCCCTGCACATCCGAGAGCAAAGGGGAATACATTTAAAGATTTTTCTGAGGGAGCACATTAAGCCATAGCTGGTACAGACCACGGAGTTGATGTGTTCAGCCATGGAAAGTTTGTCGTCCATAATAACTCCCAAATTTCGGACGGCTGTCTTGGGCAGGCGCACGGCCCTAGGGAGGAAGGCCACTAGTCAGTGGTCCATATGTGTTGCGCATCTCCAAAGAGCTTGATTTCTGCTTGCTCACAAAGAGCAGTACAAAAGGGGGTGGTGATGGACGGAGCATCTGAATCAATCAAACACACACACCCATTCAAAAGATCTGGGTTTAATCCATCACCGTTCTTTAGCCCACCCTGCCACCCCAGTTCAGACATGGCCATATGCAAATCAGTCTGACCCTGTGCCTCATGGGAACAGTACAGCCCGAACTGCCAAGCCATGTCTTCCCTGGACCGGAAACAAGCTTCCGAGGACCGGTTTCTGGCATTCCAGCCATCTTCAGCCCGGCTTGCTTGAATCCAGTGGCGAAGTGAGCAAGGAACTCACGTCTGAGCATACCCTGCCACACTTAGGGCTGCTAAAAGCGGTACAAAAGGGGGTGGTGATGGACGGAGCATCTGAATCAATCAAACACTCACACCCAGTCAAAAGATCTGGGTTTAATCCATCACCGTTCTTTAGCCCACTCTGCCACCCCAGTTCAGACATGGCCATATGCAAATCAGTCTGACCCTGTGCCTAATGGGAACAGTCCAGCCCGAACTGCTAGGCCATGTCTTCCCTGGACCGGAAACAAGCTTCCGAGGACAGGTTTCTGGCATTCCAGCCATCTTCAGCCCAGCTTGCTTGAATCCAGTGGCAAAGAGAGCAAGGGACTAACGTCTGAGCATACCCTGCCACACTTATGGCGGCCATAAGTGGTACAAAAGGGGGTGGTGATGGACGGAGCATCTGAATCAATCAAACACTCACACCCAGTCAAAAGAGCTGGGTTTAATCCATCACCGTTCTTTAGCCAACTCTGCCACCCCAGTTCAGACATGGCCATATGCAAATCAGTCTGACCTTGTGCCTCATGGGAACAGTCCAGCCCGAACTGCCAAGCCATGTCTTCCCTGGACCGGAAACAAGCTTCCGAGGACCGGTTTCTGGCATTCCAGCCATCTTCAGCCCGGCTTGCTTGAATCCAGTGGCAAAGTGAGCAAGGGACTCACGTCTGAGCATACCCTGCCACACTTATGGCGGCCAAAAGAGGTACAAAAGGGGTGGTGATGGATGTAGCATCTGAATCAATCAAACACTCATACCCAGTCAAAAGATCTGGGTTTAATCCATCACCGTTCTTTAGCCCACTTTGCCACCCCTGGTCAGACATGGCCATATGCAAATCAGTCCGACCCTGTGCCTCATGAGAACAGTCCAGCCAGAACTGCCAAGCCATGTCTTCCCTGGACCGGAAACAAGCTTCCGAGGACCGGTTTCTGGCATTCCAGCCATCTTCAGCCCGGCTTGCTTGAATCCAGTGGCAAAGTGAGCAAGGGACTCACGTCTGAGCATACCCTGCCACACTTATGGCGGCCAAAAGCGGTACAAAAGGGGGTGGTGATGGACGGACCATCTGAATCAATCAAACACTCACACCCAGTCAAAAGATCTGGGTTTAATCCATCACTGTTCTTTAGCTCACTCTGCCACCCCAGTTCAGACATGGCCATATGCAAATCAGTCTGACCCTGTGCCTCATGGGAACAGTCCAGCCCGAACTGTCAAGCCATGTCTTCCCTGGACCGGAAACAAGCTTCCGAGGACCGGTTTCTGGCATTCCAGCCATCTTCAGCCCGGCTGCTTGAATCCAGTGGTGAAGTGAGCAAGGGACTAACTTCTGAGCATACCCTGCCACACTTATGGCGGCCAAAAGCGGTACAAAAGGGGGTGGTGATGGACGGAGCATCTAAATCAATCAAACACTCACACCCAGTCAAAAGATCTGGGTTTAATCCATCCCCATTCTTTAGCCCACTCTGCCACCCCAGTTCAGACATGGCCATATGCAAATCAGTCTGACCCTGTGCCTCATGGGAACAGTCCAGCCCGAACTGCTAAGCCATGTCTTCCCTGGGCCGGAAACAAGCTTCCGGGGACCGGTGTCTGGCATTCCAACCATCTTCAGCCCGGCTTGCTTGAATCCAGTGGCAAAGTGAGCAAGGGACTAACTTCTGAGCATACCCTGCCACACTTATGGCGGCCAAAAGCGGTACAAAAGGGGGTGGTGATGGACGGAGCATCTGAATCAATCAAGCACTCACAACCAGTCAAAAGATCTGAGTTTAATCCATCACCGTCCTTTAGCCCACTCTGCCACCCCAGTTCAGACATGGCCATATGCAAATCAGTCTGACCCTGTGCCTCATGGGAACTGTCCAGCCTGAACTGCTAAGCCATGTCTTCCCTGGGCCGGACACAAGCTTCTGGGGACCGGTTTCTGGCATTCCAACCATCTTCAGCACGGCTTGCTTGAATCCAGTGGCAAAGTGAGCAAGGGACTCATGTCTGAGCATACCCTGCCACACTTATGGCGGCCCAAAGCGGTACAAAAGGGGGTGGTGATGGACGGAGCATCTGAATCAATCAAACACTCACACCCAGTCAAAAGATCTGGGTTTAATCCATCACCGTTCTTTAGCCCACTCTGCCACCCCAGTTCAGACATGTTCATATGCAAATCAGTCTGACCCTGTGCCTCATGGGAACAGTTCACTTATGGCGGCCAAAAGCATTGAGCAGTAGGTGATTAGTTGACATCCATTCATTAACTGAAGACATCCATAGTTAAAGTCTGCGTTGTGTGTCAGTGGGATCTGGATCAAGAGTGATCAACAATTGCGTGTCATGAGCGTAGGAGACTGTATCAAAGCTGTAGGCTCTGATTATTTTGGACAGAAGCGACACATAAAGGTTAAAAAGTGTGGGGCTTAAAATTGATCCCTTTGGTAACTCCCTTGTCACTGGATTGACTTTTGGAACAAAAACCTCATACTTGCACCTTAGAGGACCATGCAGTCAGGTAGATCTTGAGTCATTGCAGAGCTGAGCCATACTCCCATAGTCGCTCCAAGAGGATGCCATGAGAGATGGTGTCAGAGGCAGCCGACAAGTCGAGTAGGATAAGGATTGCGGACAGTTTGGCATCAAGAGATAACCTGATGTTTTTCATAATTTTGACCAGAGCCATTTCGGTGCTATGAAAAGACTGGAAACCTGATTGAGAAGAGTCTAACAGATTATTACTTTCTAAGTATGTGGAGAATTGGTGGTTAATCACAGTTTCCATTACAGAAGTAGGAGAGAGATTGGTCTATAATTGGTGAGTTGTTTGGGGTCAGCTGTTGGCTTTTTCAAAATAGGTCTGACAATAGCTTCCTTCCAGTGTGAGGGTACAGTGGATTGTGAAAGTGAAAGATTGAAGATGTGCGTTAAGTTGAAAATGAGTGCTGGGCCAATTTTGGATAAGTTCTGGGTGGATCCGGGATCAGTCCCAAAGCTCTGAATCCAAGGAGTGTAACCTAATTAGTGCGTGGAAAGGTACTATTTGTAACTTTTAACACAGAGACAGCGCTCTCCACCTCTGGGGTGGAGCTCTATCAATGGTAAAGTATAGAGAAATATTTAGAAATGTATTACAGTTTTTTTTCCAAACTGTGTTAAATCTTAATCTTAATTTTATATAATTATTATACTTATAATTTTTTTAATGTAGAATAACATAAACATGTTACAGCATATTAACTTAATTTTAAAATAAGGGTATTTTGAATATATTACATTAAAAATAATACTTTTCTGAAGTTTAATTTTAAAAATCCCAGCTAAAATAAAAGTGACATTTTTCTACTATGTATTTAAAATTAAGTGATGTATAGAATTAACAGTAATTTAATTACTAGTAATACTAGTAATATATTAATGTTAAATTGTTTTTTATATTATACAAGTTAAATAAATATCTTGAAAATTAGTTTTTTTATTTAAAATATATATTTTTAAATTAAATAACATGTAATTATATTTTAAACCATTGTGAATAATTGAAATTATGGCAACATGAGTTCCTATGGGTTTTTATTTTAAATCCTCTCCATCATTTTCAATAGGAGGACATGGCAGTATCTGTGAGTGGCCATGGATTCTGTTGAACCTACTCCAGCTCTGAGCAGGAGTACACTCACAACTGTTTTGGGTCCATTTGGCTGCAGTAACTACAGAAGGGCAGCTTGTGATTAGAAAGGTGCTTACTTTTCAGTGGGTGTATGCAAGTCCCTCTCTAAATCCATCTGCAACACTTGTTTAACCCCTCTTTACTCCTCCCTTAGCCCAGGCCCCTTACAAATATTCCATATTTTCCAGCCACTCCCCCTCTGCCCCTCTCACATTTACTACTAAAATGTATTTGTACTTTTATTTAACTATGCGCAGTAAGGACAGAGATCTCTGCGCATAAGATATGAGAGATGGAGCTGGAGACCTGTTCACATAGGTATATGAATAGCATTTTTAGGTGGTTAGTAGTACCACTGTATTACTACTAAACATACTACAAAATACAGTTGATGATTAGGCTCCATAGTTAGTATGAATGCAAATGTGTTTTAATAACCTAACATTGATATTGTGAAAAAAGGCTTCAGAGGTTTGCAAACACACTGAAAGCGAAATGGTTAATTCAAGAAGGTTGTAAAGCTTACCATGTAGGAAAGAGTGTACTTGGATGGCTTAATCTCATTATTTGACTTGCTGCAAGGATGGGGCCCAAAGTTCCACTGACCACCAGGTTCTTGTTAGACTCTATGAAGAGAATCTCATAGAGTGGAAGGGTGGACTAGATTGTGTATTTCTCAGTGTACAATATAGAAGTAATATACACATAATACCTTCTTATATCAAAAGTTAACCCCTTCCCTGCGGGGCTATATACCCCGCGGTGTGTGGGGGAGGTGGGCCACGTGCAGCGCCGCGGTGCTTGTGACGAGCTGAGCTTGCCACGCTGCACAGTGGAGCTGTGCGTCATGACTCCGCCCACTTAATGGAACGCCCAGCACAGCAGGGGACTTATCCCCGTGTGGGCGTTCCACAGCGGTTAGGACGCGCTCAGCCCGTCATGAGCACCGCTCCACTGTGCCTCATGGCAAGCTGAGCTCTTATGAGCGCCAAAGATGTTAATTTATTGCCTAAAGGGCCTTGGAGGCATGAAAACTGAAAACAGTCGCTAACATCGCTATCTCCTTTTACCAACTTTTGGAGATATTCGCGCTAAGCGCGAATATCTCCAAAAGCTAACACCTGCCCTGAGCAGTTCTTTGCCATGTTATCCAATGGGAGGTGGATAACGTGGCTAAGAGCATTAGCTCGGTAATGCATGAATATCGCTGACTTTTCAGCGATATTCATGCTTTGCGGCGATTTTTATCGCATTTGCGTTAAACCTTGGTAATACTAAGGTTTATTTGCGGTAAAAATCGCCGCAGCTCAGCGGTAAATTTTTGTCTCTAACCAAGCAATAGCGATAATTATCGCTATTGCTTGGTAATATGCCCCTATGTTTTTTTCAAAATCAGAAAAATTTAGGGGCATATTATCAAGGGGGTTTATCTCCGCTTTTTTGGCTTTAAAAGCCAAGAAAGCGGAGATAAAATTATCTCCCTATCACCTAGCTGTCGCTAACACCAGTTAGCGACAGCTAGTAGGAGATAGCGACCATCTTGGGCCCCACTTTGCATGTCAGTGATATTTATCACTAATGACATGCAAAGTGGGCGTGCCAAGATGTTAGCGACTGAAAACAGTCGCTAACATCGCTATCTCCTATTACCAACTTTTGGAGATATTCGTGCTAAGCAGTAATATCTCCAAAAGCTAACACCTGCCCTGAGCAGTTCATAGCCATGTTATCCAATGGGAGGTGGATAACATGGCTAAGAGCATTTTCCCGCTAACCAAGCAATAGCGATAATTATCGCTATTGCTTGGTAATATGCCCCTTAGTTTTATCAAAAGTGACATTTCAGGAATAACTGACTGAAGATTTGTAAGATGTCTCGCAGTGTGTCAAAGGTGACAAGCAATATTACAGCCTTATTGTATTTCTGACATTAATATACTAGTGTGATTTCTTTGCATATTCTCGCATTCAAATTTACACAAATAGAACTGATAATTGTAATTTGCTCACAAATCCTAGATAAACTGCTATGTAGATAAAAGTTTTGGTTCATAATGTTAGCGTTTAATCGGTAATGTTCAATGCAATAATGTGATAAACTCTCACATTGCTGCTTTTTTTTTATCAAATCGATGAACGTGGTTTTGTAGACCATAGTCATCAGGGTGTTCTAGAAGCCGGTATTTCGACTGGAGACTTTTAACCCCTTCACAGCCAGGGTGTTTGTGCACCCCTCTGTGCCAGAAAACGAGTGGTTTGCATGTCTACTTTCTGTCCTGCGGCGAACCGACTCAAAAAATTGATAACATCAAATTGGCATCTGGTTAAAGATCTACATGAGGATTTCAGAAATCCACCTTTGTTTGCATACAAGAAAGAAAAGAGTGTTGCAAACCACATTGTGAGGGCAGCCCTACCTGTTGAAAAAGGCCCAACTCTAAGAAGTCTATTTGGTTTTCCTCCAACAACCGGACACCACAAATGTGGTACTTGCATCTGTTGTCCCGAAACTATTGAAGAGACGGTGTTCTCATTCAATAATATCAATTGGAAGCATGAAGTCTTTACTAACTGTAAGACTAGGAATGTCGTATACGCGATATTGTGCCCCTGTCCAAAGTTATATATTGGTAAAACAACACAAGAGGTCAGGCAACGCATCACTCAGCACAAATCTAGATTACGCAGAGAAGTCGAAAATGCGCCCTTAGTACATCATTAACTGGCCAAGAACCACGATAAAAACAAACTAAAGTGGACGGTCCTGTCGAAAATTAAAAATGATCCGAGAGGGGGCAACCTGGAAACACGGCTAAATCAAAGAGAAGCTCTGCTTATTTTGAAATACGACACAGCCGTCAACGGTTTGAATGAGATCTCCGAAATCTACAAATCCAATACATAAATTTGGAATGAGGACTACATCTCCCAAAAATCTTCCAGTTTTCGAAAACAACACTAACAGAACTACATTTCCCACAATCCCCAGAGCCAAACCACACCCATAACCAACAGCACGGTTGGCTTTCATTCACCGTCTGGAGTCCGAAGGGGAAGGAGCGGAGAATCACGAACCATAGAAAGTTTAGAGTACCAGCGTGGAGCACGGCCACGGTAAGAGTGGCTCCTACGGGGACCACCAATCGTTGAGGCACCGCACAACAACTTTGGGTTTACACATGTTTTTCGATCTTTTCAGCATTTTTGGCGCCGGAATCGAATAACACGACAGAGCCCATTTCGTCGGGGACACGACCCGAAACAAGCACGCATTATGGCTAAGGTAAGCGTGTAGACTGACACTTAGAGAGTAGTGTGAGAATGGTTATGTGTGACACCAACATTGATACTTAGCACACTTTTTGTTTGTCTTTAATGTTTTCCAGTACCTTTCGCTCCACCTTAATTTGGAATACATCTGTCTTTTAACCACGGTTGGAGCCATGACCCAACAGTAGAGGTAGGCTGAGAAAAGCTGATTAGCGTTTGAGGTGTTGATCTCTCAGATCTTTGGTAGTGATGATTGTTTCCTTTGCTTTGTAGTTACTTTTTGGTCCTGAGGAGAACCCTGGCACTCACAGGGTTCGAAACGCGTCGACCGACCCGGTCCCGGGTCATCTGTGTGAATCAACATTGAACTTGATTTGTCAACTGATTACAGAACCAATTTGCTTTCCTTTTTTCAAACTTTGAGAAACAACTGGGAAAAGTGTTAAAAACAACAAATAAGATCGTTTTGTATATATAGGATTTCTTTTGACACCGGGACTAGTATGGATGTGGTATAGTATGAATGGATGGCCAAGAATGTGTTGTATGTGAGGTTGTTTGAATCACTGTACATACTAATTTGTCTGTTTCATGTTTGTATATAAATGTATATATAATTCTCCATGTTTTTGTATTCCCATGCACAAAAAGAAAAACGACTAAAAACTGAAACAGTCTTGAAAAATTAAAAGCAAAAGTTGCAATTTAAAAAGCAAGTGTCCATGCTATTTTTCATGTATGCTTTTCTATACATGTTTTGAAAAATTAGTTTCTCAGCACTGGCAAGTGTGTTGTTTCTTTAGTTCATTTTGGCTCAGCCTTGCTGAGTATAGGAGTCAAAACCCTTTTTGTTATTAGACTGAGCAGTTCTTAGCCATGTTATCCAATGGGAGGTGGATAACATGGCTAAGAGCATTTTCCCGCTAACCAAGCAATAGCGATAATTATCGCTATTGCTTGGTAATATGCCCCTTAGTTTTATCAAAAGTGACATTTCAGGAATAACTGACTGAAGATTTGTAAGATGTCTCGCAGTGTGTCAAAGGTGACAAGCAATATTACAGCCTTATTGTATTTCTGACATTAATATACTAGTGTGATTTCTTTGCATATTCTCGCATTCAAATTTACACAAATAGAACTGATAATTGTAATTTGCTCACAAATCCTAGATAAACTGCTATGTAGATAAAAGTTTTGGTTCATTTGTCAAAAGCAGATGTTTCTATAATCTCATTAAGAATTATGTTTAGTTTTTCACAATTAAATGTCCAGATACATTTTTACCTCTAATTTGCATTAAATGGCACAGATCGGAGACACTAATGTTAGCGTTTAATCGGTAATGTTCAATGCAATATTGTGATAAACTCTCACATTGCTGCTTTTTTTTATCAAATCGATGAACGTGGTTTTGTAGACCATAGTCGTCAGGGTGTTCTAGAAGCCGGTATTTCGACTGGAGACTTTTAACCCCTTCACAGCCAGGGTGTTTGTGCACCCCTCTGTGCCAGAGCTTTTTTAGTTTTGTTAAAAAAAACGGGAATTTGTGTTTTTTTTGTAAGCATTTATATGTCTCTTTTTTTTTAACATTCAGTGTTAGGTTGTAGTTAAACCCCGCATCAATATCTCATTGTAGCCTGAAAATAGAATGAAAATTGTTCAGATATTTTCATTTCTGAATAAGTGTGCTGAGTATGTTTTTGGCATATCTAAAATAGTCAACTATAAATCCTAGAGCAGTAACTCCAGAGTTGTTGCTCTGAACGTCTGGAGTGCACAATACCAAGTATGTGTGGCTTTTACTATGAAACAGTTTGCATAATCAGTTATGCTTCAAACTCAGGACTATTTGGTATTGTATGCTATAGAGTAGGGCTGGGCGTAGTTCGCGAAGTAGCGCTGCGCGTAGCTACGCGAAGTGCACTTTGTACAACGCGAACTGCGTAGTACCCTGTTCGCACTGTGCAAGATGCCGTTTTCAATGATTGCACAGTGTGGACATGCATCCGGCACTGTGCAATCACTGAAAGCGGCATCTTGCACAGTGCGAGCTGTCGTTTTCTGCCGCTTGAGGAGATTTTTACTTGAGCAGCAGCTTTCTCAATGCGACTGGTAGTTTCTCTTCGCGAGCAATCTCGAGCATACGAAACCACTCGCAATGAGAAACCAGACCTCCCCGCATTGAGAATCTCGCCGGGAGGTTTATTTTCCACGGTCGCGATCGGCAACTTAATGTTGCTGATCGCGAACGAGGAAAAAGTCTCGCCAGGATGTCATTTTGCTTGCTGGCGGTCGCCAACTTGACGTTGAGGACCGCGAGCAAGCAAAAAATGACTGCTGCGCTATGCTACACGTGTCCGCACTGTGCTACGTGCAGTTCGCGTAGTGCGAAGTTACGCAAACTTTGGAAACTATGCAATCGTAGCGTAGTGCTTTGCCCAGGGTTACTGTATAGCACAACATATTCTAAGTTCTTAGATATACTTATTTTGTAAGAAAGAGTGCCTAGAACTTGTGTGACCCGTAGAATGCATTGTACTGTAATCAGAACTAATTAATTATCAAACGTAACCTATTACCATGGACATTTGCAGTGGTTGAAAACACTTGTATACCACTTCAATGCAGTGGTTTTAAATATATGTTCAACAAACCAAAAGCTTGTATTTTGCACACAAACTGGCCTGCAACCAGGAGCAATCCTACCTTGCAGTCAAGTATATACTTTAACCAAGAAATAAAATGAACGTGAATATGATCACAAGCTCCTGGCAAATTGGCTTATATTGACACTCAACAACTCTAGTTCTCCCATTGCTTTTATTCTGGTAAAAACAAATGGGAAACCCAGGACCTGAGTAGACTATATTGCCTTGAACAAAGCTACCTCAAAATAGAAATAGTCATCACTCCTAGACCAATTATGACAAGCTGCTATTCACATAAAAGTAGACACACGCAGGGCGCCCCACCGTGTCAGAGTCCAAGTGGGAGACAAGTAGAAGACAGCCTTTTATACAAAATACGATCTTCACAAGTACTCTCTTAAGTCTTTAGTGCTCTGTAACACTCAAGTGAAATTCTATTTTTTTTCCTCATAAATTAGATCCTTTGGTACTTTCTGGATGTATGTCTGGATGTCTACATAGATATTTTTGTAGTCAGCGCCAGTATTGAAGCTGAACACATGATTGTACAAAAATACTCGTTTTTGCATGGTCACCCCAATTGTTTTGGGCTAACGCTGGTGATTTTTGACAGTGCGCTGGGACTCTGCCAACCAGGACCCACTGCATGTGCTCTGATCCCTACAACATGTTGAAATTGGCAATATTGCAAATTGCCAAATTTAACTTACATACATGCCCCTGAATATGGTACACAGTGTACCCAGGGCTTGTTAATAAGTCACCCCAGAGTAGGCCTTAAATACCCATTATGCAGGGTGCATGATATTTAAATAGAGGACATGTAAAAGTTAATTTTAAACAAGCCCTTACAGTGACAAAGTGCTAAAAGCTATTTTCACTGTATTAGGGTTAGCTAGTTGTACTATAAGAAAGGACTGGGATACATTATTAAAGTTAATAAAGTTATCTATACCTAGGAACAAGATACAAAGTTACTTCTTCGGCTATTTAAAATATTTATTACACATCTAATTCATTGGTAAAGTCAGATTTGAAATACATATTTTACAAAACGTCCAACTTTAACCTGCTGAAAACCTGTGGAAGACCATTTACATTTGCTTTTAAATATCACCCAGGAGATGAATAGCTCATTGATGAGGTGTGCACTGGCTCCCAGAGCTGAGACAAAAGCCTTAGATGTGGCGAGGTATTATGCTCCTCTGAAAGGATGAACATCTGGGCTGTGCCCGGAGACTCTATTACATTTAATTGATGCCTAAGGAGTCACTGGCAGATGTTGCTCACATTTGGGTGGGCCACCATTTTGTTTTTCTAGCCAACTAGGCCCTAATACCAGTGGAAGAGGAGCTATTTCCAGAACTTACTTTGAGTGACCAAATACGAGGGGTTGATCAATACCATGGCTGCACCTCTAGGATGGGCACATGGGCTCTGCACAGGGCAAGGGATGTGCTGCCATGTTAGATTCATGTAGCGAGAAACACTCAGGGATTGTTTACAGAAGGGCACACAGAAGCTGCTTCAAATGTGTATAGCGATAGTTCTGGATACGTTTCACCTAATAGCCAGGCGATACCCTGACCAACAGCCTAATGCCGGGCATAAATGTAAAAAGGGGGACGGCCTGCACCACCCCTCTGCAACGCAGTCCAGTGGCGCTTCCTGAAAGCACACCTGGTGGGCTACTTGCCCCCCATGGTCCCTCAGATTTGAAGTGGAATTTTTTCCTCAACTTTAAATGCCCCACAGGGCATGTTTGCACACATCATATCAGGCCTCATCTCTTCCCTTCATCACTGTGTAAACGCACCCTGTCGCCATTTTAAGTTGAGAGATTAAGGGCCCGATTCACAGAACTAACTTAAGACAAAATCCTAAACTTACTACTTTTGGTATTCACAGAAGTTAGGATTTTGTCTTAAGTTTGTCTTAAGACAGACTTAAGACAGACTTAAGACAAAATCCTAACTTAAGTCTGTCTTAAGTCTGTCTTAAGACAAACTTAAGATAAAATCCTAACTTCTGTGAATACCAAAAGTAGTAAGTTTAGGATTTTGTCTTAAGTTAGTTCTGCGAATCGGGCCCTAAGTCCCCTTCGATCCTAAGGATCCCTAAGGTCAAACTAGCCCTCTAGGTACCTCCAACAAGCACCACAGAGCTGCGTAACAGAGAGGTGGAAAATGGGGCTTGGCCTCTGAACACCTGTCTGCAATGCAGCTCTTTGGTGGATACTGGAGATACCGGAGCTGGCCATTAGTTTTGAAAATTTCATGAAGATTTGTCAACCGGCGCCAAAGTTATTCCAAATAGAATGTTGTGGATTTCCTATGGAAAAATGGTCCTAACTATAACTACCTACTTCCGACCGCCTGTAGGTATATACATATATATATATATATTACCTACTGGCTGTCGCCAGTAGGTAGTTATAGTTAGGATTTTTTTCAATGCAAAATCTCAAAATTCTATTGTGAATAACTTTGGCGCCGGTTGACGAATCTGCCTGAAAATTTCCTCAAATTTGCCTCGCGGAGCTCTGGTCCTTCCTAGGAAGTTTGGGGGGGATTCGTCAAGCGGGGGCCGAAATAAAAGGGGGGTGCCAAAACCTGTTTTCCCCATGTTAATTTCCATAGGGCGGTCAACCTCACTTTTAGCCCGAAAGGCCGAATGGATTTCCACCAAACTTGGTTAAATTTTAGGGACTGGTAGCCCGATGTGCCTTTGCTATGTCTCAAGATATGTGCTCCAGTGGTTTTTGAGTAATTTAGGTTCAAAAAAATATATATATCTATGGTAGCCCCCCGGTACGCGCTCCGGGGAGCGCCCTGGGCGTGCCACGCGAGGTGTGCACGGAAAGCTGATTGGCTCTCGGGTGTCTGTAAACATTCGAAACATTCCGGAGCGGCCGCCATCTTGTGTCTCGGTAGGATCGAGACACAAGAGGTAGGAAAAACAAAGGGGGAAATGACCATAAGGGGCAGAGTAGACCCCCCTTGACCCCCTAGGTTTGATGTGGGGGCTATAAAAGGGCCCCGCGGGGCAAAACAATTTTTTTTTTTATTTGTTCGGGGGGAGCGCCCGGTACGCGCACCGCGGAGCGTACCGGGGAGCGTGCCATGGGGAAAAATGAATGATAGAGTTTTAAAAAAATGTAGCCTTTTTTTAGAAATTGGAGGTAGTTCTAAAAAGAACTGTTTTTTTCTTATTTTTGTTGTTTTATAATTTTTTTTAATGTTTTTTGAACATTTTGTACTTTTTTTGGCTTTTATGAACTATTTTGTATTTTTTTTGGTTATTTTTATGGGGAGAAACAAAAAACAGGGAATTGAAAATGGCTCAACAGGAGCAAAAGAAAATCAAGAAAAAATGTGGGTTTTTTGGGGCAATTGTGGTTGTCACCAGCAAGGAGGATGAGCTTTAGGCTCTGCTCACCATAGGAGATGGTCTTACCACAAAAAATACAGGTGACCCTAAATTCTCCAAATCGTGGTCGAATGCAAGGGATTGTCTCCCTTGTCTCTGGTCCCGATGGAGTGGGTTGTTTTCGTTTGGAGGTGCTGGGTGTAGATTGGGGAGGGTTGCTGGCCAGTTCTCTCATTTCTGCGGCAGCATAGTTGTTAGGGTGCTTGCGCTGCATGTGCCTTATCATGGTATTGTTCCCAAATGAATATTTTTTATTTGGGTTACCCCTTGAGAGTTCCGTGTCACTGATAGGCAAGTCAACTTTGCCGCATTCACTTTCTTTTTTCCCTCAGGGATGGAAAAAAACTCCCATGGCATGGGTTGGTACGGGGTATTGTGTTCTTCCAGCCACCTCCTCCTCCTCGTCCCCTCCTCCTCTTCCTCCTCCTCATCTTCTTCTTGACCACCAATGTGATGTTGTGGTGGTCCTCTTGGTGGTGGTGGAGGTGGTGGTGGTGGTGGTGGAGATGCTCCAGCTGATGCTGCAACTGTAGCAATTTCAATGTACAAAATATACCTCAAACATTGCAAAACAGGTCTTCCTAAGTCAAAGGACAAAGTCAGAATAATGAAAAAAGGTTGGGTCTTTCATCATTTGGAAGAAAAAAATGTCCTGAACCAATGAGAAGTGTTATTTTCAGGTCACAAGACTAGGGATTTCTTCATTATGAAACCAAAACTGTTCTGCACCAATTAAAAGTGTTATTTTCAGGATCACATGACCCGACGCGCTTACGCGACGCGCCCCCGGGCACGCCCGTAGGCGCACCCCGGGTCGCGTCGCGTAAGCGCGTTGGATGTTTATGTTGCACGATCGTATTCGCTCGAGTGCTTCCAGGTGCGCTTACGCTGTGCGTATCACGTGGACGCCGCTACGCGATACGTCACGATGTTGTTTTCGTTCGCGGCTATAGCGCTAAGGGGACCCTCTCCGGAGCACGCCCTGGGGCGCTTAAAAAGACTACGCTTTTCGGGGCGCTCACCAGGGCGCGCCCCGGGAACGCTCCAAGGCAAAAAAAAATATATATACATTAAAAAAATTGTTTTAAACACAAATATAATATAGGATTGATTCATTTTCGAAAATATTACATTTCATAGTTATAGACATTTGCTATTAACAAAATTTTGACATTTACTGAAAAAAACATAGGTTTGGGGCCTTATATATAGTTAGGAATTAGCATTTAAAAAACCTATGAAATTCACTGAAAAAACCATAGGTTTCACACCAGTTATAGTTAGGAATTAGTATTTAAAAAACCTATTAAATTCACTGAAAAAACATAGGTTTCACACCAGTTATAGTTAGCTGTAAATTTTGCTGACATAAAATCATTGAAATTCCCACGTTATAGTTAGTTGGACTCACTATAACTTGCTCGCCTGTAATGCACTGCTGATGACTTGTAAAAAGGGGGAGTGCCCTTTGAACGACTCTCTGCAACACAGCTGCCTGGCGCATACTAGAGGTACCTGGTGGGCTAGTTGGCTCACAGGGAACCTCAGTATTGAAGAGGAATTAATTTCCCAATCTAGCTCACTACTATTCCTGAAAAGTAAATTTAACTGTACTTACCAGTAACTTGAATTTCCTTCCATAGGATATGAATGCCTGCTATATAAAATATATATAAATTAAAAAAACATTAAATAAAAAAATATTACAATTTCAATATTTTTAAAAACATATGTTTTCAATTTATATAAAAAATGTGTAATGTAATTTAAAAAATAAAATATCTAAAAATAAATAGTTTAAAATAATGTAGTAAATTAGTATAAAAAAATAACAATTAATACATTTAAAAAGTATCATTTAAAAAACCTTTGAAATTCACTGAAAAAAACATAGGTTTCAGCCACATTATAGTTAATAATTAGCATTTAAAAAACCTTAGATATTCACTGAAAAAAACATAGGTTTCATCCATGTTATAGTTAAAAATTAGCATTTAAAAAACCTTAGAAATTCACTGAAAAAAAAACATAGGTTTCACACATGTTATAGTTAGCTGGACATTTCACTCATGCAAAACCATTGAAATTCCCCCGTTGTATTTAATTCAGCTAACTATAACTTGCGCGCCCGCAATGCACTGCTGATAACGTCACATATTACATCACTCATGACATGGTCATTGACGTCACTCATGACATCACTGATGACATCTCAAATGACATCACTGATGGCATCACTGATAACATCATCCTTGTGAAAGAGTGGCAGACCTACTCTCAGCGTAATATAACCCTTGATACACACATTCAAAAATAGAAACTACAAGTTTCAAAAAAATGGAGATACCAATACCAGTTAGAACAACCTGTTCAGTCATTCCAAAATCTACATACACATCCAGTCATTCAGTAACAGTTCTACATAGGCACTCATACATGTACTCACTCATCATATGTACTCATACACCTATACATTTTATTACACACGGACACTCATCTATAGAGTTACTCACACACAAACTCACACATGCAAATAAACTATCAAACATCCATTTACTTGCATATACAGCTATACACCCACCACTACACTTACTTCTACAGAATCATACACATACTTACTCTCTTAAACAATCACTTATAGAAACACATACTTATTTATATAGGAACTCTTACAATCGCTCGCTCTCACTTATACTCACTTATATACATCAATACTCACATATACTAGTTTAACACATTTGTAGTTACTTATAAAGATACTATTGAGACAGTGATTCACTCACTAACACACCCATACACACACTCATCCACCCATGCAGTCTTGCACACATGCTGTCTTCAAAACACAAACAAACAGTGAGTCACCTATTCATGCATCTATGCTGTAAGTAATTCCCCCCACCAAACCATACAGACACTCATACTGATTCTCTAAATCCAACTAATAAATAAGCATGGGCGGAAAATCCGTTTCGCTCGCGGATTTTGCGGATTTTCGGTAAATTCGCAATCCGCGAGATTCGCGAATTTCCCGCAAAATCCGCAAATCCGCAAGCAGCGGATTTTATGGCTTGCTCGCACTGTTCGCGTGAGTTCGCGGCTTCCCAGTTCAACCTCGCGCCCCGCGAATAAGCGCTAAATTGCAGAAATACGATCTTAGCAAAACTGAAACTACTTACCAGGTTCAAAAGTTCAAGCTCATCATTAGTAGCCATTTCCTGTAGTGCTTCCTGAGGGGCCCCTCCAGAGTTCAGTTGCCTACTTGCAACTATTATGTGACCCTGCTCTGACCCTCAGAATAGTTACACAAAGGTCCTGAATTACAGCTAAGGCAGACAAGCAGGAGCCAGGCTGGAAGTTCAAATCCAGTGACACATTAATCAGCCCCTAATTCATTATTGTCAGTTGGGGCAGGGCAGGTGTTGTAACTAATTTTGCAACAATGAAAGCACTTAGCAAGTGCAAAAGATCACTAATCAGGAAGCACTAAGGAAGCAGGTGCCAGCTAAAAAAATATTCTGTGACACATTAATCAGCCCCAAATTAATTCAGGTCACTTGAGGCAGGGAAGGTGTGCTTTGCTTTGCCGAAAATAATGTACACTGGACAACCAGAGGGTGCGGTGATGAAACAGAGGGTGGCATAGTTGGGCCAGAGGGTGGCATGAGTAGTCAGAGAGTGGCAGTGGTGACAGAGAGTGGCAGTGATGAAGAAGAGTGTCCCAAACAGGCTGGACACGTAGAAACAACAAGTTCACAAAACTTGCGACCGGACAGGTAAGTTCGCGTTTGCGAAATTGTACAAAACCCTCGCGAACTGGCAGAAACCCGCGCGAACACAAAAAAAAATCCGCAAATTCGCGAGAATTCGCGGATTTTGCGGATTGCGAGTTCGCAAATCCGCAAAATTCGCGAACGTGAGATTCGCAAAATTTGCCCATGCTTACTAATAACCCATATCAACACTCATGTAGCTTGTCACCAACCCTTGCAGCCACTCATATACAAAGTGAGACACTGATACAGATATTTACATAATTAAACATTACTGGCTAATACATGTATTCAATAAGATACACTTAATAAGTCAGTTATACAATCATTTTTGCAAAAAAAACATCCATTTAGACACTTATTTACTCATTTTTTCTTCCATCGACCTTTAGATGTACATATATAAACATATTTATTTTTCAGAAAGACACACATTCACTGGATGATGTCATCAGTGATGTCATTTGAGATTTAATCAGTGATGTCATGAGTGATGTCACTGATCATGTCATGAGTGATATAATATGTGACGTCATCAGCAGTGCATTGCGGGCGCGCGAGTTATAGTGAGCTGAATTAACTATAACAGGGGAATTTCAATGGTTTTGTATGAGTGAAATGTCCAGCTAACTATAACATGTGTGAAACCTATGGTTGTTTCAGTGAATTTCTAAGGTTTATTAAATGCTAATTCCTAACTATAACATGTATGAAACCTATGTTTTTTTCAGTGAATTTCCAAGGTTTTTTAAATGCTAACTCCTAACTATACCATGTGTCAAACCTATGGTTTTTTCAGTGAATAAATAAACATATATATATCTATATATATATATATATATATATATATTCACTGAAAAAACCATTGGTTATAGACCATATATAGTTAGGGATTAGCCTTTTCAAAACCTTATTTTACTCACACAAAACCATTGAAATTTCATATATAGTTAGTTGCACTAACTATATATCGCGCACCCGCAATCCACTGCTGATGATGTCACATATTACATCATTCATGACATGGTTAGTGACATCACTGATGACATCACTGATGACATCTCAAATGACATCACTGATGACATCACTGATGACAACATCCAGTGACTGTATGTTTCTGTAAAGTTAAAATATGTCTTACATATTGAAGAATGAGTGGATGTATAAGTGTCTGGATGAAGGATTTAGTAGGTGCATGACTGACTGTATGAGTGAGTGATTAAATGTGTCTCACTGAGTGCATGGGTTAGTGACTAAACTGTCTTAATTTGTGCATCATTATATCTGTTGTTCTACAAACTGCTGCATATGTTGATCAGTAGCTATATGAGTAACTGTATGGGTTATTCATTGGTTGTCCAAGTATTTGTATGGGAAACTGAGTGTGTGTGTATGGGTGGCTGGGAGGTGTGTGACTCTGTACATAGATGTGTGAGTAGTTGATTCACTATATGTATGGGTTCAAAAGTGCATGTGGAAACAGCTGTATGGGCGGTTGACTGTGCATGAGTGTATTAGTGAGTGAATGGATATCTCAGTGCTACATGTCAAAGTAAGTACATATGTAAAACACAGTACATGTGAGAGTTGACATATATAAATAACTGTGCATAAGAGCCAGTGAATGTGTGAGTGGCTGTATGGATCATTGTGAACATGTATCAGGGATTGTATAAGAGAGTAAATATGTGTTAGTATATGTTTGAATAAGTAAGGTGTGTATAACTGTATAGTTGAGAAAATGGAGGTGTGATTGATTTTTTGCATAACTGACTAAGTGTGTGAGTAACTCCATGGATGAGTGACAGTCTGTGACTGTCTGTTTACACTGATTGTATCTAAGGTTATATTAGAGTCTGAAGAGGTTCATGGTATTATCACATGAATGATATCATCAGTGATGTGATCAGTCATGTCAAATGAGATGTTATCAGTGATTTTATCAGTGATGTCATTTGAGATGTCATCAGTGATGTCATTTGAGATGTCATCAGTGATGTCATTTGAGATGTCATCAGTGATGTCATCAGTGATGTCACTAACCATGTCATGAATGATGTAATATGTGACATCATCAGCAGTGGATTGCGGGTGTGCGATATATAGTTAGTGCAACTAACTATATATGAAATTTCAATGGTTTTGTGTGAGTAAAATAAGGTTTTGAAAAGGCTAATCCCTAACTATATATGGTCTATAACCAATGGTTTTTTCAGTGAATTTTCAAGGTTATGTAAATGCAAATTCCTAACTATATATGGCCTAAAACCTATGGTTTTTTCTGTGAATTTCAATGGTTTTTTAATAGCAAATATCAAAAGCTGTCAAATGTCAAGTACGTGATAGGTAAAAACTTTTTCGTGTTTATGCACGCTGATGTGCTTTGAACGCTGCCCCCCTCCCCTCTTTTCTCTTAGTAGTACTCTCTCTTTGCAGATAGTGAAGAGTAGTTAACGCAGGCCTTTACCCCCGTTGTAATCCGTTGTGCCTGCTTGTCTCTCCATTTGATTGATTGTTATCCAAACATTTACTGTTTTACAATTGATTCTCTTTGGTTCATTCTCTATTTACAAGCAAGCACAAAGTCGCAATACTCTGTTTAGTCTTTGCAGATAGTGAAAAATCGTGAAAAATCGTGTAAAAAAATAAAATTAATCGAGCAAAATCAGTAGGCCACTAATTGGATCTCTTTTTGACCTCGCTAAAATAGAAATATTAGGAACAACCCTTCATGAGAAATACGAAAATAGTGAGATGAACTGAGCTCCACACCATGAGGGCTGTAAGACAGCTCGGCTCCGTCACCCACCACGCCCAAAATAACGACAAACCCTATGCAAATATTAAAAATATATACAACACACCAGCAAAGAAACAGGGTAAAACATTTTATTAAATAACTATTTACATAACTATTTTATACTTTTTATTGCCCGATCCGGGTAGCTCAATCGATCGAGCATGAAACTCATGCACTCTGATAGCAAGCGTTGCTACTGATGCTATGCAGACCAAAACTGGTTTTCAGTTTGTACATTTTTCTATATTTTTCCATCCAAGGTTGGTTGAGTTTGTAGAACGATGGCTTCAGATTTTCAACATACGGTGTGGTGGCGCGGACTGGGAGGGGGCGCTTCGCTCCTGCCCCCTCCCCAAGTAAGATTTTCATACGTGAAAGTACGTTAATGGTTTTGGTCCCTGAGTTGCTTCGATGTCACTGCCATTCTCAAATGGCATAAGTTCTGGATGTTGGGTGCCATAGTTCAGAGTTCTGAGCAGCGCTTGTAACACTGTCTGAAGCTTATTTCCACCTACTGCAGCTTCACTATTCTCAAAGTAAGTGAGGGTCGTTTGTGGACCTGACTGCATTTGAAAACAATGTGATATGGTACCTCCCTAAACCGCTTGACGGAGGCCCCCGAGGGGCGGTGTGATTGCACGGACTCGGAGAAGACGCTTGGCTCCGACCCCCTCCCCAAGTCTTATAGCACCGGTTTAGCCTGAGATCGCCCCCGACATAGGCGGCCGGCTCCCGGGGTCCGGCGGAACTTTTTGCCTTTTGATGACTCTTTTATTCTGGACCTTGTCCCACAATCCGTTTGACCTGAAGACACGCTGTAGTGGGGCGCCCCTTTACCGTTTTAGTTGCCATTCCGCCCGCTTTTGCTACACTGTGCCTCTTCCGCCATTCAGCTGTTTACCGCCCGCTCTTGCGACTACAGCGTCTCGCTCACCATGTAGTTGAGTTGCTCCCGCTCTTGCGATGATACGATAAGCGACTGCCACAGGACTCTCAAAATGGCGGCCGGCTCTTCAGATTTGGGCGTGGTCCACTAAAATGGCCCTGGGACACCTTGGAACTCGGACGCTTCCCTGATACAGCTTGGATCCCATTCTCGAAAGCGTCCCCTCAGCCGTGAAGATTCTACAAAAGTCTTGGGGGCCCCGACTCCCGCAGGCTTCTGGTGGGGAGCGGCTGCCATGTTTGCTCGTGGAATGGCCACGACGGAGCTACGAGATGGTAGTGCTCTCATGCTGACGCCAGCTTTAGTCTGAAACATCCAGAAACACTGTAGACTACCAATTCGATCAGTTCCGGTAGCGCCCCAACATGACCCGGTAGAGAAGAACTTGCCCTCCCCTCTTTGACTGATGGTTCTTGTTGCCTGTCCCCTCTGTTGTCATTTAACAGAACTTTTTGGACTGCTGAAAGGGGTTGTGTTCCGAACGCTGGTTGGTGGAGACATTTTGACTATATTCTTGACCTACATTGTCGCGTAATGCGTTATATGACACGCCGCGTTAGCGCACCCGGAAGTGATCCGGGGCGCGGCGCGCAGCGGGTAACGTAAGCATAACAGGTCATGTGACTAGTTAATAAAACTTTTTATTGGTTCATTTTACTTTTGTTATTTTAATAATGAAAAGCTTGGTCATATGACCTAAAAAATACGCTTTTTATTGATTTCGAACTTTTTTTTTTTAAACATATATGTTATAATATTCCAGGCTAATGTACTTTCCCAGAAAATTTACAACTGTCCTGCAAGTAAAATATATTCCTTTTTCGAGAAAAAGGGCGTTTCTTCATCCCATGACGGGGCCGTTGAGTAAAAGAGACTCGGCCTGCTGTCTTAGTCGCCGATACGCCTGATTATCAGATTCTTATCGATCACTTTATGTTGCAGGAGTGGAAAACACAACTGCCCTTGACCATTTATCTTTACTGCGTTCCTACGTATTATACCTTTTATCCGTCATGTAATTGGACTGCTTTATTTCACTTGCCTTTTACTGATTCGAAAACAGTGACTAAAAGTAAAAACTTTACCAATGTAAATACTACTACCATGTTTTGTTTTAAAAACCTTTATTGTGAAAATGTCAGTATACAAATACGGGCCTATAACCACGTGGGCCGGCCACGGAGCAAACTGAAATCGTATATGATGAGGAGACATTTACATTATAGAGGAACGTAACGAGCGGGCCATTAGGTTGCAAGAACTAAGGTGTCTAACAGTTGCGGAATCGGTGGACGTACATTACATTATTCAATCAATTCTCGTCCCCGCCCGCCATGAGCATCACAACTGCATTCATATCTCGTGATATCAAGGTTGTTCAACCAGTACACAACAAGGAGTTACAAGTCCCATTTATACCGGCGCCATTTTGGGCGAGGCCGGGCAGGTGCAAGATATAGTCAAAATGTCTCCACCAACCATCGGCCAGACCAGAACCCATTTCGGCCCTTTATGCTACAAGATGGTGTCTTCCATTCAGAAAATATTGTTGGCAGCATTTTGAAAGGAAAGATAAACAGCCGTTCTCCTAGTGAGTCTCACATTGTTACATTTAGGAAGAATGTTGAAGAGTAGTATGTGGAAAATCTGAAGCCATTTTTCTACAAACTCTCAATCAGCCTTGGATGGAAAAAAAAATCCTGAAGAATGTACAAACTGAAAACCAATTTTTGTCTGTATAGCATCAACAGCAACGCTTGAGTCAGCTTTGTGTGAAGCCGCCATTTTGATTCAATCAATAACGTCCCCCTGCACACATTCAGGGACCTGGTCGTGTCTTCAGGTGAAACGGATTGTGGGACAAGAAGCAGAAAGGAAAAGGAAAAAAGTTCCGCCGGACCCCGGGAGCCGGCCGCCTATGTCATGGGCGATCTTTGGCCACACCAGGGCAATAGTGAAGCTGCAGCAGGTGCAAATAAGCTTCAGACAGTCTTACAAGCACTGCTCAGAACTCTCAACTATGGCACTCAACATCCAGGACTTGCCATTCAGATCTTGGCGCCTTGTGCTGGTTCCGACCTATTCACACATCGGTCCACTACTGACATCACCTCATAAGCCAACGGGGCACCCCACGCCGACTTTCGGCGCAGCATTGTAGGATGGCCACACCAGTGCGGCAACTTGCTGGACACCACCTCGGTGCCATCCGGATCTCGGCGCGTTCGAGTCACTGTACCGCAAGAGTGACCGGAACTCAGCTGGACACGCCGTCTTTCGGCGCAGCATTGTAGGATGGCCACACCAGTGCGGCCATTTGCTGAACACCACCTCGGTGCCATCCAGATCTCGGCGCGTTCGAGTCACTGTACCGCAAGAGTGACCGGAACTCAGCTGGACACGCCGTCTTTCGGCGCAGCAATGTAGGATGGCCACACCAGTGTGGCAACTTGCTGGACACCACCTCGGTGCCATCCGGATCTCGGCGCGCTGTGCTGCCTTCGGCCTACTGTAGCCGCAAGTGCGGACGTAACTCAGTTGGACGGCGAGTGAAACGCTAAGGGGCGCCGCACTGCAGCCAAGGAGCCTCCATCTTGGGGGAGACGCACAGCCCCCACTGACTGACGCGACCTTACAGGCCAACGGGGCGCCCCACGCCGACTTTCGGCGCAGCATTGTAGGATAGCCACACCAGTGCAGCAACTTGCTGGACAACAACTCGGTGCCATCCGGATCTCGGCGCGTTGTGCTGCCTTCGGCCTATTCGCACATCGGTCCGCTACTGACGCCGCCTCACGTGCCAACGGATTTTCTACGCTTTTTGAAGCCCTATGCCGCATAACAGGTCATGTGACTTGTTTATAAAACTTTTCATTGGTTCATTTTACTTTTGGTTTCCTAATGATGGAAGGCTTGGTCATATGACCTAAAAATAACACTTTTCATTGGTTTAGAACATTTTTTTTCCCAAACGATGAAAGCCCCACCTTGTTTCTGGATGTTTCAGACTGAAGCTGGCGTCAGCATGAGAGCACCACCATCTCGTGGCTCCGTCGTGGTCATTCCGCGAGCAATCATGGCAGCCGCTCCCCACCGGAAGCCTGCAGGAGTCGAGGGCCCCCAAGACTTTTGTAGAATCTTCACGGCTGAGGGGACGCTTTCGAGAATGGAGCCCAAGCCCTAGCAGGCAAGAGTCCGAGTTCCAAGGTGTCCCAGGGCCATTTTAGTGGACCAGGCCCAAATCCGAAGAGCCGTCCGCCATTTTAAGAATCCAATGGCAGCCGCCTATCGCTGCACCGCAAGAGTGGGCGCAACTCAACTACATGGTGAGCGAGACGCTGTAGCCGCAAGAGCGGGTGATAAACAGCTGAATGGAGGATGAGGCACAGTGTAGCAAAAGCGGGTGGAATGGCAACTGAAACGGTAAAAGGGCACCCCAGTACAGCAGACGAGCCTCCACCTGGGGAGGCCCGTTCACGCCGCCTCCCCCACGCCCCCCCCCCGGGCGCCCCACGCCGTTTTTCGGAGCAGCATTGTAGGATGCCAAAACCAGTGCGGCAAGTTACTGGACATCACCTGGGTGCCATCCACATCTCAGCGCGTTCTGCTGCCTTGGGACTATTCGCACAACAGACCGCTACTGACGAGGCCTCCCCCCGCACCACCCGGGACGCCCCACGCTGTTTTTCTGAGCTGCATTGTAGGAAACCAAAAACCAGTGCGGCACCCAGGTGACATCACCTGGGTGCCGTCCAGAACTCAGCACGTTGTGCTGCCTTGGGACTATTCGCACAAAAGACAGCTACTGACCATTGTTGCTTCTTTTAGCCAAAAAAATGTAAATGTTTAAATGTATTTACAGTTTTTGTTACGTTCGTTATATTTATAAAGTTAATAAAGTTTTATAATCCTACTTTGTTGGAGTAGTATATATTTTTAAAAAATCGGGTGAATGGGGCCTTGAATCGGGTTATTGTCATGTGTGGGCTTTGGAAGTGTGCTGCTACAGGATCGGACATTTCAAACTCAAATGCACGTTCTTTTTCTTTCCTTTCCGAAGCATGGAGCGCAATAGCAGGCAGAGAAAGGGTGATGCAAGTGTTGAACACTGCCTGGCCTGGCAAGTTGCTGGCAGTGCCACCCCCCCGCCCGCTCCTGAAAGAGGGCACACACACACCGCCGCCCCGAGTACTTCACATATCTTTAAAAGACCATGCGCTTGTTAATGAGGCTTAAATGGTTTATCACCCCTTCTAGAGCCCCTGCATCGGCCCTCTGACGTTTCCTGGAAGAATTAGCACGTAACACAATACCAAGCCCTGTCAGCTGAAACCCCCGAGGAATCGGGTTTTTGCTTGCAGGAATCGGGAGGCGGGAGACTAGCACTGAAATCGGTAGTCTCACGCCTGAATCGGGAGGGTTGGCATGTCTGGATTCTCTGCAGCTGGGGCCATAAACTACATCCGCAGGGCTAGGTGATAGCCTGGGACCGGCCTGGACAATCGGACACAGAGGAAGAGGAGTGTCAGAGGGTGCGGTAGTGAATAGGGTGAAAGGGAGGTGTCGGGCGGGCACAGGGTGTGATTCTCAGGGAAGAGCTGCGCAGATGGGGGGAAGTTTATGGCCCAAGCATGAGAGAGAGAGCGGGGGTGACCAGTGCATGGGGGAGATGCTTGCGAGGGTGGGGAGCCGTGCTGAGAATCGACGGCGTGCAGAGAGTGGGTCTGGTCAAGGCATCTAAAATGGCTGCCGTGCACGACAAAATTGTGCCATTGGAAAAAAGGCAAGATGGCGCATACAATGTTTATCAATAAGGATTCATTTATAACAAAATATTTTATCGCAGTGACAAATTGGCAGTCAACACTTCCTGATTTCCATCGAATTGAACGTTAACAGACGTCACGCAGCAAAAAAAAAAAAAACTCTCACGCACAGCCGCTGGAAGACATGTATCAACATATATGAGCCTCCTCAGCCACCCTCAGAAAACATAAGGGATCAGGATACGTCTCCTGCACCCCCTTATACCTAGTAATTTAATTAAAACGAAACACAAAATGGCAAATTCCCGTTTCGCTACCAGGTTGCGGCCCAGTTCGCGGCCCGAGAAGCACTTCTACCGTGAAAAATCAATTTTTTTTTATTTTCCCCACGGGACCCTTTAATAACCCCAACATCATTCCTAGGGGGTCAAGAGGGGTCTACCTTGCCCCCTTTCATTAAATTCCCCCTTCGTTTTTCACCTCTTCTTCTCTCTCGATCCTACCGAGAGATAAGATGGCGCACGCACAGCCGCTGGAAGACATATATCAACATATATGAGCCTCCTCAGCCACCCTCAGAAAACATAAGGGATCAGGATACGTCTCCCGCACCCCCTTATACCTAGTAATTTAATTAAAACGAAACACAAAATGGCGAATTCCCGTTTCGCTACCAGTTTGCGGCCCAGTTCGCGGCCCGAGAAGCGCTTCTACCGTGAAAAATCAATTTTTTTTTATTTTCCCCACGGGACCCTTTAATAACCCCAACATCATTCCTAGGGGGTCAAGAAGGGTCTACCTTGCCCCCTTTCATTAAATTCCCCCTTCGTTTTTCACCTCTTCTTCTCTCTCGATCCTACCGAGAGATAAGATGGCGGCCGCTCCGGACTGTTTAGAATGTTGACAGACACCGGAAAGCCAATCAGCTTCGCATCGCAAAGTTCCGTTTCGCGAAAAGTAAGCGGACCGGAGCGCAGCCCGGAGCGCTGTTACAGATATATATCTTGTTTTAAACGTTAATTTCTCAAAATCCACTGGAGCACATATATTGAGACCTAGCAAAGGCACATCGGGCTAACAGTCCCTACAATTTTGCCAAGTTTCGTGCAAATCCATTCAGCCGTTCGAGCTAAAAGTGAGTCCAACCGCCCTATGGAAATTAACATGGGAAAAACGCGTTTTGGGACCCCCCTTTTTTCTCGGCCCCCCCTTGACGAAACCACCCCAAATTTTCAAGGGCTGCTCAGAAACAAAATGTGCAATTTTCCTGAAAATTTCAGCCGATTCCGTCCACAAACACCAAAGTTATTAGACATAGAATTTTCAAAAATCCCATAGGGAAAAAATCCTAACTATATATACCTACTGGCGAGACGCCAGTAGCTAATATATATATATAAATATATTACCTACTGGCAGTCGCCAGTAGGTAGTTATAGTTAGGATTTTTTTCAATGTTAAATCTGAAAATTCTATTTGGAATAACTTTGGCGCCGGTTAAAGAATCTGCCTGAAAATTTCCTCAAAATGGCCTCGTCGAGCTCCGGTCTTTCTCTGAAAGTTTGGGAGGGATGCTTCAAGCGGGGGCTGAGATAAAAGGGGGGTCCCAAAACACATTTTCCCCATGTTAATTTCCATAGGGCGGTCGACCTCACTTTTAGCCCGAAGGGCTGAATGGATTTCCACCAAACTTGGCAAAATTGTGGGGACTGGTAGCCCGATGTGCCTTTGCTATGTCTCAAGATATGTGCTCCAGTGGATTTTGAGTAATTTAGGTTAAAAAAAATATATATATCTATTGCAGCGCCCTGGTACGCGCTCCGGGGAGCGCTCCGGGCGCGCTACGCGACTTGCGCACAGTAAGCTGATTGACTCTTGGGTGTCTGTAAACATTCCAAACGGTCCGGAGCGGCCGCCTCTTGTGTCTCGGTATGATCGAGACACAAGAGGTGGCCAAAACAAAGGGGGAAAAGACCATTAGGGGGCAGAGTAGACCCCCCTGACCCCCTAGGTTTCATGTGGGGGCTATAAAAGGGCCCCGCGGGGCAAAAAAAAAAAAAAATCGATTTGTGCGGGGGGAGCGCCCGGTACGCGCACCGGGTAGCGCACCGGGGAGAAAAGAGAATGGCAGAGTTTAAAAATGTAAGTCATTTTATATAAATGGGAGGCAGTTCTAAAAATAACTGTTTTTTTTCTTTTTGTTGTTTTATTCATTCATTTTTTTTTTTAATTTTTTACTTTTTATGGCTTTTCTGAACAGTTTTATATTTTCTTGGGGGAGCAACAAAAAACAGGGAATTGAAAATGGCTCAACTGGAGCAAAAAAAATTGTGCAAAAAATTAGGGTTTTTTCGGGCACTTATGGTTCTCCCCAGCACAGATGATAAGTTTAACACTTTGCTCAACATAGCAAATTAACTTACCACAATATCTGCACATGATTTTAAAATCGTTAAATTTGGGTTGTATGATAGGCATTGTCTCTGTTGTCTCTGAACCTGATGGAGTTGGTTCTTTTGATGTTGAGGGTCTAGATGATGATGGGGTAGCTTACTGTAGAGGTCCCTTACCTCTGCAGCAGAATAGTTGATTGGGTGCCAACGGATCATGTGCCGAATCATGGTATGATTCCCGAAGGAATATTTTTTGTTAGGGTTCCCCCTGGACAGCTCTGCATCACAAATCAAACAAGTCACCTTCGCAGCGTTGACTTTTTTGCATCCCCTTGGTATTTTGTAGAACTGCCATACAAAGTGCTCTTTTGGTTTGTAGGGCTGATGAACTTCTTGCAGGAACTACCTTGAGCATTCCTCCTCTTCCTCCTCCTCTTCTTCTTGACCACCAATGTGATCTTCTGGTGGTCTTTTTGATGGTGGTGGTGGTGCTGGTGGGGAAGATGCTCCAGCTGCTGCTGCTACTGTAGCCATTTTTAAGAAGATTATATTAGAGACAGATCTCCAAACAGGTTTTCCTCAGTCAAAGGACAAAGTCAGAATAAAGAAAAAAGGAGGGGGCTTTCATCATTTGGAAAAAAAACTGTTCTGCACAAATGAGAAGTGTTATTTTCAAGTCACATGACCAGGGCTTTCATCATTTGGAAACCAAAAGTGTTTTAAACCAATGAAAAGTGTTATTTTCAAGTCACATGAGCAGGGCTTCATCATTTAGAAACCAAAAGTGTTGTGAACCAATGAAAAGTGTTATTTTCAGGTAACATGACCCGACGCGCTTACACCACGTGACCCGGGGCGCGCCCTGGGTCGCGTAGCGTAAGTGCGTCGGAACGTTTTGCGATCGTATGCTCATGCGTGCTTCCGGGTGCGCTTACGCTGTGCGTCATATGATGCATCACGCGGTTACGCGATACGTCACGATCATGTTTTCGTTCGCGATATTGCCGCTTACGGGACGCTCCCCGGGGCGCGCCCCGGGGCGCTTCAAATGAGTACGCTTTCCGGGGCGCTCACCAGGGCGCGCTCCGGGAGCGCTCCTAGGAAGAAAAAGAAAAAAAATGTTTTAAAAATGGGAAAAATTTTAGGGACCGGTAACCCGATGTGCCTTTGCTATACTCAAGTGGTTTTTACGAAAAATAACTTTAAAAAATATATATATTGTGCTACATTGGGCTATATATATGTTACAGCCCAAATGTAGCCCAGATGTAGCCCAAAGATGGCCACCAGAGACAAAAAAATATTAATGTAGCCCAAATATCAGCCATATGTAGCCCAACTATAGCCCAATGATAGAATGTACCAGAGTGTTCTCAAGAACAACTAGAGCGTTAACAGTCTTACTTATAAAGTGAGACTTATAGTTAGGAATTTTGCATTTAAAAAACCTATGAAATTCACTGAAAAAACCATAGGTTTCACACCAGTTATAGTTAGCTGGAAATGTTACTGACATAAAACTATTGAAATTCCCACGTTATAGTTAGTTGGACCCACTATTACTTGTGCATGTAATGCACTGCTGATGACATCACATATTACAACACTCATGACATGGTCAGTGACATCACTCATGACATCACTGATGACACCATCCTTGTGACAGAGAGACTGACCTCCTTTCACTGTAAAGTAACCCTTGAAACACATATTGAAAAAAAAACTAACATTTTCCAAAAAAGTGGTGATACCCATACCAGTTACAACAACCAATTCAGTAATACCACCATCTATATACACATCCACTCATTCACTAACAGTTCTACATAGTCACTCATACATATATTCACTCATCATATGTAGTGAAACACCTATACATCCTATTACACACCGACAGTCATCCAAAAGTTACTCACGCACATAATCACACATGCAAATAAACTATTGAGCATCCATTAATTTGCATATACAGCTATACACACACTACCACCTTACTTCTAAGGAAACTTACACATACTCTCTTAAACAATTACTTATAGAAATACATACTTATTTAAACAGGAACTCTTACAATCTCACATATACTCACTTATAAACATCAATACTAACATATATCAGATTAAAACATATGTTGTTACTGATAAAGAAACTAGTGAGGCAGTCATTCACTCACTAACACACACATATACACACTCATCCACCCATACAGTCCTGCACATATGCTGTCTTCAAAACACATACAAACAGTGAGTCAGTCACTCATGCATCAATGTTGTAAGTAATTCCCACACAAAACAATACAAACACTCATACTGATACTAATAAAACATCTAATAACCCATGTACATACACATGTACCTACTCACCAACCCATGCAGCTACTTATACACAAAGTGAAACACTAATACATATATTTAAAAATGTATATACTCACTAATATTTATTTTTCAGAAAGACACACATTCACTGGATGGTGTTATCAGTGATGTCATGAGTGATGTCACTGACCATGTCATGAGTGATGTAATATGTGATGTCATCAGCAGTGCATTACACGCGCAAGTTATAGTGAGTCCAACTAACTATAACGTGGGAATTTCAATGGTTTTATGCCAGTAAAATTTCCAGCTAACTATAACTGGTGTGAAGCCTATGGTTTTTTCAGTGAATATATATCTCTCTCTCTCTCTATATATATATATATATATATATATATATATATATATATATATATATATATATATATATATATATATATATATATATATATATATATATATATATATATATATATATATAGCAAACAAAACAGGTGATGGACCGAATGTGGATCAATGTCAGACATTCATCCCAGTCAAAAGATCTGGGCCCAAATCCATCATTTTTTTGCACTCCACACCACCCTGGGTTTGACAATGTTAGACAGTGGCACTCCACACCACTGGAGTCAAGCTAGCCGGGCTGATGAGAGGTGTTACCTCGAAACCGGTCCGGTCCTCGGATGCTTGATTCCGTTCTGGGAAGGACATGGCTTTTGTAGTTCGGACTGGACTGTTCCCATGGGGCACAGGGTCAGAGCTGATTTGCATATCGCCATTGTCTAACCCGGGGTGGTGTGGAGTGCAAAAAACGATGGATTTGGGCCCAGATCATTGGACTGGGAAGAGTGTGTGACATTGATCCACATTCGGTCCATCACCTGTTGTATTTGCATATATATATAGCTCCAGGGGATGAGTCCAAGAAATCAGCAGCACTCAACAGCAAGTAAGCTGTTCCCAAAGGCTTTAATAGGTATGGGCATGCGAACATAGAGTTAATTGTAAACACCTGACTGATACCGACGCATTTCGTGCATTCACTTCTTCCAGGGCATTAATCGTCAGGAAGCTGCATTGTGGGCATTTGAGTTCTTTATTCGGCATAATCACATTCCCTTAATGGACTAATCCATTTTGTACTGGTCGCCTTCGGAAAACAAAATGTCCCATATTAATCCTGGATGGATGCAGCTTTAAATCCATGCTTCTTAAAGGCTCGGCATGAGCCCCTCCATAGGCGCCTGCCCTAAATCCAGACTTGCCTACCACTCGCGGGCTTGAAATGCATCGAGTCTGTGGCCCCACTCTCTGTGGGTGGTGCAAACTGAGCTGCAGGACGACCGCTAACATAACAAGCTCAAGGGGATGTGTCCAAGAAATCAGCAGCACTCGACAGCAAGTAAGCCGTTCCCCAAGGCTTTAATAGGTATGGGCATGCGCACATAGAGTTAATTGTAAGCACCTGACTGATACCAACGCGTTTCATGCATTCACTTCTTCGTACAAAACCAAAGAAATTCATCCATTATAGTTAGTTCACCTAACCACAGAAAAACCACATACAGCTAACAACATCTTCGAAGATTTTAACATCAAGGTCTAAGAATGGCTTAAACCTAGAGGTCTCTCAATTGGATTTGCTAACAGTGGCAGCAATATAGTAAAAGCCATGGCTGAAAGTGAATATTTTAAGAGTCATGTGTCCAGTACATTGCATCAATCTAATTGTGCAGGATTTTCTTAATAAACAAGAGATAGTCAGCAACAAACTAGTCACCTGCTGAAGAATATGCACTAATTTTAGTCATTCAAAGTTCAGAAGCAGTTGAGGATTGTTCGGTGTGCTAATAACCTACCTAACCCCTTGCATGCAGGGCTCATTCCCCCGCTGTGCTGTGGGGAGGAGGGGGTGCGCAGAGCGCCTCGGTGCTCATGACAAGCTCAGCTCATCATGAGCCACGGTGGTCATGTGCTCATGACGAGCTGAGCTTGTCATGACCTCACCCGTTTGTGTAGAACATTCGCACAGCAGGGGAATTAGCCCAGCGTGCAAGCATTTCAACGGTCATGACAAGCTCAGCTCGTCATGAGCACACGAGCACCGTGGCTGATGACGAGCTGAGCTTGTCATGAGTGTTCAAGGGGTTAAAGAGGCCTCATATAGGAGGTGTTAACACATTTTAACTCAATCTACCAAATGCTGGAAAGCCTGTTTAAGCAGGACAAGTCTATCAACTATTATCTAATTCAAAGGAGAGGGGATGCAGCTGACAAAGCCATGACAAATGGATTAGGGTAGGGGAGGGGCAATGGACTGCTGATATAAATGCTACTTCCTTTTGAGATTATAACACAGGATGGAGGGAAGATAGTACCATGAGCCAAATAATCCAGTTAAATCTGCTACAGTAGTGGTTCTTAACCTGTGGTCCGGGGACACCTGGGGTGCTACAACGCATTCTCAGGGGGTCTGCAGCTGTTAGAAAATGAAATAATATTAACAGCCTGTTAAAGTGTGCTTAGAGAAGTAAACTGTAAAATACAAAATGTTAAAATGTTCTGTAAATGTGAAGGAATTTAGAAAATGAAGTTAGTATTCTTTGATGATTTGTGGGAGCAGTGCAAGTGTATCGAACAGAATATAGTATGGCTGATAGAGGTCTTTTGTGTATTGTTGTCCTTTCAAGTCAACAAAATTGCTTATGCCACGGTTCCAGGATTCAAAGACTGACTCAGCATGTGTACCAGGATTCCAGTAATAATTCAGTGGGGGTTCCCAGACTCCAGTAATTACTAATCAAAGGCTGCAAAAAGAGAATGTGTCCTCGAAAGACTACTTCTGTGCCAAGATACAAAAAAGCGATGGCAACTCACATTCCTTTTACTTAAATAGATGTCTTAAGTATAGAAGACTTGGATCATCAGTAAAGTCAGTGATCAAAAAGTACGACAGAAAATTCAAGGCAGAAGCAGAAGTTCAACCTTCACTGCCAACAGCTACAATGGATTGGTTTGATTCCGCAAGTCAGAGGTGCGGGCAGAGCAAGTAGCATCACCAATGACAATTCTGAGGATGGTCCAAGACTATCTGGATGACCAAACAGGTGTGCTTGGATCAAGAACCTTTTGTCTGTTGATATTGCATTGTTGCCAGAGTTGGCAGGCTGGCAATAAAGTATCTTGCATGTCCAGTAGGCAGTGTTTCTCACAGTGTCTTTTCAGTGCAGCTGGTACAGTTACCACAGTCAAAAGGACAAGTCTCTTGCCTCACAACATGGAGAGATCGGTGTTGATTGAAATGAAAAAACATTTCATTCCAAAGGATTACACTTCTCCTGATAGAATCATGGATGAGAAGGTACCTCGTCTGACATCTAAAGCTTTGCCAGTGATTATCCAACAGATGACTACAAGTTTGAGAACAAACTCTGCTGTCTGGCTAATACAACAGAACTTACATATAGCAGCTTAAAAAAAGAATATATATATATATATATATATATATATATATATATATATATATATATATATATATATATATATATATATATATATATATATATATATATATATATATATATATATATATATATATATATATATATATATATATATATATATATATATATATATATATATATATTCACTGAAACAACCATAGGTTATAGACCATATATAGTTAGGAATTAGCATTTACAAAACCTTCTTTTACTCACACAAAACCATTGAAATTCGCATATATAGTTAGTTGCACTAACTATATATCGCGCACCCGCAATCCACTGCTGATCATGTCACATATTACATCATTCATGACATGGTCAGTGACATCACTGATGACATCACTGATGACATCTCAAATGACATCACTGATGACATCTCAAATGACATAACTGATGACATCACTGATGGCATCTCAAATGACATCACTGATGACATCACTGATGACATCTCATTTGACATTACGGATCACATCACTGCTGACATCATTCATGTGATAATACGATGAACCTCTTCAGACTCTAATATAACCTTAGATACACTCAGTGTAAACAGACACTCACAGACTGTCACTCATCCATGGAGTTACTCACACACCTAGTCAGTCATGCAAAGAATCAATCACACCTCCATTTCCTCAACTATACAGTTATACACACATTACTTATTCAATCATATACTAACACATATTTACTCTCTTATACAATCCCTGATACAAGTTCACAATGATCCATACAGCTACTCACACATTCACTGGCTCTTATGCACAGTTATTTATATATGTCAACTCTCACATGTACTGTGTTTTACATATGTACTTACTTTGACATGTAGCACTGAGATATCCATTCACTCACCAATACACTCATGCACACAGTCAACCGCCCATACAGCTGTTTCCACAAGCACTTTCGAACCCATACATCTAGTGAATCAACTGCTCACACATCTATGCACAGAGTCATACACCTCCCAGCCACCCACACACACACTCAGTCTCCCATACAAATACTTGGGCAACCAATCAATAACCCATATAGTTACTCATATAGCTACTGATCAACACATGCAGCAGTTTACAGAACAACAGACATAATGATGCACAAATTAAGACAGTTTAGTCACTAACCCATGCACTCAGTGAGACACATTTAATCACTCACTCATACAGTCAGTCATGCACCTACTAAATCCTTCATCCAGACACTTATACATCCACTCATTCTTCAATATGTAAGACATATTTTAACTTTACAGAAACATACAGTCACTGGATGTTGTCATCAGTGATGTCATCAGTGATGTCATTTGAGATGTCATCAGTGATGTCATCAGTGATGTCACTGACCATGTCATGAATGATGTAATATGTGACATGATCAGCAGTGGATTGCGGGTGCGCGATATATAGTTAGTGCAACTAACTATATATCCGAATTTCAATGGTTTTGTGTGAGTAAAATAAGGTTTTGTAAATGCTAATTCCTAACTATATATGGTCTATAACCTATGGTTTTTTCAGTCAATGTTCAAGGTTTTGTAAATGCTAATTCCTAACTATATATGGTCTATAACCTATGTTTTTTTCAGTGAATTTCAATGGTTTTTTAATAGCAAATATCAAAAGCTGTAAAATGTATTCTTCTTTTAAAGGAAAAATATATTTTATATGTATTTAATATAATTTTTTTATGTATATAAATTTTTTGAGGGAACAAATGTATCAAATATCATGCTGAAGAAGAGTGTGGGGAAAAAACAAAGAGGAGGACTAAGAGGAAAGAACAATCAGTTCAAAAATACAATTGCTTTAAAGCATGAAGTGCTTTTCCACACATTTACATTTAAATAACCCATATTAGAACATACAAAATATCTACAGAGGAGACGGTGTACATTGAATTTTAGACTCTTCATTGGTACCTACATGTTGGTACTTACATCACCCACACAACACAACAGCTCTATTCAGAGCTACCCTACCTCAAAGCACTCTAAAATATTATTTTATTATTTCCCTTGGTTTTCCCCTTGTTACGCTTTCCGGAACGCTACCCGGTGGGCGGACCGGGCGCTAACCGTGCGAAAATTTGAAAAAAACATGTTTTTTTTTTTACATATATGGGCCTCCTCAGCCACCCTCAGAAAACCTAGGGGGTCAGGATATGTCTCCCGCGCCCCCTTATACCCATTCCCAACATTGTTTATCCTTCATCTTGTGTCTAAATTTGTCCGAAACACAAGATGGCGGACTCCCGTTACGCTACCGGTGAGCTACCCGGTTCGCGTACCGGGTAGCGCTTCCACCGCGAAAAATTGAAAAAAAAATTATTTTATTTTTTTGCCCCGCGGGGCCCTTTAATAGCCCCCACATCAATCCTAGGGGGTCAGGAGGGGTCTACCTTGCCCCTTTCATTCATTTCCCCCTTCGTTTATTTCCACCTCTTGTCTCTCGATCCTTCCGAGAGACAAGATGGCAGCCGCTCCGGACTGTTTAGAATGTTGTGAGTCACCGAAGAGCCAATCCGCTTCTCCTCGCGAAGTTCCGTTACGCGTCTGGTACGCAAACCGGGGCGCTAACCGGGACGCTGTCACAGATATATATATTTTTTTGAACGTTAATTTCTCAAAATCCACTGGAGCACATATCTTGAGACCTAGCAAAGGCACATCGGGCAAACAGTCTCTACAATTTTGCCAAGTTTCATAGAAATCCATTCAGCCGTTCGAGCTAAAAGTGAGTCCAACCGCCCTATGGAAAACTCAATGTTAAAAACACGTTTTGGGACCCCCCTTTTTTCTTGGCCTGCGCTTGACGAAACACCCCCAAACTTTCAGGGGACGCTCAGGAACAATATGTGCCATTTTCCTGAAAATATCAGCTAATTCTGTCCATCAACGCCAAAGTTATTCAACATAGAATTTTCAGAAATCCCTATTCAAATAAATCCTAACTATATATACCTACTGGCGACTGCCAGTAGGTAATATATAACATTTCTATGGAAAAATGAAACCCCTCATTTTGTTCCTTTGCAAATTAAATGTTTTAAGTGTTAACACTTTATTCCAATCAAGATGGCTTCAGGTGTGCCATACTTTTGTCATAAGTAAGACTGTTAGCGCTCTAGTTGTTCTTTAGAACACTCGGGGACATTCTGATACTGGGCTATAGTTGGGCTACATCTGGCTGATATTTGGGCTACATTTGTTTTTTTGTCTCTGGTGGCCATCTTTGGGCTACATTAGGCTACATTGGGCTACATTGGGCTACATTTGGGCTCTAACATATATATAGCCCAATGTAGCCCAATATATATTTTTCAAAGTTAATGTTCGTGAAAACCACTGGAGCATATATCTTGAGACATAGCAAAGGCACATCGGGCTACCAGTCCCTACAATTTTGCCAAGTTTTGTGGAAATCCATTCAGCCGCTCGAGCTAAAAGTGAGTCCAACCGCCCTATGGAAAACTCAATGTTAAAAACACGTTTTGGGACCCCCCTTTTTTCTCGTCCCCCACTTGACGAACCCCTGCCAAACTTCCAGGGGATGCTCAGAAACAAAATGTGCCATTTTCCTGAAAATTTCAGCCAATTCCGTCCATCAACGCCAAAGTTATTCAACATAGAATTTTCAGAAATCCCTATTAAAAAAAATCCTATAAAAAAAAATCCTATATATATATATATATATATATATATATATATATATATATATATATATATATATATATATATATATATATATATATATATATATATATATATATATATATATATATATATATATATATATATATATATATATATATATATATATATATATATATATATATATATATATATATATATATATATATATATATATATATATATATATTCCAAACAGTCCACTCCAATTGCGGCTCGACAAACGACCAGCACACCATGTCTTCAGTGTTAGCAAAAGAGTTTATTCAAGCCCCTACCCCCACAACAGACGCGTTTCGCCCGAAGGCTTCGTCAGTGTTCACCCGTGTATTATTTCCAAACGCCATTTAAAGCCCACATTTCATAAACATAGAAAACGGTATGTTGTTGTTTCTTACATTGTGTGGCGGCCATCTTATAGTGTGCAAATACGCAACAATATGACATTTCATGGCAAAAATTCGATAAAAGTGCTCAGTGCAATATGTTTAAAAACCATAGGGTGTTCAATGCAATACATTTTTCAAAAGTGCATGCAGGTATACATTCAATGGCAATTAATTGTCGATTGCTGCCTAGTGTATAGTTGGATTCTATTTCATTTGAAACTATGTTGTTAGTCTACCTAGGCAGCGTTGTGGCCCCACAATTGTGCCCTGAATGGGCTTTTTTACCCTCTCTCTATGTTTCTCATTTTCGCTTGCTGCCCTGGATGGGCTAAGGAGAGGGAGGAAGGGGGGGCAACAAAATGTTACAATATATGGATGTCAGAATGTTGACTGGAATGCTTGAAAATATGCTGCATTGCGAGGACTTAGTGTTGGGATATAGATGCAGTATACAGGTCTTATTCCAGATGTATCCACATCTCCTCGTTGTTGTTAAGACCCCAGGGGACTGTGGTCTTTAGCCCAATTATGTATCTGGACTCTAGGGTCCGGAGTCTTTTTTCTCTGTCCCCACCCCTTTCATTTCTTTCCACTTGACCTATACAATAAAAGCTCAACAGATCCCTGTCGTTTTTGTGGAACTCCGCGAAATGTCTCGCTACGGGGTAGGCCTTGTCCCTGTTGGTGATAGCGCGAAGGTGTTCTAAAATACGCATTTTTACAGGCTTGATCGTACTCCCTATATACCGTTTTTTACAGGGACAGGTAAGACAAAAATGGTATACTCAGAATTGCAGTTGAGTAATTTTTTGATACATTTGTCGGGTACATTCTCGTCACTTTTCCCTGGGTAAGTCTTAGTAGTCCTACTATTCTTACATGCCTTGCATGATCTGCATGGAAAGAAGCCAGTGGATTTTGTAATGTGGACAGGTTTCTTCCTCTGTGGGATAAAATGACTCTGGACAAGGTGATCCCCCAGGGATTGGCTCCTCTTGTATGTCAAGATTGGTCTTTCAGGGAGGATTTTGGCCATGACCTGATCTGTTTTGAGGATATGCCAGTTCTTCTGGAAAATGTGCATAATCCTTCCTGATTTGGAATTGAAGGTGGTAATCATTCTGGGATTATCCTCTTTGTTCACCCTTTGCTTTGGTACCAATAAGTCATTCCTTTGTATTTTGTTAGATTTCTCTTCAGCATTGGTTAATGCGTTTAGAGAATATCCTCTAGTCTGGAACCTTACTTTGGCATCTTTCTTCGCCCGAACGTACTCCTCCTCAGCCGAGCAGTTTCTTTTCAGGCGAAGAAATTCGCCATATGGTATGCTGCCTACTAAGCATTTAGGATGTTGGCTTGCTGCATGTAGGACAGCATTACCGGCCGTCGGTTTTCTATATAGCCTGGTCTGTATTGCATCATTTGCTACATAGACCTCCAGATCGAGGTAGTGTACCATGGTATCACTTATCTCATGGGTGAACTTGAGGTTCCAGTTGTTTTTATTCAGTTCGGCAATGTATTCCTCGGCCGAGGATCTACTGCCGCGCCACACCACAAACAGGTCGTCTATGTACCTGGTCCATAGAAGAATGTTTTCTGTCCAACGCTCGTTTGCCATCCCCCATGCCTCGTGCTTCTCCCACCAGCCTACGAAAAGATTCGCATAGCTGGGAGAGAAGCACGAGCCCATAGAAGTCCCTCTAACCTGTCTATACAATTGTCCTGCAAACAAAAAAATGTTATTGTTGAGACAAAAGGTTATTAATTGTATCAGCATTTCATTATGGTCACGATACTGGATGTGTTTTTGGTCTAGAAACCATTTAGTTGCAGAAATACCGTGATCATGTGCTATACAGGTATACAGGTTGACAACGTCCAGCGTAATCAAAAGGAAACCTGATTCCCAGGGAATGTTGTTAATCAACCGAAGAAAGTCCTGTGTGTCCCTCACATAAGAGGGGAGTTCTTTAACAATGGGTGCGATAAAGCCATCGATGAATCTGGAGGCATTCTCCAGAAGGCTGCCAATAGCCGAGACTATCGGCCTCCCAGGTGGTCTAATGGGGTCTTTGTGGACTTTCGGCAAGTGGTAGAATGTTGGAAGAATCGGTGCATCGCATTGTAAATATTGGAGTTCCTCAATGCTTAGCATTCCTTTAGTCCTCCAAAATGTCAGCAGTTTGTTGTATTCCACAATGCTCTTGTATTCCTGTCTGTTGATGGTTTCATAACAGTCTTTGTCCCTCAATTGTCTTAGAGCCTCCTCCTGGTACTTCTCCTTTGAGAAGATTACCATATTTCCACCTTTATCGGAGGGTTTGATTTCGATTGTGTCATCATTGCTCAGGGATTTGATCGCTTCCCATTCTTTTCTAGTTATGTTTGATTTTCTCATGTCAAGTTTTTCTTTGGCCAGTTTTTCTAAGTCCATAAGTACAGCATCATTAAAAACATCTATTGCATCACATTGTGTTTTGGGTAGTTTCCTCGATTTTTTCTTCATGTTACTAGGGTCTCTTATTTGTTTGCATACACTTTGTGAAGTTTGGGCATCTGTGTCCAGGTCATTTGTTGTCACGGGGGCAAAGTCGTTCAATGTTTCCACCAGTTGTGTTAGTGTGGATGTGCCATCCCCATCATTGTTTGATGTTTCATTGCTTCCATTCTTTGGGTGTAGAGCGAAAAAAATATATATATATTTATATATATATATATATATATATATATATATATATATATAACAAACCACCATTCCCGGCTGTTCCTGGTCTCTGAAGTTACAGCGAGCCCGCGTGGGTGCCGGACACCCTTAATTGTATGAAACAAACTTCTTCCTTCAAGAAGAAAAACGTAGGCTGCTTCTGGATGCTTCAGTGTTCTTTTATTTAAGGCACAAAATCAGGTAGCTGCCTACCGACGCGTTTCGCCACTAAGGCTTAGTGGCGAAACGCGTCGGTAGGCAGCAACCTGATTTTGTGCCTTGAATAAAAGAACACTGAAGCATCCAGAAGCAGCCTGCGTTTTTCTTCTTGAAGGAAGAAGTTTGTTTCATATATATATATATATATATACATATGTATATATATTCACTGAAAAAACCATAGGTTTCATACCAGTTATAGTTAGGAATTAGCATTTAAAAAACCTATTAAATTCACTGAAAAAACCATAGGTTTCACACCAGTTATAGTTAGCTGGAAATTTTACTGACATAAAACGAATGAAATTCCCACGTTATAGTTAGTTGGACTCACTATAACTTGCGTGTGCAATGCACAGCTGATGACATCACATATTACATCACTCATGACATGGTCTGTGAATCCTATATTGTATATTAATACAATATTTCTTTTTTAAAAGTATATTTGAAACAGTTCAGCATATTTAAAATGTAACCATATATTAACGTTTCCAATGCTTCCAAGGGACTTCCTGGTATCCTCATTCATAAGCATTTTAAACACTGGTTGTCCTTTTACTGGAGTCAACTGCAGTAGATCTCCAAAAACAATAATGTGTTTTCCTCCAAATAACACATCATACTCTGTTCTAAGAATTTCTTGCATTCTCAAATGCACATGCTTACTTCATCAATGATAAGAAGTTTCTTCAAGACTCTGGAAACTTCCGAACACGCATCTCCAGATAACTTATTGTAATGCAATTTATTATCATGCTCAACTGGCAGCATCAGTAAACGATGTAGAGTAATCCCTTTAATGTTATGTGCTGCCAGTCCAGTTGGAGCGGTTACAACACAAGACAGCGGTGATTCAGTCCTTTTCTGCAAATAAGTTGCAATGGCTTTAATCAGAAAACTTTTTCCTGTTCCCGCTTCTCCACTTACGTACAGTCGAACAGGCTTAAATGATGTACATGAGCACACTTTTTTCTCATGTCTGAATCCATGTTCAATCTGTTCTGTAACTTCGTCATATATCTTTTTCTGCTCAACGTTTAGTTGCTTTACCAAATCTTCTAAGTTAACTCCATCCTCTTGAGCTTGTTCCATAGCTCTTTCCACCTCATCCATGGCAGTTGCAGCTTCATTTTGGATAATTGGTCCTCCTAGTGGATCCTGACTCAATGAAGTAGAACTCTGACTGTCTTGAGAACTGTCTCTAGCAATCTCTTCAGCAATTGTGGTTTCTTGCTCTATTTCTTCGTTAAACATTTGCAGATAATTTGGAAAAACAGGACATTCTATGGTATCCTTAGTTGCATTAAAAGAGTCTTCATAACAGAGAAAATCTCCAAGCAGTTCCTCTTCTGTACGCCATGGCTTAAAGAGTTGCAAAAGAGCTAAATAGTAAAAGTCTCTTTTGTCTGGAGCTTCGCAACTCAATTTTCGATGATTAATCAAATGGCCTTTTCTCTGCTTCACTAGACATCCTTCATACCCAATGACAGCATATTTTCCATTATTGATATCTTCTGTGATGTTCCTCTTATAACTATAGTTTTGCAGAACTTCATACAAACAAGTGTTCTCAAGGTGAGTACTTCTATTTGGATAGTATGTATCCAACATATTTGTCTTCAAAATATCTGTACTGTTTGGTTCTTTCTCCGCAAAATATTCAATTTCTTGTACAGATTTCAAAACTCGGTTTCGTGTTGCAGCAAGACCTAGACTCACCCAAATGATTGTTCTTGATTTGGCATAGAGACTTGCTGATGATAACCGATCAGAACATTCATATGCTCCAATTTCTCGATGCGATAACATCTTCAGACTGAAACTGTATAATTTTTTATTTACACTCTTTTCATGTGAAATGTCCTCCCACATTTCCTTCAGTTCTGTCTTTTCTTTTTTTGTGATGTAAGATGTCACATATCGAGCCACAGCAATAGAGTTGTCAGCAACGAACTGAATATCCATGTTAGCATTCCACATGGACAAAATCACTGGGTTGTAGTCGTTGATGTACTTGGACTCTTCATTTCTTTTTAAATTATATGTATTTTTGGGTGATTTCCTCGTCACAGTATGTCGTAGAGATGACATCAAATTATTTACTCTTCCCTTAGAAATCACTGGTCGTGGAAACGCAAAACGACATTTTGTGTAGTACTTTTCCTTGTTTTTGAATTTTCGACGAAAGTACTTTCTACAACGATGAGATTGAAAACGTAAAACTTGTTGCCTTAAACTGTTTTCTTCAGTAGTTTTCAGAACAGCATATGTTGAATACTCTTCAATGAAACTCATCACTGTTTCATCCGAATCTAATCCAAATTTGGGTGCATCTTTAATCCATAACAACATATGTATATGAGAAGCACCTCTCGCTTGATATTCCTTCCTCCAAAAGAAATCCAAAACCTCTCCAAGGGGAGTATTTTTTTTGTTGGTAATAAAAGACATCATAGCTTCAAATCTATGATTAAAATATCTGCAAACATTCACTGGATCCAAAGAACACAGTTCTCCAGGTGTTTTCAATTCTATATTTTGTATGTTTCCATTTGCCTCTCGTAGAAATTGAAGTAAGTCGTCGCATGCATACTCAGCACAGCTAAGAGTGAGGAACCATGTAGGAGTTTGTAAGTTTCTTAGCATACATTTCAATTCCCCATGACGACGGAACCAATACTCATTTGTTCCACGCTGACATGCCTTGAGATTGATTAGCTGAGATTCCAAAATACTGTCTTGCAGATTGACTTTCTCCATAAAGTCCCTTGCTGAAACATTTTGCAGATGAGCTCCACTTTTCAATATATGATTAACTGCATAGGAAAGCCCAGACAAATCACTTTCATACAGTAGATGAAACAAATACGGAATGCATTGACGAAACCTTGGATCTTCAGCATATAATCTTAAAGTCCGGTATTCAGCTGCAGGAATTTGAACTGGTCCATCGTCATATCGTCCACCTCCACCGGTTGGAAATAACTGTGAAAAACAACGAGCTTCCAAACTTTCTTCCCATACACTAATGGGACTACCTTTTGCTGCTTTCATTTGAAACAAGTCAATTGCATTCCCCATTACTTCTTTGGAATGCAAAGGATGAACAGTATAATGTTCATATATTTCTTCACTTCTAGACACATCAACTTTTTCAATTTGGCCAACTGAACAATCACTGTCTTCTTTGTCAGAACCCCATTAACTAGAATAACCAGAGGATCCTCTTCTACTCTTTCTACACCAATTGTATCAATATTTTTCTTGACATCTAGAGGCAAATAAACAACTTTTCCCTTTAATCCTCTTTGTAAATCTGAAGGAGGTAATTTCCCTATCTTAGGCTCCATGCGAGCAATAGCTTGAAAAGGATGGACACATTGAATCAAAATTGATTCATAAGTATTTAAATCCATCAATTCAGAAGGAATATCTATCAACTGAAGATTATTATGAGCAGCTCTAGCAGGCCTTCTATTTTCATTTAATTTTTTCAAACAATAATTACAAATACGCTGATCAAAACTCAAATCAAAAGAATTCTCCACCAACAAATAACTTACAAAATCCTTCCATTCACTATTATTTTCCAATTCACATTTTGCATATAAATCAACTAACCTAGTCTGAGTCTTGTAATGAGTCCGTCGACAACACACACAAGTTAAATTAGGCCTTTCACTTGATTTCACCTTAAACTTGGTAATTTCCTCGTCAAACTTTTCTGTACTTGAAATCTGTACATTGTCTTCCACATTACCATCCATTAATATATCCATTTCTACACTGTACTCTTTGTTCCCAAAATAACAAAACTCAATTTCTTCACAAATAGTCTTCACATCTACTTCAGATCCATGTAAAAGAGCACTGTTTAACTGTTTAAGCTTAAGTGCTGAACTTTTTGCATAATACAACCTTCTCACTAATTTCCTCACCTTATTATGATGCACTGCTAACATCCTAAAATGATGAAAAACACTCTGACATACTTTTCTAGAAAGACAAGCCAGTGAATGCCCATGCAAACCTGCGTGTTCTCTCACTCTGCAAGGATCTAACTCTTGCAAGATCTTCATTTTTTGTTTTAGACTTTTCTTACTATATGTACGTAAGAAATTTCGAAGCAAATCGATTGAATCCTGTCGCACACTACAAATACTACTGCACTTCCATGTGTACACTGGACCCTTAGTACGTCTCCCTAATACTTCATCACTTAACACCTTTTCTGCATCTCTAGACATAAGTTTCTCTTTTTCCATCACACAACCATATTTCACCTCATATGCTCGACCACTGGTGTCAACTGCATGCACCAAATCATTTTCCTGAAAGTAACTCTCCTCATTAAAAAATAGCTCAGAACTTGAACCGTTCTCCAGAGAATACTTCACAAAAATTAGTCTGATTAATAATTCTTTTCCATCTACTGTTCGATTTGAAAACATCAATTGCCTTATTAAGTATCCTAATTCTATTGATTACTAAAATAAATAATTTTTTCTTAACTTCAAAAGCCTGATCAACAATCTTCTCTACACTTTTCTTTTTCTTGTAAAAAGCAGCTCTCTGTTTACCTTTCTTTTCATTTTTTAGCAAAATGTAAAACTACCCTATTGCGAAACATTCATCTACGAATGTCCCTAAATTGATTTAACCTTCTATTGCTATCCATACTCTTCTCTCCTGCTCCAATAGAGACATTTTTTGAGGGCCTCTCCTTCCTTTTTAGATTTGCTCTCTGCTTCTGGATCTTCACATTACCGTTAACATTTCTTTTTGACCTACATAAATTGCGAAGAAAAGACTTAATTGTCTTACCAGGAGCTTTTCTGGTGTTTTTTGAAGTACTTGATGTAGAGGATTCCTTTAATTGCCTTGATGATTTTGTTCTTTTACGTATGGTATTTTTTCTACTCCTTTGCCTTGACGGCATTTTTGCTTGCTTTTAAAATGTTGATTTCAATCTGTGGTTCTGAAAAAAATAACACATTAAAGACCACTATTAGCAAACAACAAAGTAATGACAAAAAGCAAACGATATAAACACTAATTTGCAACATATTAAAGTTTATACCAGAGGAACTCAGAGCCTTATTTATGAAGGCCTTGCGCCACCAGAGCGTCCCATGTTAAAAGAGACACACTGGTGCCACAAGGCAATCATAAAAAAGGGCCAAATGTAAATACCATTGATTTGCCCCCAAAATCGTTTTTTGAATATAATTTAAGAAACACTGCGCAGAACCTATGTACAACCACTCAATATCACTTTTGAAACCTCACTGTTTCCCAAAATACAAATCCTCTATCTTGCAAATGTTCATAGCAAGCATTATCAAAAAGCAAAAAACAAACCAACAGCAAACAAACTCAGGGCCTTATTTATGAAGGCCTTGCGCCACCAGAGCGTCACTTATTTCCCATGTTTAAAAAGATGCACCGGCAGCACAAGGCAATCATAAATAAGGGCCAAATGAAAATATCATTGATTTGCCCCCAAAATCGTTTTTTGAATACCATTTTAGAAACACAGCGAAGATCCTATGTACAAGCACTCAATTTCACTACTGAACCCTCACTATTTCACAAAATACGAATCCTCTATCTTGCAAATGTTGATATCAAGCATTATCAAAAACCAAGACACAAACCAACAACAAAAAAACTCAGGGCCTTATTTATGAAGGCCTTGCACCACCAGTGTGTCACTTTCTTCCCATGTTAAAAGTGACGTACCGGTACCACAAGGCAATCATAAATAAGGGCCAAATGTAAATACCATTGATTTGCCCCCAAAATCGTTTATTGAATGACATTTAAGAAACACTGCGCAGAACCTATGTACAAGCACTCAATATCACTTTTGAAACCTCACTGTTTCCCAAAGTACAAATCCTCTATCTTGCAAATGTTCATAGCAAGCATTATAAAAAAGCAAAAAACAAACCAACAGCAAACAAACTCAGGGCCTTATTTATGAAGGCCTTGCGCCACCAGAGCGTCATTTATTTCCCATGTTTAAAGTGATGCACCGGCAGCACAAGGCAATCATAAATAAGGGCCAAATGAAAATACCATTGATTTGCCCCGAAAATTGTTTTTTGAATAACATTTTAGAAACACAGCGAAGATCCTATTTACAAGCACTCAATTTCACTACTGAACCGTCACTATTTCACAAAATACAAATCCTCTATCTTGCAAATGTTGATATCAAGCATTATCAAAAAGCAAGACACAAACCAACAACAAAAAAACTCAGGGCCTTATTTATGAAGGCCTTGCGCCACCAGTGCGTCCCATGTTAAAAGAGACGCTCCGGTGCCATAAGGCAATCATAAATAAGGGCCAAATGTAAATACCATTGATTTGCCCCCAAAATCGTTTTTTAAATAACATTTAAAAAACACAGCGCAGATCCTATGTACAACCACTCAATATCACTTTTGAAACCTCACTGTTTCCCAAAATACAAATCCTCTATCTTCATAGCAAGCATTATCAATTTTTTTTCTTAATTATTTTTTATTGTTCACAGGCTGACAAGGAAAGAGTACATTAAAGCATAAATACATAAGTTTAACATATATAAACCATATAATGCATATAATAGAACAAGTAGGCCATAAGTTATTATGGAAAAGAAAAAAGAAAAGAGAGGATAAGCCACCTGGAAAATAAAAAGTTATAACAGTTTCTTTTTAGCAATCATACAGATTGTTTTATCCAACAAAAAAAAAAAGAAAATTATCCAAAATCAATTCATAATGATTTTTCCACTAGATCCAGAGAGAAATAAAAGTATAACATTATCGCTCTATAAAAGTTCCCCAATTTTTGTCATACTTTTTCAATGAGCGTATACCTCTAATATTTGCTAAAGTTAATTCCATTGAATGTATCTCGGTTACCAATGCCCACCAATCCCTGAGCTGGTCCAGGCTCTAGCCAGAGTTAGCTTAGCGCAAGTCATAAGTATTGTGGCCAGAGCAGCCTGTGGGAAGGAAACAGAGTAGGTGTCTAATAGAACCGAAGTAGCCGTTAACGTAGGTAACTGAATCTGTTTCATTTTCAGGACATTTTCAATTTCGCACCAGAAGGTCCTAAGATTGGGACACGAGAATAACATGTGTACCAAATCAGCTGCTTCTGTAGAGCATTTGGGGCAATTCGTGCGGTCACTGTAGATGTTATTAGATGACCATTTAGAATTTTTTTTCGGAGTGTAATACAGCATACAAGTTGTTCTGAATTGTTGAAGTCTTAAACTAGATGATCGTACTCGTTTATTGATGTTTGTCAGGGAACTCTCTATCTGTTTAGATGTTATATTTGAGCCCAATATTCTACTCCATTTGCCGGCCAGTGTGATACAGTCGTTTGATTTATAGTCGGTAAGAGATCTATATGCTTCGCTTATTGCAGATTTGTTTTTTAGTGAATATAGACAAGCCATATATCACATTCAGTAGCCTCCAAGATTTGTTTTTTATTAATCAAATAATCATGTATCTGTAAATATTTGTACCTCATGTTTTCAGGCAGATCGTATAGTATTTTCAAAGTGTTAAATTCCAGAAATCCTTGTGTGCCATATAGGTACCCTAAAACAACAATTCTTGATCTAAGCCAACCACGAGTAGTATTATCATTAAATATGTTTGGAAGGCCCGGATTACCCCATAATGGAAGCTTTGAGTGAAAAAAGCTAGTATTACAGAATAGGAGTATATTGTCCCAAATCTTTGTTCTGTCTCTTGCGGTCTTAAATTTAACCCTTTTATAGTAATAAGGGTCATTAGTTCTAAACAGGAACATATTCGAATCAGACTTTGGCATAAAAGAGTGGAAGAACAAAGTCCTTCCTTCATTAAGTAGAGAGCGAAGGCGAATGAAAAAAGCGGACCAAAAATATAATTTAAAGTCAGGAAAATTAAGCCCTCCTTCATTCGTGTTATTTTTCATATATTTCAATGATCTTCTTGCTTTTTTGTACCCCCAAATAAAGCTACTCAGTACGCCATTGAGTTTCTTAAAAAATTGGTTATTTAACGCGAGTGGTATAGATCTAAATAAATACACATATTTGGGCAATACCTTCATCTTGATCAGATTAATTCTGCCGATTAAGTTCAAAGGTAGTCTATGCCATTTTTTTAATAATAGGCTGGTAGATTTAGTTAGTTCATTATAATTTATATTAATAATTTCCTGTAGTTTAGCCGTTATTTTAACCCCGAGATATGAAGCAATATGGCAGATCTCAGGCACCATCACAGTTGGAGTATAATTGGCTATTATTTGTGTTTTTTGTAGATTTAGTTTATAACCCGCCACATTCCCATATTTCTCGGCCTTTAATACTGTTCCCTTTAATGCCTCGACTATGTCTTCTGTATAAACTGCAATGTCGTCGGCATATGCAGTTATTTTTAATTCTTGTAGTCCTGATCTAAATGGTGTAATCTGAGTTTGTGATTGAAGGGCAAACAAAAAAGGTTCCAGTGAGAGGGCAAATAAAAGAGGTGATAAAGGGCAACCCTGGCGAGTTCCTCGTTGAATCAAAAAATATGAGGATGCCAGCCCCCTATAACTGGTGTATGCTGTTGGGTTATCATACAATGCTTGTATGCACCTCAAAAATTGTCCCCCAAACCAGATTTTGGACAGTACGCACCAGAGAAAGTCCCACCTCACTCGGTCAAAAGCTTTTTCAGCGTCTAATAGAATCATACCGAGTGGGGTGGATTCAGTCTCTGCAACGTCGAATGCAGTAATGGCCATATTAGAGTGTATGGTAGTATCTCTCCTAGTTATAAAGCCATGTTGTTGTGGGTTGATGATCCGGGGCATGATAGGAGCAAGTCTTAGTGCTAAAATATTGGCAAATATTTTTGCGTCTGTATTTATTAAAGAGATGGGGCGGTATGACCCTCTCTCTTCCTTTGGTTTGCCTTTCTTCAAGAAGAATATTATTTTTGCCCTGTTACAGGATTTAGTTGTCTTTCCATCTGAGCCTACAGACTGTATAACTTTTAATAGTAGTTGTTCAAGTTCGTTTAGACATAGTTTGTATATTTCTAAGTGTATAGTATCTTCCCCTGCCGCTTTTCCTACAGGTAATGAAGCAATAGCTTGATGTAGTTCAGCCATTGTTATATCATCAGAGAGCGAATCTATCCGAGGCCTGTGTTGTGTATCTGTAGTGTGTGATCTTAAATATATTTCTGTATGTCATCTAGATTAGGCACCATTTCTGGGGTATATAAGGTTCTAAAAAAGTCGGCGAATTGTTCTAAGATGTCTTGTGTTGGGTATAGATTTTATTACCTGCCCCCCGTATTTTTGTAATTATGGAGTTTGCCCTGTCCTCAGCAGCTTTATAAGCTAGTATTTTCCCAATTTTGTCCCCCCCCCTCATATTGTGTTATTTTGAATTTGTGTAAGTTGTTTGTACTTTTAAGTATAAATTTAGTCTTGGTTTTATTTTTAAGTGAACAAAGTTTAAGACCGATTTCTTTACTTGTTAATAGGTTAGACCGAAGCGCTGATAATAGTAGTTCTTCTTGAGTAGTTATTTTTGACAACAATAAATCATTATTTTTTTTAAGTTCTAAATTTAGTCTGATCACATAAGTCTGAGTAAAGCCCCTGATACTTGCCTTACAGGCATCCCATACTATAGCGGGTGAAGCTGAATTTATATTTATATCTATAAATTTGGTGAGATGTGACCTAAGTTGCGTCATATAGCGCATATCTGAAATCAGATGTCTGGGGAAAGAAAATGGCCGAGGAGTAGCTCTGGTATTTGTTGTTTTAAAAATCAATATTATAGCATTGTGATCGGAAGAAATCCTAGGACATAAAACCATGGAGCTATTTTTCAATAAATTGTCACTTATTAGTGCCATGTCTAACCTTGAGCATAATTTGTGGGGTACGGAAAAGTAGGTATACCCCGGTTTATTTGCGTGCAAGTATCGCCAGGCATCTTTAATATTGTGTATAAGGCATAAGTCAAGAATAGATGACCTGGTTTTGTGCATCTTTTGGTGACTGCTAGCTCTAGTTATATCTATTCTGTAGTCCATAATACAATTAAAGTCCCCCATGATAATAAGTTCTCCCTCCCAATCCAGAAGTTTAATATTCAGTTGGTCGAAAAGAGTGGGATCATCAGTATTGCAACCGTAAACCACACATAGAACATACTTAATATTCTCAAAACTAATCTGTGCTATTGCCCATCTGCCGTTCTTGCCACAAGAGGTTTGTATTGTTTCAGCCCTGAATCGTCTATCTTTAAGAATAGCAACTCCTCTTATAGATTGCCCAAAAATAGAACAGGCTATAATATCGTATCCCAGTTGGTTAAGTAGTTTCTTATCTTCCCCCGCAATATGTGTTTCAGATAAAAGGGCGACATGGGGGTTATGCATTTTCAATTCTTCTTTTATCAAACATCTTTTGTTCTTACTATTGAGCCCTGCTACATTCCAAGCTAAGCATTTTATTTCATACATCTAAAAAGTAAAAAGAGAAAAGAAAAAGTATAGGCCTTAAGTTTTAAGCTTGTCTCAAATTGTCCAAGGTATTATCTTGGGCTCAAATTTCCCCGGACCTGACAATTCTCGCCTCGGTGCCTATTCCAATCATGGAGTTCCACTCTGTAACTCTGGGCAATAGCTTGCTTAATCTCCACAACGGCCCCTCGCAGCGGGATGCCTGGCTTTCACCTTGGGGATGCCCAGTAATGGGTTATCTCGCAGGGGAATACCAGGACGGGTTCCCTAAGCAAGCGCTGGGACGCTTTCGGGCAGCCATGCGCTCTACAAATCAAATTTCATTTAATTTAATTTCATTCATTTCATTATTGTCCGTAACCACTTATCCTCATACATTACCTACTTCTATTGTCATTAATTATTAAAAAAATTCTGAAATCATTTTGTGAATTTACCCCCTCAGCTTGTGAACGATTTTTCTTGTTTTTTCCCTCCCCTCCTTCACCCCCCCATTGTGCGGCTATTATTTGCAGTAGATCTATTTATTAAAGTACCAGCTTTGCCACATTTCTTTGTCCTAGAATTTGTTCTTCTGTTTACGCCCTCTTTTAGCTCGTGTTTTTGTTGTATGGCCTGTGCATTCATCCTTTCCCTCCTTCTCCCCCAGTTCATCCAGTTCATCCTCTGTTTTGGCTTCAAGGTCTTCGAAGGAGCCTTGTTCTATCGAGTCCGTGTGTTCCATCACTAACCCATCAGCCTCTGCCTCAGCTATTGAGTTAGTAATTTCTAGTTCGATAGGGGGGGTAAGCCCATGTTATCAGTACACAAAAACTGTCTATCTGAGCTCAGGATAGGACAGGAATTGTCTGATGCTTCAACCTCTTCGAAGGCGGCTAATCCCCTGGCTGCTAGTTGCTCAGGGCTACTGATAGACCCTTCTGGGGTCGTAAGCGTCGTGGAAGTCGTAGAGGTATTACCATCCTTTCCCCCAGCTTTAGTTGCAGCATTTATTTTTCCCGTTGTGATGATTTGATTTACATTTACTGGGCCGCCCCCAGCTGCCCCCCCCTCTTGCTGCCATTGATTTAGTTTTCGCTGCTGTCTTGACAACACTCTGGCCAGTTTTTTTAGAATGTATGTTTGGGGGAAAATTAGAAGATCTCTGTACCTGTTTTTCATCATCTCCATTCACGTCTCCATTCTCCTGTCGCTGGCCTCGCTGGCCTTCCAGCGTGTTTGAGGCAATTGCAGTTTCCAAAGTTTCCATATTCTCCGTAGAATCTCCAAGGAAAACGGGGTTTGTTCTTTCTGTCTCCTTTTTCCCCCCTCCTTCCTTATCAATAGCAGGGGCGCTTTCCCGTGAAGTGTGCACCGGAATAGCCGAAGTCGCTAGAGCCAGAGGTGCAACTGCTGCCGCCGTGGATGTTAGCGTCGATGTTAGCGCCGGTGTTTGTACCATATTTCGTAATGCTTGTACTTGTGTGGTCGGAGGAGGGAGGGGAGCTGCAGTTCCCGAGCTCCCGCTGGCTGCCTGCTGTTCCGAGTGGTTCGCAGGGTTTTTTCGGACACATCCTTCTCGATCTCCTCGACCACCAGGTGTGTGAGATTCGATGGGTTAGGCCAGACCAGCCGAGCCCTGAGTCTCTAAGCAGACCGTGAATCGTCCGCCGGAGAAGTTCAGCTGTAGCAGAAAACAGGAGCATCGGCAACATTGGTATCACATCTCATAGGTAAGTTGTCTGGATGGCGTTTTGAAAGTGTTTCTTTCCAGGGAGAAATGTCCGCTCCTTTTTCGCATGCGAGCACATTAGTTTCAGTGAATTTGTCGCGTCATAGAGGTTACACCATGTAGCTCTGTAAAGGTAGGGAGAGGAGCCTCCGGGCGAGCTGTTTGGTGCAGATCCTCATTCCGCCATCTTAGATCCTGCAGTAAGTATGTTTAAAGTGATGCACCGGCAGCACAAGGCAATCATAAATAAGGGCCAAATAAAAATACCATTTATTTGCTCCCAAAATCGTTTTTTGAATAACATTTTAGAAACACAGCGAAGATCCTATTTACAAGCATTCAATTTCACTACTGAACCCTCACTATTTCACAAAATACAAATCCTCTATCTTGCAAATGTTGATATCAAGCATTATCAAAAAAGCAAGACACAAACCAACAACAACAAAAACTCAGGGCCTTATTTATGAAGGCCTTGCGCCACCAGTGCGTCCCATGTTAAAAGAGACGCACCGGTGCAACAAGGCAATCATAAATAAGGGCCAAATGTAAATACCATTGATTTGCCCCCAAAATCGTTTTTTAAATAACATTTAAAAAACACAGCGCAGATCCTATGTACAACCACTCAATATCACTTTTGAAACCTCACTGTTTCCGAAAATACAAATCCTCTATCTTGCAAATGTTCATAGCAAGCATTATCAAAAAGTAAAAAAACAAACCAACAGCAAACAAACTCAGGGCCTTATTTATGAAGGCCTTGCGCCACCAAAGCGTCACTTATTTCCCATGTTTAAAGTGATGCACCGGCACCACAAGGCAATCATAAATAAGGGCCAAATGAAAATACCATTTATTTGCTCCCAAAATCGTTTTTTGAATAACATTTTAGAAACAGAGCAAAGATCCTATTTACAAGCACTCAATTTCACTACTGAACCCTCACCATTTCACAAAATACAAATCCTCTATCTTGCAAATGTTGATATCAAGCATTATTAAAAAGCAAGACACAAACCAACAACAAAAAAATGCAGGGCCTTATTTTTGAAAGCCTTGCGCCACCAGTGCGTCCAATGTTAAAAGTGACGCACTGGTGCCACAAGGCAATCATAAATAAGGGCCGAATGTAAATACCATTGATTTGCCCCAAAATCGTTTTTTGAATAACATTTAAATAACACAGTGCAGATCCTATGTACAACCACTCAATATCACTTTTGAAACCTCACTGTTTCCCAAAATACAAATCCTCTATCTTGCAAATGTTCATAGCAAGCATTATCAAAAAACAAAAAACAAACCAACAGCAAACAAACTCAGGGCCTTATTTATGAAGGCCTTGCGCCACCAAAGCGTCACTTATTTCCCATGTTTAAAGTGATGCACCGGCAGCACAAGGCAATCATAAATAAGGGCCAAATGAAAACACCATTTATTTGCTCCCAAAATCGTTTTTTGAATAACATTTTAGAACACAGCGAAGATACTATTTACAAGCACTCAATTTCACTACTGAACCCTCACTATTTCACAAAATACAAATCCTCTATCTTGCAAATGTTGATATCAAGCATTATCAAAAAGCAAGACACAAACCAACAACAAAAAAACTCAGGGCCTTATTTATGAAGGCCTTGCGCCACCAGTGCGTCCCATGTTAAAAGAGACGCACTGGTGCCACAAGGCAATCATAAATAAGGGCTAAATGTAAATACCATTGATTTTCCCCCAAAATCGTTTTTTGAATAACATTTAAGAAACACTGCGCAGAACCTATGTACAACCACTCAAAACCACTTTTGTAACCTCACTGTTTCCCAAAATACAAATCCTCTATCTTGCAAATGTTCATAGCAAGCATTATCAAAAAGCAAAAAACAAACCAACAGCAAACAAACTCAGGGCCTTATTTATGAAGGCCTTGTGCCACCAGAGCGTCACTTATTTCCCATGTTTAAAGTGATTCACCAGCAGCACAAGGCAATCATAAATAAGAGCCAAATGAAAATACCATTGATTTGCACCCAAAATCGTTTTTTGAATAACACTTTAGAAACACAGCAAAGATCCTATTTACACGCACTCAATTTCACTACTGAACCCTCACTATTTCACAAATACAAATCCTCTATCTTGCAAATGTTGATATCAAGCATTATCAAAAAGCAAGACACAAACCAACAACAAAAAAACTCAGGGCCTTATTTATGAAGGCCTTGCGCCATCAGTTCGACACTTTCTTCCCATGTTAAAAGTGACATACCGGCGCCACAAGACAATCATAAATAAGGGCCAAATGTAAATACCATTGATTTGCCACCAAAATTGTTTTTTGAATAAGATTTAAGAAACACTGCTCAGAACCTTTGAAACCTCACTGTTTCCCAAAATACAAATCCTCTATCTTGCAAATGTTCATAGCAAGCATTATCAAAAAGCAAAAAACAAACCAACAGCAAACAAACTCAGGGCCTTATTTATGAAGGCCTTGCACCACCAAAGCGTCACTTATTTCCCATGTTTAAAGTGATGCACCGGCAGCACAAGGCAATCATAAATAAGGGCCAAATGAAAATACCATTTATTTGCTCCCAAAATCGTTTTTTGAATAACATTTTAGAAACACAGCGAATATCCTATTTACAAGCACTCAATTTCACTACTGAACCCTCACTATTTCACAAAATACGAATCCTCTATCTTGCAAATGTTGATATCAAGCATTATCAATAAGCAAGACACAAACCAACAACAAAAATCTCAGGGCCTTATTTATGAAGGCCTTGCGCCACCAGTGGGTCACTTTCTTCCCATGTTAAAAGTGACATACCGGCGCCACAAGACAATCATAAATGAGGGCCAAATGTAAATACCATTGATTTGCCCCCAAAATCGTTTTTTGAATAACATTTAAGAAACACTGCGCAGAAACTATGTACAACCACTCAATATCACTTTTGAAACCTCACTGTTTTCCAAAATACAAATCCTCTATCTTGCAAATGTTGATATCAAGCATTATCAAAAAGCAAGACACAAACCAACAACAAAAAAACTCAGGGCCTTATTTATGAAGGCCTTGCGCCACCAGAGCGTCACTTTTTTCCCATGTTTAAAGTGATGCACAAGCAGCACAAGGCAATCATAAATAAGGGTCAAATGAAAATACCATTGATTTCCTCCAAAATCGTTTTTTGAATAACATTTTAGAAACATAGCGAAGATCTTATGTACAAGCACTCAATTTCACTACTGAACCCTCACTATTTCACAAAATACGAATCCTCTATCTTGCAAATGTTGATACCAAGCATCATCAAAAAGCAAGACACAAACCAACAACAAAAAAACTCAGGGCCTTATTTATGAAAGCCTTGCGCCACCAGAGCGTCACTTTTTTCCCATGTTTAAAGTGATGTACCAGCAGCACAAGGCAATCATAAATAAGGGCCAAATGAAAATTCCATTGATTTGCCCCCAAAATCGTTTTTTGAATAACATTTTAGAAACACAACACAGGACCTATGTACAAGCATTCAATTTCACGACTGAAACCTCACTGTTTCACAAAATACAAATCCCCTATCTTGCAAATGTTCATAGCAAGCATTTCCAAAAAACATGCCACAAACCAATAAAAAAGAATCTCAATCTGCTTCCAAATCTGAGGTAATGCAAGTGACATTATTCTCAATGGTTCAAATATATTTATTTAATGAGGCAAACACTATTAATTACTTCTCAAAAATATAAAAGCCATTCTTTTACCCCAAAATCGTTTTTTAAATTGATACCATCGGTGAAAACCTTTTTGCATCTGCCAAACCCTGACCTCTTAATAGTGCACTGTGGTGGAAATGATTTGGGCATTATGACTGGGGTTGGTCTGGAAATGCTTTTAAAGGACACCTTTCATCAATTGATGACACTTTTTCCACAAACTGCCTTGGTATATTCCAATATATGCCAAAGACAGAAATGGAACTGGTCCAACCAATTTTGTCCACAATTTGAGAAAGCACGGAAACATGTGAATAAATCTGTTTCTGCTTACATGAGAGACTTTGGAATGGGTTCAATATACAACAACAACTTGAGTTACAAAATGCAAGACATCTACGGAGGAGATGGTGTGCACTTCTCAGATGAGGGGAATAGAATATTCCTCCTAAATTTAAGACTGTGCATTGGAACCTACTTGTAGGTACTTAAATCAGCCACAGAACACAAAAGCTCTTTTCAGAGCTACCCTACCTCTGATCACTCATAATGATTTTCTTTTTCAAACTTTTTTCACAATTTTTCACCAAAGTACGCTCCTCGGTACGCTACCCGGTACGCTCCCCGGTGCGCGTACCGGGCGCTTCCCCCGCGAAAAATGTAAAAATGTTTTTTTTTGGGGGGGGGGGACATAAATGGGCCTTCTAAACCCCCCTCAGAAAACCCAGAGGGTCAGGAAGTGTCTACCGTGCCCCCTTCCATCCATTCCCAACGTTGTTTGTCCTCCATCTTGTGTCTCAATTCTACCGAAACACAAAATGGAGGACTCCCGTAACGCTGCCGGTGCGCGTACCGGGTCGCGCACCGGTAAGCGCTCCCAAAAAAAAAGGTGGGAAAGTAATTTACAGAAAAACCACTGGAGCCACTTACACCAAATATAGAATATGCCCTACTACAAAGCAGTCCCTACCATTTACCCAAATTTGGTGGTATTCCATTGAGCCATTTGGGCTGTAGCCCTGTCTAAATATCCTGAGGTAAATTACATGACAAAAACACATATGAAACTGTTTGAATTTTCAACCAATTAAAATGTTACTTACATTTTGTACTTTTATGTGCTGACATTTGATTGGTTAAGTACATGAATATATATGAAAAATGAGAGGGAAACACAGCCATTTTGACTAACACTACCTAAGGTACATTTGGAAAAAAAATTGACAGAAAACTTCAACTACTTTGAAGAAGGTAAGTTGTTAATTTGAAAGGAGAACTATGTTATGCACTTTAAGTTAATTTGGGAAAACGTTTTCAGATAGTTATATGCTGTCCCTCTGTAAGAGTTAGACATTGAGAAAGGCTTGTCTATTATAATTATGGATTGAGGCTTCTCTGGTATAATTATGAATTTACTTAGGCTTCATCACAGGCACTTTTTAATAGTTCTACTTCCTGCCTGAAACCATACACTGCCCAAAGATAACTTCACTGTTAAAAACTCACAAGTACTTGTCTGAACTTAAACCCAACAGTGCCCTATCTCTACTGATATATTTATTTTTTATGCAATTTACAGCAAGAAAATGGAAGGACAACAAAATGAAATTAATATTTCATTTGAAATTAATATGGAAAACAATCCTAAGGAAGACAAAGATGAAATAGACTTTTTGGATCACACTCTAGACCAAGACTTAATTAAATGTGTAGAAGAAATTGAATCATGGGATGAAAAGGAGGACATACCTGATGAATTAATGTTGCAAATTCTTTTAGATTTTGAAAAATCACAACAATAAATTTAAATTTAAAAATTAAAAATTGTTTGATACATTATTCTTTTTTATATGTAAATTATGAAATAGTACCAAAATAGATATAATATAAAGTGAGACTTAAAATATACTGTGCAACTTTTTTGTGTTACATAGTAAGTTTGCTCATAGTTTCTTCCTTTCTCCCACTATATTATCTCCAATGTGTATTTAACATCTCTTTATCATTTCCTTCCTCCATATTGTTTCTGCTTTCCTGACAGACTATGGTATGAATTCCATATACCACAATAACTTCTGTAACAACATGCAAGATATCTACAAAAGAAGACGGTGTATATTAAATTTTAGACTCTGCATTGGTACCTACATGTTGGTACTTAAATAAAAAAAAACAAAAAAAACAACAAAAAGAACAATAAATAAACATACAATTTTTGAAAAGTCTATCATTCTTTTTTCCCCATAGTACGCTCCCCGGTCCGCTTCCCGGTGCGCGTACCGGGCGCTCCCCTCGCAAAATTCGAAAAAAAAATCTTTTTTTTTTTTGCCCCGCGGGGCCCTTTTAAAGCCCCCACATCAAACCTAGGGGGTCAGGGAGGGTCTACTCTGCCCCCTTATGGTCATTTCCCCCTTTGTTTTGGCCACCTCTTGTGTCTCGATCCTACCGAGACACAAGATGGCGGCCGCTCCGGACTGTTTAGAATGTTTACAGACACCCGAGAGCCAATCAGCTTTCCGTGCGCAAGTCGCGTAGCGCGCCCGGTGCGCTCCCCGGTGCGCGTACCGGGGCGCGCCTATAGAAATATATATTTTTTTTAACCTAAATTACTCAAAATCCAGTGGAGCACATATCTTGAGACATAGCAAAGGCACATCGGGCTACCAGTCCCTACAATTTTGCCAAGTTTGGTGTAAATCCATTCAGCCGTTCGGGCTAAAAGTGAGGTCGACCGCCCTCTGGAAATTAACATGGGGAAAACGAGTTTTGGGACCCCCCTTTTATTTCGACGAAATTTTCAGGCAGATTCGTCAACCGGCGCCAAAGTTATTCCAAATAGAATTTTGAGATTTAACATAGAAAAAAATCCTAACTATAACTACCTACTGGCGACCGCCAGTAGGTAATATATATATATATATTTGGTGTGCAGCTTACACCACCTACACCACCTATTGTAGGGAAAATGTTACTCATCATTATCCAGTAGACATCTGTTTGTGGCATGCAGTGCTGTAGATTCACATGCTTTGCATTTTCCTGCTATCTATTGTTGGCCCCAGATGTGTGCAAGTTGTTCTTTGAAGGTTCGGTGACTCATCCTTTTGCTGATAATGAGCATGGACATCAACTCAATTGTTAGATTGTTTTGTCCCATAAGGCGGGTGAGGATGAAGTAGATGTGCAGAGAGATTTCCATGTGAAAAAGGAAAATTTAGAAAAGAATATAAGTATCAAGGGGAGAGGAGTTGGCCTAACGGCTAGGGTGGTCGACCTCCAATCTAGGGAACCGGGTTCGAGTCTCGGCAATGACGAGCAAATCACTTAATCTTCCTGTGCCTAATAAAAATAAATGTGTCCTCATGTAACGCAACTGGCGCTATGTAAAGCACTCCGATACCCGATACCGGGTCGAGTTTGCACTATATAAAACTCCATCATATTTTTTTTAAAAAGGATAACTGCAATAGCCACAGGTGTATGGGAAGGATGGTGGGTGTATGTGAATGTACAGCACTACATGCCACCAACCGAGGTCTACTGGGTAAGTAACATTTTCTGTTCGAGGCATGTGTGACTGTAGAAAAAACATGCAGTGCATAGACTGTAAAGCAGTCTTTCCAAAAGCGATGGCTAACCTGTGGGTGTTGCAGTAGAGTACTGCCTAGACAACTTTAGCCTGTTGGTGGGCAAGCACATCTATAAAGTAGTGTTTTGTAAAGGTGTGTGTTGTGGACCAGGTAGTTGCTTTGCATAAATCAGCTATTGGTATATTCCCAAGGAAGGCCATTGAAGCTCCTTTTTGGGGTTTTGAGAAAGAAACAAATGTTTACTGAGTCTTTCTGATAGGTTTGTCCTATTTATATAATAATTGAGGGATCATTTGACATCTAGTGTGTGAAGAGCCCTTTCCACTACCAAGTCTGGTTGAGGGGAAAACACAGGAAGTTCTATTGATTGGTTGAGATGGTATTGAGAAACCACCTTAGGAAGGAATGACGAATCTCCAATTAATATGAAGAGAGAATCTTGATTTCATTAAAGACATACGGAGGCTAACATTATGCAAATACATTTATTTGCTGCCCAAACATGCAGCCCTTTAAAGAATGTCATTACATCACAATAAAATAGAACTTTAACAACATACCAACTAGGTTGAGAGGCTCCTATCTTCCTCATGGGCTGCGATGACACAGGAGTACAGTGAAGAAATTTCATCAAAAAAGTTATTCCTTAAGATTGTTATCTGAGAAGGAAAGAAAATGCCATATAGTGAAAAAGGCAACAGACAATAATCACAATTTTTCTGAAAAAAACATATTACATTAATCAACCCAAACCTCTCAGGGAGAGGAGGGTCGGATAATGTTAGCCTCCGTATGTCTTTAATGAAATCAAGATTCTCTCTTCATATTAATTGGAGAATCGTCATTTCATTACAAGACCGAAGGCTACCATTATGCATGTTTAAAGCCATGCAAAGCTGCACCGCTAACATGTTCTATCGGTCTTAAGTAGAACTTCGAGAAGGTACTTGCATTAGACTAATCTGCAGCTTTAATTATTTCGGGCAGAGAACCCCCCCCAGCCCAAAAGACTTTGCTAGCCATTGCACCTCTAGAAGAGTGAGCACCAAACCTAGATAGATCTACACCTGCCTCATGCATAATCAGACGGATCCATCTCGCTAAAGTTGCTGATGAAACAGGTCTAAAAGGTGTAACATAAGATAAAAGAAGTTAATTACAGCCAGCAGGTCGAAAAAATGAAATCTTATTTTCATAACACTTCATGCAATTAACAACACATAATTTCTCACATTCATGAAAAAAGGGATAGAAGATAGATTCTGACATCGTTTTAGTTCTTTTCCAGATATCGAAAGGAACACCTTCAGAAGAATAAAATCTATAGGAAAGTTCAAGAGCTTTGATATCAGACACCCTCCTGAAGGATATTAAACATAGTAAGGTTGCTAATTTCATTGAAATTCTTTTAAGGGAAAGTAATTGATTAACAGGCCAGGACATGAAAAGATTAAAGATAAGATTAACGTCCCAAAGGGATTCATAGCGAGCCCGAGGAGGTCTCCTTAGTCTAATACCCTTCATGACCCTTTTGATAAGTGGATTACTACCGATGGCAAGGGTATTAATCAAACAATGACCTGAAGAGATAGCTGATCTGTAACAGTTGATGGTTCTAAAAGAAAGACCTGACTCAAAAAGATGAGCGAGGTAATTGGCTACAAAATGTAAAGGACATTGAACGGGATCCAAATCCCTTTCAAGGCACCAACCAGACCATTTCTTCCATACTCCTCTGTATCTCTTTCTAGTCCCTGAGATGGAATTGAGAAACCACCTTAGGAAGGAATTTAGGCTTGGTGCATAGAACAACATTACCCTTATGTACTTGAAAGAAAGGTTCTTCTAGGGTTAGTGCCTGGAGCTCACCAACACCCCAAAGGGAAGTAATGACAAATAGAAAAAACACCTTCAATGAGAGGACCTGAAGGTGCCAAGAGTGTAGAGGTTCAAAAGGGGGAGCCATGAGTCTGATGAGGACGATATTGAGGTTCCATGATGAAGCTGGTGGGTCCCGGGAGGGATTACCCTCTGCAGACTCTCTATGAAAGTTTTGATAACCGGAATTCTGAAAAGGGAAAGATGTTATCTATTCTGTAGGTAAGCAGCCACAGTGGCTAGGAGCCGAATAGTGGCAGAAGTGAATGCCGGTCCACAAGTTTGTAGATGCAGCAGGTAGCAGAAAATGTCCTGTCATCTAGCTGAAAGCAGGTAAATGTTTCGAATACCAGAAGTGGACGCATTGTTTCCCTTGGGACATGTAGCATGCATAGGTAGTGGGTCTACGCGCTTCCTTCAGGATGACCATGCATTCGGGTGATAATTTAGGTTATCCGAATTCTAAGACTTCAGGAGCCTGATCCCAAGATTGTGCGAATTTGGGTCTAGGTGTCATTTTTCTCCATGGGTTTGCATGAGAAAGTCTAGTGGTTCCAGAAGTGTTGTGAGCCACGGGTGGCAGGCACTAGAATGAGAGTGTGGGATATCTGCCATAAACTACAAACCACAAATGGAAGTGGGAGGAGAGGAGGAAAAACATAGGCAAATATCCCTGACCAGTTCATCCATAGTACATTTCCTTTGGATTGTGGGTGTGGGATCCTTGAAATGAAGTTTGGGCTTTTTGAGTTTACTATGGGTTCAAATAGGTCTATTTGGGGAAAAACCACATTGCTGTAAGTACTGGTGGAGGACTTGCGGGTGGAGGTACCGCTCGGGGACTAACTGCCACATCCTGCTTAGAATGTCAGCAAAATTGTTGTCCAGCCCTTGGAGATACTCTGCTAGTAGGTGTAGTTTGTGACCGAGAGCCCACCCCCAAAATGTGCAGGGTAAACAGAGAGCGAGTCACTCCCCCCCCCCCCTTTTTTAAGGTAAAACATGGCTCTGGTGCTGTTCATGCAGAGAAGGACAGCATTGCCCACTAGATGGTGAGAAAAAGCTTTCAATGCATGGTGCACTGCTAGGAGTTCAAAATATTTGATGTGAAGGCCCTTGTGTTTTGTGTTCTCAATGGCCTTGGATGGTCATATATAGTAAATAGGTTCCCCATCCAGAGAGGGAGGTGTATTTGGTGATGGTATTCTGCAGTCTTGACCCTGTGCTCCATTGGAACAGCCCAGCCCGAACTGCCAAGCCAGGTCCTCCCTGGACTAGAAACAAGCATCCTAGGACCTGTTTCAGGCTTTCAGCCCTCATCAGCCAGGATAGCTTGATTCCAGTGGCATGGAGAGCACAGGCCTCACGTCTGAGCATACCTGTCCCACTTGGAGTGACAAATGCAAAAACAACAGTTAATGGACAGAATGCAGAACAATGTCATACATGCACCCAGTACAGAGGGTCAAGACTGATTTGCATATGGCTGGGTCCAACCTGGAATGGCATGGTGAGCAAAAAAACAATGGATTTATTCCCAGATCTCTGTACTGGGGTGAATGTATGACATTGTTCTGCATTCTGTCCATCAATTGTTCTTTTTGCATTAAGTATAGAATGGGCCTGAGGGAGCCATCTTTCTTGGGAATTAGTACAAACAGGGAGTACATTGCTGAGCCCTGTTGAGGTGGTACCAGCTTGGTGGTGCATTTGTGAAGAAGCAATTTTACCCTTCTGAGCAGTTATGTGCTGTGCTGAAAGTCTGTTTGCAAGGTGGTACCGTGCGAGGCATGGTAGTTAGCTCCAGTAATCATGTGGTCAGAGGGGATGTTCCAACACGTGGAGGAGCAACCCTTGCAAACGACCCCCGAGGAGTGATTGCGGGCCTGAGTGTGGTGAAAGGAACAGTGGAAAGTGGGTGTGTGAATTTCAACTTTATTGTCTCAGTATCCTTTTTCATCTTCTCAAGTATTTGGTCTCCCTGGGGCTTGAAAAGATGCTGGCCTTCAAAAGACAGGGCAGGAAGTTCTGCTGTACTTGAACCCTGATATGTACAGGCTTGCATGGAGTCTAAGGAGACATGAGTTGATGCACTGAGCAGCAGTGTCAGCAGTGTCAAGGGCACATTGGATAGTGGTGTTCAAAATTAATTCACGTTCAGAAACCAATTTATGTCCTCTTCCTGTGTTCCTCAGGGAGGTACTGAAGGAGTTTCCCCATTTTATCCCAAGTGGCTTGCCTCTATCATATCTGCCCAAGAGGCCTACAGATTTCACAATATGCCAGTGGTTAACAGACTGAGCTGCAGCATCTAGTCTTTTACTTAATAAGACAGAAGGGCGTCGTCGGTAGTTTAAGAGCAAGCCCTGTTCCAAACCATATGTATCACAGGAGAGTCTGGGGGAAGTGTACCTCTAATGTAACGGGGATCTGATCTGGGCCTTCCTTATGCTTTTAATCCACTCTGCTAGCTGTGTGACGTAACATACCATTTAGCATAGGGAGGTATTGTGCAGTGCATTATGTGGAGGACAGGGTCTCAAATAGGAAATCCTCTTCTAGCCGATCTGAATGGAGGGAAACTTTACGGTAGGCCACAGCTCTGGTGAGGAGTTCCTAATATGTGGAGGAATCATCTGTGATGAAATGGTCAAGCTGGGTAAAGATCAGGGTCAGTGTCTGCTGGGGGTTCAGCATAATGTGTCCCAGGGATCTGGTTGTGGGAAAAATGGGGGATGGGTGTCCCCCTCTATATCCTCATTGTATGGAAGTGGTGACCCCTGTGGAGTGTAGCAAAGTGTACTTAGATGGCGAGTGAAAGAAAATTAGGCCTGCGTGGCCTGTGTTGGTGATGGAGGAGCAGAGAACCTGGTCTGTACTTTTTCTGTGTTTAGGAGCTGGGGCTCCAACCAGGCCTTCCTGGAATGAAGAAACCCAGCAAAAGGAAGGCAGTAAGGGATTAACAGTTGCTTTTTGGGCACGAAACCGGGTTGACAGAAGCCAGAGTATAGACTCGTCGGACGAAATGGGGACGTTTTATAACTAAACACTTATTGGGCATGTTGCATATCATAGCGTACACCCCAATCGCTCAACTCAAATCATGTTTGAAAGAAAACTAAAGACTCATGCAGTACGGTGCTTAAGGAACTCCTGTTTGGACTTGCATCCTGTCCAAGTCATGTCCTCCATTCTCTGTTGTTCTCGACGTTATATTTATATAGGACACGTATATAAATAAGCTTATGTGCTTACGTATTTTATCACTTGAGGTAAAAATTGCGTGACTGAAGTCAATTCAAAATATCGCTGGCCTGAGGAAGCCCGCATCGGGCGAAACGCTTTGGCTGTTTCTTGGCTGTTTCATTGGTTATCCTATTTTGAGAATATTGGCTGCTCACTTGTATCATCGTGTCAAGAAGACTTATTAAAACAGGACTTTTTTCACATCAATGCAGGACATCTGTTGTGTTTTGTCGCATTGATACATTCTTTTCAGCATTTTCTCTGTTGCTTCTCCATTTGTTTGTTTTTGTATCTTCCTGGAATGAAAGCTGCCTTTTCAGTGGATGTATAGCAGCTCCAGGTGGGCAGGTGATGATTTGGCCAAACTAAGGATGTATTGCTGAATATTTCTGTTGAGCATCAATCTTCTCATGGAACTGATGGGTGGCTTGACCATTTTGACGCTGACTGTGGTGGTAGTCTACTTCTGCACCGATGTTGGTTTCAGCACTGACAGTTAAAACTCTGATGATTTACTTGATGCCGAGCCAGTTGGCTTGGAGTGATTTTCGGCACAAAGCTGGAGCTGGGCATTGTGGCCGACGTCAATGTTCAGTGCCTACCATGGCCTGAGGGTAGTGGTGGCTGTATGGTTTTCCACTGATGATTCTGGGTGGCTGTGGGGCCTTCTGAGGAGGTATGCGAGCAGTAGTGAGGAGGGAAAGGGTGTGTATTCATAACCTGCTGAGCTGCTGGAAGGTCTTCGATCTTCAGGTTGGAGCTGGTACTGTCCTCTGTTGAGAACGCCTCCTCATCGGCTGCAGATGCCTTGACATTCTGTTCCTGAAGCTCTTCAGTGCTGAAGAGGTCCACTGGTTCTTCGCCGCTCTTCCACAACATCTCCAAGCGTTTTCTTTGTTCAGAAGGAGCGGCAATGATCTGAAGGAGCAGCAAGCAAGCTCATTATGCCCAGGCGGAAGGCAAAGGTTACAGAGCTGATGGAGGTCGGACAATGGATATTCTACGTGACACCAAGGGCAATATCGAAAAGGCGTTTGTTCCATCACCCTCAGGACATAGCATGGAACAAGTTAAAATGCCAGAGAAGGTCCCCAGATCGTGAGGCCCCACGCGGGGCAGATATTGATGCAAGGATTGCCCAGGCAAAGCTGAGGTCATCACCGCGGTACAGAAGGCAAAAGAGATACACATTTGAAACAATAATGATATTAGGAATTACCATGGGAACGGAAAAGTATTTCGACAACAGTCTTGAACCGGAGCATAGGAGAACACGTCCAAACAAGGCGGCAGAAAGAAAACAATTCAATAATGAGTTGATGCCCATTCACATTGCTTTAATATGAATGTTCAAGTTTAAAAGGAATGTTTAAACTTTGACTCATGTATTTCTAAAAAGAAATAGTGCACCACATTGTGGAAACTGAATGCATATTTAATATTGGCAAATTCTTTCTGTCCATGATTAACTGTTTTTTGATAATTGGAATGAAATGATATATGTTGATTTAATGTTCTTTGTATGTCACATGTACATTAGTCCTTTTTTGTTAAGGTCTATTGATGATTAATTTAATGTTTTTTGTATGTTATTTGTACATTAGTCTTTTGTGAAAATTCAGTCGCTAGAGGTTGAGTTGATAATGTTGATTCTCTTGCCTAAAAAATAATCATCTAAAAAACTGATTCTAAAGATACTGACAAAATAAATTGTCTTGGTAAAACTAATTCATTTAGCTTTATCTATTGTCTTACTGAGTGATTTAGTAATATATCCCGGAGGCATAGGTACAATCCCCTTGTTTTACATTCACATTGCCAGCATGGAGTCACCAAAACTAGTGACTCAAAAGACTTCTTTGGGGAAAGAAAACGTACCTACATCCAGGCTCTAGATGGTAGGATTATGCACAAAAGGTATATCTGCAGCCACACAAGCCTCGAACATAATGAAGTGAAAAGGAGTGGACCAGTGTGTATGGCACAGATACTCAAAGAGGAAACAGCAATTGCTAGCTGAATGGTGGGAACTGAGAAATCCCAATCCAACCTTAAGTTCATATTAGATTTTGAAATGAGCAAATGGTGACAGTCTGCTGAAATACTCAGAATCTGTTTTTTTAAAAGAAATAAAAGGACGAGAAGATGTCTCCCATGCCTATCTTTTGTTTCATTCCCTTACCGGGCTGTGACTTAAGATGAAAGACTGGACTATATTGTTTATTGCTTCTATGGAATATATAGACACATAAGTAATTGGACACCACATTGGAACAGGTACCTTACTTGCACTAAGTTTCTTACCTCCGGTAACGCTTTACCTGGTAGAGACATGATATAGCCACAGATTCCTTACCTGGGAACTTTCAGGTATCAGGCTGGATTCAGAACAATTTTCTTAGCAGTATGCCTGAGTGCAGGTATGTGGCGTCAGTTGACTCAGCGTAATGTTATATGCTGTCAAGTTCATTGTTGTGACATCCATGACAATGGTGTGTTTAAACAACTAGGGCCCTGAAATGGAACAGCCCTGAAATGAAGATCCGCAGTGCAGGGAGGATGGGTGGTTCGGTAAGGAATCTAGTTTTAGTTTAGTTTACTTTATTTGCATTTGTATAGCGCATAAATCACCCGAAGGTCTCAGAGCGCTTGCGGAAAGAAAAAGCTCCCAGCTGGAGACCCACATAGCTGATAGGCAGGGCTAAAGAAGCCAGGTTTTTAGTTGTCTACGAAACCTAAGGTAATCGGACTCTGTCCTTATCTGGAGGAGAAGGGAGTTCCAGATTTCAGGGGGTGTCTTGCTAAATGCCCTGTCGCCATTTCTGGCTCTGCGTATCCTCGGGATGGTGAGAAGAGATTTGCCAGAAGATGTAAGCGTTCTTGCTGGTTTGTGGGCCTTTAGCTTGCGTTCTAGGTATGCTGGACCGTGTCCATTGATGGATTTATGGACCAGGCAGCATAGTTTGAACTTAATATGCTTTTGTATTGGAAGCCAGTGCAAGGTCTTTAAACAAGGCAGTGATGGGGTGCAGGACGGCATGTCCAGCACCAGCCTTGCAGCGGTGTTCTGAAGGACCTGTAGGCAAGCCAGGAGAGTGATATTTATTGAGGACAGAAGTGTGTTTCCATTATCAATCCTGCTGATAATGAGTCCTTGTACTAGGAGCATGCGAACTGAGAGGGGTATCCATTTAATGGTTTTCCTCAGATTACGCATAAGGCCAAAACCAGTTTGCACTACTTTACTTATATGGTCAGAGATGGATAGCTTATTATCGATTATTACCCCCAGGTTCCTGACAGAGGGTTTAGGCAAGGGGCATGGACCAAGGGAGGCTGGCCACCAGTCTTCTGACCATATTTTATCGGCTTTTCCAAATAACAAGACCTCCGTCTTACCCGCGTTCCACATTAAAAAGTTTGGGTCATCCAATCATGAATAGATACCATGCACTCTTTAAACCTCAGTTTGATTTCATCTGGGTTGTGGTTTATTGTGAACAGTATTTGAGTGTCATCTGCGTAAGACACGGTTCAAAAACCGTGCGCTTGAATGACCATTGCAAGGGGGGCACATAAAGGTTAAAGAGCTTGGGGCTCAATATTGACCCCTGGGGGACACCCTTGTCGTTGTCATGGAAGTTGGAGGCTCGAGCTCCAATTTGGACCTTGGACCGCCTGTTGGTCAGATAATTCTTTATCCATTGTAGTGCGGAGCCTTCGACACCAACCTCAACAAGACGCTCTAAAAGAATGCGATGTGAGATGGTGTTGAAGGCCGCAGATTGGTCGAGGAGGACAAGTATGGCAGACTGGCTGGAGTCCAGAGTCATTCTTATATTATCAACAATTTCCAACAGGGCAGTTTCGGTGCTATGCGATGCCCTGAAGCCCGACTGGGATGATGGGTCCAGGAGCTTATTGGTTTCCAGATGGCTTATGAGTTGTTTATTAATTAAGGACTCCATAATCTCTCCAAATAGGGGGAGAATGGAGATAGGCCGATAATTAGGGAGTGATTTAGGATCACTAGATCTTTAAGTCCCACCCTCATTAATATCTACGTGGCCCCACTTGCCAGGGTAGTGAGATCTTATGAGTTTGAGGTGTTGTCGTATGCCGACAACATACAAATCATGGTCTTCCTTACTCAGTCTGTGAATGATTCTGCCCTCAATTTTAGAACTTGCATGGAGGCAGTATCCCGCTGGATGATCCAGAACTTCTTAAAACTCAACGGAGAAAAGACCGAGGTCTTGATCTTCGGGGCTGGTCATGACATTTGGTCAAAAGATTGGTGGCCGGACTCCCTCGGGGACTGCCCTCTCCCCTCCCATTCTGCTAGGAACCTGGGGGTCCTGATAGATACCTCTCTTTCCTTTGACCGGCAGGTCACCAGGACCGTGTCCACCTGTTGTGGTATCATCGGATCCTCAGAAAGATTGCATCTTATCTCTCCCCTGATGCTAGGAAGCAGGCCACAGTGGCTCTTGTCTCCTCAAGACTGGACTATTGCAACGCACTGTATGTGGGCATGAACAAGAGCCTCGTTCACCACCTACAGATGGTCCAGAACGCCGCAGCCCGGATGGGCCTCAATCTCCCTAGGCTTTCCTCAGTTTCCCTGGCCAGGAAAAACCTTCACTGGCTGCCCGTCCAGACCAGGATCTCCTTTAAGCTTCTTTGCCTGGCCCACTGGGCTATTTATGGCTCTGGATCAGAGGGAATTAGGTCTCTCCTAGTTCCCTATCTTCCTAGAAGCGCCCTCCGGTCTTCCACTAAAAATCTCCTCTTAGTCCCTAGATTTGCAAAAGTAAGATGGGGAGGTAAGGCTTTTTAGTCCTTAGGACCTAAGCTCTGGAATTCCCTCCCCCCTGATCTGGTAGGACAACCCTCTTTGGCACGTTTCCGCAAAGAATTGAAAACCTGGCTCTTTCGAGAGGCCTACTCATAGCCATGGATCCGGGGATCTGAGACCTGTTATTTTGATATTTGTTTTGTTGGGTGCCTTGATGCCCTTGGGCTAAGTTGCACGTTATAAGTCTCCCCTCACTCACTCGCTCACTCATCATGTCTCTACCAGATAAGGCCTTACTAAAGGTAAGTGACTTGTCCAGCTGATAGAGGCCTCTAGTCACAGATTCCTTACCTGTGAATAGATACCCCAGTAATACCATCCCCGGAGAAGGGACTGCAGAAAAGTTTAGGCCAGAAAGTACTGTAGGACGAACGGCCAAAGAGGCCCGACCTATGTACCTGAATGTCCAGGCAATATTGCTTGGTAAATGCATGCAGGGATGCCCACGTAGCTGCCTGGCACATGCCAAGAACCGGGACATCACACTGGAGAGCCGAGGTGGCTGCCTTATCCTTGGTGGAATGAGCTCTGAGGCCTTCAGGGTGCGGTTTATTTGCCAGTGTAACAGATCCTAATGCAGAGAATAACCCATTGTGAAATTGCCCTTATTTGTACAGCACGTCCCTTCTTTACTCCAACGTACCCCACAAAGAGTTGGTCGTCCACCCGGAATTCTTTAGTGCGGTCAGGGTAGTACGATAACGCTCTTTTTGGTTGGTGAGCAGCCAGAGGGGGCAATTGTGCAGTGGATCAAATGGTGCACAAATTAGATAAGTGAGTTCCAAGTTAAGGTCCCACTGGGGAACGTATAAAGGTGAAGGGGGAACAAATGCCTAAGCCCCTTGAGTAATCTATGAAAAGTGATGGTTGGTCTGGCAACTGTAGAAAAGCAGAAAAGGGTGAAAGGTAGCCCTTGAGAGTGCCCAGAATAGGGCCTTGCTGGGAAAGAGACTGGCTGAAAAGGAGAATGTAAAAGGGAGGCAGGAAATGGGTCAATAGACCGTTCTGTACAATAGTTAAAAAAAGGTGCCTTTGGCAGGCCTCACTGCCAGAATAACATCGCAAACTGAGGAAGGAAGGTTGAATGCTTTCAACTGTCGCTGCTCAGTGTCCAATCAAGAGGAGAGTTGACAGGTTTGGGTGGAGGACTCTCCCCTGCTGCTGTGACAGAAGATCCTCCCGAAGGGAGGACCTGATTGGAGGATCGATGCACAATTGCAGAAGCTCGGGATACCAAACTCTCCATGCCCAATCCGGAGCCACAACAATTAAATGAGCTCAGTCGCTCCTGATCTTCTTGAGCGCTCTGGACAGGAGTTGTATGGGTGGAAAGGCATAAAGGAAGCCGTAGCTCCACTCAAGACAAAAAACTTGACTGAGCGAGAGTCGCTTTGGAAAAAGCAAAATGCAAAACTGCTGACATTGAGCATTTTCAACGGAGGCAAACAGATCTCACCAAGGCTCTCCCCACCAATGAAAGAGTTCTTGTGACAAATCTGAATGGGGACACCACTTGTGATCCCCTAGGCACTGACGACTGAGTACTTCCGCCCTGGTATTCAGAGAACTGGCCAGTTGCTGAACCACTGGGGATATGCCCAGTTGTTCCAGCCAAGTCCAGAGACGCAGGGCTTCATTTCAGAGGGACCAAAACTCCACCCAGCCTTGTATGTTGCATTATCACATAGCGGTGGTGTCTGTGAAAACCTGTACCAGCCTTCTCTTGATAGACTGTATCAAGGCTTTCAGTGCCAATGGGATCGCACGTAGCTCCAACAAGTTGATGTGGAGCCCGACTTTTGCTGTAGACCAGAGTTCTCTGATCTCAACCTCTACCAAATGGCCACCCGATATTGCAACTAGGGTATTCATGGCAGACAAAGCTCAACCAATAGTTTTTGCTGTTTCCCGGTTTCTTGCATATATGTGGAGACACTGACAGAAAAATACTGCCCTATTGTTGTCTAGTACATACATCTAGGATTCTTGTGTGTTCAAGTTGCATCTTATTTCTTTTTATGATCTCTTAAAGCACATGCAACAGTAGATAATAAGTATAGGAGTTGCTGGATGAAATTTAACTTTGCATTTTAAAATCGTTGTGATGTCCTTATACACAGCTAGTTTTAACTGTGGGTATTTTAATTATTTTACGTCATGTTTTTGAGGGTTTAATTAATCAATGATTTTACAGTTTTACCTTATTTAGTTTGCTTTAATGGCAATTGCCGAAATAAAGTTATTATGATGATGAATGGCCACCCATCCCAGAAGTGATGCATCTATTACTACTGTGAGGCCTGGTTGGGGAAGGGAGAGGGGTGTGCCTCTGACCCTGTTGGGGTGTCTGAACCACAACTGTAGATCTTTCGCAACTACCTCCAAAATCTGGACCAGCTAGGTGATATTTCCCTCCTGTGCACCCATTGGAACTACAGGTCCCACTGCACACCCTGCATGAACCATCTGACATGATGCACCAACAAGAGACTATGAGGCAAAGCAGCCTCAGAGTTAGTCTCACCGAAATACAGGATAGAGGCTGAAATATCTGTATCATAGCCTGAATATTCTTGACTCGTCGCTTGGGAGGGTAGGCCTGAACTGCACCATGTCGAGAATGGCTCCAATGAAAGGGAAAGTCTGAGGGAGTAACTTCAGCACGTTGATAGTGAACCCCAGCAAATGTAGGAGGTTTGCCATAGTCTGGAGGTGGGAGACAACTGCCTGATGGCATGCCTGCCTTCAACAACCAGTCATCAAGATAGGATAAGACTGGAACTTCTGATCTGCGCAGATGAACTTGGACCACAGCCATCACCTTGGTGAATAACAGAGGAGTACTGGTGAGCCCAAAGGAGAGTACAGTAAACTAAAAGTGTTTGTGGCCCATCATAAACGGCAAGTAGCGGTGATGAGCAGGCAGGACGAGGATCTGGAAATAGGCTTCATGCAAGTCCAATGCTATGATCCAGTCTCCCGGATCTACGACAGACAGCACCTGAACAATAGTGAGCATCTTGAATTTATCCTACCTGAGGAAGTAGTTGAGGGCTCGAGGTCAAGAATAGGATGAAGGTAAACAACATGCTGGGGGACCTGGCGAGGCTTCGGTCTGCTTGGGAGGGTGAGGTTGGCCCCGTAGAAGACATAGATTGGGAATTATTACTAATGCATCCAAGGGAGGTGGCAATCAAATCCCGCCTCCGCCTCATCCAATACAAAATACTACACAGGGTTTACTTTGACAGGGCTAGGCTCTATAAAATGGGAAAGACCACGGATGACAGGTGTCTGAGATGCGGGCAAGGGGGCGGAGACTTTTATCATACTCTGTGGACATGTGATAGGATACAGGCCTATTGGCCCCTTATCTTCACTGAATTACGGGAAGTGCTTGAGGTACCGTTAGAGCAGGACCCGAAATTGGCCATCCTGGGCATGACCAATGATGTGGATCTACCCAGACCACACCTGGTTTTCCTGACATTGGCGCTGGTTGTGGCAAAGCGCAATACTGCACGTCATTGGGGGGCGGAGAACATACCTGAGATAGAGGAATGGAGGAGGGGCCTAGACATTTACATGGCTGCGGAAAGGGTGACGTACAAGGCGAGAGGCTGCCCCAAGAAGTTTAAAAGAGTATGGGCAAAGTGGAGGCACTACCACGGACTAGATGGGGGCCTGGGGGGGGGGAACACACTGAGACCGCCCAGCACTGTTGAAGAGGGAGGAGAAGGGGTGACTATGTGAGATACTGGAAGGGAAAAGGAAGGAGCATGATGCACAATTAACCGGCTACTGTTAGCACACTGAGGGGGGCCCCCGGGGGGGGGAGAAGGGGGGAGGTAAGGACACATGGAAACACTGCTATATGACTGCACAGTTAAGTTACTGTAGGAGTGGCAGTTTTAAGCCACTTAACTGAGTTCTTGTGGGGTGGGGGGAGGGGGGAGGCGTTGATAGTTGGAAATGGGAACTGTTGGAAGAAAAAAAAAAACGAAAATATTGCAGATATCAGAATGGCCGGAACCGGGATCTTGTTTTTATACTGAAGGACTACATATGATTGACTTTTACTGTGTTCCGTGGGATGAGATTCAATGAGGGCTGTAGACGTACAAGGTATGGTGGCCATTGAATTACGAATGATAATCTTGATGCTTACATCCTAATGTTTATGGAACTGTGTCAATGCTGATTGCATCATCTGTATGTCTGCAAATAAAAAAATATTAAAAAAAAAAAGAATAGGATGAAGGTCTCTGTCCTTTTTGGGAAGCAGAAAATAGCGGGATTAGCAACCACAGCCTACTTCTTGCCAGAGAATTCTCTTTATAGCCACTTTGGCTAAGAGTGTCTTGACTTCCTCTCAAAGCAAAGCAAGGTGAATCTCGATCAGCCAATTGTATGACTGAGGCATGGAGAGAGGGGTAGTCTCAAAGTGGGGGGAGTATCCCTTTTGAATTGACCGCAAAACCCAACCTGTTTGCGGTTATGTTCAGCCAGTTTGGAGGTGATGGCGTATCCTGCCACGATCCAGACACCCATGATCTGGGAGGGTCGGACTAGGACAGTTTGGTGATGGAGGAGGGAGAGGGGATTGTGGCCTTGAGGTTGCAGAACTTGCTTGGTCCTCTGGCAAGGGTAGGGCTGGAGCGGTTGGAAACCCCTTCTGTAGCCACAAAAGGACAGATGCAGGACGGGATGATATTGATAAACTGATGGTCATAGCCTGTGACTCCTTGAAACGCTCTAGCGATCCGTCCACACTGTCTCCGAAAACACGAGAGCCATAACACATCCTGTTCAACAAATTTGCTTGGACATCCCCTGAGAAGGCAGAAATTCACAGCCAGGCGAGGTGCCTAGCTGCCACTGTCAAGGAAATTGCTCTGCCTAGCAAGTCCGTTGTGTCAAGGCCACAGCATATGGTAAACATTGCTGCATACCTTCTGTCTACAACAGCTTGCGAGAGAACAGGCCGGGCTTTATCCAGGACTTGTGGTGGCAGTTGCGCAACCATCCCCCTCGAGCAATGGGAGCACCGGCTCAATAGGCATGCAGGGTTTACTGACCGCAATGCTAGGCTGGTGGAAGAAAGACATTTTCTTTCCAAAGCTATTGTCATCGGCCCTTAGGGAAATTGTCAATATCGCTAAGTTAGCATGAGCTTTGCAGCATTATTATATATAAAATTCTGGTACATATCTTTCTTAATAGTTTCCACAATAACAATTTTAGGATCTGTTGTGTGTACAAATGTGTAACAATCTTTCCATACAAATGGTTGCGATGTGTACTTTCCGTATGTTTTACATCAAAACTCCAGAGTAGTACGGTACACTTAAAGAAGTATTCACAGCTTAACTGGTGATTTTATCTATACGTTTGTTGTTGGTCTGCAGAGGTAACACCTACATCAGCTCTAGCTGGAAACAGTCTTTGGTCAGTTTTGGTGTCTTTGCGGTTATTTAGTGGAGGATGTATCCATAACAGACCGGACTATGCGACGTTTGGCTATTGATCACGATGCCGATGATGTCATGCCTAAGGAAGGGACTTGCTCATTTGGAAGATCTTATCTGCGAGGCACTTGAGTAGTGCCTGTGCTTGTTCACAAAACGCTCACTTCTGTTTCCGGAGACAGCTGGGACGGTGTAACCTCCTATATTGATGTGTTATAGGTTCTTTCAAGCTTGAAGTATTAAAAGGTTCTTTCTCTTTATGACCCGTTATTGCGCTGCCGCGCTTTAAGTTGTTGTTCTTTGTTTTTCAATATGGCTATAGATATTACGCCTCATAGCCGCGCACGGCTCAGGGTGTATTTGACTCAATATGGAGTACCTGATGTGGGTGCTGCGCTTATTTTTTTTGTGGAATCACGCATCCAGCTTTCTGCTTTGAGGTGTTTTATTCTTGGGTCACCTTCTCGGCAGTGGATGGGTCAGACATTTTGTTTCACGAATATACTGCGGGAATATAGACCGGACAATACTCTTGTACTTTGGTTTAAAGGCGCCCTTCCTCACCCAATAACGCTGGTCCGTTTAGGTCCTTTATCGTAAGATAGGGCCACATGATCCGTTTTGGCTGGGTATACCCCACACCTGCGTCGTCTGGCAACAGCGACGCTTGCAGAACTTCGCATGTTACATACGTCTCTAATAGGCATGCATAGAGCTGTTATACAATTCATGTCGCGCAACTTGTAGGTCGGACCACCTGACATTGCTGCGCAACCTGCTGAACCTAATGGAGTGACCATCAGTCCCCATCAGTCCCCTTATGGTTAATTCAGTGATGGGCAAGCGTCCACAGAATAAGGATGAGTTCCCTTATTAGCTTGCTGAGAAATTTGGACAACTAGAGGCTGTTTTTCCAAATATCAGTCCGGTGGAGAAGCACAGGATCTTAACTATAGGTTTGCCTAAAGACTTACTTCCTGAGTTAGCAGATTGTAACACCTGGGGCAAGGTGTTTGCAGCAGTATATTCAAAGTGTTTCAGCACTCCCTCATGACCGTACTCCCCTCTGTGATTAAGCGTGTTCAAGATGAACACGGAGCCGAGGCGGCTGTAGAGTTGGGGATGGGACTGGTGGGGGTGTTTGGCGTTGTTGCTGATATGATCATTGCCAATGTCAAGGGAGATGCAGTAATCTTACAAGTGGCAAACCGCTTGGAGGCTGTCCGAGATGCAGAAAAGCCACTCGAATTGCCAAACATTATTGCAAAAGCTTTTAAACCATAGGCCGCACTATTCTGGGAGTTAAGCCATTTAATCAAATGCAATCACAATCTCAAACTCAGCAAAAAGCCTAGACTGATAAAGACGGGCATCCGTTCTTTCCTAAAACGAACTGGAAGAATAAGAAACAAGGGCAGCAACAGCAAAAGTAAGATTTTCCTGCTAGTTCACTGACACCTGAGTCTTCTGAGCGTACTTATGATTTGAGCGACTGCACAAAAATTCAGTGTCCTGATAGATTTCAAGTTCCTCATCAGCACTCTCATTGTTCTTTACAGGACCCATCAGGCTCTCAAGTCAGTGGAGGAGAACGTCAGGATCGTGGCAAAGGTCAACCTGCTACACAGGGACGAGATCAACCTCAACAGTTTGACGTTATAGGGAAACCAGAATATCTGCCTTGTATTCAACCCCATTTTCAAAAGAAAAAATTTGCCGCTTTAAAAGCGAGGTATGCCTCAGTTGTTGAGAACACGACTCCTTGATTTGACATGGGCAGTGACTCTGCTCGACAGCACAGCAGAGATTACCATAGTGTGGAAAGCTCTGCGTCCCTGTCTGAGTTGACAGCAACTGATACATTCCCTTCCAGTAGAAACGGCAGATACCCGGATTGCCCCCCCCCCGGATAGGTTCTACAAGATTCTTACATTGTTAGAGTATCACGGAGTGATTGAATCATGCACATAACCGATTAATAATCCTCTCTTTACGGTATCAAAACCTGAGGTTCATATCGGATTGTATTGGATTACCGAAATTTGAATAGTCATTGTTGCACTTTTACAGTACAGAACACACACAGCTGTGGTCATGAATGATCTTGTTTGTAAAAAATACAAAAATAATCTGGATATTTCCAATGGGTTCTACAGTCATAATCTCAAACTTGAGAGCCGTGACTTGATAGCATTTACTGACGTTGGAAATCAGAAAAAAAATTATGATTTTGCCTATGAGGTGTAAGAATAGCCCTGGGGGATTTGCGGCACATGTTGTGTCTTTGTTACACAACATAGACCCAAATGCGTTCTCGTACGTTGATGACATTTTTCTAACAGACGACAAACTTATGCCGCATCTTGTCCGAGTCGACAGAATCATTTTATCATTTGTCGACTATGGATATAAATTCAATTTAGCAAAATCGCACATCGCCCATTTGGCGGTACTTTGTTTGGGCTAAGAGCTCAATAATGAGGGAAAGGGTTAGCATCCTACTTGCTGGAGAAATGTGCACAATTGCAGCCCCCTTCTACACTGAAGAAACTTCAGTCCTTGCTTGTATTTTTGAATTTCGGGAGGACATACATTCCAGATTATGCCCAACATATCAAACCACTTCATACATTGATACTACCCACATATTTTTCTGCCAGCTGGCTTCTTCAACATACCCCTAGCCTACATTCTTTGCAATCTGACATGCTTGCAACTAACTACTTGTTGACGTGTTATAACACCACAAACCTGGTGACACGTATAGTTCCAGGGACGGTGGGTTTCACTTACTTGACGTTCAATGAGGGAGACACAATACCTAATGCATAGGAATCACGTTTATACACTGCTGCTGAAATGCGTTTTTCAACTGTTGAAAAAATCTTGACGGCAGTGCAGATGGCGATTCTGAAAGAATGTTCACTGGCGCAAGGTAAACTCATTCTTATGGTCACGCCCTTCCCTGCTTTGGAAGCCGTGACTAAGGCGAGTGCACCCAACTCAAAGGTACTACCCACCTGCTGGATACAATGGGATACTTCTTTGACATCCTCTATTGTCACGTTTATCTTTGACGCTGCACTTCAGAAACAGGAGTTTTTACAGTATGAACACGTTCATCATCCTCCATTGTCGTTGCTTCCTCTACATGAGTACGACTGCATCATTTATACTAATGGCTCGGCTCAACCGGCCACCAGTTCCAAACACGCTTATTCAGCGGCTTGCACAATTGTTGCTGGCTCAATTGTTAAGGGAGAGTTTAAGTCTTCCATTGTGCGCACTCAGGCACTTGGAGCCTGTATGGCACAATTGGCGGAGCTGCGTGATCATGTTCTTGCTCTCAAGTTTGCTGATCCAAATGTGAATACTCTTGTTGTGTGGAATTCCTATTACTGTGTCCAGTCTTTTACTGACAACTTATTCTTTTGGTCTCTAAATGACTATTGAGACTCTAAGGGCTGCACATTTAGGCATAAAATGCTTTCGGTTCGAGTGGCAGAGCTTAAACAATGTCTACCCTCACATGTTGTATATACTCTTGACCTTCAGCGTGTAGGAGCACATGTTCTATGTAATTGTTTGGCTGATGAAGCAGTCAAATCTGCAGTAACCACGTCCATGACTAAAATAGATAATGATATTCTGGCAGTGGATGCTGATATGAGGGAGGGAACTGCTCATCCTCATGGTTTCCCTTCGAAATACTCTTATCATGTAACTCCCAAAGAGGTTCCTTATGCTATGATTCCTTCAGTTGGGGATCGGATGATTCCCAACTTGGAGCGCAGACTTGCTCTGATCAAAGCCGCACACATAGGTATTGCGTCTGCACATAAGGTGTGTCAGCGACAGGCTCAATTTTACAGCAACGTTACTGGTGGTGTGGTTTATATGAACAGACCCGTAATTATGTACTTTCTTGTGACCTTTGTCAACAAATTAAAGTGTATGGTCACACGCCCCCCTCAAACACAGCTTTGTATTTCCAATCAACCTTTTGGCTGTGTGCATCTTGATCACTGCGGCCCACTATCTTCAGATACTGCATATAAATATATATTTGTTGCAGTTGATTCGTGCACTAGATTCCTCTGTGTTTGACCACAATTCACTGCTGACCCTCAAAATCTCATCAGGGATTTCTGCGTTTTTGTCAGTATGTTTGCCTGTGGCACCTTCCATTCTGACCAAGGTCCAGCATTCACCTCTAAGGCGTAGAAGGACGCAATTAAGTCAATGGGGGTGCTGGTGCAGTTGTCGTCTCCATACAGGCCCGAGGGCAATTCAATTGTGGAGCGAATGAACCGTGAATTAAAACAATCCTTGACAGCTAGAGTCTTAGGTACTGGCAGGAAGTGGCTGGCCCACTTGTATGGGGTTCAACGTGAACTTAATAATCTACCTAGAAGATCTCTGGGTAGACGGATCCCATACAAAATGATGTTTGCCACTAAAAGGAATGTGCAGACCTTGATGGTTTAGACGTTGTTGTGGCTGTAGAAACCTTTTATTTAGATAATCATTCTACTGTGTTACAGGATCTACAAAATATCAGTGACAGCTAGGCAACTGAACATCTACCCTCGTCCACTGATGCAGCACTGCTGATTCCTGTTGCTGGCTGGCTTCCCGAAATCGGAGAACTGGTACAAGAAAAGCTGGCGAACAAAAAATAACTTGGTCCCTCTTATCGTGCACCGGTTCCAGTGCTTGGACTGAAGGGTACTCGTACAGTCATTTCACCACCTATACCAGGTTGCACAGATACATCTCAGTGGACAATGTCAAGTTACATCATTTGGCCGATTCTGAATAGTGTCACGCCTGCTGTTTTGTGCAACGCAACTTCATTCTTTTCCACTGATCCTTGTGTGGCTAAGGAAGTCATGGACACTGTAATTGAGCTTTCACCCATTCGACCTATAGCTTTCACTATTGATGTCAAGTATACATATCCCAAGTATGGGCCAAATTTGAGAATTCGCGGTCCGCAAATTTGTGCGAAATGGCAAAAAAATCCACGAGTTAGTGAATTTTCCCACGAACTCGCGGATTTTTGTGCCATTTGCACAAATATGTGACCACGTGTGCCTGTAACTTTGCCAGCGCGCCAAAAGGCGCCAAGGTCCCTTGAGTGAGCTGGCCATTATAGTGGGGACGGGCGGGAAGACGAGTCATACCACTAGTGTGTGGTGGACGGAGCCAAACGGGCGGGGCTTCAATGCGAGTTCACATGCATCTTGTTTATAAAGGGTCAGAGACCGAGCAGAGCAGCAGATGAGGAGAAAGCAGCCTCCTGGTGAAAGGAGCTACATGGGGATGCTTGGAGCGCAGACTTGCTCTGATCAAAGCCGCACACATAGGTATTGCGTCTGCACATAAGGTGTGTCAGCGACAGGCTCAATTTTACAGCAACGTTACTGGTGGTGTGGTTTATATGAACAGACCCGTAATTATGTACTTTCTTGTGACCTTTGTCAACAAATTAAAGTGTATGGTCACACGCCCCCCTCAAACACAGCTTTGTATTTCCAATCAACCTTTTGGCTGTGTGCATCTTCATCACTGCGGTCCACTATCTTCAGATACTGCATATAAATATATATTTGTTGCAGTTGATTCGTGCACTAGATTCCTCTGTGTTTGACCACAATTCACTGCTGACCCTCAAAATCTCATCAGGGATTTCTGCGTCTTTGTCAGTATGTTTGCCTGTGGCACCTTCCATTCTGACCAAGGTCCAGCATTCACCTCTAAGGCGTAGAAGGACGCAATTAAGTCAATGGGGGTGCTGGTGCAGTTGTCGTCTCCATACAGGCCCGAGGGCAATTCAATTGTGGAGCGAATGAACCGTGAATTAAAACAATCCTTGACAGCTAGAGTCTTAGGTACTGGCAGGAAGTGGCTGGCCCACTTGTATGGGGTTCAACGTGAACTTAATAATCTACCTAGAAGATCTCTGGGTAGACGGATCCCATACAAAATGATGTTTGCCACTAAAAGGAATGTGCAGACCTTGATGGTTTAGACGTTGTTGTGGCTGTAGAAACCTTTTATGTAGATAATCATTCTACTGTGTTACAGGATCTACAAAAGACCAGTGACAGCTAGGCAACTGAACATCTACCCTCGTCCACTGATGCAGCACTGCTGATTCCTGTTGCTGGCTGGCTTCCCGAAATCGGAGAACTGGTACAAGAAAAGCTGGCGAACAAAATATAACTTGGTCCCTCTTATCGTGCACCGGTTCCAGTGCTTGGACTGAAGGGTACTCGTACAGTCATTTCACCACCTATACCAGGTTGCACAGATACATCTCAGTGGACAATGTCAAGTTACATCATTTGGCCGATTCTGAATAGTGTCACGCCTGCTGTTTTGTGCAACGCAACTTCACTTTCTTCCAATGATCCTCGTGTGGCTAAGGAAGTCATGGACACTGTAATTGAGCTTTCACCCATTCGACCTATATCTTTCACTATTGATGTCAAGTATACATATCCCAAGTATGGGCCAAATTTGAGAATTCGCGGTCCGCAAATTTGTGCGAAATGGCAAAAAAATCCACGAGTTCGTGAATTTTCCCACGAACTCGCGGATTTTTGTGCCATTTGCACAAATATGTGACCATGTGTGCCTGTAACTTTGCCAGCGCGCCAAAAGGCGCCAAGGTCCCTTGAGTGAGCTGGCCATTATAGTGGGGACGGGCGGGAAGACGAGTCATACCACTAGTGTGTGGTGGACAGAGCCAAACGGGCGGGGCTTCAATGCGAGTTCACATGCATCTTGTTTATAAAGGGTATGAGACCGAGCAGAGCAGCAGATGAGGAGAAAGCAGCCTCCTGGTGAAAGGATCTACATGGGGATGGCGCTCGGGAAACTCATGGATGCAAAAATACGTTTGGCACAGGACCCCAGAATCCTTTAGATGTCCAAGATAGCTCTGCTGCGCGTGTTGGTACAAAGCCATTCTGATCCTGCCATTGGGTTCAGGCGCATGCAGCTGCTGCTGCTGGACAATGTCCCATCTCATACTAAACTACCCTGTACAGGCATATGCTGGTGCTGGGCAGTAGGGTGCAGTGGCATGCGGATACTCCACGCCAGGTACATGTGCATACCGGTGCCAGGGGGGACACGTGTTTATTGGTGCTGTGTAGCAAGTTATGACTTTACATTTTGACTGCACCAGATGGTGGTACCACCTACAAGGATCAGGAGCATCCAGGCACTAGACTTCATGGTGCAAGAGCATAATGGTGCTGTGCGGTACAGGTATATATGTACTGGGGGCAGGGGGGCACTTAGCACAATGTGTGCTCACACCCAGAGGGCTCCCAGGCAATTGAGCATGAATGATTTTCACACTGAGAGGGCCCCGGGGTAGTTCAGCAGCACAAGGGCTCACACCCACTGGGCCCCGGGGCAGTTCAGTAGCGCGTGGGCTCACAACCCCTGGGCAGCTCAGCAGCGTGGGGGCTCACACCCACAGGGCTCCTGGGCAGTTTAGCAGCACCACCCTCTGGTTCATCACTGCCACCCCCTGGTTCATCACTGCCACCCTCTTGTTCACCACTGTCACCCTCTGGTTCATCACTGCCACCCTCTCGTTCATCACTGCCACCCTCTGGTTCATCACTGCCACCATCTGGTTCATCACAGCACCCTCTGGTTCACCACTGCCACCCTCTGGTTCATCACTGTCACCCTCTGGTTCATCACTGCCACCCTCTGGTTCATCACAGCACCCTCTGGTTCACCACTGACACCCTCTGGTTCATCACTGCCACCCTCTGGTCCATCACTGTCACCCTCTGGTTCATCACTGCCACCCTCTGGTTCACCACTGCCACCCTCTGGTTCATCACTGTCACCCTCTGGTTCACCACTGCCACCATCTGGTTCATCACTGCCACCATCTGGTTATTCACTGCCACCTTCTGGTTCATCACTGCCACCCTCTGGTTCACCACTGCCACCCTCTGGTGCATCACTGCCACCCTCTGGTTCACCACTGCCACCCTCTGGTTCATCACTGTCACCCTCTGGTTCACCACTGACACCCTCTGGTTCATCACTGCCACCCTCTGGTTCATCACAGCACCCTCTGGTTCACCACTGCCATCTTCTGGTTCACCACTGCCACCTTCTGGTTCACCACTGCCACCTTCTGGTTCATCACTGTCACCCTCTGGTTCACCACTGCCACCCTCTGGTTCACCACTGCCACCCTCTGGCTCATCACTTCCACCCTCTGGTTCACCACTGCCACCTTCCGGTTCATCACAGCACCCTCTGGTTCACCACTGCCACCCTCTGGTTCATCACTGCCACCCTCTGGTTCATCACGGTCACCCTCTGGTTCATCACTGCCACCCTCTGGTTCATCACAGCACCCTCTGGTTCACCACTGCCACCCTCTGGTTCACCACTGCCACCCTCTGGCTCATCACTGCCACCCTCTGTTTCACAACTGCACCTTCTGGTTCATCACAGCACCCTCAGGTTCACCACTGTAGATTATGGGGAGAAAGCACACCTGCCCAACCTCAACCCGGGCTGGTTAATGTGTTACTGAATTTGAGCTTCAAGTCCGGCACCTGCTTCCTTATCTGTAAGTGCTTCCTGTTGTGGTTTAATTTTTGTGACAGCCTGGAGCATTGTGCCATACTGCTAACTATTCTCTGACCCTGCTTCGAGGGTCAGAGCAGGGTCAGAGAATAGTTGCAAGTCGGCAACAACTCTGGAGGCGCTGCTCAGGAAGCACTTACAGGGTTACAGCAGGTGCACAAGTTGAAGTTAATTTCTTTGTAACCATTTTGTAAATGGTTACAAAGGAATTAGCTTCAACTTGGGCACCTGCTGTAACCCTGTAAGTGCTTCATGTACTTCAGTTTTTGAAAATCCGTCCCGTAACATATCCTACAGATGAGTCGATCAGTGAGGTGCCGACCAGTTTTTAACAACATCAGGCGACCCGACAATGCCACCTCAGATTATTATAACTACGACTGGTTTCTTTGGAGATCATGCCAGCTTCTCTTCCAACTCATCTTCCTCGACATCCAGTTTGGCTAACCTACTGACTAAATTAGGTATTTTTTTCTATTGGTTTAAAAAGACTTACCTGGTCCCTCCATGGACCTACATTTGGTTGGTGCTTATAATGAATTTTCTCTTCATGTCAATTGTTTTTTTTTTTTTAACATTATTGCCCCAGTTTTGCATACAGATATACAAAGAAATACGAAAAGTAGCAAACATTTCGTAATATACATTCAGGAAAGCAGATACGTGCGTACATAAATGATGTTTAGCAGATAACACTCAATAAGGCATCCAATATATGTCGAACGCAAATCAGCAACAATGGAATGACCATGCCCCGGAGAAACCCCTGTAATGCACCAACCACCATTACAACAGTGGTGAAGTCCTAGGAAAGGGTTAACAAACACACATTAACACATCAAATAAATAATAACAAAAAAGGAGGAGACACTTATCTAGCCTTTCCCCTCTAAAGTAATCCCCTGCGAAGTCTGCGAAGCCTGAACAGTGCTGATCCTAGCAATGTAGCACCTATATGGGCCCCAAATATTTACTGGGCGTGATGGGCCAGGCACCATGGTGGAATATTCCTCGCTACTCACATTGCAGCATGCCAAACTACGCAGCCATGATGCCGGAGTTGGGGACCTCCTACTGCCCTACAGTATGGCCACCTCTCTTTTAGCTAGCAGGAAACCCAGCGCATTAAATTTTCTGACCGCTTGAGGAAAGTTAGCCACATAACCGAGCAATGCGATCTCTGGGACAGGCTCCAGTCGCATGGATAGTATGTCGCTAAGTGTGTCATGAATCACGGACCAATAGAGGTTTATCCTCAGGCAGGTCCAAGATAGGTGGGCAAAATCAGCGAAAGGGGCTCCGCATTTCTGACAGCAATGGGGTCTGCTAGGGTCGATTCTGTGTGAGCACGCAGGGGTATAGTACATTTTGCGAAGGAATTTAAAATGTAGGAGTTTGTGTCTACTGTTCAAAGAGACCTCCCTAGTCGCCCTGAGCAGTATTCCCACTGGTCATCTGTAATGGGGTTACCCAGGTCCGCCTCGCATGCCGCCCGTACCCTGATGTCCGAAAAGGGGATGGATTCACAGCATTGCCTATACAACTTGGAGACCAAGTGCGCGCCATTAGTGGATTGAATCAGCAATGTCAGTGTTGGAGTAGGTTCAGGGGCATTTGGATAGGAAGAAAATGAAGCACGAAGCATAGAGTGCAAGCGAGTTAAAATAAACGTGTCCATGAACGTGCGTTCAGAAAAACGGGTGTCCTCTAACACTGAAAAAACATGGCCTTCAGGAAATAGGTCGCCAACCGTGCATAAATGGAACTTTCCTACAGTGCGGTGAATCAAAAGTTCGCCTGCGATGGGGAATAGTGAGGAATTGTGCAGGTGTAATGCCGGAGAATACAATCGTTCAAGGCCCAGCAGTCTGTGCAACCTATCCCATGCCCAGCATGTGGTCGATACAGTTTGAATGTCCTGGGGATCCCGGGGAAATCCCGTAGGTAGGAGTTCGGAGAGAAGTCGAGGCAGCACCAAGTCTGCTTCAGGTTTCAAATAAGGGATACGGACGTCTGGATGAAACCAGGTGTGGGCGTAGCAGCATTGCGCAATCAGATAATACAAATAGAAGTCTGGGACTGCGAAACCCCCTCTAGCATATAGCAGTGTCAGAGTCCGCCAGCTAACCCTACGCGCCTTATCGCCCAAAACCAGGCGGGCAACAGTGAGCGCAGTTTAGAAAAGAAAGTTTTGGTGAGTGGGACAGGATGTTATTGAACAGGTATAGAAAGCGCAGAAGGACCACCATTTTAATAATTGCCACTCTCCAGGCCATGGATAACGGAAGGCGCAGCCACCTTGCAATCTGCGATTCCAGAGTGCTAATTGCACTACCATAGTTTAGTCGGATCACAGTGGAAGTATCAAGATGAATATGGGCACCAAGGTATTTAACCGAATCATGGGACCATTCAACTGGAAACGCGCAGTTCCAGGAGGTGGCACTGGCGGTAAGCGTAAAAATGACTGATTTATGCCAGTTAATGTGAAGACCGTAAAATCTAACAAAGCGGATTATTTCAAATATGAGTGGCTCAAGGTTAAGCTGAGGTGACCTCACATAAAAAATAGTGTCGTCAGCATAGAGTGAGACCAGTAGAGGACCCGTACGAAACAATGCCACAGAGTAAATGTTTTTCTTGAAAGTGGCGCACCACTGGGTCCATAGCCAGGATGAAAAGCTGAGGGGACAGGGGGCAGCCCTGACGTGCGCCCCAGGTCAAAGAAAAAGGGACAGAAATGGTGCCATTCAGCCGTAGCCTAACAGTAGGCAGAGTGTAGAGTAAGGCCACCGTGGAGACAAAGCATTCTGGCATACCCATACGCCTCATGATGGATAGGAAGAAAGGCCACTTCAGAGAGTCAAATGCCTTCTCTGCATCTAGGAGAACAGCAACGGCAGGCGTATCGGGGTCAATCCGATGCAAAACAGTAAAGAGGGTCCTCAAGTTGAGGGAGGTGGAGCGATGTGGCACAAACCCAGATTGTGCTGGGGAAATGATGGATTCCATCAACAAGGACAGGCGTATGCGCTAACCTTAGCAAGAATTTTGGAATGAAGGTTTAATAAGGACAACGGCCTATAAGAACTACATAATTTAGGATCTTTGCCAGGTTTAGGCAAGAGGATAATGACTGCTTCCCTGAGCGTTGGAGGAAGCCAGCCCACTTCCAATGCCTCCACGTAAACCTCGATCAATCGCGGAACCAGGACGTCTTTGTAAGCTTTATAAAAATCTGCTGAGAAGCCATCCATGCCGGGAGCAGAAGAGACCCGTAAAGCCTCTATAGCCTCCAGAACGCTATCCTGAGTAATGGGGACTACTAGAAAGTCCTGCATGTATTTCTCTAAGTAGACCAGCGCAATCTCAGCTAGATATTCACCTTGCTCACACATATCTCCAGTGACTATGGAAGTATATAGCTCTTTACAATACTTGAGAAAGGAATCGCGTATGTCCGATGTCGAATGTAACAAGGTGTCATTAGGGCTGATGAGCTCCGTGATGTATGAGGAGTCCCCTGGGGGCCGAAGAGTCTGATCCAATAACTTTCCAGGCCTCTCGCCCTCCCCATACGCCTCTCCTTGATCTGTCTCTGCAAAAATAGCAATTTGTGCTTAGAAGCGTCTCGAAACTCAAGCATCAAGTCAAGCCGCCTAGCCTCGAGCATATCAGGGAAGGCAGTAAGTAGCTCCTGGCCCAGAGCGGCGATATTTGTTTCTATGCGATTTAACGTTGCACGCAAATCACGGAGCACTCCAGCATGTTTGGCAAGGCAAATGCCTCTGGTGTAGGCCTTGAACCCCTCCCACAGCACCGCCCAGGTCTCCACAGAGCCAGTATTAATTTGGAAATATTCTTTGATGGATTCATGGACTCCCTCAAGAAAAACCGGGTCAGCTAATGCCCTCCCAGGGAAACACCACTGTTGCTCAAAGCCACCCGGTCTGGGAATATGTAACGTAAGAACAACTGGGGAGTGGTCTGAAAGCATACGAGGAAGGGTGAGAAGACCATCCACCCAGCCCGAGAGTCCAGAGGAGACCAACCAATAGTCAATCCTAGTCCAAGTGTTGTGGAACCCTGAGTAATGTGTAAAGGCAGGCAGACCTGGGTGTAGCATTTCTCTCAATGTCTATCAGGGAGAAGTGAGTGTATATGTCATGTAGGGCCTGCCGGGATCGCAGTTTGACGTCAGATGAAGTGGAGGTGCTATCCCAAGAGGGGTCCCGCAGCAAATTGAAGTCACCCCCCTTATCAATAATCCAGGCTCAATTGAAAGATGCTGAACATGAAGGTCGTGGAAACAGGAGGGGGAGTCCGTGTTTGGACCATAAACCCCAGCAAACGAAACCTTATGTCCAAAAAGTGTATCGGTGACAATCAATGTCCGGCCCTCACTGTCAGTGAAAGTCTTGTGCAATGCAAAGGGGACACATTTGTGTATAAAAATGGCCACCTCTCTAGCATACCGGCTGTAATTGGAGAAATATCTGTGAGAACCCCAGGTTCTGGCTACAGATGAAGGATCTAAACCGGACAAGTGCGTCTCCTGCATGAATACAATGTCAATGTTGTGTCGGGTGATGTAACTGAGGACCTGTCTACATTTCTTAGTGCTATTCAGCCCCCTGACATTCCAAGACATCAAAGATAGTCTGGAAGGTCCGGGCTGATGACCCAAATTAACCATAAGAAAAACTGAAATGTAATGTAGATGTAGAGCATGCATTTTCCTCGCCATATACTGACAACATAAGCAATAGTACCAATCTTGCAATGAAATAAAACAAATAACCCCCCACCACCCACATCCCAGCCTCAAATGAACCACAAAGAGGCAAACCCCAAATGTCATGTTAAAACAATAAAGCCAAGTGTATAAACCATTCACAATATGAGAAGTATAATCACAAAACAAAAACATAACAAGAAGCAAAAAACTATACAATGTAACAGTAGAATGTAAGTTATACGGTGCGAACAAAAATGTAATGCTCAATGTAATGCACAATGTATCCTGGCGATCAACATGTCTCGGGCTCCGAAAATAAATCAACACTGGTCTGCGAGTCTTCCCCGGGTGGGGATCCAGAGTTAGGATCAGAAGGTGTACCAGAGCGACTCCCCTTGTAGGACTGACAAAATACCCGTACATCCGCGCCTGGGAATCATCGTTTACCACACGGTTTTTACACCTCAGTGCCTTTACCCCGTAGCTATTACAACGCAAGTCGTTACTACGACTTGCGCTGGATGGCGCTGTGGGATAAGGAATCTTGCAATTTTATATTCCAACACCTTCCCTACTTGTACGGGGACTGGTGTTGGAATATAAAATTATAAGATTCCTAAATCCACACCCTCCAATGCAAGTCGTTGTAAGACTTGCGTTGTAAGACTAGCGTGGTAAAGGCATGCGTTGTTACAACATGCATTGTAACAACGTACATCCCCTGCGCCTCAGTAGGGGTGTCGAAGATGCGAACTCTACCATTCACGTTGACCCTCAAACGTGCCGGATATAACATTCCGTATCTGAAGCCAAAGATCCTCAAAGCAGCCTTCACCCCGTTAAACTTGCGATGGGCGTCTTGGACCATGAGAGTGAAATCAGGGTAAAAGGACAGCTTGGTTCCCTGCCATTGGATATCTCCCATGTCGCAAGCTGATTGGAGAGTGGCATCTCTAGCTCTAAAGTTCATGAGACTAGCGATTATAGGGAGAGGGAGACTCAGTGATCGATGCGCCCGCTCAATCACGAAGCACTGTGTGAAAGTATCCCTGCCAAACAGTATGAGGAGTTTTTCAACAAAAGTGTCCATGCGTCGTCTCCGCAATGCCCACAATCCTGATGTTGTTTCTTCGACCACGGGCTTCCAGGTTATCATTCTTGATGGCCACATCCTTAAGGATCTTGTCCAGCCTGTCCAGCCTCTTCAGCGTAGTAGAGGAACCATCGTCAATGTCCAATACCTTGGATTCCACCACATCAAGTCTCCGATCATGCACTTGAATCTTCACCCCCATATCCGCTAATTTCTTGTCCAGGTCATCGAATTTGTTATCCCGGTACTTAAAGCCAGCCCTCATTTCGTTAAGCATGGCCGTGGTCAATGCAGCAGGGGTCTCCGCGCCGCCGGCACACAAAGCACTATTTGTAGGGCCAGGAAGAGAATGCGAGGCAGGTCCAGGGGCCTTGTCGAACTGTAGTTTGCGCTGATTTGGGTATTTTTTCCCCATGATGCAGCAGGAGAAGGGCGGTCAGGCGGGCGGAGGAACTGGGGGCCGAGGAGCACCGCAGGAGGGCAGGAACTCGGAGTTGGCAGCGCTAAGTGCCACAGAAAGAACGTGTAGCGGGCTGTGCACAGCGGCAAGTGCGCAGAGTTGGATGCACCAAAGACAGCCAGACAAGCAGGTAAGTGTGCAGTCGAAGGGGTACCACAAAATCCGGACAAGAGATAGGAAACTAGTCCATTTCTTGATTATCGGATGAGAGCCACAGAAAGATCAGCCAGGCAATGGAGCGCTCATGGTATGGGCCAGCTGGATGGATGATCGGCCCTGCCAGCGACTGCCATCTGAGGAATGCCAGGACTCAGGGGGCAGGGTGCTCCACTCACCAGCGTGGCAAAGATGGTAAGACCCTGCTCACAGACCTTGCCTTTAGTCCCCTATTCGGCCTCCCAACAGCGAGGCCGACAGGTTGTCCACAGAGGGGGTGGGGGTCGGGAGCAAGCAAGACTGGCAAGGCCCGGCACTGCTGCTGCCTCAAGGGTACACCCTAGGGCCTCCGCGCTAGCCCGTTACACCCAATGCCTCAGCCCGCAATCCAGGCCGGGGTACACAGCAGGCCGTTGAGGGCCCGGGGGCACCCTTCGCAAAGCGGGACCCATCTGCGAACCGCAGGAGCAGGGACGGGGGGGGAGCCCACAATGACCATCGGGGAGGAGCGCAGGGCAGCACCAGGGACCCACCAAAGCCGCACTCACCACCCCGCAGTCCGCCCGATCAACGTCTGGAGAGGGCCTCCGGGCCGCGCCCGTCTCTGACTTAGGGACCAGCTGCCGGCGATCAGCACGGCGGAGCTGACTCAGCGCGGCAACGGAGCATTCCGCAGGACTTCGGCCGCAGATTGATGGTTTCTGCTAGTGCCGCAAACACGTCCGCATCGGGTCTTTCGTGGTCAGCCCGACCGGCGGAGCTTCAGTTAAAGGCGGCCATCTTGTTCGCCTTCATGGCCATGCCCCAGTCAATTGGATTTGAGACAGTATTCTTCTTACTCATCAATGGTCATTATTTGCCATAACACTCTGCTGTGAACTTGGTTTATGGAATTCTGGCCCCTCACACATCGTCCCATGACATGAAATGTGATCTGACACTTGTGAATATTTCAGCATTCCCATTTGCAGATGGCATTGTTTGGGACAAAGTAGCCTTCAAAATTCACTGTCCGACTGAGGTACTCAGGATGCCATACGTGTTTTGCCTCTCATTAGGAGATGTGGTAACACAGGACATACATTCGGACGATTGGGGTGTGCAAACAGTACATTCATTGTTTTCAGATTTAAAGTATTATGCTGCCTTTGAGGCAGAAGATTTGGATTTAAATTCTGCCAATTATTCTGATCTCTTTTGTTAACAGCATTATGGGTATTATTTTTTACACAAAACAAACACATTACGACCTGTTTTTACTTACACATAATGGGAACATTGTCCTACTCCTGTACAGGAGAGTTCTAAAATTCATAGAGATAAATTCACTTATTTTACATATTTTGACACATCTAATCCGGAATCCTATTTATTCAAACAATAGTTTTCTTCTCAATCCAAATTTATATTGACCCACACTTAATTTACGCCAACTCGTTTAGGACTAAATTGGCTACACAGGGTTATGATCACTGGAAAGAGACCGTTGATTTAAAATCAATCTGGGGCACAAAGCCAAGGCAGGTTCAGGGAACTGATGCTTTAACCCCTTGCATGCTCATAACGAGCTCAGCTCGTCATGAGCTACAGTGCTCCGGTGCTCATGACGAGCTGAGCTCGTCATGGCCATTAGAACGCTCGCATGCTGGGATAATTTCCTTGCTGTGATAAACGTTCTATTGAAAAGGGTGTGGCCGTGACGAGCTTAGCTCGTCATGAGCACAGGAGAACTGTAGCTCATGACGAGCTGAGGAAAATTACCCCAGCAGCCAAGGGGTTAACATTGTGCCTGCCTGATCCCTGCTCAAATTTAGTTTTTAAAGGAATCAGTGTACCAAACCACTTGTTTTGGCCAGCAACTGTAAAATATTTAAATACCCCACCCATTCCGTCATTAGCAGAGTATGATAATTGGCGCATTCAGCCAAATTATACTATTGATGCACTGCAAGCTTTGTTTCGAAATTAGACCTTCAATTGAATTATCCGGGTGGTTGGTGTGGCAAACAAATACAAATGCATCCAAGTTACGTTTTTATAATGTAACATATGGTTTCACTCAGACTAGACCGGTTCCTCGTTACCCACTTACACATTCATTCACCACATTCTCGGTGGGTACATTATGCCAACAATGGTTGAAACATTCCACATTAGCATCAGTGAAACAACACCTTACACTCTTGTCGAATGACATCAATCTGGCTGATTTCATCTTAGGACCTAGGAATCCTAGATCTAAGAGTTTTCTTTATGATGCCTACAATGATATTTGTAAAGTTACGCAGATGGAGGCAGCTCTTCATCTATGCTAAATTGATAAAGCCAATTTAGAAAGGTCCTTGCCGTGGTAGATAATAGCATCAATACACTTTCCTCACGTATTTATATGTTAGATAATATTGTTTCTCCTGTTACTGATATTGTTCAAAGTGATGTATCTGTGTCATATCATGGTCAAAATCAGTAAAGATCTGTGTGCCATTTGCTTGGACATTGCAAACTCTTAAAATGGGAAAAGTACCTTGGGATTATTTATTTGCCACTGCTTTGTTTTTGCCATTTAATCTAACTGATCAACAAAAATGTTTATGTCCTTGAAAGATGCTGCATATACACTCTTGCATATTGAACAACTGGAGCCCTTGCCATTGTCGGTAGCGGAAACAGACTCTGCGGGTTGGTTAATTCATGGGGTTATCTCTCTCCCTTTTTCGCGGTTTCAATTTAAATCATACAGGCAACATTTTCTGATTAGCCGTTTCGAACCACTGGGTAGGTGATTTCTACATGAAATGTGCCCTACTTTTCACTTACAGATGTCAGCGTGAGGGTAAGGAAGTTTTTCTTACAGGGGATGATGATGATGATGATGAAGGAGATTTATAATGCGCAAAAACAATAACCCGCAGGTATCAAGGCGCCTAACAATATGATCAAAAATTGAAACAGACGTCCTTACATATAGGCTTGCCGAAAGAGGAGAGTTTTTAGGGCAGTGCGGAAATTCTGTAAAGACGGAAGGGATCTCAGGTCCAGGGGAAGATCATTCCACCATTTAGGGGCTAGAGTGGAGAAGGCCCTGCCACCCCATCTAGCTCTTCGTACGCGGGGGGCTGTCAGAACCAATTTCCCGGAGAAACGCAAGTTCCTTCCAGGGATGTAGTGGGAAATGATGGACCCAATTCCAGTGTCGCTAATTTTGGCGATGGCTCTGTAGGTCATGCATAAGACTTTGAACCGGATTCGATGTTCTACCGGTAGCCAATGCAGCGTTTTCCTGGCCGCAGTGGCCGAGGAGCATCTGGGAATATCCAGAACAAATCTGGCTATGGCGTTTTGGACTACCTGTAAGCGCTGCAGGTGGCTCCTGTTAAGCCCAGCATACAGTGCATTCCAGTAGTCCAAACGAGAACCAATGAGTGCGACAGCTATTTGTTTTCTAGCCTGCAAGGAAAAATATTTCCTAATCCTTCGTAGGGTGTGAATCAAACCCCAGCAGGTGGAAACGGTTCTACTCACCTGGCAGCCCAAGTCAAGGGCAGGATCTATCATCACCCCGAGATTCTTGGCAGATGTTGTAGGGGAAGGGCATATTCCTAGTGAGTCAGGCCACCAGTTGGCTGACCAGATGTTTTCTTTCCCCCCAAACACCACCACCTCAGTCTTCTCCCCATTCAGTTTAAGAGAGTTCTGAATCATCCAATGACCAACCGCCTCCATACAAGATCTAAACTTGGAGGCGATTAGTACATCTGTATGGGGGAGAGAGACGAGGATTTGGGTGTCATCTGCGTAAGAGACTACCTCCATCCCGAAAGATCTTATTAATTTGGCTAGTGGGGTCACATAGATGTTTAAAAGGGTCGGGCTAAGTGCCGACCCTTGGGGGACCCCACACAGCACTGGTCGGGATGGAGATAGGAACTCCCCCAGCTTGACTCTTTGTTCCCTCCCCGTAAGGAAAGAGGTCAAAAGATCCAAGGCTGTGTCCTTCACCCCCACCTCCCTCAGCCGAGATGAAAGTACTGAGGGGGAGAGGGTATCGAAAGCCGCAGTTAGATCTAGCAGGACCAGGAGGGTGGTCTGGCCCCCATCCACTGTCGTGCGGATCTTATCGAGCACGATGGTGAGGGCTGACTCGGTGCTAAATTCCCTCCTAAATCCATGCTGGGAGGAGTCTAGGCATCCTGAGCTTTCCACAAAAACTGCGAGATGCTTGTTAAGATGTGCCTCAAGCATCTTCGCTGGAGCAGGAAGCAGAGAGATAGGCCGGAAGTTTTTTAGGACCCCCGGATCCAGGGAGGCCTTTTTTAACAGGGGTTTTACTACCGCCTTCTTCCATTCTATAGGGAAAATACCGTCTCTAATGGCTAGATTCATTACCTCTAGCAGCGGTGGCAGGAGGGTCTCCCTACACTGCTTGATGACTTTCAATGGGCAGGTATCCAGGGGAGAACCAGACTTGGTCTTATTTAGCAGTAACTCCAGATCTTGCAAGGCCAGCGGAGGGAAAGAGTCCAGGGTGCACAGTGGGGAGATGTCTGTAGTAGTCATGCTCATCTCAACCCCTGCGATGGGCGCACTGATACAAGCTCTTTGTTCCTCGAGGGCCAGGTGAATTTCCTGAATTTTGGTGTGGAAGAAGGAGGCAATCTTATCACATAGGTCCTGCGAAGGAATGACAGGATCAGGGGCTTGCAGTTTGACTAAAGAGTCAACAGTTTTAAAAAGCTCCTTCGACGAGGAAAGCGAGGTGGTCATGGTAACAAAGTATTCTTGTTTAGCCTGCACAATCTCAGCTTTATATTTTTTAACAAGGAGTTTATGGGCTTCCTTGTTCTTAAGGTCCCAACTAGCATGCCAGAGCCTCTCCTTTCTCCTCACTTCTTGCCTAAGAAGTCTGAGGGAATCAGAGAACCAGGGGGCAGATGGTCTCTTTCTGGCTCGGCGGCGGGACTGTACTGGGGCCAATTTGTTCAAGGCCTCAAGGGGAGGACCCCGATTCCACAGTAGGACATTCCCTTGTATGTAAACATGTTAAGTCGCACGGTGCTTGTAACGTATCAGCGTCCAATCTTGCTTGTTTTTTTATAGGAACCCCAGTACAATTTTTCCAGAGTCTTCGGAGGGTTCCCTTTAGTATTAGCGTTAGGTAGTGGAATCCTGCTTCTTCCGTTCCTTCTGCGCAATGGCTGCTCATCTTGTGGTATTGCACAGACCAGGCAAGTTGCAGCTGTACCGTGATCGAATTCAACAGGTTTTTTGATGCTTGCCATTAGCGATGCTTGGCGTGGGTTATGGATACATTTTTTGTTTCGCCTACCTTACTTGCGTGCAACCAGTGTTTTACTGTTGGTGATGCCCCTCCTATTGGGCAATGGATATGTGCCTCTCCAACACGTTGTGTCCAGTCCTGGATTTCAACAAGTTGATGGGTCCCTTAGAGACTCATGACCAGGCTTCTTCTGGGGATGGCTGTATGGCGCATGCGGCGGTACTTGGAGTAATGGCTGAATGGGATGTCTGTGCGGCTGCGCAGAACGTCCTGCATTGGAGTTTCATCGAATATCACACAAGTTGTACAGTTCTGATTTTGGAAGCTTCTGATTATGAGGAGCATGTTTGTTCCTTCGACCTACTAAATTGGATGGCATCCCTTTTTTCTCCTAACTATAGGGATGATCTTTTGGAGGGAATTGCATTTTTAGGTTCAAATACTTTGATGAATTCACCACCTCCTTCATAATAACGTTATTATCTTGGAAACAGCACGATTTCAATAAGCCCTAATAACAATATTGATTTTTTTTGTGTGATTTTTTTCAATTTTTTTTTTTCAAAGGCTTTGAGCTCTGCTTGACTTTTGAATACTGTTTTGCTCCTTTGTCTATGTCCAATGACCATACCAAGGGGAGGGTGTTATATGGCCCTTACGGACATTGTAGACATCGTTAAGTTAGCATGAGCTTTGCAGCATTGATGCTGCTTTTGCGCATGTTAGAACATGACTTTCTTTTTGCAAGACTATGTTTGAGCCTTTCACATGAGAACGGGCTGCTTTTTGCGTTCTCTGCTTTTCCTGGAGTTTAGTATGTGCAAGGTCGATAAACAATGCCCATTGCTATTCTGTTACGGTCAGTCCCTAGCACCAAGACATGACATGCTAAACACAGCTGCAATGCTGGAGACTCGAGACTCAGCTTTGATATTACATGGTTGCATGTTGTTTTAACACACTTGGGGAAAGCCTTTCCATGAAGAAGAGCTCCGCTGTTCCTATGATGTAAAGGCTTTATGTTATGGGGTCTGCTGTCAAATCCCAGAGAATTCCCTTTATATAAATAAACATCTTCCAGTCAAGGGGAGGGTGGTTAGGCCTTGTTGTCCTTTTTTCACTGTCTTTATTTAATGACTTCCCCCTTTGTACTCTATGGAATTGTAACAATGCTAACTGTTTTGAGTTTATGCATTTTGCTGCTGGTAGTGGCTTGTATACTGTATTGAAGAGCATGATAAGAAAAATAAACCTTTTGAACTATTTCAGTGACTCTGCCAATTCTTATTGTGGACAAGTACGAGTGAGTGAGCAAAAAGGTGTCTTGTCCCCGCAATTCCTGAGAGAGTAGGGAGTGTTGTCTTCTGGGTTGTCTAATCATTTGTAGCTTTGTGATATTTGGGGGGGAGCGAAAGCCACTATAGATAGTCGGTTTTGAGATTATGGGTACTACTGCAGTAGGTTGGTACATCCCTACACACCGAGGTCCTGTTTTCCTGCGCATAGTTATGTGTATGTGCAGAATCCCTGCAACACTGTCAAGCCTCTTGTATTTCCTAGCTCGGGGTGCAGAGGGGAACGCGCCACGGAAAGTAGAGGCTTGGAGCACCAAGCTCTCGGGGGTGGGTGAGAGGTGAAGAAAACCTGGTCACGTGGTGCAAGGTGGTGGCGGCAGGCAATTGATCTATTCACAGTAGCCCCTGTGCTGATTTGGACCAGGTCCCAAGAAGAACATGAGTTAAGGCCTCATTAAATTGCCGAAGGGGTTCCATGGTGGAGACACCATGCTGCAGGACCTCTGTCAAGACGTTGGCCTCGACTACCACAGTAGGAAGGTGAAGGTCCAAGACCTCCAAAGCCCTTCGCACCATCATGGTGAAGGAAGCTCACTCCTCCGTAACCAGGTTAGGAGGGGAAAGCATGGCAGGCTCTGGGGAGGAATCCAAACAAGTGGCATCACCCAGTTCTTCAAATCAGTCCTTTTCTTCTGTGTAAGTGGGGACTGCTAAAGGGTTCTGAGTCCCCTCCCAATCATCCTCCAATCCTAGCCCTTCTGAATAAGGCTGATGATAAGACAGAGCCCAAAGGCTCCTTTTGGAGCTCGTCTCAGCATTGGTGGATGCCCGACTGGCTCTGTCTCGTCACGGATTAGAATGGGACCGGTGCCACTGGTGGACCCCGGTGTTGTCAAGGGTTTTGGCATCGGGGTATGGATCCATGAGGAGTCTTGGGCGCTGGACCTGCCTACGTGAAACCCAGAGAAGCCCCTTTAGCTGAGCCTGTGGGGCCTAAAGGCACGCCGGCAGTGTCAGGCCACCCAAATATGTGGCACATGGCATCATAAAACTATCATACGGATCGGATATTGGGGGCAAGATGGTGGACGCTACCGTGGCCGAGTTAGTTGTGTGTGGACTGCTTTACCGTGGCTTCCTTACCGCTATCAGTTTTTGCTCTCCTCGCATGCACCGCTTCTTCAAATCCCTCGTATGCGGTTGGGATGCTCTAGCGGTTCCTTGGCGGCCTCAGTTGCTGTAAACGCCGGCTTCACCTTCAGTGTAGCGGAGCAGTCTTTGGCTGGCGTAGCGGAGCAGTTCTCGGGAGGCGTAGTGCTGTTGTTACCTGGCAGCATCCTCGCATCGGAGCAAGCAAAAGCAGCAAACTAAGCGGAATCGGCAGAGCCGGTGTTGCTCTGGTCCGTAAAACAGCCGTGCCGAGGAGGACTGCGGGCGCGAGCTCTGGGATAGGGCTCGGGGACATCTTTTGCTGGAGGTGTTCCAAGTGGGAACCGCACGAGTGGGGGAATGGCTCCGAAGGGGAGGACAAGAAGAACAAAGATCCGTGGAGCTCCTGCAACTACCGGGGTCAATGAGGCTCCTAATACGGGTATAGATACAACCACTGCGGCCCCCTCACGAACAGCTAATGGAGCTCGTGGAACTGGAAGCAAAAATGTGGGGCCGACAATGAACAAGGGTGCAGATTCTCGAAATCTGGCGGTAGAAGCGGCTCTAGTGAAAGCGCAAGTGCCAGAAATCGTCCGCACGGCACCCCTCAAAGGGAGCTAATTGTGCCTGCAATATTTCAAAAGAAGCCGGCAGTCAAAGGTAAGCCGGTGAATCAGCCTTTACAGTTTGCACTGGGAGAGGCATGTGGCAGTAATGTGGAAGGCCCAGGGGCTAATATAAATGAAGCAGGGCTTGAAGCAGATTCAGAAAAACTTTATGATCAGGATTGCGTTAGTTATAAAGCTGTGGTACCTAGTCCGGGCGAGAGGCCAGTTTTAACGCCTGTGGCGGGGTTATCAAATGAAGGAGAAGCCCTACTGTGCATGATTAATACAGAGATTATAGAGAGTTGTGGCAATCCTCTGCTGGGTCCGGAGGGAAGTTTTACTCCATGTCAGACCTCTCACATATATCAAAAAATGACAACAATAATGTGAGTGTGCCTGGTGACTGGGGGGATGAAATAGAGTCACACCAGGATGATGATGATGAACTCTCCCTGGAGAATATGAATTTTATTGTATATCCTTTGGATGTATGACGTTACAACGGATACTTTTACCATGCATGCCTTTACAACGCGGTTTTTACATCGCACACCTTTACAACGCATAGCGCTTTGGGGTGCTGGATAGTGAAAAGTTTAATTTACTATTCCAACTCCAGTCCCCGTGAACACTATGGAAGGTGTTGGATAGTAAATTAAACGTATTCCCTATCCTAGAGCGCCGCCCAGCGCAATGCGTTGTAATGGTTTGCGTTGTAATGGTCGCGTTGTAATGGTAGTGCGTTGTAAAAGTTTTGTTGTAAAGGTTGTTCACCATATCCTTTTCTTTTGGTTATAAGTGTTGTCTCTTACAGGGGTGCATTACAAATTAGTGCATAATGTAGCAATGAGATACAAGCGGTGTTAGACTCGGTGGTCTCTGGTTGGCACAGGTATGCACTTGTGACAAACAGGGACCCTCTCCTTTAGTCCGGGTAAGAGAACTACTCCTTTAGAAATAACCCTTGCTCACCCTTTAGGTAGTGTGGCGCAAGCAGACAAGGCTAATCCTCAGGGCGATAGGTAGTTAAGCATTTATGATCACATACAGGAAACCCACTGACCCGCCACAAACGGACACCAGTAGTAGAATTGTATCAAAAATACGTACGTTATGTAAAAATATATGCAGGATTATCACAAGACCATATAACGTTTAGCGAGTGAAGGCCACCAGATTTAAATAGGCAATTGTTCGTAAGTGTTCTTGGTTGGCAAGGTATGATGACAGGGAAAACAAACGTTGCGGACCCTGGATCCGATGCGAACTCGGAATAGAGTTCCAATGTACCTTGTGATGAGCGCCCGAGGCGTTTCAGGTGCGGCTACTGGTGAGGGCGGACCCTGGACGAGGCCAACGGTTATCCAAAGGATCTGTCCGGCTCCGAGCCCCCTCGAGGTGCGAGGTGGGTGAGCGGGACGGTGTGGAGGGTTGTGGCGATCCGGGATCTGATGCAGCTCACGGGGCGAGACGCCGTTCAGGCTTGCGGGGCGTACTATTTCTTAGCACACCAGTTCGTACCTGTGGATCTGTGTGGGGCGTTGCGTTCTCGAGCAGACGGGTGCAGCACCGGGCCTTCGGTACCGCAGTACGGAAGACCTTTTTGAGGTGCGGCACGGCCTTGGTATGCAGGAGGGCAGCACCAGGGACGTTACGACGTACGGACCGTCCGTGGCTATCAGATGCGCTCCGTGCAGATTCCGGTGAGAGAAGATGAGAGGCGCACAGCGTGCTCAGTAGCAGGCGAGGTGACAGGAGAGCGGGTGGCCTGGCACTAAAGCGGAGAGCGACTCAAGCTGAGCGGGGCTCTCGGCGATGGGGCGACCAGGCTCTGAGCTGTCACGACCTTGGAGGGCGAAGGCACCCGAGTCACAACTCTGGCGAGGGAATAAGAACTAAAGGCCCAGCAGCAAACGGGCACAGGCAGAATAGTACCCAATAGTCCTGGGGTTCCGTTCAGGGGGCAAGCTCGTGATCAAGCCCTTGGAGATAGTTTCAGGCACAAGTCTTCAAAGTCCTTTCTGGTCTTTTCCTCTCCGTTCTCAGCAAGGCACCACTGCAGGATTCCTTCTCCTCAGCTTCTCTTGGTCCTTCTAGTCAGGCAGAGGTTCGTTGTGGTCAAAACTGGATCTGATCTCTTAGGAGCAGGGCTCCTACCTTTATACTCTATTTCTTTTGTCTTGGCAGGCCAGGGGGCCTGAGCCTGGTTCAACACGGTTTTGGAGTACTCTGTTTACAGGACGCTGCCGTCTTCTTGCAGGGTGCAGGGCAGGAACATCAGACGCTCCGCAGGAGGTGGAGCCAGCATTGTGGTGGTGGAGCGCAACCCTATTCAGAGTCAAGGACTACTCCGCCCACCCATCCTGGTGTAAGCACTCTATTCACCACCTGGTCACCCTGACTGTCCCCGGGAATTCCCCAGCCCTGTCACTCACACAAACCCAGACAGCAGATACACATCCTGGCAGAGGCGGGCTGAAATAGTCAGGCGAGCAAATGCTAACTTTCTAAAAGTAGCAGTTGCAAACACAGGATATTAAAATAAACCTTGCTAAAGGAAGTATTTTATTATTCTGAGTTCAGGCATACCAAACTCGACATGCCACTGTGTTCCCTGAGCCGGTTGGGACTATAGGGTGTAATAGTTCCAGCCGCTCACCTTGGCCTAAGAGAACAGGCAGCCCTTCAATAGTGAAGAACGAAAAAGGCGATAATTCACTACTAGGACATGCCACACACATCAGGCTTGTCCTACCTTACGCTTACAATGCACCCTGCCCGTGGGCCTACCTTAGGGGTGACTGATATGAAGGTTAGGGAAGGTTTAGGGACTGGCAAGTGTGGGCACTTGCACAGTCAGCGTGACAGTACCAGACTGTATGCGTGGTCTGCAATGGCGGACCCAAGACATCTTTTAATATGTCGCTTCTGGGTGTGCCGCAACCAGCGCTGCAGGCCCACTAGCGGCATTTGTATCTACAAGCCCCGGCACTCCTCGTGCACGTTACTGGGGACCGACAGTAAACCAAATAAGCCAATCATGGAAATCAATTATGGATACACTTTATATTGGGAGCACTTGCATTGTTGTACGGGTTGGCCGTGGCGCAGTGCCCTGAGCATCGAACACCAACAAAAACATCTGAGGCACATCAGCAAAAAAAGTGGAAGGGAGACTCACGCCAAGGTGCCAGTGGGTGGGGTCTATGGGGAGGGGGCAGTTCACAGATACTCTCCATCACAGAGGACATGGTCCTTACGCCTACAAGTGGGTGCAGGGGGTAAGGGGGGTGGGCAGGCAGTGGGGGACTTGGTGGTTTTTGGCCACTATAGGTGTGGCAGGGTATACTCAGACATGAGTCCCTTTCTCACTGCACCATCAGGATTCAAGTAAGCCGGGCCGAAGTAGGCTGAAATGCCAGAAACTGGTCCCCGGTAGCTTGTCTCCTTTCTGGTGAAGAATTGGCTTGGTAGTTTGGTTTGCCCTGTTCCCATCATGCACTGGGACAGGAACAGACTAATTTGCATGTAGCCAGGTTCTGAGCTGGGATGGTGCAGTGAGCTAAAAACGGTGATGGATCAAGCCCTGATCTTTGGACTGGGTAAGAGTGGTCTGCTTAATTCAGACACTCTGTTCATCACCACCCCCTTTTCTGAATCATTTTGTCCACCATAAGAGTGGAAGGGTATACTCAGATGTGAATCCCTTGCTCATTGCACCATCAGGATTCAAGCAAGCCGGGCCGACGATGGCTGAAATGCCAGAAACCGGTCCCCGGAAGCTTGCTTCCTTTCCAGTATAAGAATTGGCTTGGTAGTTTGGTTTGCCCTGTTCCCATCATGCACTGGGACAGGAACAGACTAATTTGCATGTAGCCAGGTTCTGAGCTGGGATGGTGCAGTGAGCTAAAAGATGGTGATGGATCAAGCCCTGATCTTTGGACTGGGTAAGAGTGGTCTGCTTAATTCAGACACTCTGTTCATCACCACCCCCTTTTCTGAATCATTTTGTCCACCATAAGCGTGGAAGGGTATACTCAGATGTGAGTCCCTTGCTCATTGCACCATCAGGATTCAAGCAAGCCAGGCCGACGATGGCTGAAATGCCAGAAACCGGTCCCCGGAAGCTTGTTTCCTTCCCAGTATAAGAATTGGGTTGGTAGTTTGGTTTGCCCTGTTCCCATCATGCACTGGGACAGGAACAGACTAATTTGCATGTAGCCAGGTTCTGAGCTGGGATGGTGCAGTGAGCTAAAAAACGGTGATGGATCAAGCCCTGGTCTTTGGACTGGGTAAGAGAGGTCTGCTTAATTCAGACACTCTGTTCATCACCACCCCCTTTTCTGAATCATTTTGTCCACCATAAGCGTGGAAGGGTATACTCAGATGTGAGTCCCTTGCTCATTGCACCATCAGGATTCAAGCAAGCCGGGCCGACGACGGCTGAAATGCCAGAAACCGGTCCCCGGAAGCTTGTTTCCTTCTCAGTATAAGAATTGGATTGGTAGTTTGGTTTGCCCTGTTCCCATCATGCACTGGGACAGGAACAGACTAATTTGCATGTAGGCAGGTTCTGAGCTGGGATGGTGCAGTGATCTAAAAAACGGTGATGGATTGCGCCCTGATATTTGGACTGGGTAAGAGTGGTCTGCTTAATTCAGACACTCTGTTCATCACCATCCCCTTTTCTGAATCATTTTGTCCACCATAAGCGTGGAAGGGTATACTCAGATGTGAGTCCCGTGCTCATTGCACCATCAGGATTCAAGCAAGCCGGGCCGACGACGGCTGAAATGCCAGAAACCGGTCCCCGGAAGCTTGTTTCCTTCCCAGTATAAGAATTGGCTTGGTAGTTTGGTTTGCCCTGTTCCCATCATGCACTGGGACAGGAACAGACTAATTTGCATGTAGCCAGGTTCTGAGCTGGGATGGTGCAGTGAGCTAAAAAACGGTGATGGATCAAGCCCTGATCTTTGGACTGGGTAAGAGTGGTCTGCTTAATTCAGACACTGTTCATCACCACCCCCTTTTCTGAATCATTTTGTCCACCATAAGCGTGGAAGGGTATACTCAGATGTGAGTCCCTTGCTCATTGCACCATCAGGATTCAAGCAAGCCGGGCCGACGACGGCTGAAATGCCAGAAACCGGTCCCCGGAAGCTTGTTTCCTTCCCAGTATAAGAATTGGCTTGGTAGTTTGGTTTGCCCTGTTCCCATCATGCACTGGGACAGGAACAGACTAATTTGCATGTAGCCAGGTTCTGAGCTGGGATGGTGCAGTGAGCTAAAAAACGGTGATGGATCCAGCCCTGATCTTTGGACTGGGTAAGAGTGGTCTGCTTAATTCAGACACTCTGTTCATCACCACCCCCTTTTCTGAATCAATATTTAATATTGAGTATAGTCTGTATGCTGTGAAAGGCAGACGGAAAATTAAACTCTGACGTGAGATTTGGGGACCAGTTCTGGCCTATATGGATGTATAAATCTTGCCGAATTCATTCTCTCTTTTGGGCTGTACAGCTACCTTTATAATAAGTGTATTATCTTTTTACTGGTAAAAATGCCTTCATTGTTATAACTTTATGCGTATTATGATCAAATGTAGTACACCAAGATAGTGCGCCATGATTTTCATCTTATTTCTTTCTTTTGTTGCTGTATAATATGTGCTTTGCTATGTGTCTTCATGGATATTTCAATAAAAAGATTAAAAAAAATAAAATAAGTAAAACTATCATCTGGGTGGGATTGTTCCCGGTCCCAGAAAGGGAATGAATCATGGAATCGACTCAGACACCTGCTCCGTGGAGCGGGGCATCACACGCCAAGACTCCTCTGTCTCATCGGGTGACGGACAGGGTGAAGTTGTAGCAAGCTTCAACTTCTTGTGTTTCTTATGGTAACCTAACCTATTTCTTATGGTGGCCTAACCCCTTCAATTCAATTCAATTCAATTAATTTATATAGCGCGCTACATACCCAGAGGGTCTCAAGGCGCTTGAAGAAGGGTGGGGAATTACTTGTCGAATATCCAGGTTTTAAGTTGCTTTCTGAATGCTAGGTGGTTCTGAGTGAGGCGAAGGTGAATGGGAAGTGAGTTCCAGGTTTTAGCCGCCAGGTAGGAGAAGGATCTTCCTCCCATGGTGGTTTTGTTGATGCGAGGTACAGCAGCAAGGGCTTGGTTGGAAGAGCGTAGCTGGCGGGAGGGGGTGTAGAAGGAAAGTCGTGTGTTGAGGCATTCGGGTCCAAGTTCGTAAAGTGCTTTGTGTGCGTGGGTTAGGAGGCGGAATGTTATCCTCTTATTGACGGGGAGCCAGTGGAGGTTTTTCAGGTGACCAGAGATGTGGTCTTTACGCGGGATGTCTAGTATGAATCTGGCTGATGCGTTCTGGATGCGTTGGAGTTTTTTCTGAAGTTTTGCGGTGGTACCGGCCTATAGGGTGTTTCCGTAGTCCAGGCGGCTTGTAACCAGTGCGTGGGTGACCGTTTTTCTAGTTTCGGTGGGGATCCAGCAGAATGTTTTTTTGAGCATGCGAAGAATGTTGAAGCAAGATGATGAAACGGCGTTGACTTGTCTGGTCATCGAGAGTGAGGAGTCCAGAATGACACCCAGGTTCCGTGCGTGGTCTGTCGGGGGTGGGTGCTTTTCCAAGGGCCTCTGGCCACCAATAGTTGTCCCATGCGGAGGGGGAGGTACCTAAGATAAGGACTTCTGTTTTGTCTGAATTCAGTTTCAGACGACTGAGCTTCATCCACTCAGCTACTTCTTTCATTCCTTCATGTAGGTTGGTTTTGGCGGTGTTAGGGTCTTTGGTGAGAGAGAGGATCAGTTGAGTGTCATCAGCGTAGGAGATGATGTTGAGGTTGTGTTGGCGTGCGATGGCCGCGAGGGGGCTCACGTATACGTTGAAGAGGGTGGGGCTGAGTGAAGATCCTTGTGGCACGCCGCAAATTACTTCAGTGGCCTCTGACTTGAATGGTGGGAGGCGGACTCTCTGAGTTCTTCCGGCAAGGAACGAGGTGATCCATTCCAGTGCTTTTCCTTGGATTCCAATGTTTCTGAGGCGTTGTAACAGGGTGCTATGACAGACTGTGTCGAAGGCTGCGGAGAGGTCGAGGAGGATGAGGGCGACTGTGTCTCCATTGTCCAGTAGAGTTACGACGTACGGACCGTCCGTGGCTATCAGATGCGCTCCGTGCAGATTCCGGTGAGAGAAGATGAGAGGCGCACAGCGTGCTCAGTAGCAGGCGAGGTGACAGGAGAGCGGGTGGCCTGGCACTAAAGCGGAGAGCGACTCAAGCTGAGCGGGGCTCTCGGCGATGGGGCGACCAGGCTCTGAGCTGTCACGACCTTGGAGGGCGAAGGCACCCGAGTCACAACTCTGGCGAGGGAATAAGAACTAAAGGCCCAGCAGCAAACGGGCACAGGCAGAATAGTACCCAATAGTCCTGGGGTTCCGTTCAGGGGGCAAGCTCGTGATCAAGCCCTTGGAGATAGTTTCAGGCACAAGTCTTCAAAGTCCTTTCTGGTCTTTTCCTCTCCGTTCTCAGCAAGGCACCACTGCAGGATTCCTTCTCCTCAGCTTCTCTTGGTCCTTCTAGTCAGGCAGAGGTTCGTTGTGGTCAAAACTGGATCTGATCTCTTAGGAGCAGGGCTCCTACCTTTATACTCTATTTCTTTTGTCTTGGCAGGCCAGGGGGCCTGAGCCTGGTTCAACACGGTTTTGGAGTACTCTGTTTACAGGACGCTGCCGTCTTCTTGCAGGGTGCAGGGCAGGAACATCAGACGCTCCGCAGGAGGTGGAGCCAGCATTGTGGTGGTGGAGCACAACCCTATTCAGAGTCAAGGACTACTCCGCCCACCCATCCTGGTGTAAGCACTCTATTCACCACCTGGTCACCCTGACTGTCCCCGGGAATTCCCCAGCCCTGTCACTCACACAAACCCAGACAGCAGATACACATCCTGGCAGAGGCGGGCTGAAATAGTCAGGCGAGCAAATGCTAACTTTCTAAAAGTAGCAGTTGCAAACACAGGATATTAAAATAAACCTTGCTAAAGGAAGTATTTTATTATTCTGAGTTCAGGCATACCAAACTCGACATGCCACTGTGTTCCCTGAGCCGGTTGGGACTATAGGGTGTAATAGTTCCAGCCGCTCACCTTGGCCTAAGAGAACAGGCAGCCCTTCAATAGTGAAGAACGAAAAAGGCGATAATTCACTACTAGGACATGCCACACACATCAGGCTTGTCCTACCTTACGCTTACAATGCACCCTGCCCGTGGGCCTACCTTAGGGGTGACTGATATGAAGGTTAGGGAAGGTTTAGGGACTGGCAAGTGTGGGCACTTGCACAGTCAGCGTGACAGTACCAGACTGTATGCGTGGTCTGCAATGGCGGACCCAAGACATCTTTTAATATGTCGCTTCTGGGTGTGCCGCAACCAGCGCTGCAGGCCCACTAGCGGCATTTGTATCTACAAGCCCCGGCACTCCTCGTGCACGTTACTGGGGACCGACAGTAAACCAAATAAGCCAATCATGGAAATCAATTATGGATACACTTTATATTGGGAGCACTTGCACTGTTGTACGGGTTGGCCGTGGCGCAGTGCCCTGAGCATCGAACACCAACAAAAACATCTGAGGCACATCAGCAAAAAAAGTGGAAGGGAGACTCACGCCAAGGTGCCAGTGGGTGGGGTCTATGGGGAGGGGGCAGTTCACAGATACTCTCCATCACAGAGGACATGGTCCTTACGCCTACAAGTGGGTGCAGGGGGTAAGGGGGGTGGGCAGGCAGTGGGGGACTTGGTGGTTTTTGGCCACTATAGGTGTGGCAGGGTATACTCAGACATGAGTCCCTTTCTCACTGCACCATCAGGATTCAAGTAAGCCGGGCCGAAGTAGGCTGAAATGCCAGAAACTGGTCCCCGGTAGCTTGTCTCCTTTCTGGTGAAGAATTGGCTTGGTAGTTTGGTTTGCCCTGTTCCCATCATGCACTGGGACAGGAACAGACTAATTTGCATGTAGCCAGGTTCTGAGCTGGGATGGTGCAGTGAGCTAAAAACGGTGATGGATCAAGCCCTGATCTTTGGACTGGGTAAGAGTGGTCTGCTTAATTCAGACACTCTGTTCATCACCACCCCCTTTTCTGAATCATTTTGTCCACCATAAGAGTGGAAGGGTATACTCAGATGTGAATCCCTTGCTCATTGCACCATCAGGATTCAAGCAAGCCGGGCCGACGACGGCTGAAATGCCAGAAACCGGTCCCCGGAAGCTTGCTTCCTTTCCAGTATAAGAATTGGCTTGGTAGTTTGGTTTGCCCTGTTCCCATCATGCACTGGGACAGGAACAGACTAATTTGCATGTAGCCAGGTTCTGAGCTGGGATGGTGCAGTGAGCTAAAAGATGGTGATGGATCAAGCCCTGATCTTTGGACTGGGTAAGAGTGGTCTGCTTAATTCAGACACTCTGTTCATCACCACCCCCTTTTCTGAATCATTTTGTCCACCATAAGCGTGGAAGGGTATACTCAGATGTGAGTCCCTTGCTCATTGCACCATCAGGATTCAAGCAAGCCAGGCCGACGATGGCTGAAATGCCAGAAACCGGTCCCCGGAAGCTTGTTTCCTTCCCAGTATAAGAATTGGGTTGGTAGTTTGGTTTGCCCTGTTCCCATCATGCACTGGGACAGGAACAGACTAATTTGCATGTAGCCAGGTTCTGAGCTGGGATGGTGCAGTGAGCTAAAAAACGGTGATGGATCAAGCCCTGGTCTTTGGACTGGGTAAGAGAGGTCTGCTTAATTCAGACACTCTGTTCATCACCACCCCCTTTTCTGAATCATTTTGTCCACCATAAGCGTGGAAGGGTATACTCAGATGTGAGTCCCTTGCTCATTGCACCATCAGGATTCAAGCAAGCCGGGCCGACGACGGCTGAAATGCCAGAAACCGGTCCCCGGAAGCTTGTTTCCTTCTCAGTATAAGAATTGGATTGGTAGTTTGGTTTGCCCTGTTCCCATCATGCACTGGGACAGGAACAGACTAATTTGCATGTAGGCAGGTTCTGAGCTGGGATGGTGCAGTGATCTAAAAAACGGTGATGGATTGCGCCCTGATATTTGGACTGGGTAAGAGTGGTCTGCTTAATTCAGACACTCTGTTCATCACCATCCCCTTTTCTGAATCATTTTGTCCACCATAAGCGTGGAAGGGTATACTCAGATGTGAGTCCCGTGCTCATTGCACCATCAGGATTCAAGCAAGCCGGGCCGACGACGGCTGAAATGCCAGAAACCGGTCCCCGGAAGCTTGTTTCCTTCCCAGTATAAGAATTGGCTTGGTAGTTTGGTTTGCCCTGTTCCCATCATGCACTGGGACAGGAACAGACTAATTTGCATGTAGCCAGGTTCTGAGCTGGGATGGTGCAGTGAGCTAAAAAACGGTGATGGATCAAGCCCTGATCTTTGGACTGGGTAAGAGTGGTCTGCTTAATTCAGACACTGTTCATCACCACCCCCTTTTCTGAATCATTTTGTCCACCATAAGCGTGGAAGGGTATACTCAGATGTGAGTCCCTTGCTCATTGCACCATCAGGATTCAAGCAAGCCGGGCCGACGACGGCTGAAATGCCAGAAACCGGTCCCCGGAAGCTTGTTTCCTTCCCAGTATAAGAATTGGCTTGGTAGTTTGGTTTGCCCTGTTCCCATCATGCACTGGGACAGGAACAGACTAATTTGCATGTAGCCAGGTTCTGAGCTGGGATGGTGCAGTGAGCTAAAAAACGGTGATGGATCCAGCCCTGATCTTTGGACTGGGTAAGAGTGGTCTGCTTAATTCAGACACTCTGTTCATCACCACCCCCTTTTCTGAATCAATATTTAATATTGAGTATAGTCTGTATGCTGTGAAAGGCAGACGGAAAATTAAACTCTGACGTGAGATTTGGGGACCAGTTCTGGCCTATATGGATGTATAAATCTTGCCGAATTCATTCTCTCTTTTGGGCTGTACAGCTACCTTTATAATAAGTGTATTATCTTTTTACTGGTAAAAATGCCTTCATTGTTATAACTTTATGCGTATTATGATCAAATGTAGTACACCAAGATAGTGCGCCATGATTTTCATCTTATTTCTTTCTTTTGTTGCTGTATAATATGTGCTTTGCTATGTGTCTTCATGGATATTTCAATAAAAAGATTAAAAAAAATAAAATAAGTAAAACTATCATCTGGGTGGGATTGTTCCCGGTCCCAGAAAGGGAATGAATCATGGAATCGACTCAGACACCTGCTCCGTGGAGCGGGGCATCACACGCCAAGACTCCTCTGTCTCATCGGGTGACGGACAGGGTGAAGTTGTAGCAAGCTTCAACTTCTTGTGTTTCTTATGGTAACCTAACCTATTTCTTATGGTGGCCTAACCCCTTCAATTCAATTCAATTCAATTAATTTATATAGCGCGCTACATACCCAGAGGGTCTCAAGGCGCTTGAAGAAGGGTGGGGAATTACTTGTCGAATATCCAGGTTTTAAGTTGCTTTCTGAATGCTAGGTGGTTCTGAGTGAGGCGAAGGTGAATGGGAAGTGAGTTCCAGGTTTTAGCCGCCAGGTAGGAGAAGGATCTTCCTCCCATGGTGGTTTTGTTGATGCGAGGTACAGCAGCAAGGGCTTGGTTGGAAGAGCGTAGCTGGCGGGAGGGGGTGTAGAAGGAAAGTCGTGTGTTGAGGCATTCGGGTCCAAGTTCGTAAAGTGCTTTGTGTGCGTGGGTTAGGAGGCGGAATGTTATCCTCTTATTGACGGGGAGCCAGTGGAGGTTTTTCAGGTGACCAGAGATGTGGTCTTTACGCGGGATGTCTAGTATGAATCTGGCTGATGCGTTCTGGATGCGTTGGAGTTTTTTCTGAAGTTTTGCGGTGGTACCGGCCTATAGGGTGTTTCCGTAGTCCAGGCGGCTTGTAACCAGTGCGTGGGTGACCGTTTTTCTAGTTTCGGTGGGGATCCAGCAGAATGTTTTTTTGAGCATGCGAAGGATGTTGAAGCAAGATGATGAAACGGCGTTGACTTGTCTGGTCATCGAGAGTGAGGAGTCCAGAATGACACCCAGGTTCCGTGCGTGGTCTGTCGGGGGTGGGTGCTTTTCCAAGGGCCTCTGGCCACCAATAGTTGTCCCATGCGGAGGGGGAGGTACCTAAGATAAGGACTTCTGTTTTGTCTGAATTCAGTTTCAGACGACTGAGCTTCATCCACTCAGCTACTTCTTTCATTCCTTCATGTAGGTTGGTTTTGGCGGTGTTAGGGTCTTTGGTGAGAGAGAGGATCAGTTGAGTGTCATCAGCGTAGGAGATGATGTTGAGGTTGTGTTGGCGTGCGATGGCCGCGAGGGGGCTCACGTATACGTTGAAGAGGGTGGGGCTGAGTGAAGATCCTTGTGGCACGCCGCAAATTACTTCAGTGGCCTCTGACTTGAATGGTGGGAGGCGGACTCTCTGAGTTCTTCCGGCAAGGAACGAGGTGATCCATTCCAGTGCTTTTCCTTGGATTCCAATGTTTCTGAGGCGTTGTAACAGGGTGCTATGACAGACTGTGTCGAAGGCTGCGGAGAGGTCGAGGAGGATGAGGGCGACTGTGTCTCCATTGTCCAGTAGAGTTCGAATGTCGTCTGTTGCTGCGATGAGTGCGGTCTCAGTGCTGTGTTTGGCTCGGAAGCCGGACTGTGAGGAGTCGAGGGATTTGTTGGTTTCAAGGAAGGTGGCGAGCTGGTTGTTGACAGCTTTCTCAATGACTTTGGCCGGGAATGGAAGGAGCGAGATGGGGCGGTAGTTTTTGAGTTCGGTGGGGTCAGCTGTGGGTTTTTTCAGAAGGGCGCTGAGTTCGGCATGTTTCCAGCTTTCCGGGAAGGTGGCGGAGTTGAGGGAGCAGTTGATGACGTCTCGGAGGTGTGGTGCTATGATGGAATCTGCTTTGTTGAAGATGTGGTGAGGGCATGGGTCTGTGGGGGATGCTGAGTGGATGGAGTTCATCAGGCGGATGGTGTCCTCAGTGGAGATTGGGTTCCAGTCATTAAGGATGTTCAAGGGGGGTGAAGGTGCGGCAGAATGTTGGGTGGGTTGGTCTCCAGGTTGGTTGTCGAAGCTGTTGCGGATGTCTGCGATTTTGTCGTGGAAGAACGAAGCTAGGGAGTCGCAAAGGGCTTGAGAGGGAGTTGGCAGTGGGGTTGGTAAACTCTTTGACGAGTTTGAATAGTTCCTTGCTGTTTTGGGCGTTGTTGTCTAGTCGGTCTTTGAATGCGGCTTTCTTGGCGGTCCGGATCAGTTGGTGGTGTATGCGGGTGGCGTTTTTGAAGGCGTCCCTGGTGTTGGTGTTTGGGTGTTTTTTCCAGGCCTTCTCAATGGAGCAACAGAGTTTCTTGGATTTCTTAAGATCATCGTTGAACCAGGGGGCGTTTTTGCTGCCTTGTTTGATTTGACGTTTTTTCAGAGGTGCTAGGTTGTCGGCGCTGTTGGTTAGCCATTGAGTGAGGTTAATGGCTGCTTGGTTGGGGTTCGAAGAGTGGGCAGGGTGGTTTTGAAGAAGCGATGAGGAGATCTGGTCGATGGTGATTTTGTTCCAGTTTCTTCGCAGAGTAGGTTGAGGATGGTTGTGGGTTGTGGTCTTTTTGTAGATAAAGTGAACACAGCTGTGGTCCGTCCAGTGGAGAACTGTGGTGTGACTGAAGGAGATATGTTTGCTGGAGGTGAAGATAGGGTCGAGTGTGTGACCTGCGTAGTGAGTGGGGGTATTAACAAGTTGTTTGAGTCCGAGGTTGCGAGATTGTCCAGAAGGGTGGTGGTGTTGCTGTCATTGCTTTTTTCCAGGTGAAAATTGAGGTCTCCCAGTAGAATGTAGTCCTCGGAGGGGAGGGCGTGTGGGGTGATAAAGTCAGTGATGTCTTCACTGAATTGTGCACGGGGTCCAGGTGGCCTGTAGAGGAGGGTGCCTCTGAGTGTGGTTTTGGGGTCGGTGTGGATCTGGAAGTGAAGGTGTTCGGCGCTAGCGAGGTTGACGTCTGAGCTGGTTGAGATGCGGATGGAATTCTTATGGACGATAGCGATGCCTCCTCCTGTTTGGTTGGTACGGTCTTTTCGGATGATCTTGTAGCCTTCCGGGATGGCAATGGTGATGTCTGGGGCTGAGGAGGTGTTCATCCATGTTTCTGTTAGGAAGGCGACGTCCGGAGAGATGGTGTCTAGTAGATTCCAAAGGTCGATGGCGTGTCTGTGGACCGAGCGGGTGTTGAGCAGGATGCATTTTAGGTGGTTGGTGTCAGATCTCTGTTTGGTGTTAGTGGATGAGGAGTTGGTCTTGGTGCCATCATACTTGCAGGAGTTGCATGTGAAGGGTCCATGGGTGTGTCCAGGAGCGGCTTGGACGCAGTTGGGGAGTCGACCGAGGTTAAGGGCTGAGAGGGTGGAGGGGTCGTATGTAATGCGGGTGGGGTGGGTTGTACGGGGGCCAGGGGGTCTGGAGCTGGGCGCGGGCTTGGCGCGGACGGGCGCAGACGGGCTTACCTTTGGCGCACCTTCGGCGCGAATGGGGCGCGACCGTTGCGCGTGAACGCTGCGCGAAAAGGCATCAGTCATATGTGGAAAGTGGGAGGGGGAGGGGTGAGGGGGGGGCAGCTGGGAGGCGGGAGCGGGGTGGGGCTCAGGTCAGGGAGGCAAAACAACAACAAAAATACAATTAAAATGGCCACAAGGGTTCTAGTCTCAGGGTTGGGGCTGAATGCACGTGAATAGCACTACGCTGACGGTAATGGCGCTGGCACAATCAGGCACGAATTTACATGCAGCAGAGAAATTTGTTAAAATTGAAGCGCACCTTGGCAGACAAGCGCTACGGGTAATTTCTCAGCAGTGATATGCTAATGTGGAACAATGCGAAGCCGTCTAGCGCAAGCAGTAATAAATTAATGGAAATGGAAAACCAAGGCAAAGCAGTCTAGAGCTACGATCTGTTGGCAATAAATACAATTATTCCGGTTCAAGCGAGCAAGGCAGGTAAAGCACTTATCAGTCTGGCGGTGTGGGGAGCAGCAGGGAGCAGCGTTTGGAGCGACCTCTTCTGCGAAGAGCAGGGCGGTCACAGCGTTAGGACGGTGGGGAGAGGAGAGCAGTATCCGTGGGAGGGGGGGGTCAGCTGGGAGGCGGGAGTGGGGTGGGGCTCAGGTCAGGGAGGCAAAACAACAACACAAATACAATTAAAAATGGCCGCAAGGGTTCTAGTCACAGGGTTGGGGCTGAATGCACGTGAATAGCGCTATGCTGACGGTAATGGCGCTGGCACAATCAGGCACGAATTTACATGCAGCAGAGAAATTTGTTAAAATTGAAGCGCACCTTGGCAGACAAGTGCTACGGGTAATTTCTCAGCAGTGATATGCTAATGTGGAACAATGTGAAGCCGTCTAGCGCAAGCAGTAATAAATTAATGGAAATGAAAAACCAAGGCAAAGCAGTCTAGCGCTACGATCTGTTGGCAATAAATACAATTATTCCGGTTCAAGCGAGCAAGGCAGGTAAAGCACTTATCAGTCTGGCGGTGTGGGGAGCAGCAGGGAGCAGCGTTTGGAGCGACCTCTTCACCTTCAAGTTGGAAGGTGAAGGCTTGGATCCCCTGGAGTGTTGCTCGGACCTTACTCTCGACCTTGACCGGGAGTGGGAGTGAGATTTCCAAGGCAACGGATGCCAGGCTACAAGCAGCTTTGGGGAAAGCGCCCTCAAAGCTTTGGCACTATGATCTGGCAGTTAGTGCACATGGTCATGGTTGCGGCCCAGGCACCAAAGGCACACAAGATGGGGGTCCGTAACCGACATGTTGTGGTGATAGGAGACTCACGGTTTGAACCCAGAGTTCCTTTGAACATCCTACACACCGAAATAAATGGGACAAAAAAGTCCCAAACAAGTCTTACAAAAAAGGCCAGGGGGTAGCTCTCTTCAACGGATCTGCGCTGGCTGGCATGGAAACAACTGACCTCAGTGTGGTAAGATGTCACCTATATACCATGACGAACTCAACACCATACATCACGACTGATGCCACCAACCGGTGCGCAGGTGTACTGCTTAGAAAAATCTTTCAGATCCAGATTGACGCCTGGAAGTCCACAGGTAAAGACTCTATGGCTAGAGGTCTCTATCAGATTAGTATTACTAAATTAATGATTCATATTCCCGATGAGGACTCCAGTAGGTTCCACGTCTGGATGTCGGCGATAGGGGAGGAACTGCTTCCAGCTGGCCGCCCAAATGGTTTAAGTAAAAGAAAACCCCATAGAGACCGCTGGTTCTCGAAAGAACTAGAAGAATTCCACCTGCAATCCAAGCAGTTGGAACGCAGATGGAGAAGGGGTTATGAGTAAGCCAATTGCCTGATTTTCAAAAAATTTAGAAAAAAATATCATGCAGCAATTCATAGCAAAAAAGTCTCACTTTTACACTCAAAGAAAAAATTAAGGCCATTCAAAAGAACTTTGTGACCCACGACCATCTGGGGCCTTGGGAGGCACAGGGAACCCCGAATGGGGCGGGTAGTGCTGACCTCCAAACTTTTAAACTGGCCACTCTCTCCCAGACCAAGGAAGCAATCCTGATATGTAAATCTGGCTCCCCTTTGGATGCCTGTCCACCGTTGCTCTTACATCATATAGTTGACATTGTCGGCCCGGTGATAAATGAGATTGTTAATTCATCATTAGCCACAGGGACCGTCCCAGACGAATGGAAATATGGTATAGTAAAACCTTTAAACAAGAAAGCAAATGTCGACCCCTCAGATCTCACAAATTATAGACCGATATCTCTGTTACCCATTTTGGGTAACATTACAGAGAAAATTGTTTACCGGGAGCTCTCCAATTACCTAGAGGCAACACAGGCTTTTCATCACCGCCAATCTGGTTTCCGACCAAAATACTCTACCGAGTCGGCACTACTGGAAATTTCAGATACCATCAAATTCATTTTGGATGAGGGCAAGAGGGTGGTGCTGATCCTCTTAGACCTGTCAGTAGCGTTTGACTCGATCTCACATAAAATCCTCCTTAACAGATTAAGATCGTGTGGCATATCAGATCAGGCCTTGGCATGGATCACATCTTTTTTGACAAACAGGACACAATCAATCGCGCTGGGACCTTTCATGTCGCCTGTACAAGTTATCACCACAGGGGTGGCCCAGGGGGCTTCTTTGAGTCCACGGCTGTTTAATGTATATATGGCCCCTCTTGTCACTCTGATCTCTAATTATGGGATCGAGATCACATCATATGCCGACGACATCAACGGTATAAATGGCCAGAAATCTAGGCGTGTGGTTTGACTCTGCCCTTTCCTTCAAGCCCCACGTCTTGAAACTGACAGGGACATGTTTTGGGTTCATAAAAACCTTGAAGAAATGTTTTAACTTGATTCCCCTAGTAGCCAAAAAGACGGTAGCAGTAGCCCTCATATCACCCAGACTGGATTATTGTAATAGTCTTCTTGCAGGTATTAACAAATCTACCCTGAGGAGACTTCAAGTAGTCGAGAATGTGGTGGCCAGACTGGTTTTAGGATTACCACGCAGGGCGCCAGCCTCGGCTGCATTGAAGACCCTTCACTGGCTCCCGGTCTGTAAGAGGGTCCTGTTCAAACTTCTCTTGACAACTTTCAGAGCTAATCGTCACCTAGGCCCAGGATAACTTTCAGCAAGATTTAGGCCTTACATTACGGCAAGAACGTTAAGGTCAACCTGCTTAGTGTTCCAGCATTTCGGCTAGACACCAGAGGCGAAAGATCAGCGACCGTCTTGGGAGCTAAGCCTGGAACAGCATGCCCAATGAGCTCAGAGCCATGGAACATGAGGGGCAGTTCATAAAACAGCTAAAGACGTGGATCTTTGGTCTACTACTGGTCTCTTGCCAAAAGCTCATTTAGACTCTTGTCACTGACTCGACTTGTTGTTGGTAGCACCAGGAGACTCAGTTAGGAGTGGCAGTTAGCGCTTTATAAATTCTCTTTTCATTTAATTTCATTTAAAATTGCGGTGAATAGGAGGGTCCAATAAGCTACATTACATAATGTAATGTGTTGAGCAATCATTCTGCATAAATGTGAGCCTTTCAAATCGTAAAAAGATATCAATTTTCCTTTTCCTTTAGTTAATTAGCATCCACCATCTCAAGGTTCTTCTTGGACTAGTCAGTTATTTCCAGGACTAAACTAATCCTCAATTTTTTTAAATGTTTCTTGTTCAACACTATTCGTCTGTCACTTTTGGGTGAAATCTAAAAGTACAGTTGACAAGGACCAAAACAAGGACCATTGCCTATATGCTTCCATTGGAAATGGGACTCAAAGAGGTCCACCCCTGTGGACATGAGAAGTGCATGGATTAGGGTAACGAGCACATGAGTTGTATAAAGGTAATTAGGTGGTTGACTTGCTTTGCTGGAGACAGCTAATAGTTGTTATTGCTAGTTATCAGCCGGGTACATGTCACTAGCTTTCTGGCATATTTGGTTTGAAATGTGTTCTTCTCACTGCTTAGTAAATGGCAATCCATTGCACATATCAATGCCCTCTTGGTCCTTGAGGCACCATCATGCTTATCTTGACTATCCGTTATTGGAATTTTATCTTTGCACTCCACAGGACATCTCTTCTGAACCTGTATACATCAGTGGGGATAAATCGTAAATCAGCACACAACACCCACTCCAGTTTTGTATGAACGACATTACTAAATTCTAAATATGCTAAACATATCTAAAATATAGATACACATGAATCGCTAAAAACATGTCTAGAACACATTGTAAAAAATGCATTAAAACTGTTGCTATGCATAAAAAATGCAATGCTGCTGTACATATTAATGCAATGTTTCATTCCGAGCATATATTTACAGCGAATGTTAAATGAATGAACATACATATATATACATATGATGAAATGGCTCGTAAATACAGAAGAAAAAAACCGGAACCATTTCATGTCAAGTTACATAAAGCAATTGTTATTGACAAGGTGACATATTGTCTCTAAAAGTGTCTCAAAGAATTCTGTTCTCCATCAATAGTTCTACTGTAAGCAGATTATTGTGCAATAAAAGAGAAAAATTAAAATTTTGAAAAATAACTTAATCATAGGAAAAAGTTCCAAGTTTAGTCTTTGTTTTGAAAAATGAAGGCCAAATTGAAAGTCTTCCCGGTACACTGTGTGCTGAATCAAAAGTCAGTGTATGGGTATGGAGAAAACATAAAATCTAATCCTGTAGACAAAAAGTCGTCTACTCTTGTAGGTGAAAGCTGGATTACCTCGTTTAGAAGACTAACCGTACATAGATGCGAAGCATCGCTTTCAGCATTGGAAACATCAGCAATGTTCCATTTTGATGATACCTGCGTGCCTCCTGTTACTTCTCGTACCTCAGCAGTAGTAATTTGCGTCTGTGAGATCTCAATGAATGCCGTCATCAGGATTGGTAGCCGCTGGGGACAAAACACAGCATGGGCCGTTACCAGATCCAGCAGAGTATCGATATCCGTTGGCATGACTGATTGAAGTGTTAGACAGATGTCTAGCGCGCATTCTTCACCGCAAAGCAGGCAGCGTAGAACAGGTAAGATGCAATCTTGCCAGATTGGTCTGAATGACAGAAACCATGTGGTATTTAATTCTCGTAGATGAGGTAAACCTAAAATTTGGATGATGCGCTCACAACACTGAATATCCAGTAGAGCTCTCTCTATGGTGGTTGGAGAGACGCTGGTGATTTGGCTTGACAAGTTTAAGATACGTTCCAACATTTCTGAGAAATGTAAAGGGCTTGCATCTCGGCTGAAGTCCTTGCGACTTGTAGATCATAGGTTTCTTTGGCCGAGGTCAAAGGCACTGTTTGTTGCAAAAGAAAGGCTTTCATTCTGCTTAGAGTATCAATTCATATAGAAGAGATGTTCAGTGAAGGCCATAAAGACGACTTCCTGGCTCTCTTTTTTTGAGGGAACAAGACTTGCCTATAGCTCGTTATCCTGGATGTAACTGTTACTAGATATGGGATACCTGGCAACATGCCACAGTAGCTGTAATCATTCAACATGAGGTAACTTCCATTTGAAAGTTGTCCAAAGGTTTGAATAATCACTACAGCTGGTGAACCTGGCAGGTGGCAGGATAAATTTGTAGTGGAACCATTACAGGCCCGTGTAAATTAATACCCTGGCATAGGAGAGAACCACTAAGTACGTGTTCACAGTTTGTACCACTAAGAAACACTTCACGCCCCCACTCTAACATCTATGTGTGTAAGGTAAATCCCAGGATGTCTTGATGTATCTTTTACCCAACCTTTCATATTTGCCTGCTGGTATATGTTTTTAGGTAATGCTGAGAATTGAAAGTTGTAACAGGCAGAGTAATTTTACCATGTATGATCCCCTCAGTAGCTGGTTTCTCTGCCGTCATAAATGGTAATTTTTCCAGTTTTTCAATGCTCAGCACCATATAGTCTGCTCCCCTTTGCGCCAGTTTGATCTGTTTATCAGTGAGATTGAATTTTAAAAACTGTGACGTAGTGTTGATTAAATGCTAAGGCACATAGCCTACATGCAGGTTTTGTAGCATCCAGCCTAATAGCATGATAGAACGTAGATGAGACTGGTCATGTTACAACATGACTAAGGCCTGTTCCATAATGTCTATGGCAGAGGATACAGTGCTGTCTAATGAATATATCCTGGACTACAGAGTCGCTAACCATGGTCTACTACAGCGAGAGATTTCTCTAAATTAATACAATCAATTTCTCGTATTCTTTCTGCAGTTTCTCCTTGGGTAACCTTCCATATTTCATTATAAGCAGCGTAGACACTGGCATATATGAAACGTTTTTGGCGCAGTTTCCTTGGACCTAGCAAGAATTCCCTAAGGCCTGCGCCTTCTTGATGTAAAGGTAAGTGTTTTTTCGCATTCTGTAGTGTAGCTTTCTGTAGCCAATCAAGGTAAAGTTTCCCTATACTGTATGTTGTTATTACCCCTGAATGCTGACTTTGAACATAGCGTGGGTCTGGCCTATGGATAGTGAAACCCTGTGTTTTGTTCAGGAACCGATCTTGACAGTTGTTTGTATCTGTGGGTCAGAGCAACTATTTTTTCCATTCAGGATCTGATCTGTTATAATGCAAAATAGTATGTACGTCGACCTCCCCCTGTGTAGTGCTATTACTTGCAGGTACTTGTATGGAGAGAGTGTTCATGTCTTTGATCTTGGCAATCCCAAGGCAAGACGTTTGTTGGATAGTGTCATTCAAAAACATAGTTTGCTCAGAGGATGATACAGGCTCTAAACAAAGCTTCTACCCCCTGCACTTGCCAATCTTTTGTACCCCAGACTGATTTTGTCTCAATATTGTCTTTCCAAAAGTCGAAACCCTGTCTAGACAGTTGGGCAATAAACGCTGCAGAATAAATCTGTTTTGTATTGGTTAACATATTTTTCGTTCTTGTCTTGCTCACATTTCTAAAGAAAAACGTTTCTGGATTTGACAAGTTGAACCCTAAGAAAAATTGAAATTTATTTGCAAAAGATTTTTAGCTACCCTTTGGAGGTGTAGGACAATGTTCCCATTGGTTATACATAAATGCATTTCTAGGTGTTGCAGTCTTATGCAAGAAATGATGACCATAATGGTTATAACAATACATTTGTTCATCGTCTGATGAACACTCCAAATATTCATGATTTGTGAATACTGCAGACATTTCTAGATCAGACATCATGTTATTAACAGTCCCGAAGTCCCAATCATCAGAAAGGGTACTAGAGGTAATAAAGTCACTTAATGAAATTTTAAATAAGTGTTGGAATCTTCAAAAGTTCAGAAGGGCCAAAAATGTCATACATTCGGTTTTGTCCCAAATTATACCATCCGGTATAGGAATGGCTGTGATGTTCACTGCTGACAAGTCTCTTGCTTCACGATAGGAAGATTTGTGTGGCTGGAGAAGTAAGTTCACTCTTTTACTTGCTGTGTCCATTTGAATATATCTTCCATTTATCAGCATACCCAGAGTTATTACCAGAGCTAATAAAAGTAGAAAGAATATTCCCAAAACAATCTATAGTTCAACCCATGGTGAAACTAGATTAGTTTTTTTCAGGAGATGAAAAAAATCTGTTGCATGTTGCGAAGCCCATAAAATGGTGTTCACCCTGTTCAAGTGCCTGTTCAGGTCATCGTCTGTCAGATAGATATCATCGACATATGACAATGCCTCGTCATCATAAATTTGTGGTAACTCTGTTACCCTTGCTGAGAATAATCCTGGGCTATTCTTGAACCCCTGTGGGAGTCGACAAAATTGATGCTCGGTCCCCATTATTGAGAAAGCTGTCAAATACCTGCTATCAGGTGCTATGTGTTGACAAAAGAAACCGTTAGAAATATCTAAGGTGGTTTTATATTTTACTCATAATGTTATTCAATAATGCTGTACTATGTGCATTTTGCACTGCAAATGTATTACAACAAGAGTTTAGGTGTTTGTAATACAAAACTAGATGATATGTATTGTCTGGTTTGGAAACAGGAAATAAAAGGATTGTTCATTGATGAGGTGCATGTTTCAATCACCCCTTGGTATTCAAGTTGTTCTAAGATCTCCCTGACCTGTGTTTTAGCTTCTTGCTTAATTGGGTACTGTTGTTGTGCAGTTGGTTGATTTTCTAACTGGATCTTATGGTGAGGTAAATCCACATCCCATCCTACATGATTTTTGTATAATGCTGGGGCTTGGGCAACTGCTCATTTCCTGGCATAAGGAGATTTTAAATGTTCTGGAACATGGTTGGAGAAGGCTGGCCTAATGATGTCTTTACCATGTGAGCACTCCCTGACAAATTCTGGTGGCTAGTCTAGTTCTGCTAGAAGTATATCATAACCCTTTGAAAGATGATCCCAAAAGAGAACTTTCACTTTTCTTGGTATGTCTCACACCATCCGGAGTGTTATTTCATATAACCTATGTGGAGGGCTAACCCTGGTCTCTACAGTCTCAACTTGAATGTCCTCATTCAAGTCTACTGTCTCCAGAAGTCCCTTCAGGTACTGGTGAGCTATAGTTACTACTGCTGCACTGTCCAGCATTGTATGAGCCCAATCTCTGTTCTTGAGTTGTGTTCTCAGAATTCTCGGAATGTTTGATCTTCAGACCTGCTACATTCTTCTTGGAGAATTGAGGTTTTGGTTTGTTTTTTCTGAATGTGTTTATCGTCTTTGGACTTCACGTGTTCTTCTTTTTGATCTGACCGTCCTCTTCTTTCGGATGTCTGTGACAATATCTCAAAGGTACGAGAGGAACGTGTATCAGTATCTTGATACCTATCAGGTTTCTCAAATTATCCCTATTCCTGAGGTTATACCTCCTTTCAGAGGGCTCCTGTTGAGGAGACCTTCCTCGGGATTGAGAACGTTTCTCTTTTGAATGTTGTTTGTTATTTTCCCACTTCTTTTAGAAGAGGTAGGATTGTGTTTAATAGAGTCCTTCTGAGGACCTCCAGACAGTTGTGGCTCTGCCTAATTCTTCATAGGATTTTTCAATTAGTCTGGCTAATTCTTGTGGTTGTTCTGTCAAATTCCCTTAACTTCTGTCGGATTGCCACTGATGTTGCTTCATCTTTAATATTAGATAATAATATTGTTGAGAACTGGTCGAAGTTTTTCAGTAACTTCATACCTAAATTCAGAGCAGGCTCTGCCCAGTATTCGTTTTGAATTTGTTTCAGGACATCAGGTATTACCGCCATAGACGGAACACCATCTGTTTTAGTGTAGATAGCAGCAAAGACTGGGCCCCAAGTGGAGCAGTCTTCCAGATGTTGTGTTTTCCCCATTGGTAAACAGATTGTTAGAATTCTGTGTTTCTCATAAGGGTTAGTATTTGAAAATACCTCTTAGATTTGAGTAATATTTTTTTTTAAACTTTGTTTATTGATTGAAATCACAGTAGTACATCACATGATTGAACGACACATTGGGTGCTTTCATCAAAATATTCCAGGTAAAACATTAATCAAGATTTGTTCATTACATATCTCCTACCAGTCTCTCTTGCCTTTGCATTTCCATTTCAGTTGTGGGTGACACACATAGATCTCCCCTGTGTTTGTTCCACCATGACCACTTCTTATCCCATTTCTTGGGGCATGCCCGAGCTTTATGGACCTCAGTCTCAGCCAGCATACATCTATACATTTCTTTGGCCCATAGGGCGACACAAGGTGAGTGTATGTCACCCCAGCCTCTAGCCAATTCTCTCTTAACCAGTGTGTAACCCAGCATTGTGAATTGCCGTTCGACTTCTGCTAGGTCAGTGGCCTCCCAGATGTTCAATAATCTGAGCTGTGGTGTTAGTGTTATAGCTTTTCCCAGGGCTGTGAGCATGTGAGTCATGGCTCCCTCCCAAAGGGGGCGTATCTTGGGGCAGGACCACAATGTATGGTAAAATGTAGCATGCTGCCCAAATCCCCTCTCACGTCTGTCATCAGGTTTGGATCCTATCCTGGCCAAACCTGTCCCTGTAATATATGATTGAATGAGTATTCTAAGCTGAATTAGGCGAAACCTCTGAGTGATGGCTGCGTCACGCGGGGACATCAGAGCCGACTGCCAATCTTCGTCCTCTATAGGGCCTATGTCGTCTTGCCACCAATCCCTGAGCTTCGGGAAGGTGTCTGGAAGGTTGTTATTCAGCTTCCTGTAAGTTAAGGATATTGCTTCTGAATTGAAGGGCCCATCAAGCAGGCGATCTTCCAGGGGTGACGACTCCGATATGTCTTTAAAAGAGGGAAACTCTGCCTGCAGCGTGTGTCTGATCTGTAGGTTTCTGTACATCACTCCCTGTGCCATTTGATATCTTGTCTGGAGTTCACTAAAAGTCAGTATTGCCCCCTTTTTAACCAGATCCTCCACTGTTGATAACCCAATGAGGTCCCATTTGTCAAATCTGGGCTGGTAGCTTAGCCTTCCCAGCTTTCGAGCAAACCACAGTGGCGTGGCCAACGAGAGAGTGCCGCCCATCCCAGCCGAGAGGCAAGCAGATGGCAAATTTCTTGTGTATGTTTGGTTGGTCCGAAAAAAATAACTCTTGCTTTTTCTGTCGGTGGTATACAGAGCCCCCAGATATCCAGAGCGATCAGTTTGGTATCTGTCGAGGGTGTATGCTGGGTCGTCTGGGGGTGATACATCCAATGGTTAACGGTCACCAGTTGCGCCGCCCAGTAATACCTCTGCAGGTCCGGGAGGGCTATGCCCCCATCGTACCACCTTTTCGTCAATTTTTGCCGCGCAATTCTGGGGGCTTTACCATCCCATAACAGCCCTAAAGTACGAATCTGGGACTTTGTGGGGACAGTTATATAAAACATAGAAAATGAGGAAGGGCCAGCATCATGAAAAGTGCCGCCCTCCCCACCAGTGTCAAGATTAGGGTCCTCCAATGCTTCACATCCGCTCGCAGCCTGGCCAGAGGTGGGGCCAAGTTCGAATCATAAAAACAGGCTGGGTCTGAGGTAATAAAAATCCCCAAGTATCGAAATCCTTCCGTTACAACCGTTATCGCACACCGTTGAGGGAGACCAGGCACGTCTCCTTTCAGCATAAACAAGACTGACTTGCGCACATTAATCGTGTATCCCGAATATTTACCAAAATGTGTGAATATATCCAATACCACACTGATCGACTTATAAGCGGATGCCAAGTAAAGCAGGATGTCCTCCGCATAGAGCGATATGCGGTCTTCTACGTTGGCTGCCCAGTGCATGCCACGAACCATCACGTCCCCCCGTATCCAGGCCGCGATTGGCTCTGGTTTTAGGGCAAAGATCAGCGGGGACAGCGGGCACTCCTGTCTCATGCCGCTATGGAGTTCGAACATATGGGATGTGAAGCCATTAACCCTCACCTGGCCCAGTACCCCAGTATAAAGGAGTCTCACCCAGGACACATACTTGGGGCCCAGCCCCGCCCTCTGTAGTACCTCAAATAGGTACGGCCATTCTATGGAGTCAAACGGCATGGAGGGGTTGAGGGACAGTATAGCTGCGTCTTCTTCAATGTATTGTCTCCGGGCCATTAAGTTGTGTACACGACGTAGGTTGAGGGCAGTGTTTCGCCCTGGGATAAAGCCCGATTGGTCTGATTGGACCAGTGAGGTAATAACTGTTGCCAACCTATTCGCCAGGGCTTTGGCTAGTATCTTTCTCTCCACATTTATCAGCGAAATCGGCCTATAGGAGCCAGAGTGGTCTATTGGTTTACCTTGTTTAAAAATAACTACTATAGTAGCTAGTTGCTGATCCAGTGGTAGCTGACCCTTTTCTAAGCTCTACTTATGCATGGCTTTCAAATGTGGCACAGTCAGAGAGGCTGTGGCCTTCAGAAACTCTACCGGGACGCCATTAGGCCCCATCGCTTTTCCAGATTTAAGTTGTCCCAGGGCCTTGCCTATTTCTTCTGTCGAGAGGTCTGCCTCCATAGTTTCCCTATCTGCCTCTGAGTGGCTTGGGACATTGCTGTCTTTAAGGAGCTGGCGGGAGTCTTCCGCTGTATAGTGTGTAGGGAGGAGTATACCCTCTCAAAGTGATCAGCAAATTGTTCCGCTATTTACTTTGGGTGCACTCCGGTGTCATCAGTTTATGAACCCATCTAGAGCCCTTCTCCCGCCTCTCCAGCCACGCCAATGTCCTGCCCGCCCTATACCCGAGCTAATAGAGTCTGTGTTGAATTTCGTGTTGCTTGGCTACCATCTGTTCCCTGGTTTTAATCCGAAATTCGTCCTGTTTCAGGAGAAGCCTATGACTGGTGTTGGGCGAGAGATCTAGCGAATGTTCATGCTCCAGTTCAAGGAGGTCAGATTACACTTTGGCTAGGAGTTCCTGTTGTTTAGCGATATAGCCGGTCTTTAACGACGGGGATAGACCCTGGAGCACCACCTTGAATGCCTCCCAGATTGTTCGGGTGGAATCAACAGAACCCACATTCTCAGTAAAGTAGTTCTTTGCTTGTGTATGGAGTCCGTCTCTAATGTCTGGGATTGTAGGAGCCATGGTTTAATCACTATCATGGCAAGTGGTTGGCGTTCCCATTACGTATATTCCGTCCAGACTGGAGAGTGATCAGAGATCCCTCTAGGTAGGACTCTATACTGAGCAAAGTTGCCTATTGAGGACAGATGCGTAAAGAAGTAATCAATACGTGATAAACGGCGGTGGGCATTGGAGAAAAAGGTAAATAGTTTGTCGGTGGGATGAAGTACTTGACCTACATCTGCCAGACCCATTGCCTATTCAAAACCGGGAAGGAGGTCGCTAGATTTGTCTTGTGGCCTTGGTGGTTGGTAATAAACAGTATTGTCTAGAGTCATGTTATAGTCTCCTCCCATGATCAGTACGTCCTCCAGGAGTCCAGTCAGCTTGTTACACAGGTCTTCCAGCGCTGCCCTGCCCAGAGCGGGCAGCAGATAGACAGAGAGTATATTGATATCCTTCCCATCCTACTGGGCCTCCACCCCCGCAAACCGTCCTGCAGTGTCCGCCCATGTCTTGTGTACATTGCGGTGTCTTTTTCACCAATTCAGCTGTACCCCTTGAGCCCATAGTGTAGTCTGCATGTGCCAAGAGTTTATACCCCCACCAAGTGAGGGCCTTGGATTTCTGTCCCACCAGATGGGTCTCTAGCAGCAAGACCACTTCCGGCAAGTGTCTCTTTAGGTATTGTTGTACTTTTCCCCCCTTAATTCTATCGCCCATCCCGTTTACGTTCCAGGACATTACCGCCAGAGATCGTTTACTATTCAGCCCCATAACTGCGGGTCACCCTTAGTTCCTGCCTTCGGATCGTGTCAGTGTAGGTGAAAACATAAACCCGTCCAACAGTCAATGCAGCCATCTTACTTATTGAAAGCTTTAAGTCTAATAGCACATTATGAAGCTTTCCTTCATATAGTGCACTCGCTGGTACCAGTGAAACAATCATTACATCAATAAACCAAGCAACCTTGAAACAACCCCCCTTTCCGCCCTCTCCCCTCCCTGCCCCCCTGCCCATGGATTCAAAACTACTCACCCCCAAACTTGGCAAAGTGCTTCTCTCCCCCCTAGAATGTGAAAATACACGGGGTAAAGCAGCCCCCCTTCCTGTTGATTCAAATCATTAGAACTCGAATTATATCCATCCACTTTGAGCCAATTGAGTCCCTCCCAAATCACATCTAGACGATACAACAGTATGTGTCATATTTTTAGGAACACCTTCATTAACAGATCACCCAATAATGGGTATCACCCTCGACCCCGGCCCCACTACTTGCGCTTTTGTTTTTGTCCCAGTGTGAGAGCTCCATTCCTATCGCCTATGTCCATCAGTCCTGTTCCTCAAGCTGGCTAGGATCATCAGCAGGGCCTCCTTGGACCGTCTCCACTTGAGCTTCTTTGCGTTGGCCTGGTTTACCCTGCCAACCGCTCCTATGGCTCCCCACAATGGCCCAGCCGTCCATCCATTCCCAGACTGCCTCCGGGGAGTCAAAAACCAGGACTTGCCATCAGATTCGACTCTCAGGCACGCAGGAAACAGCATCGCATATCTGATCTCCCTGTCTCTAAGTTCCTTCTTTACCGCCAGGTAGCTGCGTCTTTGAGCTTGCACCCTGGTCGTGAAATCAGGAAAGAAGGCCACCTCATAATTATCCATTTTCAGAGGGGGGTTGGAGCGTGCAGTCTGGGAGATAATGTCTCTGTTGCGGTAGTTTAAAACTCGCGCAATAATGGGTCTCGGGGGCGCTCCAGGTCTTGGCTTACCTCCCGGTACTCTGTGGGCCCTTTCAATTGAGAAGTAGCTGGATAGTCTTGGGTTTAAGGTGCTTTGTGATGAGGTCCTCCAAATATAGGCCCGCAGCCGGCCACTCCGCCCTCTCCGGAACTCCCAAAATGCTAAAGTTATTGTAGCAGACACGGCCTTCGTAGTCATCGCGTTGCTGCGACATTCTTTCCTGCTTTCTCTGCAGTTCGTGCATCTGCGTTTGCAGATCTGAGGTATCCGTCTGTAGGGCATTGGTATCTATTTTTAGCTCCTTGACCCTCTCATCTATCTTGCTGAAGTCGGCCCGAAGGAGTTGGACCTCAACATTAACAGAGTCCACTGACATTCGCACTCCACAGATAGCCACCATAACATCATGAAAGGTGGGCTCCGAGCCCTGCACCGAGGTCGCAGTGTCTCCTTCCTTCACTGATCTCGGTGAGCTACTTTTGTCTCCGGACTTGGACCACGCAAATTTTGCTAGCTGCTTTTGGGGGTTACCCCTGGGACCTTTCCTTCCAGTCGCCTTGTCAACGCGTTTCCAGCCAGCACACCCGATGAGGTACGGGGGGGCAGTCAAGGCAGAGTATCTTTACCTCAGAGTTGTCTCCTCAGTATATCTCAGTCGCTTGGACCAGCGCGATTGCCTTCACCAGACACAATTGCCAGTAATATGGTCAGTGCATCGAGTTAATCAAACTACCCCAGCTCCAGGCCCTCTCCCCAGAAGTCGCTGCAGTCACACATGGGAATCGTGCTTTCAGTGCCAACACTCTGCCAGCACTCAGGGGGATCACATCGGTTCTCCCCACCACCTGCGGGTCGCACCATTCACATATACATTGGCAAGAGGTTCCTCCAATGGAACGCGTCACCACTGCACCGTGGATCAGGTAATTGCCCTTGCCACGCACCTCCCATGGCACTCAAAACCAGGCTGGTGGTATAGATGTTTCCAAAGGCCCAAAGGGTTATCACCTCTATACAGGACCAAAGGCCCGCCGCTGAGCAGCACTCCAATGTTAACCCTCTGGTGCCCGGGATGAAGACGACGGGGAAGTGGGGGGGGCAGTCACCGCACCGCCACCAGCAGTCCTTGCACCTCTTACGAAGAGCACTCACCAGTTTAGAGGTAGCACAGGTTCCAGCCAGTCCTCAGCTCAAGCCTCCAGCTAGGGTCTGCACCGCAAATAGGCCTCAAGCCGGGACCTCAATTTCTGCAGCGCGGTCTGGAGCTCTTCAGTTGGGCGACTCGCAGTGCTGTCCCGAGTACGCCCGACCCAGCCGCAGCAGACACATGTAGAGGCGACCCTCCCCCACCGCTTACTTTCACTGTCCCAGTGCCGGTGCTTCACGTTGTGTCATTCCACGGGCCGCCAAAGTCGCGGATATGCCCTACTCTGACTAGGCCCAGAAGCCGGGGCCTTGCATAGTCCTAGGTGTACCTGGGCCTCTAGCAGAGCGTGCCCTCAGTCTGCACCTATCCGCCTCTTATCTCGTAGCCTCTGTCAGTCCGCAAGATATGTATATCGTGGCACCGCCGCTTGGCAGCCCCAGCCTTTGCTGCCTCGTAGGGCCCGAGTTTGGTGCCGCATTCACCGGGGTCCACGATCACCGATTCACTCAGAAATGGCGACAGCCTCGCCACCGCACTGCTGCTTCCTCTGGGAGTCTCCCAGGGGGATCCGGGGACGGGTCACTCTCGCACCCGACTCGATTTATGCAGGTATGGCACTGGATAATGAAGGATTTTTGATAGGGAAGGTGGGAGCTATGTTAGGCAGCGGCCATTTCGAACGGCTGCTAGCCACGCCCCCCGATTTGAGTAATTTTTCAGAATGGAATTTGATCATGTTTTGTGGGCATTTTACCAATGATTGCATGTAATGTCTTTGGAGTGATTTTTAGCGCATTCCCATGGTGAGAGGTTTGTCTTGGAATAGCTATTGTTGGTTGGACTGTGAAAGTCCGCATGACATATTGAACCAATTGTCTATATATTTTGATTAACTCTGAGTTGCGCAGGTAATTCTTCATCCAACATTTCTTCAATGTCAGGATGAGGTGTGTAACTGGCTAAAATCGGCCATGCTGCTCCTGGTCTACCTAGTGGACCGAGTCTGGTAATGTGATTATAATGTTTTAGGGGTCTTCAAACCAGAGATCATGCTCCTGGTATGTGAGTGGAATTTCAATATCCTCGAAAGGAATATATTCCTCAGGTGGATCATCTTCTTTGTAGAAATGAAACATTTTAGTTACTGGATGTGATTCAGGGAATACTATCCATGAGCAGAATAACCCTGTCTGGTGAGATTCATGTGTCTCTATCACAAAAACTGCTATACCACCTCTTGGGGTTAGGCCATGTTTTTTAGGTTTAGAGTGATGGCTCTCCTTAAATTTGGAGCGATGATTATCGTATTTTCATTGTTTTTATTCAAACCTGTATAATCTAAAGCTGCTGCGACATGGTCGGGTACAGCTCCAGCGGTTCCGGTGTTTGTGCCATTTTCAGGCATTGTTTAATTAAAATTGCAGAGAAACTTTCAAGGGAACAAAGATAAGGTGCACAATATTTTGGAACACTATATCCTTCAACGTTGAACAAACGAAACAGCTAATACATAGGATTTGCGTCCTACTCAGCTATAGCGGATATTATCCCTACCCACTCCAGAAGTCTTACGGAGTTTTATGAGTAGGGGTCTCTGGGAAAAACACAACTGAGTTACTTCAGTATCTAGCGTTAATTTAGTGCCTTACCAAGCCGTTGGGCGCCATTTAGTGTAGTTCCTTATATCCCTGATAGGCTCTGTGCATTGGAATAATATACACCATAGTTTTGTCATAGGACTGAGGTCAGTATGCCTCTATCGAGTACATTAAACTTAATTACTTGTGTGTGCCAGCTAACTCAGTGGTCACTAGAAACTTCTCGAATATACAAGAAGGGATTAGTTTCTGACAACTGCATAAACATGACAACTTTCTTTTCCTTAGAATCGGAACAGTCTCAGAATGGTGGAACCAATAGATAACAGTTTCACTCAGTCAATCGTGCATGCTTCGATTCTACAGAGTTTACACAGAAATAGGTAGAAGGGAGTTTCAATAAAAATGGTTTATTGAATAGTCTTATTTCTCGGGCAAGAGATATGAACTGCTACAATTGTAAGACAGACTGCGAAGTATAATACGTACAGCGTTAGCAGTAAGATAAAATAATACTGCAATAGAATGGTTTGTAACTATGACATATATTCATAAATTCATATATTCATAAAAATACATACATAAATAACGCAGGCTAAAATGTGAATACTCGTCAGGTGCTTCTCGCTAGTTCTACCCCAGTTTACCTAACCTAAGTGTAGTACGAGGTAAGAAGTAGGTGCTGTTTTTCTATAGCGAGGTTTAGCTATAGTTTGGATTGGTGTTGCCAAGATTTGCCAAAAGTCCCTATAGGTTCTAGTCTGCTCAATACCTTAGAATGAGAGAGGTTGGAATCTTTTTCCGGGTCTCCATCTCTAACACCCGGCAAGAGGAGTCAGAAACACTGGAGCTGGATACTCTGCGAGGAGGATGGCAGCGTCCGATCAGTGCGGGACTCGACTTCCTTCCGAAATTGCCGTGGCGAGCCGTGCAAGTATACAGCGGTGACTTGCCATGGCAAGTGAGGGTATATTTATACCTTGAAGGTGTTTAGGAATACCAGTATTGACATAAAAGTCGGGCAGATGAACATCATGATTGAACCCCTAAGGAATAGAAGTTCATGCATGATAAATGAGTTCTTGGAGAAATCAATAATTCAAGCAAGGGGAAGTCCTAAAGGCTTAAGAGTCTGGTTTTTCAAGAACTCATTGTGACGTGGATAGACGGATGTAGGTGGCCATGCTAGTATTTGGTTAGCATGGACAATCCCTAAATAAGGATTGGATTTCTATGCCTAAATAAGGGCAATGTGAATTGTGCCTATATAAGGGCATAAATCGGGAAACCTACATACGGTATCTAAATTAACACACAACAGAAGGATTAATTTTTCTTACTTTAAAAAATAACTCACAACTATAATGCTAATAAACAAGTTACTTACCTGCGGTAACATTGTATCTGTAAGGGACATATATTAGTTATAGATTCCTTACCTTAGAATTACCCCCGGGAATCAGCCTGGATCCAGAGTAATCTTTTCTTACCAGTACCCCATCACCCTGGTACGGTGGGTGTGCAGTCCTATTGGAGGTTATTTTTTAGCCAAAGAATAACAGATTCTAATGCATAGGACAACCCATCGGGAGATGTTTGTGCACTGCCCAACCTTTCTTGGCGCCCACATAACCGACGAAGAGTTGATTGTCCACCCAGAAGTCTTTAGTGAGGTCAAGGTAAAAAGGCAGCGCACGTTTAGGGTCCAGATGGTTGAGTCTCTCCTCCTCTTTGGAAGGGTGGGGAGGCGGGAAGAAGGTGGGAAATGTGATGAGATAACCACTTTTGACAGAAAAGAGGGTCTAGTCTGGAGGACTACTTTGCCCGGATGGACAAAAGGAAAGGGAGTCTGGAAGATAAGACTTGAAGCTCACTTAACCTGTGAGCAGAGGTGATGGCAAGCAAGAAAGCAGTCTTCAAATTAAGGAAGCAAAGAGGACAATTATGTAGTGGCTCAAAGGGAGCAGACATAGGATAAGTGAGGTCAAGATTCAAGTCCCACTAGGGCATTACTAACGTAGGAAGAAAGAGATGAGTAATTCCCTTCAGAAATCTGTTAATAGGGGACTTGAAAAGAGAAGGCTGATGAGGACGGCGAAGAAAGGCTGAAATGGCCGAAAGATAGCCTTTAAGAGTGCACAGAGCACAGCCCTGCTCCGGATCCAGTCTGATGCCTGGGGGTAATTCTAAGGTAAGGAATCTATAACGAATAGTATCTTTCAGAATATTGTTTTATCATTGCAGTCTCAGTCTTAGATTTTTCATACTGTGCTTTCTTTTAGTTTATTAGCTTGCTGGGATGTACTAGTACAACTCACTAGATTAATTTCAAATAAGAATGAAGTTATGTCACAAGTTCTGTGATGTTGTCCCTATTAGCACTATTGGTCCACTGCCATTATCATTGAAAAGGCCCTTTGCAAAACCCTCATTAAGATATGGAACAATTATATGAGTGGTAGCATACATCCCTTTATCTACTCAAGTATCAAGTCAAGAAATACTTTATTCGGTTCAATATTCAAAAACCATAAAAGTACAAGACACACATAAAAGATGGTCCAAGAATCGCAATACAGCATTAAAAAAAGTATCATTCTACGGTTAAGAAAGAGACATGCATCAGTAAAAAATTTACAAGATAAAAAACTTTGATTCAAATATACAGTGGGCAATATTTATGGTGGGTATTCTACGTCCAATTAATCTTTTTACCCAATCTCACTGCAATAGTTAAAAATGTGGCCACATTATAGATTTCCCAGATATCTGTTAACAGTTGAGATACAATAACGCTGGTTTGACCTGCCTGAACCCTCTTCCCTTTAATAGGGGAATAATGATTTTTTTCCTGATGTCTTTAAAGTGGGCACAGAAAAATAAGTAATGGGCAGTGTCCATGATTGAGTAACCATCACAGTTACATATGTTCAAATCCGAGTCCCTGGTCCAGCCAGGACAGCCAGAGATTAACAAATGAACTTTGTTCAATCGGAACTTAGTAAGAATGTACCTGTGGTTTGGATTGTTAACAACCTTCAAACAAAGTTCCAAATCGTGGTCCGAAGAAACAATCAATTGGTGAGTCCTAACAGAGGGCTTTAACAGCTCCCTGTTTTCTCTGTCCATTCCACTATACTGCAAAAAAGTGTTCTTTGTCCACTTCAAGTCAGCTTTCACAAGGGCGGATGGATTGTGAAACAGTTCAGGCTGTCCCAGCTTTGCACACATCTGTTCAACATATTTCAGCCAGGGGATCTTGTTCCAATGATCTAATTTTAAGCAGTCCTTCAGGATTTCATGGTTAACTTCGAGCTCTGGATTGAGCCATACAGATATCCATTTTAAAAGGGGGGCCATAGAAACTCGATCTTCCAAGAAATCCACCCCGCATTCCTGATGTACAATGAAGCTGGCAGTGGATCTTGGCAAGGAAAGAATGGATTTTAAAAAATTATCTTCAATCACTTGGAGAAATTTAATAGGCCTAAAGCCCCACAGGTCTGCACCATACATAGCGATGGCAATACATTTAGCAGCATACACTTTTAAAACTGCCTCTATGGGCTTCACCCCAAGTTTGCGTGAAAAACCCAGGACCGCAGATATGGATCGTACCAAAACCTTTTTTTTCTCCAGCATTTGGGAGTGCCATGTAGAGCGATCATCAAACACAACACCCAGATAAGGGAATCTAGAAACTCTTGATAACTTGTGGCCGTTACAATGTAATGTCATAACATTTTTTTGGGCCTTTGCATAGTGACCTACCACCATTACATGAGATTTGCCAAAATTGATACTTAAATCCAGTTTTGTCATAAAAATATAAAAAGAGTTCAACAGGCTTTGTAGACCCACTGCGGTTCTGGCTATAAGAGCAGCATCGTCCGCATACAATAATGCGGGCAGTAGGTATTTCCCTGCCCTGGGTATATCCTTACAAGCTGTACCCAATATTCCACCCAAGTCATTAATATATAGTGTAAAGAGTAGGGGTGGGCGGCCAGCTACGCTCCGTGCACGGAGTGTGCGTAGTGCCGCCTACTCGGCATTTTGCGGAGCGGGCGGAGCCAGGCGGCACTACTCACGCTCCGCAGACGGAGCGTAGCTGGCCGCCACCCGCCTCCTTCCCGCCCTCCCTAAATACTTTCAATTAAAGGAGTAAAATAATTAAAACGCACTTACCTTGCCCGCCGCTGCCCGCCACGTCCCCGGGGCTCGCTATCTTCCGTCTTCCGTCTTGTTTACTAATGCGCATGCGCGGGCGGCCGCGCATGCGCATTTTCTTGTGAGAAATGCGCATGCACGGCCGCCCGCGCATGCGCATTAGTAAACAAGACGGAAGACGGAAGATAGCGAGCCCCGGGGACGCGGCGGGCAAGGTAAGTGCATTTTAATTATTTTACTCCTTTAATTGAAAGTATTTAGGGAGGGCGGGAGGGAGGCGGGTGGCGGGGCTGGCGGCCAGTGGTGTTTGCGTAGTGGGGCTACGCGGAGTGCGGAGGTGGGCGTAGTTTCTCGCCCACTTCGCGTAGCTCCGCGAATCCCCACTACGCACACTACGCCCAGGCCTAGTAAAGAGCAGGGGAGCAAGAATGCAACCCTGCCTTACTCCGTTGGTAATACTGATTTTCCCTGTGCAGTTCCCTTTTCTATCATAGCGGACCGTGGCAGTAAGGTCCTTATGAAAGTCTGCTAGAAAATACACAATGTTTGGGTCAATTCCTATGCTGAGAAGCTGGCCCCACAACGTGGATCTGTTAACTCGGTCAAATACCGAGGACAGATCCATGAAGGCAATGTACAGGGATCCCTGCTTTACTTGTGTGTATTTTCCTATAAGCAGTTGTAGGTTTAAACTCTGGTCAATGGTACTACGCCCCTTTCTAAAACCATACTGAAGGGGGGAGAGGGTGTTGGTCTCCTCTAGCCATTCAGTAAGTTTGCTTAGAACCACTCTCCCTAGGACCTTAACCGCGGAATCTATAAGGGATATAGGGCGATAGTTTCCGGGTTCCCCCCTATCCCCTTTTTTGTAAATAGGGACGATCACTGATTGGGTCCATGATTCTGGGATACCTGCTTTAAAAATTCTGTTGAAAACTTTAGCTAAAATTTTGGACCAGAATAAAATGTCAACTATAAAAAGATCGGCGGGAACCCCATCCGGCCCGGGAGCTTTATTACTGGTCATTTTCTCTATGGCCACGGCCACCTCTTCCTCATCCACCGTTAGGCTATAGGGGAGTTGGTATAAGCTAGTCATGTCCTCAGCCCCAGGGGGTTCCTGTTCGTAAACAGATTTGAAGTGCAAGTGCCATTTATCTTCTTGGATGCCGCAATCCAGTTTGTTATTGCTTGAGTCTGAGAAGAAAGGTTGGTTGACCACGGCCCAGAATTTGGCGCTACTTTTCAAGACATCAATTGAGGTCAGGTCGGCCCAAGCGTCCTCTCTAATCTCACGCCGCCTTTTCTCAATGGTGATCTTGTATTCTTTCCTAAGGGTAGCCACAAGCGTTCTATCTACTGGTTTGGATTTAAGAGCTACTTTTAACTTATGATTAGCAGCAGAACATTTGTTGTCAAACCAGCCTTCCTTTCCTTGAGTTTTCCTTTTACCCTGTCGCGTCAGGTTGGACAGAATATCGGTGCAGACCCTTTTGTACGCCTCTATCACCTCTTTGTCCCCCGCCTGATCATCCAAACAGAGTTTTAAAGCCTCCTGGCTACTAATACACAGATTACCAAAAAAATCCTCAGGAATTATTTTACACCATTTAATTCTGCGTGCCTGGTCAGTTGGTCGTATGTCACATTTATCCACTAAACTCAAGCTACTTTCCTTGATATCAAATACATTCTTGACTTTTAATACAACCAGATTGTGGTCACTAAAATGGGACCTTACAACAGAGTAACAAGTAATTTGACTACCATAACTACTACTCAAGAAAATATAATCAATTGTGGACCCACTGCCGTGACCCGTAAAAGTGGGAATTTCCTCTTCCCCCCCGACTGGCAACATTAATTCATTTTCAGCTAACAGGGATTCTAGAAAAGTTCCCTGTTCTGAATGTTCAAAGTGGATATTCTCTTCTTCCGGAGGGCCGAATAAAACATTGGGGAGACATTTTTCCTGACAACCATGGACATTAAAATCTCCCAGTAGAATAACAATACATTCAGGCTCCATAGACTCCTTGAAATTAACTAAGAAAGAGTTTAACCTCGGCAGGTTGCCAACTGGATGTTCCCTATCAAAGGAGTTATAAAAATTCACTAACAGTACTGCATTAGAGCCCCTGTGTGTAATTAAAACTGCAAGACAGTAGGGACTACCAGTAGGAATTTCTTTATAGATGCCTGGGATTTTGGCGGATATCAATGTAACCAGACCACCTCTGGCCCGCCCTCGCTTTGAATTTACTGCTGGGAGAAAAAACGTGGTGAAGCCGTCCACTGTAAGTAGATTTTCGGTGGCCCATGTTTCCTGCATGGCTATTATGTCCATGGTGCCTATAAGGTCTCTCCAGTATGGGTCATCAATTTTATTCCTAAGGCCCGCAATGATCCATGTGGCCAGTGTAATCCCCCGCCTGCCCATTTCATTTCCGTCTTTCGCACAGAATGCTGTCCCTCCCTCAGTACCCTGACCTATAGTTAACACTGGGTCAATGCTTATCTCAGTGTTTAATTCTTGTGCGGGCTGACTGCTCAGTGGGGAAGTGGAAAGGGTGTTTTGCAGCTGTTTGAAGGATGAGCCCAATTTATGTCAATCTACCCATTCCATAAATGACGGGCAGTCATAGTGATTAAACTCAAGTATCAAAAGAAGCTCTCAGGAAGGAGGGTCTTTTTTGCAGCATGCTGATAGAGCCCATTAGCAATCAGTCACTAGTTACATAGGGTCGAGCAAGGGTAGTTAAGTGCTATACAAATGTTACAGACTCTGATGTTAGGATGGGTGGCGCTGCTGAGCCCGATGAATTCATTAAAGGGTAAGAGGGCTGTTTATGAACACCTATACTCTGTTTTACAACACAGTTTGCATGGGTGTGTGGACAGAAAGAGTTAAGGTAAGTACCCTGCTTAACACATGAAAAGGGAAATCTAGGGGGGAAATTCTACAAAACAATCTTGATGGGTGAAGGGGATGATCAGTGGGTAAAATTGGTTTGCAATCAGACAGTTGTGGAGTACAGTCTCTGTTGTATATTACTCCAACCTTTAATGCAAAGACACACAAACCCCACCAAAAAATCACCTTGTCTCCAACTGTTCTTTCAAATCTCACCTCCCACAAGCACCACCCCTCCTTATAAAAAAGAGAAGTCCTCTACAGCCTCCACCCTGTGCAAATGGTCCTGCTGGCCACACTTGATCTGCTCCAGGTCCCGCACTATTTGGTAAAGCAGAATCCATGGTGGTGGTTGGGTGGTCCTGGGGACTTTTGCTGCCAGCGATGGTGGTAAGCTGATTGTTAATGTCTCTCTGGCTGCACATGGCAGTGGCAGCTTCCTCTTCCTCCATGAGCACCGCAAGCCGGCGGCAACTTCACCTCAAATCCTCCATTTTCATTGCGTCCCGCGGAAGGGAGCCTCTGCTGCAGGCCCTCCATTAATGATACAAAAAAAGAGAAGAACATGAATTGTACTTGTTTATTTGTTGTACAGTAGCAACAACCTTGCTGTTCCGCTAGGGCCACTGGATTTTTTGTAATGTGATTATTGGTCAGAAGTCACAGATTTATTGGAGTAGGTATGGATTAATCCATGATCACCACCAGATTCAAAAATAGATCATTTTCTTTACTAAAAAGAATGACAAGTCAAAAATGTTTAGGTGGCGACACCTGCAACACACACTTAACAAGTGTTAATTAATAAATGTGCAGAAAAATAGAAATGTATATTGCCATTGATATATATGGCATATTACATTAATGCTGCGCAATTTGCTTCACTACAAAGTGCAGAGTTAATGGAGACATTGTGGAGTAGTGTCCCAAAGGTCTTGAATCCTGGGGCCCTTTAAATAAATGACAGTCTTTTCCTCCTGCCTAACCCTAACCCATGGGACTTAGAACAGTTTTCAATTATGTTTGGCTGAAGAACCGACAGCAGACAAGACAAACCTGCCAGGCCAATCTGATGAATGTGTGTTGCAGCTGTGCCAAACATTCACCTCCTTTCCAATCTGAGATTTTCCGCTCCAGCAAATCCAGGACAGGGGGACTTTACGAACAACGTCTCTGGGCTTGTGGAGCTACAGCCTTGCCACACTGGAAGAATTCAAGCTTCATAAAGAGGCTGAAGCCCAAAGGTGGAAAACGTCACCAGGTGATGGTGTGAAAAATATCAAGCTGGTGAGGGGCCATCCTCGAGTGCGGACTTTGATTTTCTCCTGTTGGGAGATTTTCTGCCAACGTCAACTGCTTCACCTGGGCTTTGTCCTTCAGCTATTCGGCCACATGGGACCCTTCTTGCCCACAGCTTGCTGCCTTACTCCACTGAAGATTGTTGTCTCCCATTTCAGAGAGTAAGTCAAAAGGTAAAACTTCCAACCAGGAACCTTTACCCTTTTATCGGTCTAGTGCGACCAGATTCCTTTGGCTGGTGCTTCACACGTTTTGGAGCTATTTTTATTTAAACCTTTAAAAAATAGTATCTGTTTCCCCTTATTAGATTTTGTGCTTTGGTGTCATTTTCTTCATTAAAATACGCTCCATTTTTATAAATATTAGTGAAATTTGTATTGTGCCTTCTGCTCTGTGCCATAGCTACTAGAAGTTGAGATCAAATTTAAATTACTGACACCTTTAAAGGGTCAATAATATTGCCACAATTACTTGCTTTGAACTATCATCCACCTAAACTAATAATACACTTTCTCACACCTAGCATACCCAAACAGCATTACATGGTGCAACCTGACTAGCTAATCATCTTCCTCTGTCTCCCAAAGTCCATAACCAGAGCGACGTAGCAAATGGACCACTGTACCCTAACTTCTGACCACCAGCCATCGCAGCTGTGGCACCAATGCTGCAGAACTGCAGGGCCATGCTGTCCACCAGAGACCTAAACCTTCCCAGACTGTGCAACTGCATATAGAGAGCCACCAAAGCATTCAATCTGCATGCCAATCATAGGTGTGACTGTGAAGAATCCTTATTGCATATAAGAGACATTGGAGTCACTGACTCAACATACAGGCCTGACCGGTGCACATTCTTGAGCAGTGATCACCACATATTTGTCCAATGTGATCAACAATTTGTCTGACCCCACCTGTCAAAGTGTATACAGCAAACTAAATAAGACTGTACAATGCAAATGTTGTGTTTGTTTAAAGAATTTAGGTGCTGCAACTCCCGCCATGTAGAACCCTGGATATGTGAATGATGAAGTGTGTGCAGAGAACATTAGTGCAGAGTAGGCGTCACAGCGTCTTAAAGCCTTCCATGAGTGATAGTAAGCATATTAGTACTTATAAGGAATAAAGGGCCACATGTATCAAGCATTTTTACATTTGCAAATGGGCTAATTCTCAGAATAGGCCAGTTTCCGAACGCAAAAAATGCTTTTCACATGAGTTCGCGATTCGGTATTTGGAAGTGCTGTGTTTAAGGAGTCCCTTCCAAATACAGAATCGCTGCAGTATGTATGAATGTTTTGTGACTGTGAATGCAGTCTCAAAACTTTTGCATTTACCACCAACTTCAAGTTGGTGGTAACCCATTCGCAAACGGGAGGGGGTTAATATATGCAAAAACTTTTTTTAAGAGCAGGCAGTGGTCCCATGGACAACTGGCTGCTCTTAAAAAATGAAAAGTGAAATACTCATATTTTTTTTAACTCAACCTGTTTTCCTTTAAGGAAAACTGGCAGCATTTAAAACAAAAATTGCTTTATTGAAAACCACGGACATGGTGGTCTGCTGACCCCAGCAGGCTACCATTTCTGTGATTTTAGAGATTTCTAGGGGGCCGCAAATTGCGACCTACCTCATTAATATTAATGAGGTAGGTCGATTTGCGACCCCCTACAAATCGCTAAATGAAACTTTAGGAGTTTCATACATTTGTCCCAACTAGGTAATGTCTATACATTACCTAGTTGGGATTCGCTGAAAATCGCATTTGGTAAAAAAAAGAAAATGAACATTCTACTCTATAAGGAAACTTGATTATCAGACCTAGAAATCCCCCAAGCGCAGTAGTATCTGGCTATGCTGTTTCAAAGGACAGTATTAAACTTAGGCTGATGAGGGATGAAACCCCGAAACCGATCCTAGGATGCTTGTTTCCAGTCAAGGGAGGAGCAGGCCTGGCAGATCAGGCTGGACTGTTCCCATTGGGCACAGGGTTAAGACTGATTTGCATTTGGCTGGGTTCAAACTAGAATGGCATGGTGAGCACATCTCTGTACTGGGGTGAATGTATGACATTGTTCTGCATTCTGTCCATCAAATACTGTTTTTACAGTATTCAATTTGTCACAAAGTTTGCATGGTTGCTCTCGAGTTCCTCAGATCCCCCAGGAATTGGCTTGACAGACTTTATATGGACTGATGCTGTATTGTGGATTGACTTTATTTTATTGCTGAAAAATGTGAGGTCTTTGCACAGTTGTTCGAATTTAGCAATAATTGTTTCGAGATAGTTTGTTTTCCCACTCAGGTAAATATGTCTTTCATGATCACTGGGTAGTTTTCACATTATAGCAAATTGACCTATCACATGTTCTACTCTTGTATGTTTAGGACAGTTTTTATACGACAAATAATATGCTCCAAACGAATCTCATCAAGTTTTTTTGTCACTGTCCAAACCTTCTTTTAATTATGGAATACATCAACAAGGAGCTCTATTTCTCCTGAGATGGTATCAATAGAGCCTGGATCAATAGTATGGCAAATATATCTTGTGCTAAATATCATTTAAAATAAATAACCCCATTAGAGCTAACAATAGACAATTTAAACCCAATGGAACACTGTGTTTGTAAACTATAGTTATGTCAGTGATTGGGTGGAAAATGTAGATCAGAGAACTCAGGAATACTAGAAATAAGTATTGAAACACAGAATGTGCTAGAGTTGGCTTTGGATCTTGACGTGGACCGTGGCAAGCACTTAATGGTTAATGGCTATTACTGTGACATAAAGCTGAGTCTGCGCAGCAAAGAAGGCTCTAAACAATGCCGAATTAAGGCAATTATGTAATTTATGAAGTTCATGGCGGGGTGGGGGATGGTTTTAGCCGTTTCCGTGGTATTCCACAATTTGAAGACTGTACTGATGATAGTGACCTGAAGGCCTCTGCAACTAAATGTGGGTGTGAGTGGATCATTGACTTCCATCCTGCAGTTTCCATTATTTCAGTTGCATGTCTGAAAAAGACAGATATTTTAATATTAAACACACACACAAAGGACACATCAAAATACATAACCAAAATATATTACAATAAATGTTACAGTTACATTGACTCTTCCTAAACAATTAAAATGCCAAGGAAACATATTTTGCGCAATTTTCTTCAGCCCTTTATTATTTTATCTTTCTATCACATGTAGTGTTTGAGAAACTTCGATACAGGTTATGGACAACATAGAACTTGCTGTCCTGAAATTAACAAAAACAGCCTTGTAGCAGCCTTTTCTGACTGGCTAGCATTTGATAGGCTGAGCCTTGGCTGCTCCTGAATAGGTGTGAAGTGGTTGGGTTGAAACAAAGAGACCGTCTGGTGGGAAGAGATCTGCAGCTGCAGATGCCAGGACAGGGAGGCGGCTGGGTAGCCAAACTGATCTTCAAAGGGAGAAAGACAAATCATACAGGGACCAGGCCCAGACCCATTTCATGCACCCTAGCTAAATGGGAGCCCCTACAGTTGAATTAGGAGAGGGGCTGGAATGGGAGCGTAGGGAAAAGTTAGCCTTGAATTAATGATGGCACACATTTGGAAAGCAGAAACATCTAAAAATAACAACCAATCATAACTACACCCGCTATGCTATTCATAACCACAAGCATGCTAAAAATAGAAGCATGTAGTATACTATTTATTGGTTAACATCCACATCTCAGTGCCATTTGGAAAAGAAACAACTTTAAACTCTGAAAAACCATGATCAGTTCAAGGGAAAAGATGTAGATTTCGTTCCAGAGTACACTTGGAAGACGATTCTTATGTGTGAATCTGAGTGACATTGAAAGGCCATTTCTGGCATGTGTGTCATGTGCATTGACTCCAGTACGCGATCATTAAGCTGCTTTAAGAGTCATAATTTAATATTCAAATAGTTACTACAGGTGGGTCTCGAACTCACGAGGACAGTGATCCCACGAGTACTAGGTCCTGATTAGCTATGTGTTCCTAACTGATGATCAAGGGTTTCCTGCGGAGTGTTTGCATGCCAATTACACACCCTCCTACCTCTGACCAGTCAATCAGTAATCTCAGGCCTAGGTCGCAGGGCCTGCCTGACTACATACTTGAGTGTGGGGGTAGATGTGGAGTTCAGAACAGGTGATTCTATTAATAGGGACACCAGTTCATTTCTTATCAATAAACACATTGATATCCATATTAACAGACAGATCTTAAACAGCCAAAGGTTGCACCCGAATCTGCTAGACCCGTTAGTGTCACCAAAGTCAGGATTGGTTTCTCCAGATGGACATTTGCCCCCACTAAAGGATTTGGCACCAACCCAGGCATGACCACTCATTTTTACTGATTCTGGTAGTTACTGACAAAGATTGTTTCCTGGGCTCTGCTAGCCTGTCCCAGGGAGAGTGCCCTGTTTAAAAGTTAATTGGCGATTAGGTGTCATTACAATTGGTTCAGACAACCTATCTGTGGGGAACATCCTTTACAACGCGGATGTTACACCGCAGTTCCCTTACGACGCAACTTTTACAACGCAAGTTGTAACAACGAATTGCGCTGGGGGCGCTCCAGGATAGTAAATAGTTTAATTTACTATCCAACTCCTTACCTACTATCCATGGGGACTGGAGTTGGAATAGTAATTTAAACTATTCACTATCCAGCCCCCAACAACGCAAGTCGTGGTAACGACTTGCATTGTAAAACATGCGTCGTAAAGTACTGCGATGTAAAACATTGCGTTGTAACAACATACATCCCCTATCTGTCAATCCCTAGTATATGGTAGAACATGTAGGTTTAGAGACCCCAGTGGACCTAATGCACTTATGTGTGCACTGCTGTGGAGTCTGCTGTCAATTTAAATACATAGCAACAAAAGTGAATCCCTCTTGTGTATCCTATATGTAGTCTCACGCCTCTTACCTCTCTTATTGCACAAGAATCATTTACTCAACAATCCTTCATCCTTCCAACCTGTGCAGGCGGATTTTATATGTGCGGAAATAAGACAGCCTGCAGCTGTCCAAAGCCCAAGCCCATTGAGACGTCAGACGGCCGAGAGCCATCCGACACATGGAAGGCGTTAATGTAAAAACATCTGTCCTTTAATATAATAGCGTAATTCTGAATATCGAAAATATAACAATACGTCTCAAACAATCTGAAAATGAGTCACATTAAATACTGTCAAATGCAATTCACAGTTTAAACAATCCTCATCATATCATATTAAAAACAAGCCTCTTCTGTTAATTTTTGATTATTCATTTTTTAATTAAAGCAACAACATGCCATCTCTTTAAAGGATACACATCATAATTGTCTAACACTTCTCAAACAAGACTGAAAAATTAATACCAATCTTATAATAGAAGATAACCTCCAAGATTACCCCCCCCCCACCCAAGTCCCCCGTACACCTTGGGTTTACCCTCTTCTGTTCTTAATACATTTTCAATACTTTTCTATATAAATGTATTTGACTAAATTTCATTGATAAAAGAACCTTGTCATTCATTATTATTTTGCAAGTATATCAAGTGAAAAAATATAAAATAAATACAAAATACAAAAACCTATTATACAAACCCGAAAATTCAATATTCCAAGTTGTCAACTTGGAATACTGAATTTTCAAGATGTTTTTACATTAAACGGGTCTCATTCCATGGTTAGAACAATGCAAGTTTGTTTAGTAAACGATTCTTGTGGAATAACAGATGAGAGTAGCATGTGAATACATATAGGATACACAAGAGGGATTCACTTTTGTTGCTAAGTATTTAAACCCTGTCTGTTTTGTTAGAAGTGTTGGTATCTCATTCATTTTTTAGTGCTGTCAATTTAAAGACAGTCCTGCTATGTATGCTGCTTTTAAATTAAACCTATGTCCAAATTCGACTTTGAAATTAAAAGTACTTCCAAAATCTAAAACTATCATTTTATTCAACCCTAAGGTCTGCCCTTCTTGTCCTAAGCGTAGGGTGCCTTGTTATAAAAAGAAGTGGGCGCAGCCTCTGACCTGCTCATACAAATACCGATGTGTAGGGCTTACAGAAAGTACCAGGAGTGCTTCTTGGTCTCCAAGGTTCCTTAGCATCCAAAAGAACTTCATTCCCCAACCAGTACTGTGTCAGGAGATGCATTTGCAGAGTGGTGCAGAAATGGGGCATGGCCTCCAAAGACCTCTTGGCAAACTGACTATATGGGACTTTCTGGAGGTAACAGGAGGGTGAACGACCCTCAATAGCCAAAGGGACCTCATCCCCAAACTAGTACTGTGCCAGGAGGCATGTTTGCAGAGTGGTGGAGCAAGAATGTCCTTGACGATTGAACAGGTAGTGCCTGTATGATTCTATGAGTGGCATTGCCAAGTACACACTGCAAACATCAGGTGTTTTTAACATAGTGTAAAACACATATATAGACATATTTTACATAAAGTTTCACTGTAGCTATTTAGTAAGATACGATTTTAAATGTACTCTTTGTATACATTTGTCGAAATAACTATATCAAAAATGCATTTTCCTCCTTCACAGCAACACCGAAGGTCCCAATCAGATCAGTAGTCACAAATACAAATGACAAAATATAAAACAGATATTTAAACATATTTCCCACAAAGTTTCACAGGGGATTTGGAGTCTGGCGTAGTCGGGGCTGTCGTGGTGTTGAAGCTGTTGTGGATGTCAACGCTCTTGTGGTGGAAGAAGAAGGCTAGTGAGCCGCACAGTTCTTGTGAGGGCGGGATGACGTTGGCGTTGGCGCTGGGGTTGGAGAGTTCCTTTATAATGCTGAAGAGCTCTTTGCTGTCATGTGCGTTGTTATCCAAGCGGTCTGTGAAGGAGGATCTCTTGGCTAATCTGAGGTGGTGGTGTCTGCGGGTGGCGTCCTTGTGGGCTTCAGGACTACAATTCCCCACTCACTATATATACCAGGGATATCCAACTACTAGCTCGGGAACTACTGGTAGCTCACCAGCACCCTAAAAGTAGCTCTCAGACTTGAAGCCAAACCAAACCAATCTCAGAGATTCTGTATATATTAAAGAAGGTAGTACTGCTCATTTCACAACCCACTAGTTACAGAAAGCCAAATCAATGGCAGGGCCTGTTCATAACACTCAAACACAAACTGTGGTGGCGTATGAATTAATCAATTAGGGATGTATAGACCTCACTATTCACATGTGGGGATTTCCAAGCGCTGGGCGAGTATGTGGGGGGGATTTGTTCAGCTTTTGTCATTTGAAAAGGCAGATGTTATGGCTCTTCCTGAATCCTTTCAGTGTGGGGGTTCATCTGATGCTGAGGGAAAGTTCTTTCCAGGTCTTGTTCATGATGTACGAGAAGGGTGTGCCTCTTGTCTGGCTATCTCATTACAGAGGATTTCGGCCAAGGCCTGGTCAGAGGATTGGGCCCCACTCTGGGCCACCCATTATAAATAAAAACATCCCCCCCCGGGATTTGGCCCCCCTAGGGCTAATTAACAATAAAGCGGGCTTCTGTTTTTTTCTTCTTTTTCGCAGCATACGCGTACCTTACGCGTGTACCACAATTTATTTATTTATTTATTTATTTTTTTAATGTTTTTTGCCTAGGGGGTCCTTGTGGAACCCCCTGAGCAGGCCTACGGGGTAAGGGTGTTTCTACCCAGCTCCCTTTGCGCGTTTTTCGCATTTCTTTTGCTGCTTTCTTGTGCCTCGGTTCTACCGATACACAAGATGGATGCCAACACTTGTTTGGAGTGTTGACAGACAGTCGACAGCCAACTAGCATGCAGCTCGTGCTTGTAATGGTACGCACACTATCCTCAGATAGTACTCGTACGGTACTTCGTCTATGGATATATCTATGATTTTACTTTAGATTTTCTCAGAAACTACTGAACGGATTTACACCATTTAACAAAAAGCGTAATCTGCGGACCAAACTCTACCTTTTTGCCAAATTTGGTAAAATTCCGTTCAGCAGTTCGGGCTGTAGCCCGTCTTAAAGGTCCCTATGGAAAGTTGCATGGAGAAAACACGTTTTGGGACCCCCCTTTTTTCTCGGCCCCCGCTTCAGAGGAACAGGCCATTTTCTTGGAGAATTTTGCGTGTATTCGTAAACCAGCGCCAAAGTTATTGCAAATAGAATGTTGCGGATTTTCGATGGAAACTAGGTCCTAACTATAACTGCATACTGGTGACCGCCAGTAGGTAATATATATATATATATTCTGTTCCTTCTGCACCTACGTGGCGCACTCGTGAACAGGTGCCTTTCTCGCGGAGGTGCACCGCAAATTCAATTACTGCTCCTTTTTCCGTAAATCCTTCAAAAAATACTCACTCTTGTTTTTTTTTTTAGCATCCGTTTTTTATTCCATTACCAAAACATGCCACTTTTGGGCAATCGCCTTCATCATATGTTTCATAAGCACGCCAAATGCTGCGCACATGATTTCCGGGGCATTGTAATCAAAACAAACTGCCATTTTTTAATATTAAAAATGCTTATTCTTTCACTTCATGATAAAATAATTTTCTATTCTAAAAAACAAGTTACTGTTGCATCTCATACATATTATTATTTATAATTCTCATCAGCCCTACTTCTTTGCTCATATCTTTCTCCCAATGACGAGAAATGTCATTGTTTTGCCGCATGTCGGCTACGAGTTTGCACATCTATAATAGAAGAAACCTTGCTAATACTGCTCACAATAACCAGTAAAGCCGTATATCGGCTTAATTACTTTTCAAAAACATATGAGCAAAATTGCCCCAAATGTTTATCATATATCTGCTCTGTATCAAAACTAATATTTATTCCACTGTGTATCGACTTACACTTAGCTATATTAGCATATGAGCAATACTAAATTATACCTACATCACGCCGTGTATCGGCTTTGTAAATCCTAACCTCATCATAAGACGAATTATATTTCCCTATCTGATCTGCATTGAATATCAGTTAACTTGAACAATTTTACATCCTTTCACAAATTCTCATTTTTAATTACAGCAAACCTTTCCACCATCAACGAGTGCCCAATGCCTACTATATACTTTCCTTAATCACCCAGATGTAGAGCCATTTCCTCTCCACTATTCATCCCCTTTGGGTTTATTGTTTCTAAGTCAATTATATACCGAGACTAGTCTCTTTAGTTTGATAACTATCTCCTCCACGTATATTGGGAAACACCTCATCCAACCCAAAGAAACGTAATAGATCCCCATTACTTTGATGCTGTTCTGCAAAATGCTTTGCCACACGATATGTGGTATCTTTTTTAGCTGTAGCTTGCATGTGCTCTAGATTGCGAATTTTCAACAGGTGGATGGTACTCCCAATGTATGAATATTTGTGAGGGCCTTGAAGCCCCCCCTCAAAGGTGGTGGTATTCCTGTTGTGTGAAACACAGCAACCACTTTTTTTGCGGGGGTAATAAGGTGCCTCGTCCACAACTGCACCTGATGCACATGACGTCTGTGAGCACAGGCTCACAATGTGGGGCACATCATGATTGATCCCATCCTGGTTGACACCCTTCCACAGAGGTCCATGGCAGTGATTGGGGCTACATTAAATTCAACAACAGAATTGCATGCCAATTAGATTACTCTAGAGAGTTAAAGCATTCATTGCAGACAGGGCTACACAGAGAGACAGTGAACGCACCACTCAATGCATACTTCTGTGCTGCTCACTCTGCATCATTTTGAGTCAGTGTAGTTGTAAGATTTCACTTTTGAAGGGGTACATAGCCCCAGATGTGTGCCCCTGTTCATCTGCTACTAGCAAAAATGTTTCATTTGACAATTATCATACCAGAAAGCCCAATGATTATAGGCACAACTATTAAGGATGGTGTATAAAAACAATACTTGCCGACAGATGTAGTCAATTGCTCGTGTTTTTAGTTGCTTTGCATTGTGCAAATCTGCAAGTACAAGAATGGCAGCAACATTTTCTACTGTGAGGTTACCACTCAAAGATTCTTCGCACATTAGCTTTAGACGATCAAGTGCATACTATAAAATAAAACAAATAATTGCAGTAACTCATCAAACTGAACCTAAACTGTAATTCAATCCATCTTTTTACATTATTCAAGTGTGTCAAAAATCTGCACAGGCTACAAATAAAGATAACAGGATCATAGTCTTACAGAAACTAAAGAAATGATGATAGGGGCTGATGCAATCACTGGCTTCTATCTGATGTGTCACATTGAGAACAAAAATGATGGATTAAAATGCTTTCTAAGTAGTTACTAGGGGCTGAGATTAATTTAAGCATTCCACCCAATAATTTTTTGTTTTCTACACTTCAATACCATAAGTGCTATGGGAAAGCGCAGACGGAGCAGGATCAAGGCTAAGTTGCATTTGGGCAGTTTCTCTATGAGACGGCAGGGTGAGTAAAAAAAAATGTATTAAAAAAAAACCAATGAACTGGGGGGTGACGCCAAGTAATTACCAGCAGATAAGATTTATTCACGCAATCCACCGATAGTTCTTTTGTTTTCCTCGACAATGTAACTAAAACATATTACTCCCAGCTTTATAGTTTTAGGGCCAAATTTACCAACATGGGGATAGTAATTTTTAAATTGCGATTTCTATGAGTCAAAATTAGGAAATTGCTATTAATATATGCAACTTTCATAATTAAATTATCGATTCCTAGTGGGTCACAAATCGATCTACCTCATGAATATCGGTGAGGTTGGTCACAGTTTGTGACCTATTAGGAATGATATTCTTCAAAGGGAAGAAGGTATGCTAGGGTCAGCAGAACCACCACACCTGTGATGCACCTTAAATAAAGCAATCTTTTTTCTTGAAATGCAGGCTGTTTTGTTTTAATTTTTTAACATTCTCAAAGGGTAAGAGGTCTTTTGGGGACCTCTTCTTGTTTGCAAATGGGTTACCCTATATTTTTAAATTGGTGGTAAAATATTAATCTTTGCTGCCGTAATTCGGTCATAAAACAATAATGCACAAGTTACTTACCTTCGGTAATGATATATCTGTAAGAAACATAGGAAGTGATGGATTCCTTACTTTAGAATTATCCCCAGGCGTCAGACTGGATCCGGAAAGTTTTTTGTCAGCAGTATCCCTGCGGGTCGGTAGGCGTCGTCGTGCGGCTTGCATGCGTTGTTGGCGCCAGGATGACGTCGCTGGAGCTACTTAGACGTGCCCACGCGCGCCGACGTCAGTTATGTACATGACTTTCCATGCCAGGAACGCAGAGACATGCAAGAAACTGACCACTGGTGCCATGAAACTAGGGCCCTGAAAGGGATGACCTTAACCCTAGAAATCAATTCGCAGAACGGGGAGGATGGGTGGGGCGTTAAGGAATCTATCACTACTAATGTTTCTTACAGATATATTGTTACTAAAGGCAAGTAACTTGTGCAACTGAAAGAAACAAGTAGTGATAGATTCCTTACCTTAGAATAGATACCCCACTAATACCAACCCCGGTGGTGGGTCTGCAAACCAAGATCACACCAGAAAGTCCTGGAGAACAGAACAGCCAAAGAAGCCGTCTCTCCGAACTTGGCTGTTCAGCAAGTTGTGCTTGGTAAACGTGTGCAGCGAGGCCCATGTAGCTGCCTGACAGATGTCATGCAAGGAATTCCCCGTCCCAGAGCAGTAGTGGCTGCCGTCGCCCTGGTTGAGTGGGCTTGCAACCCCACAGGAGGCTCACTTTTTAGCCAAGGAGTAACAAGCCTTTATGCACAGAACAACCCACTGAGAGATAGTCCCCTTGTGCACAGCCTGACCTGTCTTGGCACCCACATAGCCAACAAAGAGCTGGTCATGTACCCGGAACTGTTGTGTGCGGTACAGATAGGAAGAGAGTGCGCGTTTCGAGTTCGGACAGTGGATCCTCTCGTCTTCTTTTGAGGGATGAGGAGGCAGAAAGAAAGTGGGCAAAGTGATGGTGTGCCCGAAGTGAAAGGCAGTGACAACCTTTGGCAGAAAAGAAGGACAAGCTCACTAACCCTTCTGGCCGAGAAGGTGGCAACCAGGAAAGCAATCTTTAGAGTGAGGAGACGAAAAGGGCAAGTGTGAAGTGGCTCAAAGGGAGCACATATCAGAAAAGTAAGAACTAGATTTAAGTGTGTGATGCCTTTCTTGAATCTATTTACAACAGGGGACTTGAAAAGGAAAGGCTGATCTGGAAGATAGCCTTTGCTAGTGCCCAAAGCAGAGCCCTGCTAAAGATAGAAGAAAAAGAAGGACCTCTGAAAGAGGGGCAGAAAGGGGATCCACAGCCTTTGCTGTGCACATTGCCACAAACTTATTCCACCTGCAGGCGTATACCATTTTAGTGTAGGGAAGCCTCGCTGCCAAGATAACATTACAGACTTCGGGGGTAGGTCGAAAGACGTCTACTGCCACCGCTCAATCTCCACGAAAGGAGGTGGAGGCTGGACATGTTCGGGTGGATAACCCTCCCCCGCAGCTGCGACAGAAGATCCTCCCAAAGAGGCAGATGGATCGGGGGATCGATGCTCATACTGAGTAGCTCGGGATACCATACCCTTCAAGCCCAGTCCGGAGCCACAAGGATGACTTGGTTCCGGTCTTGCCTGATCTTCTTCAGCACTCTGGGCAGAAGTGGTATAGGCAGAAAGGCGAAAAACAGACCGCAACTCCACTCTTGACGAAAAGCGTCGCCGAGCAAGTGCTGCCTTGGAAATTCCAATGCACAGAACTGATGTCATTGCGCATTTGCTTTGTTTGCAAATAGATCTAACCAAGTCTCTCCCCATTGCTGAAAGAAACCTTGCGCCACGTCTGAGTTCAGACGCCATTCGTGATCCATCATGCACCGGCAGCTGAGTTTGTCCACCCTGGCGTTCAAAGAACCTGCCAGGTGTTGAACCATCAGGGACATGCCCTGATTTTCCAGCCAAGCCCGGAGGCGCAGAGCCTCTTGGCAAAGGGTCCATGACCCCACCCACTCTGTTTGTTGCAGTTCAACATGACTGTGTTGTTGTCGGTGAACACCTGCACTACTCTTCCCCATGACAGAAGTAAGGGATGCCTTCAGTGCAAGTCGGATCGCCTGAAGCTCCAGAAGGTTGATGTGGAGCTTGGACTCCGCCGGAGACCAGAGGCCTCAGATCTCTGCCTCCCCAATGTGGCTGCCCCATCCCAGAAGGGACGTGTCCATCACAACTGTATGTTTTGGTTGGGGAAGGGAGAGTGATCTGCCATTGACCCAATCGCGATTCTTGAGCCATCACTGCAATTGCCCTGCCCTCCGAGATATGGACGTGATCGGACAGATTGCCCTGATGCTGTGCCCACTGGAAGTTCAGGTAAATTAAATGAAATGAAAAATTAAATTTATAGAGCGCACAGACTACCCGTAGGCCTCGCAGCGCTTGGTCCCACTGCAGAGCCCGCATATGCCACCTGGCATGATCCACAAGCAGGATGCTGGAGGCCATCAGGCCCTGTAGTCGAAGGGTCATCCTGACCGAAACCTGGGACAGAGGCTGAAAGATCTCAATCATAGCCTGAATGTCCCATACTAGCTGCTCGGGAGGATAAACCCAAAACTGCGCCGAGTCCAGAACTGCTCCGATGAAAAGGAAATTCTGTGAGGGAATCAGGTGCGACTTCGGCATGTTGATGGAAAACCCCAGCAAATGCAGGAGGTCAGCTGTAGAATGGAGGTGGGAGACAACTACCTGGGGCGAGCCCGCCTTCAACAGCCAGTCGTCGAGATAGGGGAAGACTGAAACCCCTGATCTGTGCAGATGAGCTGCGACCACAGCCATCACTTTCGTGAACACCTGAGGGCCGCTGGTAAGACCAAAGGGGAGCACAGTGAACTGGAAGTGCTCGTGGTCTACCGTGGATATCAGCTAGCGCCTGAGGGCAGGCATGACGGGAATATGCAAATAGGCGTCCTGCAAGTCTAACGCCACCATCCATTCTCGAGGGTCCAGGGCAGACAAGACCTGAGCAAGTGTGAGCATCTTGAACTTCTCCTTTCAGAGGAAGCAATTGACGTTCCGAAGTTCTAAGATAGGACGCAGGCCCTTGTCCTTCTTTGGAACCAGAAAGAAGTGGGTATAACAACCACAACCTACTTTTGGCGTCGGAACGCGCTCGATGGCCTCTTTGGCCAAGAGGGCCGCAACTTCCTGCTGGAGAAGCGCCAAGTGATCCCCCGACATGCGGTGGTACTGAGGTGGCATGGCTGGAGGGGTTGTCTCGAAGGGGAGGGAGTAGCCCCTTTGGACAATTTGCACTTGTCCCAATTGATTTTGCGCCAGTGTGGGAGGTGATGGCGTATTCATCTGCCCACTGGCGTTTGATGGGCCTGAAAGGTCAGACTAGGAAGACTTTGAAGTGGATGCTGCAGGGGTGGAAGTGGACTGACCGGCCCGCTGGTCCCTGAACCGCTTCGACCTTTCCCACATCTGCCACCTAGCTGAGGTTGTTGCTGCTGTGATCTCTGGTTCTGTGAACGCTGTGGGCGCCCCTTTCGTGGCAACGAAAGGAACGAAAAGCAGAAGGCAGAGGAGACCAAGCGACCGACAGGCCCAAGGGCTTGGCCATAGCCTGAGAGTCCTTGAAGAGCTCCAACGCACTATCTGCCTTTTGGCCAAAAAGGCGAATGCCATCAAAGGGCATGTCCATCAGAGTGTTCTGGAAATCCCATGAGAAGACAGTTGTCCTCAACCAAGCGTGGTACCGTAACACCACAGTTGTGGAAATCTACCTGCCCAGTGAGTCAGCAGTCTCCAGCCCACAACGTAGGGAGAACTTTGCTGCTTCTCTCCCAGCCGCAACCGCCTTGGAAAGAACTACCTGGGCCTCTTCCGGGCAGCACCTGCACAACTGTGTCCCACAGAGAAAGGCTATGACGGCCCAAGGGGCATGCAGTGTTCACCGACAGCAGCCCTAAGCTGGCAGATGAAAAAAGCTTCTTACTAATGATTTATCTTCTTAGATTACCTATCCGGAGGTGCGGTAGGTAATGCGCTCTAGGATGTAAAGGCTTGGACAACCAAGTTCTCGGGGTGGGGTGTTGAGCAAGGAAGAGGGGGTCACCCAGAGCCGGGCGATGTCGTCAGGCTATGTTCCTATCCACAGGAGTCCCTGTGTTGGGCCTGGACCAGCTGCCCAAAAGAACATCAGATAGTGCTTTATTAAACGGCTGCAAAGGCTCAAACGAGGTAGCCGCTGGTTAAAGCACTTCTGTCAGGAGGTTAGTCCTGACGGCCACCGTAGGGAGTTTGAGGTGGAGAGCATCGGCCGCCCTACTCAACACCACTGCATAATTGGCTTCCTTCTCCGTAGCCACGGTAGAGGAAGACAGCATGCCAAGGTCAGGCGAGGTGTCAAGACAACTGGCCTCCCCCAAATCCTCTGCCCAGTCCGGATCATAAGCGCATTCCGGTACTAGAGTGTCCTCAGACCCCTCCCAGTCCTCCCCTTCCTCCGAAGTCTGTGAAACAGGCTCAAAATAAGGAGGATGGACATAGCGCACAAAAGGGCCCATCAGCGTAACGATCCGACACCGTGTCCGGGCTGAACCTGGTGACTATGTTTTCCCGAGGAGGGGGCGACGTCGGAAGCGGTGCTGGGGAGATCAGCGCCGTTGGAGATGTCACTAGGTCAACCCGTGTCGATCGGGATCTGATCCCCGATCCGTGGGGGGGGGGCTGCAGCGTCTGAGCCAGAGCCGCCAGCGACACGGAGCCGGAGCTGCTGGAGATGGCAAAGCAGGACCCCCAGTCGTGCTCGCGGGCACCGGCAGGGTCAGACGGCCCAAAGAGTCGGGTCATGGCCGCAAGAAACTCTTGCACTTGAGCAGGCGTCGAGGAAGTCGAAGAGCGACAATGCTTCTTCAACTTCTTTTTGGAATGCTTCGACTTACCTGACCCCGAGTGCGAAGCCTTAGATCCAGAAGAATGATGGTGACGACTAGGCGACTGGTCCCTCGACCTCCCACGGGACTGGGACCTCAGGCGGCGCAGAGCCGACTGTTGGACTTCAAGCAACTTTCGGGACAGCTCCCACAAAGTCTTAGGCGCCATGGCCCAGCAGTCATGGCACAACTTGGGGTCGTGGTCGTGCCCCAGGCAGTAGAGAAACATAAGGTGTGTGTCCGTCATGAAGTGACAGTCCCCACAGTTCTTGAAACCAGGCATCCCTACAACACCAGTATTCGATTGACTCGAAAGGATGAGATAAAAGGCCTAAAAAACTGTTTCTATTTTGCCAAACGCCTCTTGTCTTTGTTTTTTCAGGGTAAATCCATATTTGAGCAACATTCTGGCAAGATAGCCATGAAAAATGTGTGCTTTGAACCAGATTGCAGGCGAAGAAAAGGACCCCGCCCTGACGGTTTCACATCTGCGCAAAAAGGAAGGTGAGCAGATATCAGAATTAACTGAAAGTTCAGCAGAACCTGCAAGGCGGAGGTGTGTCCTGAAGCCGCTGTCAGTGGGTAAGAGCCTATATCTGATCCTCAGTCCCAGCATTTGGCGTATGGCAAACTAGGAAGAAGAGTGAAAATGTGGGGGGCTTAGTAACCCCTTTCTTAAAGTCACACCCCCCAAGAGTAGCCTTGGTTACCCTTATCTTGATCCATTTGTCCGCCTTCTTCCTCAACTCTTGAGTAGAAAGTGGACCTAGATCTACCAGATATTGATGTAGTTTTTCAGGAACACAGGAACACAGTTACTCAATAGATACTCTTTCATAAAAAGAATATAAATCTCATCACGGTCTTGCACCTTGTTATTTCTAACCAACCACCTAGTGTTTTCACTGACAAGTCTACAAAATCTACCTAGGTCGGGTTTTCGTGTCTCCCTGAACCTGATCCGGTCTTCCTCAGAGGTGAGTGCAAAGCCCTAAATCAGGGTATCCTTCATGAGGTCATAGGACATAGCATCTGTCTCATCCAGTGTCAGGAGCCTATTCCCATATTTTCTTGAGAACACCTCAGAGCCCCGATACTTTCGGTTGAGTCGCCTCATTTTATAAGCAGTCTCAAAGGCTGTAAACCATTTGGTGATACCATCACGCACTACATATTTGGGGACAATCCCTTTCTCCCTAGTTATAATGTTGTTGCCACCAGAGATGGGTCCTAACCGATCTCAGCTCTTTCTTTCTCAATAGCCAGGACTTTGGCGCCCTCTTGTCTAGCCTTTTGAGAGTAGGATCCTCCTCTTGGAGGTCTTCTCTGTCTAGGGCAGGAGACTCTAAGTTCTACTCACTTCCACTGTCTCCCTCCTGACCCTCATGGGGAACAGTATCATCCTCTCAATGTTTTCTTGTCATACACTGCCAAGAGCTCGTGAAGCTTTGCCTTGGTAGGTGTTGAGCCAGTTTTTATTTGATAGGTTTTACAGAGGAGTCCTAATTGCTGCTTTGAAAGCTGCAGATAAGAGGACAAGTTGAGCTCCTGACCCAGATCTCCTGTAGAAGACCTTGTTACTAAAGCTGGGACCTTTTTAGAAAACAACAAAAAATACTAAAATAGGCTTTCGAGCCTAGCTAGTAGTATACTTTTTAAATTCTAAACAGTTTTACTGTGAACTTAACACAAGGCCCTAACAGCTTATTCGATTGACTCGAAAGGATGAGATAAAAGGCCTAAAAAACTGTTTCTATTTTAAACCATTTAGAAAAAAATCTGAATTGGAAATCGCTTTTAATGAAGAGCATTTTTGGATTCCTTAGTGGAATCCAGGGGTGTGGAATTCCTATAGCCTGAATCCCAGAACATATTGTTTGGGGTCAAGGACAACACGTTTTCATGTTTATTTGGTCATTCTGGCAAATAGGCCCAACCCCAGCAGCAAAAACCTTTGGCTGCCAGTTTACAGTACCACAATATGGATCAGGAAAAGGCCTTGTCTGCAGTTAAGGTAATATTTGAGTCCATATGCTAATGGTGTAATGGTGTCCGCACTTGTATTTATGGTTCACTAAGGGTAAACTTATGTTTCACTAATACAAAGTCTTTCCTATTAGGCTGAACGCTCTAAGGGAATGTTCTAAGTTCGGACTGAACTACAGACAGTGCTTTGAGTGTAAAAACGTATTTGCAAAGTTCAACAATATGAGGGTACATACAAGGGTCCCAGGATGCACTCGAATTAGATGCAAATATATGTAGATGTTTGAAAGCAAGATTAATGATCTTTTGCTTTCAAAATAAAATGTTCACAAAAAAATGTAACTAGGAAAAAATGTTTTGCTAAACTACTGTAAAACTGTAGGTGACATTTTTTTTTCGAAGCATCATTTAGTAAAATGTGTTCATGGATGCTAGTATTTCCGAAAAATATTAATAATGGAACATCAGTGCAACCAGTTTGAACAAGCTAATGGAAAACATAAATAAGCTCTGGCAAAGGCAATAGGTCTGATATTGGTGGTCAGCATTTTGGTTTTGTTAATGCATGCCTCGTTTTGATATGGCTTTTGTATAACTTTGTGGTAGCTGCCACACCCTCACCACAAACATTAGCTAAAAGCAATAATATTTTTTGATCTCAAAAAGCATACATTGCCATAGTAGTCCTTGGCACTGAACAAAATTACTTTGATGTGCAAAAACTGTATGCTGAATATTAGTGAGTCCCAGCATAGTACATAACAAATGGTCCATTACAGTGCCTAACTATGAGAAAACAGGCATATCTGAAAACGAGAAGGAAAGTCAGTGCGTGTGTCGTAGTGCATTAGGGACTATGCAACATGATCGTAACAGACCAGTAAGATGTCCTGTAGCATGCAGATTGAGAAACAAATTATTTCAGTATCTAAGAATACAACAAAGTAATGAAAATAAACCCAACTCGAGTCCCAAGCCTCCATTATGCCGAGTTGCCGGTGACAATCAATGAAATACATGGTTATGCTGGTCAACAGACTGATTCTTTATTCTGGTGTGGGGTGAGATAGGAGAGGGGAGCCACCCCGCTGCCTGTCCACTGCAAAATGTTGCCTCAATTCTCAGCATCTATGTTGCACCCCCCACCTCGCCTCTACAGTAGCATCAGGGGATCCTGGATCAGGGTGCTCCTCGTTTTGAGAGTCATGCAGGATGGTATTCCAATTGGCAGTAATGGGTTATTTACGTAGCCTTCAACTATTCCCCCCCCTATGCAAAGCAGCGCTCTCGGCTTAGGCCCATATTAGGAGAGATTGCCTCAAAGGTGCTAGTGAAGAATGCTCAGGTGATTTTCAATGCCATGTGATATGGGATTTAGTTGTTAGCATGCCCAGATCAAGTAAGCGGGAGGTCCCCCTTTGCTTTTTGCCCCATAGAACAGGCCCATAATGTATATTTCCCACGTGTGTAATTCAGGGCGCCCTGTGCAAGCGGTTAGTTGAATCATGTAGCCACACCAGTAAGGATGGACAAGCCCATAGCATGTGGATGTGGATTAGTCAGCATCGAGCAGGTGGCATTGAGGACAAGCGGTGTTGGTGTGACTAAAGTAACAGTTTAATTTGCCAGGCTAAGTTAAGCCCTGTGGACAATGTAAAATTTGATGAGGCAGAAAAAAGCATTATGGGGGACATGGACAGGGATCACGAATAGGGCTGCTCATTCCTTGTCAGAGCAAGGACAGGACAGGTCCCCCTCCCAACGATGACAAAAGGGTAGGAGCTGTGTTGCAGTGTGGAAATGTAGTTAATCAGTGGGTAAGACGTCTGCCCAGACCGATAACATGAAGATATTGCAGGGTGAGATATGCAGAGAGTTTTCGCACCATATCACTCCATGTGTTGCCCAGTGCCGCAAGTAGCGAGTTTTCCAGAAGAAACTGGACAGGGGGCAGAAAGTCACCCTCCACCATGGAGTCATAGGATATGAGGGCACAGTCACAGCATAGATCCCCCAGCGTGTGCAAATCTGCCACTAACCAGATGATGAGTTCTGCAGCCGAAGTGGTAGTGCTCCCCTTGGGCGTGCAAGCAGAGGTATTGTTGGGGCATATGGGGCTGTGGTCCACTTGAGATACAAGCATCAGAAGGACACATCGGCAATCATAACGTTGCAGGGACAAGGTATCTGGAAATAATGTCAAACCTACAGATTTCTAGGATTTCTCCTTCTAGTAGTGCCTGCTTAAGTTGATGTGGTAATCTTTATCACATCTTCCAAAGTTACATTGTTTCTCTAGCTCTTGTTAAATGGAATGCATTCTCAGGCAACAGAAATGGGTCAATAGAATGCAAGATAGCATGGGAAACTTACAGTGCTACCTCTTGCTCCTTCTAGTCCTCCTTGCTCACTTCCACTTCCCTATCCATGACCATGTCATTAAGCACTGGCAATACACAGCAGCCTATTTATGTGTGAGAGGACTGTAACTCAAAGCAAGTTGGTCACTATGATAGTCAACTGAATAGTGTCGCCTAGGGACATCCAATCCCTTGTGCGGACTCCCTGTTGGAGGATGCCCCCGCTGTCTATCTTCTTCCTCTTCCGGATTATAAAAAACATTATTCTAAGATGGACTACAGTTCATCCGAAGCCTGACACAGTTCACTAGGTTCCACCTCTCTTTCTGTGTAAAGAAGAAGTAGAGGAACCTATGCATAACTTTCAGTGGGGAAGATAACTGATAAATGTGCCTTGGATCTCTGGCATGGGGTTAATGCAATGTCATGAAAGACCGCAGACATAAAGATGACCAGGATTTGTACCCCATACTCACAAGCCCATTGCCCTTTAGTGATAACTGGTAAGAGAGGCTAGAATACGGCAGAAAAACATTGAAGAGCGAAGTCTTTATGGCCAGGCACCAGTAGATACAGGATACCTGTGTGTCTCTGCAAACAGAAAACAAAGCATCAAATCACCCTTCAGCTGCTCTCATAGGTAGATACAAGGCTAGAATATCACAACTGCTGATATAGCCAACTCAAAAAAAAGTAGCAATAGTAAAATGCACAGCTATACTACTCTGTATTTGACAATCTTGCTTAGGCGGGCAACTGGGAGGGTACCTGCCTCAAAATCAGCACCAGCATGGCTTCTTTACAGGGCTAGAGTCCATGGGGATAGAATAAATGTTACCATTTTGGACCACTTGTAAAAGGTAGGTCCTGTGTAATGGGCCATCTTGCAACTGGGAGGGTACCTGCCTCAAAATCAGCACCAGCATGGCTTCTTTACAGGGCTAGAGTCCATGGGGATAGAATAAATGTTACCATTTTGGACCACTTGTAAAAGGTAGGTCCTGTGTAATGGGCCATCTTGCACCACTGAGGTAGAATAAATCAAAGTTCTCAACTATGAACCCTCACCAGAATCAGTGCAAAAAGCCCTGTAGAGGGTGGGACAAAAGTGTATCAACCTATTCTAACAATCCTGTCAGAGTAGACTAAAAGATAATTGAGAGGATTTTAATATCAAGGAAGTTGCACACAATAACAGGCCCTCAATGTAGAAGCATACCCAATGTCGAGTCATCAATAATATCAATATCACTCCAATCTACAATGCTGAGACAACCGCGACTTCAGTTTCTTATTGAGGCAAAAATATGAAAAATTGTGCCAACGCTCCTGAGAAAACAAAGATAAGTGCCCACTATTCCTCCATTAATGCATCTGTCACAATGTGTGTCCTGAAGGATGTTTTTGGAAAGGAAACCCATGGTGCATGATCAACTTTCAGCACCACATTCATAAGTAATGAATATTGATGCTATCAAGTTGAATTATTTATTTTCAATATTGTGTCTTTTGGGACCTTACATACATCAGGCATTCCTGAAGGGGACACCTGTGCAGTCTGGCTTTGAGCGCAATGACAAATCAGGAAGTCAGGTCGCCCAAGAGAGGAAAAATTGTCCAAGGTTTGGAAATGCAGTTTTCTTCAGAAGCTAACATTTATTTTTGTGAGGATGACTGAGCGAGTGCCCTGACCTTCTGGCCTGGGAACAGCTCTCCCTCCATGCAGCTCTGCCTAGCCATAACAGTAACCGCCTGTGACCTCGAAGAGCAGGGTTCGCGACTGCTCCGACCCGCTCTCTGTGCCATGCCCAGTTTTCCCCTCTGGCATTGTGTGAGTGAATCTGTTTTAGTTCTGCCCAATTTATTTGCCTTAATTAAAAAACAAATTTGCATCTGGCATTGTGTGAGTGATTCTCTTTTTAGTTTTTGCCCAAGTTAGTTGCCTTAATTTTATTTTGCCTGGTTATTACTAGTTCTGCTGCCCCTGAGTCTCCCTGCGATTCACAAGCCCCGCCCTCCTCCCGCTCGCCGTTTCCCGCCCTTCCCGCCTCCCAGCTGCACTTTCCCTCCCCTACTTAGTGGAGGCAGGTGCGCGGATTAGCAGAGGGCACGTGCGGAGCAGCGTGCGCCAAAGGCAGACCTGTTGCGACCTGACTGCGGCCATGGCAAGGAACCGTGGATCTACTACCCCCAACTACCCTCCTCGCACTCAACCCCGGAACACGTGAAGATTGGCAATAAACCTCAACAAACACGTCCCACTGCCAGTTTTCTGGCCTCCACTGCCGCCGGACCTTCACCACCGCCCCAGCCCCCAACACCACCGACGCTAGCACCAAAGACACCCTCAGATGCATCCTCCTCAACATGCGCTCCGTACACAAACACGCAGTAGAAATCTGGAACCTACTCGACTCTCTCTCGCCCGACATCGCCTTCTTCATGGATATCTGGACCAAAGCCTCCTCTGCCCCAGACATCAACACTGTCATCCCGGACGAATACAAGATCCAGAGGAAGGACCTCCCCAAGCACCTTGGAGGGGCCCTGGCCATCGCACCAGAGCACCCTCCGCCTCACCACTTCCAGCGAAACTTTTGTCCCTGCTGAACACCTGCACTTCCAGATCCTGACAACCCTCAACACCACACTTCGAGGAACCCTAGTCTACAGACCCCCTGGCCCTTCGACTCCTTTCACCGCCACTATCACTGACTTCATCCCACCCCACGCCACTGCATCATTAAACTACATACTCACCGGAGACCTTAATTTCACCTCGACAACCCCAGCGTCCCCAACTCCACCACCCTTTGTAACAACCTCGCCAACACTGGACTCAACCAACTTGCCACCACACCAACCCACAGAGCAGGACACACCCTCAACCCCTTCTTCGATGCATGCAACAGCGTCCACTTCAGCCACACAATGCAACCGTCATTGACCGAATCCCACTGTGTACATTTCACCGTTAGAAAACCCAAGGCACCAAAACCGGCTCCTCGTTCTTCCAGAAGAAACTGAAGCAAGGTTACTGACGAGCAACTGAACTCCACCCTCACCCAATGGAGCCACATCTGGGCATCCGATGTAAACATCGCAGCAAGAGATCTCCACACCTGGATATCCAACGGCACGGACCAGCTGGCCCCACTCTGCAACCCCGCTAAACAGCGCCCCCGGAAAGCCACCTGGTTCACCACCGACCTCCAAGAAGCCAGGCGCACCTGCAGACGCCTGGAAAAGAATTTGAGGAACACCAAGACAATCAAAAACCACTCCACCTACAAGGGCGCCATGATGAACTACCACAACCAAGTCAGAACCACCAAGAGGAACTTTATCCACAACAAAATCCTCGACAACTCCACAAACTCCAAGGAACTCTTCAGTATAATCAGGGAATTCACCAAACCCATGCAGCAAAGCCACAGGCATCACCCCTTCCCAAGCCCTCTGCAACAAACTGGGAACATTCTTCCACCTCAAGATCAAAATGCTTTGCAACAACTTCATCGACCACCCTCAAGATGCAACAGCCCCCTCCCCCAGAGACACCAGCCAGCCCACAATCTCCAACTGGTCACTGATCACGACCGATGACACCACCACAACCATGAAAGGCATCCACTCGTGGGACCCCAGCAACCCCTGCCCCTCGCACATCTACCACAGAGCCGCAGACACCATCGCACCCGAACTACAACACACCATCAACACCATCTTCAAGACAGGAACTTTTCCAGATAACTGGAAGCGCGCAGAAGTCAGGCCCCTGCTCAAAAAACCCACGGTAGACTCCACCGACCTCAAGAACTACCGGCCCATATCACTCCTCCCCTTCGCAGCCAAAGAGGCAGAGAAAATAGTCAACAGGGACTGACACGCTTCATCGAAAAGAACCCCATCTTAGACCCGTTCCAATCCGGATTCCTTTGCAACCACAGCACCAAGACCTCCCTACTCACTGCCACTGACGACATCAGCGGCCTCCTGGACCAAAGACACTCTGCAGCTCTCATCCTACTTGACCTGTCGGCAGCCTTCAACACTGCCTCCCACTGCACACTAGTCGCCAGACTACACGATGACGCATACAAGGAACAGCCCTGGACTGGATCCGATCGTTCCTAACCGGAACAAGCCAAAGGATCAGACTACCTCCCTTCTACTCCGCCCCCATGAAAACCACCTGTGGAGTCCCACCTGGATCATCACTGAGCCTCGCCCTCTTCAACATCTACATGGCCCTCCTAGCAGCCATCGTCAGACAACACAGCCTCAACATCTTATCATATGCCAACGACACCCAACTCATCCTCTCCCTCACCAGAGACCCCACCACTGCAAAACTCAACTCCCAGAAAGGAATGCAAGACGTCCCAGTCTGGATGACCAGCAGCTGCCTCAAACTCAACGCCGAGAAGACAGAAGTCCTCATACTCAAAACCACCACATCAGCATGGGACAACATCTGGTGGCCCAGCGCCCTCGGAATCCCACCCACCCCCTCAGGCCACGCCAAAAACCTCGGCATTGTACTCAACTCATCACTCACCATGAACTGAAAGGTTAACGCCATCACTTCCAGCTGCTCCAATACCCTCCGCATCCTTCGAAAGACCTTCAAATGGATCCCCCTGGAGTCAAGGAAGACAGTACCCCACACACTAATCACCAGCAGACTGGACTACAGAAACGCTCTCTACGCCAGCATCAAAAAGTCCCTTCTCCCCTAACTCCAGACAACCGAAAACACCGCAGCCAGACTGGTCCTCTGCATCCCCTGGCACAAACACCTCAGCCAGCACCTGCAGAGACTTCACTGGGTCCCCTCACGCCTACAAATGCCTTCACAACAACAGACCCAAATACCTCAACGACAGAATAAACTTCCACGTACCCAAAAGAAACCGATCTGCCAACCTCGCACTAGCTGAAGTCCCACGCATCCACAGAGCCAGAGCAGGCGGAAGATCGTTCTCGCACATTGCAGCCAAGACCTGGAACAAGCTACTGGCATACATCAGACGCGCCCCCTCCCTGAACACCTTCAGGAAGACTCTCAAGACCAGGCTTTTCGGCTGAACGGACCTGCGTACCACCCCTCCCTTCCCCCTCAGCGCCTTGAGACCCTCACAGGTGTGTAGCGCGCTTAAAATTTCCTGACTGATTGATTGACAGTCTACTCCCTAAAAGAAACCCTTATGCAATTTTTGTGTACATTCTGCCTGTAAGTGTTGTATAACAAAAACAGATTGACTGAAGGATTAAGTTGGGGGGGGTGTTATTTGAAGCTACAAGTTTAGAAGTAGATGCAGGGTTGTCTGAAAGTCCTATTAACGCCTGGAATCTGAGTTGGAAGTCAAAAGCTAATCATTTTGGCATGGGTATATATAGAAAAGAAGCATTTATGCAGTAGAGGGTCTCACATACACATGGAGAATGTTTGAACTGTTGACTTTAGCCTGATATGCAGAATCTTGTACGGGGAGTTTTCTTACCATGGGCCTGAATTCTTCCTTCATGACGCATTTATTGGCTCATTTTAGATCTAGTATTAGTTCATATTCAAGGTTTAGGTTCTTCTTTTCTTCTTAAAAAGACATAGGGGGGGAAGATGCTCTTTTCTTCTTGTTGCTTGTTTAAACACAAGCTAAACTGCGCTCATTTGTAGGAGGGATTGCATTTTCTTCAACGGGAGTTCCAGTACAAAAAGTATTGGAGCGCTGAGTAGCATGTTGGCTGTGGAGAATCGAAGCCGGATTTCTTTTTTTTTTCTTTTTTTTACAATTTTGACAGTCTTTATTACCTATATATACACCACAGAGTTGAAAGCCTTTTATTTAGCTTTGAGAGGCTGTTTTATTACTGACAATGTTTGTTGGGGTTGTTGCTGGTGCTGAAGATGCTGCTATCTCTCCCATTAAGGGATAAGAGATTACTTCTGACCCCTCAAATAGCTTTAACCTAAATGTTGAAAATCCCCAGTGCTTTATAAGCCTCCAGATTTTTGATTTTGCGCCTCATTTTGTGATACGGAATTTCTTTGCCTGCATGAGTGTCAATATCAAATGAAACAGAATGCTGCATGAAAACATATGTTTTGCTCAGCCTGAGGGATAGCAGTGAGAGGCAAAGCCCTAATAAACACTTTACTGAGAGGCTGTGATTAAAGCTTTGATCCACCAGATCTGCAGAGTTTTGCTACACTACTCGTTAGTCCTGAATGAGTTTATATCTTCTTAAAAAAACCTCATAGAATCTTCCCCATTACTCTTGGAAGACGATCAATAAATGTACTCAAAAAGTCACATAACTCTTTAGTACATTTAAACAGGAATGTAAAGGCAGCAGTAGTTTTGCATACTTGTTTTAACTGATAAAATGATTCTCATTTTTGAAAGGGCCCAAAGAGATGGAACCCACGGTGTTGTGCTGCCTTGCAGCAGCAGAGTTAATCAGCAAGTTTAGTGGAGGGTTATCTCCCAGTAAGAATGTTTAGACACCAGAAGCTTGAATTTTTATTCATGTTCATCTTCAAACTAGTTTCATGGAGAAGGGTACAGGATAGCTGTACATCATAGAGTCTATGAATACTGGGAAAAGTCACTAAAGATCTTGCTTTTGGGTTTAGAAGGAGGGTCTCAGAAGAAATGAAGTCTCTGACACTAGAAGGACTGCTTTGATGTTGAACCTCTTTACCATGCTTTTGTTATTCTCACAGAAACCGACATCATCCACAGAAGATAGACAATGCGGCGGAGTGTTCTGTTCTTGATGAATATGTGCTCTTATTCATGACAGTGTCTGAAGGAAAAGTAGAAGGGGGCGATACTCTCTTCATGAAGGAGTCAAAATGGCTGAGACCTTGTCTCACAGGAGAAAATGGCATTTCTGGATTTACACATTGTTCTGGCCCTGAAGAAGGGACCTGGAGTCATTGGGCACTGTGGATGTACTAATGTGGATCACACAGATAAAAACGTATGTACTAATTACCACCAACGGAATGATGTTAAAATTATACTAAAATCATGATACAGATATTGTATACATTTTTGTTTAAAATTTATTTGTTTTGAATACATAAATTATGTTGAAAAAACTAATTTTTGTTGGAAATTTTCTTATAATGGTGTACACAGTATGGTCAAATATTGTAAAATGTCAGTATGGTCAAATATTGTACAATGCAGCAGTGCACACAGGCTTTTCAGGCACAATTTGCCCTGAACACTCCTACTATTATCACATAGGGATATAGGCAGTTCCCTACACCTGCGCTGCAAGCTCGTTTTAATTACATTTATAAAACTGATTGATTAGCACAGAAGGTGTGCACCACTCATCATATACTTATTTCTGGAGTTCCCCCAGATGCCCTGCTCAATTTACACATGCTCTCCTTTCTCTAGAGCTTTTTTATCAACTGCTCACTTACTGTCCCCAAGGCCTTTATTTTTCAGATCTGTTATCTCTATTGTCAATAAAGAAGGCGGCATGAGAAAAGAGAGGATTGCGTTGTGCATATTCTTTTATTATTGTGGGCAGAGTTTCCTTATTTGAGGATTCTGCTGGCTCAGGCAATGGGCTTAATGTGCATGTACATAGAAGTTGCCGAAGGAGATACTATTCAAGAATCCAAGGCTACCAAAGCTGTTCACATCAAGATGCACCTCAGTGAATAATTGTACTTCAATGATAAATGGGAGATCTCTGACAAATTCGATGTTGATGGCATTTGCCTTGATGCCTTGGCATTCTGTGCACTGGCGCATGAACACCAATGGGAGCTCTGGTATTGTAAAATACGTTCTAGGGATCCTAGAGGGTCACAAGTCTGGCTACAGCCATGGCAGATGAGCAGTTTGACTGCTCTGTTGTCCTGCTGGATCTGGTAGGCTCTGAAGGTAGTTCTTCTACTTGTTTTACTCTGAGATACACACCCTCTATGTCAATAATTCTCCTACAAGGAATCACTGTACATCTTTTTATCAAGTGCAAATCCAGCATGCAGATGACATAGACATCATGTTCATTCTTCTAAGTCTACTGCCCGCCCCCATATGTAGGACATTTATAGAACAAAGACATTATGGTGGCTCAGAAGAAAAACAGAAAAAATACCCTAGGAAAAGAACACTGGCAAAGCCAGAAGCCTCAGTCATATTATGCAATGCTTTTGACTTTGCCAGTGCTTGTACAGAATTATGCATGTGTGAATATGCATATGCACAATGTAAATGGCAATTTCGGAAGGAGTTTTCTAACAAAGAAAACCCATTCCAAGATGGTTGCCATAGACACAATTTCAAGTGGAGAACCGCACCACCAACAATCACTTTGGAACTGCTCAGAATCTGCTGTCTGTTTTTCTAGCAGAGTTTTTAAGCATAGGATTAGCAGGATGCATGCCGACCTAGAGAGTGACAAACTTTTTTGCCATGCTGACAGCAAAGTCTTTAAGGATAGAATTTAGTACCATCTACACCAAGCTGAAAAATGACAAAAAACATTTACTACTCCAGGCAGAGTATTATAGCTCTGGATTAGTAAAATACCATCCAAGCCAACCTGGAATGAATAAAAACAATCACTGACATTTGTTTTGCTCTAATTAGAAATCATCAGAGAGGTATAGCTTTGTCCAGACACGAGGGACTACACATTATAAATCCAGCCAATACCCTTTCAGGCTGAGAGTGGCAAGTAAAAACATATTTTTTCAGATTGTTAGTGGGTCGATATGGAGCTGCTCTCCACTTAAACTTGGGAACTACCCAGAGTTCTGTGCTTATGTGGCACTCTAAGCCTAAAATGATATAACTTTAAGAGTTACTGTCTGAAAAGTTTCAGCGCTCCGTCCATCAACTCCTTGTGTTTGCGGTGATTACATATTTCATGCATTGACTGAGACGAGGGGGTTCTTTCTTGTCAGCTGATGCGGAGAGCAGAGTCGATGATCTTCCCTTTCAAATGCCTTATGTAATGCCCAAATTCCATAGCACCACTCACAGACACACAGGCACTCAAACACCCACAAAGGCATACACACCCACTCATACACCCACTCACAGACCCGTCTTGTACTCACAGACCCACTAAGACACTAACACACCCAGTAACAGACCCACAAAGACACTCACACAACCATTCACAGACCCACACAGGCACTCACACACCCACTCCCAAAGGTTACAGCTAGGTAATACATTTAAACAAAACTTAGAAATTCGGTGAAAAAAACAATGGTTATAAGGACGTTATATTTATGAAATAGATTTTTTTTTAAACCTTAGAAATTCACAGAAAATACAAAACGTTACAGGGATATTATATTTAGACTCAGATTTCACTTGTACAAAGCCAGTGAAGTTCAGCAGTTACAGTTACCTGAGTGAACTATAACTTACGCCCCACTAATGCACTGTTTATGATCTCACATACTACATCACTCATGATGTGGTCAGTAACATCAGTGATGACATCATCCACAGAACCACTCACACACCCACTCACACCCCCATACAACCTTGAATACCCACACAACCACTAATATACCCATTCACAGACCCACACATGCACTCCCACAACCACTCACTCATCCATAAAGTCATTCAGATACCCACCCACTCTCTCACAGGCACTCACACAACCACTTACTCATCTATAAAGTACTCATACAATCAGTCACTTACCCATACAACCACACAGTTACATACTCGTCCAAACAGCTACTCACACACCCACTTATTCACCTATACATCCACTCACACCCACTCACTCTCCCATACAGCCTCAAAACAGAGCCAGTCACTCACCCATACAAGCACTCACACGCTCCCTCACACCCACATACCAATTGCATACCCATTCACACATCCATAAAAGCACTCACACATCTGCTCACTTCCCCATACATACTTTCACACAGCCAGTCATTCACTCATACAGCCAATCAGACACTTACAAACCCACTCACCCCATAGAGCCACTCACACAGCCCCTCACACACCCAGCCAATGACAAACTCACTCACTAACAGACATTCACACAGCTTTTCACTCACCCACACAGCTACGCATATTCCTACTAATACACCCATACATCCACTCACACACCCACTCATACACACATTATAGCCACTCACATTATATATGTTAGAACTTGAATCAATTATTAGTAAGATAGAAAGTATATTATTTTATCTTATCTAGTACTTTGATACTTATGGTTAACACTCAAAGTGTTATAAAAAATGAACTCACTGGAAGATGTCATCAGTGATGGCACTTACCATGTCATGAATGATGCAATGTATGAGGTGATAAACAGTGCACTCCGGGAGCGCAAGTTATAGTTAGCTCACGTAACTATAACTGCTGAATTTCACTGTTTTTTTTACAAGTGAAATCTGAGGCCAACTATAAGACAGAGGACAACTCATTTCACCTCTCGCATTGTCAATTGCATTGTACTTCATATAATTCAATAAAGTTTTAAATATACATTGCGGTGTTATCGCTTCATTGTCGGCAAACAATCTATGTACAAATGTATCTATATGCAGGTAATCTAAAAGATTAAGTAATAATCCTGAAGGTGCAACAGACTTGTAAATGTTTCAATTATACAGAGACTCACACCGGTACCATCATTAACGGAACCATTGTTCCAACTGACCGTTGGTGTTGCGACTCTCAAATCTAGGAGGGTGTTACAATACAAAATAACAGGGCAGCATTAACTCATCTCAATTCGTGTAAGATAGTATCAATATAATCTACACCATTGGAATCCATATGCATGCAGAGTCACCTGACCACGATTGCACAATCATGTTTAAATAACTTACATGATAATTATACAGGATCATACAGCAATCGCATTGCTTCAAATTTCATCCGAAGCTACGGGTAATGTACTCTGGTTAATGATGAAATTCTACATTATTACTCCCAAAAGAAGGGAATATTGGAGCTAATCAAGGGTAATGTACCCTCAATTTAAATATTGCTCAACATTTAAATTCATATAAGTAAGCATTATTACAATCCACACCATTGCAATGCATATTCATGCAGAATCACCTGACCACGATTGATACAGTCATATTTAAATAGTCAACATGATCACTATACAGGATCCTAATGCAGTTGCATTGCTTCAAATTTCATCAGAAGTCATGTGTAATGTACCCTGGTTAATCATGCAATTGAACAATATTACCACCAAAGGAATTATTATTGAAACTAATCAGAGATGTACCCTCAAAACTGAATATTGCTCAACATTTCTCAAAAAGTAACCATATGATTTCATTATATATGGAACTATTAGTCCTTACAGATTTTGCCTGATGATTTTGCCTCTCTTTTATATTAGGAATAAAAAACAGAGGGGTTGGCTAGAGAGGAAGATCAATTTTAGACTAAGTGAGCAGGATACAAAAGAAGGGGATGAGCTAGGGGGAAAGTTGAATATCATGTCGTGGAACATAGCGGGCCTAGCCGGAAAATTTGAAAATACAGATTGGAGGAATGAACTTCAGGGCTTTCATATATTAGCTTTCCAGGAGACATGGGCAGTTAACCCCTCGCCCTACCAAATAGAGGGTTATAAGTGCTTTTTTGTGCCTGCACAAGAAAGCAGAGTGGGAAGAGCGAAAGGTGGGTTAGCACTCTGTGTCGACCTAAGCCTAGAAGGTAGATGGTCAGTACCAGCCTGGACGTCACATACTCTTCAAGCAGTAACGTTCCAAGGTAGAGGGTTGAGGTTACAGCTGTTTACTGTTTATAACTCAGGGCCAATAAATGGGAAGAATGCTGTCCCACGGGAGTTAGATGAAAGACTTACACAAGAGGCAGAACAAAGGAAAGGGGGGGGACCAATTGTATTATTAATGGGTGACCTCAACTGCCACCTCTGTTCAAATTTTTCCCCCATAATAACAGACTGGGACACTTGCCCGATTAAAAATGGGCCGCATTTTGAACATTGCCACGAGGGCACAGGAGTAACTACACTGATAGAAACCCATTCACTAGTACACACCATTGATCTGACGTCCCGGAGTGGAGGGCACATATGTCCCAACGTTTAAAGGAAGAGGCTGCTCCTCCATCATAGATTACATAATGATATCTACCTTTGCTAAAAACAGAATTACAAAGCTTAGAATGGAATGGAGCACCTTTAGTGATCATAACCCCTTAGTTATAGAAATAACACACACTGGCTGGGGGGGTAAGAACAAACAAGGGGACATTAGCCTGCAGTCCACAGATCAGGGGAGGCGACTAAGGTGGGCAAAAATAAACCCTCAGGAGTTTTATAAAACTCTAATAAAAAAAGGCGGAAAACAGGTTGAAGACTGCCTGGACCCTCTAATAGAAGGCCAGGAGCTAGTAGCAACATTTGGGGCCCGATGTAGGTAAAAGCGATTTTCCGATTTCAAAATACCGAGGCGGTCCGAATCGGTATTCTGAAATCGGAAAACGAGATGTAGGGAAAAAAAAGCGAATGAATACCGATTCGGTCGGCATCGGTAATGAGAATCGGTACGTTCCGAATCGGCACGGACCGAATCGGGAAGTACCGAATCGGCTAACAACGAATCGGAAATTACCGAATCGGCCAACACCGATTCGGATAGTCCTGATTCGGCTAACACCGAATCGGTAAAAGCCGATTCGGTAAAATCCAATTCGGCAATCATAGAATCGTAGCCATGAAAACACACCCATGGCGAAAAAGCCCATAGGAATGCATTGAAGAAACCGATTCGGTAAAATACGAATCGGATAATACCGATTCGGATTTTACCGAATCGGTAATTTCCGATTCGGTAAAAGCCGATTCGGCAAAAGCCGATTCAGCCAATGAGGTGGCTACCCCTCCCCCACCCAAACAGGGAGTGGCAACCCTGGCAGGTGCAGCTAATTAAGAAGTTTCTGGAGAGCCAGCCTGAGCTCAACACTCACAGTTAGCAGCAGTGGGAGTAGGAGGTTGTCAACTGTAGTGAAGAACATGGCAGACCAGAGCGAGAGCCAGAAGTCCTCCCAGAAGAGGAAGCCGAAGTTCACCACCACCGAGCTTCAGGTGTTGGTCGAGGAGGTGGTGAGGGTGCACCGCCAGCTGTTTGGAAAGCTGTCCCTCAATGTGCCAGACAGCACCGAGAGGAGGATCTGGGCCGAAATCGCCCAAAAGGTGAATGCTGTGGGTGTCACCCCCAGGTCCGTGGAAGAACTCAAGAAGAGATTCTACGACATCCGCAGCCTCACAAAAAGGAAGATGGCTGAGATACAGAGGCAGGCTGGAGGCACTGGAGGAGGCAGGAACCCGGCGCCACCCCTCACCGAGCTGGATGAACTGGTCTCCAGCACCATTGAGAGGGAGAGTGTCAGTGGAATTGGAACCCTGGACAGCTCTGCGAGAGCTACAGCTACAGGTAAGAAGCATGCGCATCATGACACACCCTACCAGACACCTCCCCATTAGACACAATGCATAGGCAAACCCCAGCACAGTACTGTCACCAACATACAAGAGACAAGCATCATGGTACATGTAGTCAGCAGAAGTTAGCAAAATATGGCAGTGCAGAATCACAAGACAGGAAACAGTGTGACACAGTGTAAGGAGATGCAAGGACATGTGGAATGCTTTAATTGAACTGACTGTAATACATCGGCACTCAGTTTACAAATGCTTCTTTCTACCTAGGGGCACCATCAGGCGGACCAACATTGTCATCAGAGGGAGCAGCACCGTCTGACACTGCACTCGCAGGGCCGAGCACCAGCCAGGCTGCCCAGGAGGAGGAGGAGGATGGAAACACCCTAGGGCTAGGTATGGAGGGAGACCTGGTGATAGACTTCGACGCACTGCACTCCCCACAAATGGCCAGCACACCCCCCTTGCAGTTCTCCCCAGAGAACTCCCCTACAAGGGACATCATTCCACCTACACCAGCTCCTGCCACAACCATGGCTTTGCCACCTGTACAACCTGTCCTGGGAGCAGGGGCTCAGGGACCGGCCAGCACCACACCCCCACCAGTGGCACCCCAGCCCACTCAGCAGGCCGGCAGCAGCAGTGCCCGGCGCCGTGCCATCACCACCACTGCTGCACCAGCACGGGAGGGCAGTGTATTCCTGGGCCTCGAGGGAAAGATGGTGAAGATACAGAGGCAGCAGGCAAAATCCACGATGGCCTGCCAACGCCAGCTCCTGCAGCACAACCTGCAGATGGGAGAAATGGTAAAGGGATTTCAGGCCTTCGTGAAATCGAATAAGGAGGTGGCAGCAGGGTTAGGCAGGCTAACCACTGCCATAACCCAGTTGTGTAGCAGAATGGAGGAGCAGGAGCTGGTGCGCAGGCGGGATGCCCGTGTACAGAACCGCTGCATGAGCCGCCTTGCTGCGGCGACGGCACAACTGTGCCAGCGCAGCGCAAACATGGAATCTAGCCTGAGTCAGAATACGGCAGAGCTCACAAGGGGGATGGCCGGGATCACCACTGCTATGGAGGCCATGATTATTTCGAACACAGCCTCCAATCCTGCCCTGGACCTGGGTGATGCTGGGGACAGCAGCAGCCGCAGCAGCCCGGCCAGCGCTGCGTCTGAGCCACGTAGGAGCACCAGGCGCTCCGCAGATGCTGCTGGTCATTCAGAGGGGGCTGAGGGACACCCCAGTGGGTCTAGCAAGCGGGCAAAGAAATAGCCTTGCAAGGGCGGGTGAGGCAACCTGAACCTTGGACTTTAGTTTTTTTTCCTATACACCATTTTTTGTTGCACATCAGTGCTGTAACTGTGTTGCAACATTATTAAAATTTGTTTTTTCCCAACCACCATTTAGCTGTCTTTGCATCTGTACTCACTCAGAAATAGTTCTCAGTAATCTCCTCACGTCTGTATCTGCCATCACTTGGCGTACACACCCCAGCTGGCTGTGTCAGTGGCACAGCTTCGTCGTCGTCATGGTCCTCGTAGTCAGACAACTCCACCTCAGTGCCCTTCTTCACCGCAAGGTTGTGTAACATTGCACATACAGCTATGATCTTGCAGCAGGTGATGGGGGTATACTGCCTTGCACCTCCACTCTTGTGCAGGCATCTGAATCTACTTTTCCAGATGCCAAAGGTCCGTTCGACAACATTCCTTGTGCGTATGTGGGCCCGGTTATACCTCCTTTGGCTGGGTGTGGAGGGGTTGAGGTAGGGGGTGAGTATGAATGAGCGGAGGGCATATGCACTGTCGCCTGGAAGACAAAGGGGTTACATTACACACATGCATACATGTATTACACCTAGCTACTATGTGTTATGGGGGTCTGATGATGTGTCTCACCTAGGAGGTATCCTTCACCAAATTCGCCAGCCATCAGCCGTGCATAGATGCCGCTCTGTTGGAAAATATAGGAGTCATGGGTACTCCCTGGAAATTTTGCTACCAGGTCTGTGATGGTGCACTTTGCATTGCAGATCACCTGCACGTTGATGGTGTTTGTAGACTTCCGATTGCGGTATATGTATTCTGTGTCCGCTGGTGGGCAAATCGGAATGTGCGTGCCATCTATGCAACCAATGATTTGGGGAAATTGTGCCATCTGGTAGAAGTCAGCTTTAGTTTGTAGCAGTTCTGCGTGGGTTGCAGGGAAAGAGATGTATTGGTCCATCCTGTGTATCATGGCGTCAAGGAATGTGTGGAAGAACCTTGACAGGCTGCTCTGGCTCACCCCTCCTGCTGCTGCAACTCCACTTTGATAGCTGCCAGACGCTAGCAGGTGTAGGCTGCATAGCACCTGGATGTGCGCAGGGATGGCGTGTGCCCTTGGGGTGTGGTGGTCCAAGAATGGTTTGAGATCCCTGATGAGCTCAAGTATGGTGTCAGAGTCCAGCCTGTATCTCTGTAGTATCTCTGCCTCTGTGAGCATGAACAGGGTTATCCTCTGTCTGTAGACCTGTTCATTTCTTAGCCATTCCCTCTGTCCTTCCTGCTGTAGCCGTAGCCGCCTCGCAATGACATAAAAAGCTGCCATCCTGCAAGTTGCAATACATTTTGGGACTGTTTATATGGGTTGGACTTGGTTACCACCTGATTGGAATCCATGGTAAATACCGAGTGGATTCTACCGATTTTGAGCCGATTTCGGTGTTTCTGTGCCTCCCTACATCTCCCCATCTGTCGGAATCGGGGAATTTCCCGATCGGCGATTCATACGAATCGGTATGTTTTCCGATTCGGCTCATGTCCGAATCGGTCTATCTACCGATTCGGTACATGGACCGAATCGGTCCATGTACCGATTCGGTGTCACTACCGAATCGGTACATGGACCGAATTGGTAATTTTCCGATTCGGTGTCACTACCGATTCGGTACATGGACCGAATCGGTAATTTTCCGATTCGGTGTCACTACCGATTCGGTACATGGACCGAATCGGTAATTTTCCGATTCAGTGTCACTACCGATTCGGTACATGGACCGATTCGGTGTTTGCATCCGATTCGGTGTTTTACCGATTCGTTACATATCCGATTTTCGGTATGTACGTATCGGATTCTTTCCCATTCGGTACTCATTCCGAATCGGATTTCACTCCGATTATGTATGTTTTTTGTTCCCTACATCTCGATGGCTGTTTACCGATCGGTAAGGGCCAAAAATCGGTATTTTCGGCAGTTACCGATCGGTAACGGCCTACCTACATCGGGCCCTAGGATCCTTGACAAAATTGGCTGATAGAATATTGGAAGCAAAAGGTCCAAGTAAGGGCACTAAGCAACCAAGATGGTTTGACAAAAGTGGCTCAAAAGCATTAAGGAACTTAAAAGTATCCCTTAAAGCTAACCCAAGGGATAAGGTAGAAGTGGCCAACTGCAGACAAATCTACAAATCCAAGGTAAAGGAGACGAAGGCCACCCTACAAGCAGAAGTATGGGCTGATTTGAGAGAGGCAGGAGAAAACAGGGATTTTACAGAGTTTTGGAGGATTGTAACTAGGCCCTGTTTTCAAGACAACACCGCCCCAGTGATCAGCACCAATATCCTCCCAGAGCAATGGGTTATTCACTTTGAGGGCCTTTACAACAACTCGAAGGTAGCAATCCAAGAAGAAGGGTGGGAGGGCACCCGGAGTTCCGAAATAGATTTTTCATTAGAAGAGATAATAAAGGCGATCCAAGGTCTGACCCCGAACAAAGCACCAGGGCCCGATGGTACCCCACCAGACTTATATAGAAGCAACATAGACCTTTGGGCCCCAATTCTAACTAGGGTCCTAAACGTGGCTATTAGATCAGGTCTACCACGCTCCTGGTCCACTGCACGGATTGTACCCATTTTTAAGAAAGGGAGTAGGGACGATCCAAAATGTTATAGGCCGATCTCATTAATTGATGTCTCGGCCAAAATTTTAGGTCGAGTGATTCTGAATCGGCTTATGGAGTGGACAGAGGAGCACCGCACTATACAGTACGGGTTTAGAGCCGGTAAATCAACCAGTGACCAGTGCCTAAATCTGTACTTGTTAATCGCCAAATACACCAAAGCCAGTAACGGCACGGTTTACATGGGCTTTATGGACTTGGCTGCGGCCTTTGACAATGTGCACAGGAATAAACTGTGGGACAGGATGTACAAGATGGGCATAGATGTGGGGCTGATAAACATCTTAAAAGAGTTGCACTGGAATACCACTGCCAGGGTCCGCTTTAGTCCAGAGGGGGGGCGTACAGACCCATTTCCGTGCTCGGGAGGAGTAAGGCAAGGGTGCATTCTCGCCCCTTTCCTCTTCTCACTTTATATTAACGGTTTAGAGAGCACCCTTATCTCCCTGAATGTGGACTGCCCCAAAGTAGGATCGCGCCAAATCTCAGTACTCCTGTACGCGGATGACGCAGTTCTGCTTGCCTGAACACCAAGGAGCTTACAACAACTGGTGGACGGATTTGTTAAGTTCATGGCCAATTTAGACCTGTGTAAATCTGAAGAAATCCTTTGTTATCGTGGCCGGCAATAAACCTTCTAAAAAGTTTGTGTTTAAAATAGGGACACACACCTTGGATACAGTAAATACCTTTCCCTATCTGGGCCTTTTGTTTGATGGTGAAATTCAATTTAACCCATTGGTTGAGGAACACTGTACAAAGCTGATCTCTTCAAATGGTGCAATATTAAGCTTTGCTCGCAGGCTGGGACGATGGACCCCCAAACAAATAATGACTTTATATGGCTCAATTAGTATGGCAAAGGCCCTGTACGGTGCTGAGGTGTGGGCCTTCAGGGACTCCAAACAACTACAAAAAGAGGAAGATACATTTCTCAGCAGAATCCTGAAAATCCCACACTCCACCTCTGTCGAAATTGCTCATACAGAACTTGGGATTCCATATATTTTAGACCATGTCAAGATGAGGCCAATTATAGCATGGATCAGAATATGGACTAACCCAGAGGCAGCATTGAGCAGGGAAATCGTCACAGACTGTCTGCAAAGGGATAAGGGGTTACAAATTCCCTGGCTAAAATACGTCAAAAGCACTTTAAAGAATATAGACCAGCATCTCCTTTTTAGCGACCCTTCCTCAACTTCTATCAGCTGTAAATCAAGAGTCAAAAAGTTGCTTATAGAAAAATTGTAGTGTAGTTCCTAGTTTCCCACTAGGCCCTGCGCATTGGAATAACATAAACAGTAGTATCGACGTGGAACTGCTTATATTCCAGGCCTCCACTGACTATGCTAAACTTAATTGGGTTGTGTTACCAACTAGCTCAGAGGTCACTGGAAACTTTCTTCTCTGCATAGGAAGTGATCAGCTTCCTTGGCACAGACAAGAAGGGATTCAGCTTTCCAACAACCGTGCAACATGACAACTTTGCTCCTCAGATCAAGAGTCGATCTCTAGGGTCGTGTGAAACAATAGACATAGATTTCACTCAGTCAGTCTAGTGCAGTTTACTTTCACGGTATGTAGAGAATAGAGAGACGGGCGTGTATCAATAAAGGTTTACATTTATTGAACAGTCTTTCTTCTCATACAAGAGAAATGTATTGCCACAATTGCAATAACTGTTATTATAAAAAGTACGTACAGTAAGATAAGAATAGCAAAATAGAACTGTAAAAGCATTGATATGGTTTCTTAGCCATACAATGGTTTAAAAGTAATAAAACATATATACAGTCATATATACATTAGGCTAACATACTCAACTGGTGCTTCTAACTAAGCCTACCCCAGTGTGCCTGACCTAAGCCTAACACGTGAGAAGGGGAGTAAGTAAGTAGCTTAAGTTAAGTTGGTTTTGCCAAGGTTTGTTTCAAGAATTCTCGTCTAAGGGTTTAGTCAACACCATACCTCTGAATAGAATGATGGAGGATTGGTATCTCCTTCAGGGGTCTCTCTCGATATCCCAGTCACCTGCGAGGGTAAACTGGAAGCGCCGGGACTGGATTTCTCTGCACGAGAAAGGCAGCGGCTTCTCTCAGCGCGTCGAGGAAGGAGGGGTGACAGCGCCCGCGGGCAGCTGGGCTGGATGTCTTCGCAGAGGACGGCTGCACGGCTCCTCAAGCGTACTGCACCATAGGTCGCGCTGTAGCGGCGATAATGGTAATCAGTAGCTTCACCACCACAGGATAGCAGGCTGCAGCGACAGAGTGCTAGTTTTTACCAACACGGGGTCATGCAGGCAGCTGGCATCAGCAACATGTTCGCTCATTGCTTAAGGCAACGTTGGTAATATTTATACCTGACAGGTGCCGGGTTTGACGCAAGTTTGCTGGACATAAGACGTCAATTAAAGATGTCACTAGGAAGTGATAGTTATCAGTTGCTCATTAGAGTTCCATTACTAATCAAAACATAGCAAGCGGGGATTTCCAGGTTTGCTAAGTTTTTATCTTGTTGAAGAACTCGGAGTGTTATCTAGGAATATCAGATAGTGACTGCTGCTCTGTTATTGCACTAATTGGTCGCAAAGGAAGTAGCAGAGAGTCATGCTGGAATGTGGCTCTGTGGCTCTGCTCGTGTGAGGCCAGAGATGACTTTTCAGAAAATCGCACTTGAACGGTTATGCCAATATAGGGAAAAAGGGGCTTTATAGCCGAATAGGGGCATAAGGTCACAGTATCGATCAGGAACCTAGATAAGCACATGACACCCACTCCACGAATTCATGTCCATCAAAATTACTAAAACTAAGCAATTAGATGCATGTGTAACATTGTGTAACATAGCCCACCCCAAAATACATAAATGCATTCGAAATAGGCGTACTTGTAATACATGGAATTTAGGTACTGTACGTAGTTTTAAAAGCATAGTAATCATTCAAAAATTATTGCATATGAAATCAATGAACGATTATGCATAAAGAATTACACATGAAGTATCTCTGACAGAAGAAATGCGAGATAAATCATCACATAAAAATGCATTGTAATAATATGTGTGCTAGAGGCTGGTGTTATGTAGTTATGTCTCTAGATGTGTTTTTAGAAATAGAAGTGTGAAGCTTCTGTTCTCTAAGAATAGTTTTTACGTTAAGCAAAGAATTGTTCGTGCCAAAAGGAGAGGGCCAATATTTTTAAAAAATTGTCCAATTCAAAGAAAAATCAGTTTACCAAAGCTCCTGGCAGTTTTATGTTGATCAAAACTGAAGGCCGAATTCAGAGTTCATGGGAACGCCGTGTGTCGGAAAGCTTTTCAAAAGTTAGTGTTTCTCTGTGGGTGAGAACATCGTATCAGACAGGCTCGCAAAGAATTGGTCTACAAAATCAGGTGATAGTTCAACCAAATTAGATAGCGCTGTAACTTGGCAGGTGTGAGAATGATTGCTGTCATTGAAGACAGGACCAGCCCTGCTCACAGAACGTTGTACCTGGATGATGTTGCTTTTGTCACTCGCTCCACTGTTACCACTTGGCTGTAGTACAGGAGTCTCCACGAATGCCGTCATCAGGATTGGTAGCCGCTGGGGACAACACAATGCGTGAGCCGTTATTGGACTGAGCAAAGTATCGACATCCATTGGTACTGCTGATGGAAGTGAAAGACAGATGTCCAACACGCATTCATCGCTGCAAAGCATACACCGTAGCACAGGTAAAATGCAATTTTGCCATATTGGTCTGAATGAAAGGAACCAGGTCATGTTTAGATCTCTCAGCCTGGCCAATCCGAGGACGTTAGTTATCCTGTCCCTGTAGCGCATTGCTAGGATTGTTCCTTCCATTCCCATGGGAGCTATGTCTGAGCCGAGGCTTGCCATAACGTAGCAGAAGGGTCAAAAATAGAATCCCTGCGATGAGTCCAAAAAATAGTGGAATACCACCAAAGATGGAGTGCACAAAATTAGGAAAGATTCCCAAAATTGCCTGGAAGGGTGTTAGCAGTCCCGTAAAGACTGTCTTAAATATGCCTCGGATGCTTGTAGCACTAGACATGTTAAGGAGTTGGTCGAGCATTTGTACGAAATGCACGGGGCAATTTGTTGATAAAAGGTCATGGACTTCTGTAGCCGTCCTTGCGACTAGAAGATCATACGTCTCTTTAGATGACGTTATAGGCACTGTTGTCTGTAAAAGCACAGATTTCATTTTGCTTAATGTATCAATTCGTATAGAATAGAGATTCAGACGAGGCCAGAGGGGAGTCACTAAGTCTGGAGGCCCGCTCGGGAACAATGCTTGCATGCAACATTTGACCATGGACGTTACTTGTACTAGATAACTTTTTCCGGGCGCGAGGCCACAGCACCTGTGATCCGTTCTTAGAATGTAACTCCCGTTTGCGAGTTGCATAAAGAAGGGCTCTATCTGAGTTGCAGGTGTGACTAGCTGGTGGCATGAAAGGTTGTTTGAATTGCCATCACATGCTCCGTGTAAATTAATACCCTGACACAAAAGTATACCGCTTAGTGAGTGTTTACAATTTTCACCACTAAGAAATACATTTTTGTCGCTGTCACTATAGCAAGAATGAGTGTATGGTAATTTCCATTCGGATTTAACATATCCCTTACCCAATTGTTCATACTGGCCAGCAGGTATGTACTCAAGGCACTTTTTAAAGCGGAAAGTTGTTATCGGAATTGTGATAATTCCGTGTATTATCCATTCAATGACAGGGCTCTCTGACATTGTCAATGATAATTTCTCGAGTTTCTCGATGCTCAAGATTGTATAGTCTGCTCCTTTCTGTGCCAAACTGATCTGTTTATCAGTAAGGTTAAAAATGGAAAATAATGACGTTGTGTTTATCAGACGCCAAGGCACATAGCCTGAACGAAGATTTTGCAGCGTCCAGCCTAATTCTATAATAGAGCGTAATTGAGATTGGCCATGTTGTAACATTAGCAAATCTCTGTCTATCACATCAAAGGCAGATGATACAATATTGTCCAAAGAATATATTCTGGAAGACAGAGTCATTAACCCATTGTCTACCACAGAAAGTGATTTTTCCAAATTAATACGATCAATTTCTCGTATCTTTTCAGCAGTTTCAATTTGCTTTACTTTCCAAGCCTCGTTGTAAGCAGCATAGATGCTGGTCGCTATGAAACGTTTTTGACGCTGTTTGCGTGGTCCAAGAAGGAAATCGCGCAAATCAGCACCATCTTTTAATAAAGACAAGTGTTGCTTAATTTCAGCCAGTGTGGATGTAGTTAGCCATTCTAGGCAGAGTTTCCCTACACTGTATGTTGTTATAATCCCTGGATGTTGTCTCTGGGAATATCTAGAGTCTAATCTGGTCATTTTTAAACCCTGTGTTTTATTCAGGAATCTATCTTGACAGCTATTTGTGTCTGTAGGCCAGATTAACCACTTTTTCCAATCAGGATGTGTTCTGTTGAAATGTAAAATGTTTGACACGTCTAACTCATTATCTGCAGTTGTATTTTCAGGTATTGGCTTTGGTATAGACGGTGTTTTAAGGTCTTTGTTCTTAGCTAGGCCAAGACAAGATGTTTGGTGTACAGTGTCATTTAAAAATAACATTTGTTCTGGTATCATGCAGGTTCTAAATAGTGCTTCTATGCCTTGCACCCGCCAATCTTTTGTACCCCAAATTGATTTCGTTTCAATATTATTTTTCCGATAATCAAAACCAAATGTCATCATTTTGTCATAAAATGCTTCTGAATATATCAATTTAGAATTTGTCAGCATTGTTTTCATTCCTGTTTTATCTAACAGTTTATAATAAAACGTTTCTGCATCACTGGTGTTAAACCCTGAAAAATATTTGAATTTCTCAAAAAATGCTTTAGAACTGCTTTTAGGTGGTGTAGAACAATGTTCCCATTGATTATACATAAAAACATTTCTAGGCTGTGCAGATTTATGCAAGTAATGATCCCCATAGTGGGTGTAACAGAATAACTGCTCATAACTAGATGAACCTTGTAAATAATCATGATCTGTGAATCTAGCTGACATTACTAAATCAGACATCATGTCATTAATACTGTTAAAGTCCCAATCATCAGAGAATGTACTTGGTGTCACAAAGTCACTTAAGGAAACCTTTAGTTGATGAGGATACTTCAGGATTTCGACCGGACCATAGATCTCATAGTCTGTTTTCTCCCATACTACCCCACCAGGTATTGGAATTGCTGTGACATTTACTGTTGACAGTTCTCTTTTCTTTACGTGGGATGATCTGTGTGGTTTCAGGACTAGGTTGATGTTCTGACTTGCTGTGTCCATTGTAATATATTTTCCTTCAATGAATTTTCCCAAACACAGTACCATGATGAGCCAAAGCAGGAGGAAAAATACACCTAGACCGAACCAGAACTCTAGCCAAGGGGAAATGAGGTAGATTTCCTTCAGTTGATGAAAGAGTTCCGTTGCTTTTACTTTAAAAGACTTTTTTGTTTCTGGCATCACTTCGGGGTCATTTAAATCTTCAGAGAAGTTGTCGAAGTTGATGAAATAACCAGAGGCAGTTCTGTCAATTGATGGGATTGTTCTTTCAATCTGTCTCTCGGTAGCACTTTCTGATGCCACATCATTGTAGACTGGTGTTGTTTCATGACGAACTGTTTCAATCTGTGTTTCAAGAGGCACGAGTTCCATGGCTTTATTGCATAGTCCTTCATTGTGCACTGCAGGCTGATCGAATGTGATTAGTCTTTCAGTTTGAACCTCTTGGATTGTTGCAAGTTTGGGTATTCTGTTGTTTCTTGGGAGTCCACTGGGCCTACTGTTGATTATAGGCCACATGCTTGTGGTTTTACCAGATCGATGGACACGACTCTGTTCTCCTTTTTACCAGCAAGGGGCGGTAGCACAACTGATCTTGTTCCGGTGACTGCTAAGACAGGTACTGCTTTTCTGTAAGAAGGCCCAAATTCCTTCTTAACCGCGATCTTTTCTCTGACTAGATCCCCAATCTTTGGAACCCAGACAGGCCTTGCTGGGGCTGTTGCGGGTGGTGCCTCGTCAGTGGTACTTGGCTGTTGCTTTAACTTTATGTTGCTTAATGATTTTCTTGTTTCATTCAGTTCCTGTAAAACAGCCAAACGGTCTTTTACTTCAAACTGCGTTGTTTCTTTTTGTACCACTGACATCTGACTATCGAGGTCCTGAACGTTCATTCTTATTCCGAACAATAGTTCGTATGGGCTGAAACCTTTTAGAGAATTTCTTGGCATGTTGTTAAGACTAGTCTGGACACTTATTAAATGTTTGACCCACCCAGCGCCTGAACCTTATACCTTCGCTGTTATAGATTGCTTTATGTCACGGTTTTTTCTTTCTACCACACTATTCCCTTCGGGATGCGACGGACAAGAATACCGCAACCCAATTCCCATGCTGGCCATGGCCTCCTTATAGGCTCGAGAGCTGAAAGCAGGACCCTGGTCAGAATGGAACGTGGTAATTGCGTATGTGCCGATATGGACTCGCTAATCTTTTATAACAGTTCTAGGCGTCAGCCGAGTGCTGGTGGCCTCATTTTTTAAGTGCATTTCGTCTTAAACGTTGTACACTGGGACGCGCTTCTCTTCTTTGATTGCGCAGATAGACCGCCTTATGCTGTCTAGCAGGGATCCTGAAACTACACTGGCCTGTTCATTACTGCGATCTCTGTTGCAGTCTTCACAATTTTGAGCAAAACATTGAATATCTATACTCATTCCTGGCCACCAGTACTCTGATTGCAATTCTTTCAGAGAGGCTTTGATTGTTTGGTGTTTCAGACCCAACCCCATGTGTGCTTCCAGTAGGAGGAAGCCCCTCCTGCTCCTGTTTGGAATTACTCTATCCCCCACTCCAGGGATTCGAGCAAAAGGAACGGAGTTTGCATCGATTATGTATGCATAATTGAGTGGATAGTTTACGGGTAGTGCTGCACAGTCGCCTTTTACGGTCGTTTTTACTGCTAGCATGGTTTCCCCGTCTATATACTTATCTGTACGCTTTTTTGTGGCTACGGAAGCCGGTTTAGTTGCTTCCGTGGTGGCTGTATTAGCCAATGAATTCCCTGCAACGTGAACGCCATCACGTTGAAGACTCTGTGCGTGAATCACGTGAGTCTTTTGTAGTTCTTTGTGTAAAAGAGCTACTTGTTCCCAAAGCAATTTATGCTTTATTGTGGCACCTGTGTCATCTTTGTAGTCGTTTTCGATCCAACTCTGCAGTTTGTTGTTGTAAGATTTGACGCAAAAATGAGAATCGCACACGATAAGTGTGGGGAATTCGCGTTCTGCATTTTCGAGCGCCATCTTTAAAGATCTGATTTCAGTTCTCTGAACCGAACAGTTTCTTACAGATTCAGTTTTTGTTACTTTCGGTCTGAATTTACCGCACAGCCAACGACCTTTAATGATCGCACATGCTGCATTGTAGGATTTACTCTCTACATTAAAATGCTGTACAAAGCTATCTGTATAGATTATACATGCGTATTGTGGGAGAGGCAGGATTTCGATTGGCAGAGGATATTCTTCTTCATATTCTAAATCATTCAGTTCTTCGTTTCGCGGGGCGAAATAGTATTTCACGTCTTCCGCTCCTAGAGAATCTATACACTGTATCCATTTTGGATCCAGTGACACTGTAGGCAGGTTTACTGGGCTGAATAGCGCTTCGAAGGCGGATTCCGCTGTAAGGATATTAATCCTTTTGCCGTTTGCTAGTTCTCTTTCATTTGCTAATGCGATTTGCACTGCGTTCACAGTTCTTTCTGTGCGACTGAATGTTTTTTCTGCTTGTGTGTACAAGTGAGACTTAATTGAAATTGGTACCTTTTCTCCCTCATTAGAGGTTAGGTACGTGAATCCGCATCTTCCTGGGATGACTCGGATTACAAGATCGATCGTGTTGTCACGTGTATCTAATTTTGTTTTTGCTAACATGTCTGTTTGCAGTGATCTCAAAATTTCTGTGTGTTTTTGAGTCCAATTGATTTGTTTTAAATCAGGTTTAATTAGTTCGTAGAGAGGTTTAACCCTCTCTGCGTAATTTAGAATGTAAGTTCTTCCGAAATTCAGAAAACCTAGTATTGATTGTAAATTCTTCAGCGTTTTTGGAGCTTGGAGTACAGCGCACTTCTCTAAGAAGTTGTCCGCTAGGCTTTTTCCTTCACTTGATAATTCGTACCCTAAAAACAGTACTGTCAGATGGGCAATTCGAGACTTTTTAAAGTTGAATTTGTAACCCTTTGCTGCGAACCCAAGTATAATGGTGTTCACTCTTTTCAAGTGAGTATCCAAGTCGTCGTCTGTGAGATAAATATCATCTACGTAAGACAATGCTTCATCATCATAGATTTGTAGTAACTCTGTTACCCTAGCTGAGAATAGTCCTGGGCTGTTCTTGAACCCCTGTGGGAGTCGACAGAATTTTTTCTGTGACCCAAATGCGGAGAAAGCGGTCAAGTATCTGCTTTCTGGTGCAATGTTTTGACAAAAGAAACCATTAGAAATGTCTAATGTCGTTTTATATTTTTTCCTAACTATGTTATTCATTAGGGCTGCACTATGCGAGTTTTGTACTGCAAAAGTTTTGCAACATGTATTAAGGTGTCTGTAGTCCAAAACTAGACGATATGAATTGTCTGGCTTGGAGACAGGAAACAAAGGATTGTTCATTTGAGAGGTGCATGTTTCAATCACCCCCTGGTACTCAAGTTGATCTAAGATCTCCCTGACCTGTTTTTTAGCTTCTTGCTTTATGGGATACTGCCGTTGGGCAGTTGGTTCACTTTTTAGTTGGATTTTGTGAGGAGGTGAATCCTCATCCCATCCTACATGATTTTTATACAATGCAGGTGCCTGGGCTACAGCCCATTTCCTTGCATATGTGTATTTTTTGTGAATCGGTATGTGATTCGAGAAGGCAGGCATAATCACTTCTTCGCCACGAGGGCACTCCCTGACAAACTCCGGGGGCCAATCTTTTTCAGCTAACAGAATATCATAGCCTTTTGAGAGCTTATCCCAAAATAGACCCTTAATTTTCCTAGTCTTATCACCCTCTATACGCAATGTTATTTCGTATATTTTATGGGGCTCGCTAAGCCTGGCGTCGGCAGTTTTAACCTGAATGTATTCATTCGTGTCCACTGTCTCCAGATGATTCATCAAGATCTTGCGCGCTATACTGATTTCTGCTGCACTGTCCAACATTGTCAATGCCCACTCCCCGTTTTTCAACTGTGTCCTCAGTATTCTCGGCATGGTTGATTACTCTAATACTGGCTACCTTCTTTTTCTGAAATTGAGATTTCTTATTTTGAGCAGGTTCCTTGTCTTTGGACTTGGTGTGCTCTCCTGGGTCTGACCGTCCTCTTCTTTCCGAATTCTGTGGAAGAGATCGAGAGGGACGTGTATCAATACTTTGATATCTATCAGGTTTTTTTATATTATCCCTATTTCTAAGGTTATATCTTTTCTCAGAGGGCTCCCGTTGGGGAGACTGGCGTTCTCGAGTCGGAGTTCTTTCCCTCCGTCGAGGAGACCTTCCTCTGGACTGGAAAACTTTTTCCTTGGGAGTGGATTGTTTATTTCCATCCCAGCTCTTTTTAGGAGTGTTTGAATTATTTTTAATAAATAATTTTTCTGGATTTTCGAGCAGTTGGGGCTTAACTGGTTTCCCACCCAAGCTGTCTCTACCTAATTCTTCATAGCATTTTTCTATGATTTTTGCAAGCTCAACAGGATCTTTTATATCTGTTTCCCTCAACTTCTGGCGAATCGCCACAGATGCTGCTTCTCCCTTTACATTGGCTAATAATATAGCCGTGACCTGCTTGAAGTCTTTCAGTAATTTCATACCTAGATTTAAAGCTGGTTCTGGACCGAATTCATTTTGAATCTGTTTTAGCACGTCTGGTATTACCGCCATAGACGGAACACCGTGTGTTTTTGTGTAAATGGAAGCAAAGACTGTACCCCAAGTGTCGCAGTCCTCCACGTGTGGTGCGATTCCCATAGGAAGGCAGATGGTCAAGATTCTGTGTTTCTCAATAGGGGTAGTATCAGGAAATACTGCCTCTATTTGAGTGATTTTCTGGGCTAACCAGAAAGGAATTTGTTCCCGTTTTACGGGTGTTTTACCAAGACATGACTGTATGTTCTGTGGTGTAATTTTATTTGTGTTCCCCTGATGAGGGGTCAGCTGGTGTGAATTAACAGCTGGCTGGACTGTTGCAGTCCGTATTACATATTGGACTAATTGCCTATGTATTTTTATTAATGTGTTTAGCTGTACTAACAGCTCTTCTCTAGACATTTTTATAATGTCAGGATGTGGTGTGTAGCTGGCTAGAACCGGCCACGTGGCTCCTGGTCTACCTAGTGGACCGAGCCTAGTTATGTGATCATTGTGTTTTAGGGCGCCATTAAACCAGAGCAGGTGCTCTTGAAATTTAAGTGGGATTTCAACCTCCTCGAAAGGAGCGTACTCTCCCGGAGGTTCCTCTATTTTGTAATAGTGAAACTCTTGTGTTATAGCGTTTACCGCTGGAAAGTTTATCCATGAATAGAATACCTCTGTCTGCCGATACTCGTGAGCCTCTATCACGAAAATTACTGTACCACCTTGAGGTGGCAGTCCGTTTTCTATAAGTTTTAAAGTTATAGATCTTCTTAACTGGACCGGGATGATAATAGCACCCGGGTCTGTGTATTCGGGACCTTGCTGAGTCGCATCTACTGCGGCCCCAGGGGCTCCGTGTTCTGGCATTGTAAAAATGCGAGGTTTGCAGAGTAGGTCTCCAAGGAGACAAAGATTAGATGCACAATATTTTGGAACACTGTATCCTTCAACGTTGAATAAACCAGAGCTTTACATAGGAATCTCTTCCTACTAAGGTCGGGCGGATTTTAACCTTTCACCCACTCCAGACGTCTATTGGAGTATTTACGGGAGAAAAGGGGTGTGAAATATGCACGACTGAGTTACTCTACAAGTCTTACGTTAGTTTATCGCCTTACCAAACGTTAGGGCGCCATGTAGTGTAGTTCCTAGTTTCCCACTAGGCCCTGCGCATTGGAATAACATAAACAGTAGTATCGACGTGGAACTGCTTATATTCCAGGCCTCCACTGACTATGCTAAACTTAATTGGGTTGTGTTACCAACTAGCTCAGAGGTCACTGGAAACTTTCTTCTCTGCATAGGAAGTGATCAGCTTCCTTGGCACAGACAAGAAGGGATTCAGCTTTCCAACAACCGTGCAACATGACAACTTTGCTCCTCAGATCAAGAGTCGATCTCTAGGGTCGTGTGAAACAATAGACATAGATTTCACTCAGTCAGTCTAGTGCAGTTTACTTTCACGGTATGTAGAGAATAGAGAGACGGGCGTGTATCAATAAAGGTTTACATTTATTGAACAGTCTTTCTTCTCATACAAGAGAAATGTATTGCCACAATTGCAATAACTGTTATTATAAAAAGTACGTACAGTAAGATAAGAATAGCAAAATAGAACTGTAAAAGCATTGATATGGTTTCTTAGCCATACAATGGTTTAAAAGTAATAAAACATATATACAGTCATATATACATTAGGCTAACATACTCAACTGGTGCTTCTAACTAAGCCTACCCCAGTGTGCCTGACCTAAGCCTAACACGTGAGAAGGGGAGTAAGTAAGTAGCTTAAGTTAAGTTGGTTTTGCCAAGGTTTGTTTCAAGAATTCTCGTCTAAGGGTTTAGTCAACACCATACCTCTGAATAGAATGATGGAGGATTGGTATCTCCTTCAGGGGTCTCTCTCGATATCCCAGTCACCTGCGAGGGTAAACTGGAAGCGCCGGGACTGGATTTCTCTGCACGAGAAAGGCAGCGGCTTCTCTCAGCGCGTCGAGGAAGGAGGGGTGACAGCGTCCGCGGGCAGCTGGGCTGGATGTCTTCGCAGAGGACGGCTGCACGGCTCCTCAAGCGTACTGCACCATAGGTCGCGCTGTAGCGGCGATAATGGTAATCAGTAGCTTCACCACCACAGGATAGCAGGCTGCAGCGACAGAGTGCTAGTTTTTACCAACACGGGGTCATGCAGGCAGCTGGCATCAGCAACATGTTCGCTCATTGCTTAAGGCAACGTTGGTAATATTTATACCTGACAGGTGCCGGGTTTGACGCAAGTTTGCTGGACATAAGACGTCAATTAAAGATGTCACTAGGAAGTGATAGTTATCAGTTGCTCATTAGAGTTCCATTACTAATCAAAACATAGCAAGCGGGGATTTCCAGGTTTGCTAAGTTTTTATCTTGTTGAAGAACTCGGAGTGTTATCTAGGAATATCAGATAGTGACTGCTGCTCTGTTATTGCACTAATTGGTCGCAAAGGAAGTAGCAGAGAGTCATGCTGGAATGTGGCTCTGTGGCTCTGCTCGTGTGAGGCCAGAGATGACTTTTCAGAAAATCGCACTTGAACGGTTATGCCAATATAGGGAAAAAGGGGCTTTATAGCCGAATAGGGGCATAAGGTCACAGTATCGATCAGGAACCTAGATAAGCACATGACAAAATGTGAAACTGTTAGACTTGGTGCTGGACCCTTAAAGAGATCAATCTCAGCTCACGGTCTAGTCAATAATGGGGAGGGCATGGAACCCTATCTGTTCCTGATGTATAACCAGCATGATAGATTTTTAATGTGTCGTTTTAGGTTCAATCTATTACCTAATATCTTAGCTTATCCCTCTGGTTTTACTGTAACGATTGAGCAGAAGGGTGCCTGCGGCTGCGACAATAGGTCTCCGCAGGACACCCTTCATTTTGTACTTTTATGTCCATTTTATCGAAACCCTAGGCGTAGATCCTCAGGAAGCATACATTTCGTCATGCAAGAGCTGCACTGCTCTTTTTACAGAGAGCAAAAATACGCACACCTTATGCTCTATTGTAAGTTTTTTAAAACTAGCAGTAAGACTGAGAAACATAAGAAATTAACCAAATTTTGTACATAACTATCTCTTTTTATGATTTGTACCCTCTACTCCCTGTAGTTTTAATTTGTCATAAGTTCAGAAATGTAATTTAATGACATTTTTATTGTATAATGTATTTTTATGATGGTGTTTAATCGTCGAAATTAAGATTTACTGAACTACTGATATTAGGAATAAGGGAACAGGTACATCAGTGAAAGTGGTCAAAAAGTGTAGTGAAGAAAGATATAATAAGTGTTCTCTACGAAAGGAAAGTGCGCAAAGGAGGAGGCCATTTTTTTGATAATATATCAGGAATGGCATATAAATCCTACGGGACCTCATCTTGATTCACTCAGCATACCCAATTGGTGGAAAAAGGACCACCAACAGGTGTGCCCCGTTATAGTCTTTCCCACAGTATATGTTTACGCCCACATTCTCAAACCCCCTTGATCATTAAAATAAGTGAGTTTATTTAAAAAAAACACAATCACATTGTGTTTCAGGTCGCACACTGACTACCAGGAAGAGAAATATTTAGGGCCTCTATCTGCACCTAATATGTGTGGCCAGCTCTTTTCTTCCGAATTTAAACCATTCAGTGTCTTTGTGTTCAGTTCGATGATATATCTGGACTCAGATATTCTTAAGGTTTTTTCACGATCCCCTCCCCTGGTATGTGGCATGATCCTATCTATGCCCCAAAATGTAAGTAACTTACTGTCACTTTCGTGCTGCTCCTCAAAATGTCTAGCGACTGGATAATTACAGTCTCTATTGATTATTGCCTGCATGTGTTGTAAAATCTGGGTTTTGAGAAGTAGTTTTGTGCTCCCTACGTACCGAAGACCGCAGGGGCATTCCATCATGTATACTACATATTCACTAGTGCAAGTGATCAGTTTCTTATTCTTTTTGATTTTCTTAGTTTTTTGGGGACTGCCACTATCGACCCTATAACTGTCTCTACTTGGACTATGCCTGCACCCCTTACGAGAATTACATTTTTTGAAACCAACAATGCCACCTAGCCAGGTGGTCGCATTGTTTGAGTTGATATAACTATGGACTAGTTGGTCCTTCAAAGACTTAGACTTCCTGTAGGTTACTGATGGAGCTTTACCGACAACTGAACCTATAACCGGGTCTGTGGTTAGTGAATTCCAATGTCGTCTCATGGCATGCCTTAGGGTGTTAGATTTAGTATTATAAGTGGTAATCAGCCTAGGAGTTGGAATATCATGATTCTGTTTCTTCTTATTAGCATATAATGCTTCACTCCAGGAAACCTTTGCTACTTTGGACATAGCGGTTGAAATTACTTTGTCATTGTACCCTCACATATGGAACCAATTTCTCATTAGGTTTTGTTCCTTCTGGTAACCATGTTCTGTGCTACAGTTTCTCAGAGCCTGGAAAAACTCCCCATAGGGAATGCTATTTTTCAAAGGGATAGGATGATTACTTCTAGCATGTAGCAGGGTATTCACCACAGTCTCTTTCCGAAAGAGACTAGTGACCATCTGTCCATCCTCAATTGTTACACCCAAAAATTCATATAATGTTGAACTGAAGGAGTGGGAGAATTTGAGATTAAAGTTGTTTCTACCCAACTCTGCAATAAATTCCTGTGCCAGGTCCACCGGCCTGTCCCAGATCAGGAACAGGTCATCAATGTACCTGATCCAGATAGGGACATGCTTGGTAAACCTGTAATTCAATTCCACCCACACCACCTATTCCTCCCACCAGCCCAGAGAAAGATTTGCCAAGCTGGGGGGCAAAACATGTGCCCATCGCAGTCCCAGAAGGCTGCAGATATAATGTTTTTTCAAAGATAAAGATGTCCTCATCTAAACAGTACAGCATCATAGTTTTCAACATTTGTGTATGTTCCCCTAATGAAATATGTTGTTCCCGAAAGAAATACATACAAGCATCTACACCCTGTTGTTGATTAATGCTAGTGTACAAAGAACGTACATCTAAGGCTATCATCTGATAGCCATCCTCCCATTGAATGTCATGCATTTGTCTCAAAAAGTCACTGAAATCCTTACAATAAGATCTCAATCTTTCCCACGAAAGGTGCCAAAAATATATCAAGAAAGATCATAGCACTTTCCAATAGGCCACCATTCGAAGAAACAATAGGTCTTCCTGGTGGTCTAGTGGGATGCTTCTGCATCTTTGTTAATAGATAGAAGCATGGTAGTCGTGGATTTTCTGTTTTCAACAACAAGAATTCTTCTTTATCTAACATTTCTTCAATTCGCCAATTCATAAGTAAATCATGATACTTTTTAATAAAAGCTCTATGAGTGGCTCATCCAATTTCCTCATAGCAATTAATATCCCCTAGTTGTCTTCGGGCTTCTTGATTGTAATGTTCAACATCCATTACTACAACATTTCCACCCTTATCTGATGGTTTTATAATAATTGTTTGATCAGACGATAAATAATTAAGGGCGGTTCTCCTGCCAAGGTTTGGATGGAGGTTCCTTCAATTTACTCAGTTCCTGGATCATGATATTACTAAAGGCTTCTATGTTGTCATGAGGGACATTTGGATTGAACAAAGAACAAGGTTTCAAGCCACTATAACAAGTCATATCTCGTCTAAAGCCGGACTCTATAAGTAAATCCCGTTTTTCCTTAGTTGACATTTCCGCCATGTTTTCCTCCATCATCTGCAATTCAAGCAACAGATCTGCATCTTCAATTTTCAGATTGAGCATGTCTTCCGAGACTTGATGACTTGATCTATTGTCATTAGAGCTTTTGGTCATCTTATGAATTTTGTGAATTTTCATCAATTTAAGTTTTCGTATTTGAAGAAACAGATCAATTCGGGTAGTGACAAAGTTCACATTGTCCGTTGGGCAGAATGATAAACCTAACTTTAAAAGAGATTCTTCCTCATTGGATATTGGTCGTGAGGATACATTGATGACTGATTTACTGTTGCACTATGTGTTAGATTCTCCTTGAAGCAGTCATATGGTTATTTTTTGAGAAATGTTGAGCAATATTTGAATTAAGGGTACATTGCCCATGATTAGCTCCAATTTTCAATTCTTTTGGGAGTAATAATGTAGAAGTGCATCATGAACCAGAGTACATTACCTGTGACTTTGGATGAAATTTGAAGCAATGCGCTTGCAATATGATCCTGTATTATATTATCGTAGTCAGGTGACTCTGCATGCATATGCATTTCAATGGTGTGGATTGTATTGATACTATCTTACACAAATTGAGATGAGTTAATGCTGCCCTGTAATTTCGTATTGTGCATTATTGCACAAGTTACTACTTGTGTAACGATATATCTGTAAGAGACATTAGTTAGTGATAGATTCCTTACCTTAGAACATCCCCAGGCATCAGACTGGATCCGGAAACTTTTTCGTAGCAGTACCCTTGCGCGTCGGTAGGCGTCGTCTGCGGCTCCGCGTCCGTCGTCGGCGTCGTGGGCGCCGTGATGACGTCGTCGGAGTGTGGTAAATAATTTACCGTATACTATTTTTGCCATATAATTTCAGACAAGTTAAAAAAGAATAGCTCAATCAAATGAGAGGCAGAGTCCGTGGTGTCTGAGTCATAAGGGCTTTAATCATAAATTACTAAATGACTCGAGTCAATGGAGATCTAGTCCATCAATACAAGGGTTCGGGTATGCAATGATAGCCGGAAAAGATGTCAACGATTTATTCACAGTACATGACATATATAGTAAAATGACACAATGGTATTGAATACAGTAGGCGTGACAAGTGAAATGTATATGATAAGAACACATGTACGTAGCAAAAAGGCGTGAATATATGTGTGCACAGAGGCATGAACTAGAAACGTCACAGAAAAGTGTCATAAATGGGTGGATGCTTAGAGAATTCTTGCAGAGTCGGCTGAAACTTATGGCCTGGATGCGCGCGCAGCTAATATGACGTGTGATTGACGTACATCGGGGGAAAGCTAAGAGTCTGACATTTAACACTAGTAGAACAGACAGAAGTCTGGCATGTCAGATCGACCTGTTCCTAAAACATATCTGATATCTGGTGTTTGGAGGATGTTTAATCTGAAGTAAAAGGTCTTTCGGGCAGAGGCTATTCTATACTGAATGTATGTGTGTCTAAGTGTAATGCACGAAGGCAGGGGCCTACCATGGTAACGGGAGCAATGACTTTCAGGAGGGAGGACAGGAAGGCTTGGCCCTTGCTCTGCAGTCGGGGATATGTTTTCGTATTTCACTAGACAGGAATGTGTTTTCGAGGAGCTGAGCTGGCTATGCTGATAACTTGAAGGTAAAATACTATTTTTGGCAAGCAGACCAGGCCGAGCCGGGCACCGCTCGCTTGGCAGGAAGTAAGGCAGAGGTCAGGGATGCATCTCAAGGCTGCAGCTTTCAGAGGCAGGAATGGCTTGAAGACAGAGAATCAGGGCCTAGCTCGGCAGAGCCAGGAAAACGTGAAAGTGCACCACATAAAGATGGTGGCACGGTATACTTAGGAAGTGAATTATCGATCCATTCATGGTGGATCTGATAGAGGACATGTTAACGTTGGACGCAAATGTATTTGCGTCTTCAGATTCAGTTGGGGAGGGAAATTACATGTACTTGAATCACGTACATGGAGCCGTTGGGGTACACGTTAGGGGACACAATTTGACCAGAAAAATTCCAATTACCTCATTCCCTCCTTGTCCCCTACGGACCCATTAAGATATATCAATTTTCATGAGACCATCTATTTGTTCATATAACATCATCTGTTCTTCTTTCTTCTTCCGGGATTGGGAACGTGCACTTGAATGGGGAACACATGTTGTGGCGCACAAGCCGCAAATCGCTGGCCCACATTGTAAACATAGGCAACAACTGAATACTTTGGCCAATATGATTCCTAGGAATGACAGTAGCTTCCATCCCCAGGCGGTTATTACACTCCAGAGCCAACCGGACCAAGTCCAGGAGCCTGGATTCTGGTGTATCAGATGAGCAATCTCGTGAAGTCTGGTAATAGCTTTATAGACTGATGGCGCGTTATTTGGAATAAATACGCACCAACTGGATCCGATGACTCTACAAGCCCCGCCCCTATCAGCCAGGATGACGTCAAGGACAAGGCGGTTCTGAAGAACAACAAGTCTCATAGCAGACTGCTCCTCTGTTAAGTTGCCCAAAGCTGAAGTAGTCTCGTTCACTACCGCTTTGAGTATTCTGGTTAATCTGCGTATTAGTTTACTATTGGAGACAGTTCCTAGATAGGGAAAGAATCCTTTATTGAAATCTGTATATTGTTCCCATGCAGTTTCAGTCAGATCAACTAGTGGGAGGTCTCTTTTGTGTCTAACAGTATTAAGACGGGAATTCCTGTGATAGTCAGATGGGGCTAGGAATACTGGTGGCAATAAGAATGCAATGAAACAGGTACCATCCCAATCTGGAGGTAAACGGACATAACCTGTCTGACCACATATAAAATAGGAATGTCGGGAAGCTTTGAATGTAGACTTGCCTTGATCACTGAATTCGACCACAGTAATACAGTCACTGTGACCTAGATGTATCGAACCATGTTTCCTGACACATAATACACCTTTTGCTGGGAGAACTGATATGGATGGCAAGTCTGGACTGGTTTCTGACTGAACATTTAGAATCATGAAGTTGAGTGTAAAATTGCCTAATCCATACACCTCATTTTCTAGATCTGTCCCTGTCATTTGTGGAAGACCCTCCTCATTCGGGAAACATGCTTTGTTCATGACTGTATTCAGATTTCCCCATATCCAATTGCCTTGGGAAACCCTAGAGTCAGTGTCTATAGAAGAAATTAAACTAAACCAGGCACCACAGGAACCATTATGTGTAAACGGGTAAGGAAAGAGAGGCAAAGCTCCCTTGTAGTTCTGATAGGGAGGGAGACGGCCACATATCCAACAATTAGTAGCATTGTTGATCTGGTGAGAATGGTGTAACATACGAATGAATGTATTGTTGCGCAGCGCAAGTCGGTAGGACAATTCGTGTGGGGGTAGAGTACTAAACGTGTGCTCTGCAGTGTTATTAGAAAAAGAATGTGCAAGAGGAAAATACATGTAAAGCATCCAACTCAAAACAATAATTGTAAGACTCAGAAAAAACATAATAAGTAATGTGCAGATACATCTGCTCCGGAGACTTTTACGATATATTTGTTTCTTGGTCTCCTGTCTATCTCTCTCTCTATTTGGGTCTAACTTAAACATTGTCAGAACTGCCTAACCGCTTCACCGAGGGGGACTTAAACAATTAAACTGTCTGACTTACTAGACCTCAACTTTCGGCGGTACTCCTCTTGGGGAGTTTTTTCTAGAAGGGGGAGTTTGGTATCAGTCACTGGTACGTGGGAGTTCTGGGATTCAGATTTTGGCGGAAGTCCATGATGTCTTTTCACGTGACTCGAGTGGAGCCAGCCCTTACGGCCCTCCAATTTAACAGCAGTCCTTGTAGTTAACAAAACAATCTTCGGCTCCTTCCAGCGGGGCTCCAGCGGACTCTTCCGATCGAAATTGCGGATGTATACGAGGTCACCAGGGACGATCTTGTGTGGCTTCACCTCGGTGTTGTCTGGGAAGGCTGCCGCGACCTGTGAACGACATGATTGTAGTGCAGACATCAAGGAAGCAAGGTAATCTGTCAACATAGTACTATCAACATCAGTAATCTTTCGCGGTATAGGCGTCCCCCACATATTAGGAGGTCTACCGAAGACCACCTCATACGGGGATAGCCCTGTCCTAGAATGGGCTACCATTCGCATATAGAAAAGTGCAACTGGCAATGCTACTATCCAATCCACTCCCTTCTCTTTACACACTTTGGCAAGGCGAGTTTTCAGAGTCTGATTGTGTCGCTCCACGAGACCTGCTGCCTCCGGATGCCGGACACAGTGAAACTTCCACTGGTACCCCAATAGAAGAGAGACCTGCTTCATAAGCTCAGATGAGAATGGCTGACCGTTATCTGAATATACGACACGGGGCAAACCGTATCGAGGGAAAAACTCACGAACCAACTGCCTGGCAGTGGTCGGGGCAGTGTAATCTGGAACGGGATATGCTTCGGTCCATCGGGATAGGGCACATACGACTACGAGGACATACTTAAATCCTCGGCATCTGTCCATCTGGATGTAATCCATCTGGAGGACTTCAAAAGGATAGTCGGGAGGATGAAATCCACCTTGCTCTACGGGAATCCCTTTTCCTGGATTGAACTGACAACAGATCATGCAGGTACGCACTTTCTGTTTTGCTGCTGCTCGCAAATACTTGTTGAACCAGAGGTTCTGTACACTGTCTAACATGGCTTTTTCTCCTAAATGTGCTGGACTATGTGCTGTGTTGATGATAACCTGGACCATAGAGTCGGGGAGAAACCATGTGGTCTTTCCTCTCGTCATCCATCCTTGGTCTGTCTGGACCCCTCCTTGTTCAGCCCATTTCTTTATTTCATCTGGAGTGGCATGTGTCTGTACGTCGATGACAACTTGTGTGGGGTCCCTAACTGTCATGCAATGTGAGGTTGCATCAGTTTTTGTCATGTCCGTCGTTTCAGTATGAGTCAGTGCTGTATGTTTCGCTGTTCGATCTGCAAAGTCGTTGCCCTGAGAAATCTTGTCTGTGACTTTTGTGTGTGCCTTGCACTTCATGATGGCTATGGCTGTAGGCAAATGTATTGCTTCCAATAGGGCTTGAATGAGGGGACCATGCTGAATCTTGGCTCCGTGAGAGGTCAAGAAACCTCTTTCTTGCCAGAGGACACCGAAGTCGTGTACAACTCCGAATGCGTAACGTGAATCTGAATATATGTTCACTTTCAGGTTCTTAGCTCGTATACATGCTTGAGTCAGAGCAATGAGCTCTGCTGCTTGGGCTGACAGGGTGTCAATGCGATGTGTTTCTATGACTTCGGTTTCAGTGGTCACTGCATACGCGGCCACTAACTCTCCTGTACTTGTTCTTAAACATGAACCATCCACATAAAGTGTCAGGTCTGGATCGGGTAATGCGACATCTGTCAAGTCTTGTCTGGGCTTTGTAACTGTGTCAACTACTTCTACGCAGTCATGTGGAGTAGGATCTGTTGTGCTTGATGGTAAAAGTGTAGCAGGATTCAGTGTGTTACAACGTCTGATTTCTATGTGTGGTTGGAATAATGTCAATTCATAACCTGTCAATCGTGCTATTGTCAAGTGTTGTGTCTGGGTTCTGTTTAAAAGAACCTCCACAGAATGTGGAACTTGTACTGTCAATTGATGTCCTAATACAATGGAATCACTTTGTCTAATTGCTAGAGCTGTGCCTGCAACTGACTTTAAACACGCAGGCAAGGCCTGTGCTACAGGATCCAAGGTACTCGAAAAATAAGCACACGGTCTGTGTTTGTCTGCTTGTAACTGAGTGAGAACCGACAACGCTGTGCCATCGCGTTCTGTGACAAAAAGCGTAAAAGGCTTGCTGTAACATGGTGTTGCTAAAACTGGTGCTTGACATAAGGCTTTCTTTAACTCGTCAAAAGCTTGTGTGTGTTCCTGAGTCCATGGGAGAACAGTCGAAGACGCTGCCTCCTGTGTTGTCAACTGTATGAGTGGTTTAGCTAGAAATGCGTATTGTGGAATCCATTGTCTGCAATAAGAAGTGAGTCCAATAAAGGCTCGTACTTCTTTCTGTGTCTTGGGTTGCGGAAGATGTGCGATTAACTGAATGCGTTCAGGTGTCAGCTGCCTACCCCACTTGGTCAGCAAGTGCCCAAGGTACACCACTTGCTGAGCACAGAATTGTAGCTTCGAAGGAGACACCTTGTGTCCCTTGTCCGCCAGGAAATGCAAGACTATCAGTGATGCTTGTTCACATTCTGGTTCACTACGGGCGGTGATCAATAGATCATCGACGTATTGGAGTAGGGCAGTGTTAGTCGGCATGTGAATACTGTCAAGTTGTCTTTTTAATGCTTGGCTATAGATGCTAGGGCTTTCTGTGAATCCTTGAGGAGCACGTGCAAATTTGAAGCTTCGGCCATTTAAACAAAATCCGAAAAGGTATTGGCTTTCCGGATCAATGGGGACACTAAAGAAGGCGTTCTTGAGATCGATTACAGTAAAGAACGTCGCTTCGGAATCAATAGCAGTCAATAAGGACGAAATATCTGGGACCACGGGATATTGTGGTACAATGCATTTATTCAATTCTCGTAAATCGATAACTAATCGATAAACTGGAGGTGCATTTGGATCAGTACGTTTAAGAATTGGAATGATAGGAGAATTACAAACATTTGAGTCGGTTTCTACAACCACTCCTTGTGCAATGAACTCGTCAATGATTTTCAGTAAAGCCACTACAGCATCTGGTGGTAACTTGTATTGTCGGATGCGTGGTAGTACTACTCCTGGCTTGAGTGTGACACGATATGGAGTAATGTGCATACAACCTACATCAGTGGGGCCTTTCGCCCATAAATGTGCAGGAACATTCTGTAACCTGGCGTCAAAATCTCTCAATACATAATGTCCCTTAAAATCACGAAGGAACAACCTTACTCCTTCCGGAGAACAACAAATTACAGCTCCTAGAGCTTTCAGAGTCTTAATACCAAGCAAGTTTTCTGGACATGATTTCGTGAGCAATAAATCTGTAGTGCGGGACAATGGACCAACTGCAAGGGGAACTGGTTTCGATACTTCATTAACAATAGGCTTTCCTGAAAATCCAAGGGAAACCTTCTGTGAGCCTGAGAGGGGTGCCCCTGGAACCTCGTCGTGACTGATGGTTGTCCTGCTTGCCCCTCTGTCAATCAAAAACTTTCTATCTTTCCCTAATACTTGACTATGTACATAAGGACCATCTTGATCTACAGGAACCTCAATAAGAGGCAAGCCAACCTCCCTCTCTAGGCTGTTTCATGTGTATTGTTGGTAATCGGGGTAGTCGGATTGTGCATACTGGTACATCTGCTGTGTGACATGTTGTGTTGCGGCAATGGGTTGTGGCTGTGGTACTGCTACGGTCTGTTGTGGGACATGCATAGACTGTATATTCTGTGGAACGTGTTGTTGGACCTGGTCCTGTCTAAGAGGACGCAGTCTCTCTTTAGTTTTACCTGTGGCTATGTTGTGTTTCAAGACTGCACAATCGTTTACATAGTGACCTGGCTGTTTACAATAGTTGCATGTCCCTTTAACAGGAGCAGTCGAATTATTGGACTGTGTCGTACCTCTTTTATGACCATCACCTGGAACTGACTGAGCAACTAGCATTTTCATTTTCGTGTCTTTCATACGTCTCTGTTCGTGATCATGTTCCTCCCTGATTCTGTTCTGGTGATACTGTAACATTTGTAACATTTGGGAAGGTGAATTAGCTTGCCACGTGCTCTCGACTTTCAGTACACGGTTCTTAACCTGGGGCAGGGAATTCTCGACTAATTTTGATACAAAAAGGTGTGGATATGACTCGCTACTTGTTTTCAGGCCACTATTAATAATAAAACATTTCTCAAATCGGGAATAAAAATCACTAGTGTCTTCATCGGGTTTCTGTTTGCAGGCTGAGATCGCGTCTCAGTCCTCCTTTTTAGTAGCTAACAATCTTGGCAAGACCTGTACTAACAATCCTGGTAATGCTTTAGTTTTGTCCCCAAGACCTAAACCTGGGGTTCGAGTTGTTTCTTCGGCTTCTAATGCAGCCCAATCAATCTTTTTGTCTCCCACCTCCCATTCTTTTTCTTTGAGTTTCTCGTAAATACCGGCAGGCAATAACACTTTCAATATTTTCATAATGTCGGGATAGGTGTAATCTCCCATGAGTAACATGTCTTTTATTTCACGGTGGAAACCTGCAGGGTCTTTATCATGACTGGGCACTATTTTCTTCATTTCCAATAATTCCATTTTAGTTATGGGCGTGTATACATACACACGTGCAAAGGTATCATCAGGATTCCGTATTGGATGTACTTCTCGCAAAGGATTCTGTTTGTCTAGGTGATATGGTTGCCTGACTGGGGGCGGAACGGAAACAAAATGTGGAGTCAAGAAGGTTCTATATTTGTGACGTTGTTCTAAAATCGTTTCGATCAGATCAGTACCTAGACCTCTCCATCTTCTCAGGAGTAAGTCTTGCAGTAAATTATATAACGGACCTGGATTGGATGCTTGGTTTTCATACTGTATTATGAGGTGTTGGGTCATGTATATTCCAGCTAATCGCTGTTCTTCTGGGGTAAGACTTAAAAACGTTTGTACTACTGAATCGTCTTTATATATGCTGTCATCTCTGGCCCACTGTACTGCGGACCGGGCTAGTTCCTGATCACGTAGGGTATTGAGTTCGTGATAACCTATCCTTTCTTTCAATACTAATCAGTAATTTGGAATACATGTTCAAGGGTACATCTCTCTGGTATTGGACAAAGGTAACGTTTCTTGTTTTCTAAACGAATGGGTCTATCGAAGGGCCTATCAAGAGGGTACGATCTAGGGAGTTTCTCTCTACCTACATATGCTACCATGTCTCTTGCTACCTGTTGTGAGGTTTCTGCTGTATTCTCTGGTTCATCCTCCTGCGAGGAGTCCGGATCGTCTGATTCGAGTGGCTTTTCAGATTCTCGGCGGGCATGTATTGCTATTATTTCTTTACGGATCTTTCTAACCATAGCATGTACACATTTCTCTTTATCATGTTTACCCTCTGCAATATTCTGGCTCCATCTGTTCAATCTATCCATCTCACTTTGTGGGAAGCCTGTCTGATCTTGTTCTCTTATCAAACAATTAACCAAAAATCGCATGATTAAACCTTTGTTCTCAACTTTCTGATGTGACATGGCTTCACCAACACTCTCCGGTCTTTCTCCTGTTCTAATAAAATGATACAAATGGTCTAGATGGTCTGGCATTTCTGGTAGTAGTTGCAAATATTCTGTAACACGTCTTAAACGTAGGGACGCTAACAACATGGGTCCTGTTTTACCAGGCACTGTGTCATATCTGCAATCTGTAAGCTGTTCTTTAAGCTGTTCGGCCGGGGCACCTTTAGGTGTTCGTGACATTGCAAATTCTCTCATTGTAACTCGATGTAATGGTGGCGGGGTGCGGTAACTTCCTGTAGCACCTCCTGAAGCGGAGGCTTGAGCATAACCTGGCTGTAGGGTCGGGATTTGCTGTAACGGGGTTGGAATCTGAACAGCGCCAGACCCAAAAGGATTAAGCGGATGAATAACAGAGGGAACAGCGGGTAAGGGTGCAGGAAGCGGACCTGGAGGGGTCTGCTGTTGCGGACCTGGGGGCAGATTATCAGCAGGTGGTACGAGTACATGGGCAGGTACATTGGTATATGCGGGAGCTACATCGTCTAAATAGGAAGAAAGGAAAATGTCTGCTGCGGTCTTATGACGTAATTTTGTCGGAACCAATGGAGGGGGCAGATCTTTCGGTATTTCCGGGGTCGCCTTGGGCAGGCCCTCGGACAGGACTGGATACAGTCCTGTCATAATGGCATTACTCTGTCTGTCGTGTTGTTCCATTCTAACTTGTTCTCCTTCTTCTAGTAGTTCTTTTTCTTTGGCTTTTTCAGAATCCTCTCTACTTTTCTCTGCTTTTCTGAGCGCTTTTTCTGTCCGTCTATGTGATTCTTTACGCCATAATTCAACGGCATCTTTCTGTGACTGTCTGGCTTTCTTTTTCCACAACGCTTCCTCTACTCTCATGATGCACTCGGCATCCCATGTCCCTGTAACAGGCCATCTCTGATTCTCTGGCAAGTCTTTCGTGTATTCCACCCACAAGTCGAGAAATAATATGGCATCTAAGCCGTGCTTGTGGTACATAAAATGTCCAGGAGTGTCCCTGGGTGGGATGGGAACAGCTTCCTCAAGTATCCCCTTCCTAGTTCCTATCTGTCGTAATTTCGAGAATAAAGGCATTGCTACCTCGATCTGGACACTATACACAATAAACACAGTAAGAAAATATGCGAACAATCACTCATACCACGACGTTAAAACACATTGAAACATTTCGAAAACGAACAACAATAACTATATAATCGTATACTAGATGCACTGCTAAACAGTACAGATACACTGCTAAAACAGTGCAGACCGGATCTGTGTACCCAGACCCGTCTTGACCGGACACAAATTAATGCACCCGTCTAGATGCGTCCCCAGCAACGGTACTCACCGGGAAGCACGGAACGGAAGGCCTCGGAAACTCGACTCGGGACTGGACTGACGTCACTGCTGCTGCTGCGCACTACGCATGCGCCTCAACACTACTGGTGGGCCTCTCGACACTGCTCTCTCGGCTGGGCTCTGGTCGGGATCCTCCGCACTCCTCACCGCCTCGTCTGGATGTCGGCCGCAGTCTCCGTCACCTCCGTAGGCCTGAGGGAGATACAGGAAATCCTGCAGATGCGCATGGGGTCCGTCACGGCCGTAGCAGGGGGCTAGGCCTGCGACGCATCACCGGCGCGTGGGGTGGGGGAGGGGTACCTATTCGGGCGCCAAATTGTGTGGTAAATAATTTACCATATACTATTTTTGCCATATAATTTCAGACAAGTTACAAAAGAATAGCTCAATCAAATGAGAGGCAGAGTCCGTGGTGTCTGAGTCATAAGGGCTTTAATCATAAATGACTAAATGATTCGAGTCAATGGAGATCTAGTCCATCAATACAAGGGTTCGGGTATGCAATGATGGCAGGAAAAGATGTCAACGATTTATTCACAGTACATGACATATATAGTAAAATGACACAATGGTATTGAATACAGTAGGCGTGACAAGTGAAATGTATATGATAAGAACACATGTACGTAGCAAAAAGGTGTGAATATGGGTGTGCACAGAGGCGTGAACTAGAAACGTCACAGAAAAGTGTCATAAATGGGTGGGTGCTTAGAGAATTCTTGCAGAGTCGGCTGAAACTTATGGCCTGGATGCGCGCGCAGCTAATATGACGTGTGATTGACGTACATCGGGGGAAAGCTAAGAGTCTGACATTTAACACTAGTAGAAGAGACAGAAGTCTGGCATGTCAGATTGACCTGTTCCTAAAACATATCTGATATCTGGTGTTTGGAGGATGTTTAATCTGAAGTAAAAGGTCTTTCGGGCAGAGGCTATTCTATACTGAATGTATGTGTGTCTAAGTGTAATGCACGAAGGCAGGGGCCTACCATGGTAACGGGAGCAATGACTTTCAGGAGGGAGGACAGGAAGGCTTGGCCCTTGCTCTGCAGCCGGGGATATGTTTTCGTATTTCACTAGACAGGAATGTGTTTTCGAGGAGCTGAGCTGGCTATGCTGATAACTTGAAGGTAAAATACTGTTTTTGGCAAGCAGACCAGGCCGAGCCGGGCACCGCTCGCTTGGCAGGAAGTAAGGCAGAGGTCAGGGATGCATCTCCAGGCTGCAGCTTTCAGAGGCAGGAATGGCTTGAAGACAGAGAATCAGGGCCTAGCTCGGCAGAGCAGGGAAAACGTGAAAGTGCACCACATAAAGACGGTGGCACGGTATACTTAGGAAGTGAATTATCGATCCATTCATGGTGGATCTGATAGAGGACATGTTAACGTTGGACGCAAATGTATTTGCGTCTTCAGATTCGGTTGGGGAGGGAAATTACATGTACTTGAATCACGTACATGGAACCGTTGGGGTACACGTTAGGGGACACAATTTGACCAGAAAAATTCCAATTACCTCAGGAGTACTTAGACGCCGCCTCCGCGTGCTGACGTCAGTTCTTAGCCACAGCTTTTCCGCGCCAGAAGCGCAGAGCCATGACAAAAACCAACACTGGTGCCAAGAAACTAGGGCCCTGAAAGGGGATGACCTTAACCCTAGATATCGGTTCGCAGAACGGGGAGGATGGGTGGGTCGGTAAGGAATCTATCACTAACTAATGTCCCGTGGTGTTGGGTCTGCGAACCAATATTCACACCAGAAAGTCCTGGAGGACGGAACGGCCAAAGTAGCCGTCCCTCCGGACTGGACTGTCCAGGCAATGGTGTCTTGCAAACGTGTGCAGCTAGGCCCACGTAGCTGCCTGGCAAATGTCCTGCAAGGGCACGCCACGGCCCAAGGCAGTTGTAGTGGCCGTGGCTCGAGTGGAGTGAGCCCTCAGCCCAGCAGGGGGCTCCTTCTTAGCTTGGATGCACAAGATAATCCACCGGGAGATGGTCCGCTTGTGCACCGCCTTCCCTTTCTTAGCGCACGCGTATCCCACAAAGAGTTGATCATCCACCCGGAACTGTTGTGTGCGATTCAGATAAAATGAGAGCGCACGTTTTGGGTCCAGACGGTGGAACCTCTCCTCCTCTCTCGAGGGGTGCGGAGGCGGAAAGAAGGTGGGCAACGTGATGGATTGCCCAATGTGGAAGGCCGTAACTACCTTGGGTAGGAAGGAGATCCTTGCCCGTAACACAACCTTGTCCGGATGGACTTAAAGGAAAGGAGGCTTACAAGATAGAGCCTGGAGCTCACTCACTCTCCTGGCAGAGGTGATGGCTACCAGGAAGGCAGTCTTCAAAGAAAGAAGACGAAGCGGACAGTTGTGAAGTGGCTCAAAGGGAGCGCACATCTGAAACGTAAGAACCAGGTTCAAGTCCCACTGAGGCATCACGAAGGGAACCGGACGAAAGGTATGAGTGATGCCCTTCAGGAATCGATTTACGATAGGGGACTTGAATAAAGAAGGTTGGTCAGGCAGCCTCAGAAAGGCTGAAAGATAGCCCTTGACAGTGCCCAGAGCAGAGCCCTGCTGGGCAAGAGAGAGAAGAAAGAGGAGAACTTCAGAAAGAGGGGCATTGAGGGGATCCACAGCCTTTGCTGTGCACAATGCCACAAATCTGTTCCACCTGCAGGTTTATACCGACTTTGTGGAGGGACGCCTGGCTGCCAGAATGATGTTGCAAACTTCAGGAGGCAAGTCAAATGGCCTCAACTGTCGCCGCTCAATCTCCAAGCATGGAGGTGGAGACTGGACAGGTTCGGTGGAGGACCGTCCCCTGTTGCTGCGACAGAAGGTCCTCCTGAAGAGGCAGACGAACCGGGGGATCGACTGACATACTGATTAGCTCGGGATACCAGTATCTTCGTGCCCAGTCCGGAGCCACAAGGATGACTTGTGCCCGGTCACGCTTGATCTTCTTCAGCACTCTGGGCAGAAGTGGTATAGGCGGAAAGGCGTACAACAGACCGCAGCTCCACTCGCGACGAAAAGCGTCTCCGAGCGAGTGCCGCCTTGGAAATTCCAACACGCAGAACTGATGACATTGCGCGTTCTCTTCGGTGGCAAATAGATCTAACCAAGCCTCTCCCCATCGCAGAAAGAGGCCTTGCGCCACGTCCGAGTTCAGACGCCATTCGTGATCCATCGAGCACCGACGGCTGAGTTCGTCCGCCCCGGCGTTCAGAGAACCTGCCATGTGTTGAACCATCAGAGTCACGCCCTGATGTTCCAGCCATTGCCAGAGGCGCAGAGCCTCCTAGCAGAGGGTCCACGACCCCACTCCGCCCTGTTTGTTGCAGTACCACATGGCAGTGGTGTTGTCCGCGAACAATTGCACTGCACTCCCTCGGACAGACGGGAGGAATGCCTTCAGTGCCAGACGAATCGCCCGCAGCTCCAACAGATTGATATGGAGCCGGGACTCCGCCGGAGACCAGAGTCCTCTGATCTCCGCCTCTCCCAAGTGGCCTCCCCAGCCCTGGAGGGACTCGTCCGTCAGAACCACGTGCTCCGGTTGGGGAAGGGAGAGGGATCTGCCGTTGACCCAATCGCGGTCCGTGAGCCACCACTGCAGCTGTCTCGCAGTGCCCTCCGAGATCAGGACATGGTCGGACAGGTTGCCCTGATGCTGGGCCCACTGAAACTTCAGGTCCCACTGCAGAGCCTGCATCCGCCACTGTGCGTGATGCACCAGAAGGATGCAGGAGGCCATCAGCCCCAGAAGCCGCAGCGTCAACCTGACCGAAACTCGGGATAAAGGCCGGAAGATCGGAATCAGAGCCTGTATATCCCGAACCCGCTGTTCGGGCGGGTAAACCCGAAACTGCGCCGAGTCGAGAACCGCTCCGATGAAAAGGAGCTTCTGAGAGGGGCACAGGTGTGACTTCGGCACATTGATGGAAAATCCCAGCTGGGGCAGGAGTTCCGCCGTAGTCTGGAGGTGGCTGACGACTGTCTGGGGCGAGCCTGCCTTCAACAACCAGTCGTCTAGGTAGGGGAAGACTGACACCCCTAACCTGCGCAGATGAGCTGCGACCACCGCCATCACCTTCGTGAACACCCGTGGGGCGCTGGTAAGGCCGAAGGGGAGCACGGTAAACTGAAAGTGCTCGTGGCTTACCGTGAACCGCAGGTAACGCCGGTGGGCTGGCAGGACAGGGATGTGGAAATACGCGTCCTGCAAGTCCAACGCTACCATCCAGTCTCCTGGGTCTAGGGCAGCTAAGACCTGAGCCAGAGTCAGCATTTTGAAGTTCTCCTTCCGGAAGAAGCCGATGACTTTCCTCAGATCCAAGATAGGGCGTAGGCCCCCTTTGCCCTTCTTGGGTACCACGTCCTACTTCTGGCCCAGGAACGCGCTCGATGGCCCCCTTGGCCAAGAGGGCCGAAACTTCCTCCTGCAGGAGCCACAAGTGATCCCCCGATACACGGTGGAGTTGCGGTGGCATGGCTTGAGGAGTTGTCTCGAAGGGGAGGGAGTAGCCCCTCCGGACGATTTGCAGCACCCACCTGTCCTAAGTGACAGTGCGCCAGTGAGAGTGGTGATGGCGAACCCTGCCTCCCACTGGCGTCACATGGGCCGAAAAGCACGGACTAGGAGGGCTTAGAGGTGGATGCCGCGGGGGCAGGTGTGGACTGACTTCTCCTGGGTCCCCGACCGCCTCCGTGGCGGTTCCCAGGGCGGCCGCCGTGCTGGACGACAGTTTGCGGCGAGTGGCTGGCGGCACGTGTGGGGGCGCCCCTTCCTTGGCCACGAAAGGAGCGAAAGGCACCCGTTTGCTGGCGCGGGGCCAAGAGGCCCAAGGACTTGGCCGTAGCCCTGGAGTCCTTAAAGCGCTCAAGCGCGTGGTCTGCCTTGTCGCCAAAGAGGCGACGGCCATCGAACAGCATGTCCATCAGAGTGTTCTGGACGTCTGCCGAGAAATTGACGGATCTCAGCCAGGCGTGGCGTCTGACCCCCACTGTCGTAGCCATCGCTCTGCCTAACGAGTCAGTAGTATCCAGCCCACACCTGATAGAATACTTGGCGGCGTCCCGGCCCTCCACAAGGGCTTGGCCGAGTTTGGCCCGTACCTCCAACGGGCACTCGGGCAGCACTTCCACCACCGTCTCCCACAGAGAGTAGGTGTAGCTGCCCAAGAGGCATGCGGTGTTGGAAGACCGCAGTCCCAAACTAAGGGACGAGAAGATCTTCTTGCCATAGTTCTCGTACCTCTTTGATTCCCTGCCCGGCGGGGCCGTCGGGAATGCGATCTGGGAATTAGAGGCCTGGATGACCAGACTCTCGGGGGTGGGAGGACAGGAAACATGGGTCGCCCGGAGCCGGGCGGTGGCGTCTGGCCACGTTCCTATCTACGGGCGAACCCATAGCGGGCCTGTACCAAGTGCCCAAAAGAACATCCGTCAAGGCCTCATTAAACGGCAGCAGAGGCTCCATGGAGCATGACTGCGGCTTAAGGACTTCAGTGAGGAGGTTAGTCCTCACGGCCGCGACGGGGAGCTGAAGGCCCAAAGCCTTAGCCGCCGTCGTCAACACCACACCATAGGTAGCCCCCTCCTCCGAAGCCACAGTAGGAGGAGAGACAAATCCAGTGTCTGGAGAGGTGTCCAGGCCACTGGCCTCCCCAAGGTCTCCTGCCCAGTCCATGTTAGACTGGCACTCCCTGGCCAGAGGGTCCTCAGACCCCTCCCAATCCTCCTCATCCCTCATCTCCTGAGATTCAGGGTCGTAATTATATGAGGTCGGTTCGTAGAAGCTTAAGTCTCCAAACGGCGTCGAGATCGGCGCCGTCCCGACGTCGGAACCGAATGAAAGGAGGCATCGGGGACAGCCTCGCCCGAGGACGGCGCCGTAGGGGACACCACACGGACCGACGCCGGAGGGGTCGGAAGGTCCACCGGTGACAATCTAGAGCCCGATGAAGGTCCAGCGGCACCCTGCGGCGCCGGGCCCGAAGGCGCGCGCCGGTGCCGCTGGACCCTCCGGCGCCAGGCCTGAGGGCACCGGCGGTGTCGGGATCGTGGGGCCCTGCGGCGCCGGGCCCGAAGGCGCCGGCGGCGTCGGGCCGAAGCACCCAATGGCGTCGGGGTCGAAGCCCCCGACCCACTATGGCCCCCAGACGGGTTCACTGGGCTGAAGGCGCTGCGGAACCCGTCGGAGGAGAAAGGGACCTCATGGCCATGAGGAAACGCTCAATCTCCTCTGGCGTCGCGTTCAGCCCAGGGACCGGAGGGTATGGGGCTGGACGCGGCGCCCACGACTCCCGAGGAGCCGCGTGGGCGGTGTCACCCGAACCCCCAGCCGCATCGCGCAAGCGTCGGGGGGAGTCAGAAGAGCGATGATGTCTCTTTGACTTCTTATGCGTCTTACCGGACGACTTGGACCTGGAGGAGTGGTGCCGACTCCCGGAGCTTTGACGGCTCCGTAACCGCGACCTGTCCCTCGACCTCTGGTGGGACCGGGACCTCACACGCCGCGGGGCCGACTCCCTCCTCGAAAGGGCCCGACAGTCGAGGCAGGCCTCGTCGTCATGGTCGACGCCCAAACACGTCAGGCACAGGCGGTGGGGATCCGTGACCGACATAGTACGGTCGCACTGTCGCAATGCTTGAAGCCGGGCATCCCTACAGGCACCGTCGGAGTCGTACAGACTTCGAAATGGATCGAAAAAGATCACCAAAAAAAACTTAGTAAAATAGTGACTAGGGTAACTGCTCTTTCCAGATCTACGCTGGCTGGCGCGGAAAAGAAGAACTGACGTCAGCACGCGGAGGCGGCGTCTAAGTACTAAGTACTCCGACGATGCCATCACGGCGCCCACGACGCCGACGACGGACGCGGAGCCGCAGACGACGCCTACCGACGCGCAAGGGTACTGCTACGCAAAAGTTTCCGGATCCAGTCTGACACCTGGGGATATTCTAAGGTAAGGAATCTCTCACTAACGTGTCTCTTTCAGATGTAACACACTCCTAGATTTGAGAGTCGCAACGCCGACGGTCAGTTAGAACAACGGTTCTGAGAAGGATGGGTAGCAGTGTGAGTCTCTGTATAATTGAAACATTTACAAGTCTGTTGCACCTTCAGGATTATTACTTAATCTTTTAGATTACCTGCATATAGATACATTTGTACATAGATTGTTTGCCGACAATGAAGCGATACCATCGCAATGCATATTTAAAACTTTTTTGAAATTTATGAAGTACAATGTAATTGACAATACGAGAGGTAGAACAACGAGGATGTCCTCTGTTTCCATGCACCTTGACCTGTATTTTTACGGGAAGTTGGGCACAGGTCACCAAACTTGAAAAAGGCAGCGCCGAAACGCGTTGTTGTGGGCACAATAAAGTATTATTGTGCTATTCTTTGGAGTGTCGCTGTTATTTTGGAGTTCTGGAAGTATAACTGTTTTTTGGAGAAAAAAATATATATATATATTACCTACTGGCCATCGCCAGTAGGTAGTTATAGTTAGGACCTAGTTTCCATAGGAAATCCACAACATTCTATTTGGAATAACTTTGGCGCCAGTGGACGAATCTTCGCGAATTTCTCCAAGAAAATGGCCTGCTCCGCTCCTTTCCTGAAAGCTTGGGGGTGATTCATCAAGAGGGGACCAAGTACATTTTTTCCATAGGTACCTTTAGCCAGGGCTACAGCCCGAACGGCTGAATGGAATTACACCAAATTTTGCAGAGAGGTAGAGTTCAGTTTGCAGATTGTGCCTTTTTTTAAATGGTGTAAATCCGTTCAGTAGTTCCTGAGAAAATCATAGCGATATCTAGTGACGAAGTACAGCACGCGTACGGATATCCGTACAATAACGAGCACGAGCTGCATGCTGATTGGATGTCAACCGTCTGTCAACACTCCAAATCAGGAAGTGTTGGCAGCCATCTTGTGCCTCGGTAGCACCGAGTCTCAAGAAAACAGTAAAACAAAGTTGAAAAATAAGGAAAGGGGGTATGGTAGAAACATGTTGACCCTCTAGGCCTGCTCACGGGGTCTCACATGGATGTTTAGGCGCAAAATATAATTTTTAAATAAAAAAAACGCGTTGTACTCGTACGCGTTGGAAAAGGGAAAAAAAACTAGAAGTTTGTTTTATTCCTAATTAGATCCCGGGGGGGGGTTGGTGGGGGGGGAGGCCAAATCCCGGGGTCAATTTTTTTCTATAATGGGGTGCTTGGAAGTGTCCAACAGGAAGAAAAGAATGGGAAAAAAAGTAATGTCGAGGACAGCGATGCTCCTGCTTCCTGAATTTTATCAGGTCAATAGACTGTTTCCCATAACACAAAAGTTTATTGCAATAAAGGTATAGAATTTTAACTTAAGCAAAATCAGGATGAATTTGTGTGCGTGGACTGTTTGCTGAAAATGCTGGTGCAGCAGTTGATGTGCTTGGTGCAGTAGCAGGTGGGTTGTCCTTCAACCTCTGTGTTGCAGCCCGAGCAAAGTTGTTGGGGTGTAAGTTCTTTACGTGTCGCTCCATATTTGCTGTGCTAAAGAAGTATTTTTGAGATGGATCACCCCTTGAAAGAGTTTGGAAAATTTTATAGGTTACCTTTGGAGCATTAACTTTTTTTTTCCCTTCTGGAAAAATAAAAAAATGCCAAGTTAGATCTTCTTTCCTCTTCTTTGGAGACAATGTGTTCTGTTAGTTTGTTCAATAAATAAATAAATATGTATTTAAACAATTAAAAACATTTGCGTCTTTGCGTACGGGGCGCCGTACATGACATCACACGGAAGCTTTCATGCGAAGTTTAACGTGAAAGCGTATTCGTAGCGTATGCGGAGAATGATTAGCAGTACAAACTATGGTGCGATCACTCTCTCACTGTCAAATCAGAGCACAGGGTGCGCTATGAGAATGGTTAGAAGTGGTCACTCATTGGAAATCAGATTCAGCTGTGTGGCTTATCCACTGTATCATAACGTTACTTTTTAGCCTGTTTAAGTTTGAGGTTTGCATGTAATTCTATGCTATAGGCAGATATGGATGTTTAGGCAGCGCTTATCTCCATAAAGCTTGGTTATTATCATTTACATGTAGGTGTCTGAGAGAGGGAAAAGAAGGCTATGTGAATGGCGAGGATTGCACAATAACACATCACTCCTTAATTTGTAGACACGTATAATTACATGGCTCTTGTAATCAAGATGCGCCTAATTTGGTGTGAGTTTTGAAATGCACTGCGACACCTGCTATCATACCATCGTTCAGTTTACTGGAAATGTGAGTTATTTATTTTGAAATAATGCAGATTGTTGTGCAATGTTACCAGGCATTGGTTACATGATTACGGTAACTGAGCGAGAGGTTTGCTAAAAAAAAAAAAAAGTTGTGTTTACTCCTCTGCATGGGAAGCTGAATGTTTCAATCAGGTCGTCGATTCCGACCTTGAAAGAAGAGTCAACCAAGTGAGCCATATAAGAGAGCTATGGTCTCAAAAAGAGGTTGCTCTTACATCTGCTAGAGAAACATTTGTCCTTCATGTAGTAAACACCTGCACAGTAGTGTATGATTTATTAAACACAGACGTGCCTTTGTATTTTGGAGAGTTAATTTAGAGTATCTTTAATGCGTCCTTGACTATGGGGTTACCTTACTTTTTAAAAGTTAGAAGCAGTGGTCTTGTGACTTTTTTTCAAACTATATTTGGTGCCTTTTCGTCATTTTTTTATTCGATTTTTTCCAGCACCTTTGGTGGATTCCCCTTAATAGTCGCATTAGTTGCCGCTGTGCTTCTATTAATTTGTTTACTTAAATATGGATGCACATCCTCCAGCACACAACAATATTTCTTGGCTGTAGCTGCTCTGCAACCGAATGCTTAGTTATTACGGAGCGCTGCCTCTGGCTACATTGAGTGCAGCTTATGGATTATCGTTTCGATTTTCCTTTATCACATGCGTTCAACCTGTCTTCCATTGTCTGAGCTGCGACTTTGACTATGCCCTGGATTTGTGTCTCTGCAGTACGGTGTCTCCCAACGCGGATTATGACCAGCTGATGAGCCCTTTTAGTGGTTCATGACTTGCTCTTTTCTGGTGGCGGGATTACATGGAATAATGGGACGTTAGAGTGTTTTTGCAGCGGGCGTATGACTTCTTGGCACACGGTTACATTGAATATGACCCAAGTTTGCCTCTGATGGTGATAGAGGCTCCAGTGGTTGAGGAACATGTATGTTCATTCCCACTATTGAATTGGATGGCTGAAATGTTTTCAGATGAGAACAATTACTTCCTCTTGGAGGCTGTTGCTACATACTGTGCTTATATGCTGTTTTATATTCTGATTTTTTTAACTATTCTTTATTATTTAGTTACTGTTTCCTATCAAACAGCGAATAATTTTTTATGCAAATTTGAACTAGACTCTGCTTTTCAGGCTTGGACTCTGTGTTTCTAGTTCGCCTACGTTTATATCACGTGGTTCTATTGAGGGAGGTTGTTGTGGGCCGAGCCTTGCACTCACACTGTGTTAAGGTAGCATGGGTTCATTAGAAGTTTAAACGCCATTTTTGCTTTCCTGCTCTGCTTTGCACACGACACGCAATTTTGATATTGTTCAGAGAAGGCTCAGTATTTTGTTTCACATGATTTGTTATGCTACATTTCTAGACTGCCTCGCTAGTTTAGTGTGTATAGTGAGAGCATGGAACATCACGGTTATCTTGGATACTGTATCTGTTATTCAGAATAATCCTCGCACGTTCAACCTATAACACATATGCAGGTGTGGCCACGTCTGATACTGGCGCATTTTTTAATGCATTGTGGAGGTATAATTAGACACAGTTGGAGAACATTGGTATCCTGATAGTTTGTGCAGAACACAATGTGATCCACTACTGCTGAGTACCAGAGGTATGGGACCGTCCATGTAATCCTATTATACCTTCTGTAGTTGTAAACTAACCTGGTAGGTAGGGAGGGTGAAATGTAGGTATATTTTAAACTTGTTTCCAGTTAGCAATATAAGATGCTTTCTCACTTTGTATTTTATGTAATAGTAACAGTGCTGAAAACCTTGTTTCTGATAATATGTTTGGTTGCCTTGTCAGTGAAGATTATCTTTGGATTTCCAGCTCATTACACAGATAGGGTGTTGAATTCCGCAGTGGGAGCAAAAGAAACGAGTAGCACATATAAAGAAGCAAGCTAGCGCATAAAGTACAAATAGTGTGCTGTAGTAAGGACGGAAGAAAGGACGGAAGTGTGGAAATTACCCACTGCTATTGATGGGTAGTAGTTACGAAGAAGGCTGAATAAAGTGCCTTGACTTTGAATTTGAATTAAGGAAGAATACTTGATATGCCCAGCCAAGAAAGGCAGTAAGTAGGTGTGTGCATTTGTGGATGATGTGTTGATTGAGCAGAAAATGAATAAGGTGAAAAATAAGAGAGGCTGCAGAGATGCAAACTTTCCATTTCTTTGTAAGGGAAGTGGGTGTTTAGTTTTCCACTGCATATGTATATATATATATTACCTACTGGCGGTCGCCAGTAGGTATATATAGTTAGGATTTTTTTGAATAGGGATTTCTGAAAATTCTATGTTGAATAACTTTGGCGTTGATGGACGGAATTGGCTGAAACATTCAGAAAAAATGGCACATTTTGTTTCTGTGCGTCCCCTGAAAGTTTGGGGGTGTTTCGTCAGGCGGGGGCCGAGAAAAAAGGGGGGTCCCAAAACGAGTTTTTAACATTGTGTTTTCCTTAGGGCGGTTGGACTCACTTTTAGCTCGAACGGCTGAATGGATTTCCACAAAACTTAGCAAAATTGTAGGGACTGGTAGCCCGATGTGCCTTTGCTATGGCTCAAGATATATGCTCCAGTGGTTTTTACGAAGATTAACTTTGAAAAATATATATTGGGCTACATTTGGCTATATATATGTTAGATCCCAAATGTAGCCCAATGTAGCCCAAAGATGGCCACCAGAGACAAAAAAAAACAAATGTAGCCCAAATATCAGCCAGATGTAGCCCAACTATAGCCCAGGGACAGACTGTCCCAGAGTGTTCTAAAGAACAACTAGAGCGCTAACAGTCTTACTTATGGCAAAAGTATGGCACACCTGAAGTCATCTTGATTGGAATAAAGTGTTAACACTTAAAACATTTAATTTGCAAAGGAACAAAATGAGGGGTTTCATTTTGCCATAGAAATGTTATATATTACCTACTGGCGGTCGCCAGTAGGTATATATAGTTAGGATTTTTTTGAATAGGGAATTCTGAAAATTCTATGTTGAATAACTTTGGCGTTGATGGACGGAATTGGCTGAAATTTTCAGGAAAATGGCACATTTTGTTTGTGAGCGTCCCCTGAAAGTTTGGGGGGGGGGGGTTCGTCAAGCGGGGGCCGAGAAAAAAGGGGGGTCCCAAAACGTGTTTTTAACATTGAGTTTTCCATAGGGCGGTTGGACTCACTTTTAGCTCGAACGGCTGAATGGATTTCCACAAAACTTGGCAAAATTGTAGGGATTGGTAGCCCGGTGTGCCTTTGCTATGTCTCAAGATATATGCTCCAGTGGTTTTTACAAAAATTACCTTTGAAAAATATATATTGGGCTACATTTGGCTATATATATGTTAGATCCCAAATGTAGCCCAATGTAGCCCAATGTAGCCCAAAGATGGCCACCAGAGACAAAAAAAAAAACAAATGTAGCCCAAATATCAGCCAGATGTAGCCCAACTATAGCCCAGTGACAGAATGTCCCAGAGTGTTCTAAAGAACAACTAGAGCGCTAACAGTCTTACTTATGACAAAAGTATGGCACACCTGAAGTCATCTTGATTGGAATAAAGTGTTAACACTTAAAACATTTAATTTGCAAAGGAACAAAATGAGGGGTTTCATTTTGCCATAGAAATGTTATATATATATATATATAGATATATATATATATATATCTATATATATATATATCTATATATATATATATATTACCTACTGGCGGTCGCCAGTAGGTATATATAGTTAGGATTTTTTTGAATAGGGATTTCTGAAAATTCTATGTTGAATAACTTTGGCGTTGATGGACGGAATTGGCTGAAATTTTCAGGAAAATGGCACATTATGTTTCTGAACGTCCCCTGCAAGTTTGGGGGGGTTTCGTCAAGCGGGGGCCGAGAAAAAAGGGGGGTCCCAAAACGTGTTTTTAACATTGAGTTTTCCATAGGGCGGTTGGACTCACTTTTAGCTCGAACGGCTGAATGGATTTCTATGAAACTTGGCAAAATTGTAGAGTCTGTTTGCCCGATGTGCCTTTGCTAGGTCTCAAGATATGTGCTCCAGTGAATTTTGAGAAATTAACGTTCAAAAAAATATATATATCTGTGACAGCGTCCCGGTTAGCGCCCCGGTTTGCGTACCAGACGCGTAACGGAACTTCGAGAGGAGAAGCGGATTGCCTCTCCGGTGACTCTCAACATTCTAAACAGTCCGGAGCGGCCGCCATCTTGTCTCTCGGTAGAATCGAGAGACAAGAGGTGGAAATAAACAAAGGGGGAAATGAATGAAAGGGGCAAGGTAGACCCCTCCTGACCCCCTAGGATTGATGTGGGGGCTATTAAAGGGCCCCGCGGGGCAAAAAAATGAAATAATTTTTTTCCCGATTTTTCGCGGTGGAAGCGCTACCTGGTACGCGAACCAGGTAGCTCACCGGTAGCGTAACGGGAGTCCGCCATCTTGTGTTTCGGACGAATTTAGTCACAAGATGGAGGATAAACAATGTTGGGAATGGGTATAATGGGGCACGGGAGACATATCCTGACCCCCTAGGTTTTCTGAGGGTGGCTGAGGAGGCCCATATATGTGTAAAAACAACCACCTTTTTTTTTTCAAATTTTCGCACGGTTAGCGCCCGGTCCGCGCACCAGGTAGCGTTCCGGAAAGCGTAACAAGGGGAAAACCAAGGGAAATAGTAAAATAATATTTTAGAGTGCTTTGAGGTAGGGTAGCTCTGAATAGAGCTGTTGTGTTGTGTGGGTGATGTAAGTACCAACATGTAGGTACCAATGAAGAGTCTAAAATTCAATGTACACCGTCTCCTCTGTAGATATTTTGTATGTTCTAATATGGGTTTTTTAAATGTAAATGTGTGGAAAAGCACTTCATGCTTTAAAGCAATTGTATTTTTGAACTGATTGTTCTTTCCTCTTAGTCGTCCTCTTTGTTTTTTTTCCCCACTCTTCTTCAGCATGATAGTTGATAAATTTGTTCCCTCAAAAAATGTATATACATAAAAAAAGTATATTAAATACATATAAAATATATTTTCCTTTAAAAGAAGAATACATTTTACAGCTTTTGATATTTGCTATTAAAAAAACATTGAAATTCACTGAAAAAACCATAGGTTATAGACCATATATAGTTAGGAATTAGCATTTACAAAACCTTTAAAATTCACTGAAAAAACCATAGGTTTAGACCATATATAGTTAGGAATTAGCATTTACAAAACCTTATTTTACTCACACAAAACCATTGAAATTCGCATATATAGTTAGTTGCACTAACTATATATCGCGCACACGCAATCCACTGCTGATCATGTCACATATTACATCATTCATGACATGGTCAGTGACATCACTGATGACATCACTGATGACATCTCAAATGACATCACTGATGACATCACTGATGACAACATCCAGTGAATGTATGTTTCTGTAAAGTTAAAATATGTCTTACATATTGAAGAATGAGTGGATGTATAAGTGTCTGGATGAAGGATTTAGTAGGTGCATGACTGACTGTATGAGTGAGTGATTAAATGTGTCTCACTGAGTGAATGGGTTAGTGACTAAACTGTCTTAATTTGTGCATCGTTATGTCTGTTGTTCTGTAAACTGCTGCATGTGTTGATCAGTAGCTATATGAGTAACTATATGGGTTATTGATTGGTTGCCCAAGTATTTGTATGGGAGACTGAGTGTGTGTGTGTGGGTGGTTGGGAGGTGCATGACTCTGTGCATAGATGTGTGAGCAGTTGATTCACTAGATGTATGGGTTCAAAAGTGCATGTGGAAACAGCTGTATGGGCGGTTGACTGTGTGCATGAGTGTATTGGTGAGTGAATGGATATCTCAGTGCTACATGTCAAAGTAAGTACATATGTAAAACACAGTACATGTGAGAGTTGACATATATAAATAACTGTGCATAAGAGCCAGTAAATGTGTGAGTGGCTGTATGGATCATTGTGAACTTGTATCAGGGATAGTATAAGAGAGTAAATATGTGTTAGTATATGTTTGAATAAGTAAGGTGTGTATAACTGTATAGTTGAGGAAATGGAGGTGTGATTGATTCTTTGCATGACTGACTAGGTGTGTGAGTAACTCCATGGATGAGTGACAGTCTGTGAGTGTCTGTTTACACTGAGTGTATCTAAGGTTATATTAGAGTCTGAAGAGGTTCATCGTATTATCACATGAATGATGTCATCAGTGATGTGGTCAGTAATGTCAAATGAGATTTCATCAGTGATGTCATCAGTGATGTCATTTGAGATGTCATCAGTGATGTCATTTGAGATGTCATCAGTGATGTCACTGACCATGTCATGAATGATGTAATATGTGACATGATCAGCAGTGGATTGCGGGTGCGCGATATATAGTTAGTGCAACTAACTATATATGCGAATTTCAATGGTTTTGTGTGAGTAAAATAAGGTTTTGTAAATGCTATTTCCTAACTATATATGGTCTATAACCTATGGTTTTTTCAGTGAATGTTCAAGGTTTTGTAAATGCAGTGAATATATATATATATATATATATATATATATATATATATATATATATATATATATATATATATATATATATATATATATATATATATATATATATATATATCCGATTACCGCTCCAGGTGTTGAACTCCACCAAACAGAGAACACGGACACTTTGCCATTTAAATCACTGCTGACTGCAGAATTTGTTCATTTCATATTTTAATACGCACAGCTACAGGACAAGATGACGCGTTTCGGCCAGCATTGTGGCCTTGCTCACATACTCGTGTTACCGGATAAACATGATTTATACACCTGAGTGACCATCACGTGCTCGTGAAACTACAATTACAATAGAAAGTGAAAAGACACTACCCGTTCAGAACTACATGACATTTCCTTTTCTGCAGTTTTAGTGACCTTAAGTTCAGTATTCCGTAACTTTACACAATACAAATAAATACAACTCCATTGTTATGTGTATAGATGCAAATACAAAAATAAATTTAATTAAACCAAGACTGTCGTAATACAGTAATCTTCGGGCTCATTGTGGTTCCTCTTATATTGTGGAGCGGTCAAAAGGAATAAGAAATATCCATGTACAAATACATTAATTGATCGGCATTCTGTATACTGAATAGAACACTGTAATACTCAAATGGGGCACCAGATATTCATTTTAAAGGAATACTTCCCAAAATTCTGGCATAACTGCTCCAATGCAATAATGATTCTTCATTTTTCCGTTTATACAATAGTACAATCACTATAATCATGGCTGGCCTGAATGTATTGCAGACATAAGCATGTCAAACATTTCAATGTATAATACAACAAACAATATAAATATATCCTGAGTATATATAATCAACAGGCCTGGACCTTATTGCACATGCCCCAAATGCATGACGAACAGTGATTGGTACCCCTATTAAAAAAGGATTAGTTACTTACCTGTAATCCTAGTTCTCTTCCAGGGGTATACTCATTAAAGTCATAAGCACTGAATTATCTCCGCCCATGAGCGGGGACCCGGAACACATAAACAATATACATATATATGTGCAAATATAACCAAAAGTACAAAGTACTAAGTAATTATACACATATACATGTATAATAACCATAATATGCAGCCTAACATTAACACTTAGGCTAATCAAACCAAACCTTACACGTTCTGAAGCATGAAAATATGCTGTAAATAAATGCAATAAACAGGCATGAGCCTAAAATGCATTTCATAGACATGAAAAAACTTTTATTTTCATCAAAGAACCTGTTGTAAACAGTTATTAGCCTAAAAGGGCTGCATATGAAAAAATGTCTGTGTACAGAAAATCAGACTGCCTTTAAGGCCCCAGAGAATCTGCACACTTTGCCTTTAAGGCCTCCAGGAGAACTCTGTTCCCATCATGCCCCACAGGTGATAGTTAGGTCAGTTCTTTTGTACGGTACAGTAAACTTTAGCAGGAATCTGCACTTAAACATATTGAAACTTTAAACCTTAATGCTACTGCTCGCCCGGTGAGGCGGGAGGGTGCTTATGACTTTAATGAGTATACCCCTGGAAGAGAACTAGGATTACAGGTAAGTAACTAATCCTTCTCTTCCAGGGGATACTCATTAATAGTCATAAGCACTGAATAGAGTAGCAAGCTCATACCCACAGAAGCGGGCGAACAGATAAAAGCATAGTCATACTTCAAAATCACAGTGTTTAACTAGTATTAGCAAACAAATTTCTGAGTGATGCTTGTCCCACTTGTGCATCAGTCTGAGCATCAGAATCCAAACAGTAATGGCGTGTAAACGTATGTACTGAACGCCAAGTAGCTGCTTTACATATCTCTGACATAGCCACATTCCTAAGGAGAGCTGTGGTAGAAGCTTTTCCCCTCGTAGAATGAGCCCTAGGTCTACCTGATAAAGTCTTGTGGGCTAGCTGATAAGCCAGTAAGATACATGACACTATCCACCTAGAAATGAATCTCTTGGATGCTGCCAAACCAGTATTTGTAGGACCATAGTTCACAAACAGACGGTCCGTCTGTCTCAAGGACTTTGTTTTATCTAAGTAAAATTTCAAAACCCTTTTTAGATCTAATGAATGTAAAGTCCGTTCTGCCGGACTTGAAGGGTTCGGAAAGAAAGTAGGCAATGTTATGGATTGGTTATTAGGAAAATCTGACACCACCTTAGGTAGGAAAGCAGGATGAGTCCTGAGCACCACTCTGTGTCCATGAAAAACTGTGTATGGTTCATTGCAACACAAAGCCTGGATTTCGCTCACCCTTCGAGCAGAAGTGATGGCCACCAGGAACGCTACTTTCCAAGACAGGTGTTGCAAAGACGCTTTATGTATCGGCTCAAATGGGGGACCCATTAATTTAGTCAATACCACATTAAGCTCCCAAGGTGGAGACGGAGACCTGATTGGAGGATAAACATTTCTTAACCCCTCCAGAAAATCCTTCACCACAGGCATTCGAAAGAAAGATATCTGTGTTGGCGATTTTCTATAAGCAGTTATTGCAGCAAGATGGACTTTGATGGAATTAAACTGCAAACCAGATTCAGCAAGGTAAAGAAGATAAGGCAAGACCACCTTTTCTTGACCATGAATAGGGTCCTGACCCTTACTCTGACACCAAAGGTAAAAGTGTTTCCACTTAAATCCATAGGATTGTCTCGTAGAAGGCCGCTTTGCTTCCTTAAGGATGTTCATACACTCCGGATTCAGCTGTAAGTGCCCGTACTGGATGAATTCAGGAGCCATGCTGCCAAGCGCAGGGAGGGCAGATTGGAATGAAACACTTGCCCCTTCTGCTTGGACAGAAGATCCGGGCGACACGGCAATCTCCTGTGCGGTGTTATTGACAACTGGAGGAGATCTGGGAACCACCACTGGCGTGGCCACTCTGGGCAAATCAGTATCATTCTGGAGTGAGTCTCTGTACAGCCGATTGATCACTGCTGGTATCAACGGCGTCGGTGGAAAGGCGTATAGCAAATTTTGACACCAATCTATCAAAAGGGCATTCCCTTGAGACCCTTTCTGGTAGAACCTGGACGCGAAGACGGGGCATTTTGCGTTTGCCGCGTCTGCGAACAGATCTATGTCTGGTGTTCCCCAATCCTGGAAAATGCTTTGCGCGACGTCTTCGTTGAGAACCCAGTCGTGCGCTTCGACGAAGTCTCTGCTGAGGTCGTCCGCCTGTGTGTTGAGACTCCCCGGCAGGTGAATTGCTGTTATGGACAGGTCTCGCGCCAGTAACCAATGCCAGATGGTCTGGGCTTCTATGGAAAGAGTCCTGGATCTGGTACCCCCCTTATGTTTATGTAATACATTGTAGTTGTATTGTCTGTTTGCACCAGGAGGGACCGAGTCTGTAGCGATGGCGCCAGGGACTTGAGAGCAAGATGGACCGCTCTGAGTTCGAGAAGATTGATGTGATATCCTTTCTCGAAGTCTGACCATTGCCCTTGTACCTGCAGAGGGCCCATATGCGCCCCCCAGCCTTGGAGAGAAGCATCTGTTATCAGAGTCTGCGTTGGTGGGTCCTGATGAAAAGAATGAATTTGTTCAGTCGCCTCAAATCCAGAATGGGTCTGAACTCTGTGACTGGACCTTTTTTCTGCACAAGAAAAAATCAGGAGTACAGGCCTTGACCTCTCTGCTGGAAAGGGACTGGTTCTATGGCCTTCTTCTTCAGGAGAACGTTCGCCTCCTGTTGCAAGCGCTTTATATTCCACTGTACCATCTTTAGAGGGCACATGACAGGGGGTGCCTTCTTGAATCTCAAAAGGTACCCGTTCTGAATGACATCCAGCACCCATCTGTCCTTCGTGATCTGTTTCCACTCGTCCAGATGACGCACAATACTTCCTCCAACCGGAGTGGGACACGGTTGTAGAGGAAGCATCCATTCATTGTTTCTGAGGCTGTTTGGCAGCTGATGACTGCTGCCTATTTCCATTGCCTCTGCCCCGTCCAGGCCGCCGCTGCGGGAATTGCGATCTTTGTTGATTCTGGCCTTGATTTTGCGAAGACCAATTCGTTTGTTGACTCCTTTGTTGAAAGGATCTCTTGTCATAGGGACGAAAAGTACCCCGACGTTTAAATTCTTTTTTCTTCTCAAGGCCTACGGCCTTAAGAGTGTCCAACTCCACCTTCATCTTAGACATCTCGTCTTCTGCATGAGATCCAAACAGAGTTGATCCATTAAAAGGTAAATTGACCATTTTCCTCTGTGCCTCCGGCTTTAGCCCCGTAAGGCGAAGCCAGGCTGTACGTCTTGCGCAAACACCGTGTGCATAGCCATGAGCCGACAAGTCCGCAGCATCAGCCGCCGCGCTAATGCTCTGGTTAGCCACCAAACCTCCTTCCTCCACTATTTCCAGGAAGTCTTTCTGATCCTCTTTAGGGAGTTTATCTGCAAAACAAGCCACTGAGTCCCAGAGCAGACGGTCATAGCGGCCCAATAGAGCAGACGCACTGGCCACTCGCATGACCGATCCTGAGGTATTGCACATCCTTCGCCCCAAGGAATCCATACTCTTACTGTCCTTTTCAGGTGGAGCAGAAGAGGTAGATGCTGCCTAATGCGCCTTTCTGACTGCTGCTACAATCAGGGAGTCTGGTGGTGGGTCAGACCGCAAAAACATTGGGTCTCCCTCTGGAGCCTTGTATTTCTTCGCAATCCTAGAAGGACCTGAACCCACCGTGGCCGGAGTTAGGAATGTCCTCATTGCTGGTTCAATCAATCTGGGCACTAACGGTAGAAGAGGCCTGCCAGTCGTCTTGTGATGCAAGGTTTCGAAGATGACTGACGTTGCTATCTGGGGAACTGCCATTTTGATGCTGAATGTACTCGCTCCACGACATAATACATCATTAAATGTGCTCAAATCGTCTACTGGAGACACCCTGGAAGGAGGAGTAGAAGATATAGTCGGAGAATAGCCCCTATATGAAGATCTTGAAGAGGACGAAGACGATGTAGAAGATGGAGTAGGAGTTCTACGTCTTCTTTGAGGAGTTGCCGATCGTTGCCTCCTACGCTCCCTTGAACGAGATATCTCTCTCACTAAGGATCTTGAGCGTGATATTCTATGCAGTTCCTTCCGAGGGTCCGGAACTCTCTCCCCCATTATCGGACGCATCTTCCAATGCCTTAAACTTTCCAACCACCTCGGTGACAAGTTAATAGGCCGCTCTGTATGCTCAGAGACTGTTGGAGATAAATCCGGTCCTCCCAGCATCCCGTCCTCTGTTTCCATTGATCTTCCAGACACTGTTGTAGAGGACGCATCTGCAAACGTGCGTTTGGCACGATGAAAATGCACGACGCCATTGAGCCCAGGAGAGAGGACACTTGCCGAACTGTCGGACGTGCAGTTTGAAGGAGAAGTAGACACTTCGCTCTGATGGATGACCACCTCTCCTCCGAAGGACACACGTTTTCTACTTCTGTATCCAGCTGAGCACCCAGGTAGTGGATCTTCTGGGTGGGATTCATTATCGACTTCTTGTAGTTGACTTGCAGACCCAACTTGTACATGAGCTGAAGACAAATCGACAGATGTTCCTCTAGAAGCGATGGGGATGAACTCTTCAGAAGCCAGTCGTCTAAGTATGGATATATGAAAATCCGACTCTTTCGAAGACAAGCCGCCACTACAGCCATACATTTTGAAAATGTCCTGGGAGCTAATCTCAGGCCAAAAGGAAGCACTGCGTACTGATAATGACGAGCCGCCACTTGAAACCTGAGAAATTTGCGATGTTTTCTGGATACCGGAATATGAAAATAAGCATCCTTTAGATCGATGGAGCACATCCAATCCCCTTGGTGTAATTGAGGGAAGATCTGGTGAAGAGCCAGCATTCGGAATCTCTCCTTCATTCAGCCCTGCGGAAGACTTAGAAGCTCTCGACGCTGCACTGTGTTCAGAGACCAATGAACCAGACGGGGTCCGCTGTCTGGGCACCAACTGTCTGTCATCTGACACCTGCCCTGAGGTTGAGCCCGAATGAGCCACCACAGAAGAGTCCTGGTGCACTATCCCTTGCCCCACTGCAGATCTGTTGTCTTGCTGATCATGCGGGGAACCTTCCACTCTAGGTTCAGGATTTATTTCTGACCTCGACAAAAACCTTATTGAGGTCCGAGAGGCTGGTCTTGATAGTCTCGACTCCGACCTATGATCAGGTGGGGGAGACCTAGACACTCCATGCTTCGAGCCCGAAGCATGCTTAGACGTCGACTTACGTCGCGATGGAGACCTTGACCTTCTCTTTTTAGGTCTCGACGTCGAATCCTTCGACGTCATCCTTTCTCTCGACGTCGATCTTTTCCTCGACGACGTATGTCTCCCTCTCGACGTCGACCGATGACTCTTCCTCGACATCGACCCTTTATCCTTCGACGTCGACCCTTTATCCTTCGACGTCGAACCTTTATCCTTCGACGTCGAACCTTTATCCTTCGACGCTGAACCTTTTCCTTCGACGTCGACACACGATCCTTCGACGTCGGACATCTCTTGTCCCTCGACGTCGACCTCATACGATCCTTCGACGTCGAGCGTTGCACTCCCGACGTCGTCCTCACTGCAATCGACACCAATTGCCTCGACGTCGACAAGGATTTAGACGGCGACTGCCTCACCGGCGATGTCCTCGACGTCGATGGAGCTCTCTTCGACGTCAAAGGCGATCTGGTTCTCGACGTCGAGCGCACCTTTCTTGACGGTGACGCTCCCTGGAGTCGATGCTTCTTAGTTCTACCTTCTGGAGACGCTGATCTTCGACGTTTGGGCTGAGAAGATGGCCTGGCAGATGATAATAGGCCTTTAGAACTCTTCTCACCACGGTTTTCTCTCTCCAGAAGGCCCAGCAACCTCATTTTCTCTCTTTCTTTTAAAGTTCTATTTGAAAGGTTGAGGCAGTGATAACATTCTTCCACCTTATGACAAGCTGGAAGACACACCACACAAACAGAGTGTGGGTCAGTTTTCGACATCTTCTTCCCACAGGAAGGCCATTTGTAAAATAAAGGTGGCATTCTGACTAAAAAACACCAACAGCTTAGTCAGAAAAGGGTAACAACCCACCACCAAAGATATATTTTGTCAAGAAAAGGCAAGAAAAACCAATTTCTGACAGAAAATACTTCAAAAGAGCAGAGCTCAAGTTCCAGGTTCCTCACAGAACAAGCCGGAAAAAAGAACTGACCTAACTGTCACCTGTGGGGCATGATGGGAACAGAGTTCTCCTGGAGGCCTTAAAGGCAAAGTGTGCAGATTCTCTGGGGCCTTAAAGGCATGGTGCCAGTCTGATTTTCTGTACACAGACATTTTTTCATATGCAGCCCTTTTAGGTTAATAACTGTTTACAACAGGTTCTTTGATGAAAATAAAAGATTTTTCATGTCTATGAAATGCATTTTAGGCTCATGCCTGTTTATTGCATTTATTTACAGCATATTTTCATGCTTCAGAACGTGTAAGGTTTGGTTTGATTAGCTTAAGTGTTAATGTTAGGCTGCATATTATGGTTATTATACATGTATATGTGTATAATTACTTAGTACTTTGTACTTTTGGTTATATTTACACATATATATGTATATTGTTTATGTGTTCCGGGTCCCCGCTCATGGGCGGAGATAATTCAGTGCTTATGACTATTAATGAGTATCCCCTGGAAGAGAATTGTGCCTTATGTACATCTATATAAAGACATCATATGTCCTCTCATATACCAACACTGCCTCTATGCCCAACATTCTTATTTACAATAATAGTGGTAGTGTGCAAATAAGTGACTTTTTGTGTGATTAAAAAATTTGTTGAACTGACATATGTTGATTCTCCAAACCGGAGAAGGAAAGGGCGGCATGAAAACTTAAACCGAAAAACCCTTATTCGACACCTATTGGTGCATCATTGCTTGATAAACTCAAGATATATACACACATCAATCATATATGATTAGGAAGGAACAGGGATCTAAAGGTAGCGGATAGGTGGAAATTAGGTGCATAGGATCTCGTCCTCTAGTTGAAACTCGCTGCCCGGCTGATAAATATATGTTAAAATCGCCGCAACATCGAGATAGACATTGTTAAAGGATAGAGCATTCGCTGAATAATTTGGAATTAAAAACTGTATCCAGGTAATGGAGCCTAGCCAAATAGGCTTAGCCTACTGGAAGGGTGGGTTCCTCAGGGGGGGGGGGGTAGAACACAGGGGGAGGTAGCCAGGGGAGGGGTTACAGGGGGAGCACGTGGGTGGGGAGCATAGGGATAAATACCAAAAAAATACTCATCTTGCCAGAGTCAAGGAATTAAGTCCGTTAGGGAAGTGGACTAATAATGGGAGATCATAGGTTAGGGAACAACCCGATTATTTTTTCCACCTGGAATGTGAATGGATTGCGGTGTCCTCGCAGGCAGAGACTTATCCTCAAAAATTTTGAGATGTCAAGCACCCAGATCTGTCTACTACAGGAGACCCATTTCAGTTTTTATGAAAGTCGATCTGTTTTTTCTGAAACCAAATGGATAAAAGAGTTTGAGGTATCCCAGCAGACAACGCACAATAGAGGAGTGGCCGTACTTGTGAAACAGGGTGTCTCCGCAACAATTAGGGGGGTCCATACGGATACATCTGGAAGGTGGATAGTGGTGAAAATGGTGCTGAATAATATCGACATAGTATGTGCATCCTTCTATGGACCAAATGTGGATGACCCTTCCTATCTCTTGAAGCTGCAATCCATATTGATGTTAGAGTCACCACCTTATATCTTGGGAGGGGATTTCAATGTACTATTGGATCCTATCAAGGATAGGAGTAATGCGAGTAAATATGTAGGCGCACCAAAGATACAACGTGCTCTGCGGAATATGATGCATGATCTGGACTTGGAAGATGTTTGGAGAGCTAAACAGGGTCCAGTCCAGGGGTATACCTTCTACAGTAAGAAGTCAAAACATGCCTCTCGGATTGATTACATTTTCATAGATAGACATTTAATTAAGGATATTAAGACAATAGAAGTTAAGCCCAGTCTTCTTTCAGACCATTCCCCCTGCAGATGGTATATGTGAATAGTGCCACACAGATGCAGTCCAGATGGACATTAAAGAGGGCTATTCTCTCCTGTCCAGAGACAATACAGTCCATTAGGGCCTTTATCACAGAATTTTTCTTGATAAATATGGGGTCTATTACCATAGATTATATTTGGGACGCCTATAAGGCCGGGCTAAGAGGGAAGCTCCATGTAATCAGTTGCACTAAGAACAGAATGGAGGCGGGAGAACTAAAGAAAATAGAGAACCGAATAGGGCAGCTGGAGCAAGATAGGATTAATGTCTCCAGTAGGGAGCATGAAAAACTTGATCAGATTGAGCAGGAGCTAGAGATGGCGAAACAATCATATAGAGGGTATCTTGATGCTAAATGTAAAGCTCAATGGGACTCAAATAGGATGGACAATTTCGAGTACAGTGAAAAGGCAGGGGCTCTAATAGCATGGAAGTCTAGAACAGATAGGGCTAGGAATGACATTAAGGAATTAATAATAAACAACAATGGGGAAACATCAAGGAAAATAGAAGACATGCAAAGCTGTTTCCTATCCCTATTCACTGATTTGTATAGAGAAGATGTAAATCCGCCCACTGTAGCCCTACTTACTTGGTTAGGTAATAAGAATTTGTCAAAACTAACCGAGAAGAGAAGAGATAGCCTTGATGCCCCTATAACAAAAAAGGAAATAGTAGCACTGATTAAAAAACAAAAAAATAAAAAAGCTGCTGGCACTGATGCACTACCGAGTGAGGAATATAAACAACTAATAGATGAGCTATGTCCTTTTTTAGAAATTATCTTTAACACTATCTATTCATCTACAGGTAGGATTCCAAACTCTTGGAGGGAAGCTATAATTGTGCTGATTTTGAAGCCCGGGAAGGACCCCCAAAAATCAGACTCATACAGACCAATCTCCCTGCTAAATGTAGATTATAGAATCTTTGTGGGTATTTTGGCAGGGAGATTGGCCAAATTAATCCCTAAATTGATCCATGAGGATCAGAAGGGTTTCATGACGGGTAGGCACATCGAAGACCAAACACACCTGCTGTTGGGGAATATAGACCTAGCGGTGGAAAAATATGAACCCTTGGCCGTAGTAGCCCTAGACGCGGCCAAGGCTTTCGATAAAGTCTGTTGGAAATACCTGTGGGAAGTCCTGGAAATAATGGGTTTCGGGCAAGTATTTATTCAAACTCTAAAGAATTGCTATAAGGGTGCCTGAGCAAGGATCCTCTTAAATGGATTATTAACATCAGTATTTAACATCCAGCAGGGAACCAGACAGGGATGCCCTATCTCCCCGCTATTGTTTAACCTTTACATTGAACCCCTGGCCCAGGCAATTAGACTTGACACTATCTTAACACCTTTCCAGTCCGGACAGTATAGTTCCAAGTTAGCTTTATATGCAGACGATTTGATCCTCTTTACGAGAGACCCGGATATAGCCATCCCCAGGATTGAGGAATTAACAGCAGAGTTCGGGGCACTATCATGTTACAAGGTAAATAGATCTAAGACCGAGGTTATGTGCTGGAACATAGACCAGTGGGTGGGTACAGAAAGTTTGGAGTTTAGATACCTGGGGATTTATATTGTGCGTGAACTAGATCGGATCCCTAAGATAAATTTAGATAGAACAACCAAAGAATTAGATCGTCTGTTCAATAGATGGAAGAACCTCCCCTTAACAATTTATGGGAGAGTGAATCTGGTAAAAATGGTTATTCTCCCATAGCTTTCATATTTATTTTCAACTATTCCTCTATTATTCCCAAAGAAAGACATAAAAAAGATACAGGGCAAAATTGGGAGCTCTGTGTGGGGGGACAAAGGAGTCCGCTTGACCTGGAAGAAACTTAGAAGGAGGCTATTAAAAGGTGGGCTTGCCCTCCCTGATATTAGCCTTAATGCAGTGGCATTTCAGTTTAAGAGTCTACGTATGTTACTCGCTTGACCCGATGGCTCACCCTGGGGCAAACTGTTGCAAGAAATGGTGAGAGTGGAGGGGGGAAATGATGAATTCATGTATAAATTTGGATCTCCAAGATTTTTTAAGAGAGTCCGATTAAAGATTTTAAAGACAGCCCTAGATATTTGGTACAGGGTAAGGATAGGTAGTGGGGTTGGGTACTACTCGGAATCATCTCCAATTTGGGATTCGCCCGGTACTCCGGACTGTCTAAAAGACGCCCTGGCATTGCCTATTAGAAGAACTGGAATTTTGAAGTGGAAATACTTAATGGACGAGGAAGGGATTCATCCATGGGAGTATTTGAAGGTGAAGGTAGGGAATCATTTTTCAAGGTTTAAGTACCTTCAATTTGTGTCTTGGCACAAGGTGGAACGAGGGGAGATGCGGAGTAACAAGGTAGTAGAAATTTCGGTATGGTACCAACAGCTGTTAAAGGATGAAGACATGGAGATACCACCGGCTGAGGGGGTATGGAACAATTCTTCACTGGCAGCACAGGCAGGGGGCATGTTCGAAACATCTTTGAAGATCTTATATAAATATGTTAAGCCTGTCTGCCTGAAAAACAACCACTTCTTTGTAACCAACAGGCTCTACTATACCCCCTACAAAATAGGGAAGTTTGCCCCTGTCCCTCCACCACAATGTCCGAGGTGCCATGAAGTGTTGGCGGAGGACATCCATATGTTCGTTGAATGTAAAGAGCTGGACAAATACTGGAAAGAGATAGGCCAGGTACTGTCAGGTCTTTTTAGCACTGTGATTAATGTAAACTCCTCTCTGATCATTTTTGGGGATGATGGGGTGTCTTATCAGACAGTTACTTTGAAAGAGAGAGGGCTCATTCTCTACTTGATCTTATTAGCAAGGAGGGAAATTTGTAGGAGGTTGAAGGACCGCCTCCCCCCAAGTAGCGAGGACTGGCTAAATGCAACATTCAATATGGCCTGGTTGGAATACGAAAGGGCAGAGGAGAAGTCATCTAACATATGGTACCCTCTAATGAGGTGGGGTAGGAAACTAAGATTGATCCGGACATTCCAATGATTACACCATGTCCCCGGAATTAAAGGGGAGGAGGTCGGGTGACCCAAGTTACAGTGTGGTCAGCCTGGTGGCCCACAGAGAGATAGTAAGGCTGTAAATGTTCCACAAAGACTTGACACAGTGAGATGAGGAGAAAAAAAAATAGAAACTATAATTTTTTTTTTTAAATGGAGATACCAATACCAGTTACAACAACCTACTAGGTAATTCCAACATCTACATACACATCCACTCATTCACCAACAGTTCTATATATTCACTCATACATGTACTCACTCATCATATGTACTCATACACCTATACATCCTGTTACACACCAATACTCACACACATACTCACACATGGAAATAAACTATCAAACATCCATTTACTTACATATACAGCTATACACACACCACTTCACTTACTTCTACAGAAACATACACATACCTACTCTCTTAAACAATCACTTATAGAAACACATAATTATTTATACAGGAACTCTTCCAATCTCTCATTCTCACATATACTCACTTATATCCATCAATACTCACATATACTAGTTTAAAACCTATGTAGTTACTCATAAAGATACTACTGAGACATGCATTCACTCACTAACACACCCATACTCACACTCATCTACCCATACAGTCCTGCACACATTCTGTCTTCAAAACACTTACAAACAGTGAGTCAGTCATTCATGCATCTGTGCGCTAAGTAATACCCCCCACCAAACCATACAGACACTCATTCTGATACTCAAAAACACAACTAATAACCCATATAGACACTCATGTAGCTATTCACCAACCCATGCAGCCACTTATACACAAAGTGAGACACTGATACAGATATTTACATATTTAAACATTACTCGCTAATACATGTATTCACTAAGATATACTTAATAAGTCAGTTATACAATCAATTTTACAAAGAAAACACCCATTTAAACACTTATTTATCCTTTTATTCTTCCATCAACCTTTAGATATACATATATAAAAAATATGTATTTTTCAGAAAGACACACATTCTCTGGATGATGTCATCAGTGATGTCATTTGAGATGTCATCAGTGATGTCACGAGTGATGTCACTGACTATGTCATGAGTGATGTAATATGTGACGTCATCAGCAGTACATTGTGGGCGCGAGAGTTTTAGTTAGCTAAACTAACTATAACAGGGGAATTTCAAAGGTTTTGTATGAGTGAAATGCCCAGCTAACTATAACATGTGTGAAACCTATGGTTTTGACTGTGAATATATATAAAGACAATACTAAACAAACTTTGGCCAGTAGTGCTAACAGATAATATCCTTCGCAACAGAATAGCAGACAAACCTATTGTTACGTTTAGGAGAAGTAGCACTATGGGTTCAGTTTTGGACCGAGCATCGTCAGAAGTCAAACAAGTCATCACGTGGCTAGCACCTAAGAAGGAGTTTATTAAGTGCATTACATGTCGTGCCTGTAAATTTGGATGCAACATGTCGAAATACTCTACACCTTTCAGCCCAACACCTACATTGATTTTGGGAACCTTCAATTGCAAAACCGAGCATGCTGTATATGTCCTGACGTGCACCTGTGGGCTTAGCTACGTTGGTAGCACGAAGCTGCAGGTGCAAGTCAGGATTTTGCAGCATATTAGGGCCATCCTCCACAGTGACGCAACATATCCTGTTGCGAGGCATTTTAAGAAAGTGCATGCAAATAACATCAATTGCTTGTCCTACTATGTAATAGATGCTGTGGCTAAGAAAAGAAGGGGTGGCAATAGAGAGCGCAAACTCCGGCAGCTCGAAACTAAATACATTCTCGAGCTTGATTGTAAATGGCCCAATGGGTTGAATACAACAGAAGACATGCGCAGCTTTTTATAAAATATACTCAGCTGCAATATTTTAGATTTTACCTGTCAATGAGGTCTCATTTATGTAAATAGCAAATTAATGAACGTCCGGTACGGAAGTACACCAATTCTCTGATTTTACAAACTATGTAATTATATTCTCTCTTTCCCTTTGGTTTGATTTCTTCAATGAACTTATTATACATAGGATCAACATGTTTTAGGATAAAGGTGGCTTTTAATAATTGTTTAATAATTTTAGAAATTAGATTTATCTATATTCTAGGAACAGATGGTTAAGCCCTATATCAGCATTTGATCGGTTGAGAAATCAACATTGTCTATACCAGCACTTTATATTTATATATGCACTTTTTGCACAATTTTCACTCACTCGTGTATGAACTGAAAAAAAGAAGAAAAAAAGACTGATCAAAAAAATCATTATAAAAGACATTTGTGTTGTTATGCACGAATGACTCATAGGCCATATTGGTTGAGATGGTAATAAGCGGATTTATCCGGTAATAATTCAGTATGGCTACTTCAGCAATATAGGCAGTCTTGGATTTATCCAATGAGTATTTTAAACATGAATGTGTATTTATTATTTTATGAATGCTATGACATTTAAGCGTTGTGTTGGGTCTCTTTAAATAAATAACATCTCTGCCCAGAAGAAACTACGGCGGTCTGTGTCTCTTTCCTCGCCTAATCCGCCGTGTGTGGAATCGGGAAGTGGTTTGAGTTTCCAAGATATATATATATTTCCTACTGGCGGTCGCCATTAGGTACTTAAAGTTAGGATCTACTTTCCACAGGAAATCCGCAACATTCTATTGGGAATAACTTTGGCGCCGGTGGACGAATCTTTGCGAATTTCTCAAAGAAGGTGGCCCGCTCCGCTCCGCTCCTTCCCTGATAATGTGGGGGGATTCGTCAAGCGGGGGCCGAGATAAAAGGGGGGTCCCAAAACGTGTTTTCTCCATGTTAATTTCCATAGGGCGGTCGAACTCACTTTTAGCCCGAACGGCTGAATGGATTTCCACCAAACTTGGCAAAATTGTAGGGACTGGTAGCCCGACGTGCCTTTGCTATGTCTCAAGATATGTGCTCCAATGGTTTTTGAGTAATTTAGGTTCAAAAAAATATATATATCTATAGGCGCGCCCCGGTACGCGCACCGGGGAGCACACCGGGCGTGCTACGCGACTTGCGCACGGAAAGCTGATTGGCTCACGGGTGTCTGTAAACATTCGAAACAGTCCGGAGCGGCCGCCATCTTGTGTCTCGGTAGGATCGAGACACAAGAGGTGGCAAAAACAAAGGGGGAAATGACCATAAGGGGGCAGGGTAGACCCCCTGACCTCCTAGGTTTGATGTGGGGGCCATAAAAGGGCACTGTGGGGCAAAATATTTTTTTTTTTTGATTTGCGCAGGGGGAGCGCCCGGTACGCGCACCGGGGAGCGGACCGTGGAGCGTAGAATGGGGAAAACCCAGTTTATTCACTGCGTCATCTCTACGACCCTTTCTTGCGTCAATACGCCTCTTTTGCATACATTACACCTGACGTAGGTATAATGTGGCGCAGGGGTTTACAAAGTGACGCATCTACCTAGATGCGTCACTTTGTAAATATAACTCAATAAGGTGCATGTTTTATGCTGCTGATGCGTCACAAAAAGTGGCGTACCGGTGGCGTAAAAGTGACGCATGGCCTTATAAATGAGGCCTTCAGTCTTCTACTCATGTGTCATATTAAATATATGACGTATTATGTAGCAAGTACTTACAGATACGTCAGTATTTCAGACGTATCTGTAAGCGCAAAAGTGATGCATTGCTGGAGTGTGTCACAACAATGATGCAACTCCAGCAATGCATCCTTTCACATGGGGCCAGGCCCCATGTGAAAGGGCCTGCATCAGTCTTACGCCTGCTATGAAACAGGCGTAAGATTTGGACGCAACAGCGTCATAAAAGTGACGCAGTGATATCTCATAGATTTGATGCGTCACCTCTACGACCCTTTCTTGCGTCAATACGTCCCTTTTGCATACATTACACCTGACGTAGGTATAATGTGGCGCAGGGGCTTACAAAGTGACGCATCTACCTAAATACGTCACTTTGTAAATATGACTGAATAAGGTGCATTTTTTACAGCACTGGTGCGTCACAAAAAGTGACGCACCAGTGGCGTTAAAGTGACGCATGGCCTCATAAATGAGGCCTACAGTCTTCTAGTCATGCGTCATATTATATATATGACGTATTATGTCGGAAGTACTTACAGATATGTCAGTATTTCAGACGTATCTGTAAGCGCAAAAGTGATGCATTGCTGGAGTGTGTCACAAAAATGATGCAACTCCAGCAATGCATCCTTTCACATGGGGCCAGGCCCCATGTGAAAGGGCCTGCATCAGTCTTACGCCTGCTGTGATACAGGCGCAAGATTTGGACGCAACAGCGTCATAAAAGTGACGCAGTGATATCTTATAGATTTCACTGCGTCACCTCTACGACCCTTTCTTGCGTCAATACGTCCCTTTTGCATACATTACACCTGACGTTGGTATAATGTGGCGCAGGGGCTTACAAAGTGACGCATCTACCTAAATACGTCACTTTGTAAATATGACTGAATAAGGTGCATTTTTTACAGCACTAGTGCGTCACAAAAAGTGACGCACTGGTGGCGTTAAAGTGATGCATGGCCTCATAAATGAGGCCTTCAGTCTTCTAGTCATGCGTCATATTAAATATATGACGTATTATGTCGGAAGTACTTACAGATACGTCAGTATTTCAGACGTATCTGTAAGCGCAAAAGTGATGCATTGCTGGAGTGTGTCACAAAAATAATGCAACTCCAGCAATGCATCATTTCACATGGGGCCAGGGCCCATTTGAAAGGACCTGCATCAGTCTTACGCCTGCTGTGATACAGGCGCAAGATTTGGACGCGACAGCGTCATAAAAGTGACGCAGTGATATCTCATGGATTTCACTGCGTCACCTCTACGACCCTTTTTTTGCGTCAATATGCCACTTTTGCATACATTAAACCTGACGTAAGTATAATGTGGTGTAGGGGCTTACAAAGTGACGCATCTACCTAAATGCGTCACTTTGTAAATATGACTGAATAAGGTGCATTTTTTACAGCACTGGTGCGTCACAAAAAGTGACGCACTGGTGGCGTTAAAGTGACAGTGATGTCATGAGTGATGTCACTGACCATGTCATGAGTGATGTAATATGTGACATCCTCAGCAGTGCATTGTAGGCGCGCAAGTTATAGTGAGTCCAACTAACTATAACGTGGGAATTTCAATGATTTTAGGTCAGTAAAATTTCCAGGTAACTATAACTGGTGTGAAACCTATGGTTTTTTCAGTGAATGTAATAGGTTTTTTAAATGCTAATAACTAACTATAACTGGTGTGAAACCTATGGCTTTTTCTGTGAAATATATATATATATATATATATATATATATATATATATATATATATATATATACGGTCGCCAGTAGCTATATATAGTTAGGCCCTAGTTACATAGGAAATTCTGAACATTCTATTGGGAATAACTTTGGCGCCGATTGAGGGATCTGCCTGGAAAGTTTCGGGGGGATTCGTGAAGCAGGGGCCGAGAAAAAAGGCGGGTCCCAAATATGTAATATGTGAAGTCATCAGCAGTGGATTGCGGGTGCGCGAAATATAGTTCGTACAACTAACTATATAGGAGAAATTTCAATGGTTTTTTAAATGCTAATTCCTAACGATATAAGGCCTGAAACCTATGGTTTTTTCAGTGAATTCACTGAAAAAACCATAGGTTTCAGGCCTTATATAGTTAGGAATTAGCATTTAAAAAACCTTTAAAATTCCCTAAAAAAAAAATTAAGTTTTAGGGGTGTTATAGTTAGCTGGACATTTCACTCATACGAAACCATTGAAATTGCTCCTATATAGTTAGCTGTACTAACTGTATTTCACGCACCTGCAATCCACTGCTGATGATGTCACATATTACATCATTCATGACATGGTCAGTGACATCACTGATGAGATCTCAAATGACATCACTGATGACATCACTGATGACATCATCCAGTGAATGTGGTTTGCTTCGTTATTTAAATATGCATTATATATATAGCAATTTGCATTGAAGAATGATTGGATATATAAAAATAAATATTTGGATGGAGGATTTAGTACCAGTGTCATTGACTGTTTACTTGACCAATTTATAGTGTCTCACTAAATATAGTGGATAGTGACTAAACTGTTTGAATATCTGTATCACTTTGTCAGTTGTTGTGTAAACTGGTTCTCCAGTTGGTTACTAGCTATGTGAAAGTCTATATTAGTTATTGATTAGTTAACTGAGTATTTGTATGGGAGAGTGAATGTGTGTGTGGTTCGGTGGGGGTTGTGTGACTGCCCAAAGATGTGTGAAGTTAAAACTACATGCTCTAACAGTTGTTTGGGTGAGTGAATATCTTTATGGGTGTGGTGATGAGAAAATATATTTCTCGATGGTACATGTCCAACAAACTAGAAAAATAAAAGGCAGTGTATGTGTCAGTTGTTGTATATAAATAAGTATACATAAGACTCAATTATTGTGTGAGTGACTGTATGGATAACTTTATACTTGTAATAATGATTTTATAATTCACTAAGTATGACTTACTATCTAAATGAATAGATGAAGTTGTGTTTGTATAAGTGTGTAGCTAAGTAAATATGTAAGTATGATCCATTGTTTGCATAAGTGAGTAGGATGACTTCATATGTGAATAGGATGTGTGCTGGTGTGTAATGTCGATTTAGGTGTATAAGTATTTTTGATAGTGTTCTATTGTTCATTGACAGAATGTATGAGTGACTCTACAGGTAAGTGATTAGATGTGTGTATACATCTATGCATCACTGAGTGGGTTTTTAGATACTTGTATTGCTGTAACAATGGATTCAAATATGATCCTCTGTTCTGTATTTTACAAAGAGTGATGAAAGATTTTACTAGTGTATGAAAAGGTGCATGTGATTGTCACGTGGATGATGTCATCAGTGATGTCATTTGAGATGTCATCAGTGATGTCACTGACCATGTCATGAATGATGTAATATGTGACATCATCAGCAGTGGATTGCTACAACTAACTATATAGGAGCAATTTCAATGGTTTTGTATGAGTGAAATGTCCAGCTAACTATAACAACCCTAAAACTTATAGTTTTTTGAGTGAATTTTAAAGGTTTTTTAAATGCTAATTCCTAACTATATAAGGCCTGAAATCTAGGGTTTTTTCAGTGAATTTCAAAGGTTTTTTAAATGCTAATTCCTAACTATATAAGGCCTGAAACCTATGGTTTTTTCAGTGAATTTGCAAGGTTTTTTAAATGCTAATTCCTAACTATATAAGGCCTGAAACCTATGGTTTTTTCAGTGAATTTGCAAGGTTTTTTAAATGCTAATTCCTAACTATATAAGGCCTGAAACCTATGTTTTGTTCAGTGAATTTCAAAGGTTTTTTTAATGCTAATTCCTAACTATATAAGACCTGAAAGCCCAGCAGGAATCTCCAGTATGCGCCAGGGGACTGCATTGCAGAGAGGTGTAATGAAGCCACGCCCCTTTTTACACCTCTCTGCAACGCAGCACCCGTGCATGTTTGAAGAGGGGGAACTAATTCCCCTTGCATACTGGGGGCCCCTGGGGGCCAACTAGCCCACCTGGAACCTTCAGTATGCGCCAGGGGGCTGCATTGCAGAGGTGTAATGAGGCTATGCCCCTTGTTACACCTCTCTGCCACGCAGCCCCCTGCCGCTTTTGCAGAGGGGGAATTAATTCCCCTTACATACTGGGAGTCCCTGGGGGCCAACTAGCCCACCAGGAGCCTCCAGTATGCGCCAGGGGGCTGCATTGCAGAGAGGTGTAATGAGGCCACACCCTTTTTTACACCTCTGTGCAAGGCAGCCCCGTGCATGTTTGAAGAGGGGGAACTAATTCCCCTTGCATACTAGGGGTCCCTGAGGGCCAACTAGCCCACCTGGAACCTCCAGTATGCGCCAGGGGGCAGCATTGCACAGAGGTGAAATGAGGCTATGCCCCTTTTTACACCTCTCTGGAACGCAGGCCACTGGCGCGTTTGCAGAGGGGGGACTAAGTCCCCTTGCACACTGGGGGTCCCTGGGTCATATCTGCCCAAACGCTGATATTCCGAACGATTGGAAATGACTTTTCTTGAGAAACATTTGGATTTGGATTATAATGTCCTATTCTTTGGAAGTTTTGAAAGACTGACTTTGAGGATGCTATAAATTACTCAAGTCTGCCCGAATTGTGTGGGTAAAATTGATACCTAGTCACTTTGAATAAGAATGTACTTACGTCTCGTCTAACATTTGGAAGAAATATCTAGTTATATAACAGGATACCGACATAACTTGAAGGAAATAAGAAAGCCCTGAAGAAGTTCTGTTGTACAGAATGAAACGTGTCGGCTGGCTGTGGTACATAAACTTAAGGAAAATAAAAGCATTTGAATATACACCAAGATTCAGCGCTTCAATAAGGACTCTAAGTGATATGATTTCATTGGACTTATTGTGCAACTGATGCTGTGCCAAACTTTGGAATATTCTTCACTATTCTCTACTACTTACTCTCTACTACTCTACTACTCTCTAATACTAATTCTCTACTACTCTCTACTACTCTATCTCTACTACTCACTCCCTACTACTCACTATCTACTACTCCCTACTACTCACTCTCTACTTTCTACTACTCAATCTCTACTATTCACTCTACTACTCACTCTTTACTACTCACTCTTTACTACTCAATCTCTACTACTCTCTACTACTCAATCTCTACTACTCTCTACTACTCACTCTCTACTTCTCACTCTCTACTACTCTACTACTCACTCTCTACTACTCACTCTCTACTACTCTACTACTCACTCTCTACTACTCACTCTACTACTCACTCTCTACTACTCTCTACCACTCACTCTCTACTACTCTCTCTCTACTACTCTCTCTCTACTACTCACTAACAGTCTTACTTATGACAAAAGTATGGCACACCTGAAGTCATCTTGATTGGAATAAAGTGTTAACACTTAAAACATTTAATTTGCAAAGGAACAAAATGAGGGGTTTCATTTTGCCATAGAAATGTTATATATTACCTACTGGCGGTCGCCAGTAGGTATATATAGTTAGGATTTTTTTGAATAGGGATTTCTGAAAAATCTATGTTGAATAACTTTGGCGTTGATGGACGAAATTGGCTGAAATTTTCAGGAAAATGGCACATTTTGTTTCTGAGCGTCCCCTGAAAGTTCGGGGGGGGGGGGGGGTTCGTCAAGCGGGGGCCGAGAAAAAAGGGGGGGTCCCAAAACATGTTTTTAACATTGAGTTTTCCATAGGGCGGTTGGACTCACTTTTAGCTCGAACGTCTGAATGGATTTCCACAAAACTTGGAAAAATTGTAGGGACTGGTAGCCCGATGTGCCTTTGCTATGTCTCAAGATATATGCTCCAGTGGTTTTTACAAAAATTAACTTTGAAAAATATATATTGGGCTACATTGGGCTTGCCACCTCCGCGCCTATTACTTGCGGGGTCCCACAGGGCTCTGCTTTGTCACCCCTACTCTTCAACATCTATTTGCAGCCATTGATTGCACTCCTGAACAGGATGGACTGCCTAGTTTATAACTACGCTGACGACACCCAGATTATCATCCGGTTAGATGAAGGTCCAGGAGCGTCTACCAGGCTACAGGACATACTTAAAGCCACGGTTAATTGGATGTCTAAAAACTCCCTAAAAATTAACCCGGACAAGACGGAAGTGTTGCCCATTTCCATCACGGGCAACCCCTGGAACGAGAAATTCTGGTCTGCAGAGCTGGGTGTACCACCGAAGCCAGCGGTTGCAGTTAAAAGTCTGGGTCTGTACATGGATGGAAAACTATCCATGGAAAAACAGGTCACGTCTGTAGTAGGAACCTGCATTGGCTTAATGCGGCAATTGAGAAAAATATCGGCATTGCTATCGTTTTCCACCTTGAAACATGTGGTTTCAGCTATAATCTTGGCCAGACTGGATTACGGAAACTCTCTGTACATAGGGCTACCCCAGCGGTTGCTGGATAAGCTACAGGGGGTTATGAACGACGCAGCCAGGCTGATCTACAAGAAACCCAGGATGACCCACTCATCCCCTCTGATGCAGGAGCTTCATTGGCTCCCAATTCGGCAGAGAATAGCGTTCAAGGGACTGTGTATAGTACATAAGACGCTGTACGGGAATGCACCAAAATACCTAAAGTCCAGAATTTCCCTCTATACGCCGAGCAGGACTTTACGTTCATCAGATGCTACTCTCTTATCCCAACCCCGGTTTAAATTGGCCACGGTAGGGGGACGTGCCTTTTCTAAAACACTCCCAGCTCTGTGGAATAAACTGACCCCAGATCTAAGGAAGGAGCGCAATTTGCTAACTTTCAGGAAAAAGCTAAAAACTGTTTTATTTAAACAAGCATGGAGCAGCCACTAGGTTACTGCCAAGATCAAGTAATATGCTGAGCCTTACTAGGTAATTTGGACAATCAGCGCTTAGAGGCCCCGGTGGTTATAACGCGCTATACAAATTAAATAAATAAATAAATAAATATATATATATATATATATATATGTTAGAGCCCAAATGTAGCCCAATGTAGCCCAAAGATGGCCACCAGAGACAAAAAAAAACAAATGTAGCCCAAATATCAGCCAGATGTAGCCCAACTATAGCCCAGTGACAGAATGTCCCAGAGTGTTCTAAAGAACAACTAGAGCGCTAACAGTCTTACTTATGACAAAAGTATGGCACACCTGAAGTCATCTTCATTGGAATAAAGTGTTAACACTTAAAACATTTAATTTGCAAAGGAACAAAATGAGGGGTTTCATTTTGCCATTGAAATGATTTTTTATATATATATATATATATATATATATATATATATATATATATATATATATATATATATATATATATATATATATATATATATATAACCTACTGGCGGTCGCCAGTAGGTATATATAGTTTGGATTTTTTGGAATAGGGATTTCTGAAAATTCTATGTTGAATAACTTTGGCGTTGATGGACGGAATTGGCTGAAATTTTCAGGAAAATGGCACATTTTATTTCTGAGCGTCCCCTGAAAGTTGGGGGGGTTTCGTCAAGCGGGGGCCGAGAAAAAAGGGGGGTCCCAAAACGTGTTTTTAACATTGAGTTTTCCATAGGGCAGTTGGACTCACTTTTAGCTCGAACGGCTGAATGGATTTCTATGAAACTTGGCAAAATTGTAGAGACTGTTTGCCCGATGTGCCTTTGCTAGGTCTCAAGATATGTGCTCCAGTGGATTTTGAGAAATTAACTTTCAAAAAAATATATATATCTGTGACAGCATCCCGGTTAGCGCCCCGGTTCGCGTAGCAGACGCGTAACGGAACTTCGCGAGGAGAAGCGGATTGGCTCTCTGTTGACTCTCAACATTCTAAACAGTCCGGAGCGGCCGCCATCTTGTCTCTCGGTAGGTTCGAGAGACAAGAGGTGGAAATAAACGAAGGGGGAAATGAATGAAAGGGGCAAGGTAGACCCCTCCTGACCCCCTAGGATTGATGTGGGGGCTATCAAAGGGCCACGCGGGGCAAAAAAATCAAATACATTTTTTTTCGATTTTTCGCGGTGGAAGCGCTACCTGGTACGCGAACCGGGTAGCTCACCGGTAGCGTAACGGGAGTCCGCCATCTTGTGTTTCGGACGAATTTAGTCACAAGATGGAGGATAAACAATGTTGGGAATGGGTATAAGGGGGCCCGGGAGACATATCCTGACCCCCTAGGTTTTCTGAGGGTGGCTGAGGAGGCCCATATATGTAAAAAAACAAACCCTTTTTTTTTCAAATTTTCGCACGGTTAGCGCTCGGTCCGCGCACCGGGTAGCGTTCCGGAAAGCGTAACAAGGGGAAAACCAAGGGAAATAGTAAAATAATATTTTAGAGTGCTTTGAGGTAGGGTAGCTCTGAATAGAGCTGTTGTGTTGTGTGGGTGATGTAAGTACCAACATGTAGGTACCAATGAAGAGTCTAAAATTCAATGTACACCGTCTCCTCTGTAGATATTTTGTATGTTCTAATATGGGTTATTTAAATGTAAATGTGTGGAAAAGCACTTCATGCTTTAAAGCAATTGCATATTTGAATTGATTGTTCTTTCCTCTTAGTCCTCCTCTTTGTTTTTTTTACCACACTCTTCTTCAGCATGATAGTTGATAAATTTGTTCCCTCAAAAAATGTATATACATAAAAAAATTATATTAAATATATATAAAATATATTTTTCCTTTAAAAGAAGAATACATTTTACAGCTTTTGATATTTGCTATTAAAAAACCATTGAAATTTACTGAAAAAACCATAGGTTATAGACCATATATAGTTAGTAATTAGCATTTACAAAACCTTGAAAATTCACTGAAAAAACCATAGGTTTTAGACCATATATAGTTAGGAATTAGCATTTACAAAACCTTACTTTACTCACACAAAACCATTGAAATTCGCATATATAGTTAGTTGCACTAACTATATATCGCGCACCCGCAATCAACTGACAGTCTCTGTCCTTGTTGGATGTACATGTTTTACTGAGAATGTCAGACTTCATTCTCACATGACTGAGAAAGATAATGTGAATTTACAGAAAATATGCTTTCAGTTTCGCTTTTAGATCCCCTTCCAAACCACTGAGGGAAAAGCATGAGAATAGTTTTCTTTCAAACATGATTCATGATATCCCAGCAGAAAGCTTTTTCACATGTTAAAATCACCTTAGAACACACCACAATTCCTAAAATGAGTATGGTACCATCAACAAATGATTTAAAATGTAACTAAAGTCCTAAAACCCTCTATTAACTACAATGTTTTTAATGAAGTGCTATCATGTATATTGGTCCCAAGATGGCTGCCAACACTTCTTGGATGAAGTGCTGACATCCAATCAGATTTTACCATGAGATGTGTGGTTAGGCTCCGTCCAAATATATATGTGTTTTTGAAGTTAATTTTCATAAAAACTACTAGAGCAATTTTTGCCAAATATAGCAAAGGCACTTCTGCGTACCAGTCTCTACAATTTTGCCAAGTTTGGTGCAATTCCGTTCAGCGGTTCGGGCTGTAGACTTGTCAGAACTTCCTACGGAAATTAACATGGGGAAAACACGTTTTGGGACCCCCCTTTTTTCTTAGCCCCCACTTCACGAATCCCCCTGAAACTTTCAGAGAAGGAGCGCAGCAGAGCTGGCCAAGATTATGGAAAATTACACGCAAATTCCTCAACCGGCGCCAAGGTTATTCCCAATAGAATATTGCAGAATTCCTATGGTAGCCAATCCTAACTATATATACCTACTGGCTATTGCCGGTAGGTAATATATATATATATATATATATATATATATATATATATATATTTGGCGGTGTGGCAGAGGAAAAGAACGCTTTTTTCTCGGCTAGCCAGCCTGGAACACAGTAATTAGCAGTGACCCAATCATGTCAATGGAAGAAATGAGAGAGAGAGAGCTTGCGGCGGAGGAAATGTTTAACAAACGGACTAAAACGTCTACAGAGAATGTCCCGCCTGCAAGAGTAGAAACTAACAAGGACGCTGACATTGTCATTTTGTACAAAGAACTCGAAAGGAAACGCAAACTTGAAATTACAAAGTGGTGGGAACACCGATCGTTATCAAAGTATGCTGAAGTGGGAAGGGTGCCGAGGGGGTTGCGTATCCTCTTAGCACCCAGCTTTGATAGACCTAACCCCAATATGCTACGTGAATGGGGGGAGAGTAATCTTGCTGCCTCAATGAACCTGGTAAAAATGTTGATTAAATATGCCCACATTGATCGTGAAGAAATTTTAAAAGAAATTGACGTCATTCTAGAAAAAATTAATGCGGTGGGAGCAACGGATCAAACTATGAAACTGAAGGAAACAATGCTAGAACACCTAAAAAAACATGAAGAGAAAATTAAAATAAGAAAAGCTACCAAGTTGAACCGAGATTTAGAAGACTATGAAAATGGTAAAATCTTTACTTTTTCTCGCAAGTTTGATTCCATAAAGCGTCAACAATATAATGAAAAGGCCAACAGCAAAGAAGTAAGTAGTGCGAACCAAAGCAATGAAAATGAGGATGCTGACAGCTTAGACACCATTTTGCTCACTAGTGCGTCCAGCACAGAATCGATACCTGTGGTGAGAAGAAAAACTGTCCTAAATGTAGGACAGGAAATGGATTTTTTAGTCGAGGCGAGACTGCAAACTTTGAGGCCTCGGCGGAATTCAACAGCACAAAATGTAGGTGAACCAAAAGAAGACGTGACCAACCCAAAAGAGGCAAAGAGAAACACAAAGAAGAAAACAAAAGGGAAAAGGCAAAAGAAGAAACAACAATAAGAGACAATACTGTGATCAATCCATCAAATATCACACTCTCCAAGGCGGAAGAACAACTGCTGGCCTTGGGTCTCAACTTTTGCCCTGGTGACAGTTTCAATTACGCTAGAACACGTATTGATGTATATTGTTACATCAGAAAATTGAAACTGGAAAAGTTCTTTGCATTAAAAACCATAAAAGATGCAAGAGGCAGCAATGAAACTGAAGATAACGAAACTATGATTAATCTAGCAGCATCGGACATCCCCAACCTATTGATGGTACATGATCTGGCTGATGAATCAGATAATACTGTGGAACATGAACAAGACACCAATCAGGCCACCCAAGACCGACTACGCAAAATCAACCACACGCAAGAGGGTGCTGGGATCAGCCCCTTTAAACCCAAGTCCAGTTTTGTTCCATTTATGCCAAAGGACAGCATTGATGTGTTTCATGATCTTATTGTCAATGACCTAAAACAAATAAATCATACTGTTCATAAAAGCAGAAGGGAAAGAAATCTGTTTTTTAAAAGAAAAGCATACTATGATTTAGTTAAAAAACTGGAAAACAATCAGGAAGTGGTGGTCAAAAAATCAGACAAGGGTGGGAACCTGGTATTGTGGCCCAGGAAAGACTATATAGCTGAAGCACTTCGCCAGCTTCAAGATGTACAATGTTATGTAAAATCAAATGTTAAAGAGTATGACAAAGCCAAATTAGTTCTGCATAAATTGCTAGCAACATGGAAAAGACAAGGCCTTATCTCCACAGATGAACATACGTTCATGGTTAATGAGTTTCCTATTCTACCGGTCCTTTACCTAATTCCAAAAATACATACAAATGTTTCCCCAATCCCAGGTAGACCAATAATATCAGCATAAATAGTTTGGGTGAACATGTAGGCCAGTATATTGATTTTTTCCTTCAGAGCTTGGTGATGGTATTGCCAAGCTACGTTGAGGACACTGGAGATTTTTTACAGAAAATAGATAAACTCCCATGGTCAGATAACTTGCTTCTTATCACTTTAGATATAGAAGCATTATATACAAGTATAGATCATGTACAACGATTGGCCTCTGTGAAACATTTTTTGGAAATGCGGTCTAGTACCCTATATGAACATAACAAAGTTTTGCTTAAACTCATTAAATGGTGTCTCAATAACAATTATTTTCTGTTTGATAAAGACATATACAAACAGATGAGAGGTGTGGCAATGGGGGCCTGCTTCTCCCCCAGCTACGCATGTTTACATGTGGGCTGGTGGGAGGAGCGGGTCCTCAAAACCACCTTTCAGGTGGAGTGCAAGGCACACATAAGATCTTATCTCCGGTACATTGATGATGTGTTAATTCTGTGGCAGGGAAGGGAGGAAGAAGCTATTCAATTTATAAATAAGATCAATAACAACATACATAACCTAAAATTCACTTCCCATATTCAGAAAAAGGAAATTGAATTCCTTGATGTTAAGGTCTTTGTCCACAATGACAAATTTGAAAGCACCCTTCACATGAAAGCTACTTCTGGTAACATTACCTTACACGCAACCAGCTCCCACCCAAAACACCTCATTGCCAGTATTCCGTATGGAGAAATCCTATGTATAAAACGAATCTGTAGCAATGAGGATGATTTTAATAAATACCAAGAAGAGCTGGTTGCCAGACTTAAAATTAGGGGGTACTCTCAACAAATCCTACAGGAGGCAATTGAAAAGGCGAAAACTAGATCTAGAACAAGCCTTTTTGCTCCTGATAACGACAGCTCTTACATATCCAATACTGCCGTCACCTCTACTAGGACCGACACTCCTAGATTAATTACTACCTACAACAGTGAGGAACGACAGATAAGAGCGATAGTTAACAAACATTGGCCAGTGGTGTTTACTGACAACATTCTTCAGAGTAGAATTGCAGCAAAACCTGTGGTTACATTTAGAAGAAGTAGCACCATGGGCACTATATTAGATCGAGTATCACCTGAAATCAAAAAGGTAACTACTTGGTTGGCACCCACGAAAGGCTTCACTATGTGTGCGTCATGCCGTGCTTGCAAATTTGGGTGCAATATGTCAACATACTCTACACCGTTCAGGACTACTCCTAGTTTAATAATGGGAAATTATAATTGCAAAACCGAGTATGCTGTATATGTCCTGACGTGCACCTGTGGGCTTAGCTACGTGGGTAGCACGAAGCTACAGGTGCACGTCAGGATTTTGCAGCATATTAGGGCCATTCTCCACAGCGATGCAACATATCCTGTTGCTAGACATTTTAAGAGAGTACATGCTAATAACATCAATTGTTTGTCTTAATATGTAATAGACGCTGTAGCTAGAAAAAGGAGAGGTGGCAATAGAGAGCCCCAACTCCGTCAGCTCGAAACAAAATATATTCTAGAGCTAGACTGTAAATGGCCCAACGGTTTGAATACAACTGAAGATATGCACAGCTTTTTTTAAGTCATATATAGCTGCTACATTGGGTTTCCCGCTTTTCACTAGATGAGTTACTTGTAAATAATACTATGAAATACGTCCATTTGTAAATACATTGTAAAAATATTAATTGTTAAAATTTGAATGCATTTTGTCTTTCTCTCGTATTGATTTCTCAAAGTGTATCTATATATCTTTTACATATCTTCAAATATTTTTAGGATCTAAATATAACTGTTAACCCTGTATGAATTAGAAATACATTTAGTTTTCTCGTGTGCAGATGGTTAGACCTATAATATACATTGGATTAATTGAGAAATTTATACTATCTACACTTGCACTTTAGTAGTTAAGATATGCACTTTTGCACAATGCCTCCCCATATGGTGGTTTATATGTGTACATAGAAAAAAATGATGTTAGAATAGAGACAATATTAAGTACATACTATCTAGCACACGTAATTCACAGGCTGTTTTTTGGTTCAAAGAATAATCGGATTTAACCGGTAATATGAAAACATTATGGCTGTCACCATGCAGGCAGTCTTGGATTCATCCAATGAGACCTTTTAAAATGATTTGTATTGATTATTTTACAAATATTTTGACACTCAGCACTTTACATGTTTTTAAATTAATTTTTTTTGAGCATGTATATATAAATTTTGTGTGTCATACTATATTAATCTGCCTCTATGTAGTATTATACAATGATGGTAGTAGCCAGAGTAGTATGTTTTCTGTGCCTATGATCATATGACCTGTGACGTCAAGATCTGGGAGGGGCATAACTCACTTTAAAATAGTAATTGGTGTTTTCACTTATGACACGTGAACAAGGGCTTACGGGCTCGAAACGCGTTGTGTTTGGGTAACTTGCAATAAAATCATTTTGCCCACTTGAAAATACCTCGGAGGTCCGTGTCTCTTTCCACGCCTGTCTGCTGTGGCGGAAAACAGGAAGTGGTTTGAGTTTTCCAAGATATTATATATATATATAAATATATATATAAATATATATATTACCTACTGGCGACCTATTTTCCATAGGAAATCCGCAACATTCTATTTGGAATAACTTTGGCGCCGGTTGACGAATCTTTGCGAAATTCTCAAAACTGGTGGGGCGCTCCAGTCCCTATCCTGAAAGTGTTGGGGTGATTTGTGAAGTGGGGGCTAAGAAAAAAGGGGGGTCCCAAAACATGTTTTCCCCATGCAATTTTTCATAGGTACCATTCATCGCGGCTACATCCAGAACGGCTGAACAGAAATACACCAAATTTGGCAAAGTTGTAGTCCTTGGTTCAGACTCATGCCTTTTGCTTGTATGGTGTAAATCCGTTCAGTAGTTCCTGAGAAAATTACAATGAAATCTTTCGCGGATTATAAGCGCACCGTCTCGATCACACGCAGAATGCTGATTGGCTGTGAAGTGGTTGTCAACATTCGAAACCAGGAAGTGTTGGCAGACATTTTGTGCCGCTGTAGAAGCGGGGATCTAGAAATTAGTGGAACAAGTGTTTAAAACGTATAAAGCGGGCAGGTACGCAATACTTTGACCCTCCAGACCTGCTTAGGGGGGTCCCACAAGGACACCTAGGGCCCCAAAAAGATTATTATTTTTTTTTAATCTGAGAAATGTGCGCTGGGTGCATGGATCCGCCGTAAAAAAAAATAAAAACGAAGCGCGGGCTCCTGTGCTTGTTTAAAAATTAGCTACCTAAAAGAAGAAATCCTGGGGTCTAAAATATTGCATTTGAAGCAGAGGCCAAGTAAAAAGGGGGGGTCCCAAAACGTGTAGTCCCCATTAAATTTTCCATAGGAACCGTTCATCACGGCTACGGCCCGAACGGCTCAACGGAATTACGCCAAATTTGGCAAAGTGGTACTCCTTGGTTCAGACTTGTGCCATTTGCTTAAATGGTGTAAATCCGTTAAGTAGTTCCTGAGAAAATTACAATTATAAATACATATATATCTATGACCTCGATGGCTCAGCGCATCATGCAGGCACTCGTAGCGCACTGTCCCAATCACGTGCTGAATGCAAATTGGCTGTCAAGTGGTCTTTAACATTTGAAACCAGAAATAGTTGGCAGCAATTTTGTGCCTCGGTAAAAGCGAGGATATAAAAAATAGTGGGACAAGTGTTCAAAAACGTTTAAAGGGGGCATGTAAGAAATATTTTGATCATATAGACTTGCTTAGGGGGGTCCCAAATTTTTTTTGGGGGGGGACAGAAAAATGTGCGTTGGGTGCATGGATCTGCTGTAATAAAAAAAATGAAGCAGGGGCTCCTGTGCTTGTTTAAGCATTAGCTACCTGGGAGGTCCAAACCCCTGGGTCTAAAATATTACATTTGATGGTGGTCCGGAGAAGCCCTCTAGCCCACAGACAGTCATTCCTCGGTGCTACACAATAAATGGGTGAGGGAGCTCAAAGGTTTGTCTAAGCCCCGAGGATTACCACCCTCTGGGGCTTTTTATATTTTGAGAGGGGGGCCGCGTGGTCTCTCTGGAGCAGTCAAAAGCCATGGGGAACACCACCCCACAGGAGCAGCTACTGCTGTGTCTCGGGGTGCCTACCCCAGGACACTACTGTTTGCTATGGCAGGGCGGGAGTCGAGGTTCCCTCTGTGTCATAGCAAACTTGAGTGCATATTAACAAGTGCCATTTTGCCGCAATTTTTGTAAAAAGGCCAAAAATGCAGTGAAAATGATATCTTCCTATTTACTAGATGACGCTAGGATGCATTAATGCATGTTAGCAGCCGGTTTGGTAAGGTCTCGCCTCGTATCTCCAATGAGTTGCACTGTAGGTGTTCTCAGTGGGAAGGTAGGTGTTTCTATGAGAATATAAAAAGGAAGAGCGAGGTATGACAATAGCTTTGTATTTACAAGTTGGCTCTGGATTTGAGGACCGATAGGAAAACTCTTGCTAATTGCGGTTTATGTTGATTCCTAACATCTGTTCTGAAGTAGACTTAAGCATGTTTAATATGCTAGGTGGACTGATATGTTAAGTCCACAGTCATATATTAACCAGCTTTTCACTTGCAAACAAAAATCATGGCTGTATTTTTTGTGATATTGGGGGCATATTTACAAGGACAGGGTTAAAATTATTGTTGCTTTAGCCTCAGACAAGCGTCATTGAAGCGGCCATAATGGCTTAATAACAGGCTTTTGAGTATTCATGAGAATTTCAATAGATGCCTAGGTTTACACCAGAACATGTTAAGGCTGTCCTTGATAATATGCTCCCAAGTTTGCTATGGCAGGGCGAGATCCTCTGCTCTCACTCTTGCATAGCAAACAGCAATGTTGAAAAAATCTTCCGGTAAGATAACAAAGGATTTTGAAGTCCATTATCGCCATTTTAGTTGTAGATTGCTGCCGTTAAAGCGGCAACAATTTTAACACTGTGCTTGTAAATATGTCCCTAATTTTTGTAATGTTGACAATCCTGTCTCCCATTTAAATAGGCACAAAGTATTTAGTGAAGTGCATTGTGAATCGTGAAGCAACACTGTCTAATTGTGATCGATAAAGAATTCAGAGTTTTGTACTTCTTTTGCTCGTTATGTGCATAGGGGCAGATTTACAAGTTCCTTGCGTCACTATTGCATCACTTTTAACATGGAAAAAGTGACGCGAAAGTGGCGCAAGGGGCTTGTAAATCTGCTACACAGTGTTCTGTCTTAGTTTGCTTTCTTTTCTGACAAGTAGAGGATCCTGGGTAAAAAAACGGTTTCTGTACAGCCAGTACCTTTGACCCCCTACCTCCAAACTGCTTACTGCCTGTTACCATAATAACAGTTCATGGAACACTTAAGTGAGCACACAGGTTACAAGTTCACCACACAATGTTGCTAATCCAAACAGTTACTGTGCTGGAGTTTTAAAACGTTTCCATAGGAACCGTTAATTGCAGCTACAGACTCTGGTAAAGAGCTACCTTCAGTATTATACTTCTGTATAATACATATAATTTCTATTTTAATTGTTTAATGTTTTCTAAGCATATGATTATCACACTAAATAATAGTGAAATGTCAGAAAAAGACGACGTATATACTTTTTTATTAACTTTTATTAAAACAACAATAAATATCTAGAAACGTAACTTTAAAATAACAATATAATAAATAACTAGAAACATAACTTTAACATGACAATATAATAAACAAAATGTGAGATGGACTCCAAAGAAAGGAGGGTAACCTGCAAAACCAAAATGAAAATAAGTGTTCAAAATTAGATAGATGTGACTGAATGAGGTCAAAGATCACAAATTAAGGTAACACTTGGCAATATTTGTTAATTTGCACTTCTGCAGTGTGCCTGATACATTCCACTTCTCTTATAGGCCCGCGTTCAAGAGGTGTCTGTACGGAAGTGCCAACTGCAACAGGTTTACAGTATGGACCACAGGTCTTTAAAATGATTGAGAGATGAGACTGAATTAGGTGAGAGATCACGTCATTATGCAGGCCAATATCCTTTATTTCGAACGCATTTATTAGGAGGCATTGTGTATCTAGGCCACTCTGCTTACCTTGTGTAAACACTATAGCGAACAGAGTTCACAACTTGATTTTTGCTTTGGTTCTACACTGCAGACTTGATTTTTTTTATTGGCAGAGTCCATAACTTTAAAAGAGAAAGACAAACAATGTGAGATAGAGTGAGAGAGAGAAAGACAGAAAAAATAACATTAAAAGTGTGAGAGAGAGAAAGTAATAGTTAATACTGGAGAAAATCTTCGCAGCTCACCTTTTTGCCTCAGTTGTGTGTCCAAGCACGTGCCGGTTCATAGTGCACCCTCAAGTTTAGTGATCTGAAAGATAGTATAGAGTTAGTAATAGCAGAGTACATACAACTGCACAAGTATATTTCTGCTTTACGTCTTTGGACACTCAGGATAATGTATTACATCAACTTCCACTGCAAGGAGATGTCTGTGCGCTCTTTTTCTTCCAAAATACTATACCCCATGCACTTCCACTGCATAGCGGTGAATTCTCATTACTGCGTACTCAGACCGTTGCACCCTATTGACTTCCAGAGTCCAGAGGCGAGTGCTTTTTCTTGCGCACTCAGGGGCAGATTAATAAGCTCCTTGTGCCACTTTTGCGTTACTTTTTCCCATGTTAAAAGTGACGCAAAAGTGGGCGCAAGGGTCTTGTTAATCTGCCCCTCAGACTGTTGAACCTGTCCACTCCCACTGCCCGGAGGTAATTGTACATTTGTACGTAGTCAAGGTGCTGCACACTACCCACTCTCTCTGCCCACAGGTGACTTCTTGTTGCTTCGGAAATAAGCTTCTTTGCTCACTTTGTGCCATTGGTGTGATTCAAAGAGGGTGCACCATGTGTCGAAGCAGCCTTCTCAGACGTTGTTACGATGGCCTTGCATCATCGCAGAATCCTCGAACGTTGAGCTTTGGAGGTGTGGGGAGGGATGCCAATTCATGAAACACAACCTGTTAGATAAAAAGGTAAACGTAGTTACAATCATCACAAGCGACAGACATTTGACCGATTATAAAAATGTTCCTGCAATTGGAAAAAAAATACAAATGCAATAGATACGGTATACAGGACTGAGTACGCCTAAATCGCTGCATCTCCTTTTTGTATCCAGTCATTGGCACCCAATTACTCCCTCCGCTGCACACCCAAGCCTCAATGCTCACATTTCCGCAGACAAGGTACGTTTTACATCATGTAGTCCTGCTCTGCCACCAAGAAGTCTCACATTTGGTGCGGAGTCTTGATATCATGATGGCAAAGGACATACTCGTGCACCTATCTTCATCGCTTCATCCGAACCACTATGACGGGCCATCACAGAGCTCGTGATGGGAACAACTCTAAAATGGCATAGAGCACATGTGCACCGTCTTTTTTATTGGTAGGGTCACGTCTGTTGTGACGTAGTGCTGGATGGGTGTGGTGTGGGTGTATACCAGCCATGAGGGAGTGTGTGTGTGCCGTCCTGACAACTAGACCTGTAATAAGGAAATCACTACAATGGAAATATGGGCCATATACGTACCGCTGTTGTGTTTTCCTGGAAGCGTAAGCGGAGTGGGCTGGACGGACGTATGTCAGTGCTGCGCGAGGCTGTGAACAATGACTCCGGAACTATGGGAGTGGTTCCGTTGTGAGCTATATGAACAATCTACTCATTCAGATTTCTGTATTGTAGTGCTGCCGTCACCCGATTCTTACACACAAATGTGCCATTATGTCTGTAAAGTCCCACAATATGGCTAACATGGAAGGTACGGGTATATCACTGACCCTATATTCATCCATAGTTGCACACATAAAAGATGGAGGACATGACGCATTTCTGCGAATATGAATATTGTTGTACATTCAGTGGAGTGTTGTAGCTGTAGTAATACAGGGCTGTGAGAGGTTTAGGTTGCAGTTTTTGGCAAATGAAGGACAGATAATATATATACGTATGTGGTCATTCAGATATACTGTCGAACTTGATGCTGGAAATCATTGTTCGAGGCTCGGAGTTGCGTCCACATCCTGGTATTGTAGAGTAATGACGTAATCAACGCATGCCTGAAAATGTACTGTAAATACGGTGCTCATGTAAATTGTTGAATAGTACACATTTATAAATTGACTATACAGTTTCTTTGCAGTATTATAATGATCCACTTTGTACGTTAGTATTTGTAGAATGAGAGAAAGTTATATAATCAAAGTTTTTGTTATTGGCAGAGGTAAGATGGTTGCATATGCTATTTACAGCACAATATAATGTGGTAGGGCACAGGAGCAGCATTTCACAAACATAATAGGTACACAAACACAGATAGATAGTTGAAGTGGGTACGGACACGTGTGCTCGACTCCATTTTATGACGTTGCTGATGGTAACAAGTAGAATAGTAATCATTATATCATACACAGATATTTAATCATAAATGAAATTATACACTGAAGATTCTATCGTAAAGGGTTAATGAGTTGTGGTACACTGAGGTAGGGGAGGTTTGTGTGGCGCCTGCGATGATGTGTGGTTCAGGCAGAGCGCACTGGTAAGAATGCCTTTTGGCAACAGAAATTTGCTTTAATAAGGCCATGTAGCGATTATTTATGGTTCACTGAGTTAGTGGTACGTCTGGTGCTTAGCGTGTTGCCTTCTGGACTGCATCATTTGTAATCAGGATTGAAATAAAAGATGAAACATGTATTGAATACATTGTCAAAATATGTATGTTTCAGGGAGATTATAGTTCAAGTTGTGACCTGTGATGTCCATAGTGTAAACTACCATTGAGTGTGTTTTTGCACTTGCAGCATGAATTTTGTTTTTCAACTAAACCTAGGACTGATATAAAAAGTTTTTGAAGGAAGGTTACTAAAGGGATATTGTACAGGGTTTGATAGACGTTTTACTTTGTTTGGTACTGCACTCTGTAAATAATGAATGAAGAGTCTGCCTGAATACGGCCACTTGGCGATGAATTATGGTGCACTGAATTAGTAGTACCTTTGAGACTGAGCGTATACGTAACCTGAGATGATGCGTGGTCTGGGCAGGCAGCACTGGGGGTAATGTTTTTTGACTACTGAAGTTTGCCTCAGTAAAGCCTTGTAGCGATTATTTAGGGTGTACTGAGTTAGTGGTACGTCTGGTGTTTAGCTTGTGCTCACCCTGCGATGATGCGTGGTCTGGACGGGCTGCACTCAAAGCTTTGACTATTGCATACTGGACTGCATGTACGTTGAGGGGGGAAAAAAGTACCATTGATGATTATCAATTCTTTGGCAACTATATGATCAGATTCAGATGATTCTTCCAGTGGTGTAGCTGTTTGTTTCTCCAAAAAAGAAATTCAAGTTTTCAATGAAGAAAAAGTGAGGTTCAAATTGTGATCTGTGTTGTCAGCAGTCTAGATTGCCATTAAGTGTGCCTTTGCACTTGCAGCGTGAATTTTATTATTCAACTAAATCTGTAACCGATATAAAATAAGTTTTTGAAGGAGGCATACTAAAGGCCACTAAATGTGGATTATTATTAAGGGATATTGTATTGGTTTGATTGGTGTTATACTTAGTTTGGTATTGTACTCTGCAAATAATGAATCAATAGTCTATTTAATTGTGAGATCTGATTACCGCAGTGTAGGTAGGAGGCAGCGGTTAGCAAGAGCCAACGGCCATGTGGCATTGAGTAGAGCTGCACAGTATTGGTAATTTAGAGTGTGTGCAACCAGCAATGATAAGTGGTACACAGAGTTAGTGGCACCTGAAGCAACAATGCTAATAAAAATCAAGTTTTCTTAGAAGTACTTTTTGTCCTTTTACGGGACTAAGTTGTAGTAGATATCCAAAAACTATGATATGTGTTTCTTTAAATAAGACATCTGAGTGAATACGGCTACAGTATCTGCATTAAATAAATCAAGGTCGAATTCCCTACTGTCAGTAGTGTATATGCAAAGCTGAATTCAAGTTGTGAACCCTGCTGTCCACACTGTAAATGGAAAGCAGTAGTCAGCACAGATATCGACAAATGATTATTATCACTTATATTAACAATATTTAAATACATACAGTACAATTGTCTCTGCCTTAAATAAATCCAGGCTGAATTTCCTACTGTCTGTAGTGTAGATGCAAAGCTGAATTCAAGTTGTGAACCCTGCTGTCCGCAGTGTAGATCTTAGGCTGCACTGCATTATCTGTAATGCACTCTATACATTGACTGTTGCATATGGAACTGCATGAACTGGTATCAAGTGGTGAACTCTGTTGATCGTGGTGTACATTTGAAGGTAGTACAGACATTGAGGAATGTTTTTTGTCGCATCATTTAACAAAATTGTCTCTGCCTTACATAAATCAAGGCTAACTTCAATGCTGTCTGTAGTGTAGATGCAAAGCTGAATTCAAGTTGTGAACCCTGCTGTCCGCAGTGTAGCTCGAAGGCAGTAGTCAGCAGTTATAGACTAATGCTTTTTGTCACATCCTTTTACAAAATCGGAAGACAGAGTACAATTGTCTCTAACTTAAATAAAGCAAGGGTTGATTCAATGTTGTCCGTAGTGTAGATAGAAAGCTGAATTCAAGTTGTGAAACCTACTGTCTGCAGTGTAGATCGAAGGCAGTAGTTGACACAGACATCGAGGAATGCTTTTTTGTCACATACTTTAACAAAATCTGAGGACACAGTACAATTGTCTCTGCCCTAAATAAATCCAGACTGAATTCAATGTTGTCTGTAGTGCTGATGCCCCACTGGTATCAAGTTGTAAACTCTACTGATCGCACTGTAGATTGAAGGCAGTAGTCAGCACAGATATCGACGAAGAATTGTTATCACTTATTTTAACAAAGTCTGAGGACATAGAGTACAATTGTCTCTGCCTGACATAAATCAAGGATAACTTCAATGCTGTGCATAGTGTAGATCCAAAGCTGAATTAAAGTTGTGAAACCTGCTGTCGGCAGTGTAGATCGAAGCCAGTAGTTGATGAGGAAAACACACAAGATGATGGATGGAATGTTGCTGAATTGTAAAACATTCACCCCCAGTCACAGATCTGGGTTTGATCCATCGGTATTTTGCTCACCAAACCGCCCCAGTTCAGACATGGCCATATGCAAATCAGTCTTGACCCTGTGCCTCATGGGAACAGTCCAGCCCGAACTGTAAAGCCATGTCTTCCCTGGACCGGAATCAAGCATCCTAGGACCAGTTTCTGGCTATCAGCCATCAACAGCCAGGATAGCTTGACTCCAGTGGCCTAGTGAGCACAGGAACCACGTCTGGGAATACCCTTCCCACATAGGGTGAAAAGCAAAACACACAAGAGTAGATGAGGACCTTAGCTGTGGCAGAGTCTTAACTCTGTGCAGAAGTGAACCACGCCCAAGACGTAGGCTAATTATTTATACTCTTATGCTGGTGTTGCTTCTGCTTGAAAGGCAGAGCGGGAGACAACACAGCTACATGACTGAGATCTTCCCCAGTGTCTGAGGTAATATGGTTGCGTCCACTGTGCAGTACACTACAGGTATCAATACTATATTTTCACATGGAAAAGTTTTTTGTTTCTATAGTGAGTTGTGTATAGCATATCACCGGTACACTTGGGATTCTGTAAATTATTGTTGATGTGCAAATTTACTCCCTTATACATAGTTGGTTGCCACATCCCTGAACATTCAGCTATTTTGCGTTTGAGGGAATATGGTAACTTGGGAAGGTCCGTTGTCCTGTTTTGCGCTGCATCTGAGGTAGTAGGGGGGAGGGATCCGGGGGAGGGGGGGGGGGGGTGGTTGTGGTGGTGGTGCTGGGTGTTATGATTTTGTTGGGTGTCAGAGGTGCATGATTAGTACCTCTATCACATATTCCACTTTAAATATGGGTGTGAGTTGGGTGTAATTTACGCAGTAGATAGTCGACCTCCTTACACCAGGTAAACGTTGATGTTAATTTATTACTCGTAAGTGGAGCTTTCGCCTGTTTTTTTAGTGGTTTGTGGCGATTTTGTTGGCGGAAGGAATCAATTGATGAGCGGTGATATTTGCAGTTTTTACTAGGTTAAGACTGAGATGATAATTAAAAAAGAGAAAAAAAACAGATATGCTTATTCAACATTATAAGTAAGAAGTATCATTTAAAAAACCTTTGAAATTCACTGGAAAAAAACATAGGTTTCAGGCAGGTTATAGTTAGGAATTATCATTTAAAAACTCTAGACATTCATTGAAAAAAAATATAGGTGTAGGGGTGTTATAGTAAGCTGGACATTTCACTCATACAAAACCATTGAAATTCCTCCATTATAGTTAGTTGTACTAACTGTAACTCTCACGCCCACAATCCGCTGGTGATGATGTCACATATTACATCATTCATGACATGGTCAATCTGGTGCAGGCTTCATTCTTAGCACTTTGGTACTCTTCCTCTGCTGAGCAGTTACGCTTCAGGCATAGGAATTCACCAAAGGGGATGTTACGTACCAAGCTCCTAGGGTGGTGGCAGGCTGCATGCAAGACGGCGTTGCCCGCCATGGGCTTCCTGTATAGTCTAGTCTGGAGGATATTGTTGTCTACAAAGACCGCCAGATCCAGATAATTCACGGAAGTCGTGCTCATGGTGCTGGTAAATCTCAGGTTCCACTCATTGTCGTTCAGGGCGGCGACGTACTCCTCAGCCGAGGATTGGCCACTGCACCAGAAGACAAAGAGGTTGTCTATGTATCTAGTCAACAGCATTATTTTGTCTGTCCAGGGGTCATGGGCATCGCCCCAGGCCACGTGCTTCTCCCACCAGCCTACGAATAAATTTGCGTAGCTTGGGGCGAAGCACGTTCCCATCGCGGTTCCCCTTGTTTGTTTATAAAACTTGCCTGTGAAAAGAAAGATGTTATTATACAAGCAGAATCTTATCATGCTAAGCAGCATCTCACTGTGTTTGTAATACCTTAAAGGCTTTCTATCAAGAAACCATTTTACTGCTGCAATGCCATCTTTGTGGCTATGCACGTATAGAGGTTGGTAACATCTAGTGTGATAAGAAGCATATCTGGTTCCCACACTATATTGTCCATAAGTCGGAGGAAGTCCTGCGTATCTCTCATATACGAGGCTAAATCTTTCACGATAGGAGCTAGAAATTAATCAATAAATCCTGAAGTGTTCTCCAATAGGCTGCGAATAGAGGACACAATTGGTCTCCTTGGTGGACTTTTGACGTTCTTATGGACCTTAGGGAGGTGATAGAAAGTTGGTATGGTAGGTGCCTCACATTGCAGAAATATAAATTCCTCCATATTCAGCAAACTTTCATTTATTGATCTTTCCAAAAGTGTTTGGTACACACTCGGTATTTTTGATTATTGTATAACAATCAATGTCTGTGAGTTGACGTAATGCCTCTTGAACATAGGTCTCCCTTTTGAAGACCACGATGTTGCCCCCGGAATCAAAGGGTTTTATTTTGATACTTTGATCATTTTTCAAGTAGTTTATCGCCTCCCATTCTCTGCGTGTTATGTTGGAGCGTTTGTTACTGGCTTCTTTACTTGTTTTAGATAGTTTTTCCAAGTCCATAAAAATTGCCTTATTAAATACATCAATGTCATTGTGCGGTATGTTCGGAAGTCTTTTTGATTTGTTTTTAAAGTTGCTGGGGTCTCTGATTTGTGTGGCCCCTGCCTTTTCCGTATTTGTGGTTAAATCACCGCCAGTTTTCATATGAGTTTGGCCCATAGATTGTATTGCTAATATGGTCTCTAGATCATCTGCTTGTAATTCAGCAAAGTCCCCACCTACATCATTGTGTTCTTCCCCCATAGTGTTTGATCTGGGGTGTAGGAGAAAGCCTTTTTGAAACTTCAATTTTCATATATATTTGAACAAGTCCATTCGCACTTGTACCAGATCGAATTCAGCAGTCGGACAAAAAGTTAACCCTCTTTTGAGTAAAAAAAAAAATATATATATATATTCACTGAAAAAACCATAGGTTTCACCCAGTTATAGTTAGGAATTAGCACTGACCATGTCATGAGTGATGTAATATGTGACATCATCAGCAGTGCATTGCAGGCGCGCAAGTTATAGTGAGTCCAACTAACTATAACGTGGAATTTCAATGGTTTTATGTCAGTAAAATTTCCAGCTAACTAAAACTGGTGTGAAACCTATGGTTTTTTCAGTGAATTTAATAGGTTTTTTAAATGCTAATTCCTAACTATAACTGGTGTGAAACCTATGGTTTTTTCAGTGAATTTCATAGGTTTTTTAAATGCTAATTCCTTTCTATATCGAGTTTGTAACCTACGATTTTTTTTTTATTTGCTGTTTTGTGTGAGTATTACTTAGTATTATTTCAGGGAAGGAGCGGAGCGGGCCACCTACTTTGAGAAATTCGCGAAGATTCGTCCACCGGCACCAAAGTTATTCCAAATAGAATGTTGCGGATTTCCTATGGAAAGTAGATCCTAACTATAACTACCTACTGGCGACCGCTAGTAGGTAATATATATATATATATATATATATATATATATATATATATATATATATATATATATATATATATATATTACCTACTGGCGGTCGCCAGTAGGTATATATAGTTAGGATTTTTTCTCTATGGGATTTTTGAAAATTCTATGTATAATAACTTTGGCGTTTGTGGACGGAATTGGCTGAAATTTTCAGGAAAATGGAACATTTTGTTTCTGAGCAGCCCCTGACAATTTGGGGGGGTTTCATCAAGGGGGGGCCGAGAAAAAAGGGGGGTCCCAAAACGCGTTTTTCCCATATTAATTTCCATAGGGCGGTTGGCCTCACTTTTAGCTCGAACGGCTGAATGGATTTGCACGAAACTTGGCAAAATTGTAGGGACTGTTAGCCCGATGTGCCTTTGCTAGGTCTCAATATATGTGCTCCAGTGCATTTTGAGTAATTTAGGTTCAAAACAATATATATATCTGGGCGGAGCCTAACCACACATCTGATCTGATTGGCTGTCAGCACTTCATCCAAGAAGTGTTGGCAGCCATCTTGGGACCAATATACATGATAGCACCTCATTAAAAAGCATTGTAGTTAATAGAGGGTTTTAGGACTTTAGTTACATTATAAATCATTTGTTGATGGTACCATACTCGTTTTAGGAATTGTGGTGGGTTCTAAGGTGATTTTACCATGTGAAAAAACCTTCTGCTGTGATATCATGAATATTGTTTGAAAGAAAACTAATATCTCATGATTTTCCCACAGTGGTTTGGAAGGGGATCTATAAGCTAAACTGAAAGCATATTTTCTGTAAATTCACATTATCTTTCTCATTCATGTGAAAATGAAGTCTGACATTCTCAGTAAAACATGTACATCCAACAAGGACAGAGACTGTCAGTTGATTCCTTTGTGTTCTACTGCAGCCTCCTAGAGTGTTCTAAAGAACAACTAGAGCGCTAACAGTCCTACTTATTACAAAGGTATGGCACACCTGAAGCCATCTTGATTGGAATAAAGTGGTAACTCTTAAAACATTTAATTTAAAAAGAAACAACATGAGGGGGTATATTTTGCCATAGAAAGTATGATTAGTGCTGCAGAATGAAAAATTAGGGCACATTTTGAGTGACTTCTCAAATCCTTTTCTATTTCATTAAAACATTCTGACATGCAGTCTCCCAAAATGGCCACCAGAGGCAAAAGAGTCCAAATGTAGCCCAAATATCACCCAGATGTAGCCCAAGTATAGCCCAATGACAGAATGTCCCAGAGTGTTCTAAAGAACAACTAGAGCGCTAACAGTCCTACTTATTACAAAGGTATGGCACACCTGAAGCCATCTTGATTGGAATAAAGTGGTAACTCTTAAAACATTTAATTTAAAAAGAAACAACATGAGGGGGTATATTTTGCCATAGAAAGTATGATTAGTGCTGCAGAATGAAAAATTAGGGCACATTTTGAGTGACTTCTCAAATCCTTTTCTATTTCATTAAAACATTCTGACATGCAGTCTCCCAAAATGGCCACCAGAGACAAAAGAGCCCAAATGTAGCCCAAATATCACCCAGATGTAGCCCAAGTATAGCCCAATGACAGAATGTCCCAGAGTGTTCTAAAGAACAACTAGAGTGCTAACAGTCCTACTTATTACAAAGGTATAGCACACCTGGAGCCATTGTGATGGGAATAAAGTGGTAACTCTTAAAACATTTAATTTAAAAAGGAACAAAATGAGGGGGTATATTATGCAATAGAAGGTTTTATTAGTGCTGCAGAAAGGAAAATTAGGGCACATTTTGAGTGACTTTTCAAATCCTCTTCTATTTCATAAAAAAATTCTGACATGCAGTCTCCCAAAATGGCCACCAGAGACAAAAGAGCCCAAATGTAGCCCAAATATCACCCAGATGTAGCCCAAGTATAGCCCAATGACAGAATGTCCCAGAGCGTTCTAAAGAACAACTAGAGCGCTAACAGTCCTACTTATTACAAAGGTATGTCACACCTGAAGCCATCTTGATTGGAATAAAGTGGTAACTCTTAAAACATTTAATTTAAAAAGGAACAAAATGAGGGGGTATATTTTGCCATATGAATTATGATTAGTGCTGCAGAAAGAAAAATTAGGGCACATTTTGAGTGACTTCTCAAACCCTCTTCAATTTCATTAAAAAATTCTGACATACAGTCTCCCAAGATGGCCACCAGAGACAAAAGAGCCTAAATGTAGCCCAAATATCACCCAGATGTACCCCAAGTATAGCCCAATGACAGAATGTCCCAGAGTGTTCTAAAGAACAACTAGAGCGCTAACAGTCTTACTTATGACAAAAGTATGGCACACCAGAAGCCATCTTGATTGGAATGAAGTGGTAAGTCTGAAAACACTCAATTTAAAAAGGAACAACATGAGGGGGTTAATTTTGCCATAGAAAGTATGATTAGTGCTTCAGAAAGAAAAATTAGGGATCATTTTGAGTGACTTCTCAAATCCTCTTCTATTTCATTAAAAAATTCTGACATGCAGACTGAAACATGCACTTTGAATACCAGCAGCAGACGTCCCTGGTGAGCAGTAGCTTTACTACAGTGATCTAATGTGCAACTAGAGTGCTAACATTCAGAATTTATGGCAAATGTGTGACACATCTGAATGCCTTCTTGATGGAACCAAAGTAAACAAGCATTGAAAATGCAATAGATCTCGCCCTCGTTTAAGTTAAAGCCATTCTGTTTGTAATGAGGTGGCTTTTTAGCTTTGCTTTTATTAGTGTTTTTTCAACTTTCATGTAAATAACATGCATCTGTATGCATATAAGTATATGTATGCATGCATTTATGTTTGTATTTATATAGATATACAGATGATATATGTTTATATATGTATGTATATATATATATATTCACTGAAAAAACCATAGGTTATAGACCATATATAGTTAGGAATTAGCATTTACAAAACCTTAAAAATTCACTGAAAAAACCATAGGTTATAGACCATATATAGTTAGGAATTCGCATTTACAAAACCTTATTTTACTCACACAAAACCATTGAAATTCCATATATAGTTAGTTGCACTAACTATATATCGCGCACCCGCAATCCACTGCTGATGATGTCACATATTACATCATTCATGACATGGTCAGTGACATCACTGATGACATCACTGATGACATCTCAAATGACATCACTGATGACATGACTGATGACAACATCCAGTGACTGTATGTTTCTGTAAAGTTAAAATATGTCTTACATATTGAAGAATGAGTGGATGTATAAGTGTCTGGATGAAGGATTTAGTAGGTGCATGACTGACTGTATGAGTGAGTGATTAAATGTGTCTCACTGAGTGCATGGGTTAGTGACTAAACTGTCTTAATTTGTGCATCATTATGTCTGTTGTTCTGTAAACTGTTGCATGTGTTGATAAGTAGCTATATGAATAACTATATGGGTTATTGATTGGTTGCCCAAGTATTTGTATGGGAGACTGAGTGTGTGTGTGGGTGGCTGGGAGGTGTATGACTCTGTGCATAGATGTGTGAGCAGTTGATTCACTAGATGTATGGTTTCAAAAGTGCATGTGGAAACAGCTGTATGGGCGGTTGACTGTGTGCATGAGTGTATTGGTGAGTGAATGGATATCTCAGTGCTACATGTCAAAGTAAGTACATATGTAAAACACAGTACATGTGAGAGTTGACATATATAAATAACTGTGCATAAGAGCCAGTGAATGTGTGAGTGGCTGTATGGATCATTGTGAACTTGTATCAGGGATTGTATAAGAGAGTAAATATGTGTTAGTATATGTTTGAGTAAGTAAAGTTTTTATAACTGTATAGTTGAGGAAATGGAGGTGTGATTGATTCTTTGCATGACTGACTAGGTGTGTGAGTAACTCCATGGATGAGTGACAGTCTGTGAGTGTCTGTTTACACTGATTGTATCTAAGGTTATATTAGAGTCTGAAGAGGTTCATCGTATTATCACATGAATGATATCATCAGTGATGTGATCAGTAATGTCAAATGAGATGTCATCAGTGATGTCATCAGTGATGTCATTTGAGATGTCATCAGTGATGTCATTTGAGATGTAATCAGTGATGTCATCAGTGATGTCACTGACCATGTCATGACTGATGTAATATGTGACATCATCAGCAGTGGATTGCGGGTGCGCGATATATAGTTAGTGCAACTAACTATATATGGAATTTCAATGGTTTTGTGTGAGTAAAATAAGGTTTTGTAAATGCGAATTCCTAACTATATATGGTCTATAACCTATGGTTTTTTCAGTGAATTTTTAAGGTTTTGTAAATGCTAATTCCTAACTATATATGGTCTATAACCTATGGTTTTTTCAGTGAATATATATATATATATATATAGAGCCCTAGTCACATCCAGGACGCCCACTCTCCACAAATGGGGGGCGCGGGGGAGTCTGAAGGCCCCCTTGTTCCCAGTGGGCTCCCCTCCTCTTGCGGGAGCCGGGATTGCTTTTACAGAGAGGGGAGCTCCTCTAAGTATTAGCATTTGTGCTCCGCCTCCAGCAAGAGAGAGCAATTTGTTTTGCTCTCACTTGCTAGAAGCGGAGCACAGTTTACTATGACTTGGTGGTAGCAGTAAGGGTCCTCCTAAGCAATAGCAAACAGTTATGTCCAGAGGGTGGGCACCTTTGGCAATAGCAGGAGCCGGTCCACAGGGCCATGTATGGCGGGGGGGGGGCTTTTTTGTTAGAATTTGCTCCAGGGAGGTGGCGGCCCCCTCACATGACTTAAAATGAGAGCCCCAGGGGGTTGGTGTCCCCCCAGATTCTTTAATCTTAAACCCCCAGGAAGGTGGCGGTCCCCTGGGCTGGAGGGGTCTAAAAGGCCACTCAATAAATAAATAAGCCCCAGGGAGGTGGTTGTCCAGAGGGCATCAATGAACCCCGGGGGGGGGCTGTTCAACCCTCCTTATTAAAATGCACCCAGACCCTGGCCCACCCCGGGCCGATTAGAAACAAAGGGCAGGAGCCCGGGCTTAGTTTTTTTTCTTCTGCAGGATTCGGGGATCCAGTGTGACTCCTCCCTTACATTTCCAAAGAATAATGCTTTTTTGGCCCTGCAGGGTCCTTGTGGGACCACCCACAAGAGGCCTAGGGGGTCAGGGCCTTTCTTTCTTTTCTTTTTTATGTTTGTGACTTGGTCCAACAGAGTCACAAGATGGCTGCCACAACTTACTAGTTTGAAGTGTTGGCACTCAATCAGATCTCAGCACGAGATCAGGGGGGTCACGGATCCTAGATATAAAACTGGAAATGTCTTTATATAACTCCGGAACTACTGAATGGATTTACACCAAATCACAAAAGGGCACTTCCCTGAACCAACATCTACGTTCGTGCCAAATCCAAGGTAATTTCGTTCAGCAGTTTGGGCGGTAGCAGTGTCTAAAGGTCCTCTTTAAATTAACACGGGGAAAAATGTTTTGGGACCCCCCCTTTTTCTTGGCACCCTCTTGACGGATCACCCCAAGTCTTTGAAGACAGCAGCTTAATTGACTGTATCAGCTAAGGCTCAATCATCAAGCCTGAACTTGAAAGAGTTTGTGTTTTGCAAATGTAACCACCATTCAGTCAACATGGTTTATCTTTATTATAATCAATAACATTCTTTTTGTCACTATAGGCACTATTGTCACAAGCACCATCACTGCTTCATTCTATGGCGCACGTACTTGCATATCTGTATATGTGAATACTATTGTTGCAACAGTGATTAAATACTTTTTAAATCAGTACATATATGTTTACTTCTGCCAAAGGAACCACTGTTATCTGATTCTACTTATTTACTTAAGTCACCCAGGATTACCAGGTTGCCGTCTAGGACTTTCCTAATCAAAAATTGAAGGCAAGTTAAAATCCCAAACAGATGAACGTATTAATAGAAAAAGGTCATTTTTTTCCATAATTACCTTGTCTGCTGCAGCTAACAAGTTGTCTGCGATTTGTTTAAGATTTGGCGGTGATTTTCCAGTGTAAATGAATCCCATCAATTCTTTAAAGACAACTGGATCGACATCTTTTATATGTACTCTGTTCTAAAACAACCATCAAAGTCACATTATGAACATTATATGTATATGTACGGATATTTATAAGTAATACATAAACATGTGGATTTAGAACATATCTACTTGTAAAGAAGTATTTGCAGATGAATTTGTGTTTTTTAACAATCAACTGTTGCCTTTCAAATATTAATCCAAATTCATGCTTCTCATAAATGTACCAAGGAGTTAATGTAATTGTCAACTTTGTATCATAATAGTGGAGCTCTAGAAGAAGAAAATAATTAGTGTAAAGAATGACTGTAGGATGGAGATGGTAAATATGTTGTTGCCAGACATTACAGTGGATGGTATGGTGTCCAAGTAAGTAGTGCTTATGACCTTGACAAAAAACTTTGAAATTGATCAATGCACTAACAATAAATACAAGGGACAAGTTATTTACCTTCAGTAATGCTATTTCGGTGGATACTCTCATTCTCATTTTGGGAATCCCTGTGGCACTAGATTGGATTCAAAAACATTCTCCAAAAGTGTTGGCAGGAGGCACCTTTGGCCACCAGCCTATGTCATTAGTTCATCCTGCATCCACACATGATGACACAGAGATGCATAAAGGTGCCATGCCTGCACTTTGACATCGGTTTATGCAATGACATTTTTTGCGCAGTCAGACACAGAGTAAGACTGACAAATTACAGCTATTGATAGAACGTGTGATCTAACCCAGAACCTAACTACGCCCCAAATGTCCACTCCACAGAACAGAGAGGAGGGCAGGCAATGAGCAATCTGCATTTAGACTATCTACTAGAAAGTGTTACCAAAAGTGAGTAACTTGTTTTTGATGGATTCTTTTAACCTAGCAAGACTGAGTAGGTAAAGTGACAGTTTGGGCTGGACTGTTCCCATGAGGCACAGGGTTAAGGCTGATTTGCATATAGCCATGGCTGAACTGGGGTGGTGTGGAGTGAAAAAAACAATGGATTTAGACCCAGATCTCTGTACTGGGGTGAATGTATGACATTGTTCTGCATTCTGTCCATCAACTGTTGTTTTTGCATTTGTCACCCCGAGTGGGATGGGTATGCTCAGACGTGAGTCCCATGCTCTCCACACCACTGGAGTCAAGCTATCCTGGCTGAACATGGCTGATACCCAGAAACCGGTCCTAGGATGCTTGATTCCGGTCCAGGAAACACATGGCTTGGCACTTTGGGCTAGCATGTTCCTTTTGAGGCACAGGGTCAAAGCTGATTTGCATAAGGCCATGTCTGAACTGGGGTGGTGTGGAGTGCAAAAAAACAATGGATTTAGGCCCAGATCTCTGTACTGGGGTGAATGCTTCACATTGTTCTGCATTCTGTCCATCAACTATTGTTTTTCCTTTCAATTTAAAGCAGTAGTCCAAAAGGTTTTTCCATTTAACTGGGTGACTAATACCATTGACATTAAGTGAAAAGATTTTTAAACATTGCATTGGCTATGTTATGGGGGGTAAGATTTCATTGCAGTTTTGTTTTCAGTTTTGTTTATCATTGGCTTGGCAATATAGCGCCAGAGCAATTATATTTTGTGGGAAGAATATCCTAGTTGCATTTATACATTGATGTGGAAGTGTTTTGGGGAGACTAGGGGCCTGATTCACAGAACTAACTTAAGGCAAAATCCTAACCTTACTACTCATGGAATTCACAGAATGGACTTACAAGTGTCCTAAATTTTCGTCCGCACTGGGGCTGGAATTTCCGCACCTTGAGTGGAAGCTCCGCACCCGGAGTGGAAGCTCCGCACCCAGAGTGGAAGCTCCGCACCCAGAGTGGAAGCTCTGTACCCAGAGTGGAAGCTCCGCACCCAGCAGAATTTCCAGCTTCGGGACAGAATCTCCACTTCCGGGCCACAATACCCATAATCTGATGTTAATGGACTATATATATCATTGTGGGTATTCTGTCCTGGAAGCTGAGATTCCGGGCCGATGGTGGAAATTTGACTCCGAGTGTGGAGCTTCCAGCCCGAGTGCGGACGTGAACTTAGGACAGCCATAAGTGCATTCTGTGAATACCATGAGTATTAAGTTTAGGATTTTGTTTTTAGTTAGTTCTATGAATCGGGCCCTGTATGTATAGGTATGGAGAATAGTTTTTTAATATGTGAGGCATATCCCAATTTGTTATGGGGTATTATGGTAAAATCAGTAAGGACAGGTTATATACTGCTATTAAAGGTGATATGAACAGGATTGTTTCAGCTAGAGCAGCTAATTTCGGGAAGAAAGTATGGGGGAAATGGTATTCAGTACTTAAGTGAGGGGTAGACAGGGAGATAGGAAGGAGTAAAGGGAAAAAGCTGGGAAAAACACACACAGCCCACCCAACCTATTTTGGAGTGTGATGGGGAGGTGGGGGCCACAAGGGTCCAAATCCCATACAGATAAAACCAAACATTCTTCAGTGAGAGGAGAGCATTCCATAAGTGTACATGAAATAAGACTTCTTCAAACGTTTATGACTTGAAAGACGGCAGCTATAGGCGTAGGAATAAGTATAACAATAACAGCATTCTCAGCATTGTTACATCATTCTAATGATAGAAGGTGATAATTAGCTAAATAGGAGCAAGACAATAATAATATAGGTGGGGTGAATAAAGACTTCATTGCACATCCTTAACTCCACCTACGACAATAATATCAGTGCATTTATATGTCTGTATGAAAAAGGCTACCCATCTCTCCCTTAGCACTTTATCTATATATCAATGTGCTTGCATTGTATGGAGCATGTAAGACTAACAATTGCGTTTTCAGAAGTATTCGGATTCCATGTGCACAGTGTAGGTTGAAGTAGGTATTTGAACCTGGTTGCCCTTAACAATAAAAGCTGTGATCCTTTATATCCACAAGGCCGAAGGTCGAAATAACTTTGGATCCCCCTAAAAACTGAGATCATTTTAAGTCCCAGGGATGCCTGATATACGATAGAACTGTTAGTAATGGTATTGATTGAGTATGTGATTATAAAGTGGACATTCCATGCACTAGAAGTCAAAATAGCTGTGGTGTAAATTAGGTTAAGGTGACCTGTGAGTTGGATTGGATGACTTGCATAGGTTGAGAGAAGGTAGCATTAGGAAATGTGTTAAGTAAGGTAATGTTAGTGAGGGGCACCACCCATTGAGCCATGGTATTTGAGGGGTGTTATGTTGCATTTGCTGTGTGAGGGCTGTGTAGCCTTGGTGTACGATGTGGAGTTGGTGCCTATGAAAATAGGAAAGATTTGTTGTATAGACTGCAAAAGATAGAAGCATGCAAGGTATACAATACAAGACCATTAAAGTCCACTTCCGTTTGGGACAGTTTGTCCAGGAAGGCCTCAAGGGTGGTAGATTAGTCAAAGAAAGGTGTTTTCCCATTGACCATAATCCTCATTTTCAACAGACATACAAAAGAAAACACTATACATTCAAGGCTTTCATCTTGTTCCTTATGGTGCTGCATCTTTCTGCGAGTCAGTTTCTTTGGAATACTCTTGTGACGTCCCAATTTTATGACCCTGCCAAACATTGCATTTCATCTTCCTCATTTTGGTCTAAGATCTTTTCTGAGTGGGGATAGCGCAATGATCCGAAGATCATCTGCCTTGGTGATTTTGATGATCTAGCATTCTGGTTGGAGCTCTTTGTGCCCTCTTCATTTCAAAGCCTTTCTTGAAATCAATATTTAAGATTTGTGGTATCGGAGTTACTAAAATTGAAATTGAAATTGAATGGTATTTTTATAGCGCATGGCTACCCGGAGGCATCCCAGCGCTTTACAGTGACAGAGGCAGATGAACAGAGCGGGTTAAGGGAACAACAACGTCTTTAGGGATCTGCGGAAGGAGAGATGGTTGGGTTCGGCCCGAAGGTAGTGCGGAAGAGAGTTCCAAAGTTTGGCAGTGTGCAAGGAGAATTGACGGCCTCGACTTCTGCCTTTTTTGATTTTAGGAAGGGATGCCAGGTTTAGAGATTTGGATCGGAGAGCTCTGTTGGGCTCATACCGCTGAATGATGTTGTTGAGGATGGGGGGGCCTATGTTGTGGAATGATTCATGAGCAATGCATAGTGATTTAAATTTGATTCTTTCCCCAACGGGAAGCCAATGGAGGGACTTTGGAGCTGGTCTGGCAGATTGCGTTTTCGGAATGTTGAGCAGCAATCGAGCAGCCCGATTCTGGGTGGTCTGTAGCCTAGAAATAGTGGCCATTGGGGTGGTCCCCAAATAAAGCGCGTTTGCGTAGTCCAGCCTGGACAGAACGAGGGCCTGTACCATGACCTTTCTGGTCCTGAACGGCATGGATAAACATGAGCCAGATTCTTTCTTTGCGATTCAAACAGGCCAAAGAGTCTAAGGTTTCCCCTCTGATTTCTGTCCTTGAGATCTAGGATCGCCTTTTCTAGGGACGCGATTATTTGGTGTGAAGTCTTAACGTTTCTTTAAGAAGGTGTCTGGCCCTCAACTTTACTTATTATAGATTCAGCTTCATACATTCTGGATGACGTGTTTTTCCTTGAGGCCTTGAATATCTACTTGCAAGAGATTGGTGTTTGTCTTTGTCAACCTTGCTAGGTGATGCAGTGAGTGCAATTTCTCTAAAATCAGATTGATAATGGTCACCGAATAGGATACGTTCTTAATTGGTGAGTCAGAGAACTGGAGGTTCTTTTTTGGACTACCTTTTGTTCTTTAGTTTCTACGAGGTCACTCTCTTTTTCCTTTTGATATGCCATTTCTTAATCACAGGGTTTTTTGGTGAATGTGATGAACGTGAAAGATTAGGTTGAGGTTCTTAGGTATCTCCTTTATATGCTTTACAGCATCACCAGTGTCTGCCAGGAGGAGGAAGGTGTCACATATTGCAGATTATGGAGACCTCTGTATCTAGGACCCTCGGTCCAGCGAGAAAGATCTTGATGCTAGCCAGTTAGATTTAGGAAGTGCGTACGGCCTGTCTTTAAACATATGAAAGGCACTTGGAGTGTATGTTTTATGGCTCTAATAGCAGGTGTGTAGGCCTTAGTAATCACTAGGGACCAACACAGTTAGTGTATACAGCTGTGATCCCTTACTGCATTCTGATTATAGTTTTCAAGAAACATTTTGCTGAATGCCAAAGCCATTATTCAAAAAAGGGACTGATTGGTAACCTCTGAAATACAATAAGAGACACAGAGTATGCAAAACTCTGAAGTTACAAGATAACAAAGGAGATGTGTTCCTGCCCGGCATAACAAGTCATCATTTAGTTGCACAGATGCAGCTCCTGTTACAAGGGCTACATGGTTGGCCTGAAATAACAGAATATGGCCAACTTTTCACTGTTCAAGTAGGAAATTACTTTGAGGCTCTCACATTTGATTATGGATAGGTTAGAAATATAGAAATGAGTCATCAATAAAATAATAAGAAGGATTTAATTCTATGGCAGTGTGTCAACATGGAGCTATCTTGGGCAGAGTGATAGAGGAGACCAGCTGAACTGCTAGGATGGACTGTTGTTAGTTGTTTACTGAGTAAGAAGTGAGGAAGCAAAAGAGAGATTTGGTGTACCAACAAAGCAAATCATATTTCGTGCCACCCTGACAAGCAAATTTAGAACCCCTTTGGGAGATATTTCCAGAAAACCTCTCAGAATTGGAAACAGTATCAATAGCACAGGTATTGAATGAGGGTAGGAACATCATCCATAGGTAAACTAGAAAATTACAGAGATCAGGTACAAATAAAGATTAAAGGGCATTATCTTTAATGCCCTTAAGTTCACACAAAACTGAAATACATATTAGACTATATCAAAGTAAGTTCTCGTACTGTCCACATCAAATGTATTCAGTGGAAGTATCTACACAGTGTATTTTACACCTGTGACCTTAAACAAAATCAAGTGTTTTTCCGATATAGAACACTTTAAAGCTGATTTATTGAATAAGGAGTCCAGTTGCAACACTTGCTAAATTGTGGAATGAGGTGGTTAACAGTCTACAGATAGTTGCAGGAAACCTATTTAAGGATTAACTCAATGTTGAGTACCTGGATTGCCCCTACAGCTAAAAGAGAAATGCTGTATTTTGTCTTATGCTGGTGCAACAGCACCTCTCGATCGACTGGTTGCAAAAGAGGACCCACTTTAGAAAATAGAGCAAGATAGATGTGAATGGGCTTTAACTGTAGAAGAAATAATGTTTCTGGTTCACAGTGATGATAAATTACAAGATGACCTTCAGGAAGGAATGATAACAATATTTGTTGAAACTGAAAATATGAGACTTTCTCTTAAAAATTAAATGATAAACACAAATATTTCTAGCAGACCATGAATAGTTTATATTGCCAAGTGTGCTTTTCAGCTAACATGGTGTATAAATAGGCAAATGCATAGTTTTCTTTTTTTTTATTTCACCTGGTCTCCCTGCTCATTGGTTAGAGTATTTTGCTTTCTCGCCCTAAGTGCACCAAGTATGACCAGACATGGGTCCCGGGGTTAATGTGTCACTAGATTCAAACTAGCCTGGCTGATATGGGGCGATGCCCCGAAATCAGTCCCACGATGCTTTGTTCCGGCTTGTAGGTTCAGGCTCAACTACTCCCATGAGGCATAGGGTCAAGACTGATTTGCACATGGCTGGGTCCAAACTGGGGTGGCATGGTGAGCAAAAGAACAATGGATTTAACCCAGATCACTTGACTGGGGGTGAAGGTTTGATTTGCTCTGCATTCTGACCATCCTCTGTGCGTCTTTTAGAAAGTTTTAATTTTCATGCGCTAGCCATTTGCTGCCTGTTGCTGTCTCTGAGTCACATGACTGGGTGTGAGTGACAGTTGGGCTTTGTATATTCCTCCTAGACCGCCACACACAATGTGGAGTGTGGCTGGATGGGCAATTACTGGCAGGGTGGGAAATAGAAGCTGGGCCCAGCCCTACTTACACCTGAATATGCTGTGTAATTTTCTCCACACAAAGGGCTGCATAGCCCGGTTGTAGATTGAAGTCAAGGCCAGGAAGGCAGGATATATGTGAACTTCAAAGGCATGCCTCTAGAAGCTTCTTTCCACTTCAAAGGCACAAAACTGGGTGTAAATATTGGGCCTTAGACACCACTGCAGAACAACTATTGACCTGTGGATACTCTTTTAGGAAGGAGGATTGCTGTACTGCAGAAAGACTGCCCCTCTGATGGACTGCTGCTCTCAAGGACTTCTACTTGGAAAGACTGCTGGCCAACTGTAAGGACCTGCTGCCCTCTTGCCGGGTGAGAAGGACTGTATCAGTATCTCTTGAACACAGGGCCCAGTTGGCTGGCCTCCTGATCCAAAGCCTTGGGAACACAACAGACTTTCGAAAGTCTTGCACCTGGACTCAGCCCTCTTTGAGTCTACCCTGCCAATTGTTGCCACCCCAGTCCTGAAACCTTGGAAATGGGCTTAAAGGTGCTCTGCCAACGTCGATGGATCCAGCGGACCCTATCCATCTTCTCTGCTGCAAAGCACAAACCCAAGAAGAACTGACGCATCACTGCGGCAGTGTGGATTAAACTAAATGCAAAGACCTTCATCACCACCACAGCCTACCAGAACTGCCACTGCACAACACATCCTCAGTGCAGGTGGCTGCATCCCTTGTCAACAGCACCTTTGAGGATAACGACAGACTGCACCGCAGCTCTTCCATACCGACGCATTTCCCTATATGCAATTCAAATTCTCTTTGCTAGTCTTTGCACCACAAGCCGTGTCGACAGGATACCCAATATTATCGCAGCCTCGCCACATCTTGGAACCGACGCATCGCTTCGGTTGTGCATCTTCGTCACAGATCTACGCAATGCTACGCGTATCAGGATTCACGGTTCTTTGTTCAATGGGTTACACTGGGCCCCTGTAGCGGACTCATGCTCCATTGTGGTCGGCTTGAACATGTAAATTTGTCCTGGGCTGTTGCGACTAGAAAGCCATAGTTGGCCCTTTGTGATCTTTGGTGATATTTTCACCAAAATCTTTAAAAGTACATATCTCCAGTGCTACTGATAGGATATTTGTTGTTTTGGTTTTGTTTTATTTACTAATGAAAGTACTATCTAACTTGGTGTGGGATTGTTTGTGTGGTGTTTTCACTGTTCTACTGTTTGAAGTGTTGCACAATATTTTACACATTGCCTCTAAAGTTAAGCCTCACTGCTCTGTGCCAAGATACCAGAGGGTTTAGCACAGGATAATTTACTGTTGGGTTGTCCCTCACCCTGACAAGGATTGTGGTTGCGATTGACTTAGACTCACACCCCAGTCAACCAACAACCCAATTTCTCACAAGACACTACAAGCTGAGTTTTGTCCCAGTCATAACATTGAGACAGTAATTTTATCCGTACTTGATAATAAGAGTGCAAACATTGACACTGTCTTAACTTCTGCCTTCGTACTGGCGGATTTATCAGAGGTCTTTGGCACCAGTGATCATAACATCTTACTACAAAGTGTCTAGGAAGTGTTTCAAGAAAGCATGCCTTCTGTTGGTGGATGAGCGAAAACTACCTGAAACTAAATGCAGATAAAACAGAAACTGTGGTCATGAATAAGAACCTTACACTTTTGACTCAACAGAATTAACATCAGGAAATGGGATTCTTCCTAAGGCCAAGCAAGTTGCAAAAAGTATATGAGTCTTAATTGACCCCAGCTGTCTTTCAGGGCACACATAAATGTGGCTGTTTCAAAATGTATCTTCCTCTTACAGACTAGCAGCAAACTATGCAATATTTTTCATCAGATGCGCTCAAAACCATGATGTCAGCTGTAATTGGCTCCCGTTTAGACTATGCCAATCCTATTTAGCTTGGCTTCCGTAAAGGAGATCAAACTAAACTGCAGATCTTGCAAATTGCTGTGTCCAGGCTAGCTTTAAAACCTACTTGGAAAGCTCACACTACATCTCTTCTGAAAAAAGCTCCACTAGCTGGCAGTAATACAGTGTATACAATTCCAGATTTCTGTCTAGATTAAATTGATATCCAAATAAATCTCTAAATACAATCCTTTACAGACTCTTCGATCACCTTAAGCAAATTTGATGGAATTTTGAAAAATAAGGTGTGGAGTTGCATGTTTTCCAACTCAGCTCCCTCAGAATAGAGCTCACTTCTGCTCATCTTTGTTCTCTATCAGATCTAAGGTCCTTTAGGAAAGCATCAAGGACCTGGCTGTTTAAATACATTTTCCCTTGCTAGTCTTGGGATTGTACATTCTCGTCCTCCCGTCTAATTCACTCATATGTGTTGCTCTTAGAGCAATGAAAACTTTGGGCGTACATGCTCTCTTATAAAAATAATTAAAATTACATTATATTAACACTGAAAATTACCTTTCTACTTTCTTCCATTTCATGCTCAAACATTGCATTAAATACTGGAGACCGAGCTGTAACCAAAGAGTAAAATAGACAACTTACAAAAATGTATACCAGAAATTTAAATATGGATTAATACATTTTCAGAGAGTACCTGCTAGAATGGATTTATGAGACTTAAATTCTTGACCTCCTACGTATAAAGTGCAGTCTGAAAATCTTGATGTTTCCAAGAGATCTCCTAAATTTTCAGCTAGTTTACATTCAGGAATGTTGAAAGCGTTCTTTGACCTTCCTGAGAGCTTCACCGAGTCAAGTATCACCCTTACCTGACAGAACAAAATGACAAACAAAATGTTGTCTAAACAGCACAAATTGCATATAACAGGTATGTTTGATAGAACAAGCAACATGTATTGCTACTTCTGGTCATTAGATGGTTTCTTCATAGATCAATGTGCAATATTATACATTAGTAGAAATACCAAGGCAATACATTTCAATTAAATTAAGTAAAAAAGTCAGATAATTATGTGCACTACATGGTATCGTCAGTAGTAGGTCTAGTCATGGTGACATACAGAAGCATTACACAGTAATGTAATAGGTAAGGTATCTATTTGTTTTGTCCAGGATATATATATAAACGCACAAGTGCCTTACGTTTGGTAACAATATATCTGTAAAAAACAATAGTAGTGATAGATTCCTTACCTTAGAATTATCCCCAGGCGTCAGACTGGATACGGAAAGATTTTGTCAGTACTACCCCTGCGCGTCGGTAGGCGTTGTTGTGCGGCTCCGTGTGCGTCATTGCCACCGGAATGACATTGCTGCAGCTACATAGATGCACCCATGTGACATCAGTTCTGTACACGGAGTTCCACAGAGCCATGCAAGAAACTGACCACTGGTGCTGTGAAACTAGGGCCCTAAAAGGGAAGACCTTAGCCCTAGAAATCAGTTCGGAGAACAGGGAGGCTGGGTGGGGCGGTAAGGAATCTATCACTACTAATGTTTCTTACAGATATATTGTTACCAAAGGTAAGTAACTTGTGCATCTGAAAGAAACACGTAGTGATAGATTCCTTACCTTTGAATGGATACCCCAGCAATACCAACCCCGGTGGTGGGTCTACGAACCAAGATCACACCAGAAAGTCTTGGAGAACAGAACGGCCAAAGAAGCCGTCTGTCCACACTTGGCTGTCCAGGCAGTAATGCTTGGTAAACGTGTGCAGCGAGGCCCACGTGCACAGAACAACCTACCGAGAGATGGTCCGCTTGTGCACAGCCCAACCTTTCTTGGCGCCCACGTTGCCAACAAAGAGCTGGTCATCCCCCCAGAACTGTTGTGTGCGAATCAGGTAGTATGAGAGCGCACGTTTTGGGTCCAGTCGGTGGAGCCTCTACTCCTCTATTGAGGGATGCGGAGATGGAAAGAAGTTGGGCAAAGTGATGGTCTGCCCAATGTGAAAGGCAGAGACAACCTTTGGCAGAAAAGAAGGACGACTCCTTAGAACAACTTTGTCCAGATGGACAGAGAGAAAAATAGGTTTAGAAGAAAGGGCCTCCAGCTCACTCACTCTTCTGGCAGAGGTGATGGCAACCAGGAAAGCAGTCTTTAGAGTGAGAAGATGAAGAGGGCAGTTGTGAAGTGGCTCAAAGGGAGCACACATCAGATAAGTCAGAACTAGATTCAAGTTCCACTGAGGTATCATGAAAGGGACAGGAGGGAACATGTGTGTGATGCCTTTCAAGAATCTATTTACAACAGGGGACTTGAAAAGGAAAGGCTGATCTGGAAGTCGTAAAAAGGCTGTAATGGCCGAGAGATAGCCCTTGATAGTGCCCAGAGCAGAGCCCTGCTGGGCCAAAGACAGAAGAAAAAAAAGGACCTCTGAAAGAGGGGCAGAAAGAGGATCCACAGCATTTGCCTTGCACCATGCCACAAACTCATTCCACCTGCAGGCGTATACCGTTTTAGTGGAGGGAAGCCTCGCTGCCAAGATAACATTACAGACTTCGGGCGTAGGTCGAAAGACGTCAACTGCCGCCGCTCAATCTCCACAAAAGGAGGTGGAGGCTGGACATGTTCGGGTGGATAACCCACCCCTGCTGCTGCGACAGAAGATCCCCTGAAGAGGCAGGCGGAGAGGGGGATCGATCGCCATACTGAGTAACTCAGGATACCATACTCTTCAAGCCCAGACCGGAGCCACAAGGATAACTTGGGCCCGGTTGCGCTTGATCTTCTTCAACACTCTGGGCAGAAGTGGCAAAGGCAGAAAGGGGTATAGTAGACCGCAACTCCACTCGCTCTGAAAAGCATCACATAGCAAGTGCCGCCTTTGGAAATTCCAATGTGCAGAACTGTTGACATTGCACGTTCTCTCGGTGGTGAATAGATATAACTAAGGCTCTCCCCACTGCTGAAAGAGACCTTGCACCACATCTGAGTGCAGATGCCATTCGTAATGCTGTGCCCATTGGAACTTCAGGTCTCACTGCAGAGCCCACATATGCCATCTGGCATGATCCACTTGCAGGATACAGGAGGCCATCAGGCCCAGTAGCTGAAGGGTCATCCTGAGCGAAACCCTGGATAGAGGCTGAAAGATTGGAATCATATCGGGAGCATAAACCCAAAACTGCTCCGAGTCCAGAACTGAAGAGGAGCTCCTGCGAGGGAATCAGGTGAGACTTTGGCAAGTTGATGGAAAACCCGCGCGAGTGCAGGAGGTCGGCCGTAGTCTGGAGGTGGGAGACGACTGCCTGGTGCAAACCCGCCTTCATCAACCAGTCGTCGAGATAGGGGAAGACTGAAACCCCCGATCTGCGTAGATGAGCTGCGACCACTGCAATCACCTTCGTGAACACCCGAGGGGTGCTGGTAAGGCCAAAGGGTAGCACGGTCAACTGAAAGTGCTCATGCCTACCGTGAACCGCAGGTAGCGCAGGTGGGCCGGCAGGACGGGGATGTGAAAATAGGCATCCTGCAAGACCAACGCTACCATCCAGTCTTGAAGGTCTAGGACAGACAAGACCAGAGAAAGTGTGAGCATCTTAAATTTCTTCTTCCGGAGGAAGAGATTGACGTTCCGAAGGTCCTTGTCCTACTTTGGAACCAGAAAGTAGTGGGAATAACAACCACAACCTACTTCTGGCATCGGAACGCACTTGATGGCACCCTTGCCCAAGAGGGCCGCAACTTCCTGCTGGAGAAGTGCCAAGTGATCTACCGACATGTGGTGGTACTGAGGTGGCATGGCCTGAGGGGTTGTCTTGAAAGGGAGGGAGTAGCCCCTTTGGACAATTAGCAGCACCCACTTGTCCGAAGTGATGTTGCTCCAGTGGGGGAGATGATAGCGTATTTGTCTGCTCACTGGCGTTTGATGAGCCTAAAAGGTCGAACTAGGAAGGCTTTGCAGTGGATGCTGAAGGGAGTGGAGGTGGACTGACTCGCCCGCTGGCCCCCTGAACCGCCTCTACGGTTCCCACATCCACAGTCACACTGAAGTTGTTGCTGCTGTGGCCTGTGGCTCTGTGATCTTTGTGGGGCACCCCTTCCGTGGCCACAAAAGGAGCAAAAAGCAGAAGGCGGAGGAGGCAGAGTGGTCGACAGGCCCAAGGAATTGGCCGTAGCCCAGGAATTCTTCAGCACTTCAACGCACTGTCTTCTTTATTTCCAAAAAGGAAAATGCCATCAAAGGGCATGTCCATCTGAGTTTTTTGGACATCCCCTGAGAAGCCAGTTGTCCTCAACTAGGCGCCGCGCCTCAGCGCCACCGTCGTGAAAATCGATCTACCCAGTGAGTCAGCGGTGTCCAGCCCTCAACATATGGTGAACTTTGCTATGTCTCTCCCGCCCGCAATAGCCTGGGAAAGGACTGCCTGGGCCTCCTTCGGGCAGTTGGGCAGCACCTGCACAGCCGTGTCCCACAGAGAATAACGGCCCAAGAGGCATGCAGTTTTCACCTACCGCAGCCCTAAGCTGCCCGAGGAAAATAGCTTCTTGCCAAGCTGCTCCAGCTTCTTGGATTCCCTATCCGGAGGTGTGGAAGAGAATGCGCTCTGGGATGCAGAGGCTTAGAAACTAAGCTCTCAGAGGTGGGGTGTTGGGAGAGAAAGAGGGGGTCGCCCAGAGCCATGTTCCTGTCCACAGGGGCCCCTCTGTTGAGCCTGCACCAAGTACCCAAAAGAACGTCAGACAGTGCTTCATTAAAGGGCAGCGTGGGCTCTTAAGAGGTCGCCGCTGGCTGGAGCAATTTTGTTGGGAGGTTACTCCTGAAGGCCACCGTAGGGAGTGCGAGGTGGAGAGGCTCGGTTGCCCTAGGCAACACCACTTCGTAACTGGCTCCCTCCTCCGTAGCCAAGGTAGGAGGAGACAGCATGCCAAGGTTTTTTCTAATAATAATCCTGACATCAGATTTGTAAGAGTGGAGTCACTTCCCTGGACAGACCATGAGGTAGTCTTTTTTGAGGCTAAGGCTTGGGCCCTAAAGAACTGCTCTTGCCCTAAAACAACTAGGGTGACCTTCCGACTTTGTAACAAGATAAAAAGTAAGGACCTACAGGATGCTATATTTCCCCCCCCCCAACATTAGATAGCGACAACAAGGTCTCTTCCTCCCAGTTCAATGAGTGGATCCTGAATGCGGCTAACTGCGTTGCTCCTGAACATACCGGAACAGCTAAGAGGCGTCAGGCGATGACACCTTGATATGGCCCTGAACTTAAAGGGCTAGAGGTGGAATGCAGGAGGTTTGAGTGTCTCTGGAGAGTAGATTAGAGTAGACAGAGCAAAGATGCTTACAATGAGGCTCTCAAGCAGTACAAGGAGGCTATTCTGGAAGCTAAACGACTATACTTTACAGCCAAGATTCAAGAGGCAGGAAACTCAGCCAAAGAACTTTTTAAGTCTGTGACCTTTTTAGCTAAACCGCAGCAGGCTAATTCGTTTAAACCTGATCAGACTTTCTGTAGCCAGCTTGCCGCCTTCTTTCAGAACAAGGTGCAAGTGATATATGACAGCCTTGCCAATTCAATAAACGTTCAGGCAGCCAACTATCAATCTCCCGCCACGGTAGAGACAGTGCAGTCTAAGTTAACTTTAGACCCCTTCTTGCTGAGGATGTAACAAACCTTTTAAAATCGATTAAATTTGGATCTCCGAATGACCCCTGCCCTCCCGCTATTATGCACCTGGCCACTGAGAGGATCAGTGAGATTCTCGCCCCCCTGATCAACCAAGTCCTGGCATCAAGGATCTATCCCATGGCCTGGAAGACCGCATGTATTAGGCCAATTTTGAAGAAGATCACATTAGAGCCTACTGAATTTAAAAACTATAGTCCGATCTCGGGTCTATCATTTGTAGCTAAAGTCCTTGAAAAATCTGTCAACAAGACACTGACAGAATACTTAGAGAGCAACAGGCTATTGGATCCCACTCAACATGGTTTTCGGCCAAGACACTCCACTGAGTCCGCCCTGATTGTGGTCTCTGAGGGGATTCCAAGAGTGGTGGACGGCGGGGGCATGGCAATTCTCATTCTCCTCAATCTGTCGGCCGCATTTGACCCCATGAATCACACGGTGTTGGTGCAGCGACTACAGGAGGTAGGAATCGAGTACGCGGCTCTGGCCCTCCTTTACTCCTTTTTACAGGACAGGAAACAGAGTTTAGGTGGGACGGCTTAGAATCAGACAGTTTTTCTCTGCCCTGTGGTGTTCCGCAGGGGTCAGCTCTGTCCCCGACGTTGTTTAACGTCTATGTGAAACCACTAGCAACACGTGTTAGGAAACATGGTTTCACATTTGTATTGTATGCCGACGACTCTCAATTGGTGATGTCCCTGTCAGATAGGTCTGAGATAACAGCTGCCAGTTTTCACTCCTGCCTAAAAGACATCATGAATTGGATGAGTCTGAGCTTTTTGAAGATAAACACAGGAAGGACTGAAGTGATTGAGTTCGCTATCAGGACATCATCATTATGGAACAAGTCCTGGTGCCCGGAAGAGGTTGGGGAATGCCCACATCCTGTCAAGAAGGTCAGGAATCTCAGAATTATTTCCGATGATAAACTTAACATGCCGGCACAGGTCAATAGTTTATAATCTGCTAGTGTTGTAAATTAGCATAAATGGGTTAGCGTTAGCAGAAGCCATCTTGCATTTAGAAGTTATCTTATCCGCTTTTTAGAAGCCATTTTAGTTTCTGGAGGCCATCTTGGCTACCATGTGCTGCCATGTGCTCACTATGTGCATTGTCCTACCTTCCTTTTAGCTGCGCCTGAAGTCTGCCTAGTAACAGGATATATTTAGCCTCCTCCACTTCCACGCATGCTCAGAAATGCCTGGTAGAGTCTGCATCTGTTACTGATTAAGTTTTACATAGGAATGTGTTCACTACGTTCTGAAAACTGTTAGCTCCTCCCACTTGGTTCTACATGTCCTTATTTGGTATTCTTTGTGTGCTCACAGGAGGCAAGACTGCCCCTTTTCATGTATGCTTACTGTGTAAGTCTGAAATGTATATAAGGCATCAGCCTTCTGACTTCCTCAGACTGCCTCATTCATTTGCCATGGCCTTTGGGCGACGCAGCCTCACTTCATATGAATGTAATAAACTGTCCTTTGATATTTCAGAGTTCTGTGTCAGTCTCTTACTGCTTTATGGACTACATGTTAGTGACACCCCTGAGAGGCAGGATTTTGGTTACAACACGAGTTTTTTGTTGCTAAAGACCCTTCGCCAAATCTTTCCTTTCACCCCGCTAAACTACAGAAGACTGTAATGGTGGCCCTTTTTCTGACTAAATTGGACTATTGCAATGCAATGTTTTTGGGTATCGATAAACATCAGATCTGCAAATTGCAATCATTGCAGAATGCGGAGGCACAATTAATTCTAGTCAATCTACTTCACATGGAATAAGAGCACTACACTGGCTCCCCGCGAGGCAGAGAATCGAATTTAAGGTACTCTGCCTGGTGCACAAGGCACAATACAGGGGGGGCTCAGATGACTGTCAGGGAATGTTCAGGCCCTATATTCCTTCTCGAAATCTACGATCGGCTGGTCTTGGCCCGATCTGTACTCCCAAGTTCCCAAAGGGCCAGATGTGGTGGCCGATCCCTGTCCAGCTGTGCAGCAAAACTGTGGATTGAGCTGCTAGCAAAACAGTGCTTAATTTGTAAAATCTGAAGTGCAGGTGCTCAAATGTTTGTCAGAGGCCACACCTACTTTTCTGTGGCTCCGCCCACTTCCTCCATACACACCTCCCAGCCAGGGAAGCATCAGACTAGAGACTGAGAAGTTTAAAAAAGAAGAAACAATGAAGCAGACATTTTCCCTCTATGCATCCAGGATCTGGAGCAACACCGTCCCTCTATCAGGATTGCTACAACAAAGCCGTTCCAATTTAGGAAGACATATTCGCACCTCTTTTAAGAACATTTCATCAAAATGCAGTGTGCACTAACATTACACAAAAGTGCTGCCTCTCATTTTACGTGTCTTTATGCTTGTGGTGGACCCTGTGCAACACTCCACTGCCTTTTGCAAGGCACGCACTACAGAAATACCACAAAATACAAAGGCGCAGCTCTTTGAACTTGAACTTGAACTTTAGCTTTATTCGATTTTTTAGGTATAAAATCATAAAAGCACATTGCAAAATATATACACAATTACATTTCAAATCATATCACGGTAAATAACGTTACAGCTAAAAATCTTTAAGAAAAATCAGGTACCAAATCAGCAGTGTATCAAGTAAGAGTCTGAGTATTAAAAACCCCTCAACCCGGAGCCGTTTTGGTCCAGCCAAAAGTTGGCCTCTTCAATGTTCTTGTATGGGGATAAAGTGATTCTCTGGGATAAAAATCAGATAATCCCCAGGTATGTATAGGACCATCTCCTATCTGTGGTTTCCAGGACTGGAGGTAAGGGACAACATTACTGTTTATAAACTTTATCAGAACCAGGTCACCGGATCTCTCTTTTCGGAGCGGACCCAACCATCCCACCCTTCTAACACATTGTATACTACCATCAATGTCAGGGGGTAGGGGTCTGTTTTTTGTTAGCCAAAATAGGGCCTTATTTCTCAGCTCCTGTTCACTTTCAGTTTTTCCCTTTGTGAGTTCAGGGACCCCAGAAAGGACACCCACGAACGGGGCAGCTTCTGGTGGTAAGTGGATATGGTTTGTTCTTCTTTGTATGTTCCTTATCTTGGAAAGTGACCCTTTAGGTGGTGTGGTTACTTTGTTCGGCCCCGTTTTAAAGGAACAGCTGTGTGCTGTTTTTATTTTGGTGGAAACTTCCTCGGTAGCTTGGGTTAGTGTGCCTGGTGATGGCCGATGGAGTTGAAGAACACTACTTTGTGGAGTTGTCAGAGGCTTTACAATATCGCGTAAAGGCTGTGGTTGGTTGGGGTCGGCCTTGTTTTTTAGGAGTATCGAGTTTGTCCTAGTCATTTCCTCTATTGCCGCAATCCTGTCCCCAAGATCGTTCATTCTTTCTATTAAAGGGTGTATTGCGGCATTAAACATAGTCTGTATCTGGGCCAAAAGGGTTGGTGAAGTTGGGGGTGCAGGCAATTTATTTTCCTTGGCTTGGGAGTCTGTTTGTTTTTCGGCTGGTCGTTTTCTTTCACCTGTAAAATCCTGGGAGAACATTATAGGGTTCGTACTGCCTATTTCAGGTGGGCAGGGGGAAGTAGCCAGGAGATTTCCATAGGGTGGGGATGATGTACTGGGATGGGGGCTTGTGATGGCTGAAGGGCAAAAGGAGACATTAATGTGCTCTGATGTCGACTTAACGGCCGCATACTTAGTTTTGCATAAACTGTTAAGTTCCTCCAGAAATGATAGGTTTGGTGATGCGACAACAGGCGGTGTTGTCTTGATTAAATAATGAACCATCGTCCCCTTTGCCAAGTCCCTAGTCACAGTGGGAATCTTCGGGGGCCCCTTACGAGACATGTTGTAAGTAACAGTAGGCACCTACAAGGAGTGAGAGTGGTTTGGCACAAGATGTCTTACCTATTATAAGTGCACGGCCAGGGGGGGTGGCCCGTCCCGGCCTCTTCTGTCCGATGAGGGCCGTAGAGGGCCCGCCCTTTGCCCGGGCTTAGCCCCGTGCACAGACCCGCGCGCGTCCCGCGTCGCGGGACCTCTCGTGTCGTTTTCTGCGCCTCCAGGCGCGTCACGGGCGTCAGCGCCCGCAGGGGATGCCGGGAGTAGTAGTTCTCCCTCCGCGCAGCGGCCACCTGGTGTTCCTCGGCGGCGGCGGGAGGGAGGGCAGCCGGTCAATGGGGAAAATGGAACCCACCTCACTGGGTTTGCAGGCGAGGGACAAGGTGCTCCTGGCCGGTGAGGGTAGCGCTGCCAGTCAAGCGCTGAGGAGCAGCTCTTTGAATTGTTGCAGCGCAATGCCCTCACTTTTCACATCATACTCCAGGGTGGCGCTTCTTTGCAGCCCTACAGATGGCAAGGTGTTTGTGATACTAGGAAGGAAAGTGGGAACGGGTCAGAGCCAGCCAGGGCAGTAACCCTTTTTCATAACCCGGCTGCACAGTCCCTTCCATCATGTGATTGTGAACATACTGTAAACCGTCAACCGTGCACAGTTTCACAAGTGACAAAATCCATCCTCAGCCTGACGCAGTGCGGGTACGCTGGGGTGTGGTGTGGCTGGAAAAGTAGCACATGCTTGCGCGCGCATTGAAATGTGAAAAATCTGTGCACGCTGCTTGCCGCGCACAGCCCCAACCCCCACATATTTCCCCTGACCCGAAACTGAATCCAGTAGTATCCCAGTGCCAGTACTGAACTACTCTGATCCATCCTGGCAGCCAGGGCCGGCCCGCAACTGCACAATATCCACTGTGACAGCACTACTGGCAACATGATCAACTACCAGGGGATCAAACACCATGATCAGACCAATTAACAACATAATGATAGCCCCGCCCCCCCCCCGCGCAGCTTTATTTTTTAAATCATGATGATTTGAACGGCGGCCTACCCCAGGCCACCAACAGACCAATAAACATAATGATTAAACTTAAAGAAACAGTAATCGCGCCACCTGCGGCCTGCCAGGCCCTGCCCTGCCTCACCTCCGCTGTATTTTTTTTAAATCGTGATGATCATTAGACCAATCAACAGCATAATGATTAAAAAAAGCCTTTTACTATGTTTTTTTAAATTAAACTTGCCCTAGGCTATGGCAGGTTGTCTGCTTTTCAAATAACCATAAATAAACGTTTCCTCAAATCGTAGAAGGGTGTGTGCACTTTTCTTTCCACATCTTAAGGGAAGAACGCTGTAAAAGAATAATTCGCAGCCAAGTTAGGTTAGGAGGCGCGAGGGGGGGGGGGGGGGGGCGATCTCATGCAGTGTTACATGACGGTCTTTCGGACAAACTGATTGAAACTGGTGAGGTTAAAGTAACTGCAGTTTTGATGTATTACATTACTTTCAAAAATATTCCTTTGAATGCTTATTTGGAATAACGTTAGTACAGTCGATCACAAAGAATCTCAAAGTAGAAAAGGAAATAAGGAGGACCTCCAACTCTGCGGTGCTTAATATATGATGTTCTCCGATTTAAACATAAGTACTTATACAACGTGTCAGGTTCGGATTTTCTTCATGCTGAACTGCTTGTGTAGGCACTCTGGCCACAAAATAGTTATGATAAAACATGTTTGAAAGGATGTGAATATGAACGAGTGTGTAATTATGTTCCACTTTCTGGCAATGCTTAACCGATGTCGGACCTGTCCTGGTACTCGTCAACCCCGACACCAAGACCACGCGCAGGAGGGTGGTCCTCCTGGGTCCTGGGTGACTGACGCAGCCATCGTGTGTCAACAATCAGCTGCCCAGGTATCGTCCAACATAAAGGGATTCTGTTCCCTCACGTCATATGTCTGATATCACAGTAACACTAGTCCTCTCAGTCACCAACGCCAAGAGGCCATTGTGTGGCGTATGGGCACTGCTAAAATAACCCCCAACATGGCATAAAAGGGAAAACTCGACGATTCTGCTTTCTGCTGTGCATTAATCCCCCCAAGGCAGAAAGCATTTCAAGGCAACTTAGTTTGTGTAGATGGCTAGTGTTCTGTAACGTGTCTCTATGAACGAGTTTACACATTGTATAAGGCTATAACCGGCCCTGCCCTGCTTCATCTGTGCAACTTTATTTAGGCCGCCGGCCTACTCCAGGCAATGCCTCAATATCAATCATTCCACCATTATCATCGCCCGATCGCCGCTACTTTGATCGTGGCTGGTTGGCTTGCCACGATGACTCGGACGGTGGTGGGGAGCTTGAAGGCCCGGAGCTTCAGAGCCTGAGGCAGTGCGGCCTGGTATGCTGGGTTGTGGGGTGTGGCTGGCAAATCGGCAAATGCGCGCGCATTAAATGTGAAAGCGCACAGCCCCAACCCTCACAGATTTGCCCTGAACCGAAACTGAATCCAGATTCCCAGGGAAGTCCAGTCAGTCAGTACTGATCCATCCAGGCAGCACGGGCCGGCTCGCAATTGGAATAATTCAACAATAGCTACTGTGACGGACTGCACAACTACTTCCAACCTGATCATCAAACCAGGGGGGGTCACCGTCAATCAAACCTCATCATTATGATCAGACCAACCAACCAATCATAATGATATGTCCTGGCCTGCCCTCACCCGCGCAGCTTTATTATGACTGATTGATTGATCATCAGACCAATCAATAAAGAAACTGTAATCACTGCGCCTGCGGCCTGCCCTGGCTGCCTGCCTCACCTGCGCACTCGCAGCTTTATTTATAGGCCGCCTGGCCACCGGCCTACCCCGTCCACAGGCCATGCCTCGCCCTCACCTGGTGTGTGAGCACAAATGTCCTACGTGACTCCTGCTACTTTCAACTGTGGCGTAGAAGTTTGTTCACTTCAACCACCATGGATACTCGGTCAGGGTGCGGTCCGATGCCGTGGTTGTGTGAGGTGTGGCCCTGCTGGTATGCTGGGGCGTGCTGTGGCAAAATTAAAGCAGGCAGCGAATGCGCGCGCATTCAATTGCAAAATCTGCGCACGCATCCCTGCCTGTGCCGCGCACAGCCCCAACCCCCGCAGACAAAGACCTGCCCAACTCGGTGTCCCAGCCCGCCCACTGTCCGCCCATCACCACCCCCTTTTGTACCGCCCACTGATCCGCGGCTTGAAGTCTTAAATGACGATATCATTGAAAGAGTGAGGAGAAAAATTGAAAATGAGAATCGGAGTCAGTCACCAGTACGACGGTAACTAAGCGACAGCAGCACTTACAGCAGCTGCACAGTACAAACTCTCTGTGGTGATGCTACGACTCTTTAAAAATACATCAATTTCTGACGGTGCACTTCTTAATGCGTGAGCAGCGTGACTGTACTGTAGACCCGGCCCTGATAATTAGGTGCCGGTGCTAAGCACCGGCAGGCCCCGGCACAAATTAAGCCCTGTAGCAAAACTGAGACTACAACCCAACCTTTCATTCAGTGTAGGCAGAGGCCCCTACCTCTTCCTACACTCATCAGCACCAAGACGCCTTATAAGATCCATATCATCATCATCATCATCATCATCATCAAGGTCAGGAGAGGTGTCAAGACCACTGGCTTCCTCCAAATCCTCCTCCCAGTCTGGGTCATAAGCACAGTCCTGTGTAGAGGGTCCTCAGACCCCTTCCAGTCCTCCCCTTCCTCTGAAGTCTGTGGAACAGGCTGAAAATAAGGAGGAGGGACATAGGACAAAAATGGCCCCATCGGCGTCGGTATCGGTGCCGGACGACGCCTATCCGGCACCATGTCCGGGCAATCAGCGCCATTGGAGGTGTTATTAGGTCAACCGGTGTTGATCGGGGTCCGAACGCGGATCCATGGGGGTCCTGCTGCATCGGTCCGGAGCTGTCGGCGACACCGTGATGGAAGGACAGGACCCCCAGTCGGGCCCGAAGAGTCGGGCCATGGCAGCAAGAAACTCTTGCACCTGAGCAGGTGTCGCCGCCGCACCCGGAAATGGGGGGTAGACTGGCGGTGACTAAGCATGGGCGAATTTTGCGAATTCAGGATTCGCAAATTTGCGGATTTGCGAATTCGCGATCCGCAAAATTTGCGAATTTGTGCAATTTTTTAATTTTTGCGTGTTCGCGGGGCGCTTTGCGTGTTCGCGGGCGCTGTGCATGTTCACGGGGCGCTGTGCGTGTTCGCGGGGGGGGGTCGTTTTTTCTTTTTTTTCCCTTCTGCCCTCTGCCCCACTCCTGTTTTATTTTAGGATGGCGCCGGCAAGCTGTCAGCACCATCCTAAAACAGTTACTAAGTTATCAGGAAGCACTAATAGATATAATAAAGCAGGTGCACCTGCTTAATTTTATCTATTAGTGCTTCCTTATAACTTAGTAACTGTTTTAGGATGGCGCTGGCAGCTTGCCGGCGCCATCCTAAAATAAAACAGGAGTGGGGCAGAGGGCAGAAGGGCAGAGGGCAGAAGGTTAGCTTCAACAGGAAGCACTAATAGATAAAATGAAGCAGGTGCTCGAGCACTTGCTTTATTTCATCTATTAGTGCTTCCTGATGAAGCTAACTTAGTAACTGTTTTAGGATGGCGCTGGCAGCTTGCCGGCGCCATCCTAAAATAGTTACAAGCTTGAAGCTTGAACTTTTGCCCCCAGATCCGTTCGCTCACGGATTTTCGGCAAATTCGCGGGAGTTCGTGGATTGCGAATTTGCCGAAAATCCGCAAAATCCGCGAGCGGAACGGATTTTACGCTCACACTTAGCGGTGACGTCAGACTCTTCCAGAGCCGTGGGGGTGGCACCACCCGCACCCTCAGTCGCTTTGCGCGAGGGGAAGTTGAAGAGCGACGATGCTTCTTCAACTTCTTTTTGGAATGCTTTGACTTACCTGATCCAGAGTGCGAAGAATTAGATCCAGAAGAATGATGGTGATGGTGATGGCTCCGCGACCGGTCCCTCGACCTCCCACGGGACCAGTACCTCGAGCGGAGTGGACTGCCGGACTACCAGCACCTTTTGGGACCGCTCCAGCAAAGTGCCCACAGTCGGGGCACGACTTGGATTCATGGTCCCGCCCCTAGGCAGTAGGAACACACGCAGTGGGGGTCCATCACCGACATCATGCAATGAAAGCCCCCAAAGTTCTTTAAACTGGTCATTCCTACGACACCAGGAGTCGATCAACTCGAAACATGAGGTAAAAGGCCTTGAAAAAGCTCAGTCAAAAATTGACTGGGGGTAATTGCTATTCCCGGATCTGCGCTTGCAGGAGCGGAAAAAGAAAGAACAGACGTCAGTGCGCGTTGGCACGTCTAAGTAGCTCCAGCGACTTCATCCCAGCGCCAACGACGCAGGCGGGGCCGCACGACGACCCCTAGCGATGTGCAGGGGTACTGCTGACAGATACTTTCTGGATCCAGTCTGACGCCTGGGGGTAATTCTAAGGTAAGGAATCTATCACTACGTGTTTCTTTCCGATATACGTTTTAGCTCCAGTCTATTAAGTGGCCCATGGGAAGAATATTCAACAAAGACACAATGCTATTGGTTAAAAACAACCTCTCTCCCTGCATATCACTTGGAAATACTCTTGCCATAGCCCAAGGTGCTCAATTTAAAAAATAGAAATGGAAGCTTACCCCTACTTAGTGATTAAAGATGCTCTCTAATAAAGCTTTATCATAATGGGATTATGATCCAAAGTTAGCACGGAGAACTGCACAACTGCATGCACCTTGAAAGACACATAAAAAACTAGTTGGAGCCATGAAACCAATAGAGTTAGACCCAGTAACTGTAGGGTAATCATTGCAGCTTACAAGTACTTGATGAAATTATCACACATACATGGAAATCTCAAAACTAACCACCATTTGTATTAAAATGGACATATTCATACAATTGCAGGTGCACAAAGCTATATTCTGAAATCATCTTGTGAGATCTCTGTACAGAATGCCTGATTTATCAAAGGAGTTTTTATATTCTGTGTCAATGAGAAAGGTATTCGCTCACATGGGCCAGAGTATTTATGTGTCCCACTTACAGATTTCTGTGCAGTTTCACTGAAGTTCTGTCTCGGGACGCAGAAGCCATTCTGTGCGTGCTTGATGTTTTGAGCACATGAATGCATAATCTGCCTTGGCCATATGACCGCAGCCATACCAACTGTAATATCCTAATACAATGTTCAGCAAGACGCAGCTATACCACTGGCGTCCCTGACTTACAATGTGTTTTTGTTCTAGATGGTTCCTGAGATGAATGCATCACTATCATCTAGGATCAATGGATCTGAACTGTGTCACTAGTCTCCTATGTGTATGCAGCTACAAAGAAGCTAGAGATGTTGAAGTTGTGTGTGTCTCATTATACTGGCACACAAATTTGGATTCTTCTTGACTGAACAACAATATACTTTTGCTATGAACAGACAAGTGAAATGTCCTTAACTAGTAGGCATAGATTATTTTACCATATACTCTTCAAAAGAGCTTAATGTATTAGATAGGGAACACATATTACACGCTTGGCCGTCTGCATCTAGGACCACCAACGCTGCAGTCCTAGTAAGCTCGCCAAGCCTGTGGTGCACCCACTTGCCGATTAAGAGTATAATCCAGGGCAGGAGAGTGGTGCTGCTGCGGTGTAATGGTGATGGGTAGGTTAGGCTGAGAGGAGAGCCTATACAATATATTATAACATACCACTGCCTTGTGAGAGCATGATGCACGTGAGTGCACTGTGTGCCATGCACCATGTTGTGCATGCCACAGAGTTCATGCATGAAAGTACATGTTGTGCCCCCCACACCGGCCTCCATTGGAAGATTTGCCCAAGGACGCTGTTGGTGGACCCCTCCTTGTTTTTCTTCCAGCTTTTTCGTGGCGGGATCAGCGCCATGAGAAGGCTTGAGGAAGGGCAACTCGCAGTATGGATGGTTGTGCTAGGATCGGCACAGCCGCCCTTCCTGCCCACTGTACACTGAGCCGGCACAGCAGGATCCACAATCCTGGCCGTGCTGGAGGTGTTGTAACGGGCTGGTGGTGGTCTGACCACCGCACTCGAAGTACAGCAGTCGGAATGCAGTGATCAGAACGCTGCCCCGAGTACAGCGGTCCCACGACCCTCGTACTTATAACAAGCCCCAAAAGCTAGGTGTGAGCAATGAGTGCTCAAGGTGCAAGTACCCCTGAAGCCAATTTTATAACCTAACACAAATTTGCCCTGAAAACAGGACCTTCTGAGATGAGCTATGTCCAGAAATTTCTGCTATGATTAATTGCAAACTAAACCCCTCCCTGCTCCTGGCCTTGATATGGTATGTTTGGAAGATCGCTGGTGCCACAGAGACCTTTATCACCTTGGCATTAAAACTTTTTTTTTATTAAGTTTTGACCTTATAACGCACACAAGCTTGATACAGAACCAACAGTATATTAAAACAGAGTCTCTATAATTTACATTACATTGCTATAAAGTGAACCCCACAGAATCGCCCCCACTCAAGGTTAAACATGAAGCATTAAGCATCGCCCCAAGAAGTGAGTCTTAGACGCCCTACAAGGATCGTATCTCACTCACTCAATCCTCAGGCCTAGTCAGAGCAATGCCCTCTTACATGTGTCAACTCCTATATCTTCTGTTCTGTGTAGGATCAATTTGGGTCTCTAGAGACTTCCAACTCAATATTGTCTCTAAGGTCTCCAATACATCTACCCAAAAGTGTGATAAGGCCGGGCAGTACCACAATGTGTGTAACAGGTCTTCTGTGGGATTACTACAGTGCAAGTAGCATCTGGAGCTAATCAGCCCAGTTCTGCACAGCCTTGTGCCCATGAGGTATGTCCGATGCAACAGTTTGAGCTATATCAGATGGAACAGAGGCTATCACAGACTCCCTAGCAGCAGCTACCACTTCATTCCACTCCTCATCCATCGGGCCCCAAGTCTTATGCCCACGTCTCTCCCATCTGGACTATGGGATCTGGCAGGTTGTGCTGCAACTCGGATACAGGATGGGCTTGAGCTCCTTAATGTTGGTGCTTCTAGGGGAGAGTAAATACAGCGTGATTGTGTGTGGGCGCTGGAGGTAATAGAAAAGCTGGGTGCGATGAAGGTGATACTCCACCTGCTGCTCTTGAAAGGACTTAAGAGACCCGTTGTGGAGCATGTCACCCAGGGTGAATATGCCAGAAAGTTCTGATATTTGGGAAAGTCTAGTCCTCCATCCACAGCAGAGTCCCCAATGTAAGTCTGCCAACCCACGCCATGGCCTTTGCTGTGACTGCTCAAACATACAGTACTACTTGCATAGAAACAGGCAGGTAGCACAGGATGTCTCCACCATATAATGAGTGCAGAAGGCTATCTTGGTCCATAGCCCATCCCTCTACTGCATATGCTGGGTCTCGAAACCTCTCAATCTACCAGTACCAGACAGAAGGTGTGCCGTCTTTTAGGGTAACAGTAGATCAGGTGTGTCTATGCTGCCTTCAAATACAGCCTACAGCACTTCTGCAGAGCAATTCCAATGTCCATGGCATGGCCGACAGGCACTGGAATCAATGGCGGATTTGGCCCTGTTCATGCGGAGAAGTTAACAGATATTTAAAAAATTGATAATTTGAAAAAGGGCAGGTGGACCCATCACAGCGGGATCATCCAGAAACAAGAAATTGGTGTCATAATGAGATATTCTGTTGCTGACCATCGAGGACTACTGGAAACCATGAAACAGGGCACTTACCCATACCCAAGGCAAAGAGTAAGGGGGAATGTGGGCCCCTCTGAATTTGGAACCAATTGGACATAGTCCCGCCGACACGTACCCTCACCAGGAGGACCATGTATAGATGTCCCAAGTATCTGATGAATTCTGGCCAAAAGTGAAGACGGATTAATAAGGCACACCGGTAATCCCAGTCCACCGAATCAAACACCTTCTGAAAGTCCACCAGGAGCAGAGTTTGATGATTGGGTAAAATGGCATTGTTAACTCTCCGTATGTTGTGTCTTGTGGCCTACTGGGGCGAGAACTTGGACTGAATAGGGTGAACTAAGAGTCTTATCAGCCCCAACAGCTAATTAGCACCACCTTGGCCATAACCTTAACCTCTGTGATTGGTAGAGATATTAGTCTGTACTCCTCACAGCAAGTTCAACAGGAGCCCGACTTTGGTATCACCACCACTTTGGTATCACCACTATGTCCACCATTCTAAGATCCCTGGGCAGCTCCCTCCTCGTCAGTGCTTCACTAAAGGTTTGTAACAGCTTGCCTGCCTGAAGCCATAAAAGCCTCAGGAACTCCACCAGGAAGCTGTTAGGCCCCTGCACCTTACCCGCCTGAAGTTGCACAAGGGATGCCCCCAATTACTTACAAATTACATCCACCTCAAAGGATTTGGCTTCTGCCAGTGACAGGCAAGTCACTGGCAGGTCCACTACAAACTGGTTCAGGTCGGCCCAGAGGCCCGTAAGATTGTGACTATAGAGTCGCTCATAATACCCAGCAAAAGCTTCTGCTATGGCATCGTTGACTGTTCTGTACGAACCCTTGTCTGCTTCAATGTAAGCTATAGGATTCCCTGAGGCACAAGTAGGGCACAGGCAGTAAAGTGTTTTGCTTTGTAACACCCCACCCCCCATTGGTAGAGGAGGCTCTTGCAGTTGGTGTGTAAGAAGTCACACAGGATTGCGTTCTCTGCTGTAGCAATGTGTTTCTGTGCAAGCTCAAGGACCTGCGACTACATAGTCCACCACCATCTGCTAGGTTCGGTCCAGTTGCCCCTTATTATGATGATAATTTGGCCACACAGGGTGACTTTAAGAGTCCTTGGCAAAGCTGCAGCAGCATCTAAAAGCTAAGTGTTTTTTTTTGCTTTTTGACTTTCACACTTTATAACACACATCTCATAGACGCACACACCAACCCACCAATTTAGAACCATATTTCTGCCTTCTATGTAGGACAAAGTGTTTTTGGAGGAAGGTTTTAGACAGCCAGCAGAGATGGCGCCTCAGTGGATGACTGCTGCCAAGGCCCTAACTTGAGTAATCATGGACAGCCCTGAGGCAGGATCATATACTGAGACATAATCTGAGGAAGAGGAAAACAGTTGTTTGGGTGAGTGAACGTCTTTATGGGTGTGTTGATGAGCAAATATATTTCTCAATGATACATGTCCAACAAAGTAGAAATAGAAAAGGCAGTGTATGTGACAGTTGTACATAAATAAGTATACATAAGACTCAGTGATTGTCTGAGTGACTGTATGGAAAACTGTATACTTGTAATAGTGATTTTATAACGCACTAATGGGTCCATTAGGATGGCGGGCAGATTGCCCCCGCCAGCCTGGCGGGGTCAATCCGCCCGCCATCCTTTCCTGTATTCCCCCCGCCATATTAGTATGGCGGAGGGGACCACGGCAGAAAAAAAACCACCGCCGCCTTGCGGCCGGGGCGGAAAATGTTTAATATGGTGGCCGTGTCTATTAGACACCGCCAGCCATATTACGATGGCAAGAGTGCAATGCTGCCACGGAAAGGCAGGCGGTCTTCAATCTGGGGGCCCCCTGCGGGCCCCCAGAGGGAAGGTGGGGGGGTGCACACGGGGGGGGGGGGTACCTGTGGTACCCCCCTTCATTTTCATTTCCAAAGCAGCAGGCACCGCGCGGTGCCTGCCGCCATGCAAATGAAAATGCTGTAATGTATTGTCAGCATTGTGGCGGGCGGTGCAGAGAGCACCGCCTGCCACAATGCTGAGAATACAGGATGTGCCCGACACTGTGGCGGGCACATCCTAATGGCACCCCCGCCCTTAAGGCGGGCAGTCCCATTTTTCGATGGGGTGGCGGGCGGGCAAAGCCCGTCCGCCATCCTAATGAGGCCCTAAGTATGAATTACTATCTATATGACTTAATAAAGTGGTGTAAATGTAAGTATGATCAATTGTTTGCATAAGTGAGTAGGACGACTGCATAAGTAAATAGGATGTGTGCTGGTGTGTAATGTTGATATAGGTGTATAAGTATATTTAATAGTGTTCTATTGATCTTTCTCAGCATGTATGAGTAAATCTATAGGTAAGTGTTTAGATGTGTGTATAGATCTACAAATCACTGAGTGGGTGTTTAGAAACTTGTATTGGTGTGTCAATGGTTTAAACATGGTACTCTATATTTTATAGTGAGTGATGAAAGGTTATACTAGTGTATGATAAGGTGTATCAGATTGTCACGGGGAAGATGTCATCAGTGATGTCACTGACCAAGTCATAAATGATGTAATATGTGACATCATCAGCAGTAGATTACGGGCACGCGAGTTATAGTTAGTACAACTAACCATAACGGAGGAATTTCAATGGCTTTGTACGAGTGAAATGTCCAGTTAACTATAACACCCCCTAACACCTATGGTGATCTGTGAATCTGTGAATTTCTAAGGATTTTTAAATGTTAATTCCTAACTATATCATGTCTGAAACCTATGTATTTTTCAGTTAATTTCAAAGGTTTTTTAAATGCTAATTCCTAACTATAACATGTCTGAAACATATGTTTTTTTCAGTGAATTTCAAAGGTTTTGTAAATAACAAATTTTAAATGTATTATTTGTTATATTTTTTTTCATACTGATTTACTAAATGTTTTTAAACTATTTATTTGTAGATATTTTATTTTTTAAAGTACATTACATATCTAATATAAATTGAATAAAAAAAGTTTTAAAAAATATTGAATTTTTCCTTTTTCGATTACTGTGCGGAACCTAGCCGCCATTTTAGGATTGTTGGGTAGGATCCGCGTAGGGTGTGTGATGGGTGCGTATTTTCGTGCGTGATCGCTATGTGACTCCAAGCGCATACGCAACATATACGTATTACTTTACGCGATGCTCGCGTGCTTCGGCGTGACGTCATACACGTGTTCGACGCGGTGGGTGCGCGACTCCCGCGAAATGTTTGAATGTCTAAAAAGATATATATATGTATTTAATATAAATATTAAGGCAAGACATTATCTGAGCTAATCATAAAAATAATATTCTTTTACTTTTAATAAACCTATATTACTTTTAAATGCAATTTCGCAAAATCGCGTTGAGTGCGTGCTGCCTGTGCACATGCTGCGCGGACCCCATGGGACCTGAAAAAAAGAGATTTGATTGGTTCATAACACTTCCTATTCTAACTATTCAAGGACCCTACCTATTTCAATCATTTTTCTTAGACCTTCTTTGGAGGAACAACTCTCTACTGAGAAGAACCTTTTTTTTTAGAAATTGCACACCTGCTATTCCTTTTAAATTGAAAACAATGGCTTCAGGACAGCAGCCACCATCTGAATCGGAGCACTCTTTGGATGATGAATTTGTTCAAGAACCACAAGGACTCGAGAGATACACCTCAGTGGTGTGAAAGTATTTCTCAATACCTGAGGGACAAAAAAAAGTGAAAGCAGCGAAAGTCACATGCAAGATCTGCAAAAGGGTCCTGTCAAGAGGTGACCCATGAAAAAGTACTCTTGCGGGACCTCAAGTATGCTAAAACATCTGTAGACGTAGCACCCTGTGAACTTGGCGAGGGATGAATGCAGAAGACTCAGCAAAAACCCTCCATCTGCAGTTGCAAGCACCTCTGCTACTGCTTCGCCCTCACAACATCTGGACATACGTCCACAGTTTGCCCACATCAAAATACACTGTATTAAGTGCAACAGACTGCTCTGTTACGGAGAGTAGTCAGTGGACTTGATTTGCAGAGCACAAGATAACCATCAGTGCTAGAGGTTTTTTTTTTTGTCCCTGAAGTTCATTGTTTTGTTTCTCCAGTTCTCTTTTTTTCCTTTTGAAAAAAACCCCAAAAGGTCAAACAATTGTTCAGAAAAGCACAAATATAAAAAAAATAGTTTCAGAACTAACTTCTATCGTTAAAAAAGAGCTATATTTTTACTATAGTGTGTGAAAGTTTAGATGAATGCATGTGTACTGCGTAATTGACTAAAAGAATGCATCAGTAGTGTATGGTGAATGTATACATGCAGAACTATAAGGAAGTGCTGCAGCATGACACTGTAAGCTCTTTGCCTTCAGTGTGATGTGGTACTTCTGAAGCACAGGGATGCAACATATGTACATAAATATGTTGCAAGTCTATGCTTCCCTCTGCACTGCTGCTTAAACTGCAGCCATGTGGTGACACAGGCACCCTTGTACCACGGTGCAAGGATATCTGTGTTGTGTGGAGTTTGTTTTTTGCAGGAAGACACACCTTCCTGTACAAAAAAATCAATGAAGGCCTTTTTCTCCTTCAATGTATGCTGTGCATTGTAGCTATATTGAAAGAATATAAATGAGGAGAAATTAAAACAATTCTTGTTGTTGTCTTGTTGTTGTTCTTGTTGTTGTTGTGATGTTGTGTTGTCCAATTGGAGGATGGTGCAGCATTCACACACATTTCCAGATGTATGATTTATGATAAATCTGGAGATGTGTCTTGTTCTATGAGTGTTCTGTGGAAACTCGCACAGCAACGCAACGTGGTGTGTATGAGGAGGTCATATTTACGTGGAGAAGAAAAGGTACACAGAGTGCCTTTTCCTCTCTTTGTAAATATGAAAGAGTGTCTTGGGCTATAACTATGTTACAAAAACTGACATATTGTTGGCACAGGATGCTTCTAAATTTGCCCCATAAGTGCTTAGGTATTGGCAGACTATTACAATAAGAACATATTGCTAATTCATTGTTTGAAAATTGCATGAGAGGGATAGGAGGTAAGCACAGAGTTATGTCTCCAAAAATGCTCAAAGAAGAATGATTGAAATGATTGCAGTCGATCTATAGGTATAATGGGAAATATTATGAACCAATCAAATCTTTTTTTTTCAGGTCACACAATATCCTATGACAGAGAGATTCCATAACTACATAGGTATAAACTGGGTGTTTTGAAGACTGAATTAATACTTTGTAGCTTCTTGCAGATCTGCTTGCATAGTATATAAAGAAATTAACTTGTACTAGGGTTAATGGCTAGGCAAATCCTTAACGATATGAGTAATAAGTAGAGTAATGTCAGTACTGCAATGAGAGAAAAAGATAATTTATAAGTACGTAGGTTTTGGAAAAGTGATAGGACTTGTTTATAGAGTGGTGAAGGGAAAGGATGGGGCCTCATGTGACATGTGCAAACACACTCTGTGACGTGTTTTAAGTTAAGGAATTTAGTCTCTTTTAATCCTAAAAGACCCTGGGTCCTACTAGCCCACCATGTCTCCCTATTGAACACCATACAACTGAGAGGTGGTCCGAAGCCATTTACCATTTTACACCTCTCTGCAATCTAACTTTCTGGCACTTTCTGCACATATCTGGTGGGTTAGTTGGCCCCCAGCGACACTCAGGATTCAAGGCAACTTTATCCGGTAACTGAAAACGCCCGCAGAGCATCTGTGAAAAGTAAGAAAAAATAGTTATAATGTATTTTTTACAACAGCATAATTTAAAATTTGTATACATTATTTTCTTTGCCTTTTTCGCTGTTGTCAGAATATAATGAATTTCACTAGAAACAGTGATTTCAAACGTACTCATCACATACCAGCGGGCAAAAAAAACAATCAATAAGATTGTTGAAAAAAATAAAACTACATCCAATATATTTATCATATACCCAACTATTTCTAAACATTCCACAAAAACTACATCCTCAATAATAAACCATATAATACAAATGACACATTTGTAAAATGCTTTCTTCAAAGAGAAATTTCTTACTTGAATATGAAAGAACTCATATAATAATACGATGAAAAATTATTTTAAATTTTCATACACTGTGAATAATGTTCTATAAAAATATATGCTGACAGAATGTGCAAGAAAAAGACCTTAATTCAAATATATACTTTTCCTCTAGGCCAAATAGTATTCTTGAAATCCTTTATATTGAAATTGTCCAATAGTAATCGTTTTAATACATAATAAATTCCTCAAGGGACGATTTATGTTCCTAAAACTTTGGCTTTAAAAATATTAGGTGGGAATTTGGTAATTTGCTAGGTACACTTTGTTTAAAAACCAACTGACCATAATTACAATATGTCCATCCTTTATCATATTTTAAATAGACAGTGTAATGTCCAGATGTTGTAGAAGGACCACCATGGAAAATTATTGCTACTGCTACAAAAGTCCTGCCTGATATTGATAGTTGACTTGCTACAAAATGTTTTATTAAAGTTTCCAATTTTATTTCATCAGCTGTACAACGTTGCATCATTAAAATTATACATTGTCCATATATTTGTATAAATAATGTTGATAACATTTCTGATTGGCATTGACAACACTTCTCTTTTTTTAATTTGTTGATTTAACTAGTTTGTTGAAAGACACTGATTTACAGTCTGGTAGTGTCAAATATATAAATCTTTCAGGGCCTATGATAGTGCTACATGTACACATACAATGTTCACATTGATGTTCCCATTTATAATAAAGGCCAACCAGATTTTCAATTTCTATGCCTTTATTTTTCAATACGGTAAGCATATACATTAGAAATTCCTGAGCATCTTGCTGGATATTCTGCGTAAATTGTATAGAACTAGAACATACATGCAAAAGATTATGAATATCACAAATGCTTTGTGTTTTACTTTTATAAGTTCTCAATTTTTCATGACTACAATGCAACAAGGAACAAAATCTTTTTTCCCGATTCTCCATAATTTGCTGTTGCAAATTTTCAAGAAAAAAAACATTGACCACTACATTAGCATAGCAGTTGATACCTGAACTATTTTCAAACTGATAACCAACAATCTCTTAAACAGTGTCCTTTTTCTTGCAATCATATTATATTGTTTTTTTTTCATTCTCTATACCTTCACTACAGATATTCTCATACCTTCTTTTTTGACCTACCAGACGATTTTCAAATACAAGATGTTGACCTAAATTGGGAGCATATGCTCTTCTTAAGAGCATCAGCTTGCATCTGAAGTAACCTTTGTGTCATCAGCACTGTCTACACTTAAACCTTGAGATTTATGAATACTCACACCATATGCCAGAGAAAGTGGAAACTGTTTCCTACGGACATATAAATCTTTAACAAGCAAAAAACGAACTGAACGACTAATTTGGTTTACTTCTTCAATCTGATCAAATTTAATTTTTAAAACTTCAATTCCATCTTTATTCTGATAATTAACAAAATCCACAACTTTGCCTATTGCTCCATTAACTAAACCTTTTAGTACATCCAGATTACGCCTTAAAATTACCTGACAGTTTATACATGCATATAGATTCTAAACCAGCAGTTTTAGATCTCGATTTTTCTAAAGAATCGAATTTTGTTTTCTATTTTTCTGTCAAAATAATGGTGATTCCTTCATGCTCTATTTTATCAAAGGCTTCCATTTTTATTATTTCTTCATTTTGCAGCTTCAAAAGTTGTTCATTGAATGTAGAACACTCGCGCAGTGTTGGCATTAAGCAGATTATAGATTTATTTTCTGCAATTTTCATATATATTTTCTCAGGAACTATATTTTCATTTGGAAACAAATTGGAAAGTAATCGACTCTGCAAAGCTTGTTTGCCATGTTCTGTCAGCACTCCAATTCTTATATCTTGAAGAATAGTTCCATAATCAACATCATTTGCCTGTCACATATTTGTCATGAGTTCTTTGTATTCAAAATATGACCAAATATTAGTTTCCAACACTACCCAAAGACTTTCCGGTGTCTTCATGCGCATGCGTTTTAAATACTGGTTGTCCTTTTACGGGAGCAAATTGCAGCACATGTCCAAAAACTATTACATGTTTTCCTCAAAATAAGAAATCGTACTCTGTTTTAAGAATTTGCTGCATTCTTAAATGCACAAAAGCAAGCATTAAGTTTGAGACCATGCTTACCTCATCAATAATCAGAAGTTTCATTTTCTTTAGCACTCTTGAAACTTCATAACAAGCTTCTCCAGATAGCTTGTGATATTCCAATTTGTTTTCATGCTCCACAGGTAGCATAAGTAAACAATGCAATGTAATTGCATTAATGTTGTGTGCTGCCAACCCAGTTGGAACAGTTACAACACAAGACAAATGTGAGTCAGTGGTTTTCTGTAGATAACTGGTGATTACTTAAATTAAGTAACATTTTCCTGTCCCAGCTTGTCCACTCACATACATTCGGATAGGTTGAAATGATGTACATGTACATTCTATCTTTTCATGAAGAAATCCATGGTCAATCTCTTGTCTCACTCGCTGATATATTTCTTTCTGTTCAACATTTAGTTGTTCTTCCAAGTTTGCTAAGTCCAGAATATCTTCTTGAGCTTGATGCAATGCTGTTTCCACCTCATTCATGGTGATTGCTGCCTCATTTTCAGCAATTGGTTGTCCTAGTGGATCTTGACTCAGTGGAGCAGAACATTGACTGTCTTGAGAACTGTCTCTAGCAATCTCAGCTCCAATAGTTTGCTTCTTGATCAATTTAATTGTTCAACATTTTCACATAATTTGCAAAAACAGTACATCATATGGTATCTTTACAAGCATTGAAGGAATCTTCATAGTTCTGAAAATCTCCAAATAATTACAATTCTGAACGCCATGATTTGAACAGTTGCAAACGTGCTATATAGTAAAATTCCCTTTTATCAGGAGTGCCGCAACTCAGTTTCCTGTGATTAATTAAATTTCCTTTCCTTTGTTTCACCAAACATCCTTCGGAACCAATCACTGCATATATTCCATCATTGATGTTTTCTGTAGTATTCCATTTAAAAGTGTAGTTTTGCAGCACTTCATAGAGACATATGTTCCCAAGATGATGACTTCTATTTGGATAATATGTTTCCAACTTATTTGTTTTCACAATATCTGTACTTTCCGGATCTTTTTCTGCTAAATATTTAATTTCTTGTACAGATTTAATAATACGATTTCGTGTTGCAGTAAGACCTAGACTCACCCAAATTATTCTTCTAGATTTGGAGTGTAGACTTGCAGATGATAACCGTTCTGAGCATTTATATGCTCCAATTTCTCGATGGGATAACATCTTCAAACTGAAACTGTATAATTTCTTACTTAGACTCTTCTTGTTAGAAATCCCACATTTCTTTTAACTCCGTCTTTTCTGATTTTGTAATGTAGGACGTTACATATCGAGCAACAGTAATGGAATTGTCCGCAACGTACTGAATATCCATGTTAGCATTCCACATTGACAGAATAACTGGTTTGTAATCATTTATGTATTTTGATCCTTCGCTTCTTCTCAAATTGCAGGTATTTTTTGGAGACTTTCTTGTGATGCTATGTCGCATAGCTGACATAAAAGTGTTTTTTCTTCCTTTGGATGTTACAGGACGTGGAAATCCAAAACGACATTTGGTATAAAAAGTTTTCTTAGACTTGTACGTTCGTCAACAGTATTTTCTACATCGATGGTTTTGGAATCGTAAGACTTGTTCTCATAAGTTGTTTTCTTCTGTGCTTTTGGGTATAGCACATGTGGCATATTCTTCAATAAAAGACAAAACAGTCTTATCCAAATCTGTTATGAAGTGGGGGCATCCTTGATCCATATCAGCATATGTATATGAGGAGCACCTCTTGCTTGATACTCTTTTCTCCAAAAGAAATCCACAACTTCTCCAAGAGAAGGATTTTTGTTATTGCAGATAAAAAAGACATCATAGCTTCAAATCTATAATTGAAATACCTGAATATATTAACAGGTTCCAAAGAGCACAATTCCCCAGGTCTCTTGTTTTCAATATTTTTTATATTCGAATTTGCCTCCCGAAGAAATTCAAGTAAATCATCCCAAGCGTGTTCAGCACAGCTTAGGGTAAGGAACCATGTAGGAGTTCCTAAGTTCCTTACCATACATTTATTTCTCCATGACGACGCTACGAATACTCATTAGTGCCAAGCTGACATACCATCAGATTAATCAGCTGAGATTCTAAATGACCATCTCTCTGGTGTACTTTACACATAAATTCCTTTGTAGAAACATTTTGCAGATGGACTCCTATTTTCAATATTGACTGCATATGAAAGTCACTCTCAAACAAAAGATGAAATATATATGGGATACATTGTTGAAATCTTGGATCTTCTGCATACTATCTTGTTGTCTGATATTCAGATGCAGGTATCTGCACAGGTCGTTTATCACATCGTCCCCCTTTTCCTGTTGGGAACAAATGTAGAAAACAACGAGCTTCCAAGGTTTCTTCCCATACACTCATGGGACTTCCCTTTGCTTTTTTCATTTGGAATAACTCAATAGTATTCCCCATCACTTCTTTTTTCATGTACACTGTAATGATCATAGATTTCTTCACTTCTGGACATGGCCACTTTTTCAATTTGTCCACTTGACGTTTCAGTATCTTCTGCTAAAAGTATTTCTTCTTCTCCCATATACACATTTTTATAGTACTCATTGTTTTTTGTCAGATACAATGTTGCCTTTTGTACTTTCCTAACATCCACTAACTCTTGCCAGATTTTCTTACTATTAGTAGGATTACCATTAACTAGAATAACTTGTGGTTCATTTTCTACATTCTCTACACCAATAGTTTCAATATTTTTCTTTACATCTAGAGGTAAATATACAACTCTTCCTGTTAATCCTCTATGTAAATCTGAAGGAGGCAATTTACCTGTTTTAGGCTCCTTTCGAACAATAGCCTGAAATGGGTGCACACATTGAATGAGAATACACATAGGTATTTAAATCTATCAGTTCTGGAGGAATAGTTACCATCTCTAGATTATTATGGACAGCTCTAGCAGGTATTTTATTCTCATCTAATTTGTTATAACAATATTTACAAATACGCTGGTCATAATCAAAATCAAAACAATTCTCTACCAACAAATAAGTTGTAAATTCCTTCCACGTATCATTATTTTCTCTTTCACTTATTAAACACAGATCAACAGTCGTAGTTTGATTTTTATAGTGAATTCGCTGACAACAAATACAAGAATAATTTGGCCTTTCACCTGAAATCACCTTAAACTTTGTAAACTGTTCTTCAAAATCTTTTTTACTATGTTCCACATTCTCTTCAACATTTTCTTCTATTAATGTAACCGTTTCTGCACTCTCTTGTTCAAGACCAAAGTAACAAAACTCAATTTCATCACAAAGCTTCTTCACATCTGATACCGATCCACGCAAAAGAGCACTGTTCAACTCATTTGACATTAGTGCTGGACTTTTTGCATAATACAATCTTCTGACTAATTTCCGCATTTAAAAATGATTGCTAACATCCTGAAATGGTGAAAAACACGTTGACATACTGTGGTATCTTCCCTTCCATACCCCCCGGCGCCTTCGCGTGTGTTGGTGCTGCTCGCGGTGACATCATAGAGAATGTCATCGCGACCAGCGTTCGAAGGCGAGCGCCAGAGGTCTGTGTGAAGAGGCTCCTTTAACGGCTAGTCTCGGCGGCCGCCGTGTTTCAGAGAATCATGGGCAACCTCTTAAAGGACATCCCAGGCGTCATGTGCTACCAGGATGACGTGCTAGTATTCGCCAAGAACCATGAGGAGCACGATGGAAGACTGAGATGCGTGCTTGAGAGGTTTCAGTCACAAGGCCTTACTGTAAAAAAGGACAAGCGCCTTGAGACCCTACGGGTATGTAGCGCGCTCTATAAATGTCTTTGATTGATTGATTGATTGACAAGTGTGTGTTTGGCTGTGCAGAGTTGGACTTCCTGGGGCACAAGGTGACGACAGAAGGTATATGTCCCAAAGCTGAACTACAAAACACCACCGTGAACCTGGCACCCCCCAAGGGCAAGGACGAGATCAAGTCTTTCATGGGGATGTTGGAGTTCAATGGGAAGTTCATAAGAAACCTGGCGGGAAGGACTTACGCCATCAGGCTGCTGCTGAAGAAGGAGAATGAATTCCAGTGAGTCAGGAGTGCCAGAGGGAGTTCGAGGACGTAAAGAGGGCACTCACTGAAGCCCCCAGTTTGAAGTCTTATATACCCAACCGGGCAACAGTAGTCACCACCGATGCAAGCGCCAAAGGTTTGGGAGCTGTCCTCACCCAAGTTGGAGAAGAAGGATAAGAAACCACAGCCTTTGCCTCAAGGTCACTCTAGAAGTCCGAGAACAACTACTCGGTGATCGAAAAAGAGGCCTTGGCTGTATCTTGGGCAGTAGCGAAGTTCAGAGATTTCCTCTGGGGAACTCAGTTCACTCTCCGAACTGACCACAAGCCGTTGGTGGAAGTATTCAGTAAGAAGGGTTTGGACGCCATCTCCAGCAGGATAAGGCGGTGGGTGGTCAGCCTTCAAGAATACACTTTCGATGTAGAGTACGTCCCCGGTACGCAAAACCTTGCGGCCGACTGTTTGTCCAGACTCGTCAGTGGTGAAGAAGCGAGAGAGAAGCAAGAGAAGACAGATGAAGAAGAGGAGGACCTCCAGATGGAGGATGTCTGCACCATCCAGAGGGCGTTGGGAGAAGAAACATGGAGAAAGGCGTTGGAGGAGGACGAAATTCTGGAGAAGATTTTCGCAAGAGTAAAAGGTGGATGGAAGCACGGTGGCAAACAGGATGAAAGCCTGCGGCCAAACCTGGCCATTAAGGACGAATTGTCCATAGTAGACGGATGTCTATTCAGGGGTACGAGACTTGTACCACCTGCAACAGTGAGAGATGACCTGATCGAGATAGCCCACGAAGGACATTTGGGCATCACCAAAACCAAGCAAAGACTCAGGGAGAGCTATTGGTGGCCGAGCATGGATCTAGTCACCGAAAGGAGAATCAGAGAGTGCATTCCGTGCAGCAACAGTGACAAGGTCCTGAGACAACAGACGCCCCCCATGGTGTGTAGGCCGCCCCCGTCAGGACCGTGGGATGAGTTGGCATTGGACATTGTGGGCCGCATGTCTGGGGATCTGCGGACGCCTTACATCTTGGTGCTCGTGGATTTATACTCTAGGTGGCCAGAGATAAAGTTTGTCAGTGAAGTCACGACCAAAACCGTCATCAGTTTCCTAGAGGAGGTGTTCATCCGGGAAGGGCTGCCCAGCAACATCCTCACAGATAACGGAGTGCAACTATGTTCAAAAGAGATGGAAGACTTCCTGGAAGGAAGAGGCATCAGACAGAAGCGTTGCGCTTTATACCACCCCGAAATCAATGGCATGGTCGAGCGTTTTAACAAAACCCTCAAGGAGAGCATCCAGTTGGCCAAAGCCAGTGGCATAAGCTGGAATGAAGAGGCGTGGAGACGGTTAGAAGCTTACAGGTTCGCGCCGCATCAGAGGACGGGCGTCAGCCCGTTCGAACTGCTCCGCGCCAGGATACCCAACACCAAGCTAACCCCAGGATGGATGGAGTGGCACAAGGGGTGGTCAAACCGAACTAAAGAAGCGAACAGCTTGAAGAAGCAAGAAGAAGCCATGGAAAAGAGGAAAGAAGGATATGACCGGCACAAGGCCGCACAGAAGGTTGAGTTCAAAGTAGGAGACAGCATCAAAATCAGAGCTCCCACAGGAAAGGCAAGTTGGTCGGAGTACACCAGTCCCACCAAAATCACAAAACTTTTCAAGAATGCAGTCAAGACTCAGGAAGGGAAAATATGGAACCTAGGGAGAGTGGTAAAATACCATCCGCCAGAGAAACACCCTGAGAGTTCAAGGGGGTGGGAGGGAGACACAAGGCAAGACATTAGTTCCACAACTAAGAGGCCGTCTGTGGTTCCCCAACCTAGCAATAAGTCTAACAGGAGAGTGACCAGACCACCTAGGCATTTTGATCAGTATGTTATGATGTAACCTTTGCCACCCTGTCCACCATGAGTCATGTACCTCCACGAGGCCTAGCCTTCTGTCGTTATACACCCCGTTGGGTGCCCTCCTGTCACCTGGTGCATTCTGCAGTTCATGTTGTATTTAATGTTTCCTTTCCGCAGGGAAGGAGGATGTGTGGTATCTTCCCTTCCATACCCCCCAGCGCCTTTGCGTGTGTTGGTGCTGCTCGCGGTGACATCATAGAGAATGTCACCGCGACCAGCGTTCGAAGGCAAGCGCCAGAGGTCTGTGTGAAGAGGCTCCTTTAACGGCAGGCTGTGGCTGAGGTCGCCGTATCTAAGTCTTGTTAATAAAGACTCTTGTTCATTCGTCTTCGTGTCGTTTGGTCTTCTTTGGTGAATATCACACATACTTTTCTAGAAAGACAAGCCAGAGAATGACCTTGCAAACCAGTATTTTTTCTCACTCTGCAAGGGTCTAGTCTTGCAATATCTTAATCTTTTGTTTAACACATTTTTTACTTTATTTACTTTATATAAAATATCAATAGATGCTTGTCGTACACTAAAAATACTACTGCAATCCCAAGTGTACACTGGGGCTTTAGGACGTTTACCTAGAACTTAATCAGCTAACACTTCTTCTGCATTTTGGGGAACCATCTTCTCTTTCTCAATTTCTAACCTCATTAGCTCGACCACTGGTATCAACTCCATGCAATAAATTGTTAGTCTGAAAATAACTCTCTTCATTAAAGAAAGGCTCTGAACTTGAATTGTGTTTCCCTTCACCCAAAAAAATCACAAAAATTAGTTCTGTTAATTACTCATTTCCTCTTACTTTTGGCCTTCATTAACTGGATTGGTTTATCTAGTGATCAAATTCTGTTTAAAACTAAAATGAATAGTTTTCTTTTTACTTCAAAAACCTTTTGAACAATGGATTCAATATGCTTCTTCTTTTTATAAAATAGTATTCCTTTTTTTAAAAATATTTTTCACATCTTTGAGCAAGTTAACAACCACTCCATTATAAAAAAATATTTAACGGATATCTTTATATTGATTTTGCCTTCTTTTACCATACATCAAATCTCTTGAATGCAATTTTTCTTTTTTCCTTTCCTGTTATTCATATTCTTTTTGCTGGATGAGCCATTCTCAGTAGTTTGCACATTCTGCACACTGTTTTTAGGCTTTGGAAGTTTTTTAATGAATTCCTTTGTTGTCTTACCGGAAGACTTCTTCTTTTTACCCACATGATGTTGGTCACCCAATACTTGTTGTTGAATTTTCTTCAAATAATTGTCCCTTTGCTGTCATTTTCTCTTTCTTGATTTTTCAGGCATGATAAGTTTATTGTAATGATGATAAACAATATCTGTAAAAGATAAACATGAATAAATGGATTTAATGAATTTATAAATTATACTTTTCTATTACTATACAAACATATTCTATATAAAACCATTTAACCACTTTCTTTTGTCATCACTAATTGAAATTCTAATCCAAGGTGTATAGATAGGTGTAATGGACAAGGGTTTGTACCAGTGTTTGTGTTAATCCCTGGGAAAATATATGAGTACTTAGGCATTGACTGAACGATTACAGTCCTGCAAGGAGAATGCCTGGATGAATGTATAAATGTTTGGGTTTTGGGGCAGTGTTTGGATTACTACATGATGCTGGGTGGCTGACTGGAGCAGTTCATAAGGAGTGGCAGGGTGTTTTCTGGAGTGTATAGGTACTGCCTGAGTAATTAAAGATGTGCTCACAGAATAGCCCAAGCATTACCCTTACACTCATATTTTCTCTCAGGTACATCCCATACACTCATACAATCATTCAGTTACTACCACTACAGTGATACAATCACTTAGGCAGTACCTATGCATGTTTTTATTCCTTCAAGCACTATTCATATACTCATGTCTTTAACCATGCGTTAGCCTGGCACTCATGGCTTTTTTAAGGTATTTCCTCTGCACTGATGTAATTGCCAATTCAGCAACACTGGTCTCATGCAATCACACAGACAATGCTGTTTTACTGAAGTACTTATTCAGTTGCTACCCATCTAGTCATTTATTCTCTCAGGCCCATCTGTTTGTATGTTTCTTTGAAATATAATGCCACTTTAAAAAGGTACAAACGCATGCATGCATGCTTTCTGGAATATTGTGAGACTTTTAACAGATAGATTGATAAGCTTGCTGCTATGTATTTGTTTAGGCCCAAGACTCTGAGTAGTTGGTTAATAGTGTAGTGTAGTTCCTATATTCCCAATAGGCTCTGCAAATTGGAATAATATAAACAGCAGTGTAGACGTAGGACTGAAGTCGACTAGGTCTCTACTGACTATATTAGACTTAATTAGTTTTGCCAGCTAGCTCAGAGGTCACTAGAAACTTTCTCGAATGTTCAGGAAAGAGTTAACTCTCCGGATTTAGACAAGAAGGGATTAGCTTCTGACAACCATACAAACATGACAACTTTGCTCCCTCAGAAAAGAGTGTATCTCTAGAGTCGTGTGAAAATAAAAGACAGCTATTTCACCAAGTCAACCATTCACCAGAGTGCAGAGAAATAGAGAGACGGGCGTTTTCAATAAAAGGTGTTACTTATTGAGCAGTCTTCTTTCTCATGCAAGAGAAATGAATTGCCACAATTGCAATACTTATCATACAGTAAAGTGCAGTACAGTAAAAGTAGTATTATGAAATAATACTGTAATAGCATTGATATGGTTTCTTAGCCATATGGTACTTTAAAATAGATAAAATAAATATATACATAAAAACATTGACTAACGTACTCAACTGGTGCTTCTAACTACGCCTACCCCGGTGTACCTGACCTAAGCCTAATACTTGGGAAGGAGTAAGTAAGTAGCAGTTTAAGTTAAGTTGTAAAACTCCAAATCGCCCAGAATCTCCTTGAAAAAATTAAGAAGAAAAATGAGAACAGGTGGACTTGCCATGCCGGATATTCTTCACTACTGCCATTCGTTCCATTTTAAAAACTTTAGGCTAATGGCAGACAAAGCTGATACATCTTGCTTTGGTCGATTATCTCAGGCATTTTTACAAGGTATCCCTCTAGGCCAAGAATCCTTCTTGTTTAAATTTGGAGACCCAAAATTCTACAAGAAGGTCAGACTGAAGATTTTGATCACAGCCCTGAGAAATTGGGTTTTTATTAGAAAAAAACTAGGTATCTCCTACTATACTCCTCTGGCGCCAATATGGGATTCCCCGGGCACTCCAGAATGTCTCAGAGACCAATTATCTCTTCCTCTTAAAACAGCTGGGATCATGCAGTGGCAGGATCTTTCTGACGGTTCAAAGTTATTGGGATGGGAAACACTCAGTAGGCTGACAAACGGAACTCTCACAAGGTTCAAATTTTACCAGTTATCTAGCTGGTGGATTACCATACCTTGGGACTTAACAACTAACCCCAAGTTTGAACTGGTAAAGAAAAAAAAGAGCTGGAAAAAAGAAATATCTTTCTGGTATGAGGCACTCAATGAGAAAGACGAAGTAACAGAACTAGAATTAAATATGTTGTGGGGAGAAGTCTTGCAATGTGATAACATATTTACTCTATGGGGAGATTCCTTTAAACTGCTAAACACAGTGGTGAAATCAGCCCCCCTAAAACGAAATCATCTGTTTACCCTATATAGAGTGTATATATCCCCTAAAAAATTGGTAAAGATTACGAACTTTGAACATTGTTGTCCACGCTGCAAGGCTCCTGCAGCGGATGATCTACATATGTTTGTTGAGTGCCCAAGATTGTTGCTCTTTTGGTCCAAAATTGAAGAATTTATAACAGAAGTACTCGGGGTACATTTTACTATTACCGCCAAAACTATTTTCTTTGGCCTAGGGGAAGAGTACCAGCTTAATGATATGAGTACCAAATTTATATTTTATATAATGATTCTAGCCAGACGGGAAATCTGTAAGGGTTGGAAGGCAGAGAGTGCTCCTATCTTTGCTGACTGTCTTAAGTACATCATATATGTTAGTGAATCTGATATAGCATGTGATAGTTCTAGCCTTGTTAAGATCTGGGCTGTCCTAGAGGCCTGGCGGAACAGATGAGAGCATTCCTATGATTTCACCTGGGAACTGTTGGAGCTTGGTCTCCTACTCATCCAAGGGTCTTCCAGTTCAAAGGGTATGGAGCGGATCTAGCAAACAGTTAAACCTAGAGGAGTTTTTCTCTTTTGTCATCTATTTTGGATTGTATCCTTTGGATGGAATCCTTGAGGCCGATACATCACAATATGGAGAGAAGGAGATACCCTATCTAGAATACCCATCATTGGTTTATGAGGAATAAAAAAAAAAGTTGTAAATGAATACTTGTAAAGCGCACTACTCACCCGCAAGGGTCTCAAGGCGCTTGTACGAATACCACTGTGGAACCGATCCTGGCTTTCCCTGTGAGGCGTCCACTCCTGGGCACACCCAAGTTGGTTAAGATTGTTTTGCCAAGAATCTGCATCAAGAATTCTCTTAAGGGTTTAGTCAGCTCCGTACATTGGTAATAGAATGTGGGAGGTCTTGTATCTCTTTCTTCAGGACTCGATCTCCCAGCAACACGCAAGGGTGGCTGGAAACACCAGAGCTGGATTTTGTCGGCTGGAGCAAAAGACAGAGTCTCTCTCAGTGCGTCAAAACAGGAGGGGCAGCTTCCGTGGGCTCTCGCATCAGCTGGGCTCTCGGGCAAGTAGATAGCCGCTCTGCTCCAAACCACCATGTGTTTGCTTAAGGCCACTGTTGGTATATTTAAACCTGAAAGGTGCCAAGTTTGACGTAAGGTTGGACATAAGACATCTTTAAGAACTAACAGTTCTTTCTGAACTCCAGGAGTTCTTGTTCAAATCAAAACAAAAGCAGGGGGGATTTCCCGGGCTGCTGGAGGCTTGGTTTGTTTAAAGAACGCGTTGTGCTTTCTAGGAGTCGATGGGAGTAGCCGTGCTGTGCTTTGGACTGCATGGGCTATCACTGAATATGGATATGATTCTTATGCCTTTATAAGGACATTATTAATTATAACCACATAAGGGCATGAATCAGGAATATCGAATTAGGGTCCTAGATAGAAATACAACAATAGTGAAGGTGCAGCCAAAAAGTGAGGTTTAAAATATGTTGACCGAGGGATTAGGTTTCCTTGTATTGGTCTATTGAGATCTACACTTCAAGTATGCTGCAGAATTTTAAGTGTCTATTTAAAATGAGAAGTGTAGTCTGTCATGTTTAAGGGACTTTTTAGTCTTATGACTGAGGTATGTGTGTGCCTGCTCATCTTTTGTCTCATGTGTTATGTTGTAGAGATGGTAGAGGTGTAAAACTCTGGTACACATGTATATGTATGTTTCTTTTACATATGATGGCATGTTGATTCCGATGCTAGCGCTGGGACGTCTCCGTTGGAGGTAGCTGTGCGCTGAATAAATGTCCATTCATCGATTGATTGATGGCAGTAGGAAAAGGCACAGATACATACATGTTATGTAATCCCTCATATATTGACCATAGATTTGTGCAATCATGCAGCACTAATATCCCACTCAAAGATTCAGTCATGCTCTCATCAACTCAATATGGTACTACTGATGCACTAATTGAATGTCTCTAGCATTACTGTTACAGTTTTATTTTCTCTCAGGTGCTTTCTATATAGTCATACACTCATCTAGTTGCTATCACTGCTGTCGTAGAATCACTCAGGCAGTACCCATGCAGTTTTTTATTCTTGCAAGCAATACTCATACACTCATCTCTTCAACCATGTGCTTACCTTGCGCACATGGTTTGGTTAAGGTATTTCTCCTGCATTGATCTAATCACCCATTTAGTACTGCTGCTGTCATACAATCACCCAGGTAGTAGTGTTGCAGTGAACTATTTCCTCAGGCACTAGTCATCTATTTTCTCAAATACTGCCCTCAAGCAATCTATTTGCATGTTTCTTTGATATATACTGGCACTTTTAAAAAGGTACAGACACCTGCATGCAGGCTCTCTGGAATATTGTGAGTCTTTAAAAGACATATTGAAAAACGTGCTGCTTTGTATTTGGTAGGCCCAACACTCTGAGTCGTTGTTGCTGCAGCCCAAAGATGCTTCTTCCTGCACCCCTATTGCCTCTTTCTGCACCTCATTTGTTTCTTTGGGCACTCCTCTTGGCTCTTTCCACACCCCTCTACCCGCTTTCTGTATTTCTCCGGTCTCTTCTGCACCCCTTTTGTTTCTTTGTGTACCACAGTTGCCTGTTTCTGGAATTCTCTTGCCTCTATCTGCAGTTCTCTTGCCTCTTTTTCCATTTCTGTTGTTTCTTTCTGCACTTGTCTTGCCTCTTTCTGTTTCTTTTTCACTGCACCTCTCTTGCTTCTTTCTGCACCCGTTCTCTTAAACAGCACATATTTTGCCTGTTTCCACAACTCTCTTGCATCTTTCTGTACATCTCTTGTTTCTTTCTGCACCTCTGTTGCTTATTTTTGCACCACTGTTGTCTCATTGTGCATGTTTATTGCTTCTTTCTGCACTTTTCTGACTTCTTTCTGCACTTCACTTGCATCTTTCTGCACTCCTCGTCTCCTCTGCACCCATCTTGGCTGTTTCTGCAGCCCTCTTGTCGGTTTCTGCACCTCTCTTCCCTCTGTCTATATCCCTGTTCCCTCTTTCTGCACTTCTCTTCCCTCTTTCTGCACCTCTTGCCTCTTTCTGCTTTTCTTACACTTTTCAGTAGTTGTGTTGATGTATTTCATTTTGCTGTTTATAAACCTTTGTATTTTATTTCCTTTCTCCTTTTGGCTGTGTGACCACCTATTCTTTTGTTTTTCAAGATGTTTTGCATATTTTTATATTTTTCTCTTCATATGAGTTATAAATGCAATAGATGTAATTGTAATTTTGTGCTTAGTTGTTATTTTCAAAATTACAATGTTATTAATTTCGAAATTTTAATTCATATACTAAAATAATTAAAATATTAGTTTTTTAGGAAGATATTTTATTTGGATTAGAAATAAAAGATGGCAAAAACATGAAAAGAGAAGAGAACAAAGAAAACAGAAGTACTTAATATAAACTTAAATGAGTGGAGTAGAAAAACACCAAAAGGATGCTGCGGATAAAGTGGCTTCTGGTAAGAGAACTAAACAATTTATTAAAAAAGTTGGAGAGATTGAACAATGAAAATACAAACCAAAGGAGGAAAGAGATTTTTCTGAACTAAGGAAATGCAAATAAAGAAACACAATGGAAAAGAAGCACATGTGACAAAAAGACAAAACTATTTAAGGACATAAGTGTACATATGTTTTGTAACAGAGTGATTCAAAATGTATTAAAAGATTGTAAAAACTATAAAAAAAAAAAAGATCTGCTGCATATAAGAAGCAACAGATTGAAAGTGTAGTAGATACTGCTTTTGAATCGAAAGAAATAATTTATATTGGTATTGAAGAGAATGAAAACATTGAATAAAACATGCACTTTATGAAAGCGAAAAGTAAAAGAAAAACACTGGTTATTAGAAGTAAATTTTGCACAACTTTTATTGGTGAATAGAAGCAAACTTCTAGTTCTGAGCCTTTCTTTAATGAAAACAGCTATTTTCAACAAAATTCATTAGTTCATGCAGTTGATACTAGTGGTCATTGTCATAAGTTTAAAGATGGTTGTCCAATTGAAAAAGAAAAGATGGTTTCTAGAAATGTAGAAGTAATAGCTGAAGAAATTGAAGGGAGACGTACTCAAGCTCCAGTGCATAAGTGGGATTGTAGTAGTATTCGACAGGAATCCATCGATATACATTACGAATTTTCTTACAAGAGTATGCCAAAAATAGTGTTAAACAGAAGATTAGGATGTTGCAAGGACAAGTGTGTTGAAGTACTTTTTATCATTTAAGAATGTTAACAGTACATCACTAATAAATGCAAAAGTAAGTAAGGCGATTGTACTCTGTAAAAAGTCCAGGATTATGTTTAAGGGAAATTAACACAGCTCTTTGCATGTTTCAATATCTGATGTAAAAAAGGTTTGTGATGATATAGTTTTGTTTCTTTAGTTTACAAGAGGAGAAAGTGAGAGCTTGATAAGAGTAGGTGTAGTAGAACAGCTGGAAGATATTAGTACTGCGAAGTTTGCAGATGAAGTTCCAAAGTTTAAGATACTTTTATGTAAAAAACCAAACATGGGGGGGTCATTAGGATCGCGGACGGACTTGAGTCCGTCCGCGACCCCAGAGTAGGAGGAAAAGTCCGCATGGGCTGCGGCGTTCCCTCTGTGCAGATTAGGATGTGACCGCCAGGGTGGCGGTCACATCCTCTATCTTTAACATTGCGGCGGGTGCAGCTTCAAGCTGCACCCGCCGCAATGTTAACAATGCATGCACGGCATTTGCGTGCACAAAGCGGCAGGCACCATTCGGTGCCTGCTGCTTTGTGCATGCAAATGCAGGGGGGTACCATAGGTACCCCCCATGTGCACCCCCCACCACCCCTTCACCCAGGGGGCCCGCAACGGGCCCCCGAAGTGAAGGTCCGTATGCTTTTCCACGGCGGACAAGCCGCCGCGGAAAAGCATAGAAGTGCAGACATCTTAATATGCCTGGCGGTGTCTGATAGACACCGCCAGACATGTTAGTGCTTTTCCGCCGCGGTCGGAAGGCGACTGCGCCGGAAAAGCTGCGGACAGAATACCAGACCCATCAGCCATCCTAACTTGGCGGTGGGTCTGTGGAGGCTCTGCAGCGGTTTTCCCGCATCATCTGGGCCGGCGGTGGCTTCCGCCTCCCCGGAGAATGCGGGAAAACTGCAATCATAATAAGCCCCTATGTTTGTATTTGTTGTCGACTTACTCATTATAGAAGTCAAACTAGGAATGTTAATGTGCATTTAAAAAGTGAAAAGGAAAATAATGATAAGTGGGGGGGAGCTATTTGTTGGTGGAAGGTAATTTTGAGTTGGGTAGTGATCAACATATTTGTAAATATTGTTACAACAAATTAGAAGAGAAAACAATGCCAGCAAGAGCAGTACATAACAGCTTTGAGTTGGTATCAATTCCTTAGGAACTGGCATATTTTACATATGAGTCCATTCTTATTCAATCTGTGGACCAGTTTCAGGCTATTGCTCATATGGAGCCTAAAACATTACTAAGAGGTCCGAAAGGAAGAGTTGTGTGCTTACCTTTAGATTTTAGGAAAATGATTGAAACTTTTGGTATAGAGAGAGAGGAAAGTGAGCCTGTAGGTCTTTTAGGTAATGGTGTACCAACAAAGAGTCTGAAAATATTGCAAGAATTAGTAGATGTAAAACTTCAAAAGGCTACATTATATCTTGTACAGAACAATATTTATTATAAAACTGTAAATGTGGAAGAACAGGAAATATGTTTAGAAGAATATACAGACATTTCAACTGGCCAAATAGAAAAAGTGGACAACTCCAGGAGTAAAGAGATTTATGAATATTATAGTATACATTCTCTACATTAAAAAGACATGATTGGAAACACTATTGAATTATTTCAAATAAAGAAAGCAAAGGGAACTCTCATGAGTATATTAGAAAAAAGTTTAGACTTGTTTTCCACACCTGTTCCCCACTGGAGAAGGTGGACAATATAATGAGCGAGCAGTGCAGATTCCAGCTTCAGAATACCGGTTGAGAAGATTGTACTCAGAAGATCCAAGATTGCGACAGTGCATTCCATATATGTTTCATCTTCTATTTGAAAGTGACTTGTCTGGACAATTATAAGCAGTGAATCACATATTAAAAACATGAGTTCATCTTACATATGTTTCTGCAAAGGAATTTAAGGACAAAGTTCAACAAAGAGACGATCATTTGGAATCTCAGTTAATTAATTTGATGGCATGTCAACGTGGTACTAATGAGTATTGGTACTGTCGACACAGCAAACTTAAATGTATGTTAAGAAACGTAGCTACTCCTACCTTGTTTCTAACGCTTGTGCTGAACATGCTTGGAACGATTACATTTCTTCGACATGCAAATTCAAATGTCAAGAATATTGAATTCTGTTCTTTGGATCGTATGAACATGGAGCAAGGGAGAATGGATTTGGATATGTGCAAGGAAGTGATGGCGCTCTGCGTGTTCCTTTGGTTCTGGTAGTTGCTATGACAGTGCAAAGTCCGGTGCAAGCAGGTCAGGGGAACAAACCCAACGGAAAACCAGCCCCTGCAAAGGTAAGTAGATGCCACTCCTGTACCGAATAACATGAACAAAATCCTGTGCACACGAAAGATTTGACTTGTCTCCAGGTGGAGACTTAAATTTGAGCAATGTTGACGAAAAGATACACACAATTAGTCTGGTGAAAATTGTAGAATTTAATCGTGGAGTGAATGTTCAGTACACCCAAGTAGCAAGTAGTAGACAAAATTAGATAAAGCCGACACGTGTTTCGTCACAGCGTGTAGCGGCTGTTTCTCATCACGGCTCAAACGCACTGTGTGCAAAAGGAGGGGCCAATGGCGTGTGCGGTAATCGCAAATGCCTCGAGGGTACACATTTCTTTAAATTTCACAATAGAGTCTTAGTAACAAATTGTACAGCTCTAGTTTGAAAATGCTTTCACATCGAGAGATTGGATCCTACGAATGTTCGGTTTGGTTGAGCTCTGCGAGTTTATATTCAAAGTCAAGAGGAATCATTTGGGTAAGTCTAGGTCTTGTAGCTACACAAAAAAGAGTTTTGAAATCTCTACAAGAAATTGAATTCTAAGCATTGAATGAACCAAAAAGTAAAACCAATATGATGGATAAATATAAACTCAAAAGTAGTCCACATCTGGAAAACGTATGGCTCTATGAAGTACTGCAACATTACAGCTTTAAGAGAAATATTAATGAAAAAATAAATGAAGAAAAATATACAGTAATTGGATGTGATGAATGTTTGGTAAAACATGCCAAAGGAAATCTTATTAACCACAGAAAACTCAGTTGTGAAGCTCTAGAAAAAAGGGAATTTTTCTATTTAGCACTACTGCAAATCTTCAAGCCTTGACATAGTGAAGCGGAATTACTTGGAGATTGACTGCTATGAAGATTCTTTCAATGCATGTAAAAATAACATGCAATGCACAATTTTCCCTACTTACAAACAAATGGTAAATGAAGAGATTGAAAAAGAAACTAAAATTGCAGCTGAAATAGCTAGAGACAGTTTTCAAGATAGTCAGAGTTGTGCTCCACTACGTGATGATCCACTAGGACAACCAATTATTGAAAATGAAGCAGCAATAGTCATGAATGAAGTAGAAAAGACAGTGCAACAAGCACAACAGGATATTATTGATGTGAGAAAGTTGGAAGAACAACCAAATATTGAACAAAAAGAAATATATGAGCAAGTGACACTACAGATACAACATGGTTTGTTACATTAAAAAAAAAAAGAATGCCAATGCACATACTTTAAACCTATTCTAATGTACCTCAGGTCAAGCTGGAACAGGAAAACGTTTCTTAATTAAAGTTTTTGCCACTTATCTACACAAACCTACTGGATGCCATGTATCTTGTGTTGTAATAGCTCCAACTAGATTAGCAGCACACAACATTAAAAGGATTACTTAACATCGATTACTCATGCGACCAGTTGAACATGAAAATATATTTTAATATCACAAGCTATCTGGAGAAGCTTGTTATTAAGTGTCAAGAGTACTGAAAAAAAATTGAAACTCCTAATCCTTGATGAGGTGAACTGGTCTCAAACTTAATGCTTGCCTTTGTACATTTAAGAATGCAACAGATTTTAAAACAGATTATGATGTTCTATTTGGAGGTAAACATGTAACTGTATTTGGCGAACTATTACAACTTTCTCCTGTGAAAGGGCAAACTGTTTTTAAAACACTTGTCCATAAAGACACTAGGGAGTCTTTGGGAAGTATTGGAAATTTCAACATTTGGTCTCATTTTCAATATAAAGAACTTATTAAGAATATGCAACTACCAAGTGATAAACATTATAGAAAAATTCTTTAAGATATAAGAATGGTGTTTTGACAAAACATGGCAAAGAAGCTTTACAAAGTCGTCTTTTGACGAAGTTGTTTGCAAACGAAAACATAGCACCTGAAATAATATACAAGACAATTGATTAAAAGAAATCCTTAGTTTGCCTAATGCCAACACTGCAAGAGTGTTCTACATTCAATCAAGAACTTCTGAATTGGAAAGACAACCAATAGTAAAAATGGAAGCTATTGATAAAATGGAACATGAAGGAGTTACTATTTTTCTCTAAGAGAAATTACAGTCAAAATTAGATTCTTTGGAAAAGTCTGTGTTTCAGACTGCAGAATTAGAAAAGACTTTATATGTATGTGTAAACTGTTGGGTAATTTTAAGGCATAATTTAAATGTAGAAGCAGGTTTAGTAGATGGAGCAATGGATAAAGTTGTTGATTTTGTAAATTTTCAGAACAGAGATGGAGTTGAATTTTTGATGATTAAATTTGATCAGATTGAAGAGGTAAAACAGATTTGAAGTTGTGCAGTTCATTTTTTGCTTGTAAAAGACTTGTACATTCGTAAAAAAACAGTTTCCTCTTTCTTTAGCATATGCAGTAACCATTCATAAATCTCAAGGTATAAGTGTAGACAGTGCTTTGGTATATGCTTGCAGGAGAGTATTTAAAGAGGGTATGGCATATGTTGTATTTTCTCCAGTAGGAACCTTATCTGTTTTGTATTTGATTAATTTTGATGAGATAAAGATTAGTGCTGATGTAAATTGTGTAAGGGAGTACAATCGGTTAAGAAGACTTAATCCTCCTAACTTAGGTGAATATCCTGTTTATGAGAAATGTGTAAAGTATCCAAAACATAAATTTGACAAATATTCTACTGCGATTCAAAAAAAGAAAACAATTCAAAAGAATGATGAAACTGCAAAGAAAATGAAAATGGGCACGGTTGATATTGTAGTATTCCACTTAGAAAATAGTTCAGGTATCAACTGCTATGCCAATGTAATTATAAATGCTGTCTTTTATCTAGAGGATCTTCATCATGAAATTATGGAAAATCAAGAAATATTCTGTTCTTTCCTGCATTATATTTTTCAAAAGTTGGTAACTAATAGAACTAAAATCCATACTGCTTCTGGCAATCGGCATCTTTTGGTTATATGTACTGCTTCATTGAAATTTACATTGAATATACAACAAGATGCACAAGAATTTCTTATATTTGTGCTTGGAGCATTGGAATATGAAGGGATAGAAATTGAAAATGTATTTGGACTAAGTTTTAGATGGGATCATGAATGTGAAGAGTGTTCATTTTCTTCTACTACTGAAAGAGACACTGAACAGTTCATATACTTGACACTTCCAGATTGCAAATCAGTGTCTTTTAAAAAATGAGTAAAAACAGCTAATCAAGATATGAAATGTTCTCGTAAATCAGAAATTATGTCAACATTATAGAAAGATATGGAAAATATGTCACTTTTATGCTACAACGTTAAAGAGTAAATGAAACAAAATTGGAAACCAAAATTAAAAAATGTTGTGGCAAGTCAAGTATCAATTTCAGGAAGGACTTTTATTATTATTTTCCATGATGGACCTACTATAACATCTGTGTATCTAAAGTGCAAAAAAGGGTGGACACACTGCAATGATTCTCATTTGGATTGCAAATATAGGCTGCCTTATGAATTACAAAATTCATATCTCATATTTTTTATGCCAAAGTTTTGAAAACATCATTCGGCCTACTGGAAAGATGTGAAAACGAATTAACGAGTTTACTTTGCATATTTTCAATACAGATGGATTTGGAAACATTATTCCGCCTATTGGGAAGATGTGAACAATTTGTGTTTGGAATATTGTTTGTGCTAATTGATATTGCATTTGGAAAACTTTGTTTGAAAGAACTTTTTTTATATAATTGATCTTTATCTTATGCGTAAGTATGGGCGGATTTTGCGGATCTGCCGTCCGCGAATTCACGAGAAATCGCAAAAAAGTCCGCAAATTCGTGGATTTTCCCGCAAAATTGCAGATTTTTTGCGATTTCCATCTACTCAACTGGAGTACTTTCTACTGGCTAATCTGTAAGTGCTATCTCATTGGGTAAATGTATAGTGCTTTTCCTACACTACAGCTGTGTAAAGGGCCAAAATATTTGTCTCCGCTGATGTGTGCCTGTAACTTTGCCACCGTGCCAAAAGGCGCGGAGGTCTCTTGAGTGAGCTGCCCATCATAGTTGGGAAAGGGCGGGAAGACGTTTGATACCGCTAGTGTGTGGTGCGGGGCTTCTATGCGTGTCAACATGCCTCCTTTTCTAAAGGGTCATAGGGCGAGCAGGGCAGCAGGTGAGGAAAAAGCAGCCTCCTGGTCACAGGAACAGGGATTGCGCTCGAGAAACTCAGGGATGCAAAGACCTCCCTCGGGTATTACAGATAATTTTCGACAGCAGATATGGGGTTAAAGCACACTTGCCCACCCTCGACCGTGCTCACTAATGTTTTGGGCTGATTAAAATGTTACTGAATTTGAGCTTCAACTCAGGCACCTGCTTTATTTATATCTTGAAGTGCTTCCTGTTGAGGTATAATTTTTGGCCCACAGGAAGCACTTACAGAGTTAAGGCAGGTGCCAGAGTTGAAGCTAACTTTGTAACCATTTTAGAATGGCGCCAGCAAGCACTCTGGAAGCTTGCCGGCGCCATTCTAAAATGGTTACAAAGTTAGCTTCAACTCGAGCACCTGCCTTAACTGTGCTTCCTGTGGGCCAAAAAAAAAATCCACCCGCTCACGAATTCACGAACTTTTCGGCAATTTCGCGAGATTCGCCGATCGCGAAATTGCCGAAAATTAGGTAAATAGGGAAAGAGTCAAGGGTGGCAGGGTTTCACTTTGACACCCTGTTGCACCCCTGAATAGTGCTAGTGTGCACATGTGGCATACATACATGCCCTTAGGGAATGTGTGTCTGCCACATGGCACTGGTGTAAATGCACATATTTGCATTTACAGAGGTATTCCTTATTTACCACCAACTAATAGTTGGTGGTAAATAATGAATCCTTAAGGCACAGAAGCACTCTTCAAAGTGCTTCCTACATGTCATTTACCGATTCGGTAAATACCGAATCGGTAAATACAGATTCGGTATTTACCGAATCTGTAAATTTGCCACCTACATAGGAAAAGCCTATTACAAGTTGGTTACGACCGATTTCTGCCGTTACTGACCGGTAATAGCCTTCCTACATCTGGCCCTAAATGTGGTTGAAGAATGTAATTTAGAAACTAGATAGGTAAGCAGATAGTTATACTTGTTCTAAATAATGCTTAACCCGGATTCGTTTTTTTTTTTTACAATCTCAATTGTTTTTTTCCCTGCTGTTGTATGATAATCTACATTGAAATCACTGTGTATGGTGAAATTCTGTCAAATCTGAGAACAGCAAAAAAAGGAAACACATAATGTTTTGTAATTCTAAAATTATGTTGTGATCTTAAAACTATAATATTACATTCAATACCAGTTTTTCTTTTTTACAGAAGGTAATGGAGTAGTTCGAAAAGATTTTAAATTCAGTTTACAACAAAACTACTGTAAAATAGTTCCTATTTTTGTATCTACATTAGTAAAAAAAGGTAAGATGAAATAATGTAATAAGAATGATAATGTGAAATAATGTTCACAGCTGCTTTTACTGCACTCATCCATTCCTTCAAACACTACCCATGCACTCATGTATACAGTTAGGCACTATTAGCACACTCCTTCAATCACCCAGGCAATATCCATGCATTTCTACAATCACCTAGCCAGTACCTATACACATATAACACCACCCAGACATTACCCCTGCACTAATACAATCACCCATGCATTAGCTATATACTCTTCCAATCTCCAATATCACTACCTTTGCACTCCTTCAGTCCTGCAAGCAGTATCCATGTACTCCTCCAATCACCAAGGCATCACCCCTGCACAGATGCAATCACCAAGGATTACTCATGCACTTCTTCAAACACTCAGGCAGTACCTATGCATTCCTGCAATCACCCACACATCTTCTCTGCACTCATGCATTCACCCAGGCATTATCCATGTACTCCTTCAATCACCCTGCCACTACCCATACACTTTTATAATCAGCCAAGCACTACAGTTGCACTCCTACAATCTCACAGGTACTACCCCTGTACTCCTCCAGCCACTACCTATACACTTATAAAATCACTCAGGCACTACCTTTGCACTCCTCCAATCACCCAGGCCCTGCCACTGTACTCCTCCAATCACCCAGCCAGTACTCATGCACTTATCAGCCAAATATTACTTATGCACTCCTCCAATCACCTAGGCACTACCACTATACGCATGCAACCACCCAAACATTACCCCTGCACTCATGCAATCACCCAAACATTACTCAGGCCCTCCTCCAATCACCCAGAAATTACCTTTCAAATCATGGAATCACCAAGGTATTACCCATGCACTCCTCAAATCACCCAGGCACTAGTCTTGTACTCATGCAATCACTCAGGCACTACCTATGCAGTCATGCAATAACCCAGGCAGCACTCTTGCACTCCTCCAATTACTTAAGCACTATCAAAGCACTACTCCAATCACCCAGACATTACCTCTGCAGCCATGCAATCATCTATGCATTAGCTATACACTCCTCTAATCACCCAGACATTACTCCTGCACTAATGTAATCGCCCATACATTAGCTATGCACTCCTCAAATCAGACAGGTACTGCCTTTGCACTCCTCTAATCACCCAGGAAGTATTCATGCACCCACACATTTCCCCTGCACACATGCAATCACCTGACATTACTCATACACTTGTTGAAATATTCAGGCACTACCTATGCACTCATAGAATAACAAGGCACTATCCTTCCAGTCCTCCATTCACCCAGGCACTACCCATGCACTCATGCAATCATACAGTCATTACTTGTGCAATAACCTAGACACTGCCCTTGCACTCTTCAAATTGTCCAGGCACTATGCATGCATTACTACAACCACCAAGGCACTACACATGCACTCATGCAATCACCCAGACATTACTCATGCACTCCTTCAATCAATCAAGCAGTATCTAAGCACTCGTCCAATTACTCAGCCAGTATCATGCACTTATAAAATCGTCCAGACATTTCTTATGTACTCCTCCAATCACCTAGGCACTGCTATTACACTGATGCAAACCCCCAGACATTACCCTTGCACCTATGCAATCACCAAAAATGACTCCTCCAGTTACCGAGACATTATCCTTGCACTAATATGATCACCTAGACATTACCCCTACACTCATGCAATCCCTTTAGCATTACCTGTGCATTCCTCTAATTCCCCAGACATTACTCCTGCAGTCATGCAATCACCAAGTCATTATATAAGCAGTCCTCCAATCACCCAGGCAGCATCGATGCACTCCTGCAATCACGCAGTCATTACTCCTACAACCTTGCAATCACCCAAATATTCCTCATGCACTCCTCAAATCATTCAGGCAGTACCCATGCACTCCTCCAACCACCAAGATATTACCCCAGCATTCATGCAATCACCCAGGTAGTACTTATGCACTCTTCCAATCATCCAGTCATTGCCCATGCACTCATGCAATAATCCAGGCACTATCCACGCACTCCATCTATCACTCAAGCAGTACCCAAGCACTTACAAAACCATCCAAGCATTACCCATGCATTCATGCAATCATTCAGACAGTATACAAGTAGTCCTACAATCACTCAGGTAGTATCCTTGCACTCATGCAATGACTCAGGTAATTTTTCTATTTTTTATGTGGTTCCGTAACAACCATTTTTACTTAAAGAATTTAAAAAAATATATATTTTCCAACTATTTTTTCTTTTTGGGGGGGGTGTTTTTGACTTATTTTTTTAAACAAAACAAATCTGAACATTCCAAAATGAACTGTTTGGGGAAAAAAAGGAAAATAATATTTGGGAGCGTATAAAAAAAACATAACACTTATGTGTTTATATTGCATTGACAAAAACATCAATGTACTGCTCTCAGATGCAGAGCTTTGCATCACATTTTTTACAGGTGATGGCCGCATCCAACAGTTCTGGTACAATATGTGGCCTTGGTGTTGCTGGAAGCCCTTGAGAGGAAGTTCAAGGGGCATTAAGATCTTGTTCTGGCGCTTCATTCCGCTCTCTCATGTTACTTCTCTTGCCAGACGTAAGGGATGGATAGTCTCCTAACAGTTCTTCATGCTTGATGTTCTGCATGAATATTTCTTTTCAGAGCCTTGTGAGAGTAGATGTTACAGGTCACTTTTCGAGCATTCACCTTCTCTTTCCTTCTGGCACACTAAAGAGGGCCCACATCACACTTTCCTTATTTTTCTTCACTAGCTCCACGATGTCATTATACTCAGGTTCCAGAGTTTTAACATCTGGATGACTATATGCCATAGTTAGAAATAAAAGTAAAAAAAAACACTCAACAATAGGAAAAATGAAGGGAGGTAGAACAAGCAGGTTGGTCAGCAAGGCAGACAAATAATAAGAGGAATAAAACAATTGTTAGATCCTCCCTCTAACAGAATGAAAATGATTTAACCCAATCAGAAGCTTTCTTTTCAGGTCAAATGGAGCTGTGGAGGGTGCGCACACCAGTCGCTTATAAGTCGTGCACCCGTAAAATGTATTATACATAATTATAAAGTATAAATAAAGTATAAATAGGTGTGTATAAAACATTTTTTAAAGTATATTAGTGAAAATGTTTATATGAATCTGTTATTTTAACTTTGTATAATGATATTTCACTCTTTAAAAATTACACCGGAGTCGCTACCCCTACGCGCATACGTTGCGCACTCGTGAAATTTCGTACAGTTCATAGAAAAGTTTAAAATACTGTTTATAAAGAGTTTTCTGAATTATATTAGTGTAAGTCTTTAATGTAAACTTATATTTATAATGTCTACAATGATAATTTATACTTTGAAAATTATGCTGGAGTCGCGATTCCGCAAATGCATGCCAGCAGGGTTCACACACCCTAAATCTGCGCACCCATTGAGTAGGTTTGAGTCTAAAAAAAAAATTTTAAATAAAGCATAACAATACATTAAAACAACTTTCACAGTATAAAAAGCATTATTTCAAGAAAATATAAATGTAAGTTGTACATTTTAAGATTTTGGGCATAATATGCACTAGGTGCATTTTTCCAATCACCCAGGCACTACCACTACAGTCATGCAACCACCCAGACATTACTCCTACACTCATGCAATCAGTCAGACTCATGCACTCCTCCAATTACGTACACATTACCCTTGCAGTCATTCAGTCACTTAGGCCTTAGCCATGCACTCCACCAATGACCCAGACAATACCCCTGCACTCATGCAATCACCTAGGTATTATTCATGCAGTCCTTTAATCACTCAGGCAGTACCCATGCACTTATGAAATCATCCAGGCACTATCTATGCACTCACACAGACACTATTGATGCACTCCTTGATGCACCTATGCATTACCCATGGACTCCTCCAATCAGCCATGCACTGTCCATGTACTCCTTCAATCACTCAGGCACTACACTCGCACTTCTCCAATAATCCAGGCACCACCCCTGTACTCATACAATTACCCAGGCAATAACCATGTACTTATAAAATCAACTATGCACTACGACTACATTCATGCAATGAGCTAGACATTACCCCTACACTCATGCAATTGCCCGGGCATTAGATATGTTACTCCTGCACTCATGGAATCACCAATGTATTAGCTATGCACTGCTCCAATTATCCAGACACTACCCTTTCACTCCTCCAATCACACAGGCACTACTTATGCACTCCTGCAATCACACAGGAACGACCACTACACTCATGCAACAACCCAGCCATTACTTTTGCAATCATGTAATCACCCAGGCACTAGCTAAGCACTCATAGAATAGCCCAGGTACTACTCTTGCACTGCTGCAATCATCAAGGCACTATCAATGCACTCCTCCAATCATCCAGCCAGTACCCATGAACTTAATAAAATCACCCTGGCACTACTTATGCACTTTTCCAATCACCCAGGCACTACCACTAGTCATGCAACCAACCAGATATTACTTCTGCACTCTTGCAATCAGCCACACATTACTCATGCACACCTCCAATTACCTACACATTACCCCTGCACTCATGCAATCACTTATACATCACCCATGCACTCCTCCAATGACTCAGATATTACCCCTTCACTCATGCACTCACCTAGGCACTACCTATGCACTAGTCCAATCACACAGGCACTGCTCATACACTCATCCATGCAGTCTAGCTCTACCCATGCACTCATCCAATCACTCAGGCAGTACTCATGCAGTCCTCCACTCACTCAGGCACTACTATTACACTCATCCATTCTCTCAAACACTAGCCATGCACTCAGGCACTACTATTGTACTCATCCATTCTCCCAAACACTAGCCATGCACCCAGGCACTACTATTGCACTCATCCATGCACTCAGACTAACCCCCTGCACACATCCAATTACTCAGACACTACTATTGCACTTATCCATTCCCTGAAACACTACCCATGAACTCAGGCACTACCGATGCATTCTTCCAATCACGCAGGCACTACCCCTGCACTCATGCAATAAGCCAGGCACTACCCATTCCACTCAGGCACTACTACTGCACTCATCCGTTCCATCAAACACTATCCTTGCACTCATCCAATGACTCATGCAATACTGCTGCACTCATTCATTCACTCAGACAGTACTTACTCACTCATAAAATGACTCAGACATTTCCCTTGCAGTCATTGTTGGACGTTCTAATTAGTTATTAGCATTTAAGAACCATAGAAATTCACAGGAAAAAACATATGTTTCAGGGACATAATAGTTAGTAACATTTGAAAAAACCTTAGAAATTCAGTGAAAAATCCATAGGTTTCAGGGATGTTAAAGTTAGTAATTAGCATTAAAAAAACATAAAGCAAGAAACTCTGAGTAGTCCTCAAGTTTTTGGTGAAGAGCAGCCCCTTTGCGTGGAGCACTCTACAACACCACATGCACTCTGATTCTAGTCACTATAGATGTGCATATATATATTCACTGAAAAAAACATAGGTTTCAGGCATGTTATAGTAAGTTGGACATTTCACTCGTACAAAACCAGAGAAATTCTGCCATGATAGTTAGTTGAACCAACTATAACTCGCACCCCTGCAATGTACTGCTGATGACATCACATATTACATCACTCATGACATGATCAGTGACATCACTGATGACCTCACTGATGACATCATCCACATGATAATCTGATGCACCTCCTCACAACCTAATACAACCTTTGATACACCCACTCTAAATTACAGACTGCCATTCGCAAAACAATAGACACGCCAACACCAATACCTACACACCCACTAACTGATTAATGGATCTACACACACATCCACTCACTCACCCATACAGTCACTCATACATGCAGTTAATCACCAATACAGCCACCATCATATGCACTCATACACCTATCCAGAGTCAAACACAGCCACTCACCTATAGAGTACACAGCTGCTCAGTCATGCAAAGAATCAATCATACTCACCTATACAGTTATACACACACTACCTCACTTATTATACAGATACTAACATATACTTACTCTCTTATACAATCACTGACAAAAGCACACACTCATCCATAAAGCTACCCTCACAATCACTCACTCTCAAACATGGTCATTTATAAAGTCCAACACTCACATATACTGTCTTTCACATGTGTAGTAACTCACACATGTACCACTAAGACATCAATTCACTCGCCAACACACCCATATACACACACTCGCCTACCCATACACCCTTCACAGATACACTCTTGAACCCATACACCCAGTGACTCACTCATTCACACACACCCCAACCACCCACACAGGCACTCAGGCACACATACCGATACTCAGACAACCAATCAATAACCCATATAGACACTCATGTAGCTACGCATCAACCCATGCAGCTGCTTACAAACCAACTGACAGACTGATTGACATTCACAGTTTAGTCACTAACCCATGCATTCAGTAAGACACATTTAATCAATCACTTATAGTCAGTCACACACCTACTAAATCCTCCATTCAGACACTCACACACCCACTCATTCTTCAATACACCTTGGCCTATAGATATATAAAACATACTTAAACTTTACAGAAACACAGTCACTGGATGATGTCATAAGTGATGTCATTTGAGAGGTCATCAGTGATGTCATTTAAGATGTCATTAGTGATGTCACTGACCATGTCATGAGTGATGTAATATCTGACGTCATCAGCAGTGCATTGCGCGGCACCAGTTATAGTTAGCTCAACTAACTATAACGACTGAATTTCTCTGGTTTTGTACAAATGAAATGTCCAACTAACTATAACGTCCCTGAAACCTGTGGTTTTTTCAGTGAAATTCAAAGGTTTTTTAAATGCTAATTACTAACTATTACATCCCTGAAACCTATTTTTTTTTCAGTGACTATATATATATATATATATATATATATATATATATATATATATATATATATATATATATATATATATATATATATATATATATATTGAACAAGGGAGCACGACTCCCAAAAGGCATAGATGTGCTTTATTTCGAAATAAAAAGGACAGATTTTTTATCCTACCACGGAGTGCCAGATGATTTTCTAAATCCAAACGGAGGGAGATCTTATGTACGGGATATATATATATGTATATACATACATAGTGATTACAATCGGAATGTCTGTGGTGTTGAGTGCTTCACGCAAAGGAGCTGCTCTTCACTGAAAACTTGACTACTCAGAGTTTCTTTCTTAACTATATTTTTTGCATAATGTATGCATGATCTGAGTCTGAAAGGGTACTGTATTGAGAATAAATATACATATATATACCCAGTACCTAGACCGAGACGGAAATTGCTGGAATTGGAGCATATATGAAGATGTTCATGAGGAAGTCGAGAACCACCAAGTGGTAGGACTGCATTTCCAGCAGGCAGTAATATTTTACGTAAACTGTAATGAAATAGAAGCATTTCTAGTAATTCTGTAAACAGTGTATTAAGGTGATGAACTGTGAATCCACAAGACACTTCTTGCCCTAACTCAATAATTGCATTCATAACAGCTTCATAGTACAGCTAATTTAACTCCTATAAAGTGAAAATAAGATGCACTATATTTACACCATGTAATCTCAGAGGCAAGATTTCAATTATTCATGCCACACAGACTAACATACAATCAAATTGCAGTTTTGCCAGGCAACTTTTACACATCTATTTAAAATAGATAATTCAAAAGAGATTGCTTAGCAGTTAATGCATCCATCACTTTAAATATGGCAACAATAATAACCTGTCAATGTAAATTTAACAACTGACTCTGACAGAAGCTATCTTCACTTGTTTAATTAAAAAGAAAAAAATGTAATTATTGATGGAAGTTTTTTTAAATCACATTTTAGTGCTGTACGTTTTAAACCATGTATATTCTTGTGTTGGCACTGTGCTCAAAACACTACGGCTACAGTACTGTGCAAGATGAACATAACTAGTTTAGAAGCTAAAATCATAATGCTTAGAATTGCCAACTAGAGCAAATGTAAAGATTTTAGTTCGTTCAAGAGGGCGAACTCAACCAAAAACAATGCAGTGACTGAAGCTCAGAAGTTGTTGTACAATGGCATAGCAGACTAGATGTGGCAAAAGCGAACTCTAGAACTGCAGCACCCTTGTTGGAATTTCCTTCTGAATTGGAAGAGGAGGTATATCCAAAACAGCGCAGACATTGAGATTAACGCAGGAGACTTGCATTGATTTTAGAGGCTTCCTTCGAAAGAGGAATAGACACTGGGCAACAGCCAGCCCCATTTAGGCAGCTAGCTCTAATACTCCCCAACCCCACCATTTCTTTTGAAGATAACATGTGTGGGACGTACAAGAAAAGGGCAAAAGAAAGATCGAGTGGTCTGGACTGCCTAACTCTTTCCTCTAGACTCTTTGGGCCTCATTTATGAAAAGTGACGCATAGCTGCGTGAAAACAGCGATGTGTCACTTTTCACTGCGCACTCCTTGCGACACCAATGATGCGTCATATTTAATGTATGACGCATCATGTCGCAAGGACTTACAGATACGTCAGTATTTCCGACGCATCTGTAAGCGCAAAAGTGACGAATTGCTGTAGTGTGTCACAAAAGTGATGCAACTCCAGCAATGCGTCCTTTCACATGGGGAAAGTCCCATGTGAAAGGGCTTGCGTCAGTCTTACGCCTGCTGTGAGGCAGGCGCAAGATTTTGACGCAACAGCATCCTAAAAGTGACACAGTGAAATCTCATAGATTTCACTGCATCACTATTACGAGGCTTTTTGCGGGGGAACGCCCCCTATGCATACATTATACCTGCGCAGGTATAATGTGGCGCAGGGGTTTAAAAAGTGACGCATCTACCTAGATGAGTCACTTTTTAAATATGGCGCAACAAGGCGTATTTTGTACGTCGCTGGTGCTTCACAAAAAGTGACACACCGGCGGGGCAAAACTGACGCAAGGCCTCATAAATAAGGGCCCTTGTTTCTGCTATAGTCCTTGTTGCAATCAAGGAACAGATCAAAAACTGAGAGATACACACAACTCCTCATGGAATATAAAATTATGTAAATTAATCTGACAAAACTAGAGACACTACTTTGTACATCAGTTGTCAGAAGCAAGGGGACACAATAAAAAACAAAGAGGTTGATGACCACATTTTGAGTGAAGCAACAAACTAAAAACAAGCATTAGAAATGCAATAGGTCCAGCATTCGCTTAATTTAGAGTTATTGGCGTTGTAAATAATAATGTCTTTTACCCCCTGCTAACCCCCGCCAAGCTCATCAGCATCTGCCCGTCATAAAAAGGGATATCTAAATTTAGGATAGTGCGAAACTTTAGCTTTTATGCGAAATACATCTTTAGCATTTGTTTTAAACAGTTACGCCTGTGCCAGTTTTACAAAGCTATTTTTGTTTTTACCCTTCCTGCTGATAAAGTTTGAAAAATTAATGAAACTGTGAAGTTTAAAAGAATCTAATATATGAGTTTTTGTAATTTTGCACACCCATCCACATACCCCTGCAAAATTCCACAATTTGGTACAAAGATGCTGCTCTTAGCTTGTACACCACACACCTATGGGGCAGGTGTGGCAGGGCAAACCCCGTACTCAGTGCTCTGAAGGTGGGGCAGGTGAAGGAAGCATTTACAAGATAAATATAGCTATCTCCATTTCGGAAAGTTGCTAACGCTGAGAAGCTTTCCTCCCACCCTTCTCTCTCACCTTAGAGACCCTCTTAGGCTCCTGCTTAGAATGTGAGACATTATTCAGGTATTCAAGGTAATGTGGAGCTTTAGCGTGTGTACGGTTTTAGTTTATCTTTTCTGTTGTCATAATAATTAGTTAGAAATAAAATGACTTTTATCATACAGCTGGGGAGCTTTGTTTACAGCCTTTAATTAGCACAACACCCAGAGTCCATCCAGCATTTCAAATCACCCCCGAACTAATGCTTGTTCTTTGCACATCCGACCAAGGACGGCCCCAGCACTCACAGCAGACAAATCACCCCATTAGTCTTGGGCCAGGACCGGACACCATGAACTACCATCGCAAGGCCTAGTTCAGATGCACTGGAGAACTGTAACCGCTTTCGAGAGAGCTGGGAGCACCACAAGGGCACACTGTTGGTGGAACGGTGGGTGAACACTGAAAACCACACGAGCAGGGACAGGAAGACATCAACAGGGCAAGACAGCTTGTACTGAGAGAAGAAGCAGCCATTCACAGCATGCCCATGAGATACCCTAAGATAACACAGAAAAATCACAGAAGCCTACTTCCTTCTTTGTGAGAGAATAGCATAAAATCAAGCTGACACACTTTTGCAGGCACGCTTCAGTTGTAGACACATTTTTTTAGTCTCATCTTGAACCAGCATCCATCCATTAGTATTAGTGACACACTTAAAGCTCTCGCCTTGTTTGTTGTTATAAACTGGACTGGAAGAAATAACATACCGCAGTGGACACTATTTTGGCCGCTTCCACACTCAACCCTGTGCCACAGAGACTTACTTCTCTTTGATGCACCCAAGTGACGCATCTGAGGTCTGCGTTTTTTACGTCCCGTTTGCTGCCTGTTGTTGCCTCCGCCACCTCTTCTTCCGGCTGCGTTTGTTCATACTCACTCACACTGTTGAGTCCGCCCTGCTGATCCTACTGGTCCTGCTGCCTGACTGCTGGAGCTGCAGGGCATTGAAGCAGGAATGCCAGTTTGCAGGCAAGTATAAAGCAAGTAGCAGGTCTGGCGAGTGGATTGCGTCCAGACCAGCCAAGCAAGCAAAGTGTATTAGATTGCATCAAGAAAGCGCCAGGGATGTGACAGCAGGGCAGTGTTCTGTATAGTGTGATATGTTGAGTTATCTAAGCTCCACAAATTGAGTGAGCGTCTTTTACCCAGAGGGGCGCCTCGATCTGAGGTATCGGCGGAATCAAACCAGCAAGCTCCTAACTTTTTCTCGCTCCTCTCGTGCTTGGCGCTGAGTATGGTGATAAAGTTAGAGCACTGGGCATAGGGTGTGAGCGGGTGCAGGAGCAGCGGAAATCCTCCGTATGGTATGATAAGGTGCTCCTGACCCTCTTCTGTCTGACGACCCTGTGCCCTGCAGACTTGTTTCGGAGCACACGAATGTGTCCTTGTGTAAATACATTTAAAAAACAGAGCGCGGTGTCCGTGAAGCGGGCATGGCACTTTGAATTAAAGTAAATAACACCCAACCAGTCACAGCTGCCTGGCTGGGGCCTAGCGATAGCTGACACACTCGAAGATTGACTGGGCCCTTGCTCCTGAAATGCAACCGAGAGGCTAGAAAGGAAACACCCCACTCCCAACTCTCCTGTCCCCGTGAGTGTGTGTGATGCATTGTTGGCCTAGTAATAACACGCCCCGTTTGCTCTTTTTTCCCGTGTTTCCTAAGGCACAAGTTACTACTTGTGTAACAATATATCTGTAAGAGACATTAGTTAATGATAGATTCCTTACCTTAGAATATCTCCAGGCGTCAGACTGGATCCGGAAACTTTTGAGTAGCAATACCCCTGCACGTCGGTAGACGTCGTCTGCGGCTCCGCGTCCGTCATCGGCGTCCTTAGCGTCGGAATGACGTCGCCGGAGTACTTAGACACCGCCCTTGCACGCTGACGTCAGCTCTTATATACAGCTTTTCCGCACCAGATACGCAGAGCCATGATAGAACCAACACTGGTGCCATGAAACTAGGGCCCTGAAAGGGGATGACCTCAACCCTAGATATCGGTTCGCAGAACAGGGAGGATGGGTGGGTCGGTAAGGAATCTATCGCTAACTAATGTCTCTTACAGATATATTGTTACACAAGTAGTAACTTGTGTATCTGAAAGAGACACGTTAGTGATAGATTCCTTACCTTAGAATAGATACCCCAGCATTACCAACCCCGGTGGTGGGTCTGCGAACCAATAATCACACCAGAAAGTCCTGGAGGACGGAACGGCCAAAAAAGCCATCCCTCCAGACTTGGCTGTCCAGGCAGTAGTGTCTTGCGAACGAGTGCAGCGAGGCCCACGTAGCTGCCTGACAAACGTCCTGCAAGGGGACTCCTCGGCCCAGGGCAGTAGTAGTCGCCGTGGCCCGAGTGGAGTGGGCCCTCAGCCCAACAGCAGGTTCCTTTTTAGCCAAAGAGTAACACGCCTGGATGCACAATACGATCTACGGAGAGATAGTCCGCTTGTGCACCGCCGTCCTTTCTTAGCGCCCACGTAACCAACAAAGAGTTGGTCATCCACCCGGAACTGGCGCGTGCGATCCAGATAGTAAGAGAGCGCAAGTTTTGGGTCCAAACGGTGGAGCCTCTCTTCCTCTTTCGAGGGATGCGGAGGCGGAATGAAGGTGGGCAAAGTGATGGACTGCCCGATGTGGAAGGCTGTGACTACCTTGGGCAGGAAAGAGGATTTTGTCCGCAACACAACCTTGTCCGGATGGACAGAAAGGAAAGGAGGTTTAGAGGAAATAGCCTGGAGCTCACTCACTCTCCTGGCAGAGGTGATGGCAACCAGGAAAGCAGTCTTAAGAGTAAGAAGATGGAGAGGACAGTTATGAAGTGGCTTAAAGGGAGCGCACATCAGGTAAGTTAGAACCACCAGGTTCAAGTCCCACTGGGACATCACGAAAGGAACAGGAGGGAACATATGAGTGATGCCCTTTAAGAATTGGATAACAATCGGGGACTTGAACAAAGAAGGCTGCTCAGGTAGCCTTAAGAAGGTGGAAAGGGCAGAAAGGTAGCCCTTGATAGTGTCCAGAGCAGAGCCCTGCTGGGCAAGAGAAAGAAGGAAGAGGAGAACCTCAAAAAGAGGGGCATTGAGAGGATCCACAGCCTTTGCTGTGCACCATGCCACAAATCTGTTCCACCTGCAGGCGTATACCGACTTTTTGGAGGGACGCCTAGCTGCCAGAATCACAGTACAGACTTCAGGAGGTAAGTCAAATGGCCTCAACTGTCGCCGCTCAATCTCCAAGTATGGAGGTGGAGACTGGACAGGTTCGGGTGGAGGACCGTCCCCTGCTGCTGAGACAGAAGGTCCTCCTGAAGAGGCAGATGAATCGGGGGCTCGACTGACATACTGAGTATCCTGGGATACCAGTACCTTCGTGCCCAGTCCAGAGCCACAAGGATGACTTGGGCCTGGTCGTGTTAGATTTTCTTCAGCACTCTGGGCAGAAGTGGTATAGGGGGAAAGGCGTACAACAGACCACAACTCCACTCGCGACGAAAAGCGTCCCCGAGCGAGTGCCGCCTTGGAAATTCCAACGCGCAGAACTGATGACATTGCGCGTTCTCTTCGGTTGTGAATAGATCTCACCAAGGCTATCCCCACTGCAGAAAGAGGCCTTGCACCACGTCCGAGTTCAGACGTAATTCGTGATCCATCATGCACCGTCGGCTGAGCTCGTCCGCCGTGGCGTTCAGAGAACCTGCCAGGTGTTGAATCACCAGGGTCACCCCCTGATGTTCCAGCCACTGCCAGAGGCGCAGAGCCTCCTGGCAGAGGGTCCAAGACCCCACCGCCCTGTTTGTTGCAGTACCACATGGCAGTGGTGTTGTCCGTGAACACCTGCACTACACTCCCCCAGACAGAGTTGAGGAATGCTTTCAGTGCTAGACAAATCTGCCGCAGCTCCAGAAAGTTGATATGGAGCCGGGACTCCGCCAGAGAACAGAGGCCTCTGATCTCCGCCTCTCCCATGTGGCCTCCCCAGCCCTGGAGGGACGCGTCCATCACAACTACGTGCTCCGGATGGGGAAGGTAGAGGGATCTGCTTCTGACCCAATCGCGGTCCATGAGCCACCACTGCAGCTGTCTCGCAGTGCCCTCCGAGATCCTGACATGGTCAGACAGGTTGCCCTGATGCTGGGCCCACTGAAACTTCAGTTCCCACTGCAGAGCCCGCATCCGCCACCTGGCGTGATGCACCAGAAGGATGCAGGAGGCATCAGCCCCAAAAGCCGCAGCGTCAACCAGACCGAGACCCGGGATAAAGGCTGAAAGATTGGAATCAGAGCCTGAATATCCCGGATCCGCTGTTCGGGAGGATAAACCCAAAACTGCGCCAAGTTGAGGACAGCTCCGATGAAGAGGAGCTTCTGAGAGGGGCACATGTGTGACTTCGGCACGTTGATGGAAAACCCCAGCTGGTGAAGGAGGTCGTCTGGAGGTGGCTGATGTCTGTCTGGGGCGAGCCCGCCTTCAGCAACCAGTCATCGAGGTAGGGGAAGACTGAAACCCCTAACCTGCGCAGATGAGCTGCGACCACCGCCATCACTTTCATGAACACCCGTGGGGCGCTGGTAAGGCCGAAGGGGAGCACGGTAAACTGAAAGTGCTCGTAGCCTACCATGAACCGCAGATAGCGCCGGTGGGCCGGCAGGACGGGGATGTGGAAATAAGCGTCCAGCAAGTCCAACGCTACCATCCAGTCTCCTGGGTCCAGGGCAGCTAAGACCTGAGCCAATGTCAGCATTTTGAATTTCCGGAGGAAGCCGTTGACGTTCCGTAGGTCCAAGATAGGGCGCAGACCCCCTTGCCCTTCTTGGGTACCAGAAAGTAGTGGGAGTAACAACAACACCCTACTTCCGGCCCAGAAACACGCTCGATGGCCCCCTTGGCCAAGAGGGCCATAACTTCCTCTTGCAGAAGTTGCAATTGATCCCCCGACATGCAGTGGTATTGCGGTGGTATGGCTGGAGGGGTCGCCTCGAAGGGGAGGGAGTAGCTCCTTCGGACGATTTGCATCACCCACATGTCGGACGTGACAGTGCGCCAGTGGAAGTGGTGATGGCGAAGCGTGCCCCCCACTGGCGTCACATAGGCCTGAAAGCACGGACTAGGAGGGTTTTGAGGCGGATGCTACAGGGGAAGGTGTGGACTGGCCTCGCCGTTGTTCCGCCCCGCTGCCACGGCAGTTCCCACGGCCGCCACTGCGCTGTGTATTAGTGTGCGGTGCGTGGCTGGCAGCACGTGTGGGAGCACCCCTTGACCATGAAAGGAGCGAAAGGCACCTGTTTGCTGGCGTGGGGCCGAGAGGCCCAAGGACTTGGCAGTAGCCCTGGAGTCCTTAAAACGCTCAAGTGCATGGTCTGCCTTGTCGCCAAAGAGGCAACGGCCATCAAACGGCATGTCCAGAAGGGTAGCCTGGACAACAGCCAAAAAGTTGGCGGTCCTCAGACAGGCGCGGCGTCGAACCGCTACTGTCGTTGCCATCGCTCTGCCTAGTGAGTCCGTGGTTTCCAGCCCACACCGGAAGGAATAGCGTGCCGCAACTCGACCCTCCGCAAGGGCTGAGCGAGTTTAGTCCGGGCCTCCTCCGGACCTTGTGGCAGCACGTCTGCGACCGTGTCCCACAGAGTGTGGATGTAGCGGCCCAAGAGGCATGTGGTATTGACTGACCGCAGCCCCAAACTCAGGGACGAGAACACCTTCTTACCGAATTGCTCGTACCTCTTGGATGCCCGATCGGGCGGAGCCGTTGGGAATGCGGCCTGGGAAGTATAGGCCTGGATAACTAGGCTCCCGGGGGGGGGGTGGGTGGACAAGAAGCAAGGGTCGCCTGGAGCCCGGCGGTAGCGCCTGGCCTTGTTCCTATCTACAGGCTGACCTGCAGCGGGCTTGGACCAAGTGCCCAAAAGAACGTCACACAAGGTGTCATTAAACAGCAGCAGAGGCTCAGCCGAGCTTGCCTGCGGTTTAAGGACCTCAGTGAGTTTAGTCCTCACGGCCGCGACGGGGAGCTCTAGGCCCAATGCCTTGGCCAACCGCGTCAACACTACACTGTAGGCAGCCCCCTCCTCCGTTGCCACGGTTGGAGGGGAGACAAAACCAGTGTCTGACGAAGTGTCCAGTCCACTGGCATCCCCAAGCTCACATGTCCAGCCCTGTTGAGACTGACACTCCTGTGCCAGAGGGTCCACGGACGCCTCCCAATCTCCCTCGTCACCCATCACCTGAAATTCAGGTTCAAAGGATGGGGCCGGTTCGTGGAAGTAAAAGTCTCCATACGACATCGAGAGCGGCGCCCAGCGGCGCCGCTCTGGCGCCAGAACCGAATCAAGGGCAGGATCGGGGACGGTGGTGCCCGTAGGTGGCGCCGGGGGTGACACTCTAGGGGCCGGCGTCAGTGAGGTCATGAGGTCGACCGGCGACGACCCGGATCCGGAACCGGATCCAGTGAGGGCCTGCGGGGCCGGGACCAAAGTCGCCGGCGGCGCCGTGGCCGAACCATCCGACGGCGTTAGAGCCGAAGCACCCGACCCGCTAGGCCCCCCAGCCAAGACCGCTGTGCCCGAAGGCGCCACGGAGCCCGGCGGAGGAGGGAGAAACCTCATGGCCATGAGGTACCGCTCCATCTCCTCTGGCGTCGCTTCGTGCCCAGGGACCCAAGGTATGGGGCAGGTTGCGACGCCCGCAACTCCGTCGGAGCCGCGTGAGTGGTGTCACCCGAACCCGGGGCCGCGTCGCGCGAGCGTCGGGATGGGTCAGAAGAACGAAAAAGCCTTTCCGACCTCTCATGCCTCTTACCTGAGGACCTTGATCCCGAAGACCGATGCTGACTCTCGGAACTACGAGGGGCCAACTGCCGGAGCTCAATCCGCTTGCCGGACCGCTCCTGCCTAGCCTTAGACGTCAGGGCCCGGCAGTCGGAGCAGGTTCGGTCGTCGTTGTCGAGGTCTAGACACTGAAGACACCGGCGATGGGGATCGGTAACCGACATCAGTCGGTTGCACTGGAAACAGGGTTTGAACCCGGGCATCCCTACCGGCACCGTAGGAGTCGAGCGACTCGAGAAAAACAGATTAAAAGATCAAAAAAGTTTAGTCAAAAAGTGACTAAGGGGTAGAGCTTCTCCGGATCTGCGCTAGCTGGCGAGGAAAAAAGAAGAACTGACATCTGCGCGCGAGGGCGGTGTCTAAGTACTCCGGCGACGTCATTCCGGCGCTAATGACGCCGACGACGGACGCGGAGCCGCGGACGACGCCTACCGACGCGCAGGGGTATTGCTACGTAAAAGTTTCCGGATCCAGTCTGATGCATGGGGCTATTCTAAGGTAAAGAATCTATCACTAACGTGTCTCTTTCAGATGTGCGGAATTTCTCACTCGCTAGTTCTTTCTAATCTAAAAAGGCTAATGGGAATGTATATTCTGGGATTTTAAATGTGAAGTTGGTTAATATGTACTTTGATTGTACATATCGTTGCTGCTTGCCTTCTTATTAGATTTTGCATCGCATATATAACCAGCACCGCCTCTCTCCTACCTCCTCCACCGCCGAGGAAGGGGCAACAATGACTGCCAGAATGCAAAAAAAAATATTAAAAAATAGCCGGAAACGCGATAATGAATCCCGCCCCTCCCGGACTGGTGACCGAACTCATGCTTGCCATGGCGATATTTTAGAAAATACGCTTGCGACACCGTATGTCACGTCACCCAGTCCTCGAAAGGCTGGATCACAGCCGGACAAATCATCCGAACACGGGCTTTGTCCAGTGGCAGGCCTCTGTTTAGCGAGGCCGGCCAAAGGAAGAAGGGGTGTGGTTTCATGCCCCTTCTTGCTAACAAGAACTCTCGCCTGGGATAGCGCATGCTCTGCAACGCAGGCTTTGACCTAAAAAAGTAATGGCAAAGCCAATAAGTCTTACCTACGTGAGGTATTATATTTGTCTTTTTTTTTACCCATGTTGTACAGCAGCGCAATTGCTGTGCAGCATGGCTTAACATTTAAAAAGAAGAACAATGGTGTCTCAGGGCTTATTTTCAATTTTATTTATTCCTGGCAGGAGGGCAATATGGACAACAGAGGGTGTGGGGAAAAATAAAGCCATGAAGCAGCGAGCACTGGCTGTGTCATGTCACTTTTTATGGGTGGGTTGAGAGGTAGCAAGGAGGGATGGGAAGACTAAACAGAGGAATGGTAAATAAGTCTTTGAAAGAATACAGATTACTAGAAAATGATTCTATAAATATACAGAAAGATTTTAAGAGGCACAGGATGTTTGTATCCTTACAACTCTGGTTGTCTTTTTTCTTAGAACTTGTCTCACTCCAAAGTAGTTGAGTAAAATGTATTCTACTGCATCACTCCACTGCCAAAGATGTCTTGAATCAAATGCAAACTCCGTAGACATGATTGGGAAATACTAAATTACGATGGAATATCGAAATTGAGTCACTGGAGTTCTTGATAAGATTAGGAATAGGCCCAGAGAGCTAGAGCCAGTAGTGGGTTTATTAAGGCTAGTGCCATCCTCAAAATTCTGAGTACTTTATAGCTTATTGAGGCTAGTGTCGCACTCGACAGCTTGAGTACTTTATAGTTGTGGTTTTGAACTAATGTGCATGTGATAGCAGCATATAAAGTATCTGGATTTGTGAAAGATGGATACCTACGTTCAAAGCCATATTGCCTTTCTGTTTACTGTGAATGTATATTATGATTTAAAACAATAAAACAGGTTTACTAAATATGTGTGTGGGACTCCTTAATTCGGATGCCGGGAGTGGGGCAGCAGTGTGGAGCAGCAGGGTGGCTGCACAACTACTAGCTATTGGGCCAACTGGCACATCCTGCTGCAAATATCTTGAAAGGGATCTGGCACAGTAGGCTGATAGCAGTGGTAGCACAGCATGAAGACTCTGAACTGCAGAGGAGCTCTTTCGATTCTAGGGCCTCATTTATGAAAAGTGACGCATCGCTGCGTGAAAACAGCGGTGAAAACAGCGATGCGTCACTTTTCACTGCGCACCCCTTACGACATTCCTGATGCGTCATATCTAATGTATGACGCATCATGTCGCAAGGAGTTACAGATACGTCAGTATTTCTGACATATCTGTAAGCGCAAAAGTGACGCATTGCTGGAGTGTGTCACAAAAGTGTGACACTCCTGCAATGCGTCCTTTCACATGGGGAAAGCCCCATGTGAAAGGGCTTGCGTCAGTCTTACGCCTGCTGTGAGGCAGGCGCAAGATTTTGCCGCAACAGCGTCCTAAAAGTGACGCAGTGAAATCTCATAGATTTCACTGCGTCACTATTACGAGGCTTTTTGCGGGGGAACGCCCCCTCTGCCTACATTATACCTGACGCAGGTATAATGTGGCGCAGGGGTTTAAAAAGTGACGCATCTACCTAGATGCGTCACTTTTTAAATATGGAGCAACGAGGCGCATTTTTTACACCGCTGGTGCGTCACAAAAAGTGACGCACCGGCGGCGCAAAACTGACGCAAGGCCTCATAAATAAGGGCCCTAGTTTGTAGGTGAGCGACAGCAGTAATCACTGCAGTGCGAACACAGCCACCCCTTTCCCACACCACGAGGCTGGCTGATATCCAGAACGGACAAGGTATGGGAGCTGGCCGAGACAAGGCATTGATCGAATGAGAAGAGCAGTGGTAGTGGGTACCAGCCTCTGCAGCAGCGATGGTGGGGTCAACCCTAAAGATAAGACTGTGGAGAAGACAACAGAGTCGGAGAGGTAGAGTGGTGCAATACAAACAAATAATACGAAAAGTAAAAAAAAAAAAATTGCACTCATGTCAATAAATGAAGTGAACAGCCAGCAGCAGTTTGCTCCTTCCCGGCCCTCATTAAAAAAAAGAGAAAAAATGAAAAACGAGAAGTCAGAAAATGGTGACTGAAAAGTCAAGTCAAGTCAATGTTTCTTTTACAATTAGTTAAAGCCTTAATAAAATTTCATGAAAAAACTTAGAAGCGCATGTTCTTTTTAAATCAAACACCTCAGTCTACATATCGCATCCCTAACCATTCTCCTGTGAAATTGGCGTGGCTCATTTGCTGCACTTGTTCTTTTTTTTGTGATGCTTGGATTTTCCACAATCCCTTAAACTTCAGGGATGTAACATTAATGGCAGCACCCCCACTCTGAAAACGGTTCCAGCGCCACTGGAAGCAGCTGGGCTGAAGCATGGAGCTAGGACAGTATTGCTCAGAGCAGTGTGCATGTGTTGCAAAAATATATGAAATCCGAAAGGCCACACACCAAAAAGGCCTGTCATCCTTCCAGGTAGGTCGCTCCCCCTCTGCACAGCACCGCCTGTGCCCTTTCTCTCCCTCGCTGCCCCCATGTCTCTCTGCTCGATTTTTCCTTCTGCTCCCCTCGCGGCCTTCTGTTGCTTAGCTGCCCCTACATTTCTGTGACCTTTCTGCCCTTTCTTGGGACCTTTCTGCCTCTGTGCCACTCGCTTCCCCCCGTTTTTTTGTGACCTTTCTGTGCTTTTTTGTGACTTTTGACCCTGCTTGCAGGCAGGTCGCCCCCACACCTCTGCTCGTCACCTGACTGCCTGGTTCCTGCCTCCCTGTTGCCTCCTTGTTTCCTGGGTTTTTCCCTCCCCTCTGCCCTGTGCGCCAGTTTCCCCTGCCCCCCCACCGCTCCCAATCGGGCCCTTTCCCGCCGCTGCTTCCCAGCGGCCCCACCCCCCTGCACACCCATTTGCCTCCCCGCTCCCGCCCCCAGCTGCTCCTCCCTCCCAAGTCACCTCATATGCAGGCCGAGAAGCGGCCGCGCGCAGCGGGTGCGCCACTGGCACGTTGAAGGAGCGCCTAAGGCAAGCCCGTCTGTGCCCATCCACGCCTGAACCGCACCCAGTGCCAGAACCACTGGACTCCAAAATCCAATACGATGCCAGCACCCTCCACGCACTCAATGCCAGCCGAAACCACACCTGCTTCCAGGCCGCCCTGAAATGGAGCCACGGACCCTTCTCCTGCCACACTGGCAGCTTCACCTGCAACAGACACACCAAACCTCCAAGGACTGGACCAAACCACCTTCGAAGCATACTCCTCAACACCCGCTCCTCACGCAAGCATGCTGTCGAGCTCTGGGATCTTCTCGACACCTCCGCCCCAGACGTGGCCTTCCTGACCAAGACCTGGTGGAACGACTCCTTGGCGCCCGACATCGCCATAGCCATTCCAGACGGCTACAAGATCACCCGCAGGGATCGCGCCAACGGAATCAGAGGAGGAATAGCCATCGTCCACAAGTCCACCCTCAAGGTCGCCACCCACGCAGACGACACCCTCAACACCGCCAAACACCTGCACTTCCGGATCCACACCATACCCCTTCACAAACCTTAGAGGAACACTCATCTACAGACCCCCCGGACCCTAGGCTCAGTTCGGCAACTCCATCGCAGACCTCGCCAGCACCCACAAACTCGCCTCCACAGACTACAGCCTCCTCGGGGACCTGAACTTCCACCTCGAGAACAACAACGACGCCAACTTCGCCACCCTGATCGACAGCCTCGCCATCCTCGGCCTCAGACAACTCATCACCGCACCCACCCACGCCGCCGGCCACACGTCATCTCCACAGGCTCCCGCGTCGCCTTCGACCACACCACCGAACTCCACTGGACCGACCACCGCGGCATCCATTTCACCTTCAAGAAACCAACCACGCACCACCGCACCCAACAGCTGCCTCGCCACTGCTGAAGCAAAGTCACCGATGACCAGCTGATCAGCTCCCTTGCCAAGAACCCACCCATCGACCCCACCAACCCAGACGCCGCAGCCCGAAACCTCAGACAGTGGATCAACGACTGCCCCAACACCCTCGCCCCGCTCAAGAAACCCTCCAACAGCCACGCCAACAAGAGCATGGCCGGACGAGAACCAATACCGGCCCTGGCAAAGTGCTCGGCCGGTCCCCTGGGGGTGCGACCGAGCTCTTTGTCGGGGACGGTTTTCAGCCGATTTTATTACAGGGCCGATTTTGCAGCTAAAACGGCCCTGTAACAAAAACGGCCCTTTTGGGCCCAAATCCGGACCCCACCCTTGCCGTGCACCGGGGGATTGCGCGGTGCCCGCAACGGCCAGTCCGGTCCTGAACAAGAGACCCACCTGGTTCACAGTCGTGCTCCAGACCGCTAAACGTGCATGCCGGAAACTGGAGAAGACATGGCTCCACGAACGTAAACCGGACACCCGCTCAGCCCACAAGGACGCCACCCGCAGACACCACCAACTCATCAGGTTAGCCAAGAGATCCTCCTTCAAAGAGCGCTTGGATAACAACGCACACGACAGCAAAGAGCTCTTCAGCATTGTAAAGGAACTCTCCAACCCCAGCGCCAACGACATCTCGCTCTCACAAGAGCTGTGCGACTCACTAGCCATCTTCTTCCACCGCAAGATCGCCGACATCCACGACAGCTTCAACACCACGACCGTCCCGACTATGCCAGACTCCACCTCCCCTGTGAACACCACCAGCGCCAACCGCCCGACCTCCTGGTCCAACATAGACAATGAGACACACAAGGTCATTAACTCCATCCACTCAGGATCTCCGTCTAACCCGAGCCCACATCACGTATTCAACAAAGCAGACGCAACCATTGCACCCAAACTACGGAAGGTCATCAACATCTCCTTCGAAATAGCGACATTTCCTGAAAGCTGGAAGCACGGCGATATCAACGCCCTCCTCAAGAAACCCAAAGTGGAACCCAAAGACCTCAAGAACTTGCGGCCCATCTCCCTGCTCCCGCTCCCGCTCCCGGCAAAGGTCATCGAGAAAATCGTCAACATGCAACTGGCCCGCTACCTGGAAAACAACAACAAATTGGACCCATCCCAGTCCGGATTTAGACGAACCCACAGCACCGAGACAGCCCTCATCACTGCCAGACGACATCAGGCACCGACAAGACAATGGCGAAACATCAGCCCTCATCCGCTTGGACCTGTCAGCCGCCGTCTACTCTGTGGACTTTGCGAAGACATTGGGTCTTCTTTATCTTACTGACCGAACTGGGTTCTTCGATGGTAGCATAACATTTGCTTGTTAATACGATCATCTTCGCTTAGGACTACCCGTCCTGCTTGACCCCATATCAGCTTCCATGAACATGTTCTTGGTACTTGTATTCCTGGATATACTCATCCCATTCGTCTTCTGTAATTGGGATACAGCTTAGTTCCTCTTTTAAATACAGTAAGGATTCCTGATTTTTTTAAAATATATTTATGGTTTGTTCCCCGTTTTCTCTGACCCCCCCATCGAGTTGAAATTATTACCGGCAAGGGGATCATTGTTTCCGTCCACTTGGACAAGACCCTGAAGAGTCATAGCTGAATGGGGTTTGACAAAACATGTGTCGGCTGGCTGAGCTCTATGCAAACTTTGCATTAAAAGAAATAAGAACAAGTTGTGGCAAATTTCTTTTGTCCAATTGCATTTGATTTAACAAACATTTTTGTTGATTTATGTGTGCAAAGGTCCTTTAGTTTTTCATGTTTTGTGTTTGGAGTTCCAAACACTAATTGAGGGGTTAGTAAGGTTTCCCCTTGCCTGTTAGCAGCATATTATCTAGTCCTCTATCCACTTAACAACTGCTTATCCTGCAGTGCGCAACTGTTCCTTGTTTACTAAAGCTCTTCCCATTGATATCAATCTTTCAAAAACTTGCCTGAAACACTGATACATTAGGGATGTGTAGACTGCAATTATTGTTGAGCTGAGTAAAATATTATTGAGTTGACAAAAAAAAAACAGAACTGCTTGTTGCCCCACCCCAAATGGGATTTGAACCCGTAACCACGGGCTTAGGAGGCCAGTGTCTTAGCCATTAGGCCACAAGGCTGCTATGCACATCATGAAACTATTGAGCTACTATCCTTCCTTGTGTGCACGCACATGAAGAAATAAAATACCGGGAAACAAAGCGCCACAAAGAGATAAACACTGTACAGCGGCACAATGAGATAAGTGAAATACTGTGGAATAACGGGTGGCAATGGTACTTAGTATAAATGAGATTGCAAAACTCAACGAGGATCGGTTGACATCACAATCCCTAGCAAAACATGAAAGCGCACTTTGTGCTGAAATAAAGTGTGGTGCCAATGTACATCAAATGTATGTGAGTGGCAGCCCGTGAAGCGGGCGCCATGGCAACTAAAAACGAGACATATCGCATTTTCAATGCTTGTTCTTTTTTTCTGAGGTGTCTCCCATGATTCTGCATGGACTACCACTGCTTATCTTTTGTTTTTTCAAAAGTTAGTTTGTTAGCGCTGTAAACGACAGGCGGTATTTTATCCTATGGAACGGTGCTTAATTTTCCGACCTAGTAATGACGAAAAGCTGACTTGGCCCAATCGTGAATTTTACAGGTGTCCGCGGAGAGAGTTAACTCGTTGAGTTGTGTTAGGCAATGCCCAAAGCGAAGCAGTTGCAGCCCACACTCTCAGAGGCTGAGTGGCCTTTTCCCACAAACCCCGGAATCTGGGGCACTTGAGTTTGGGTATGTAGCCCCCAGAGGGCTGCACAGTCAACCATTAGATCCCCTCCCAGTCTGACTTGGAACAGCTGCCCCCAGTTCTGACCTCTTTATCGCAGGGGATAAGCACCTTGTCCGCAATTAGTCACCCAAGTGTTGAAAACGGATTCCCATGCGATGAGTGGGTGAAACTTGCTGCTGGCGCGAGCACTTCAAGTGCATCTAGTCACATCCAGTCAACCCTAATTAAACCGTGCTGGGGTGGTGGCGTCAATTTCCTGTCTGACAAATTACAATGGGTTTCGGGAATCGTTTTTGTGATGGCTTGTGATGAGTGATCGGGCAATTGATTTTATTCCTCTTTTTAATAGCCAGCCCCAAGGACAGCCAGTGTGCTGTTTGAGACATATTTCGGGTATTTGAAGATGTGCACGAGTGTGTTTTTGCCCTGTAGCATTTTTATATGGTGATCATTTCAATGCACATAATAAACCTGCGCAATGTTTTTTTGTGGGTGGGGGGGGTCTTAATCGGAAATGTGGCATGTGTTTCTCACTCCCGTAGGTTTTTTAACAGGCATCTTTGACGTTATTCTGCACCTTCTCTCATTTACTGGAAACTTTAGAAAGCGCTGAATACAAAGATGAACCTATCGAGCGCCCGGACGCCTTTCTCTTGCACGGAAGGCGCCTTTTGAAGCATTAGTGACAGTAAGATGCTGGCTGCACACCCCACTCATCGCTGACAGCCACGCAGACCATGCCAGACGGAGAAAGCCAGCTTGGAAAGGTTGCAATAAGTTTCCTGCCTCAGGATCTCGCAACACCCCCACGCCTCCTCCTTTAAAGGCACAGGCCATAACTATACACTTGAACATTTCAGAACTCGGTGTGTGTGTGTGACCGGCCTCGAAGGTGAAAACCTCTGCTCCCTCGCACCAGAAAAGCACTGAGGTGCGTCAGGGCCTAACTTCCACCCCGCGACCCTTTGGCGCACAGTGTTTCCTGTCAGTAAAGAAACGTGTCTAGAGTCAGGCTCACTTTGTCATGATATTGGAGGGAAGAATATTTTAAGAGAATTTAAGTGTCCCTGTTTGGCAATCTGCGAATTGCAAAAAGATCTGCCAAGTGGCCCTGTATATCTATTGCGACCCCTCAAGTCTCTGGTTTTTGCCAACCTCACTTTACCTGCTGTTTGTTGGGCCTAAGCTTCAAGAATGCTACGTTCTGCGGACTAAAGACCTAGGGCCTGCGGATGGTGTCACGCATTGCATGGAGGTAGGACTGGGGAGGAAAGCTGCTAGAAAAAACAAGCACGGCAGGTCTGCCGGCAGGAGGAGGAGGCGAGTGCGCGCCTCGCACATCAGAAAAGCGTGGGGAAGGGGAGAGAGGAGGGGGCTGGCGCAATTCACTCTCGGGAGCAAGGGGCTGGCGCCCCGATAACTGATAACATTTGGCGCCAGCTGCTCAAACCCGCGAGTGAATAGCCAGACGTAAACGCGTTGCCATTGGAAGTAATGCAACACGTGCACGTTTTTCCCGGGAAAGCTGCATTGATCCCAAGAGGTCTCTTTCCTCTGCAACGCATGCGCGCTGCGGAGGCCGAGACCTAAAAAATGAGTCCTTCCCGTGCAAAATGTGATGAGTCTCTCAAATACCACAGATATTCATTGGGCTTGACCTGATTGAGGGCCCACTAAAGGCTGGCAAGCCCTTATGGGTTGGGGTCCAGGGGCTGTACGGGGCCTGTGATACACCACTGGAGAAGAACAGTACCGCAATACGCTCACTGAGCAGAAGGCAGCAGACAATCTCAGACTGGGCTACGGCAAGCACAACACAAAAACACATTTTAAGTAAATGTGTCAGGCAGCCTTTAGGGAAGGCTGAAGATACCGGTTTATTAGGAAGGTACTGCCGGGAAGATAAATATCAAGACAGGCATTCACTAGATGAACTCCAGTGTGGTGGTTTGGTGGTGAGACACTGAGCAACTGAATGAAAGCACTACATACAGTTGGTGCCATGCAGGGCCAATGACAAGCCTTAGGATTCAAGGTAGGGGTGACAAATGGCCCCAGACACCTTGGCTATTGAGTTTGGGCCTGTGTAAATGGCTGATGAAAGAATGAGCTCGCAGGCTTGATAAGTACAGAACATACTCAATCTGGAGCCAGAAGACATTAAGGGCTTAGCTGCCTAGTCACTGAATCTAAGCCTCCAGTCAGGAGCGTAACAGGGGGAGCACCCAGCTGCAGGGGCCCTCCTCAGCACAGTACTTCGCCCCTTAAACTTTCGTAGCGCCACTGCCTCCAGTACCTCTCTCCCACTACATCCCTCTAGCGCATGAGGGAAATAGAAGCCAGGATGCTCAGGCTCCTGGTTTTTTTGTGGTTGACAAGGCACCCTGGCCCGGCAACATTAAGGCATCTGGTATTTGGGAGAGTAGTAAAGACTGCAGTGTCAACTCTTCTGTCTTGTATTAGAGCAGACTATAAGGCTACAGCAACATTTTCCACTTCATTTTCCTTTACAAAAAGGTTGAGAAAGAAGGCTTTTATTACTTGCTCTATCCTGTTATTTATTAGATTTTAAATTGGCTTGTTTTTTAAATAAAAAATAGAATTTTGCCAATTGTTCAGTTAAATATGATGGTAAAATATGTTTCAAAGAAAAATCTGAGTTTCTAACAAACAAGAAAAAAAATGTGTCTCCTATGAAAAGCGCTACAGAAATAGGGGCATGGCTGGAACTGATCCGTGCTTGAGATTTCAAAGGTGCTTGCCCAGGAGAACGTCAGTTGTTTGGATGCGGCTGGGGAGTCTTGGTGGCCAGTGGAGACTCATTCCTGGTAAATCGTTTTGAACACCTGTGTACAGACCTTAAAGAGAAGTATAATGAGTTGGTGTGAACATCATACCTATGAAGAAACAAAAGCAGAAGGGGCTTGTTGATTGGTCTCAGAAAGAACGATATGTACGTACATCTGTGAAAAAAAATAATTGATGCAGTAAATTCAATCAATTGTAGCCAACTCTGAGGTCGGCCTCTTTAAGCAGTATTAAGGCAACTACGTCGATATCTTCATTAAATGGAAAAACGATTCCAAGAGAAATAATGAAGAGAAGATGGAACAATAGTGAAAAGCAAATGCTGCTTGGACTCAAATATTTATTTTTTCATAGGAAATTCTACCTACAGTTAAGTTACATTTTAAATACCCATAGCATAACAGTCATAGTCCTGCTAAATGTGAAATTAAAAAAGTATATTTATTGATACCACAGCCTACCTCACAGAAGAGTGTAAGTGTGTCACTAGGCAAAAGTTCATTAGCTTCATCAGTCAAAACTTCATGTCGAATGAATTTTTTAAAACCCCAGTCTTTGCCTTGCACAAATCGATATGCCCTTTGGCTTTCTGTTTAAAAGAAGAAACAACAGATGTAAAACTAAGGAGATGAAAAAACATCTACTTTAAGACAAGTACAATGTATCATATTTGGATCTGCATAAACAGACACTGAACCTCATTCTTGAACATTTTGCCGACCTCCACGCTCAAAAACATTCCATTTACGGGTGCATCAACATGATCATTAAAATAGCTTTATTTAGTAGCACAAACCCACATTTCTAATTCAGTGCACTTGTAAACAAGTAGACTAAACCAAAACTTAAAGTTCAGCTAATGTGCTGGATTTTAAATAACTCCTCACCTCATTCTATACTATTTACAGTAGTGATGTCCCATCTCACTCCAGGCACCCCTTACAAGAAATGTTTTTGCATAATATAAGCATCACCACCTTTCACTATTAAAAGGGACCCCGACACTAGCATAACAAACCTTGAGGGGGCCCCACTGCAAGGTACATGGAGGGCCTCTACAGACTTAATCAGGAGCTCTCGGCACGAGTACTGTGCTGTGGGGGCCCCTAGAGCTCCCCCGCCCCGCACGTGCTGCGGGGGCCTGTGATACGCCACTGGGACCTGGTACCATAGCCAGGCATGCAACACCCATTCGGCTCAGTGGGCTTCAGCCCCCCCAAAACCACCCCCCACCCCCCGTCGTGTGTGTCAGCCCGGTCGGAGACAGCTTCGCGGGCTGGCGAGCATTTAATTGCAGCCGCACCCGAGTACTTAACAGGTCTTTAAAAGGCCATTTACTTGTAAATGAGTCTTTTGTTGTGTGTTCACCCCTTCTTACTGGCTGTAACAAGAACAACAGCTTCTCTGTCTATGGTTTAACCCCTTCCATGCTGATGACGAACCCCAGCCGTCATGCACTACGGTGCTCGTGTGCTGATGATGGCTGGGGTGCGTCACAGCCCGCCCCTGTTCGTGTTGTTTACAGCACACCAGGGGAATCGCGGCCGCATGGAAGGGGTTAAAGAATTAGCCCCCCCCCCCAAAATTTGGCTCTAGTTGCCCGCCTCCCATAGACACATCCTGTTTTTCTTACTTTGTGTATCTTTCGAGTCCACTTCCGTGCTCAGTGCTAGGGCCCATGGTATTTCTTCTGTATGGAGTTTGGCCCGTTTTTTCTTAATGTCAAATATTTTCTTTAGTTTATGGGGTAATTAGGTCCCGTGTTTTTCCAATATAGTTACCTTTTTCAATGCGGTGTGGTTGGCCCCCATTATGCAGGAAGCAGTGGCCGGGTCCTGCGGTCTGTGGAACCCGCGTGGTCCAGTTTAAGGTTGCTGTTCTTCCGGGAACAAAAAAAAACTTGAATTTGCAGTGTACATCCCGGGTCCCTTTGTTTAGGTGGTAGTGTGCTCTTATCTTTGCAATTAAGGGAAGGGGGGGGGGGGGGGGGTTCTATTATTGGCTGAACAGTATGTGGGTCAATTCCTGAAGATTTATCAACGTAGTGTGCTGTATTCCAGCGCCGGAGGGAGACTAGAACTATTAAACTACATTAAATGGTACTTTCTATGTGAGATTTGTTTAAATAAAGTGGGGGAAAAAATTGCACTAGAATCGTCTCCTTACTTTCTATTGTCCAAATGAGTCGAGTAGTTACTTTCAATGTTTTAAAGGGTGACCATGGTTCAGCAGAAAAAATTACAAAGAAAAGAAAAGAGCGAGACAATATGAGCTGTGTTTGAAAAAGATGTATTAAATAGGTACATTCTAGTGTTATTTATTTTTCTGGCAAGAGACATTGAAAACATAAACAAATAAATAAATAAATAGGTAGTGCAGCGCATTATGGTGAAGCAAAGGGAAAAGCGCAGACACCCATCTCCTTCACCCTCGTAGGGAAGGGCCTTGACTGATTCAAGAAGGAACCATTCAAAGAAAGGGACTCTGGGCATGGTTTATAGCGTTTCCAAAAAGCAGCTAGATAAGTACATTTCTGTGGCATTTACCAGACAACAGGAAGGTCAAGGGGTAGGCATTCCTCTCCCAGGAATGAGTGTTCTCAGATGTGCTAATCATCCCCTTCTTTAGTCTCCTAGTTATGGCACAGATGTATCTGATACAGGAGCATCTAGCGGGAGATACCTTATGAAAGATTAAATAAAAAGTCTGAGGTCCTAGATTTCCTATAATAAGAGCAAGCCTCTACCAGTGGGGTTTGTTATAGACAGTTCAACCAACTACTTTTTCACAGTTTTCCTATAAATTCTGCAGAATCGGCGCTCCTGAAGTGGAAATAGAAGGATCTGGGAAAAACCTCTGTCCCTAGGTTCATGGAGAGACGTTATCCTTTGATGAAATGTGGGAATGCATCTCCTTCAGAAGTGAACCATCGATCCCTTACTTACCAATCTTGAGGGATAATCAGCTAAAATACCTTCTGAGAAGGTGGCAATTTCAGACCCTGTTTTCAAGAAAAAAGAGACTTTAACCAGGGGGCATTCTGGTTTAAATCTTGGGATGAGGGTGGACGTTTGTTCTTTTTATACTTCCCAATCAATGGACAGGGAAGATGTCTCGCTATTGGGAGCAAAAGAATCACGAGCCACGTACCTGTCTGATATACCATTTCATAACATAAAAGTGTCTGTAATTTGCAACACGTGAGATGATGGCTGCAAAGAAGCACCTGTACCTGAAATGTACTTGGTAAAAATGCCATTCTAAGTAAAGAAACTCTTTTAGGAAGAGATTGAGTAAATATTTTAAATATAAATACGCACTAAAAACGCACTAAACCTTTCAAGTTAGAATTAAAGGGGTTTGTAAAGAATAGAAAGCTTTACTATTGATCAAGAAACAGGAGATGTGAGCCTTCATCCAACAGAAGTCAGTTTCAACCCAAGTCTGCGGGCTGAAATTTAAAGAATTCCAAGGCGTAAAATATGTTTTACTAAGAGTGGAGATTCAGTGGAGATCATGCCTCTTTTCCAAAAAATTGCAGAATTCATTCTAGGGCTATTGAGTACTACAGACAGCGTCTCTGGGATACTCAGAGTTTATCGATCATCCTCCAGACAATCGCTTTCTCTAAACTCCTCATCCTAAGATCTGACAGACGAGACGAGCACTATGGGGAAATATCTTGATGTTCGGGTAGAAGAGGGTTGTAATTCCTGTACCACCTTAGGAGAAAAGTCTAAGTTGGTATTTCCCTTTGCTCCTTGTAAAGACGTCTTCTGGGAAGTATCGACTAATCAAACACTTAAAGAATCTGAATGTGTTTAAAGAACAGTCCAGTTCAATATGAAAGCATGTTATTTTGTGGGTTCAGAGCAGAGACTTTCTGGCAAACTTGGATCTCCAGGATACTTCTGTACACATTCCAATAAGGGTGGAATACCAAAAATATTTGAGGTTTGCAATGTGGGAGTCCTTAGTAGTTTCACGTACTACCTTTTGGTGGTTTACCAATGTTTTAGCTCCAGTGGTTGTCAATCTAAATGAGAAGAGCAGTCATGTCTAGCCATAACTGGAAAATCTCTTGATGGTCTCCCATTCTCTAGAGAGACTACTTAGGGTCACAAAGCCAGTAGTAGACATTTCTAATCTCAAAATGTCAAGTTCTGAGCCCTCTCAAAGCCTCCCCCTACATAGGAGCTTGGTTATGAACAGATGTGAATTCATTTGTCTTTCTCTGGAAAGAGGTACAAACTGGTACAGAGACTTTCGGATTATCTTGTGAGGACCAGGCTATGGTAGGTGTATTACCCTTCAGTTTTAAGAGGCTTTTCCAAATATTTGACTTTCTTTTGAGAATTGATTTTTTACATTTTCTTTCATGAGACATGTTTGTTTGTGTTCCCGTGGGTTTGATGACATTTGGGTCTTCTGGTTCTGACTAAAACTTCAATTTCCCTATGGCTGGTGCTTGGCAACCTGGAGTGGAGAGTGTCACTCCCTCCTCAATCTACTGTGGTACTGACAAGAGATGCCAGCAAGAAAGGTTGGGGTGCTGTACTGTGCTCACAGACTGCTCAGGGTCTTTGGTTAAGCCACGAGAAGGGCCACTCCTTAAATTGGAGGGAACATAGGTGGTCTGGAAGACCTTTAAGTTGTTTCACTATGTGAGCCTACATTAAAGTAAAGACGGACAATTTAGTGGCTATGTCCTATCTGAACAGAAAGTTTTGGAAAGGGTCATGCTCACCAAATCAACGGGTTCGGATAATAATGGATTGAGCAGTACAGAATTTTTGTCTCTCAAATAAATACATGTTCAGGGCAAAAGCAACATTTTGGCTGACTCTCTTAGCAGAGTGTTTCCCTCGTCTCAGAACTTAGGGAATTCAGGATGCTTCAGGAAATTTGAGCTTCAGCACACTAGTGATAGACCTCTCTTCTGAACAATACAATGCTCTTCTTCACCTCTTTTGTTCAAAGATCATCTAGCAGTGAGGGCCAGTGTGTTGACTTGCCAATGGCACTATTGAATTCATTTAATCAGATTCCACAAATCCCCTAGCTAGTAGCAAAAATATAAAGGAAGAGGGAAGATGTTATACTGATATGTCTTCTTTAGCCTCAGAGACATTGGTTGCTGCTACTCGGGGAAATGTTGGATGGTGAGATATGGTTTCTTCCTCTCACTGTCAATCCAACTCGCCGGAATTGCGAATCCTCAGGAAAAGATGTAAGAGGCTGGAGAGGACTTGGAGAAAAAATTGGGGGGTGGCTAGCCGGGATGAATATCGCGCTGCAATCAGAGCATATAAAAATGCCCTTCGCAGTGCTAAGGCTCAATTTTTTGAGGAAAGAATAAAAAGTTCCTCCAACTCGTCGAGAGAGACGTTTAAAGTGGTAAAGGAACTCCTTAAAATTCCGGAGCCCCCGCTGATCCAAGATAATCCAGCTGAGAAGTGTAGGGAGCTAGCGGAGTACTTCCATTTAAAAATAGAGAACATCATAGGTGAGTTGCCTCAAGTCGCGCAGACTGCAAATACAGGCAATCAGATAGGAGGAGATTGTGCCCGTTTGGACACCTTTGGTCCAATCCCTGTAGCAGAGGTCGCAAAGGAGCTAGGATCCATGAAGAGTGGTTCCCCTGGGGACCCAGCCCCAATGAGATTTCTGAAACAGGTGACATCTGTTGTTGCGGCCCCATTACGAACCTGATTAATACATCTCTTGCCCAGGGTGTGGTGCCGCCGAGCTGGAAAAGAGCAGTTGTAAAGGCTCTCCTGAAGAAACCCAATCTGGATTCATCAGATTTGGCAAACTTCAGGCCCATCTCTCTGCTGCCAGGTCTTGGTAAGATCGCAGAAAGATTGGTCAACCATCGTCTGTCTGACTTTCTGGAATCCAACGGTTCGCTGCGAGAGTCACAAACGGGTTTTCGGCCAGGGCAGGGCACAGACACCGCCCGATTGGCAGTTGTTGAGGAAGCAAGGAGCATTCTGGATTCAGGAGGGTCAGTGGCAGTGATCCTCCTGGACCTCAGTGCTGCCGTTGACACTGTAAACCATCAAGTGCTGATCCAACGGCTGTCCAATGTGGGGGTCGCAGGAGTGGAGTTGCAGTGGCTTAGGTAATTTTTGTGCGGCCGCACTTATCAGGTCTGGGAAAGCAGCGAGCGGTCTACATCTATTCCCCTCCAGTGCGGTGTGCCACAGGGCTCTTCGTTGAGCCGCGCGTTGTTTAACGTCTATATGGCCCCCCTGGAGGATGTGGTTGCCCCATTTGGGGTAAAAATTGTCAGCTGATGATACCCAGCTGGTGGTTGCATTATCCCAATTGGTGAAGAACCCAGACTCGCTGCACCTATGCCTGACCAATGTACACACTTGGATGTGCGAATCGTCGCTCAAATTAAAGGGTTCTAAGACCGAGATAATGCTGCTAGGGCACAAGATTCCCTCACTTCCCTCGACCATCTTGCCTAGTTGCCTGGGTGAGCTCCCCAGCCCCAGGCAGGAGATCAAGAGCTTGGGGGTCTGGTTGGAGCAAGATCTTTCCTTTAAAACCCAGGCTAAGAAAACGGCAGGGATCTGTTTTGGGCTCCTCCGCTCAGCCCGCAAAGTTCTGCCTCTCCTCCCTTTGACATCGAGGAAGTTACTCATTCAGGGGCTAATTATCTCAAGGCTCGACTACTGTAATGCCATATTCCTTGGCGCCCCGGAAACCACGTTCAGCCACTTGCAGCAGGTGCAAAACGCCGCGGCTAGGTTGCTGACGAATGCGCCAAGGAGGCAATCAGCTAAGCCTGCCCTGAAAACATTGCATTGGCTCCCGGTGCAAGAGAGGGTTAAGTTTAAAGCCCTCTGCACAGCCCATACAATCCTTCAGGGGAAAGGATCCCCTTCCTTAAGGAAGTTAGTGGTGCCCTATAAAGCAAACAGAGCGCTTCGTTCTGATCAGAAATTTCTGCTTCAGGTCCCCAGAGTTCATAAGGCCCGTACTGGGGGCAGAAGATTTTCGGTTCATACAGCCACTCTCTGGAATGCGCTTCCACTGAAAATGCGTTTAGAGACCTGCACCCTTCGTTTTTGGAAACTTCTGAAGACATACCTCTTCCCGTCTTAAATGCTAGATCTGGCTTTGTAGTGTGTCGATTGCTGCCTGGACAAGCGCTGGGATGCCCAAGGGTAACCACGTGGTATATAAGATTCAAATAAATAAAATAAAAAATAGATTCAATTCTCTCTACACCTAATTTGCTTCTTGTCGATTTTCAGACATTAAGATTAGTGGGTTAGAGGTTGAAAGGGAAGAGCTTAGGTGGTTAAGATTGTCTGTTTCTTTGGTGGAGTCTATCCAGGACTCTAGAAGGAATTCCACTTGTGAAGCACATGTCCATCATTGGGCTTCCTTTTGAAAATGGTGAATGGACAAATGCTTTACTCCACCTCTTCGTTCCACAGAAATAAAACTGCAACTTTTGTAATTGTGTTTTGATAAGGGTTAGTTGTTTGCCACTCTGAAACTGCAATGGCCAGTTATTAGGGCCTTCTGGTCTCCTTGGGATTCTCTGGTTGTGAATAAAGATTGGAGTTCATGACTTTAAGAGTATTGGCCTGCTGAAGGCTTAAAATAAGGAACTTGTTTCCTGTATGGGGCCTGCTTTTAGTGTTAGATTCTCTACAAAATGCCTTTAAAAGATGTTTCCCTAAAATCATTGACTCTTAAGGTTGTGCTTTTGGTAGGTATTATCACTGCTAGGAGACTAGGAGAATGGATAACTTTGAAATTAAATCCATTTATCTTAGAATTTTTTAGTTTTAAGATTGGGACAACAATTTTTGCCTAAGGTAATCTTGGTGTTTCACATATCTCAGGAGATAATTCTTCCGGTACTTTCCTCTTCTTCTGTTTTTGAGGGCAAGGTGTCTGAACAGCCTGGATCAACCTTTCAGCTGACTAGAATAAGAGTGAGGCCCTTTTTGCAGACTTTACTCAAGCCAATGAGGGGAGGGAAGTCTTACCTTTCAACCCTAAATTGATGGGTTAACAAGGTGATTTTCAATCTCTTATTGTAGGGCTGGTCTCAAGCTTCCTGGAGACATACAAGCTTGTTCAACAAGAGGGATGGCAGCTTCATGGGTGGAAAGAGCAGCTGTGTCTATTACTGAGATTTGTTTGGCAGCAACCTACCCAGGTCAGCCCACATACGATGACGATTACAGAATAAAAATTAGCCCTGGAGTCTGAGGTGAAATTTGTAACGACTAATCTAGGTTTAAAAATGTTTTCATAAAGCTCCATCAAATTGTACAATTATGTATTTTGCTTTATTAAATGTGGTTTACATGAACCCTACCAACTTGGTTTCCCTTTTTTTGCGCTGCTTTGGTATTCTTGTAAATACTACATAAAGGAACGAGAAATGAGATTAGGAGGTAATTTTTGGATTACTTACCGGTAATAGTAAGTAATGCATTGAGACATGTAGAATCAGAGTAATGTAGAAATTAAGATTTTTGGTTTACAGAGTATGACCCGCTCATGATGTCTAGTGTTCAAACTCCTAACAGTTTTCCCACTCACCAGATCGTTTTTGCCCCGGTGAAATACCTGTGGGTGTCTGGATCAGGAACACTGTAAAACCAGAAGGGAGAGGTCCTAGGCGTGATATCACATAAGATTAACATTAGCTTTAACAATGAGAACACAATCACTAGCATGCAAAGAATGTGTGGCGGAAGTAGCAGTGTTTTGGTTTCAGGGGTGATCAGAGATATAAACATGCTTAGGGAAACACCCTGGTGAGGGCACAGCAGCAGAGTAAAGAGGCAGGACACGCTCTGCTGGCTCGGGAGGGGGAAGTGGTGTTGCCAATGGATACGTTTGCTGTGCAATATCCCTGGAGGAAAAAAGAGTATCTAAAGAGTTCTGAACAGGTAACATTTGAATTGCTGCGCCCTGTGTATAAGGGTTGACAGACCAGGGACAGGGAGATGCCAGAGAGTGAACAGTTTGTGGAAGAGAGTCTGTTATGTAGGGGTGCACTCCTAATGAGCGAGCTACAGAGGGTTACAAAGTCCAAGAGAAATAGGGGCGCGCTCAATCGTGTGGGTGGTATGAAGTTGGTTGGTAGGGAAAAAGACTAAGGGGGAACAGAGACAACAATGTTGGCAAAGGGGGCAGCATACAGCAGGAGGGCACAGCTAGCTACAAAAGGTTAGACATGAAAATATATGGCAAAGGAAGTGAGAGCAAGAGGAAGGGTATCAGTTGGAAGTAGTTGGGAGGAAGGGGGTAAGGGCCGCAAGTGCAGTGAAAAACAGGGTGCAAAAAGGAAAAGGGGTGAGTACATTTCAGGGGTTGTTACAATTGACATTAGTGCTATTAGCTGCAAATCTGAGATCAAGGCCAACCAGTGCAAGCTGGTGGAAATGAAGGTCAGGTCAATAAGAGGCTGGTCAGGAGAGCAAGAAAGTTGTAAGTAAGGAAAGTGTGAGAAGCGATAAGGGGATTTGCGAGGGCTAAGGGATGAATATACCAGTATTAAAAGGAGACAGACAGCGAAGGAGCCGTCAGAGGGAGAGGGAGTTGAGGGAGGGGTGGTGGATGATATCTCGGTACAGGAGGAATGGAGAATTGTAGGGCTTAGGTGGTGAGTAGGCAGTGTGGCCGGCATAGATCAGGGGTTTTGGGGCAGGAGAGGTAGGGAGGAAAGAGTTGTAAAAAAAGAAAGGAAAAAAATGTGCCTTGATTGTTTGGCTGGCCCGAGATAGCCGGCCAAACGATCATGCGCACTTACAAAATGAACTTCTCCCCCTGCTTTTTGTCATAAGAGCAAGCAGCCCCACCCCACCAGCAAAGCTGTTGCAGCAGGAAAAAATAAAATGATAACGTTGAGTTGTTATTTTATTTTTCCTTTATTTTACTGCTGCAAAACAGTGGGGCGATGTTCCTTCACCCTAAACAGAGAAGCCGCTACTGTGTGCAGGGTAGAAAAGAGGGTAAAGTGCCAATGAGAAGAAAAGAAAAATAAGGAGAAGCAGAAAGGAGGGGGGAGTGTAGGGGAGTAAGATGGTAGTCAAGAAATAACAGATTGCAGCTGCAGGCTTGCCAAGTAATCTGGCAACACTGGGGCTAAGAAAGGGATAATGCAGGAGAAGTAAAGAGCAACAAGCGCATTTTAGAAAAGAACAGGTTGAGGATTACAGAGAGTATGTAAGGAAATGGGAGGAAGGGAAATAAAGAAGGAGGGGGTTCATGTAATGAGGGTGAAAGATTTGTGCTAAGAGATTTGGTTTAGGAAAGGGTCGATTTGAAGAGGCTTTAGATGCCTTAGGAGAGTAATCAGAGGCGGAGAAGTGGAGGCCTCTAATTCACCAACTGTTGTAAGGTGGAAAGTACCATAGTTTGGAAAGGAATTTGAGGTGATATGCTAAAACAATTACGTGAAAAGATTATCAACCCACAATATTTACCTTTGTTTGCTCTCCTCCCAGGAGTAGGTTCAGGGAAGATACAAGCACAACATGTGGATTCCTGAGTGGATCAGGAGAAGCTGCCAAGGCAGCAAGTGCATAGAGGACACTTGTGAAATGGAATCAATACTCATTATAATAATGTACATTATGTGTTAGATGAGACCAGGTCTGCCTTCAGGACTCCCTAATAACTGGTCAGCTTTAGGCACAGCAGAGAGCAATAAAAGTAAACCAAGGCAGTGGCAGTAACACTAAAAGGGATGAACAGCAGAAGAGAAAAAGGACAATTGCTTACGGTTTTTATTAACCTACTCGAATTGCACGCTGTGGGTTAGGGAATGGGTTACGAAATTACAAAGAGCCAGTGTTGTGAGTAAAGGATTTAGACAATGATTTCCTGTTCCACTTTCTAGCCACACCATAAACTACCATGCACCTAAATGTAAGCCATCAAAAAACTGCAAACCATTTGAAGCACTAAATATATAAGGCGGTGGGTATGGGGCTGTTTGCATCAACCCCGTGGAGAATGAATGGAGTGGCAAACTATCAAGATACATTTTTGTTTGTGAGCATGGTGGAGTCAACTGAATGTGAGAGGTAGGTTAATGATTAAAAAGACCACAGCAATTAAACATGGTCTCCCTCTGAGAAGTGCAACTGGCCAGCATCATTGTAGTCATTTTTATGGAGTGTGTTGGACCCGGCCCTTTGGGCAGGTTCACCCGAGACTTTTTGCTTTTTCCTAGCCTGTATCTGGAAACTGGTGGTGGTGATCTTAGGCCTCTGCGCACTTTTTCACTGTAGTACAGTGTAAGGTGCTTGAGCTCTCTGTGTATGTGTGGTGAGTGACCTGCCCTCCCATAGGAATGAATGGGGAATATGTATGCCCATGGTAGTTCCAGATGTGTGGGGAGGGCAGGGGCGAGTTTGGTATGAGAGAACGCGTGAGACTGAATGCTGCGAAATGGTATATGCGGCATGAGTGTGTCTAGTCTAGAAGTGCCACTTTTAGAAGTTGGCATATTTGTGTAGTTTGTGTCTGGCGTGTGATTGGCTGGTGAGCCTGGTCCAGGAGTGCATGGGCCTGCTTGTGGATTGACTGTCTGGTTTGAGGGTGACAGGGGCTGGAGAGCCCAGAAGGTTGTCTGAGTCAGCCCGTGGATGAAAGGCAGCATCTGCTGCCAGGGAAGTGGGAGGAGATGGCACCTGATAGTGAAGGGCTGTGCCTGCCTGACCACATTGCTGGCTCCACCCCCCTGCTGGGCGACTGTCACCTCTGTCCCTGATAATGACAGGACATCCCTATAACCAGTTCTAGCTGCCCAGCCCCTGGATGCCTGGAGGACTTCTGGGGGACCCTTCTGCCCTGCCTGGGCTGATGGGGGGACTTGGCTTTGCCTTGGATTCCTGCTGTTCTCCTGGACTCTGGAGACCCTTTTGCTGGGTCCCCTTTGCTTCACCTTCCTAAAGGACTTTATGGAGGACTTTTGGGGCCCTGGCGCCTGAGGAGCGCTTGGATTGTGTTTTTTGCTCTACTGGTGACGTTTGGTTGCCTTTTAGCGCTAGGAGCGCTTTCTTTTTCTGTGGTAGCGCTTGACTTGCTATTCTAGCGCTTTGGAGCGCTGTATTGCCCCCAAGCACTTGAGAGCGCTTTATGTGTGCTTACAGCGCTAGGAGCGCTGTACTTTGCCCCACGCGCTTAATAAGCGCTTTTATTTTTATATTTATTTATCTCGAGGGAGCCCACCCCTCGGATAATGCCTCCCCACCTGCCTAAGCGGGGCCGCTGCGCTGCCCGCAGCGACCCGGAAGTGGTTGGCCGGCCGGCCAATCCCAGCGCGACCGGCCGGAAGTCCCGCCCCGCAGCCCGGGAAGAGAGGAGGAAGGCGCCCGGGAGATGGCGGCCGGTGCGGGCTGTCGCTGGGCTCCCCTGTGCTGAGGGAGCCCCGGAGGAACTGAGGAGTAGCGGAGGGGGCACGGGGTACATTGCCGGTGCCCGCCCCCACCGCACGTCGAGGAGACCGTAGAGGCGGGCCCCGTCACGAAGGAAGAAGGCTGGTGCTTGCGGGGCTCCCGTGTGCTGAGGGAGCCCCGCGAACGAAGGAGAGTCGCCGCCCCGCAGAGAGGCCGCCGCCCGAAGGAGCCCCACCCAGGAGACAGCCCGGTGAGTCGGAAGGGCTGGGGGGGGCTCGGTGCGGCTGCTGTTGGTGCCGGAGAGTGCACATGGGGCGAGAGCAGAGGTAGGGCGGCCCCAGCTGGCAGTGGGCTGCCCCAACGTTTCAGCAGAGCCTGAGGCTCCAATGCCCACATCAGTGTACATGAGTCCTGAGAGGGTTCCAGGGGCATTTCTGAGTTCATGGGTCTAAGTGGGACTCCAGCGTACAGGGCCATATCTGTTTTAAGAGCCTGAGAGGCTTGTGGCACCATCATAGTTCGAGTCCCCAGAGAGGGGGACTCCACCGGAGGAGCATCCTATAGTGTGGTGCAATCAGGGCGGCCCCAGTTGGCAGCGGGTCGCCCCAACGCAGTCGAGAGCCCCACGAGGCTCCCCAAGGGCATTTGCAATTTAGAGCCCTGTGAGGCTCCAACGTTTGGGGACATGTGCGATGTAGAGCCTGTGTGGCTCCAGCAGTAGGCGCCTAAGGGTCAGTGAGGACCCTGCCGCTGTTTTCTCTCAGCTGCCCAGCAATTAGTGGGCAGCTGCACCGTTTAGGCGCAATTTAAGGAGAGAGTCCCTGTGTGGGACAGAGAGGGCACAGTGGTGCCAGGCCTTCACAGCTGTGCAGCACTTAGTGCCAGCTGCTACGTTTAGGCTTTCTTTTCTTGGACTGGCGCTGCATGGCAGCGCACCCTGACATTGGACACAGGGCGTCTGAGCCCCAACAAGGCCAGTTGGTCTAGGGACTGCCACAGGTGGTGGCTTATGTAAGTTTTGCGCAATTGTATGGTTATTGCACCTCTGAATGTGTTTTCTTGCATCATGTGTTATTCCTGCACCTCTGAATGTTTTTAGACATCAGGTGATTTTTGCGCTATTGTATTTTCCTACACCTCTGAATGTTTTTTATGCATCATGTGTCTTTCTTTCCTGTGCTGCACCTCTGAATGTTTTAGGCGTCATGTGTCTCCTAGCGCTGCACCTCTGAATGTGTTTGTGATGCATCATGTGCCTTATTCTCAACACCGCCCGAATGTGTAGGTTTATGCATCATGTGTTTCCCTTTGCTACTCCTCTGAATGTATATTTATGCATCATGGGTAATGTGTTCTTTCCTAGACCCCTAAATGCTGTGTGATACTTAGGTGGTTGTTCTTTTTAGTACAGGTGGTCCTAGTGAGGTCGTGGTCCCCTGCGTGACATGCTCCTAAGGTGTTTGGGGTTGCGTAGGTGGTAGTTACCTGTTACCAGTAGATACTGGTTGTGATTTCTAACTGTTACTTTGTGCTACAGTGATTTTATATTCTTTTATTCTAATTTCTGACAGTATTTCATTTCTACTAAGTGCTGATTCTGACAGTGGCCCATGTGGCCCTGTCTTGTGAATAATTTCTTGTAAATATTGCCCGTGCCAGTGGCACAATGTACATGTGTGATTCTATCTGATATGTTTCGACAATACAGAAGTTATTTTTTTATATAACCTTGTGTGGAGTTCTTTTTTGTGGTGTGCCTAGTATGTTGTTGCTGTTGTGCGCTGGCGCAAATACTTTACACATTGCCTCCGAGTTTAGCCTTACTGCTCGTGCCAAGCTACCAAGGGGGTGAGCAGGGGTTATCTTGGCGTGTGACTTCCTTGCCCTGACTAGAATGGTGGTTTCTGCCTGGCTTTGGCGTCAGCCTTAGCCTACCAGAAATAGCCAGTTCTAACAGAGTGAGGTGGGGAGTGAGTTGGATACAGTGGGAAATGAATGAAGGTCTCCCACGGATAAGGTACCGAGATTCATCTCTTCAATGTATTCATGTCTGCTTGCTTAGAATAGGATGTTTCGACAGACGCAGACACTGACAGAACACACACGTTTTGCAACCAGAATAAATCACACTGGGCAAGGCGTTTTCTAGGAGAATGGCAAGGGCCACGGTGGGACAGAAGCACGAGTCTCACTTTACTAGATTGTACTTGGGAATGAATGAGAATTTGAGATTGTGGAGCGACATTCTGGTAACCTCCATTGGCATTTCATTGAGGAGAGGTGAGGGAGCCTCCTGCAATGCACTGGAGCTCTATTCTTATACTGAAGGGAGCTTTGATTTTAGGGCCTGCGTGAAGAGGAAGTGGTGTGCCATGCCGTCCCAGCCTGAAACTTTCTGGAGCTTTTTCAATTGTTAGTGCGCAGTTGATGAATAAAAGATTTGTCTTATGGGTGTATTTTTACACTGCTGTATATGTTTGGAACAGGCATATGGCTAATGGGCTACACCTGAGCTGGCCGACTGCATTAAAGCTGGAATGTTTGAAGCAGATATTTTCTTTTGCAGCGTTCTTTGTGGGAGGGTACAAACGTAGATGCAGATGTTGAAGATTTCAGGTGGCGTGACCAGTGGCTTGAGATGCAGATGGTGTATGAATGATAGGTGAAGATGGTCAAAAGAAGATAGTAGGTGGTATACAACATATAATGGCCCCATTGCAAATATAAACAATATATTAGAAACAGTACGAAGTAGGAGCTTAAGCAACAATGTCATAAGTAGCCAATAGAAAGTGGGTATAGTAATCAATGTACATTCAAACAGGACATATATTCTTAAACGATGAATACTTTACACAACAAACTTTAACCACTCAATAAAGACAGTAAGCAATGCATGCATTATTTTATATTTAATCACACTGTAAACTACTATTATGGTACTACTTACAATTAGGAGTCTGACGTGCCAGTTTTATGGGGTTGGTGCAGAACAGTCCTGTATCATGCCCTGGATAGGTACATTGAACTCACTAGTATTAGGTGAGCACCCACTGGCCAAATACTTGAGCAACGGCTGGTTGGTCAGCCTATTGCAGTACCAGACTACACAGTTCTCATCACCAACTAGTCTAGGTGTGGATGTTACCCCAGCTAGAAAACTGGACAAGGTTCAGGATGTGAGTACCTGTAAATGTTGTGATGCAGTGCAGTGGTGTTGCTTACTTGCTGATTTGACATTATCAGAACAGTTTGAAAGTAAGGTCATGTACAGTGGAGGAAGGGGGAAAGCACAGGGAGCCAGATTCAGAACTTTCAGTCATACCCCACAGAGTTCGATGTGGGCATGTAAATTGTAGTCACATTTGGGTTGGTTGACCATTTTGAACTGTGACTTGGAAGTTTTGAAAATGGAAAAAGATCAAAGCAAGGGACAAACCGGTGTAAGGGGGGAAAGGATAGTTCACACATGGAAAATGTGACTGGGGGCTAGGCGATGTGTCATTGGGAGTACTACCACTGCTCCTGCAGTGATGCATTAATTCTTTTAAGACATTTGCGCTATCATATAATGGAAGGGCTCCATTCAAGTGGCGAAGATGTCAATAAAAGAAAGCTAATTTAGACACCAGGAAGTACATTTGATTCTAGACAGGTTTGTAAGGAAGCAGAATTTGTGCTGTCACAGAATGAAAATACACCATAGATTAAATAAATCTGCTGTTCATAACTTCCATCCTTTACTTGGTTTGAGGTTACTTTAGGTTTTCTATCGGTATGTTAGGTTTTGTCGGTTCCTTTCCTCGTCCAACACAAGGAAGCCGGATTAGTTAGCAGGGCCCTGAATAAATGAATGAATGAATATTCAACTTGTATAGTTCTAGTTTCTATCTATTAACAACTACAATCACTTGTTGCTACTAGAGGTAGCTATCATGAATCCATTAAAATCGAAGTTTTAATTTTCCATTCAACCTACCCATTTCTTTCGTTTCTTTCCCATTAGCATTAATAAGTGAAAATTTGAATTTTGCTCGGACTTCCGGTTTTGAACTGCTCAGCAGGAGTAAATAAACTGACAGGTAGTCTTTACTTTCATCATCACCACCACATCCCTTTGGATATATTCTCAGACACCTAAAACATTGAACCATATTGCACAGTAAGAGAAATGCAAAATTATCATAGGTTTCTTAACTGTCAACACTTAAAATTGTCTGCATTCCTTTCATCAGGCCAGAGCAAGTTTGAATTTAAAAACGAGGATGCATAGATTTATAATTGCTACTAGATGATGGATTCAGTAACAGCCAATTTCACAGACATTTTTTATAGCACAGTTTAATTTGACTTTGGGAACAGAAAAATTGTCAAAATAAAATTCAAAATAAACAATCAGGGAAGAAGGGCACACAATCCTTACCATTTTATTTTATCATTTAATCCAGATGAAAATGATGAACTTTTGATAGGTTCTCCCATTTCGTCTCGGCAAAAGCTGAAATTGTTTATGGTCCACACGTTTGACACCTTCATCACTTTTACCTAATGAAGAAATTCAAAACAATGATAACATCCAACACATCATTGGATGGAATATATAAGGAAATAAAATCCGTAGGTCATGAGCGCAAACAGTAATATCTAGAAAGTGGTTTCAACTCAGCATGTCACTTCTTATTCTTTCACTAATGGAAGTAGCTATTTAGTTTTCAGTTTTCTATAAAGATTAATGAACTTCTATGAATACTTTACATAATGAAACTCCGGTTCAGATTGACCAAGGATTGTTCCATTTAAAGCTGTGCAAAAAAGGAGACTTGCGCAAAATTAAATTTTTTCTGCGGAGCCTCCCAAAATGGTGGAATGAGGGATCCAGAAAATGGAGGAACACAAAAGCTCCCTGGAAGAAACCCTTAAAGCCCAAACTGATGATGGCTAGAAGAGGGAAATCAAGCTTTAGCATCAGTACGTGCAGGCAACTCTCTGCATCATCAGAAATTCATCAAACATCTTTGGGGTAGTCTTGAAGATTTGTGGATGAGATAATGGAATCCAGACATAGTATGAAGCTCCTCACTAAAGCAAAGATGCCACAAAGCAAGAAGGGTGCAGAGGCAACAGGTGGGCGACCAGGCACCCATGGACACCTCATTGCAACAGAGGAGTAAGTGGCTCCTATCACAGCATTGCTTTTTTTAGCGGACCGCACAGCTGACCAGGCAGAAGAATCAACACAAAGTAATCAACATATACGAAATTTAAGTAAGAATCTTCATGGTCAATTGGGGGATCTCAAATCCTTTTCCAACTGTGTAATATTCCACATGTGGGAACTTTTCCCTCTAAATTACTATCCAGGTCTGAATAGGATACATAGATCACAGAGAAAGGGGTGGTAATAGAGAAGGCATTCATATAGTGCCCACAGAAATGTGAAATGTACATACTGTGACAATAATATGTCAAATGCAATTCCTGTCGAAGTCAGTGTAAAGAATACAGCAGAGGCACTGCAGTCTGTGCACAAACTCAATTGTAGAATGAGTATTTTTTTTTTTTTTTTAAGTTTGATTTATTGAGGAATAGAAAGGGGGAATAAGGGAAAGGGAAGGATAGGAGAAGAATTACAATAAGCAAATGGCAGAAATAAACATTAAAATAAAAACATCATAAAAGTAAGCATTACAAGCATGAAAAAGCATGAACATATCATAAAAATAGGAAAAAACCTTAAGCAAAGTATAGGATATTCGTGTACAATAATAATAGCAATGAAAAATATGTATGAATAATCAGATAATAAGGAAATCATGGAGGGTTGCGGACTTCAACTATGTCTGGGGCGGGAGAGGAAGGAACTGGAGCAGAGGCAGAAAGGTATGATACCAAAGGAAGCCAAAGCAGGTCACGTTTAATAGATAAGGAAATGGGAGATACATAGTTGGTGTCTAAACGATGATTAAAACAGATTGCATTCCACCAGGATTGATAAGTAACATTCATAGCTTGTTTCCAGTTAGAGATAATAACGTGAAAAGCTATAGCTAGGAAAAGATCAAGTAAAGGGTAATGGTTAGTAGGACGAGGAAGTTCTGACGAGAGGGAACCTAGGAAAATTAGTGAGGGTAAAAAGGGGACCTGGAATTGAAAAATCTTTTGAATTTGCTTCCAGACCAGCTGCCAGAACTGAGAAATAGGAGGGCATTCGAATAACATATGTTTGGGATCAGCGGAGGGGGATGGACAGGACCAACAGGAAGGGGGAGTATCTGTTGAAAAACGGGACAAGGCAAGTGGGGTAAATAAGATTTTGTGATAAATGAAAAATAAAGTCTGGGTAGTGTTAGCAGCCCTGGAGGTCTTATGGATTAGTCCAAATTTTGTCCCAAAGAGGGACCGGCCATGTCTGAGAAAAGTCCAGCTCCCAAGCAAGCTCAGTACGAGATTTTAATCTATCATTAATAAAGCGAAAGGAATTATATAAAGCGGAAGCAGAAGTAGATGTGTCCAATAAAAGGGAAGTGGGTTTGCGATCTACCGGAATTTCGTTAGAAGATGGGAGAGTTTGAAGGTAGGAAAGATAGAATGAGTCTTAACATGAAAGGTTTTCTCTTACTCATATCTTAAGTGTCATGTCACAATCCTGTACAGGCCAACCTGAAATAGGGTTACCCAAGCAGTATGTTTATTCATATACAAGAAGAGGAATGTAATACAGGTTATATAGAAATTGCAAGGTATTCCACTTGCACGCCATCTCAGCTGAGGTTTTGGCCTCCAATCCCCCATGGGAGGCCACCATATTTAGAAATCACCATTAGGCAAACAGGCATTTCTGAGTCCCTGCTGGGGGGGGGTGGGGGGGGGAGGCTCTTTAAGGCACTAAAGATGTCTTGGTTTTTGAGAAACAAAAAAACTCATAGCAAGAATGTGTTTCATGAAATCAAAAAGAAAAAAAAACAATGGACTTGAATTCCAGGAAGCTTTTTCCCTGCACCTAGGGGACATTGTGCCCTTTCCTTACTGGGACTTCCATGTGACAACAGCCACTTTGACCTACTGACCCTTTGGCAGACAGGACATTAGGTCAAAGCCAGAGCCAGCAGAGGATCTACCAGTGTAATTCAAATCAAACAGATGGAGGGAGGGAGGGAGAAGCAGAAGTTCATTCATCTTCCAAGTGATACTTATCAATCAAAAGGAGGGGAGAATGAACCACAAAGGTCTCAATGCCATAGTCTCAGAAATATCGTGTCAGTGACCCTCAACCACACATTCACAGTCTGCAGTGTATATAATCTCTGCTTATTGTGGTTTGGTGGACAGTGTCATCATAAGGCCTGTCACTTGAGTGTCCCTTTCTCCAAGTGACATCATAACCTCCACCAGGAGGGATACTGTCTGGATTTGGATAGTGATAAGTGGATTGAAATAACCTCCTATCCAGTAGGTGAATCGCTATTAAGGGTAGAGAAAGGAACAGAGAACAGGAGATCAAAACAGAAATACTTAGCCCCAGACCGGAGGGCAGGCTATCGCTCCAGTTGCAACAGAAGCTGTGGAACAACCGACTTGACAATGTGAAAATGGTCTGCACACTCTCCAAATATAAAATATAGTAATATGGCAACAAGGTGAGTAAGCTGCTTCACAGGCTATCCCAAAGAAGTAGAATTGTTCGCAGCTTAATTCAAAGACGGAGCACGAAATTACTGGTTTAACTAAAATAGCCAATTAAATTGCCAAATACTGTGAGAAACTATATCGGGCATGCTCTATTCCGGCAGCAATGTAAGGATCAATAGGTTTTCACGGCGCTTTAACTACTATTATCTAGAACCAGTGATCAAGCATTGCACAATGAACCAGTCTGTTCGTAGAATTCACCACACTAAGATGGCGCCCATTGAAACCCGTCTACCGAGCGAAATCCCCATGGAGAGTCCGTTCTTCATTATCATAGTCAGGCCCCCGCGCGGAGTTTAAATAACACTTGGACCAAGAGCGGAGTGTACACAGAAGCAAGCACAGGGCAGCGAGTTTTTTGACGAGGAAGATAATCACGAATCCACAGGTACGGGCAGCATTCCATTGAGTGTTAGCATAAGGGAAGGCATCAGGATATGGTCATAATTACGTGGCATTCTCTCTGACTTTTTCAGACGGCAGTATAACAACGAAGATAAGGAAGGGTGCGGACTCTTTTTCAACTAAGCCTTTTATACGATCGAGTTAGAAGAGGTTTTTACGGATGTTTACATTTGTTGTTACAGAGTTTCCTGGTCAAAAGAATAAGGTATGTCAACAGATTAGGAGAGGCTTATTTTTGTCAATACCACCTAATGTGCAGTTAGCTAAAGATGGGCTCTTATTTTGTTTATGCAGAATACTCGCGGTCGAGGTGGATATTTGCATTATCATAACAACACAAAATAGTTGTTGTTCACAGATATGGAAAACACCTAAACACTTACATGAACCCCCATGTCCAATGAAACGCTAAACACTTACACATTGTATTTTTTATTTTATTTTTTGCAGAGTCGCCCCTGATGAAGGCGCCACATAGGTGCCGAAATGCATTGGGCTCAACAATGAATGAATGATTATACATGTTATTGAATGATTATACATGTCATGTAAAATGTTGAAAAAGAAAACATGTTATTTGCAAAGTAAAAGATACAAATGCATATTGTTATGAAAAATGAGAATAACAAGAAAAAATGCTAATGAAAAATGAATGATTAAAAGCAAATGTGCTAATGAGAAAAACAGTTGGTTTACAGTGTGGTGATACAAACACATATTAATAAGGTGCAGGGCACCAGGTGAACAGTGCGCGATTAGGTGGGCACCAAAACCCATCATAACTCAACTATTCCGGCAGCAGACAGTGCCCGCCTGATCTCTCGAGACCTTGTCTGTCGCTCGCTCTCTGACGACGAACAATCTGAACTCAATCAGCTATTTGCCCTCGAGGAGGTGCAGGCAGCTATAGCAACCATGCAGACGGGTAAGATGATCGGCCCTAATACGAGATGTTTTCTTCCCTTTTATCACCTCACCAGCTGTCCTTAATCGGAGAACTGGCAACTGAGGCAATGTTACGGCTTGATCACAGGAGGGTCACCATTACCATCATCAAACCAGGTAGCCCACCCCTTCCAAGGAGGGCTGCTACTCCTACCAACCCATCTCTTTACTTAACACAGAGGTCAAAATACTGGCCAGAATTATTGCCACTCGCCTGAGTAGGGTCATACAAACCCATATACATGAAGAACAAAATGGGTTTTATGCCAGGAAGGGTCACTAGACATACCTTGAGACGATTAAATGTGGCACTGTCCGAGGTCTGGGAACTTTTTGTCCTGGCCGTTCTAGTCTCCATGGAGTAAAAAAAGGCATTCAACACGGTGCATTGTCTTTTCCTAGTCTAGATCCTAGAATGGATCACTCTGGCCTCTCGCTTCCTGACTCCTGTTAAAGCGCTGCACAGCTGACCGGTAGCACAAGTGTGGGTTAACGGAGTGTTGTCTCTCCCCTTTTCTATAGAGCACGGCTCTCGCCAGGAATGTCCGCTGTTACCACTAATCTGTGCCTTGACTGTTGAGTCTTTGGCAGAATGGATATGATGTGATGCTAAACTGAGTTTTGCTGACCCTCCGGATACGAGGACTTAGTCGCACAATATGTCAATAAAGCAACCCCAGTCATCCTTCCCGCGCCTATTTGAAATGCTCAGCATGTATGGGGTTGCATCTGGTCCAATCTACCTACATGGTCATCTCCAGCCACCTCCAGCGCAAATCTCGAGCTCCCACCTAATGTAACAACATCTCACTTCTGAAATATTGGGATACACACCACCCAACATCAAAGAGGATAAGTGATGGGGGGGGACTGACCCCTGGGGACTCTGTAGCCATAGCAAAACGAGCCAGGAAGCACAGCTGCAGTCAGCAATTCCTGAATGGGGTGGGGCCCGCTACCCTGACCAGCAGGCCGGACATCGAAGAAGAGAAGGGGTGGGGCAGGCTGGCCCCTGTTGATGCTGAAGGCCCTTGGGTACTACAAACCTAACAGCATAACCTGCCAGAATGCACTGCCTGCTGCAGTCGGCAACCCCTGAAGGGGGCGGGCCTCCTTCTTTGACCAGCAGAAAAGGGCTCACATCTTCCCGCAGCGCAGGACATCATAGAGGAGATGTGGTGGGGGGACTGACCTCTGATGATGCGGCAGGCCCTTGGCAACTCCACACCCCACAGCACAACATGCCAGGAGGTGCAGCTGCAGTCAGCAACTATTGAAGGGGGCAGGGCCTCCCTCCGTGACCAGCAGAAATGGGCAATGTGTAAAGTATTTGTAACAATTCTCACAGTAACACAGTGAAAACACCACCAATGGACACCACATTAGTTTAGAAAAATAAAATATCTTTATCTAAAGTACACAAGACCAAAACGACAGAAATCCAACATACATTTACTTTACAACCACCGATACACAGCAAGGGCAGTACTTCTCCTCAGTCTCTTCAACTGATCATCTTTGGCAGGGATTCCTCTTGATCACAAAGTGGTCTAAAGTTCAGGGGTTTCAGCTCTCATATTTTTACACCAAAAGTCTTTGTTCTCTATGAGTGAAGGGTCCAAGACCCAGTCCAAACCAGTTCAGGGTGCACTCTTACAGTGCCCAACTTCTTCCTTGTCAGTGTGGGCCAGGGTCATCAGACACACCATAGGAGGTGGACCCAGCATGGTGGAAGGCATACACAGCCCTATTCAGGCACAGGAGCTACTCGTCCCACCACTCCAAATTCAGATAGGTCTATTCAGCCTAGTGCTGACTCACCCAGACTCCTGAAGCCACCCCAGCCCTGCCACTCTCAAACCAGACAGTCAATCCAAAAACAGGCAGAGGCCCACAGAAAGGTTGAACAATAAAATAGCCACTTTCTAAAAGTGCTATTTTCAAACACAGAATTAAAAAAACATCCTTCCTAAAAGATGTGTTATTAAACTCTGAATTTGGATACCAGATTCCATTTTTCTATCTCACACCTATCGGAATATATGCAGGTAAACATGTTACACAGCATTCCCCATTCTGTCCTATGGGCAAGATAGCCTTTAAATAGTGAAATACTGCCAATTCCGTTTTACACTATCTGGACATGTTACCCACACGAGTACATGTCCTTCCTTTTAAATACACTGCACCCTGCCCTTGGGGGGGTACCTTGGGGATACCACAGGGGTGTCCTAGGTGTAATAAAGGGGAAGGGGAATGCCTGGCCAGTGCGTACACTGGCCAGGTCGACAAGGCAGTTAAACTGCTACAGGCACTGCAGTGGCAGGCCTGAGACCTCTTTTCAGGGCTACTTATGTGGGTGGCACAATTAGTGCTGCAAGCCCACTAGTAGCATTTGAATTACCAGCCCTGGCATACTCCGTGCACTTTACTAGGGATCTACTAGTAAAACAATATACCAATCATGGATAACCAATCACAATAACAATTTACACAGAGAGCATATGCACTTTAGCACTGATCAGCAGTGGTAAAGTGTCCAGAGTCCTATAAGCAACAACCACAGATCAGGAAAAACAAAGGAGGAAGAAGCTAAATGTTTGGGGATAACCCTGTAAAAAAGCCATTTCCAACAAGGAAGTTCAACCTTTACGTGGTGGGGCATCCCTTTCTAAATATCCCAAACCTAGCATGCATCTGCCGGATATTTGAAAGAAAAAATACAGGCTCCTGCCAGGGAGAAAACGACCAGCTCCAGCCAACACCCGACTGTTGAGATGGTATTGATAAAGGTGGTGTAATACGTGCAAGTGATGGTACAGAGACAGGTTTCTCCGTTGTAAGGTCACAAAGCTTTGTGCTGATATTGCGGAGCAAGTGAATCCATCCAGAACTTCACAGATTCAACAAATTGTGTGTTCTAATCGTTTTAGTATGTTAGCCCTTTTAAGTGATGTCAATAAAGATGTTGAAATGAAGAATGAAGTTCCAACGGGGAACAGAAAAAAGACTGCAAAAAAACAGAATGTTATTTGTGTATGCCAAGCCGAGGCCAGCCCCCGTAAAGACTTGGTTAAGAGACTTGCCAATGAGATTTCCACAATGAGATTATTAATTGATAAGTTAGCTGACAAAATTGATATCATGCTTTTATTTCAAAAAGTAAAGAAGCCACTGGCTCAAGGAAGCATGGTGGGGAACGTACTACAGGAGTATCCAGTCCTAATGGCAATTTACTACAACATCAGCTTAAGCTTGGGGAGGGGACAAGGAAGGGAGCTGGGCAAAGTAAAGATTATACAGCCCCTAACTCTGGTCTTAATTAAACTTATGGTGTAATACGTGCAAGTGATGGTACAGAGACAGGTTTCTCCGTTGTAAGGTCACAAAGCTATGTGCTGATATTGCGGAGCAAGTGAATCCATCCAGAACTTCAAAGATTCAACAAATTGTGTGTTCTAATCGTTTTAGTATGTTAGCCCTTTTAAGTGATGTCAACAAAGATGTTGAAATGAAGAATGGAGTTCCAACGGGGAACAGAAAAAAGACTGCAAAAAAACTGAATGTTATTTGTATATGCCTAGCCGAAGTCAGCCCCCGTAAAGACTTGGTTAAGAGACTTGCCAATGAGATTTCCACAATGAGATTATTAATTGATAAGTTAGCTGACAAAATTGATATCATGCTTTTATTTCAAAAAGTAAAGAAGCCACTGGCTTAAGGAAGCATGGTGGGGAACGTAGTACAGGAGTATACAGTCCTAATGGCAATTTACTACAACATCAGCTAAAGCTTGGGGACGGGACAAGGAAGGGAGCTGGGCAAAGTAAAGATTATATAGCCCCCTAACTCTGGTCTTAATTACACTTATGGTGTTCCAATCAAAGGGCATTCTCAGCCACTCTGTGTGCAAAATGAGAGACCAAGACATGATTTCTGGGGAAATCATTTAGCCCATAGCGTGTATACAAGTTACAGGTTGGGAATGAATTATCAAGGTCACTTGCCCACAACAGGCAGAAAAGGGTGTAGACTACATATGATTAATGTACCGAAAAATTTGTTATCGAGGAGGAGGATAGAGAGACATTAATTAACCAAGTTACACATTAGATTAGGCAGAGAAAGAAATGCCTGTCTATAATCAGATCTGACATACTCACAGCTAAGAGTCATTACTATAATGAAAAATGTGATTACATAACCCTAGACCTAGCCACTGATTATTTAGGGGTTGGCCTAGTGACTTTGAACTACTCCCTCAAATGTGTCGAAGATCCAGTTTAAATTTAATTTGCCCGAGTTGAATCTAGCAAAGACCCCAGGTGGATGTGGGGATGGATCTAATCTAATGGTGAAAGGACTAGATGATACCCAATGTTAAACCTGGCACCATTGGCGTGGGTCTCCCTTCCATTTTTACTGTTGCCTTATGTGTTTTTTGCTGGTGTTAGATGCTTTGGGAACTGTGCCACTGCTGTCCAGTGCCACTGTGCAAGTGCTCCCTACTGTAAATTGATGTATGGATTAGTGATTCCATGATTGGCTTGTTTGGTTTACTAGTCAAACCCTGGTACAGTGCACTGCTTGTGAATCCAAATGCTGCTGGTGGGCTTGCAGCACTGGATGTGCCACCCACAGAAGCAGCCTTGTAAAATGTGTCTAAGGTCTGCCATTGCAGAGCCTGACTGGTCACGTGCACCCACTTGCCAGTCCCTAATCCTTCCCTTTTCTTCATATCAGACACCCCTATGGTAGGCCCAAGGGCAGGGTGCATTGTAAGTATAAGGTAGGACATGCCCTGGTGTATGTGGCATGTTCTAATAGTGATTTACAGCTATTTTCGTTTTTCACTATTGAATGGCTACCTGTTCTCCATAGGCCAGAATGGGATGTTAGGTTATTACATTCTATAATCCTAACTGACTCAGAGAACATGGTAGAAATTCGAGTTGAGTATGCCTGAACTCAGAATGATAAAATACATCCTTTAGTGAAGTTGGTTTTAACATTCTGTATTTGAAAATACCACTTTTAGAAAGTAGTTATTTTCTTGCCTAACCTTTCAATCCTGCCACTGCTAGGTTGTGTATTCCTTTGTCGGGAGTTTGTGAGTGACAGGGCTCGGGATTCCAAGAGACAGGATGGGTCAGCCCAGTGGTGAATAGAGAGATCTGCATCTAGATGAGTGGGAGGAGTTGCACCTGAACCTTGAATAGGGCTGTGTCTGCCTTTCACAATGCTGGCTCCACCTCCTGGGGTGTTGATCTTGATTGGGAAGAAGAGAGACTAGAATGCTACACTGTTAATCAACTCAAGCACTACTGCAGGAGGTTCAAAGTTTCTATGACCGGTATCTCCAGAAAGGAGGATTTCCAAAAGGCATTGAGGGCCTGGTTTGAAGCAAGGAATACAGCTGAGGAAGGGGCTGGGAATGCAGATGAGCATCAGGAAGGGCCATTGGGTCCAGGGGGAAGAGAGTAGTCTCCCCAGCAGGTAAGGGTGTTTCTGCCAGAGGACAGTCTCCAGAGGAGGTGGAGGACAGGAAAGCGAGCAGGATGCACGAGATGGAGCTGACCACGCTCAAGTTAAATGGGCAGTTAGAATTTGAAATGCAAACTAGGAAGTTAGCAATAGAAGAAAAGAAATTGCAGTTTGAGCATGAAAAGGTTTTGAGGGAGTTGGAATTGAAGGCCAAGAGCTTAGAGATTACTCCCTCTGGTGGCAGCACACCGTCAGTGCCTGTGGAAGGTAGAGTGTACATTACCAATGATGTGGTAAAATAGTTTTTTTTTTAATATGATGATATTGGGCAGTGGTTCAGAGACTATGAGGTAGCCATGTCTTCCAACCGGTCCCTAAGAGAGATTGGGGAGCGGGGTTGTGGGGGCGGTTCCTTAGTGAGGGGCGGGACACACTGTTGGACTTGCCTTTTGAAATCCATAATTCCTATAGCCACATGAAAGATGCATTAATGACTAGGTATCGTTTGATCCCTGAACTCTATAGGCAGAGGTTCAGGAAATGCAAGAAGATAGAAAACAGTACCTGGGTAGAATATGTCACTATCTTTTGCAGAGCATTAAATGGTTGGGTAAAGGGCAACAAAGTAAATGATTTTCAAGGTCTCTTGGATCTGATTGCATGGGAGCACTTGTCTGATAATTGTTTTCCTGAGCTGCGCCAGCACCTGATTGATAGCAAGCTGACTACCCCTAGGAAGCTTGCTGAGGAGGCGAACCACTGGGTGCGCACCCGGGTCCAAAAGGGTCACATGGGAGACTCAGCCAAAGGTGGGCAGGGTCCACAGCAGAGGAGTGGGGGCGGGGGGGCAAAGGGAAAACAGAAGGAGTTCCAAAAAGGCCCTAAAGTAGACCCCTCAGATGTTACAAATGTGGTGATCTGGGTCACAAGGCGAGTGACCCCAGGTGCCGCCTATTTGAAAAAACAGCACCCACTAGTGCTCCACCCCTGCAGATAGCGAGTGTAGCCTTGGGGGAGGAGATTGATGTCCAAGGTGGGTGGGGCCCCACACAGATGACCCTTGTCTCTTTAGGATACTGAGGTGGTCCCAGAGTACCAACGGCCCGGAAACACTAAGAAATATGGGCAGTGGGTGACCATCAATGGCCAAAGGGTAGAGGCTCTTAGAGAAACAGGAGCCAGTGTGACAGCTGTCAGGTGTTACCTGGTGTCTCAAGAGCAGATTGTCCCTCATGCATTTTGACGAGTTGTTGTCGCCGACAACACAGAGAGCCATTATCCAATGGCCCAGGTTCCCTTTGAGTGGGGAGGGTCTCTGGTACTATTCAGGTAGCTGTGAGGCCCACCATGCCTGTTGACTGTTTGTTGGGGAACGATTTGGAGATGCTCACCTTGGGAAAAGGTGTAGAAGAGTTCTCACTTGAAGATGGTGGGTCTGCCTGACTGGGCGTGCATGACCACCCGGTCAATGACAGCCAGTAGGGGTGCTCAAGAGGACCTGGAGCCTGAGAGGGAGGCTCAGGAACCAGCCTTAGAGAGAAGATGGAGGGGGCGTGGGAAACCGGCCCCCGAAGTTACCACTGCCCAGGAGGAGGTAGACCCTGAGGAGGATGCCCTGAAGCCTACCGGGGAACAGGTAGCTGAACTGGGCTGCCTGAGCTGACCCATTGGCAGCAGGAAGGCGGCCCCGCCAGGGAAGAATTCTGCAAGGAGCAGAGAGAATGCCCTTACCTTGAGGGCTGCAAGCCAGGCAGCAGGTGATCAGTCAGTATCACATTGGATCTACTGGGAGAATGGTCTCCTGTATAGTGAGCCTAAGGTTGCCGAGCCTGGGTCAGCCCGTGTGCTGGCGGTACCCCAGAGCTTCAGAGCCTTCCTACTGGGGCTGGCTCATGATGTGCCATTGGTAGGACATTTGGGGCAGGACAAGACCTTTAAGAGGCTTGTCACTCACTTTCATTGTCCCCAAATGCGCAAGAGTTCAGACACTTATTGCAGGACATGTCAGACTTGCCAGGCAAGTGGAAAGAGTGGGAGGAAGCAAAAGGCTCCTCTCCAACCATTCCTTGTGGTCAGTACCCCCTTTGAGCAGGTGGGGATTGACATTGTGAGGCCACTGGACCCCAAGACAGCCAACATGTTCATCCTGGTCTTGGTGGACCATGCCACCCGGTACCCGGAAGCCAAACCTGAGGACAGTGACGGCCCCCGTGGTGGGACGAGCAAGGATGGGAATTTTCTCCCAAGTGGGATTCCCTCGCAAGGTAGTGTCTGACCGGGAAACCAACTTCATTTCTAAGTATATGAAGTCCCTGTGGCAGGAGTGTGGGGTAACTTACAAGTTCACCACTCCTTAACACCCCCAAGGAAATGGGTTGGTTGAAAGGTTTAACCAAACCCTAAAAGGCATGATTCTGGGTCTTGCGGACCCCATGAGGCGTAAGTGGGACATCCTCTTACTATGCCTACTCTTTGCATACAGTGAGCTGCCAAAGACATCTCTAGGGTTCAATCCATTTGAGCTTCTCTATGGACACCCCGTCAGAGGATCTCTGAGTCTGGTCAAGGAAGGCTGGGAGCAATCTCCCAGAAAACCTCCCCAGGATGTATATAGCTACATGGTTGCCTTCAGGAACCTGACTCTGCGTTTCAGACAACTCGCTGAGGCGAATCTGGAAGCCAGCCAGGAGGAGATGAAGCGATGGGGTGACTAAAATGCTACTCTGGTAGAGCTTCAACCTGGTCAGAAAGTGTGGGACATGGCCCCAGTGGAGCCCTGCGCACTCCAAGATAAGTGGACCGGACCGTTTGAGGTTGTGGAGCGCAAGAGTCCAGTTACCTACTTGGTGGACTTGCGGTCTCCATGGAACCCCTTGAGCGTACTGCATGTCAACCGCCTTAAGCCCCACTCGGAGCGGTCTGAAGTGAACATGCTCTTAGCAACAGATGCTGGAATGGAGGAGGAGACTGAGCCTCTTCCTGACCTCCTGTCTGCAACAGAGCATGATGGGTTAGTGAATGGTGTTAACCTCTCTTCCACTCTGAACCCTTCAGCAACAGAATGACTACCACCAGTTGCTGGGACAATTTTCTGAGCTGTTTTTCCTGGTTCCTGGTGTCACAGATTGGTGCGTCCATGATGTGGACGCAGGAGACAGCTTACCTGTGAAGCACAAAACTTACAGGGTAACTGACAGGATGAGGGTTTGCATCAAAGAGGAGGTCTCAAAGATGCTTGCACTAGGGGTGATTGAGTCCTCTAGCAGTCCTTGGGACAGCCCAGTGGTCTTGGTCCCAAAGGCTGCCGCGCCGGGAGGCACACCCGAACTCTGGTTCTGTGTAGACTACAGAGGGTTCAATTCAGACACGAAGACGGACGCGCACCCCATCCCCAGAGCTAATGACCTAATAGATCAGCTAGGGGCTGCACGGTACCTCAGCACGTTTGACTTGACGTCTGGATACTGGCAGATCGGCTTGACTGATGGGGAAAAGGAGAGGTCAGCATTCTCCACACCAGATGGGCATTTCCAGTTCCGGGTTATGCCCTTTGGGATGAAGAATGCCCCTGCCACCTTTCAGAGGTTGGTCAACCAGGTGTTGGTTGAACTGGATGAGTTCAGTGCCGCCTACCTGGATGACATCGCAGTGTTCAGCGCCAGTTGGGAAGAACATCTGCGCCACCTCTGGGAAGTGTTGTTGGCACTGCGGAAGGCAGGCCTCACGATCAAGGCCAGATTGGACAGTGTTCCGTGGTGTACTTGGGACACCAAGTTGGGAGCGGCCAGGTGGCGCCCCTTCAACCCAAGATTGAAACCATCCTGGTTTGGGATCTCCCCAAAACCAAAACAGAGGTGAGAGCCTTTTTAGGACTCACAGGGTACGACAGGAGGTTTGTCAAGGGGTATGGCAACATTGTTGCACCATTGACAGAGCTGACTTCCAGGAAGCAGCCCGGGAAAGTGATTTGGACTGACATCTGTCAGAAAGCTTTTGAGGCCCTGAAAGCTGCCATGTGCATGGTGCCAGTGCTCCTGGCACCCATCTTCCATGATTGAATTGTTTGGTTAACTTGTCAGACCCTAGTACAGTGCACTGAGTGTGCCCGGGGCTTGAAAATCCAAATGCTACTGGTAAGCTTGCAGCACTGGTTGTGCCACCCACAGAAGCAGCCTTGTAAAATGTGTCTAAGGTCCGCCATTGCAGAGCCTGACTGGTCAAGTGCACCAACTTGCCAGTCCCTAATCCTTCCCTTTTCTTTATATCAGACACCCTTATGGTAGGCCAAAGGGCAGGGTGCATTGTAAGTATAAGGTAGGACACGCCCTGGTGTGTGGTATGTCCTAGTAGTGAATTACAGCCATTTCTGTTTTTCACTATTGCAAAGCTACCTGTTCTCCATAGACCAGAAAGGGCTGTTAGAGTGACAGGGCTGGGGATTCCAAGAGACAGGATGGGTCAGCCCAGTGGTGAATAGAGAGATCTGCATCTAGATGGGTGGGAGGAGTTGCACCTGAACCTTAAATAGGGCTGTGCCTGCCTTCCACAATGCTGGCTCCACGTCCTGGGGTGCGTCTGATGTCTCTGCCCTGCACAGTGAAAGAAGAGAAGGAATGCTGTCAACAAAGTGCTCCAGGGTTGTGCTTTCCCTCCACAATGCTGGCTCCACCTCCTGTGGGGCGTCTGATGTATCTGCCCTGCACTGGTTTGGACTGGGCAAAGGCCCCTCTCCCCTCAGAGAACAAAGGATTTTGGGGTATAAATATTGGGACCCTGATCCCATGAAATTACATCCCTTTTGGACTACAAGAAGAAACCTTTGCTGAGGAGTGGAACCTGAAGAAACTGAGGAGAGACTATCCCTAAGCTGAAGTGCTGCTTGGGGGATTGGCCTGCAGTGGTTCCCTGACTGCCAAAGAAAGGAGAAAGAACTTGTGTGCTTTACTTTCAACTTGTGAAGGATCTCCAAGGGCTTGGAACAGAGCTGGCCTCCTGCTGAAGTCTCAGGGACAACAGACTTCACCCAGCAGCTCCCCAAGAGTGTTCCTGAAGTGCCTGCAGCAGTGCTGGACTTTTTGAGGACTTGTATGTCAAAAGGAGCTGGAAGCGTGACTCAAGAACACAAAGCGTGTCGCCGAACTGCCGCTGCACATCACAAAGCGCCACGGTCCGCCGGAGAAGAGGATCGACATCGCAGGAGACGCTGCTGCATCACCGGGATGCATGTCGCAGGAGAAGAGGATCGTTGTCACAGCAGACACCACCGCATCTCCGAGAAGAGTGTCGCAGGGCCTGTCGCGGCTCGCATCGTTGTGGAAGCAACTTGCATAGCCTTGAGAGAGGATCGACATCGCAGAAGACGCTGCCCCACAAGCGAAGTGCGCAATTACGTGTATTTAGGAGTAGTCACGAACTGGATTGTGCTAATCTGTTTACTACCACCAGCCTTTGAGAAAGAAGTTTTTATCTTCAAAACGAGTCAGGCGCCAGTGGTGTGACGGCTGCTTAAGGGATCAGCAGGCTGACCGTATCTGTACCTAATAAAGGGCTTTCAGCGCAGAGTGGAAGTCATAGTGCTTCTTACCGGAGGGACAGACTTGGAGCATGATATATATATATATATATATATATATATAGAGATATAGATATATATATATATATATATATATAGATATAGATATAGATATATATAATAGATTTTCTGCCCAAATTAAAGACTCACCTACTATTATGTCCCTGGATGAGTTCCTGGGAAATACTGGGGGCGATAGCTGTATTTTATTAGCTGAGGACATGAATTTCACCTATGAACCTCTGGAATTATCAAATCTTACAGAGGAAGAGGATGAGGAAAGGGGGATTCCCCAGTTGACCCAGGTTAGATTTTCTAAAAACACTAAAGTGGCACTGCAATTAACATCTTTGGCCTTGCAATGTTGTTTAGGAGCATGTACTGACCATACCATCTCCGATAGGGATCTTAGGTATACATATAAAAGAATAAATTACCAAACGAGGATTGATTACTTTCTGATGGACATTTCATATTGGCATCTACTAATTGACATGCAAGTCACATAATGATCCGCCAAGGATCACAATGCTTTAGCCTTAGAACAAGTGTCTATTTTTGATTTATACATTACACCAATTGAAGATAATAATCCTAATCCAATAAGACTTAGTAATAACAAGAGGAGAGTTAAGTGGTAAAAGACTGAAGGTAACTCAACAATTCTAGCGCAAATTTACAACATGGTTCTCCACTCATTGCATGATTTAAAAAAATATGCAGATGTGGGCCATCATATAATTAGATCATTATGCGGAGAAATCCCCCTAACATTTTTTTAAGGAGATTAAGTGTAAGGGTATTAGTAGCAATAAAACTGAATGGTATGATGACAATTGTAAGGCTTTTAGAGCGACACTAATGTCCTCTGTAAAATATAGAAACAGGCTTCTTGTAGCCGAACAAAGGAAAAAATATCAAGTAGGACAAATAAGTGCTAAAGGAAACTAAGAGGAGGATTATGGTAAGAACTCCTTTATGCAGCAAAAGTAAAAGATTGTAAACAGTTTTGGCATATATATGGTAGCCAAGGGTTCCAAGTGTAGTATTATGGAAGAAACCTTTTACATTCAACTGCACCGCTGGGTTAATCATTTTAGTGCTCTATATAGGAATTTGTCAGATACCCATTTAGTTGAAAATGATAAAGAATGTTGGCAGAACTTTGCGGAGTAGTGCCCTGTTGATTTTGATCATTTAAGCTTAGCTTAAACAAAGATGGTCCTTTCCACCCTATAGAGGGTTAAGGCTCCCCCCAGGCATGGATAAAATCCCAGCGACCTTTATTTCTCTGAACAAGAAATATGCAGCTAGATTCATCAAAGTCCTGTTTTGCGAGTCTGTAATAGCGATTCATAAGGAATCGCTATTAAGGACTTGCAAAACGGGATTCATGTAGGAATTGCAAAAAATATTGCGATTCCTACATCTTCCTTATTTGCGATTAGCAATTGCTAATCGCAAATAAGGAATAGCTTCCCATTCATTCCTATGGGCCTACAGGCCCATAGGAATGAATGGGGAGTTATTCCTTATTTGCGATTAGAAATTTGCTAATCGCAAATAAGGATGCGATTTCAAGGGTGCCAGGGGTGTCCAAAGGACACCCTGTAGCACCCCTGAAATGCAAATTTACACAGGTATTGCGCACACACATGTCCAAAGGACATGGGTGTGTGTAACATGCAACTGAGAAAAATGCACTAAAGTGCTTTTTTATATTTTTTCGCAATTTACCACGAAGTCAGACTTCGTGGTAAATAGCGGCCAAATATTGCGATTTCGCAATTTAAAATTGGTTAATGATTTGCATTTAAGGAATCTCAAATAGAGATTCCTTAAATACAATTCCTCGCAAATATGTGATTTCGCAAATAGCGATTTTTGCATTTGGGATGATGAATCCCAAATGCAAAAATTGCGCTCGCAAAGGGCCAGATTCGCAGAATCTGGACCTTTGCAAGCCGAATTTTCGTTGATGAATCTACCTGATGGTGTTTTATTCTTAATCAAAGTTGTAATGCAATTTTATTGGGGGCAGTGGTACTAGAATCTTGAATAAGTGCTGAGGTGGTGCCAGTTTGTTATAATAGGTGATAAGGGGGTCCAACAAATAACAAAACAATAAGCCTCACTGACATATCACAGATGCTGTTGTTAGAAAGATTGAAAGTCTGGATTTTAGAGGGGAATAAATTGTCACCTCTGCAAGCGGGGTTCAGAGCAAATAGAAAGACCATGGATCAAATGTATTTGAATTCTTTGGAAATATGGGACAATTCCGATAGAACATATTTATGTAGTTTTTGTTGACTTGCGTGCAGCCTTTGACCCCATCCCTTGAGAATAATTGTGGATCACTTTAAAACATATAGGATTTTCCGATTACTTGCTGCATACTATATTAAGACTTCATACCAACAACTATGGCTAAATAAGATATGGTCAGACAGGAGAATTAACTGAACGTATTAGAGTGGACAAGGGAGTTTGCCAAAGATGGGTATTGGCACCTACCCTGTTCACCCTATACATTAGTGGGTTGATAGCGACATTGGATGATTGCATTGGTGACCCCCCCCCCCCCCCCCCTATGATTTCTGGCCATATGATATCTTCATTATTATTTGCAGAGGATACCCTACTGGTCTGCAAAACCCCTGCGTGATTACAGAACCTTCTTAACTGATTCACACATTTTTGTAGAGAATTGGGGTTGGAACAAAATGTTACAAAACTTTAATTTATTACATTCAACCCAGATAAGTCCTTTACGGGTAAGATCAGGTTAGGGATACATACCTGGTGCAGGTGAAACAATTTGATTATTTAGGGGTCAGGCTCACTAATACTCTCTCATGGTCCTCACAAATAACTAAGAGCCATGCAACAATACAGCACGTATGATGTGCAATTGCTAAAAGGCTGAAGATTTATTTTTTATTTTTAAAGAAGGAATCAACCTTTAGACCCATTATAGATGCTGATAAAATTGGTGGCACTGAAATTATCGAGAACAATTTTATGAGATCTGTTATTGCTCTTCCTTGCAATGCGCCCTGAGCCCCTATTTGTTTAGATCTTTGTTTGAAAACATCTCATGTGGCTGCATTTTGGCCTTTGGCTTTTTGGGTTAGATTATGGACTTGCGTGTCTCCTCTTCTTCTGTTTGAACCAGTTGTTGGGATTCTTGCTTAGATCTAAAAGAGAAAATACCCTGGTTTAATCATGTGTGGGGATGCCTGAATTATGAAATAACCAGCAGCTATGCGAATGAAGTACTTTATTAGTCTAAAGAAGAGGTACTGGGACTATATTAATAATCAATGGCTAAACTGCACCCAGGTCAAAATGATTGGTGAGGCGTTAATTAATTGTATAGAACCACCGGATGCAAGATCTCCAAGCGTAAGGTTTAGATACGGAACTCTTCCATTGAACGAGACTCCGAACGGATGGGTAGGAAGTATTTGCCCCCCAAATTGTCCCTTCTGTCCACGTAAATCTGAAACTTTGTATCACTTTTTTTTTGTTGTACTAAATATACGGCCACCAGGAGAGCTTGGCTGTTCCCAATATGCTGTACTTTATGTTTGAGGCAACTAAAGGAGACTGTTAGAATCTTAAAGTGTGATACTACATCTTGACTAGTGGTTGCTGTGTCAAGATATTTATTATATGATTGGCAGATGAGCAGTAAAAATAGTTTATCTGTATTAGGGCCATAAGTGGGTACTGAGATACATCTTTTAAAACACCGATTGTTCATCTGTATTTAAGGAAACTCATATTTTTAAGGACAGTTTATGATATAGGTTTGTAACATTTATGCACTTGCACTTTACAGAAATATATTGCCATTGCAGCAGGTTGACAAGTCCCAGAAGCATATTTATTTTTATTTCATGATACGTTTTGAATACCATACAAGTGCTGGGTTGATCATTCATTATTCTTATGTGATAAGAATTATGATCTGAGTTTTACCTTGTATTTTAGAGTTTCTATCTCCACTTGTTGATGTTATTGTTCTTTAAGATGTTATTTTGTATGTACTTTCATGGTTTTTAAACAAAACTGAATACAAATTATTATTATTATTAGCATTACAGCACCTAAGACCGCCAGACAGCCCTCGACCTAAATATTCTACCCTTGCTCCGATGTATGTATGCCAATCAATCAATCAATCAGGAGTTTGTTAAAGCGCGACTACTCAACAGTGACGGTCTCAAGGCGCTAGGGGTGGGGGGGGGGGGGGGGGGTTGCAGGTTCCATTTCATCAAGGAGGGGGTCTGTCGAAGAGCCAGGTTTGGAGGTTTCTTGCGAAGATGGGGAGCGGAAGGGCGTTCCATGCTTTGGCCGCGAGGAAGGAGAAGGAGCGGCCTCCCGATCTGGTCTTTCTGGTGCGAGGAACCACGGCGTAGGAAAGCTGGGCTGATCGTAGGGTCCTTTGGGGTGCGTGGAATTTGAGTTGGCTGTTCAGGTATGCTGGTCCGGTGCCGTGGAGGGCCTGGTGGGTGTGGGTGAGCATCTTAAAGGTGATTCTCGCCGCGACGGGGAGCCAGTGGAGTGTGCGCAGGTGCTGAGAGATGAGGCAGTGTTTTGGCAGGTTGAGGACCAGTCTTGCGGCGGCGTTCTAGATGTTCTGTAGCTTGCGGATGAGGTTTTTGTTTATTGCGGTGTAGAGTGCGTTGCCGAAGTCGAGTCTGCTGGTGACCAGGGCGTGAGTGACTGTCTTTGGGTGTTCGAGGGGGATCCATTTGAAGGTCTTACGAAGGAGGCGGAGGGTGTGGAAGCAGGAAGATGAGACAGAGTTGATCTGGCAGTCCATTTTGAGCTCGGAGTCCAGGATGATTCCCAGGTTGCGTGCGTGGTCTGTGGAGGTTGGCGGGTTTCCGAGGGCGGTGGGCCACCAGGTGTCGCTCCAGGCATCGGGGTTTGGGCCCATGATGAGTGCTTCTGTTTTGTTGGTGTTTAGTTGTAGGCAGCTGTTTTTCATCCATTTGGCGACGGCTTCCATGCCTTCTCGAAAGTTGCGTCTGGCGGTGTTGGGCTCGTTGGATAGGGAGAGGATGAGCTGGGTGTCGTCTGCGTATGACACGATGTTGAGTCCGTAGGTTCTGACGATGGGGGCAAGTGGAGCCATGTAGACGTTGAAGAGCGTCTGGCTGAGGGAGGAGCCCTGGGGAACTCCGCAGGTGGTAGGTGTGGGGTCCGAGAGGAAAGGGGGGAGTCTGACCCGCTGCGTCCTGCCGGAGAGGAAGGAGCAGATCCAGTCGAGGGCCTTGTCCTGGATTCCTGCATCGTAGAGTCTGCGTATTAGGGTGCGGTGGGAGACTGTGTTGAACGCCGCTGATAGGCCGAGGAGGATGAGGGCTACTGTTTCTCCTTTGTCCAGTAAGGTGCGGATGTCGTCTGTTGCGGCGAAGAGGGCGGTTTCCGTACTGTGATTTATTCTGAAGCCGTATTGGGAGGAGTCGAGGATGATGTGTTCTTCAATAAATGTGGCGAGTTGGCTGTTGATGGCTTTCTCAATGACTTTCGCTGGGAACGGGAGCAGGGAGATGGGTCTGTAGTTTTTGAGGTCGGAGGGGTCCGCTGAGGGTTTCTTCAGGAGGGGGTTGACCTCTGCGTGTTTCCAGTCGTCAGGGAAAGAGGCGGTCGCCAGGGAGCGGTTGATGGAGTGGCAGAGCATGGGTGCGATGGTGTTGGCGGCTCTGTTGAAGATGTGGTGGGGGCAGGGGTCCGTGGGGGCCCCTGAGTGGATTGACTTCATTGTCTTCTGTGTGTTTTCGGTGGTGAGGGCTGTCCAGTCATCAATCGCTGGTTTCCGGGTGTCGGGGGTGGTTGGTGACAGTTCAGTGTGTTGGTTGTCTTCGTCGAAGTTGTCGTAGATGCTCTTGATTTTGTGGTGGAAAAAGATGCTGAGTTTGTCGCAGAGGTCTTGTGAGGGAGGGATGTCGGTAGACTCGCTGGTGGGTTGGGCGAACTCCTTGATGATGCTGAAGAGTTCCTTGCTGTTGTGTGCGTGGGTGGAGATTCTGTCTTCAATCGCTTTTTTCCTCGTTTCTCTGATGAGTTGATGGTGGGCGTTGGTGACGGCTCTGAAGTTGTTGTGGGCTTCTGTGGATTTGGTGTTTCTCCAGGTCTTTACGAGGCGGCGGCATGTGCGCCTGGACTCAATGCGGATATTGAGGCATGAACTTTACTCCCCCTTTCCATTACGGTCATATGGCACCCCTTTAGAAGATGATGTCCTGGTTTCTCTACACCTTGGAACACTTTCCCTATATTCTCCCACCGTCCTTCTTCTCCGAGGTCCAGTCCTCACTCCAGTATTTTGTATGGAGTGGACGGCTCCCCAGAGCATCTTGTGGGAAGTGTGTGAAATCGACATACAACAGTGGCCTCAGGTTCCAGAATCTCCATGCATACTACTGTGCTCCTCAGCTGATCCCCATCAGAGACTGGCTGTTTGCAGACCGCCCGATTAGGCGTTCAGACTAGAGCAGGAGACCTTCGATGGGCCGGGAGTTCTATTGTTGCTTTACAGGAACAAGCCCTTCCTGGCAATCTCCGGCCCCCCCTACCCCCCAGTAACAAAAATACGGCTTCAGTACTGACGAGATGCCAACAAACACACTGACTGGATGGACAAACTCTCTAATCTTACCCCCTCTGGCATGGTACCATACTCAGGCATGTGTCACAGCTCACAGGATATGCTGACTGGGACCTCATTGGCAGAGATATCTGGGATACTAATCATATTAAATCATTTAAAAAGCTATCTGAAGAATATCAGCTGTACAAGTCTCAATTTTATAAATACTTGCAGCTTCCTCATACCCTGATACCTTACGCTCAGGACTTGGAGGGAGTGGCAGCTTATACCCCTTTATATACAAAGCTACTAAAGCAACCACTGGGCCGTACAGGCATCTAGAGAATTTACAGCTCCTTGATTTTCAACGCCCCCGATCCTAATGAGGCCCTTAGCACTTGCTGGTGTGCAGGTGAAGACGACGATTTGGGAGAGGCCAAAATGTCAGCACAAACACAGGCCATTCAGTCCAACCTAAGACTCATTCAATGCAACTACTTCCACAGGACTGACTAGAGTCCTATGGCGGATGAGCCGTGCCAGCAGTCCTGCCTGTACAAAGGGTGAGGAGGCGGAGTGTACTTTCTACCATTTGATCGGAGGTAGTAGCCTCATTCACGATGATAGGCAATCTGTACACCACGCCCTGACAGTGGTGGCAGGTACCCCTATGAAGATAGAACCCACGGTGGTACTGCTGAGCAAGATGGAGGGGTGGGCCGATTCACGACAGAGGATTTTGGCTGGGATGGGGTTCTTGGTGGCTAAGAGACATCGCTCACATGTGGCGATTGGACTCCCCTTCTTGTGTAGAAGGCTTGGACTACTGCTCCGGAGCAGATCAGGTAGTTTACAAGTGGAGGGGGTGTGCAACTAAACATAAAAAAAATATGGGGTCTATTGACAAACCAACATGGTGGCAGTTGAGGATACTTTGACTTTAATGTGGGATACTGAAAATAACAACGTTTTCTGGTCTGTGAGAACAGAAGCCGATTCTATGAATTACTGGTCACTCTCTGTGGAGGTTGTATTGTACTGTTTGATTGCATTCAAAAACGCAATAAAACAGATTAAGATTTTTTTTAATTTAAAAACTTGTCATGTGCCTCCACAGTGTCACAAGTATGTGCCAGTGAATAAGTGTCAGACTCAACTTTTGATTACATTTCATTTGTTGTTTTGTAAAACTATGGACATTTTAATATAGCATCATCTTGAAATGGCGAAAATAAATATTGCTACATGACAAATGCAGATGTGTTGCTTATTATCCAACTGTCAATTGAATATGTTCTGAAATAGTTTCGGACTCCGTATTCTTCCTTCCTGTGAGTCTATGTCACTGTTGTGGTCAGTGTTGGTTGTGTCCTCATGACATTGCAGGCTGCTTCTGGGAATTCTTCCGGAGGCATTTCAGTTAGGTTGTTTAATTTGCAATGGATACAAATGTTGTCAATATATTGGGGCAGAACATTTGTCTACCACCAGACAGCTCTGGCTGACAGAATCTGGACTAGAATCAGCCAAAACACATTTCAGTGATGCCATCTGTCCTCCGTGGCCTGTGTGCTGGGGCCTGAATGTTTGAATGATGTCATCAGCTAAGATCTCAATATACAACTATAGTCACCAATGATGAAGACATGAAAACACAGATTACAGATGTTGCATCTTACCTATCATATTCTCCTAGATTTCCATGTGTCCTATATATATATATATAGAACAGGATATCGTGTGTATATACACCACTTTCAATGAGTTGATTGTAGGGTGCCTGTAAATGTGACTCATCTACGCTCTGTGGATACTTGGGGAAAGCAGTATTTGGAATCACTGCTTGTCTCTGCATTTACATAATATGTATTGGCAGTTTCTGTTCGTGACTCGTTAGTATGTGGGTTCAATGTGTTGTGGGAAGTGAAGTACTCTCTAAGGGCCTGATTATGATGCAGGTTGGAAAGCTTCCCGACTGAATCGGTATGGAAATGTTTTCCGACCCTCTTGGATCGGTAGAGTCCGACTGACGAAGTACGATGCATCCGGATCCTCCCAGATACAATTTGGTTGGACTCCCATTGACTTCAATGGGAACATATGTTCCTAACCGCATCATAATTGGTCCCTGGGTTGGGAAGACACATTCTCGATCTGATTTGGAAGGAGCAAATGCCATTAGGAGGCCTTCCTAACGCATCAGAATCAGGCCCTAGGTGGGAATGCTTTCCTAACCTCATAAGAATCAGGCCCTAAGTGTTGGAAGCTGGCAATGGTTGTCTTCACTATTTTCTGCTGGTACCGGATTTGTTTAATCGCAGGTGCCGTGGTGTGATGGAATAAAGATTGTGCACTATGTGATAGCCCAACTACTTCACCACATGTGCACAGGTAGGAGGCCTGATGTTAGTTGTTTCAATGCAAAAAGTAATTTTAGATGAGTTAATATTGCATGTGACCTACCTGTTGTAGGCTCAAAGGAAGGTGAAAACATTTTACTTATGCTACTGTTGAAATTATACTTTTTTTAGTATCCTTCGTTGTTCCAGTGGCAGTTTCGCCTTATAAATTATAGCTGCTTTATCAGCAGGAAACTGCCGCTAAAGCGGCGATAATGGGCTTGAAAATATGTCCTTGTGAATTCCCATAGCATGCCAGGTTTAGGTGTTAACCGGCTGCTATGGGAATTCACAAGGGCATATTATCAAGACCATTATCGCCGCTTTAGTGGCAGTTTCCTGCCGATAAATCGGCGATAATTTTATCCCCTGTTCTTGATAATATGCCCCGGGATTTGTTTCTGTGCAAAGTTGACTTAATTAGTGTCTGAGCTGATTTTCGCTTCTTTGCATCATTTTAGTAGTATGGGTTTGCTTTGAGGTTGGAGGGGTTTATAGTGCTTCTTCCCTGTAACACCCAGCCTAAATGTATTGTCGCACATGTCACACCGTGCTGGTGCATCACATGCGTCTACTTATGCAGCAAATATCCTTTTGCAATTAAAAGTTGATCAAAGCATTTGTTTGTGCTGCATTGTGCTGCTTTTGCCTCACACGAGCCCCCATACTCTACCTTCCTAAACCTGGACCTCAGAGTATTTGCAGATCATGCCTACCATAACTAAAAGCATTCACGTTCACATATTGATTATTTTGATTCAGGATGATGATTATAAAACTCTTATTTTATGTAAAAACATATAAATTCAATTGTGACATTTCCTAACACGGGTAGAAATTATCAATACGCTTACAATGCGGTCAAGTAGGTTCACATTCACAAGGAAAATGTTCAAACTGAGAAAATCTACCTGTGTGCAACACCAATTTTCAGCCACAGGTCCACCGGATATCTTAGGAGAAGAGAAATGTGTTGGCACCATTGGCAGCCTCCTTACTGCATGGTCATGATAGCAAAGCTAACTTCAGACTTCAGAACCCAGCCTAAAAAGACATCGATTGTATTTCTCTATTAAAAAATTAGATGCATAGAAATGATTATGTAATGTGAAAAAAATACATTATATTGAATTACAATTCGCATTCTACTGGAATCAATGACAGAATATCGATGCCAACCGTTGTTAAAAAGTGCTGTCTTTATTATGGTCCCTTTCACTCAGATATCAGCACCTAAGGGAAATCCTTTCGGATTTTCTTAAACCAATCTCTTTTCCTCAGAACTGGACCCGACAGTTAAAAGACTTTGCATTTGCAGGGTTGGTGTATCTGACTTTGAAAACGTGGTGTCTTCATTTTCAATGCAGCAAAAAAGTGCATTGCGTTTTTTAATTATTATTACAATTCGCACTGCAATTATTACAATATCTTGCAAAAAGCGAGGGACAGGCGCCGGTCAAAGGTCATTCTCACTTTAAGGTTACAAGGGAATTCACAAATGCTTAGCATTTGCAACGTCTTCTGCAATAACGAAGTATGGGAAAAAACATCAGTGTCTGCCAAGGGGTAGCAGTAAATAATTTAAAGTGTGGGGTCAAAATGTTTCCAGCTTATACTCTGCAGGGATAGGCTTGGGACATTAAGAGTATCGATAGCCAACTGCACTCTTTTCCCAAAGTCACTTTCACCACGTGCCTCTGTCATTTGAACACCTGTCTCTTTAAGGGACAAGGTTCTCAATACAGGCAAATTGTGAATGCGATAGGCAGTGCTTTGCACGACTGCCTTCCAGCACTCACTAGTTTTCATAGAGCCTCAAAGTGATTCCTTCCTCGTTAATATTTATGAGGCTGTGGATTAAAACAAATTTAAACAAGCACTGGCAAAGCCAAGCGGTCTGGCCTTTCACACAGCTTTGTTTTCTCTAATAAATACTAGATGTCCCTCTCTACTCAGAAGTAAGAACATGAAGTGTCTAACAACAATGCAGCCCTTCAACAATTTAGTAGATGTTCCTCTCAAGTCAGAAGCAATTGCTTAACAAGTCAGTCATAAAGCTGCAATAACTCACGCGGATCCTAAATGCCTCTCAAGTAAGATGCAACTGCCTAAAGTATCCTTCATAAAATTGCGGCTTCAAATTACAAATGAACATATCTCATACCAGCAGATTTCCCTTATAAATACTGAAGCACCCATCGGCCTTACTTTTCATAGACTTGGACAAGCTCTTTGACTCTTTAACTGAGCGCAGTTCAGGAGAAAGCTGGACTAGGGTCTCATTTTCGTAAACTTGCTAACCTCTATTCAGCCCCTTTCCTGGTCCATGGGGGAACTTGGCAGGGCTCCACTCTACCATTTTACTTACTATAGAACCCTTGGCACATATCTGTGTAAAGCGCAAATTTAGGGGTGGGCATGGTACTCCGGGCCAGAGGAACATTTAGCGCTATACACTGACGATGGCCCTCTTTAAAATGTGTGCAGTCCCCCCCCCCACGCCACAAGACTTTAGGGGTGCCAGGGACCACATTGTAGGAAAGTACCCCTTTTGTCATGGTTACCCTTTACTTTGTGCCCGACTGTGATGCATCTTTGACTGAGTGTGCACTGGGTTCCTGCTAACCAGGCTACCAGTGCGTGTTCTCTCAAAACTGTACCTTTGTTTCTACAATTGGCACACCTCTGGCACACATATAAGTCCCTTGTAAAAGGTATCAGTGGTACCAAGTGCCTTGGGACCAGAGAGGGTCTCTAAGGGCTTCAGCATGTATTAGAACATTGAAAAGTTGGGAGCGCCATTGAAGACAACGGAGTGCTCCCTGCTTCTACGGGCCGGAAAAGGCCCGCAGAGCAACATTCCAATGTTTTACAAATGCCTCTCGGAGCTTGAGGCCCTTGCGGGTGAGTAGTGCGCTATACAAGTATCAATTTACATTTTTAATAGCCAGTATAGCCCGTTACGGTGGGCTATAAGGCTATATTATGCCACCCTTAGAGATTTCTCACCAAACACAGACATACAGCCACAGCAGCCAGCGTGTTCTGGTGCAGTTAAAAGTGTGGAGTGGACCTGGCACATCTCCGTGTGTGCCAGGCCTATCAGCACTGTAAGAGGCATAGGTAAGTCAACCAGACATCAGGCCTTACAGCCCAAAGGCAGATTGCACTATACCCCTTGTGAAGGCATAACTGCATAAGCAGCTATGCCCATAGTGTCTAAATCCGTTCTTAGACAATATAAGTGCACAGTGAAGCCATGCTGAGTGCATGGGCTGGGAGACTGCCACTATGAGTTCCACAGCTCCATGATGGCTTCACCAAAGGACAACCTGAGCTACTGGGCCTTGGAGAGATCAACCTACGGTCTCCCTGCATCCTTCATTGTATCGCAGTGGTATGAACACAAAACCCATGTCCTCTAACAAAGGCAATCATTGTGGCTACCCATGAAGTTAGGCTTTTGAAATAATTATACCTTATAATTAAGGTCAATAACCAAATCTCCAATCAAACATGACCAACCAACTAACTCAGCATAGTGGTACAGTCTGTCCATCTAGCCAGAGCATCATCCTTCTCTGCCCTGTTAATCTCCACATTCCACTAAAAATAACTCATGGCTAATAGAACATATGTAGAATTCGTCCTGCTCACATGTGAGTAATGGACAAATCCTTCTAAATAAAGAGAGCCACTGCCAGCAATCTTTACTATGATTGCGGATTTTGCAGGTGTAGGGTATGGGAAAAGGGAGTAGGCCTCCCCCTAGCTTCCTGGGTGACATCCGGCAAGGGATGCAGTCCTGGACTTGCTGAACAGGGGTTGGTCAGAATGACTGTGGTAGCAGGGTTTGGTATCATCAATTAGAGTGGGCAGTTAGGATGAGGTCCTCTTTTGGTTAGTACACACAGGCCAGCTGGAGTAGGTAGGGTGTGGCAGGTAATTTTATTTCAGCAGACGGTTTTATTTTGGAGATTTAGTAGTGAGGTATTGCTAGACTGGGGATGTGGCAAATGCTAACATATTGGAGGCCCTTCAGTTGCTGAAAGACACATGTCAGACCAACCAGGCCTAGGTACTGAGGTCCTTGCAACTGGTTAGGCGAGTAGCAGAGAGAGGGTGGCAGCTACAGCACTAGCGTTCTCGTCACCAAAGGAAAAACGAAGGAAGGGAGCGCCTGAGCAAGTGGTGATGGGTAAGAGGTCCTATTACTAGTTGACATCGGGGAAGGCAGGCAGAAGATGACAGGGGTCAATGGGCCTCAAAGGGCTACAGGACAGCCTATTGAGTTGGATGTGCTGCAGACCCAAACATACATGAAGTAGAGATGCTGCAGACTGAGGTAAGACGTGTCTGAGTCAGCGGGATGGCCGGGCAGTGCAGTGCCACATATCAGCTGCCCGGGGCTACATGCCTGGAGCGCAAATGCAGAGGGAAGGCATACCCATATTATGATGTGGGGATACGCCCCAAGCAAAGAAAAAAAGATATAACAATCTATCTTGAACGAATTGAAATTTTAAATAATATAAACTGAAGTGAGAACAAACAAAGCAGGGAACTATTTAGGGTTCAGTGTTAGGGTCTATTTTTTGCCCCTGCTCACTACTGTGCCATTTTTGTGGATTCATTAATGATGAGAAGCCCAGGATGTGTTCCAACAATTTCTAGATGTATCATCCCATTTTGTGTTGCCAAGAGGGGGTGGGGGGGGAGTCTCCTCATTTTTTACTCACTTGAATAGGTAATCAGTTCCTCCATTACAAGAATTTGGTTATTGAAACCCATGTGACTTATTAAAATACAATTCTTTCATTTGGGTTGCTCCTACCCCAGTTTATGTGTAGGAAAGGTTTTCTCACTTTGAATAGGGTTTGTCCTCTTTGGGTTTGTTTTCTTTTGGTATCTAATCAAGAATGCCTGGCTACATTATTGATGGGTAATACTGCACTTTATGTGACTGGAGACCCCTCAGGGGACTCCCTAATCTTCACAGAGAAACTAGCAGCAAAAGTGATGATCACTGGAGAGGGGGAAACAATAACCAAACGGCTTATCTGTACACAAATTGTACATTTATATGATGGAGAGGGGCCAATAAACATTTGGGATTCTCAGATACTGTTTCTACAATATTGGAATCTTTGTACAGTTACTAGGACACTTGGAAATCATATTTAGCATCCTTGCAACTACTACTAGACGGATAGGAATGGAGCAATATCACTGAATTCTATGTCAGGACCGGAGGCTTCGGATTATGCCATTCTTTCATCGCTTTATTCTCTACAGCAGCAAGAAAAAATAACACAACTACTTTTCCCATGAACATTTGGGAAAAAATAAAGTCAAACATGAGTCCTATTACAGTGTCCATGCACAGGTGTCTCCCATCATGCTCCAATGTACTTGTCTCCTCCTCTTTCTTCGCTACTCGCAGCAAGTTAAGTTGGTTTTTTCCTTCTCTCCTGGGTTTTGGGTTTCTGTGTGGTGCCTTTGGCCTTTGGGCCGGGTGTCGGGTTTCGGGTTTCTGTTCTTTCTCCTCAGATTCCCTTGATTGGTCGCGGGACGCCTAGTGCGCTCCTTACGCGATCTTTGCCCAGTAGTGTGCGGTGTGGTGGCGCGGCCACCAGGGGCCGGTGTCTCGTTTGCTGAAGGGACGCTCCCAGAAGCTTCTAGAGTGTTCTGGCGCGCTCCTGTCACCAGCGGACCCGTGCCTAGCCTCCCGGCTCTGACACCCTGCGGGGTCGCAATTAGGTTTCCCCTTTCTTCTGGACGCCCTTTGGGTTGTACTTTTTGACGAACACCCTACGGGGTCGTAATTGTGCTGTGGAAACGCTTTGCCGGGAGGCGCCCCGAGACTTTGTGGGCTGCAGCGTTTCCAGGGCTTTGCCCGTTCATTGTGTGCCTCTGGCCACCCATATCGCTGGGACTCCCCAGACTACAGAGCACCCTGAGGAGGGTAATTGGTCTTGTCTGCCGTTCCCGTTGCTAGAGCCTAATTTACCTCGCTATGCAGGGGAACGCAGACAACTATCCGGAGGAAGACCCCCTGAACTATGTCCCGTTGGACGATGACTTTTACCAGGCGGTCGACGACTCCATCTATCGCGCGGTGGACCAGGCCATGGTCCCCCTGGAACAACGTCTTTCGGAGCGCCTGGACGAGGCCTATGCCAAGTTTGCCGCCTTGCTTCCGGCGCCGGTCCCGGCCTCTGGGCCGGATTCGTCCCCTACCCCGCCTCCTCCCAAGAAGCCTTGCACTGAGGGGATTGATTCGGCGGCTTTCGCCAGGGTGAAGAGTGCCTTCAAGGCCCTGGAGGACGCGCAGCCTCCCGCTCCTCTTCCCTCGGAGGTTCCACCGCTTTCTCCCCCTGCGATGTCTCCGGACCCGCAGCGCGACGACGACGACTCTCCGGACTCGGAGGAGGAGGCCTGTTCTTGCAGGTCGTGGCGACCTTTTCAGCCCTCATCCTCCGCAGGTCTGTCGGACATGCTGGACCCGGACGACATCGTCCACCCCCGTTCATCAGAGTGGGTCCTGTGTGACAAGGTGGCCCAGTACGTCGCTAATAAGCTGAGGAAGCCGGTGGACAAGGATGCTAGGAGCTGCCTGCGCGCGGAGTGTCCCCGGCCGTCGTTGGAGGGCAAGGTGGCCATGTCCCCGGACATCGATCCGAAAATGACGACCTTTCTTCAAAAATTTGTCAAGGACCCTCGGAAGGGTATCGACAGGTCCTGGCGCACTTGCCAGGACAAGCTTTTGGATGCTGTCCGGCCCCTTACCAAGATCCTGGATATGGCGGAGGAGGCCAAGGTGTCGGGCGACGCGATTTCCCCGGAGGTCCTCTCCAATTGGGCCCAGAGGGCCATCATTTTCCTTGGCAACGCCAACTGCGCCCTCTCTACGGAGCGGAGGCGCTCCCTGCTTATTAAGGTGGATCCCAAGCTGGGCGACCTCGCCTCGTCGGAGGCAGGTGCAGTGGCCCAAGGGGGTTTGTTCGGTGACCCGTTCATCAAAGAATTGGGCAAGTTTGTGGCCACCTTCACGTCCCTGGATCGTGCCCAGTCCAATATTAAAAAGGTCTTCGCGCCCCGTGTTTTCAACAAGGCCGGACGAGGCAGGGGCCAGTCGTTCGGCCGGGGCGCCAGATCGGATCGAGGTCAAGGCTCCGGACGTGGCCAGTATCAGGACAAGGCCAGGTTCAACAATTTCTACCCCACAAGAGGGCAGAAGTTCGGAGGTCGTGGAGGTCAGCGTGGCCAACAGCAAGGCGGTGGTCGAGGTGAGTGTACTGCCTTCCGCGAGTTTGAGAGTGGGGGGGCGTTTGGCGCAGTTGCTTCCTGCATGGGCCTCCCTTACCAGCGATGCTTGGGTGCTGCAGACGGTTCAGGGCTTCCAAATGGAGTTCCTTGGCCGTCCGTGTCAGCTACAGCGTCCTCGCCCCATTACCTTTTCCCAGCGCGATGCGGCTTTGGTGAGCGAAGAGGTCGCTGCCCTCCTCCAAAAACGGGCGATTTGTTGCGCTTGCGAGCACCCCTCAGGTTTCATAAGCAATCTTTTCTTGGTAGACAAGGTCGATGGGGGCAGTCGCCCCGTGATAAATTTGAAGAAATTCAACGAGTGGTTGGTGTATCAGCACTTCAAAATGAAAGGGATACATCTCCTGCGCGATGTCTTACGACAGTCCGACTGGATGGTCAGGCTAGACTTGAAAGACGCTTACTTAACGATTCCCATTTTTCCCCCTCATCGGCGTTTCCTCCAGTTCAGGTGGGACGGTCAGGTTTACGAGTTCACAACTCTTCCTTTCGGGCTCTCCTCAGCACCGTGGTGCTTCACAAAGGTGTTGCGGCCAGTGGTGGAGGCCTTGCGGGCTCAGGGGGTCAGAATGATAGTGTACCTAGACGACATGCTGCTCATGGACCAGTGCCCCGTGAGGCTGCGGTCACAGTTGCAGTCTGCGGTCAACCTTTTACAAGGCCTAGGGTTCGTGATCAACGAGAAGAAGTCTCGCTTGGTTCCCATGCAGTGCGCTACGTTCCTCGGTTTCACCATAGACTCGGTGGCGACCACCTTGAGCCTGCCGGCCAGGAAGATGACGCTGATCAGGCACGAGTTGCGTCAAACCCTAGCAAAGCGGATTATTTCCTTGCGCCATCTGGCGAGGCTAGTGGGCCTGTTGTCCTCTTTGATCCAGGCTATCTTCCCGGGACCCCTTCATTACCGCGCTATGCAGCGCTTGAAGGCGTACCACCTGCGGAGGGGACTAACGTACTCTCAGCTGATTCCTTTGTCGGAGGACGTGAGGGACGAAATGCAGTGGTGGCTTACGCACATGGAGGCCTGGAATGGCCGTGCGATTTTCGGTTCCGCCCCAGATATCGTGATAGAGTCGGACGCCAGCCGTTACGGCTGGGGGGCGAGGTGCGGAGACTTCTCCACGGGCGGCGCCTGGTCTGCTCTCGAGCAGTCCTTGCATATCAACTGCTTGGAGTTGCTAGCGGGCTCCTTCGCAGTGCAATGTTGGACCAAGGACAGAGTGCAATCCTGCGTCCTTCTCAGGATGGACAACGTGTCGGCGGTCCGTTACATCAACCACCTGGGCGGTACCAGGTCCAAGATGTTGGCGGACCTGGCCAGGGATTTCTGGCACTTTTGTCTGGACCGCCAGGTGTCGGTTACGGCGGAGTATTTGCCGGGTCGTTAGAACGAGGTGGCCGATTGGCACTCGAGGAATATCCTAGACGCCAGCGTTTGGAAGCTGGACCCTACCCTGTTTGCAGAGCTCTCGGACCGTTGGGGTCCGTTTTCAGTGGACTTCTTCGCGTCCTGCTTGGACCACCAGCTCCCGCGGTATTTCAGCTGGCGCCCCAACCCTCTGGCGGAGGCGACGGATGCGTTCCTCCAAGACTGGTCGGGAGTACAGGGCTATGCGTTTCCATCGTTCTCAATGATAACGCGGGTGTCAGCGTTATTGCGCCGCCAGTCGGCACAGGTGGTGATGATCACTCCGTGGTGGAGGTCGCAAGTTTGGTTTCCGGTTCTTCTGGAACTTTCTTGGGATTTTCCGATCCTACTCCCCCAGTCTCCCCACATTCTACTGAATCCGGAGGGAGCGCCTCACAGGTTAGTCCTGGAGGGCTCGTTGCGCCTGATGGCGTGGAGGCTCTCCGGCGACGCTGGACGTTGCCTGGCCTTTTGAGAACAGCAGAGGACTTGCTCCCCAAGGCTTGGGCCGACAGCACGACCAAACGCTACCGATCGGCTTGGCTCCGGTGGAGCCGTTGGTGTGTGCGACGGGGTTTGAATCCCGTGGGGGCACCTGTAGTGCGTGTCTTGAATTTCCTGGCGGAACTGTCTGATCAGGGCCTGGCCTATCGATCGATCAATACTTTCCGGTCGGCGGTGTCTGCGGGGCACGACCTGGCTCAGGGGTCCCCGGTTGGCGAACACCCCTTAGTCTGTAGGCTCTTACGGGGTATACGGCTTGCCTTGCCGCCGGAGCCTCGGTATTCCACCCTGTGGGATGTGAACAGAGTGCTGAATTTGTTCCTTTCCTGGCAACCGAACAGGTTTTTATCGCGTAAGGAGTTGACAGCTAAGTTGGCCATGTTGATGTGCCTGGTGTCCTGCAGGCGTGTCTCGGATGTGCGAGCGTTGGATATAACGGCCAGGGTTTTTTCTCCTGAAGGAGTCTCTTTTACCGTCAGCAGACGGACCAAAACGCGTACTAGGGTTATTTCGTACCCGGCTTTTCAGGACTCCCCTAAGCTGTGCGTAGTGCAGTGCCTCCGTGCTTATGAGGATATGACTGAAGATACTCGCCCTCCGGGTGAGCGGCAGCTGCTTATTGCCCTTCGTAAACCGTATAAAGCAGTTACTTCACCAACGATCGCCCGTTGGGTGCGTTGGATCATGCAGGAGGCGGGGATTGATACTAAACAGTTTGGGGCTCACTCTACGCGAGGTGCCATGGCGTCTAAATCTTTTGCCCTTGGGGCTCGGTTGGAGGATCTGATGAGAGCGGCCGATTGGTACTCGGACTCCACGTTCAAGAGGTTCTATTTCAAGCCAGTTATTGATGTGACCAGATTGGTGGTCGATAAGCTTTGAACTGGCATAATCCGAAGCCTCCGGTCCTGACATAGAATGCGAATTTGCCTAGCCTTGGTGCTGGTAAGTTCCAATTCTATTAAGGACTCGGAGGCGAGGATTATCCCCCCCAGTGACTTCATGGAAGTGTACCCTCCCCGTATGCAATGTAAGTAAAGCGTTTATGTTCCTTTTCGAATGTGCGCTTATGGCTCTGTGGTGTACTGCTCTTCCTGTTTTACAGCTGACGTTCTATTGGTATAGAATGGATCTGATGGTGTGTTCTTTTGCAGGAGCAGATAATTCTAAACAGGATGCGTGAGTGGACGGATGTTCTGGCTTCGCGCGAAGAAAGAGGAGGAGACAAGTACAGTGGAGCATGATGGGAGACACCTGTGCATGGACACTGTAATAGGACTCATGTTTGACTTTATTTTTTCCCAAATGTTCATGGGAAAAGTAGTTGTGTTATTTTTTCTTGCTGCTGTAGAGAATAAAGCGATGAAAGGATGGCATAATCCTCGCCTCCGAGTCCTTAATAGAATTGGAACTTACCAGCACCAAGGTTAGGCAAATTCGCATTATAAAGGACTTGGGGGTGACATAGTGAAACCGCTGACGAAGAAGGACCGATTGGTAACATATTCCGGATTGGAAACCTATCCAAATGAATAGGAAGCAGCTTTCAATTACATGAAGACCACAGAGAATACCATATTAAAACTGACACATTTTTACATGTTACACCGTACAGGAATCCCCCAACTTTATTGCCAGAGATGGGAGGGAAAAAGAGTGGAGTCTCCCCTAACAGTGGTACCCCCCCCCGAGGCAATACTTTTACACCTCATCTGATCATGACCTAAAGTGCACGTTTTCAAACACAGATCACTAAGTGCTATACAAACGCCATTGTCCTTCATATGCAAAAACATGTTTGTTAGGCATCTGCCTATTTAAAACAGAGTAGGGTGTGAGATAAAATTTGCATAGTTCGCTATGCTTCTGGTTAACCAGACAGCGTTATCCAAAGGATGACGGGGGGGTGCCCTCAGCTAAATAACTGTCAGATATCGTAAAAATAGAGGAGCAAGGCACACACTTGAAAATGTTAGAGTCATGACTGACTAAGCTTGATCTGATGGCACAGAAAATGTGTGTACAAGACCCACTTAATGATAGAGGGCAATGCCATAAATTCAAGAATTACTATTATTACAAACCATGACTCAAAAAGAGGGGGACTAGGAGCCAGATTAAGGTCCAGTACCCCTGCGCCTCACTATAGTTGACAAGTCTAATCAGGGTGGGTACTTGTTCCTATGTGAAGAGGGTATACAAATTGCTATAGAAAAGGTGTGGTTGTAATATGGTTCCAGGGGGGGATCTTCCTTATCTGGAAGTGTTGCCTTCACACACCCATTTGGTGTCATGTTTTATCATTGGGCGTTTTGCTCCTCGTGGGGCCGGCGCTGCAAAGCCCCACGGACCCTGCGAGAGGGCTCTTTTGTAAGAGATCTTTCCTTATATCAGCTGTGACGGTGCATGCGGGTAAGTGGAGTATAATGTGTACCGTGGAGAGTGCGATCTTAAAATTACCTAAAGGAGATCACATTTTATTCAGAGATCCTTTGGTAAAGTTAAAAACTAAGATGCGGTAGTGTGCGCAAAGTTACGATACATCACTACTCAGTGAGTGTGTTGTTGTGAACTATTGTGGATTCACTATTCAGGTCGACAATTTTCACGCTATATTGGTCCAGTACTGGATCAGTAGTGTTTCTTCATGACCAAAAAATATATTCCCTACCCCAGAATTAGGGTGGGTATCTAGAGTTGTCAGACATCCACCAACAAGCCTTAGCAGCGGTATGGTCAGCAAAAATGTATTTCGATGTCCAGAGGTCTGGGGGGGAAACGGTAGCAGCCTGAAACTTGCTGGAGGTCAGGACTACATTTCTCACAATGCACTGGACCAACTACTTTTGGTCGATCCCTCGGAGGGCCCAATGGCCAGTGACTCTTTGATTCTGGTGTGCAGGGGACTAGTGTCACTATCCCAGGGGAGTCTGTAGTTGCCTTGGCTCTCAAAGTGTCCTTCCGTCTGGGGGTACAAGTCTTTGGTCTGTGACGAGTCACAGTTGTGCAGTTCCACGAAGGTTGCCACAGGTGCAGAGCATCACACCTTGTTGTTTGTGCAGCTCCTCTTGTTGAAACTCGGGTCTCTTCAGGGTCCTTTGTTGCAAGTCAGACCAGAACTGAGGTTCCCCTTAAATCCTAGATTTAGGGGCATTAAGGGTGTTCGTGCAAGTGCCAATGGGTTAGCCCCAGATTCTAATCCACCCAAGGTGACCACAACCAGGGGCGTGCCACTTCTTCTACCCAGAATCCTCCATTCTACCACTTTTAAAAATGGCAGAAACCTTCCTTAGCTGTACAGACCAGGTAGCCCACCCAAGAGGTGTGGCTCGCCTCTGGGGGTGTACATCCCTGCCTGCCCAGGTGCAAATGTGCATGACAGCAGGGAGGAGAGCGGTTTCCCCCTTTGGGAGGCAGCTTAGTTGCATATCTCAGGTAGCAAAGGCTTTGAAGCTCACTGCCTTGATGTACCACTTCACTCGCCATCCCACCCGGGAGAGAGGTGTTAGTTACCTCCTTCTAGTCCAGCCCATTGTTTCGGACTCCTGGGAGAGTTCACACCTCCTGACATGGGGCCATATTCCTGTCTTGGCAGCATCAGCTGTGGGCTGGCAGCCATAGTACAGGAAAGAATAGGCCTTTAATATAATGCACCCTGCCTCTTTAGGGTTGGCTGACATTTATTAAAAATAGTGCATTGACCTTGCCACACATGATGAGGCCAAAGTTGAGTTCAAGCAGTTTTCACTGCTCCTGCAGTCTGTAATGGCAGGACTGCTGTCATCTGTTTACTTGGGTCACTCAAGGTGGCACAGACAGTTTTTCAGGCCCTGGTGACCCCTTTAACTACCCTGCCCACCTCTGTTACCATATACAAGGGACTTGTACGGGGGTTAAAGTCCTTGCCAATTGCAGTTACCAATTTGTGTATTACTTTTAATGAGAGAGCACTGTCACTGGGGGCTAGATGTCAGGCTTCAGTGCACTGTCAGAGTCGAAAACAAGCATTGAGTAGTTCAAATGGGGCAAAAAGTGGAGGGCATCTGCAAAAAGGCCAGTTTACTTACAACGAGAAAAGGGGGCACCAAGTTCAAATGGTTTATTGGGTTCATTATTCAAAAAGCATTTACAATGCAATAGGTCTCGCATTATTAAAGTTTGAGCTATTAGCATTGTAAATGACAATGCCTTTTATTCATTTGTTTTTAAAACCTGCAATCGGTACATAAACACGCACTTTGAACGTATAGGCCTTGCTCACGATGAGCAAGGCTGGCAGTAAAAGAGACTGCCTACCTTGCTTCTCATAAGCATGGACTATAAGTACAAAGTGCTTGTTTACGCACAGAGTAAACTGGGTGGCATTGCTGTATCACAGGAGTAAACGGGCTGGTGTTGGTACAGGAGTAAACAGGCTGGGATTGCTGGGGCACATAAGTAAACCGGGTAGTATTTCCGTGGTACAGGAGTAAACGGGCTGGTGTTGCTGGGGCACAGGAGTAAACGGGCTGCTGTTGCTGGGGAATAGGAGTAAACGGGCTGGTGTTGCTACAGGAGTAAACGGGCTGGTGTTGCTACAGAAGTAAACGGGCTGGTATTGCTGGGACACAGGAATAAACTGGGTGATATTGCTGTGGCTGGGAGTAAAACGGGTGGTATTGCTGTGGCAGAGTAGTAAACAGGTGGTATTGCTGGGGCACAGAAGTAAATTGGGTGGCATTGCTGTGTCACAGGAGTAAACGGGCTGGTGTTGCTGAGGCACAGGAGTAAACGGGGTGGTATTTCTGAAGTGAAAAATTAAACAGTGTGGTGCTGAGAGAAACCGCACAGGGGTATTTCAAAGGAACAGTTACATTGAGTTTGCAGGACGGAGTTTGTGGGTCGGTGAGGGTGTCGCCCAGTAGTGAAGAAGTTGAGTGACTCAGGGCGGTGGGACTGGGTGCAATAGAGCCAGGGCTGGTGATCGGCATGACAGCTGCAGGGAGGCTGCTTAGGGAAAGGCCCGAGAGCGGGGATACCCTGGGAGCTGGGGCAAGAATGGCACACTGGTGTTTGAGACTGCCAGTGCCGAGGAGAAGGGAGTGTGGGTGCACGACTGGCACAGCTGGGAAGGACACCTGTTGGTGAAAGCTGCACAGCTTGGGGTTAAGACACATTGGCTCTCTGGGAATCCCACTCCTGGGAGAGGAGTCCCCTACGTCAACAGGCGTTGGGGACTCTGCAGATTCCACACAGATTTCTCCCTCTACTTGAGTCAGTAGCCAGACAATGTTTAGAAGACCACAAAGGAAAAACAAGGCCCTGAGAGAGCTGTACGTGTACACTTCGGGCAGTGCACACCTTGCTACACACATTGTCACACTTACGCACACATACCCACTCTCTCTCTCTGTATGGCATGGGATATGCGGAGTATGACGCCATCGGATTGCTGTAGGCACACACACACCTGCACAGACTTGCATGCAGCGGTTAAGGGGTGTAAATACACGCACACTGGAAGGCATAACATAAACTAACGGGCCAGGGGATCTGAACACGTGCACATAAGCACATGCACACACGAACATACACAAACAGACGCACATACTGCTAGGCGTGACAGCAACACTGCAAGGTGGGGGGGTCATTGCAAGTACGCACACTGGAAGGTATGATACGCACATACAGGTGCAGGGGTGGATATAAACACATGCGCACAGACACAAGCAAGACAGTCCTAAATAAACACACACCTCGGCGTGTGTGGCACCCCAGGGTTCAAAGACACACAGACTCACAGCCGAACACTTCCACGGAACCCGAAGGCGGACAGAGTGTGCCCCGGACACGAATCAAACAAGCACTGGTGGTGAACATGCCTGTTCCGAGACAGGCTTATAGCAGAGAGCCTCACAGACAGACACAAGCGGATACAAACAGTGCGTAGACGCACATACAAACAGACACAGGCGGACTCACGGTGAAACACTGAGGCAGTCAGGCACACCCACTGCAAGCACCCACACACATTTACGGCGTCTTAGAGAGGCAGGCCGGGTCACAGGCACCTTTACAGGCAGACAGACTTGTTGCCAAGCAAGCAGACACAGTGACAGGTCCACAGGCCCACACTAGGAAACACTTGCAGACAGACACACAGACTGGCAGTGGAAGGGTCACAGAGTTGCAGACAGGGTCACATACAATCTGCTTCCCAGAAAGACAGGGTGACAGAAAAGCAGTCAGGCAGAGACTCTAGATGCAGAGCACCCAGACAGGGTGGCAGCAGACAGGCAGACAGAAGCAGGCAGGTCAGACAAATGGACAACCCCCTACACAGAGGGACATCCAGCAAACATACCCCAATGCGAAGAAAATAACGCGACACAGACTGCACGCGCCTGCCCTCACCCCGGAAGCAGAGCCATTCGGGGTAAATTTGGGGAGTCGCGAAAGTTTGGAGAAAGCCAGAATCCTGGTACATCAAAGGCTTTTTGGGGCGCACAAAACTAATTCTACCTTCAGATGTGCGGCAGGCCTGCTTCATAATGACAGTAAACCAGCGTGAGGAGAGAGTCCCGCAAAGTGAAGTCTGTGACCCGCATGATCAGGTGTTAGTTAATTTTAAATAAAATGTTATTTTTTTATTTCTGAACTCAAAATAAGGGGTTTGGGCAATTGTTAGGTTAAGCTAAGTTTGTAGATTTATATAGGGATGCTTATTCAGGAAACTGTCCATAGGCACGGAGGAAGAGTGCCGCCGAGGCTCGAACCCAGATCCCTAGCTCCCGAGTTGACAGTTCTGACCGCTGCACCACATCCTATCATCTGTTGACGGTGCAACCTTTATGCAGCCCCCAATTTTCGCCTGTTTTGTAGACTAGTCTGCAACATTTCATGGAGTGTATCGGCAAATACTATGAAAAAAACTGGATGGCTGGGGCTTTCCCCAATTATTACAGAACGCAATAATATCACTTTACTCGAACACGCGTGCACGAGTCAAGCTAGGCCATAGTAACAAGGTATCACAAAACGTTTCTCGCTATCCAAACTAGGCTGCGTACCGGCCTGCTTTAGCTTAACCTGTATATTGCTGAACTGGGGACTGAAATAACAAAACCTTTATCATTCTCCAATCCTCCTCCAAGGTTTGGGCTGCACGATATCTCTGTTTTACGATATGCAGACGATCTAGTAATCCTGGACCAAACAAAGATAGGACTACAGTCATTGTTGGACGAGTTGCATAAATACAATCTGTGCAATAAACTGGTGGCAAACGCGTACAAAATGAAAGTCAAGGTCTTTGAGAAATGGAAAGTGAAATCAAAGAAGGTCTAGAAGTTGGGTCCAGCAAAGGTGAATACGCCAAAACATACAGTTGTGTTGGGACCTGGCTATCGGACGCCAGCAAAGAGCAAACACATCTAAGAATAATGGAGAAAAAAAGAGAGGTCTAATAATTGCAGTATGCCATCTATACACAAAACTTCACAGTCCAACGGCTGGCGACATTAGTAAGGTTAATCAAGGCAAAATGAATCCCAACAATCTTGTATAGGCAACAAGGCTTCCTGTCTAACATGGATTCACTTTGTAGTTTGTTCAATGTGTCCCCTGTAGAAGAACATTCCATCGCCCACGCTATATTTGTCTGGCGCTGATCTGCCTGGAACTTGGCCTAGTAAAATAAAACCTAACATTCAAATCTCCATTTATTAGATATTACCACCTGATATTTCATGCCAAGGCAGGGTCAGTAAACGCATTACTGCTGGGAATCTTTAACAGACCAGCCAATGACTGTACTAGATATCTTGACACTCCGAGCCACAAATTAGACCTAGATCCAGCAACATTAAGAGATAGCAGTTTGCCATATTACTTGCTTAAACCACTTATGAGAAAGGAGGTTAAGGTACAATCAAGGAGAAAAGACCTACAATTTCTGTTAATACATGATCAGTTTGTCTTTTCTGGTCACTTACAAATGTCACTTACAAGGGGCTAATGGTGAGGTATTGCCATAAATTGTACACAGACGTAGGGAATGATTGGCCGTTTAAAAATGTCAAAGAGTAACCAAAATTTGAACACCACATGCTTCTTTCTAGACGTATTTAAGATCTATTAGCTGGAATTGTAAGCAATATACAAATAGTGGCAGTTTACTGAGTGCATGTTTGTACAATGCTGTGAATGGAAGACATGCTCTGATGTTTCTGTCGAGATTAACCTAATTGGGAGAGTTTGGGGACTTCTGATGGACTAGGATGGATGGATGGGTTTTTATATAGCGCAATATCACCGTCAGGCCTCAAAGCGCTTTGCATTGGGAACCCGTCCTGGTTTTTCCCTGTGAGATAGCCCCTACTTGGTATCCCCAGGGTGAAAGCCAGGCATCCCGCCGCGGGGGGCCGTTGTGGAGATTAAGCAAGCTATTGCCCAGAGTTGCAGAGTGTGAACCTGTGATTCGAGTAGGCACCAAAGCGAGAATTACTGAGTCCGTGGACAATTTGGGCTCAAGACCCTGCCGCGTCGGGAATTGAACCCTGGTCCCGGGCCTGATCTCAGCGTCCGGGTCTGCCTCCTCTAACCAGTGAGCCACACTTCTCCACGTAAGGGTGCTAGGGACTAGGGTACTTTTTTATCTGTTTACATTGGGCCCATTATTTGAGATTTTGTTTCATACACATTTCTTGTTTGATTGGAGAAGGCCAGTCAGTTAATTATTCTTTAATTGGCTAATAAAAACTACAAAAGAGATGAACAATAATACCAATACACACTATCCAACAACATTATAAAAAAAACTTTAGTTAACTCAAGAAAATTAAGATAAAAAGAATTAGTTTAAAAACAAATAAAAAAGGTAAAGACATTCATGTTCTCCATTATGATCTATAGGACCTACCCACATAAGAGTGTGTCTCTGAACCCGAGAACGAGTAAGTATACTCCTGTTAGATCTAACAGCCCCTGCTAAAAAACTAGACATATTAAAACATACTACTACACTCAACAGCATCTGTAGATATTAAAAGGCAGGTTTTACTTGTACGAAACCTTTCCCTCTAAGCATTGGTAATATATAGTGTTTTCTTAACATACAATAGAGATCACAAAACACAACAAAATGCATGGTATTTTGAACTCAAAAGCTATCACAACTACAGGGGTTTAAATTCTCCCAACCCTGCTCCAAGGATTGCAACTTTTCTCCGCCCCTGAGGTACCGTTAACAACCAATGCAAAAGATTTAGCCTGTATCTTGTTATGAGTAAACAATGATGAGGAATAGTAACAACTGCTAACTAAGGCTCTGTATAGGACAAGACTTTATCAAAAACATATGCATGGACTGAAGATTTACAGATCTCTGTGACTGGTCTCTCAGTCAGCACCACAGAAAATAAGTGTGTTTTAACCCAGCCCAACTTCTTCTGCGGGATTCTTTCTGGGGACCTTCACTTTCTCAGTGATCTAACTTTCCCATGTGGATTTAATTAACTGAGCCTCTGGATGCTGTTACTCTTCTCAAACAATCTTTGATAACTATTGAAGTTCGAATTCAGGCTTCCGCATATTCTAATCCACCTTAATAATGGGCACAGTGGCGCAAGATTGGACAAATACCCTATGCCTAATTCCTCATGAACTATAAAGGAGGCTGTATATTGGAGAAGGCATCTGCTAACAGCATTTTCAGTGTTTTTATGTGCAGATCTTTAAAACGGTGTCTTTTGATTCAAGTTGCATTTGCTGCAAGTGCATACATGAGTGATGCAACAGGGTTAAGCACTGTACGATGTGCCTCAATGCTAACACTGAAATATTTCGGGTTTTTGGTTTGAGAAGCCACACTTGGCTGCTTTACTTATGTCGTCATTTTTGTATTTAGAGGGTAGATTTTTCCTTTGCCATTCTAAGATAAACTGAATGGTTTGTACTGTTGTCATAGATGAAAAGAAAATGTGTGAAATTCAGTAAAAAATCTGATGGCTTTGGTTTTCGGGTTGATGTGCTATCTTGAACTCAGGGATTCACTTGTGTGTCGTAAGGGATCATCAAGAGTATATTGTATTGTTGGACTTGACCCACTCTGCAGGCCTAAGGCAAACACAAGGAGATGATGGGCGGAGCGCTGAAACTTTTCAGACACTAACCCCCAGTCACAGATCTGGGTTGAATCAGTCATCGTTCTTTAGCTCACTTCGCCTCCCCTGTTCAGACCCAGCTATATGCAAATCAGTCTTGACCCTGTACCTCATGGGAACAGTCCAGCCCGAACTGCCACGCCAGGTCTTCCCTGGACCAGAAACAAGCATCCTGGGACCGGTTTCAGGGTAACACCCCTCATCAGCCAAGATATCTTGAATTCATGGGCAAAGTGAGCAAGGGACCCACGATACCCCGCCAACTTAGGGCGAACAAAGTAAAACACAAGAAGATGATGGATGGAGCGCTAAAACTTTTCAGACACTCACCCGGTCAAAGATCTGGGTGGAATCCATCATCGTTCTTTAGCTCACATTGCCACCCCAGTGCAGATCCAGCTATATGAAAATCAGTCTTGACCCTGTGCCTAATGGGAACAGTCCAGGTCGAACTGCCAAGCTCTTCAAGGTCTTCCCTGGACCGGAATCAAGCATCCTGGGACTGGTTTCGAGGTAATACCCCTCAACAGCCAGACTAGTTTGAATCCAGTGGCAAAGTGAGCAAGGGACCCAAGTATAGGCATACCCTGCCAATTTAGGGCGAACAAAGCAAACACAAGGAGATGATGGACGGAGCACTGAAACTTTTCAGACACTCAGCAGGACCACCCCAAATTTTCTGCCTCCCCCCCCCTCCTGTTTTTTTATTTGCCTTTGTTGGCATTAGGACTGTGCATTTACCTGCTGATAGATAACTAGTGCTGAAGTACTTGTGCTCTCTCCTTAAAACATGGCAGAACTAGCTGACACCTGATTGGCATATTTAATTTACTTATACATCACTAATATATGTTACTTCATGTACCCAGGGACTATAAATTAAATGTCACGAGTGGGCCTGCAGCACTCAATGTGCGAGCCACTTAAGTAGGACTTTAAAACATATCTCAGGCCTCGGATTGCAGCCTGTGGTGTAGTGTAGTTCCTATATCCTGGATAGGCTCTGCGCATTGGAATAATATACACTATAGATTTGACATAGGACTGAGGTCAGTGTGTCTCTATCGAGTACATTAAACTTAATTACTTGTGTGTGCCAGCTAACTCAGAGGTCACTAGAAACTTCTTGAATGAACAAGAAGGGATTAGTTTCTGACAAACGTAAAAACATGACAACTTTGTTTCCCTTAGAGTCAGAACAATATCGTCAGAGTTGTGGAAAAAATAGATAACCGTTTCACTCAATCAATCGGACATGCTTCGTTTCTACAGAATTGAATAGAAATAGGGAGATGGGCGTTTCAATAAAAAGGGTTTATTGAACAGTCTTATTTCTCATGCAAGAGATATGAACTGCTACAATCGAAAGACAGAATGCGAAGTATAATACATACAGCGTTAGCAGTAAGATAAACTAATACTGTAATAGCATGTCTTGTAGCTATGACATATATTCGTTAAAATACATACATAAAAGACACAGGCTAAAATACTCATCTGGTGCTTCTAAAATAATCCTACCCCAGTGTACCTAACCTAAGTCTAGTATGAGAGAAGAAGTAGGTATTGTCTTAGTCTGGTTTAGTTATGGCAAGAGTTGCCAAAAGTTCTCTAGGTTCTAATCAGCTTCATAACTTACAATGAGAGAGGTTGGTATCTCTTTCCTGGGACTCTATCTCTAACAACCCACAAGGGGAGTCAGATACACTGGAGCTGGATTCTCGGCGAGGAGGATGACAGCGTCTGGTCAGTGCATCAGTTGGGGACTTGGTTTCCTTCGGGGTTAGCTGTGGCGAGCCGCGTCCGAACCGAATCGTGGACCGAACCGTGCCTTGCCATAGCAAGTCAAGGCATATTTATACCTTGAAGGTGTTTAGGAATGTCAGTATTGACGTAAAAGTCGGGCATAGGAACGTAATGAATGAACCCCTAAGGAATAGATAGATGTTCATGCATAATAAATGAGTTCTTGGAGAAATCAATATCCAAGCAAGGGAAAGTCCTAACGGGTTAAGAGTGTGGTTTTCCAAGAACTCGTTCTGACGTAGATGAAGGGATGCAAGTAGCCATGCCTGTATTTGGTCAGCATGAGCAATGCCTAAATAAGGGCTGGATTTCTATGCCTATATAAGGGCAATATGAATTGTACCTATATAAGGGCATGAATCGGGAAATTCATACGGAATCTTAATCAACACACAACAGTGGTGTAGTTTCGAAACTGCCAAGTCAACCTGGCAAAATAAACCATTTGCAGGCCTAAACCTTCAATTTTAATACATGTAAACAACACCTAAGGTAGGCCCTAGAAAGCCCATAAATAATGGCGCATTGTATTTAAAAAGCAGGATGTGTTATTACTATATTTTACATGTCCTGGTCGAGACAAACTCCTAAGTTGTTTTTCACTAATGCGATGCCTATCTCCCCCATTGGAAAACATTTGGGTTAGATTATTACATTTAGTGAGTGTTAACTTGTGATTGGGAGCAGATGGGATGTCAAGCTTGGCCTCAAATGAATGGTCTTTTAAAAATTATCTTAAAATGGCAAATTCACACTGTAAATCACAGTTCTGAAAAACACCACTTTGAGAAAGTTCCCATTATCTATTCCTAACCACTTGGTGCTTGCTGCCTGTATCCTGGGTCACATGAATGTGAAAAGCTTAGCTGCTGGAAGACAGTGAGACAAAGAGTGACTGAGTGTTAGCAGGATGTGCCACCCTGTCAGGATGGTTGGGGTGAAGCTGTTCCCAACTCCACTTACATTCCAAAGGGCTACCTACATAGCACACACAAAGGAATCGGACACTAGTCTTTTCTCACCTCAGACTACTTGGAGCCTTAGCAGGGGAAGGGAAGAACTTTCCAGAACCAGATGTGGGATAGCCAGGATGGTCACTCAATTCGCAGGATTGCACACAATATAAATATTGGACCCTCAGAGCCACTCTTTAGTATACTTTTGGATCTGGGGAAGACTTCAGAAAGACTGCACTGCCACTTTTTTCCTGAGGACTGCCCTGATTCTACCAGCGGACTGCTTTGCTGCTTTACGTCTGCCTTGCTGTTTGAAGAAGAGGACCATTGCCTTGATTCCAAGACTACCAAAATGTCTCCATAGCGTAGTTGGCTGGGGTCCTGTGTGAGCTACAGGGATATAATATGATCCAGAGACATTGAGCCCTGCACATGACATCTGCTGGAGTGAGGCCTAAACCTCCCAAGTAGTACCCCCAGGTCCTGGACCCTTGGAAGCAGTGTTAGAGGTGCTCCACCTGCGTAAGCCTAAAAGTAGGGACTTACAAAGATTTTCATCCAACAGTGCTAGAAGAACCAACAGAATACTTGGACATAAATGCCAGCCGATCCACCCAAGGTGCGTTGCTGGTCAGCCTAACTTTGTGGTAGCCCGCTGGAGGTTTTCAACTTCCAAAAAGTTTCCAAAGGTAAAAATTGTAAGTGGCTCTTTGATGGCAGGCTCCCCATCAATGTCGGCAACCTACTCGACCTGGAAATCCAGCTTCTCCCACTTTGAGCTTTTTCCTGCCATTGTCATTCCCTGAGACTTAATACAGCGGCTCCCCACGAACTGCGATGCCTTCTCAGACACAGCCTGCTGCCATGCCTCACTGAATTCTACCTTCTCCTGGACTTTTCTTCAGAAAATAAATCTACGTTCAAAGGTAAGCAGAGACCAGGCCCAATCCACCTCGTGTATCCGAACCACGCTCCATCACAGTGGGCCTTAACTTTTGAGTTTGCCCCAGTCTTGTGCAACCAGAAACCCTTGGTTGGCACTTAGATCTTTGAGGCACCAGATTTCAATGAGGACTTTAAAAATTAACATCTCCAGTTCTACTGATTAGATTTGTTTTAGTGTCATTTTATTTATTACAATTTTTGCTATTTTTCTACATTGGTTTGGGATTTTTCTTATGTTGTGTTTTCCCTTTATTCCTGTTTTTGTGCTGCATTAATACTTACGCAGTACCTCAAAGATAAGCCTGACTGCTTTTGTGCCAAGCTGCCAGAGGGTTAAGTACAGGTTAATTTAGTGACTTTTGTGGTTCACCCTGACAAATATTGTGTTTGTTGCTCAGAAGGGTTTTACACCAACCCCCCTTCATAACTAACCCAATTTCTTACTAGACTAGTTTTATAAAAAGTCAGTTGTTTATGATTTATTATTTTTTTGTCTATTTGTCTATTTTGTCTCTTTGTGATGTATAGCATAGTCTTAATCTAACTTAAATGTAAACGATGTGGGAAGAAACTACTGTGAGGAGGAATAAGCATATTCTGTACTAGACAGAAGTCTGGAATTAGGAAACTGAGAGGAAGGTTTGTCCTGTTTGACCGGTAACATTGTTGGTCCTATATTATAATTAGGAGCAAGATGTTTTAAATATATTGCTATGAGCATGTTTTATGGTTCTTTTTCGGGGGTGGGTGGGGGTCCTTCAATTGTTCGGTTGCTATTAACACTTAATAAAAGAAATGTAGTAGATTATGTGTCTGTATACCCAAGCTCAAAAAACATTCCACTGTTACGAATAGCTTCTTTGGACCTGTACTTTCTGTTTCAACATAATATGTAGGACCCTTATACACTTGAATGTTTTTAGGATAAACTGTGGACATTAAGTATTAGTACTGTCTACCTGAATAAACATATTGCACATTGTACATTACTGCTCAAGTGACATTAATTGCATGGCTATATTTGTAATGTTATATATGTTTTCAATTGAAATGTAGTCTTATACTGTCAACAGGCTTGCTTTATTATTAAACATGGTGGCAGAGGCAGCAGACCGTACGTTTTACATATTTGAATCTCCTGACCAAAAGCCTGTAGGCTTACTTTGTTTTTTATTACAAACAAATCTGTGCGTGTGTTGTAATAGGCCCAAGTAAGGACATTGCTGATGTCAGGCTTAGAGCTTAGTGGCACTCAATTTGTAATGTGGTACTGTAGATGTTTTTGTGCATTTACTATTAATTGAGCATTATTAATAATCCGCATAATAGTAATCTACATTTCTAATACCATGTGTACAGTGAGCTTTATGAAGCTAATGATTTTGAAACAATCCTGATCTGTCCTGTTAAATGCACTTTTTGGCTTCTGCTTACTAGGCCTCAACCCCATCTTGTTCAAAATGGATGACTCTTCATGCTCATTTGGGGTTTATGATTTCTGCTGCATGTAGTCAAGCACGCTATGTTTCTTTATATGAGATTAATGCTGTTCTTGAAGAAGACTCTCTAGCATGGGCTCACTGTTGTCACATTTCTTCAAGGTTCTTCCATCTGCTTGTAGTATTCTATTCATTCACAGTGGTTCACTGTTTTGTAGTTTGTTCTGATGTCACTGTATGACATTATCAGGCTGAAACAATTTTCATGTAGTGAATAGTGCTTAGGTGGTAAGGATGTACGTCACTCTTAAATGAAGTGTTCAGATAAATTGGCAATGTACTTTGATAGCTCACACCGTGATGAATCTGCCCTTTCCATGTGAGACAATTTCTATATGAATCCTTGAATTTGGGATCGAGCCATGAGACCTTTCTGATGTTACTAAGAATGTGGTCTAGTTTCTTACTGATTTTGCTGCTCATTTGGGACTTAGTCTATTTTGATTTTGCATGTTCTGCATTGTCCTATTACTGAGAGCCTTAAAGGCAATGGCTTTATGGATCTGCACTTACAATTTCAGTATTACCTTTTGAAGATGTGTAATTCATCTTCATAAATGTTCTAATTCCTCCCTAGAACTCACTTACTTAGGTTCTTTCTTACTTACCTGTATTTTTTATGTACTGATTTTGGACCTTGTCTCTGGGACACATCCCCTCCTAAAACGAAGGTTTAACACTGTTTCCAAACCACCCCTCACTGGCCTACTATTGAAGTATCTTTGGAGGTGGAAGATGTTAGGGGTAGGCTTGCTTTATTGATTATTAAATATGGAGACAAAAGCAGCACACCTCGTGTTCTACATAGCTGAATACCTGACTAACAGCCTGTAGGCTTAACTTTATTGATAAAGTTGTGTGTTGTGGTTTGTAATATCCCCATGTATGGACATTGCTGCATTTAGGTTTAGCACTTACTTGTGCTCAAATTGGAACTTGGCACCTCAGAGATAATTAGACGAGAATTATGGGTAGTTGACCCATATGAAATTTTACTACGGCACGAGATTTGTCAGCGATTCCTCTGTGAGGCCCTTTTAGAAGAGACAGCCTAGGGGAGAACCCCTGCACAAAATATTTACCCTCCTTCGACTCATCAGGTGTAGGTGAAATATGTGCATTTTTAAACATTGTGTAATTTCTGCTCAGCTAGTCAACCTTGATTGATGTTTCAATTTCATTGCACTATGTAAAATCTATATTTTAAAGGCACTTTAACTTAAACCTTTTTTCACATTTTGTAGCAGCTCAGCTTATACGGTGTGTAATATAAGTTTAAAATAATGACATACATATTCAGTGTTTCCTGTCACAGACTGGCATTTCATAGCATTAAACATACTCAAGTCACTATTCTCCACTGCATTAACCAGAATTCAATTATGTGGTTCTCTGGCTACACACACAGACTTCAGCAGTGCATTAACTGATAGAGGGTTCATAATGTACAATATTGCATTTTCCTCTGATTAACTTTTTTTTCCCATTTAAGCTGTTTTTATTTATTATCAAACGTGAAAGAGTGAAAAAACTTACAGAAATGTTTTTTAGCCACACCTTTGACCCCCACCCCTGCGCTCACTCACCCTGCCCCTTGATGCACAGCATCATCGTTCCCATCCATTTTAATGCACTTCAACTACAGCCGATTACGCAACCCTACCTCCCCCCTTCCGTTTTTGGTGTATGCATACACAGTAACCTGCTGAATCTCTGGCTAGGTCATTGCTTTGCAGTGGCCTATGTGTTTAGCATTGAGTATAAATATAAATCTGCTTCTCATCTCTAACACCGCCTCCTTCATCACACTGCTAGGCAATGCGCCTGCGAAACAAGAGCTCCTCTGTGATCATGTGTGCAAAACACCAAAACGCTTCCAACATAGGCTGACAACAAATACAACAATGTGCTAACCAGGCGCGCAACACCCATTAGGCTCACGGCATGTTGGTATGTAGGAGAGAGGAACTCATTCGAAAATGCACTTTGAGCCCCACATCGGGGTATGAAACACTATATAAACGGTATAATACCATAACAGTTATCCTTAACCGTCATTTCAATTCCATTGCTACATAAGCTATATTTCCCTGCAACTTTATATTTTCTCTTCTCTGCAGATGCGAAAGACAGAATTTATTCTTCTAATGTTATACCTGGTACAACAAGCTTTTAACTGTCTTTAATTTGATTGTATCAACTGGTCTGTTCTTTTCTGTGGAGGCCTCTAAAGTTCACAACGCCTTGTAAACTCTAGAATAAAATAAAATACCAGAGTAGCGGCACAGGGAGATAAAGGCATGACAGAGGAGGAAACAACTGATGTCGCAAAGGCCGCCGCACCCTCCCGCAGGTGGGGGGAGGCTCAGAGGCCGGCGCCACAACCCACGCGGTGCCCACCGGTGTGTAAACTGGTTCTGGGCGCCTTAAAGCGCCCAGGAACCAGCGGAATTGGAATACGCAGCAGCCCGCTCCAACCGGAAGTGACCCGTGACCCGGGCGCCCCTAAAGGGCGGCCAATGGTCACCCTGGCTTGTTTTGAACCTCCCAATCAGGGGAGTCCACCAGAGGCCCCTATGGAGGAGTCAAGGGGATTTAAGTCGCCGCCTCTCCCAGCAAGGACACAACTTCTTCGAGGAGCTGGGAGAGCGGCTCAACAGCATATCAATTGCAGCCCCACCCACCCACACCTAAGGAACAGCAAAGTCGCAGTGCTGGACAATGGCAGGGGCGTTTTTTGCGGAAATCCTACAATGGTTGGCTAAGGAAACACACCGGCGGGCGGTGTGTAGAAATAGGGCCACTCACTTTGAATGCCGCACGGCAGGGTGACGTGGCCGCACCAAGGAGGGGAGTAACAGGAGGAGACGGCACTCGCGGCCCAGACCCGGCCGGGCGTCAGGGCGCAAATGGTAGCGAGCTGGGGACCTAACTCCAGAGAGAAAAGCTCCGCTCCACGACACGCAGAAGGCGTGGGCGCCCAACCACTGGAACACCAAGGACTGACAAGGAACTGGTTTTGTACAGTGCCATTTACGAACTGAGGAGTACACAAAAGACTGACACCTGTTCTCACAAGATGGTGTCATGGATTGTATATGACATGTATGATTGATGGGTACAGTTCGCAAATGGAAAATTGCATAACCAGTATGTTTTTTTAGTATGTTTTTTAATATTAATAAAACTGCGGCCAACAACGACCATCACTAATAACCGGTATTGTTGGCTGACATTATTTCAAGAATGGCATGCGGACATTCAGGGGGGGGAGAGGCCGGGGAGTTGCTGTTGGGTAAATATGGAATGGGCACGTGCAGGGGTTATGTTCATGGTAAATCAACGACAAATCCCTGCTTTCCAACTTGACCAAAGGTTTGATCCAAATGTCCAATTTCATGTCGAGAAACACTTGAAAACATTTTTACACCAGTACCAATTGTTATATTAAAAGGATATTACCTGAAGTCGAGGGAAACATTTGTTTATTTTTCTACTAATGGCGGCTTCTGCCTTTCGTGCGTCAGATGATGACAAATTCTTTACAATCAATGCTACGTAAACAGCGTTTGAAATCGGAGTACCGTAAATGTTTATTTAGTATAAAATGAGCTTGACTGACAGGGAAAACAACCTGAACAGGCCAAGTGTATCTTCTCTATGTCAGGAACCATCGAGAATGTTTTAAAATCAGAACTTGAACATCCCATGTGTAAATCACAGAACTACGTGTCAACTCACAGCAGAAAATACCCAAAAAGTGCATTCATCACCATTTTCCCGTAATGTACGTTTTGTCAAAGGCGCAACTGCTCGACCATTCAGCTACAAGATCTGCAAAGGGTAAACGATGCCGAAAGTGTAATGAGGGTGCGAGCTGTGTTCGCTGCCCCCGTATTCCTTCTCTTCGAGGTCAGCCGACAGCCCTTCCCCGTAAGACTTTTAATATCCGACAACTTACAGCGCGCGGTGCCAAGTTTCAACCCTGGGGGTATCCGTATCGTCTGTGCTCTTAAATACGTGCTGAGGGCAGGCCGCTGACATTCAAGCTGCTGCTACTTACTAGGAGGAGGAGTTGTGTGGGCTGAGGGGAGGTACATCCCGTACACGGCGGTGGAGTTGAAGCTCTGAGCAGTGGCGGGGCGCTAAGATAGACACCAGGAGGTGGACACCGGGAGGCAGTGTGTGGCATGACAAAGGCCCTGGGGGCGTCATTTTGCTCACTGCTAGGGCCTTTCTCATTCAGTCCGCAATTGAAGGCTGGTAAGCGCACGCGCAGTAGTGTCGCACGGACTGCAATGCAATCAACACTTCCGAGGTGGAATATGTTTGCAATGTAAATAGTTTGGTAATAGCTATTTAATAGAGATATTTGGAGTTTCAAACATTTATGTGTGAAAATGACATTGACAGTCCAGCCTGATTTAGGGTTGCCACCTGAGAAAAATACCAGACACTTCCTTGTGTTCTAAGATTCTGTAAGGGCGAGGATGTAGTTGTTAAATCGGAATGTATGTAAAAATCATACACATCTATTTCTAACGTGGATTTTCTCTGTTTACTTAAATTATCAAGCAGGGGTCATTTAGGCAGCTTAGAACTCTGTTTAAAGGGTTTACTTTTTTAATTTACTTTCCAGGCTTGTAATTGGGCAGGCTGGGCTGGGGTGTTCCTGCTCACAACTTAGCCTTATCGCACCCGTTTGGTAGCAGGTCCCGCAGTCATGTTGATAGAGCGCGTAGGTCACCCGGGTCATTAGTTTACCAATTTCCATGCACTGGGCCCTGGCGTGCATGTAATGACAGTGTTTGCATGAACCAGGTGAAACCTTTACCACGCTACTATGAGTAATTCGGGGGGTGACTCTTACACCACTTACTATTCATGTACCTGACTTACCACAGGCACATTACTCCTGATGGATCAGGAGCTAGCAGTGGACAGGTGACAAGATTCCTAAAAGGAGAAAAAATACCCTTCACGTTTTAATACATTAATAGCATTTACGTTGTAAAATGACCACAGACACCTGATGGGTTTGTAAAGTTTATATAAGAAATTTCAGAATGAATATGCCAGAATAATGAGGCAGATACAAATCAACACATCGATGATTAATATTAATGTCACAATGTAACTATGGATTAGGGCAAGTACCATTAGAGTAGTTGGGAACACTACTGGGTATGAGCATTTAGAGAACACGCTATTCAGCACAAGTTTAAACTAAGGCAAAGGACATGGGGAGGACCTAATGTGTGCACTAATATTCTTAGACCTAATTCTTAGACCCTCAATCAATGACATTTATAGAGCGCACTACATACCCGTAGGGTCTCAAGGCGCTGGGGGTGGGGGGGGTGCCGCTACTGCTCGAACAGCCAGGTCTTCAGCTTCTTCCTGAAGGAGAGGTGGTCTTGGGTCAGGCGCAGGTCGGTCGGGAGGGAGTTCCAGGTCTTGGCGGCCAGGTAGGAGAAGGACCTTCCTCCTGTAGTCGCTCTTCGGATGCGGGGGACGGCGGCGAGGGCGTGGTTGGCTGATCGGAGGTGGCGTTTGGGAGCGTAGAAGTTGATTCGGCTGTTGAGGTAGCTCTGGCCTTGGTCGTGTAGGGCTTTGTGTGCGTGGGTGAGGAGGCGGAAGGTGATTCTTTTGTTGACGGGGAGCCAGTGAAGGTCTCTCAGATGTCCGGAGATGTGGCTGGTTCGTGGGATGTCGAGGATGAGACTGGCTGAGGCGTTCTGGATCCGCTGGAGTCTCTTCTGGAGCTTGGCGGTGGTACCGGCGTAGAGGGCGTTGCCGTAGTCCAGTCGGCTAGTGACGAGGGCCTGGGTGACGGTCTTCCTGGTCTCTGTGGGGATCCACCAGAAGATCTTCCGTAGCATGCGTAGTATGTTGAAGCACGCCGAGGAGACGTTGTTGACTTGCCTGGTCATGGAGAGGGAGGAGTCCAGGATGAAGCCCAGGTTGCGTGCATGGTCTGTCGGTTTGGGTGCGGTGCCCAGGGCGGGGGGCCACCAGGAGTCGTCCCAGGCGGAGGGTGATGAGCCCAGGATGAGGACCTCCGTCTTGTCCGAGTTCAGTTTCAGGCGGCTGGTCGTCATCCACTCGGCTACTTCTTTCATCCCTTCGTGCAGGTTGGCTCTGGCGGCGGCGGGGTCGTTGGTCAGGGAGAGGATCAGCTGGGTGTCGTCGGCGTAGGAGATTATGCTGAGGTTGTGTTGGCGTGCGATGGCCGCGAGGGGGCTCATGTAGACGTTGAAGAGGGTGGGGCTCAGTGAGGATCCTTGAGGGACGCCGCAGATGACTTCGGTGGCCTCTGACTTGTACGGTGGTAGGCGGACTCTCTGTGTTCTTCCGTCGAGGAAGGAGATGATCCATTCCAGCGCCTTGTCCAGGATTCCGACGTTGCTGAGGCGCTGTACTAGGGTGCGGTGGCAGACAGTGTCGAATGCCGCGGAGAGGTCTAGGAGGATGAGGGCCGCTGTTTCTCCGTTGTCCATCAGGGCTCGGATGTCATCGGTGGCGGCGATGAGGGCGGTCTCGGTGCTGTGATTGGCTCGGAAGCCGGACTGTGAGGGCTCGAGGGATCCATTCGTCTCGAGGAAGGCGGCCATCTGCTTGTTGACGGTCTTCTCGATGACTTTGGCTGGAAACGGGAGGAGCGAGATGGGGCGGTAATTCTTGAGTTCGGTAGGGTCCGCTGTGGGTTTCTTGAGTAGAGCGCTGAGTTTGGCGTGCTTCCAGCTCTCAGGGAAGGTGGCGGTGTCGAAGGATGTGTTGATGATGTCTCGCAGGTGGGGTGCGATGACAGCGTCGGCCTTGTTGAAGACGTGTTGAGGGCAGGGGTCGGTCGGTGATCCGGAGTGGATGGAGTTCATCGTGCGGATGGTGTCTTCGGTGCTGATCGGGGTCCAGGCGTGGAGGGTGGTGGTGGGGGGTGGTTGTTCGGTCTTGGTGTGCGTTGGTTGGTTGTTGAAGCTGTTGTGTATGTCCGCGATCTTGTTGTGGAAGTGTGAAGCGAGGGAGTTGCAGAGGTCTTGCGATGGGGTGATGTCGTTGTTTCCTGCGCTGGGGTTGGATAGCTCTTTCACGATGTTGAAGAGTTCCTTGCAGTTGTGTGCGTTGTTGTCCAGCCGGTCCTTGAATGCAGTTTTCTTGGCGGCGCGGATCAGCTGGTGGTGCTTCCGGGTGGCCAGCTTGAAGGTGGTTCTGTTGTCCGGTGTAGGTTCCCTTCTCCAGACTTTCTCGAGGGCTCGGCAGTTCTTCTTGGAGCTCTTGAGTTCGTCGGTGAACCACGGGGCTTTCTTGCTGCCGGGTCTGCTGGGCGGGGTCCTCAGCGGGGCGAGCTCGTCCGCGCAGATGCTGATCCACTTCGTGAGGTTGTCGGCGGCCTGGCTGGGGTTTGCTGAGCTGGCAGGAGGGTGCTGGCTCAGGGAGGTGGCGAGCTGGTCTGCTGTGATCTTGTTCCAGCTTCTGCGGGCGGCCTGTTGCTGGTGGTGGTGGGTCGTCGTTCTCTTGAAGGTGAAGTGGACGCAGCTGTGGTCCGTCCATTGAAGCTCTGTGGCGTGGCTGAAGTCGATGTGTGTGCTGGAAGAGAAGACTGCGTCAAGTGTGTGTCCGGCGAGGTGGGTGGGGGTGGACACCAGCTGCTTGAGTCCAAGATTGGCGAGGTTGTCGAGCAGGGTGCTGGTGTTGCGGTCGTTGTTGTTCTCCAGGTGGAAGTTGAGGTCCCCCAGGAGGATGTAGTCAGCGGAGGGGAGGGCATGCGGGCTGACGAAGTCGGCGATGTCCTTGCTGAATTGTGTGCGTGGTCCCGGGGGTCGGTAGATCAGGGTGCCTCTGAGGGTGGTGTTCGGGTCGGTGTGGATCTGGAAATGCAGGTGTTCGGCGGTGGTCAGGGTGTTGTCGGTGCTGGTCGTGAGACGGATGGTGTTCCTGTGGATGATGGCGATGCCTCCTCCCATCTGGTTGGCGGTGCGGTCCCTCCGGACGATCTTGTAGCCCTCTGGGATAGCGATGGCGATGTCGGGAGCTGAAGAGGCGTTCATCCAGGTCTCTGTGATGAAGGCAACGTCAGGGGCTGTGGCGTCTAGGAGGTTCCAGAGTTCGATGGCGTGTCTGTGGACGGAGCGGGTGTTGAGCAGGATGCACTTGAGGTGGGTGCTGCTGGTGTTCGACTTGGCAGGTGCTGGAGCGAGGCAGGTCCGCATGCAGGTGAATTTGCAGGCGTGGCAGCTGAAGGGTCCGTGGGTGCGTCGTGGTGTGGCTTGGTGGCATCCTGGGAGTCGGCCGGTGTTGAGTGCGATGAGGGTGGCGGCGGAGTACGTCAGGCGGGTCGGTCGGGGTCTTCGTGGGCCAGGGGTCCTGGCGCTGGTCGCGATCCGGTCGCGGACGGGCGCAGACGGGCTTACCTTTGGCGCGCCTTCGGCGCACAATCGGCGCGCCCGCTGCGCGTGACCGCTGCGCGTTCGCACGGTCGCCATATAAGGCCAAGTGCGCGGGTGGGCGGAGCAGCTGGGAGGCGGGAGCGGGGAGGGTACAGAAGAGAAAAGGGGTGGGGTAAATGGCGGTGGCGGGAAGCGGGGAGGGAGAGCGGAGGGCGGCGAGGTAGGCGGGCAAACAGGAAGGAAACCGGTAACACGGCACAAAAATTACCATAAAACACGCACAAATGGAGGGAAAAACAAATGGAGAAAACAGGAAGAAAAACGTTAACACGGCACAAAAATTACCATAAAACAAGCACAAATGGAGGGGAAAACAAATGGAGAAAACAGGAAGAAAAACGTTAACACGGCACAAAAATTACCATAAAACAAGCACAAATGGAGGGAAAAACAAATGGAGAAACAAGTGGAGAGAAAACCAAGACGGCAGCGAGGCCGGCGGCGAGGCAGTTAGGCAGGGCAATGGGGCACACGCAGCAGCTGGTGGCCGTGCGGCGCGGGGGTGTCCCACAAGTCTATACTAGTCTTACTAAGTTCACGGCAAACATACTAAAGGGAAGGGTAATTGGAACACACTAAATTCATTTGACAGTTTAATAATATCCTACAGGTAGGGAGAGAAGGGGAACATCACTAATAAACAATTGCATATAAATCACTTTAAAGGTGATAGGGCAATATCACAGGCAAGAGTGCTTTATTAAGAAGAGGAGAAAGAGTGATAGAAAGACGTACACCCACGGTTAATAGTTACCTAGGTAAGAATGAGGACTAACCCTGGCCACGGGTCAGTTTGGAAGGACGGGGACAAGGACCCTCAAGGATTGGAATACCAGAAAGCGAGCAGGTACAGCTCGTGGACAGTCAGGACAGAATACCCCTCAGGTTTGGGTCAGGACTGGGCTCACCAAGGTACGACCAACACCTACAGCTTCGGATGCAACGCCTGCGTTACCCCTTCTCTGCAAGTAATCCGCCAGTAACCCCGATTGGGTTGTCGAATTTCCCAGGCAAAGTGCTCCGCCAGCACTTAGGACTATTTCCACCCCTTGGAGTTTTGTGGGAAATACGGACAGAGTACTCCGCAGTGCTCTGTATCAATCACCTATAGAGTTCGTAGGGTCAGTGACAGGTCTGCTACTCGGACAAGTCGGACCATTTCTCTATGCTAAGCTAGACTAGTTATACCCTTCTTGGACCCCTGGACCACCCACAAATGTTGCAAGTGACAAAGTCCCATCTTATGATTGGTCAAGAAAGGTGGTTATGTCATGGTAACCACCTATAATTCTGGGTTCCCATCATTAATATGCAAGTGACAGTACCCACCCCTTACATTTCAGTTCCCAGGGTATACGTGAGGGAAAGACAATAGTGTTCATAGTAAAAATGCAACAATGTAATAGATTATGGTACAGTTCAATGTCACTGAGGTGACCTTCTCAGGCGCATCTTGCTTCAGAGGCCAGCTGGCTTGTTTCAGCTTCTGCGCAGTTGGGTTTCTCCCACGTCACGTGACAGGGTTCAGATGTGCTTCAATATGGAGAGGCTCCCCGTCCCCCGGCCCATAATTACGCGGTACATGAAAAATAAGCAAGAACAAATTAGAATCACACGTAAAAATGATTACACTGTACACCGTTAAAAGCTTCACTGCGCCCCTTATTTTATAATATCTATAGCATTAAGGTTTAGTGCGAAAAAGACTGATAGGCATAAGCAGCGAAGGCAAGCAGAGAGCATGGTTAGAAACAAGCGGCCATGTTTGCAACAATGCGCATGAGCAATACAATCCCTCCAAAATGCGAGTGCGTCACATCACGTGGGTATGACCGACGCATGCGCAGACTGGATTTCTGCGAAGCGGCCATTTCCATAGTGCAAGCATGGTTAAGATGAAAAGACACATAGGCAAGCCTCTGGGGGGACACCTGTGTGTTGGGAAAAGAGACAAGAACATGACAGACAAGTTGAATTAATATAGTTACAAGTTAGGCGAGGTTCTTGAATAAGAGCAAGTCGCTTTACGTGCGAATCCTTGCTCCATCAATCCCCTCTTTGATGATATTTACTATCATCACTATACAGGAAACAGATGCCAACTTCATTCTTCCACATCATCCATCTCAATTTCAATAAACTTATTGTTGAGTTTTCTTTCGGCTTCTCTATGGCAGTGTTGATTCTTAGCTTTCTTATAAATCTTGTTTCTTAATTCTTCTAATTCTAGTTCATCAATATTGCGTTTCACTCCTTTCTTATTCACAGTGTACTTTTTGCATTTTTGACATTTACAACAGATGAATATAATTAGCACAATCACACCTATTCCGACTATTGGCATCAGTATTTTCCACAAAAGGTTCTTCCCTAAGTTAGAGAACCAACTACCTACAGTGGAGAGACCATCAGTCAGTCTCTTCCAGGCACTGTCAACCTCTAATGGTTTGAGCTCTTTTTCCAAATTAGTTATGTTTCTTACATATTTCTTAAGTTCAATACTTTTGTCAGGTATGTAGGTGCAACAATGTTGCGCCTTCAGCATCCTGCAGACTCCGCCCTCTTTTGCCAATAAGGTGTCAAGAGCAAGGCGATTCTGTAAAACCATTGATCTGATCGCAACCATTTGAGTATTGACCAGCAGAAATCCAGCAGCAGTGTCAGTTGATAACCGATCCACTACTGTAGACAATTTGCAGATTCTGTGAGTATTCAGAACTACCCCCATTCCAGGTATCAGTGCACTAAAAATATCACCTACAATTTCTCCTACACTTTCTCTTTTTTTACGCGCTAAGCCATTAGTTTCTTCATTGCTTCCAGCAGCGTTGTTCACATGGTATATTTTCGGGAAAACAATGCCAAAGTAGCAGCTCCCATACCAGTGATCCGGCAATTTGAAATAAGCCTTGTTCCCACATATATAATAAATTCCGGGAAACACAGGTTCTGACCCATTTTTGAAACCCCAACCTCCAATTACCTTATAATTATGTTCACACTCGCTGGAACCGATGAATACATTGTTATAATAATCTGTCCTTTCTCTATGGATACAAAGTTTCCCTTTCCGTTCAAAATCCAGCAACAATGCAGGAGTAGCTTCGCCTTGTGAGGTGTTGTCCATATGTTCTGCCCATCTAGGGATTCTATCCTTCTCGTCATTTGCCTTTTTCTGAAACTTTTTCCTCCTTCTATCTGCCATTTTTATAAACATCTTTTCCTGCTCTTGCAAGGAACAGGTCAGATTAGCTTGTCTTGCTTCATTTAGGTCTATTTCACCTATAGTCAGGAAATATTCTCCCATGTATCGGGTCACCTCACTTCTAATATGTACACGGTTCAGGTTTCCTCGAATAGGGAGTTCTGAAAAGATTACGTCAGTGTTTGAGTAGTAGTACTGTAAAGTGCTTCTATAAAACAAACTAGCTAATATACTACAGGAAATTCCATAGGTCAGGGGTAAATGGTGATAGGTCACACCTTCAGCTACTGAAGTGGGTAGCTTCATGCAGACATAGCAGTCTTCTATTTCCATAGCCTCTACATAATGCACTAAAAGGTTAGCGAAAACATTTAAATGTGTCCTGTTTCTCATCTTGTGAAAATGTAGTCCACCCTCATCTGATGCTTCTATTTTAGGTCGTGTGTGTCTCAGACTAACTGTATTGTCCCGTTTTTCTAAAAGTCGTGGTGTTTCTTCAGTCGGTACAACTTCTGTGTCTAACGTCTCTGGTTCAGTAGGGTATAAGTTAGGGTCTTTACTAACCATAAAAGGTATAAAGACTGTTAGTCCTGTCCATATCACTATTAACATGGCTATACTACATAAGCATATTTTACAGCAGGTTTTACAACAGCTAAATTTGCATCTTCCATTAACGTTCGAATCAGACATTATAGCTTACAGGTGGCTTTTCAAACCCCTCCTTGTCTCCTTGCACCAGAGGCTCACTCGGGTTGGTCTCAAGGAGGGTCTTCGTCCGACTTCCGATCGGCAATGGACTCGTCGCCACTTTTGCCACTGGCTTCAGGCTCATCAATTTCTTCCAATACCAAGTAAGTCCATTCAGGGCTTCGATACAATCTGTTCTGTTTCTTCACTCTGTCGCCTTTTCGGATAGACTTTCCTCGGGCTTCTTTTCTTTCGCTTTCAGCCCTTTTTCGGTCCTTTAGTTTTTCCTCGACTGTTTTTATTCTTAGCCTCAGTCGTTTTACGTATCGAAGTTCACCCTTCTTTTCGATCCTTTTAGTGGTCGAGGAAACTTGGCCTTCCTCATGAGCTCTCTTGTTTTCACTTCGTTGTGGCACTTTTGTTTCGGCAGTGTCTATGTCCCTTCCTGTCTGACTAGTCCCAGGTCTTTCACAAGTTTCTTCTGCCTGGTCCCTATCCTGGCATTGTTCAGGTTGAAGTTGTATTTGATCTTTGCTTTCAGGTGATCTTGTTTCTGCTCCCTGAACACGTTCGTCTATTTCTAACTGATCCTGTTCATGCACTTCGATCCCTTCATTTTCTTCCGCATGAACTTCAGCTTTGATTACTATCTGTCCCTTTCCAGATTCTGGAGTCTCAGGTGGAGTGTCGATGACTTGATCTGTCCCTACTTGGCCTATTTCCTGATCAGATTTTATGATTGTTTCGATGATCTAACCTTCTTCTTGTTGTTCTGACTCACCTGCACTATCCCACTCACTATCTAGGTAGGAATATTTTCTCATTCTGATTGGATCAAGAACTTGGTCGTCGGCAGGGAACCATTCAACGTCTTGACTTGTGCTTGGTAGTTCGTCATCAGCGAGATCCGGACCCTCTTCTGGAGTAAGCATGAGCGAATTTTGCGGATCTCGCGTTCGCGAATTTTGCGGATTTGCGGATTCGCAATCCGCAAAATCCGCGAATTCCCGCGAATTTGCGGATTTTTTTTTTTTGTGTTCGCCCGTGTTTCTGCCAGTTCGCGAGGGTTTTGTACACTTTCGCAAATTGCGAACTTACCTGTCGGGTCGCAAGTTTCGCGAACTTGTTGTTTCTACGTGTCCAGCCTGTTTGGGACACTCTTCTTCATCACTGCCACTCTCTGTCACCACTGCCACTCTCTGACTACTCATGCCACCCTCTGGCCCACCCATGCCACCCTCTGTTTCATCACCACACCCTCTGGTTGTCCAGTGTACATTATTTTCGGCAAAGCAAAGCACACCTTCCCTGCCTCAAGTGACCTGAATTAATTTGGGGCTGATTCATGTGTCACAGAATATTTTTTTAGCTGGCACCTGCTTCCTTAGTGCGCCCTGATTAGTGATCTTTTGCACTTGCTAAGTGCTTTCATTGTTGCAAAATTAGTTACAACACCTGCCCTGCCCCAACTGACAATAATGAATTAGGGGCTGATTAATGGATTTTAACTTCCAGCCTGGCTCCTGCTTGTCTCCCTTAGCTGTAATTCAGGACCTTTGTGGCATATGTGTAACTATTCTGAGGTTCAGAGCAGGGTCACATACTAGTTTCAACTGGCAACTGAACTCTGGAGGGGCCCCTCAGGAAGCACTCCAGGAAATGGCTACTAATGATGAGCCTGAACTTTTGAACCTGGTAAGTAGTTACTTTCAGTTTTGCTAAGATCGTATTTCTGCAATTTTGCACTTATTCGCGGGGCGCGAACTCACGCGAACAGTGCGAGCAGTGCGAGCAAAATCCGCTGCTCGCGGATTTGCGGATTTTGCGGGAAATTCGCAAATCTCGCGGATTGCGGATTTCCCGAAAATCCGCAAAATCCGCGAGCGGAACGGATTTTCCGCCCACGCCTATTCTGGAGTCTCCTCAGCTGGGCTACCTTCAGCTTCAGTCGCGTTTTCTCCGGTTACCCGCTTTGTGTGGCTGGCATGGATCCACTTCGGCACACCAGCGCACTTCACAGCAGTTGTGGTGACAAGGATCACTTGTCTTGGCTTTCCCCACTTTGGTCCAAGGCAACTCTTCCGGGTATGTTTCTTTAACACCACCCAATCACCTGGTTGCAGTTTATGTCTTGGAGTCGCAGGCCATTCGACAGCAGTCTCTCCAATCTGGTGAGAGATAGAACGCACTTGGTCACCCAGCTGCTTGCAGTATTCTAGCACCAAATCATCAGAAATACTAAGCAGTTTGTGTCCAGGTACCCATGCCTGTCGCATCACTCTTCCCATTAGTACTTCGTGGGGGCTCAGGCCTGTTTTTCTGTTCGGGATACTCCTCAAACTCATCAGCACAAGGGGCAAAGCCTCTATCCAGTTCATTTTGGTGGAATCACACATTTTCGCCAGTCGGGACTTGATAGTGCCATTTATTTGTTCAACTATTCCAGAAGCCTCTGGATGATATGCACAGTGCAGCCTTTGCTCCATTTTGAATGCTCTACAGAGTTCTTTCAGGACGTCATTTGAAAAATGCCCACCTTGGTCTGATTCGATCGTCTCAGGAATTCCAAACCTAGGGATCAGCTCCCTGAGTAACAATTTGGCTACAGTAATGGCATCGTTTTTCTTTGCTGGGTAAGCCTCCACCCACCTGGAAAACAGACAAACTATGACCAGGACATATCTATATCCCTTGCACTTGGGTAGTGTTATAAAGTCCGCCTGCATCCTGACAAAAGGACCTTCTGCCTTTCCAATTGTACTTTGTTCCACTTCTGTCCTCTTTCCTGCGTTGAACTGCTGGCACACTAAACACCTTTGACAAAGCTTCTCTGCGGTGTTTCTGAATTTTGAGTTATAGAACACTTTATCAAACATACGACACATGGCATCCCTCCCAATGTGCGTGTGTTCATGTATCATTCTGGCCATTGGATCAATCAGGTTGTCTGGTAGTACAGGCACACCAGTTTTGCTGATCACGACACCATCATTCCTGATTCTGCATTCGTTCGTTCTCCATCTGACTTTTTCTTCCCTGTCTGTTGGCTGTTGTAGTTCTTTCAATTCATCCCATGTAGATATACTTTCAAACAACATAAGTTGGCAGCTGTTTCCACCTCCCCACAACCCAATTTGGAGGGACATTTTATGTCGGGCACCAATCTGGGCGATTTGGTCAGCGTATCGATTGCCGGCTGTCACATCATCGTTTTCTGATCTGTGAGCCGCACACTTGACCACAGCCAATTCTTTGGGCAATTGAATTGCTTCCAGTAAGTTCTGCACCACCTTTCCATTTCTGATAGGGGTACCTGAGGAAGTCATGAATTCTCTTTGTAACCAGAGCTGGCCGAAGTCATGAACAACCCCGTAACAATACTGGCTGTCAGTAAAAACTGTTATCCTCTTGTTTTTCCCCCGTTTACAGGCTCTTGTCAATGCGATTAATTCTGCTACTTGTGCAGATTTTACTTCGCATAGGTAAGATGCTTCTAGGGTTGTCGTTAAAGTGACTACAGCATAGGCAGCACTCAGACCTCCGTCCTCATGTCTTAAACATGAGCCATCCACAAACATCATAATATCCTCATCAAGTAAGGCTATTTCTCTGATATCAGGACGTGGCTTGGTGCTAAACTCTGTTAAGTCTATGCAGTTATGCTCCATTTCATCCTCAGCTTCTACATCCAGAGGAATAGGCAACAGGGTTGCAGGGTTCAAGACGTTGCACCGGGAAATAATTACATTCTCAGCACCAACTAGAATTCTCTCATATTTAGTCAGCCGACTAGGGGTGAGATACTGGGTCTTGGTTCGGGTCAGTAAGATGACAACAGAATGTGGAACAAATACAGTTACAGGATGTCCCATCACGATGTTTTCACTCTGTTCCAGACTCACACAAGTAGCAGCTACTGCTTTCAGGCATCCGGGTAATCCAGCAGCCACTGGATCCAAAGTGGCCGAAAAATAGGCCACGGGACGCCTGATCAGCCCATGTTCCTGGGTTAGGACTGAGAGCGCACAATTGTCTCTTGTGTCACAGAACAGCTCGAAGTTCTTGGAATAGTCAGGCATTCCTAATGCAGGAGCTGAGCACAGACAATTTCGCAATCTTACCCATGCGGACATTCTTTCATCATCCCAACAAACTGGGTCCTCTACTCCTTTCTTGGTCATTTTTATCAGGGGTTTGGCTAGAGCTGCGAACCCTACAATCCACTGTCTGCAGTATCCTACAACTCCTAGGAACATTCTCACTTCTTTCTGGGTTCTGGGTAGGTCCATATTTTGAATTATCTTGATCCTTTCGGTAGTGACTTTTCGAATCCCTTTCTCTATCTGGTGCCCCAGATATTTCACTGAGTTCCTACAGAACTGCAATTTGTCAGGTGATACCTTATGTCCTACCTTTCCTAGGTGATTTAGCAAGGCAATGGTATCAGTGACACAGTCAGTTTGACTTTTAGACGCCACCAGAAGGTCGTCTATGTACTGTACCAGAACAGATTTTCTTGGCAGTACTAGAGATTCAAGGCATCTTTTTAGGATCTGGTTGAAAATCGATGGACTTTCGGTTTACCCTTGGGGGACACGATTCCAGACATAGACATGGCTGTCGAATTCAAAACTGAAAAGGAACTTGCTTTCAGGATGCAATGGGATGGAAAAGAATGCATGGCACAGGTCAATGACAGTGAACCATTCCGCATTCCAAGGAATCTGATACAGTATCACTGCAGGGTTGGGCACAATAGGACAGCAAGGTACAACAATTTGGTTTACCTTGCGCAGATCCTGCACTACCCGGTACTTTCCGCTAGGCTTTTTAATTCCAATTATGGGTGAATTACAGGGACTGCTCATTACCTCCTGTATTATGTTTGCTTCGAGCAACCGGTTTACTTCAGTCGCGACTCCAGCCTATACTTCTGCACTCATCTTGTACTGTTGGGTTTTTGGATAAACAGCATTTGCTTTTATTGCTATTTTAACTGGGTCTACATTTGCCATTAAGCCTACATCTCTTCCAGTGAAATCCCATACTTCAGGTACCACCTTTGACTGTAGCTCTTCAGGAAGGTCTTCAATGGACAGGGGTCTAATTTCTGTATCTGGCCTTAGCAGCATCAATTTGTACAGGCTATCTTCATCAGGGGTCTGAATTTCGACGCCGTTTGGTGTGCAAAAGATGGTGCAATTCATTTTGCACCTCAAATCTCGTCCTAACAGGTTCACGGGACTGGAGTCACAGACCACAAATCTGTGCATTTCCTTGAAATTCCCTATGGAAATCTCCATTGGTTCAGTTACCGGAGTACTGATTATCTGATTTGAAACACCCACTACTTGGATGGCTTCTCCCGAGAGGGGTAGGTTAGGAACGTCCACTGTTCTCACAGTAGAACGGGTGGCACCAGTGTCCAACAGAAAGGTGACGTCTTTTCCCCCAACCTTTCCTTCAATGTATGGTCCAGTCTGGTCTACCGGTAAGGAGTCAAGTCAAGTCAAGTCAGAGAATTTATATAGTGCACTACATACCCAGAGGGTCTCAAGGCGCTTAGGAAGGGGAGGAGGATTATTTGTCAAATATCCACGTTTTAAGTTGCTTTCTGAATGCTAGGTGGTTCTGGGTAAGGCGAAGGTAAGCGGGGAGTGAGTTCCATGTTTTAGCAGCCAGGTATGAGAAGGATCTGCCTCCCATGGTGGTCCTGTTGATGCGAGGTACAGTGGCGAGGGCTTGGCTGGAAGAACGTAGTTGGCGGGAGGAGGTGTAAAAGGACAGTCGTGAGTTGAGGCATTCTGGTCCGATGTCGTAGAGTGATTTGTGTGCGTGGGTTAGCAGTCGGAAAGTGATTCTCTTATTGACGGGTAGCCAGTGGAGGTCTTTCAGGTGACCAGAGATGTGTTCGTTGCGCAGGATGTTTAATATGATCCTGGCTGAGGCGTTTTGGATTCGTTGGAGTTTCTTCTGGAGTTTAGCGGTAGTACCTGCGTAGAGGGTGTTTCCGTAGTCCAGTCGGCTCGTGACCAGAGCATGGGTGACTGTTTTCCTGGTTTCGGTGGGGATCCAGCGGAATGTTTTTTTTTGAGCATGCGAAGAATGTTGAAGCAGGATGAGGATACGGCGCTGACTTGTCTGTTCATTGAGAGTGAAGAATCCAGATGACGCCTAGGTTCCATGCGTGGTCTGTCGGGATGGGTGCTTTTCCAAGGGCTTCCGGCCACCAAGAGTCGTCCCATGCAGAGGGGGATGTACCTAAGATGAGGACTTCTGTTTTGTCTGAGTTCAGTTTCAGACGGCTTTGTTTCATCCATTCGGCAACTTCTTTCATTCCTTCGTGTAGGTTAGTTTTGGCGGTGCTGGGGTCATTGGTGAGAGAAAGGATTAGTTGAGTGTCATCCGCGTAAGAGATGATGTTGAGGTTGTGTTGGCGGGCGATGGCCGCGAGGGGGCTCATGTATACATTGAAGAGGGTGGGGCTGAGTGAGGATCCTTGTGGTACGCCACAGATGACTTCAGTGGCCTCGGACTTGAATGGTGGAAGGTGGACTCTCTGGGTTCTTCCGGTGAGGAACGAGGTGATCCATTCAAGTGCTTTTCCTTGTATTCCGATGTTATTGAGGCGTTGTAAAAGGGTGCTGTGGCAGACTGTGTCGAAGGCTGCAGAGAGGTCGAGGAGGATGAGGGCGACTGTGTCTCCATTGTCCAGTAGAGTTCGAATGTCGTCTGTTGCTGCGATGAGGGCGGTCTCAGTGCTGTGTTTTGCTCGGAAGCCGGATTGTGAGGAGTCGAGGGATTTGTTGGCTTCGAGGAAAGCGGCGAGCTGGTTGTTGACAGCTTTCTCGATGACTTTGGCCGGGAATGGAAGGAGCGAAATGGGGCGGTAATTTTTGAGTTCGGTGGGGTCCGCTGTGGGTTTTTTCAAAAGGGCGGTGAGTTCAGCGTGTTTCCAGTCTTCCGGGAAGGTGGCGGAGTTGAAGGAGCAGTTGATGACGTCTCGGAGGTGCGGTGCTATGACGGAGTCTGCTTTGTTGAAGATGTGGTGAGGACATGGGTCTGTGGGGGATCCTGAGTGGATGGAATTTATCAGGCGGATGGTGTCCTCAGTGGAGATTGGGTTCCAGTCGTTAAGTGTGTTCACGGGGGGAGAATGTTCAGCAAATGGTTGGGTGGGTTGGTCTCCGGGTTGGTTGTCGAAGCTGTTGTGGATGTCTGCAATCTTGTTGTGGAAGAATGAGGCTAGGGAGTCGCAGAGGGCTTGAGAGGGGGTGATGTCGTTGGAGTTGGCAGAGGGATTGGAAAATTACTTGACGATGTTGAAAAGTTCCTTGCTGTTGTGGGCGTTGTTGTCAAGTCGATCCTTGAATGCTGTTTTCTTGGCCTTTCTGATTAGTTGGTGGTGAGTGCGGGTGGCGTTTTTGAAGGCGTCCTTGGTGCTGGTGGTTGGGTCTTTTTTCCAAGCCTTTTCAAGGGAGCGGCAGAGTTTCTTGGACTTCTTAAGATCATCGTTGAACCATGAGGCCTTCTTGCTGCCAGGTTTGCTTTGACGTTTTTTCAGAGGTGCTAAGGTGTCGGCGGTGTTGGATAACCATAGGGTGAGGTTGGCGGCGGCTTGGTTTGGGTTAGAAGAGTGGGCTTGGGTGTTTAGACGGAGCGATGCGGAGATCTGGTCGGTGGTGATTTTGTTCCAGTTTCTTTGCAGAGTTGGTTGGAGGTGGTTGCTGGGTTTTGGCTTGTTGTAGGCGAAGTGAACGCAGCTGTGGTCAGTCCAGAGGAGATCCGTAGTGTGGCTGAAGGAGACATGATTGCTGGAGGTGAAGATGGGGTCGAGTGTGTGACCTGCGATGTGGGTGGGGGAAGTGACTAGTTGTTTAAGTCCGAGGTTGGGGAGGTTGTCCAAGAGGGTGGTGGTGTTGCGGTCGTTGATCTTTTCAAGTTGAAAGTTGAGGTCTCCCAGAAGGATGTAGTCTTTGGAGGGGAGCGCGTGTGGAGTGATGAAGTCCGTGATGTCTTCACTGAATTTCGCGCGGGGTCCTGGTGGTCTGTAGAGGAGGGTGCCTCTGAGTGTGGTCTTGGGGTCGATGTGGATTTGGAAGTGAAGGTGTTCGGATTTGGCGAGGTTGGCGTCAGAGCTGGTTGAGATGCGGATTGATTTCTTGTGGACGATAGCGATTCCTCCTCCTGTGTGGCCGGTACGGTCCTTGCGTGTGATCTTGTAGTCTTCAGGGATGGCAATGGTGATGTCTGGGGCGGAGGAAGCGTTCATCCATGTTTCTGTTAGGAAGGCGACGTCTGGAGAGATGGTGTCTAGTAGATTCCATAGGTCAATGGCGTGTCTGTGGACCGATCGGGTGTTGAGAAGGATGCATTGTAGGTGGTTGGGGTCGGGAGTCTGTGGAGTGGTCGTAGCGGAGTAGTTGTCGGAGCCGCTGAATTTGCAGGAGTAGCAGGAGAAAGGTCCATGGGTGTGTCCAGGAGCTGCTTGGACCCAGTTGGGGGCGCGACCTGGGTTAAGGGCTAGGAGGGTTGCGGCATCGTAGGTAATGCGGGAGGGCTGGGAAATGCGAGGGGCAGGGGGTCTGGCGCTGGGCGCGGTCCAGGCGCGGACGGGCGTAGACGGGCTTACCTTTGGCGCACCTTCGGCGCGGATTGGGCACGGTCGCTGCGCGTGGACGCTGCGCGCGACAGCAGCAGTCATAAGAGGGTGGGGAGGGGGGAGGGGCGAGGGAGGATCCGATGGGAGGCGGGTGCGTGGTGGAGGGGGCGGGCTCAGGGCAAGACAACAACAACACAGCAAATGGCGGCTGCAACGCGAGTGCAGACCGGGTTGGGGGGAAATGCAGAGGTAATTGGCAAAACTATTTTAAAACAATTATAACACAGTGAACAAATACAGGAACAATCGAGCGCACAAGCAGGCAGGCACGTTAAAGCGCTAAGTGAGGCCAGCAGCGCTATGCAGGCTCACGTGAAGATACAGTGGAGCAAGCAACTTCATGCGATAACAAAGCTCAGCAGCGCTAAGCACACGATACCAGGCAGCTTTGAGTAGGAGGCAGCGAGGGCAGAAGGGAGCGACCGTTCCCAACGTAGTCGAGGCGGTCACAGCGCTAGAGTCGACAGGGGTGAGCCTACACTCTAAGTGGGAGGGAGGATCCGATGGGAGGCGGGTGCGTGGTGGAGGGGGCGGGCTCAGGGCAAGACAACAACAACACAGCAAATGGCGGCTGCAACGCGAGTGCAGACCGGGTTGGGGGGAAATGCAGAGGTAATTGGCAAAACTATTTTAAAACAATTATAACACAGTGAACAAATACAGGAACAATCGAGCGCACAAGCAGGCAGGCACGTTAAAGCGCTAAGTGAGGCCAGCAGCGCTATGCAGGCTCACGTGAAGATACAGTGGAGCAAGCAACTTCATGCGATAACAAAGCTCAGCAGCGCTAAGCACACAATACCAGGCAGCTTTGAGTAGGAGGCAGCGAGGGCAGAAGGGAGCGACCGTTCCCAACGTAGTCGAGGCGGTCACAGCGCTAGAGTCGACAGGGGTGAGCCTACACTCTAAGTGGGAGGGAGGATCCGATGGGAGGCGGGTGCGTGGTGGAGGGGGCGGGCTCAGGGCAAGACAACAACAACACAGCAAATGGCGGCTGCAACGCGAGTGCAGACCGGGTTGGGGGGAAATGCAGAGGTAATTGGCAAAACTATTTTAAAACAATTATAACACAGTGAACAAATACAGGAACAATCGAGCGCACAAGCAGGCAGGCACGTTAAAGCGCTAAGTGAGGCCAGCAGCGCTATGCAGGCTCACGTGAAGATACAGTGGAGCAAGCAACTTCATGCGATAACAAAGCTCAGCAGCGCTAAGCACACAATACCAGGCAGCTTTGAGTAGGAGGCAGCGAGGGCAGAAGGGAGCGACCGTTCCCAACGTAGTCGAGGCGGTCACAGCGCTAGAGTCGACAGGGATGAGCCTACACTCTAAGTGGGAGGGAGGATCCGATGGGAGGCGGGTGCGTGGTGGAGGGGGCGGGCTCAGGGCAAGACAACAACAACACAGCAAATGGCGGCTGCAACGCGAGTGCAGACCGGGTTGGGGGGAAATGCAGAGGTAATTGGCAAAACTATTTTAAAACAATTATAACACAGTGAACAAATACAGGAACAATCGAGCGCACAAGCAGGCAGGTACGTTAAAGCGCTAAGTGAGGCCAGCAGCGCTATGCAGGCTCACGTGAAGATACAGTGGAGCAAGCAACTTCATGCGATAACAAAGCTCAGCAGCGCTAAGCACACGATACCAGGCAGCTTTGAGTAGGAGGCAGCGAGGGCAGAAGGGAGCGACCGTTCCCAACGTAGTCGAGGCGCCAAGCACGCACTCCTTGTCCTCCCCCCTCAGGCCCCGTCAATCTTGATCATCACAGAGGAAAGAATCATTTAACAAATACTGTGGAATTACTGCATTTCTCTCATTCTCTCCTTCCCATACCTCGGCCCTTTCATTCTGCTGACCCTGATTCCTATAATTCGGTCTAGGAGCGCGAGGCACTGGAGGTAGCTTTACCTGTTGTTGGTTCTTTCGTGTCCCCTCTTTCTGCACCTGTGGATTTAAACCATTTACAGGGGCATTACCAGCCTGCAGATGTGGACACTCGTCTCTCCAATGCCCTATCTGACCGCACCCGTGGCAGGGGAATTTCTTCATAGCCTCCTCCCGACTCATTTTTACCCGGGGTTTCCCTCCTCCCCCAGTAGTGGTATTTTGGGCATTATTAGCATTATTCATTTTACTTAACTGTTTTTCTTGCTGTTCAGCCAATTTCACTTGTGCCCACATGACTTTCTCCTTGAGGGCTTTCTTCTTGTTTTCGATCTCATCCTCGCAGTACTTGGCATACTTGAGGACATCATCTATGGGCTTTCCCTGCCAACTGATTTTATTATCTCGAATCCACTGGGATATTTCAGGCCTTAATCCTAACACGAATCTATAACTGAAATGGGTCATGTCTTTCATGTCCACATTGTCAATTCCACTGTAAGTTTTGAACACCTGTAGTAACCTTTCATAATAGGAGTGGACAGTTTCATCGCGCTCTTGGGTAGTTCTATCTATCCGGGTCCAATCAGTTTCCTTTGCGGGCACCTTTTTCTTCAGATATTGTATGACTTGATCATATTTCCTCATTACTTCAGGTGAGGGAGCTCCTGTTTTGTCGTCTCTTGCATATTCCTCACTGGGCCAATTAATTTCAATTTTGCAGTCGGTCCACAAATCTACAGGTACCACAATGTCGAAAAACCCATCCAGGTCTTTCAGAAGGCATTTCTGAACCTTTATGAAGCGTTCGACCTGTCGGTACCAGTCGACTGGTTTTTCCCGCAATTTTGGAAAGTCATTAGTAAATGACACAATATCTTGTCGGGACCAAGGGACATGGACATATTTCCCCCCCGGTACCTCTCTCATGGGACACAATTTTTCTGCGGGACCTACCTCTTTCAGTAAGTATTCTGAATCCTTAGGATTAGTCCTACTCTCTTCTTTCTTTTTCGCCCACCGGGTTTTCCATTTTTCTACATTTCCCCAATTCTGTAGGATTTTCAGTAATTCCTTTATCTGGATCTGTTTTCCTACCATATTCATGTTCTCTAGGTCTTTGTCGGAAAAGTCTGCTCTGTAAGGTTTCTTAAGGACTTTGGATCGACTAACATCGGTTCCCATGTCGGCGGCTGTGTCCATCAATCTCTCATGTAACAATCTAGTGCTCCGGGTAAGGTTTTTGCTGATAAACAATAACTCGTCTTCATTAAAGGAGTTTAACCGGTCTAATCCTACATTACCAGCCACTAGTTCCTCTATTTCTATCCTCAGTCTATAGATTTCTAGGGGTTTCGGTTGGGGTGTGGTCTCTTTCTCTAACTCTTTGGTCCATCTGTCCAATTCTTCTGGAGAAACTACTGTGGCACTCCTGACCCCAGAAGTGCTTTCGATCAGAACCTCTTTTGCCCTACTCTGACTTCTTGCCTTTGTCACACTCGTTCTATGTTCCCTTACGGGCAGATCCATTAAGACCACTGACTCACATTCACTTTCTTGATCCTCATCTATGAGCGGCTCTTTTCTTGGGGGTGGAACAGTTGGGGTTGGTATAAATGGGGTTATAACAGGAGGTCGTGGACTGGCCAGTCTATCCCCGTAAAGAGGAATAGCTGGACCGATAGTTACTGGGATAGTCAGTGAATCTGGATGAGGATGTATCTGGGCTATGGTCCGAATTAAATCATCTCGCTGTTTAGACAGGGCTTCCTTCTCCCGCTCACGCAAAGCCCTTTCTGCGGTATTGTCATGCAACACTTGGGGTGTCAAGGTAGGATAAATATTTGGGGCTGTCGGAGTAACCAACTGAGGTGGTTCTTCTCCAAACGGCTGGTAATTTGGGACCGTAGATCTAGGTCTGCAAAACCCATCCCCATCACTGGTTTTACTATCCGTACCCATCCTATCTGTCTCACTATCCCTCCGACATCTAGGATATTTGGCAAACGGGTTTGGTGAACTCAAAGGCTCTGACTCTGCTACATAGGGAGGTGGGTTTTTCATCAACAAATCTTCTAGGTGCTCATCTTCTGAGTCCCCCACGGTCATTAAGTGGCGGGTTTTCTCTGTGCATTTTCCTTTCTTTTGTTCGAGTACCCCCATCATTGGAAACAACCCTTCAACCATCATATTCTGTCTCCATTGTTTCATTTTCTGCTCTTTGGTTTCTTTATGCATTTTTGGATACCATCTACTCAAACCCTTATCCATTCTGGGCCTGTCTCGATCTAGTGCTTCAATCTCCCATTCTTCTAATGCTTCGTATTGGGTTAATCTGGGTCGGGGATGCAATTCATTCATACGGGTTCTCAGGTTAAACAGGATTCTGCCATTAAAGGAACCATTAATAGGAAATGCTAGGACTCCGTCATTTGCTGTATACTTGGCCCAGTTCTCTAACCATACACAAGTGTGATACCCTTTATCAAACATCATGAAGGAAGCAGGAGTATCTGGCGGAGGAATGATCACACCCTCCCTAGTTCTAATGGGCTGGTCTTTCTTGAAATAGTTTTTAATTTTGTCAGCAAGGGACAATTTTCTCTTAACTCCGTACATTTTGTTCGGTCTACCTCGTAAAATCTGTTCCTTATAGAAGCCTAAGTGCTGTGGATTAGGTATAAACTCAGGGTACCACATACACTTTTCCAAACTATCCTCAAGCTCCTGTTGATTAATTCTGTCTACTTTAGTGCTTCCAATGCTAGCGCGACTTCTATCTCGCAGCAACCAATCGAAACCAAGATTGCAAAACTTTTCAGCCAATGGGTACGCGGCCTTTCACGAGACACGGTCTCACGCTCCGGCACTCACCCCTCCCTTACAATCTCAGCTTCGCTACACACCCGCTGTTCTGACCAATACCAGCGTGGCACGGAGTGACGTCAGCGCAGCCCTGCGACCAACTCCCTCCTTTACAAGGTAACCGAAACTTTGAATTTTTCCTAAAGTACAAACGCTTATTTTAGTTAACAATGTACAACATTCGCCACTGTGTCTGAGTGTTCTAAAGAGATAGAACGTTTTCCTTTCACTGCAAGTAAACCACTTCTGTCTACTTTTCATTCACTTTAGGGTAGACTTCTTTGCCTAACCTCACAAACGAGCAATATAGAACCTGCTACTCCCCTGACTCATCCACTTTTTTCCGGGATATATACTAAGTCAGAATTTCACCAGCGGACTACCTTGCCTAACACTCAAGCTTCGGAGACCTTATTACTCCTCCAGAAGGTGACCCTTACTAAGTGATATCACAATGGAAGTTTTATTTCAAGGACTCGCTAGCTATCAATCATTCAGATACAACAAAAAAGATCCTAATTAGCGCTTCTAGTCTTCTCCTGACCCTGCACTAATAACTCACGACAAGTGACCTCATCAGCTAACCGGATTCTGCTCACCGTTAGCTATAGACTTCCCCGGGGATTCGGACTACACAGAACACTTTACAAACAATTCTGTTAATATTACATATAACACTTATAGCAGCAATGTAAAAATCACATATATATATATATATATATAAAAACCCTTTAAAACATTTGCGCAATATTTGAAGCAATGTGATCACTGTAACAATATCAAAACTTTTAGCAGCACATATTTATTTTCACGGTTTATTTATTTACTATCTTATCTACCTATCTAAACTAGTCCTAACCATCCTCTGCTACCAGAAAATTACTGATAGAGCTCGTAGGTCACCCGGGTCATTAGTTTACCAATTTCCATGCACTGGGCCCTGGCGTGCATGTAATGACGGTGCTTGCATGAACCAGGTGAAACCTTTACCACGCTACTATGAGTAATTCGGGGGGTGACTCTTACACCACTTACTATTCATGTACCTGACTTACCACAGGCACATTACTCCTGATGGATCAGGAGCTAGCAGTGGACAGGTGACAAGATTCCTAAAAGGAGAAAAAATACCCTTCACGTTTTAATACATTAATAGCATTTACGTTGTAAAATGACCACAGACACCTGATGGATTTGTAAAGTTTATATAAGAAATTTCAGAATGAATATGCCAGAATAATGAGGCAGATACAAATCAGCACATCGATGATTAATATTAATGTCACAATGTAACTATGGATTAGGGCAAGTACCATTAGAGTAGTTGGGAACACTACTGGGTATGAGCATTTAGAGAACACGCTATTCAGCACAAGTTTAAACTAAGGCAAAGGACATGGGGAGGACCTAATGTGTGCACTAATATTCTTAGACCTAATTCTTAGACCCTATACTAGTTTTACTAAGTTCACGGCAAACATACTAAAGGGAAGGGTAATTGGAACACATTAAAATGATTTGACAGTTTAATAATATCCTACAGGTAGGGAGAGAAGGGGAACATCACTAATAAACAATTGCATATAAATCACTTTAAAGGTGATAGGGCAATATCACAGGCAAGAGTGCTTTATTAAGAAGAGGAGAAAGAGTGATAGAAAGACGTACACCCACGGTTAATAGTTACCTAGGTAAGAATGAGGACTAACCCTGGCCACGGGTCAGTTTGGAAGGACGGGGACAAGGACCCTCAAGGATTGGAATACCAGAAAGCGAGCAGGTACAGCTCGTGGACAGTCAGGACAGGATACCCCTCAGGTTTGGGTCAGGACTGGGCTCACCAAGGTACGACCAACACCTACAGCTTCGGATGCAACGCCTGCGTTACCCCTTCTCTGTAAGTAATCCGCCAGTAACCCCGATTGGGTTGTCGAATTTCCAAGGCAAAGTGCTCCGCCAGCACTTAGGACTATTTCCACCCCTTGGAGTTTTGTGGAAAATACGGACAAAGTACTCCGCAGTGCTCTGTATCAATCACCTATAGAGTTCGTAGGGTCAGTGACAGGTCTGCTACTCGGACAAGTCGGACCATTTCTCTATGCTAAGCTAGACTAGTTATACCCTTCTTGGACCCCTGGACCACCCACAAATGTTGCAAGTGACAAAGTCCCATCTTATGATTGGTCAAGAAAGGTGGTTATGTCATGGTAACCACCTATAATTCTGGGTTCCCATCATTAATATGCAAGTGACAGTACCCACCCCTTACATTTTAGTTCCCAGGGTATACGTGAGGGAAAGACAATAGTGTTCATAGTAAAAATGCAACAATGTAATAGATTATGGTACAGTTCAATGTCACTGAGGCGAGCTTCTCAGGCGCATCTTGCTTCAGAGGCCAGCTGGCTTGTTTCAGCTTCTGCGCAGTTGGGTTTCTCCCACGTCACTTAACAGGGTTCAGATGTGCTTCAATATGGAGAGGCTCCCCGTCCCCCGGCCCATAATTACGCGGTACATGAAAAATAAGCGAGAACAAATTAGAATCACACGTAAAAATGATTACACTGTACACCGTTGAAAGCTTCACTGCACCCCTTATTTTATAATATCTATAGCATTAAGGTTTAGTGCGTAAATAGACTGATAGGCATAAGCAGCGAAGGCAAGCAGAGAGCATGGTTAGAAATAAGCGGCCATGTTTGCAACAATGCGCATGAGCAATACAATCCCTCCAAAATGCGAGTGTGTCACATCACGTGGGTATGACCGACGCATGCGCTGACTGGATTTCTGCGAAGCGGCCATTTCCATAGTGCAAGCATGGTTAAGATGAAAAGACACATAGGCAAGCCTCTGGGGGACACCCGTGTGTTGGGAATAGAGACAAGAAAATGACGGACAGGTTGAATTAATATAGTTACAAGTTAGGCGAGGTTCTTGAATAAGAGCAAGTCGCTTTACGTGCGAATCCTTGTTCCATCAATGTGACCGCATTGATAAATAAACAGGCTGGGCTGTACGAAGCAGTCCCATGCTAAAACCCAACCAAGTGTGTGTTTCTTGCATTATCCGCTGCTGTATCAAGCAAGGCCTACACGTGTGTCCTGGCCTGATGCCTAGGGGACATGACAACTGACGAAGGAGGATGGAATTCACTGTCAGCGACCCAGCGCGGGGCAAGATCTGCTCTGCCAGCACCCTTAGCAGCACGCAACTGATAGTGTCATGTTAGTATGAAATTGTAGGGGGTGCATCATAATCACGTTAGTCCGCACCCATATGTAATCTGGATTAAAAATAACACTTGCTCATTAGAAAATGTAAATGTTATAATCAATTGTGTACGTGTATTGCGTGAAAATTAGCTCGTGTTAATTGAAAATGTAATCAACATAAAAAATGTGACTGTTAGTTGCTAGTGCTTCATGAATTAACCCATGTTTAATGTAGTTAGTAGATTTAAACGTACAATATAAAAGTCTGCACGTGTAGGAATGATCATAGTGCCTTAAAAATAAGAAATGCAATGCTTAGAAATGTAATATTATTACCATCATGTAGGTTTGAATGTATAAAGGCCTGTATTAAATGAATATTCACGTTTTGCCATGGAAAGTCTGTTCGTGGTTTCTTATGTTAACAGAGTCGAGAAGGCCTGAAATGTATTTTCCTTGGGAAGGCTCTCAATAGAATGTGCAAAAACCACAGGTGATGGACAGAATGCAGAACAATGTCATACATTCACCCCAGTACAGAGATCTTGGCCTAAATCCATCGTTTTTTTGCACCCCACACCACCCCAGTTCAGACATGGCCATATGCAAATCAGTCTGACCCTGTGCCTCATGGGAACAGTCCAGCCCAAACTGCCAAGCCATGCCTTCCCTGGACCGGAAACAAGCTTCCGAGGAACGGTTTCTGGCATTCCAGCCGTCTTCAGCCTGGCTTGCTTGAATCCAGTGGTGTGGAGTGCATGGGACTCACGTCTGAGCATACCCACCGAACTGGGTGGCCATGTCTGAACTGGGGTGGTGTAGAGTGCAAAAAAACAATGGATTTAGGCCCAGATCTCTGTACTGGGGTGAATGTATGACATTGTTCTGCATTCTGTCCATCAACTGTGGATTTTGCATTTGTCACCCCGAGTGGGATGGGTATGCTCAGACGTGAGTCCCGTGCTCTCCACGCCACTGGATTCAAGCAAGCTGTGCTGAAGATGGCTGGAATGCTAAAAACCGGTCCTCAGAAGCTTGTTTCCGGTCCAGGGAAGGCATGGCTTGGCAGTTCGGGCTGGACTGTTCCCATGAGGCACAGGGTCAGACTGATTTGCATATGGCCATGTCTGAACTGGGGTGGTGTGGAGTGCAAAAAAACGATGGAATTAGGCCCAGATCTTTGTACTGGGGTGAATGTATGACATTGTTCTGCATTCTGTCCATCAACTGTAGTTTTTGCACTCAATAGAATGTAGTCAGCAAAATGTGTACATGCAAGGTTGTTCTGTTCACATGTTTTCCGTTGCAGGTGCAACGACATTTTCTTCGTTAGCTAGACTGATGCTCATTGTTTTAGGAGTTAGGTATGGAGGAGCCCCGATACATAGTTACAGTGGCATGTGATAATGAAGCATCCTTGCTGGAGAAGCTTTTGACCCAAGGACAACTCAACCAATCTTGGATGGAGCACAAGTTGTTGAAAAAGATCCAGTCGACCGAGATCCTTATAAATGGTAAGATCTGATAAAGTAGAGATAAGGATCTGGCGCAATAAGTTGGTAGCAGAGTAGGATGGTTACCTCTAGAGCTAATGGAGATCTAAATCTAGGAGGTAGTAATTAAGTCACCATAGTTGTAGAGCTCAAGGTGATGGTTGTCCGGCAGATCACGAGCGAAGGACGGCGGATGGAGATTGACGGAGTGTAATGGTGCGGAAGAAGCAGCAGTTCGTGAGGGAGTGAGTATGATCAGGGTTGTGTGTCTGTTAGATTGCGGGGTCATGTTGATTGTGTGATGTCTTGCGGAGTTGGAGTGAGAGTTGAGTGATTGTGAGATTCGGGCTGTGAGCGCGCGCAGTCCAAGAGATCTTAAGCTCGACAAGTAGCCTGAGAGATTGTGGTGTAGAAGCCACCCGGAGAGTAGTTGTCGACCATTGACTGGGGAGTAGTGAGACATCATCGATTACCCCACCCGAGATAGGGAGCGAGAGAGTGAGTGCCTGAGTGACTAACGCAGGTCTGGGATCACTGTGTATGTATAAGCGAGTGATTGGATCATATTATTGATTTTGTGACCGTCCGGTCGTTCGTGGACAGATGGTCCAGTGCAGTTGTCCGGTCGTTTTGTGGACAAATAGTTGCCAGATTGAGGTAGACAATTACATCAGACTGTCCGGTCGTTTGGTGGACAGATAGTCAGAGAAGTGACTGTTCGGTCGATTTGCGGACAAAAAGTTATTTCAGAGTATGAAAGAGACATGTGAGAGAGTCCGAGACAAATTGTAAAGGAGGGGAACTGCTGCAACCGGAGGAAGAGTGACGTCAGAGGGTGCCGCGCTGCGATAAGTCGGTTAGTGTGAAGCCGCACTGGTATTGGTGGATTGTCATCAAGAAGTAAAGTGCACCCCGAAAAGAGGAAAAGTTGATTTTACCATGAATTGTGTTAAAGTTTTACAAGATATGTGTAGAGGAGATATAAGGGTGGTTACTCAAGGAGGAGAAGAAGCTCCTCTCAAGGATACCCCAGCTCATTACATGGCTACGAATGTGGGATTGCATACCATACTTTGGCTCAAAAATTGGCATAAAATGGCTGAAGGAAATGAAGAATTTACTTTTCCCCATTATGGTACCTTTAGATTAGAAGTGTTGTACCAGTTGAAAAGAGTTATGGCTTCTTTGCGACCTCTGCCCAGACCAACTCAGTTTGAGGCGCTCCATGTGTGGATTAGGGCAGCCCGTGACAGGAAGAGAGATCGAAGCCAGGAGAGAGTAAAAAAGTCGATCAGGGCATTTCAAGATTCGGAATGGGATGCATTGGAGTAAAGATGGAGAGTAGAAACTATTGAGGGAGATAGGCTGTTTCCGTTGTTGGTAAAGGTAGGAGACGCCCAAAATAAGTGTGTAGAGGAGGATGATAGTGACACAGATGACAGCTTGATAGAAAGAGTGTTAACAGACAGGTCACCTTCACACAATCCGGATTTAGCAGAGGGAAAGGCAGGGACATCGGAGGGAAGTAGAGGATTACAGACTCAGCCTAGTGCGACAGTGGTTGGGAGAATTTCAACAAGAACAAAAGGGATGGGAACGCAGATCCCAGCAAGGTCAGAGACTCATGGAGTTACAGGCGTTACAAGATTACCAGATGCTCTTACAGTGCCGATTACCATTGGCCTTATAGTGTCAATGTATGATCCAGATCAGGTGAAGAATGGGAGTCTAGTACAGCCAGTAGCAGGAGAAGGAAATGGCTCAGGAGGAAGTGGTATAGTGATTGAGTTTTCTCACCTACCAAAGCCCATCAAATCGAGTACCCCATTGCCAGCCACTGCAGACTCCTCGAGGGGACACGTGGATGGAAGGACAGTGAGGCCAAGATCCCTTTGCTGACTCCAAGTCAGATCTGAGGATGTGGGAACCACCCTTAAGGAATCAGAATGATAGGATGACAGGAGGTTGGGATCACGGAAATGCAGGGAATAAATCAGCTCCTAGGGAAGTTGCGGAAGGAAGCCAATGTGGAGATCAGAGTAATGACAATGGAGAAGCAAGCAGAGCATCTAGTTGAGGAACCCTGAAGTTTGCCATAAGAGCAAAAATGCTGGATGTGGTGAGATTGAAGGCTGAGGTAGATGAGATCATATATGGGAACTTGCCTTTAGAGAGGGTGGATTTTTACAAACCTAATGAATTGTTGTTAGTGGCAAAAGATGTGACTTGTAAGGCTCGATCTGCACATGAGAAGTTAAGAGACTTGGCAAAAAGATACAAGGTTGATCTGTACAAAACTAAGATGCTGCAAGGAAGTCATAGATTGCAGTACAGTGACCAGGAATTGGAGGAGAAAAGAGTTATAGGGCTAAAGGCACACATTTGGGACAATCTATCCAAGTTGTAGGAGTAGCAAATACAAAGATGACTAGCCGTTGACTGAACCGATTCCTGTAAGGATAGGGACGTTCCGAGACTGACACCAGTTTGTGGTGTGCGACTCAAGTCATGTTTGCTTGCTAGGGCGAGATCTATTGTGCAAGCTCAATTGTACCATCTGTTGCACCCCCAAGGGAGTCGAATTGCAGACCATTGATGACGATGCTACCTTTAAGGTTGCTAATCCATACTTGTATATAGAGTTGTACCCTGGCTGACTCACAAAGATGTGAGCGATCCGGTACCATGGGACAACGATTGTTTGAAAGCTTTCCTAGACTTGAGAGCGAGCTTGTGTCATGCTCCAACTCTGGGAATGCCTGAATACAACAAATATTTTTCACTGTTCTGTTGTGAGAAGGAAGGTTGTACATTGTCAGTCCTGACTCAGAATCATGGAGGTATCTGTACACCAGTTGCATACTTTTCAGCTACTTTAGATCCAGTAGCTTCAGCTTTGCCCGGATGTCTCAGATCCGTTGCTGCAACCGGTGTCAGCATTGAGAGATGTGAAAGCTTTGTGATGGGTCATCCGTTGGTTGTGCATGTTCCACATTCTGTCGAACTGTTAATGACGAGGACTAGGACACAGCACCTGGCCAATAACAGACTCACAAGCTATGAGCAGGTTATACTTGCTGCGGAGAATGTAACTCTGAGAAGGTGTTCTGTCTTAAATCCCGCTACATTGATGCCTTTATCAAATGTTGATGATGAAGATTTTGAAGACCATGACAGTCTCGATGTGACTGAACTCTGCACCAAACCAAGACGCGACATTGTTGATGAACCTCTGTCTGACCCCGATGAGATCTTCTTTGTCGATGGTTCATGCTTAAGAGACAGTGTGGGTCAGTTGAGAGCAGCATTTGCTGTATGTACCATCTCAGGAGTGGTTGATGCTGCTTGTCTAGAAGGAGTATACTCCACACAGGTGGCTGAAATAATTGCTTTGACTCGAGCCTGCTTAGCTGCTGATCAGATCCGAATCACCATCTACACCAACAGCCATTATGGGTTTGGTGTGGTTCATGATTTCAGACATCTATGGGCTCAAAGAGGTTATATGACATCATCTGGTTCTCCCATCAGGAATGGTGAATTTGTAAAAACAACTGCTAGAGGCGTTACAACGTCCTAAAGAAATTGCAGTCGTAAAGTGTAGAGCACATGGGAAGGGAACAGATTTTGCCCCTCTCAGCAATAAGTATGCTGATGAGGTTGCACGCTTTTGTGCTGAACAAGGGTGTTTATTTACAGGAGATTACACAGGAGAGAGCCAAGAGAGAACTGAACTCAACATGATGTTAGCCATGGCAGACACTTGTGATGAACTCAAGCGCCTGTAGGATGAGGTCTCAGAGCAGGAAAGGAAAGTGTGAATCAAGTCTGGATGCCAGAAAGGGGATGTTGACATTTGGGTTTCAAATGATGGACGAGCGGTTTTACCAGATAACCTTTTAGAGTCCGATGGCGAGACATATTCATGGTGCGGTGCACCTTGGAAGGGATGCGATAGTATAAGTGTTCAGACAGACGTGGTACAATCCACAATTTTGTGCAGTTGCTGAAGCTGTGTGTTAGAGGTGTGTTACCTGTCAACAAATGAATGCTGGTAAAAAGTCTGTGGTCACTTTGAGTCACACTGGAAGTTCGGGGGGACCCTTCAATAGAATGCAGTTGGACTTTATTGAAATGCCGAAGTGCAATGGATTGAGGTACATTTTAGTGGTGGTGTGTGTGTTCTCACTGTTGGTGGAGGCTTACCCAACTAGGAGATGTGACACCCAGTAAAGCTGTTATTGGGAGAACTGATTCTAGGTTCGGTTTTCCAACCTCTTTGGAGTCGGACAGAGGAACACACTTCCACAGCGAGATCATGAAGTTGCTTTGCACTGCTTTAAGCGTTGATCAGAGACTTCATTGTAGTTATTGACCAAAGGCTTCCTGGATAGTGGTGCAGATCAATGGGACTTTGAAGCATGGATGGCAAAGGTGTGTTTGTCTACATCCCTGAAGTGGCCTGCTGCATTGCCTCTGGTGCTCATGAGGGTTTGCAGTGTGCCAGATAGGAGGATCGGTCTTTTCCCACATGAGATCTTAATGGGGAGGGCGATGCGGTTGCCAGCAGTGCCAGCTACAGCATTGATAAACATCACTGATGATTTGATCCTTGATTACTGCAAAGGACTAGCTGATGTGGTCCGTTCTGTATCTCAGCAGGTGCAGGCTGCTTCTGTCCCAGCTACAAGCGACCTTTGCCACGACTTGTGTCCAGGGGATTGGGTGTTTGTCCGTGAGCACGTGAGGCAGAGCTGTTTGGATGCTCGGTGGCAAGGCCCCTCGCAGGTGATACTGGTGACGAATACAACAGTGAAGTGTGGAGAACTGCCAAACTGGATACATGCTTCTCACACCCGCAGAGTACCAGCACCCTTGGAAGAAACAGCACCTCTCCCAAATGAAAGTCCAGCTGTGGTGGCAGAGCAGCGAGAGAGGTCAAGCCAAGCTGTGAGGGTTGCTGGTGAAGTTATTCGTTCACCAGGTCGAGCTGAGGTGGGTTATGCTGTCCAGGACACGGATTCTGACTCTGAAGAAGAAAGCCAGTCTGGGAGTGGTTCAGAGTCAGACTCAGCAGAAGGAAGTGGTGCACAGTGTGATCATCCAGAAAGCAGAAGGGCTAACAGCACAGAAGAAGCGTGGCCTGGGAGACAGAGAAGGTTGAATCTGCGACTGGCTCCCGAGAAAGACCTTGCTCCTGTGTCCGAGGTCTCAGAATCAGAGGAGAGCAACGAAGAGCAAAATCAAGGCTTGAGAAGATCCAAAAGGATGAGAGTGCCTTGCCAGAGATACGCTGCCCCAGAGTGGACTTACACAGTTACTGATGCCGGGGGTAGTGAGTTCCGCGAGGTTGAGGTCCGTGAGTGTGATCAGCAGGAGTCCGATACTGAACCTCAAAGTGGTACTCCTGGTGCCCAGACTTGAAATCGAAGGGGCACTGACGATCATGGTTCCGAATTCGCAAGTCCTGAGTAAGGTGCGACTTTTGATCTTACATCGATTCATTTTTCCGACCTTTGAATTTGAAGCATCAACTCAAGACCTGATAACTGTTCGCCTTGAAATCTTGCAATAGGATCTGAACTCATTGTAGATTGTTAATACATTGTGTTTTGTGAATAAGCTCAAAAGAAGATAACCTAGGCCCAAGTGAAAGAAGAATCAAATTAGAGACTTTCCGTTGGAGAAGAAAGTGGGTTAAGGAAGTCTTTTTGTGAACTATGTAAATAAGGAAAAAGAACTGTGTATCAAAGGGGGGAATTTCCAGCCTATCGAGGAGTGGAGTTTAGATTGATTAAAGCTGCAACTGGTGGCGGGAAAAAGAGACTCTAAGGTTGATTGCAGAAGCACAGAAGCATCAGCAAAAATCAAGGCTGGAAACCCGAACCGTAGTTCCAAATGTTTAATAGTCACATTCATAGTAGGAGTGATAGTTTAGATAGTTTCGATAGCGATAGTTATTATAGTGTCAGTTGTCATTTCACATGAGGAAGATGTCAGGCATGTGCAGGAACACCTACGCCTAGCACTTCGACCAAGAAAGAGGACATCATAGGAGCTGAAAAGGCTTTGCTAGATCAAAATAGTAGTAAGTTGCATGTAGATTTGTCAAAAGGTGATTTTAAGCTTAATGCATATGCCAAGCTGCTATATGAATAAATAAAGGCAATGGATGCGAAGGATTGTTATGTGTGTATGCAGTTGCCTGCCTCGGTGGATGAGGGTATCAAGTATCATCATCTTCCACTGACTTATGGCTTTACATGCAGTTTGTTACTTAGTCTCTTTTATGGAAGAGGTCATTATGAGCATTTCTTTTCAAATAATGATGCAGTGCTTTCAGAGGTACAAGCCTATAAGCACCTGAATAAATATGATTATTACTAGCAAGAAGACAGGGTTGGGAAATACTTCATACCAGATACCATGCTAGATACCTCTTAAACCCACAGGCATAACCTGACCTGTTCACCAGCAGATGTAGAAAAGAAGTATGTAGATCAAATAGAGGATAGATATAGACAATTAACACAAACACGTCATACATTAGACAGTCCAGTAGATTGGACAGATGAGGAGAGAGCTCATGGAGTGAAGGGAAGCTATGGTCCTATAGCATTGGATTTTCCACGGATGGTAAAGTTGTGTCTGAAGCGTGTGCAGAAGTATTATGATAAGATCTATGTAGGACAGAGTTTGTGTGATCATGTGTTCACCATGGAAACATCTGCGAAGGACTTTTTGCAAGTTTCAGTACAAGTGGTGCAGACTGTGTATTACGTGTGTGGGAGGAATGCTTATGTACCTCTGCCTGCCAATTGGTATGGTACATGTTATTTGGGTATGATTTCGCCTAAGATTTATAATGCAGAAGATTTGGAATTGTTAGAGTATGAAAAGCACTCAAGAGTAAAGAGTGCTGAGAGTGTAGGAGCAGTGATTGGAGATATTTTTGGAGCAGTCATACCAAGATTGGGAGTGATCTTGAATGATGTGAAGATAAGAAACTTGGCGACTGTTGTGGATCGATTATCAACAAATACAGCTAAATCCTTGATACCTGTGGATGGGGAGATGTTGTCGGGAAAAACAATGGTTATGCAGAACTGTCTTGCTTTAGACGTCCTATTAGCAAAAGAGGGTGGAGTCTTATATTCCAGATAACAATAAGGATCTGGAGAAATATATATAAGTAACATCACTGTGATCCATCATGAGATTAAAGATTTGACTGAGGAAGGTGTTTGGAAAAAGGTTGGAAAAGGGTTTAGAAAGGTGGGAAGCTGGTTTGCAAGTTTGGGAAAAGGTATCATTGGATATATTCTGAAGCCTATCATTATCATTGTGGTCTGTGTGGTTGGTCTGTGGGGATTTGCGAGAGCCTATCAGGGGTACAGAGCGAATCAAGTTGAGAGATCTCTTAGAGCGCAAGAGATAAGAATGGCTAGACTGCAGGACAGTTATTATCAGACTATAACAAATTTAGAGAAGTTCAGACAGGGAAGAGTGGCTACAAGTTCTGTTTAGATCGGTTCTTCTCCACGGAGTTGTGAGTTTGGTAATGACACTAGTCATCAAAGGGGGGAACTGATAGAGTGACATGTTATTCTGATATTGTAGGGGTGCATCATAATCACTGTTGGTCCGCACCAATATGTAATCTGGATTGAAAATAACACTTATTCATTAGAAAATGTAAATGTAATAATGAATTGTGTACATGTATTGCTAGAAAATTAGCTCGTGTTAATTAAAAATGTAATCGACATATAAAATGTGACTGTTACTTGCTAGTGCTTCATGAATGAATCCATGTTTAATGTAGTTAGGTGATTTAAACGTGCAATATAAAAGTCTGTATGTGTAGGAATGATCATAGTGCCTTAAAAATGAGAAATGCAATGCTTAGAAATGTAATATTATTAACATCATGTAGGTTTGAATGTGTAAAGCCCTGTATTAAATGAATATTAACGTTTTGCCATGGAAGGCCTGATTGTGGTTTCTTATGTTAGCAGAGTCGAGAAGGCCTGAAATGTATTTTCCTTGGGAAAGCTCTCAATAGAATGTAGTCAGCAACATTTGTATGTGCTAGGTTGTTCTGTTCACATGTTTTCCACTGCAGGTGCAGGACATTTTCCTCGTTAGCTCTACTGATGCTCATTGTTTTAGGAGTTAGGTATGGAAGAGACCTGATACATGGTTACAGTGGAATGTGATAATGAAGCATCCTTGCTGGAGACACTTGGGGCCAAGGACAACTCAACCCTTCTTGGATGACGCAGTTGTGGAAAATCACCTGCTGAAGATGTGCGTCCAGAGGAGGTGTGTCAGGGCGTGTTTTAGGAGTTGTGCATTTTGTATTAGGGACAGTGCCCCGAGGTAGGAGAGGCAGACGAGGCAGAGGGGGTTGTCGAGAGTAGAGAGCCAATAGAAGGGTAAGAGAAGGGTTTGATTCTAGGAATGAAGACTTAGACAGTTTGACTCTTTTTAGGTTTCGACCTGGCCGTAGCACCTGCGAAGCAGGTGCTCCGCCCAAGGCGAAATCTTATGATCCTACACTATGGGGCTTAGTCCCGCCTCTGTCTTCCATTGGCTAGCTCCATAAATGGAGGCTAGCCATTGGAAAAGATTGGCTGTCAATCACGCTTTCCCAGTAAAAAAGGCGATTCGGGGGCGTTTCTGACTCTTTTTTTAGGTCCCGCCCCTTGTTGCCGTGTGTCTCGGGCCGCGCTGTGATTGGATGCGGTAGTGCGGCGCTGCTTAATTGCTTTCAGCGCCGCACTGTTATTTCTTTGTAAATATGCTCCTCTCAGCCTCTCTTTCTCACTATTGAAAGTTTGTTTTCATGCCTGCATTCTCCCTTTGTCCGTTTTTGTATTACTCTCCCTCTTTTTTGTTTTTCTCTCTTGCTCTGTGACACAGTCTGACGGATAAATTAAGTACATGGGCCTTATAATAAGTGTTGGTGGTCCCACCTGCCTCCACTGGCACATTTACATAACAGGCTATAAGTCGCCCTGGTCGGTAATTCGGGACTCACTGATGAATCCCCGGCCCCATCTTACCTAGCCTCAGAAGGACGGCAGACACCGCGGCCAGCTTTCCCGCTGGCACCGGCGGGCTGTGGTCAGCCTTGCTCTAGCTGACGCCAGCCCGCGCCAGTCGAGAGTGGATGAACTCCCTGCACAGGGCCTTGGCCTGGGACACCAGCTCCTTGTCCGTGGGCGAGCGGTCGAAGGCTTCCATCACCTCAGCCGCGAAGACTGAGGAGCGCCGCAGCTTCTCCATCCTAGGGAGAGAGGAACCGCCGTCTTCAGGGGCGAGGAGCCGTGGACCCAGAGTGGCCTGGCCCGTAATCCAAACTCCGGCAATCACTAGCGCTGTGAATGCCCACACCGCATAGAGGGGGCGCGTCTCCTTGCTACCAAAGAGAGCCTAGCGCCTAAACCAATCATGTATTTATAGTCTTAAACGCTCAGCACGTGTGCAACGCTGCCCGGCTGTTTAAGCACTTTTCCGGGGCCTCAGAAATTCAGAGTGTTCTCGGGTCGGTTATAGCGGACACCACCAACGGGAAGAGTGGCCGTCCCCCAAGTGCTGCTGTTCTAGTCCCGACTGCGTCCGAGTCCTCAGTATCCCTGAGTCACGGTGTCCCCAGCTGCACTTCTTGTTTTTAATGTATTCATGCCTGAAAAGTGAATTTGATATGACACATGATAATGTATCAAAATGTTAATCAATACAAATAGTTTAAACTGTCATGAAAGGCACTTCTGCAGTCAATACTCCTATCGCTGCTAACAATGTCCCTGTCACCGGGGCTTAATTTGCACAGCACTTAAGTGTTGGACTCTGTGCCTCAGTGCACTCGGCTTCAAATACTGTACGTAAATACATTTTCTCCCTATTTAAGGGCCGAGGCACTCAGCACGTATTTAGCTCAGCCGAGCCTGCCCCTGTTTCAATGCCTTGGTAGGTCCACTGGAGGGAAAAATTAATACTTAATTGAATCTCACAGTCATCAAAGTAATCGATACTTTTTTATTATTTATTCTTCACAGTCTGTTGGCTGTTTCAACACTCGTAGGGCGAGAGTGGAAAGGATTCATGCCTCGGAGACACTGCCATTTAAACAAGGTAATTTCCCTAGGGGCATTAGGGGCCGTGAAACATACAGTAAAACAAACAAAAAACGGAGGCTTGTAATGGGAAAGAAAGAGGGGAAAGAATTATGTTTCTGCCAGCTGACAAAACAGGGTGAATAAAAAGAAAGCAAGCGAGCTGGAGAGGGAGAGAAAAAAAAGGAGCTTTATACAGAAAGGGGAATGAGAGGGTGGCGGAGAAAGGGTAGCTTTTAAGGGGTTTCTCATATCAAAAGCAGAGCTGAGCTTTCATAATGCTGACATTTCTCATTCTGACAATCCTAAACACAAGTGGGGAGGATGGAACTGCAGATAGCATCTTTCATCACATTCCCCAGTTTTAGGAGGTGACATGGCAGTTCCACCTCCACGCCGTTAATTACCAAATAAAACACTGCTTCCTGTCAGCATTAGATTATTGCAGATAACCGCCACAAACATCGGCCAAGCGTCCCACCACCACCCGCTCTGAACTCCTGGGGAATAAACCTCTCCCTTACCCTCCCTCTATTTCATGCTAGAGGCTTCATGCGAGCCTCAGCTGGTGAAACTCTGCTTCTGTGCCACCCCTGACCTCTGTGTGGGGCTCTTTGCGTGTGTGTGTGGGGCTCTTTGCGTGTGTGTGTGGCTATTTGCGTGTGTGGGGGGGCTCTTTGCGTGTGTGTGGGGGACTCTTGTGTGTGGGGGGCTCTTGTGTGTGTGGGGGGCTCTTGTGTGTGTGGGGGGGGGCTCTTGCGTGTGTGGGGGGCTCTTGCATGTGTGGGGGCTCTTGCATGTGTGGGGGGCTCTTGTGTGTGTGGGGGGGCTCTTGCGTGTGTGGGAGGCTCTTGCGTGTGTGGGGGGCTCTTGCGCGTGTGTGGGGGGCTCTTGCATGTGTGTGGGGGGCTCTTGTGTGTGTATGGGGGGCTCTTGCGTGTGTGTGTGTGGGGGGCTCTTGTGTGGTGTGTGTGGGGGGCTCTTGTGTGTGTGTGGGGCTCTTGTGTGGGTGTGTGTGTGCAAATGCTATACGTCTTGCATTTGCGACAGAGTAAGCTATTGTCATTGTAAATGACAATGCCATTTATTTATCTGTTTTCAAAACCAACACATAAATAAAAAGTTTGTCATTTACAATGCCAATAGCTCAAACTTTTCCGAAGGCGAAACCGTTGCATTGTAAATGCTTGTTCCAATGTGAATGCACTTCTGAGGAAGTCTTCACAAGCTGACACCTTTTTCAACTTCGGTGGTAGAATGTTCTGTAGAGATGACACCTAAGTGTTAGAGTAGGAACAGAATTAACCAATTGATTTTCTTTATGTAATCTGATGAAGATTACTTTGGATATTGGATCAATTGTAGCTTGTTTAATCTTTTTAGAGTTACTTATTCTTCTTACTTTACATCGAATTAGGTTAATTAGGAGCATGAACCTTGTATTAGTGCCTATGTATTTCTTCAACCTCGGAAGGAGGTGCTTGTATGTTCAGTTGTTTTTGGCTTTGTAATAAAACCCTTAAAATTTAAGATAGTCAGTGATTTTTTGGTGAGTCTTATTGATGAAGGTGATTTTGAATTTATTGGATTTCTCCCTTTTACACTTCTTAGCAGATAAAAATATCCAGTCAACCGAGATCCTTATAAATGGTAAGAACTGATAAATTAGAGATAAGGATCTGGCGCAATCACAACAGTGTCGCCGATACGGATATGGCTCCACCTGATCCCAGTAAATTTCGGCAGCAGATTTGACTGCCCGGCAGCTCATGGTCCACCAGGGTTGGATTGGGATTAAAATCGGCCCAGCACGCTAAAAAAAGTGGCCCACAATTACATATTGCCTTTCCTCAAAACACTGCTTCGGAGAAGTCTTATAAAAAGAAGGGGGGGGAGAGTCTCTTGACAGAGGTATCTTTTCATAACTTGACTTTGATAAAAAAAATGCACTGATTAGTTCACACTGGTGAAACACACCTGAAAACAAGTGAGGCCACTTATTCTCAAGCACCCTGCCCCCGCTTAATATGCATACATTAATAGGCCGTCCCAGTGAGAGAAAGGGATTGACACCACTGCCCGTTGATAAAAGGGAAGTAATGGACACCCATATGCCGCCAGAAAGGCTACACAGGCACCCACTGGGCTGCTGGCCGCATCCGAACAACACATACACTGCCCAAATTGGCCCCCCAGGCTGCCCAAAAAAGCAGCCCACAGCTCGAACTTCGGGACCGGCCCCTCGGCCATTGCCCAAGTGCCCGCCTTACCAATCCTACCCTGTGGTCCACCACCAACACTGCGTCCCTTTGCCCGCCTGAAGACACAATTTTTGGAAACCCCAAAAGTCTGTGGGAGAAGAAAAACGTCAAGCCTCCACGCCTCTGAGCCTGGTATCCACGATGCAGCAGCCAACCATCACCATACGCGTAGCCTCAAAGGCAAACAACTGCACAGAGGCCCCACCCACATCGAAACCACAGCAGAAAAGAGGCTGTAAGCGTACCCATCAATCTGGTCAAGCACACAGCCCACACCTTCACATAGCCTGTGCCCAGCAGTGCCATGCTCGAATAGAACTAAGGAGGACATCGCACTATCACCAGTGTCCTCACCCCTGAGGCCAGAAGAACTGCTGAACGTCCGCACACATGACATCCCTACCCACCATCAAACCTTTTGTAGTCACTGGCACACCATCCTCTCAGGCCGCCAAGTGGATCACATGAGTAGATCATCTAGAGACATACTTTACCGCAGCGGTACTTTAAGAAGACAGGCAACGACCTATGCTGCTGTCCACAAACTGTCCAAGAAGGTATGAGAAACAGGCCCCACACACCCTAACCCACATTGAAAGCAGCCCTGATGGCTCACTTCGCTCGTGTTGCCAATCCGGACTGCGAGCGATTCCTGCTCAGGCAAGTGCAACAGACACCTGAAGAGTCGGTAGGCAAATGTTACGCAAGGCTTTACGAGCTAGTAACCACATGCACCCTTCCTGATTAACAGGATTGTGAGACCTGGCATCATTGACGTGGGTCTCCCTTCCTCTTTTCGCTCCCTATCTTTTATATTGGATTTAGATGCTCTCGGCGCTGTGCCACTGCTAATCAGTGCCACAGCGTGAATGCTCTCTGTGTAAAGATGACTGTATGAATTTGTATAACCATAATGCCTAGGTCTGGTGCCTGGTGATTTGCCCTCCATTTCACTGTTTACTACTGTGAAGCTATCCGTTCTCATAGGCTGGAATGGGCAGGCTGAGGATTACCTTCCATAATCCTATCTGACCCCAAGAACCTGATAGGAAATTCAAATTTTAGGACAATAAGATACACCTTTTAGTAAGGACCATTTATATATCCCATGTTCGAAAATGCCTCTTCTGGAAACTAGGTATTTTCTTGCCTAAGCTTTCCTGTAGGTTTTGCTAGTATGTGTGTTGGGCGTCTGGTTTTGGAGCAACAGGGCCAGCTGGGTCAGACCTGGCTGGAGAGAGAGATCAGCATGCAGAGCACGGGAAGGGGTGACTCTTTGATCTGAGCTGGGCCGTGCCTGGCAAGGTGAATGATGGCTCCATCTCCCACTGGGCGCCTGATAGCAGACCCCCTCATTCTGAAAAAGGCAGGATGTCGCCTCATAAACCAAGTTCTCCCCGAACACCACCAAACTGGTTTTGGCTGGAGTCAGTGATTTGTGACTTTAGAGAACAAAGACTTTTTAGGTAAAAAAATCTGCGCTGAAACCTTTTTCAAGTGTGTACCTTCTGAAGTCAAGACAAAACTCTGTCCGAGTGAACAGAGGGAAGGACTTTGAAACTTTCACCAAGCTTGCTGAAGAAACTACCAGAGGGCTTGAATCGAGAGTGCCTCCTACTGAAGTCTCAGGGACATTAGACTTCAGTCTGTCAGCAGTCGGAGTTCCTGTGCGAGGAATTCTACTTGAAGGTGAGGCCTCCGTCGAGCAATCCAGAGCCTCTAAGTCTACTGTGAATAACGTGGACCGGTAATCCTTCGCTGAGTCTGTGTGGGCCGCTGCAGCTAAGAGAGAGCTGCCGCAGCTGAGAGCCTTCTTTAATTTGAACCTTCAAAACCTTTGCTGAATCTGTGTGGGCCGCTGCAGCTAAGAGAGAGCTGTAGCCGCCAAGTGCCCATGGTTGTTCCAGCCTGGTCGAGATCATCCTTTGGCCTGTGGGCCACCTGCACCTTTGCCAACTTTGCATCATAGTGATTTGTCCTGTGGGTCACCGCAGCTAAGAGATAGCTGTTGCCGCTGAGTGCCTGCACCTTTGCCAACTTTGCATCATCGTGATTTGTCCTGTGGGCTACCGCAGCTAGGAGAGAGCTGCTGCTGTTGAGTGCCCACACCCTTGCCAGCCTTGCATCATCGTGATTTGTTCCGTGGGCCGCCGCAGCTAAGAGAGAGCTGCTGTCGCTGAGTGCCTGCGCCTTTGCCAACTTTGCCTCATCGCAATCTGTCCTGTGGGCCGTCGCAGCTAAGGGAGAGCCGCCGCCACTGTGTGCCCGCATCTTGTTCACCATTGCCAAAGATTGTCGCTATCCTCTTGTGGGCTGCCGCAGCTAAGAGAGAGCTGCTGCCGCTGTGAGCCCACCACAGAGCTGCCCAACGAGAGTCATCGCCACCATCAGCCCGGGCCGCCGCAGCCGCTTGCTTCTTCCGCTGAGAGCCCGCCTGTCCCCGAATCATTGTGGGTGCATTCTGCAGACCACTGCAGCCAAGACTTGTGGTCGCTGGAAGTCCGCCTGTCATCGTCTCCGCTTCTTCAAGAAGCTGCGTGCTGTGTCCCCTTCCTATGGCAGGTACCTGGTGTGCAACGGGCCACGTAGGCCCCGGCCTTGAACTCAGTCAGTGCCACGTTGTGGTGGATACGTCAGTGCATTCTTATGTCCCTACTGATTTACGTGCATTGTGGCTTGTTAAAATGCTTTGAGAGTCCGGAGTTACACCTTAGATAAATATAGTATTTTTCTATATCCACTTGAGTTGTGTCCTTTTGTGGTGAATTACTGCCTTATTGTGCATGGTCATAAATGCTTCACACACTGCCTCTGAGATAGGTCTAACTGCTCGTGCTACGTTACCACAGGGTTGAGCACGGGTTGTCAAAGAGGGTAGCCCTCTTGCCCTGACTTAGGAAGAAGGGTCCCTATTTAGACATTGGCGCCAGCCATTGCCAACCAGAGACCCTCATTTCTAACAAGGATGAAATATATGCCCAATTCATTTGGGGTTGTGTGTCAGCGAAACTGCTCAAACACATCCTGCAAGTACTCCAGATGACAATGGATGATATCCTCACCATGGGCAGGCTGAAGAAGCTGCATAATTTGCCTTTTCTTGATGCATAATTTGGTCACCCATGCTGCATAAAGTGGTCCTCCACCGCATAATTCCCGGGACCCTGCTTATACTGTGGCTGAGCTGCTCCATTTGTTAATGTTATGTTAATGTTATATGTGCTTGTATAGCACGCAGCTGCCCCAGCAAAGGGGCGTCCCGGCGCTTACTGTATGAAAGGGGACAGAGGATAGGAAGGTAGGAGGGAAGGGAGATGTTAACAGAAGAGGTGTGTTTTTATTGCTTTCCTAAAGGTCAATAGATTTTGTATCCCTCGGATCTGGTCTGGGAGGCCATTCCAGAGTTTGGCGGCCAGGTATTTGAAGGAACGGCCACCCATCCTGGATAGTTTGATGCGGGATACCATTGCGAGATTTTGGCCTTCTGAGCGTAGGGCGCGCCGAGGGACGTAGGTTGACGAGAGTGGGCAGAGCATGGGGGGGGAGGCCGTTTTTAGGATTTTAAAAGCTAGGCATAGCGTTTTGAAGTGTATCCTTTTCTCCATTGGGAGCCAGTGGAGCTTGATAAGGACGCTAGCCACAGACGTGTGGCGAGGGAGACCTACCAGAGCCCTGGCGGCAGCGTTCTGGACTCGCTGGAGTCTAGCTTTTTCTGCAATGTTCGCTCCTAGCAAAAGGGAGCTGGCGTAGTCCAGCCTGGAGCGGATGGCTGCTTGGACTATCGTCTGATGGGTTTGATTGTCAAAAAATCACAGGATAGGCCTAAGGTTCCGTAAAATGCTGAAGCAGGTTGCTGCCACTTTTTTAGTGTGGTGAGTACATTTGAGGGCAGAGTCTAACCAGACTCCTAGGTTTTTGACACAGTCCTTGGGCACAGGTGGTTGTCCCAGGTTTTCTGGCCACCAGTTGTTCCCCCAGGTGTTTGTCTTTTTTCCCACCAACAACACCTCCGTTTTACTGGCGTTGAGCTGGAGGTAGCTTGCTGTCATCCATTCTGTGATGTCAATGAGAGTTTGTTGGAATTTTTGGGCGCTGTGACCGCTTTCATTGTTTAATGCCACCACCAGCTGCGTATCATCAGCGTAGGATACAAGAGACATTCTGTGTCTCCTAGCTACCTCTGCCAGGGGCTGAACATACACATTGAACAGGGTGGGGCTAAGAGCTGACCCCTGGGGTACGCCCTGTTCAATGGGACATTCCCTGGAGAGGTAGGGGGATGGAGACTCGAAATGATCGGCCAGAAAGAAAGTCTCTAAACCAATCAAGAGCGAGTCCTGATATCCCGACCTCTTTTAGCCTGAACAGCAAAACTTTGTGTGACACCGTGTCGAAGGCAGCACTGAGATCAAGTAGAATCAGTGCTGCCGTTCCACCAGAGTCTAAAATGGTGTGGAGGTGTTCTGTCACACTTAGTAGAGCTGTCTCGGTGCTATGTCCCGCCCGAAAGCCATGTTGTGACCAATCTAAGATGTTATTAGATGACAAGTATTTGGTCAGGATGGTATTTACATGGGCTTCTGCTACCTTGGCTGGCCATGGTAGGAGGGATATAGGTCTAAAGTTTTCGGCAGTGTTAGGGTCCAGCGTAGGTTTTTTGATGATTGGTGATATCCAGGCTTGTTTCCACTTGGAGGGGATTATAGCTGTAGAGAAAGATTTGTTAATGATATCTCGCAGGGGGCCAAGGACAGTTATGTCAGCTTCTCTGAAGGTTTCAGGTTTGAGAGGGTCTGCCGGTGAACCAGATTTGATTTTATTACAGATTTTAGTAAAATTTTCAAGGCTTAGGGCCGGAATGTTAGCGAGGTTGGGTCTGCTGGGGTCATTGGATGGGATGAGGTCAAAGGTGGAGGGAAAGGTAACATACATTTTCCGAATTTTTTCTAAGAAAAAAGAGGCCATGTTATCGCATAATGCGGGTGAGGTGTTAGGATTAGCCACTGTTTTTTTAGCACTGAGTTCTTTAAGAATTTTAAAGATAGTTTTATAGGCATTATGGCTGTTCTTGAGCTCAGTGGAGTAGTAGGCTGCCCTGGTCCTGCATATGATCCGGTGGTAGGTTTTTTGCGATTGTGTGTACAGAGTTTTGAGGGCGGGGTCATAATTTTTCCTCCAGCATCTTTCGGCTTTCTTGCACTCTTTTTTTAGTGCGGAGAGTTCCTTGTTGTACCAGGGACTGGAATCGTGGGCATGAGCTTTGATCCATTTAGTTGGGATGAGGGTGTCTAGTGCTTGGTTAATCCAATCGCAAAATTTGTCGTTTGATAATTACCTATTAGATGATTGGCTACTTCTCGATATGTGGAAAACAAAAGAATTAACAAAAATCCAATAGTTTGTAAACGGCTCCAGACTTACATTTTGCTCCAGTTTCCCGACAAAATATCCCTTTTTCATCTTCAAATAATCATTGTCTTAACTGAAGTCTACAATCCTGCATACAATTTTCTGTTCACACCTCATCAGCAGGGCCTCTACATCGATGTGGCCCAAAAAAAATGATAGTTTAATTCTCAAACTGGTGATTAGGACCATACAAACACAACAATCCTTGAGTTTTTACATCTATGTGAGGGAAAGAGCAAAACAATTGAAAGAGCTTCTAAGAAACAGGAGCTGAGGAAGCAAATGGTATGAGCAAGAGAAGGCAGTGTATTGTAGGTTGTGCATTGTACGAGCAAGTAAATGCTGCGGGGTGTGTGAGGGAAAGCAGTATTTAAGAGAAGGAATAGAATATGTGCATGTGTTTGTGTTTCATTGACAGGAGGGGGTGTGAGTCGGTATGAGTGAAAATAGAATCATAAGAGGGCCTTTGAGAGAAGGTTGTGAAACAAAAATTAGACTATTAGATACGTAAAAGCAAGATTTGAGAAAGGAGTGTCTGTGAGACATTAGAGAGATGACTGTCAAGAAGAGTAGTGTGTGTGCTGAGCTTGAGGGAAGTGAGAATGACAAAACAAGGTTTCCAAAGATAGACCAGAATGGGTATACAAATGAAAGTGAAAGGTGTGAGAGAGGATGGTATGTCAAAGTAATTTCATACTCTCACATACCATCCTCACTCAAGGTAGAAGGTTGAGAAGAGAAAGTGTGAGCTGCATGTACTTTTCAAAAGCAAGGGGATGAATGAAAAAAGAGTTCAAGAAAGTAATTGTGAGGATCGATGACAGTGTGAGATTCATGAGAGCAGGAGCATTATTTGTGGAAGAGAACACTAGGTGGATCCGTAGGCTGCCACCGGCTGGGGGCTCATATTTCTAGTAGTAGTCTCAAATGTGGGACCATTGCTAGAACAGGGAGCGCATAATAATATACGTTGAACTAAGGATGGGCTCAAATACTTGTGCTGGTCACAGATAGTACAAGGCGGGTAGATAGAAGCTGTAGAGGCAAGTAAGAAAGAGGGGAGTATGTGAGACATTTGCGGCGGATAGAGTGAAAAAAAAGAGCCGAGTGTGACAGGAGTATGTATTTTGGATTAGGTTGAAATAGAAGTAGGCGAGAGTGAGACAGGTGTGAATGAAGTGTGTGGGGGCATTGAAGGCAAGAGAAAAGGATGAAAAATACAAATTAAGGTGAAACAAGAGACAATGCGAAGAGTCTGAGAAGAAATAGAAATGTAAGACAGGGGGGCGTGGCCAAGACCCGGAGTGAGAGGGCTGCCTAATCCACTAGGTCAGTAATATCTCCCCTTGTTGATCCGCCACACGAATCCGGTTCCCCAAGGTTGGGAAACGCACCAGAAGGCAAGTGGGACGTCTTGCGTTGCCTCCTGCTGCTGAAATCTGCCTGTACTGGCTTCTACAAGTCCTGCAAGGCAACGGCCTACGGAGACGGCGAAGCCGGGGACTTAATTTTTAAATCCAGTACAGCAATAGACTATACTTTCTTATCTTATCCACTTTTCATATTAGTAAGTGACTTCAAGTTAGGCACGTCCGACTGCAGCGACCATCTGCCGCAAGAACTGACCTTGATGGCACAGGGAGCAGCTCAAACCCTTCCAACAGAAGCGCAAAACTTAACGATCACGTCAAAGTCTAAAAGAATCAAATGTACAATAAATGATCCAGAAAAACTTGGGAAAGAAGCCAAGATCTGCTTGGAAAGTTTTAAATCACGGTACGACAATAATATAAGCGCCTGGGAAATCTTTTTGAAAACTTTTGGACCAGCTAACTCTAAAACCAAACCTCCACTGGAAACCTATAGACAAATGAACCAAAAGGAATCACTTATCTGGTCGACAAATACTCCAAAAACCTATTCTTTGACAACGCAAACCTGCAAACTAAGGCAAATAAAAAGTGCCATCAACAGAACACTCCGCGAACTGCGGAAAAAAGGGGCCGACAAGAGTTGACAGACCGAGCTTAGGAAATTAAAAAGTACCAAGAATAAGATTCAGTGGCAAATAAAACAGGACACCACAGAAAAAAACATGGGCAAAATTACTTAACCACGATTCTAAAATAAACAATAGTGCGAGATTCTGCAATACAGTAAATAAGATAGAGAACCCTAAAGCCCCGGGAATAAATTCCTACCTGACGGAAGAGGCCTGGGTAAAACATTTAGCCCACCACTTTAACAACGAAGAAGACGGAATAAAACAAGACTGAGGGGTTCGGCAGGACTGTCCACAGACCCCAAAGCCTCTAATTGAAGAGAAAAATTTCCCAGGCTCAATAAATCAGATCAAAATAAGAATGCCGAAAGGCAGGAAAGAGGGGGCCTCTGGCCCAAATGAAATTCCCCCCGTTCTTTACAAGCAGGAAACAAACTACTGGGCTGAGCAACTGCTCCCACTCTTTAGGGAAATCTGGGTGACAGAACAAATCCCGACTTCCTGGAAGGGATCAATTATCGCCCCGATATATAAAAAAGGCAAGAGGAGCGAAGCAAAGAACTATAGGCTTATCGCCCTCATAGACATTGAGGGCTAATATTTTTCGGGGCTCCTACTAAATGAACTAACGGATTGGGCATCAAAGAAAAACTTAAATCCCATTAACCAGACTGGTTTCCAGAAAAACACAGGAACAACGAAAAATATTCTTGCTCTCTCTCTCTTTCAATAGACTCCACCATAAATCAGAAAAAATCTTTATTTGTCTGTTTTATTGATCACTCATCCGCATTTGATAGCATAGATAGAGGAAAACTCTGGGCCAAGCTTTCAGGCTGGGATGTAGACCCTAAACATTTGAATCTATTAATTCTTCTTCACACAGAAACCTGGATGCAAGTAAAACTGGGGTCAGGCAACTGTTTAACAAGGGAAATACCAACTACAAAAGGATTGAAGCAGGGGTGCGTCCTCGCCCCGACCCCATTTAATCTCTTTATGGCCGACCTTTTAGCAGACCTTGATAATTGCAACCACATGCCCGAAACTTAGGGAGCTGCACACTGTCCAACCTTCTGTATGTGGATAATTTAATATTAATAAGCCGAACTTCAGTCAGCCTTCAACACCTTATAAATACGACGAGTTCCTTCTCAGAAAGGAACGGGCTGAGTATAAATCTAGAAAAATCAAAGGTGATGATATTAAATCAAAAATCCAAAAAACAAAAGCCACAGTGGTTTCTATGCGACCAGAAGTTGGAGATAGTTAAAGATTACAAATACTTGGGCATAATCTTCGATATGAAAGGCTCATTCGAAAAACAAAAGAAGGCGAACAGAAACAGAGGGATATCATTGTCCGTCACATTAAAGAGCATCAAGAACAAAATAGCAGGCCCAAACGTAATCCCTCTGCTAGATGTGTTACAAGCAAAATTACTGCCATCCATAACTTACGGCAGCGAAAGCATGAGAGGGTGAGATGAATCTACCTGACGTAAAGTATTGTCCAAAACAATGCAAATACTTTTCTGTCTCCCATCGTATACTTCGCCAGCGCAACTAAGACTGAAGTTCGGCTTCAATAAACAACAAATTGCACGTAAGGGTGCCTACGTCAAATGCTGGCACAAAATAAAGGGAGTTGATACAGGTACCTTGAACACTTGCCTATGGAAAGAGCCATAAAGGAACAAAGCCTGCCCTGCAATGGTCTATCTTCAAACATCAATAAATTCACTCATGCTAAAAGATCTCTGGGAAGGAAACAGTACTCATAAATGCTTTAAGCGGCTCGTAAATAAAACTATGAAGATACTATCCCTGGAGGAGGATAAATCCGCACTCACCAGGAGGGCCCATGGGTGGTTCGTGATCTAGAGCTACACCAGGTCTCTACCGCAGGCATATTTAGGCACAGGATTCTCACGGGCAGCAAAGGAATCCTTCTTACAGCTGAGGATGGGAGTAATTCCAGCAAAAGAACATGTCCCCCCATGGACACCTTCGGAATCCACCACAAACTGCAGACTTTGTGGAGACCTAAATGAGGACGTCTTGCACCTACTATGCAGTTGTAAAGCCCTGGAGAACGAATGAAGGCTACAACTAACACAGCTTTAGAACAAAAGACGCCTGCGAACCCGCCGACAGGCATTGTTGGCATGCTTTGCGGGGGGAGCCATTCAACTAGCCTGCAGATTGGTACGTTTTATGAAATCAGTAAATACAGCCCAAAACCCCCTTAGCCAGCACCCGAACTGAAAAAAGAAGATATGCCGGACTTATAACCCTCATTTGTGAAAGTTTTCCTCTTCTCAAATCCGTTAGTGAACTCTCACGGTACTGAAAGCATAAAAAGTACAATTCGACATCTGTCTTAAGGAAATATGGGTTTTTAACTTTTTTAACTAACAAGCATTTTAAAATGTTCAATAATTCTTTGTATACATTTAAACATTCATATAAACATCCATAATGCAAATTTTGAAAGATCTACGCAATGATGTTATTGTAATGAAATGAGTTTTTCCTTTTTTTATTCGCTTTGCAAAGGTTGTTAATGATGTATTTTTAGGTCAATTGCAAAGATTTTTATTAATCATGCAATACATTTACTTAAATTTAAAATTTAATTTCTACATCTGGCCGCTGCGGAGCCCTGTGGACTCGACCTCTGCCAGCAATGTTCACTGAGAGCTGCTCGTATTCCAGGACCGTCCAGATCGTAACCCATGCACGCAGAGAGCTCCTGAGGTATTGTTGAGCCCGGCGATTCGCTAAGGACGACGCCGGAGGCCCGGTGCAACCCACATGCTCCACCTGGGTCGGGGGTTGGATTGGGAGGCGCGACCGACCTCGGCCTTTCTCCAATCTGCACAGCACACTGGAGGTGAGGTGAGGCAGCAGGGGCCCCAAGGTAGTGAGTGGAGTTGCAGGACCCTCCCCCTGTGTCCATCATGTTTAGTAATATCCTACCCGTCTTGCGGGGGACCGACTGGAGGCGCGTGACCCACCCCTCTCCCATCCTCCTGGAGGCATAGAGGCGATGAGGCGAGCGGCGCAAACCGCAAATAGAGCCTGACTTTAGGACCCTTCATGTGGAGCCTGGGGCTCCGTGGATGGCTGCAAAAAGGCTCGCATATCCTGAAAACATCTGTGCTCCGGATGGTAGTGAGCCGGGTTCCACTGGGTTGTGTATGGCCAGATTCCATCACCTGGGTTGAATGCTACGGGAAAGATTAAACACTGGTTGCCTGCACAGTGGTGATATCGTCCCTCCTCGCTTCCCTGCCTTGGTTCCCTTGGTGTCTGGAAGCCGGGAAATGGGGTCCGACATTGCACTAGACTGAATTGCAGCCGGGACTGAAGTCGGGGGGCAAACGAATCAGGGGGCCCGAAGTCAATTTGAGGCAGTAATGGAGAAGGGCAAATTAGCGGGTGTGAAGGGGCCCAAGAAGGTGCAATCAAACAGGGCGGACCGCTATGCCCTCCCTAAAGACATGCTCCAGAGCCGTCAATCTAGGGGTAGCTCAACTAGTGGCAAAGGAGGAGAAGATCAAGAGCTGTCACTTAAAGATGTTATGGACGCAATAGCCAGCGCTAAGACCTCCTTGGAACATAAAAAGTACATCATTGCTATTGACGTCAACCTGATCCGAGCCAACCTCACCAAGCTTAACGGAAAAGTCAAAGAGGTGGAAATTTACCACCTCTAGCCTGGTGGGAGAAGTTGCCCAGCACCAAGGGGAAATTCAGGATATACAATCTTTTCGTACATTTACTGAGCTGAAACTGGATGATTATGATGGACGCCTAAGTCACAATAACCTACGTATCTTAGGGGTACCAGAAAAGGCCAAGGGGCAGTCCCCGGACCTCTTTGTGGAGGACCTTATCCTGCATCGCTTTCAGCCCAAGGGTCCCAGCAAGTTCTTTGCCATCAAGAGGGCGCCACGGTCCCTGGGATTTGACCCAAGCCAGGGGCCCCTCCACACCCGATACTGGCGAGAGTGCTAAACTTTTGGGATAGGGATGTAATCCTCCAAAATGCTAGGACAGGGGCTGCCCTCCGCTACGAGAATGCAGACATCTCTTTCTTTCCGGACTTACTCAACGAGTGCAGAGACAGAGACGGTCATTCATTACTGTGAAACAGAAGCTCAGAGAAAGGGGATTCAAGTGCTCAATGTTATTCCCAGCACGTCTTCGTGTGGAGGCAGTGGGCAGAACTTGGTTCTTCAACAACCAGGGGAAGCAGCTGACTGGCTTGAACTCCACACAGACCATTCACACGTGACCGCACTGCTGGAGGAGATACTGCTGCCCTGCCTCATGGCTGACGGGCCGGAGTAGACACAGTGGCTCCACTGAATGGACGCATTCCTGTGGTGGGCCGGTGCAGGTAATGGGCAGCGTGGTGACCGATTATCTAAGGGGTCGCCCCCTTCTAATGTTCATCACCCAGAACTGTGGTGCGTGACTCTATAATTATTATGTGGGGGGACATGGAAACGGTATGTCACGTCCTTACGCTTTCTACTTTTAGTTCAGGTACAGGGCGAAAGGCACTCTCCAGAGTTTTACATGGACAGTTCCATGCCCAGAGTGCAGGGCATCAGGGTGGGGGTTGTTGCTTTGGGGGGTCGTGTTCATATGTTGTTAGGGGTTTTACATCAGTATTTGACTTTGATTTTATACTAGAGGATGCTGAGATCTTTGCACTAACCAATGAGTACACAGGAAGACAAAAATGTTAAGATATTGAAATGTCAACGGCCTTGGGGACAAGATTAAATGTATTGTGGTGCTCCAATACATTAAACGGCAAGTCCCAGATATTTTCCTATTACAGGAGACACACCTGATTGGAAATTCATGTAAGGCGATGCACAGGTGGTGATATAAAATGGTGGCTGTAATGGAACCTCTGGTTGGCTAAGGCTCGCGCCAAAGCCAGGTAGAGACCACCACTCTAGTCAAGGCAAGAGAGTTATACCCCAAAGATCACCCCTGCTCACCCCCTAGGTAGCTTGGCACGAGCAGTCAGGCTTATCCCGGAGGCAATGGAGTGGTGTGGCTCACTGGTTAGAGGCAGCAGACCCGGGAGCAGAGGACGGCCCGGGACCAGGGTTCAATTCCCGATGCGGCAGGGTCGTGGACCAGGGTCAGTGGACTTGATAATTCTCACCTCGGTGCCTACTCTAACCACGGATCACACTCGGCAACTCTGGGCATTATCTTGCCTCATCTCCACAACGGCCCCCCACATACGCCAGGGATGCCTGGTTTCACCTTGGAGATACCCAGTATGGACTATCTCACAGGGAAAGCCAGGACGGTTCCCCAGCGGTCTATTGCGCAGAGATACTCCTTCGGGGGTCAATTCTAACGCGTTAGAAACCCGCAATTAAAATAAATTAAATGTGCTACACAGCAACAACACACAAGGCCATGGGTACTCACAAACTTTCTCTCGGGGATGAAATTTACAGTGTGGTTTGTGGCCGAGGGCCGCACAGGTGGAGGCATGGTCAGTGGGGGAGGGGGAGGGGCTAGAGAAAAAAAAAACTGTGACCATGAAGTTGAACACTGGCCCCTGCAGCAGACGCCTTTACAAACTGAGCCAACAGACCCGGCATACACACACATCTCTCTTTCTTTATCTCTCTCTCTCTCCCTGTCTCTCTCCCTCTCTCTCTCTCTCTCTCTCTCTCTCTCTCTCTCTCTCTCTCTCACTATCTATCTCTCTCTCCCCCGTTCTATCTCGCTCTCTCCCTCCTTCCCTCTGTCTCACCCACTCTGTCTCCCTCTGTCTCTCTCTCCCTCCATCTATCTCTCCCTCCTTCCCTCTGTCTCGCCCACTCTGTCTCCCTCTGTCTCTGTCTCCCTCCATCTGTCTCCCTCCATCTGTGTCCCAATGTCTGTCTCCCTCCATCTGTGTCCCAATGTCTGTCTCCCTCCATCTGTGTCCCAATGTCTGTCTCCCTCCATCTGTGTCCCAATGTCTGTCTCCCTCCATCTGTCTCCCTCCCGCCCTCTGTCTGTCTCCCTCTGCCTGTCACCCTCTGCCTGTCACCGTCTCCTTGTCTCCTTCCCTCCGCCTCCTTCCCTCTGTCTCCTTGTCTCCTTCCCTCCATCTCCTTGTCTCCTTCCCTCCATCTCCTTGTCTCCTTCCCTCCGTCTCCTTCCCTCTGTCTCCTTGTCTCCTTCCCTCCCTCTCTTTGTCTCCCTCTCCTTGTCTCCCTCTCCTTGTCTCCCTCTCCCTCTCCCTCTCTGTCACTCTGCCTCTATCTGTCTGTTCCTGTCCCTGCCACTATCTGTCTCTCTCTGTTCCTGTCTCTGACTCCCTCCCTCTGTCTCCCTCTCCGTCTCTCTGTCTCTGCCTGTCTCGGTCTGTCTCTGCCTCTATCTGTCTCAGTCTGTCCCTGTCTCTGTCTGTACCTCTATCTCTCTCTGTCTATATCTCTGTCTGTCTCTGCCTCTATCTGCCTCTGTCTCAATCTGTCCCTGCCTCTATCTCTGTCTCTATCTCTGGCTCTCTCTCTGTCTCTCTCTCTGTCTCTCTCTCTCTCTGTCTATTTATTTATTTATTTACGCAACTTTTATAGCGCAACAAATACCCGAAGGTGTCTCGGCGCTGTGGAGCAACAAAGTTCATCATCCTACCGTCTTCTCACTGGTTAAACAACCATGTTTTCAGAAGCCTACGGAAGCTAATCAGATTCGGAGCGGCTTTTATGGCAGTTGGCAGAAGGTTCCAAAGTTTTGGAGTGGCCACAAGAAAGCGCCTATCACCCCAGGTGACTGATCTTGTACGTGGCACCGGCAGAAGACTGGTATTGGCCGATCTAAGGTGCCTTCTGGGGGTATAGAGCTGAAAAGCTTCGATCAAGAATCTGGGTCCTGTGCCATGTATGGCCTTGTAGGCAATACAGAGGGCCTTAAATTTGACACAGCTCTCAACTCTCAGCCAGTGAAGCTGGCGAATACCAGAGGTGGTAGATTTGCGGCGAGGGATGTTAAGAAGAATCCTAGCAGCCGCGTTCTGAATAGATTGCAGCTTCATGATGACACGCTTCTGAGTGTGGAGAAAGAGAGCATTCCCGTAATCTATTTTTGAGAAGACTAAGGTAGAGACCAGAGTCTTCCCGGCTGACGGAGGGAGATAAGGTAGCAGCTTCTTGATCTTTTTCAAGATGTAAAAAGAAGATGACACAACCTTATTAACATGGAGGTCAAAGACCAGCTTGTTGTCGAAAATCACTCCCAGGTTTCTGGCTTTTTCCACTGGGACAGGTGGATGGCCGAGCTTATCTGGCCACCAACCGAGAGACCATTCAGGGGAGAGTTTTCCGAAGGTCATGATCTCGGTCTTGTCCGAGTTAAGCCTGAGGCAGTTCAAGGCCATCCAGGTACTGACCTCGAGCATAGCTTTCTGGAAGTTGGCTGCTACAGTAAGGCCATCCTTATGGATACCCAGCACGAGCTGGGTATCATCTGCATACGATGTTAACTGTATCCCATAGGCCTTTATTATCCTCGCTAAGTCCGCTACATAGATGTTAAAGAGCATGGGGCTTAGCGAGGAGCCTTGTGGGACTCCACAAGGGAGTGCAGAGATGGGAGAGTAAAAGTCTCCAAGCCTTACTGTCTGGGTACGGTTTGCCAGGAAGGATGAAATAAGATCCTTAGCCCGACCATTTATACCCAGGGTTGTGACACGGTCGACAAGAGTGACATGGTCGACCGTGTCAAAGGCTGCCGACAAATCCAGAAGGATCAGGATAGCCGCCCCTCCCTGATCCATGATCGTTCTGATCTCATCAGAGGCCTTTATCAAGGCAGTCTCTGTTCCATGCCCTCTCCTGAATCCAAACTGCGTTTCGTCGAGAAGTTGGTGAGTCTCGACGAATTCTGAGAGCTGCTGGTTCATCAGATATTCGCATACTTTGGCAGGAAAGGGCAGGCACGCAATTGGTCTGTAACTTGCGACAGCAGTAGGATCTAAGGACGGTTTTTTTAGGAGGGGTTTAATAACAGCCTTCTTCCATATACTAGGGAATTGGCCTGTTAGGAATATGTTGTTACAGATTTCCATCAATGGGAGTGAGATCACTTCTGTGAGTTTCTGCATCACGGACGGGGGACAGGGGTCCAAAGGAGAGCCTGATTTAGTGGTGGAAATGATTTTGATCACATCCGGATGTGAAACAGGTGAGAAACAAGAGAAGGAGTCGGGATTAGGGTGTGACAATATTTCTTTCCTTCTGTCACCTCTATGTTCAGTTCTAATATCATTTCCAAATGAAGCGTAGATATCTGCAACCTTAGTAGTGAAAAAGATGGCCAGTTCATTGCAGAAAGTCTGTGAGGGCTCCACTCCAGGTCCAGTGGAGGGGGTAGACAGGGTGGTGACAACGGCGAATAGTTCTCTGGCAGAGTTAGCAGCAGTCTCAATTTGTGCTGAGTAAAAGACTGTTTTCCGGGCCAGGATCGCCTTTTTATAGATCATAAGAACATCTTTATAAGTTTGTCTAGCTGTGTCACAGTAAGCTTTCCTCCAGCGCCTTTCTAAATTCCTACAATGTTGGCGATGTAGACGAAGATCTTCATTGTACCAGGGGGCTGAAGGAGATACTCTATTTGGTTGCATAAATTTCTCTGGGGCCACTAGATCAGCGGCACTTCTGATCCAGTCCTGGAACTCTGAAGCTGATGGTGATAAGCTATTTCCTCCCTGGGGACAGGAGGAGGCCAAGGAATGCAGCATCTGAGGGAGATCTGCAGTTTTCCAGGCCCGGGCACCTATCTTGGTGCGAGGTCTGGGGTGCGGAAAAGTAGAGAGTCGTGTATCTAATTGAAAGATAATAGCCCTATGGTCTGACCATGAAATTGGAATAGTATCTGATACAGTAATGTCAGGATCATTAGTAAATAGCCCGTCCAAGGAGTGTCCGGCTAGATGAGTAGGACCCTTGACTAATTGGTGCAGTCCAAGGTTGGCAAAATCAGTCGTGAGTTGGGCAGTGTCTGGGTTGTCCTGGTCTTCCAAATAAAAGTTAAAATCTCCCAATATGGTGAATGTATCAGAGCGGATGACATTGTCACTCAGGTCAGAGAGGGTAGAGAGAAAAGAATGACGGGGGCCAGGGGGTCGATAAAGTATTATACCCTTTAGTGCCCGTTTGGGGTTAATACTGATGGCAAAAACCGCTGATTCACAGTTAACCGAGTTTATAGGATCGAGTGTGGTGCGATATTTGTCCTTGTAGATAATAGCAAGGCCCCCACCTCGTCCTATAGGTCTGTCATGTCTAGCGACACTATATCCAGCCGGAGTAGCATTGCAGAAATCCGGGCCTGACCCGGCATCTGCCCAAGTCTCGGTAACAAATAGTAGATCTAAGTCATGAGTGACTATAAGCTCACTAATGTAGAAGCTGTGACATGGGAGCGAGCGCGCATTGATGAGCGCAGCTCGACAAGCATGTGGAGTTATGTTCTCTCTAACAAATGGTGTGCCGTGGATAGGATCAGAGTGGGCTGAAAGACAGGTTGTGGTACATTGATAGCTACAGCCTGGGCATATGAAAGGACGAGTGGGTATCGCAGCGGTCAGGACAGCAATAGTACAGGCCTGACATGGCTTACCGGGATTTAGCTCTAGTAGGTGCCGGGGAGAGTACAGCAGTCGGGGACCAGGGGTTGTGGCCCTGGGCCGGGTCCGGCCGCGGACGGACGCAGACGGGCTTGGCTTTGGCGCGGCTTCTGTCTCTATTGCGGTCTGTCTCTACCTCTGTCTGTCTCTGTCTGTCCCTATCTCTGACCCTATCTAGCTCTGTCTGCCCCTGTCTCTATCTGTCTCTAGCTCTATCTGTCTCACCTCACCCGGCTCTCACTATCTGCTGCCCTCCATCACTTCACTGCGCTCTCACTCCCTGCTGCCCTCCCACTTCACCGGGCTCTCACTCCCTGCTGCCCTCCCACCTCACCGGGCTCTCACTCCCTGCTGCCCTCCCACCTTACCCGGGCTCTCACTCCCTGATGCCTCATCGAGCTCTCACTCCCTGCTCTGCCCTCCTACCTCACCGAGCTCTCACTCCCTGCTGTCCTCCCATCTCACCCAGGCACTCACTCCCTGCTGCCCTCCCACCTCACCGAGCTCTCACTCCCTGCTGCCCTCCCACCTCACCGAGCTCTCACTCCCTGCTGCCCTCCCATCTCACTGAGCTCTCACTCCCTGCTGCCCTCCCACCTCACCGAGCTCTAACTCCCTGCTCTGCCCTCCCACCTTACCCGGGCTCTCACTCCCTGATGCCTCATCGAGCTCTCACTCCCTGCTCTGCCCTCCTACCTCACCGAGCTCTCACTCCCTGCTGCCTCCCACCTCACCCGGGCTCTCACTCGCTGCTGCTCTCCCCCATCACCCGGGCTCCCACTCTCTGCTCTGCCCTCCCATCTCACCAGGTGCTCAGTCCCAGATGCCCTCCCACCTCACCCGGGCTCTCACTCCCCGCTGCCTCATCGAACTCTCACTCCCTGCTCTGCCCTCCCACCTCCCCGGGGTCTCACTCCCTGCTCTGCCCTCCCACCTCATCCGGGCTCTCACTCCCTGCTGCCCTCCTACCTCACCGGGCTCTCACTCCCTGCTACCCTCCCACCTCACCAGGCTCTCACTCCCTGGTGCTCTCCCACTTCACCGAGCTCTCACTCCCTGCTCTGCCCTCCCACCTGACCGTGCTCTCACTCCCTGCTCTGCCCTCCTACCTCACCGCGCTCTCACTCCCTGCTGCCCTCCCATCTCACCGGGCTCTCACCCCCTGCTGCCCTCCCACCTCACCCGGCTCTCACTCCCTGCTGTCCCCCGTCACCTCACCGCGCTCTCACTCCCTGCTGCCCTCCCACCTCACTGCGCTCTCACTCCCTGCTGCCCTCCCACCTCACCGGGCTCTTACTCCCTGCTGCACTCCCACCTCACCAGGCTCTCACTCCCTGCTGCCCTGCCACCTCACCAAGCTCTCACTCCCTGCTCTGCCCTCCCACCTCACCGCGCTCTCGCTCCCTGCTCTGTCCTCCCACCTCACCGTGCTCTCACCCCCTGCTGCCCTCCCACCTCACCCGGCTCTCACTCCCTGCTGCCCTCCTTCACCTCACCGCGCTCTCACTCCCTGCTGCCCTCCCACCTCACCCCGCTCTCAGTCCCTGCTGCCCTCCCACCTCACCCCGCTCTCACTCCCTGCTGCCCTCCCACCTCACCGGGCTCTCACTTCCTGCTGCCCTCCCACCTCACCGAGCTCTCACTCCCTGCTCTGCCCTCCCACCTCACCGCACTCTCACTCCCTGCTCTGCCCTCCCATTTCATCGTGCTCTCACTCCCTGCTGCCCTCCCACCTCACCGGGCTCTCACCCCTGCTGCCATCCCACCTCACCTGGCTCTCACTCCCTGCTGCCCTCTGTCACCTCACCGCGCTCTCACTCCCTGCTGCCCTCCCACCTCACTGCGCTCTCACTCCCTTCTGCCCTCCGTCACCTCATCGCGCTCTCACTCCCTGCTGCCCTCCCACCTCACCGTGCTCTCACTCCCTGCTGCCCTCCCACCTCAGGGGCTCTCACTCCCTGCTGCCCTCCTACCTCACCGGTCTCTCACTCCCTGCTGCCCTCCCACCTCACCAAGCTCTCACTCCCTACTCTGCCCTCCCACCACATCGTGCTCTCACTCCCTGCTCTGCCCTTCCACCTCACCGCGCTCTCACTCCCTGCTGCCCTCCCACCTCACCGGGTTCTCACCCCCTGCTGCCCTCCCACCTTACCCGGCTCTCACTCCCTGCTGTCCTCCGTCACCTCACCGCGCTCTCACTCCCTGCTGCCCTCCCACCTCACTGCGCTCTCACTCCCTGCTGCCCTCCCACCTCACCGGGCTCTCACTCCCTGGTGCCCTCCCACCTCACCAGGCTCTCACTCCCTGCTGCCCTCCCACCTCACTGGGCTCTCACTCCCTGCTGCCCTCCCACCTCACCGAGCTCTCCCTCCCTGCTCTGCCCTCCCACCTCACCGCACACTCTCACTCCCTGCTCTGCCCTCCCACCTCACCACGCTCTCACTTCCTGCTGCCCTCCCACCTCACCGGGCTCTCATCCCTGCTGCCCTCCCATCTCACCCGCCTCTCACTCCCTGATCTGCCCTCCCACATCACTGAGCTCTCACTCCCTGCTCTGCCCTTCCACCTCACCAGGCTCTCACTCCCTGCTTTGCCCTCCCACCTCACCGAGCTCTCGCTCCCTGCTGCCCTCCAACCTCACAGAGCTCTAACTCCCTGCTCTGCCCTCCCACCTCACCGAGCTCTCACTCCCTGCTCTGCCCTCCCACTTCACTGCGCTCTCACTCCCAGCTGGCCTCCCACCTCACCCGGGCTCCCACTCCCTGCTGCTCTCCCACCTCACCCGGGTTCTCACTCCCTGCTGCCTCATCGAGCTCTCACTCCCTGCTCTGCCCTCCCATCTCACTGCACTCTCACTCCCTGCTCTGTCTTCCCACCTCACCGGGCTCTCACTCCCTGCTGCCCTCCCACCTCACCGGGCTCTCACTCCCTGCTGCCCTCCCACCTCACCTAGCTCTCACTCCCTGCTGCCCTCCCACCTCACCTAGCTCTCACTCCCTGCTGCCTTCCCACCTCACCGAGCTCTCAATCCCTGATGCCCTCCCACCTCACCCGGGCTCTCACTCCCTGCTCTGCCCTACCACCTCACCGGGCTCTCACTCCCTGCTGCCCTCCCACCTCACCAAGCTCTCACTCCCTGCTGCTCTCCCACCTCATTGAGTTCTCACTCCCTGCTCTGCCCTCCCAACTCACCGCGCTCTCACTCCCTGCTCTGCCCTCCCACCTCACTGCGCTCTCACTCCTTGCTGCCCTCCCACCTCAACGGGCTCTCACTCCCTGCTGCCCTCCCACCTCACCTGGCTCTCACTCCCTGCTGCCCTCTGTCACCTCACTGCGCTCTCACTCCCTGCTGCCCTCCCACCTCACCGCACTCTCACTCCCTGCTGCTCTACCACCTCACCAAGCTCTCACTCCCTGCTCTGCCCTCCCACCTCACCACTCTCTCACTCCCTGCTCTGCCCTCC